>NC_137157.1:85930970-88590970 GCF_951394435.1 Stenella coeruleoalba | reverse complement strand
GATAGGAGGTGGAGTGTTGTGTTCTGGGCACTTAGAAAAATGAAAAAAAAAAAAGATAATAAACATAGGAGAGACAGTGCAGGGTTTTTCCAAGTTATAACAAAATTTTAACAAACAGACTTTATAATTCAACTCAGAAAACCATTTATTTCAGGAGCCAAGAAAATATAGTCCCACATCATGGTTCATCTTAAACCAAGTATAACACCTAGGATACATTGATGTGTGTGTGTGTGTGTGTGTGTGTGTGTGTGTGTGTGTGCATGTGTTTTTCCCACAAAGATACAGAAAGTAGTATGAACAAGTCATAAGACCGACTTACCTCCTAGGGCATGGCAAAAAAAAAAAAGGATGATTTCTTATATTTAAGGGCTCACTTTACCAAAAACTTAAAAAAAATAATGTCTGGCACATAAAAAGTACCCAACAAATTTTAGCAATGGTGAGGATGATTGTTATTATTATTTCCTACAGGGTTTAGCATGAGCCTTAAAGGTCCTTTTTGGTCATTCCGTCTATAATGCGGGGCATACATTGGATGGGCAAGAGTGGGTACAAGTTGACAGGAGGTAATATGGAAACACTGAATTATGCTGAAGATGGTTGAAATGGAAAGAGATGCACTTGAGAGATACTGCAGAGGTAAAATCAAGAAGCCCTCTACAACAAGTGATGTTAGGAAAACCAGACAGCTACAAGTAAAATAATAAAATTAGAACATTCTCTAACACCATATACAAAAATAAACTCAAAATGGATTAAAGACCTAAATGTAAGACCAGATACTATAAAAATCTTAGAGGAAAACATAGATAGAATGCTCTTTGACATAAATTTCAGCAATATTTTTGTGTTTCTCTCTCCTAGAGTAAAGGAAATAAAAGCAAAAATAGACAAATTAAGTTAATTAAACTTAAAACTTTTGTACAGCAAAGGAAATCATCAACAAAATGAAGAGACAACTCACTGAATGGGAGAAAATATTTGCAAATGATATTACTGGTAAGAAGTTAATATCCAACATATATAAACAGCTCATACAACTCAACATCAAAAAACAACAACAACAACTTGACTAAAGAATGGGCAGAAGAACTGAATAGACATTTTTCCAAAGAGGAAATGCAGGTGGCCAACTGGCACATGAAAAGATGCTCAACTTCGCTAATCATCAGGGAAATGCAAGTCAAAACCACAATGAGATATCATCTGACACCTGTCAGAATGGTTATCATCAAAAAGAACACAAATAACAAATGTTGGCAAGGATATGCAGAAAAGGGAACCCTTGTACATTGTTGAGAATGCAAATTGGTGTAGCCACTGTGGAAACAGTATGGAGACCCTCAAAAAACTAAAAATATTGATAAAACTGCCATATGACCCAGCAATTCCACTCCTGGATATGTATTTGAAAAAAAACCCCACTAATTCGAAGAGATATATGCACCCCAATGTTCATAGCAGCATTATTTACAATTGCCAAGAGATGGAAGCAATCTAAGTGTCCATCAACAGGTGGGTAGATAAAGAAGATGTGGTATAAACATATATATATATATATATATATACACACACACACACACACACACACACACACACAATGGAATACTATCATTTGCAGCCACGTGTATAGACTTGGAGGGTATTACACTAATTGAAATAAGTCAGACAGAGAAAGACAAATACTGTATTATATCACTTACATGTGGAATCTAAAAAGTACAACAAACTAGAGAATCTAACAAAAAGGAAGCAGACTCAAAGATATAGAGAACAAACTAGTGGTTACCAGTGGGGAGAGGGAAGGGGGAGGAGCAACAAAGGGGTGGGGGAGTGGGAGGTATAAACTGCTGAGTATAAGATAGGCTCAAGGATGTATTGTACAACACGGGGAACATAGCCAATATTTTATAATAACTGTAAATGGAAAGTAACCTTTAAAAATTGTATACTTATTTTTTAAAGTTAAATAAAAAACCCAAGGCCGGGGAAGATGGCGGAATAGTAAGACATGGTGATCACCTTCCTCCCCACAGATACACCAGAAATACACCTACACATGGAGCAACTCCTACAGAACACCTACTGAACGCTTGCAGAAGACTTCAGACCTCCCAAAAGGCAAGAAACTCCCCACATACCTGGGTAGGGCAAAAGAAAAAAGAATAAACAGAGACAAAAGGATAGGGACGGGACCTGCACCAGTGGGACGGAGCCGTGAAGGAGGAAAGGCTTCCACACACTAGAAGCCCCTTCGCGGGCGGAGACTGCGGGTGGCGGAAGGGGGAGCTTCGAAGCCGCGGAGGAGAGCACAGCAACAGGGGTGCGGAGGGCAAAGCAGAGAGATTCCCGCACAGAGGATCAGGGCCGACCGGCACTCACCAGCTCGAGAGGCTTGTCTGCTCACCTGCCGGGGCGGGCGGGGCTGGGAGCTGAGGCTCGGGCTTCGGTCGGAGCACCGGGAGAGGACTGGGGTTGGTGGCGTGAACACGGCCTGCAGGGGATTAGTGCACCACGGCTGGCTGGGAGGGAGTGCGGGAAAAGGTCTGGAGCTGCCGAAGAGACAAGAGACTTTTTCTTCCCTCTTTGTTTCCTGCTGCGCGAGGAGAGGAGATTAAGAGCACTGCTTAAAGGAGCTCCAGAGACGGGCGCGAGCCGCGGCTAAAAGCGCGGACCCCAGAGGCAGGCGGGAGACGCTAAGGCTGCTGCTGCCGCCAACAAGAAACCTGTGTGCGACCACAGGTCACTATCCACACCCCGCTTCGAGGGAGCCTGTGCAGCCCACCACTGCCAGGTTCCCGGGTTCCAGGGACAACTTCCCCGGGAGAACACACGGCGGGCCTCAGGCTGGTGCAACGTCACGCCGGCCTCTGCCGCTGCAGGATCGCCCCGCACTCCGCGCCCCTCCCTCCCCCCGGCCTGAGTGAGCCAGAACCCCTGAATCAGCGGCTCCTTTAACCCCGTCCTGTCTGAGCAAAAAACAGACGCCCTCCAGCGACCTACATGCTGAGGCGGGGCCAAATCCAAAGCTGAGCCCCTGGGAGCTGTGAGAACAAAGAAGAGAAAGGAAAATCTCTCCCAGCAGCCTCAGAAACAGCAATTAAAGCTCCACAATCAACTTGATATACTCTGCATCTGTGGAATACATGAATAGACAACGAATCATCCCAAATTGAAGAGATGGACTTTGAGAGCAAGGTTTATGATTTTCTCCCCTTTTCCTCTTTTTGTGAGTGTGTATGTGTATGCTTCTGTGTGAGATTTTGTCTGTATAGCTTTGCTTCTACCATTTGTCCTAAGGTTCTATCTGTCCGTTTTTTTCCTTAATAATTATTTTTCAATTTAATAACTTTATTATATTTTACTTTATTTTATTTTACTTTATCTTCTTTCTTTCTTTCTTCTTTCCTTCCTTCCTTCCTTCCTTCTTCCCACCATCCCTCCCTCCCTCCCTCCTTTCTTTCTTTCTTTCCTTCTTTCTTTCTTTTCTTTCTTTCTTCCTTCTTTCCTTCCTTCCTTCCCGCCTTTGTTTCTTTCTTTCTTTCTTTCTTTCTTTCTTCCTACTTCTACTAATTCATTCTCTCTACTTTTTCTCCCTTATATTCTGATCCGTGGGGCTGAAAGGCTCTTGGTGCTGCAGCCAGGAGTCACTGCTGTGCCTCTGAGGTGGGAGAGCCAACTTCAGGACACTGGTCCAAAAGAGACCTCCCAGATCCACATAATATCAAACGGCGAAAGTCTGCCAGAGATCTCCATCTCAACACCAGCACCCAGCTTCACTCAATGACCAGCAAGCTACAGTGCTGGACAACCTATGCCAGACAACTAGCAAGACAGGAACACAACCCCACCCATTAGCGGAGAGGCTGCCTAAAATCATAATAAGGCCACAGACACCCCAAAACACACCACCAGACGTGGACCTGCCCCCCAGAAAGACAAGATCCAGCCTCATCCACCAGAACACAGGCACTAGTCCCCTCCACCAGGAAGCCTACACAACCCACTGAACCAACCTTAGCCACTGGGGACAGATATCAAAAACAACGGGAACTACGAACCTGCAGCCTGCAAAACGGAGACCCCAAACACAGTAAGATAAGCAAAATGAGAAGACAGAAAAACACACAGCAGATGAAGGAGCAAGATAAAAACCCACCAGACCTAACAAATGAAGAGGAAATAGGCAGTCTACCTGAAAAAGAATTCAGAATAATGATAGTAAAGATGATCCAAAATCTTGGAAATAGAATAGACAAAATGCAAGAAACATTTAACAAGGACCTAGAAGAACTAAAGATGAAACAAACAATGATGAACAACACAATAAATGAAAAGAAAAATACTCTAGATGGGATCAATAGCAGAATAACTGAGGCAGAAGAACGGATAAGTGACCTGGAAGATAAAATAGTGGAAATAACTACCACAGAACAGAATAAAGAAAAAAGAATGAAAAGAACTGAGGACAGCCTCAGAGACCTCTGGGACAATATTAAACACACCAACATTCGAATTATAGGGGTTCCAGAAGAAGAAGAGAAAAAGAAAGGGACTGAGAAAATATTTGAAGAGATTATAGTTGAAAACTTCCCTAATATGGGAAAGGAAATAGTTAATCAAGTCCAGGAAGCACAGAGAGTCCCACACAGGATAAATCCAAGGAGAAATATGCCAAGACACATATTAATCAAACTGTCAAAAATTAAATACAAAGAAAGCATATTAAAAGCAGCAAGGGAAAAACAACAAATAACACACAAGGGAATCCCCATAAGGTTAACAGCTGATCTTTCAGCAGAAACTCTGCAAGCCAGAAGGGAGTGGCAGGACATACTGAAAGTGATGAAGGAGAAAAACCTGCAACCAAGATTACTCTACCCAGCAAGGATCTCATTCAGATTTGATGGAGAAATTAAAACCTTTACAGACAAGCAAAAGCTGAGAGAGTTCAGCACCACCAAACCAGCTTTACAACAAATGTTAAAGGAACTTCTCTAGGCAAGAAACACAAGAGAAGGAAAAAACCTATAGTAATGAACCCAAAACAATTTAGAAAATGGGAATAGGAACATACATATCGATAATTACCTTAAATGTAAATGGATTAAATGCTCCCACCAAAAGACACAGATCGGCTGAATGGATACAAAAACAAGACCCATATATATGCTGTCTACAAGAGACCCACTTCAGACCTAGAGACACATACAGACCGAAAGTAAGGGGATGGAAAAAGATATTTCATGCAAATGGAAACCAAAAGAAAGCTGGAGTAGCAATTCTCATATCAGACAAAATAGACTTTAAAATAAAGACCATTAGAAGAGACAAAGAAGGACACTACATAATGATCAAGGGATCGATCCAAGAAGAAGATATAACAATTGTAAATATTTATGCACCCAACATAGGAGCACCTCATTACATAAGGCAAATACTAACAGCCATAAAAGGGGAAATCGACAGTAACACAATCACAGTATGGGACTTTAACACCCCACTTTCACCAATGGACAGATCATCCAAAATGAAAATAAGTAAGGAAACACAAGCTTTAAATGATACATTAAACAAGATGGACTTAATTGATATTTATAGGACACTGCATGCAAAAACAACAGAATACACATTTTTCTCAAGTGCTCATGGAACATTCTCCAGGATAGATCATATCTTTGGTCACAAATCAAGCCTTGGTAAATTTAAGAAAATTGAAATTGTATCAAGTATCTTTTGTGACCACAATGCCATGAGACTAGATATCAATTACAGGAAAAGATCTGTAAAAAATACAAACACATGGAGGCTAAACAATACACTACTTAATAACGAAGTGATCACTGAAGAAATAAAAGAGGAAATAAAAAAATACTTAGAAACAAATGACAATGGAGACACAACAACACAAAACCTATGGGATGCAGCAAAAGCAGTTCTAAGTGGGAAGTTTAGCAATACAAAGAGGAATGTAGCAATACAAGCCCACCTTAAGAAACAGGAAACATCTCGAATAAACAACCTAACCTTGCACCTAAAGCAATTAGAGAAAGAACAAAAAAACCCCAGAGTTAGCAGAAGGAAAGAAATCATAAAAATCAGATCAGAAATAAATGAAAAAGAAATGAAGGAAACAATAGCAAAGATCAATAAAAGTAAGAGCTGGTTCTTTGAGAAGATAAACAAAATAGATAAACCATTAGCCAGACTCATCAAGAAAAAAAGGGAGAAGACTCAAATCAATAGAATTAGAAATGAAAAAGGAGAAGTAACAACTGACACAGCAGAAATACAAAAGATCATGAGAGATTACTACAAGCAACTCTATGCCAAAAACTGGACAACCTGGAAGAAATGGACAAATTCTTAGAAATGCACAACCTGCGAACACTGAATCAGGAAGAAATAGAAAATATGAACAGACCAATCACAAGCACTGAAATTGAAACTGTGATTTAAAATCTTCCAACAAACAAAAGCCCAGGACCAGATGTCTTCACAGGCGAAATCTATCAAACATTTAGAGAAGAGCTAACACCTATCCTTCTCAAACTCTTCCAAAATATAGCAGAGGGAGGAACACTCCCAAATTCATTCTATGAGGCCACCATCACCTTGATACCAAAACCAGACAAGGATGTCACAAAGAAAGAAAACTACAGGCCAATACCACTGATGAACATAGATGCAAAAATTCTCAACAAAATACTAGCAAACAGAATCCAACAGCACATTAAAAAGATCATACACCATGATCAAGTGGGGTTTATTCCAGGAATGCAAGGATTCTTCAATATACGCAAATCAATCAATGTGATAAACCATATTAACAAACTGAAGGAGAAAAACCATATAATCATCTCAATAGATGGAGAGAAAGCTTTTGACAAAATTCAATACCCATTTATGATAAAAACCCTGCAGAAAGTAGGCATAGAGGGAACTTTCCTCAACATAATAAAGGCCATATATGACAAACCCACAGCCAACATCATCCTCAATGGTGAAAAGCTGAAAGCATTTCCACTAAGATCAGGAACAAGACAAGGTTGCCCACTCTCACCACTCTTATTCAATATAGTATTGGAAGTTTTAGCCACAGCAATCAGAGAAGAAAAGGAAATAAAAGGAATCCAATTTGGAAAAGAAGAAGTAAAGCTGTCACTGTTTGCAGATGACATGATACTATACATAGAGAATCCTAAAGATGCTACCAGAAAACTACTAGAGCTAATCAATGAATTTGGTAAAGTTGCAGGATACAAAATTAATGCACAGAAATCTCTTGCATTCCTATACACTAATGATGAAAAATCTGAAAGTGAAATCAAGAAAACACTCCCATTTACCATTGCAACAAAAAGAATAAAATATCTAGGAATAAACCTACCTAAGGAGACAAAAGACCTGTATGCAGAAAATTATAAGATACTGATGAAAGAAATTAAAGATGATACAAATAGATGGAGAGATATACCATGTTCTTGGATTGGAAGAATCAACATTGTGAAAATGACTCTACTACCCAAAGCAATCTACAGATTCAATGCAATCCCTATCAAACTACCACTGGCATTTTTCACAGAACTAGAACAAAAAATTTCACAATTTGTATGGAAACACAAAAGACCCCGAATAGCCAAAGCAATCTTGAGAACGAAAAATGGAGCTGGAGGAATCAGGCTCCCTGACTTCAGACTATACTACAAAGCTACAGTAATCAAGACAGTATGGTACTGGAACAAAAACAGAAAGATAGATCAATGGAACAGGATAGAGAGCCCAGAGATAAACCCACACACATATGGTCACCTTATCTTTGATAAAGGAGGCAGGAATGTACAGTGGAGAAAGGACAGCCTCTTCAATAAGTGGTGCTGGGAAAACTGGAGAGGTACATGTAAAAGTATGAGATTAGATCACTCCCTAACACCATACACAAAAATAAGGTCAAAATGGATTAAAGACCTAAATGTAAGGCCAGAAACTATCAAACTCTTAGAGGAAAACACAGGCAAAACACTCTATGACATAAATCACAGCAAGATCTTTTTTGACCCACCTCCTAGAGAAATGGAAATAAAAACAAAAATAAACAAATGGGACCTAATGAAACTTAAAAGCTTTTGCACAGCAAAGGAAACCATAAATAAGACCAAAAGCCAACCCTCAGAATGGGAGAAAATATTTGCAAGTGAAGCAACTGACAAAGGATTAATGTCCAAAATTTACAAGCAGCTCATGCAACTCAATAACAAAAAAACAAACAACCCAATCCAAAAATGGGCAGAAGACCTAAATAGACATTTCTCCAAAGAAGATATACAGACTGCCAACAAACACATGAAAGAATGCTCAACATCATTAATCATTAGGGAAATGCAAATCAAAACTGCAATGAGATATCATCTCACACCAGTCAGAATGGCCATCATCAAAAAATCTAGAAACAATAAATGCTGGAGGGGGTGTGGAGAAAAGGGAACACTCTTGCACTGCTGGTGGGAATGTGAATTGGTACAGCCACTATGGAGAACAGTATGGAGGTTCCTTAAAAAACTACAAATAGAACTACCATATGACCCAGCAATCCCACTACTGGGTATATAACCTGAGAAAACCATAATTCAAAAAGAGTCATATACCAAAATGTTCATTGCAGCTCTATTTACAATAGCCCGGAGATGGAAACAACCTAAGTGCCCATCATCGGATGAATGGATAAAGAAGATGTGGCATATATGTACAATGGAATATTACTCAGCCATAAAAAGAAATGAAATTGAGCTATTTGTAATGAGGTGGATAGACCTAGAGTCTGTCATACAGAGTGAAGTAAGTCAGAAAGAGAAATACAAATGCCGTATGCTAACACATATATATGGAATTTAAGAAAAAAAAACTGTCATGAAGAACCTAGGGGTAAGACAGGAATAAAGACACAGACCTAATGGAGAACGGACTTGAGGATATGGAGAGGGGGAAGGGTGAGCTGTGACAAAGCGAGAGAGAGGCATGGACATATATACACTACCTACACAAACGTAAGGTAGATAGCTAATGGGAAACAGCCGCATAGCACAGGGATATCAGCTCGGTGCTTTGTGACCGCCTGGAGGGGTGGGATAGGGAGGGTGGGAGGGAGGGAGACGCAAGAGGGAAGAGATATGGGAACATATGTGTATGTATAGCCGATCCACTTTGTTATAAAGCAGAAACTAACACACTGTTGTAAAGCAATTATACCCCAATAAAGATGTTTAAAAAAATAAAATAAAAAACAACAACAACAAAAAAACCCCAAGGCCTGTTGATGAGTTGCATATGGGGGGTGAGGATGTGCCAAAGACGAGAAAATCAGAAGCCTTATAGTGACATGCTAACAGCATGAAATGAATCATTTTGTTTTTCTGCTTTCCCAGCCCCCATCTTTTCCTACTGTGATACCTCTTTCTTTTCTTCCAATAATAAAGAAACATCAGGAAAATAAAAACCAGGACCAAATGGAGGCACCAGGTATAGGAGCATGAACTATTTGGCAACATGCAGCAAAAACAGGAGACTTCTTTCATCTGAACTTTGGCTTTTTGGTTCCAGTATGTGAAGAAGGAATCATAACTGGGCAGAAAGAGCACGTATAAGACAAGAAAGGAAGGAAAATTAAATAGAAATAACATGTCTGACTAGCAATGGGGAAGCAGTTCCCACCCCTGGGTCTGGAAGGAGGGAGTAAGTAGAAGTGTCATCTGATCTCAGTGAGGAGCTGTCCACGGGCCCAGGGTTTGTGTCTCACCCTCTCTCTTTCTGTCCTCCCATTTACTGCTGGAATGTGAGCAGTCAGTCAACAAGAGGGCCTGGGGTATGCAGTCCCAAAGGGAGGGCATCCTGGGACAGTGCAGGTCAGACAAGGGCCCTGGAACCCTTGAGAATCACCAGGACACTTGACTTATTCCATCTAAAGTGTGTGTGCAGCTTATTGCCTTTATTCACATCCATTTATTTATAAATATTTGTTGAGCTTCCAAAAAAAAAAGAAGAAATTAAATATATGAATTGATTAAATAAACAAACAAATAAATAAGTAGCCTAAGCAGTTTAAAAAAAAATTGAGTGCTTGTAAGGAATTTGGGCTGGGGGTGTAGGCATCAAGTAGAAAATAGAGGGAGCAGACCTACTGTGGCAGTAAAGGGTATGGGATGGGGCCAGGGACTGAGTGATGGGGAGAGGGAAATGTTCTGCTGATGAAGAAATGAGAGACTGTTTCTAGCCCCACCAATAAGCATTTGAGTGTGGAGAGTACCCAACCCCACAAGGATTCCATGAGACAGCACCTGTGTTCATGGACTCTGAAACATTGTAGAGAACTATAAGAAAAAACAAAAAGGTGTGATCTGAATTGAGGTTTTGTTGTTGTTGTTTTTAGTTCCAGAAAGACTGTAAAGACACATGGGAAGAAGTGGCATATGTAATCACACACTTTTAAGTGCTTCAAATTTAGTATTATCTTTTTAAAATTACACAAGACAATACTTGGTGCCATTTGGTATTTTATAAACAATCTGTCTAGAACTCTTCCATTTATATGTACATAAAATAGTATGCAGCATATCTTATGGATAGAGATATTTGTTTACATGTGTACATGCCCCCACCTGTGCAGAATTACCTGATCTTACCAACTAAGGAATGTGATTATCCATCTTCCTTGTGCCTGCCCAACTGTGGTATATCTCAGGAAATCTTTCAATAGTTAAAGGAATTTTTAACTCATTCATTCAACAAGTATTTATAAAGCACCTATTATGTGTTGGGCATTATGTCAATTGCTGAGCCTACAGGGATGAAAAAATGAAGGAAGAAAACACTCATCTTCTGTTCTCATGAACTCAGAGTCTAGCCAGGAAGGAAGGCGTTGTACACATATTTATGAGTGTACTAAATCAACAGAGGCACCTGGGGGATTAGGAAGCATAGAACAGGCCAACCAAACCTAGTCAAAATATATTTCTGTATCATCAGTCATTGGCTACAGCCCGGGGTTACTCCTAGGTAATTCTGAATTTCTGTACATCGGGCAAAATTGTTTTAGTACCCCAAGGAAAGTTCTCTAATGAAGAGTTGAAGGTATGGGCTGTTGATGCAAAAGCACAGGGATCCTGGGAGAGGACACAAAGAAACCATCACAAAAGTAATTTGAGGGGATCTGAGCAGAGAGTTGACAGTGTCTGCTATAGGCGACAAACAGGATTTTGCAGCTGATGTCTTTTTATATGGGTTATACAAGTGGGGAGTCATTTTCTTTACTGATACAGGAAAAATATAGGAGAAGTAATATACTGGGGCAAAAATGTGGGTGATATGATGAATTAAGTTTCGACTGAATTTGTTATTCACCATTTTAAAGTTTAGTAAGCTGTTGGATATGTAAGTTTAAGGCTTAAAAGAGAGGTCTTATGTAGAGATATAAATTTCAGAGTTGTTCTATAAAGAGAATAATTGAAACCTGGGAGTGAATAAAATTGTCTAGGAAGGGTGAGCCAGATGAAATAAGAAGTAGGCCTAGAAAAATCCCTGAGTAATTCCAATATTTCATGGTCAGGTAGAAGTAAAAGAAATTGCAAAGGAGATTGAGAAGGAGTAACAGAGAGTAGGATAACCAGAGGAGTTTGCCTCTGAAAAAGTTAGTAAACAGAGCTTAAATGATTCTGGACTCCAAATAAAATATGGATTTAAAATTATTAATCAGATTTAGTCATAGTATATTATTTTGACCCTATTGAGCATAGTTTTGGTGGAGAGGCGGTAATGGTTAGAGGAAAGTGATGAGTAGGAGAGAAAAATATTATAATTAAAGTGGGTCAAGGAGTGAGTGAGAGGTAAGAAAATGAAAAATGAAACCCATGTTCTGATATAAATGATGCGCCGATTATAAATATGTACCATAGGGACAAATACTTGCCTCAAATGCAATCAATTTATAGGTACTCTTTAATCAGGAGTAACTAAGAGTTCCTGACCTTATGCTGGTCTTAGGCCAGGTAACATCTTCCTTTTGTTGCCTTGTTTTTATATTTTAAAATATAGCTCATGTTTCTGCATTCCATACTAGCTCACTTTCTGGAATCATTAGGAATAATGCTAACTGTACAAGTTTGTACAAGTTCCTTGCTTTTCTGATTGCAATTTTTAGCATTTTATTGCTAGACTGTCTACCTCTACATAACTGCATTGCTAACATTCACTTTTCTCACTCTTCTTATGTCTATGTATGTTCATAGTTACTACTGCACAAATCCAAGTAAATGGAAACTGAAAATGGAAGCTATTCTTTCTTATATGGATTATTTTAAATACAAACATTCTCTCTTACATTGTGGAAGAACATTCCTATGAGGTAATGAAGGGTGCTGTAGATTTCTGTAACCTTGGGTGAACAACAAAAAAAAATTTTCTGAGTACAGTACAACCTGAAAAACTAATTTCTGCCAAACTCCAATGCCCTTTTTTATGGTACTTTCATGAATCGCATCACAAATATTTTCCCTGCAAAGGAATAATTTGTGCTTAAGAAAGAATGAAATTTGTCTGAACACTTTGAATCCTTGCTTATTTGGTTTTGTACTGTTTTGGCTTTGGAGAGAAGTTATTTTATGATATAATAATTAATTTTTTAAATTGAGATATAATTGACATATTAGTTTCAGGTGTATAATATAAAGATTCAATATTTGCATATCTTGTAAAGTGATCATCAACATTAGTCTACTTAACATCTATCACCACGCATGGTTATGAAAATATTTTTTCTGGTGATGAGAAATTTTAAGATCTACTTTCAAATATAAAATACAGTATTATTAATTATAATCATTTGCTGTATGTTACATCCCCATGACATCTATTTTATAACTGAAAGGTTGTGCCTTTCACCCATTTTATACTACTTCACCTTTGATTTTTAACTGTATAATGTTCTTTAATCCAGATCACATTTATGAGTTTCAATATATTTCTGTTGAGTGGTTTGCTAGCATCTTATGGTTAGCACTTAGGACAAAGAGGAAAAGAGACACCGTTGAAAGAAAGCACACCTGGGAAGCAATGGTTCAATTCAAAACCAGCCTTGAGCTCAGCAAAAGTTGAGATAGACAGCCATAGTCAGAGGTAATTTCAATAACTAGTGTTAATAATACAAAAACTTTAAATGCTATTCTTTTATACATAAAAACTGACACTGCTGAGGCATTCTTTAGTTATAAAAAGATGACACTTTTTAAACCACAAGATTTTTGAAAGGGGAATCCCTATCCTTATTCTCGGCCACACATTGTATAGTATAGTAGTATTTTTTTCTCCTTCCTCTCTTCCTCCCCCTCTCCCTTTCTTTCTTCTTCCTGCCTTCCTTCTTTCATTCCCTTTCTTCCTTTCTTCCATTTTATCAACATCATCTTCTTCATTACTAGTCTGCTAATTTCTTAATATCTTTATAATATCTTAGTATAATATCCCTAAACTGAGTTTATGAGTATATGACCATGACAATACCTATGAACCTATGGTATAGGTTTCTAAAAACTGTGTAAGGGTGATAGTGATGGTAATTATAATAAAGCAATATTACAGGAGTGATGTTTTTGTTATCATGTGAAATTGAATGTTAGAAATACCATTATAGTGCTGACTTTCCAGATTTTTGGGCAGTCATGTTGATGGACATCCAAAAATGCTTATTGACTGATATCTATTCCTTCATGTGGGAGGTCAAAAACTCTTTTTGGCGAAATGTATTGAGCATTTGGGGCCAGTAGATTTGTATTGAGAATTTTCTCTGTTAGTTTAAACCAGTTATATTCTCTCTAGAAAGAACATTTGTCACAGAGTAATAATAAAATTACATAGTTGACAATTATTAAGCATTTCAATGTATCCATAGTTATTCTAAGGGCTTTTCATAACTTTCTTATTAAATATAAAAACATTACATGAATGCTTATGCAAATATATTTTTTTCTTGAAATTACAAGGGTGTATAGGAAAATTTATTCTAGGTGGGAAATGGATATGTTTACAAATTTTTAGTGTCTGTAATCATTACCCAAGACAAGCTTAAGAAAAAATAAAATTTGCTTGATCATGTCCAAGGCCTTGTTTATCCATTTTAAAAGTGTCATTATATCTCTACTCAGGTTTCATTGTAGCTGCCTACAGGGCTAATTTAAGCATCAGGTGTTTGTGCAAAGTACTCACTTATTTGATAGAGCAAGAGGACTTTTTGTATTAGTAATAGGGACTGATTCATAAACTGTATTCTTGGGTTTAACTCTGGAGCTCCATGTAAACCAAGTTACCTTGATCTGACCATCTATAGAACAGAAATATTTTTATGAATGAGTTTCACAGAATGCTGTTAGGAAGTAACACAAAGATTGCTTAAATAGTAATATAAGAGTTAAAGATTCCAACCACATTTTGATTGGAATATATTGATACATTACTATGAAATTAGTAATCTCTGGCATATGGAAATTTAATCCTTCTAGAAGAATGAAATAAAGTAATCTTCAGATTTTAGTGCCTTAGCATAAAATATTCCTGCTTTTTAATATATTTTAACACTTAGTATTTAATTATTGTCTTAAAAAATTGAATCCTCTTCAAGAAACATTACCAGGGACCACTATAGCAACAATAAATTAAGTTTTAGAAGCATAGAGTTTCTTTCAAATATAACCAAGGCACAAGCAGATTTTGACATCTCCATGTTGGAAAGGCTAGATTGGACATCTAGCGTCTGCTGACCTCTTCTTGTTCTAATAATAGAACCAAAATTTTCTTTTGGGGAACCATCTATCTTTATTCTTAGTCATGTAGTTTGGGGAGGATTTATTTATTTACTTACTCATTGAAAAATTATTAATCGAGTGATTTATGTGTGCCAGGCACTATTCTAGAATCACAAAATACAAAAATGAACACCAGACAAAAAATGTCATCCCGCTTATGCAAAGACAACAAAAGTTTATAAGGTGAAAGGTGATGTTTATTGGTGCTGATGAGTAAGAGAAGCTCTTCCTCTGGATTTTAAAGTGTGGAGATGTGAACTCTGGAGCTTCCAGCAACCCTCTCACCTCCGTTTAGGGAGCCAGCTCAATAATAAAGCCAACATAAAGAAGACAGAGCTAAAAGGATTCAGGTGAAAACAAACAAAGAAACAAAGAAACAAAATGCCTTATGGCATTTTTGAGATTCTGGATTAAGCCATGCTTGAAGTCAGAACTATTCCTGAAGTAATGTGAGCTAAAAATTTCACGTTTAGGTAATTGAAAATTAGGTTTTCTAACAACACTTGCAAGTGAAAGAATCTTATCTTATGTACTTAAATTCTAAGGTAAAGATGAAAATATTGGTCAATATTTCCCTGTTACCGTCTAAGAATTCCTGATAAAAACTGATCTATATTAACATTATTTACATTAATGTCTATAATAACTTTTAAAATGTGTTGTGCATATACCAAAGATATAGTCAAAAGTCTACTATAGTTTCTTTCCATTTTTCAGATGTCAAAATTGAGAGAAAAGCATTCTTTTTGACTATTGATAAGGAATGGGAGCAATTAGTAAAACTAGATTTAGCCCCTCAAATTTGTAATAGATTTCTTTTTTAAATTCCTATTGGATTACACAATTTCTGATTATTCATTATAAATCTGTGGTTTGGGTTGGCAAAATTTAAAGCTCTTAAAATTTAAAAAAAATGAATTTCTCCATATATTTACACCTAGAATAAAGCTAGACTAAAACTACACCTATTATATTGTTAACTACCTAAATTAACTATATTTATATAAACATAAATGTATTAAATCCTTAATTTCATGTTAATTTCTACAATTCTCTGGCCTGTCTGAAGTCTAAAGCTCCCCTATACTTTACTGTCTTATCAAATTCCATTCAGATGCAAGCCAAATTTTACGAAACATTAAAGAGTATATTCTGCTTGACACACATATAAGTCTACTGTGACCTACTTAAAATTAAACATTGTACAATCTCTTCAAGCTCTCAAAGATTTTCACGATTTCTTCCCCCCTCTCAAACTGAATCATGTATTACTTTATTTATATTTGGAACTCTGCTGACCTTGATGTCTCTAATTGAAAATTGTAGACTTTGAACATTGAATTACACATAAAATGAGACCAATGGTGAAATCATGATTACAAAATTTTCTGACATACTGTTGTTTCCATTTACAACATAAGGTTCATTGAATAAACGTTCTGAATGCTTACCATAATATTTGCATCTTGCTTATAACAAATTGCTAACCGGTAAGTTTATGGGGTAACATATGGGTCTCAGTTCTTTAGTTGGCGGCAGTTAAACAAATCCTACATTTTTGCACAAAAATAAATGCTTGAGAAAGAAACTACCCATTTTATGTAATCATATGTCCATTTGGATGTAGGTCAGGAAGGACTTGCTAGTGTGTTAGCAGCCATAAAAAACCTGCCCCATGCTAATTACTGTTTAGTTGCAGGGGTTGGTTCAGCTAGCTATGCATATGTTATGGCCCATATGTACAAACCTTCCCATTTGCAAAGAGGCCAGATGGGCCCTCTCAAAGCATGAACCTTCCCTGCTACATGGATTAACTATGAAAGGTTTAAACTGCTTATACTCTAGTGCCCATATTTTTTATAGTTATTAGGGACTTTTAATGCAGAAAGGACCGTATTTGTTCATGCAGATTTCTCCAAATAGGCCATCACTTTCACTTTGAAGTACACATGAAACAATCATTTTTTCACAGATTTTTTTTTAGTGGACTTTAGATTAGCTTGTTCAAACTGGACAGTATGGAAGGGAGTTATATATACTGATTATTTGTATTTATTGTATCAAATAGAATATATGCACATGGGGTTGATCTCCCTCAAACCATAATAATTTGAAATTAAATTTAATTTCTGTGAAAGGGTAAAATACTCTGATTTCTATAAAAACAAAATATATAAACTATTGTTGGATATGACTTATCTGGGAAAACATTTCAGACACTAAATTAAATAATTTTTAAACATTTTTGAAGCAAAATTTATGCTCACTACATACCATTCTGTGGCAAAATCAACGTAAGTAGTACAACTCTTGGCTTAATTCCTGCTATTATATTTGAATAAAATATATTTTCACATAAAATATTCTGAATTAATGCTCTTCAAAAATTTATATCAAACTATTATTGTTTAGTCTTCATTGATAATAAATTTGATGTTGTTATTGTAGTCATATGGCTTACTATTGACTGAATCTGAAAGCCTATAATTAAATAAAGTTAAGGGATGTCCTATACTATGTAATTATTGAAATGTCACCGTCTTCAGAATCTTTCACGCTATACCCTCAAGTTTAGGAGAAAACTGATATAATTTTTAAAAACTCTAGAGGGAAAGCAGTTAACCAAGTCAACTGTCTTATCCCAAATAGGTCACCAAGTTAAAGAAAAATAAAACTCTAAATGTAAATGCTACTTAAAATTTGTATATTTAACAAAATTGTGTCTTCAAATTTCTGAATCATTAGATATGATAGTCCACCCACTATTACTCACTAAATATTTTCATATTTGGTTCAGGAAATAAAAATCAAAATTTGTTAATTTTGACAGTTACAAAGAGCCTTATTGATGGATTCAGGATATAAAACTTACAGGTTTTGAAAAAGTATGTGAAAATACAGACATTAGAGAAATAAAGGAAAATGGAGGTGAGAGAGCTCCAAAATAAACAAATAAGATAAATTTAGAAACTACTAGTGATTGTGTAGTATCTGTTATGAGTGGAAGTACCTTTCCTGTAATGAACCATTTACCTTTTTGACATTACTTTCTATCCTTTATACAGCAAGTTTCCTATTTTTTGAGTTTTATTTTAGAAGATAGGTTAATGAAATACCTCAACCTTCCAAAACTGAATGATTTTTGCTGTAAGAAAAAAAAGAAGCAACGGCTTCATGAATCAGTTATAAAAAATTCTGAGTGTATGAAAGAACACCTCTTTTTTGTAATATTAAGAAAATTCCTATTGAGAATTGTGTTCATAAATTAGCTAAACCAGATTATGAAGTTGTCATTGTAAATTCTATGTTTTTGTATTCTTTTGATGAAGAAAAATGTCAGTTTCTTACATAATATATAATAATTTTAATGTCATAGATTTAATTTTGTCAATTCTTTAATCACTTCTGATTAAAACTGGGAAAATAGTTTAGGTTTTCTATAATTCTGTTAATCCATATGTAACAGGAGGAACATTTTACACAAATAATTTTTGAATCATCATATTATATTATATTATCTTGGAAATAATAATAACCAGAATTCACCTAACAAAGTGTTTCTCAGCCTCAGCAGTACTGGCTTATTGGGCCACTAATTGTTGTAGGGGGTTGTCCCATTACAGGATGTTTAGAAGCATCCCTGGCCTCTAACCATTAGAGGCCAGTAGCACTTTCCCAGTTGTTATGATCAAACTATCTCCAGATATTGCCAAATGTCTCCTGGAGGGCAAAATAATTCCCAGTTGAGGACCATTGACCTAAACATGACTATTGATGAATAAAGTCTTATCTGTTTCATGTTAAAAGAGAAAAAGTCATTGATAGCAACATAATCTTAAAAAAACACTTATTTTTATAAAATATAAAACAAAATCAAGTGTATCGTCTATTTTTATAATTAAATGGGAAATAATATTAGAATTTTTGTTTGTAATACTTTCTCAAGTATGGAAATTTCTTAAATCATCAAAACTTTTGAAAGAAGTCAAATTCATCATTCTTTACTTAGAAAAGAGAAATGTAAAAATAACCACAACTTGACAATGGCAGAAATTGAAATTGTTTTTTGGCTCATGCAGGTAATATTCAAATTGTAATATATAATGGTTCTTTAAAAAACTTAATGTGATTTAAACTACATAAGCATATCCTGTGGAATCAGTAAAGGTGTATAGACAGTGGAAATCAAACAAACAAAACACAAATCATCCAGCTATATATATATATTTTTTAAGATTTTGACTCCAAGCCAATTTCACCTGGTTGCAGAAGTTGGAAAACACAATTAGCAAAGAAGTTTTTCTATGATCTGCTGTGGGGTGTGTGTGTGTTACTAATGCTAATTAAATGCAACTTAACTAGAAATAATATTTACATAGAGTGTCTGTATCATTCCTAATTACCACTGTGTGTGTTTCAAATGACACTACAACAGTATTTGATTTATAAGCAGTGACATGGAATATGAAACAAGAGGAAGAGATATTTTCTAACTTTTAAGTCTATTTTGAACCTTCCCACCCTTTCTATTAATTTCTAGACAACTTCCCATAATAAATTTATAATATCTTCAAGACTGATATCAAAGCTCAAAATGACTTATTATTTTCTGTATTTTGATTGGTGGCCTGAAGTTCATAATGGTAAAAGCAAATGAATAATTTTCTATTAGTATTTTCAGATTAGAAACTTTTCATATTTTGATTTTTGGCATTTATTTTCTAGACAGTATTTTCTTTAAAAATCTCCATCCTGATTTTCATTCAAGGTAACAATTGAAGGTCTTATCAGATGAATAACCTGCACAAAGGAACCATGAAATTGGGATCTAATATAAAGGTAACTACCAGAAACACTGGAACTAAATTAGAAATCAATAACAATAATATAACCATAAACCCCCCAAAATATGGAATTTAAACAACATACTTCTAAATAATCTAATGATCAAAAAAGAAAAAAAATATGAGGATTTAACAATACGTGAACTGAGTAATAATGTAAATACAACATATAAGAATTTTGGGGACATAGTTAAAGAATGCCAAATGGGCAAGGCATGGCTTTAAATGAAAAAAAAATTAAAATCAATTATTGAAATTCCTTCTGAAGAACTTAGAAAAGGAAGAGAAATTTAAGTGCAAATTAGGTAGAAGAAAGAAAATAATAAAGATAAGAGCAGAACTCAATGACAAAAAAATTTTTAAATAGAGGAAAATCAGTGAATCTAAAGGTAGATTCTTTGAAAAAAAATCAGTAATATTCATAAGCCTCTACATAGACTGTTCAAGAGCAAAAGAGAGAAAATACAAATTACCAATATCAGGAGAAAGAGTGGCCACCACTACAGACTCTACTAATAGTAAAATCAAAACATGGAGATATTACGAGCAAATTTGTGCCAATAAATTCAATGGTTAAGTTTCCCTTAAAGACGCAAGTTACAAAAATTGATCAAAGAAAAAACTTAGTAACTTGAAAAACTTTTTTCCAGTTAAAGGAATTGAAATTAAAGTTAAAAATCTTCTTACAAAGAAAATTCTAGATGGATTAATTGGTGAATTCCTACAAACATTTAAGAATTATTACTAATTCAATGCAAGCACTTCCAGAAAAATAGAAGAGAAGGAAATGATTTTCAACTACTTTTATGAGGCCAATATTATCCTCATATCAAATTTAGACAAAAACTTTACTAGTAAAGAAACATATAGAATCCCTCATAGGCAGAGATGTGAAAATTATTTAAAATTTAGCAAATTTAAGTCAATGATATATTTTAAAATATATAATATATATTCTGGTAATGCAAGTTTGCTTTAAAGCCCAAGAAATCAATAAATTTGATTCATCATATTAATAAAATAAAAGAGAAAATCTGAGTATTTTAAAAGCTGTAAAAAAAAGCATTTAACAAAAGTGTCTACTCATTCATAGTTAAAAATAGGAAATATATACTCAGTAAAACTAGGAATATAGGAATGAAAGGAAAACACCTTTTTTTTTAAACACAAAAATTTATGTATTAACTCAACAAATTTGTATTCCATCTCAAAATTATTTGCATCACAAATATTTGTTTTTTTGTCATGCACTTTTTTTTTTACATCTGATTAAGAATGTTATGGAAAAACTCTACCTCCATCACCTCTTCCTGGTCTCATACCTTAGTAGTGCAATAGGGTCACTGAATGTGGATGTTTCCAAAAAGGGATTATTTCCTCTTAGCTGCTTGACAAATAAAGATCAAGACAAAAGGAGTAGAAGGTTTTATGTACTTAGATTTAGAATTAGGAATTCCATTCTGATCTATCCTGGAAATGATGCAACTTTTTTTGCTCCTAACAATTCCAGGCCAGCCTGGTTAGTACGTGTGCCTCATGGCATTCCAATAGGGAGTATAGGTGATTCAAACTTAATTCTGCTTTAACCGACTTAGTTCTCTCATTGGTTTCATGTGGTCCTAGATTACAAGGACCATGTGGTTATGAACACTGCTCACTGACTTCTTCTACAGTGGCTTTTGTGGCCAAAGTGGGGGACATAATGGATCTCTATAAGTTTTATAAAAATGCTCTTCTCCCCCTTGCATCAGATCTTTTTGGATGAAATTCTGGGTGTAAGTAGGAGATGATTAGAAAAATGATGACATTAAAAATATTGTAACAGAACACAATAATTTTGTGGAGGTTGAACAACCACCAGTTGCTTAGGGAGGGGAAACTGCATTACTGATCTTAGTTATTGAGAGCCATCCTGCAGACATCCTCATGAAGGAAAAGAACCTTGTGCAACACTGGGAAACTGCTACAAGCTTACATGAACTCATTCCTGGGTTTGCTATCATCAAGAGAAAGGTCCAACTAGAATCAGACCACCATTCCCCTTAAACTTACTAAGGAGTCTATTGGAAACTACAGGAATGGCCCGAGCTCCTACGTCTTCCTTAGAAAATACAAATGGGATGTTCTGGATGTTTTCCTTGCCTATGCTCTCAGTATTTTTTTTTGAGGTAGATGAAAGCCACCTGGCTGGTGGTGTAGACAAACAGGACAGATTAGACTGATTCCTCCCAGTTTATTCTTTGACAACTATGACAAGATTCAATTATTTGAACTGAACTGAGAATTTCAAGACTTGCCAGCCAACCAGGAGACCATATTAGAGGCATTGTTAGTCTGTGCCCCTCAATAAGGCCCACTCGGGGGAGCCTTAACAATACTCTCTTGTGCCTCTGAGATTATAGCTCTTGTATAGAATCCAGGCATGAACTTGCTTGCCTCCTAAAAACATAGGGATGGCACCTTAAAAATGGTTATAAAGTAGCTTCAGCTGTTTAAGGAAGCACCACCAATAGATCATGCAGCTCTCAAATAACTGGAAATCTTTCCAAAATGTGGTCAGTTTTGTTTACATAGGATGGGGTTAAGGTGGGGGAAGACTTCTTAGAGGGAAAACAGACTCGTTATTTATAAATATCTTTGGGGGCGTTTCCCCTGCAATGGGAGTCACAGAATTAGAAAAGATGGTATAGCATTTGTCTCTGATTTTAGTTGAAGTGATTGATGATACATCCTCAGTCATGGAAGTCATTGAAATGAGTCTTAACTTACTGGCAAGTGTTGTTATAGATGATAAAATTTTCCCAGTCTTCCTCCTTTCAGGACAAGGAAGAGTCTGTGCAACTGCTACTGCATCCTGCTATTCCTGGATGCCTTAAACCAAGTAGAAAGGTCAACAAAGAAACATAAGCAGAAAACCATGTTCCTTCCTTAGGTAGACACAGAAGTTTTATAGGATTTGGGTTGGGTCCAGGACCTTAGGAGCTATGATCATAGCTGCAGTTTGTTGAATCCCTGGATGCAGAATCCCATGGATAGAGAGGGATGACTATACAGTGCCATCTTATAGAAGGGACTTGAGCATCCCGAGATTTTGGTACCTACAGTGGGAGGTATTCCTGGAACCAATTCCCCCTGCACAGGAGGGATGACTATAGTATAGGTTGGCCGTATCCTGCTGCTAGTAGTCTATTTGAAGTACCCTTAGTTAAATAAAACAAATATACTTATTAAGCAGCTTTGGTCCATCCCTTGTCTGTCTTGGGAAATTTTTCAGAAGTTAAGATGATGTAGAATTCATGGCTGAATATTATTGGTAGACAATTCTCCAAGTCTTATGTTTCTAACATTTGTGAGCAGAGGCTCTGATAGCCATTGTTCTTTTCAATGATACACATAGAGCGAATATCCTTTGCCTTGAGGTACATTTTGATATTAATGTAGTCATTTTTCATTCCTTAAAAGCAAGATTTTCATAATAGAACTATTTTTCCAATTTTATTTTATTTTTTTATACAGCAGGTTCTTATTAGTCATCCATTTAACACACATCAGTGAACACATGTCAATCCCAATCTCTCAATTCATCACACCACCACCACCACCCCCGCCACTTTCCCCCCTTGGTGTCCATACATTTTTTCTCTATTTCTGTATCTCAATTTCTGCCCTGAAAACCAGTTCATCTGTACCATATTCTAGCTTCCACATATATGCGTTAATATACGATATTTGTTTTTCTGACTTACTTCACTGTGTATGACAGTCTCTAGATGCATCCACGTCACAACAAATGACCCAATTTTGTTCCTTTTTTATGGCTGAGTAACATTCCATTCTCTATATGTACTACATCTTCTTTATCCATTCGTCTGTCGATGGGCATTTAGGTTGCTTCCATGACCTGGCTATTGTAAATAGTGCTGCAATGAACATTGGGGTGCATGTGTCTTTTTGAATTATGGTTTTCTCTAGGTATATGCCCAGTAGTGGGATTGCTGGGTCCTATGGTAATTCTAATTTTAGTTTTTTAAGGAACCTCCATACTGTTCTCCATAGTGGCTGTATAAATTTACATTCCCACCAACAGTGCAAGAGGGTTCCATTTTCTCCACACCCTCTCCAGAATTTGTTGTTTGTAGATTTTCTGATGATGCCCATTCTAACTGGTGTGAGGTGATACCTCATTGTAGTTTTAATTTGTATTTCTCTAATAATTAGTGATGTTGAGCAGCTTTTCATGTGCTTCTTGGCAATCTGTATGTCTTCTTGGGAGAAATGTCTATTTAGGTCTTCTGCCCATTTTTGGATTGGGTTGTTTGTTTTTTTAATATTGAGCTGAATGAGCTATTTATATATTTTGGAGATTAATCCTTTGTCCGTTGATTTGTTTGCATATATTTTCTCCCATTCTGAGGGTTGTCTTTCCATCTTGTTTATGGTTTCCTTTGCTGTGCAAAAGCTTTGAAGTTTCATTAGGTCCCATCTGTTTATTGTTATTTCCATTATTCTAGGAGGTGGATCAAAGAAGATCTGGCTGTGATTTATGTCAAAGAGTGTTCTTCCTATGTTTTCCTCTAAGACTTTTATAGTGTCCGGTCTTACTTTTATGTCTCTAAACCATTTTGAGTTTATTTTTGTGTATGGTGTTAGGAAGTGTTCTAATATCATTCTTTTACATGTAACTGTCCAGTTTTCCCAGCACCACTTATTGAAGAGACTGTCTTTTCTCCATTGTATATCCTTGCCTCCTTTGTCATAGATTAGTTGACCACAGGTGTGTGGGTTTATCTCTGGGCTTTCTATCTTGTTCCATTGATCTAAATTTCTGTTTTTGTGCCACTACTATATTGTCTTGATTACTGTAGCTTTGTAGTATAGTCTGAAGTCAGGAGTCTGATTCCTCCAGCTCCGTTTTATTGCCTCAAGACTGTTTTGGCTATTTGGGGTCTTTTCTGTCTCCATACAAATTTTAAGATTTTTTGTTCTAGTTCTGTAAAAAATGCCATTGGTAATTTGATAGGGATTGCATTGAATCTGTATATTGCTTTGGGTAGTATAGTCATTTTCACAATATTGATTCTTCCAATCCAAGAGCATGGTATATCTCTCCATCTGTTGGTATCATCTTTAATTTCTTTCATCGGTGTCTTATAGTTTTCTGCATACAGGTCTTTTGTCTCCTTAGGTAGGTTTATTCCTAGGTATTTTATTCTTTTTTTGTTGCAGTGGTAAATGGGAGTGTTTCCTTAATTTCTCTTTCAGATTTTTCATCATTAGTGTATACAAATGCAAGAGATTTCTGGGCATTAATTTCGTATCCTGCAACTTTACCAAATTCATTGATTAGCTCTAGGAATTTTCTGGTGGCATCTTTAGGATTCTCTATGTATAGTATCATGTCATCTGCACACCGTGAAAGTTTTACTTCTTCTTTTCTAATTTGTATTCCTTTTATTTCTTTTTCTTCTCTGATTGCCGTGGCTAGGACTTCCAAAACTATGTTGAATAATTGTGGTAAGAGTGGACATCCTTGTCTTGTTCCTGATCATAGAGGAAATGCTTTTAGTTTTTCACCATTGAGAATGATGTTTGCTGTGGGTGTGTCATATATGGCATTTATTATGTTAAAGTTGGTTCCCTCTATGCCCACTTTCAGGAGAGCTTTTATCACAAATGGGTGTTGAAAATTCTCAAAAGCTTTTTTGCATCTATTTAGATGATCATATGGTTTTCATTCTTTAATTAGTTAATATGGTGTATCACATTGATTGATTTGCGTACATTGGAGAATCCTTGCATCACTGGGATAAATCCCACTTTATCATGGCGTATGATCCTTTTAATGTGTTGTTGGATTCTGTTTGCTAGTATATATATATATATATTTTTTTTTTTGCTAGTATTTCATTGAGGATTTTTGCATCTATATTCATCAGTGATATTGGTCTATAATTTTCTTTTTTTGTAGTATCTTTGTCTGGTTTTGGTATCAGGGTGATGGTGGCCTCATAGAATAAGTTTGGGAGTTTTCCTTCCTCTGCAATTTTTTGGAATAGTTTGAGAAGGATGGGTTTTAGCTCTTCTCTAAACATTTGATAGAATTCACCTGTGAAGCCATCTGGTCCTGGGCTTTTGTTTCTTGGAAGATTTTTAATCACTGTTTCAAATTCATTATTTGTGATTGGTCTGTTCATATTTTCTATTTCTTCCTGGTTGTCTTGGAAGGTTATACCTTTCTAAGAATTTGTACATTTCTTCTAGGTTGTCCATTTTATTGGCAAAGAGTTGCTTGTAGTAGTCTCTTAGGATGCTTTGTATTTCTGCGGTGTCTGTTGTAACCTTTCCCTTTTCATTTCTAATTTTATTGATTTGAGTCCTCTCCCTCTTTTTCTTGATGAGTCTAACTAATGGTTTATCAATTTTGTTTATCTTCTCAAAGAACCAGCTTTTAGTTTTATTGATCTTTGCTATTGTTTTCTTCATTTCTATTTCATTTATTTCTGCTGTGATCTTTATGATTTCTTTCCTTCTGCTAACTTTGGGTTTTGTTTGTTCTTCTTTCTCTAGTTCCTTTAAGTGTAAGTTTAGATTGTTTATTTGAGATTATCCTTGTTTCTTGAGGTAGGCTTTTACAGCTATAAACTTCCCTCTTACAACTACTTTTGCTGCATCCTATAGGTTTTGGATTGTCGTGTTTTCATTGTCATTTGTCTCTAGGTATTTTTTGATTTCCTCGTGTTTTCATTGTCATTTGTCTCTAGGTATTTTTTGATTTCCTCAGTGATATCTTGGTTAGTGTGTAACGTATTATTTAACCTCCATGTGTTTGTGGGTTTTTCCCTGTAATTGATTTCTAACCTCATAGCGTTGTGATCAGAAAAGATGCTTGATATGATTCCAATTTTCTTAAATTTACTGAGGATTGATTTGTGACCCAAGGTGTGATCTACCCTGGAGAATGTTCCATGCACACTTGAGAAGAAAGTGTAATCTGCTGTTTTTGGATGAATGTCCTGTGAATATCAATTAAATCTCTCTGGTCTATTGTGTCATTTAAAGCTTGTGTTTCCATATTACTTTTCTGTTTGGACGATCTGTCCATTGGTGTAAGTGAGTTGTTAAAGTCCCCCACTATTATTGTGTTACTGTCAATTTCCTCTTTTATAGCTGTTAGCAGTTGCCTTATGTATTGTGGTGCTCCTATGTTGGGTGCATATATAATTATAATTTTTATATCTTCTTGGATTGATCCCTTGATCATTATGTAGTGTCCTTCCTTGTGTCTTGTAACATTCTTTATTTTAAAGTCTATTTAATCTGATATGAGTATAGCTAGGCCAGCAAATGTATGTTCCTATGACCATGTTCTTAATTGTTTTGGGTTAGTATTGTAGGTCTTTTTCTTCTCTTGTGTTTCACACTTAGAGAAATTCCTTTAGCATTTGTTGTAGTGCTGCTTTGGTGGTGCTGAATTCTCTTAGTTTTTGCTTGTCTGTAAAGCTTTTGATTTCTCCATTGAATCTAAATGAGATCCTTGCCGAGTAGAGTAATCTTGGTTGTTGGTTCTTCCCTTTCATCACTTTAAGTATATAATGCCACGCCCTTCTGGCTTGTAGAGTTTCTGCTGAGAAATCAGCTGTTAACCTTATGGGAGTTCCCTTGTACGTTATTTGTCATTTTTCCCTTGCTGCTTTCAATAATTTTTCTTTGTCTTTAATTTTTGTCAGTTTGATTACTATGTGTTTCAGCGTGTTTCTCCTTGGGTTTATCCTGTATGGGAATCTTTGCGCTTACTGGACTTGGGTGGCTATTTCCTTTCTCATGTTAGGGAAGTTTTCGACCATAATCTCTTCAAATATTTTCTCAGGTCCTTTCTCTCTCTCTTCTCCTTCTGGGATCCCTATAAAGTGAATGTTGTTGCATTTAATGTTGTCCCAGAGGTCTCTTGGGCTGTCTTCATTTCTTCTCATTCTTTTTTCTCTCTTCTGTTACATGACAGTGAATTCCACCATTCTGTCTTCCAGGTCACTTATCCGTTCTTCTGCCTCAGTTATTCTGCTATTGGTTCCTTCTAGTGTAGTTTTCATTTCAGTTATTGTATTGTTCATCTCTGTTTGTTTGTTCTTTAATTCTTCTAGGTCTTTGTTAAACATTTCTTGCATCTTCTCGATCTTTGCCTCCATTCTTTTTCCAAGGTCCTGGATCAACTTCACTATCATTATTCTGAATTCTTTTTCTGGAAGGTTGCCTATTTCCACTTCATTTAGTTGTTTTTCTGGAGTTTTATCTTGTTCCTTCATCTGGTACATAGCCCTCTGCCTTTTCATCTTGTCTATCTTTCTGTGAATGTGGTTTTTGTTCCACAGGCTGCAGGATTGTAGTTCTTCTTTCTTCTGCTGTCTGTCCTCTGGTGGATGAGGCTATCTAAGAGGCTTGTGGAAGTTTCCTGATGGGAGGGACTGGTGGTGGGTAGAGCTGGCTGTTGCTCTGGTGGGTAAAATTTTAATCTGTTTGTCTGCTGATGGTTGGGTCTGGGTTCCCTCCCTGTTTGTTGTTTGGCCTGAGGTGACCCAACACTGGAGTCTACCCAGGCTCTTTGGCAGGGCTAATGGCTGACTCTTGGAGAGCTCACACCAAGGAGTATTTCCCAGAACTTCTACTGCCCGTGTCCTTGTCCTCATGGTGAGGCACAGCCCCTTCCACCCCCCCACCCCCACTTCTGCAGGTGACCCTCCAGCACTAGGAGGTAGGTCTGGTTCAGTCTCCTATGGGGTCACTGCTTTTTCCCCTGGGTGCTGATGCACACAGTGCTTTGTGTGTGCTCTCCAAGAGTGGAGTCTCTGTTTCCTCCAGTCCTGTTGAAATCCTGCAATCAAATCCCACTAGGCTTCAAAGTCTGATTCTCTAGGAATTCCTCCTCCCGTTGCCGGACGCCCAGGTTCAGAAGCCTGACGTGGGGCTCAGAACCTTCACTCCAGTGGGTGGACTTCTGTGGTATAAGTGTTCTCCAGTTTGTGAGTCACCCATCCAGCAGTTATGGGATTTGATTTTATTGTGATTGCACCCCTCCTAACATCTTATTGTGGCTTCTCCCTTGTCTTTGGATGTGAGGTATGTTTTCTGGTGAGTTCCAATGTCTTCCTGTTGATGATTGTTCAGCAGTTGTGATTCCAGTGTTCTTGAAAGAGGGAGTGAGAGCATGTCCTTCTACTCCACCACCTTGAACCAATCCATAGTAGAATATTTTCCATTCTTTACTTTTAACCTATGTCCTTAATATTCAAACTAAGTTTCTTATAGACAGCGTTTCATTGGGTCTTGCTTTTTATTCATTCTAACTATGTCTTGATTTCCATTTTTAGATATTTTATTTAATGTAATTATCAGTATGTTTTATTGAAGTATATCATCTTGCTATTTCTTATCTATTCATCTCCTCTGTTTTGGTAAATTTTTTCACTCTTTTCATTATTTACTTCAGAGTGTTAGTATTTTTAAGTATTTCATTTTATCTCCTCTATTGGTTAATTTTCTATATCTCTGTTGTTTTGTTTGTTTTATTCATGGATGCTCTTCAGATTATAATATGTACTGTTAACTTGTGAGAATCTACCTTCGAGTAATATTATACAATTTTATATATTACTTTACAGTATACTTCAGTTTTCCCATCTCATTATATATGCTGTCACTGTAATACCTTTTATAGTTTCATTTACCATAAATCCTGTAATATATCATTAGTTTTTGCTTTAAACAGTTAATTTATTGTAAATAATTTAAATGAATTAAAATAAACTATTTTAATTATTATTACCATTTCCAGTATGTTTCATTTCTTTACATAAATTCAACTATTCACTAGTGTTATTTTCCTTCCACTAAAGAAATTCTATTATAACACAAGTCTGTGGGTGACTAGTTCTCTCAGCCTTTACTTGTCTAAAAAATGTTTTGTTTGCCTTCATTTTCTAAGGATATTTTAGCAGTATATATAATTTTAGATTGTCAGAATTTTCCTTTTGCTCTTTTGGTCTAACTTATCTTCTGATTTGCATAATTTCTGATGAAAAGATGGCTGCCATTACATATGTATGTATACATATATATTATTTTTTCCTTTGACAGCTTTTATAATTTTTCTCTTAAACATTGGTTGTCAGCAATTTAAATATGATTTATTTTGGTATGATATTATTTCTGTTTATCCTGTGTGGGGTTTGCTGAGTTTCCTATATGAGTTTTCAAAAATGTTTGCCAATATACCTTCAAATATAATATTGTCTTCTGCCTTTTTTTCTAGGACACATATTACATGTAGTTGTAATTGCTTAAAATTGATCACAGGTCACAGAGAACCTAATTTTCTTTTCAGTTGTTTTACTCTCTGTGCTTCAGAAGTCTTTAACTTTACCTATCTTTATTTCTGGAGTGTCTAATCTGTTCTTAAGCCCATCCAGTTAATTGTTCACTTCAGATTCTGTGTTTTTCATCACAACTTAACTTTAATTTTTTGTCTTTAATTTCTCCTATTTTTAAGTCTTCTTGAAATTATTAAATGTGTTTATAATCACTATTTAAAAAAACTTGTCTGTTAATTTCATCATCTGTCATTTCTAAGTCTTCTATTGGGTGTCACAAAATGAGTACTAGTAATGGGTAACATTTTGTTGCTTCTTTTCATGTCTACTAATATTATTCATTTATATTGTGCAAAATAAATATAACATAATATTTACCATGTTAATCATTTTTATGTGTACAGTTCTGTGGTATTAAGTACGTTCATATTGTTGGGCAAGAATCACCACCATCCATCTCCAGAACACTTTTTATCTTGCAGAACTGAAACTCTACACACATCAAATAAACATTAATTTCCTATTGCCCCCTCCTGCTAGTCCCTGGCAACTACCATCCTACTTTCTGTTGTCATGATTTTGACTATTCTAGTTACCTCATATAAGTGGAGTCATACAGTATTTGTCTTTCTGTGACTGGTTTATTTCACTTAGCAAAATGTCCTGAAGATTCTTCCATGTTGTAGTATATGTTAGAATTTTCTTCCTTTTATAATGCTGAATAATATTCCACTGCATGTATATACCACATTCTGCTAATTCATTTATTCATCAATGGACATGGGTTGTTTCCATGTCTTAGCTTTGTGAGTAATGAACACTGTGCTATAAATACGTGTGTACACATATTTCTATGAGACCATTTTTTCAATTATTTGTGGCATATAGCCAGAAGTAGAATTACTGAATCATATGGTAATTCTATTTTTGATATTTTGAGGAATCGCCATACTGTTTCCCATAGCAGTTGTACCATTTTATGTTCCCATTAACAGTCCACAAAGATTCTAATTTCTTTATATCCTCCTCAACACTTGTTTCTTTTCTTTGATAGTAGCCATTGTAACAAGTGTAAGATGATATCACATTGTGGTTTTGCTTTGTGTTTCCTTAATTATTAGTGATTTTGAGCATCTTCTTGTGTACTTACTGGCCATTTGTACATATTCTTTGGAGAAATATCTATTCAAGTCTTTTACCCAGTTTGAATCAGGTTGCTTGTTTTTTGTTGATGAGCTTTTTTCTTTTCTTTTTTTTTTTTTTTTGCGGTACGCGGGCCTCTCACTGTTGTGGCCTCTCCCATTGCGGAGCACAGGCTCCGGACGCACAGGCTCAGTGGCCATGGCTCATGGGCCCAGCCACTCCGTGGCATGTCGGATCTTCCCAGACTCGGGCACGAACCCGTGTCCCCTGCATTGGTAAGCGGACTCTCAACAACTGCACCACCAGGGAAGCCCTTGTTGATGAGTTTTAAGAGTTATCTAAATATTCTGGATATTAATCCGTTCCCAGATACTATTTGCAAATATTTACTCCCCTTCTATATGTAGCCTTTTCACTTTATTGATAGTCTCCTTTGATAAACAAAAGTTTTCATTTTCATGAAGTTCTGTTTGTCTAATTATTTCTATTATTGCCTGCACCTTTGGTGTCATAGCCAAGGCATTATTGCCAAATCCGATGTTATGAAGATTTTTCTCTATGCTTTCTTCTAGGATTTTTATAGTTTTAGTTCTTATAGTTAGGTTTTTAATCCATATTTAGTTAATTTTTGTATATGTTATTAGGTAAAGGTCCAACTTCATTCTTTTGCATATGGATATCCAGATTTTCCAACACCATTTGTTGAAAAAATTTCCTTTCTTTATTGACATCATTGCCAAAAGTAATTCGACCGTATATGCAAGGGTATATTTCTGGGCTCTCTATACTATTCCATTAGTCTGTATGTCTGTCATTATGCCAGTACCACACTATTTTGATTGTTGTAGCTTTGTAGTAATTTTGAAATCAGGAAGTGTGAATCCTTCAACTGTGTTCTTTTTCAAGATTATTTTGGCTATTTGAAGTCCCTTGAGATCAATATAAATTTTATAATGAATTTTTCTATTTATGCAAAAATATCCTTGGGACTTTGATAGTGATTGCATTGAATCTGTAGTCCCTTTGGGTAATATTGACATCTTAATAATATTGTCTTCCAATCTTATGAACATGGTATGTCTTTCCATTTATTTATGAACTCTTTAATTTCTTACAGCAATAGCTTGCCAGTTTCATTGCACAAACCTTTTACTCCTTTGTTAATTTCTAAATGTTTTATTTATTTATTTTTGATGTTCTTATAAGTGGGGTTATTTTCTCAAATTCCTTTTTAGATTCATTTATTTCTTACAGTTTTGGAAGTTGCAAGGTCCAAGGTCAAGGTGCCCACTAATGCAGTTTCTCAGGAGAGTCCACTTCTTGGCTAGTAAATAATCACCTTGTCACTGTATTCTCACATGGCAAAGAGGGGGAGAGAGAGAGAGAGAGAGCACTCTGGTCTTCCTTCCTCTCCTTACAAGGACACTAATACCTTTATGGGGTCCCATCGTCATGACCTCATCTAAACACAATTACCTCCCAAAAGTCCCACTTCCAAATATCATCACAGTGAGAGTTAAGGATTCAACACATGACGTTTTATGGGACACAAACATTCAGTACATAACAACCACACTATTTTAAAAGCCATTTTAATTGTCCCATTATTTCTTGGTGTGAAATATTATGATTCCTTTATCATTTTCCTTTGTCTCATGATGTTTCATTTCCTTATGTAGTTTATTTTTGTGAGTGTATCCTGTGAAGTTTTTTGTCATTTTTAATGGAAAATCTATATGCTCTGGTTAAGAAGCATCTTTCCTGGGAGGTTTCACACTTCTTTTTGTTTCTGTCTAGGCAGTATGTATCGTTGTGAATTTGGATTCCACAGCAAGATGTGGACAAAGGTTGAGGGTTCTCTTTTGTTTTTCCTCATTTCTCTTTACGTTTTTATGACCACAGGAAGTTGAAAGTAATTTTTGTTTTTAATTTTCCTAGTTCTTGTTTTATCGATATGGTAGGTTTTCATAACTAGCCACTAAAGGTAAATAAATCAAATTTAACCTCCTACAGCTTATGGCATGGATTTCTTCCCCATTAGAGATTTAGAATAAACCTTTAAGGTCTATATCTGGCTTTGAAACTCCACTGAGTCATTTGACTTCAGCTTTGAGCTACTGTGTTATTAAGATTTTGAGTTCTGTTTTAGTTTCTAGAAATTTTGGGTGTAACATTATTTTGTGGTTGGTTGCTTATTTAAATAGCTTTGGTTCCATTTAATCCAATATTTCTGTTTACTGGAGAGGAGAGTCTTCCATGTTAGCTCAATTTCCCACATGAACTATAAATCTATTTTACCTCTTTAAGTCTATGTTTCTATATCTGTAAAATGGAGATAATTACTCCTAACTTACTGGGTGTATATGAAGGCAAATTAAATTAACGTATGTTAATCACTTAGCATATTGCCTATCAAATGATAAATATTCAGTAAAAATAGTTCAGTATAATTCTAAAAACCATACATTTAAATTATGTCATAGAAGCTACCAAAACTCAGCATTTGAAACAATTTGAAACTGTTCACTCTTTAAAGTATTCTAGTGAAATACTGAATAATTTTTCTTAATATCCAAAATGTAGAGCAAAATTCTGAGATAAATTAAAATAGTCTTTGTATTTATTTTTGTTGAATTTCTCCAATATTTTTAATGAATTTCCTGCAAGTGGCATTGTGTTTGGGGTTATTATCTGAATTTACAGTTTTGTTACAAAGATTTCATGCATAAAAGGCTTCAGTATTATGTATTCTGCTAGAAGACTTTTTGAGTAGATGTATTTTTAATTTGCTTTATATAACATTGATGTCTAATGAACGGATTTTAAAATCTTATCATTGTAAGGCAGGGGTAGTTAGGACTGAGTACAGAGGATTTGTAAATCAGAATTTCTGATATTTTTTGATGACCCAGTTTAATGGATCTATATATATATGTTATATTTCTTTTATGGATTAAGATAGTTCCAAATCATTTGAAGGATGAACATGGGAGCTTTGAGGAACATTTTTCCTTGGGGGAATTAGAGAGACACAGAGAAAGGAAGAACAAGAGAGAGGGAGAAAGAGAAAAGGTGAATCTACTGAGTTAAATTAGTAAATAATTAAGAGTGGTTAAAACAACAATGTTCACACATTTTTAATTTAAAGCCTGTTCAAACCTTTTAAAATTCTTTTGAATCTGCAATTATTTAAGCTGTGGGCTGTGCACTGAAGAGAAAGTAAAACTATAGATTTTAAGTATGTAGCTGGAGGTAATATATAAATAAAATTGATCAGTCTGGCAGAGAATTGATGCCACAATTTGTACCCAGTGGCATTTTCTCTCTTTTTCTCAACTGGCTTTAGAACATTATCAGAAAGTCAATAGGATATGCCAATATAGTGATATACTTTCAGTCATAGCCCCTTGTTCAGATTAAAACTTAGGTGCTCACATTGTGGATAATAATGGGCAGACAGCCTGATTCCATCTCACTATATGTCATCCAGAAAGGACTTGAGTCAACTTTACTGCAAATTTCTGATCCTAAGAGCCAGCCAAACCGGTAACAGAGGATGTCTGTCTCTTTGGGACAAAAAAACAGAGGGAAAGGTAATATGTACCCAGAGCTGCAGTCTGGCTTCAGACCTCTCTCTAGCAGCCTTCTGTCTCCAACTGCCTTTCCTGATGTTCTGATCAAGTTACCTTTAAAATTCACTCTTGATTTCATGCTTTGATTCTCTTTCTCTTTTAATTTATTAATGCATTTACCACCTCAGCATTACCTTTACAGCTCATTCCCTTCCAAGCTTGCTCATTCCTATAAAACTATTAGGAAAGTTTTAGTGTCCTTCATTTGTTACATAAGAATTTCATTTGAAGATTATTTATGTCACATAGCTTTTTATTCTCTAACTGCACAAAACTCTGTGAGAAGAACTCTACACCATATATTTGGTTTTCAATAAATCTGTTTAACTTATTGGCAGCATTCAGGCAGAGTATGCCTAGATTGTTCATTAATATTATCAGACGTTTTGATTCCATAAACCGTCTTACAGCATATTCTATAAAGATCCCATCTAAGCTTGGCAATATCCTACAACACATGCTGCTTACAATGAAGATGACAATTATTTCTGCAATCGACTGTGGAGGTACAACTGGTTCAGATATTTATCAGTAATCGTTCTTATAGGATTTCTTTAATTTTAGACATTAGAAAGGCAACAAGAAACTTACTTATAGAATGAAAATTAAATATCATTTACCTTGTAGTTAAGTTTTCCATAGTCTTTCATTCATTTGTACACTTCACTCAAAAATATGTGCTGCATGCCTACTGTGGACCTTGGCACTGTACTGGGTGGTAGGATGCAGCTGGAGAATGGAGACAGAGAAAGTTGGTACTATAAGTGGGACGTATATCCTAGTGCAAAATATAACCAATTAGCAAGCATAAACAAATATATAGTATATCAGAAGATGAATGCTATGGAGAATAGGATGGGAAGGGGAAAAAGTGTATGTACTGGCAGGGGATGAGGATTCAGGGTGGTCATGGAAGACTTCCCTGATTAAGTGATATTTGAGCAAAGACCTGAAGGAAGTAAAGGAGCTATTTTCCCACATGTCTACATGTGGGAAAATAGCATTCCAGGCAGAAAGAAAAACATCTGCAAGTCCCTGACATTGAGACATGTTGGCAGGTTCAAGAAAAAGCATGGACGCTAGTGTGTTGGGAGCAGACTAAACAAAGAGGAGAGTCTGAAGTTGAGTTCCTCTAAGCTGTGGATTCATATGCAAGTGATTTATTAAGAAAGTGATAAGGGGGAGGGAAAAGCAGAAAAGTTAAACATTAATGCAATTTCAGGTGAAATCCTTTCTGCAGTGTAAATTACTTTGCAGAGTTTGTACCATTTTGAGGTAAGAGACCTGGGCTTTCCAACTTCTGTAGTAGTTAGTCACTGGGCTATGGGCAGCCCTGGGCAGACTTAAACTGCCAGGCAATTCTGGATAACAGTGCTTCTGGACAAAGCAGCTTCAGGAGCCCAAGGTAGTCTCGCAAAAAATGTTGTAGGTGCCAAGCATGCAGAAACTGTAGGAATGAATATGTAGAACAAGAAGTATTATCCCAGAAGATCTGAGAGACCATGGAATAAGAATGCTTACAAATATTTAGCCACCCTTGCATTTTGCAGTAGCCCTGTGTCTGAAATGTAGTAAATGGGATGAAGAACTTGGGTCCTTAAAGTGACCATGTGGAGAAGAACTCATATATATATATATATATATATATATATATATATATATATATATATATATATATATATATATATATATATATAACAAATTTGAACTGTGACAATAATGAGAAAGAAATTTTTATGACACTTTTGTTATTTTGTGTATTACTTATCACAAACAAATGTAACCTATCATATTAGCTAGTGATTTTTTACTTTAATGTATCTGTTTTCAGTAAATTCCTTTGGCTATAATGAATATAAAAGACCACAGGAGACCAGTGATAAATCAGTAAGACCAGTTAGGAGGCTACTGCAATACTTCTGGAAAGAGAAACTGGTGGGACTAGAGTGATGAGATATGAAAACAGAGCCAATAGGAATTGCTTATGGATTTCAAAATTAATTCTCCTGTTTTGTTCAGTCTGAGTCTCTCTCTCTCTCTCTCTCTCTCTTTTTCTCTTCCCTACATACCCCTTCCCATCTCTACTAATCCTCTTTTGTTATAAAAGATAATTGTTCAGATTAGGTAAATTTTTTATTATCTGTCTACTCCTCAACATTCATATTTCATGAGTCCTTATTAACTCTTTGAAAGTTACTACCTCTAATACTCTTAGACATTTACTTACCAACAGGTATTGTTTTTACTCTTACATGCCCTGGCTTACTCTGATTTTTTTCTCATCCCTCCTTTTGTTGTTAATATTTTCTACATATGCCAAGATGGTGGAATACATTTTGGGTTGCTCCTTTTTAGGGAAAATTGACATCTGTCTTGGGTCCAAGTGAAAAAAAAAACAACAAAAAAATGATGCCTTCTTTAGCAATACATGTTCACCACAATCCAGTATAAGAAAATACTGAGTTGGATACCAAGAAAAGCACACACAAATATCAAAATATAAACAGAAAATAAATAGAAATATTTTTTAGAATATATTTATCTTATCTATATTAACAAAATTTTTATCATTTCTTTTGATTCCTTACTGAAGCAATGAACTGTATTTATTTTACTACCTTTATGTAAATATTTTAACTATCATAAGAGAAGAGGATAAACATTTTAATTTTGGTTTTCCATTTTTCTTCTCTGATTGCTTATTGGAAAATAAATATGAAGGTAAAATACATGTATGCATGTGAGTAGACATGTGAAATTTCTACCCATTAAGTCTGCAGAAAATAGCGTGTAACCTCCAGTAATGAATATGCTGTGTGTAACTGTCAATATTTTAGATTTCTTCCTTATAGAATAAAACAATTTCATTGTTTCCTCATAAGTTTTAAGTAACAAACAATGGGTTTGTATAAAAATTAGAGTTTAGACCCCACACATATCTGCATGTTTGTACATAAGTATTTAATAAGGATCCTTCTAGGAATTCCTATTGAAACCCAATCTCTCTGCACAAAGAGATAGGTTAAAATATTGAAGATGTATATTCCTGTCTACTTTCTTGGGTTTTGAGTGTGGTGCAAAGTATGCTGAGTTGACTCAATGCCTTAAACATGGGAAAGGGAAATAATTGTAAAGAATTGCTATGTTTCAGTAGATTGCAGGGATATGTACAATATTTCCTCCAAAAGAAGGAATGCATATGTGTAAGAAAGCATCAGTAAGAGAGAACATACTTACAGGTCACTAAAAAATTAATTCTGTCAGTGCTTTCTATAGAAGATCAAATGGCTTGCCACTAAAAATATTTTGTAGTTTTCTACAGTTATATTATGTCTCAGTTCTGCCTCTGGAGTGATTTCAGTCTCCAGAGTAAATGACTGAGTACATTTTACAAGATTATTGCTACCACTAGGATTGTTCCTTTGTGTTTGACATAATGAAAGGGGCATTGCCCTCAGAAAGTAACTGTGAAAATGTACTTACGTCAGTACCAAAGGTTCAGTTTTCTCTCGCATTGTTCTACCACTTTATCTAGATTCCGCCTTCACAAAGAAGGTTTCTAGGGTCAGGGACACAGACTTGGAAAACTTGGATGGGGGGAGTGGTCACAAAAGCTCTGAAGGGTGAAGTGTATGCTTAATAGGGCAAGTTGAGATGGCTGCATGCATCCATGAAGGAATGGGGAGATGGGTTCAGGACTGCACCGTGGTAGCTAAAGGCTACACAGTTAGTGAAGAAAGAGAAATGAGCATAGTAATAATATATGGAGTGTTTTTTTATGGCCCCTGGCGGGGAGAGAGTATAGAACAAAATGAATTTTCTTAGAGAGAAACATGGTGTAACACCTGTGTGATGATGATTTGACTGTATCAGCTTCAGTTCCCCCAAAAGCTCAGTCTGATTTATTTCCAGGTGTACAGATAACCTCCCCCTTTTCAAAAGTTCACTTTATACCACATCTCTTTTATGAAAGACCCGCATTAGTACCTGTTTTCACTAACTGAAGAGGATTTTTGCTTTTATGAAGAAAGGTGAAAAGCAAAAGTAGCATGCAGCGTTTGTTTTGTACGGAGCTGTGGTGGCAGTGCACACCCCTAGCAGTGGAAGTGATGCCTCCAGGCTCCTTTCCAGGAAATGCACTCAGTATCAAGCTGCCATAGCTTTGAGCTGTGTCTCAATTTATTTGAGCTTTATCTCAATTTATTTTGTGCACCCCTTAGCAAGACGTATCCTAAGGTAATTGTTCCCTCTATGCCATTTTGGCTTACAAGTATTGTAGGAATGCCCCACTTTCAAATATTGGGGGAAACCTGTATTTGGATGGTAACTCCAAAGAGCAGGGGTAAATATCATAAGAGAGAAAGGCAAGTGAAGTTTCATCGAAGTGACAAGTGTGGGCAACTGAAGCCTTGAGACCATGCTAAGAAGAGTGCAGAATGCCTTTCAAAATCGTCATCCCAAAAGATGGGACGAAGAGATAATTATTTGTCTATATGAGTTCACCACTGGTTGAAAGTAATCTCATTAGTTCTCTTATACTTCTAAGCTGTTCATGTGTAGGTAAAGGGAGTGGGATGCAGAAAGCTAAGATGCCAACAGTTGATGTAAAACAATGTCAGTGAAAGTTGAGTTAAAACCTGCACAGGAGTGTCCAGGCTTGGTTGAAATTAGAGGTGAGGCCAAGATATTGGCCAGAGCAGTAGATACAGCCGATACGGTGGTGATCACAGTGGCTTATTGGTGTTTGGTGTGTAGGGTCCAGGAAACTTGAGGCCGTGATTCAACTTCTCAGAACCTCTGGCAAATGTCTTATATACCCCCTGGGGCTTTACAAAAAGTAGCTCTTTGGTGGCAGATGCATGCATCTGACCACCAATTTGTTTCTGTATATTTCTATCAAGGTTTAGAAATAGGCAAATGATTGCTTTGTGAAAATGACTCAATGTTTCATTCCAAATTAACCTTAAAGGAAGTTTGTTTATTTTTGAAGGATGTTTTCTTAAATACTCATATCTCAAGTTTCCTAAGTTTAAGGCTTGTGAATAAAGCTACTGACATTTTGTGAGAGTTAAATGACTGACTCCTGAACATTTTATAAAGCAACTATTTTCACCAAATTTTTGATATATTACTATTTAACTATAAGATTGAAATCTCAGAATAATCTCATGCCTGGGAGATTCCCATAAGAAGTTATATATTCGATGTCTCTCTAGTAGGCTACTTTGATCTTTCATGTTTCAAACTACAGTCCTTTTCTATCATTAGATTTTAAAGTTTTCAAAAATCTAGGGAGAAGGGGTTTTCTTTCTCATCCTCTCTTACATTACCTCTGGGCTGAGGAAGAAAGTGTGTAAAACAAAAGATTTTTGTCTGCCTTGAACCCAAAAGAAGTTCAAATGGAAGCCTCAAGTGCAATGACCTTAATGACTATTGCTCTTTTATCATAACTGTATGCTTAATTGTTCACAGAATATTTAGTTCAGCTGGGCACAATTTGAAACTTCAGAGGGAAGACCTCTCTCTGTAGGGTAACTTACCTTTCCCAGGGAGGGGGGTAATTCTTTTGTGCCTAAGGTTTAAGTAGATTGCAAGGGGAAAAAGCAATATTTGAGAATAATGTGTGGATGACCAAAATAGTGGTAGGTAGTAAAAATAGTACCCTCTAGCTTGTCCACATGAATCTGAATAAAACTTTTCTTATTAATTAATCTGCCCAAGTCATTGCAAACCTAGTTATCAAACATATTGAAATGCCAATAAAAGATGATATTTATATAACTTTTCGACAAATTGAAGCAGTAAATACGACCATGTTATTACATTAGCACAATGTTGGATGTGTCTGTTTGTGTGTATATACATATAGGAGCCAACTACCAGCTAGCAAGAGCCTATTGTTAAGTTTTCAGAAATTTTGTGAGCTGGTTGTTAAACTCAGTCATAATAAAAAATTAAATTATATAAGATCATAATTAAATAAATTATATTAAAACAAAGGTAATTATAAAACTTGAAAATTCAACACTTCCTACATAATTTTCTACATTTTATTATTATCTGTGCTCTTGAAGTTTACTGGATATACTATGCAATGGTCTGGTACATCTCTTCTTAACTCCACCTTCAGTAATGTCAAGTTGTTAACTTAAAATAGACATGATGTGCATACTTATACCATGGAAATAAAAGCCTAGGCTCTTGCTAAGTGAGCCTAGACTACTTTTCAGTTCTCCAGTATAAATTTGCACCCTTAGAATACTTGTGGATTATTGAACATAATTTCATATATTATGAATATAATTTCACAATTATTGCACCATTGTCTTAACTACACTTTTAATATGTGAACTCTGTGAAGACAAGGTTTATGTAAAACATTTTTAAAGTAATGATATACTTCAAATATGTGAGAAATATTATATTCATTCTTGTATCTACAATATAAATCATTTTCTTTCACCTCCTTTCCCTCTGTCCCTTCTTTTCTGCCTTCCAAAATGAAAAAAAATAAGATTCTCATTTCTAACCAAAATGAACATATTGCTGCCATCAAATGGATAGTAATACAGTTGACTCTTGAACAATGCAGGGGTTAGGGGCACCAACCCCCTGCACAGTTGAAAATGCAGGTATAACTTTTGACTCCCCTCCAAACTTAACTACTAATAGTCTACTGTTGACCAGAAGTCTTATCAGTACCATGAACAGTCAAGTAACTTATATTTTATATATTATGTGTGTTATATACTATATTCTCAAAACAAAGTAAGGTAGAGAGTGAAAAGTAAATGATATTAAGAAAATCATAAAAGAAAATACATTTACTTTACTGTACTGTGCATATCAATACTCCAAGTTTACATAATTTGTTTACAACTGAATTCTGTTAGTACCTGCATCAATATTGTCTTCTATGATACAAAACACTGTACATGTTATATGTGTTACTAACACTAGACATCAAAAATAAAAAGATAATATGAAAAAGGAATTTATTTACAGGTATCATGATTCATGTGCTGATAATGAAGAAGTAGAAATATGATTGTTTTGTGGTAGCCTAGTTTAACTGATGGCATCATGTATGATCTGTGTTTGGGTGCATACATTTGGATAAATTTTAACTTTTTATAATAGATTTGTATGTATTTTATGGTAGTAAATGATAAAATAGACTAGTATCTACATGTATTTTATGTATTCATGACATATCTAACTTTTTCTGTTTTTCAGTATTTCTAGCCTACTCAGTTTGTCTGTGAGCTTTGTCAAATTGTAGCAAATCTCCAGAAACTTTTTCAGTATATTTATTGAAAAATATCCACATAGAAGTAGACCTGCGCAGTTCAAATCCATGTTGTTCAAGGGTCGAATATACTACTGAATACCTCTGAATTAGGGTTTGGCAAACTAAAGTCTGTGGGCCAAATCTGTTTTTGTAGATAAGTTTGGTTTTGTTTATTTTTAATAGATCTTTATTGGAGTATAATTGCTTCACAATACTGTGTTAGTTTCTGTTGCACAACAATGCTAATCAGCCATATGCATATACATGTCCCCATATCCCCTCCGTCTTCAGCCTCCCTCCCATCCTCCCTATCCCAACTTCTAGGTCATTGCAAAGCACCGAGCTGATCTCCCTGTGCTATGCTGCTTCTTCCCACCAGCCAACTATTTTACATTCGGTAGTGTATGTATGTCGATGCTACTCTCACTTCGCTCCAGCTTCCCCTTCCCACCCCTTGTCCTCAAGTCCATTCTCTGTCTGCCTCTTTATTCCTGCCCTGCAACTAGCTTCATCAGTACCAATTTTTTTTTTTTTTAGATTCCATATATATGCGTTAGCATACGGTTTTTGCTTTTCTCTTTCTGACTTACTTCACTCTGTATGACAGACTCTAGGTCCATCCACCTCACTACAAATAACTCAGTTTTGTTTCTTTTTATGGCTGAATAATATTCCATTGTATATATGTGCCGCATCTTCTTTATCCATTCATCTGTCGATGGTCGTTTAGGTTGGTTCCATGTCCTGGCTATTGTAAATAGTGCTGCAATGAACATTGTGGTACATGACTCTTTTTGAATTATGGTTTTCTCAGGGTATATGCCCAGTAGTGGGAATGCAAATCAAAACTACAATGAGATATCACCTCACCTAGGTCAGAATGGCCATTATCAAAAAATCTAGAAAGAATAAATGCTGGCAAGGGTGTGGTGAAAAGGGTACCCTCCTGCACTGTTGATGGGAATGTAAATTGATACAACCACTATGAAAAACAGTTCCTTAAAAAACTAAAAAGAGCACTACCATATGTAAATGAGTTTTATTGAAATAAGGTGGTACTTACTCTTTCACATGTTGTCTACAGCTGCTTTGGAGCTACAGCAGTGGCAGCCTTAGACTTGATAGCTGCAACAAAGATCTGATGGCCTACAAAGCCGAAATATCTACTATCTGACTCTTTAGAAAAATAGTTTGCTGACAACTGGTCTAAAGCAGGGTTGACGAGCTAACAACAACAACAAAAAAAAACAATCGACTATCTCTAATATCGTGATTAGTAATATCTATGTTGGATGAAACAATAGGAAATAGGAATATTTGTACCAGGTATTTGCCATCCTTGGTTTAAAAAGGACAGCTTTTCCTTAATAATCATCAAGGGAATCAAAAAGAATACATTAGTTCTTTTCCTTTTCCTTGAATCTTTGAAAGAGCTAAGCATAATCACAAATTTTAAAATAATACAATTAGAACAAAAGTTTTCAACATAGAGGTTCAATTTGTTGTATTTCTTATGATTTCTTAACTATTTTGAGACAGAGAAAATTTTTCTCTTTACTCTTAAGTTTGAAAAAAGCATCTTTCTAGTTGCTCTTTATAAAGATACGGCCTTATAAGTTAAAGAGCCAAACATCCCTTTCCTTATTGTGTCTGTCTGCTTCCTTAATTTCACTTTCTTTTGTTCCCCCTTATCACAGAGGCAGACATCAGAAGAAAACTGAAAAGCTACATGATACAGTGGAATCAAGTATATGTTTTAAGCATCCTGCCTTTACTTCTTTAAAAGCACCTAGCATACTTAGGTAATCTTGAGAATGTGGGAAAAACAAACAAACAAACAAAAAAAAAACAGCATTAAATCAGGACATAAACCCCCATTCCTCTGTTAAAGACCTCCTGATTTTTTTTTTTTATTCTCCATAATATCCTTTCTGTAGCTCTCCTTCAGCATTTCTTACCTATTGACTTATTGGACTAAGTACCATATTTTATATAGAGTTTTTACTCACCTTCTGGTTTCCCTAAAGGTAGACTGCAGTTAAAAGGCATTTCTGCTTTTTTTCTAACTCAGTATACTAACCTGGACAGATTTCCATTTGTTTTTCCCATCTGTAAACTGTTACTAGACAGACTGGCAGTCAGGAGACCTGGATTTGAGAACAGGCTGTATTATTAATTCTTCATGTGACACTGACAGTTCTCTAAAATTTAGATTTCTTCATATTACAATGAGGAGGTTGGCTTACATGGCTCAATTTCTTCAGCCCTAAATCTACCCTTGCTTTGAATAATTCTCTTTATATATCTTTGTCTTTATATCCAAGTAGTTCCTGAAAGAGATACCAACCCATAGCAGCATGTGCTCTGTCAAAGGCATGGACTTTACATTGGTCAGGACTCACCTCCCCCACCAATTTATATGTAGTTTTATCTTCAACCTAACCTCCAATTTTTATCCCTCCCTCCCTCCTTCCTTCCCTCTCTCACTCTTCCTCCTTCCTTTCCTTTCCTCCCTCCCTTCCTCTCTTCCTTCCAAACACACTTTGCATCAGATATTATTTGAGAACTGCATCCCACTCGATATTTTTATCAATCAGTTCTAACTCAGGTACATAGACCTTGCAGTTTAACGGGCTTAGGTTATAAAACTAACCCACTATATTAGAGCATAACTTTTGAGAGTACTCTTAAACAAAATTAAAAAGGGTTTTCAAAAAATAAAAATCCATTACCTTTTATGTTGCCAGATTCATCTCGAGAAATGGAGGCTATGTACTTTTAGAGGCATTCTTTTTTCTATTCACTGGTCAGTTGCTATAGAGTAACGTTAGTGCATGGATTTAGATGTGATTCCACACTGCCTTGCTGTCTATCCAGAAAGGCTTTCTGGTACATTGAAGTATGCTCAAGGAACGTCATCTCAATACTTCAAGGGGTTTTTCTTTACTAAAAAGGGCAATAGGGATCAACCCAATCCACTGAATTTGCATGTTTTCTCCTCACATTGCTGAAAACATCTTTTCAAACCAGCTTCAAACTAGAGCAATTAGGTGGGTAATTGCCCTAGTGTGAACTTAGCCTTAAAAGCTTATTCTATGAAACTAGAGTAATTAGACTTACCTCTTTAGTCTCTTTTTCCTCACCTCATTGTTCTCATGCATTAGGCTAATGTTGCTGTGCTTGGGTTCACTTCAATGCAAAGGAATGGAGGCTGGGTATGGGGGAATAGAAAGGCTTAAATGGATAGGAAACCCAGCAAATAAAACTGAAACCCAGCTTGTGACAGCAATCATGAAAAACGTTTGCATTCTAATAGGGCTTGTTAAACAGCATTTTAATTAATCTGAAATTTGCAACATACCTGCTTGTCACTACCCTTTGTAATGACTAGTTTATGTTCCTAAAATAGATATACAAAATACTTCATGTTTTGCCAGGTTATTTAGCAACGCTTTGCTATATCAAATTAATCTTAGTTGCTAACAGGATAACAGTTTTAGTTGTTTTTTCTTCTCTTTGTCATACTACAATCATTATCCAAAGGGAACATACCAGGTCAAGTGTTAACAATATGTGCAGTTGCAAAAATAAAAGTTAAGATTTGCCATCTGTTCAAAAATGATGCTATTACATTACATATTTTTCAAAAAAATTCCCTTTAATCCTAATACATTTTGATGTTTCAGTTTTTAAAGGCTATAGATATATTTTTGTGAAACAAAAGTATACAAATAAATAATTACAATTAAAATGTTGTAGGACAGGGCTTCCCTGGTGGCGCAGTGGTTGAGTCCGCCTGCCGATGCAGGGGACACGGGCTCGTGTCCCGGTCCGGGAAGATCCCACATGCCGCGGAGCGGCTGGGCCAGTGAGCCATGGTCGCTGAGCCTGCGCGTCCGGAGCCTGTGCTCCGCAACGGGAGAGGCCACAACAGTGAGAGGCCCGTGTACCGCAAAAAAAAAAAAAAAAAAAAAAAAAAAAAGTTGTAGGGCAATACAGTGTCCCTTTTTGTCAATGTTTGAAACAGATAAATTAAAGTGTAATTTCTTGGAATGTGTTCCATGGATATAAATTTAGAGCTGGCCATGGCAAGTGTAATCTAATACTCATTAAATATTTGTTCAGTTCAGTAGATTGTAAGATTAAAACCTACAATATTGTTTGCATATCTACATTCAAAGTGTTGATCAGAAGTGCTACATGGGCCCTGATTCTCAGGTCTTACCCCATAGACCTCCATCCTGCTCCACATTCTAGGTAAGATGCAGTGACTTTGAGACTTTGAGATTTGCTGCCGCAGTTGACTGATGGTCATATATATGTAACTGGGTCTCGTACATGTAATGGGGCCCTCTTTTTCTGCTCAGGTCTGCATGTTGCCCGTTGATTAGTCCATTCTTTTGCAGCATTGCCTTTGTTGTTCACCTGTATACATTTTTCTTTGGCAATACTAGTGATGTTGCGTGGTTTATTTCAGTTTCCACCCCTTCAAGAACTGGCCATGACATACAAAGGAAATGCTAAACAAATGTGACATTAAACCTTTATATTCAAGGGTGTCTTTTTATCTTCTTAAAAACTGGAAGTTTTGAGAGGAGAGCATACGTGAGTTTAGTTTATTGATTACAGTGGAAGGAAATGTCTCAGGTCCTTTTCTTTCAGCTCTGTGTCCTGAGCTCAACCATGGCTGTACTGTTAGGGGAGGTCATCCCACTCCTGAATGAACAGGTTAGCTTTCATAGGAGGAATACATGCATTTTCCACAACCAAATTTTCCTATAATTAACAAAACTATGAGGTAGATAGATACTGATTAAATTTCAGGCCCCTTTCTATCAACTCCAGTGGGAGTTGGCATGGGCTAGAGAAAAAAATTTGGACTATGAGGTCAGACAGATCTGAAACTTGCCTTTGCCACTTATTGGCTTCACAGGTTTGAATCACATTTTTCCCCTCTACATAATGATGTAAATAATATATTTTTCCTAAGACTGTGGTGAAGATTAAATGAGATGTTATGCAAAGCCTATTAAGTAACAGAGTAGTAATTAAATTTATCATCCTTCACATACTAGGAGCAATCCCCTGGGTGTAAAATCCCTGAAGGCCTGGACATTGTAATTTGTAGACTTGATACCGAGAAGGACCCTGTGGGGCTCCTGGGCACAAAAGCCTTTCTGTGTCCCCACTTCTTGATTACAGGAAATAGACTTCATTCAGCCTCCATGACCTTCCTTGCGTTCCAACAAGCAGGTTCAAACTGTTGCTAATTATGGAAGGGAGGAGATGCAGAGACAAGGGAGGAACAGTCAAAAGAAACAATAGTGAGGCCTTGGGGCAAGGTCCTGCCCATCAAGAGATATACATAACAATACTTTTGAGCTGTTCTTACAGATATTAAAACTCCCACCAGGTGGGAGAAATGAATGCGTATGCTGTCCACAAGCACATAGACCCCAGACTGGTTGGAACCAGAAGGTTGATGATGCCGACTCCCACTTACCTCACCACCAACCAATCAGAAGAATGTCCATGAGCAGATCATGCCCTCTTTGAACCATTACTATAAAACTTCTCACTACTCTTTCCAGGTTGAGACACACAGTTGTGAGGGCATTAGCCCTCTGTGGCTCCCTTTGCCTGGCAAAGCAATAAAGCTATTCTTTTCTACTTCACCCAAAACTCTGTCTCCGAGATTTAATTTGGTGTTGGGGTACAGAGGCTGGATTTGGCTTCAGAATCTTTGAGGCCCATCACTGTGCCTGAAAGACAGCAAGTACTCATACATTTTGCTGAGGGAATGCATAAATGGGTGAGAAAATGACTGTATGAATAAATGCTTAGAATGCAGAAGCTTGTAAAACCCTACAGTAGGTCAATAAATACATAGAGTTTCCACTCTTCAATGTCCATTATCTACTCAATGTTTGAGCAAATAGCTACTGTCATATGGAGGTAGAGTGGAACACAAAGGTTCTGGGAAAAGGACCCAAGAAGCCTGACTCTACCACTAACCAGTTGAGAGAACTTGAAACAAACTGAAGTCTATCTAGGATTTAAATTTCTCATCCCTAAAATAAGAACTTTGGGTGAAATGATGTTTAGCATGCCACCCACCTTTCCTTTCTAGAGTTTCACGAAGTCCATCACTTTGAAGGATGCCAAAGTTTACAGTGAGAAAGTACATCAGCAACTCCAGGGGAAATGAATCCCAATTCTCCTCCCTCCTAATCTTGGCTCTCCAGTCTCAACTTCTTTCATGAACAGATTTCAGCAAACATTTTCACAAGATAAACAAACAAGTAGGAAGACAGAGACATTTTACATATGGATTTAGTTTTCAAAAAAATACTGGAAGAAATATAGTAGAATATGCTTAATTAGCACAGATTCTGAAAGAAATAAATGTGTTAATAACTCCTCTTCACTATCAGAAGGTCATACACATATATACAACCTACAAACTAGAAATTAGAGATATTTTGCCATGTAGCTCCTCTTCTGAAAAACTCTTCTAAGCTTCTAAAAAAATTTGCAGGAGATGTATATACTGAGATGTAAGTGCCCTGGTGTTCTGTTCTTATTAGAAGCTTGAGAATTATTCTGATATGTAGTGTTTTGAGCTTTAAAAAAAAAGATGTTGACTGTATGTCATGCCTCTCTTTCAGGATCTAATTACTCAATTACTCTTTCTCAGAATACTGACTTCTTGCTTTTATTTTTGGTGTATTGCTCATGTGATGATGTTACTGAGGAATCAGAGCTTCAAGGACTTTAAGTTTTTCATCCAAAGTAAGATAACCTAATTTAGCAGCTGTAGTAGAACAGGAAAGCAGCATGATGCCAAAAAAAAGGTTACACAGTGGGAAGTTTGTGCTGGCAAATACCGATTCACACCTGTTTTAGGCCTATCGACAACATCAGGGGGGCTATTTAAATGGACTCTGTGTGCAATTTATCCATTGTTTGGAGTCATTGAAATGAACTACATTGATTCTTCTCCTTGGCAATTATTCCAATTAAGTGGATGCACCATTTATCAGGGTGCTGATTAAGTGGGTTTAGTAGCAGGCGCCAAAGAAAGACTGTGAAGAAATCTATGAAAGTGATATTCACACTTTCTAAGGTTCCTCACACACTCACTAATGTTTAATGTTATAAAGTTTGCAACATAGAACATTCTACAGAAAAATACTGCAGAGAGTAGGGTTAAGGAGATGATTAAATGTTCCAGGTAAGTACATCAAGAATTCAACTGTCAGCACAAAGAAACGAGAATTTGGGGTTGAAACAACCTGCTGTTCTTGGTAGTGACTACTTAAATCTGAAATGTTCTAATGTAACAAGCTTTTTCTCTGAGAAAGGGTCAAATTTTCTCTAGACAACTAACTTAAATTTATTTGCAGAGTACATAAAGACTGCCTACCACAAATCAACATCACATGTTAATGATCTAAACAGAGAAAACACATTTGTTGCTACACAATTTGACATTCAGGTTGATCAGACTATTAGATTCTGTTTCATGTTAATGTTAATTTTAAATGACACAAATTTTAGGGCTTTCCTGGTGGCATAGTGATTAAGAATCCACTTGCCAATGCAGGGGATATGGGTTCAAACCCTGGTCCTGGAAGATCCCACATGCCACGGAGCAACTAAGCCCGTGCGCCACAGTTGCTGAGCCTGCACTCTAGAGTCTGAGCTCACAACTACTGAGCCTGCGCACCTAGAGCCCGTGCTCCACAACAAGAGAAGCCACCGCAATGAGAAGTCCATGCACTACAACAAAGAGTAGCTCCCGCTTGCCACAGCTAGAGAAAGCCCGCACACAGCAACAAAGACCCAACACAGCCAAAAATAAATAAAATAAATTTAAAAATAAATAAATAATGCAAATTTTAATTTTTATGGCAAGTATTTTAAAGGCCAAATATATTCTATCATATATCTGATTTCCCAGGATATTTCTATTGAAAATTGAACATATAATGACACATTTCTTATAAATAAATCAATGAGTTTTTAAAAACAGCTGAGAAAATAATAGTGAATACAAATACATGGAAATTGAACTAAATTAAGAAATATAAAATAAAGATAATATTTTCAAACAAGGAGTTTAATTTGTTTGTTTTTTTTAAACTATAATATTGACTCACAACTGATTTTGACAACATATCTGAATTTTTATTGCCTTTTCTACTGGACATGAGCTCTACAGTCTTTGGTAGATTAGTACTATTAAAAATTTGATAAAATGAAACATATTAAAGAACACTTTTTTAAAAAGAAATTTAGACCTCCCCCTCCAAATCTGGTTCTAAAATAGTAAACAAAAAGAAATTTGAAATACAAATAACAGCATGTTAAATAATCAATCACTTCTATGATAACCTTTAGGCCAGGTAAGTTGAAATAACAAGTCCAGGGTCACAGAGATCTAAACCTAAGCAACCATATGAAAACATTTTAAGATTATCCTTTCTCCAATCTGCTTCCTCTGGCAACTGCCTGCTATTATTTTCTAGAAGTATATTTAGGAGCAAGTTTTCTGTTCACTGTCCAAAACTCTGAGGTGGCAAGAGTTTACCCTACTTGCAGGCGGACACGTTAGCCTGCCCAGTTTCATGGATGTTAGTAAAAGACACAAATATCCTGGGTCAGAGTCAGAGGACAACTTCCTACTCATAATAATAGCAATAGCCAGACTACCACATTTTCATACTGATTCCCTGAACCCTAATTCCTACAGGGCAGCATGAATAGAGCCAGGTAATAAATGCACTCATAAATAAGGTTAAAGAGAGAAGCCTGTTTTTAGGGCACCTGAAGCTTTTATATTGGGTTGGCCAAAAAGTGCCTTTGGTTTTTATGTAAAAATAAAGGACACATTTTTCATTTTCACCAAAAACTTTATTGAACAACGTATTCACCCTTTTGTTCCACCAGTTTCTGTCATTTTTCAGGCTACTTCATAATTCTTTCTTTCCAAAACTTTTTATCTTTTTGAGCAAAGAACTGTTCCAGGTGCCTTTTACAGTTTTCCAGGGAATTGAAAATTTTTCCATGAAGAGAATTCTGTAAAGAACTTAAACAATAGAAATCCAAAGGTGCAATGTCTGGTGAATACAGTGGATGAATCAGAACTCCTCAGCCATGCTGTAACAGTTTTTGCCTGGTCACTAAAGAAACACGTGGTCTTGTGTTATCCTAATGGAAGGTTATGTGTTTTCCGGTGACTAATTCTGAATGCTTTTTGTCGAGTGCTGCTTTCAGTTGGTCTAATTGGGAGCAGTACTTTTTGGAATTGTTTGGTTTTCCAGAAGGAGGTCATGATAGAGGACTTCCTTCCAATCCCACCATATACACACAGGGCTACACAAAAATTCATCAATTTTTATGTCTTTTTTTAAATGTACGCTGATATGACAGCTGTCACATACAATCTAACAAAATTGTTACGAATGAAGTTAAAGACAACTGAGTGCTACTAGAGTCATTTTATGGAAAAAAACAAATGAACATTTAGGCTCACCCAATAGTAGACAGCAAATATGCCTGATTATTGCCCCAGAGGCAGATGTTGTTGCAGTCTTCCATGGTTGTTCACTATACAATTACACCTGAAACATAGTCAAGAGGAAAGGGCAGTCAGTGTCTTTGCTCATAACATTTGCAGAAACACAAGGAACACATAATTGTCGCTCAACATTCACTATTGCAAATGAAAGCAAGTGACTTGGTTACAGGCAAAATCTTTAATCTTGTCTAATTTGTTACTTTTGAAAAATTATATGCAATCATCAGGATTCTCATTATCAATGCATTATTTGTTGTACATCTTAGAATAAGTACTCACATAGAGTATGCCAGAGCTTAATAATTGGAAATTGCTGTCATGGGACACATGCTATGCTTTTCTGTGGACCCTTTCATATGCAAAGTTGACTTCCATCCCTGGAGATTGAGTAAATTGTAACATGTATGAGAATCCTTGAGTTTAATACCATGTTTAGATAGCAATCATTTCCTTTTTCACAAGAGTTGATTTAATGAGTTTTATCACACCTGTCAATCAGTTCCAACCACTAGCCAATTAGGTAGCAAGCTAATGTACCAAAATCAAAAGAAAATAATGATCAACTTGACTTGACTGACTTGATTTTACTCTCTTCACTTTCATTGAAAATGTTTTAGGCATTATAATTAGCCAAATAACCAACCTCACCATAGTTCCCTCTATGGAAATAATTAGGGGCCACCATGGAAAGGATGATGAGCTAAAAAGAACATGGATTTTTGGAGAAAGACTGACCAAAATTTGATTCCCAGCTCTGACAAGTAGTTGCATAATGTTAGGTAATATATTACAGAATTATCTGAGATTAATTTTCCTCAATCAGAACAACTAGAGGATGCTACAAAAATATTTAAAGAATATTTGTAAAGCACCTGACACTTTGAGAGCTAACAGCTAAGTTTCTCTAATTTTTATTTCTTTGTCTATGAGATGGTTTCGACACCTTAATTCACTCATGATCTACCTGTTTTCTACCTATTATTATAAGTATCCAGTCTTTTTGCTTTGGTTTTTACCTTTCTATAAATTTGTTTTATGCTACTTTGGTAATTCACATACATGGAACCAATTTGCTTCTTGAAAATCTTGCAACTTATTTGTCACACAACAAACCCAGAACTGTGAATAAATGTGATTGATGATGAGAGAAACCCTGAAGGAGAAGGGAAAAGAACTTTAAAGCCAGAAAATAGAACTAAAATTACATAGAAAGAACAAAGAAAGAGCAAAAAAGTGAGAATAGAAATGAGAAAAATGAGAAGAGAGGAAGAGGTAGACCTCCCCAGAGAACAGAGCATAGAGATTGTATAGAGGAAATGACACTGGACTAAAATCTTGTCTTGGATCCCATTTTTCCCCAAGTGATCCTGCAAGGATCTTCTCAATTTAAAGGAACAAAGTGTGGGTGATATTAGAGGGCCTCCTAAGATCATTTTTAAGACTAAATAACTTCATGATTTTTAAAAACGTGTATTACCACTGGAGTCTTAAGAGCAAAATCTGAAACACAGTGGAAGGAAAAGGTTTACAACATTTGAGCACCCATAAACTATATCATTGCTGGAATTTACAGCTTAACTAAGAAGTTTGTCAGTTACAGTGCTAATAAGGCAGGTGTATTTTCAATTTAAAGGGACACTACTCAAAGCATATTTATCAGCTTGAATAAGAATTATCCAAGCACCTATGACAGCTTGCCAGATAGCTAGAGCAAACTTCAAGGAAAGTACTTGGTAAAATACATATTCAAGACCATTGCAGCCATCACAGAAGTTCTTAGATCAAATCATAGCTCAACGGAGATTTCTGTTGGATAGTTAATTGAGAAAGCAATTTAAGTGATTATTCAGTAGGTTTACAAATATGACTAAATACAGAACAGGAACTATAAATACTTGGGGAAATAAGGTGGATAATAAAGAAATCAGTAAGTAAAATTATCTGGTAATGATTATATACAGTACTATTTCCTTTTCTGAAAGCTAGAAGTTACAGAATTAAAAATCAGATCAAAAAAGATTACATCATTTATGTAGATTGACATTTTTCTCCCAAATTTCAACTGAATAGGAGTTTTAAGACTCATTAAATTGAAAGGGAAGATTTAAAATTTTAATTTTTAAAACGCAAATCTGAGTGCTTATAGTGTGTCATACATTATCATCACTTGAATGTTGAGAAACAGATTTTTGTCTGTTTCATTCTATATTCTAGAATTAATTCATGCTATATTCTCAGTGTCTGGAATTGTACACATAATAGAAGTTTGTAAACTTTGCTAAATGAATAATTTATAAAAATCTTATGAAATTTATTAATACTCATTTTATAGCAAAGAAAACTGAGATACAGAAAGCTTAAGTAATTTGTTGAACATTATTCTGCAATTAATTGCAAAGTTGCAATTTGGATTTAGATTTCTCTTGCTCCAAAGTATTTTCTCTTTTCTTTATACATGGGGATCTTCTGAGAAACTTAGCTTGCAAAAGTACTGATAACAAAAATAAATATCACATCATATACTAAACATCTCATGCACTGGGTACTGTGTTAAGTGTTTTGCATGAATTAATTTATTTAATCTTTATGGTAAGCATGTGAAATAGTGCTATCTTGGTTAAGAATTCAGGATCTAGAACCAGGCAGCCTGGATCCAAATGCTGGCTTTTCTACTTACTATCCATGAGACTTCTGGTGAGTTATTTAAATTCTTCATACTTTAGTTTCCTCATAGTGAAGCTATAAAGGATTACATTAGTCAAAATATGTAGAAAACATGATATAGTATCTGACACTTGGTAATAAATTTTAGTTTATGCTTGAGGATGTTGAGGTGCAGATAAATTGATTTCCTTTGAAGTTTGGGGATGCAACTAATAAAGAATGGATAACATATTTTTTTTTCTGCCTGAATTCTGACACAATTGAGAAGTAACAATAAAAAGTATAGGGTGATTTGGCATCTTTCATAAAATCTAAGATAATGTGTTAAACTTCATGCCAATTTCAGAGTGATGTCATCAAGATGGTGACATAGGTTACTCCTGACTTTAGTCCCTCTCAAAAGACTAACTAGCAACTATCCATAGACAAGACATCATTGTGAAAATTCCAGAATCTGGGGTGAGGTTGAAATACCTCCCTGGACTACAGATACTCATAGAAGGGTAAGAGGAGATGCCACATTTTGAGTGCATTGCCCCACCAGTCTGACACAGTGCCTGACACCAAGAGGACCCCCTGGGGCCTGTGGTTTCTCCAATGGGGAATAAAAGAAACCCAAGGAGGATATCCAGCTTCCCCAATATTGCAGGAGGTTTTCCAGGAGGCCCTCTTGGGTCTCTGCTCATGAAGATCATTGGGGAAATCTGCTGGGCTTGACCACTGAGGATCAAATAGAAACAAAGAAATGGGGCGGGCCTTATAGCAACCAGTGCTCAGATCTTGACCGATTGCATGCTTCTTCACATCTGCACCCCAGTGAAAATGCCAGCCAGCAGTTCTGTCCATCTGCTGGTGGTCTTGTCTGGCCAGGGAACTCAGTGGGCAGTTCTGCCTGACTTGGAGTCCTCAGCCAAAGAGTTTACCAGCCTTGGAGACTGTTCTTTGGACCTGCTCAGGCATGGAAGCAAATTTGCAGCCCCACCGAAATGCCCAGTATAGCCTCCAGTGCTGTCCAACCAGGAAGCCTGATCTGAGAATCCAGGCAGCCACTGAGCCCATACTATAGTTGCACATGGGCAGGAAGCCAAGGGGCACTCCTATCCATCTTTTAGGTATAACCTCTGGTCCTGCCAAATCAAGGAACCCTAAGAATGACCCTGGGAACCCAGCCTCTAGTACCTCCCAGTCAGAGCCCAGCCTACAGCCCCACCTGCCACAGAGACCAGCCTACTGTCCCATCCCACAACAAAGCCCAGACCATGACCTTACCTGATTGCTGAATGCAGCTTCCCACCGGTGGGATCCAGTGGCAGGGATCCCGGCCAGTGACCCCATCCAAATATTTAGCATAGCCTGAGGTCCCATTCCATGAGGGAACCTGGATAGTGGCCCTTCCCAGCTAAGGAGCACAGCCTCTTAACACCACCAACTGCAGGAAACAAAGGACCTTCCTCACCAAAGAGACCAGCCAGTGACTTTGCCCAACAGTGGAGCAGTGCCAGTGGTGCACAGGATCACAAAGCCCAGCCTGCAACTGTACCCGTCTTCAGGCTACAGCAATGTTACAACTGATGCCACAGGAATAAAAAGGATCATACAAGACTACTATGAACAAATATACAGCAACACATTAGATAACCTAGGATAAATAAATTTCTAGAAACATATAATCTACTAAGACTGGATCATGAAGAAACAGAAAATCTGAATAGACTAACGAGTAAGAGATTGAATCAGTAATCAGAAACCTCCCAAAACAGAAAATCCAAAAACCAGATGGTTTCACTGGTGAATCCTATAAAACATTTAAAAAAGAATTAATACTAATTCTTCTCAAACCCTTCCAAAACTTTGAAGAGTAGGGAACACTTCCAAACTCATTTTATGAGGCTAGCATAATCTTCATACCAAAGCTAGAAAAGGACACTACAATAAAAGGAAACTATAGGCCAATATCCCTAATGAATATAGATGCAACGATTCTCAAGAAAATAGTAGCAAACCAAACTCAACAGTACATTAAAAAGATCATACATCACGACAAAGTAGGTTTCATCCCTGGAATGCTGGGATAGTTCAACATATAGAAAGCAGTACATGTGATACACCACATCAACAGAATAAAAGATAAAAATCATCTGATTATCTCAATGGATGCAGAAAAATTATTTGACAAATTCAACATTTTTCATAATAAAACTATCAATAAATTCAGTATAGAAGAAACATACCTCAACATAATAAAGGCCATTTATGACAAGCCTACAGCTAATGTCATACAGAATGGCAAAAATTTAAAAGCTTTCCTCTAAAATCAAGGAAAACACAAGGGTGCACACTAATGTCACTACTCCTATGCAAAATAGTACTAGAAGTCCTAACCAGAGCAGTCAGGCAAGTAAAATAAATAAAAGGTATTAAAATCAGAAAGGAAGAAGTAAAGTTGTTTTTGCTTGAAGGTGTCTTAATCTTATATATAGAAAATCCTAAAGACTCCACCAAAAAGCTGTTAGAACTAATAGATGAATTCGATAAATTTGCAGGATACAAACTCAACATACAAAGTCAATTTCATTTCTACATAATAAAAATGAGTTGTCTGAAAAAGAAATAAAGAAAACAGTCCCATTCATAATAACATCAAAAACAATGAAATATTTAGGAATAAGGAGGTAAATTTCAAGGGACCTAAAATATCTAAAACAATCTTCAAAAGAGACATATAATGTATTTCAGGACTCACATTTCCTGATTTCAAAACTTAGCACAAAGCCACAATAATTAAAACAGTGTGGTAATGACATAATGACAGACAAAGACTAATGAAATAAAAAAGAGATTCCAGAAATAAACCTTCATATATATGGTCAAGTTATTTTTGACCAGACCATTCAATGAGGAAAGTACAGTCTTTTCAATAAATGATACTGGGAAAACTGGCTATCCACATACAAAGGATGAAATTAGATGCTTACCTAACATTAAATATACAAATAAATGTAAAATGGAACAAAGGTCTAAATGTAAGACCTAAAACTGTAAAGCAGTTTGAAGAAAACATAGGGCAAAATCTTCATGACATTGAACTTGGCAATGATTTTTTGTGTATGATACCAAAAGTATAGTCAAAAAAGGAAAAATATGTATATTGGCCTTCATGGAAATTTAAAATTTTTATGCATCAAAAGAAAATACTGACTGGGTGAAAAGGCAACCCACTGAATGGGAGAAAAATCTGGAAATCATTTATTTGACAAGGAATTAATCCAGGATATATAGACAACTTGGATTTTAAAGAAAAGCAATATAGAAAATTTAGGGCATTTAGAGTTTGAGCGGCCAGCATTCTAATGGGAATGAAAATCATTAAAATCAGGCATACTTTTGTCCTGTTTTATCCTTTCTGGATATTTGCTGATTCACAATATGAAACACAGAGGTCTAGGAGAAATTAGTGACCTAAAATTTGTAGTAGTCTCACTGATCTGGGGGGAAAAAAACTGAAATTTAGGATCATCAAGGTACATAGGATTTGAGACACCAAGATCCCAGAAAGAAAACACATTGAAATGTTGCCTGCATTCTATATGCAATTGTTTCATATGGCACTTGCTGGCTTCTCAGATAAACATAGGTAAGTCAAAATGCATGAGCAAGAATGCTGAGCATGGAAAGTGGCAAGTTAAATGGAAAAACTCAATAGTCTCACAGTGCTTGGAGACAAAAATTGGAGACTGGGATTTTCCAAGGTGTTGTAGCCCTAGTAAACGCTTCTAGTTGAGAAAGTAGAAAGAACATGCCTAAAAATAAGAACAAATTTGAGACACACCAGCCTCAATTGTTTCAGTATGCTCTGTTAATTTGTTACATAATGTCCAAAAGAAACAAATTATTTGTTGGGGAATACCACAACATATGTAGCCTTATCATTTTTATATAAAATGATTACCATTCAAAAAAGATGACTAGGCTTGGCAAGAAACAGGATAAAAGCAAAAGAAAAACTAAACAATTCAAAAAAGAATGAAATAATACCATTTGCAGCAACATGGATGGACCTAGAGATTATATACTAAGTGAAGTAAGTCAGAAAGAGAAAGACAAATACCATATATCACATATATGTGGAGTCTAAAAAAGATGATACAAATGAATTTATGTACAAAACAGAAATAGACCCACAGACATAGAAGACAAACTTATGGTTACCAAAGGGGAAAGGGGTTGGAGAGAGATAAATTAGGAGTTTGGGATTAACAGATATACATTACTATATATAAAATAGATAAACAATAAGGACCTATTATATAGCGCAGGGAACTATACTCAATGTTTTGTAATAAGCTATAAGGGAAAAGAATCTGAAAAGAAATAAATACATATGTACCTACAACTGAATCACTTTGCTGTACATGTGAAACTAACACAACACTGTACAGCAACTACACTTCAATTTAAAAAAAAAAGAAAAGAAACAGATAAATCAGATATTGGTTTTTAAAATCACTCTAATTAATATGTTTAATACAATAAATTAAAATAAAGAGAATCTCATCAGAATCTTAAATCTATACAAAGAAGACACAGGCCTGGCAGGACATTTTTGGTCTTGTTCAAAATGTCCAGAAGACACTTCATCCACAAAAAGGTCCTTGAGGGCTTCCCTGGTGGTGCAGTGGTTGAGAGTTCACCTGCCGATGCAGGGGACACGGGTTTGTGCCCCGGTCCAGGAAGATCTCACAGCGGAGTGGCTAAGCCCGTGAGCCATGGCTGCTGAGCCTGCGTGTCCGGAGCCTGTGCTCCGCAACAGGAGAGGCCACAACAGTGAGAGGCCCGCGTACCGCAAAAAAAAAAAAAAAAAGGTCCTTAAAATTTAGCCTTGCTCAAAATGTCCATGAGCATGTTTGCTCCATGTTGAAAGGTTTTAGACAGGACCAAATTTCTGCCAATTAGACAAAGGTAATGCAAAATTGTATCCTTTTTGTTTGTAAAAATAAAATAAACTTTAAAATTTAGTAAACAGATTTAGCAACAGATTTGACACAGCAAAACAATGGTTATTGAATTGAAAGATGAATCAATTAATGTATCCTGGAAAATCATAGGTGAAAAAAATTGGAAAATACTAAAAAGAAGATAAATGACAAATAGGACATGATAACATTATTGAATATACCATGGGATTTCAGTTCTATTGGGAAAGACATAGCAAAATGGGGGCAAGAAACAATATTTCAACAGAAATTGACTAAAAAGTTTTCAAACTGATAAAAGATATCAAGTATGATGAATGCAAAGAAACATACCCATAGGCACAGAATAGCAAACTGACTACTAACCCCAGAGATAAAAAGATCAATGAAAAACAGAGAAAGAGATGCATAATATTTTTAGAGAAGCAGCAATATGATGGAGACCAGATTTTTCAAGAAAAAGATAATTTTAGTGAAAGTACAACTTTAACATTCTGGTAAAATAACTGCCAACAAAAATCCACTTTGGGGTTTTTATCTTCAAAAAAGAAAGGTGAAAAATGTTCTCATGCAAATAAAATTGGTACAGATATAATTAGTTGCCCTCAGGCCCAAACTAAAAGAAATGCTAAAGAAAATTATTCAAGAGATTTAAAATTACATGTATCAGTCAATAGGTTAAGTAGAAATAAACCTAATTCAAAAAAAATCAGTTATCTAAATAGAGACAATATTTGTAAGACTTAAAAAAAAAACGGACCACAATATCTGCTGTTAAAAAAAGGTAAACCATCAATATAAAGACATTGAAAGTTTAGAAGAATGGGAAAAATATATCATGCAAAAACTAACCAAAAGGGTACATCAATAGTCTATTTAGACATGAATTTAAAGAATGTATAGAAGATCTCAAAAATATATTAAAATGTTGAGTACATGAGTGGACATGTACTCAAGGAGCTCAGAAATGCTATAAAACAAGTCTAAATAAATTTCAAAGAACTGAAATAATGCAGAGAACTTTTTCTAAACACAATTGTATTAATTTAGAAATCAACAGCAAACTAATACATAGATATTTTTCAAACATTTCAAGTAAGGAATAGGTTACAAAAGAAATCAAAAGAAAAATTAGAAAATATTTTAAACTGAATGAAAATAAAGTCATAAGGTATTAAAATGTGTGGGATGCAACTAAAACAGCAGTGAGAAGCAAAGTTAAAAGTTCAAATGTTTCAGGGCTTCCCTGGTGGCACAGTGGTTGAGAGTCCGCCTGCCGAGGCAGGGGACATGGGTTTGTGCCCCGGTCTGGGAAGATCCCACAGGCCGTGGAGTGGCTAGGCCCTGAGCCTGCACGTCCGGAGCCTGTGCTCTGCAACGGGAGAGGCCACAACAGTGAGAGGCCCGTGTACCGCAAAAAAAAAAAAAAAAAAAGTACAAATGTTTCTACTAACAAAGTCAATGATTCCAGTTTTTAACCTTAAGAAGTTACAAAAAGAATTCCCTGGTGGTCCAGTGGTTAGGGGTCCATGCTTCCACTGCAGGGGGCATGGGTTGGATCCCTGGTTGGGAAATTAAGATTCCACATGCTGCGCAGTGTAGCGCCACACACCCCCCCCAAAAAAAAGAAAGAAAGAAATTACAAAATAAGTAAAAATTAAAGTCATTAAAGAGAAAAAATGATGAAAATAAATTAGAAATTGAAGAAACAGTAGTCAACACATTCAAAAATTGGTTCTTTGAAAAGAGTAATAAAACTGATAAGCAGCTAGTACAACTGATCAAGAAGAGACTGAAAGAACAAATTAATAATAAAAGAATTGAGAAAGACATTACTATAGATCCTATAGATTTCACAGGAAAAATAAATGAATACTATGAAAAAGTATATGCCAACACTTTTGATAAGTTAGAAAAAATAGGTAAGTTAAAAACACAATTAGCTAAACACAGAAGAAATAAAAATTTAAAAATATAATTAGTGCTGTGTCTACTTAAAAAATTGAGACCATATTAAGAAACTCTTTAACAAACAGAACTCCAGGTTTAATCATTTCAATAATGACTTCTATCAATGAGGAAGAAATAAGTATTTTCAGAATAAAGAAGAAAAGGGAATAAAAATCAGATTATTTAAGTAACCAACATAACCTCATACTAAACTCTGTCTAAAGTATTACAAGAAAAAAATAGTTTATACCAATATCACTCATAAGCATAGGTAAAAATATCCTTACCAAAATACAGTCTACTCTCATTATTTACAGGTTCCATATTTGTGAATTTGCCTACTGGCTAAAACTTATTTGTAACTTCAGATCAATATGTGAAGTGCTTTCTAGGTTATTTGCAGACATGCATATGCACAGAGCAGCCAAAAATTGAGTCACCAGAAGAGCATGTTCCCAGATGATGTCAAATAAGGTGGCATTCTGCCTTCTTGTTTTAGCTTTCATACTTAAAAAACTGTCCTTTTCACAGTTCATTTAATGCTATGTTTTTCACATTCGTGTGCTTTTTGTTGGTGATTTTGCTGTTTAAAATAGCCCACAAGTGTAGTGCTGAATTGCTGTCTATGTTCTTAAGTGAAAGGAAGCTGTGATATGCCCTCAGGAGAAAAATCAAATGTTAGATAAGCTTTGTTCAAGCATAAGTTATAGTACTTTAGCCATGAATTCTATGTAAATTAATCAACAATATATATTGAATAAGGTGTCTTTGAATAGAAAAACATAGAAAACAAGGTTAGGTATTGATTAGTTGAGGAAATATTGGGACCAGAGGCTTGCAGAAGCCTAACTTTTGTCCTTCCCTAAATGCAATGGTTCCATATTTACTAACTCAATGTTTGTGGTGACTTTACAGAACAAAAATACCACAAATAATGAGAATCAACTGTATTGGCAAATCAAAGCCAACAATATAAGTAAAAAGCTAATACAACATGACAATAAGAGTTCTTACCAGGAATGCAAAGTTGGTTTCATACTGGAAAAATAAATGTAATTTACCACATTATCAGAATAAAGGAGAAAAAAATGATCATCCATCAATAAATAAGAAAAACATTTGAAAAATTCAAAATATAATTAAAATTCAGCAAACTAGGAGTGAAAGATAACTTCCTCAACCCATCAAAGGTATTTGTGTGTGTATTTACATATGCATGAATACATATAAAAATACATACGTACATATTTTAAATTGTGATACTAATTCAAAGTCGGCAGCCTAATTTCTCCCCCATGAAATAAGCAAGATTTCAGGCTACCAGGAAGATAAACAAGAAGGATTTTTTTTTATAAAATTGCATGAATGTTAAAAAATTAAACAACTTTAACCTAAAGTGTTATAAAAACCTAATACTGGGAATTCCTGGGCGGTCTAGTGGTTACAACTCTGTGCTTCCGTTGCAGGGGTGACAGTTTTGATCCCTGGTTGGGGAACTAAGATACTGCAAGCCATGCAGCACAGCCAAAAAATTTTTTAAATAAAAAATAAATAAAAAATACAAAACTAATACTTATGCCTGTTGGTCACCTGCAGTTCCTCTTTGAAAAAAGGTCGATTCAGTTCTTCTGTCCATTTTTCAGTTGCATTTTTTTTTTGATGTTGAGTTGTATGAGCTGTTTATATGTATTGAATATTAATCCCTTATCAGTCATATCATTTGCAAATATTCTCTCATTCAGTAGATTGTCTTTTTTATTTTGTCAATGGTTTCCTTTGTTGTGCAAAAGATTTTAAGTTTAATTAGGTCCCATTTGCTTATTTTTGCTTTTATTTCCTTTACTTTAGGAGACAGATAAAAAAAAATATTACTGAGATTTAAGTCAAAGAGTGTTCTGCCTATGTTTTCCTCTAGGAGTTTTATACTATTCCATCTTACATTTAGGTCTTTAATCTATTTTGAGTTTATTTTTGTGTATGGTGTTAGAGAATGTTCTAATTTCATTATTTTACATGTAGCTGTCCAGTTTTCCCAGGACAGCTTATTGAAGAGACTATCTTTTCTCCATTTTATATTCTTGCCTCCTTTGTCATAGATTAATTGACCGTAAGTGTATGGGTTTATTTCTGGACTCTCTATCTTGTTCCGTTGATCTATTGTGTCTGTTTCTGTGCCAGTACCATGTCTTTTTGATTACTGTAGTTTTGTAGTATTCTCTGAAGTCAGGGAGCATGATTCTTCCAGCTCTGTTCTTTCTCAAGATTGTTTTGGCTATTTGGGGTCTTTTGGGTTTTCATACAAAGTTTTAAATTATTTATTCTAGTTCTGTGAAAATGCCATTGGTATTTTGATACAGATTGCATTGAATCTGTAGATTACCTTAGGTAGTATAATCATTCAAAAAATGAAAATCAAAACTGAAATGAGATATTATCTCACACCTGTCAGAATTATTATCATCAAAAAGAACACAAATAACAAATTTTGGTGAGGATGTAGAGAAAAGGGAACACTCATACATTGTTGGTGGGAATGTAAATTGGTGCAGCCATTTTGGAAAACAGTGTGGAGGTTTCCCAAAAAACTAAAAATATAACTACCATATGACCTAGCAATTCCACTCCTGGGTATATATCTGAAAAAAACAAAAACACTAATTCTAAAAGATACAAGCACCCTATATTCATAACAGCCTTATTTACAATTGCCAAGATATGGAAGCAACCTAAGTGTCCATCAACAGATGAGTGGATAAAGAAGACGTGGTATACCTATATACAATGGAATACCACTCAGCCAAAAAGAAAGGAACAAAATTTTGTCATTTGCATTCACATGGATGGACTTGGAGGGCATTATTCTAAGTGAAATAAGTCAGACAGAGAAAGACAAATACTATATAATATCACTTACATGTGGATTATTTGTAAACCCCTCTATCTGTAGAAATAGCTAATGACATATGCGCTATTATAAGCATGGTTAATGCTGCCAAAAAGAGAGTTTAACCTCCAGTTCTCAGCTGGATTCCCTTTAAAGTTGGAGACAGCTGATGCTTCATATAATGACTCTTCACTTTTCTTACTTGTTTCCATTTCAGCAGTTACCATTTTTGTCCTGGCCCTCATAACTTCACACATGGATTATTTCAACAAACATCTAGCTCTTCTCCTTCAATTCAGTTTCATGACAATCCATTCTTCAGAGTGCTTATAAAATTAATCTTCCTGAAACACTGTTTCATCACATCTCTTTCCTGTTCCAGAATGATGTGGTTCCTGCTTTCTTGCTGAGTCAAACATAAGGACTCTCTACTTTCTCCTTTTAAATTCTGCTCTTATCAGCCTGATACATCTTTATGGACCTTTAACATAGTCATGTAATCTTCTGGCTCTCCATATGACATGGCTGCTCCGTGTCTGTGACTTTCAACTCTTTCATTCTTTCTTTCTATAGGGCTCCCTCTTCTTTCAACCATATCTCATTTCTTCCTCCAAGAGTAACTTCATATTCACGTTTTCCAAATCCTCTTTTTACTTATTTCCCATTTGTCACCTTCTAGTAGATGTTTACTCTTAATTTACACTTAAAATTCACTAATGGTTACATATTTGCAAGTTAAACTTCACTGTTCCTCATGAGGAAGGATATGTATATATACTTGCAAATAGTAACATGGGTTCTAATTCTCTCGTGTGCTTTTAGGATTCATAACACAATGCACTATGTGAAGAAAATATTTGGCCTATGTAATACTTTACTTATACAGGAGTATTATGGTTTATTTTCATTCCACCATTTTAGAAGGAGACAGCTTATGAAGATGTATACATAATATGGTAAGAGAGCATAAACTGTATGTACCTGAGAAAAATAGAGTCAAGAAAGAACTTCTGACCAAAAGAAATGTATTGCTGAAGTCCTATAAACTTCATCAGAGCAGACCTCAAGTGTGGTTGCAGGCTTTCTGGCAGTCAACAAGTAGAAGGAATCCTTCACAGAAGCGAACTGTTTTCTTAGGAGTAGCATATCTAACTAGTATTCCTTATATTATAACCAGCCATATTCATAAGTTTAAAACTATTTTTAGACCAATAAATTTAGGCCTTTTCTACAATTTAACTTTTGAACCGTGAAACGGAGCCAACTAAGACAGAAAAGTAGTAAAAGAATTGGAAAAAAATATTGGAGCAGAACTCCCTAATTTTCCAGGCGTTCATACTGGAAGCCGACCAAGTGCTTATATAAAAAGTGAACAAAATAGTTCAACGTTGAGTTGACCCTAAGGAAGAATGATCCAATGAACAATTATCTTTGTAATTTTAAAGGTAAGAGAGACTTGTAGGAAAAGGGGAACTTATTTTTAACCTATTGCTTCGTATTCACTCAACTTGCATGACCTTTTCTTTTAGATTATGAAACAGGCCCAGTGTTCTTTGCTAGATATAGCAGAAACTGTCTACATATTATACATTGCTCCTTTTTCCTTTAGAGAATCTCTATTATGTTCAGAAAGCCAATATAACAGCTAAAAATACTTCCTTCCCAAACTTTTTTCCAGTTGGGATAAGATATATGGCACAATCCTAATTAGACATAAGATGAGAATTTCTGGGAGAGTTTTCACTTTGCTGATAAAGGTACTGCTCCTTGTGTTCCTCTTTTTTCTTCATGCCTGAAATGTAGCCATGATGTCTGGAGGAGAAGCAGTCCCTGACAGCCTCAAGACCACAGGAATAAAGATGAAGGCCTACATCTGTATATTGGAGGATAAAGAGAGAAAGGACATATCTCTACGGCAATTGTTGAGCCACTGCCCGAGTCCAGAAATACCTTCCTACCTCTGGGCCTCAATGTTTAAGATTTAGGTTTGAATTGTGAAAGTGCCTTAGCCGAATATGCAAATGGTTGAAAGTGAGGTGAGGTTGAATAGAAATCAGAGACCAAGAAGTATGGAGACAGTGTCTTGACTTGACTGTAGGGCTGACATTTGACGTTTAAGCCAGCGGTCCATTATCGAGTGCCTAAAGTGCCACAGTCATTGGAACCCAAGGGAGCTGCTCATGACAGGTAAGGCATAATTTACATCATAATCAGGTGAGGGGCTGCAGTGTTTCTAACTGATCGGAATTCCAGCCAGAAACTCAATATATGTGCAGTAGCTATTCTTATTGCAGAAGATTGGTAAAATTAGATAAAATCTTTAAGTTCAAATTCCCCTCAAGCTGGGATTCAAAGCAGAACTTCCTACTGGATAAATGAACTACTAAAAGTAAGATGAGGCAAACAACTTCATAATCAGTCTACACAGTGGATACTGAGAGAAAAAAACTCATCATATTCTGTATATAATTTGAAGCTATAGTCCATTGAATTCCTGAAAATTGGGTGTGAAGTATGAGAGAAAGAAAAGTCAGGCATGACTTTTCAGTGGAAGGCTTTTGGCTGAGCCACTGAAGGATGGAAGTACCATCAAGTGTACTGAGGAGATTTGAGGAGGAGCAGTTTTAGAAGGAATATCTGTTAAAGTTTGGACATGTACAATTTAAAATGTTTATTGGACATCCATCTGGAAATATTAAGTAGATTTTTAAATATGTGACTATACCTTTTAGGAGAGAATTCTAGGCAGGAGATACAAGTTTGAGAGTAGTCAGCAAATAGATAATAGGTAAAGTCAAGAGACTAACCAGACAAGCTAATAAATGGTGGATCCTGGATTAGAATTTAGTAAGGTCTAAGCAAAGATGTGAAGGCAGTGTCTTCAGTGAGTGGATCTGAAGAAGTCAGGGCTACTATTTAATGATAAAGCCATTTGACCTTCTTGCCTGAAAGGGAGGGCAGAGATGGTGTGGGGTGATTTTGTAACGAGAGGCTTGCTGTCATAAGGGAAATAGAGGAATCATCTCTTACCTGGAATTCAGGTTTTCCTGGATCAGGGAAATGATTGAGGTTATGTGTTAAGAGGGACTAGCTGAGGAAAGTAGATCAGAAAATAGTATCTCAATGGACTTCAAGGATAAGGAGAGCCAGAAGCACAAGTACTGATCTAGTGATTCCGAGAGCTCAGGAGAGCAATAGGATAAGTGAGTAAACAAGAGAGAAAAAGAATGTTATCAGAATTTATTATATTTAGTAATTTTTGTATGTAGTAAACTTATTTATTGTTGTATATCTGATCATTTGGAAGTTTTTGTGTGTATGAATATGGTGTTTGTATTTCAGCAGGATCTCACTCAAGATGCTGTGTTGTCTTGTATATTTTCTTCTTTTTGAATGTGAGCTATGATCTCTGCAACTTTATGTTTTGAGAAGTTTTGGGGTCTGAGTGAAAGGTGAGTTTCTTCCATGAAGATCTGCATTACTTCTACTAGGTACTGGAAGCAGTAACAATCCTAAAAGAAGACTAATAAATATGGAGCTTAAGGGACTTTTGGAATCAGAAAAGAAAAGGTGAGTTGGTATTAGAATCTCTTATGAGGGTTGGTGTGTGGTGGTGCCTTTTTAGCAGATTTTTCTTTTCCTCCAGTTGGCTCCAAAGTCAGGACAAGAAGGTTTCCTTGTAGCTTTCTGTGGGGAAAATTCACCCTCTTATTTCCCACCATGCTATTTGCAGTACCAGTGGTCTGGGACCATACCCATGTGAAGGGACGTCTCTAGTCTTTGTTTGGAAGCTGGCTGTCACTGGCTTCCATTTGTTTTTAATGCAAAACTGGCTTCAGTTCTCTGGATTCCTGCTTCCCACTCAGTTTTGTCTTCTACTTCTTCTTTTTTTCCTAACTTGATGCTCTTAAATATTATTATTATTTTAAAATTATGCATTATGTGTAGGTTGTTTTGTAAAGGACTGTAGTTGAGAAGCCCATAGACTACTTGTCAGGCCCTTTGTTTTCTAAAGAAGATATTGCTGGGCCCACTATCTTTACAAGGCTAGACACTGGACATGTAATTGAATTACTTGTCCATACAATTAAAATAAGCTTTTACAGTACAGACTTCAAGATTCTGACTCATGTGATAGATACTAACTTAGGTAATGGATATGATATTGTTCACTTCTAACTTATTCATTATGGGATGTATTCAAAGTAACTGGGGTTTAATCTTGACTGTACTATTTGTCACATTCCCAAAGTTAACAGGAGAGTGCTCTATAACTCATCCCTATTCTCAGCAAAGTACTATGGCTTTAATAAGGGCAATTTCATCATTAAATATAAAATTGGCATGAAATGGTAGAGTAGTCTCAGTAACTTGTTTCTGTGATAGAAAACAGACATGTACTCTGGGACTATACATCTGGCACGCTCAGTGATAAATTAAATTTTTGTTTTTAATTGTCTCAATACCCATCATTAACAACTGTTTTGAGGCTAAAAGAATGTAACTTTTTTTCAAATTTATAGTTTTCTTCCTCAACTTTTGAGTAAATGTTTTCTGTCTCATTAACTTATCTCATGTATCTCGATGTGAGAAGAGATTACCTAAATATTTGTATACTGTGTTTTGGTATCTTTCTATAGACGAGTACATAAATGACTTAAGATGTATAGAAATACAAAAAGTTAGGAAATAAATGTTATGCTTATTTTTCTTTACCTTATTTTTCAGGTCCTTTCTGTCTTTGCAGATCATCAGAACAATTGGTAGTAAAGCTGGTGGGTCAGTGTAGACAGCTATTATCTCATTCATTCACACCAAAACTGGTATGGACTGCCCTGCCCCTGGACCATACTCCTTTTAATATTTTATGTCCATTTTCTACCCATTCTACCCATGGGTAGAATTCCTTGCTTAGGAACCTTAATTGTTCTTCTGGTTATAATACCATGTTTGGAGAGAATATACTTTTCTATGCAAAGCTGATTATCAAGAATTTTTTTTTCTTTGCCATGGCTGCAGTCCAGCGTGCCTGCCTAGACAACATTAAGTATTGAACAATAGTTAGAAAAATAAATGGAAATATAATGTATTGACCAATGTCATGCTAAGCCAGGAGAAGTTTTTTCTTTGCATTGATCTGAGAAATTTAACATTTGGATTATGATGTAGCCTTTGACTTTTGGCTCTAAGCTCACAGAGTAAATTCATCTTCTATTTAAGGGGCATTCAAACTGGTGTTTGACCCACTTTAGAGCTGGCCACCAGGTGGCAGATATAACCGTTCTCATGTTAATAGCTGAACAAAATTGGATCTAATTTCTTTAACCATATGTTGACACCAGAGAGCTACTAGTGTTAAAATCTTGGAATATCATTTAGCTTTACTTTGGTTTTTGTGTGTGGATGTGCATAAAACCAGATATTTGGAACATTCGTGCCATCTGCACACTTCATATTGTTATTTTAATGTACATATTTTTTTTAATCATGCTAGGTTGCTGATTAGTTGATGAGTTAGAGCGAAACCAAACTTGTGCATGTCTATTTTGACTACTGGGTAAACCAGAAAATCAAGAGTGAAGAGGGCCTCAAATGGAGAGGAGTTCAAGGGCATAGCTGAGGGAGAGAGAAAGGACGACAAAATTTTCCATAAATTGGTTCTCCCATCTTTAGTAACAGCCAGTTTTCTCAAACATGAAAATCGTTTCCAAGAAGCAACTTTACTGCTTTTGCTCACAATTAGAGAAAAGGAGGCAGTGGTGTCCAAATGATGCTTGACAGCCTGGGTAACAAGCACCAACCATCTGTGCTATTGCAGCTCTGTTTGTATTTTTAATGTTTACACATACAGCAAAGATAATTAAAAATAACTATAATTAAAAATGATTACAACAAATTACTTTTCCCTCAACAGTAATATGTGTCTGTAACTTATAAGTTACTTACTAAAGTAACCTTTATGGAGTCTAACAAGAAAACGACGCAATTCCTGCCTCGTTTCTCAAAGTTTAGAGACTTGAGGGAGGGGAGATCTTCCCAACCATGAAACTATTTGGCTCAGAGTACTTCGCAAACTATTGATAATATAGGAATTACTACTGTATCAATAATACAAGAAAATTATTTTTTCTGCGAAGGAAAGACTAAATGTAGTTTCTTTCCCTAAAAACCTAAAGTTAAATGACTAGGAAGGGATTAAAAAAAACAAACTTACCCCCTTGCATAGTCCTTCATTAAAACTATTTTTTCAAGGTGTCATATGAAATATGGAGAGACCATTCCCATCAGGAACAATACTCTTCTCTGCCTTGTCAAGAATCTTGGAGTCTTTCAATATCCTCCAATTACCTTTTCTAAAGAAGATGCTGGTTAATAATGTAAGTTGAAGAGTCTTTCCAGGGAAAGAGTAGGGAAGTTGACATAATCTTTACAGAAAGGTTTGAAATTTAGCCAGGAAGTACAGGTTAAGGGTGTGATCCTTGGAACTAGACCATCTGGATACTAATTCCACGTCCTGCATTTTCTAGGGATGGGCTAATGTCATTTGTGCCTCAGTTTTCTCATCTACACCATGTGGGTTATAACATATCTCAAATAATAGTGGCAACGATAGAGTGAATTAACACACATAATGCTTGAAGCAATACATGTACACAGTAAATTTAATAGTAACAAATATTAATAACTACTTATATTTATAGTTGGCCATCCGTGAGAGGTCTATGACTATGCCTTTAAGTTTTTATGCCCTTCAAACCACTGGCAATTGCTAAGTTCCCTGCATCCTATTTATGTTTGCTAAAGGAGACTCTGTAGCTATAGAATAGTTTAAATTAGGGAACAGGGTATTCACATCTATTGGATTTTGTTTTGAGGATTTCAAGGGGAGTCAGAATGAAATTGTAAGACAAATTAGCATTTGAGGATATTAATAATATTTTAATTATTAATTTTTCAGCTTTATTGGGGTATGATTGACAAATAAAAATTGTATATATTTAAGGTGTTCAATGTGGTGATTTGAGATACATATGCATTATGAAATGATTACCATAATCAAGCTAATTACATGTCTCTTACCTCACATTGTTACTATTTTGAGTGTGTGTGTGTGTGAAGAATACTTAAGATCTACTCTCAGCAAATTTCAAACACACAATATATTATTATTAACTCTAGCCTCCATGCTGTACATTATGTCTCCAGAATTTATTCATCTTATAACTGAAAGTTTATGCCCTTTGACTAACATTTCATTGCCCCACCCAACCCTCAGCCCCTGGTACCACCACTCTACTCTCTGTTTCTAAAAGTTTGACTCTTTAGATTCCACATGTAGTGAGATCATATAGTATTTGTCTTTCTGTGTCTGGCTTATTTAACTTAGCATAATGTTCTCCAGATTCATCCATGTTGTCACAAAGAGCAGCATTTCCCATTTCTTCACAAACTGGCCAATTCTTGTTATCTTTTCTCTTTTTGATAGTAGCCATTCTAACAGGTGGACGTGACATCTCATTGTGGTTTGGTTTGCATTTCCCTGATGATTAGTGAAATTGAACACATTTTTCTGTATACAAATGAATAAAAATGGCATTTGTATGTCGTATTTTGAGAAATGTCTATTCAAGTACTTTGCCCATTTTAAAATCAGATTATTTCTTTTCTTGCTATTGAGTTGAGTTCCTTATATGTTTTGGAAATTAACCCCTTACGGGTTATATGATTTGCAAGTGTTTTCTCTCATTTCATAGATTGTCCCATCACTCTGCTGATTGTTTCCTTTCCAATACAGAAGCTGTTTAGTTTAATGCAATCTTGTCATTTTTTACTTTCATTGCCTGTGTTTCTGAGATCATATTTTAAAAACGATTGCCCAGACTAATGTCAAGAAACTCGTTTCCTATATTTTCTTCTAATAAAGTAAGTTGAATAATATTTTAAAATCAGTGTCTTATTAGGGCACTAATGGGCCTGAGGATGTTGTAGATGAGGAGAAAATCTGCTTCTCATTTTAGGAAATATCATACTATAGATTACCTTGGCTCAAGTTACCTCTTTTTGTGTAGATCACTTCTGCTTCTGTAAGCATTTCTTGGAATTTACAGAGAGAATCTCCCACATGCTCAGGAAGTCTGCTTCTAGGATATTCATACTGTGGTGCCTGACAATGGCCATCATATTCCTGCCAGGACCAGGAGGAACTGTCTTTCTCTGCTGTTGCTCTACAGTCCCCACCAGGCATAACAATTTGTTATTGGAAACAGATCTGACCCTTCAGGATACCAAAATTATGTTTGTACCTCAACCTAGAACCAAGACATAATCTAGAGGCTGATGACATTTTCAAGTAACAGCAACTCCATTTTTCTCAGAGTTCCTATTCTTTCCAATAGCTAAAGGTTTCTTATCTACCTATTCAAATTCAGCAGGGCAATTCCTGTTTTTCTTAAGGATACATTCTTTCCTGGGAAGCTAGCTTGATGTTCAGCTTCCTTCCCAAATAGGCTTCTGCCAGACTGTTTGCAAAGCATGCCCATATATGTCCAAATTCCAGTAGAAGTCATACTTAAATGCCTTTCCAGAAGCCTTCTTAATCTCTATAAATCAGTTTCCTTTAGATCAGACACACCAGTCCATGAAAGATGCCCAGAGAACATCTAACATTTAAGTAGCATTGTATTGATTTTTTTTACTAGAGAAATAGGAAATATTATTGTATGTATATATAAGGGTTATTTAGGTGTCTTCTGAAGGTCCTGCTGCCTCCCAGTGTTCCTTGGTGATAAACTGCGATACACCATCAATCTCCTCCTCAGAAGACAGTCTCTCCATTGCCCCAGCCACCATGTTCCCCAGACAGCCAAGAGGGCAGCACAGCTGTTGACCTTGTTCAGGGTCAACAGGAACAGGATCAGCAGCAGAGTGACACAGCTGAAGGCCAGCACCACAGCCAGCAAGTCCTTCAGTGTCTTACAGGAGGCTTTAAACCAAGATACTGGTGGCTTCTTGAACTTCAGCAGCTCCATGACCACCATGTCTATGTTCCCTTCCCCAGGGAACTCACGGTGACTTTAGGGTAGAAAGAACTTTTAAAACATATTTTGGTTACAGATACTCTGCCTTTACTATTTTTTGAATAATGCAAACTCAAGCAACTTCACAAAAAGATTCTACAGTAGTCCTTCCTTATCAGTGGCTTCCTTTTTCACAATTTCAGTTATCCACGTCAACTGTGATTCAAATATTAAATGGAAAGTTCCAGAAATAAACAACTCATAAGTTTTAAATTGCATGCTATTCTGAGCAGCATGATGAAATCTTGTGCCATCCTGCTCCATCTCCCTGGAGGTGAATCATCCCCTTGTCCAGCATATCCTGCCAGTTAGTCACTTAGTAGACATCTGGGTTATCAGAGCGGCAGTTTCAGCATTGTAGTACTTGTGTTTAAGTAACCCTTATTTTACTTAATAATGACTCCAAAGCACAAGAGTAGTGATGCTGGCAATTCAGATATGCGAAAAGCTGTAAAGTGCTTACTTTAAGTGAAAAAGTGAAAGTTTTTAACTTAATAAGAAAAAATATTTATATGCTAAGGTTGCTAAGAACTACCATAAGAACAAATTTCAATTCATGAAACTGTGAAGAAGGAAAAAGAAATTCATGCTAGTTTTGCTGACATACCTCAAATTGCAAAAATTATGGTCATAGTGCATGATAAATGGTTAGTTAAGATGGAAAAAGCATTAAATTTGTACACTAAGATGTTTCGAGAGAGAGAGGGAGAAAGTGACCACATTCACATAACTTTTATTAAAGTGTATTGTTATAATTGTTTTATTTTTATTACTATTGTTGTTAATCTTTTACTATTGTAGCTATTGTTAATCTCTGTGTCTAATTTATAAATTAAACTTTATCATAGGTATGTATCTATAAGAAAAACCATAGCATAATGGATTTGGTACTATCCATAGTTTTCCTGTGTCTACGGGGCATCTTGGAACATATCTCCTGAGGATAAGAAGGGACCACTGTAATTCAATTAAATTCAGGTAATCCCTGATAGTTTACCTTTCTTCTTTTTATCTTCTATTGAGCAACTCTTTCTCTTCTCTTTTCCTTGTCTCCTTGCTATATTCCTTGTTGCTCTCAAGCATGACTCTTTTTATGGGAAAATATGTTAGAATACTAGTTGAGAATGATTTTTCTTAGAATTATGTAAGTCAGAATAATGCCTGAAGCTTCATTTTTAGTAAGTTGTAGTGTTTGGTTTTTAAAAAAATTAAAAAGAGAAAATAAACTCCTCTCTCTCTCTCTTTATATATATATATATATAAAATAGAGTACATGTATTTAATGTATTTTCATCAAACGGATTTCATGTGTGTGTGCTTAACATCCTCCTAATTCTCTTAGGTTACATGTGAGCCCAAATGTTTTCACATTTGATACCACTGGTGAAATAATGGGATACAGCAAAGTGAAATAGTGGATTTAATATTTATTAGTGTGTAATGCTATGAGCTAAGTGGTAAACATTTGGGTCTGTTCTCTTATTTTCCCCAAGGGATTAATTTGGAGAGGAATGGTGGGAGGATCCTGCTATCACTGGTTCACAGATACCTAAGCATGATGACTTTCATTTTAAGGTAAATATGGGGAAAAAATGGCATAGATTACCACAGGAATATGGACAATTTGTAGATGATCATTTCATTTTACAAGAAAATAAAAATAACGGGTTGAGAAATTATGCATATTATATGTTTACAACACATTCATAGTAATTAAATGTTGCTTATTACAACATTAATGATTGAATAAGATTAAAATAAAATATCTAGCTTTAACATATTAAATTATTTAATCCTTATATTATTAGGGAAGTATTATGGTAAGAAGAATATTATGATATTACAGAAATAGAAAGTAAATAAATAAAGTTAGAAGAGCAATTCATGAGTGCCATGGACACAAAACCATACCAAATATTTATGTTGTGAGATTCCTGTCCACAAAGGCTAAGGCAAACCTGGCCAAAGCCAAGTTTTGTACCAAGAGCTCAATTATGCTGCTTTGTTTCTGAGAGTACTTCAAAGTGGGCAAGTCTGAACAGCAGTTGGCAAATCCAGGCTGAGAAGTGCCAAGGGCAGTACCCAAGAACTAAAGTTCTACATCAGGGCTAAGAGGCTTGTATTTTGAAACAACATGAGTTGAGTCAACATGAAGGAGCAGCCACTGAAGAGTGCAGAGTCATGAACAACTTTGAGATTCTAAGAACTTATTTTCAGTGTTATTGATTCCTGACCTGTTGTCAGAGAAACTATAATCAAGGATCAACATGATGTTGGAAAGCTATGGATGACTAGATACCACTCTCAGGGTAAAATTGGTTGGTAAAACATTTTTTAGTGAGAATTCATTCAACAGAGCAATTATTAAGTACCAAGTATGTACCAAAAACTATAGAATGAATTGCAGATACAACAGTGACTAACATATGGTCCTTGCTCACACCTGGAAATGAGAAATTGTAATGCACTTGTTGAACGCTCCAGTGAGGATTAGTAGAAGGTGCTGTGGGAGCACAAGGATTATCACTGCACTTGGTCTCAGTTGGTCAGGGAAGACTTTCCAGATGAATAATGTCAAGACAGACCTTAAAATTGCATAAGAATTATCTAGATAATGGGAGAAGTCAGGGTGGACCCTGTACAAAGGCTTACAGTTTAGTGTTCAAGGAATATGAATCATAGGGGGCTAAAGCAAGTGTGGAAAGATAGATTCTGGGATCTCGGCTCTCCTTTTCATATTTTTGGGTGGGGGGAGTTGGTCAAGTAATACTGTTGAATTTATAAGACACAGAAAGTTTCTTCCATTAACATTTTTTCATGGGTAAAGAGCAGTATTTTTCATTAGTTGCTTGTATAATTAGAAGAAGCAGCACACACATCACCTGCTTATAAACATGTTTTAAGTACACACAGGAAAAGCTTTTCTGGTAAAGGATGGAGCTTACCTTGGAGAAGCACTTTTCGTTTGTTCTGTTGAACTACATTACACTTGGCTCATCCTGGATTCTTTAGATCAATGGACATTATGAACTTTTAGGAACTTTGTAATGGAATTTGTATCCTAAGAATGATCATTACAGGACTCTGCCACCTTTAGTAGAAAGTGAAAATTTGGATTTAGTAAAAATATAACACATAGTACCAACTTATCTACAAATATTTCAAAAATTTTCATCAGAAAGTGATTGCAAACCTAGGATTGATCATAAGGGATGTTGACTCAAGATTGACAGATATATAAAAGCAAACCCAAACTTAATCTACCAATTTTTTTTCTCCTTGACCAGATTTCAAGTGGAATGTGTTAACAAATCATGTTTAAAAAAATAATAAACAAAAATTCTATTTAAAATAATGTGTTTAGTGTGAAAAATGACAATATGGTAGAATGTAGAATGTAAAATAAATCTAGATTAATGAATAAAGGACAAAAGAATGTAAAGAATCACATGAAAGAGAGAATGGAAGAAAGTAACTCAGCTTCATTTTTTATTTTTCTAAATATTTGTTCTCTTACATCTCTCAGAAACTAAAAAAATTTTTTTCATGTAGGAAATCTATAGATTTTAATGATAATCTGTGCTGTCTTTATTGTAACAAGACAATGTGCATATCTTGTAGAAGCGGTAGGATTTGATGTCATCTTTCATGTGACTGGGGGAAAGAGATCTGCACAGAAAACAGTAGTTGTCACAAGTAACACAGATTATGACTTACTAGAGATGTTTCCTCAATTTTTGTCCTACGACAAAAGATCTCTGGGATTAAAAATTATATCACGATAAATGGTAATATTTGCCCATCTTTCCGAATGCAGCTTTGCTTTCAAGAGCAGTTTAATTCAGTCTGGTGAAGAACTTGCCCCCAGTACTGACAAGAAGGTGAAGAGCCCTCCAGTATTCAGGCCACAGGAATAAGTTTTCATTAAGCACCTACTTTAACATGAAACTTAAAGATAACTCTGGTATGGAAATTTTAAAATTTCCCTTTAATCATTTATTTATTTATTCTGGAAATTGGAGATAAAGTTGATTTAAGGCAAAAGGTGATGGAATAAATTAGAATTCCAAAGTTAGCAAATTACATGTATAAATGTGTGTATATGTGTATATATATATAATATATGTACTCTTTTGAACACAAATTTTGTTTTCATTTTTAATATAAACATGTCTGTTTATAAAATCATGGAAGGGATTTTTTTTAAAACAAACCATAGTAGAACTTACATAATCAGAAAAATGTTAAAATTCAAAGTATTCTTTCTGGGAATTCATACGTTCATCCTAAATATGCTGCTATTTTTCAAACCACATTTAGAATCACTCTTTTGAGATTTTTTAAAAAATTGCTATTTTACAAGCCACACAGTAAAATTCATCTCTGTGTATCATAATTAAGTGACACATTTTAGAAACCAAATACCCTATTATCCAGCTTTATCTCTCTATCTTCATGTTTAATTTTGGCTATGAAATATTTTTCATTGCTGCTAAGCAAGAAAAATCAAAAACACAGTCAAAAGATTAAGATTTAGCTCTAGGGAGGATATATTTTTTTTTACTTGCCATTCATGCAAGATCTTAGTTCCCTCACCAGGGATCAAACCCATGCCCCGCCGGCAGTGGAAGCGTGGAGTCCTAACCACTGGACTGCCAGGAAATTCCCTCTGGGGAGGATATCCTTGGTAAGTGCATAAATGCATGATATATTAAGTGAATTAAAAAAATACATATTCTCAGTTTAGAAGATAATTTCAAGAGTTTCAAACTGACAAATCTCAGCAACAGTAGAAATCTGCAACTTCCGGACTTGGCCACCTAAGATGGAACTGGAATCATTTGAAAGAGTAAGTGCTTTTATGTTTATTCAAAAAACATCACATGGCTTTATAGGCACACTGTGTATAGAAAACAGTCTATGCACACAAAAATGAATATATGAGCATGTCCTTTTACCAAAAGGAAGCAATTATAATCAGTAGCAAGTAATTATTTTAGTGAAAAGTACATTTGCTTTTCAATTTTATTCCATACTAGAATTTGATCTGAACGTGATCTTGGAGACCATTTAGCCCAACCTACACATTACTTCATAGGCAAGGAAAATGTGGCACAGAGAAATTGGAAGCTAGATGACCTGTCAAAGGTTACATAGTCATAAGTTTTAGTCCATAATGCTTGACCATTGATACAAGATTCTTCCCATCACATTCTGGTGCATCCCAATTAAGATTCATTTTATATGAGACTTACATAATACAAGGTGAGTTTTAAATGTTAAATTACAGAATACATTAATTTGTCTTTTGTGGACTTTAAAAACATAAAGCTGCGTTGCTACTTTGTTTCACATGCCAAGAACTCCATACTTTTTAAAAGTCACATGGGGGTGATTCAGAAAACTGGATCACTTAAGGAAAAGTCTAGGTTTTTTTTTTGTCAGTCACGCTGCTTGTTTTATTATTGCACTTGTACTGAAGAGTGAAATCAGTGTTCATTGACAATTTTATCACTGTTTTTTACCCCGGCACTAAAGTTTGCTGAAGGCTTCTATTCTTTTCATAGCCAGTATTTTACTCTCTTTCCTTGGGAGATTTTTCTAAAATATTTCAGAAAACCTTTTTTGTCTTATTTGTATTTTCTGGTTATCTTTTACAATGACGTATTTAAAACATTCAAAATCATGAGTAGATATAAATTCTTAATATTATCATTGTACAAAACATATTAGACTTTAATATAAATAAAGTAGACTTTATTACCATATCCTTTTGGTAATAAAATATGCAATAGTCCCTCAGTATCTAAGGAAGATTGGCTTCAGGACCCTCAGATGCAGGGGACTGACTGTATTTACTATTGGTATACAATTGCTATTCTTTTGAGTTTTGATTAGTTAACAGATTGAATGTTCCACAATTTTCCTTTTTAATCACAATCCTCTAATTTAAATTTCCAAAGCTCAAGCTTTTTTTGCAAGGGTACCTCAAAATACGTTTCCATGCTGGATGTATTACCTTTTTACAAAAAGTGGCCTTGAGGTACCCAGCGGTGAGGGATCCTGGGAACAGAGCAGAGTTGCTTCATTGCAACTCAACCAGGCTTTAAAAATATACCTTCACGGGCTTCCCTGGTGGTGCAGTAGTTGAGAGTCCGCCTGCCCATGCAGGGGACACAGGTTCGTGCCCCAGTCCGGGAGGATCCCACATGCTGCGGAGTGGCTGGGCCCGTGAGCCATGGCCTCTGAGCCTGCGCGTCCGGAGCCTGTGCTCCGCAATGGGAGAGGCCACGGCAGTGAGAGGCCCGCGTACCGCAAAAAAAAAAAAAAAAGAATATATATATATATATATATATATATATATATGTGTGTGTGTGTGTGTGTATATATATACCTTCACACCCACCAAAGGAAGACTAAAGGATATAATCTGAAAAAGTATTTTCGTCTAGAAATAAAACAGGTTTTAGAAAAACATGTTTTAATATTCTTAAAAAAGATGCAAAAAGACATGGTCTCTCCCAAAAAAGGCTGAGACAAAGGCAGAGCAGCTAGTACAGTAGACTGAAGAGTTCAGATTGTAGGACAACACAAACAGAAACAGAATAAAGTCTATATTTAAGGCAGAAAGAAAGGAGTAGATCATTCAGAAATGATTAAGAATTGGCAAGATAAGAATGGTGGGATATTTGTGTGAGGAGATGAGCAGCCTGTGCAAAGACCTTTAAAAAAAAAAGGGTGGGGATGTGGCCTAATCAAGCACTAAACTTCATGTTATCCAAAGGATGTAGAATTCTAGGAAGGGTGGCCAGAGATGAGAAGTAAACAGAATCAGTTCTTGAAGGCTCTAATATGCATTTTTAAGGAATTTATAAATTATCTTGAGGGCAAAGTGGAGCAATTGAAGAGATTTCTTTATTATAGGATTGACACAACGAGACTTGTATATTAGAAAGATTACTCTAGCTGCAATGTGGAAAACAGACTGTGCCTGGAGGCATGGGTGTCAGCTTGTTTTAATCCACAGGGGACAGGATGGTGGCTTGGACAAGGTTAATGCTGATGGGGTTGGAGTGAAGTGATTGAATTCAAGAGATATTAAAGAGAAATATTAAAGTGATAAACTAGAAAAAATTTGATGATTGAATGTGGCAGAAGGGGGAAGAGAATAAAGCAAGGACAAGAATAGGTTTTTACATTAGGTAGCAGGGTTCGTGGCAGTGCCAGTTAATAAGAGGGGAAATGTAGAATAGAAGGAGGCATGATCTTTTGGAAAACATGGTGACATCAGTCCTTTCATGTTGTGTCTGAAGTATATTTATGACAAGTATATGTATGAATGCCAAGTGGCAGTATCTAATAGCAGTTGGATATATGGATCTGGAGCTCAGAAGAAATTCCTGGGATAGAGATATAGGTCTTGAAACTTGGGGAGGATACATATATAGTGTGGTTTACGCATACAATGGAATATGCTTTTCATTGATAAAAAGAAATCAAGTACTGATATATGCTACAATGTAGATGAACCTCCAAAATATTATGCTAAGTGCTGGGCTTACAAAGAGTAAAGGGAAAATTTAGTGCAGTGTTCGAGAAACCTTAGGAAGAGTGTGTTTCAAGAATAAAGAGAGATGAATGGATAAACAAATTGTGGTATATACGTACAGTGGAATATTATTCAACCATAATAAAGAATGAAGCTGTGAGGTGGATGAACCTCCAAAACATGCCAAGTGAAAGAAGCCAGAGACAAAAGGCCACACATTACATGATTCCATCTGATGTATGAAATATACAGAATAGATAAACCCTTAGGAGCAAAATGCAACCTAGATGTTGCTAGGGCTTGGGAGGGAAGTGGAAATGGGGAGAAACTATTTAATGGGTAGGGGATTTTGGTTTGAAGTGATGGAAATGTTCACAGCTACATAGATGTTGTGGATGCACAATACTGTGAATGAACCAAATGCCACCAAATTGTTCACTTTAAAATGGTTAGTTTTATGTTATGTGAATTTCATCTTTATAAATTATTTCCTTTTAAAAAAAGAAGGAAGGTAAAATGACAAAAACAAAAGCCACTGTGAAATCAAGGAAGAAAAGGATTGAAAAGTTTCCATTTGTTTTAAAGAGAGCTGTTGGTAGTGTAGTGGGAAGAGGCCAGATTGCAGTGGGTTGAAGAATGAGTAGGATGTTAAGAAGTGGAGATACAAAGTGCTGAATCTGTGAAAAGACTGGGCTGTGAAGGGGAAAAGAAAGATGCATTTCTAGTGTGAGATGGATGTGCTATCCCAGGAAAACTTTGTTTTTTTTAAGATGGGGTGACCTTAACACGTTTAACGGTTCTCAAGAATGATGTCGGAGAAAGTGAGAGGTTGGAGTTGCAGGGCTCTTTCTGGCCACGGGGGAGACTGTGAATGGAGGCTTGTTGGTAAGCATAGTGATGGTAGATTGTGAGATTTCCCATGCAAGTCCTTGTATTTTTAAAACAGGGCACAAGAGGAGAAGAAACTGCTGAAACTGAGGGAAGAGAGGATTAAGTGAAGATTTAAGGAAGTGGAGAAGGTTTCAGAGAATCTTTGTGGTGACTAGGAATAAAAGTTGACTTGAGAAACAAGGGGTTTAGCCCCCTGGGGTTTCTAGTGGCAAGATCTACCAGATTGGCATGCTTTCTCCCGAAGCTACCATCTTTGGGGATATAGGTGAAAAGAATGTGGCTAATCTAATTGATCCCTTTAAGATAAATTAAAATAAATTCCACCTTTGTGTGGGACAGCAGACAATGTGAGTAGTGAGAGGACAACCATTCCTCTTTTTTTTTTTTTTTTTTTTTTTTGTGGTACACGGGCCTCTCACTGTTGTGGCCTCTCCCGTTGCGGAGCACAGGCTCCGGACGCGCAGGCTCAGTGGCCATGGCTCACTGGCTCAGCCCCTCCGCGGCATGTGGGATCTTCCCAGACCGGGGCACGAACCCGTGTCCCCTGCATTGGCAGGCGGACTCTCAACCACTGCGCCACCAGGGAAGCCCCATTCCTCTTTTTTATGACACAAGTTTGCTTAACTTTTTCTAATGAGGGATTGACTGGCATTTGCACATTGCTTTACAGTTTGCACTTTCGTATACCTCCTCTCATTCGATTGCCAATATAACAAAATGGTTTATTATTAAATTTTCATTTGTTAGGTGAGAAAACATAGACTCAGAGGTTGAAATGTGTTAAAGATTCCACATAGGCTTTCGGACTGTCAGGGCTGAGTTTTGGACCGTGTCCATGAAGCGTTCAGACTATATTTTGTTTAATAACTGAAGGTGGAATTTACCAAAGTATAAGCTGGAGAGACAAAGACAACTCCTTACCTCTGCAGAAGGCTGCCTAGATTGCACACAAATGAGAGAATGGAGCTTTCTATGAAATCTGACAAATAACAAGGTTGGATGCAATACATAAAATATATATTATATCTTAAAAAAAAATCAATCCTTGGTTCACAGCTCAAAATAGCATTTTTTTTTTTCCTGGTGCCGCAGAGGATGCTCTGGTATTATATCAAGCAACATTTAGTGAGCAAAAGTAACTGAATGCAATATATTTACCGACAGTAGTGCCAGGGCTTTTTAAGGCACAGTATTGATTTACTTCTTTCAAAACCAAAATGATAGCAAAAGGGGAAAAATGATTCAGGGAAGATACCTGAGGATTTAAAAGTGGCAAACACAAATCCATTAGTTTTAAAATGGGTCAAAAGACAAACCAGAAAACTGTGAACTAGTGAATCAGTGAATTCAACATCTATTATAGGGAAAAAACAGGATATTGTGTAAGGGAGAACGTAGGGAGAAAGAAGCCAAGAAAGGAGTTGGAATAAGAATAGCTTTATGCATTTACAGTCAAGTAAGTACAGATGTTTTCCTCTTACCTGCAGCAATAAATTAGTTTTTTGGTGTTTTATAGTCAGCAGACATGTATAATTTATTTATTAATGATTTTTTAGAATAGTTATAAAACTATTCTGATAGTGTATTTATCATGGGAGAGTTCATGTAAATAAAGCAGGATCTTCTTTAGTCATCTCTGGCCCTGTAGCTCAGTGTGGCTCAGATAAGGCACCCACTGAGATCTAGAAGGGACAGGCTATATTTGCCTTGCTCCTATTGTTTAGAAAACTCTACCTTCAGGTTTGAAGTAATAGGATAGCAAGCCCTGAGCAGCTGGCAGCTTAGTGTAGCTACTGTCAGAAGAGGTTTGTTTTGCTCAACTCACAGCTTACTTGGCCAAATTCAAACTCACAGTCACTACAGCATCAGGGAAAATGGGTACAAGGAGAGAGGAAATACCAGAATAGCTGAGTCAGTCCTGGAGGTGAAGGAGTGACAGATATTGAGGTCAGATCTATGCTACATCCAACTCAACCTCCATTTGGGGACTTAAACTGGGTTACCATGCTTGTTGCTGTGTTGCCATAGCAACGCCACCACTCTAAGTCATGAATGATGAAGATAATCTTGCAAAAATGGTAAGCTTTTTTGTATTAGAAGTAGAAAGAACTTTTCACTTTGTTTACTAAACTATACCTTTTTGTTTATAAAATGTGTCCAAAATTCTAGAGTTGGTAGAGTTCTATTCAATCATATTCCCCCCTCTGTCACATTTAAATGTTACTGCTTTTTTTTCCCTGTTGGTTCTTTGACAGACTTGGTAATTAGAGTTTCACTACCTTATAGCTCTCAAAAGCAGTGATTTTCCGTGTGCCAAGACCACCTGCTTGTTAAAACGTACCTACCCTAACCTCATCCTAGATTTTCTAAATCAGAATCTCTAAAAATGGAGCGCTGAAATCTGCACGTTTAACAAGATCCTTGGGAGACTTTTAAAAACACTAAGTGTAAAATCCATAAAGAGAAGTGCATGTTTCAAAACTATACAGTGTGCTGAATTTTCACAATCTGAATAAACTCAGGTAACCAGCACTTGATCAAGAGACAGAATAAGACCAGCACTTCTTGATGCCTTGATGCCGACCAGAATATAGCCAGAAACCTCTTGAGTAACCATTCCTGTCACTGCCCCTACCAAGGATAAACATTACCCTGATTTCTAAAAGCATGGCTAAGCATCATCTGTTTTTGTAACTTAAACAAATTGAATCAAACAGAATGTAATCTTTTGTGACTGGCTTCTTTTACTTAACATTGTATTTGTAAAAATTGATCTGCATTTTTGCCTGTAGTTGTAGCACATTCTTTTTCATTGTTGAATAGAATTATTTTGTGAATATACCATAATTTATGTATTCATTCAACTGTTGATAGACAGTTGGCTAGTTTCCAGTTTAAGACTACTTTGAATAGTGTTGCTATGAACATTCTAGTGCTTTGATTTTTGCAGTATATATGTGTGCACTTCTGTTGAGAATGTCAAAACAAATATTGCCCTGGATGACATTAAACAGGTAAGAAAGACTTTGTTCAAGGACATTGCAGTAGCGTAGAGATTCAATGCAGTCTAAATTTAACTCCACTGAAAAAACATTTGGAAGAATTATTAAAATATGGGGTAGAGGGATTATAGGTCACCTGTATTTGCTAATTGACCATCTCCAATTACCTCTCTTCATGATAGAAGGTAGTTTTATAACTTGGAGCTGGGCACCGATTGAAGTTAGACTTCTACCCTCCTGTAGAGACTGGGGGGTAAGGGTGCTTTCTTCCTTTTTGGTTACATTTCAAAGGGATGGCTCCCAGGCCCTTGAAAAAAATAGTCTTGGGTTGTAAAACGGGCAAAAGACTTTTTTAAAAGTTTCATTTTAAAGAGGCAGAGAAAGAATTTATAATAACAAGTTTTCTAAAGTAAATGCTCTAGAAATAGGTCAGGGACCAAAAGTAAGGAAGAAGGCTGTGTAAATTTTAGTCAAGATGAGGGGAATATTAAGGCCATCTTGGTCAATAATATATGTGAGAGTGAAATTGGTGGGTCATAGATTATGCAAATATTCACCTTTAATAGGTACTGCCATACTGTTTTCCAAAGATGTTGTACTAACAGTATAGGCAAGTTCTGGTTACTCCACATCACTAAAATTTGGCATTTTCCCTCTCTTTCATTATAGTGATTCTCATGGGTATAAGTGGTATTTCACTGTATCCATATATTCCTATAATACTAATTAATTTTTAGGAGCTATGGGCTTTGAAATTATGTCTGAGGCCTTTTCATTATCTTCAGAGACTTCATTATGAGTTTTCTCCTTAGATAAGTTAACACGGTCAATTATATTAATAGAGTATCTAACACTGAACCAACCTTGCATTCCTAAATTTTTCATATTAAAATTTTTTATTTAGCTGTTGAATTATGTTTGATGATATCTTATTGAGGATTATTTCATCAATATTCATGAGTGAGAAATGTCTGTAAGTTTCTTTTTAATTCCATCTTTCTCAGATTTAGGGATTGATGCTAAAAAATTATACAGAAATATTCACAAATTTGCATGACATCCATGAAGAGGAGACAGGCTAATCTTCTCTGTATTGTTCTAATTTTAGTATGTTTACCCCTAAAGTGGACACATGTCCATTAAGTCCTTAATTTCAGGGAGTAAGTTGTTCACTTTGCTCTTTTATGGCTTTGTCTATTTTTTATCTATCCCGTTTCTTTTTTTACTATGGTTTATTTTCCTTCTTTTATATCTTCATCCCTTCATTGTCTATTCACTTCTATATATCCAGTGGCTTCAAGACTTTCTGACTTATAGTGGACATCTGATAAATATTTATCAAATTAATGGAGAGCTGAAGGAATAAATTTCTTCTATCATATTCAGCATATTGATTTTACGGGGGTTTATTTCTTTTGAGGTTTGTAAATTTTTTTCTTGTGAGCTTGGCAGAGGTTCTGTGGAATTTCAATATAAACTGTGATGGAAAATGTTTGCTCTCTCAGGGATCTAAAATTTTCAATATCCTCAAACATTGTTATGTTTATTTCCTAGATCGTGTCTCTATTATCATGTGTATAGCATATATTTAGACTACATACTTGAGCATGCTATAAGCCTAAATACTCTATCTCTTAATGGTAGTCATTCTGTTCTTTTACTCTAGATATGTAACGTATTTTTAACACTTCTCTAGGACAGTATATATATATATGTATATATATATATATATAATTATAATGTATATTTATATATAATATATATAAAATAAATTATAGATATAATTTAATGGCTAGGGCAGTACTTTAAGGATCTGAGCTTCATCCAGGTGACTTTCTTTAAGCTTTCCACTTTCTAGGCATCTAGAAAGTCACATCTGTCCCTACAACAGTATTAGATTTTAGCCTTGACTAACTAGTGAAATACCCATGAACTACAATTAAAACACTTTGAGGTTGTTGGTCTAATTTTGTGTTTTCTCTTTTTTGCTGGTCCCTGAAGAGTCACTTTATTTTTATGCTTGACTTTATATTTAACAACTTTCTGAATTACAATATTTTTCAGCTTTTCTCCATGTAAGGAAATAGCATATCTTTTTATCAGTTTGGTCTTCCTTATTTCTGGTAATTTATTTCCTAGTGATTCTCATGTTCACTTGAAATTTACAACCATTGAAGGGGGTAACTTAATGGTTTAATAAAATTGATCTTATTCTATTTATAACAGTGACATGGCATATGGCATTTCTTTGAATTTCTATATGTTTCTTAATGCAAAGAATTTTTAGCATGTTGGTATCCTGCATCAACAGAGTAGGTGTACAAATAGAAGACACAAACCATTAAAATGAACAAGATATTGCCAGAAAGATGTGAGAAAATGTAGTGAGGAGTAGTTTCTCAGAAGTCAAAGGAAGCTATAACTTCAACAAGAAGTAGTGATAAATAGAGTTGAATGCCACACAGAACTCAGGTTTTATAACGACAGAAAATTGTCTATTACAATTGAAATATTAAGACCATTGACCACTGTTGAATTTAGCAATAGTTGTAATTGTGGAGGCCAAGGTCAGACTAATTTAGGTTAGAAAGTAAAAGGGAAGTAAATAAGCAGAGGCAATGAGTGATAATTACACTTTAGAAATATTTAGCCTTGGAGGAAAGGAGAAAAGTTGCCAGGTAGCCAGAATCGATCACTGAGATAGGAGAGACAAGATCATGTTTATAATTCTGAGAGTAAGGAAGCCATAGAACAGGAATGTAATTTATTAAGAAGAGAGATGGAATTATTTGTGAAGTGCATTGGCTGAGGGGGCAGTGGAGATTTGGAATAACCTTTAAATTATGAAAGAAGGTATACAAAGGCCATGATTTTGATGGTTACATAGCTGCGGCAGAACCCATTATTTGTGTACCCCAAAGATATTCTCCCTCTATTTACTTATTATATAAACCTTGATTTTATTAGGGTGCCAATGTACTCCACTGTAGGGCTGTTAGTCTTGCCATTAATGATTTAATTTAATTGTAGAAATATCTCCGTTTCTTAACCTTTTTGCAGTTCTGGTCAAGGAAGCAAAAAGTTAGGTCTTCTAGGGAGCTTCTGCGTAAGTTTTCCCTTTACTGATAAAAAGAGAAAACTTGACAAAAGATCCCTTTTGCTACTACCCAGATTCCTGACATCGAATATGACCGTTTTATACTTGAGCTATGGCAACCATTCTGAGACTATGAGGGAAGAGTACAAAGACAAACAAAAATCCAACAAAAAGAGAATGACAGAATGGAAGGATAGATGGAGCCAGATTCTTCCATAATATTTGTTAAGTCCCTGCACCAGACCTGCACCAGACCTATTAAGCTATGTTCTATGTTATTTACAGCCAAAAGATAACTGATTCAAGTCATAGACTTTCCTCTCAATAGTGGTTTGCTATTGTTCATGGAATTATTCAGTCAATTTGAAAGTATCGTATACTAAGTAACATCTCTATTTCATTATATTATGGGACTCTGAACTTATAAACTATCTCACAAAAAACCCCAAACAGGTTTCACTTTTGTATTTCCACTTTTGTCAAGTAATAAAATTATAGCAAATTTAGTAATTAGTAATTCTCATTAAAGAAGATACTAGAATTGTTTTCCTTCATATTAGCTAACTTCCCATTACTAACATGGATGAGATTTGATAAATGTTAGCTGAATAAATCAATCAAAGGTAACACATTCAATTATTATTTTTTTTTTTTTGCAGTACGCGGGCCTCTCACTGCTGTGGCCTCTCCCGTTGCGGAGCACAGGCTCCGGATGCGCAGGCTCAGCGGCCATGGCTCACGGGCCCAGCCGCCCCGCGGCATGTGGGATCCCCCTGGACCGGGGCACAAACCCGTGTCCCATGCATCGGCAGGGGGACAGGCGGACTCTCAACCGCTGCACCACCAGGAAAGCCCCACATTCAGTTAATTTTATGACATACTCTAAAATGCTTTACTTAATTCTTTAAGATGAATGAATTCTAGCTCAACTATTGTTAGATGTTATTTTCACCCATTTTATGACAATTATTTTTTTCTTCCCTACCTTGTGGTTATCAACATATATGGCTCTCTTCTGCTAGTACAATCCATGAAACTAAGTTCAGACAATTGGATATAAGCAGAATAATGTAGAAAACTTTCAAGTCATATCTTTAGGTAGGAAACTGCATGCATTCCACTTCCTCCCGTTCTCCTTTCTTATGGACTGGAACATGGATGGAACACTACTAGTGAGTTAGCTTTAACCCTGTAAAGACTAGAGAAACAAAACAAAACAAAATCTTAAGGGATCTGGATCCCTAATGGTCTCATGGAGTCTATTTGCCCTGCTTTGTTGTTGTTGTTTTAAACATATCATTTCCAATGCCCAGCCATTATGCAAGCCTCTTCTAAACTCAGATACCACCTGATGAAAAATAAAAGAGAAGGGAGTGTTTAGAGAAATCCCGAAAAGTTGAGTATTTCCCCCAATGAAATTGTATTAATCTGGAAGTGACTAGGTTATACTGAATCTGAAATGGTGGTGTTGTTTATCCACACCCTAACAGAAACGGAGGCCCCTAATAGAATTAAATTCAGTATGGAAGAATATTTCCACATTGCATTTTAAACTTGGGTACAGAGGGGAAGAAAAGACCTCTGTTTCATAAGAAGTGCTAGTAAGAGAAAACAGAATGTGAACGGACAATTGACATTTATTTTGGAAAGTGTTCATCACAAAAAATGTGAATAAAGTGTTTAGGAGGCACGTAATAGGAGAAATCAATAGAAACTAGAAGAATTAGAAGCATCTTTTAAACCTAATTGCTTCAAATACTTCTGATAACACTGTCACAGGTTGGGAAAAAGATGGTTAAATCCTAGGTATCATCCTCTTTTTGGAGAAGAAAGTTCAAGGAGCCTCAAAATTTGGAGACTGTCTTGGAGTTACTTGAAAGAAATAATTTCTATTGTGACTTTGACATTCACATTTATCTTAATTGCTTTGTATTTTTAATAGCAAATAATCGTGTTTTAATACAATAAATAAGTATTGTGCCAAATACATTTCCTTAGAAATGAGACTAAACACATTTCTATAAACAAGCTACCTTAATACCTATCTTTGGAGTCTGTTGGCAGTTGTGCTAAAATGGAGGTTCCTTTGAAGGATGATCATGACAGAGACCAGATTCAGGAATGTTAAAACATAGCAAAGCCAGAAAATTTCTCCCTTGCCTACTGGTGCTTGGAACTCTAATTGAGAGTTTCCTAAGTACAACAGAAGACACATTGCTTCGATATCACATGCCAAATGAAAACCAATAACAGCCATTCAAGCATTAATATCTCTTAGCTATTGGATAAAGCTTATCAAGGATCTAGAGGTGATTATATCCACTTGATTCTTCCTCTGTTTATGCTAAATAGGAGGTGGATAAAGGAGAAAAAGGAATCTGAATGCTGCATAAATGTAATAATGAGAGAAATAGCATGCACAGATTGTGACAATCCACTTGGAAAAAAATCCAAACTAATTTTGTTCTATTTCTTCTAAACCATCTGAGAGCCTTTCTACATTTACCAATACAGACCAAATTAACTGTGATTGAGTTTATGGAAAGATAGCAGCACATATGCAGATGAAAGCACAGACAGATATTTATGAAAACCTGGGTTTCTATTTTAAAAAAGGGAAAGTTGGTTGTTATTTTGAGGTACATTTAGTAATGCTTAAAAGTGGAAACTTTAAAGAATATGTCACGTATTCAAACATGCCACTTTTCCTCAGAAAGAAAGAAGCAAGTTAGAGAGGACAACGTTTAACAAATAGGCCATTGTTAATTGTTGGCTTTGGCTGGAACAGCCTTTTGTGTCCCCAGCTGTATGAATCACCTCTGCAATATGTCCCTTTTGTTTGCATACGGGGATTCAGTGCCTAGCTGGGAGTGGGGAAATGTGTGGAGAAAAACCTGTTACTTTGTTACCCTAGAACCAGATTGTTTCAAGTCTGTGTGTGCATATTTTATTTCAGAGCCTTTCCTTAAATCTTGGCTTTCTGTCCTTCTTTCTTGCATATTTCTGCCCATCTTAAAAGAAAAAAACCTAGTTTTGGACCAAAAATAAAATACATGTTATTAATAAATCAAATTCTGTAAATCCCATCTGTTTTTTCTTAAAATTGCCTGTGTAAGACAGAAAATATACTGGCCTTTTACATCACTTGCAAGCATATCTAATCTCTTTATAAAAATGTAGTTTCCACCATGCACTTCCATTTGTCAGTATGTGATTATGTCTCCATTTTATGGGCCTACAATCTGTGTCTATATTTACATAGAGAAAGTTTATGTTAATTCCAATTTACACATGTACAGTATATATACATTCATTAAGATAAATGTGTCCTAGGCATTTTTATAAGCAGTATTTTGTTAAATTCTTTTGAGGTTGGCACCGCTTTACCACTTCAGATATGGAAACTGAGACTTGGAGAAGTTAAAAGAAACTTATTCTTTCTTCTTTTTTTCTAAAGGAACTTATTCTTGCAAAGAGCTATGTAGCACCAACGTTCATCTGCATAAAGGCACCCTGGGGCATTGAGGCCATGCTGGGCTCTAGTGAGAAGTGGAGCCATATTTGAACTGAGGATGATAAGGAGTCAAACTGCTGTTCTTTCAATTACACCAAGATGCCAACACATCTCAAGTCTGAAATGTTCTGCTTTGTCACCCCAAATATAAAAGAAATGCTTTAAAACACTATTTTAAAAGACCGGTCTCATAATAGAAACTGGGTGTTTCATTACTTTTTTTGTTTTTCAGTTTTGCCAGTTTAGGATCAAGTTTTTTATCTTCTGTTACAAATTTTATCCTTAAAAGTATATATGTTCACTATAGAAAGTCTGGATTATATCTAAATATACAAATAGCTCTGGCATTAAGATATAACCACTCTGAACTTCTTGCCTTATATACTTATCATATTTTTGCAAGGTACATGTGTCTATGGGTGTATGATTTTTCTTTTGGAAAATGTGTTAATAAATATAAACAGTTTGGTTTTTAATATGTGAAAGAGTTTTCATAGCATTGTTTTTAATTTTAATTTTTTTATACAGCAGGTTCTTATTAGTTATCTATTTTATACATATTAGTGTATCTATGTCAATCCCAATCTCCCAATTCATGCCACCAACAGCACCACCCAGCCACTTTCCCCCCTTAGTGTCCATACGTTTGTTCTCTACATCTGTGTTTCTATTTCTGCCCTGCAAACCGGTTCATCTGTACCATTTTCTATGTTACACATACATGCGTTAATATACGATACTTGTTTTACTCTTTCTGATTTACTTCACTCTGTATGACAGTCTCTACATCCATCCACGTCTCTACAAATGACCCAATTTCTTTTTATGGCTGAGTAATATTCCATTGTATATATGTACCACATCTTCTTTATCCATTTGTCTGTTGATGGGCATTTAGGCTGCTTCCACCACCTGGCTATTGTAAATAGTGCTGCAATGAACATTGGGATACATGTGTCTTTTTGAATTATGGTTTCTCCACCTATATGCCCAGTAGTGGGATGGCTGGGTCATATGGTAATTCTATTTTTAGTTTTTTAAGGAACCTCCATACTACTCTCCATAGTGGCTGTATCAATTTACATTCCCACCAACAGTGCAAGAGAGTTCCCTTTTCTCCACACTCTCTCCAGCATTTGTTGTTTGTAGATTTTCTGATGATACCCATTCTGACTGGTGTGAGGTGATACCTCATTGTAGTTTTGATTTTCATTTCTCTAATAATTAGTGATGATGAGCAGCTTTTCATGTGCTTCTTGGCCATCTGTATGTCTTCTTTGGAGAAATGTCTATTTAGGTCTTCTGCCCATTTTTGGATTGGGTTGTTTGTTTTTTTAATATTGAGCTGCTTGAGCTGTTTATATACTTTGGAGATTAATACTTTGCCCATTGATTCATTTGCAAATATTTTCTCCCATTCTGAGGATTGTCTTTTCGTCTTGTTTGTAGTTTCCTTTGCTTTGCAAAAGGTTTTAAGTTTCATTAGGTCCCATTTGTTTATTTTTGTTTTTATTTCCATTACTCTAGGAGGTGGATCAGAAAAGATCTGGCTGTGATTTATGTCAGAGTGTTCTTCCTATGTTTTCCTCTAAGACTTTTACAGTGTCCGGTCTAACATTTAAGTCTCTAATCCATTTTGAGTTTATTTTTGTGTATGGCATTAGGGAGTGTCCTAATTTCGTTCTTTTACATGTAGCTGTCCAGTTTTCCCAGCACCACTTATTGAAGAGACTGTCTTTTCTCCATTGTATATCCTTGCCTCCTTTGTCATAGATTAGTTGACCATAGGTGCGTAGGTTTATCTCTGGGCTTTCTATCCTGTTCCATTGATCTATGTTTCTGTTTTGTGCCAGTACCATACTGTTTTGACTACTGTAGCTTTGTAGTATAGTCTGAAGTCAGGGAGTCTGATTCCTCCAGTTCCTTTTTTCCCCTCAATAAGATCCTCAGGATCTTGTGTGTCTCCAGACAAATTTTAAGATTTTTTGTTCCAGTTCTGTAAAAAAAATGCCACTGGTAATTTGATAGGGATTGCATTGAATCTGTAGATTGCTTTGGGTAGTATAGTCATTTTCACAATATTGATTCTTCCAATCCAAGAACATGGCATATCTCTCTATCTGTTTGTATCATCTTTGATTTCTTTCACCAGTGTCTTACACTTTTCTGCATACAGGTTTTTTGCCTCCTTAGGTAGGTTTATGCCTAGGTATTTTATTGTTTTTGTTGCAGTGGTGAATGGGATTGTTTTCTTAATTTCTCTTTCTGATCTTTTGTTGTTAGTGTACAGAAATGCAGAGATTTCAGTACATTAATTTTGTATCCTGCAACTGTACCAAATTCATTGATTAGCTCTAGTAGTTTTCTGGTGGCATCTTTAGGATTTTCTATGTATAGTATCATGTCATCTAAAACAGTAAAACAGTGACTGTTTTACTTCTTTTCCAATTTGTATTCCTTTTATTTCTTTTTCTTCTCTGATTGCTGTGGCTAAAACTTCCAAAACTATGTTGAATAATAGTGGTGAGGGTTTCCCTCATGGCACAGTGGTTGAGAATCTGCCTGCCAGTGCAGGGGACGTGGGTTCGAGCCCTGGTCTGGGAAGATCCCACATGCCGCAGAGCAACTAGGCCCGTGAGCCACAACTACTGAGCCTGCATGTCTGGAGCTTGTGCTCCGCAACAAGAGAGGCTGCGACAGTGAGAGGGCCATGCACCGTGATGAAGAGTGGCCCCACTCGCCACAACTAGAGAAAGCCCTCGCACAGAAATGAAGACCTAACACAGCCAAAAGTAAATAAATAAATTAATTAAAAAAACAAAACAAAACAACAAAAAATAGTGGCAAGAGTGGACATCCTTGTCTTGTTCCTGATCTTAGAGGAAATGCTTTCAGTTTTTCACCATTGAGAATGATGTATGCTGTGGGTTTGTTGTATATGGCCTTTAATATGTTGAGGTAGGCTCCCTCTATGCCCACTTTCTGGAGAGTTTTTATCATAAATGGGTGTTGAATTTTATCAAAAGGTTTTTCTGCATCTATTGAGATGATCATATGGTTTTTATTCTTCAGTTTGTTAATATGGTGTATCACATTGATTGATTTGTGTATATTGAAGAATCCTTGTATCCCTCAGAAAAATCCCACTTGATTTTGCTATATGATCCTTTTAGTGTGTTGTTGGATTCCGTTTGCTAGTATTTTGTGGAGGATTTTTTCATCTATATTTATCAGTGATACTGGTCTTTAATTTTCTTTTTTTTTGTAATATCTGTGTCTGTTCTGGTATCAGGGTGATTGTGGCCTCGAGTGAGTTTGGCAGTGTTCCTTCATCTACAAGTTTTTGGAAGAGCTTGAGAAGGATGGGTGTTAGCTCTTTTCTAAATGTTTGATAGAATTCACCTGTGATGCCATCGGGTCCTGGACTTTTATTCGTTGGAAGATTTTTAGTCACAGTTTTACTTTCATTACTTGTGATTGTTGTGCTCATATTTTCTATTTCTTTGTGTTTCAGTCTTGGAAGGTTATACCTTTCTAAGAATTTCTCCATTTCTTCATGTTTGTCCATTTTATTGGCATAGAGTTGCTTGTAGTAGTCTCTTAGGATGCTTTGTATTTCTGCAGTGTCCATTGTAACTTCTCCTTTTTCATTTCTAATTTTATTGATTTGAGTTCTCTCCCTCTTTTTCTTGATGAATCTGGCTAAAAGTTTATCAGTTTTGTTTATCTTCTCAAAGAACCAGCTTTTAGTTTTATTGATCTTTGCTATTGTTTTCTTTGTTTCTATTTCTTTTTTTTTTTTTTTTTTTTTGCGGTACGCGGGCCTCTCACCGCTGTGGCCTCTCCCGTTGCGGAGCACAGGCTCCAGACGCGCAGGCTCAGCGGCCATGGCTCACGGGCCCAGCCGCTCCGCGGCATGCGGGATCCTCCCGTACCAGGGCACGAACCCGTGTCCCCTGCATTGGCAGGCAGACTCTCAACCACTGCGCCACCAGGGAAGCCCTATTTCATTTATTTTTGCTCTGATCTTTATGATTTCTTTCCTTCTACTAACTTTGGGTTTTGTTTGTTCTTCTTTCTCTAGTTCCTTTACGTAATAGGTTTGATTGTTTGAGGTTTTTCTTGTTTCTTGAGGTAGGCTTGTATTGCTATAAACTTCTCTCTTAGAACTGCTTTTGCTGCATCCCATAGATTTTGGATCATCGTGTTTTCATTATAATTTGTCTCTGGGTATTTTTGATTTCCTCTTTGATATCTTCAGTGATCTCTTGGTTACATTTTGCCCCCATGTACTTGTGTATTTTTACAGTTTTTTTCCTGTAATTGATTTCCAGTCTCATAGCGTTGTGGTCAGAAAAGATGCTTAATATGATTTCAATTTTCTTACATTTTCTGAGGCTTGATTTGTGACCCAAGATGTGATATATCCTTGAGAACGTTCCATGTGCACTTGAGATGAAAGTGTATTCTGCCACTTTTGGGTGGAATGTTTTATAAATATCAATTAAATCTATCTTATCTATTGTGTCATTTAAAGCTTGTGTTTCCTTATTTATTTTCTGTTTGGATGATCTGTCTATTGGTGTAAGTGGGGTGTTAAAGTCCCTTACTATTATTGTGTTACTGTTGATTTCTCCTTCCATGGCTGTTAGCATTTGCCTTATGTAGTGAGGTGCTCCTATGTTGGGTGCATACACGTTTATAATTGTTATATCTTCTTCTTTGATTGATCCTTTGATCGTTATGTAGTGTCCCTCCTTATCTCCTGTAAGAGTCTTTATTTTAAAGTCTATTTTATCTGATATGAGTATTGCTACTCCAGCTTTCTTTTGATTTCCATTTGCATGGAATATCTTTTTCCATCCCTTCACTTTCAGTCTGTATGTGTCCCTAGATCTGAAGTGGGTCTCTTGTAGACAGCATATATATGGGTCATGTTTCTGTAACCATTCAACCAGTCTTTGTCTTTTGGTTGGGGCATTTAAGCCATTTACATTCAAGGTTATTATCGATATGTATGTACCTATTACCATTTTTTAAATTGTTTTGGGTTTGTTTTTGTGGGTCTTCTTCTTCTGTTGTATTTCCCACCTAGAGTAGTTTTTTTAGCATTTGTTGTAAAGCTGGTGGTGGCACTGAATTCTCTTAGCTTTTGCTTGTCTGAAAAGCTTTTGATTTCTCCCTTGAATCTGCATGAGATCCTTGCTGGGTAGAGTAATCTTGATTGTGGGTTCTTCCCTTTCATCACTTTAAATATATCATGCCACTCCCTTGTGGCTTGTAGAATTTCTGCTGAGAAATCAGCTGTTAACCTTATGGGAGTTCCCTTCATGTTATTTTTCATTTTTCCCTTGTTGCTTTCAATAATTTTTCTTTGTCTTTAATTTTTGTCATTTTGAGTACTATGTGTATCAGTGTGTTTCTCCTTCCGTTTATCCTGCCTGGGATTCTCTGTGCTTACTGGACTTGGGTGGCTCTTTCCTTTCCCATGTTAGGGAAGTTTTCGACTATAATCTATTCAAATATTTTCTCGGGTCTTTCTCTCTTCTCCTTCTGGGACCCCTATAATTCATATGTTGTTGCATTTAATGTTGTCCCAGAGGTCTCTTAGGCTGTCTTCATTTCTTTTCATTCCTTTTTCTCTCTTCTGGTCCCCGGCAGTGAATTCTACCATTCTGTCTTCCAGGTCACTTATCTGTTCTTCTGCTTCAGCTATTCTGCTATTGATTCCTTTCTGTGGATTTTTCATTTCAGTTATTGTATTGCTCATCTCTGTTTGTTTGTTCTTTACTTCTTCTAGGTGTTTGTTAAACATTTCTTGAATCTTCTCAATCTTTGCCTCCATTCTTTTTCCAAGGTCCTGGATCATCTTCACAATCATTATTCTGAATTCTTTTTCTGGAAGGTTGCCTATCTCCAATTCATTTAGTTGTTTTTCTGGGGTTTTATCTTGTTCCTTCATCTGGTACATAGCCCTCTGCCTTTTCATTTTGTCTATCTTTCTGTGAATGTGATTTTCCTTCCACAGGCTGGAGAATTGTAGTTCTTGCTTCTGCTGTGTGCCCTCTGCTGGATGAGGCTATCTAAGAAGCTTGTGCAATCTTCCTGATGGGAGGGACAAGTGGAAGGTAGAGCTGGGTGTTGCTCTGGTGGGCAGAGCTCAGTAAAACTGTAATCCGCTTGTCTGCTGATGGTTGGGGCTGGGTTCCCTCCCTGTTGGTTGTTTAGCCTGAGGCTACCCAGCACTGGAGCCTGCCTGGCTCTTTGTTGGGGCTAATGGAGGAATCTGGGACAGCTCACGCCAAGGAGTGCTTCCCAGAACTTCCGCTGCCGGTGTCCTTATGCCCATGGTGAGCCACAGCCACCTCACGCCTCTGCATGCAACCCTCCAACACTAGCAGGTAGATCTGGGTCAGTCTCCTATGGGGTCACTGCTCCTTACCCTGGGTCCTGATGCTCAGACTACTTTGTGTGTGCCCTTCAAGAGTGGAGTCTCTGTTTCCCCCAGTCCTGTTGAAGTCCTGCAATCTCATCCCGCTAGACTTCAAAGTCTGATTCTCTGGGAATTCCTCCTCCTGTTGCCAAACCACCAGGTTGGGAAGCCTGATATGGGGCTCAAAATCTTCACTCCAGTGGGTGGACTCCTGCGATATAACTGTTCTCCAGTTTGTGAGTCACCCACCCAGCAACTAGGGGATTTGATTTTATTGTGATTGCGCCCCTCCTACCATCTCATTGAAGCTTCTCCTTTGTATTTGGATGTGGGGTATGTTTTTTGGTGAGTTCCAGTGTCTTCCTGTCGATAATTGTTCAGCAGTTAGTTGTGATTCTGATGCTTTTGCAAGAAGGAGTGAATGCACGTCCTTCTATTCTGTCATCTTGAACCAATCTTCCATAGCATTTTTATTTCATTTTATTTCACCATAAGGGTTATACCTGATATTTCAGCCAATCTTTTATTGTTTGGATTTTATGTTAAGTTCGAGTTTTCTATTTTATAAAAATTTCTCTGATGGCCGTTACTCATTCTAACACAGCAATGTTAGAAAGTATCTGTTTGCATACAGCCACAAGTGTTGGATATTATAAAGTGTTTCACAAAGAGGTAAAATATTTAGCTTTGGTTTTAACTTATATGTGATTGTTTATTATTATTAATAATTTTTTTTCAATTTACTTGTTTCTATTCCTTGATTAGATCATCTATTCTTTTATTCACTTGGTTATGTTTGTTAATTTTTTAAAAGTGTACATATTTAGTGCCTATTTGAATACCAGGTTCTATTTAAGAGGAAATATACTTGGCCCCAACCCACATAAAGCTTACAATTTTGTGAGCCTGATAAACAACAAACATGAGAACAAATCCATTTTTTATAATTACAGATTTTTATAGGTTCCCTGAAAAGTGAATGGGATGCAGAGATAGAAATGAAAGAAGTACTTCTTAAAAGTACTTATATTTGAAGAAATAAAATATGAGCCTGCACAAAATTTAAAATATACAAAAGTACATACTGTGAAAAATCTCTCTTCCAACTTTCTCCAAAATTTTATCTTCAGAGGAAATCAATATTCAATTATTTTCTCTATACTTTATTAGGGATATTCTGTGTATTTGTGTGTGTGTGATTAAAAAATAATAATAACTGACTTACTCATCTTTCCTCATTTTGTAATTTTTACTTAAAGGTTCCTCATCAGTATATATAGAACTGCCTCGGTATTTTCAATGGCTGCATATATTCTAACTACACTTCACTATATGTTGCAACTTAATTTACATAACCAATACTTGATTAAAATATTTCCTTTGATTTGACAGAAATGTTTGGTTTGAATTCTGTAGTAATATTTAAGCTATATTTCTTGTCAATATGTTATTTTTCTTCCCTTACAATATTAATATTTCTTTGTTTTGCTTACTTTTTTTGTGATAATTTGCACACTACGTATTTTGTTTCAGAGGATACATGTATAACTCTAGCTGATGACATATGGATAATGTTCCAGTTTTAAGTAGTTTTCATATTACTAGTATTCATCATTCTCTTTAGAGAAATAAAAATGATATTTTTTATTTAATTTCTCTCACCTATAACTCAATTTTTTCCTGTTTACAAGTTTTTTTCTAACTTTTTACTTTTACATTTTGCAATATATTTATGCTTCTTTTATTTATTGCCTGTAAATGATGTATTTTTATTTCTAACTATAAAATAGATTTCTATTCAACTATTATTTATCATATAATTTCTTTCAAGTTGACTACTTTTTACACATAATTTCTCACAGAGATGTTATTTGTAAATTAAGTCCTATATTTAAATATAATCTATGCATTCTGTCAAGCTTTTGCTTGTATTTTTTTATTTTCAATAACAGCAACAGCAACAAAAATAAAAACAACAATAGGGATTTTGATTAGGCTTACTTTGAATCTGTAGATTAATTTGAGAAGAATTAACAACTTAATAATATTGAGTCTTCTGGTCCATGAGCATAGTGCATTTTCTCCATTTATTTAGATCTTTTAAAATTTTCTCCAGCAATATTGTATAGTTTCCAATGTATAGATCTTACACATATTTTGTAAATTTATCCCTATGCACTTTGTGATTTCTAATTCAAATGTAAATTATATATATGAATATATACATATATATTTAATTTCAGTTTCTATTTGTTTCTTGCTACTATGTTGCAAGTTGAAATGAAACTGATTTTTAATATTGACCTTGTTTCCTGTGTCCTTGCTAAACACAGTTATTGATGCCAGTATTACATTATTTTTGGAATTGTCTATTTAGACAATCATGGCAGATGCAAGTATAAAGTTTTATTTGTTCTATTCCAATCTGTATGCTTTTTATTTTCTTTTTCTTGTCTTAGATGTAATGGATAAATTATTTAAAACACAAACTATCAAACTCACTCAAAGTAACCTAGATAACCTGAATAGTTTTACATCTATTCCAAAGTTAATTTCGCAGTTACAATTTTTTGGCTAGACCCTGTGGTACAATGTTGATAGAAGTGAGAGCAGCCACCTTATCCTTATTCTGTATCTTAGAGAGAAAACATTCATTCTTTTACCAGTAAATATCATATTAGTGGTAATTTTATTCCTGATGTCCTTTATCAGAATAAGAACATTTTATTCTATTCCTAAATATGCATAGAAATTCTTAAGTATGCAGCATGAATGAATGCTGAATTTTGTCAAATGCTTTCTCTGAATCAAGATCGTTTTTTTCAGTCCATTAAAATGGTGAAATAACTGACTTCTTTTCAAATGTTGAATTAACCTTGTATTCCTGCATTAAATCCCATTTGTTTATTAGGTATTATATTTTTATATATTTATTTATTTGATTTAATATGTTACTAAGTTTGTTTAAGCCAATGTTCATGAGAGATATTGTTTTGATTTTTTGTTTGCATTGCCTTTATTTGATTATGGTAACAGGTTAAGGTTGTTTTTGCCACAATATGGTAGTTTCCTTCATTTTGAAGTCCAGCAGAATGTCTCTCTAATGCCACACCTTTTTAAAAGGACTCATCAGTTTGAGTCAGACCCATCCAGGATAATCTCCTTTTTGATTAACTCAAAGGCAACTGATTAGTAACTTAACCATGGAAGCACTATTTTACCATATTCTCATGTCCCACACACATTCAGGGGAGGGGATTATACAGGGTGTGTACACCAGGAAAAAGTCTTGAGAGTGCATCATGGAATTCTGCCAATAGTATAGATATTCCCATCTACTTTAGAAGATAAAATTTATTTTATTTTCTCATTGATCACATGGAAGAGAGGATAGCCTTTATTTTAAAACTAGAAATAGAGAGTATCTTTTAAACATAAATTTTATGGAGGATGACTCTATAAAGTTTATGCATAATTGGGGATAGAGGAATAATAAGCAGCCAACTATTTGAAATGAAGGAGATAGAGAATTTAAGGAAGATTTAAGAGCATATGCCAAAGGCCTTGAGATGAGAAAAAACTGGCATATTTAAAGGAGGCCAGAATTAAGTTAGTGAGTCACTCATATGTCATCGCTAGGGAAGAGCTTTTCAAAGAGAGTGAATAAGTCTAAGCTGGGAACAAGCTTGGGGTGTTCAATGAACATACATGAGACTAATATGCAAAGGTAGCTAGGGGAAAGAAGAGTGGCAGAGGGAAAAAACAGAGTAGTCTGTAGGAACAATCCCATGAAGGATATTTTAAACATGGGTTGCAATTATTAATTATTTCTAAGGATAATGGTAAGTAATTAAAATTTTAAGCTGGGGGAAGGAGTGTGATCAAGTAAACGTGTTACAAAGATTATTTTGGATGATATGTGGATAGTAGAAATCAATCTACTCCCTCAAAAAGAGGCAAGAGTAGAAGCTAATAGAAGAGTTAGGCTATTCTTGTAGTAAAAGAAAGAGAAAAATCATGACGATTGGATGGAAATTAGGAGATGTAGACAAATGTGATGTGTGATTTTGACTCTAAATCTCTGATTTTTCTCTACTTTTTAACTTGAGTATTTATTTTCTAAATTCTTCTGATTGGTAAATTCTTTTATGTATTAAAATATATGTCACATTTTGGTAGCTATTTTTGTATGCTATTTGACATTAGGTTTTATTCATAGCATTTTTGATAATGTTGTCAAATCAACACTCTTCTTGCTGTTAATTTTTTTATTGTGTAGCAGTTGTACCATCACCTGTGCAGTCTGTGGTATAAGTTAAGCCATGTCAGTGTATTTAAAGGTACTAAAATACAATTACATAATATACTGTATAATATACTCTGTATCTAAGTGAATTATTTAAAAAATATATGATATAGTACTGGGCTGCCATCTGGGATTTTCAATGTAAGAGAAGCACATAAACCATTTTTCTGCCCTAAGATTTTTCAATGATGCAGAATCTACTTGAGTGTTTTTTGAAAAAAAATTTTAATTTAATTTTTGTTTATGAGAATAAAAATTAAAAATTTCAGGAATAATTTTATTGAATTATGCAAAAACATACACATACTGCCTTTGATTTTTAAACGTATGTATATTTGAAAAGTGAACTTTATTAACACTAGATGACAAAATTAAAAAAAAAATCTCAGTTTGTATTACATGGGTGTTTCTGGTGCCATAGGACTCACATATTAAAGATTACCATGATCTGCAGCACAGTGACCTTTAGAAAGAACTGAAAAAACTCATCTTTTCATTTAGGGCCTTACTTTGCAAATCCATAAAGAATGGCCTGAGGTCAGGTTCTGAATCCTCATCCCAGGAAGGAAGCAAATATATTTCCAATATTAACTGTAGTATTCTTTAAAAGTGACAAATGAATCTAGGTCTTATGAGTGTGGTAAACGTGCCTAGACATTTTTTGTGTTGAGGAAATTATTAACTGTGGATGTGAGCTCTGTGGGCTTTGTAAGTACAGATGCTCCTCTTCCCAAGTTCTTTCTTTAGGCCCATTGATAAGAAACATTCCTTTGAACTGGAAAATTATTTGAAAAAAATATATTTCCAATATCCATGTCTGTCTTTGCCTCATCTTCCTTCCCCAGGAAATAGTAACTAATCCATTCATAGAAAGCTTACCGTCCATCAGAATATTGCAGGAGGGGCAGTCATGAGCCTGCCTCTTGCATACTACCTCTATCAATGACAAGAAGAAAGGAAGAGTTATCTTTCTGTCATTTATAGAAATTTCACTTGTTGAAATCACCCTGGGACAGATTCATTGTCAAGGCAGAGAAAGGGAATTGTGCCTTAAAGTTCCCATTTCTCCCTTCAGTTTAATTTTCAACCCCTTTCTGTCCTGCTAACTATCCCAGATTACCTCATGGTTCCCACACTGCTGTTTACTGTTGGGCTTGTCCATTGGGACATCCCTGCACTATAGCATTGGAAGGAGTGAGGAGAGTGAAGTCAGAATATTTATTTCCTTAGCTCCTTCTTTACAAGGTTGTATCCTTACCCTTACACTGAAGCTTACTGTTCTTTTCAATGTTTCTTAATCTATGTGACTCTATTCCTCTGGGTTCTAATAACCTATCCTTACATTTGCCCCTTTGGGCCTGGGATGATGATAGAAAATACTACTATACTTAGGGCCACTTCATCATGCACCCTAAATCTACATCTTTGTTAAATAGTCTCTTTTAAAGTAAGATCTCCTTGAATTACCGTATTTTGAATGTGACATCTGACACAGGAGTGCTGTCATTTCACAGCTTCCTAAAAGGAAGGAAAGGTGATTGGCCTTTTGAATCTATCCTCTGCTAACATTGAGATTCTCTTTTGCTTACCAACCTGGAGGATTCAGATTTTGTTTTATGATAAGAGTTAGCCTATTGTTATATTTATTTTAAGAACAGCATTTGTAATGAGGCCTCACCCTTCCTGAAGTTGTCATTAAATAGTTAATAAAAGTGGAAACCCCTTACCGCTTGAATTTCTATTTTACAACTTTCATCTCTGTTAATAAATCCTGCTTATCAAAGCTAGGACTAAATGGTCAATTGAGAGCTAAAAGCAAGAATCATAAGGTTGAATACAAGGCTATACATGGTAAGAAAACATGCTACCTATTTTAATCAAATACAATCCAGACCCTTGCTGTAGGTAAGTTGAGAATCTCCACGTTGATAGAAAAACCTGCCCTCAAGCTCCTCATTCTGTTCCTCTGATGACTGGTTTCACCTCCTCAATGTCCTGGGCTCAGTGGCAAGTGGAATCTCTGCTACTGGCTAGTACTTGGGTCCCCTGGAGCTCACACCACTTCTCCCAGTCCCTAACTGCAGCTGAGACTGGGTTAGTACACCTAACTTCTAGAAATTTATAAGGAACATAAAAAAAATTGTAACATGTAACTATCTAAATATGGTATGCAACATTTACCTCATCCTTAACTTGAAGAAACTTATAGGAATATTTTCCTGACTAGTTATCAACACATGGAAGAGGCCTTATTTCCTATAAATGTTGGGATGACTCTCAAACATATCTGGAAATTTCAAAATAAATACTCAGAAAAGGTAGTCTCAGAAAGTCTAAGACATTTATTACCACTAGATTAAGGTCTGACTTTTGCTCAATTTAGAATCTCAAAAATAGAAAACCCCTTCCAGCTTAAGTCCCAGACCACTCTATCCATTGCACTCTAGCAAAATTTCTCAAACACATCAAGCATTCTCTAACCATGAGAACTTTACCTTTACTATTTCCTTAGCCTAGACCTCATGAAATATCCTCATGGATGACTCCTTCACTATAAAATAACACTGCTCATCTCTTAAATCATCAAGAGCTCCCCACCCTGCCGAGACACTCTCTAAAAAATACTTCCTTTCAGTCATTCTCCAGCTCTTTCTTCTGCTTCATTTTTCTTCACAGTACTTTTATCATTTTAAAAATTTATTCATTTATTTATTTATTATCTGTCTCTACACTAGAATGTAAGCCCCATGAGAGAAAGGCTCTTTTGTATTCCAAAACTACAATCTGGTACTTAATAAATCTTCAATAAATATTTGTACCATGAAAAAATAATCTGAAATTGAGATACATGCTGTCAATAGCAAAATGGTGATTTTATAATGGTATTAAAGTCTGATGATGATGATGATGGTGTGTGTGTAGAGAGAGAGGGAAATTTATTTTTAAGAAATTGGCTCACAAGATTGTAGAGGCTTGGTGAGTCCAAAGACGGATGGGGTAAATGGGCAGGCTGGAGACTCTGGGAATAGTTGCAGTTTGAGTTCAAAGGCATCCTGCTGAAGAATTCCTTATTGCTTAAAAGAGGTCAGTCTTTGTTTCATTAATGCCTTCAATTTATTGGATGTGGCCTACCGACATTATGGATGATGATCTGCTTTACTAAAAATCCACAAATTTAAATGTTAGTCTCAGCCAATGAAACACCATGATAGAAACATCCACAATAATGTTTGACCAAATATCTGAGCACTGTGGCCCAGCCACGTTGACACATAAAATTAACTATCACAGTAGGCTTGGGGAAGTAGCTATAACAGAGTAGTGATGGAATTACCAAGAATATGAAATCAAATACATTTTAACATAGAGTTGTCTATGGTTTGGCAAAACACAAGCAGTAGGCAAATGTAGTAATATTATGCTATTATGCTATTGTTATGTAAGTTAAAGTATAAACTAAGCTGCTATAACAAAAATTCTCTAATAGTGGCTTAAATAAAATGAAAGTATACTATTCTTTCTCATAATAGTTCAGGGAAGGTATGCAGATTCTGCTCTAAAAGTTCATTCAGGAACCTAGGCTGGTAGGTTGACACTATTCAACTTTCACTGTCAAACATGTAGTCACATGACTGCATTTATCTTCAAGGGAGACTGGGAAATATAGTGTGAGGTTGAGTAGATACACGCTCAGTTAAAAATAAATGAGGAGGGGTAATTACTAAAAGAATAATTGGGGAAATGCATCCTGGAGGATGGTTTGCAATTTCCACTCTCTGGTCTCTGATCTTAAAGGTGCCCATGCTCACTTTTCTTTCCCCACATGAGATCAATCTCCATAAGGGAAAGTAGTACATTATGAATGCAAAATCAGCTTTCCATTTGGAAAAGGTAAAAATAGGAGACATGGGAGTTACTAGTTCATATCAATGATGAACTTCTGCTGAACAGAAATTGCACAAATTCTCTGTCTTGGCAGTGGAACAAGTTTTCTTATTAGACACTGGTTCTGTTTTTTGGAAAAAGAGAACTTGGTCCATTGTTCTCTCTGACCTGTCTTGGCCCTTCAGATCAGTCTTCCTTGTTCATTATCTTCTGTGACTGTATTGGAGTGGGCATTACACAACTTTCCAGCTTTTACAGCCCACTCCCTGCTGGTGCAGGTTTGAAAGTTCAGGAATAATTTTAGGACTCAAACAACCCATATGGGTTTTGAAGACTTGGCTAGATGATTCTTTGACAATATAATTTCCTTAAAAACTTACTTGACTTCAAGTTAATGTTGTTTCAATAACTCATGTACCATTTACCATACCAAAGTTAATTTTTGGACATAGTTCCCTAAAACTGTATTAAATACTGGCTTCTATTCCAGGATCATCCCCACCTCCCTCATTTTAATGGTTATAATCTGAAAAAATAGGCTAACAGACTAAGATATTCCCCTTAACCTGATCTTTACCAGCAGGTTAACTTCCATTTTCCTAGTTGAAAAGCCATAACGAGAGTTATTTGAGAAGTGTCTGGAGCATTACTTTCTACTGTTTGAGTTAAACAAGCTGTTGATTTTTCCAACCCTGTCTGCTAAAAATTACTAGACTGTCTAACTGAGGCCAAAGGCAGATAAAATCTCCTTTACAGAATTCTAGTATCTTCCATCTCTGCATGCAAATTTGTCAGTTTTTGACTGGGCTCATCTGTTTATTATAATACCTTGCTAAAAGCATTAAGGAACATCCAACACACTACAATGTTCTGTTTTCATCTCCAAGCCCCAGAATTACATTCTCTTTAAAGCATGCGATCTGCTTTCCAAGTTATTGCAGATGACAGTTTAAAATATTTGGCCAAGACATAACAAGGCTCATAGCTTTGCAGTTTGAAATATAGGTTTTCTTACCATCCACTGAGACAAAGCCCTATATATATAATATATATATATATAATATATATATATATATTAATGGTAGTATAGTATTTCCATTGCCATTTTGATATTATTTAGTGTGTAGGTTAAACTATTCTATCAACAGAACCCAAAATACTGTTGCTTAAATGAATTAGCAGTTTTTTTCTCTCTCCAGAAATAGTCCAGGAAGGGAGGGACCTGGTCCAAGAGGTCATCTAGGAACGTGGTTTGCCAGGGTGGTTCTCCATCCTCAACATGTGGTGTTCCTCTCTGGTTTTAAGAGCTGGTGTTTCTTCTATGCTTGGATGGGGCAGCTTACTGCACCTCTTCTGAATTTTAGACAATGGGAAGGGAAAAGTGAAAAGGTAAAATTTAGGCAGGAGGTTCTGTCTTAAATAAGATGATAAAGAAATTGCTTATGCAACTTCTCTATTTCAATCGATTAAAACTTAGTCATAAAGTAAACATAGCTGCAAAGGAGCATGGACTAAGTTAAAATCTGGAAAGTGTTTCTTTTAATGAAAGAAGATAAGGAGAATGGATACTGTCGAAGTTCCATGGATACTGTTCAGTCCATCAAAGGGCACTGAATTTCTGTTTGGACCTGATTTGGAGAAGATACTCTCAGAAAGGACTAGAGACAGAATAAAGTATGAAATGTGTAGTGAAAACTTTCCTTCTTTAAGAAAATTTAGGGAGAGGAGTACTCTAAAGAGACCAAATGGAAAACCTGAATGGAGTGGGAGAGCTTTATTGCCTTAATAAAAATGACCCTCTCATGGTTCAAGTGTTAGACAAAGTGATATGGCACCTTCCATCAGTCAACAATCGTTTAATATTGGCTGAAAATACATACTCTGTTCAGGCTGAAAACACATTTGTTCAGACTGAAAAAGACGAACCCTCCAAGAGTTGACATTTCATTGAATGAACATATATTAAAAACACATATTTTGAAAAATTTTTAGAAATTAATTTCCAAAACTTCTCTTTCACTTTCCTTTCATTCTGTTTAATTACCAATTTCTTTTTCTTTGTGCAATTGCCCTTATAGCTTAAGAAAAATCATCAAAAGTGTTCATCTGAATCTGTAATTTATATGTTTTTCTACCATTTCTACCCATTAATTACTTTATTCCATATAAGCTATTCTGGTGCACTCTTCTGAAGACATGCTCCCAAGTTGTTCTGGGATTCAGTGTGAAGACAGAAGCTCCATAAATGATGGCAGACTACTGGCAAAATTATTTACTTCCTGGAAAGCAAGCAATTTTATTGCAAATCATTTTATGCTACTCCCTTCTCACCTCATCATTTAGAAAATAATGTCAAAGTTACATTCAACAGTATGCCAACACATATATATGGAATCTAAGGGAAAAAAAAAAAGGTCATGAAGAACCTAGGGGCAAGATGGGAATAAAGACACAGACCTACTAGAGAATGGCCTTGAGGATATGGGGAGGGGGAAGGGCAAGCTGTGACAAAGTGAGAGAGTGGCATGGACATATATACACTACGAAACATAAAATAGATAGCTAGTGGGAAGCAGCCGCATAGCACAGGGAGATCAGCTCAGTGCTTTGTGACCACCTAGAGGGGTGGGATAGGGAGGGTGGGAGGGAGGGAGACACAAGAGGCAAGAGATATGGGAACATATATATATGTATTCACTTTGTTATAAAGCAGAAACTAATACACCATTGTAAAGCAATTATACTACAATAAAGATGTTAAAAAAATTACATTCAAATTACTTTAGATACACAAATTTATTAAAGCAACATTTATTCTACCACATACCCTATTTTCTGTTCATTCTTGTTACCAATGGACCAGAATTCTCACTTTACATTACCTCTCAAAGAAACAAAACACTTCCTGTTATACCCTGTGTAGAATCTGTGGTTGGTATTTATTACATCTTTACCATTATGTGATAACAAAGATGTGTGTGTGTGTGTTTGTTTATATACCTGTGAAGGTTTACAAATACATAGAAAGTTTCTGAGAACATAAAAAGACTGGAAGCTATTGAGTTAAATAAATAACATTTTGTTCCATTTTAATGTTTAATCATGTAAGTGCATTTCTTTATCATTATAAATTTAATAATAAAAGTAACTTAAAACTAAAATAAGTTTACAATAAAACCTGTAAAATAAGCATATATATTTCATTTAACAATCATGAGTTTGTGTACAGATTAATGAAATAAATACCATCTGGTGAACCTGTTTAGTTAACACTATATGACTACAACATAGCAGTTTTGATGATATCAGTTTTGAGAAAATAGTGCTCTTTCATGTTCTATTTGTGGGCAATGACAAATAACTAGATACTTTGCTTTTCACCTATTTATCATTATATAGAGAGTGAACAATATGAGTTCTCAAGATTTGAGGAAAGTATCAGCTTTTACCAGGTAATTTTAAGTCCATAAGCCTACATTGACTGACTACTATGTTTTAAGTATGGTGGTACTTGTAGGATATATAAAAAGAAGAAATTCATTAGTGTCTGTTTGCAGGTAGAACATAATATATGTATGATATGTACATGGTTATTAAGCAGAATAATATTATTTATGCTGTTAGTTATATAAAATTAGTTTTAGAAAACAGAGGAGAGATGACACTGACCTTGAGGATCTAGGAATTTATAAATCATGTGCACATGATATAAGCTTTGAAGAGTAGGGACAATTTAAAAATTAGAAATGTAAAGAGAAGTGATGCTAGCATTATGGTGGCATAAGTCCCTCCTTTTTGCTTCACCCCACCCCCAACACCTAAAATTTGGCTTGCATCCACAAACAAAAGTGCCTCTATGGGAGTGGTGGGATCCAACATGCTAACAACACATGAGGAGTCTAACCCAGGGGTCTCCAACCCCCGGGCTGTGGACTGGTACCGGTCTGCAGCCTGTTAGGAACCAGGCCGCAGAGCAGGAGGTGAGTGGTGGGTGAGTGAGTGAAGCTTCATCTGCTGCTCCCCATTGCTCCCCATCACTCGCATTACCACCTGAACCATCCACCACTGCCCCCCCGCCACCTGGTCCGTGGAAGAATTGTCTTCCACAAAACCAGTCCCTGGTGCCAAAAATGTTGGGGACCACTGGTCTAACCCACCTGTGCATCGGGAAATAAGCAGACAGATCTTGGACCAGACTGTGGAACTAGCAGGAGCCTGTTAACTGATTCAGATTCTCTTGCCTCTGGCGTGTGAGCACCTGGAAAACACTTCCTTGGGAAGCTACCCATGGATGACAGAGACCTTGTAGAAGTCAAGATTTCCAGAGGAGAAGTTTCAGTACTCAGTGGAGAAAACAAAACAAAACAAGTTTGGAGACATTGGAGTGGGTAAAGAAACTTTGACAGCCATCTTCCCTCTCCTCAAGGTGGTACAACTTAGAGCTAGATGAGCCCATGATCTCTCCCATGGGGTAAAGAGAGAAAGTGAATGAATGCTGGAACTCCCCATCTGTGTGGGATGCTGCTAAAGAAATCAATTTCTATCCTTCTGTGCCCAGAGTATTAAAGCAGGAAATCCATGACTTGGGGGAAGAAAGACATCAGGAAAGAAGCCAATGAGAATATCAGAGGGCATTAAAGGGATGCTGTCCCTGTTGTATTTTGGGCTCTAGCAATAAGCATACTCACAGTCTGCTAGGAAAACCTTAACCTAAAGATCTCCCAAATTGGCCTGCAACACCACCAATTCCCTGTTGCTAATTCCACATCTCCCTCCAATCTTTAGGTAGCTCCCTGTGCATGATCCCAAGGGTGTTCATGAAAGCAAGCTCAGGTAGACAGGGAGCCTGTGCAGAAAACAGGCCAGGGGTTTCAGGTAGGTAAAGGAGAAACCACAATCTTGAGCTTTATCGCCACCAACAGGAAAAAAAATAGGCTTCCAGCAGCAGGCCTGGTGAGTTCTAAGAACTAGAGAAAACATACAAGCTTAAGAATTTTGCCACAAGAGAGAAAAAGAAGTATAGAACCAACATATTCATACAAGGCCAGAGGAAGTCCCAGAATATATAGCAGAACCAAAAAAAGTATCTCTCACCTGAAGGCAGCTAGTAAAGACTGGGGGAGGTGGCTGCTATTTCAAATGTGGAAACAGAAACACAAAGCTCCAAGGAACATGAAGAATCAAGGACCCATGCCATCACAAGAAAATCACAATATTCCTCCAGTAACCAAAGCCAGTGACACAGAGATTTGTGACTTACCCATAAAGAATTCAAAAAAACTTTTTGGGAAAATTCAGTGAGCTACAAGAAAACACTGAAAGACAATTCAACAAAATCAGGAAAACAACATGAATAAAATGAGAAATTTAACAAAGATAGATATCATTAAAAAATAACCAAACAGAAATTTTGGAGCTGAAGAAGTCAATGAGTGAAATGAAGAATGCAATACAGAGCATCAACAGCAGAATAGATCATGTAGAAGAAAGAATCAGTGAGTTAGAGGATAAGAACTTTGAAATAATGCAAACTCAGAAGAACAAATAAAAAAGAATAAAACAGAGTAAAGAAAGCCTGTGTGATCTATGGGATACCATCAAAAGGACCAATCTGAATCACTGGAATTCCAGAAGAAGAAAAGTTGGAGAAGGAAGCTAAACGTGTATTGAAAGAAATGATAGCTGAGTACCAAAGTGGGGAGAGACTTGGACATCCAAGTTCATGAAATTAACAGATCACCTCATTTTTTCAATCCAAAATGACCTTTTCCAAGGCACAGTATAATAAGATAATAAAAAAAAAAGAAAAAGAGAGAATCTTAAAAGCAGCAAAATAAAAAAGATTATAAACTACAAAGGAATCCCCATTAGGCTATTAGCAGATTTGTCAGCAGAAACTTTATGGGCCAGGAGAGAGAGGGATGATATATTCAAAATGATGAAAGAAAAATACTGTCAGCCAATAATACTCTATCTGGCAAAATTATCCTTCAGAAATTAAGATCTTTTAAGACTTTCCAAGACAAACAGAAGCCATGGGAGTCCATTACCACTAGACTTGCTTTACAAAAAATGCTGAAAGTTTTTCAAGCTAAAATGAAAAGACACTAATTAGTAACATGAAAACAAAAATTTACAACACACTGGTAAAGGTAAGTATATAGTCATATTCAGAAAACTAATTTTGCAATATGATGGCGCATTAACCTCTTCCCTATAGTATAAAGATTAAAGGTAAAGACTACTAAAAATAACTATCCCTATTAGTACTTGTTCAAAAATACCCAATATAAACAGAAGTAAATTGTAACAACAAAAACATAAAAGCGGGGGGCATAAAGAGTCGGGTTTTTCTATGTGAATGAAGTTAAGTTGCTCTCAGTATAAAATAGACTCAAATCAGTAAGATGTTTTATGTAAGCCTCATGGTAATTACAAAACAAAAACCTATAGAAGATTCACAAAATATAAAGGGAAGAGAATCAAACATACCACCATCAAAATATCACCAATCTGCTAAGGTAGGCAGCAAGAGAGAAAGAAAGGAAAAGTGGAACAACAAAGTAGCCAGGAAGCAATTAATAAGATCCCATTAGTAAGTCCTTTCCTATTAATAATTACTCAAAATGTAAATGGATTGAATTCTCCAGTCAAAAAACACAGATGGATGCTTAAAAAAAAATGACTCAATTATACACTGCCTACAAGGGACTCACTTCAGCTTTAAGGATACAAATATGTTCAAAGGGAAGAGATGGAATAAAGATATTCCACACAGGTGGAAACAAAAAGAGAACAGTGGTAATAATACTTATAACAGATAAAATAGATTTTAAGCCCCAAAATAATAATAAGGCAAAAAAGGTCACTGTATACTTATAAAGAAGTCAGCTCATTAAGAAGGTATAACAATTGTAAATATGTATGGACCCAACATTAGACAACCTAAATATATTAAGCAAGTTCAAACAGATCTGAATGGAGAAGTAGACAACAGCACAATATTAGTAGGGGACTTCGTTACCCCACTTTCTAATAGATTGCCCAGTTAAAAAATCAACACAGAAACTTTGGACTTGAACCATACTTTAGAGCAAATTGACCTAACAGACATATATAAAACATTCCATCCAACAGCAGCAGAATATACATTCTTCTCAAGTGCACATGGAACATTCTCCACGATAAATCATATGACAGGCCACAAAATAGCCTTAGAAAACTTAAAAACATTCAAATCATACCACGTATCTATTCTGACTACAATGGTATGAAATTAGAAATAAACAACAAGAGGAAAGATGGAAAATTTACAAACATGTGAAAACTAAACCACACAGTCCTGAGTAATGTAGAAATCAAAAGGAAAAAAAATTTAGATATTAAAACAAATGAAAATGGAAACACAACATACCAAAACCTATAGGATGCTGCAGAAGCAATAAAGAAAGATTTCAAATAGACAACCTACAATTACACTTTAAGAAACTAGAAGAAAAACAAACTAATGCCAAAGTTAACAGAAGAAATGAAATGACAAAGATTAAAGTGGAAATAATAAAATAGAGACCAGAAAAACAAAAGATCAAAAAAACTAAGTGCTATTTTTTTGAGAAGGTAAACAATAGTGACAAACCTTTAGCTAGCCTAAGAAAAACAGAAAGGAATCAAACCAATAAATCAGAAATGAAAGAGGAGGCATTATAACTGATAGCACAGAAATACTAGGATCATAAAAGATTACTATGAACAATCATATGGCAACAAAATGGGTAACGTAAAAGAAATGAATGTATTTCTAGAAACCTAGAACTTACCAAAACTGAAGCATGAAGAAATGAAGATTCTGAGTAGACCAATAATAAGTAAGGGATTGAGTTAGTAATCAAAAGCTTCCCAACACAGAAAAGCCCAGGACCAGATGGCTTAACTGGTGAATTTACCAAACATTTAAAAAAAATTACACCAATCCTTCTCAAAAATCTTCCAAATTATTGAAGAGGAGGGAGAACTCTTGAACTCATCTTACAAGGCCAATATCACCCTCATACCAAAGCCAGATAAAGACACTACAGGAAAAGAAAACCCTAATCTGATAACCCTGGTGCATATAAATGCAAAATATTAGCAAACTAAGTTCAACAGCACATTAAAAGGATTATACATCATGACCAAGTGGGATTTAACCTTGGGATGCAAGGGATAAATCTTACACAACATATGCAAATCAATAAATGTGGTGCACCAAATTAATGGAATGAAAGACGAAAATCGTATCATCTCAGATACAGAAAGAGCATTTGACAATAAACAACATCCTTTTGTCATAAAAACCCTCAACACCTTGGGTATAGAAGAAACATACCTCTACATAATAAAGGCCATATACTACAAACCCACAGCTAACACAATACTCAGTGATGAAAGATTGAACACTTTTCCACTAAGATCAGAAAAAAGAAAACAGTGTTACCTCTCACCACTGTAATTCAACCTAGTACTGAAAGTCCTATCTACAGCAGTCAGGCAAGATAAACAGTTAAAGGCAAACAAATTGGAGAGGAAGTAAAATTGTCTTCTTTGCAGATGATATGATTTTAGAAAATCCTAAACACTCAACCAAAACACTGTTGGAATTCATCAATGATTTCAGTAAAGTTCCAGGATATGAAATCAATGTAGAGAAATTATTTGTGTTTCTACACACTAACAACAAAATATCTGAAAAATAAATAACAAAAATCCTATTTAAAATAGAATAAAAAATTCTTAGGAATAAATTTAACCAAGGAAGTGAAAGATCTGTCCACTGAAAACTACAAGACTTTGATAAAAAGAAATTGAAAAGGATGCAAACAAATGAAAGACACAAACAGAGGAATAAATATCCCATGTTCTTGGAGGCATCACACGTTCTGATTTCAAACTACACTACAAAGCTATAGTAATCAAAATAGTATGGTATTGGCATGAGAAGAGACACATAAATCAATGAAACAGAATGAAGAACCCAGAAATAAACTCTTGCATATACTATCAACTAATATTTGACCAGGGAGCCAAGAATATTCAATGAACAAAGAATAGGGGCTTCCCTGGTGGCACAGTGGTTGAGAGTCCGCCTGCTGATACAGGGGATACGGGTTCGTGCCCCAGTCCGGGAAGATCCCACATGCCACGGAGCGGCTGGGCCCATGAGCCATGGCTGCTGAGCCTGTGCGTCCCGAGCCTATGCTCCACAGCGGGAGAGGCCACAACAGTGAGAGGCCTGCGTACCGAAAAAAAAAAAAAACAACAAGAAAGAATAGTGTCTTCAATAAATGGTGCTAAGAAATTGGGCTAACCACATGCAAAATAAATGATATTAGACCCCTATCTTATACCAGTTTCAAAAATGGGTTAAACATAAGACATGAAACCACAAATATATATAATGGAATATTATTCAGCTACAAGAAAGAAGAAAATCCTGCCATTTGTGACAACATGGTTGGACCTTGAGGGCATAATGCCTAGTGAGGTAAGTCAGACATAGAAAGACATATATTGTATGATATCACTTATATGTGGAATCTAAAAAAGCTAAACTCATATAAACACAAAGTAAAGTATTGTTACTAGGAGCTTGGAGGTGGGGGAATTGAAGAGTTGTTGGCCAAAGGTTATAAAACTTGCAGTTAGAAGATAAATATATTTTGGGGATCTTGTGCATAACATTGTGATTATAGTTAGCAATACTGCCTTATATACTTGGAAATTGCTAAGAGACTAGATTTTAAATATTTTCACAACTTAAAAGAAATGATAATTATGTGAACTGATTGAGGTCTTAGCTAATGCTACAATGGTAATTTGCATTGTAATATATATGTTTATCAAATCATTACATTGAACACCTTAAACTTAAACATTACATGTCAATTATGTCTCAATTTAAAATGAAAAAATAGCTGCTTAGGTTTAGAAGGTAAAAGCATATTCAGGGATCAGTAAAAAACCTGACACTATAATCTAACGTGTGGATAGTGTGCCCCAACACGGACACCTCCACAAAGACTGGGGTATTTACTGATCCCAGGCATTTCAGGAAACCTTCATCTAATCAGTAGCTGACCACTTAGCTGTGCAAAGGAGTGAGGTGGAATTGGAGACAAGAGTGAAGATTTTTAAAATATTGGAAGGACAAATCATAAAGAATTAAAATTGCCATGTTAAGGAATTTAGATATTGCTTCAAAGTTTACTGCAGAATAGGTACTGGAAGAACATCTCCAGCACAATGTTTGAGAACATATTGATAATAGTGCAGTTAGTTATAGGAAGACAGGACTTATTCCAAATATATAAGTAATGTGAAAATAAAGTAAGAATAAAAATGTTCATAAGTTTCTATCCTTAAGAGAAGTGACGTGATCAACTGGCATAGGGAAAAGAAGAAAGCATATTTGAGAAGACGACACTTGGCTTTGGGTCCCTAGTGGACCTCTATTGGAAAAATGTTCAGCAGGCAGTTAGTAACTCAGCATATGGATCTCTGGAGAATATTTGGAATTATGGATGTATGTAGGGGAAATAAAGTTATGGAATTAGATGAGTTCTCCATGCCTAGGATGTAGAGCTGTCATTATTCAATACGTGTTTAACATTCTACAATGTGATAGTAAGTATGATAGGAAGTGAGGATACAGTGGTGAACAAAGCAGATGTAATGGCCCTAGTGGAACTTACTGCCTAGCTGGGCAGACAGCAGTAGGCAAAGAATTATACAAATATTCAGATACATACACTATGATAAGGTCCATCAAATAAATTCTCAGATCTACGGTAGCATAAAGTATTGTCTGAAGTTGATCTGGAAGCTCAAAGTAGGCTTCCTTGAGGAAATGGCCTCTGCACTGAGACTTGTAGTAGGATGAGAGAAATTAACCAGGCAAAGAGTGGTTCCTAACGAAACATGAAAAAGTTATGATGTGTTTTATTTTTTTATTTCTTTTCTAAATGTTTGTTTACTTAGTTATTTTTATCAGAGTGATACATTTAAAAAGTCAAATATCACTGAAAAAGTAATACATTGAGGTAACTGTTGAACATTGTGACTTCCTAAGTTTGGGCAAACAAGAGGCTAAGCAAAAGCTCACAAAGGAAAAAAAAAAATCTGGAGAATGAGATGTTTGCAGGGACTTTGAAAACCTCAAACATACTTCTGGGAATCTAGAAGACAAAGCATATATATGTGCATATTCTGTGTGCATGCCCAGGACTGTGTGTGTGTTCAAGAAATAATCAGGGCTATATGATTTCACCTCTGAATAATCTTGAGGTTCTGCATAAGAAGGAAGTGAAGGCTAAGGCAGAGCTGTAAACCTCATGGCTGAGTGTGGATAGTGTGCCCCAACACGGACACCTCCACAAAGACTGGGGTACTTACTGGTCCCAGGCATTTTAGGAAACCTTCATCTAATCAGTAGCTGACCACTATGTGACTAAGCAGAGACTTCAGTGACCACACATGGCAAAGGATACAGACATAAAAGACTTAGTTTGCAAAAATCACTAAACAAACAACTTTACAGTAATTTTTGTTGTTCCTTTTATTTTTCCTGTACATTGAAAAAAAATCTCAATATTATCCAACTTGCTTTTTTCTTTTTAAATTTTTTTTAAGCTCTCTTTTTCATGATTGAGGTTTTCCTCATATTTCCTATTACCCATGGCCATTCATCATATTAAAGATTAAGACACTGAAAGCTACTTGGAAGTTCTGTATGTGTGAGAAAAGCCTGCTGACTGACCAGTCAGCTTGGCAGAAGAATGCTAAGCACTCAGAGAGGTTAGAAGAGTAGAGAGCCATGGCATTTTTTCCAAGACCACAAGGGAAGAGCATTCCTAGAAGAAGATGGTCTAGGGACTTCCCTGGAAGTCCAGTGGTTAAGACTCTGCACTTCTACTGCAGGGGGCACAGGTTCGATCCCTGGTTGGGGAATTAAGAGCCTGTGCAGCCAAAAAAAAAAAAAAAAAAGAAATTAAAAAAAAAAGAAGATGGTCTAGAACGGAAAATGCAGCAGAGAGTAAAAAAAGGCAAGAACTTACCAGAGGCTATTGGATTTGACAAAGAAGAGCCTGTTGAGAAAGGAATTTGGCTGTTGAGAAAGGAATTTCAATAGAATGTTAGAGGTGTAAAAAGAATGTCAGAGAATCAGTGAGAGGGTCAGTGGGTGGAGATAGTTTTTCAGGAAATCTGATTTTATAAAAGAGAGAATGAAGATGGATCATTGTTTGAAGAGAAGCCAGTTTTGGTGTATTTGTTTTGGGCTGTCAATGTTAAAATTAAGCAAACCCAAAAGAAACAAGTCAGTCATCATTAAACATTTTCACTCACCAAACTCCTGGCAGAGTTATGCACAAAATAGTTTTAGAAGTTTTAATTTCATCTCTAATGCTTTTTAAAAATCTTTTGATTCATGTGCTGATCTATGACATTATCCAGAGACAGACACAGGAAGAAGGAAGAAAATGCAAAGACCTAAGTCATTCACAGTTTAGAACATTTGACCCTGAAAACTTGTATCAGGGTTTAAGAACATTAAAAAGGGACCATGGACATCTTTTCTTAGGAGTAAAGTTACCTGAAATAAAGTTACACAATGTTGGGATTCATATCTGAACAGGATAAAGATATATTCCCTCCCTCCCTCCCTTCCTTCCTTCTTCCAATAATATAATAAATAGGCTTAAAACAAGTAAATATGCTAAATTGAATGATACGTTATCTATCTATCTATCTATCATCTATCTACCCAAATATGTACTTATGTTGTATGTGTAGATACATACATGCATGAATAAGTACAGAAAAGGAGAAAGGTGAGGGCAGAGACACTTATGACTATCACATTTTAAGTTTTGTATCCAACTGATGACTGACAGAATAATAGTAGAAAAGTATGACACATAGTAAAGTATTTTACTGAATGTGCCTGAAAAAGACACCATAAAAGTGTCAATCATTCCAATATTGAAGTGCTACCTTTTTGTCATTACTTTAGATTGGAATGCCTATTTGAAACCTAGGATCAGCATAAAAACAGTGATTTATGAACATTTTTCCGAGGCAATGTAAACTTAGTGTCTCCACCCTTTTTGGTGAATAGAGAAATGATCAGGCTATCTTGGTCTAATTTGTGGTCTCATAGGGGCACTTAGGACAAGAAGGGACATGGTAAATTGAAGATTTATTATGCTCTATTTAAATGGCATTTCTAGGTTAATGTTAAGCAATAGCAATGACCCAGTTTAATACACCATCACAAATTTCTTTGCTGTCAAATCAGCATCTTTGCAGAGGGTTTTATAATCTATTTAGTCAAAGAGGACCTGGAAGTTGTAAACTCTCAGAGAATAGATCTTTTAACTTATGTATCTTTTTTCCTCTCTCAAATTGTCTAGCATAGAGTTTTGCCAATAGGAGTTGGGTAGCAGAAGCTTATTTAGTGATGGATGGATGGATCGATGTATGAATGAATGAATGAATAAATAATAAGTAAATAAATGAGTGAATAAAGTATCCCTCAATAAAGTCTCAAGATAAACCATAAATAACGATACAATTTAAAATCATTAAAAAAAAGAAAGGTAGTGATCAAATTTCCATTACTGCTTTGGTCAATGCTATTTCTATCTTTTTGATTCATGGATAGAAAATGTTATTGTAAATTTACAAAAAAGCCTTACACTGAGTAACTAACTAATTAAACAACAAGTCAGAACTATGACTCATCTAAATTTTTACCCAACCATTTTCTTTGTGCCAGCTATAATAAAACAAAGCTTTAACCTGTCACATTACCACCTAGGGGATTCTCAGAATTCTCATTAAAAATCTTCAGTAGCATTGGTTTCTGTATGTCTAAAGGTATTCATTCCACCAACATTTGTAAAATAATTACTTGTTTTCCCACAATTCAATATAAAGCTACACAAAGATGGGACAGTATCTGATTCCTTTTGACATTCTCTGTAGCAGTTTGCATTGAACAAAATATCTATCCACTCATTTAGCCCATCCATTCAATCTTTCCTCGGTGATGGATGATTTACAATTTCCTAGTTTTTGTCCTAAGTACTAGATTTAGATAGCCTACCCAATATTGGCTCTTTAACTGGAAGTTTCAATACTTTACCTAGTTTTACCTCAAGATCTTTTCACTGAATATGCAATACAGCATTTTCTTTTTAAGTACAAGATCCTAAAAATCTACTTTGAGAAGTTCTAAAAAATGTCATTAGTTCACTTCAGATAACTGGGGATGCCCTGTGTTACCCTCAGAGCTAGGGTTGACAACAATGGCTGATGTAGGATATTTCTATTCCATGTTTTTTTTTTTTTGCCTGTGGAGAAAGGGCTAGATACAGGCAGTGATTTCAGCAGGGGTGTCACTGGTATTTTTGTTGGACAATTAATCATTGCATTAGAGAATTTAAAATGCCCCACCCCCATCATGTCCCTAATGAGTTGAGTTTCCCGAGACTGGAAGACAATCAGCTAAAGTTTGATTATGAGGTAATTTTGACAATGAAATGAGCGTTGATGGTTTGTATATGTTTGACTGAACTATATTTTAAACAGCTGGTGATGGATTATGGGTGTGCTGCAATTTTTATGTTGCTCAAGTGCCTTAAGGGTAAAAGACTTTAAAAATCATAACAAAATTTCACATATTAAAGTTACTGCTAATATAACTCTATTCCTTTCTCACAATACCAGTATACAGTAGGGGGTTGCAAACCTGAGTCTAGGTACTGGTTCCACTGGAGATATATTCATTTAATTGATAGAAATAAATCCTTTAATAATATCCAAATCCTGAGAGTATGCCAGGAGAAATTCACATAACTTTCTAGAGCACTTGAATGATTTTTATAAAATGTGGGAGAACATTCAAGGTCCCAGGATATCTAATAGCAAATAGAATATACATACATTTTAAAAATTATGGTTGTTCCCTTTTCCTTTATAAGCCTATTTTGGCTTACAAAATAATTTTTATTTATTCAATATACCTGTTTGAGTACTTGCATATTATGTGCTTTCTTTTCATAAGAAGTTTTCCACTTTATTCCTCCCTCAGTAAAAATGAGTCACTATGTTTTTCTTGTCTTTTACCTCCTTTTATCTGTGTCTGTAGACTGGGAGCACCTAGTTGACTGTGCTCTATCTCCTATGAGGACATCTCAGTCAATAACTTTAATGAGAACATTTGATGCATAAATATTACAAATCTGGGATCTAAGTGATGAGATGGTGGAAAGAGAAATAAATAACGTAATTGAAGCAAGTGGAATGTTAATGGACCTGGAGCTGCTATCTAGTTAGGAAAGAGAGCAGCCTGTGCTGGAAGTTTAGTTTTCCTGATCAGAATGGAAGCTTCTCAAGGACAGAAATTGTTTTCTGTAGCACATAAAGGAAAGGATAGTTGCTATTTGATAAATATTCTTTGTTTGGTTATTTGTATATTTCTTCCTAGTAAGAATAAAAGTAGCCTGAAAGAGGAATTAAAAAGTAAAGACCCATAAGAATTTACAGTAATTATAAAACAGAAACTAGCATAAGTCTTTTACATTTATCTTGACTGACTTTTTAAATAATATGTAGACCAAAAAAGAAAACAGAGCTTCCAACTGTGTTGGAACAAATTTGATCCATGTTTCTCCTTTAGTGAAGTACAAAATATAGAAACTAATATGGATAGACTTTCTTGGAAGTAAGCCCTTTTCTACTATATTATGTGTAATGTTTTTGCACCTGTTTTTGCTGCAATTTTACCAACAAGGGGTCTAGGGAAACACTGTTTCATACTTGGCCTACAGGCAAACAAATAAACAAAAATGTCATTAATCACTGTAACTTGTGATTTTCCATTTAAGAAATTGTCTCTTTTCATTGTTGCTACTAAAAACACAAGTGAGATTAATAAATTTTGTTTTGAAGAACTAAGCCTAAGTTTTCAAAAGTGAAACTGTTTTTTCAAAGGGAAAATGTGGTATTTAAAGGCAGATTACAGCTGCAATTGGAGAGTATATGTGTGAGAAAAAAAACCACGCATATATATGTAGCCGGCCATCCAAGAGATTGTCTGAAAAGAATCTGCATTTAAATAGAGTGCTATTTCGGCAGGCCATTTCTTCTAGGTGTTGGTTGAAAGATCTGACATGGTATAGGATAGCGATGTGTGTATGCTCCTTTGCCCCACCCTCCACACTTAACAGTATAAAGGGATCACAAGTCAAGAGCAAAATGATCATAAGGTCTTCATAATCCCTGCTACAGAGAGTAAATCAACAGTCCATGGCCGGCTGTAAACATAACAGAAACATTATTTTATATGCAAATCCATTTAATTGATTTAAAAAACAAAAGCATAGACCAAGCAAGGAATATTTTCTCCACATTATCATCTTAATATGATAGGAACTAGGTGACTTCAGAAAATGACACTAGGAAATATTCAAGTCTTATCCCACATTTTATTGTATAGGATTCAAATAACTTTATAATGGTTTAGACTTGTGGTCCAGTAGTGATGGAATTGAAATGAAAATTGAAGAGAGAAATAAGCACACTGTCTGCAGGCTGTGTGTTGAAGTCACTGAGAGTATGAGTTCTAAAATTAAATCTGTCTGATTTTAATCCTGGTTCTACCAAATAAGAGCTTTGCTACTAGGGGCAGGTTATTAAATCTCTTTGTTTTAATGATTAAGTAATATCAACCTTGCAATACACACATACACACACACACATAAAATAACCCATTTAGCACAATGTCTGGTAAATAACAAGTGTTCATTAATGATACATACAGGGCTTCCCTGGTGGCACAGTGGTTAAGAATCCGCCTGCCAATGGAGGGGTTCAAGACCTGATCCGGGAAGATCCCACATGCCGCGGAGCAACTAAGCCCTTGTGCCACAACTACTGAGCCTGCGCTCTAGGGCCACGAGCCACAACTACTGAGCCCGCGCACCTAGAGCCTGTGCTCCGCAACAAGAGAAGCCACCACAATGAGAAGCCCGCACACCACAAAGAAGAGTAGCCTCCGCTCGCCACAACTAGAGAAAAGCCCACGTGCAGCAACAAAGACTCAATGCAGCCAAAAATAAAAAAAGTAAAAAATAAGAATAAATTAAATTAATGATACGTACGTAAGTATTGTACTATACATACATGCACACACTCACACACAACAGACTCTTTAACTATATGGACCAGAAGGTCAGGGTTCAAAATTTCATTCTTCCATTTATCAGTGTCTATAAGCATCTGTTCTTGCAATAGTAAAATAGTGATAATGACAAGACATTTAGAAATTTTTGTTAAGGATTAAGTTAAATAAATAATGTGGTGGGAACTAGCATAATTCCTTGCACACAGGTTTTGCTCAAGCAACGTTAGTTGAATTTGACTTTGACAGAGTCTTATGAAATCATCTTTACTTTGTGCACCACAAGCTGCTGGACACTTTGGCACACAAAAACAAACATGTTGAAAGTAATTTGATCATGGATTACTTTGTCCTAGTTACACCTAGTAAGATTTCAGTGCTTGAATACTATGAAGCACTTGGTTCATCACACTTGACTTTTTCGTCAGTTTGGAATCTGAAAATGTTGGTCTGCACATGAGAATGTGGCAGCCAAGCACTAAAAGGCTACTTTAAGATCATCAAACACGGTCAAAATACAGTCCAGAGAGCTAATGTAACTTGTACATTACATTAGATTACATTACATTACATTACAGTAGATTTCAGTGCTTGAATACTATGAAACACTCGGTTCATCACACTTGACTTTTTCGTCAGTTTGGAATCTGAAAATGTTGGTCTGCACGTGAGAATGTGGCAGCCAAGCACTGAAAGGCTACTTTAAGATCATCAAATACAGTCAAAATACAGTCCAGAGAGCTAATGTAACTTATACATTACATTACAAATTGTACAAGATGGTACAATTTTTTGCACTTCTCAGGGTACTGGAAACCATGTTCATCCTGGGCCTGGATCTTTTGTTATGACACGTGATGAGCAGCAATCACATGGACAGCGTTTTGCTAGCCAGATGAGCTAATTAAGCACAATAGGACAGAAAGCCTACTAGGCTTTAGCAGGGAGTGTCTAAGTAAGACTAGGTATTTTATTTTTTTAATAACCATTCATTGATAGAATCATAAAGTTTCATATTTTAAACTGAGGTCATAAGTCCATGAAAAGATAGAACAATGGTAAAAAATTGCCTTTTTTAATTTAAAGTATCTTTTGAAAATAAAGTTTTCCAAATTAGAATCTGCATTTTACCCCATGTTCCCTAAGACAATGCTATATGTTCATAGTCCTGCTTAAAGCACCGTCATAAAATGAGTTATTTGGAACACAGTTCATTTATCTTTCAAGAATAGAAGGTGGAATTGCTACTGAGATTTAGATTTGGATGTCTTTCTAGGAAAACTGGGTACTCTAATCCTGATTATTAAGCCACCCCCAATAGCTCTTGGTCCCATTTCTATTGCACTACCATTTTTTTAAATCATTTAACTCAGCTAAACTAAGCCGCTACAGGAAGTGGGGAGAATGATACATTAGTGGAGTACAAGAATAGTTTTTATATTAATCTCATTTTTAATGAAGTGTGTACTCATGACAATTTATGCCCAAGAAACTGCAATCAGCTATATTTTCATGGTATTTATCTTGAAGTGAAATGTTTCCTTTGAGCTCATTTCAATCTCTTTCCAGTACTTTTATTTTGGTGCCAGGTTATTGATGTCCGGTAACTACTAAGCTAAATAGCCAGTATAAATATGTTAGAGATATTCCCAAAGGCAGTACCCTGATTTTTTTTCACATATAAAGATGACATCAATCCTTTGGAGAAGCTGGCTATTAACTACCTGCTGGGTTTATTTGCACATGTCCTTCTCTGTTATATTCAGGCATTTAGAAATTAATTTGTTGCTAGATTACTTTTTTGTATATATGATTATATTGAATAATATGAGATTCTGACAAAAAACAGGGCATTTCTAAAGCATTATTTCAGGTCATTCAGTCTCTAATCTTTTCTAGGGCTCTTTTGCATGTAAAGTGTCTTTTTATTAAGTTATGGAAATTGGAACCCATCACCTAGTTTCTAAAATCAATTATTATTTTTGTGTGTATACTGGATGTGTTTCTGCTTTCTCCTTTTCCTATTATGATGCCTTTTCTTATTATTATATTGAATGTTCTGCTCTCTGACTGAAAATATCTGTTTTTCAGATCTTGCTTTTATTTTTGTATTCTTTCATTTTCTCAGGTGCTTATGCTTTAATAAGCTTCCGTGATTTGTGCTGCCTCAGTTAAAAGATTTTTCCTGCTTACCTCTTTGAGAATGTTTTTTTCACTAAAGATAATATATGATACATTAACATATGTACTTTGACCCCATCATAAATCTTTATTTTTCAACTTTTCAAACGTACACCGTTTTACAATTTTATATTATAAAACACTCTTTAGAAAATGATGAATATTGGTAAATGCATTGAACGTCAGTTGGAATTTTCTCCATCTGCCCTTAACTGTGATATACACAAATAATTCTTTTATTTGGCTGGACTAAGAGGTAAGACCTCTGTATTTGAGATCTAAGACTAAGCACTCAAGAGAGCCATTTTTTTCTTTTTGGTGTGATAATAGTGCCTCTGACAGAATTAAAAGAGTAATATGACTGTAATGTCTGTCCTTTGATTTTGTTATTTCTTCCTATTATCCTGAAGTAGGCATTCACCCCTTTACTACTTAACTATTAAACCAGATTTTTCAATAATTACTCTGCTTTTTATCTTTTCAAATTCAGTTCATTCTATACACTGCTATTAAATTAATTATCTTAAAACACTCTTTGTACAAGCTATTCCTCTTGTCTTCATTGACTTTTTATTGCCTGGAGATAAATATTCAAACTACTTAGGCTGGCATTCAGAAGCCTGCAATATGTAGCTCCAAACATCCCCCCTCCCTAAATGCTATACACGCCCACCTATGGGATTTAGCAGAATTTAAAAGCACTGGTTCTAGAGACTATTTTGCTTCAAAGCTTAAATGCATGGGCACATTATTTCTCTCTCTAAGCCTCAGTCTCCTCAGAGTTATAATGGAGATAATGAGTATTTATCTCATAGGATTGTTGAGTATTAAATGTGTTAATATATGGAAAGTTCCTAGAACAGAACAGACACATGTGTTTAGTATAGATTAGTTTTTAAAACTGTTTTACTATTTACTCAGTTTAAAATTTCTTCTCAACATCACATGTTTTTTATTCCCCAATTATCCTACCTCAGATCCTAACCAAGTGAAAACATTTTTGTTGCATAAGATAGTGATTCCTTCCTCCTGTGAACTTGGGACAATTATAAATATGTGCTAGTTATTTGACTTTTAATACTATGCTTCCTTTAATTGCTAGTACAATATTGATATGTATGTTTTCCTTTCCCCAAGCCACCCTTATTATCACAATATCTACTAGGGTGCCTTGCATTCAGTAGATGTTCAACAAATTCATCTTATTGATGACAGTCATTACAAAGTAGCCAATAAAAATTACAATAGAGTTATTATGTATTAAAGTATACCTTAACGCTATTAATTTAATTCCTCTGATTATCCCTCTGTATGGAGCTAAGTGTCTTGACATAAAAGACTAATATATAAGTCATGGTTGAACTTTTGTTTAAAAAGTGTGTGTGTGCATCTGTATACCTTTAGATAAAAGAAAAGATATATACCAAATAGAAATAATACTTAACCTTGAGTGGGTTGAAGTGGAAATGCCAGTGGGTTGAGTAGACAGAAGCACTCCATTCTTATTTTATATTATTCAGATAAAAAGGGATGGGATTATGATTGAATTGTGCTTTTATATTCTAAAAAAGTTTTATATAAAAAAGTATGAAGTGAATGTATGTATAAAAATGTTAGCTCTCTGTCATAAGGATGAAAACAGTCTTAAAGCAACACTTAAGACTTCTAGTCTCAGTTCTAACATGTAAAGCTCATTAATTTATCATTTCTACTTTTATAATAACAAAAAAGTTGAACAAGCTGAAAATCAAAATCAATGACTTTTCTTAGATCTATCAAATAATTGAGGTTCCAGGACAAACTGCTACCTTAAAACCTAGAGAGACAGGTGACAGAATTATAGCCAAGATCAGCTTACTGAGAATACACATATTGGAACCAGAAACTGGTAGGAATACTTAAATATTCCTACTACCAGATATATCATGTCATCACCAGCTTTCAATAAAAAATTACAAGAAATCCTAAAAGCAAAATCTGAAGAGATAAAGCAAGCAACAAGACCAGAATCAGATATGACACAGATTTTAGAATTACCAGCTTGGAAATTTAAAATAACTCTGATAATAAGTTAAAGCATTAATGTAAAAATTAGACAACATGGAAGAACACATGGATAATATAAGTAGAAAGATGAAAACTATAAGAATGAATAAAAAGGAAATGCTGGGAAAAAATGTAACTGAATGAAGATTGCCTCTTATGGGCTCATCAATAAACTGGATATGACCAAGTAAAGAATCAGTGAGCCTGAATATGTCAATAGACTTCCTGAATTGAATGAAAAGCAAAAAGAGTGAACAAAATGGAACAGAATATCCAAGAACAGTGAGATGATTACAAAAGGTATGACATACATGTAGTAAGAATACTGGAGAGAGAAGAAAGAGAAAAAGAAGCAGAAGAAATATTTGAAGTAACCATTGATGAGATTTTCCAAAATTAGTGACAGACACAAAACTATAGGTCCAGGAAGCTCAGAGAATACCATAAAGAAAAACACTGAAAAAATCTACACCTAGGAATATCATGCTCAAATGGCAGAAAGCCCAAGACAAAGAGAAAATCCTGAAAATAGCTAAAGGGGGAAAAAAAACACCTTATGTATAGAGCAACAAATACAAGAATTACATAGGACTTCTCTTCAGAAACCAAACAACAAAGAAGAGAGTAAAATGAAATATATAATAAACTATCGAAATAAAGAAAAAAAAGTCACCCTAGAATTCTGTACCAGTGAAATTATCTTTCACAAGTAAAACAGACACACCCACTAGTGTGGCTACTATGAAAAAAAATAAAAAGTGTTGGCAAGGATGTGAAGAAATTGGAACACTTCTGCACTGTTGGTGGGATTGTAAAATCATACAACCACTATGAAAAACAGAATGGAGTTTCCTTAAAAAAATAAAAATAAAACTACCATATGACCCAGCAATATTACTTCTGGATATATATCCAAAAGAAGTGAAAGCATGGTCTTAAAGATATATTTGTACGCCCTTGTTCAAAGCATCCATATGCACAATAACCAAGAGGTGGAAGCAATGCAAATGTCTATTTATGGATGAATGGATAAACAAAATATGATATACGCATACAACAAAATATTATCCAGACTTAAAAAGGGAGAAAATCCTGTCACATGTTACAACATGCATGAACGTTGAAGACATTATGGCAAGTAAAATAAGCCAGTCACAAAAAGACAAATACTGTATGATTCCACTTATACGAGGTACCTAGAGTAGTCAAAATCATAGGGACAGAAAGTAGAATGGTGGTTAGCAGGGGTGAGAATCAGGGTGGGGGGAAGCTGTTGTTTAATGGGTATAAAGCTTCAGATTTGCAGGATAAAGAAATTCTGGAGAACTGTTTCACAATGATGTGAAAATAACACTACTCAACTGTACACTTAAAAATTGTTAAGATGGTAAATTTTAAGGTTTTTGCCACCATAAAAAAGTTACACATTCTGCCCACTTTAAAAAAAAAGTGAAGGAGAAATACTTTATCAGACAAACAAAAACTAAGGGAATTTGTCACCAGCAAACTGGCACTGCTAGAAACGTTAAAAGTTCTTTAGAGAGAAAGACAAATGATATAGGTCAGAAGCTCAGATGTACATTAAGAAATGAAGAAACTGGAAAATGTATAAATGAACATAAAATAATTCTTTTATTTTTCTGATACTTAACTGATCTAATAGATAACCTTTTGTTCAAAGTACTAATGGCAAGAATATATTGGGTCATTACTGAGTGATTGTAACATAAAGGTATAATGTATGACACCAATATTATATGGGATAGGAGGAAGGAATTGTAAATATTCTATTTTAAGGTACCTGTACTATCTATGAAGCAGTACAGCATTATTTGAAAGTAGACTTAAAGTAGCTGTAAATGTGTACTGCAAACTCTGAAGCAACTGCTAAAAAGAATTAAAAGAAGTAAAATTGATATGTTAAGAGATGAGAGAAAATAGAATAACATAAAATGCTTAATTAAAACTAGGCAGAAAAAGAGGGGAAGATAAAAGTAAACAACAAAATGCAATGAATAGAAAACATTTAAAAACATGGTAGATACTAATGAATAATACTTGCAATGATTTCAAATGTGAATTGTCTAAATATGTGAATTAAAAAACAGGCTGTCAGAGTGGATTAAAAAAAAACAAGACCCAAATATACATTATCTTTAAGAAACTCATTTTAAATATATATGTATATATATAGATAAAAGATACATATAGGTAAAAGTGAAGGGACAGAGAAAAATGTATCATGCTAATACCAACTGAGAAAAAACTAGAGTAACAATACTAATTTCACACAAGTTGACTTTAGAACAAGGAAAATTATCAGGGATAAAGAGAAACATTACATAATGATAAAGGGGTCTATTCTCCAAAAAGTCATAACAATCCTTAACCTGTATGTGCCTAACAACAGAGCATCAAAAATACATGGGAAGATTTTTTTCCCTGCCAGGGTGGCTGCCCTGCTATCAGGAAAACCCCCTCCCCAGGACCAGTAGGCACAGTGCCTGGGACCACAGTGCCCACAGAATATTTTTAAATAACTTTTTTTTTTTTTTTTTTTATGTGGTACTCAGGCCTCTCACTGTTGTGGCCTCTCCTGTTGCGGAGCACAGGCTCCGGAAGTGCAGGCTCAGCAGCCATGGTTCATGGGCCCAGCCACTCCGCGGCATATGGGATCTTCCCGGACTGGGGCAAACCCGTGTCCCCTGCATCGGCAGGTGGACTCTCAACCACTGCACCACCAGGGAAGCCCTAAATAACTTTTTTTATGATGAGAAGATAAGAACGAATATACAATGAATATATAATATAAAATGAATATATAATATAAAATGCAGCCTTCATTATATCCATCTTTACATGAATGCAGTTGTAAAATATAATGTTTAGGTCAAGTTAGAATCTCCCCACAACTAGGGGACCTGCCGGCTGCTGGTGGGGGACCCTGATGTCCAAGGAGATGGGAGGAAACCCACGTGAACCGGTAGGATGTAGGGGGCCTGAGGGTGGAGGAGAAGTGGAAGCCAGACAGGACTGGTGTCCCTGAGGCCAGGGAGATCAGGAGAGGCAGGTGGGAGGGACCCTCAGGGAAGAGCAGGAGAGGAGCGGAGGGCAATCGCTTGGGCTGGGGAGTCTGCTGAGCTCCAAAGTCAGTACCCCCCATCCAAAGCCCCCTCCAGGCCACGTGGGTCCTGGGGGCATAAGAGGGAGGTCAGGGAGATCAGGAGAGGCAGGCTGAAGTATCCGGGCAAAGAGGGAGAGGAGTGGAAGGCAATTGCCCCGCCCACTCAGGCCAGGGGAGCCTGCTGAGCTCCCAGGCCAGTCCCCTGCACTCCAAGGCCCGCCCTCAGCCGCAATGGTCCTGGGGGCATAGGAGGGAGGCCAGGGAGATCAGGAGAGGAAGGCGGAAGGGACCCTCTGGGACTGGAGGAGCAAGAGAGGAGAGAAGGGCATTTGCCCGGCCTACTCACGCCCAGGAAGTCAGCTGGGCTCCCAGGTGAGGTCCCCCACCCTCTGAGACCGGGTTGACGGGCATGCCTGAGCTCCTTCTCTTTCTTGATCATAAGCCCCACCCTCCACAGCACCCAGGGCCTTTTCCAGCCCTGTGGGTCCTAAGCATAGGCCCTGCCTACCACCCAAACCTCACCCTTCCTTAGGTCCCGCCCTCCACAGCCAAGGCCTTCAGCCCCCCCTTTTTTTTTCTTTTCCCTCCTCCTGTTTTTTACTATTGTGGTACTAATGTACCTTATGGTTGATGATTCACCTATATTTTTATTTTTACATTCTTTCTAAACATATCTGTTAGTTTCCTAGTCTAATTTAATTTTTTACTTTGTTATTATTCTCTTTTATTGTTTTCTGCCACCACACACAGCTTGTGGGATCTTGGTTCACAAGCTGGGGGTCAGGCCGAAAGCTCCTGTGGTGGGAGCTCTGAGTCCAAACCACAGAACTAACAGAGAACCTCAGACCCCAGGGAATATTCATCGGAGTAAGGTCTCACGGAGGTCCTCATCTCAGCACCAAGACCCAGCTCTAACAAACAGCCTACAAATTCCACTGTTGGAAGCCTCAGGCCAAACAACCAGTAAGACAGGAACGTGATCCTACTCATTAAAAAAAAAGAGACAGCAAATAAATATGTCACAGATGAAGGAGCAAGGTAAAAACCTACAAGGCCAAATAAATGAAGAGGAAATAGGCAATCTACCTGAAAAAGAATTCAGAATAACGATAGTAAAGATGATCCAGAACCTCGGAAATGGAATAGAGGCACAGATTGAGAAAATATAAGAAATGTTTAATAAAGATCTAGAAGAATTAAAGAACAAACAAACAGAAATGAACAATATAATAACTGAAATGAAAAATACACTGGAAGGAATCAATAACAGAATAACTTAAGCAGAAGAATGAATAAGTGAGGCGGAAGACAAAATGGTGGAAATAACTTCCAAGGAGCAGAATAAAGAAAAAAGAATGAAAAGAATTGAAGGCAATCTCAGAGACCTCTGGGACAACATTAAATGCAACATTAGAATTATATGTTGGGTCTTCTTCTGGGTCCCAGAAGAAGAAGAGAAAAAGAAAGGGTCTGAGAAAATATTTGAAGAGATTATAGTCAAAAACTTCCCTAACATGGGGAAAGAAAGAGTCATCCAAGTCCAGGAAGCACAGAGAGCCCCATATAGGATAAACCCCAGGAAAAACACACAAAAATACATAGTAATCAAACTAACAAAAAATTAAATTCAAATAAAAAATATTAAAACCAGCAAGGGAAAAACAAAAAATAACACACAAAGGAATCCCCATAAGGTTATCAGCTGATTTTTTCAGCAGAAACTCTGCAGGCCATAAGGGAGTGGAAGGATATACTTAAAGTGATGAAAGAAAAGAAACTACAACTATGATTACTCTACCCAGCAAGGATCTCATTCAGATCCGATGAAGAAATCAAAAGCTTTTCAGACAAGCAAAAGCTAAGAGAATTCAATGCCACAAAACCAGCTTTACAACAAATGCTAAAGAACTTCTCTAGGCAGGAAACACAAGAGAAGAAAAAGACATACAAAAACAAACCCCAAACAATTAAGAAAATGGTAATAGGAACATACATATCAATAATAACCTTGAATGTAAATGGGTTAAATGCCTCAACAAAAAGACACAGACTGGCTGAATGGACACAAAAACATGACCCATATACATGCTGTCTACAAGAGACCCACTTCAGACCTAAGGACACATACAGACTGAAAGTGAAGGGATGGAAAAGTGAAGGGATATTGAATGCAAATGGAAATCAAAAGAAAGCTGAAGTAGCAATACTAGTATCAGATAACATAGACTGTAAAATAAAGACTGTTACAAGAGATAAGGAGGGGCACTACATAATGATCAAAGGATCAATCCAAGAGGAAGATATAACAATTATAAATGTGTAGGCACCCAATATAGGAGCACCTCAATATATAAGGCAAATGCTAACAGCCATGAAAGGAGAAATTGACAGTAACACAATAATAGTAGGGGACTTTAACACCCCACTTACACCAATGGACAGATCATCCAAACAGAAAATAAATAAGGAAACACAAACTTTAAATGACACAATAGACAAGATAGATTTAATTGATATTTACAAAACAGTCCACCCAAAAGTAGCAGAATATACTTTCTTTTCAAGTGCACACGGAACATTCTCCAGCATAGATCACATCTTGGGTCACAAATCAAGCCTCGGAAAATGTAAGAAAATTGAAATTGTATTAAGCATCTTTTCTGACCACAACACTATGAGACTGGGAATCAATTACAGGAAAAAAAAAAACTGTAAAAAACACAAATACACGGAGGCTAGACAATGGATGACTAAATAACCAAGAGATCACTGAGGAATTCAAAGAAGAAATTAAAAAATGCATAGAAACAAATGACAATGAAAACACGATGACCCAAACCCTATGGGATGCAGCAAACGCAGTTCTAAGAGGGAAGTTTATAGCAATTCAATCTCACCTCAAGAAACAAGAAAAATGTTAAAGAAATAATCTAACCCTACAGTTAAAACAACTAGAAAAAGAAGAACAAAGAAAAGCCAAAGTCAGTAGAAGGAAAGAAATCATAAAGATCAGAGCAGAAATGAAATAGAAATGAAGAAAACAATAGTAAAGATCAATAAAACTAAAAGCTGGTCCTTTGAGAAGATAAACAAAATTGACTTAGCTAGACTCATCAAGAAAAAAAGGGAGAGGATGCAAATCAATAAAATTAGAAATGAAAAAGGAGAAATCACAACTGACACTGCAGAAATACAAAGTATTATAAGAGACTATTACAAACAACTATATGCCAATAAAATGGACAACAATGAACAAGTGGACAAATTCTTGGAATGGTACAATTTTCCAAGACTGAACCAGGAAGAATTAGAAAATATAAACAGACCTATCACAAGTAATGAAATTGAAACCATAATTAAAAATCTTCCAACAAACAAAAGTCCAGGACCAGATGGCTTCACAGGGATATTCTATCAGACATTTAGAGCAGAGCTAACACCGATCTTTCTCAAACTCTTCCAAAAAATTGCAGAGGGAGAAACATTCCCAAATTCATTCTACAAAGCCACCACCACCCTGATACCAAAACCAGAAAAAGATAACACCAAAAAAGAAAATTATAGACCAATATAACTGATGAACATAGATGCAAAAATCCTGAACAAAATATTAGCAAACAGAACCCAACAACAATTTAAAAGGATCATACACCATGATCAAGTGGGATATATCCCAGGATGCAAGGATTCTTCAATATATGAAAATCAAATAATGTGATACACCACGTTAACTAATTAAGGAATAAAAACCATATGATCATCTCAATAGATGCAGAAAATGCTTTTGACAAAATTCAACACCCATTTATGATAAAAAAACTCTCCAGATAATGGGCATAGAGGGAACCTACCTCAACATAATAAAGGCCATATATGACAAACACACAGCAAGCATCCTACTCAATGGTGAAAAACTGAAAGCATTTCCACTAAGATCAGGAACAAGACAAGGATGTCCACTCTCGCCACTCTTATTCAACATAGTTTTGGAAGTTGGGCCATGACAATCAGAGAAGAAAAACAAATAAAGGGAATACAAATTGGAAAGAAGAAGTAAAACTGTCACTGTTTGCCGATGACATCATACTATACATAGAGAATCCTAAAGATGCCACCAGAAAATTACTAGAGCTAGTCAATGAATTTGGTAAAGTTGCAGCATACAAAATTAATGCACAGAAATCTCTAGCATTCCTGTACATCAACAATGAAAAATCAGGAAGAGAAATTAAGGAAACACTCCCACTTACCATTACAACTCAAAGAATAAAATACCTAGAAATAAACCTGCCCAAGGAGGTGAAAGACTTGTACTCAGAAAACTATAAAACACTGATGAAAGAAATCAGAGATGACATAAACAGATGGAGAAATATACCATGTTCTTGAATTGGAAGAATCAATATTGTGTAAATGACTATACTACCCAAAGCAATGTACAGATTCAATGCAATCTCTATCAAACTACCAATGACATTCTTCACAGAATTAGAACAAAAATTTTACAATTTGTATGGAGACACAGAAGACCCTGATAGCCAAAGCAATCTTGAGAAAGAAAAATGGGTTTGGAGAAATCAGTCTCCCTGACTTCAAACAATATCACAAAGCTACAGTAGGAAGACAGTATGGTACTGGCACAAAAACAGAAATATAGATCAATGGTACAGGATAGAATGCCGAGAGATAAACCCACGCACATATGGTCACCTAATTTATGACAAAGGAGGCAAGAACATACAATGCAGAAAAGACAACCTCTTCAATAAGTGGTGCTAGGAAACTGGACAGCTACATGTAAAAGAATGAAATTAGAACACTACCTAACACCATACACAAAAATAAACTCCAAATGGATTAAAGACTTAAATGTAAGACCAGACACTATAAAACTCTTAGAAGAAAACATAGGAAAAATAAATTACAGCAAGATCTTTTTTGACCCACGTCCTAGAATAACAGAAAAAAAATAAAAAATAAATGGGACTTAATTAAACTTAAAATCTTTTGCACAGCACAGGAAACCATAAACAAGACAAAAAAACAACCCTCAGAATGGGAGAAAATATTTGCAAATGAAACAACAGACAAAGGGTTAATCTCCAAACAGCCCATGGAGCTCAATATCAAAAAAACAAACAATCCAGTTAAAAAATGGGCAGAAGACCTAAATAGACATTTCACTGAGGAAGACATACACACGACCATTAGCCACATGAAAAGATGCTCAGCATCACGAATTATTAGAGAAATGAAAATCAAAACTGCAATGAGGTATCACCTCAAGCCGGTCAGAATGGCCATTATCAAAAAATCTAGAAACAATAAAAGCTGGAGAAGCTGTGGTGAAAAGGGAACCCTGTTGCACTGTTGGTGGGAATGTAAATTGATACAACCACTGTGGAAAACAGTATGGAGGTTCCTTACAAAACTAAAAATAGAACTACCATATGACCCAGAAATCCCACTACTGGGCATATACCCTGAAAAAAACCATAATTTAAGAAGAGATATGTACCACAATGTTCATTGCAGCACTGTTTACAATAACCAGGACATGGAAGCAATCTAAATGTCCATTGATAGATGAATGAATAAAGAAGATGTGGCATATATATACAATGGAGTATTACTTAGCCATAAAAAGAAATGAAATTGAGTTATTTGTAGTGAGGTGGATGGACCTAGAGACTGTCATACAGAGTGAAGTAAGTCAGAAAGAGAAAAACAAGTACCGTATGCTAACACATGTATATGGAATCTAAAAAAAAAAAAGAAAAATGGTTCTGATGAACCTAGGGGCAGGACGGGAATAAAGACACAGATGTAGAGAATAGACCTGGGGAAACGGGGTGGGAGGGGGAAGCTGGGGTGAAGTGAGAGTAGCATCGACATATATACACTACTGAATGTAAAATAGCTAGTGGGAAGAAGCAGCATAGTACAGGGAAATCAGCTCGGTATTTTGCAATGACCTAGAGGGGTGGGTTAGGGAGGATGGGAGGCAGGCTCAAGAGGCAGGGGATATGGGGACATATGTATGCATATGGCTGATTCACTTTGTTGTACAACAGAAACTAACACAGTATTGTGAAGCAATTATACCCCAATAAAGATCTAATAAAAAAAATGAGGGAGGGGATATGGGGATATATGTATACATATAGCTGATTCACTTTGTTATATAGTAGAAACTAACACAGCATTGAAAAGCAATTATACTCCAATAAAGATGTTAAAAAAAATACATGGGGAAGAACTGATAGAATTAAAAGGAGAAATAGACGAATAAAACATTATAGTTGGAGGTTTCAACACACTGTGCCAGGCAGAAAATCAGTAAGGATACAGCTGAACTGAACAACACCATCAGTTGACTGTATCTAATTGTCATCTACAGAATACTTTGTACAGTAACAGCAGAATACACATTCTTTTTAAGCTCACAAGGAACATTCATCAGGATAGACCACAGTCTGTGTTAAAAGAAACCCACACCTTACCAAATTGAAAAGACTAGAAATTTTGCAGAGTATGCTCTGAGGCCACCAGGGAATTTAAAACTACAAATCAATAACAGAAAGATAGTAGAAAATTATAAAAATATTTGGAGATTAAACAACATACTTCCAAGTAACAAATAGGTCAAAGAAAATGTCCTAAGAGAAATTGAAAAATATTTTGAACTAATGAAAATTAAAATACAAATTATCAAAGACTAGGGATGTAGTGAAAAGAGCGCTTAAAGGGACATTTACCACACTGATAAATAAGGCAAGAAAAGTAAATGTCATACAGATTGGAATGCCAAGAACCTACATAAACAACTACCTAGAACAAATTGGTGAGTTTAGTAAAAGTTGGCTTTTAAAAAATATCAATATAAAACGAAATATGTAATTGCCATAAAAACCAGTAATTGCCCACTTAAGTATGTAGCCCAGAGAAATCAAAACTTATATTCAGACAAAAATATTATATTTTTAATAATATAATATATATTTTATTATATAATATTTTAAAATATAATATTAAAAATATTATATAACTGAACTTATATTCAGTTTTTTGTTGTGAAAACTGATGATGCATTTCAGAGAATAATTTTTAACCATATGAATTAAGATGATTTTCTCTTTCTCCTTATAAGGAGATGGAATAAAGAATTGAAAAAAAATGTGAAAAATGATTCACTGAAACTCTAAGACCTTGTCAGGAAGCTGGAAACATAGGCTGGACCCAGAAACCATGTATTACTGTAGTGTGATCTGTTTTACAAGGATAATAAGAAAGTATCAGGCAATGCTAAAAGTCTAGCTTGGAAGTCAAAGCACAACTCCACTTTTAGCTAACTATGTAAATAATGTTTTATACTAGTTTACAGGTTAAAAACATACGTATACATTATTTCTCTGTACTCTTTTCAAAACTGCAAGGTAGACAGATAAGTGTTATTATCCCTATTTTACAGTTAGAGTCACATTGGAACCTTGAGAAAGCTATACGTTAACTACTTTGTGGAGAAAATATTAGGACCGGTTCTCCAAGTCCAAATCTTACGAGTTAATTATAAGAAACAAATAATTGAAGGGATCAAAGTAATCTTAATAAAGGAAATATGGAAAACAGCAAGTTGGTTGTATCTACCTGATAGAACTCTATACTGTATCCTTTTTATCAAACTGGCAGAAGAGAGAGTTTCTCTCTTGGATCTTATATTTTAGTGGTAGGCCTGAAACTTCATTCAATGTGATTGATGTTTCTTCTTCTTGTGAAGGAAAAGCTTGGGAGGCAGAGAGAGGGACAGAGACCCTCATGCTTTCAGTACTCAACAAAATTAGTATGAGTTCCTGTGTGGAAATTAGGACCAGCTACTGAACCTAAATATGTGCATGTGTGCATGTTTGTGTGTGTGTATACATACATATATATGCATACATACATAAATGTAAAATGATGCCCCAGTGCCATCCTAACGCATGAAGTGGGGTGGGATAGACCAGTGGTAGAGGGATAGATCTGGAGAATCCCTATCTTATAACAAGCTCTCCAGTTGAGTCTGATAATCATACATGTTTTAACACCAGCTCATTCTTCACAGTGCAATAAATAACTGGCAGTAATACCTTCAGTATATAGATTAATTGGTATCAGGTTTATTACTTTTTCCTATCTTTCATTTCAGAACCAGCTATCTCTAACTTCTCTTTCCATACACCTCTGTTCCTCTTTCTCTCTCTCTCTTCAAGTACTTCTCTTCCTACTGTCAATTTCTGTCTACTTTTCTTATGCCTGCCACTCCCTGCCACTCTTATATTTACCGTTTCCATGTAAGATGGTAGTTTTTCAGTAGAGTTAATGATGTTCAGAAGCCATTTAAATTTTTTCTAACCATACCCACAGGTGTAATAGAGAACTGAAATGTATAAAAATCAATGTGAGCCTCATGTTAATACACAGTTTTTGGAACACTGTACACTTTCTCCTCTACTCTTCCTTCAGATTTATTTTGCTCAGATGTTGTCCCTCCTGACTTTTCTTATATCTGCATAACTCATTTACAGGCTTATGAACTTAGTGAACTTCCAAGGTAGTTATTTGTTTGAGAGAGAGGGGGAGAGAGAGGAGGGAAGAGAGAGAGAGAGAGAGGCAGAGAGAGAAATGCATTGGCTAGGCAGGCACCTCTCCTATTCTTTAAATTTGTAGTGAATGATATTGTTGGGGCAGCAGGAATACTTTCTCTTGGTGCTGCATATATATTGCTTGATCTGGTAATACATGGAAAATATAGTCTTACATAAACATACATATAAGCTAACAGTTGAAGGTGGCAAATGAATTATAGAACACAAAACTAGTTCCTAGTAGCCTGACTATCCTGTGTGTATGAAATTGCATACTATGTGAACAGACCTCCTTTAAAAGACTTCCTGAATAATATTTCTAACAGTGTAAGGAACTGGGACCTTGAAGTAAACCTTTTCATTTTTGAAAGTGCATTTACTACTTTAAGATTCTGTCTGGAATCCTCTGTACATTTATACGATGCTTCCTACTTCTTGCCCTGTGTACCTGAGTTCTGTCACAGTAGAACATGAGAAACCAGCTTATCCTCTAATGCTCATTTCTGACTGCTGATGGGGTACAGGCCAATGCTAGTATAGACTGATGAATCCTGTTGCTTTGTTACCTATGAGCTGTGTATAGAAACTCTAGTGAAATGCAGTGTTTTGAATCAATCAATAAATAAATGTTGATTGAGCACCCATGATGTGTTAGAGTAGAATATTAAAGTTGTATTAAGCAAGATCCATACCATCAGAAAGTTTAAAATTTAGCTGGTAATTTTAAAAATGTAAAAATTATATACAAAAAACTATAATTAATATTAAAAAGTAAGCTAAATTTTAGGAGAAAATAGTTGTACAATATACAGTAGACAAATGATTAGTATCCAGAATATGTGACTACTGCCTACATATCAGTGAGTAAAAGATAAAAAAGTCGTATCAAAATGTGCAAATTATATGAACAAATAATTTGGCTTGCAGGAAGTAGATTGCTGACCTCTAAGTTAAAAGGCTATTGCAACAATCTGATAGCATCAGTTATGATGAGAGTAGTAATAGTTATGCGATAGGATTGCATGTATACTTTGAATCAGATTTAGCAGAATTTGCTGATAAGTTTGATGTGGAGTAGAAGAGAAAGAGGTTCAAGGATGATTTCAAGAATTTGATCTGAGCAACTGAAGGTGAATTTTGCCATCCACTGAGCTAAAGAGGATCATATATGAAGAAGAAAATTAGAAATTCAGATTGGGGTATGTCAAACTATTTGAAACACAGGCAGGAATGGCAAGGAAATAGTTGAAAAAACTTATATGGAGGGACTTCCCTGGTGGCGCAGTGGTTGAGAGTCCACCTACCGATGCAGGGGACACGAGTTCGTGCCCTGGTCCGGGAAGATCCCACATGCCGCGGAGCGGCTAGGCCCGTGAGCCATGGCCGCTGAGCCTGCGCGTCCGGAGCCTGTGCTCCGCAACGGGAGAGGCCACAACAGTGAGAGGCCCGCGAACCGCAAACAAACAAACAAACAAACAAAACGAATATGGAGCTCATGATCTTTGTCTGGGACTGAGGATACACTTTGGGGAGTCATCAGTGTATAAATAGTATCAAAGCCATAACACTTAATGAGATGACTAGAGAATAAGTATAAAATGGTCTTAATAATGGACCATGGACTGCATCAAAACACAACTAATGGGACATGAAGGTGATAGGGTATAGTGAAAACTTATTAGGAAAAAAGGTTATAGTTCTTAGCCATGAAGAAAGGTTGTCATACTGGGCTTCTAGATAGTATGAGCTGGAAAAATCAGAGAATGTCAGAGTGGAACTACTGCCATTGAGATTATGGAGACATTTCAATTGCTGGCAACAGAAGGATTTAGCACCTAACTCTGGGACTATATAATTGAGAGATACATCAATATCATCATAATAGAGAAGAAAGTACAAGATCATATTTGATGGACTGCTTATGTGTTTATTAAAATCACCAAGAATATTAGCAGGAGAAATATGAGAGTTATTGTAGAGTTAAAACAGTCAATACATGAAAGGAAATACTGAGTTCTGTGATAATTGCAAAAAGAAAGACTAGAGGCTGGCAAAGATATTTACGTGGATCTTAAAGTATTTTTCCCTCAATTTTTATTTCTAAATGAAATAGAGAGGAAAAATGGTCTGGAAGAACAATAAGAAATACCTCACGCACTTCCAAAGTTGGTAACTTGAAAGGTATGAAGAAAAAAACATACCACCTAAGAAAGAGAATGGCAAGGAAACCTGTGTGCTTAGAAAACTGTCAGTTTCAATTAAAACAGGAAGGTTAAGGGAATGCTCAGAGGAGATTCTAAGAATACAGGAGTTTGAGATCCCTCAGTTTCAGGCAGAACTATGGAAGAGTTTTGGGAGTTGGGGAGGAGTAGGAGACGGGGTCCCAATAGGGGTGGACAAACTACAAGGATATGATTCTATGTGATGAGAGCTGACAGAAGGTCTTGGTTTTTATTTTTAAATTTATTTATATATTTTTCTTTTTTGAGGACTGAAGTAAACAGAAATAAAGGCATGATAGCTTGTTCTAATAGACTCCAGGGTAACCAGGATATGAGGTTGTGGGCCATGAAGAAAGAGGGAGGAATAGAAGTCTTGCCTGAGATGCAGAGTTCTGGTGTCTCCTGTTTTCCTGTGGATGGAGACACAGAGCCCAAGGGAAGAGCAGAGTTACCAGAAACTATAGGAATTTTATGGTTTATAACAACAATGAAAGGAAGTGAATTTTTTTTAAAGACAAGCTTTCCCAGTACAATAAGTAGTAGTAATCTGAGAAGAATTTTGTTTTCTTGGAAGAAAGTAGAGATGTTTAAACTTTGAAAACGTGTGTAATAAAATGTGCAGACTAAAAAGTTGGGTAACCACTTATATGGTTATATGGATGAAATGCAATTTACAGCTTCTAATAAAATCTGCAGTGATGAGCGAAAAAGAGAAGGAGAGGATAAATACTATCAAATCAACAGGAGACAAGAAGGAAAAAATAAATTATTGGTAAATAAAATAAAAACAAGAAGATAGACTTTAATATATAAGCAATCATAATAATTATAAATGAATTAAACTCTATTAAAATCTGGAGTATATGAAATTGATTTCTAAATTAAATTAGATTCCGTCATATGTGCTTACAAGAAACACACTTAAAACATTGGGACACAGAAAAAAGGGAAATTATGCAATAAGAAATATACATGAGAAGAAAACATTAGTATCTTTCAAAATAAAATTTCAGCAAAAAACCCCATATTATTATGGATAAAAACAATGTAAACATAAAATAAAATTATAAAGAAAATATTTCAATAGTAAACTTGGATCCTAATAATGTATATTTGAAATATATAAAAGAAAAAATATTACAGAATTAGAAAAACATTTTATGATGGTAAAAAAACCATAAAATATCCAAAAGTTTTAGATGAAACAGGTTAAAAAAACTGTCTAGAATATTTGGACAATAATTTGATTTAGTAAGTTTAAGTAGATTCCTATTAACAACAGAAAGAAAATGTTCTTTTATTTTCAAGCATTCATGAACATTATAGAAAAAACTGAGTACCACAAAAGTCACAAAAAATTCTTACCAATTTTCATCAAGTGTTAATCATTCAAGCATGTGCTATGAACAAAGTTAATAAAATTAAATATCACAAAGGGAAGATGGCTTAAAATAAAACATATCTAGATACTAAAATTTCACTTCTAACTAGTTCATAGATAAAAGTAGAAATTACAGTGAAAATTGTGAAATCAATATCTTACAATTAAGTCACAATGATCCATACTATGGGTAAAGCTAGAATGGTATTTAGAGGTAAATCCATAGCCTTATGAATTTCATTAAAAGATAAAAGGAAACATATTAAATTAAACATTCAAGTTGAAAATAGGAGAAAGAGTTAACTAGAATAAAGGTATAATAAAATAAAAGCAGAAATTAATAAATGAAATGAAAAATAGAAGTTCAACGATTATTATTAATAACAATAGTAATGATAAAACCTCTAGCAAGACTATTAAAAGAGAAAGAGAAAAAGCATAAATAAGTTGTATTAGACTTTAAAAGATAAGGAAAATAATTACAGATATTTTCAGGATTTTTAAACCATAGTAACACAGAATAATCTATGCCAATGTATTTAGAAACTTGAATGATTTGGACACTGTATGTACATGTTACATAAGAAATAGTAAACTTACATAAAACAAATATAATGTTTTAAACATAAAACATCTCCTGAGTCTAAAATACACCAATCAAAAAAATTCTTACTGGGGAGTTTTACTAAGTCTTCAAGCAAGAGATAATTGAACTAACAATAATTGCTTTAGACACTGGAAAGAGAGAAATACACCATTGATAGCAAAACTGGGAAAGAAAAACACAAGGCAAATATTATAAACTATCTTACATAAGGATAAAGATGCAAAATACTAAACAATTAACAAAGTGAATACAACAATGTAGAAAAAATTATATTGTGGTCACATTTGACTATCCCAGGGATGTAGGGATAATACAATATTAAAAATTGAGTTAGAATTCCACTGAAAGCCAAGATTTAGTAACTCAGATTGGATTTACTCTCCCTCCTGAAACAACTAAAAAACTTAACAAAATATGTGACAAAATGGTTTCTAAACATAGGTCATCAAGATAATGAAGGATGGTAACCCCTGAGAGAGGGAAGAAGCAAGGTAAGCCCAATGATTATCCCAGATTATGCTTGGAGAGGCATCAGCATAGGTAAGAGGTAACCAGATGGAGTGCAAGAGATTGGAAATTCAAGGAGGTCAAGGCAGATAGGGTTTGCAGATCAGAATATGGGGGTAACAACCAGAGTGGGAAAAAAAACCGTAATTAATGGGGCCTCCCTGGTGGCGCAGTGGTTGAGAGTCCACCTGCCAATGCAGGGGACACGGGTTCGTGCCCTGGTCCGGGAGGATCCCGCATGCCGTGGAGCGGCTGGGCTCGCGGGCCGTGGCTGCTGAGCCTGCGCGTCCGGAGCCTGTGCTCCGCGGCGGGAGAGGCCACAGCAGTGAGAGGCCCGCGTACAGCAAAAAACAAAACAAAAAAAACGTAATTAATGGAACATTGGGCAGAGGCCTCGGAAGGGTGTTGTCTCAGTAGTTGCGGAAATATTAGCCCTAGACTTACAGCTAGTCTGATCCCACCTTACAAAGCTTAAAAGCCAGACTCAAAAAGAGTACAGTGTTTCTTAAATAACGTAACTGTGCTCTAGAACAAAGCTGAAGAATATTTGTTGCCATACAAAAATATCCAGCACTCAAAACGGTAAAATTTGCAAACGTCTGCCATTCAATGAATAATGACCATGCATACAAAAAAACAAGGGAAGTATGACTGTACAATGAATTTGATAGCAATTTGGCAATATTTAGTAAAGCTGAAAGTACAGAAAGACCATTTGTAGCACTATAACCTGTATAGAAACTCTCACATATGTGCATGATACATGTACAAGAATGTTTATGGTGTCCTTGTTAGTAATTCATGAAATTGGAGCAACACAATGTCCATCAGCAGTGGAATGGATAAATAAATGTTTTTCTATTTACACAATGGGATACTATCTAGGAAAAATGAATGTCTGATATCTCCATATATTTGGATCTTGAAAGCAGAAAATTAAGGAAATAAGCTTTAGAAAAGTTGTATTACGGAAATTTAAAAACATATTACAACGTTATATACTCTTTATAGGTACATATATACACACTGAAAGAACAGAAACAAACTAGATTTTAAAAAGCATGACAATGGGTGCATCTAGGGACTGGGGATGGGATAATAAGAACCTTTAACTTCATCATTAATGTTTTATTTTTTACATACCACTTAAGTTTGGAAGCAATTATATTTTTTAGTAATAGATATATTTGAAATTTGTTATGAATTGAAGTTTTGCATGTTTCATGCCAATTATTTTTGAAAAGCAACAACCCTAATAATCAGGCACATAGCAACTAGTGTAACAATTACATGATATTTTGCTCATTGCACTGAAAAATTCATAAAAATCTAACATTATTGAAATTGGCAAGGATGTAAGAAAAAGTGCACCCTCACACACTCATATACCAACAAAATAAACACATACTATGAAGAGCAACATGTTACTAATTTAGTGAAATTAAAATGCTTATTTCCTAATAGCTAGCCATTCTGCTTTTTCATACACATTAAAGAATGTTTTGCACAGGTACACTTTGGGTATATTACTATTCTGATCAAGTGTTGTCTCTATGGTGAAAAACTGGAAACTTACTTATTCATTCATAGAAGATAAATGGGTAAATATCGGTATATTTATACAATGCATTACTATACAGTGACTAATTGGAATACATTAAATTACAATGTGTACATATATATGTATCTGTGTGTGTACGTGTATGTGCATATATTTATTTCTAAAACCTTTTATGAAAGACACAAGTTGAAATAAATACCATTTGTGTAATTTCTAATGTAAAAATATGTACAACAGAATGTGCATGGATGTAGATGTATACATGTACAAAAAATAAAATGGAAAAAATCACACAGAAATTGTGAAAGGATTACCTCTTAGAAAAGATGGGGGACACGGAGTGGGATTGAAGTATTGCCAAAGGTGAATTTTTAAATATTTTATTTATTAATTCTTAAAGAATAATACACATCACTTATTCTTTTTTTTTTTTACATCTTTATTGGAGTATAATTGCTTTACAATGGTGTGTTAGTTTCTGCTTTATAACAAAGTGAATCAGTTATACATATACATATGTTCCCATATCTCTTCCCTCTTGCATCTCCCTCCCTCCCACCCTCCCTATCCCACCCCTCCAGGCGGTCACAAAGCACCAAGCTGATATCCCTGTGCTATGCGGCTGCTTCCCACTAGCTATCTACCTTACGTTTGGTACTGTATATATGTCCATGCCTCTCTCTCGCTTTGTCACAGCTTACCCTTCCCCCTCCCCATATCCTCAAGTCCATTCCCTAGTAGGTCTGTGTCTTTATTCCCTTCTTACCCCTAGCTTCTTCATGACATTTTTTTTTCTTAAATTCCATATATATGTGCTAGCATATGGTATTTGTCTTTCTCTTTCTGACATACTTAACTCTGTATGACAGACTCTAGGTCTATGCACCTCATTACAAATAGTTCAATTTCATTTCTTTTTATGGCTGAGTAATATTCCATTGTATATATGTGACACATCTTCTTTATCCATTCATCCGATGATGGACACTTAGGTTGTTTCCATCTCCGGGCTATTGTAAACAGAGCTGCAATGAACATTTTGGTACATGACTCTTTTTGAATTATGGTTTTCTCAGGGTATATGCCCAGTAGTGGGATTGCTGGGTCATATGGTAGTTCTATTTGTAGTTTTTTAAGGAACCTCCATACTGTTCTCCATTGTGGCTGTACCAATTCACATTCCCACCAGCAGTGCAGGAGGGTTCCCTTTTCTCCACACCCTCTCCAGCATTTATTGTTTCTAGATTTTTTGATGACGGCCATTCTGACTGGTGTGAGATGATATTTCATTGTAGTTTTGATTTGCATTTCCCTAATGATTAATGATGTTGAGCATTCTTTCATGTGTTTGTTGGCAGTCTGTATATCTTCTTTGGAAAAATGTCTATTTAGGTCTTCTGCCCATTTTTGGATTGGGTTGTTTGTTTTTTTGTTATTGAGCTGCATGAGCTGCTTGTAAATTTTGGACATTAATCCTTTGTCAGTTGCTTCATTTGCAAATATTTTCTCCCATTCTGAGGGTTGTCTTTTGGTCTTGTTTATGGTTTCCTTTGCTGTGCAAAAGCTTTGACGTTTCATTAGGTCCCATTTGTTTATTTTTGTTTTTATTTCCATTTCTCTAGGAGGTGGGTCAAAAAGGATCTTGCTGTGATTTATGTCATAGAGTGTTATTCCTATGTTTTCCTCTAAGAGTTTGATAGTTTCTGGCCTTACATTTAGGTCTTTAATCCATTTTGAGTTAATTTTTGTGTATGGTGTTAGGGAGTGATCTAATCTCATTCTTAACTATATATATGCGAACACCAGTAGTGAGTTTTAGTGAGTATGTATCTGGGAAAAATAAAACAAGAGGGCTTCCCTGGTGGCGCAGTGGGTGGGAATCTGCCTGCCAATGCAGGGGACACGGGTTCGGTCCCTGGCCCGGGAAGATTCTCACATGCCGCAGAGCAACTAAGCCTGTGTGCCACGACTACTGAGCCTGTGCTCTAGAGTCTGTACTCTGCAACAAGAGAAGCCATGACAATGAGAAGCTCGCACGCCACTTGCTGCAACCAGAGAAAGCCCACGCACAGAACAAAGACCCAACACAGCCAAAAATAAAAACAAATAAATTAATTTAAAAAAATGACAAAAAGTAAAAGTTAATTCTTGACGCTGACAATAGGAGTGATTGTTCTTTAATGGTTTGTACTATTCTGTATATTTCAAATATTTTTTAAATGAGAAAAATTAAATAACAACATATTTGATAAGTATCAAATACACCAAAAGATTTCATAAGGCAAGACACTATTTTTCAAATGAGTATACCCTGTAAGTTCTACTTTACCTCAGAAAATATAGAAATCTATGTGGACTGTGTCATTTAGAGACATTTTCAATAATGAGAATGTGCTGTGGTTTGAACAATGGATGGACATTTACAGATGGAGAAGAAAAGCCATCTCAGGAATACTGAATGGAACAATCTAAAGAGATTAAAGCTAGGTTATATATTCAGAGAGCAATAAGTAGACTAATGAGAGGAGCAGACAGCCAAATCCAGATGAAGTAGAAGGATGGATTGGGCCACAGTTGGTTGGTAAGCAGTACAAAATAATAGAATATCATAGAAGCCCAGTAAGGTGTTTAATCTGCTTTAGGGAGCAATTAACAGAAAGAATGAGGGATGATAGAAAAGTGTCTCAGAAATTAGTGTTCTTGGTGGAGGATCTAGGTAAGGACTCATATGCAAGATAAACACAAAAAACAGGACCTGATGGCTAAGTGAGGGTATCAGTTTGAAGACAATGGGGGAGAGTCTGTTTAACATGGTATCTTTGACTTCAGACCTTGCCACTTGGTAAACATACAGTCTTGTTAACCTAACCAATGCCCAATCTCAACACCTTTCTTCCTTGCCTTTCCTAGTCTTTTTTGCAGTTGAGTGTGACCACATGTCACTGTTTTTCTGCATGAGACATAAGCAGAATGTGTTGGAAACTTCTGTGGAAAATTTTGCTTTTCTGATAAAATGGATGTTTTTTGCTGATATTGCCTCTTTCTCCTTTCTTCCTGGTCAAGTGTAAACATAATGCATATCACTGTAGCAGCTGTCTTGCAACTATAAAGAAAACACCAAAAGCATCATGAAGTATCTGGTACTGACATTATTGTGCAAACTAGGCCAGGGCTATTTACTTTTCATTATGAGAGAAAAATCAGCTCCAATTTATTTAATATATTGTGATCAAGTTTCTGATACTTACAGCTGAAAGCATTCCAAACTGCTATGCTTGTTATATAACCTAGGGGAAGTTATTTTAATGCTCTCAGTCTCAGTTTCCTCATTACTTCATGTTTTGTGTATTGAATGAGATAATAAATATTTGGTGCTTAGCTTAATGCTTAATTTAAAACATGCTTAATAAATGGTATTACTCATTGTAGTCATTGTCAAAATAAAACAAAGTTGCTAAATAGGCAGATTTGAGGCTGATGGAGGCTGATACTCCCTATATTGTTATTGCTTAGGTATAGAGATGATCCCCAAATCAGCAGCTAGACCAAGCCTAGAAGTATGGGTGAAGTGGCTTAGCTGTCAAGATTTTATGGGTGTGTTAAAAGACAAGCCAGTAAATAATTATTCATGTAAATTGAAATACATTTTTGACATGTAGTCAACACTCCCATACCAATAGTGGACACATGCCCTAATATGTACTACATAGCATGGATTAATCTTACCTGGTTTGGGTTGACCCCATACACTTACCCAGAGCTACCAACTCTTGAGCAATCTATGGAATCTGTTCTTTAAGAAAAATCATTGGGCTTCCCTGGTGGCGCAGTGGTTGAGAGTCCGCCTGCCGATGCAGGGAACACGGGTTCGTGCCCTGGTCCAGGAAGATCCCACATGCCGCGGAGCGGCTAGGCCCGTGAGCCATGGCCGCTGAGCCTGCGCGTCCAGAGCCTGTGCTCCGCAACGGGAGAGGCCACAAGAGTGAGAGGCCCGCGTACCACAAAAAAAAAAAAAAAAAAAGAAAGAAAAAAAAAGAAAAATGATGTTCTATAACCACAGGTTTCTTATTTTTCCATGAGTTATATTAGTCTGTTAGCATTAGTTAGTAATAATAATTGGATTTATGATCTGTATCTGGGTTTGGTGAAATCTGGCATGGGAGCAGGGTGGGGTGAGGCAGTGGGCATGGAGATGTGGTCTTAATGGTTAAGGAAGGTCATAGAGCTGGAATTTGCCTCTGTGACCAGTTCACTCTAAGATATCCCATCCACAAGCTGAGGTTGGGTTTTGTGGTACTGAGGTAAGGGAGTAGCAGTCTGAGACCCAGACACAATGTGTTGTACTGTACAACTTGACCAGTGGAAGGAGGACAAAGAATTCTACACTAGAGTCTCTAGACACTTTTGATATATATTCTTCCCCTACTGTTGCTGTACTGTACCCTTTACCTATATTAAAGCTGTTCCATGAGTATAAACATTTTGAGTCCTGTGAGCCCTTTCAACAAACACTTAAAATTTTTAATAGGTCCTTAACACATATAGTTATATTTAAAAGATGTTATACTAAGAATTATGTCATATTTATAGTTTAGATTGCTATGGTACAGATAACATAATAAAATAATCACTCATCTAATCATCTAATCTAAGCAATACCTTTTATGGGCTCTCTTCACATTTTTAACTTTTCCAGGGATAAAAACTATACCTTGAATTTTGTGTTGATCAAAGGCTTACTTCCCTCTGGGGTTACACTACATTTACATGTAACCTTAAAACGTATTATTCGTTTTGTCTTGTTTTGAACTATGATAAATGAAATCATAAAGTATGATTTATTTTCTGACTTCCTGTTTTCGGCTTAATATTATATATTTGAGCTTCACCTATGTTGTGGTTTGCAGCTAGTTTATTCTTTTTAATATTTTATATTCCATTTTAAAAATATATCATCATTTATCCATTCTCCTGCTAATTGACATTTGGTTTATTTCCAATATTTTTTTATAAACAGTCCCACAATTAATATTCTTGTATAAAACTCACGGTTGGACAGATGCAAAAGTTTTTCCAGGTATATGCATAGAAGGGGGATTTCTGAGTTACAGGGTTTGCACATGTCCCATGTTATGAGGTCATGCCATAACCCAAAGTTGTTGTACCAGCTGGAACTCTTACCAGCAATACAATGTGATTTTCCATAAGTGAGTTATTTGCTTGTAGTTAAAATAAATATTTGTAGGTTCTGAACAAAATAAGTAGTGTATTTGTAGTATATCTTGAATGAAATATTGGAAAATTCTAGGAAATCATATATTTGAGTACTTCTAGGTATGTGTTTACATTTATTTATTTGTATGGTGTAGGAATCAGTAAACTTTCAAATAAATTTGGAATATTTTAGATTAAATATTGATTTTTTTCATTTTCATGCCATTTCCCTGCCTTTTAAAAATCTTTATTGGAGTATAATTGCTTTACAATGTTGTGTTGGTTTCTGCTCTACAACAAAGTGAATCAGCTATATGTATACATATATCCCCATATCTCCTCCCTCTTGAGCCTCCCTCCACCCTTCCTATCTCACCCCTCTAGGTGGTCACAAAGCACCGAGCTGATCTCCCTGTGCTATGCAGCAGTTTCCCACTAGCCATCCATTTTACAATTGGTAGTGTATATATGTCAATGCTACTCTCTCACTTCGTCCCAGCTTACACTTCCCCCCTGAGTCCTCAAGTCCTCTCTCTATGTCTGCATCTTTATTCCTGCCCTGCCACTGACACTAGGTTCATCAGTAACTTTTTTTTTTTTTCAGATTCCATATATGTGCATCAGCAAACGGTATTTGTTTTTCTCCTTCTGACTTACTTCACTCTTTATGACAGACTCTAGGTCCAACCACCTCAGTACAAATAACTCAATTTTGTTCCTTTTTATGGCGGAGTAATATTCCATTGTATATATGTCCCACATCTTCTTTATCCATTCATCTGTTGATGGGCATTTAGGTTGTTTCCATGTCGTGCCTATTGTAAATAGAGCTACAGTGAACATTGTGGTACATGGCTCTTCTTAAATTATGGTTTTATCAGGGTATATGCCCAGTAGTGGGATTTCTGGGTTGTATGGTAGTTCTTTTTTTTAGTCTTTTAAGGAACCTCCACACTGTTCTCCATAGTGGCTGTATCAATTTACATTCCTAGCAACAGTGCAGGAGGGTTCCCTTTTCTCCACACCCTCTCCAGCATTTATTGTTTGTAGATTTTTTGATGATGGCCATTCTGACCATCATCAGATATCTCATTGTAGTTTTGATTTGCATTTCTCTAATGATTAGTGATGTTGAGTATCTTTTCATGTGTTTGTTGGTGATCTGTATGTTTACTTTGGAGAAATGTGTTTTTTTGATATTGAGCTGCATGAGGTGCTTGTAAATTTTGGAGATTAATCCTTTGTCTGTTGCTTCGTTTGCAAATATTTTCTCCCATTCTGAGGGTTGTCTTTTTGTCCAGTTTATGACCTTCTTTTCTGTGCAAAAGCTTTTAAGTTTCATTAGGTCCCATTTGTTTATTTTTGTTTTTATTTCCATTATTCTAGGAGGTGGGTCAAAAAGGATCTTGCTGTGATTTATGTCATAGAGTGTTCTGCCTATGTTTTCCTCTAAGAGTTTTATAGTGTCCGGGCTTACATTTAGGTCTTTAATCCATTTTGAGCTTATTTTTGTGGATGGTGTTAAGGAGTGTTCTAATTTCATTCTTTTACATGTAGCTGTCCTGTTTTCCCAGCACCACTTATTGAAGAGGCTGTCTTTTCTCCATCATATACTATTGCCTCCTTTATCAAAAATAAGGTGACCATATGTGCGTGGGTTTATCTCTGGGCTTTCTATCCTGTTCCATTGATCTATATTTCTGTTTTTGTGCCAGTACCATACTGTCTTGATTATTGTCGCTTTGTAGTATAGTCTGAAGTCAGGGAGCCTGATTCCTCCAGCTCCATTTTTCGTTCTCAAGATTGCTTTGGCTATTCGTGTTTCCATACAAATTGTGAAATTTTTTGTTCTAGTTCTGTGAAAAATGTCATTGGTAATTTGATAGGGATTGCATTGAATCTGTAGATTGCTTTGGGTAGTATAATCATTTTCACAATGTTGATTCTTCCAATCCAAGAACATGGTATATCTTTCCATCTCTTCGTATCATCTCTGCCTTTTTAAAATCAGAAAATCATACATTTTTTGCTCTATCAGGCATGATAGGAAATTGAAGACTGACAGAGACTAGTAAAGATATCTGTTTTATGCAAACTTTATACAAAGCTTTGTTATAATAACCATAATGAGTGTATTATTTTAGGACAATTGTATGCTTGGCATAAACGTGGTTGTCTGATAAGCCACATCTCATGACTTAAAGATGCATTATTGTTCTCTATCAATCAACCAGAATCTGCATGAATGCCAACTCTGAAAAGTTATGATTTAGTAATAAATACCAGATACAGCGTCAGGAAAATTAAACAATTTTCCTGTTTACATTTGGGATTTTGCCAGTTCCCACATGTAATCCTGGGAAAATCAGGTGACCTTTCTGACCATCAGCTCCTTCAGCTGTAAATTGCTAATCTTCACTGTGTTGCTCTAATGGCTAAGCAAAAGAGTATGTAAGAAAGTTTTTCATAAACTCCAGAGCTGAGACCGCTAATTGTCAGGTACTCAGTTCACTATTTTTATTTTAAGTCAGGGTTCATTGGTGTAAGCACTATAAGATAATTTACCTAGCAGAAAAAATTATTTATAAAGGTATTGGAAAACCCTAAGTATCATTGGAAAGGGTCAAGAACAACCTGGAGAAAACACAAAATCATGTAGCAGAATTGGCTCAGTGATGATGCCATTTCCTCCCCTTCTGTACCCCCGATGCCCACATGTACATCTTTGACACCATGGGTATCAGAGAGTGGATGCTGCTACTAACACTGCCAATATCTTCCCCTGGGAAAATAGATATAGCTGCTGCCACTCCTGTAGGAATCCCCACTTTTTTGCATCACTAGCTTCTGAATAAATATCTAAGATGACTTTGGGGATTGGCAAATTTCATATCAGGTGCTTGCATCATAGTCACAAGGGAGGATATAAACATAAGTAGAATATTTGGAATAATAACTTCAATTAATGAAAGTTAGGTTAGAGGCTGGGTGGGCAAAAATAATGAGTAATGTCCATATATTTTTGTAATCCATCCAAAGATGTTGGTAAAACAAAGGTGCAGGAAAGTTAAGTGACATATCTAAAGTCACAGAAGTATTATGGGGCAGACACACAAATTGAAACCTGCATGTGCCTTGACTTCAAAGAACACAACCATCAAACTATCCTAAATCATTTAAATAAAAGTAAGTCTGCTATGCTCAGGTTTTATTTTATTTTATGTTTCCTTAATACTTGGGGACCAAAGAATAAATTGGATCTCTTATAACTTTACTGATGCCCTGGAATAGTTAATGATAAAACTGTTTAAAAAAAATGGTGTTCTGCCTGGTTCAGTATGGGTGAAGGCTCTCTATGTTTTAAACTGTGCACTGTGTTCATTGACCTCTTTCCAAATATAAAGTGATGCATAAATTCTTTTTTTTTTTGCGATACGCGGACCTCTCACTGTTGTGGCCTCTCCCGTTGCGGAGCACAGGCTCCAGACGCGCAGGCTCAGCGACCGTGGCTCACGGGCCCAGCTGCTCTGCGGCATGTGGGATCTTCCCGGACCGGGGCACGAACCCGTGTTCCCTGCATCGGCAGGCGGACTCTCAACCACTGCGTCACCAGGGAAGCCCATAAATTCTTAATGATAACAACAGTGACCCAAGCTACTGTTGTCTAATGGCTTTCAGCTTTAAATGTTGATGATAGAAGTTCAGTTCCTGAGAGCCTAGTGCTTACCCCATGGAAACTTCTATCACAATCAGTACTAATTTGCAGTCTAAACAGAAAGGCCAAGATTTGACTAAAGAGGCTAAATTCCCTTCCTTTCATGACTATTCCTACTAGCTTTGTATTACAAGCAAATTTTGAATATAGTCATCCTGCACAAATTCATATTTAAGCCTGAGATAAAGCATGAAAGATCCAATTTACACTGAGGGGAATGTGTAATGTGGGAATGAGCTCATGGGTAAGAAGAAGAGAACCCAGTTTTGAGTACCAGGGCTGTTCCTTTTTCTTGTTTTGTAATCTTAGGCAAGTCACCTAAATTTTGTGACCCTCAGTTACTTTATCTGGACAATGGGGATAACAATACCTATTGCAAAATGTGTAATATCTCAAAGAAAATGAATATGAAACCATTGTGCTAAGATGCTCTTCAGATGTAGGTTATTATATTTAACTTCTATCATTAACTGATTTGCAACACAATTTGGTAGCCAGGACCTACAAAGGTTACAAAAAATTGAAGGAAATTAGTGAAACCTGTTTCAACTCATTTACTGAGTACAACTGACAAATAAAATTGTGAGATATTTAGTGAGTTCCCTGGTGGCCTAGTGGTTAGGGTTTGGCACTTTCACTGTGGAGGCCTGGGTTTGATCGCTGGTTGGGGAACCATCACACATGCTGCACAGCATGGCCAAAACACACGCATACAAAAAAACTGTGAGATATTTAAAGTGTACGTCATGTTGCTTTGATATATGTATACATTGTGAAATGATTCCTCCCATCTAATTAATTAGCACATTCATTACCTCACATATATTTATTTATTTATATATTTACATTTTTTTGTGTGAGAACAATATTAGTCTTTATTTGGGGGAAATGCTGTGATTCTTCTTGGCTCTTATTTAGTAGAAATTTATTTTTAACAAACTGTAAGTGATAGTTGGGCTGCTACCACTGAAGGGAGAGTGCTGCCCTTACTAGTAAGTAGAGTTCCAAAACTGGTTTATGGTTTTGGCATTGCCTAGAATACAGTTCTTAAATTTATCTGCATATCCTATCAATTTCACCTGAAATTATATCTGAAATCATTTATTTTCTCCATCTTGTCTCCTTGCTTTTCCTCTCAATGCATTCCTTACTCATCCACCTTTGAAGTCTTTTAAAAAACAATCCCATCATGTTTCTTACCCTGACTTAAAATTATTCAGTGGTTTCTCATTTAAAATGAATCTGACACCTGCCTCTTTCCACATTTTTATCTCATGTCATTCTCCTCTCTCTGACGTCAACCATAAAGGCTTTCTTTCATATCTTCGATTTGTTGGTCATCTCTTCACTGCCTCCAAGACTTTTGCCAGTGCTTACTCCACTGAAATAATTTTGCCCTTTTTTCACAGAGTTAACACCTCAAACTTAAGGATTCAAGATACATGTCAGCTCTTTAGAAAAGCCTTTCTTGACAATCCTAACTCCCTCCCCATTTTAATTAAATTATTTTACTTGCTTTTGCTCTAGCTTCCTCCCAAAATGAGAGCTGCATGAAGGCAGAGGCCATGTCTATCAAGATCACCAAAACATCTCATACTGTTAGCAGAAGACCTGGCACATATTACCTGCTCAATCTATGTTTATGGATGAATGAACAGACGGTTACCTGACTCACTAGCTGTCTGAATGGATGATGTACTAAAACCTTGCCCCTCCCACACTAAAATGAAAAAAATAAATCCTTGTCAATTACGATATCTATATTGTTCCTGGGAGTCTGCATGTAAATTAGAATTTTATTTTAAAGGCATGATTTCCCATTATAATTTCATGAATTATTTATCATTTATTTTAAGTGATTTGGGTAAGCATCTGTTATTAACAATCAAAAAGTATCTATCTTCAGATTCTTGATAAAAGATTTAATAGCATCTGGGAATCAGGAGGTTTGATGAACATTGATCTCATCTCATATATCCCACCTCTCAATTCACAGCCTAGACTCCTCTCTATGATACCTGAACCATTGTTTTGTCATGCACAATTCCATGACAAAGAATTCACTATTTCCTAAGTCCTTGCATTCCATTTTTTTTTTTTTTTGCCTCTCACTGTTGTGGCCTCTCCCGCTGCGGAGCACAGGCTCTGGATGCGCAGGCTCAGCGGCCATGGCTCACGGACCTAGCCGCTCCGCAGCATGTGGGATCTTCCTGAACCGGGGGCACGAACCCATGTCCCCTGCATCGGCAGGCGGACTCTCAACCACTGCGCCACCAGGGAAGCCCTGCATTCCATTTTTGAACAGCTCTGACTGCTGGAAACTTATTCTGTTTATCGAAGCCCAAACCTCACTTCTTTCCATCAATTTCTTGCAATTCTATAATTTTTAGCCATAGAAATTAGGCTGATCTGTTTGATGTATGAAACCTTCACATATCTGAAGATGGACACGTTGAATCCTTCTTAATCCCTTCTTCTAGCTAAACACTATGTTTTCCTTTTGCTATTAACTTCCAAATAAATATAGAAAATACGTTTAAAGAAACATTTTTCTATATTTCTGTAAAGAATCAGAGTGAATATGACTTCCAATGAATTTATGATTTAAATTCATGATTATGATTAAATGGGAATCATACATTGCAAGTAAATATTGGAAACTTCAATCTATAGTCTTAAAATTTTATTATGTGTTATTTTGTTTGCTTTTACCAAGTTTCCATATTTTTTGTCAAAGTTAGGCAGTTCTTTGAAGTAGACTTAGTATAAGATCAAATTATGTAAGTTTTTGTTTATAGATCATTTCCATATAAACTATAACTGCAGTCATCTCTTCCTCATGGATATCTGAATATAATTCACCCCTTTTTTTCCTATCTCATCTCTTCCCATATATATGCACATATATACGTATTCACTATATGCACTTTATAAACTTTGGTTTGCTGTATGTAACATACTTCATTTGCCTATTTGTGGTTTACAAATGTTAGTATTCTGCACATGAAACTTGAGGAAGAAAAGGAGGAAAAATAACTTTCAAGATTCTGCCACTATAGTAACAAAATTATCTCTTTGCTATTTACTTGTTTTAATAAATTTAGCCAAGATAATCCAAATATTAATTGTGAATTTTTGATAACATCATAGTAAAACAAAAAGCTAGAAAGTTTATATAAACAGTTTTATAATTTTACTGATTTTAAAGTATTATCTTTGTAAAATATTAGAAACTGTGGAATCTAGTATGTGTGTCCATGTAATATTTCATCTGTGTTATGAATGGTGATTCTATAAAGACAACAGAACAAAGAAATGGAAAGATATCCCATGCTCTTGGATTGCAAGGATTAGTATTGTTAAAATGGCCTTACTACCCAAAGCAGTCTACAGATTTAATGTAATCCCAGGATATTTTTCATAGAACTGGAACAAATAATCCTAAAATTCATATGGAACCACAAGACCCTGAATTGCCAAAGCAATCTTGAGGAAAAAGATCAAAGCTGGAGGTATAACCATCCCAGACTTCAGACTATACTACAAAGCTACGGTAATTGAAACAGCATGGTCCTGACACAAAAACAGACACATAGATCAATGGAACAGAATAGAGAGCCCAGAAATAAAACCATGGACCTATGCTCAATTAATCTATGACAAGGGAGGGAAGAATATACAATGAAGAAAAGACAGCCTCTTCAATAACTGGTGCTGGGAAAACTGGACAGATACATGTGAAATAATGAGATTAGAACATTTCATCACACCATAAATAAAAATAAACTCAAAATGGCTTAAGAACCAGTAACAATAGAAAGCATAAAACTCCTAGAAGAGAACACAGGCAGAGCACACTTTGACATAAATCATAGCAATATTTTTTTGGATCTGTCTCCTAAGCTAAAAGAAATAAAAGCAAAAATAAACAAATGGAACCTAATTAAACTTAAAAGCTTTTGCAAAGCAAAGGAAAACACCTATGGAATGAAATGACAACCTGCAGAATGGAAGAAAATATGTGACAAACAAGAGGTTAATATCCAAAATATATAAGCAGTACATACAATGCAATACCAAAAAAACAAACAACCCAATCAAACAAAGGGTAGAAGACCTGAATACACATTCTTCCACAGAAGACATACAGATGACTAACAGGCACATGAAAAGATGCTCCTAAATGTCTATCAACAGATGAATGGATAAAGAAAATGTAGTATATATACACAATGGAATATTACTCGGCTATAAAAAAGAATGGAATAATGCCATTTGCAGCAACATGGATGGACATAGAGCTTATCACACTAGGTCAGACAGAGAAAGACAAATATCATATGATGGCACTTATATGTGGAATATGAAAAAATGATACAAATGAACTTCTTTACAAAACAAAAACAGACTCAGAGAAAACAACCTTTAGTAGCCAAAGGGTAAGACAAATAATCTAAGATATCACTTATATGTGGAATCTGAAAAATAATACAAATGAATTTATATGCAAAACATAAACAGACTCACAAACATAGAAAACAAATTTGTGGTTACGGAAAGGGAGAAGAAAGCAGAAGCGACAAATTAGGGGTATGGGATTAACAGATACAAACTACTATGTATAAAATAGATAAGCAGCAAGGATATATTGTATAGCACAGAGAATTATAGCCATTATCTTATAATAATTTACAATGGATTATAATCTGAAAAATACTGAATCACTAAGGTATACACCTGAAAATAATATAATGTTGTAAATCAACTATATCTCAATACAAAAAAACAACAGAAATATGCTGTAAATAAAAACACAGAAACCAGGAGCTACACATATGCTTGTTGAGAGTTTTAAAAAAACAAGTTTTTTCCTCATTTACTATTAATATCTTTCCAAAAATATAATCATTGGGAAAACTATCAATAGTGAAAGAGGAACTGACCAAATCTATGTGAATGAAACAAATTTGAAAACAAATGAATTAAACACTCTTTGTTATGGTACTTGAGCTTAGGCCTCTTTCTGGGTTTTAGAATAGAGGATAGTAACTATAAAATTCATATCTGCATAACTATAAATGAGCTAGATTCTACTAACTTAAAAAGAGTTGACTCTAGCATTCTTGACTCTATCTACTTTTACAAATTCTTTTCTGAGTCTTACTTTGCTACACTGATTGGATTAAGAATGGACACATAACCCAAACTGAGCAATGGTATTTTTGCTGATGTTTTTAAGAAAGAAACTATTTTCTCCTTGGGATAGCTGGAGCTGCAGGTAAGCCATCAATACCACAACATGGGGAGAGTCTACCTTAAAATCAAGCCAACAGACTGAAAAGCATCACTCAAAGATGACAGATGAAAGAATAAGTAACCCAATGACATTATTTGAACTATCAGATCTTAAAGCTCTTTAATTTATCAGATAAAGAGACCAATACACTTGTTTTCATATATCTGCTGATATGTGTTTGCTTTTAGTCACTTGCACTGAAATAGTCCTGACTTTTACACATGTTATATTTAGTGCATATTTCAACTCCTCATATAAAATGGAATAAAAAGACTAGGAGCCTTTCTGCTGCCTTTGGGTTTCATTTTGGAGAGCTATGGTATAGCTATACCTATGGGTATAGCACTCCAAATGCTTACAACTGTCATTTATACAAAGAAAATATATTCATTTAAAAAATTATGTAACCAAATATCAGTGCATGTCCTCTCATACTCTGAGATTTAAATTAAAATGGCTAGATGTCTCTGTTCAATATCTTCTGAGAGTGCCATGTCTCTCCCAAGAACCTACCAATCTATGTTCTCAAGGTCTCTATTTTTTCTGTTAATCTGTTAGCCTCCCTTATCTCACTTTAAATGATTCTTGTTTCATTTACGCCTACTCCGACGTGTAACTCAGGCTTTTATTTTAATTTCAGTCAGCCCTCTCAAACAAGGCGCATATACGTAACAAGCTTTTAATGGTGTGGAGTGACAAAATGTGGTCTGCACTGCAGCCAGGAAATTATCACCTGTCACCTTTTCCCAATATGTTAGAACTTTCTAACATACTGTCCAGATTTTGCTTTTGTTCTTGCTTTTTCATTTCTTTTCTTTCTCTCTCTCTTTTTTGCTCTCTGCCTTTCCTAATTCCTATTCATTTCATCTGCAGGGTAGTTTGACTTCCTTTTTTTCCTCTATTCCCAACTCTGTTCCAAAAGCTTCATCTTCCTTAAATCACTATCGGGCTGTTTGTCCAAATAAATGCCTCCCTCCTGAACTCTCAAAGTAACTTTTTTGCCCTCTTCTTACATTTTAAAAGGATGCTCAAATTATAAACGTGTAGCTTTTCTTTCACTCTGCACATAACCCATCTCTCATTTCTCATACCAAGTAAGCATTTTAAACAAAGTGGTTCAGGAGAGAAAGGTGATCTCTGCTAACTAATAAAACGAAGAGATGTCATACCAATGTAAGTTCCTTGCAAGTAGCCATTCAGATGAAATTTCATCCCGGGCAACCAACTGACATCTGGTGGTAAGAGGGACACAAGTCTAGTCAAAATTTGAGTCATGTCCCAATTCTCTTATAACAAAGAACAGTAATTTGAAAGTTCATTGATTAATATGTAAACAGGAAACTTGTTTTGGAAGAGAATAAATTCAGCTGTTGACAGAATGGAAATCTTGCTCTATCTTCCTTGGCTGTTTATTGGAAAACCAGACTGCCTTTCATTGAAAATTTGTCCTGAATGAATAATATGGGGAATTAAGCAGATCTCTCAATTGGCTGATTCTTAGTACTACGATTCCAGAACCAAAACTGAGTTCACTTTGAAACACATTAAACATAGTGCTTCAGTAATGTTTTCAGGTGATATCTGTAAATGTATGCCAGCGGGATTTGTTCTGAGAGTAACAAACCCACTCATGGGTGAGACAGTATTGTCAAGGATTTGTAACAACCTTGTGTCGCTGCTTCTGTAACACACACTACTTTCACTATGAACTGAACATAATGCCAATGTGTTTCCTTTTCCGACCTTGAGAGAACAGGGAGATAGTATTCGGAAGATGTTCTGAATTCTGTGAGATGTGAATCTGTGCTAACTATGACCTCCCTGGGATTTACTCACACAGAATATTACCCCTTTCCAATTGTTGTCTCTGAGCTGAGTTGCTTTGTTTAAGTTTTTTATTTTACGGACTAGCTATAAAGTCTGTTAGAAGTACCACTGAGCTATTTAAACCTTGCAGAACAGTGGCTAGAAAATGATTTGATTGCATAAGTCTGCAGGAATCTCTTTTATTAAACCAAGGAAAAATGAAAGGAATTGTCCCAACCTTGAATGACATCCTATGGTAATAATCACATAAGAAGAAATTTCCTTCAAGTTTAAAACCAAACAGGTGGAAGCTGTCAGGACACACTAGCAAAGAATCTGAGAAGCTAATTCCAGCTCAATCTTTTCTATTAATGTCCCTTTGCCCACACAATCTTATTTCTGCCTGATCCACTGTTGTGTAAGGTACTGAACACAGCTGTGGATCAATGAAGTCATTTACAGATCCCCCTCGTGGGTAAGATAAATGATGGATTAATCTAAGTTCCCTGGGGCCTTTGTTTTTGGAACATATCCTAATGGTAACTGAAATCCCTTACTGGAGCTCCTTAAATTGTTGGCTTCTCTTTTCCTCCTTCCTAAATTTAAGGGTTTTTTGTTGTTTTTGTCGTTGTTAACATTCTGTTATTGCTTCCAAGTTACTCCAATTCTATAAGAGCTGTCTATGAACATTGGTTTCTATGCCTAGCCATGGATCTTTCCTACCACAATGCAAAAGGCACATTCTTTTATCACATAGGTGCCAAATGCTAAAATAATCCCACAAGTCATTTATCTTTCAGAACTATGGAAGGCACAACTCAATTCCAGCACTTGATGTCATTAATATTGATGCTGAACACCAGGACAGAAGTAAACAAAGGACAGAAAAACTTGAGAGAAAATTCGCGCTAATTTTTTTCTGAACTTTGGGGTAGTCATGATAAAGATGAAATTAAACTAATAAAGTATGAGCACTAGGAGAATGGGCATTTCTCCTCAATCTGACATAATCAATGAATCATTATTTTGGTGCTAGTGGCACCAGGATTAAGTGACATTGGATTAAGTGTTTTATGTGTATTATCTTATTCAATGCTCAAAAGAATTTTAGAATATAGGAGTCCCCATTTTATAGATGAGGAACTGTGGCTAAAAAACAAATTTCTCCAAGGTCTCACAGTCAATAAAGAATTGAATTGCTGCTGGATTGACCATGGAAGATAACAACTAATGAACTTGGAGAAATAACATTTGAAACATATGCACCATCTATGCTCAACACAAAAGTATTTTCTCTCATTTTTTATGCATACAAGAATATAGGAAATTGTTTATCCTCTAAGTGCATCTTAGAAGATACCTTATTTGATGCCTCTCTAATTCACTAAGAACTGAATCTAACAGAATGACGATATGCTACAGGAGTAAATAAGGGAGAGGTTCCTGGGAGTAGTATAGCATCTCAAAATGGATAACCAGAACAATCTTGACAATCTGGGATGTATTTTTCTAGTAGTGACTGTCTTTCAAAATGTTAGTATCTAGTGAACTCTTTTGGTCATGCTTTTCATTTGTTATACAGAAGGTCATTTTGCCAGAAAAACCTTCAGGAATAGCACCTCTCTCTCTCACCAACATATTTTTAGAAAATTCTTACTCCCTAGTCATGATGTCTATGACTTTGAAACAATTTAATGAATTACTATATGGCTCAATCCTTGAGGTTTTCATACTGACCTAGAACATACAATTCTGTGAAATACTAGGTATATCTTTTAAAGATTTGGTGATCTTTAATGCAGCATTCATTGGATATATAGCCTATGATGATCACTTTTTGGTCTTTGTGGTGCTTACAAAGACACTGATTATTTAGAACCCAATCACTTTAGTGATTGTGTTTTATTGCTCTTCATTGTTACAATTAAATGAATAGTTATATAAGCACTGAAATCTCAGTAAAAGAGAAATAAGATTTTTCCCACTGCATTGTTTGTATGTGTTTGCGCAGTTCTCCTTGGTGATGAAACTACACAGTTGAGCTCTTTGAATTGGAAACAAGATCTGAATTTTTGGTGAGTTATCATAGTTGGAGTAGGGAAAATGTTTGATTTTTAAAAATTATGTTGATGGCAGGAAAATAAGATGGTTGGAAATAAGTTGACATTTGAATACATTTAAGTATTTGATGCATTCTGCTGTATTAAAACATCAATAAAGTACTTATGCTTCACTCTACACTACATATTTTCATGTCTTGCAAAAAATCTTTGAAAATTTAGGAGGGTCAAAATTAATTACGATTATTATTGTCATAATCTGTATTGAATAATGTAAACCAACTAGATTCAAAATATGGGACTATGGCTAGGGAAATGTATAATAGTAATAAAACAGTATTATACTAGAAAATATTTGGAAAATTACAAAGAAATTTTAATTTTGCACTCTACACTAATCATAATACAATAGTTGATAAGGATAATCAAAATTCCTTACATATCTCTGAAAAAAAAGAAGTTTCATAAAAATTTGCCCTCCTCTCATATTCTATTTAAAGTTATATTTTTCAGGAAATAAAGACAAGTTTAATATTCAGAAAGATCTGAATGATGTCTAAAGAACTCATCCAATTCTTAGGTGTAAAGAATAATCTTATGCTTACAGTTTTTAATTCCAAGATTACCTTCTCATATTTATTTAATTAATTTAATTACATGGAATATTAATTTTAAGCTAAATTCTCTCAGCCACATTGTCCTATGCATTCCGAGAGGATAAAAGCAAATATCTGTCTTGGATATTTGGTTAACTGAAATAAGATTGCATCTGGTGTCAGAATTATTCACTTTCTTGCCAAAGCTTCCATTTTTCCTTTGATTGGTAGGCCTGACCTTGGGCTGTGGCTTTGAGACACACCTAGACTGAAATATAACTTGCTTAGGCACTATTTCATCAGGGTTCCGCTCACATTGTAAATTTATTCTGCATAGTTTAGTTCTATCTGGTTTAGGTACTCCTAGTAATATTGACAAGAATTATTTTTTATTGGAAATTTTAGGAAGAAAACAAAAGGATTATTTGACAATGGTGGAATCCATAATAAGAAAACAATTTACCAGTAGTAAAAAATATTCACTTGAGCATTATCGATTTTGTGTGTGTGTGTGTGTGACTCTCTGTGGATATATTATGTTATGCACACACATAGGTATAGAAATAGGGTATTAACTTCCAATCTTTGTCTTTAAGGAACTGGCGTGAACTTTGCTCCAAAGTGGGCATAGATGGTACTCATGTCATGATCCTGCACAGATCCTTATTTTCTGTCCTCCTTGGTTCTGCAATGCATGCTCACACTTTTCTCCTTTAATATTGATCCACACTCTACAGAAATATGAGAGAGAGAGGTCACTCCCCTGTGTAAAAAGAGGTCCTATGGCTAACGCAGAAAATTCTTAGTATCTGTTCGCTGCTGATCAAAGTTTGGATTTAAATTTTTCACTATATGGGCTTCCCTGGTGGCGCAGTGGTTGAGAATCCGCTTGCCAATGCAGGGGACGCGGGTTCGTGCCCCAGTCCGGGAGGATCACACGTGCCGTGGAGCGGCTGGGCCCGTGGGCCGTGGCCGCTGGGCCTGCTCGTCAGGAGCCTGTGCTCCGCAACGGGAGAGGCCAGAGGCCCACATACGGCAAAAAAAAAAAAAAAAAAAGTTCACTATATATGTATTGAACTGTTACATCTATTAGTGTTTTAGCATTTCTATTTATTATTACATAAAGCCCTGGAGTCTGTGAAAGATGTGTCTTCTAATGCTGTGGCTTCTCAAACACTAAGCACTACAAACCACCTGGTAATATTGCTAACATGTAGATTGTGATTCAGGAGGTCTGGGATTGATCCTAAAAGTCTGCATTTCTAACAAAGAGATGTCAGTGCTGCTGGTCCTGGTATACATTCTGGGTAGCAAGATCATATGCACCCTCAACACAGCTCTTTGCTGCTGTTACCAGAGAGTATATTTTCTCTGTGCTTCCTGTGGTAAGTGAGCAAATATGTGTTTGTGTTCCTGTGTGTGTGAGAGAGGGATGCAAGCAAGAAAATGATAGTTTACCCTGGTTTATGACTTCCGAAAAAAGTGCTAGCATAAAATACTTTGACTTATTATTCAAAACTTCATTTACCCATGAACGAATTTCTTTGGCTAAAGCAGACTGGGGTATTACTATTCAGCCATGTAATGCTACACATATATTTTCATTTATTCATTTACTGGACAATCATTCATTATGTACTATATTACAGAAAATGTGTTAGGCAGTAGCTGTAGAGTGGTGAGTGAGACTTGATCCCTCCATTCAAGGAACTCACGTCTAAGCGGAAGACACAGACATAGTGAAGGAAATGGGAATACTGAATTAAATACAAAACACTGTATTAGCACAGAGGAAAAGGTAAAACCTGCATCTATGGGTTTCAGGTAAGTTTCACACAGGATGTGACATTATTCTGAGACCTGATGATTGAGGAAGAATATTCAGACAGCAGAACATTAAGAAAGGGGATTCCTCGCAGAGGTAATAACACTTGCAAAGGCAAAGCGACACCAAAATGCATGCTGTACTCAAAGAATCACAGGCTGTTCAGGATGACTGTGGGGAGGTGGCAAAAGATAAGGCTGCAAAAGTAGGCACAATGTCACATCATGAATGGCCTTTGTCCTAAAGATGGATTTTATCTCATAGGCAATGTAGTAATGTTGAGTGATACATTTTAGAAAATAATTGCAGTAGCAATGTAAAATGCTTAATGGCATAAGGGCAAGTTTGGAGGATATCAAATTAATACCAGTGAAAATCAATGGATGCTGAACTGAGGTGGTATAAGTGAGGATAGCGAATGATATTCTAGGGTAGAAATAACAGGACTTTGCAGCAAACTGGACACTGGAGTAAAACTGAGGAGAGAGATGGTTTCCAAATTTTAAATCTGGTTAATTAAGTGGGATTAATGGCATTTGTTAAAGAACCTATTTTGGAAGTAGTGATAAGGAGTTTAGTTTTTATTTTGTTGAGTTTGAGTGTTTTGTAGGAAAATCAGACAGCAGTGTAGCAGGCAGTTGAAAATACTCAGCTTAAACAAAGTACATATAGAATATGGAAGTTGGTTCTTTCTATACACCTTGATCACCTTTTATGTTTTTATAAGTCAAAAATATTGCTTTGGTGAATGACACAGCTGGCCAATCTACAATGTCAACATTAATAATTATTCTGAGTTGCTTTGCAGTTTGAAGAGACCAAAGACACAAGATTACAATAGTTCTTTTCATGACATTATATAACAAACAGCAAGAGTGGTTAGCTATTTTAGAGCAGTACTACCAGTAATTTAAGCTAAAAGCATTTTCTGATGCTTTGGATGTATGTACGTATTTTGAATGCTACTTAAAAATGAACTACTTTTTCGTTATAGAACAACGAAATTAGACCTGACATTTTTGAAGAAGACATTCTATATTGCCTTTATTGATAATTAATACTCTCTCTAAATATTACTAAACTTGTATTTCAGATCAAAGATTTACATCAGTTCATAGTATCAGGAAGTTTAGAGAATATTAATATACAGCATTACTTGATCATATATAAATTGATGAGAATAAGCATGATCCCAGCTAACAAATGCCCGAGTGGAATGAAAACTCCTAACAATTCTCCTCCTTGACTTATTTCTGGCAGTCAAAGAGGAAGTTGGCTCCTCAGATAGTAAATAATTGGTTTATATGTACTAGATATACTACTTGTACAAGAGCTTCTGATAAAGTGTGACTCTTAAGGTGATTCCATTTAAAACTGAAAGGAAACTGAAAATGGGAATGGTTGCAGGTAAGATTTAAGATCTGGGGACAAAACACAAGGATTCCTACACTAGTGAGCTGGTAGCCCATTTGCAGTCATCATGCAAAGCAAAGAGTTATTATAGCTAGTGCTTATTTTTATCTACATACACATCAAACTGATTAGATGAGGTTTACATTTGTTCTACTTCTTTGTTTCCATCTGACTATCATTTACTCTCAAGACTAAATAAGAAATTTATTGAACTGTAACATCAAATACTTATTAGTAAACTGCTAGTTATTATGTATTTATATTTATATATTTACACATATCTTACCTAAATCTGCAACCAAAGCCTCTAGTAACTTTGTATAACTCTGCACCATTAATTTCTTCAGAGTGACATTCTGATGTGAGCTGAACAGATGGAATTGCAGGATTGTTCTAGCAAATTTATCATAAAAAATGCATCCGACACCTGTGTAATTTGCCTAATCATTTTCCTAATAAGCTCCCACCATTAATTATGCACGATTTCCACAATGCAATCAAGATAAAAGTAAATCTGATGACTTAATACCCTTCAAAATAATTGGTTCACCCAACACAAGGCCTCCTTTGCTTTCCATAGCCCTTTTAGTTAATTAGGGAAAGGGTGCACCCTGTTGGAGTCAGCAGAACGGAGGCTGATCGCTTGGTGGGAGGTATACCTGCTGGGTTTTTGGGCAGGAGTCAAGGATATTAACTCGTGAAAGAAAAGAAGAGCATTTTGCCCCTTCCTCTTCTTTCCTTCCCTTCCCCCACCCCCCAGCCCACAACTTCCCTGTCTCCCCCCCACCCCTCCCCAGGAGCAAACAGATGCGATTAGTGTTCTTCAGCCATCAGAAAACTGACTGCAGGACTCTGCAGGTCTAATGAGAATCAACTTTTCCGAGGCTGCTGTCTTGCGGTGCAGTCCACCTGTCACATCATTAGGTGCAGCGTGTGCCTTGAATTCACTTTGCTAAATGAGATTTACAGGCCCCAGTGAAACCCATCCTGCAGCATCCCTGCTTCAATTAGCTAAAGATTAATTGTCTGAGAAAGGGAATGAAAGTTTTACTTCAACTGACCTGAAAAAAAAAGGTAAAAAAAATGTATGGTTCAGGTATTCCACATAGGCCTGAGGCAGTGTGGAAAAACGTGATAATTTAAAGGTGCTGCAAATTTCCTACACCTCGCCTGGATGAATGAAATTAACTAGCACTAAAAGCTGTCAAATTAAAGGTTGACTTCCAGATATTAGCACCTTAAATGTCACCGAATATTCTCTCTTTCTTTCTTTTTTCTTTTTCCTTTTTTTTTTGGCAAACATTCACATCAGCACACCTGCACATGCACACAAACATTTTCTTACTGCTGTTCCTGCTAACTGCTTGTTCGTGCCCAGCCTGGAGTTACTTGCTATAAATCTTGGATGTAACCATGGCTACAGAACAACTGGCAATTACAAAATTTCTTCCATTTTAATGTTACACTAATTATGTTTGAATATGTTTTAATGGAGATGAAGAGTTGGAGGTGAGAAAAGCTTCTGGAAGAAGGGCAGAAGGGGGGAACTCTGCTCCCATCTGCCACGCATTCCCTGTGCTAGTCAGACACGCAGCCTGCAAGTGGAGGTATATCGCTCATAGCTCGAATTTCTTAATTTCTAAATCTGAATGCAAATTATGGAACTTAAAAACTTTAACATTCTGAGGAATGGCCTAAAATAAATAGACAATTTAATTATTTTTTTAGCATTCTGGAATATGCAATGCTTTGTTAGGATTTGAATAGGAAATATGAAAATTTCTATTTTTAGCTAAAATTTATTTTTAACTAATAAATAAGAAAACAATTTAGCACTCCTAATTTTTAACATAAGGACAGGCACTGGTCTGGCTAGAATGTCAGATACAGCATAGTGCATAAGAGGGAAGAGCGGACATCCCTCTTACTTGGGGGCAGAGGTTAATCAGCGGGCTCTCATTCTTCAGTCTACTTTTAACATATTTCAGCTGATCATAATTTGTCCCAATTTAAATTTGCAGGTTATAGCATGTGGTTTTAACTTAAAAAAATTCACAAAATACAAACATGCCTGGGGAAAATCTTTAGCAAGACAGCACAGAAATAAGATAATACTAAATATTTTAGCACAAGGGAACAGTAAGAAAACAGAAGAACTAACATGCTTTTTTACTTTGAATATGAATTCCCTGTCACCACATTAAGAGATTAAAAAAAAAGCAAGAAGAAGAAAATGATGGTCTGATCAAATCCAAAAAAAATCTTGAATGAATTGTTTTATGAATATCACAGTCTACTGGAAATATGCATTTGAATTCACTATCATTAAAAATGACTCTCATATTAAGAGTATATTTTCCTATGAGTTATTAACTAAAAATACTATGAAGGATGATGATTTGAAAGTCATCTAAAAACATTGTTTCTTTTCTATTTTAAATTGTATGTTTACATTTCATATGTGTATATTTTGTTAGTACAGTTACACATATGTACTTGCAAATATATATGTATATATATTTAAATACGCATGTTTAAGTTTAATTTTAAATTTAATTATTTTCCTTAATTGTGTACATATCCACAAAGTTCAAAGACTCTTATTCTAGGATTCTACTCCTAATTTTATAAAATTAGAACAAAAGCTGGAAAAATTATGTACGTGGCTACCTTGGGTCATAATAGTCTCATGGCTAGAAGTTTTTCTGTGCCTATGGATCTTTGATAGTTGAGGGTTCTCCCCACCTTAAACCCAATAGGTAAGACCTAATCAAATAGGAAGAGACATAGAAATACTTCTCAGAGCAAAAACTTTCTCTTTGTTCTCTTTTCACGTTAATAGAATGATATGCTATGTTCTTAAAATAACTCTTTGCAAAAGGATGCTTCATACTGGTTACCATTTTGACAGCTATCTGCATGTTTACTTAGTTTAGCCATTAGAACTGTGATTTAAAAAGAAAGGTATTACAGTCTTTGTATTCCCTTCTACTTCTCTAAATGCCCACATAATAACCAACCTGCATCAAACATTTACTACATTCCAGCCTCTGTTCTAAATACTTTTACAAGTATTACCTCATTTAATCCTTACCATAATCTTACAAATTAAGTTTTATTATTTTTCCACTTTTACTGATGAGTAAAATTGTGTTACAGATATGAAGTAACTTGCTCAAGGGCACCAGAGTAAAAGTAAGAGTAGGATTCAAACTACATTTTACAGCCTATATTCCACTCTGGCATGACAAACCTCACATCTATTAATTATTGTTTAAAATTGATACCCTGCCTGTTTCCATGGGGATTAGAAAAAGTGATAAAACTAAAATGATTTCTATTTTATAGATTTAGGTCTAAACCAATGACTGTATATGAGTGTGCATGTGTTTGTGCACATGTGTTTGTGTGTGCGTGGTGGGTGAGTGAGGAGGCTAAGGTGCTTATGTCTGATTTACCATATAAGTAAACTGATATCTAATTGAATCCTTGGTGCCATCACTTCCATAGTTATGATGTAGCATCCATGGTTATGAGACCTTATGAGTTTTACCACAGCTTAAGTTTGATTCCAGCTTGTGTCTTGAAAACATATTTCAGCATAATATACACAGGTCCAATCTTGTGAAAGATCAGAAACAATATGAACAAAACTATATAATCTTCCTGAAAAAGCACAAAAGAATTCTGAATATTTTAAAGGTGTCCATTTTTCTTGGTTAGAATATGTATTGCATACAATTCTGATTAAAAACTTAGTAGAGATTATTTGGGTCTTAGCAAAATAATTCTGGAGAACATCTGGAAAATAAACTTAATGAGACCAGCCATTAGCATTTTGAAAAAAAGAGTAAAAATAAAAAACATTCCCTACTAGATAATAAATCATACAAAGCTATAATAATAAGAAGGTATTAATTATAAGGAATTGACATGAAGATCAAAAGGAGAAAATAGTCCAGAAACAGAAAACCACATATATAAAATTATGCAGATGAAGAAGATTCAAAATTCTTTAGGGAATAGAAATATAAATCAATATACAGTGATGTGACAATTAATTAGCAACAATAATTTTACATTTGTACTAAAATAGATTTCATATTATTTGAATAAATAAATATATTAGACATAAATTAAAGGAGAAGAATTGATTTTGTCCTAGAAAAGAATTTTTAATTATGGAAATTATCTAAGAGACAGCATAGGAAAAAAATGATAAATGGAACTGCTCAAAAGCTAAATCTCTGTATCTCACTAATATAATAAAATTAAAATCAAAATTAAGCTGGAATTAAGTCTTTTAAATATATGTGATTAGAGAAATGTTAAGGTTATAAATGAAATTGAAAACAACTAGGAAAGGAAAACTGAGGAAAGGACACAAACAGGCAATTTTAATTACTGTTTCACTCTTTGTGAGAATCAAACAGTAATTAATGTTGTAAAAATCATGTTAAACATAAAAGTTGAAATATTGAGACCTTCAAAATAGAATTTAAAGAAAACGCTAATGCCAAAAGACAATTAGGGCATCTAAAATAAGTATTCTGAACAATGTTTTTAGGAGTAAAAATTTACACATTTTGCAAAAATTTGGCAAAAAAATTAAGGTTTTCAAAATGTTCATAAACTTCACTATACTGAACAGTCTTGATTCAATCATGCTATCATGATAATCTAACCAGTGCCTCTCTACAAAACTGAAAAGAGAAAATAATCTTAAGTATCCACCAGAAAGGAGAATTGTGATATATTAGTCATCAATTTAAAAATAAAATTTTGAAGAATATGTAATGCATAAGGGAAATCTCAGAATTAGTGTCATAAAAATAGAATAAGAAAACACAAAACATCTAAAATAAACTGTATGAAATAGTCTGCATATGAGTAAAACAGACAAAAATGTTTTAACAATAGAGTATAACGTTAAGAGATAAGATTTGCAAATATTCTAGGTTTGGAACCTAGCCTCACCACTTTAACTACATGTTTTTGGAAGGTTACTTACACTATTTTATCCCAGTTTTTCTAAATTGATAATAATCTTACTTTATAGTTTTATGGGGTTTAAAATAGATTAACTGTATGATGTGTTTTGCACTGGCCAGGCACTAAGCAAGAGTGTAATAAGTGTTATTAGCTATTATTCTCTCTAGATGGGGGCATGTGTGATATTATGAATATTTTTCTCTCTTTTTAAATGCATATGAGACATTTTTATAATAAAATTTAGATGTGCTTATATTTTTTGTTTCATTTAAAGAAAATATGTATCTGCTACTCAAAAGTAAAGGTAGCAACATGACCAGGGAATAATATGTAGAGATAAAAATTCTTTCTCTTTCCTTTTTCACTTAGTCCTTGTTCTATTAACTGTAACTCTATTATATATGATTATCTAATTCATTCATTCATTCCACAAATAATTATTTAATGTACTAAGTGCCAGATAATAGTCTAAGTTCTGGGAACACATCAGTGAACAAAGCATTTCCCTTTCATTACACAGCTTACATTTTATTGAAGGAGACAGGGAATTAAAACAAACAAACAAACAAACAAAAGAAACAGTACATGAAATGCCAATAAATGCAGAAGAGAAAAATAAAGAAATGGAAAACAAGTTTTTATAATAATTGAAAAACCTGATCAGACACTTTATTGATGCTTAACTTGTCAACTTAAGAAAATAAAACTGCCCAACTGTCCAAAGGACGTAAAGCTATAAAGCAAAAAGTTAATGTCATGGTATAGTAAAAGTATACTATGAAAGTTAAAGGACACAAAAGATCCCAAATAGCCAAAGGAATCTTAAGAATAAAAACAAAACAAAACCCCCAAAAAAGCAGGGTTTCCCTGGTGTTGCAGTGGTTGAGAGCCTGCTTGCCGGTGCAGGGGATGTGGGTTCATGCCTCGGTCTGGGAGGATCCCACGTGCTGCAGAGTGGCTGGGCCTGTGAGCCGTGGCTGCTGGGCCTGCATGTCCAGAGCCTGTTCTCCACAGCGGGAGAGGCCACAACAGTGAGGGGCCCACATACCGCAAAAACAAAAACAAAAAATCCAGAGCTAGAGGAATCAGGCTCCCTAACTTCAGACTATACTATAAAGCTACATCATCAAAACAGTATGGTACTGGCACAAAAATGGTAAAGAATAGAAAGCCCAGAAATAAACCCACTCACCTATAGTCAATTAACTGTGACAAAGGACGCAAGAATATACAGTGGAGAAAAGACAGTCTCTTCAATAAGTGGTACTGGGAAAACTGAACAGCTACATGTAAATAATGAAATTAGAACATTCTCTAACACCATACATAAAAATAAACTTAAAATGGATTAAAGACCTAAATGTAAAATCAGATACAATAAAAATCCTAGAGGAAACCATAGGCAAGACACTCTTTGACATAAATTGCAGCAATATCTTTTTGGATCTGTCCCCTAGAGTAATGGAAATAAAACCAAATATAAACAAATGGGAGCTAATTAAACTTAAAAGCTTTTGCAGAGCAAAAGAAACCATAAACAAAACAAAAAGACAACCTACAGAATAGGAGAAAATATTTGCAAATGATGCAGCCAACAAGAGATTAATTTCCAAAATATAAAAACAGCTCATACAACTCAATATCAAAAAGACAAACAACCCAGTCAAAAACTGGGCAGAAGACCTAAACAGACATTTCTCCAAAGAAGACACACAGTTAGTCAAAAGGCACATCAAAAGATGCTCAACATTGCTAGTTATTAGAGAAATGCAAATCAAAACTACAGTGAGTGGGCTTCCCTGGTGGCACAGTGGTTGAGAGTCCGCCTGCCAATGCAGGGGACAGGGGTTCGTGCCCCGGTCCGGGAGGATCCCACATGCCGTGGAGCGGCTGGGCCCGTGAGCCATGGCCGCTGAGCCTGTGCGTCCCGAGCCTGTGCTCCGCATCGGGAGAGGCCACAGCAGTGAGAGGCCCACGTATCACAAAAAAAACCACACACAAAAAAAACCCTACAGTGAGGTATCACCTCACACCAGTCAGAATAGCCATCATCAAAAAGTCTATCATTAATGCTGGAGAGGGTGTGGAGGACAAAAGGAACCCTCTTACATTGTTGGTGGGAATGTAAACTGGTGCAGCCACTATGGAGAACAATATAGAAGTTCCTTAAAAAACTAAAAATAGAGCTACCATATGATCCTACAATCCCACTCCTGGGCATATATCTGTAGAAAACCATAATTCAAAAAGATTTATGCACCCCAGTGTTCCCTGCAGCACTATTTACAATAGCCAAGACATGAAAGCAACTTAAATGTCCACTGACAGAAGAATGGGTAAAGAAGACGTGGTATTACATCTTGGAATGATGATGAAATATTACTCAGCCATAAAAAGAATGAAATAATGCCATTTGCAGCAACACAGATGGACCTAGAGATTATCACACTAAGTGAAGTAAGCCAGACAGAGAAAGACAAATATCTTATGATATCACTTATATATGGAATCTAAAAGGAAAAAAAAAAAAGACACAAATGAATTTATTTCCAAAAAAACCAGACTCACAGACACAGAAAACAAACTTATGGTTACCAAAGGGGGGTTGGGAGAGGGATAAATTAGGAGGCTGGGATTAAGATATACAAACTATGTATAAAATAGATAACTAAAAGGACCTACTGTATAGCACAGGGAAGTATACTCAATATTATATAATAACTTATAAGGGAAAATAATGTGAAAACAATATACATATATATTCAGTTATATATATATATTCAGTTTTATATATATATTCAGTTGTATATATATATATGTATATATATATATGACTGAATTGCTGTGCTGTACACCTGAATCTTACACAATATTGCAAATTAACTGTCAATAAAAAAAATTTTAAGAAACAGAAAAAAAATTAAAAAAGATCCTAATTATAGCATATTTCTGAGTATACACATAGAAAATATTTTAATTGATTTAAATGTAATTTTAAATATAGCTTTTACAAATTTATTAAATCAAACTTTTAAATGCCTTTTTTTGTTGTTTTCCTGTAACTTCAGGTAGATTGATGTATCACACACATAACAATAGCAACAATACTCAATAATATGTATTGAACAGTTATTATCAACAAGGATATGCTAAACAATCTTTAAGCGAGGCAGTTGCTAGTATTATACCTGCTTTACAGAAGGGGAACAAACAGATACAATCTTTCTTTCCAAAATCATCAGTTGGTAAGTGATGGAGTGTGATTAGAACCAGGTCTGTCCCACAACAAAATCAGCTGCTTACAACATAGGCTATACTGCTTTGGGTCTGGGCATCTGAATGCACATGAGACATTTTTATGCTAACTTAAATCATTCCCTAATTAGTAATTTCAAAAATTTAAACATTAAATCAGTCATTTGAAAAAAATCTTAGTAGATCTGGCTGCAATACAATAATTAATTGGTTCATTGGCTTTAGATATGCATATGGGTTTGAAATAACTCAAGTGTTAGTTCATTTAACCCAATGCACAACTTCTAAGAAGAATTCCTGAGATTGTAGTTTTTGAAGGGAGAGAAAATTGAGAAGTCACATGTATTACTATATTAGTACATAATATATTATTTACTAACATATCCTAGGTATTTTATGCATATTAAACAGATTATAGAGCAGGGGATAAATAAACTAGCTAAATAATTCTTAAATTAATAAGCATCTCTAATTATAATAGTGTCACGATAACAATAAATTTTTAAATGCTTATATTAATTAAGTTCTCACTGTGTGCCAGCAGCTATATTTTTCAAGGTTGGCATGCATTTTTTGAACAGCTCCATGAAGTAGGCAGTATTGACCAATATGCAAATTGAGGCATTAAAATCTAGATATGCCCAACTCTTCTTAACTGCTTAACCTACAGTCAGAATTTAAACTCACATCTGCCTAGTAATAAAACTTACTGAAATCCACTTCTAGAGATGCAGCATCATCCAAGTAATTTTAACTATTTATATTATATTTACTTCTCTAGTAGGAAAGTTTTCATATACAGTGTCATGGGTAGCTCTGCTAATTGAAGAGGAGCTGAGTAATTCTAAGCACACTAGAAATTATACTAGCCCCTTAATGATCAGATCTCAGTCTTTGGGCAAAAGGTCAAAATATAAGTATGTCTATACTTATATAGTCTAAGTATACAAAATATAAGTATGCCATGTCTGTGAATAGTACTGGAAAATTATAGAATAGCATTCATTTAATCATACCTCTTTTACAGTGATTAATATATAACATAGCTGAGTTTGGTTGTTTAGATAACCATCTGTCATAGCGTTAAAAAGCACATACTGTTTTGGTGTAACTTGGGTTGAAGTAGGCCAAATAGCTTGGCAATATTCTCCTAGAATATTTGATGTGGAACTTGTTTGTTCTTGTAGACTGGTATTGTGTGTGTGCGTTTGTGTTTAATTTTGGAAAGAAGTTCAGATATTTTTACCTCTCTTTCTTTCAGTGTAGAATTTTTTGCCCCTTCCACCTTCCTAGTTCTAACTCCTGTTTCTACAATAGATGTAAATGTATCTGGTCAGTAGATATGTGATGTATCAGTGGGTGTTAGATCCTATGAACAGATTTTTATTTCCAAAAAATACCATCAAAATCTCCTCTTTGAGCCATACTTTGCTGTCAGTCAGTTTTACAAAATGGCTAAATCAGCAAATGGAAATGGATTGACAAGCCATTAAAATGGGAGCATGGGGGTGTAGGGAAACAAAGTAGAATGTTGCTTTCTTAATACCTGAGCTTAAATCCAGTGCTTTGGATTGCTGGATAGCACCTCTGCCCAGCAATAAAGACACTAAATATAAACAAAAAAATGTTCATTTTCAATGAGTTTATTGCATAAAAATAAGACATTTCAAGTATAATATTACTACATTCTAGTGCATTTTTGGAATATGTAATCTAATAAACTTCAGACTGAATAAAAGGGTCTTAAAGTGATAGGCACCAACCAGAATTATGTAAGTCAAAAGTAAAGTTGAAGGAGTGGGGAGCAAGGAGATATTTAAGATATTACACATTTGTAAAAAAGGAATGAGAAACATGTTAGTTTCTGTAGTATTTGTTTGTTCCCTTTCTTTTTGTTCTTAGCAGGAAAATTTAAAACACACACACAGACACACAGACATACACCACATGTCCACTGGTGACTGTGGGTCTGGAATACAATTACAAGTTTCCTCACAGCAGTAAGTTCTCAGTCCCAGCTGTGGGACTTCAGTGTCATGAGGCAGCTTGATTATGCTAAAGCACCCCTGGATTCCTTCCTCTTTTGTTTCATTCCACCCAGGGTCTTAAAGCTTAAACATTTGACATGCTTGGGCAGTTTTCTCTCTAATTTCACCCAAGCTGGCTGTGCAGTAAGTTTAATATGTAGGTGTAGCCTATGGGTCCAAGTAGCTTCTTCAGTATTTTTTTCTCTTTAGCCATCTGAACACTGGATGCTTTCCAAGTTGGAGTGAATCTATGTTATGGTAAAAAGTTAAACGACATCACAAGAGAAATGCTATTACCCGACCAAGCTGATTTAGATCAACGTCTATGCATGGATAGGTTGATTTTGATACTGCAGGTACAATGCTTCTGGCTTCAGTAACATAAAGGATGAAGCTCTCTATAAAATCAGCAAATCATCTTCATATATGAGGTGTGTGAAGTTTAGTTACGCCCTTGCAAAACCATATGATGAGAAGACATTTAGACTTGCTTGTTCATACACCAATTTCCCATTGTTTAATGTTAATGTTAAAGAATATATAAATTTTAATTTATATTAAATTAAAACTTTTTAATAGGGAAGAAACCTTTTCTATAACAACCTTGGTCCCAACCCAGAATTTTTCAGCTTTCAATCCTTTCTCTTTTGGAGGTGCTCTGGAACTCTTTGCTACTTTGTGAAAATATAGTGAAACACATTATTACTGAAGTAGCAGATGTTTGAAGCACTCTGAAAATTGTGTCTAGGTCATCAAGGGACCTTCTTGTATCCCAGTAAATACTGCAGCATACATATCTTAGACTCCATATTATGCCTGCTCTACTCTGAAAAAAAAAAATGCACTTATTTTATCCTGGCTTGTTTCTTGGTCATTTCAATTCCTTTGTAGATTTATTCGGCATTAGAAACATCTATATCTTAGGGAAGAAATAGTTGTTTTTTGTTTTTTGTTTTTTGTTTTGTAGAATTTCAAACCTAGAATGAGACATTTCAGAGATGTAGACAGCCCAATGGCGATTTATAGTTTTAGAACTGTGTATGTGGCCCTGTGTGTGTAGACCTGATGTGTGTGGGGATGTGTAAGTGTGTAAAATTTCACAAGTCAGTAGATTGAGAGTAGCATGTTCCCCCCCCCCAAAAAAACTTGTCAGAACCTCCTATGTATGGTTCTCCATCTTTTATCAGTTTGTTACATGATAATCGCCCATGTAACAAACTTGCATGTACTGACCTAGAAAATCTACCCCTTTTTCTTTCCTTCAGGGAATCATATTGAGTACAAGTGAGAGGAATAATTAATTTAGTAATAAACTTGTATCACATATAATGTATATTTTAAGTAATTTGTTTGCAAACTTGGAAATGTATATTTTATTTGGAACTTATTTAAGATACTCCATAATGAATCACACAAACCATCCTGCAAAACACACCTCAGATGAGAATTGCTATCTTCGAGCAGCAATGGAGAGAACATTTAGGCCATGAAGTATCATTATTTGCTCTTCTTACTATGCTTTATTTTAAAATCATGAAAAATTACCTTAGTTCTTATAACACTTTTCCAAGAATCATGGATAGAGGTTCTTAGCTTCCTGATGGGAACACTAATAGAGTAGTGACTGTCACCTTTATATCATTTACACCCTCTGATTAGCCAGTTCAGGACTGTCATTCTGTCAGCGCCTCAGCAGTCAACATTGACTAGGAAGCTGACTTTCAGGCCCCTAAAGTGGTGTTTTAAAGGAAAAGGTAATGAGAGAGAAATTATTCTCTGTCACAGTGCATTTGAAGTAAACTGTACCCACCATAGCAATGAAAAACTCCCCAACTAAATTTGCAATGATTCTGATTGCAACAATCTAGACACAGGTGAAACTTGAATGGAGGGTCAGAAGGAATAAATATTGAGTTATTTTATAAAGAAGAAGGAAAAGAGCATCAGACAAAGAAAGGAGACCCAAGTTTTAGATTTGATTCTGTTGTTAAGAGGTGTGACTTTGGGCAATGACTTAACTTCCTTGACCTTTCATCTTCTCTTTCGTAAATGACAGTATTGGTCTAGAGCAGCAGATCTCAACCTACTTCAAGAAACATTGGTTAACAGATCATGTATGAATTAAGGTTCACTGGTAAAATACATTTGCTAAACTCTGAATTAAACATATTCCACCTTGAGCCTGTATCAAAATGCACTGTAACAACTTAGAGGCTATATAATATATTGTCATAAAACTTTGCTTAACCTTCTGGTTCTTGACTCTGGCTGGCTATGTGAAGCACCCAGGGGGTTTAAAGAAATATGCAGGACTTCACTCTACACAAAATCAATTTGATTCTCCAAGGATGGGTTAGGGGAATCAATAACTTAACAGCCTCTTTCTACTGCCGCCCACCCTACCCAGGTGCAGATAGTATTAACTTTGGAAGCAGAGTGGAGAGCCTCATCCAATCAGTTAAAGGCCTTAATATAAAAAAGGACTAACCTCCCTCCAAGGCAGAGGAATTCTGTCAGCAGACTGCCTTCAGACTCAACTGAAACATCAACTTTTCTCAGTCTCCAGTCTGCCAGCCTACCCTGCAGATATTGGACTTGTCAGCTTCCACAGTCGGAGAGCCAACTCCTTTAAATCAATCTCCCTCTCTCTTCTTTCTCTCTCTCTCTCTTTCTTCCTCCCCCCACCGCCACCCTTCCACCACCACCAAAGAAGGGTCTCCTGCTCATTGTTCTTCTCACCAACATAAGCATTAAATACCAGTCTGATTCAAGCTTGAAAAGCTACCACTGCTCTTTAATGCAATATCTAATAATAACACTGTTGGAAATATATTTCCTTTTAGATCTATTTTTATTTTCTGGGTAAGCAAAGTTCTTCTTAATGGCCAGATTTTCAACATTTTAGGCTTTGCAGGCTGTACGATCTGTGTTGCAGCTATACTAACTCTGCTTGTAATGTGAAAGTAGCTGTAGACAACATATACATGAATAGGCTTGAGTGTTTTCCAAACAAATTATATTTACAAAAAGAAATGTGAGTTCATGTATACATAGTTTGTCAAATGCTGCTCTAGATCATAAAAGGATTGTTCTTTAGGTCTCCACTGACTCTAATTGTAATGTTTAATTATCAGTATATGAATTAGTACATTTATAAACTGTGATTCTGTTTTTCCCCATATCCAATACTCAGTTAATTCTGCCATTATATCTCATATTTGCCATGCTTATAGATTTTTTTAACAGAATCTGTACAGGTTTCACTAATAATTTGACCTGAACTTTAAATAAAATATTAAATTCTAACTTCTTCAGTATGTTTTTCTATTTATACTTATTTGTACTACTTAGTCGTCTTTTGATTTCATTGTGGATTTTCTGTAGATCCTTTCCTAATTCATAGGTGTTATTTCTTTTCTTCTTGTTAATAATTTTCATTTGTATAATAAGATTTAAAATATCCTGCAAAAAAAAGTTGATTATCTCTTCTCTTTAGGATATTACTTTCTAAGTCTTAAAATTGATTCTGTCTGGGAGAATATCAGCTATCTTTAAAACTGATTTTTTTGTTTTTGTTTTTTTTGTTTGTTTTTTTGTGGTATGCGGGCCTCTCACTGTTGTGGAGCACAGGCTCCAGACGCGCAGGCTCAGCGGCCATGGCTCACGGGCCCAGCTGCTCTGCGGCATGTGGGATCTTCCCGGACCAGGGCACGAACCCGTGTCCCCTGCATCGGCAGGAGAATCAGCTATCTTTAAATCATGTTTATAGATTTTTAACTTCTCTTCTCCCCATCAAGTAACATATATTCTGGTGTAAATATGACAATTCATTCTCAGGTATAATTTTGTGATGTGAAATGAGAAACTAAAAGAATAAGATACCTTATTTGGTAATTTATAAAAAGCAAGTTTCATGGCAGAGGACCTTGGAAGTTCAGCAGCTATAGCCTTTATATCACCTCTCTTACTTGAAGCCCATTGCCCTTACTGAACATAAAATCAAGTGAAACTTTTACTTTGATATAAACAAATTCATTCAACTCGTAAGTCAATATGTTTCATGATTTCTGGAAGACAATGCTACAGAGAAATTAGAGAGCCACACAGTAAGATGTATATAAGCTATTATTCAGAAGTGAAATTATATATTACCAAGCTTGTAGACTATATAGAAATGACTAGTAGACATATCTTGGGCTCTACTATATAAACTATTTGTTTTGGTGTCATTAAAATAATTTTAAACCCTCATTACTTCAGACTTCAACAAGTTGGATTAGGTCAATTGCCACAAATGACTATGGAAAGAACTTGGTTTTCAACTTACCAGTATTGATAAATTGGAGAGAAAAATCAATATTTAAATTGATTTCTTTCTCTAGACCATTTCCCAGTTGTTAATTTTTTTTCTTTTTGTTCATGAACTTTATCAAGGTACAGTTTACATAAAACACACTTACATTTTAAGTGTACATATTGGTGTGTTTATATAACCCATATAATCACCACCTCAATTAAGATATAGAACATCTCCATCATGGTAAAATGTTTCCTCATGCTCCTTTGTAGTAAATTCCACTCTGCACCTGCCACAGCCAACTACTTTATCTGATCTTTTCTTTTTTTTGGCCTATTCTAGAACTTTATATCAATGAAAACATAGAGTATGCACAAATTGTGTCTGGATGTGTTCATTAAGAAATATTTCAGTCTCATCCAAGCCGTTTCATTGTGTAAGTGGATTGCTCCTTTTTATTGCTGAATGTGTTTTCATTTTAAAGTGTGTTCTGTGGTGGATAGTATTATAATTGGATTTTTTGAAAACTGCAGTTTGATAATTCTCTTTTTGGGTTAGTATTTTTAGTCCATTTACATCTAATGTAATTATTGATATTGTATTTCAGTCTACATCTTGCTATTCCCTTTCTATTTAGTCCATCTACTTTGTTCTTGTTTTTGTCTTTTACTTTTTTTCTTTTTAATTACTTGAATATGTTTAGTATTCCATTTCATCTTCTCTATTGGTGTTTTGTTAAATCACTTTGTTTTCTGATGTGTTACTTGCTACGTTTACACTGCATATTTTGAACTTACTATAATCTACTTTCAAATAATATTATACTACTTGCACATATAACAGTGCATTTCTACTTCTCTTGTCCTTTGTGTTATTACTGTCACATATTTTATTTCCACATATGACATAACTCACTAAATATCTTGGCATTGTTTTTTTTATCAAAACAGTAATTTATTTCTTAGAAAATGTAAAGAAAACATAAAAATATTTTATATTTGCACATATAACAGGTAAATATAACTTAAACTAGTTTGCATCACAAAGCATTTTCCTTCATCCCAAAGAAGTTCATGTAGTGCAGGTTGGCTATTGTTTTGTACTGTAAAGTTTTGCCTGTTGTTAAATGGCATTGTTTTGCCATAATTTTTGAAACAAATATTCTCTGTGTATAGAATTCTAGTATGACTATTTTCCAGTAAATTAAATATTTTCTTTCATTGTCTCTGACTTGACTCCAGAATAATGTGTATTCAGTGGTCATTTTTTCCCTTTATGTAATGTTTCATTTATCTTTGGCTGCTTTAATTTTTTTCCTCTGTTAATAGTTTTCATCAGTTTGATTATGATGTGTCTTGGTGTAATGCTGCTTGGGATTTACCATTTCTTAAATTTCTGGATTGATATTTTTATCAAATATGGAAAATTTGCAGCTATTATTTTATCTGCCCCTCCCTCCCATCTTTAGGAGATTCCAGTTATACACACATGTGCACACACACACATAAAATTATGTTAGGCTGCTTAATATTGTCCAAAGATCATTGAGACTCTAATTTTTTCAGTCTTATTTTTTCCTCTCCTTATGTTTTAGTTTGGATAGCTTTTATGCCATTTTATCAAGTTCAAGTATGTCTTCTTTGGGAAAAGCCAATCCCCAATTAAGCCAATCCATGTCAGAATACTGTCAAATGTTGTTTAATTTGACTCTGCTTTATGGTTTCCATTTTTCTTATTACTGTGTTATGCTTTGGTTTAAATACTCATACATATTTATAGTAGTTCTTTTAAGTCCTTGTCTGATAATTCAATCACACCTGTAATTTCTGGTTCTGTTTTACTGACTAAATTTTTTCCCTATTATAGGCCACATTTTTCAAATTTTGCCTATTTAGTAATTATTGATTGAATGCTGGACATTGAATATTGCTGATCCTGGTAACTTCCTTTAGTAGTCAGTTTTGTTCTGGCAAGCCATTAATTTACTTGTAAATCACTTTAATCTTTTTGAATCTTGATTTTATGCTTTGTTAATGCACATCTAGAGTTGACTTATGTCTCCTATAGTTTAATCTTTGTTCTAAGGCATGGCATTTCTGAGGTGTCCCCTGAATTTCCTGGGTGTTCGATGAAGTATAATTAAATCTGTGGGTTCTGAAACATGTCTCAGTGGGTGTGAGCTTGAGAGCTCAGATGTTAGTTTAATTTATAGTTCCCTTATAGGTCTTTAGTCATGATTTTCTTTGTATGGCTTCATAGAGTGTCAGACTTTTTATATTCAGTTTAATATTCATCCAGAGGATTAATTGAACTCCTTTAAAAATGTCTGGATATATTTCCCTTCCATGTAGCCATCCTTCATAGTATATTGCCCTACAAATTCTAACCACCTTAGCCTTTCTTATCTCAGTAAGACTTTACTGTGCCTGGACTTTCCCTGAACTTTGGTCTGGACAGTGCTCCAGAAATAAAGCCTGGAAAATGTAGGGTGTACTTCATTTTTTTTTTCTCTCAGAATTCCAGCTCTGTGTTGTCTGTTGTCCAATATCTGTGAAGAGACTTTTTTTTAATATTGTTTATCTACTTTTCTAGGATTTTTTGTTTTGTTTTGTTTTTAAAGGCAGTAGGGCTAGTCTAGTACCCATTATTCAATCTTGGCCAGAAGCAGAAGTCCCTCTTACTGTTTTTTAGTTTTGTTTTGTCTGGTTTTGTTTTATGTGAGACTAAATTTCTTCACCATGGGATTCTTATGGCTATGGCTTAGTTAATACACATTGTGATTTCTTTATATTGTGCCACTTTGCAAAAATGTTTTATCATAGAAATTGTGTGTGACAGAACTCCTATATACCTCTCACCAAACTCCAGTGTTCTTGAGAACATAGGTTGGGAATCACTGATTCAATTGCAAAGGTTATTATAGTCAGAATCTGTGCATTAGGACTCATTAAAATGAACAAAAGGTCTCAAATAAAAAATCATTTCAAAGTTAATACCATTTAATTTCCACTTCATTTAGAAGTTTCTATTACTTCCAAATGACTTGCTTTATAAAAATAATAAAATAGTAAGTAATTAGCATAACAATTATACAAAGACTTTTAAGAGGGATTAAAACATCTTGTTCTACTAAGGATGTTAATATGCTTTTAGAATCTTAAAGTATTTACATTATTTTTCCCCCCAAATCCCTCACCTCACATATATATCTTTTTTTTGGTGGTATATTTAAGTTCTATTATCTTAGTAAATTTCAATTATACATAGCAGCGTTATCAAATATAGTTACCATGTTATATAGTCGATCCAGAGACCTTATTTTGAAAATCTGTATGTCTTTTCAACCTCTCCCTATATCTCCCACCTCCCAGTCTCTGCCAAACACTTTTTAAATCTCTATTTCTAAAGGTTTGACTTTTTCTTAGATTTTACATACAAATGAGATCACATAGTATTTGTCTTTCTCTGTCTGGCTATATCCACCTAGCATAACGCCCTTAAGATCCATCCATGTTGTAGCAAATGGCAGGATATCCTTCCTTCTCATGGATGAATAAAATTCCATTATACATATACATCATATCTTCTTTATGTATTCAAAATTGGAGTCATATCTTCAGGCTCCACTTCTAATTCTAGTTCTCCTGCTATTCCCACCACATCTGGAGTTACTCCCTCCACTGAAATCTTGAACCCCTCAAAGTCATCCACGAGGGATCACCTTCTTCCAAACTCCTGCAAGTGTTGCTATTTTGACATCTTCCCATGAATATAGAATGTTTTCTTAGTGGCATCTAGAATAGTGGATCCTTCCCAGAAGCTTTTCAATTGACTTTGCCCAGATCTATCAGAGGAATCACCATCTATGGCAACCATAGTCTTACAAAATGTATTTCTTAAATAATAAGACTTGATAGTTAAAATTACTCCTTGATCCATGGGCTGCAGAGTGGATGTTATGTTAGCAAGCATGAAAATAACATGAATCTCTTTGTACATATCCATCAGAGCTCTTGGGTAACCAGGTGCACTGTCAATGAGCAGTAATATTTTGAGAGGAATATTTTTTTCAGAACAGTAGTTATTATGTTCAGGTACATTACCTCTATACCCAGTTGGTCGAGAGTTTTTAGTCATAAATGAAATTTGAATTTTGTCAAATTTTTTCTGCATTTACTGAGATAATTGTATAATTTTTAACCTTCATTTAGTTAATGTGATGTATTATATCACAGTGATTAATTTCTGGATGTTGAAACATCCTTGCATCCCTGGAATAAATCCCACTTGAATGTGGTGTATGATCTTATTTTGCTGAATTTGGTTTACTAATATTTTGTTGAGATTTTTTGCATCTGTGTTTATCAGGAATATTAGTCTATAGTGTTCTTTTCTGTATTCTCTTGTCTTGTTTTGGTATCAAGGTAATGCTGGTCTCATAGATGAGTTTAATAGTGTGCCCTCCTCTTACATATTTTGGAAGAGTTTGAGAAGAACAGGTATTAACTCCTGATTAAATGTTTTGTAGAATTCACTAGTGAAGCCATCTGGTCCTGGTCTTTACTTTGTTAAGAAGTTTTTCATATGATTTAGTCTCCTTATATATTAATTGGTCTGTTCAGATTTTCTACTTCCTAATAATTCAGTCTTGGCAGAATATATATTTCTAGAAATTTATCCATTTCTTCTAGTTATCTAAGTTGTTCGTGTATAACTGTTCATAGTACTCTCTTATCATTTGTATTTCTGTGGTATCAGTTGTAATGTTTCCTCTTTTATTTACTATTTTATTTATTTTAGTCCTCTTTTTTCTTGTTGAGTCTAGCTAACGGTTTGTCTATTTTATTTATCTTTTTAAAAAAAGCCATTAGTTACATTGAGTTTTTTCTATTGTTTCTCTAGTCTTTATTTCATTTTATTTCACTCTGATCTTTTTATTTCCTTCCTTCTGCTAACTTTGGGCTAAGTTTGTTCTTTTTTTTTCTAGTTTCTTGAGGTAGACTATTTTCTGAGTTTTTGCTCTTATTGTAGGCATTTATCACTATAAACTTCCCACTTAGAACTGCTTTTGCCACAGCCCAAATTTTTGTTATTATATTTCCATTTTAATTTGCCTCAACATATCATTTGATTTTCCTGTTGATATCTTCTTTGGCTCATTGGTTGTTCAGTATCTTGTTGTTTAATCTCCATATATTTGAGAATTTTCCAGTTTTCTTTTTGTAACTGATTTCTAGTCCAGGATTCTTATGCCAGCAAAGCTTTTTATTTATACAGGAGAGATTAATATAAACTTCTTTTAGTCATTAATCTAAGGAGAAGATAGTCATAAACTAGAGGTCATCTGCCTAATGTTGTCACAGGATCCTAAAAAAAAAAATCTTACAGGAATGATAAATTAACATTTTATATTTAAATAATTCATTGTGGATTAGATTAGGCCTATATAAGCCACAGGAGTATTCTTTTGTCCAACAGACCTATGGACTATTTTAAAAATAGAGCTTCCCGGATCCTTTTCACAGGTGCACACACTAGTCTTGGCACTTACCGCCTTAGTATAACCATAGTCAATAAAAAAATGTATAGTGTAAACATTTTTTTTTACTCAGTACTCCATCCTACAAAATACACACGATCCAAGTGGTTCTGTCAATCACAGTGCCTCATCTCACTTATGATCAAACAGTTGGGCATGTGTCCCAGTCAGGAATAATCCATAGACTTACCTCTGGCAAGTCCAAACAGAGTGTGTTCCAGGGTTGCTATATGGACATGGGAAGAAAAAGTCTCTTTTCCTTTTTACCTGTTAGAATTAGTAAGCTGGCAGGTTGTGAATGGGGCTGACAGTGGATATCTTTCCTGCCATGTGGAAATAATCTATCTGCTGCATTAAAGCAACATGAAGAGAAAAATGGATCTAAAGATGGAGAGAATGACCCCAGCATTTAAGCTTCTGAATATAGGCATGTCCAAGCCAAATCCATGACTAAACTTTCCAGTTACATAAATCAATACTTTCTCTGTTTTATGTAAGACATTTTCAATTGGGTATCTATAAATTCCCACAGAAATTTCTGACTGATATAGAAAACAAAGAGAGACAAAGCTTTAAATTCCACTCATGATTTAGGATTCTATAATGGTATTTATGGGGATACAGCAACAATTCAACAATTCTATTGTTGATATTTCACGGTGTAGTGTTTATATCCCTTTATGTTTCATTCTGTTCTAGGCATGTCTCTTGTAAGCAAGAATATTTTAAAATGCAGTCTCAGAATCTCTGACTTATTAAAACTAAATTTAGTCTCCTACCTTTGTTTTATTTGTTGATATATTTGGACTTACTTTAGCATCTCATTTTATGTTTCTTATTTACTCTCAATTTATTTTTTTGACTTTTTTCACTTTTCCTACATCTTGTTAGACTGATAAAGATTGCTATACCCCTCTTATAGAGGTTAAGAAATTATCCAAGGTCACACATTAGGCAGCATGAAAATGGAATTTGGAAGCATGCATGGCTTGAATCCAACATTGTCACACTTAACGACTAGATAATATTGCTTCCAGGGTGCAGAAGGATAAGTATTTGCTTAAAACATTTACAGTGGGAATGGAAACTCAAGGATAAGCAAAAAAGATGGTATTAATTTGAATTAATTGAAGTTAAAGAATGACTAATGTTAAAACTTAAAAAGACAGAGGCATGTAGTATGAACTGATGTAATTCTTCTTTGAGTGACTTGATGTGTGTTGTCCAAGTAATAAGATAACAGATATAGAGAACAGGGGGGATATTTTTAGGTGGGATGGCAGTATGTCATCCAGGTGGAGACATTCACTAGGTAGTTTGTTAGAAATTGTCCAGTTCAGAAATGTTGTCTGGGCTAGAATTACAAAATGCATCATGTCTAAATGTCTGGGGAAGCCATGGACTTAGATAAGGGCACTTAGAGGGACTGTGTAATAAAGTAAAGCCAGAAGAAAAGGATGGTATTGTAAGTTAACACACAGAAGTCTATGATGTAAAGTTTAAATAAATTAATAGGTGCAGAGCACTGGAAACAACACCTCAGGTAAAGTAAGTATTAAATAATGGTCAGCTGATGAGGATAATAATGATGAAGATGATAAATAATACAAACATACTTTTTTTTTTTAGGTCCAAGTCCAAAATCAGCCTTAGAGAATTAGTCCATTATTTACCTCATGCAATAAATACTCTCCAACTCTCATTCTGAGCTAGGAAAAAATATTGAGCTTGATACCCCAACTATGTTTTGCTTCTAATGAAAAAGGGAATGAATACTAGTAAAGTGAGGATAAAAAATATTTGTATTTTCTCTCACAATGATTTCTCAGCTTCTGCAACAACTAAACTAATTTCTAAGGTTGCTAAAATGATCTTAGATAAATAGTGGGGAGTTTTATATAGTAGCCATACAAATTTTCTTCCACAAAAAGCAGAGTAAGATTTATCTCTTAACAGTTTATTTTTACATTTCTCATAAATTCCATTATATAATTTGGTCATGTTCAACTATATGTGAAAAGCACTTTTCCTCTTTTCCTCCAAACACATCTTCACATAGTGAAGGTGAAATTTGTGCAACCCTGGGGATTTATAAAAGAGAGAGGTGGAAGGAGAAGTTGAAAGGCGAAGAGTCAGTTCAAATTGTCAAGACATGTGGGCTGTGTGAATTTCACCCAGGGGAATCTCCTATTCTCATTGTCAAAAGCCAAGAGATCTTGGGAAGCAAGAAAGACAATTCAAAAGTGATGGGAAAATCTCAAGCCAAACAGCGAAATTGAATTGTAATATTTTACAAGTTGTGAAACAGTTTTATTCCAAAGGACTTTTTAAAGAACAAGCATCATAAAAATTGAAATAACACTGGAAGGCAATGGAATTTCCAAATTAATTTACATTTTCTTAATTTACTTTTTATTTTTAAAAGATAAAACTTGATCATTTCCAGTGCAACTGCAAATTGCATACACGTTTAACACCACACACCCCACTCCAGATAGTTTAATTTTCTTTCAAATATATTATGTTTCATCCAATTCTGATATATTTTTCCTCCTATTATTTTTCAAAAGAAATTGATGCTGAAATTAATAAAATAACAATTTAAAGATAATTTTAAGATAGCACCCCATTGTGACACCCTCATATAGTCATAAGTATCTGCTCTGCATTGTATGTTGAACTGAGAATAATCAATATTGTATTAATTGTTCCTTGCAAAATTACTATCATGTCCATTTTACAGAAATAAAAAACTTTTTAAGGTCAAGGAGTAGTAGAATTAGGACTAGGATTATACTGCTTCAAAATTCAAGTAATTGTTAATTTATTATATCAAACTCTTCCTGGTTTAAGGATTTTGAATGTCATAGTGTGAAGAAATCATCTAAAAATTTATTAAACAGTGTAGGAAACTGAACTGTAATAAACAAATTGCTGAAGACTCACTGTGGACAATTCTAAGAGTCAAAAACTCCAAGGGGACCTAGTCATAGGATGGGCTTCACAACATTGTGAGATTTACCTCCAAGAGCTCAACCAACTTTCCATGGTAAATATGGGAGAAAAATTCTCTCCTGCTTCTGGCAAGAGAGAGGAGAAAGGAACCATTTGAAGTAATCCAGAGTACTCTGTTCTTAACAAGGCTTGCCCTAAGGGGGAACTAGTTAACCAGAGCCTAATCAGCTGGGGTATTACCAGAGCCTAACTGGGGTAGGGGAATATCCAAATCCAGCCCACTTTAACTATCCTGCCCCACCTAAGGGGTGAGGAAAAAACAAACAAATATACAAACAGAGAAACTCTTGTGAAATTCACATGCAGAGGCATAGACTCACTCAAAAATGGAGACCTAATCCATTATAGGACTATAAAATGCCTCCACTGCCCTCACAACTCACCATCACATTACTAAAGGTCTACTTACAATAGTTCATTTTACCTAGTTCACCATGTCTGACTCTCAAGAAAAAATTAGAAAGCATATCAAAAGGCAAAAAACACAATCTGAAGAGAAAGAGTAAGCATCTGAACCTAACATGGCAGTGATGTTGAAATTATCAGACTGGGAATTTAAAACAACTACCATTAATTTGCTAAGGGCTCTAACGGATAAAGTAGATAGCATGCAAGAATAAATGGGCAATGTAAGCAGAGAGATGGAAATCTTAAAAAAAATCCAAAAAAGAAATATTAGAGATCAAAACCACTGTAACAGAAATGAAGAATGCCTATAATGGACTGGACAGAGTGGAGGAAAAAAAAATCTAAGCTAGCACATGTATAAACAGAATCCTAAAAAAACAAAAAGCAAAGAGAAAAAAGATTTAGAAAAAAAAACCCAATATCCAAGGACTATGGTACAACTATAAAAGGTATAACATATGCATAAGAGGAATACCAGAAAGAGAAAAAAGAAACAGAAGAAATATTTGAAACAAATTAATGTCAGACACCAAACCACAGATCTTGGAAGCTCAGAGAACACCAAGCAAGATACATATATTAAAAAATTTTACACCTAGGCATATTACATTTTAACTACAGAAAATAAAATATAAAGAAAAAATCCTGAAAGAAGACCAAGGGAAAAATAATTTTATTTATAGAGAAGCAAAAATAAGAGTATTACATCCTACTTCTCCTCAGAAACTGCAAGTAAGAAGAGAGTGGTACAAAATATTTAAAATGTTGAGAGAAAAAACCCACCAGCCTAGAATCTGTACCATGTGAAATAGGTTTCAACCAGGGACATAAAAAAGTAAGAAACAACTTTGAGATTAACACTCACTGTTGGAGTGAATCAGGTGTTCTTGACATGTGGCTGTTATGAGAAAAGATCTATTTATCATCAGTTCTGACTCACCTCTGTCCAGCTGGGTCATCATTTCCAGATAGAAATATTCCTCTTGGCATCCTTGGTAAACTTTCGTGTTAATAACTTTTTTAACGTGACACTTCTTTCACATTCTCTGGATCATAATTTTTCTGTAAATAAAAAATACAATCAGAGGGAGAGGCAGCAAAAAGTCACTGAATATCTTAAGATAATGTTTACCTTATTCCCATGCCTAGAGTGCCCATACATTGATTTACTCAAACATAAACTCTCAGTTATTGAGTTATTTCTCTCATACTCAGAGCTAATTTTATAACTTAAAGAAGATAGATAAACACGAAAGGGAATATGGAAGGAAAGTGTGGTCAAGATTGAAAGAGTGATTATACCTTGTCACACTCCGCCAGCTAAGTATGAGAGTGCCACTTGCTCTAATCCTTACCAACAATTGCTATAGTCAATCTTTCCAAGTTTAACTATTCTAGTATATGTGTAGTAGTACCATATTGTGGTTTTAATTTACCTTTCCCTAACCACCTAAGATATTAAGCTCCTTTTCACATGTTTATTTGTTATTTTTTATATCTTCTTTTATGCTGCATTTATTCAAATGTTTTGCCCTTTTTTATAAAGATATTTGATTTCTTATTATTTAGGTCTAATATTTCTTTAGATACTATGAATAGAAGTTCTCTGACAGATATATGGACTGGTAATATTTTCTCCTAGTCTATAGATTGTCTTTTTATTTTATTTAAGGTACCTTTTGATAAATATGTTTTTAATTTTAAAGATGTCAAACTAATCATTTTTTGTTTTGTGGTTAGTTTTTTTCATGCTAAGAAATATTTTTCTACCCCAAAGTTGTAAAATTTACCCCAAAGATATATAAATTTTCTCTTAGATTTTTTTTCCTAGGTTTTTATAGTTTTAGCTCATATTTAGAACTATCATTCATTTTGATTTAATTTTTATGAATGATAAAATTTTACTATTTTTTTTCAATAAGACATTCATAATGTTCCAGCCCAATTTGTTGAAAGATTATTCTTTCCTTGCTGAATTTCCTTTGCTCATTTGTTGAAAATCATAGGCTATATCTGTGCATGATTCTATCAGGACACTATTCTATTCCATTTCATTGATCTGTATATATCCTATCCTAAAACCACATTGTCTTAATTACTGTAGCTTTATTTTAAGTTTTGAACTCAGAAAATGTAAGTCTTCTGCATATATTCTTCTCTTTCAAGATTGGTTTGCCTGGTCTAGATTATTAGCACTGACCATATAAATTTAAGAATGAGTCCATTAATTTATATATCAAAGTTGCAGTAATGTGTTAGAATTTCATTGTATCTATAGATCAACTTAGGGCAAATTGATACCTTTAAAAGTTTGAGTCTTTCTACACATGATCATCACATATAACTTCAATGATTTAGGCTCTCTTTAATAGCCCTCAGCAATATTTTGTGACTTTCCTGTATATAAAAAGATGTTATCTTGCATGTATTTTGTTCCTTATATCTGTTGCTTATACTCTTGTAAAGGTTTCACATTTTCAAAATAATTTTGCTTGGAAATAAAATTTATTTGTGTATATTGGCCTTGTGTCATTTAACCTTGTTAATTGCACTTATTAGTTCCTTTTTTAAAAATGTTACTAGGAAATTTTAGGATTCTTCCATATACACAGTCATACCATCTGCAAATAAAGATAATTTTATTTTTTGTATACCATTTTATCTCTTTTTTTCTCCCTTTAACTGTACTTACTAGAATTTCTAATATGATGTTGAATATAAGTGCATTAGTCTAGTGAATCATATTGACTGATTTTCAAATATTAAAATAGCCTTACATTCCTGTGATAAAACTGACTTGGTCATAATATATGTTCCTTGTATAGAATGCTGGTTGGATTTGCTAATATTTTGTTAAGGTTTACCAGTGTTAATGAATAATATTAGCATTTTTCTTGTAATGTATTTGGCAGAATTTGAAAATATCCCCACCACTGTATGTTCTGAAAATGTTTGTATAAGAGTTGTAATATGTTTTTATTCTTAAAAAATTAACAGAATTGACTAGGAAAGGAATTTTGTCTTGGAGTTTTTTCTTTTCTTTTTCTTTTCTTTGCTGGCAATGTTTTAAATTATTATTACATATCATTTAGTCAATACATGGTAATACAAGTTTTCTATTTCTTCTTATGCCATTTTTGTTAATTTGTGTCTTTCAAGAAATTTGCCCATTTTATCTAGGTTGTTGAATTAACGGGCATAACTTTTTCACAATAGTTCCTTATCATTTCAATATCTATAGATTCTCTAGTGATGTCCTACTTTTCATTTCTGTCATTGGTAACTTGTGGGTCTTTTTCTACTTTTTCCTTCATCAGTGTAGCTAGATTTTTATTAATTTAATGATTCTTTCAAAGAAAGTGCTTTTGGTTTCATTGATTTTCCCGAAAGTTTTCCTCTTTTCTATTTTATTGATTTCTAATGTTATGTTTATCTTTCCTCTCTTTTACTAAATGTAAATTTAATTTGTTCTTATTCAAACTGTTTAAGGTAAAAATTTTGACCATACAATTTTAGATTATTATTCTTTTTTAATATATATAATCATTGAGAGGTATGAAGCTTCCTATAAGCACTGTTTGGGCTACATCCACAAATTTTAATGCCTTATATTCAATACCATTAAGTTAAAAGTACTTTCTAATTTCCCCCGTTATTTCTTTGATACATAGGTTATTTAGAAGTATTTTGTTCAGATTCTAAATACTTGAGGCTTTTCTAAGATATTTTATTATTGATTTCTATTTTCTCTTGGGAAGAATAAATTCTTTAAAAGATTTCAGTCATTTTAAATTTATTGAAACTTGTTTTATGGTCCAGTATATGAACTCTCCTAGCTAATGTTCCATGTACACTTGAGAAAAATGTGTATCCCACTGTTTTTGGATGTAAAGATTTATTAATGTCAATTAGATCATTTTGGTGGAGAGCCTTATTCAAATTTCCTTGCTTATTTTTCTGTAATTAGTTTACCAAATATTGAGAAAAGATGAAATGATTTAGTCAAAATTGTATATTTATCTGTTTTTTTCCTGTTAGTTTTGTTTTATGTATAATGACCCTATATTATTAGGTGCACACACATTCAGTATTGCTTTATCCTCTTAAAGAACTGTCTATTTAGTCATTATAGAACAACTCCAGGAATCCCTGGTAAGGTCTAGAGTAATTCTACACGATGATTAATTTAGTTTCACTACTGATGTATGGCCCTTTTGGCATCTCTGCAAAATGCCATGTGTGTTTCATGAGGTTCCTCCAATCTGGTTAGTTAAACTCAACACTTTCCCAACGCTATGAGAGTTCTGGACATTTTCCATCTTATGGCTCTGTGGTAGTTGTACTTCCTTAATAGTTATTCTTTGCCTGGCCTTGTGGAGTCATTCTATGTATGGTAATTTAGTATTCAGCCAAAGAATCAAGGTGACCCTTGCAGATCTTTGGAGCTCTTTCTCTGAGTAGCCTTCTCTTGGTCAGTACTCTACCTTCCAAATACCAGTTCTCTAAGCCTTGCTAAACTCCAATTTCTGTGTATTCAATTCAGCATGATTACGAAGCCATGCTTATGCCACTTCTCCTTGTGCCAGGGTCCAGTAATTAACTCCATTCAGAAATACAGGGCATTAATAGGGCTCATTTGGTTTTTGTTTTTTTCTCTACAGTTCACAATTCTTTGCTGCCTACTCTCAAATGAATAGAAACAGTCGTTTCATAAAACTTTTCCAGTTTTATAGTTGACTATGGCTGGATAGCAATTTGAGTATCATTACTTCATCAGGGTTGAAAGTGGAACCCCTATTCAATTTTGAAATATTATTATTTATATTTCCTAGGTTAAAATAAATATACCTTCTCATAAATTTTATCCATTACTCCTCATTTTCCCTTTTGGCATAAAACAGATTTCTCCTATACTTCTCTTACTTACATTATCAAAAACATTGCATTATATTACCTTACTTTACATTTTTACAAACAACACTGAAGTATGAAATAGTTTTGCTTATATTAGTCATGTCAGCCAAGTACTGAAGTTACCCATTTGTGTTCATCATTATACTCTAACATGGGTTCAGTTAACACTTTTTTAAAAAGAATTTCAGAGGCCCTATTCATTTTGCGCTTAGTATTTTTAACTCTGTTCTCAACTATTTATAACACTTTTGGTCCTTTATTTATAGTTTGCTTTATTATTTTATTGAACAGTAACATATGTCCATTAAATGAGAACTAAGAATTACCAAAATGGAGATAACTCACAATCCATATAACCTTTTCTCTATCTTTTTAATTGGCATAATTCTTAATGCTTTGTTTAGTCATATTTTATAAGATTTTCAAAGTAGGCAGTAAATGTTTACTAAGAGAAGATTTTTCCAGAAGAAATTTCTAACTCAAATTACAATATTGCCATAATGAGGAACATCAATATATAACAAAATTTTTTCTTTTTAAATTTCAACCAAATGCCATTTAGAAATAGAGCACTGACCCCCTCCACAATTTTAAAGAATTCTTGATGTGGCCAATTATATCAGATGTGATTTCTGTAAGTGGTGATTTTCTTCAGAATATTTGTGGCAAGCTGGAGCATGCCATTCTTTCAAATGGGAACTTTTCCATGCCTTACGTATTTACCATGATTCACATCTCCATTGCATAGGTTATACCTTTGAAAGTATAAATATTTTAAGGTAACCTCATTCATAAAAATTCCAATGACTTACATAATGACACAAAAAATAATTAACATTTATTAATAATTACTTTATATTTTATGTTACGCATTTTACATACACCACGAATTTAAGTCAACATTCTCACTATTTCTTCATTGCTTTCTTTCTCCTTCTTTGGTGAGTTGAAAATCTTGCTTAAGGATATCTTCTTATCTTCTATCCTATCATAATATTTAGTAATGTAAACATCTACATTATGGACATAACTAAAAACCTGGTCTTACTTCCTGCATCTCTTCCATTTCATGGACTTTGAATATTCACCAGTATTTCAGCATTTTGGATCTCACTAACCTTAAGATCTATACAACTTCAATTTTTTTTTCAAAATTAGACCCTGTAGTAGGGCCCTGTTGAGGGAATCCACTCTCTCTCTTTCTCTTTCTGTACACACACACACACCCACTCACACTTCGCATATCTACAATATAGCATCTTTTGACATACTGCAATAGCCAAAAGGATGCATTGGAAGATGGTGAACTTGCTTTGAGATTATTGTTTGGTTTTGAATAAAATGGAACATTGATTTGAGAAGTCCAGAAGAAAATTAGAGTTATGGATCTGAAGCTTCAGAAGACGACTAAAGCTATACATATGTATTTGGATTAATCTATTTGCAAGAAAACTTAAGATTCTGAGTTTAAGTTTTCCTTTTTCTTGAAGGTGTAGTTTTTTTACTGACATCAATACAATCATTGTTATTCTGAGTTCCTGTGATAGGTTAAGAGCTGTACAAGTAATAAATGTGTGATGGTGGGGTGTGTTATATTTGGGATTATTTTGTACCAAACGTGACGCTTATCATGCATTATACCTCATTTAATCATAAATAGAATTTTGGCTTCTGTAAATCTAAAAATAATATCACATAAGATAATTATAATGCTTTTCAATTGATCATAGCTAGAATTTTAAATGTATTTACCTGAATCCTTATACATTTGTTTTATTTACATTAAATTCAATGTCAGAAACATTGTAATTTTATTTCTCTAATAACAACTCCTTCACTGAGATTTACATTGTGTGACTCAATCTTCAAATTACTATCTTTCTCTGTTCCTAGAGAGTATTCTTAAGGAATTTAGATCCTGTATAACTGGAGTTTAACTTACTATGTAATTTTAAAAGCTCTGATATGTTTTCTGAGGCATGAGCTGAAGTATTATACAAGTTAATATTTTTTTTCTCTGCATAAACTGTTGATTTTATACCAAAAATATGCATTTATTGACAAATACCTCTTACAATAGGATTAAAATGTGAGTTTTTATCTAACATTCTACTTGAAAGATGGAGACTCCAACTAGCTTAAGTAAAGGGATTTTTACCATACCGCACTCTCCTGAGAAGGAAGACACTAGTAGAAAATAAGTTTTAAAGATGTTTACTTTACTATCATGAAGTTATACTTTCAGCTACTTTGTGAATACAATGAATATTTATTGAAAATCAATGTTAGATGCAGTATTTATCTGAATCTGTATCTTTTGATTGCATTTTTTTGGAAAATTTTTCTTTCTTACAAAAGCTGCTGAATGGTGGGATTGTTTTCCTTCTTCATTATATCTACTAATGAGGACCTAGTAATCAAGAATACCATATAGATGACATAGGCAAAGGTAAGCCTATGTCAAAGGCTTCAAAGGTTATGAAGACCTTGCTCTATTAATGGAAATGCTAGCATTTTCTAAACTAGGAAGCTAATCATGGATATCATATTTTCTTTCTATAAGCATTGGGAAGCATTTGTAATAGGAGTTGAAAATATATTTTTTTCACCAATGCTCAGTTTATGCTGTATCAGAATGATTTGCTTATGGGAGGTGTAGATATTTATTTATGAGTAAAATATTGTAGTGATCCAAAAGATTCCACCCCTCTTCTTCCCTTTACCCATGGCAAAGACCTTTTAATTTCTAACTTAAGAGAAGCTTAAAGGATCTTAACACTGATTTAAATGTTCATTAAGTTATAGCACATTCCCTTTCCTTGGCATTCATGGTGGAATTTTAGACAGAAGGAGATAGTAAATTTAAAAAGGAGGTGGGGAGTAACAATTAGACCTAAACCAATTTTGCCCAATTTAAATGTGTACTTATAATTAGCTCTGCAAGGTATTTGCCCCAGACTATTACTAATTTAACTTTGAGCAGATAAAAAAGGAAAGCATTTTCCTTTCAGTTTTATCTCTGCTGAGTTTGTGTTCATTGACATAGTAGTTAGTGGCATGTCTAGCAACAAGACAATCCCTGGGAGTTGAGTGCAGGAAGCCAAGAGGAGCAGACATGAAGGCTGTTGCTTTCTTCTTTCCAGGTAAGGATCTCTGGAAGCTCATCCCTGGGGTTCTCCTTAGCCAGCTTCTCCTCTTAACTCTCTCTCCCCCCTCATCCAGCATACGACAACAGTGATGCATTAATGGCTCACTGCTGGGAACACCATGGTGTGCATGATGGTATTCAGAAATCCTTATCCTCACATGCTTTTGCTGTGTAGTTCATTTTTTAACAAAGGACTAGAAACGAAAATGTGGATGTCAGTGAAAGAGAAGAGCAGGAGGTAAAAGACCACTTTGTAGCAAATGAATTACATTCAAAGTCAATTTTTAACTAATTCTTCCTGTGGCTATTAAAAGAGCTAGTGTTACACAGAGTCACAAAGCAGTCCCCAGAAAATGAGTATCAGTGAGAGATCCACTTCTGGGCATAAAGCATCCTCTTTAGAGAAAATCATTCTTGAAGTCCGTATATTAAGTTTGTTCTCACTATTCTGAGGCAAGTTTAAAAAATATAGCAGAAAAGAAAGAAAAATGTTGGATTTACCCATTTTAAAGAGACCATAAATTGACCTCCCGCAGATGACAAAGTACTCAGTAGGAGAAAACAAACAAACAAAAAACCACAAAGAAACCCTTCACAGCCAACAATAGAGATTGCTTCAATTCAATTTCCTCTCATATACAGGATCTTGTTTTGTATTTTAGTCCCATAAAACATTTACTATGAGAAAATTCCTGAATATTATCAAACAACTAAAAAATAAAAGCCTAATGCACATGGGCACAAAACATTTTTTATAACTTCTTTGACCTATTAGCTAGCTGTAATATAAATTTTTCTGTTTACTCCTTTATTTGTTCAATCATTCCTTCTTCCGTTCCTCCCTCTCTCCCTTCTTTTCTTCTTTCCTTCCTCCCTTCCTTCTTTCCTTCCTTCCTTTATGAAAGGCCCTATTCCAAGCTCTGGGAAGTATTATGGAAAGCTAAATTTCTTTTCCTTAAAGAGCCTATACTAATAATTTCACTTATTAGCCTTTACCTTTTTTCTTTTTTTTTTTTTTTGCGGTACGCGGGCGTCTCACTGCTGTGGCCTCTCCCGTTGCGGAGCACAAGCTCCGGACGCGCAGGCTCAGCGGCCATGGCTCACGGGCCCAGCCGCTCCGCGGCATGTGGGATCTTCCTGGACCGGGGCACGAACCCGCGTCCCCCGCATCGGCAGGTGACCTCTCAACCACTGCGCCACCAGGGAAGCCCTAGCCTTCACCTTTAACGTGGGGTCTTACATCCTTAATTCTGTTGCAGTGTACAGTGACAACATCTATTTTAATTGTTCCAGAAAGGAGAGTCTCAGAAAAGTGCCTTTATTGCCACAGTTATCTAGTCTGTGTATTAGTTGCTTTGTAGAAACTTCTTGGAGGTGACCTCTTCAAGATATGCACATCTTGCCATCAACAATCCATAGGAGAGTTTGAAATGGGGTGTGAGAACTTGCAACATTTTACTTGGTGTCTTGGGAGACACCATTATCATGACCCCTTAAATTCACTGTCTTTGTAGACAACTTGCTATGGGAAAGGGGGACTTTGGAGTTAACTCAGCAGCTTCTGCAAATGAATGTTCCATGAGAGTATTACTGCAAACCCCAAGAGGGGACATTAGTCTAGCTCTTCATTAGAAGGGGCGAGAAAAAGCTGTCCTTTGTGTTCCTGGATAGGCAGACTTTATTCCAGTAGGAGTTTCTCTCTGGAATTCAATTCTCTGAAATTCTTAGTGCTCCCAAAGTCAGACTTGTCTTTAATGGAAATGGGATAAGGAGAATCTGAAAATGTCAAGTGCAGAGTTTTATTTTTCAAGGAGACTGTGGGTTTACAAATTGGGAGGAAAAAAAAAACCAAACAATTCCTTTAACCAGAATGAAATGCAATTGTAAAAGTCCAACACATTGCAATTTGACAATGTGCACTAACTGATAATGCCGCCCACTTGACTCATTTACCAATTTAAGGTTATTTTGTAATCTGCCCGTGAGCTTCCCAACATAATAGAAGAACTCTGTGTGAAAGTGTGTGTGTGTGTGTGTGTGTATGCATGGATGTGTGTATTGCTTTACAACAGCAAATAACTTCCCACAATGCTTAAGAAAATATAACTAACAACGCCTTCCTTCACTGTTCCCTTACATAATAATGATATTTGCGTAGAGGTAATTTTTTTCAAAGTTAAATTTTAGTGCAATGTGTGGGTAAACAAAATGCAACTGAAATTTCAAAAGCCTGTAAATAATGTTTAAGAAAATAATTGAGAACCGAGGGGAAATATGGATGAAATTGCTGGAAGTGTTTAAATTTTCATAGAATGAAAATGGAACCTGAGTAGAAAAAACTCAATATTTGATAATAAAAGTATTAAAATTGACAAAACCTGATTTACTAATCTATCTGTTCCTAAGTTTAATGTGAATACCTACAGAGGGACTTCCCTGGTGGTCCAGTGGTTAAGACTTTGCCTTCCAATGCAGGAGGGTACAGGTTCTATCCCTGTTCGGGGAGCTAAGATCCCACATGCCTCATGGCCAGAAAATCAAAAAACATAACACAGAAGCAATATTGTAACAAATTCAATAAAGACTTTAAAAAAAATGGTCCATATAAAAAAAAACCCTTAAAAAAATTAAGTCAATACCTGCAGAAACCAATATAAAACAATTTTGTCTTTTTCTATCACTCCAAAATATGCTCATAAGAGTGAATCATAAATGCAGAATGACTCCCCTTTACTAAACTTTTGTTTCTTACATTTTAGAATTTTGAAAATATCTAATTTATTAGACATGTTCTATATGTACTAATTAGAGAAAAAGATTTTGATTGGGTCTTCTATCTATACCTAAGGTGGATATTGTAATGAGTGCTAAACTCAAATCAATTATATCATTGTGATTTTTTTTACAATACTTGTAAAAGTAGAAAAATTAATAAAGCACAGCATTAAAAAAATTTCTAGCAGTGGTCTTTGTCAGAAAAATAATTACAAATTATCTACTCATCATGCTAGACTTAGCCCTTTACAAAGAGCTCTGTATAAATTCTATGCTCTAGGAATTTAAAAGTGAAGAGATGAATTGCCATATTAATTTGGTACTTTTTGTATACCAATGAATATTTTTAGAATGTTATAGAACATATGGCTTGTGGCTTGAAATGAAAATAAAGAGTTTTTATAAGTCTATGAAAGGTGACCTCCCGGCTCTGTCTGAACAACTCTAAGAGTGGGGAATTCATTGCAACATGAGGGAAACTGATCCTTCGAAGAAAGGCTGAGAAGTCTCTCTCCTCTTTTAACCAATGGGCCAAAGATTATTTTCTAAAGCAATCATGACAGATTTCCCATAGCTTCTTAGCTCTTAGATTATTTGAAGCCATTTGTCCTAGTTTGCTCCCTTAAATTTCCAAAGAGGTCCTGTAATTTAAATAAATCTTTATTTTTCACATTTCTTTTTTATATTATGGTAGTTATTAGTTTCCAAGCCTTATAGCCCATTAGTTTTAATAAGCTAAGAGCTTGCTCTTTAATTATTTCCCACCATGTAACTTATTAGCACTTCCAGAAATCTCTATGCTTCTCTATTCTACATTCTCTCTCTCCACTGCTCACCCTTTTCTCCCCACTTTGGCCTCTGTCATATTTTTTTAGGCCTGGTCTCCATGGGATTAGAAGCTTGGGTGTTACTGTTTCTTCCCTTCTTTGGCTCAACTTCACCTCTAAACAATATTTTTGGCCCCTCTCGCCATGTCCTCCACACATATCCATAGTCTTAACATAGTCCCACTCCAGTTGCACACCAACCTGGTTATAGGTATCTGACCCAAATCAGAGGTCAGACATGCGGCTTTCTCAGAGAGATTTTTTTTTTTGCGGTACGCGGGCCTCTCATTGTTGTGGCCTCTCCCATTGCGGAGCACAGGCTCCAGACGCACAGGCTCAGCGGCCATGGCTCATGGGCCCAGCCGCTCCGCAGCATGTGGGATCTTCCTGGACCGGGGCACGAACCCGTGTCCCCTGCATTGGCAGGTGGACTCTCAATTGGCAGGTGGACTCTCATTGGCAGGTGGACTGCACCACCAGGGAAGCCGTCAGAGAGATTTTTGAATATTTCATGAGTTCCATGTCCCAGGGGTTTCATTTTTCCTCTGTCTCTGGGCCTTAACAGAATGGTGGCTTAGGTATGCTGAGATTTCATATCTGTGGCAAATTATGGCCAGTTCAAGCACAGTGAAGGCTTTATTGCTGAGCTGGTGAGTGTATCTCTTCTGACTGCCCTTAACATTCTTCTTAGTCTCATACTTTGGCTTCTCACAGAAGGTTTCCAGTTAAGAATTCATTTCCAGGTTCTTGGAGGGTTCATGCATAAAACATTTCCCCCTAAAGGTTGGGGATCTAATTCAATGCAGAGTTCAAAGTGGAAGGAATGTTCCAACCACTGGTGTTATTGTAGCTGCTAGACCTAGAAAACTTCACCAGTCCTGGAGATTCTCTTTCTTCCTTAAGAGATGACTATACTATGACACAGTAAACTATAGGTTTTCAGGGAGCCAATCTGCGCCAACTTCTTGGGTGGATAATGTCTTTCTTTTAGCTAAGTAGGTTGGACTATTGCTACAAGGTTATTGGAACACCCATTCTAGCAGCATTGAGGTCTATTTCTGTGACCCTACTCAGATTGGAATGAACATAAATATTATACTTAGGATATGAGAGAGGGCAAAGTTATTGACCCATACAGGAACGAGAATACAATGACTGATATCTGTATTTTTGTTTCAGTAAGTCTTTAAATGAACCCTACATAATAAACTTTTGTGAGTCCCTGTAATTCCTAACTTTTCTAAGCATATGTCTTAGCTCCAGATTAAGGCTACTGATAAGATCATATTTTTCTGAGATTTCAACTGATGACTAATACTTATACTCAGTGCATGAAGGGCTTACCTCAACGGGGATATCTAATGGCCCTTTCCCCCTAACTCACTGTAATACCTAATGGAACTTTGATTTGGTGTCCTACTCTCAGACTGAAGTTATTAGAGACTTAGTACAATTGGTGGCTTTAAGGATCAAGCTGTGGTATGTTGGATCCAAATTTCCACCAGACCTAAGACTGAGCCCAGATGGAGGAGCACTGCTGATGGATTGTCACAGGTGGAGGTAGGGGTTTATGTCCATGGCTCTCATCCCATTCAACTACATATGGCAGAATAAATTGAGAGGCATGTCATTTATTTCCCATTGTGCATAGCCTCTTCTAGCTGGAAGTCCACTAATTCTGATCTCACTTCCCTTCACAGCTATAAGTTTAGACTCTTGATTTTTTTTTAGCAGCCACAAAACACTGTGGGATTATATTGAACTTGTGGAAAACTAAACTATCAGTACTCTTTTGTGTAATTTTCTGTTAATTCAGGTCTTCACACATCCTGTACTTGTCAAATCATTTTTTTTTTAAGTAAAAAATTTGTACATGCATCATTGGTCTAGAAGAAGGAGATATTTGGAAACTGGACTCAATCACGTATAAGCTATCCCTTCCATATCTGCCTTTTTTTACATTTTGTTAGCTATGGTCATTTCCCTTTACATTTAATTTATTCTTTTACCAATAAAAACTGTTTTTCCCATGTTTCAGACTTACATAAAAGATAGTACTTGAGACTAATTTGAGAAGAAATCCTCAATTGTATTCCTTGTGATAAAAAAGATTAACACGAGGATATTTTGGTAATGCCCTTCAAGTCAAGATGAATTTTGACATAAAGTGTCAAAACCAATTCTACATAGCCCTGTTCCAAGGTGGGCAAGGGCTGAGGGAAAATGGTGCAGCAAAACTTTCTTGGCTTTGGGAATTCCCTGGCGGTCCAGTGGTTAAGACTTCACCTTCCAATGCAGAGGGTGTGAGTTTGATCCCTGGTCGGGGAGCAAGGTAGGATCCCACATGCCTTGGGGTCAAAAAACCAAAACATAAAACCAAATCAATATTGTAACAAATTCAATAAAGACTTTAAAAATGGTCCACATCAAAAAAAAATCTTTAAAATTTTTTTTAAAAAGTTTCTTGGCTTTGCTTTTCCTCAAATGTATATTTAATACCAGTATTACCAACAAAATATCTACACTCAATACCTCCATTATGACACATTAAACAGAGACACTCTTATCAAAGGAAACATTACTGAAAAATTTTTAACTATCCATCTGAATGCAGTGAGGAGAAAAATTGAAGAATTATATCGATGAGAACCTCCAGTAAGCACAAATCTGTCTGGAAAGGACTACAGTTTTCAGTCACGGGACTTTGGGGTCAGAGCAATGCTAAACATTTGATTATTTTGATCATTTTCCTGTATGGACCTAAGCAGAACAGTTTTATGAAATGGTAATAATGTATTTCTTCAAGATATTTTACTTAAAATATATTCAAGATGACAAGGATTGTGCAGTAGAACTCTCACTGACAATTACTAGCATACAGATGATTTCTTAGGAAAAGGTAATATACTTTAAGTACACTAAAAGTACTTTCAAAACTGCTAGCACCTCATGGGAACACTTTGAAGAGTGTATTCAGAAAATTCAATTTAGCCTCTATTCTGTTGCTTTTATTTTTCTTATTCTTTATTGATAGGGACAATGATCGAATTTTCAATTATTCTAAAAGTCTCATATATGTTTTGTAACTCCTTCCTTTTATTTTATAAACATCAAAAATTTTCAACTCTATACTGTCCTAAAATTAAATTTATTTTTCTACATCTATTGCAATCAATTTCTACATAAAAATGGGAATTAAGTGACATTTTGCATTATATTTTTCACAATTTCACTTACAACACCTATGTTTTATTTCAGGTTTTTGTGTTTGATTTTGCTTTTTTTGGTTTAGGATTTTTCTCAAGACTGTTAATGCCTGAAAGATGGAAATTATCTCATCAATACCTAACTAATTTTGTACTGATTCATTCTTCATGTTACCCCTCAAATTCTATTTAAATAAGATTTGAATATGTGGACAATACTGTTATAGATTACCATTTCTCTGGACAATGTTAAAGAACTTAGATACTGCTGTTTATTTCTCATTAGAGAACAGAATCTTACTTTGAGGGCATTATAACATATGCCCTGGGAAATTTTCCAAGCTGCTTTGCTAAACACTTTCAAGTTCATTTGATCTACAAAAAACTTTATCTAGTAAAAATTGTATTAATGTGTGTACAATCACTAGAATTACCTTAGCCATTTTATTCATTCCTACCATCTTTATTATCTTTCACTCTACTAAAGAAATGACAAATATGAACCATCTTTTAGCAAATATTCTCAGATTTTAGTCATAGACATAGCTTGTCATGAAAAACAAGTAAAGGGATTGATGTTCCTTTTTAATACACTACCTGATTTACATTTCTTTAAGCCTTGGGCATACGGATCAGTTCTATTTTTGTGAATTCATTGGGTTGTCAAAAGTTAAGGGCAATGACTTGACAAATCATCTTCAGGAGAAGGTGAGTCTAAGAAACATATTTGCTTTCATGACTTCACGTAGTTAAAATAAAGGAAGAGAGATGCATAGTTTATGGCCTGTTATAGCAGTAAATGTGTTTGTGAAAACTATTCCTCAAACTACTGTTTTCCCTGTATGGCATACATTTAAATACTAAGACCCAATTTTCCTGTATTTCTAATTTTAGGTATCCGGAGTTAGATGGGCATAGTAGTCACCAATACTATGTTCTATTACACAATTACCTACCCAATGCCAAACATCTAATCTTATCTCTGGGATAAATTAGATTCTAAAATACTATGCCAAATATTTTTTAGAATTTCAGACTCTTGGAGAGCACGTAAGTTTATTTATTTATACAACTTTTATTGAACACCTTCCATGAACAAAGTACTTTACTGGACATAAGGAACATTAAAATGAAGATGAAGCTTCACTTAACTGCTCTCAAGGAACACTGTTCCTAGTAGGAGAAACCACTTGCGTACTCGATAAAATAATAGTAAAAGTTACCATAATTATTTTATTATATGTGTGTGTTCATGAACTCAGATACAAATACTTCCATTTTATTTGTTTAAAGTATCTGTTGATTACAGTGAAGCCCCATTCCACCAAGATGGTGGAAACTTAATCTCATTTAGAACTAGGGCCCCCCACTCCTTTTTCAGGGTTTCATCTCTGTTCTGAGAGGATTTATGTAGTAGGAAAATACTTTTGGGAGTGGAGGTAGGAAAGCCTTTTAATCTTCCATCATGTATTTCTACTTGAGAAAACCTGCAATATGTATCTAAAAAATGATTCCAGTCAACAATAATATATCACATTTGGAAACCTCTCATGATCTTCTTGTCCAAAGTAGCAGTTGCTCTCTAAATTTCCTGCTTTGGGAATGGCATCTTCTCACCTAACAGCAACATGATACTAAGTGATGTAGATTATACCAGTTTAATTTATTTTAAATTATGTTCAAAACTGCCTGTCTCCCTCCATCTATATACTGGAAATTTGCATCTAGAATTATCATTATTTTTATCAGTGGTAGCAGTAGTAGTAGAAGTGAAAGTAATGAAAAACTAGTTGACATTGTTGAATCCCATTAAGTTGGTGCGTTGCCTATATTGGCTCTGCTAATGTGTCAGGCTTTCAGTCATCTCCTGAGATACCTTTGCCAAGGCTGATTCTTAAACTTAAGGGACTATCATCCCATTTTGCCTCACTAATGCCTACTCAGCCTTCATGTTTCAGAGTAGATACAATTCTCTAAGAAGCCTTTCTTGACTCCTTCAAGACTGAAATAAGTCTACTTTCTATGTGATCTTCCTGTACTTTGCACCAACCAGTATCACATATCATACTGAAATAAAATTATCTGTCATCTCAACTAGACAATAAGCTCTTTGAAGGGACACATATTTTTCCTGCTCTGGTTTTCCCTCCAGTGCTTGGCACAAAGGCTGGGATAAGGATTGAGTAACAGTATGGACATGTTTTCCCCTTTCCAAGGACAACTGCATATTTTTCTATCAATTACAGCTTAAATTTTAATTAAGTGATATGATATATTTAGTGGCCTTCAGTATTTCATGGTAGCAATGAATGCTCTCACATAGAGTCCCTATGAGCTCTTGGAGGCTCTACTTAGGGTCACCTTAGCTGTGACCTGGTCATGTGAGGCCAAAAGATGCCCTAAAGTGAGGGAGCTGATCTGTTTATTCCTAAGAAAGAGGATTTGCAAACTTAGCAGCAATGCAAGTAATGCCACAGCTGTCTTCCCAAATACCACTACAAAGTATATATTACCACACAATGATGTCAGATCCCTCATGTTATGTGAAGCCATGAGGGCAGTGACCTAGGACCCCTGATCAAGCAGAGCCCCAACGTACAGAGATTAAATACTGTGCTTGGGAGGACTGCCCCTTACCTACTCTCAGCCATGGGAGGGTCCATACCCCCATGTCAGATAGCTCTGACACTCACAGCCTCTTCCTCTGTAGCTGATGTGTAGATTAAGAAGAAGGCAATTATGTCCACACATCCTAACAAACAGACCCCCTTTCAGGTAGCATCTGAAGTACTTTAAGTAACCTCAAGGGCTTAAAACAGTCAGGCCTCACTGCACACGGCCACTTAAAGCTCTGGAAATCTATCTATTACTTTGCTAATTTCCTTCTCTCCCCTTCTGCCCAAACATTCTCATTGTGCACTCTGTAACCAAAAGAGGCCATAGGTGTCAACTACCTCTCCGAAATTTTCTCCACCTTGTCTTACCTAAAGTTTGGCTTTCTCCTAAGGACAATAACTTCTTTATGATCTTCTCTAGGGGTGTTATTCATTTTCTTAGAATTGAAAGGAAGATGATATCAAGTGCAATGCAGGTTCCAGATCATTCTTCTGTGACTGCCTTTTTAAAATAAAGATACACAATAACACTGCTTTGACATTCATGTTCTCTCTAGTAGACCTCCTGCTTCCTGTCACCCACCCACTTTCTGGATTTTCCACCCAAAGTGCACTTTGTCAACTGGCATCCTGTCTTCCTCTACACCTTAAGACGTCTGTCATCACGCCAGGTGATTCTGATCTCCTGATCAACGGCCTGACATAAATGAACTGATCAATGCTATAATTTTATATTTCAAAGCTGTTAAATTTTACTGCTAGTTCTCTGTCAGTAGAAAGACTGATACCCAGTGTTTGTGAAGACATGAAAGACATGAGAGAAGACATGAGAGAAATGACATCTAATAACTAGCAATGTCCAGCTGCTGTATAATATCAAATAACCCAGAAGTAAAACAAAATTGCTGACCACTTAAAATCCATTGTCCTATGGTGAAAATGTATTCCTTTAAAGAAAATGAGTTAACACTTCCATGGTGCTGGTGTTTCAGACTATCTGTCTGTATTCCTTTATAGGTTTGATTAGTAAGAACAACTTCCAAAACCCCAAGTATTTTCTTATACACTTGGTCTTCAGTTAGATCAAGATGTTTTGTTGACTATAGATACATTATCATCTTTTGGTTGAAAAATTTAGCTTTCCATCTAGAATGGCTAACTGAAAGACAGATGAGCAAAAATAGCCTTTAATTATTATTTCTCGCAAAATAAAATTTACACACACATATTTATTTATTTAATGCATATAAGAGTTCCATAAAGGTCTAGATATTTGCTACTGTAGGGAAGGAAAAATTTTTCTTCTCCACTTCTTTGCTCTTTGGCTAGTCTAATAATTAATTAACATAGGACAGATTAACAGAAGAAAACCAAATTTGACTATGTACATACAAGGGTCCCATAAGAATATGAGACTGAGAGGCAGTCAGGTAATTGAGGCTTATATTCTATTCTCAGCTAAGGAAAAGTGGGTAGATGTCTGGGGCTTCAAAGGGAAGGAAGACAAGTCACAGGAAGATGGGAAGAGCAAGCGTTTGGTAAACGAAGGTTTGCCATGCCATGCAGAGACAATGGGACACAGAGAAGACTTTGATCTCCAGGCCCATCTGAGCTCCCCAACAGCTTAGCACACCTAGCCCCTACTCTATGTAGTCATCTCTGGTGATGGTTCTCTTCCCGGACCAGGCCTTCCATCTAAATTCTCTTAGGCAGTTAAGGGAGAGGTAAAAGTTTTTCTTGAGTCTGCTGGGTCTTGCCTGCCTCCAGCTCAAAATAGTCTACATGCCAAAGTGACACATTTTGGAGAGACTTGTTCTGAACTCCTTTACTACTGAGAATGAACCATGCCTTTTTGATCATTTCTGTTAACTACCATGATTGATTTAACATACTCTGGATCATCAGGCAACTGTTCTAGTATTTGAGATCTTAAAATAAAGTACTGAAGTTCTGAGCAAGGATTTTAAATTTTAAAGGGAGTCAGGGTATTTCCCAAACTTCAGATTTATAATATAGTGAGGAGACAGTCAATGATCAAACCATATTCTAACTTCATCTCAGAGTTGAGATAACATATGTGGATTAATATTTATTTTTCTTCTTACCAGCTATTTTGATGTGTCACTCCTCTAAATTAGAAGACATTTTCAAACTGAACAAATAATAGACTGAAAGGATTTTAAAAGAAGGATATTGATTTTAGAAGATGATATTTAAAATTAGAAAAATAATACAACCATTTTAAAATACTCAAAACAAAGTAGGGAACTCATATTAAAATTGCAGGGCTAACTTCTTCATAGTATTCTTACTTAAGGCATACTGAACTTGTATTTTTGACATGATTTTCACAGAGCTAAATTTAGTCTTGAATATTTTTGTTTAGGAATATCATGCATTCATTTCAGCAAATTATGTAAGCTTTTAAATAAAAATTCACATGATATAACTATTTGTATATCTACTTATATGCATTGTTTTTATCTCTTGTTCTTAATCTTTCATTCCAAAACACATACACACACACACACTCACAGTAATGGAAAACTTATATTGAACAACAGAAAATTAAAGTTATATACTTTCTAGCATACTTAGGATAAACACAGTATTTAAAAATAAGAAATTAAATAAAATTCTATTTGCCATACAATGTAAAAAGTACAAATGTGAAAGCTTTAGGGAAGATTTCTGGCGAAAACAATCATAACAAAAGAGTATTTGAATCACAATATATAAAAAAAATTAAAACCAGAGACAATCTCTGTCTTCACAAACACTGGCTGATGCTAACACAGTTGCAGAAACCATGTATTTAGAGCTACATTTTACAAAACCTCACTGGCAAAAATCAATAGAAAGCTTTAGTGGGTAGAATGTGTGTAATAGTAACAAGTAGAAAGGTTAGTGTAGAAGTTAATGGTTCTATCAGGAATAAAACAGAGTTAAAATGTGAAGGAAAGGTCTACCACAAGTGGTTCATTAACCTTTTAGAACCCCAGTGTATCCTTGCTCTAAAGATTACAACAAACCCGATTCAGACTTTCCCAGCTTTTGCTAATACTCCAACTCAGCACAGTGTTGTGTATATTTCTTATGATAGAATTATTTTCAATACAATTATATGTTACTGTTAAAACTAAAACAGTAGGACTAGTTTGCAGCACACACCATAGAGTTTTGGGGTTTTTGTTTGTTTGTTTTCCTTTCAGGTCTCCTTTTTGCATCTGATACCATTTCAGACACAGTCATGTTTTTAATGGATAGCTGTACTTATCTCAGAATTCTGTTCATTTTCAGCTTATTCCTCACATTGATTAAATATTGGGAAGGGTGAGGAAGTTTTTGGACCCTACTTGCATCATTCAGAGAAATAAAATACTATCATTATCTTCTTTTGGAATACAAATATATTCTATGACCTCTGAATCACCTGGCCAAAGTGTTTTGGAGAAGGATGAGGATTTGGCTTGCACTGTAATAATTCAGAGGTACAATTATGGTTAAAAAAAAAAAGCCATAGTTAGATACACATTGGCATTGACAATGACTTAATGTCTTTGGATAAAACTTGGTCACAGTGTTGTCCCCCTATTTTCTGTAATTGCCTTTGATTATTTTTCTATCTTAACAAAAGAATTAAAGAAAATCTGCATCCCAAACTTCCCTCCTCACATGGTATCCTTCCTGCTTCCCTTCTCCTCCCTGGCCTCTCAAACCTTTCTTGTTTTCCTTTTAGCAAATTTCAGGGTAGAAGTTTAAATGAGCAGCTGCCACAGCAGGCACTGCCAATGTTCTCTGGCCAGCCAACCAACAGGGGGTACTCTTGTATAGTATGGCTGGCTCTCCCTTGGAGAGAACTAACCTCTGTGACAAATTCTGAGTCCACCAGCTTGAAGCCGGAAATCCCAGACCTTACTTTCCTTCCAAATTTTCCAGTTGGTAATCTATCCTGCTGGACTGATTCCTTTCAAATTTCCATATAATCCAAAAATGAAGTTATTTTTATTTCTTCCTGTATTTTTTTTTTCAAAGAGGGGGAGAATTCAGTTCAAAATTAGGGGAGGAGTAGTTTTTGGATTCTATCCCCTACATGAAATCTGTTGTAAATATGTTCTGCCAAAATCCTCAACAGTAATGTGCCAGTGTTGTAAAAGGGTTAGTTCTCTGCTTTTTTTTTTCCTTTAAGTTCAAATTCTCTGTCATTTTATCACATTTAGTTCTTGAAAACCCTTTTTTCTCCCCCCACAATTTTCTCTTTAAAAGATGATGTGGTGTGAATGTTTTAAGCCATCCCATCTGTGACAGCTAAAGAGAAAAACATCATCTTGAGTTTTGGCACAACTTGGGTCTCTGTCCTGTAATCTCATTTGTGCCTGTCCTAGAACTGTTCTTATTAACCAGAATTCTTATCTCATAGCCACAGCCAAGGGTTGCATTGTGGCTCTTTGAGCACAATTGATGCACTGGCTAACATGACATCCAGATCTTTGTTAGAGCAGACATCCCCTTTGGAATGGACTCTGTGATGTTGAAAATTGCTGAACCCCTTAATCTGTTTTATTTCTCTTGCTTGGATGATGGTCTGAACAGGGTAAATTCAGAGAACAATGGCTCTGGCTCTTTGAAATGTTGATTTTCATCTGTGCCATGATGTGATGAGCACATAAACTTTTTATATAGTTGGTTAGTGATAAAAAGGCCTTCTACAAAGAACATCAGTAGTTACCATTTACTGTTCCTCCCATTTGCCAGAAACCTTTGTCTGTAAACAGACAGCAGACTTATAAAGCCTAGAGTTAAATGAGAACTTTGACTTAGCTGCAGTAATTTTATTTTTTAATATTTTTCCTGTGCTTCTTTTACATAGTTTTAAACACAAAACGTCATTGGATCTTGAATCTTTGGAACCAGAATTTTTTAGAGTCAAAATTCTAATTTTCTCTTTGGTTTGAAACTTACTTTTTTTAAATTGATAAGCTTTTATGTCTTCATGCTGTATATCATATAATACAGAAATATTATAATAAAATGGCTAATTATAATGGTTAGTTCGCAGAATCGACCACTCTAGACTGTTGCCTAATTTTATCTTTGTGACATAAACAATTTTATAAATTGTTGATAACTTGATAATATGTTTATCATCCTAAAAGAGTGACTATGTAAAAGATAACTCCATACAAAAGTTACCTCGTATTATTGAGACCTTATATTTGTTTATTAAATATGGACTTATTTCTGTTTGCAGTATATAAAACCCAGGTGTCAATCTATTATCATGGCAGACATCATCTTGAAATCTAAATATTGTATCTAGTTTACAACTCTAATATATAAAGTCAAATAATCGACGGAATTTTTAAGATTTGGAAATAGAGGCATAACATTTTGCTATTTTAGAATAGTCGAAGTTAAAAATAAATGCTTAAGGACATAAAAGCTACGATGCCACCTGAGAAGTGGTTTTCTTTGTACTTCCTATAACTTGAGTCCAATTTCATGAAGTCTCCGTACTTGCAAAACATATAGATGGATGACACTCTGACTTGGATAGATTTCTTATTTCATGGTGTAGGATAGAAATACTTACAATACTTCATATAGTTGATGTTCTCATTCAGAAATCTAGAATGCTACACATCCTATGTGACAGCCTGAAACTCCCCACTTGTAACTATTCTTAACCCACTGTAATGAAATGAATAGGAAATAAGTGTATTACAATGGAGGAACTCACAGTCTCAGGGAACCTCAGTCTGTATGATCGCAGGTTGTTTAAATTAACAGTAAGAGAGAAGTTCTCATGAGTTAGACTCAACAATGAGAAAAGGGATTATAAAAATCTAAAACAATTTCCAGACGCTGAAAGCAAGAGCTGCTAAAAAGCCATATTTCCTTCTAGTCAATATGATTGGGTAGCAGATGAACAATTTTACAAATCAAATGAAACAGAACATACAAATAAATCAGTTTTTAAAACTCTTGTCACAAAAACTGTCTATCAGTCTTCAAGTTTTGGAAGGTACCTGCTGTTATTTCCTTCATTAAATTCATTTGGAAATTCCTTTTTTCTGATATTTTACAATATTTTTCTATGACTTACAAGTGTGTGGGAAATAAGTTTTTGGTTTCCAGTCCATATATACTTAGTGATCCTTACCCATATTCAGTATGGGCAACAATCTAAATATTAATCTATTTGTCAGTCTTCATCCTCTCCAGATCTGCACATAGACCTGACTCCACCACATATCAGTGTGTGATGCGGGGTGATGTGCTTAACGCCTGTGAGTTTCAGTTTCCCAATTTATAAAATGGGAATAGCAATACATTTTTCTATTATGGTTCTTCAGATTAAATTTTATACTGTTTTCCTCTCTCCCTACCTCCGTCTAGTCAGTCAGTCTGTCTGTCTGTTTCTCTCCCCCCTCCCTCCCTCCCACTCTCATGCACCCTGAGGGTATTCATCCATCACCTATCTACCTACCTATCTATCTATCTACCTACCTACCTACTTATCCATGTATCTACCTATGTATCTATCCATTCATCTGCACATTTATCTATTACCACATGGAATCAGAAATAGGTTGCCAATATCTACAATTCAATTGAAAATACAGTGAGATAGAAAATAAAGAATGGGGCAAAGGGCAAATAAGATATTAAAATCTAAATGTAGTCAATAAAGAGTCAGTTCATTGTACAAAAAAAGGAAGGAATGGAGTCCTATACTCTCCAACTGCTTTTTTTTTTTTTTTTTTGGCAATTTGGAATATGGTTGTACCTGATTCCATATCATCACAATAAACCTTGGGTTTGTTTTCACCATCAAATGGAATTGATAGAGTTGGCAGCATGGGTGTAATGAATGCCATTTTGTAAGAGAGCTGTAACAGTGTCAAATACGCAAACAGTGCAGTGCATTTTGCAAAATAGTACACTGCATTTTGCCAGTGTGGAAACAACCTTATTTTTTACATTTATGTCTTTATGAAGACAGGATCAGTAAGCATGCATGTAAAGAAAATACTTAATTCTGGTATTTCTAAAATCATTTGTATGGATTTTAATGATGATGATACAAAATGTTACAGTCCAAATAACACACTGGCTCAAAACAGTAAAAGAAAAAAAAAGAGAGAGACTTTAACTTTGCTGGCTATAAATGACACATTTTTAACACCCATTTTCAATATTCTTTCATATAACTTAGCTAGGTGACTGAGATACTCCTATTTTAATTTATAGGAAGAAGACAATAGGATTTACTACATCTCACAAGATGGAACAAAATAAAGAGGATTCAGCAGACTCCATTCAATCTTGGATTCTCCCATATTTGAACATATTCCCCAAAGTTTAGAAATTGTGACTAAAATTAACTCTTTCAAATTCCAGAAAATTTAGTTAAATTATTCATGCTTCAGGATGGATTAATCAAACACATGTTAGAGTCAATCAGAATAATTCTTAACTATTCTTTTAGAAGGAAAAGGATTGACCATTTTTATTTTCTAGTTCTAGAAATGATTTGGCATTGCCTATAAAAGATCTTACCTGTATGGGTTCCTTGGAAGTATTTAAATACAAAATTCCCTTAAATCATTAGCTTGGTACATATATTAATTCTTGGCCTTAACATGAAACTTACTGTACATGAAACATATACATATTTAATGAGCCTATATTTGTTAATTAAGGATGCTGCTACGGGCTGTGCCAAAAATTCTTTGGAAAAATGTATTTTTATTCCTTCAGTAATATTCCATTAGATGGAAACTTTGACAACATATCTCAATTTAACTTAGGCCAAAATTTCAAGTAAAAAAAAATGTTCACATTTACCTCTGAGATCAAGGAAAAAATATTTGGTATCTTGGGAGAATTTCAAATCTACATTCATGATGCAGACTCCATTTCTCTGGCTCAAACGACCAAGATGAATAAGAATCCAACTCTCCAGGTTAAAACATTTTCCCCTATTCATCTTCTATGGCCATTTATCTCTATATACCTACTTTGCAGGGTTTTTATGAAGACAAGTGTAATAGTTTGCTCTAAAGTGCTTAAACTCTTAGGAGGAAAAGTACACTAGAAGAGCGAATTATGATTATCTTTATTACTGTAACAAACACAGGAGATAATTATTTTTGAGTCAAAAAGAATAAGGCGAAGTGTGATTCTGTATCAAAAATGACATGGTAGGTGATAAATGATTTTCACTTCTGTAAAGAGCAATATAATAATGTTTACACTGCATTGCTTATAACATGTATCCTCTGAAGACCTTACTTCACGTGCTCACTTTATAAAAATTTCTACTATCTTTCTTTCCCATATAAGTTTGCTAAGTTTTGTCCTTTGTATCACCTGTGTAGGTTTAGAAAAATTACAGAAAAGCAGTTATATTTTTGCCAAAAACAGACTGTCAAGAACCCAAGACTTCATGCATAATAATTCACTGAATTGGATATTTTCTTTTACATGATAGTTTTAATGTAAATTTGTAATTTTAGTAGTAGTTTTTCTTTTTCTGTGATTATTTCTTGTTTATCTCAATATAGCATCCAGTTAGAGACTATTAGCTTTGCAAAGAAAGCACTTTCTTTTTTCTGTTTCATTTTCTGTAATGTATATATTTTCTGATTTGCATTTATTACATATGTTGTATGTAGCTCTTATTGAGCTTTAATCAATTGTATTTGGGTTAAAAGCAGGAGAATAATTCTATTGCTTAGGTTTGGTGTCTATATAAAACTGCAAACTAGATGTTGCAAACGACTGCAGGTGAAAACAACCAAGAGGTTACCACTTTTGAAAGTGGCAAGTCTGAATGACTGTTCCCAGTTTTCTCATTTTGTGTTCTTCTATCCACCCCCCCCCTTTTTTTAACATCTTTATTGGAGTATAATTGCTCCAGTATAATGGGGTGTTAAGTTTCTGCTTTATAACAAAGTGAATCAGCTATACATATACATATATCCCCATATCTCCTCTCTCTTGCATCTCCCTCCCACACTCCCTATCCCACCCCTCTAGGTGGTCACAAAGCACCGAGCTGATCTCCCTGTGCTATGCGCCTGCTTCCCACTAGCTATCTATTTTACATTTGGTAGTATATATAAGTCCATGCCACTCTCTCACTTCATCCCAGCTTAACCTTGTCCCTCCCTGTGTCCTCAAGTCCATTCTGTCCATCTGCGTTTTTATTCCTGTCCTGCTCCTGGGTTCTTCAGAACCATTTTTTGTTTTTAGATTCCATATATATGTGTTAGTATTTGTTTTTCTCTTTCTGACTAACTTCATTCTGTATGACAGACTGTAGGTCCATCCATCTCACTACAAATAACTCACTTTCGTTTCTTTTTATGGCTGAGGAATATTCCATTGTATATATGTGCCACATTTTCTTTATCCATTCATCTGTCGATGGACACTTAGGTTGCTTCCATGTCCTGGCTATTGTAAATAGAGCTGCAATGAACATTGTGGTACATGACTGTTTTTGAATTACGGTTTTCTCAGGTTATATGCCCATTAGTGGGTCATATGGTAGTTCTATTTTTAGTTTTTTAAGGAACCTCCATACTGTTCTCCATAGTGGCTGTATATTTTAACATATATTCTTTCAGCTCTCTTTCTCTTCTGATACTTTCATATTCGGGTTTTAGCAGGACACTCAGCCTTACTCTAAATGTCACATTTGGTTATACCACAGGGTTTAGTTCATTCTTGGGTTATCTCCTGGAAAGCATGCCCTATCCTCTCCTTTCCATAGATGGCAGTTCCTGGTGCTAAGAGGGGATAAAGATAGAGGAGGTAGCTGAAGAATCCAGGTATGACACATGACTGTTTCTACTATCTTCCTTCTTCCTGGGAATCCAGGTTCATTTATAAAATGGAAAACAGAAAAGAGAAATATACCTTCCGTTGATCTCACATCTCATTTGTATTTAACCATGTTGTAACAAATGGTCTTATATAATTTCTTCCCAGTCCCTAGTAAGCTACACACTTTATTTAAAATAAATACATTATATTTATGGCATGCGAGTTTGGGTAGCTTGAGCCATCCTTGAATCAGCTATCAAGGTCTCAGATCAGAGGAGATGAAGAGAGAACTGTCTTTGACCTGCACTGCCCTTGTCAAAGTCTCCTTAGCACAAGAAGTCCCCTAATCTTTCTTTTTTTAATTGAAGTACAGTTGATTTACAATACTATATTAGTTTCAGGTGTACAGCATAATGATTCAGTATTTTTATACATTATATTCCATTTAAAGTTATTACAAAATAATACCTATATTTTACTGTGCTGTACAAATATATTCTAGTTTCTTCTCTATTTTATACATAGTAGTTGGTATCTCTTAGTTCCATACCTTGTCCCTTCCCCCATTCTTCTCACCATTGGTATCTATTTGTTTGTTTTCTATATCTGTGAGTGTGTTTCTATTTTATTATATAAAATTGTTCTAATTTTTTAGATTCCACATATAAATGATAACATATAGTATTTGTCTTTCTTTGTGTGATGTATTTCACTAAGTATAATACTCTCTAGGTCCATCCACATTGTTGGAAATGGCAGAATTTCATTCTTTTTAATGGCTGAGTAATATTTCTTTGTATATGTATACCACAGTTTCTTTATCCATTCATTTGTTGATGGACATTCATTCAGGTTGCTTCCATATCTTGGCTATGGTATGTAATTCAGCTATGAACATTGGTGCATGTATCTCTTCAAATTAGTGTTTTTGCTTTTTTTCGAATATATACCCAGGATTGGAATTGCTGGATCATATGGAAATTCTATTTTTAGTTTTTTGGGAAACCTCCATCCTCCATACTGTTTTCCACAGTGGCTGCACCAATTTACATTCCCACCAACAGGTAATCACAACATAAAATATTAATACAAATAAAGTATTTCTAAAATTATGAATTTATCTTCATCAGAAGATACTATAAAGACAGTAGAGGAAAAATTACTAAAAGAGAAACAGTAATAGTAAAGCACATAACATCAGAAGACCAGCATCCAGAATATCTATAAAATCAATTCAGATGAATAAGACACATTGCCAAAAAAAATCCTCAAAAAACCACCACAAAAAGCATTTCATAGAAGACCTAGTTTGAATTGCTAAACAACAAATGAAAATGTATCAACTGTATTATTAATCAGAAAAATACAAAATAAGATTTACATTGATTTCATTTAATATCCATCGAATGGACCAAAACAGAACTGGGAAATGGCAAGTGCTGCTGAAGATGTGGAACAATATAGGAAGTTGTATATGAACACCTATGCTTGTGTAACTGTAAACTGGCAAAATCAGTTTTCAATGGTCTCTCATTACTTAGTAAATTTGAATATGTGTATGCCCAAAGACCCAGAATTTCCATTTATAGGAATTCTCCCTAAAGAAATGCATATGTGCATCAGGAGACATACTGAAGGATATTCAAAGCAGCATTGTTTTGAAATAGCAAAAAATTTGGGAAAAAAAGAAAACAATTCTAAAACATTCTAAAAAAATTCTAAAATCTCTTGGTAGGCAGAAAGATAAATGTACAGTGGACATAAAAATGAAAATATACAATTGGATACTATATAATAGTGAAAATGAATCAACTATAGCTATATGAGTCAACATAGATTTTCTTCTTTAAAATACTGGGTTGGTCAAAAAGTTCCGGTTTTTCTATAACATGTTACAGAAAAACCCGAACGAACTTTTTGGCCAGCCCAATAATATGTTCAATATGATAAAACAAGCCACTCAAGAATCCATTCAGTATTATTCCACTCACATAAAATTTTAAAAGAAAAAAAACCTGAAAATAATTCACATATGTGGAAAAACTATAAAGAAAGCAAGGAATAATTAACATAAAGTTAATAATATTACTTACTTTGTGGGTAGGAAATACAATTTGGGAGAAGCTCAGAGCAGGTTTAAAAGTTACTGTTAATACTCTATTTTTAAGCTGTACATTATATGTGTATACATATATGCACACATATATAATATACAAAATTCTTATATATACATATTATAATGTCCCTAAAATGTTAAAAATGCTATAGACATGTATTTCTTCTCTTTCAGTTGAAATTAATTAAAGTCTTTGAGAATATGATTGTTTAATCTGAATCAGGTAAGCTATTCCACTGTACACTATGCATTTGACACTTGTAAATTCCAATTTGGTAAATACCAATGGATGCTATATCAGTAAAAAAGAAAATTTGAATATTCCAAGGCAATGCTGACAAAAAGAGACAACACAGAAACTGAGTACATCAAGAAATGGTGTAGGTGTAATGTTTAGAAACAGATTTGGCCTTTTCACACTTGACAGTTTTGGGCAGAACAACAGATGGTTGTACACACAAGACTGAGGACTTACAGGTCTGTAGGAGCCAGGGTTTGTGGTTCACCTTGAAAAGGCATTTATACAATGTCTACTGACAAAATCTGGACAACATATTTTAACATTCATTATACGATTTAAGTAAAAGCATACTTGTGAGGTAAATATTATTCCCAATTTACAACTGGGGACATTAAAACTAAGGTAGATTAAATCACCAGCTCAAAGTTACAGGTAGTAGAGTCAACCTCTGCCTCCCTATCTTGATCCAGTTCTCTGAAATTGTGACAGTTTATTCAGGGACAGGTATGCTGAAGATGAACATCTGGAAAGAATTTCATCTTTGGCTTTTCATGTAATCTCAATCATTTCTGCTTGCATCATTTTGGTATAAGTATTACTGTTTCTTCCCAAGGCTCATCATAATTGGTTCTTAAACTTTTCATTCCTTTTAAAAAAAAGTGGTCAGGGCTTCCCTGGTGGCGCAGTGGTTGAGAGTCCCCCTACCAATGCAGGGGACACGGGTGCGTGCCCCGGTCCGGGAAGATCCCACATGCCGCGAAGCGGCTGGGCCCGTGAGCCATGGCCGCTGAGCCTGCGCGTCCGGAGCCTGTGCTCCGCAACGGGAGAGGCCACAGCAGTGAGAGGCCCGCATACCGCAAAAAAAAAAAAAAAAAAAAAAAGTCAAAGTTCTAGTTTAAAATAATGCAGGTTATATGGCTAACTGTCCTTAGCACATTCCAACCCCACTTTCTCATAGACATCTATGGAGAGACCAAAATACTAAAAAATACATACATACATACATACATGTTATACTATCAACAAAAGTGTGGTTTATCATCAATGCTTTGGAAGAATCTGAAAGCAGATTGAAAAATAATTGATGTTTTAAACATTTTTATGTCTACTTTTGCACCTTAAATTTTTTTAAATAAAAAATGGTTTATTACATTTTATAAAGATCCATGTTTCAATGTTACATAAAATTTCAAACTTGAGAACGAATTGTGACAAAGAGAAATAAGGATAGGAAAATAAGATGAAGGCAGAGTGGGGGTAAAAACCAAAATTTACATGCTGTACTGAGTTCAGTAGTGTTCCATCAAAATTCACATTCACCAGGACACTACGAATTCGCTAGGAACTTGTTGAGTGTGACCTCATTTGGAAATAAGGTCTTTGCAGATGTAATCAAGTCAAGATGAGATCATAATGGATGGGAGTGAAGTGAGTGCTAAACCCAATATGATTGATGCCCTTATTAGAAGAGGGAAATTTTTTTTTTAGTATCTTTACCGGAGTATAATTGCTTTACAATGGTGTGTTAGTTTCTGCTTTATAACAAAATGAATCAGCTATACATATACATATACCCCATATCTCCTCCCTCTTGCGTCTCCCTCCCATACTCCCTATCCCACCCCTCTAGGTGGTCACAAAGCAAGAGGGAAATTTGAACACACAGACACAATCATAAGGGAGAAGGCCACGTAAGGACAGCCAGAGACTGGGGTGAGAGAAGTTGCAAGTCAAGTAAAGCTAAAGATTACCAGCAACAACCAAAAGCTAAGATGCAAGAAGGAATTCTTCTCTAGAGCCTTCAAAGAAAATGTGGCCATGTTGATACCCTGATTTCAAACATATAGCCTCCAGAACTGTGAAAAAATAAGTTTCTGCTTTAAGCCTCCCAGTTTGTAGTAATTTGTTATTGCAGCTCTAAGTAACTAATGGGTAGACATGCAGTCCTATATATTTTTTGAGTTTATTATTTTATTGAAGTATAGTTAATTTAAAATGCTGTTAGTTTCAAGTGTACAGCAGTGATTCAGTTATAGATACATATATATGTATATATATTCTATTTCAGATTCTTTTCCCTTATAGGTTATTACAAAATATTGAATACAGTTCTCTGTGCTATACAGTAGGTCCCTGTTGGTTATCTATTTTATATACTGTAGTGTCTATATGTTAATCCCAAAGTCTTAATTTATCTCTCCCCACTCCTCGCCCCCGCTATCCCCTTTGGTAACCGTAATTTTGTTTTCTGTATCTGTGAGTCTATTTCTGTTTTGTAAATAAATTCATTTGCATTATTTTTTTAGATTCCACATGTGATATCATATGACATTTATCTTTCTCTGTCTGACTTACTTCACTTAATATGATAACCTCTAGTTCCATCCATGTTGCTGCAAATGGCATTATTTTATTCTTTTTTATGGTTGAGTAATAATCCATTGTATATATATGCCACATCTTTATCTATTCATCTGTCAATGGACATTTTAAATATAATGTGTCTGTAAGATTTATAATGAATTTTCAATAAATTCAAGGCAAACGAAGTTGAATAGAGAAATTCAGAAGCACAAACTCATCTTTGCTTTTTAGCAAGGTCATCGGTCTGAAAGTAGGAGAATATTTGGTTTTTACTTCAATTTTTTTACCTTATCTTGGGAACACATATTATTGCCTAACTAAAACTAAAAGTTTATAAACATTTTTAAGAATGTAGGCTATTCGCCTTTATTTCTGCTGGCCATCAAAATTACTCTCTCTCTATTCATTCAAAATTCTAACTTGGAGGGGAAATTAGAAATGTTCAGAGATGGGATGATTGAGAGGGGGGGATTTCAGGGTTAAGGCAATGTGGGGAGGTTGAGGTGGAAGAAGCAAGGAGTTTGTGATATAGGAGCATGCAAATGTTGAATGATATACAATAGTTTAACAACTAAACTGCTCAAGGGTAGGAAAGAGAAAGGAAGATTTCCTCAAATCAATGCATCCTAGGAATTATAATTTTTAAAGTTATTTCATTAATTTAGTGTGCCAGAGTACCAGGAAGATGCATACAATAATATTTTGACTCTGATCAGCAGAAAGGCATAATAGGAAAAAATGGATATTAGGCATTAGAAAGATATTGGGCTAGCACATAGGCATGTCATTCTAACATCAGATCAAAAAATCTCAGAAGAGAAATTCTACTAATGCCCAAGTATTGAGTAAAGCCAAAGCAGATCTACATGATCTGCTTGTTGCCAAAACCAGTATCTGGCAGGATTAATCTTTCTTCTAGCATGAACTAAAAAATAGACCTATGGTAATGGTCAGGGTTCATGATTGACAAAAGAACCAGTTTAATAAGAAGAAAGTCATTTTTTAAAATAGATAGTTCTCAGATTCTCCAAAACAGTAAAATCAGGATTGATAGAATATCACCCACGAGCCAATTCCTGCAACCTCTTAGGACTGCACCAGTGAAAATCCCACTGACTCTGCAGCTGTCCATAAACATCAGATCTTGAATGGCTGATGCTGAGCTCCAAACTCCATGGCTCCTGCCCAAAAGCCAGAAACCTCTACTGGTACTCTCACCAAAAACAGATTCTGTGTGGATCTCAACAGGATACAAGAAAAATATGACAACTTTAAAAAAGATGCAAAGAGTTGTAGGAAGAGAGGCTACAGAAATGATAATTGATCTGGGATACAGAAAGATCTGCAAAAAAAGAAAAGTATGCAATATGAAAATTAAAATTACCACTAGTAGCAATAAAAGCAGAATTGAGTAGAAAATTGAAAAATACAAGTGATAGTATCAATCAGAGTCCCACCAGTAAATGTAATGTACACTCAAATGTGTAATTTGAGGAAAGTTGAATAAAGCAAAGATGTAGTTAAGTGTAAGGAAACTCACAGGCATAACCCAGTACTACCCTAGGGCCAGCAACAGAGGGAACTGTAAACACCCTTTGATCAAATTGGCAAAGAAACAGGGTGGCTATTGCAATCTGGAGAGGATATCCCTGTGCTGAAAATAGTCAGAGAGGAACTGTGACTTTTGGTAGATTAATGCAGTCAATCCATAGCAACTCAAAGAGATGAAACCTGGGGAATAAATAAATACTCCAAGTTCTCTCTTCTCCCTTCTTCTCATTTCCTGTCAATGTCTCACACTGATCAAACAGCCAGAAGCTGCAGGGCAAGGGAATTCAATGATGTGGGTAGGATGGGCCAAGATCACAGGATGCAGAGAAGGCTGACAGGCTGCAGAGTGAATCTGGAGAAATCCAGCACAACTACACACTATGGAATTTTCTTCTGAATGTTGAGGAGAATTAACTACTAACTACTAGGGTTGATTGAAGTTTTAGAATGTACCTGCATTGGGCATTTTATATGTATTATTTTATTCAATCATCACAAGAACTCAAAGAAATAGGCTACTGTTACTACTACTGTTGTCTCCATTTTGTATCAATATTAAGACCAAGATAATTTAAATAATATGTCCAGGATCACACATCATTGTTCACTTCCTCAACATCTCTTCTCTACTCCTCTCAAATCTTTCTAAGAGAACTTTTTTTTTAATGTTAAGAAAATCACCACTCCTTCATATAGCCATATATTTCGGAAGAAGATCACCTTATTTCAAGGTTCCAGGAACTGGTTCTGAGTCTAAAACAAGCACTTCATGGCATTCCTTTGCTGACTCACACTGGTCCAAGTGTGCATTTGTGTCCAAAGATGACTTAATTAGCCTAAAGAAATTTTTAATGTTTGGGCTAAATTTCTCTTTGTATTTCTTTCTGTTTCTCTAATCATGGTTTATAGATACTGTATAACATAGGTAAAAGGAATGGAGTTAAATAAACGTGGGCTTTGATTTCTGGATCTGCCACTTTGTATATAGCAGTACAAAAACTCCTGCCCTCTTTATCAACTTGATCAATAAAGAACTTTATTATCCTATATAACTGGAAGTTCAAGGGAAGGAAACTTGCTAGGTACAGTGATCTGTAGCTCAGTGATGTCCTCAAGGATCTAAGATCTTTCTGTTCCTGGTCTACAGAGAGTTCAGTGTTGGCTTCATTCTAAGACTGTTTGCTTTGTGGCTACAAGATAGTCTCCAGTAGTAAATGGAGCTATGTATTTTTTTGTTCATGTCCAGAAGAATACAGTTCCTAAGGGACAGGCAGATTACTGGGTCTTAAGGAAATCACTGAGCTGTTGTACATCTGTACATATGCAGGGATTTATTGGGAAGATATGAGGGGATAATTGAAGGAATGTTGGAACCAGGGAAGAGGGACACTTATGGAAACCAACTGTCTTAGTTATGAGATAATAAATTTATTTACAGATGAACACTTTTCGAGTCAGTAGTTTTGTTTCTTGCTGCTAACAGTATGTCACACACACAATTTGTGTGCTACAGAACCTGTAAATGGCAGATATCCAAGCCCAAGTCTTTTTGATTCTTGTGCCTCACTTTTATCGACTACGCTGTACTGTCCATAAACTACAACTTGACAAGTGATAAGAATATATAGCAGAAAATAGCCCAACCTAAGAATTTAAAGTATTCTAAAAGAACAGTCCAAGGTATTATGTTTAAATACCATTTCCTGAGCTTTGGAAAACATAAAGCTCAAAAAGGCACAATAAGTTGTATCCAAAATTAACTAAAGAAATAAAAATGGCCCACATACATTGACAATTTTCAAATTATAAGAATAAACATAAAAGTCTTACAATTATCCATGTAGGAAAATTAGCAAATATTTATATCCAACCATACAGCCAATTGGAATGGACGGTCCTTTAAATCCAAGAAAACTATGGGAATTTAAAAAAATAATTTAATCATCCAATCTAATTTATTATTTTAGATATCTTCAGGTAAAATTACTGCCATCTGTCGCAAGGACTTTAGATTATATAAAAAGATCCCCAAAGATGTCAAATAATCTAATCCTTGGTTAGCATGAGAGAATCTTCCCAGTTGGAACATGTAGTTGTCTGGCAACCGGCTAATGCCTGATGACTATCAGCAAATGAGTTGATTGGCCAATATGTTTACAACCTAATCATTTTCTTATTTAAGTGACAGTTGATATCTTCATTCAAGGCTATTAGTACATTAAAACAGGTTTTAGGTTCTGTTGTTTCTCTGTTTAGCCTGAGGAAGCACTAATCACTGTAAGACATTAACTATTGCTAGTGAGAGGGATCTAAGCACTTTTACCTTTTTCTTTCACACTGAAATATGTAATCTAATTTGTTTTCCCAGTAGTTCCAGCTATCAAAGCCAAAGATCTGAGCATCATCCTAAATTCTTTACTTTCTTGAAACCTGCATAATTCAAACTGTCTTTGTTCTTAGAAGATTTTGTTTTAATTTTTGACCTTTCTTCTCTCTCCCATCTCTCTCTTCTTATATGTTTGCCTAAATTTAGATTCTCATAAAAATAAACAAGCATCCAAACCGATCTCCCAGTGTCCAGACTAACTTTATTTTTCCCCTTCCCGTTTCTTCCATATTTTTAAAATGAATATCATACATCACTTTCCTGTCCAACATGCCTCAGTAGCTTTACATTCTACTCACTAAAAAAATAATTTCAGGATTCTCTTTCTTTTCATTCCTCATTCAAAGAGTACAGAGATAATGAGGTGAAGACCAATTCTCTTACAGATCCTTTGCTGTAGGTGTTTTCCCTCTTGGAAAATGTGATCTCTAGGAGAGGGCTTCCTCGCTGCTCACTCAGGCTAGTGCAGGGAGAAGGAGGCTCACATGTAAAATAATCCTGAAGAGGATAGATCGCATTTACCTTGAGAATCATTCTCAAACTATTTTCAATTCTTTCTCTCTTCATTTTCCTTTGTGTCTTCTCTCTCTCTCCCTCTCTCTCTCTCATTTCTTACCACCAGTTTGGAAAGATACTGGTGGTAGAATTTTAGCTTAAAAGGTAAGTTGGAAGCATCTAACACAGAGCAAAGGAATTTCTTTCACTGGCCTAAACCAGCCTAAGAATATTAGGTTGGTGCCAGAGATAAAGATCTTATGTTAAGAAAGTTGCAAATTTATCTTGTGTGTGTGCTATATGCTAATGTTTCTCAGAGATTTCTAGGGAAGTGATAGTGGCAAAGTAGAATCCTAAGGTTCAGAATTTTGATCTCTGGCCAAAGAGCATTACTTATTATACTAGCTGGATGAACACTGGAAACAGGAAGGGAGGTCTTGGGTCCTGTTCATTAGTTGTTAGTCTCTTTCATTCTTAAAGCCATTTCCCCAGTCTATCTACTCACTCTTCTTCCTGACTACCTGTATTTCCCACTCGATTTCAGCATGTCTTTAAAAATACTTCTAAAATGTATAAAATAGTGCTTTTCTTTAAGTATTCAGTAAAAAAAAATCTTATTGATTTAAATTAATGTATCTAAACCTAGGAGAGTATTGTTAAGTCCTGTGGATATTCATTATTTATTTGATATTTGTAATAATCATCAATTCTTTGCCTGTTGAGGAAAATCTCAAAGGAATATCAGATTTGTTAAATGTTAATAAATATGTAACATTTATTTATATCTTTGCATATTAAATACACTTCAGTATTTAATGGTTTCCCTTAATAACCAAGACACAGTTTTTTCTTTCAGATCTTTTCCTAATCTCAGATAGTTTTGAAATGCAGATATAGTGAATATGAATATAATTTAAACATCTAAAATATATTTAGTCACTTTTATAAAGTTGATGTTAAGGCCTGTCACAGTACTTTGCATTCTAACTCAAATCAGATACTATCATATAAAATTTTTGATGTGTTTTCTCATCCTTGTACCCCAAAATCATGGTCCAAACCCATCCTTTGCATAAGGTCTAAAGATAGTCCCCTCAGAGCGTTAGCAGTGATAGTTGTGGGGGTTGGATTGCTGCAGGCAGCTGTTTAAGACAATCTTCCTACCCAGAAAAGCACAGAACATCATGATGCAGAAGGACAAGTAGTAAGCAATTATTTGGTAAGAAAACCAGAACCATGAGCTGAAAGTGAAACAGAAAGGTAATCTGAATAAGAACAGGAGAAAAAGAAAGAGGTACAAGAAATTTCAAGGTATTCATAGGCCACTAATGTCATTACTAAAGACTGGCTTCATGTTTTGTAATTACTATTACTCTGACCTCTATTAGGTAATGTCCAAATTGTTGCATTTAGAAAAGCAATTTGGTAAATTTACTTTAATAACCTGAAAGACTTACATCCCCCAAAGTGTTAATCTGATATCAGTGATTTAGACACTAAGGCTCTATAACACAGAGTATCCTATTGTAACTGCAGTCTTGATTCACCTAGATCAGAAATACTATCCTGATGCCCATGACCTATAAGGATTATTACTTTTTTGTCTAGTACGTATGATACTACACATTGCCCCATGCTAATGTGGTTAGTTTTACACAATGCTTGTAATAATCACAGAAAGATTATGAAAAACAAGGAAAGTTGATAATTAGTATTTTTTAAATTCTTGATTCCTGAACAAAAGACATAAAACTAACAGGAAAAGTGACATGGATGATGAAGTAATTGCCTTGTTTAAAAATCATGACACTAGTGGGAGGGAAGGAAAAAGAGAGGAAGAGAAAGCATAACCACAGTTATTGCTTTAAAAAATTGAAAAAAAAATATAGGCAAAAACCAGATTTCTTTCCTGCTCCAAGAATTATAATTTATATAATTTGAAACTGTAATTTTTAAAGATCAAGCATATTTGATCATTTTCCCCATTTGTACTTTGTCTGCATCCTTGCCTGATACTTTTTATCATTTAATTACCTTCTCAATCACTTTTTCCCCTTTAGTTCTTAAGTGCTACTGAAAATCACCTTCACAGAACTGGAAAGTAAAATTGATTTGCTCTTCCTCCCCCTTTTCCCTTTTTTTTAAACTAGCAAAGAATAAGCCCAACATCGTTGAAAATTATATATTAAATTTTTAAGAGTTAAGTGTTTATTAATCTTTCATCTTTCTAGTTTGTACCTGTAGGAATCTAGTGGAAGAAATATAATTAAAAGAACAAAGATGAAAATGATACACTGGAGCAACCAGGAGAAACTGAGCATGCCTTTAGTGGATTAGTTTCTTAACTACAGCCAACCAAGGATAAGCTAATAAGGAAACTACACACACACACACACAGACACAAACACACAGTCCTTTAATGATTCCACAAAATCTGGAATATAATTCCTAGTTGATTTACCATGATGATCCACTGTCATCCAGATAAAGAAGTAGAAGGAAAAGAACTTAAATACTTACTACTGCCAGCAACAAATGTGTCATGTTTTCTATGGCTATTCAATTTTGAGAGATATGCATTTTGATATTCTGGGCCAGGAAAGTTTCTGAAAACATGCTGAAATCATTAGTTTATCTGTGTGGTTTATTTCACCAAATATTAAGTTCTTTTAAAATACCAGGGACTTCCCTGGTGGTCCAGTGGCTAAGACTCCACGCTCCCAATGCAGGGGGTCTGGGTTCGATCCCTGGTCAGTATACTAAAAGATCCTGTACGCGGCAACGAAGACCTGGCACAGCCAAATAAATAATTAAAAATAAGTAAATAAAATACCAGAAACTATACAAGATGCTAAAGATACAAAAAGGGAGAGTATGTCAGAGGATTTGCTTTCAGAGTACATGTAGTAGCCTGCATAGTATCCTAGAACAGAAAGACAGACATTAAGGACTGACTAGTAAAATTCAATGTACTGAGTTTAGTTAAATACCAATGTTTGTTTTATACTTTTTATTTTAATTTTATAGGGTTATGTTTTTCTATTCTTTTACTAGAGTAGACATACATAAATCATTTAAACTTTATTCATACCAAGACAATATTGTAACCTCTCAACATTATTTAGTGTCCTTGAAGCTTTGATAGCCAAGTATCTTAATTAATAATATGAAATATCAATCTCAATAAATGTAGAAATCATGTATATATAACACACATTTTTACAAACAAAAATATGTGGAGAAGGTGATATAAACTTTTCATCACCACATCCTACAAAGTTTTCTTTATGTGGATTGTTTTGTTAAAATGTGACACAATGGGCTTCCCTGGTGGCGCAGTGGTTGAGAGTCCGCCTGCCAATGCAGGGGACACGGGTTCGTGCCCCAGTCCGGGAAGATCCCACATGCCGAGGAGCGGCTGTGCCCATGAGCCATGGCCGCTGAGCCTGCGCATCCGGAGCCTGGGCTCCGCAACGGGAGAGGCCACAACAGTGAGAGGCCCGCGTACCGCGAAAAAAAAAAAAAAAGTGACACAATTGGAAAATTTTCTTATACCTGAAAGTATTAGATATGTGTGAGGAGGTGATGTTAATATGTTCTTAGGAATTGTTAATTAGTAGATATAGGGTCCTCATAAGGAATAACAAATACATAATAGAGGTCACTTATTTAAAGGGAAAAATCATCATACTATTACTATAAAATACTTACCAAACATATAAGGTGATTGTAAGACATGGAAATAACTTTTGAGTTAAAAATAAGACACATTAATCTACCCCAGTATTCAGTACTTCAATTGTTATCTCTGTATATTTTTCTCTTCAGACAATTTGGAAAATGCTGAAATAATTATTAAAATGAATATGAAAATCATTAGTATCAAAAAACTCCAATATATAGTTTGATATGTTATATACACATACACAGAGATATATTTTTAAATTGGGTTCATACTGCTAATCACATTTTGCTTTTTTCACTTAATGTATGATCATGAAATGCTGGTCAAAGTCAGCATTGAGAAAATTATCTCTATTATTTATCATATTGTACAACAGTAGTACATTTTCATGGTAAAATAATGCTTCTTCAGTTTGAGATCTTCCCCTTCTATATTTTCTATTTGAATAATCTATAATTAATAAAATTTAGGCATATTGTTTTACCACATCCAACCTACTCAACACTGTAGATCAACTTACATAGTATGATATGTCATTTTGGAAAAAATAATCTGCTTCTCCCAAAGTCCGTCAGAGGTGACTTCACCCTTTAGGTGTTTCAGGACAAAAACCTTAGAGTCATCTGTCACCTTTCTTCCATATCCCAGATCTAATCTATCTAACAATTCTGTTAGTTCTACCGTCAAAAAGTATTTAGAATCCAACCAGTTCTCAGTGTCATTTCCACAACTATCTCAAACTGACATCTGATCTGCCATCATCTATTGCCTGGAATATAGAAACAGGACTCAAAAGGCCCCAACCTTTTTGCCTGTACAGTTTTTTCTTCACAGAGCAACTAAAGTAATCTTTTTAAAAACAAGTCACTTATCTGCACAAAATCCTCCAATAGCTTTCTGTCTTTCTCAGGGTTAAGTTCAAAAGCCTTGATATTTTCAGTAGGGTCTTGCATGATCTGTTCTCAGGCTATGAGTCTGACATGAAAATAAAATAACATTTTGAGAGTGACCAGGTCTTCTTCTGACTTTTCTCTCCTTTGTCTTCTATCTGGAAAGCTCTTATCCAGAATACCCTATTCTCACCCATTCATGTCATTCAGTCCTCTGCACAAATCAGAGAGTTGTTTCTAGACACTTTCTTTAGATACTAACACATCTGAAAGCACTCTCTATAACCTAATCCAACATTTTCTGCTACCACAGCATTTATCACAAACTGACATATTCTATGTTATCTGTTTGTCTGCTGCTCCATTCATACAAACTTTATGAGTCACTGCTATAGCTACAGCATCTAGAGAAGTGCTCAATTCAAAAAAAAAAGAAAATATATGTAAGAATTATGCTATATAGAAGCTATGTATAACTATTTCCATTTATAGTATACATTATATGCACTATATGTGTTTTGCAATTTCATATCATATTGCATATTTATTTCTAATTTTATATTTGTTTAAAATTGTACTTTGTACAGTTTTATCAGCAATTCATTTATTCACTCATTCATTCAAAAATGTGGATGGACTTCATTTTTCTCTTTTTGTTCCCTAGCTTTATTGAGGTATAACTGACAGATAAAATTAGAATATTTGTAAGGTGCACAATGTGATGATTTGATCTATGTATACATCATGAAATTATCACCACAATCAAGTTAACTAACACATTCAGAACTCCACAGTCACTTTTTTTTTTTGGTAAGAATACTTAAGATCTACTCTTTTAGTAAATTTCAAGTATACAATACATAATATTAGGTACAGGCACCATGCTATATATTAGGTCCCCCAAACTTATTCATCTTATAACTGAAAGTTTGTACATTTTGACCAACCTCTAGCCATTTTTCCCCTCCCCAGCCACTGGCTACAACCATTCTACTGTTTCTGTGAGTTTGACTTTACTTTTCTTCCCTCTTTTCAAGATTTCACATGTTAAGTGATACCATATAATATTTATCTTTCTTTGTCTGACTTATTTAAATTAGCATAATGCCTTCCAGAATCATCCATGTCATCACAAATGGCAGGATTTCTTTCTTAAGGCTGAAAAATATTCCATTTTATATACATATATATTATAGATATATACTATATATATATTATAGATATATCTATATTATAGATATATATCTATATTAGATATATATATATCACATTTTCTTTATCCATTCATCTGTCAATGGGCACTTAGGTTGTTTTCCATAATGGCTGCACCAATATACCTTCCAACCAACAGTGTACAAGGGTTTCATTTTCTCCACATCCTCATTAACATGTAATCTCATCTTTTTGACAATAACCATTCTAAAATGTGTAAACTGATGACTCATTGTGGTTTTGATTGGCATATTCTTGATGATTAGTAGTGTTGAACACCTTTTCACATACCTATTGCCAATTTGATGTAATACCAATTGTTTATTTTTGCTTTTGTTGCCTTTGCTCTTGATGTCAAATCTAAAAAAGCATTGCCAAGACCAGCATTAAGGAGGTTGCTCATTTGTATGTCTTCTTTGGAAAAATATCTATTCATGTCTTTTGTCCATATTTTATTCAGGTTATTTGCTTTTCAGGTCTGATGCTTAACTCTTTTAACCATTTTGAGTTTATTTTTGTATGTTTTAGGATAGGGGTCTAATTTCATTATTTTGCTTGGGGGTATCCAGTTTTCTCAGCACCATTTATTGAAGAGATTACTCTTTCTCCATTGAGTATTCTTGGCCCCCCCTATCAAATGACAGTTGACTGTATATGTGAATTATTTTCTGGGCTCTATATTCCATTCAATTGGTCTGTATCAATTTTTATACCAGTACCATGCTGCTTTGATAACTATTGTTTTATAATATAGTTTCAAATCATGAAGTGTGACATCTCCAGCTTGGCTCTTATTTCTTAAGACTGCTTTAGCTATATCTGATCTTTTGTGGCTTCCTACAAATTTCTGCATTGGTTTTTCCATTTCTGTGAAAAAACAATTTTTATCGGTATTGTATTGAAACTATAGATTGCTTCGGGTAGTATGGATATTTTAACAATATATAGTCTTCCAGTCCATGAACACGGAATGTATTTCCATTTATTTGTGTCTTCTTCCATTTTTTTAATCCATTTTTTTTTTTTTTGGTGTAGACATTTCACCTCCTTGGTTACATTTATTCCTAAGAATTTTATTATTTTTGATGCTACTCTAAATGGCATGGTTTATGTTTTGTTTTACTACAGCTTGACTAATAGAGATGGGAAAATATTTTCTAAGGAAAAGAATTCCCTCTCATATAATTTATAAATGTGTTTGTTAGTGTATATATATGAATCATTGTAAATACAGAAAAATATTTTTGAACTATTACATCTGAAAAATGAGATTCTAGGTGGCTTTCATTATTTGATTTAGCAATTCTTCTAAATTTTCTACACGAGATTATCTCACCTCCATAATCAGAAAAAATAACGATAAAGTCATATTAGGTGTTAGGAAGCAAACTATTCCCTGTTTCTGGGAGGTCTGGACATTATAGTGTACTATTTCACAAAATATATTCATGGATCACTTGTACTAGAATCATCTGGGATGCCAATTTTTTTTAAAATATCTTGGGTTTTCTCTCTAGAACCAGTGTCTTTGGACTAGTGCTAAGAATTTGAATTTTTAACTAGGGTCCCAAGTGATTCTTATGCATATAATTTTGAGATCAATTTCTCAAGGGTTGCCCATTTCCTCCTTCTAAGCAAATGCAAAATTATTCTCACAAGACACATTTAACTGTGGACCTGACATGTTAAGAAAAAAACAAGTACTATAAATGTATTATTAACCCACCTCCATTTAAACTATTTGTTACATTGTGCATGTTCTTCATTCCCTCTGTAAAACCTACTGTATGATAAACACATCATACTGAACACTCTCTTATAATAAGACACTACTCTCTAGTACCACCATGCATTTTGGGTCTGATGGCTTAATTATTTGCATGCCAAAAGAGTTTGTTTCCATTCATGATTGTATCATTGTAACTACATAAATAGAGTGTAAAAATGAATAATCCATACGAAAATTAATTAAATTTGAATATTTAAGGAAGACTACATCAAGTGGCTAAAAGGCTGCTATAAGATCAAATGTAGGAAAGACATCTAAAAAGAATTGATGGAGGAGTCAAAATCTTGAAAGACATTGATGTTTGCTTTATAATTCCCTTTAAATTCTTGTTCTATATTTTAAAAATTGTTATATTATAGAACATATGACTATTTTTTTTACATAAATAAACCATGTGAAATCTAAATAGTGAATTACAGTAAAAGAAAAATACTGGGTTCTCACCTCAAAAATAATAGTGAAAAATGTAGCTTTTTAAGATTCTCTTTCCAGCTGATAGGTCACATACATATACAGACAAGAAAGCACTGGATAAGGGATTTTATAATATTTTCAGGATGACTTCAGTACTGATTGGAATCCCTTGGGGCAGCTTTAGAGGCTCTTTGTCTGATTTTGGATTTGGGATAGAGTAAGAAATCAGTTTTGGCCTGATCAGGTATATAGAGAGTAAAAGCAATATCATACTCTAAGAAATATTTCACTCTAGCTTAAAATTAAATATCAGAAGTAAACTGCATAACTATTGGCAGAACAGCAAGCACTGTGAGACTTCATTGTAATTTTCCTCTCTTGTCCCAAAGGTAGAGAACTAGCAACCTAAAAATGCAAGGGTTCTTGCAGATCAACTTTCAACTCAATACAGAAATTGCTCCTTTTATTCTTTATAAAGCATTTCAGTATCTCATAATGCACTTTGTCAGATTTTTTCAAAAATTATATATAATATTTTTTTCAAAGTTAAAAATGAACAGAATATTGTTGAGTTTGGTTAATTTGCAGGAATTGTTATAAAATTAGCATTGGGATATTAGCATCAAGTCAACAGAAAGGGATATTCTAATCAAGATTCACAGGACTGGGTAAAAAGGCAAAATATCATAAAAACATATTAAAAGAAATAGAATGATCAGCAAATTTCAGTTTTATCATTAATATTTTAGGACATCAGTGAATTAGTTTTGATTTTTGTTTTTGAAATTGTTTTAAACTATTCATCAAAATGGAACCTTCTAAAAGTTGTTTAAGCTAGAAAATGTAACCTTGTTATGAATAGTGGAGGGAGGAAGCTCAGGGACACAATGGTAAGGGGGAAAGAAAACACAGAAGTGAAGCTCTATTCAAAGAAGCCAGAAAAGGATGAGGGTGTGCAGGAATGATGATATTTTAGAGACAGAGAAACACTAATGATAAAGTGTCAACTCTCCAACGAAGTTTGAATAAAGTTGAATAAAGCATGTAGTAAAAATGGAGCTTCAATTCATATGTATAAACATATAAATTTTACTAAGACTGCATATGAAATAAGTTAGATAAAGGATGTACACATTTATTTAAAGAATAATTGAAACTCAAATGTAATAGCTGGTAAGTTCTTTGTAATGTTTTTTTTTTTTTTTGCGGTACGTGGGCCTCTCACTGCTGTGGCCTCTCCCACTGCGGAGCACAGGCTCTGGACGCACAGGCTCAGTGGCCATGGCTCACGGGCCCAGCCACTCCACGGTATGTGGGATCTTCCCGGACCGGGGCACAAACCCATGTCCCCTGCATCGGCAGGTGGACTCCCAACCACTGCGCCACCAGGGAAGCCCTGTAATCTTTCTGAATATGTGTATCAATAATTACCAGCCCTGCAAATGCTTATATTTTATTTCCAAATATCATCCTAATTTTTAAATTGAGTATAACATTCTTTCATCCAGTGTTGTATGAACACTCCCCAGCTATGCTAGGACAATGAAAATATATGTAGGAATAGTCCTGATGTCCTGAAAACTCCTATGATATGTTCAGAGTGACAAAAATAATAGATGAATTTACATTTTGAATGTTTTGAATTGCCTTTATGTTCAATGTATTTTACTGTGTTCTAAGACTATAACATTGATAACCTGAGCATAATATATACTAATATTCTGTTGACTAAATTATATTAAGCAGAACATAGCACTTCCCAAATATGCTTTTAAACATTAGAGATTGTAGTATTTTTTACTGCTTTCTATTTTTCGTTCGATTCAATGGTAAAGGAAGCACTTTACAAAATGAGAAAAAAAAGCAAATTTTCTGCAAAGTGAAAAAGTAGTATAATTCAATTGTCAACAAATACAATCCAAAATTATACATTCAAATAAGTATTGTCCTCTTTAAAACTTAGTGAGAAATACATGAAGAATAGAGTTGGGGCTTATTATTTAGTTATTGCAATAATCTAGCTGGGGCTTCAAACACCATTCTGAGTTCTGGAACTATTTTTAAAATTTACAATATATTTTAAGGATAAGCAACTATGAAAAAAATCACTATACTTTGACAATGTCTTTGATTTTCAGAAACCAAACATCATTACCATCTAGGCCTGGAAAAGGAATGGTTATCAAGACGGTTAATAATTTTGCCAAAAAGATCCGTGATTATAAGATCATGAGAAGGGTGTTAGTCACTAAATTTTAAATTTATCTGAAAACATATTTAAGATTGTTTTGATACAGAGTTGCGTACAAAGACACAGGTTGATAAAAAACAATTTGCTACTTGATTAATAGGTCTTATAAGGTAGTTAAATGCGTTAACTGACTGATTCGTTATTAACTCAAATGGAGATTAGCTGTTTCATATCTGAATTTTGATTTCAGGATATTACAGCTGATATGACTATGGAAAATCAAATTTTGGAATAAACATTTGATGAGTGCAGACTAAAATTCCAACTCTTCCTTTGCCAAGCCATCATCTCAGTACAGGGTGTTGCCTCAAGGAAAAGGCATCATTTTCCAGCTTGTGCTGTCGCTGTCCATGGTAGCTTCAGTCCTGCTGCCACCCTGTCAGTCACTACTTCCTTTCCCACATTTTTCGTAGTTTTCCTCATTAACAATCAAATAAATGAAACATATTCTAAAGTGAAACAATTGACAAAAGATAACAGACTGACTAAGGGATAGTGTTTTTTAAGATTCTATTTCATATTGCTATAGTTGTCAGTTTTTTAAATAGAGATCAGTTCCAAGTGTGAGAGTAATAAAGCATAATGACACAGATTTTTGTAATTATAACTTTGAGTGTGGAAAGTACATGGAAACCAGTGCTTAGAAGGCAGGGCAGGGGCAGCGTTTTTTTAATTTCCTCTCTTCCCACTTTGCCATATCTTCACATGTTAGTACTTAGATTAGAAATTCAAAATACATGAGGCCATTGTGACTAATGGCACAAGCTCTGACAATGTGTAATTTCTGGTACAATAGATATTCTAGAAATCTTTTTGTACTGTAGAGGTTATCTAATGGTGTCAAAAGTAACATGGGCGTCAGAACCCTTCATTACCTGTGGCTGAATCCTTCCTCTCCCTCTTTGGGTAAGCTACTCTGGGACTTGTGTTTCTTTAATAAGAAAGAAATATTTATTTCTAACCCTCAAGATTATTTTGACAAATGAGAAAGCATCATTCACACTGAAGATTTTCAATAAATAAATGTTAATTTACATTTCCCTTAGTGGAGACTCAAATGGACATCTTAAGGAAAATTTGCTTTCATTCACTGTTTTAATCCAAAAATATTAATTGGGCACCTACTATGTTCCAAGCACTGTTCTAGGGACCACAGACACATTAGTGAAGAACTGCAGAAGTCCTTGCCCCTGTGGGGTTTACATTTTAGAAGAGGAGACAGATAAATATTTTCTCTAGACAGTCATACATCTATAGAGAAAAATAATGCACAAAAGAGGCATATGGACTGACAGGAATGAATACTTAAATAAGTGGATCAGAAAGGACTCCCTAGGCTTCCCTGGTGGCGCAGTGGTTGAGAGTCCGCCTGCCAATGCAGGGGACACGGGTTCGTGCCCGGGTCCGGGAAGATCCCACATGCCGCAGAGTGGCTGGACCCATGAGCCATGGGTGAGAGGCCCGCGTACTGCAAAAAAAAAAAAAAAAAAAAAGGACTCCCTGAGAAGAAATATTTTAAGTAAATATCTGAAGGACTGCACCTGGAAGCAGTTGAAGAAATGAGCTGTGAAAATATCTAAGGAAAGAGTTTCAAGCAGAGGGAACAACAAATACTAAGGCCCTGGAGACAGCACCCTGGCAAATTTGAGGAATAGCAAGAAAGCCAGTGTGGCTGGACCAGGATGAGGAAGGGTGAGAGTAACAAGCAATCAGGTCACAGTTGATGGAAGACAATGAAGATCCTTGAAGACCACTGTGAGGACTTTAGCTTTTACTTCACTGGTATGAAATCAGCAAAGACTTCATAGGAGAGGAGTGAAAGCTTGGTTCACTAGATAGAACATTGAAAAATACAGATCTGTGCTTTACCGTCACAGAAAATCCAGATTAGTAAAGAAAAAAAAAAAAAACAGTTGAAGAAACACTTGCAGTAGAATGTGTTAAAAACCATGCTAGCAGGGAAGAATGGGAGTCACTATATCCAAATATTCATTTTCTGAATCTCTGAGTTACAGTGTTGCCTAGGGAAACAAAAGTATCTCACACTGGGAATATTCACTAATAAACTGACTACTTTAAAAAATAATTTTAATTCAAACATCCTGTTCCACCTGTCTTTTGTCCAGGGACAGCATGGTCACTAACCAATCAGAAAGGATGTCTGCTAAAACACTCAGGCAGGGCCATGGGGACCCTGTGCCAGGGATTTCTACTCCACTTATTGCATTATGAGGAAGTTCGGGGGAATCCCAGAGCAGAGTCAGGCAAGTGAGGGTAGCAGCCATTGGCATATTTTGGGTGTCAAAGTAGTGATTTTACTTCAAGGTATGGACGCATGTCAAAAATTTAGCAAGTGCTATGGCCACAGCGGTATTTACTGGCTGAATATCTGCCCTGATTCTAATGCCAAGCATCCTCCCCACTGCATCCACATCTTCATTTCTTATTTGTCAGTCTTTCACCAGTTGTTAGCTATTGTAAACATCTAAAAACAATGTAAGCACAATGGCATGTGATGGCGAAGTCAACCTACAAATCTTGGAAAAAGTGCAAGATTTCACAAAATTCCTGAAAGTGATGTTGGAGAACGACATTCATCATTGGTAATGATTAACTGCATTAATCACTGGTAACTACTAATTAATGCAGTTAAATATATTTAATATAGTTAATGCACATTAATGTAGTTAAAAATACTACTACACTTTTCAGTGGTAGAAAAAATGAAAAAAGAAAATCAACAAGGATTAGAGATGAGCTCTTCAAAGAGCTTATGTGACAATGTAAGGATAAGACAGACTTTAGGGAAAATTGACAAGCTCTTGATTTCTTTTTATGATCATGTTGCATATGTTAGGTTATCTTTATAATTATAGTGGGTTGATCATTATAATTATTCTTCAAATTTAGATTCTCTTTATTATATTAGAAAAGTTAGATATAAAGTCAAAGCTAATTTCTTTATTGTTATGTGTTTCATTCTTTGTTCATTTTAAGAAAAGGAATATCATTACACTTAAGCTAAATTTTGTTAAATATCAGATAGACATATGCAAATTTTTGTTTCATTTTTCAAGATAAATTTCTTGTGAAAACATTTGTCAATATTCCCTATAATTTTTAACATTTGTTTGGAATGAGTTAAAGTGGTTTATTATTAGATTTTATAATATAGATTTTATTAGATTCCATAATTTTATTAGATTTTAAAGAGTTTATTATTAGATTCCATAAGAAAGGCACCAAAATCAGACTTGGGGATGATCAGAGAACACTTCCCAGAAGTCAAACGGTCTGAAAGCTGAAGAATGAATTTGAGAATTAGTCACATATAATGCAAGTGCCACTTTTCCTCTTTTAATGCCCATCTTCTTCTGATAAATTTTTATGTGGTCTCTGCACTTCAGGTTGTTCCCTCCCCTTTCAATGATGGGTCTCCCATATATTCCCTGCTCACCAGGTCTGAAACTCACTGAAAATCTCCTCACTTTCATGGTACTTACCGCCTCTGCAAGACACCATTAAGTGGGTGCTGAATTTGGGGCAGGCTGCAACTCCATTTATATTCCTACATTTTGGTTTCCTCCTCAACTCCTCCAACAAAATCATACTGGTATACCAGGGTTGTAGAAAACCATTTATAAGGTAAATGAGTGAGTGGAAAACAGTCCCACTATTTAAGCCTACACAGGATCTCTTCTTGTAACAGACAGTGAGATTGGGGATGCTGGTCAGTCATGGGCAAGCAAGGGTGACAGACACCATATCTTACCTTATTAGCTATACTGGTATATACTATGATAGACACTGAGGAATGGTATACAAGATAATTTGTTGCCTCTTTAGTTCTTTGAAAAGTACCAACCCATTATTCAGATTCAGTTTCAGTTGCGATGATCTATATATGTGATATTTATGTGATCTTTATGATATTTATGTGATCTATATATGTGATATTTCAATGAATTTTGTAAAGGCAGTTGTGGTTAATAGTGTAGCTTTTGGAGCTAGACTGCCTGAGCGTTAATACTGGTTCTACTAAAACATATCACCATGGTGTAAGGCAAATTACATAATCTGTCTATGTCTTTGTTTCTTTATCTACAAAGTGAAAAGAGAGGAGACCTTCAAGATGGCAAAAGAGTAAGAAGCAGAGATCACCCTCCTCCACACAAATACATCAGAAATACATCTACATGTGGAACAACTCCTACAGAACATCTACTGAATGCTGGCAGAAGACCTCAGACTTCCCAAAAGTGTGGCTGACAGGGTCTTGTCAGGGGGCCGGGGGTCAGGCCTGTGCCTCAGAGGTGGGAGAGCCGAGTTCAGGACATTGGTCCACCAGAGACCTCCTGACGCCATGCAATATCAAATGGTGAAATTTCTCCCAGAGATCTCCATCTCAATGCTAAGACCCAGCTCCACTCAACAACCAGCAAGCTACAGTGCTGGACACCCTATGACAAACAATTAGCAAGACAGGAACACAACCCCACCCATTAGCAGAGAGGCTGCCTAAAATCACAATAAGGTCACGGACACCCCAAAACACACCACGGGACATGGTCCTGCGCACCAGAAAGACAAGATCCAGTGTCATCCACCAGAACACAGGCACTAGTCCTTTCTACCAGGAAGCCTACAAAACCCACTGAACCAACCTTAGCCACTGGGGGCAGACACCAAAAACAACAGGAACTATGAACCTGCAGCCTGTGAAAAGGAGACCCCAAACACAGTAAGTTAAGCAAAATGAGAAGAAAGAGAAACAAACAGCAGTTGAAGGAGCAAAGTAACAACCCACCAGACCAAACAAATGAAGAGGAAATAGGCAGACTACCTGAAAAAGAAGTGAGAGTAATGATAGTAAAGATATCCAAAATTTGGAAATAGAATGGAGAAAATATAAGAAACGTTTAACAAGGCCCTAGAAAAACTAAAGAGCAAATAAACAATGATGAACAACACAAAATGAAATTAAAAATTCTCTGGAAGGAATCAATAGCAGAAAAACTGAGGCAGAAGAATGGATAAGGGACGTGGAAGATAAAATAGTGGAAAAAACTATTTCAGACCATAATAAACAAAAAAGAATGAAAAGAATTGAGGACAGTCTCAGAGACCCCTGGGACAACATTATATGCACCAACATTCGAATTATAGGGGTCCCAGAGAAGAAGAGGAAACGAAAGAGACTGAGAAAATATTTGAAGTGTTTATAGTTGAAAACTTCCCTAATATGGGAAAGGAAATAGGTAATCAAGTCCAGGAAGCACAGAGAGTCCCATACAGGATAAATCCAAAGAGAAACACACCAAGACACATATTAATCAAGCTATCAAAAAGTAAGTACAAAGAAAAAATATTAAAAGCAGCAAGGGAAAAACAACAAATAACATACAAGGGAATCCCCATATGGTTAACAGCTGATCTTTCAGCAGAAACTCTGCAAGCCAGAAGGCAGTGGCAGGACATATTTAAAGTGATGAAAGGGAAAAACCTACAACCAAGATTACTCTACCCAGCAAGGATCTCATTCAGATTCGACGGAGATATTAAAACCTTTACAGACAAGCAAAAGCTAAGAAAATTCAGAACCATGAAAACAGCTTTACAACAAATGCTAAAGGAACTTCTCTAGGCAGGAAACACAAGAGGAGGAAAAGACCTACAATAACAAACACAAAACAATTAAGAAAATGGTAATAGGAACATACATATTGATAATTACCTTAAATGTAAATGGATTAAATGCTCCAACCAAAAGACACAGACTGACTGAAGGGATACAAAAACAAGACCTTGTTTACAAGAGACCCACTTCAGACCTAGAGACACATACAGACTGAAAGTGAGGGGATGGAAAAAGATATTCCATGCAAATGGAAATCAAAAGAAAGCTGGAGTAGCAATTCTCATATCAGACAAAATAGACTTAAAATAAAGACTAGTACAAGAGACAAACAAGGACACTACATAATGATCAAGGGATCTATCCAAGAGGAAGATATAACAATTGTAAATATTTATGCACCCAACATAGGAGCACCTCAATACATAAGGCAAATGCTAACAGCCATAAAAGGGGAAATCGACAGTAACACAATCATAGTAGGGGACTTTAACACCCCACTTTCACCAATGGACAGATCATCCAAAATGAAAATAAATAAGGAAACACAAGGTTTAAATAATACATTAAACAAGATGGACTTAATTGATATTTATAGGACATTACATCCAAAAACAACAGAACACGCATTCTTGTCAAGTGCTCATGGAACATTCTCCAGGATAGATCATATGTTGCGTCACAAATCAAACCTTAGGAAATTTAGGAAAATTGAAATCATATCAAGTATCTTTTGTGACCACAACGCTATGAGACTAGATATAAATTACAGGAAAAAATCTGTAAAGAATACAAGCACATGGAGGCTAAACAATACACTACTTAATAATCAAGAGATCACTGAAGAAATCAAAGAATACCTAGACACAGGACAATGAAAACGTGACAACCCAAAATCTATGGGATGCAGCAAAAGCAGTTCTAAGAGAGAAGTTTATAGCAATACAATCCTACCTCAAGAAACAAGAAATATCTCAAATAAGCAACCTAACCTTACACCTAAAGCAATTAGAGAAAGAAGAAGAACAACAACAAAAAACCCAAAGTTAGCAGAAGGAAAGAAATCATAAAGATCAGATCAGAAATAAATGAAGGAAACAATAGCAAAGGTCAATACACTAAAAGCTGGTTCTTTGAGAAGATAAACAACATTGATAGACAATTAGCCAGACTCATGAAGAACAAAAGGTAGAAGACTCAAATAAACAGAATAGAAATGAGAACGGAGAAGTAACAACTGACACTGCATAAATACAAAAGATCATGAGAGATTACTACAAGCAAATATATGCCAATAAAATGGACAACCTTAAAGAAAAATGGACAAATTCTTAAAAAGGACAACCTCCCAAGACTGAACCAAGAAGAAATAGAAAATATAAACAGGCCAATCACAAGCACTGAAATTGAGACTGTGATTAAAAATCTTCCAGCAAACAAAAGCCCAGGACCAGATGGCTTCACAGGCGAATTCTATCAAACATTTAAAGAAGAGCTAATACCTATCCTTCTCAAACTCTTCCAAAATATAGCAGAGGGAGGAACACTCCCAAACTCATTCTACGAGGCCACCATCACCCTGATACCAAAACCAGAAAAAGATGTCACAAAGAAAGAAAACTACAGGCCAATATCACTGATGAACATAGATGCAAAAATCCTCCACAAAATACTAGCAAACAGAATCCAAGAGCACATTAAAAGGATCATACACCATGATCAATCAATGTGGTACACCATACTAACAAATTGAAGGATTAAAACCATAGGATCATCTCAATAGATGCAGAAAAAGCTTTCAACAAAATTCAAAATGCATTTATGATAAAAACCCTACAGAAAGTAGGCATAGAGGGAACTTACCTAAACATAATAAAGGGTATATATGACAAACCCACAGCCAACATCGTTCTCAATGGTGAAAAACTGAAAGCATTTCCACTGAGATCAGGCACAAGACACGGTTGCCCACTCTCAGCACTATTATTCAACATGGTTTTGGCAGTTTTAGCCACAGCAATCAGAGAAGAAAAAGAAATAAAAGAAATCCAAATCGGAAAAGAAGAAGTAAAGCTGTAACTGTTTGCAGATGACATGATACTACACAAAGAGAATCCTAAAAATGCTACCAAAAACTTCCAGAGCTAATCAATGAATTTGGTAAAGTAACAGGATACAAACTTAATGCACAGAAATCTCGTGCATTCTTATACACTAATGATGAAAAATCTGAACCAGAAACTAAGAAAACACTCCCATTTACCACTGCAACAAAAAGAATAAAATACCTAGGAATAAACCTACCTAAGGAGACAAAAGACCTGTATGCAGAAAACTATAATACATTGATGAAAATACAAACAGATGGAGAGATATACCATGTTCTTGGATTGGAAGAATCAACATTGTGAAAATGACTCTACTGCCCAAAGCAATCTACAGATTCAATGCAATCCCTATCAAATTACAATGGCATTTTTCACAGAAGTAAAACAAAAAATTTCACAATTTGTATAGAAACACAAAAGACCCTGAATAGCCAAAGCAATCTTGAGAATGAAAACCGGAGCTGGAGTAATCAGGCTTCTGGACATCAGAGCATACTACAAAGCTACAGTAATCAAGACAGTATTGTACTGGCGCAGAAACAGAAATACAGATCAATGACACAGATAGAAAGCCCAGAGATAAACCCACACACATATGGCCAGCTTATCTTTGATAAAGGAGGTAAGAATATACAACTGACGAAAGACAAACTCTTCAGTAAGTGGTGCTGGGAAAATTGGACAGCTACATGTAAAAGCATGAAATTAGAACACTCCCTAAGACCATACACAAAAATAAACTCAAAATGGATTAGAGACCTAAATGTAAGGCTAGACACTATCAAACTCTTAGAGGAAAACATAGGCAGAACACTCTATGACATAAATCACAGCAAGATACTTTTTGACCCACCTCCTAGACAAATGGAAATAAAAACAAAAATAAACAAATGGGATCTAATGAAACTTAAAAGCTTTTGCACAGCAAAGGAACCCATAAACAAGACGAAAAGACAGCCCTAATAATGGGAGAAAATATTTGCAAATGAAGCAACTGACAAAGGATTAATCTCCAAAATTTACAAGCAGAGAGCTCAATATCAAAAAAACAAACAACCCAATCCAAAAATGGGCAGAAGACCTAAACAGACATTTCTCTAAAGATATATAGATTGGCAACAAACACATGGAAGGATGCTCAACATGACTAACCATTAGAGAAATGCAAATCAAAAGTACAGTGAGGTATCACCTCATACCAGTCAGAATGGCCATCAAATATATACAAACAATAAATGCTGGAGAGGGGGTGGAGAAAAGGGAACCTTCTTGCACTGTTTGTGGGGATGTAAACTGATACAGCCACTATGGAGAACACTATAGGGGTTCCTTAAAAAACTAAAAACAGAACTACCATATGACACAGCAATCCCACTCCTGGGCATATACCCTGAGAAAACCATAATTCAAAAAGAGTCATGTACTACAATGTTCACTGCAGCTCTATTTACAATAGCCAGGACATGGAAGCAACCTAAGTGTCCATCGACAGATGAATGGATAAAGAAGATGTAGCACATATATACAATGGAATATTACTCAGCCATACAAAGAAACAAAATTGAGTTACTTGTAGGGAGGTGGATGGACCTAGAGTCTGTCATACAGAGTGAAGTAAGTCAGAAAGAGAAAAACAAATACCATATGCTCACACATATATATGGAATCTAAAAATCTGAAGAACCTAGGAGCAGGACAACAGTAAGGACGCAGACTTAGAGTATGGACTTGAGGACACGGGGAGGGAGAAGGGTAAGCTGGGACGAAGTGAGAGAGTGGCATGGACATATATACACTACCTAATGTAAAATAGATAGCTAGTGGGAAGCAGCTGCATCGAACAGGGAGCTCAGCTCAGTGCTTTGTGACCACCTAGAAGGGTGGGATAGGGAGGGTGGGAAGGAGACGCAAGAGGGAGGAGATATGGGGATATATGTATATGTATAGCTGATTCACTTTGTTATAAAGCAGAAACTAACACACCATTATAAAGCAATTATACTCCAATAAAGATGTTTAAAAAAAGGTGGGGGGAATAATATGTGTATTTACATCATAGGCTTTTGAGGGTTAATTTAACACATACATAATAGTATATTACCTATAGAGCTTTGAAGTGTCTGTGAGATGTCACACACTCAATAAAGTTTCGCTATCACTAAAGGGATAAATAGTTAATCTTTCTGAGGCTCTATTTTCTTACCAGCACAATGGAACTATTAGTATCTACTTTGTTGTGAATATTAAATCAAATCTGTTAATATAGATAAAAGCCTTAGGACACATGTGAGATGGGTGAAGACTCAGAGATATGTCTCTCAATGTTCTGAGGTTAAACAAGGAGTGGGGAGTAGGGAGCAAATGGGAAGTGACAGAATGACAAATTACTCTGGTAGGGAGTTGAGTTTGAACTGACTGCCCATAGTTGGAGTGAAATAATTTGAAAAAAAATTTTTAAATTAGACATGAGTAAGACACCTTTTATTGCCCAATGTAGGTTCCTTCCATCTAGTTAGTAGGACAGGTGCTATTAAAAATTGTCGTAACAGATAGTAATAACTCTAAATTTTCTTAATTATAACATGCAAACTTTGTTAGAACAATATAAAGGAACTGGTAAATTTCTAAAAGTAAACATTCCTGTGCTTCTTTATTTTTCCTTGTACAATATATAATAGTGATGTTCTTTAACATCAACAGTATAACTTGGTTCACATCTTTGGAAGTGTGAATTTCTATTAGCACATTACTTAAAAACATGAACAAAATGATATGTAACAGTTGTAGCCTAGCAGAATTTTGATTTGTTTTTTATTCCTCCCTGTCTTCATGGTGTTGTGAGTTTTATTTCCAATTGCACAGAATCTTGCTAAGGTTAAGGCCACATGCTTGACACTTAACAAAATGTTTTTTTTTCCTAGCCATTTTTTTTGTTGTTTGGCTAAATGCTCCAGGTTTACTTGTACTTTTACATTATACTAGGGGCATACTAAATCTGTAAGTGATAACTTCCAGGCTGAAACACACAGAGAGCATCAATAAAAGGATGTTATGTCATCTGTGAATTAAGCAGCAATCGGCCTCAGCCATTACTCATTAAAGTATAGCATTGTCATTCTCTTTGGTAATAAAAGCTGTTCATTTGCTTATAATTGACAGATAGGTTTAATTTGTGCTGGTTATAGTACTAAATGAGCAAAGCAATGAATAGGTTCTGATTTTTTAAACTGTACAGTGGACTTTGCTTAGTCACAAAATAGGGAGTTGATGAGGTTATGAAATTCCCTCTGATAGAAGAGAATTATTTCTTCAATCTCAATCAAATTTCCTGGAGTTTTCACTGAGGAAGAATCATTTTTCATTTGAATAAATTGGTCTTTCTAAAGAAATAATAAATTCATTTGTTGTATCACACTTAACAATGAAAATTACAAGGACTGTGGTATTACAGAAAGAACCATATTTATTACAGAAAGAACCATATTTCTTTTGTTTTTATTTTTACTTCCACCAACTCCTACCTGAAATTTAAATTAATGACAAAGTATAACTTCTAGAAAACTGCATTGTGTGTAAACCTGTTTTGAAATGTAGCTGAAGAAAACACGGGTCCTTCCTTTACTCCCATCAAGTTTGAAGGAAAAGAAAAAATTTAAAAATCAACAAAAACACTCCTAGATTTTAAGTTGCTGAGGCTGTAGTCTCTACTGTAAAAATAAACATAATCTAGTCAAAAAAGCATTTGAATAATCAAAGACAGGAATCAAAGTCTCCTCTTTGCTCTACTGTCTTCCAGCCATGTGACCTTTGTTGAGTAAATTAAACTCTGTTGAGTAAATTAAATCTGTCTTCAGTTTCCTTATAGGTAAGATGAGAGGGTAGGCACTGCCCACCTTTAGAACATCCTCTGATTATTTAATACAATAAATCAAAATAAAGTCAAAATATTAGAGAAGAGACAATTGCCCCCATTCAATGATTAAATGCAGCACTTTCCATAGAAGTGTTGTATTTTTTTCTTTTTCTATACAGTGATACCCCCTTCTTGCATTTTTGAGCTTCTGGAAAATACTGACTGAATAGATAGGGTAGAAATATTCTATCAGTTTAAGGACTTTCAGAAACATTCACCAAACTAGGACATAAAAAGACATGGAACACAAAAATCCCCAAATAAATTTAATATTTCACCCCAAATCAGGAAAGGACTTAGTTTGAAGACCTTTTGAACATCACTATATTAATACGATAGTATGTTCTGTAACACACTACCAAGAGTATACAATGTACCATCACAAATTGATTGGAAGCTAAAAATAAATGCAAAACGAATGTACCTAAAGCACCTTTACATATCTCACTTAAGTAGACCAGGAATCACATAATGAAATGGACTATGAAAAATTATTTGTGTGATTTTTACATTTCCATGTAAAATTAAACTATGTGTAGAATATTCTTTAAAAATATTTTTCTTCAAAGATCATGATAGCAGAGTAGGAGGCCACTGAGCTCAACCTCCCTCCACAAACACATCAAAAATACATCTACATGTGGAGCAACTCTTGCTGAAAACAAACTGAAGACTGGTAGAAAGGCTCTTCTACAACCAAGGCTGTAAAGAAAGATCCACACAGTTAGGCAGGAAGGGAGGAGATGTGATCAGGTCAGGACCCACACCGCTAGCAGGGGACACAGAAGGGGAGAGGGACATCATGGAGATATCTTGTAGATCCTCCCTAAGGAGAGAGAGGTTTGAGCCGAATATTGGGCACTGCAGCCCTAGGGTGCAACATCAGGACCTTAGCTGGTTTGAAACCAGTGGGACTTACCAGAAGGCTGTAAGAAACAGAGACTCCTCTCAATAAGAGCATGCACACACACTTGCTTACTCCCAGGAAGAAAGTGAAGGAAGCCGACTGAAAATTCCCTGGGACTCTGGCTGGTTTCCCAAGACCACTCCAGCCCTCACTGGGAAACTGCCCTAGCCTCTCTTGCTCCAGCACTGCTCCTCACCGGGGTAAAGGTGCTATTAGTAGGGGAGGTGACTGTACTTGGAAGAAGCAGAGCCAGCTTGGACCCTGCCCTGCCTCTGAATGGAGTGAGGGAAGCCACTGTATACAAGAAAACAGAGACAGCAGATCAAAAATGGCTTGAGGTTCCCACTGGCATGCTGAGACCATCCCAGATCACACCACTGCTCGTACCAGGTACCCACTTTTGTCCCTCTTGATCGGCACCGCTCTCCACTAGGGTGGAGGTGAAGATGCCAAGGGACAGAGCACATACTTGGGGGGAATGGAACAGCTTGAATCTGAACGTCAGGGCTTCTGCTGCAGCTTCTTGGGTCCCAAACCTACTCCTGATAGTGTGGTGACAGCCACTGAGCACAGAAGCCCAGGCTCGCACTTGGCTCTGGGTCTAGCCCCTTCATCTCCAACCCTACCTCCCACCAAGATGGTAGCCACCAGCACACCCCGGGAGGAAGATGTAACCCATGCTTACTTCAGATCCAGCTCTCCCACCAAAGCCACTGGGCACACGGAGGCTGCATAAGGATGCTCCCACAGAAGGACACCCTTTCAAGACCAGAATAGGTAACTGTTCCAACTAATTTCAAATAGTCAGAGAAAGTAAACAAAATGCGAAGACAGAGGAATTTGTTTCCAATGTAAGAACAAGGAAAAGAACCTGGAAAAAGTAATGAAACAAAGATAAATAATGTACCATATAAAGAGTTCAAAGCATTAATAATAAGAATGCTAACTGAACTTGGGGAAAGAATCCATGAACACAGTGAGAATTTTAATACAGAACTAGAAAATATAAAAAAGAACCAGTCAGAGATTAAGAATACAATAACTGAAATGAAAAACACACTAGAAGGAATTAAGAGCACACTAGATGATACAGAAGAATGCACAAGTGATTCAAAAGGTAGAATAATGGAAATCATCCAATCAAAACAGCAAAAAGAAATACTAATTTTAAAAAATTAGTATAGTAAAAGGGATCTCTCTGACAACATTAACCATAGTATCATTTGCATTATAGGGGTTCCAGAAGGAGAAGAGAGAGAGAAAGGGGTAGAAAATGTATTTGATGGAATTATAGCTAAAAAATTCCTGAAGCTGAAGAAGGAAACAGACTTTACTGTACAGGAAGCACAGAAAGAATTCCAAACAAAATGTACCCAAAGAGACCCACACCAAGACATATCATAATTAAAATGGCAAAATTAAAAATATAGAATTTTAAAGGCAGAAAGAGAAAAGCAAGACTCACATACAAGGGAACCCTCATGGAGCTATCAGCTGACTTTTCTACAGAAATTTTGCAGGCCAGAAGGAGTGGCATGACATATTCAAAGTGCTGAAAGGGAAAAACCTACAAATGAAGATACTCTACCTAGCAAGGTTATCATTCAGAGTTGAAGGACAGAGAAAGCACTTCTTGGACAAGCAAAAAATAAGAGTTTATCAATACTAAACCAACCCTACAAGAAGTTTTAAAGTGCCTTCTCTGAGTGGAAAAGAAAAGGCTACTACAAGAAATAAGAATTTGTAAGAAAGGAAAAATCCCAACAGTAAAGGTGAATATATAGTAAAGATTATGGATCAGCCACTTAAATGAGTACAAAGATTAAGAGACAAAAGTTGTAAAATCAACCATAATTACAATAAAAAATTAAGGGATAGATGTGAAAATGTAAAAGACCCTGAATTGTCTGAGCAATCTTGAGAAAAAATGAACAAAGCTAGAAGTATCACACTCCCTGACTTCAGACTATATTACAAAACTACAGTCATCAAAACAGTATGGTACTGGCACAAGAAAAGGGCACATAGATCAATGGAACAGAATAGAGAGCCCAGAAATAAACCCATGCTCATATGGTTACTTAATCCATGACAAAGGAGGCAAAAATATACAATGGAGAAAAGACAGTCTCTTCAATAAGTGATGCTGGGAACACTGGACAGCTACATGTAGAAGAATGAAATTAGAATATTTTCTCACATCATATTTAAAAAAAAACTCAAAATGAATTAAAAATCTAAATGTAAGATTAGAAAACATAAAACTCCTAGTACAAAACAGGCAGAACACACTTAAACATAAATCATAGCAATATGTTTCTTTTGGATTAGTCTCCTCAGGCAAAGGAAGCAAAAACAAAAATAATCAAATGGAACCTAACTAAACTTAAAAGCTTTTGCACAGCAAAGGAAACTGTAGACAAAATGAGAAGACAACCTACTGAGTGGGAGAAAATACTTGCAAATGATATAACTTATAAGGGGTTAATATCTAAAATATACAAACAGCTCATACAACTCAATATCAAAAAAAACAAAAAAATCCAATTAAGAAATGGGAAGAAGACGTGAGTAGACATTTTTATAAAGAAGGCATACAGTTGGCCAATATGCACATGAGAAGATGCCCAACGTCAGTAATTGTGAGAGACATGAAAATCCAAACCACAATGAGATATCACCTCCCACCTGTCAGAATGGCTATCATCAAGATGACAACAAATAACAAACGTCAGCAAGGATGTGGAGAAAAGGGAACCCTAGTAAACTGTTGGTGGGAATGTAAATGGCACAGCCCTCATGGAAAACATTATGGAGTTTCCTCAAAAAATTAAAAATGGAACTACTATGTGATCCAGCAATTCCACTCCTGGGTATATATTTGAAGAAAATGAAAACACTAATTTGAAAAGATAAATGCACCACTATGTTCACTGCAACATTATTTACAATAGGCAAGATATGGAAGCAAACTAAATGTCCATCAGCAGATGAATGGATGAAGAGGATATGGTATATATATATATATATATATATATATAGAGAGAGAGAGAGAGAGAGAGAGAGAGAGAGAGGGAGGGGGAGAGAGAGAGAGAGAGGGAGATACACAATGGAATATTACTCAGCCATAAAGAGAGTGAAAGTGTGCTGTTTACAACAACATGAATGGACTTGGAGGCTATTATGCTTAGTGAAATAAGTCAACAGAGAATGACAGATACTGTATGTTGTCACTTATTGTGGAATCTAAAAACTAAAACAAGCAAATTAATGTAACAAAAGGAGACCCACAGACATAGAGAACAAACTAGTGGTTACCAGTAGGAAGAAGAATGCAGGAAGGAGCAAGATTGGGTTGGGGATTAAGACATTCAAACTATTATATATAAAATTAATAAGGTACAAGGATATATCATACAGCACAGTGAATACAGCCAATATTTTATAATATTAAATGGAGTATAATCTATAAAAATTCAGTGTTTTGTAGAGCTGAAAGTAATACTGTAAATCAACTATAATTTAATAAAAATACATAAATGAATAAACATAACATTCTCTTTTTGCTCTTCATAAAAATCATCTCTCTTCTTACCCTGAATTCAAATAAGTAGATTTATGCTAAAATATAATTACTTAAAAAATTAGATCATTTCAAAAAAGCTACACTAAAGAGAAAACTGCAATATTATAGAAAGTCAACTCAGTTAATGCTTCCTATTTTGATAAAATAATTTTTTTACATCTGTAGAACATGAATGTGAAATCTATTACTTTCTTCATCAACAGTAGCACCTATCTTCTTAAAATTAAAACTTAGAACCCTTTCATGATACACTATAGGGTCTACTGTCAAGGAAATTTGTTTTTATTTCTCATCTAAATACATTAAGAGGAAGGAGGGAAGCCAAAGGTATTTCATTAAAATTTTTCAACAATGAAAACATTCTTAATCAGAAAATCCAGTTAATCATAACACTTTAATTCCTAGAGAACTCTAACAACAAGGAAAAATAATACATGGGGGGGAGATAAACTTAGTTCTGTCTTTCACTGTAGATACTTTGTCTTTTTCCTCACACTATCTCCAATTTCTACATCAGTTTCTACCACATGATACCTGCTTAATAAATGCTAGTTATGAATGTTTTCAATAATAATGTTATTGTTATATCCAGGGCTCAAGAGATGTTTTTAGAGAGAATGAGTGAATGGAAATTAAGATTTTATTTTTGTTATATGTTTATATTCAATTTTGTTTTATAATTACCAAAATAAAACCCCTACATTGCCCAGATTCAGTATTCTCTGGTTCTTACATCCCAAGTTTTAAAGATTTACTTTCAAAAAGGTTTATGATTGTAGCTATTGCTAGTTTTAGTCTAAGAAGGCAAATCCTCGAGTAGTTTTAGATTTTGAAATTCTCTCACTCTTCTTCATACAGATTACAATCGTATTATCATTTTTCCTTTTAACATTAAGAGTCTTTTGGTTCTTCTACTAAGATATAATTATTCTGGCAGAGAACAAAATAATATTCAATACTGTGTTTGCAATCTATTTTTATTATAGAATTATACATATATACACAATATTCCTAGTACAATTAATGCTATTTCATATCCCTGTGCCTTGAAAGGAAAAGCAATTTTATAAATCTAAAAAATAAATCAATAAACAGCACATGCTATAAAAGCAGTCAACAAACACAAAATAAGCAATTAGTAAACCCATTTTACAATAATAAATCCTGGTCATTGATATACAGGGAATCATATTCTTTTAATGACTTAGTTGCAGGTGGAGTGCAAATTAGAAGCTTTTGAAAGATTCATTAAGCATCTGACCTATTAAGTAACTTTCAGTTCACTAAAAATTTACTAGAAGTTGAGAAGGGTTTTGATACTCTCTCACGCATGCTCCCTCCCTCTCTCTCTCTCTCTCTCTCTCTCTCTATCTATCTATCTATATATATATATGTGAATAATATGAAAGACAGATCGGTAGATCGGTCTATAGCCCTTATACCTTCATTATTTTAAGTAACTAGAATGCTGTTCTTAAAAGGCAAGACTTCAGCTGCATTAAGTCACAGAAAAGAGCTATCTCAGTTCTTAATGCAGGCTCACAATAGAGTCAGAGCCTGAACTTGACTGAGAATATCCAGTCTTCTGAGAATTCCCTTCCCCTCCTTTCTTATTCTTAAATCCCATGTCCTTTGGTGGTGGTTGTTGTCCTTTTTAAGTCTTCCTCAGTCCTCCCAAGCAAAAAATCCAACTGACCTAATAAAATCAGAAAGAGTTGAATTCTATTTCTTATTCTCCAATTACTAGCCATGTGACTTTCTGCAGTTACTAAACTTCTCTAACCTCAATTTCTTCATTAATAAAGAATACTAATTTTGCTTATCTCCTAGTATAATTATGAAACATAAAAGGATTAAACTCTATAAAGTACATGGCACATAACAGAAACTAGTAAGTGTTGTGAACCTTTCCATCATACCACATTTTATACTCACCTCCTTTGTGGTACTTACTGTTCTGTATTATTACATAGTTATGCAACTGTATTCCTTGTTGTATTGTTATTTCATAACAAAGCAAGCTCTCTTTAAAATATCTGAATCCTCAATGTTTAGGTATAGCATAAACGCCTAGTATCTCACACACACACACACACACACATATGTTGTTCTTGTTGAATGGGTAAGTTTTGGCAATTGATTGACAACTCCAGCAATTAAACCTTCTCTTGGAGCAATAAGCCCATTAAATGAAAGTCCATTAAAACCATGCCTGATATAGAAGTATTCAAAAATAACTATATTATTATAAAATCATCTCACATATAAAGTTCTAAGAAAACCTCACGGGAAGATCACCTTTGTGGATTAGATAAGGAATCACAAAGAACTAAAATATAATCTGAGTCCTTAAGGATGAGTAAGACTTTACCAGGTCCTATTGCATGTAGCTGGATATAAACATCACATTTTTAAAACACAACTATTTGCAAGTGGCACTTAGGAGGCATCTATCTGTACAACTGAATGTTCAACACATTGAAAGTAACAAAATATATATGGGATGAAACTAACTTGGAGACATTTTGCTACTGGATGATACACATGCTTTCTAATATAGTTACAATGATATATTAATTTAACATACATAAACTATGAGCTAGAGAACAAATCTAGTTAATAGCATACTTTCAAGGTCAATCTTCATTTTCATTTTCTTACTCTAGTCATTCCCTAATTTCAGTAGCCTTTTAAAAATCATATCAAGGCACCATTCAAATACAGAACTACTAATTTTCTTCAACATGCAAACAAACGATAAAACACAATGAGATAACATAAGAAATTGTTTTGATAGCAAAGCATGGATGTGTACTATGTGGGATGTGACACAAAGCCTGTCCTTGTTATATTCTAAAACAGATTGGAAAGGATTCACCCTACCTCCAATTAATGAGAAATGGTAAAGGTTATTAAAATGTGTGGATAAGTAAAAAAAAAAAAAATTATACTGCACTTGTTTCTGTGAAATTGTAATACAAGAGAAAATCAACAAAGTATCAAATGGACTGTGGTTTAACCCCTAATCATTAAAAAAAAAAGAATAACAACCTCTAACACAACAACAAACAGCAAGAAAAACAGCTTCTGGCCTATATTCATTGGAAAATTTTTAAGTGGAAAATTTAATCCAGAATTTAATTATTAAAAACTCAGAAACACTCTCCCTTACCAACCATATCCCCATCCCAAAGAGAGATTTTTCAAAGACCTCAGAAGTTCTAGGTTTGGGAAAGGCACTTTCTGATATTATGATACTCACTTGTAAATTCAATGTTCAAGAAAAAGCATACCTCAGGTTCCTTTAAATTAAAAAATCTAGGATATTAAGGGAAAAAGAAAAATGAAATGGCAGTTGGCCACACCTTAATGATTTAACTTGGCATCTGGGCAAATGACCCGGGCAAATGTTCTTCTGAAAAATGTCAGGGAATTTTTATTAATGATGAATATTTAAGGTCTCAAACCATACTCATCTTAAAGAAGACTACTTTAGCAATCTAGGTTCTGTCAAAACTGGGTTTTGAATGACTTGACCCTCATAATCATCAAACTAGTTCTGCATGTAAATGTAGTCTACTTCACCTTTTTCTCAGGCATCCAAATTCTTTCGTAGGTTATGAATAAAACATATCCCCCAAATTAAAGAAATCTGTAAACATTTATTTCTTCAGGAAACTGGGAGTTAACGCTCAGTTGCTTATTGTGATGCTGAATTTTGTGGACCTGAAATTTGTAAACTTAGTTTCACAGACTATGTAATTTTTAGGTATTATTCATTTCTCAGTGCCACCTGATTTCAAGTGTCCTGATACCAGTGAACTGTAAATTAACATAAAATATTGGGAGTAAGAAAAAAAATAGTTTTATCTTCAAGTGAATAAACAAATTTGAACAGTGGCAACAACAATAATAATGTAATTTTAAAAACCTTTTTATTTTATTTACAGCTAGCATGTACCATATGCCAAGCGTTTTCTTAGTGCTTTTTATGAATTTTCTCATTTATAGTTTCTGAGTGAAACTTTATGTGGGATAATGGCACAGGATCACAGAGTTAGTAAATGACTGAACCAGAACTGAGTACAGTGATGAAATGAAGCTTTTAAATACATCATAGGACTGCAAATCCTGGAAAGTTAAAGACTTAGATTCAAAGCCCAGTGCTACCACTTAGGAGCACTGATACTACCTGCAATTTATTTGACCTCTCATCATGCCACGGTTTTCTTATCTTTAAAATGGGAATAATAATATCTGTCCCATAGGGTTCCATAAGACTTAGATAATAAGATACATATGTTGCTCTTTGAATACTGTTTGTGGCACATAAAACTCAATGCTTTATTATTATTGCTATTATTTTACCATTATTAATTTTCTATGTATAGCTTTATTTGAATATTATTATATACTATTCTATATGTATGCTTTGGCTTATATATTCTATATATATTCTATATTTTTATTCTATATATATTCTATATTTGTATTCTATATATATTCTACATATATGCTTTGGCAACTATTTTTAATTATAATTGTTACATTTTATATACTACAGGGATGTAATAAATACCTTGGGATTTATCATTGGTTAGTGAAATTTCAGAAAGATTTCTGGTATGTCAGAAATTAAGAGATTTCTTCAACAAAACTTTACTGACCCCCAGCCATGGGGCAGGGGTGCATGTGGGGAAGGGGTACTTTGATAAGCACGAAATAGTCCCTTCCCTCCAAGAGTTCGTGGTTGAAGGGAGAGACCAATGAGGAAAAACAAAAATTACCACAGCCTCCCGCCAGGTCGTTCCCCATCCTCTCGAGCCCACTTTCCACACCGCTTCAAAATACTGTTTCAAAACGAACACCGGCTTAAATCGCTTGCCTGTTTGGAGTCCTTGCATGGCGCCTCTGTACCCTCAGGAAAAAACGCCACCGGCCTCTGGAAGGCCTCAAGCCGCCCCGCCCTGCTGAACGCGCGGGCGCCATCTTACCGTGGCGTCCTCTCACGTCTGCCGGCTTCCGCAGCGAGCCAGTTCGCCCAACCAGGATCTGATTGGTGAGCGTGGAGGAAGGACTGAGCATGCGCGCCTAGCCTCTCCCACAATCCCTCCTCCCAGAGGCTGCGGGCTGCGGAAAGTTTCCCTTCTTGCCGAGGCTTAATTGACGTTTGAGTAACTGAAAGTGGGCAGTCATTGATGAGTTTTGACGTAAGTACACACCTGTGACCCCATCACCACAATCAAGATAGTGAACATATCCATCGCCCTCAAAAGTTTCCTTCTGCCCCTTGGTAACCCTCTCTCGTCTCACCTTGCCTTCCTCCCTGAAACCACTGATCTGTTTTCTGTCGCCACAGATTAGTTTTCATTTTCTAGTATTTTATATAACCAGAATAAATTCTTTTTTTGGCTGCTTCAAGCAAATAAACAACAACAAAAAAGAAATTAGGGGCTTCCCTGGTGGTGCAGTGGTTTAGAGTCCGCCTGCCAATGCAGGGGACATGGGTTCGTGCCCCGGTCCGGCAGGATCCCACATGCCGCGGTGCGGCTGGGCCTGTGAGCCATGGCCGCTGAGCCTGTGCGTCCGGAGCCTGTGCTCCGCAGTAGGAGAGGCCACAGCAGTGAGAGGCCCACGTACCGCAAAAAAAAAAAAAAAGAAATTAGGCGATTCTTGCCTCCTTAATACATAATTAGGAAATATCTTAACTACAGATATATTCTTGACTACATTAAAACATGCTTAGCGTAAATAATAATGATAATAAAATATAAAAGATTGAAATATAAAAATAAGGCAAGTATATGTATCCAAAAATTAGGTTGATTCTAAATATACTATATAAAAGATGGGGGGGGAGAAAATAGAAAGCTGTTGAGTGCCTACATGTGTCAGACTTTAGACTAGTTTTTTTAATATAAATCTTTGACACTTTCTCTCATTTTTTCTTAACCCTATAAGTACCCATATCCAAGTCCTGCCAATTCATCTCTAAATATGTTTATTTCTCCACACCTCTGCCTTCACCAACTTAGTCCAAATTACCATCATCTCCCATCTTTATTACCATAATTACCCTCCAACCAACCTACCTTCATTCACACTGGCCGCTCTCTAATTTCTTCTCCATATGCATAAAGAAAACATTTGAAGAACAAATCCAATCATGTCACCATATAGTCTTGCTTGATTCCCCCCACTCCCAAAAGCTTTCAGTGGATCTCCATTGTCTTAATTTAAGATAAAGGTGTTGATCATAATCTGCCTAACTCTTCAGACTCACCTGAGATGACTCTCACCTATGTTCTTTCTTTGGTCAGTCCCCCATTCCAGCAATTGGCTTCCTTGACACAGGCCTTTGCATACAATTTTCTCCTCCTCAAATATTTTTCTTGAACTTCTTCACCGGCTTAACTCTGACTTATCCTTCAGATCTCAACTTAATCATCAGTCACTTGTTTTAAAAAGCCTTTTCTGACATAGCAATATCCATATTGTAGTCTCTGAAATTAAGTGCTTCTCCTTCAAAACGACCACCCCGAACATAATAGCTGCAACTTTATTTTGTCCTTGTCTCTCCTCTAGATCAGATTAAAATAGCTAATTTGTATTAACTATTGCTTAGGTAGTATATATTGTTTTAATGTGCTTTATATACATTAACTAAGTAACCTGTAGCAACCTGAAGAGTAATTTATATCGTTAATTCCACTGCAAAAGGAAAAAAAAAACCTAAGGTACAGAAAAAAAAAATACATTTTCCAAGGTAACAAAGTAGTAGAGACAGGATTCAAATCCAGGCATTACAACCTAATCATTTTACTTGTTGCCTCTTAGGAGCTGCAAAAGCATTGATGTTAGCACTATTGTATCCTCAAGAATGAGCAGTGATTGAATGAACATTGGTAAAATTTCATTAGAAGATATTTTGGCATTATCTATTAAAGTGTAAATGTACTTTAAACCAATAATTCTGTTTCTAGGGTTAGCTTGCAGCTCTAATGGTCCATATGCTCAAAATATAGGTAGAAGGGCATACATCGCTTTACTGTATGTAGTAGCAATAAGTGGAGGTGATGGCAAAGTCAGCCAGTGAAAAACTGAATAAATACATTACAATATATCCATATAAATTTATACAGTATGGCCATATAAAAATTAGAGCTATATTGCTAATATGAAATATACCCAGTATATAAAACTAAACAAAAAATGTGAGGAGCAAAACAGTCTGTAAAACCATATTACTATTTTTAAGGTGATGGTATACATATATGCATGTATATAGCTAGAATATCTAGAAAGATACAAGAAATTGATAATAGTGATTGCCTTTGGAAAGAAGGATAGAGGCACTAGACATCAGTATTAGAGCAAGTTATTTCTCAATGCCCATTCTGTTGTATTGTTTTCTTCTTCCAGTAGCATGTATTGTCTTTTTTTTTAATTTTTAAAAAATATTTTTAACTCATGAGTTGAAGAATGTGATAGCTTAATGAGACTGCGTCAAAGAAAAGATGTAAGGCAAGTACAAAATCTCTTTTAAAAATGTGTATTATTTTTTCCTCAAGAATCATCTAACAAGAAGTGAAGCAAAATTGTTTAAAATTTTAAGTTAAGCCTATCTGCATGTACATTGGGAAAGGGGGAAAACAGTTTTTAATGTGCATTTAAGAAAAACTGGGAGCAGCCACTTTCATATAATAAGTGGTCATAATTCATCTTCAGGGAGATGATTGTTTCTTCAACAAAGTATATTCCAGGGCATTTGGAGATGTGACAGTGAGCAACCCCACTCTCATATCCTTACCTTCAAGGCAAAGTTAGAAAAAGAGTAAAGTTAGAACTGAATCTTTATGCAGAATAAATGAAAAAAATCTTTAGTTTCCTCAGATAGCTTTGTAGTGAGGGACTCTAGGAGTCTGAATAGTGTCCAGGGTGAAAGAGGAGCCCAAGCAGCAAATCAAAGATTGTGCAGTTGATTACTAAAAACAGTAATAGTCAACATTTAATTTTTAGTTGTTGCATTTTCTCCAAATCTGTAGTAAAGGATGACCACACAAGCTGACCCATATTAAAGGTGTTTTGGAATATTAAAAAAATAAAATGAAGTGGTGGTCAAGATAAAATGGCAAATATCAACAGGAGGACCACTAAGGTTGGTTAAGGACCTCAGGTTGCAGGTTAAGAAAAGCAGGCTTCAGAGTAGGCTAAATTAACAAACATATAACCACCTTTATTTTTTTCATACAACTAATTCGTTAAACATATTGGAAGGCTTCTATAGTTTCCACAATGCAGGTAAAGGGCATTGAGGCATTTTACAATATTTTAAAATACAAGATATCTTATAAGGCTGAAGAATTGGGACTTACACTTGGAGAACTTGGATTTATGTATATTAAGGAAAATTGCTACCTAAGTAAAAGAATGTTTAATTTCTACCATAAGTTCTAAAATAAAATGCCAAAATTTTATCTCCCAAAATCTAAAGCTATCATAAATTCATTAAACCATGTGCAATGAGTTTAATCATGAGACATACAAAATAGAAATTATGTTCAATATTTCTCTTAAGATTGTGAAATATAAATTATAGGCGGACTAGATTAATATCAAAACATTTTCCCCAGCATCTTACCTGCTTGGATCCTTTGAGATGATGCCTCTGTTGATTTCAACACCATTCTTAGGTACAGGCTAAGGCTATGCATGCATTCAAATTTCCATTTTAATTAAAATAATTTTTAAATTATCTGAAGTTTTAGTTCAGCCTAAGTTTTCATTTGCTGAACCTTGGACTTTAATGGTGGAGTGGTGAAAGAGGGTAAATTTGGATATAATTAGGCAAAGGCAAATTACTAAATTAAACATCTTCAATTTCACAATGGAAACTTTCTGGCATAGGCCACTCTAGAACACTATCATTTGGGCAATATTAATGAAAAAATTAAGACACAGTGCATTCTCAGAGTTTGGACATTCAGTTGAGCTGATCATTTATTGTTTCATTATCCAGAACCATTTGTGTGGTAAGAGCACAATGTTATTTTGGAGAATATGGCTCTTCCCCACTCTGAGTACACGTTCAGGTAGGATTTGCACACTTTTCCCTGGGGTATAAACATGTGACTTAGGCCAAATCAATCAGGGTATTCTATTACCTTCACCACAGTGGTTGAATCAAGAGCAATCAAATGTGTATATGTTGATCCCAAACTCCCTAACTATCCCTTCCCCCCATGCTTCCCCCACCCCCCAGGTAACCATAAGTTCGTTCTCTAAGTCTGTGAGTCTGTTTCTGTTTTTTAAATAAGTTCATTTGTATCATTTCTTTTTAGATTCCGCATATAAGGGATATCATACAGTATTTCTCTTTCTTTGTCTGACATGTACACACTGCTGTATATAAAATGGATAACCAACAAGGACCTACTGTATAGAACAGGGAACTCTGCTCAGTGTTATGTGGCAGCCTGGATGGGAAGGGAGTTTGGGGGATAATGGATACATGTATATGTATGGCTGAGTCCCTTTGCTGTGCACCTGAAACCATCACAACATTGTTAATTGGCTACATTCCAATATAAAATAAAACATTAAAAAAAAAGAGCAGTCAAATGACCTATCTAAGACAGTGAGAGACAGTCATTAATAACTTCTATAGAAGTCAGCCAAAAAATCTATTCCCTCTGTGTGTGATGGGGTGAGAGTAGGATTTGGGTCACATGTACCTTGCTGGCTTCTTGCTATGTGGCTTGCTGTGGCTCCTAGGGATGTTGTTTTATTCCTGAATTAAGCTGTTCCTCAGCCACCCAATTACATGAGCCAATTAATTCCTTAGTTGATGAAGTGATTTGTAACGTAGATAAGCATTTTTAAATCTTAATAGTGGTGGTGATTTTTTCCTAATATTTTAAAAATGTTTCTATTATTAACATCAGAAATTAAATAATAACATATCCTGAGTGAGAAACATCTGCATAAAAAATAAGGCATCCTAATTCAAAATCAGTATGGTGGTTGGAAATTTCTAGGTTGTAGGATTATAATTGTTAAATCTTCATATTGTGTTATCTAATTTTTTTCTGATAAAAATTGTGTTACAAATTAAAAAAAAAAAAGAATTTATCTTGCTGAGATTCAAATAGGAAATTTAGGCCCAATTACCAAAGCTGTTCATAATATTCCCCATCTGATCACTCCCAGCAGTCTTATACCTTCCTCATCTATATAATCCAGAACTTTTAATAATTACATAATATGTAGGTTTACATATTTTCACCCTGTTTATATCAGCCGTGGTCATATTTCTAAGGACTTGTCTCTTCCAACCAAGCTGACTACCTCTTTTCTTTTTCCTCTCCTCATAACATTTTCTTTTCTACCTGGTTGAAGTCTTTACAGATCAGATTAAATACCCCTCTCTTCCATTACCCAAGCACAGTACTCCAGTCAACTCAGCAATTCTAAATTATTCTGATTTTATCCACTTTCTTTCTCCACTATGACAACTTCTAATCCCTTCTCCCCACCTGACCCCCGCCCACACTGAGCAAAAATGTGTTGCGTTTATCCTGAACTAGCTTACAGCTGGGAAACCTGTTCCTCTATTACTCCATGTGCCTGACAGATGCAAAAGAGATCCTGTAAAGCACTTACATAAAATTCTCCAGTGCCTTCCTGTAGAACTTGGAATAAGCTCCAAACTTTCGTTTATGAAGCCCTATGTGTCCTAGCCTTGTCTTACCCTTCATATCACTCTTGGACTACTCCTTTTTTCTCTCATTCAGTTCTAGCCAAACTGGCCTCTGCTCTTGCTTTCCTAAGCTTTTGGACAAGTTGCATCTTTTGCCCAGAAGACTCTTTCCTCTGGTGTTTAAAAGGTTGGCTCCTTCTTTTCAATCAGAACAGTTAAATGTCTTCAGAGAAGCTTTCTCTGGCCATTCAATTTCATGTCTCTCTGAAGCTAAAATTCAGTCACTGGAATAGTATGCTTTACTGTCAGATAGTTTCTAAGTTATTTGCTTTATTTATCTGCTTATTGTATTATCTCCCAGACTGTTTTGTAAGTTCCATTATGTCTATTTTGGTCTTTAGTGTATCCTCAGTATCCAGAACAGTGCCTAGTTTATACTTTGTTGTGTAAATGATTAAATGAGTGACTGAATAAATGAACAGTGAATATTCCATAAGAAAACTTTCATAATTTCTATATTAGAATTAATTTCTCCTTTATTGTCACAAGGCCTCGAATTAATTTCTCCTTCTTTATTGTCACATGGCCTCTAACCATTACTGGGTTGTAATGAGATTTGTACATGTCTGTCTCCTCCATGATATCCCAAGCAATTTGTTGGAAATGAATATTGTTTTTCCCTTCTTTGCACTTTCCAAGTAAGTGTCTTGTGCAATGCCTTACTATCTTAGACATAATGGCCATTCATAAGTGTTTGTCTAATTGAATTATGTTGCCTTTACAAAGTCTTAAGAATCTCTCATGAGCATTCCTAAGGGAAAGGTTTTTCTCTTGGAACCTCTCATGAATCCTTAAACCAAAACTAATTGTTACTTATTCTCTTTTCCCATTGTGATCAGCATATGCTAAGTGTTTTTAACAATATGATTTATATTGTAGACATTTATCAACATGTCTATTTCCACAGTTAGACTAAGAGGATGATAGTATTGTTAAATAATAGCAGGGCTTTAAAATATCACTGATAATAAACTGAAGTAATATTTAGTTTTTTGCCAATTCCCATCAAAATGTGAGGAGTCAATAGAGGAGAACATTACACCTGTGAAGATTTAGCAGTCTTTCCAGTTAGTCATTGTTACCAAAGAATAATTATGCAGAGTTCCAGAGAGGCCTTGACTGACTATCACAGACCCACTACTCAGTCAATCTTAAGCAACTCACCCTGAGAAAACAAAGCTGAAATTATTTATTTTATCTAGCAAAGCCATGAAATCCTGTCACAGTCAAAGATATCCCATAGCTCACTTTTTGGACTGGGGGAAAAGTATGATACAGCTCTTATCCACTCTTCACTTTTACATTCTGGCTACAATAAAAATCTTTTCAGGGAAAGAATGTTACTCCAGGTGGATAAGAATTACAATTTTATTAATTTCTAATATGATTTTTGTCTTAGTCTGAGAAAACTAGAACAAATACCATCAAAACAAAAGCATTCAACACGAAAGAATGTTCAACACAAAAGGAAATTCCTAAGCAGTATCCACACCACAGGTGATTTTTCAATGAACCATATTTTGGCCCAAATCACGTATATTTGGGGAATGGAAAGCATGCCTTTGAGATATGGAGATTCATTTTGAGGTAACCCAATACTCTTTGATGCTCTGATCTGAGCATGGCTGCAATTTTTTTTTTTTTAATAGGCAACTTTTGCCAAACACTTTTGTCTCTGGGAATAAAGCAGTAAACCAGACAAGGTAAGCCCTTGCTTTCAGAATTTTTTCATTATAGTGGAAAATATGTAAGTACAGCATGTGCCAAATAAAGTAGGCATTTTTCTTTAATCACTTTGTGTTTTATATCTCTTATAAGCTAGAACAGCCAAAACTGCAGGATAGTAAACTTGTCACTGAAACTGGAATGGCAGAGGACAGCAAAGGTTACCCTTCCTCTGCAGTTCCTCAGCCTGAGAATTTTGTAGCCATCCAGTCTTCACCTCACTGCCCAAAGCAATCCAACAAGAGAAAAGCAATGCACTAGCTCCTAAGATCCAGATTCTCCAAGAGTTAGATGCATGCATGGTAAAATCTAGAAGATAGTTAGGTCCTCCAGATTCCCAACAATGCACCCTGATTTCTGTGGGAAATCACATTCAAATTCTTCTACCATGATGCCATCCCTTGGAGTCACTTGCTTAAAAATATTGACTGTGGCCTACAGTGAGAACATCTGGCAAGATGTCCCCAAATATTTGACACAGATGATACTTATTGAGACCAAACAATTCCTGAAAATTTTAAAATATTGTTCTATCCATGTTTGATTCTGAAGCTTCCTTGGACCATAATCACAGTGATTCTAATCTTAAATCTTTCTCTTCCTATGGCTATGGTATCACTTTAGAGGTGGTGAGCACTCTGGCCAAGAAGGCACACTTAATATCCTATGCCATCCATTTCAGCCACCATTATTCAGTTCATATAAAAGTTCCACTTTAGCAGACATTCAGGAACTGAGTGATCTTTATTGTTCCTTATTTTATGTTACTTTCTTAATGAAGTTTTCAAATGCCTGCATACCTGCATGCCAACTAACAAGTATATATCTAAAGAAAAAAGGAAGTCAGAGATCTATTGATTGGGTCCTGGAAGAAAGCTTCAATCAGACAATGGGAACAGTTCTCCAATCTTGGCACTGAAGAATTTGCCTACCATTAACTACACTCTGTTTTACTCATGACCCTCAGAGCCATAGCCTGCTATAAGCATTACTTCCCCAGTGGTACATAGTACATTAGTTCTTGGAAAGGCTATACAGTTTTCTGCAAGATACACTATATTGGGCTAAGGAGCAGCACAATATTTTTCCTGACTGATGCTAAGATGTTCAGGTGTAGGTTTTGGTAGGGTTTTGGGAATGGTGTTGGTTTTGTGGTATATTTCAGAGAGAACTACCACATAGCTTTCTTTCCAGTGTATAGATCATCTGCCTTTGCCAAAATTGGGAGAAATGTTACATGGAGTCATTCAGTGGAATGAAAATCACTCACCTGATGGCTTCACAACTTTTCCTCCATTCATGAGAATCCACTTTATCTTATCTATCTCCCTGGTATAACAGGCCTACAAATACTCTGGACCCCATCTTCTTCTCAGAAAATTTTTAGACCAGAATGCATTTACATGATGACTGAAATTTGAACTTCTACTGGCATTGTGGTTAATATCAAAACACACCATTGTCATGCTTGCAATTGCCTTGGGTAGCATTTCCTCATTTTAATTTATATTCTCAGCCAGGTGAAAAGAGATTCAGAAGGATTCAGGCAAATTATTACTTACTAGTATTTGTCCTGTGATAACTATTATTGAGAAAAATAGCATTATAGAGGCCATCAAAGTAATTCCAAATGAGGTGAAAATCTTGTACTCAGCACATACTCAAAAAGTTCAAGGCTTCTCTCCCAGGAAGATGGCCTGTGTACTGACTTCCTTAAGAAATGTTTAGGATAAGAATCCTTAAAAGTTTAATATGAATTAGTATTTAGGCTATCTGTAAATTTTCTGTCATATCTTTTCTTTCTCTATCAAGATTACACTAATGATTATTTTGCTACATCGCTAGATGTGGAATGAGAGATTGCTGAGGTAATACCTCCAGGAGTTTGGATTCTTAGAGAAGAAAAATAGGTACCTGTCAAACTTTAGAAACTTCTAAGAAAGGTTGTTTATTTTTCACTGCAGTGGGATATTTCATCATATTATATGCTGGCACTTTTTAAAAGAACCTAGGCAGGGATACTCTACCAATTGAGGAGCAAGAGGCAAATAATGATGCAAAGAATGATACTGGCATTACAGAATTGTACCATCTGTAAGTAACCATTATGTTGAAATTTCTGTGGAAAAGGGACATGATGATATCACTAGTGTCTTAAGCTGAATAAACTGAAAATCATAGTAATTTGAATGCTTGCGAAGCACTAGAAACTAGAGAATATGAAAACCTGCAGGTGGAAACTTTAAATATTGCATATTTCATTGGATGCTTCTTTCTCCATGTTGTAAATGTCAATTATTAAATACTACCAACATTATTTAAGTAGTCACTTTTAATCATAGTATTTTACACTTATATTTATACCACTATAATGAAAGCTCCCAATGTGTTTTAAAGACTATACACAGTTTTATTAATAAAATGTGGCTGTCTCTACTAAGAGCACATTTATATTCAAAATATAATTGTTAAATGCAATAGTCATAGATTATGCTAATAGACAAGAGAAAGAACATGAATAAATAAAAGCCACAGATAATCCCCCAAACCTAATTTTAACAACTATGTTAAATTTTCCTCTTCTACCAAACCTTTATAAGGGTTTGCTAACAAGTAATAAAATTGACTGGTGTTTCATCCCCCTTTCCTTCTGTTGCTCACCTACTGGTGGAAATGTTAACAAGCATGGGAATAGCCAATGGGCAGGGAGTAGAGGAAAACAGGAAGAAAAGGAGGAACAGAGGTAATTCACCACCTAGATAATCAGCTCATGAATAACAGAGCTGACTGAAAAGATAACACTTAAGTAAGTACTGTAATAAACTCAGTAGTCAGTATTCTCAGTGGCTTAGTGACAAGAAAGAGAACTACCATCTTTACAGCTAGAGGGAAGTCCATGATTTTTACAGAATTTATACTGCAATGATGATATCAGGCTTCATTGCAAAAGATTCAGGGTGTTCGAACTGGAGCATTTAGATCATCTCTAAAATGCCTTTGCTTATATTATATAAAGTCTCCAGGTCTACAAAACAGCTTAAGGGGCACATATATATCATCATGATTTTATAACTGCTTATAAAATCCACCAATCACAAAATTTAAGATATACAATATGTGACAATGTGAATTGTTTTGATCTTCTCCAAACTGTTTTTTTTTTCCTTAACTGCCTGAAGTTACAGATTATTTCCTTGGAGACACAGGGAAGACTTGTAAGAAGATGGATATTTGGGTTCAATGACAGCACTATGGCCTGATAAAGAAGCACATCCACCTATAATTATATTGCTTGTGTCCACAGTTTATCACAATTATTTTTAATATCACTCCTAATTGAGGATCATGTCTTTAATTATTTTTTTCTTGCTCTATCACAAAATTCTATAATACTTCTTAGTAAGGAAGAGTTGGTTGCTTAATGGCAGGAAATAGAAACACCTGCTATGTCTTCCTCTTAGCTTTCTTTCAATCTGTGTTTTCTATAATCTTTTTTTACATATCTGCTAGCAAATCCTCCAGTAACCATCAAATAAAACTCTGCCCCTTTTATAAATTATACCTTTTTGGGCTACTAAATATTTATTATCTTTCTGCAGTGTTCTCAAAGAGATTTTCTCCATGTTTATTTTTTTCTTCCTAGGAGTCAATCATACTCTTGCCACCTTCATGCAATTCCACTTTCTAGGACCCATTTGTACTTGGCAATATTTTGACTTCTAGATCTAGACTCTTAACAGTGGCAAAGCAAACCTTAACTTTCCTGTTTCAGAATGTTGAACATTGGCAAATAAGTCAGTGACCTCACCTCTAGATATACTCAATATCACATATTTGTATTTGGGATATTGAAATGCCTGCATTTGTCACCCCTAATTGGGTCCTAAGCAGGAAAAAAAGCAGTTCACAGCATGCCTTCTGTGAGCTGTCATAAACAGAAATATGAGACAGTGCCAAGTTCTCCAAGGCTTGACAGCCGATGATTAGGATGTTGTAATTTAGTGGACATATAGAACTTCTTCTGACATCTAAATGGGTGAGTGCCATAAGTAACCTATTTTTTGCACACATTCAAATTTAGACTGAACAAGAAGTAGCTTAAAGAAGCGTTTTAAAGAAATAGAGTCAGTAGAGGAGTTGATTTTAGTCTAACACTGAATTTAGAAGTATGTTGACAGTATAAAATAATAAAACCACAACTGAAATAATTAAAATAGATTTTTTACATTTTCTTTCTCAAACGTTCATGGTGCTGAGGGAATACATGCACATAGAGAATACTATTTTTCAAAAATTTCTGGATTTTTTTCTTTTTGCTATGATGTGTCTTTTGGTTCAGTTACTTACATCTCTATAAAATGTATCCAGCATGATAAGAAGACATGAATAAGAATGGTTATATGTAACCTCTTTTGACTTGTTGGAAGACATTGGATAATGGACAGTGGAAAGACCTATTGGAACACGCTTCAGGTTACACTGCTAAATATTTAGGACATTTTAATTATGTTTATTTGAATAAATCTTCTCTTAAAATTATAAGTAAAGGCATAAAAAGTTTCACTTTTTTTGCCTTTCTACTATGTTGAAACTATTGAAAAAAAAATGAGAACATTCTATGATTTCAGATATTCTATGGAAGGTATTCACTCTCAGATAGCTCCCTCAGCCCACCCATTTGTTCCTTGCTGGGATTCAAATAAAATTTTTGAATTTTCAATTTCAAATTTTGATGATGGTGGAGAACAGTTATTATCCAATTGCCACCAAACTCTTTTAAGATTTTTGGTTGTACTCTTGATAGTATGTTTTAATAATGGGGAGAGGAAGAAACCTTATGGAAACTTGAGGGGAGTAGGGAATTTAACATTTGTAGTAGGAAATGGGGAAAACATCAAAAGAACAGAAGACTTAAAAACCATTTTGCCTACTGCGCAGTTTTTCCCTCCAATAACCTTGAATCCAACACACCAGAATACATGGCTTTATTCCTCTGCCACAATTCTTAGAGAGAAAATATTGACCATTCACTAATGATAAAATAATTCTCATCAGCATTTGAATTTGAATTTATAAATCACCATTTCCTTGGGGAAATTTATGTCATATATTTAGTTATTTCTTGGCCTGTCTCTTGATTTCTTTCAGAGTGAGTTCTGCTAAATTATATGGGTCATTTTTGTTATTAAATGTCTATGTTCACAAATGCTAAGAAAGTCATTATGGAAATAAAATAAAAATAGCATATATATAAAACTTTACTATTGACCAATTAATTAGTTTAGTTAGTCTTACTAATTAAACTTTACTAATGCATTTTCACCTTGATTATTTTATTTAACCCTCACAGTTATCCTATGTACCAGTGAGGATAGCTAGGTCATGCTACAATAACAATACCTAAAATCACATGTCTTATTTCTTGCTTGTTATATATGTTTACTGTGGATAAGCTAGAGGTTTTGCTCTCGACTATTGCACTCAGGAATTTGGGTTGAATAAGGCTTCATCTGAATATGTTAATCTGCAATTTCCACAGCAATAGTAATAATTAAAAGATAGTGTACTGTGTGCTGAACTTGAAAGTTTCCATCCAGAAATGACATATCCTTTCATATTTCATTGGCCAAAATGAATCATATGGACACATCTAATCCCAAAGGGGAAATGAAATTTTAACAATTGCTTGGAAAGGGGGATGCTTAGAAATGTTTTATGAATACACTAATAACTACTATTATACCCAAGGAGGTAAATATTTTTCTTTCCATTTCACAGGTTCATTTATTCAAGCATGTATTCGGCATACTGTAGTGGGTACATTTGCTTGCAAGTTCTCCTTCTCTTGGAAGAATTCAAGAGACATAGAAAAGTATGTAACCATTTTTTAAAATCAGTTAAAAAGGGTCTAACATTTTTGTGTTCAATTACCTTTCCTTACCATACCTATCAAAGTGTCCTCCTTTCACTGTGATGGAGTCTTGTTTAATTGCCATTAGTATTATTCTTCCAATACTCACCATTATAGAATAGCCAGTGTGAGTGCCACTGATGGGCCCGTTACAAACATGGCATCCTGTAAAATTAAAAAATTTCCCATGACATGATATTAAACATAGTCGAATGAAGATTTTAGAATGGGGATGGGACTTCTCTTTGCTTATTCAATCATAGTAAATAAATAATAACTTAGCTATTTTAACTAGCTATCCCTCCAATTCTAGCTACACTGCATCACCTTTATAAATTTGTTGAGTAAATGGGGACACTTTAGCTGGAGTTGAGATCTTCTGTTTCTCATTTGTGCATTTAGATTTTAGGTTTCCCTTTGTAAAGCACTCAATACATGAACAGCCCATATGTTTGAAAAGTAATTATGTATATACATATGTACATATCTTCAGTTTTTCTCAATCCTTGTTTTTGCATACATTCGAGAGCTTTCTTCATGCAACCTTAAAATTTGGTCTTAGCGAGTCCTTCTCAAGTTTCATTCCCTGACATATCTGCACAATTGAGTTCCAGATAATTTATCGTTTCTCACTTTGCTTAGCTTTCAACCACTTTTTAAAAATATGGTAAACCAGAAATCCATATGAGCCCAAATCAGTGAAATGTTTTCCTGATACAGTTGTGTGTTCTGAAATTCATACTGTATTATTTTTATATGTTCCTGATTACTTCCTTTCACATTTCCTGTATAATGTTGAGTTGGACTCCTGATGCCTTCATAGCCTATCAGTGATGATGTGAATAATCTCTGAATTGTACACAAATCTGTCTGTGTTCATTACCAGACATGCCTTTGCCAATGAAAAAAAATAAAGGGCTTCATCCAGGGTTCTTGGTGAAAAGCAACAGGATGGGAAAAAAGGTATTTTTAAACAATAAGAGAATCATTGCAAGCAAGCTTAGACTCAGAAAATCAGTAAAAATCTGACAAACCAAGTTTGGAAAATTGGCAGAAATCAAAGGACAGCAGAAACCACACCAGGAACATGCATCAGAAACCGTATGGTTTGCACACTACCTACGCTGCTGCTGGAAATCTGAACTCCAAATGTTCCCTCTGCCACTAGCATAACATCCAACTTTTCAGGGTTTCTGATTGGCTGAGTTAAGGTCACGTGCCCAACTTCTGGCTGTATCTGTGAGTGGAAAAGAGGCAGACCCTGCTTTACTTCCTCCAGCAGAATGGACAGCTTATGGTCATTTGCTCTAGGAGGGTGAGTCTCAGCAATTTCCACTCAAATGCGAATGCACAAATTATGAAATTCCCATGATTGCTATGTTGGTATAGCAGGTGAAATAGGAAAGAGAGACTCAGTGGGAGACAGGACCAAAAATGTTTCTTAAAAATTAAAAAAGCAAAATTTACGCTACTCAGAAGTACCCATAAACATGATTTGTAAAGATGCTGTCTACTTATTTTTTCCTATTTTTTTAAAACAAAACTACTAAAGAAAATAGTTTTATATTCCAGATGTCTGTTTTTGTTTTTAAGTCTATTTTGTATAAAACTATATATATGTATTTATTCATTTTAAGCATCCATGATAGGTCTCAGTTGCCAAAGGACATTGCCCAGGACTAGTAGGATTATCCAACTGATACCATAATGACTTAGAAAAAGATTTACCAAAAATAAAATAAAACTTATGCCTAAATATCATTAGCTTCATGGATTTACAAAAATCTAATAAATAATGTTGTTCCTTTGAAACTATTTTTTCTTTGGATGTCTAGTGGCTTTATATGTTGTTTCTATAATTGCCTAGGAAAGTTCTGCATCAAAATCACCTGGGAAATGGGATTCTTGTTTTCCATCTTAAAACCACTGATTCTGAATTTAGGATGGTGAGATTAGAAAAACACATTTCAAAGAAATATCCCAAGTGTATTTGAAAATTTAAGAATGTGTGCATTAGAAATTGTTCTCAGTAGCTCAGACAGGTTAGCTTAAGTTGGATTAAGTTTGCTAAGTATGAAAAAAACAGAAAGATCAAGCAGAATTTGAAAAGAAAAATCAGGAGGGAATTACATATATTTTTGAAATCTTGCTCTCTAATATTTGGAATAATTTATGTTGCAAAAGCCAAGATATTTGTCCTGCTGAATCAAAAATGTCTAGGTGCTTAATGACATTTTAAAAAATAGAAGTGAATTTTCACTTTGAGCCAAAGTCATTTCCTATTTTTCTCAAATGAATCATACAAAATTACTAGAGATTTATAAGAGAATTTTAACCCAAGTTTTAAAAATATGGTTTCCTTACATATGATTTTTTTTTAAGCCTGCTAAAACAAAAGTTATTTTGAATGAAAGAGACACTGCAAAGAAAAGGGAAGTTATAAGTGTGCCATTAGACAGCTTCTGGCCTTAGAGTGTTCTAGCAAACTGTATTGAAATGAATGGAAGCAATTATAAAAGGAAGCTGCTGACCTTTCTGAAAAGGCTGCCAATCCATAATACCTCCTGCAATGCTTGTCCCCTTTATTCGTGCTTAACAAACCTTGTCACCCTTGTCGCAGTGCCTCAGAACCCCTTGTTAACTCTTCCCCTTTTGTTGGCTTTAGGGTATCTGCAGCACGCCTATCTGCTGAAACACCTCTCAATTGCCAATTAAAGGAAGTTTAAGAATGAGTATCTAGGGATGAATTAACCTAGCAAGTTAACCTGGGGGAAGAATGTGTTAGGGATACAAACTCTCATCATCAGTCTTACATATTTACCTACTCATCTGACTTACTTAGGAGGGGGTATTGGTTATCTATTTGCACAATAATCAGAAAGCATCTCCATCCAGTTTTTCAGGGTGTACACAGTTTGAAAACAAACACCAGAATCTTCAGAATGCTTTTCTCTTCCCAGTGTGTTCATTTTCCCTCAAGTGAAAAAATGCTAATATTTAAGCACTGCTTTGCAGAAACACTTAACAGGTACCTGTAGGTAGTATAAAGCAATTCCTCTAGGAGGGTCTTATCCATAATATCTTCTCGCTTTATAATGCCGACTTAACACATAAGCCCCTGGATCATCCCTGTTTGGATTAACAATCATTTGAATGATTATTAAGCAGAATTCTCTAGAATCAAGTAGTTCTGTCATTCAGAAAAGAAGAAAAAATCCTAAACTTAAATTATCTGATATTTGAACATCTAATCAAATTAAGAAAAATATTTCTTTTGGCTTGTGTTTCTGCTTTTCTGCACTCATATTAATTAGTTTTCTTGAAGCAACATTTTAGACAATGAACCCTTAGCACCTATAACTGAATGAATTTTTAACCTGCTTGCAGTAAGAAAGTAGAAACGAGATGGAAAATTTTCAATGTGCAGTACTGATATTTAAATCCGCATAAGTATCATGGGTTGCTGCTAATATGTTGACAACATATATAACATTATTTATGTTTATAAAGGTTGGGATGAGGAAGAGAAATAGCATATAATAAGCCTTAACTATTATATGCTAAATCATTTTCACATATCTAATTTAACATGTCAGTAACTCTATGATGTCATTAATATATCTGAGATATAGTTTAACATATATATCTCAGATATATTAATGACATATATCATACATATATGATGAATTATTTGTCTGAAGCCATTTGGCTGGTAAGAAGCAGCAGAGGAATTCAAATTCAAATAGAGTTTTCAAGTTCAAGTAGAATTTTCCCTGGATCCAGAGTCACAGTTTTATTGTATTTTTCTCCCCCTATTTTACCATACTACTTATAAATAAATCCATTACCAGATCAATAGGTAACAAATACCAAGTAATACAAAACAACAACAACACAAAATCAGATATCACTGGTTATATTCTAACTAGATGACTCAAAGGAATGTTGAAGTCTATGAAAATTTAATTAGTAAAAATACGTCTTTCTACATGTTTTATCTATATCATCTCCAAAAGTTTTCTTTCTTGGGGTTCACCCAATTTTTCATTGGATTGGAAAGATTGTGTTATCCAGGTGAAGAAAAATACGTAAGTAAGAAATGTACTGAAAGTATACAGCTATCACTTAATTCAAATCCCAACTCTAAAGATGATGTCACTGAAACATAATGCAGTTTGCCCAAGTTATACAGGAATTATGGCAAACATACTACATTACATGTCTCTACATTTTTAAATGAATGGATGTGTTAGCTTGAATTATTCTTGTTTCTTCATATAACACTTGCCAGTATGTTTATATAAGAATTGGTATTTCTCCCTTTTTATACGCCTTCTGTGAAAATCTAAAAAAAAATTTAAAAACCAAAAACAAACCAAAAAAACAGAGCCACATTAGTACTGATAATAAACCTTGGTCATTATAGAAACCTGTAACTCTTCCCTTCTGCCATATTTCCAAATCCTGGCTATCTTAATATCTGACCTGACTTAAGATGACTGAATTACTAGGGAATTGTCAATAACACAGCACACCTTCCTCACACGTTAAGTCCTTTTCACTGTGCTAAGACTTGCAGGCACATCAGAAGTAGTTGGGTACTAGTTTTAGCTGTGCCGGGTTACATTGGTACTTTGATTTAAAGGAAAAATGGAGGGCTTTTTTCTCTTTCCCACAATATGATGTTCCATTTATTACCCTCTATACAGTGTTACTTCCAGCCTCCTGCACAAACATTTCACGAGGGTGCCTCTCAAAACACTGTCAGCATGCTAGGGATTTGTATTGCAAATGCTTTCATTAATGTTTCCATGTTAGAATGTTCCAGAGTGGGTTTTCTTTCATTGTGTTATATGCAGTGTCAAGATTATTCATAAAGGAGAAAAAGTATTATCAGCTAAGAAATTATTCTATTGATTTTTAAATATGGTGTTTTAAAATATGGTTTTATTTAACTTGAAGTAAGATAATTATACATTAATGTGCTAGTTAACTGACTAATAAGAATGCAGTCATTGGGAAAAGTGCCTGAGGTTGGGTCAGGTGGAATAAAGAAAAAAATATGTATGTCTGATTTCCCAGTTTCTTTGTTAGCCCTAAGTATTGCAAACATGCAAAGCATCAAGGGATAGCCCTCTAACTTTTTATAAAACAAAAAATATTCCTTTTCTTTTTCTTGGTTAGCAACCCCATTCCCATTTTGGAAAAGAAATGACTCTCAAAACTACTCCATCTTACACGGAACAGAGTAATAAGTTCCTCGTTTTGCCCTGTATTATTTCTTATGAGGTTCCTTAGGATTGTAGAGGGAAATATTGAAGATGAGAATCACAAATAACAGATTGAGAAGAGTAAGAGGCAGTCCCAATGCCCAACACCAGAGAAGTGAGATGGAGTCTTCTCCCTTTTCCCCCACATCCCAATGCTTTATGGACTCTGGTAGTCAGAATAGAATTGAGCTCATATTACATCATTTTCCTTTTCCCATTTTGTAATAGTCTTTTAGAAGAAAACATATGTTTGAGCAAAGGTGTCCCCAGTTTCACTCTAATTGTTCAGCTTGAGTCTCAACAATCTGACTTTATATAATGAAAGGAGTCTGGTGTAAGTTTATTCTTGAGACTCCTTGTGGTACTTTATTAGATCCTCATGTTATAGTCTAGGTCATAATTTCTTTTCCCACGTCTTGTACTTTGATCTCATCCTCAGCTAGACAAGTGTCTTATGATGAGGAAAAAGAAGTTGGTTTACGTACTACAGTAATTAAGAACTAAAAAGATGCTTTCCCAGCTGTTGCTTTTGAAGTCAAGTTTAGTTAGTGGCAAGGTGCCAATTTCCAATTAAAAATAAGATTTTTATTTAAACAGTGTAATGTGTTATATATTTCATATTTTTCATTCTTTTTTAAAAAATTTATTTTCTAGTAACAAGGGTCCAAACCATCAATTATTAAAGGCTGAGTCCTTTGACAATGACATAGCATTCTATGTTTGTTCAGCTTTTGTTTGTTCATCAATTATTAGGCTGAAATAAAACCCTTTCCCCTATTTCTGCTAAGTACTTCAAGAAATTTTAGCTAAGACATTTTTCTTTTCTTTTTAAATTTTTTAAAAAATTAATTAATTTATTTTTGGCTGCATTGGGTCTTCGTTGCTGCGCGTGGGCTTTCTCTAGTTGCGGCAAGCGGGGGCTACTCTTCATTGTGGTGCATGGGCTTCTCATTGCAGTGGCTTCTCTTGTTGCGGAGCATGGGCTCTAGGCACGTGGACTTTACTAGTTGTGGCTCACAGGCTCAATAGTTGTGGCTCACGGGCTCTAGAGCGCAGGCTCAGTAGTTGTGGCACACGGGCTTAGTTGCTCCATGGCATGTGGGATCTTCCCGGACCAGGGCTCGAACCTGTGTCCCCTGCATTGGCAGGAGAATTCTTAACCACTATGCCAACAGGGAAGTCCCACATTTTTCTATTCTTGCTTCATCTCTGAAAAAATTATTCTAAGTACATGAACACACGCTTATACCTATATACAGTGTGCTTAAGTTTTAAAATTGAAGTTGAAGGAAATAGGTGTTAGTGTTAATTCAAGTCAACTTGGTAGTAATTTAACCTTTATCTGCTCCTACCTTACCTTATAATAATGAAGATTTGTTTACCTGACCTGGGCATATAAGCCACTTCTCTTATCTACCAGAAGATGGTAATGGAGGAAGCCCAGGGATGACTTATTGGCCCAATGGGAATTTGACCTTGACTTTGGCTCACAGGAAAGCAATGAAACCAAAAAAATATGCCAGTATCTGAATACCATTCCCAAGGAAAGACTAAATACAATGGATGCTTTCTATTTCCCCCTATAAAAACATTTTTTTCGGGGTAATAGACCAAACTCTGTAAAGTTAATATTTACATGGTTTTCCATTAAGAAAAAAAAAGAAAATGTTTTCATTTCTTTACTTTTTGTCATCTTCCTTATTGGTCAGTGATGCTCAGTGGTAATGAAGCTCCACTTGGCCCAACCTCAGGTTCTCATTGTCAGGTAATTAACTCGGCATAGCAGCAGCCCTTTGCATCTATGGCTTGTGACTTGGAGATAGTTAGCTAAAAGACTGGGCAGAACTTTATTCAATTGCCAAGGGGGTGTGTGTGTGTGTGTGTGTACACATGTACGAAACCAAAACAGCAATGTGTTTTCCCCCTCCCCAGATTGGTTTGTCTGACCAGTGATAACTGCAATGATGGAAATTTGAATTGCAGGTCGAGGTGAGAAGTTAGGAGGAGGCTTAATATCTCAGCATAAGTTTTAAGGGAAGGCTATTTAACATTTCTCGTTATTACGTTTTGTTAGATATAATAAGATGTCTTCAAAGAAGAAGCATTTTCTTCCCTGGTGTTGCTTTAAATAGACTGGATAATCTGAAGTTATCTACTAGGAAATTAATCTGCATTTTCCAAGCCAAATTATCTAAAAGACATTAAACTCTCAGTTTTAGGAGTGAGAGAGGAAAAATAGGAAAGCAGATTAGGGGAGCAGATCACCAAAAATATCATTCTTATTTTGTCATACTGATGTAGCAAAACTTAAACTCTGTTTAAATGCAGCACTCCACTTGTTTCTTGTCTGCAGCCACACAGCTAGTCACAGCCAGAGAGAAAATTAGATCATTCTTGCTTATTTCACTTAATATTCATTACCATTAAATTTTGGCAGTACTTAGTGTTAACTGGCATTTCTATTACATTTCATTTGTCCAACTGATAGTCAGAAATGACTTCTGCAAATTTTCTTTTCTTTTCTCAAACCTTCAAACCTTTCCTTCCTTGTTCACTTGTACTAACAATCTTACTTTCCAAGTCACTCAGAAAATAGAAACAGCAGTCAGAAAAGGATTTCCACAGGTTCCCACCATTGCAGGTACCCATCACACTTTGTGTCTCTGCCCTCATATTTGACTTCCCTCGTATCAATTTGGATGAACTATTCATGCTTCAGTCTAAGGACAGTCCCACCACTTGTGTTCTAGATCCATCTCTTTCACCTATCCAAGGACATTGCTCTAGGAATTCTACCTTCTTTTTCTTGAATTGTTGATGTTTTATTATCTACTTAATCATCCCCGTTGGCACACCAATGGGCTGTCATTTCTCCTATTACAAGGAACAAGAAAAGGATGAAAGACCCACTCCTTTCTATTCTAGTATATTTTTATTTCTCTATATTAACAGCAAAGCTCCTTGAGTAAGTGGTCTAAGCTCTGATTCCTCTCCCCCAATATACTGTTGAGCACACTTCAATAAGACATTCCTCCCAACATAAACTGCTCTTGTCCAGGGAAGTTAAACGCTGACTTCTCAATAGCATGTGATCAAACTGATCCCCTTCATTTCTTGGAAATGCTGTCTCCACTGGCATTTAAGACACCACCTCACTCTTCTGGATTTCTTCCTACCCTACTTATCATTCTACTCCTTATCAGTCTCCTTTGCATGTGCCTACTTATCTTCAGGACCTCTTGCATTGATGTGCCCCTGGGATTAATCTTTGGACCTGTTCTCTCTCTTCACACACATACTCCATGATCTCATTTATCTTGTTGTGTTGAATTCCAGTTATGTGCTGAAAACTCCTACATTTAGATCTTTAACCTGAATTATTTCCCTGCATCTAAAGGATGATCTTAGGATCTAAAGATCTTAAGGCTCTCTTATAGTCATTAAATCATTAACCCACATGATAATCAGTAGAATATCTACTAGATATCAAAAATCCAACCCCCCTCTACTGCCAACCACACACATGAACCTGCTTTCTGACAATCTTTGACTCATTTCAGTAACTAGGAATTCCATTCTTGTAGTTGCTTAGGCTAAACATCTTGGCACAGGCTTGACTCCTTTCTTTTTCTCACACCCCACATCTAATCCATCAGCAAATTCTCCAGTTCTATCTTCAAAATATATTAAGAATCCCATCACTTTTCACTACATCTACTCTCTCACCCCAGTCCAGACCTCCATCATGTATCATCCTGGATCATTTCATTAGCTTTTTAACTGGTATCTCTGCCTCTGCCCTCCTCTCTTCAACACTTTATCCTAAACTTAGAAGGCAGAATAATTCTTTAAAAAAAAAAAGTTAGATCATGGCATTATTGTTTTTACCAAAATCATCCAGTCATTTCCCACCCACCCCCAACTCCCGCTCAGAGTAAAAAACAGAGTTCTTCCAGGGGTTTCCAAGGCTCTGTCCAATTGGGAAGTCTTCTGACTTCATCACCTAATATCTTTCTTCTACAGCTTATTTAAATAGCTTTTCTTACCCCTTTGCTGTTTTTCTGATATTCCAGCCATGATTCCCTCTCAGGGATTTCTCACCTGCTGTTTCCTCACTCTTTCATGCCCCTCCGTCCTATTGAGGAGTTTGACTCCTGGCCAGAAAACTTGCATGTAATTTTTCAGGCCTGACCATAGCAATTACAAAACTTTTTCTGGCAGGTGTCATGGGGGAAAACTGCCCTTCCCACACTGGAGTTGGCGCGTGGCTAGCGCATTAGTCTCTAAAGGAAGTTACAGTCAAGGACTCAGGCCCCTCTGGCCAGCCATGCTCTTATACATATTTGCTGTCCTACTATAGCCACCTTTATCACTAGGTCTCTTTATCTGGGACCCTCAAATCAAGACCTTAAGCGCCTCTGCTGATAACTCCTTATTGGGGAGAAAGGGAACCTAGAAAATACTTTTTACCGCTGTGAATTAGTACTTGGTACTTTACACTCCTAGCCTTCCAACACCTTTTCCCAGCCCTCAGGTTGATAAAAATAAAGGAGACTTTGGTGGTGGGGGGGTGTGTGTGAAAGGGGGAGCTCCTTCAAGACTGAGAGGACTCCTATGTGTGTACTAATCCATCTGATGTTCCACTAGTGAACCAGCTCATGGGGAAAAATGAAATGGGGGAAGTTGGAGCTTTCTCTGATTTTAACCTCTTGTTTATACCATTGCAGTAAATGATTAAAGGCTTGATTGTTACTTTTGTTTTTGGCTTGTTGCTCGTTCAGCTATTGTAATACCTGATAATTCAGTTTTCTCCAGAACAGCTGAGCTTCTGACATCTGTTACCTGAATGGCTCAAGTCCTTGTTCAAATGTCTCTTTCTAATATAGCTTTCACTGACCAATTAACTTGAAATTATTCCCTCCCAGAATTTCCAATATTTCCCCCTGCTTTGTTTTTCTCCTTTAGCACTTATCCTCATCTAATGACTATATATTTTTTGTCCTTATTTTTTATTGTGAATTTCATCTCACTTAAGTATAAAATTTATGAGATCAGCAGTTTTAGATTTGCACATTGTGTATCATCAATTTCTAGAGCAGTACCTGATGTATAATAAGTGTTCAACAAAAATTTGTTGAATGAGCTGTCCAGAAGGGGCAGGAGAGAAAAGCAGTGTGCAGAGGTAAAATGATGCTTCATTCTCTGCCTACCAGTGGTTTCAAACACCTGACTTTGGTTACCCTTTTCTCACCCCTAAGCCCACTTAGAGGCTCCTAACTGTACTTGGAATATAAATTAAATGAATACTCAAGGACTTTTATCCACTATCCTGGGAGGCCCAGTAGGATCTGAATTGACTTAAAGCACATGGAGATTGACTAAAACAATCTCACAGACTCTATAGCAGTTAGAAGTGGCTATATGAGACACAGTTTAGTGTTGCAGTGCCTTAAGATGATGGGCTGAGATCAACTCAGAATATCAGGTTTGATTTAGGGCAATTGTCCTATCATAAAATCACAATTCTGCATCTTGAGAAAGGGGGATATTGATATTGTTTTTTATTGATAGCCAAATTGGCAGCAGAGGAAAATTTCTTAAATAATTTAAAAACAATTTCCAATAGGCATATAACTTTTAAATTCTTACATATATTTACAAGTTAGATTGAAAATACCTACTGAGTGATGCCACAAATTAAGATAAATCCAATCATGTGTATCAGACACCTCTCTGTAAATACATTTATTTCATTTAATTTTCCATATTATATAGCTCTTTCATTCAAGAATTCCCAACAACTTCCAAACTGTATTTTTGAAGAAAATGATTATAGTCAATCTATTGGATTGGCCAAAAATTTCATTCAGGTTTTTCCATAAGATGTTACGGAAAACCCGAACAAAATTTTTGGCCAACCCAATAGTTTGAGAAAGCATTTTTCTTTGGACATATACAGAGTTTAGAGACTTCTATATCTATTTGAATTATGAGACCATTCATGTTCTAGGTTAGAAACAATGCACTCTTATTTCTGTGGCAGGTACTGTCTACATTATTCATACTCAGAAGTAATTTATTCAAAATTATTTATTGAGTATTAGTTATCTTCTGAATGATTTCTTAGGCACCAGTGGTGAATGTTACAGAGTCCAAGGGAGAGATAGACCAGCAAGCAAATAGCTAAGTTAATTTCAGATGTTGTGATTTTTAAAACATGTAACAATAGATAAGAGGAACATAGGGTATTATGAAGAAAATAAAAGTATTTGGGTTCCTGGAGTTAACATAGTGTTGACAGGAGGATAAATATTTAATATCTAAATATAAGTGTCTAAATGTCTAAATATGTGTATATAGAGAAACAGAGAGTCAGAGAGAGAATGAGAGATTGTAGAAGGATGTTCAGAAAGAGCCTTTGTGTATATGTGGCATTGCCATCGGGCCATGTGAGAAACAGGAGTGAATCATACTAAATAATTAGACATGAGAAGATATTGCTTAGAGAAAAGTATTCCAGAAAGAAGAAAAAAGAAAAAAGAAAAGAAAATGTGAAGCCCATGGGGGTGGGGGAAAAGCATAGGGCATAGCTTATTTAGGAAAAAATAGTTCATTGTGACTGAAGATTGGTGAACAACAGACAGAATAGTAGGAGTTGAAGTAGGTCTTACCTAGAAAGATAAAGCAGAAGAAAAAGTTAAACAGACAGCCAGGACAAATCACGTAGGGCCTCATAATTTTGGAGAAGAATTTGGACTTAATTATTAACTTAGTGTGTGTGTATGTATTCTAAATGTAATAGGAAATCATTAAAGAGTTTTTAGCAAGAGAGTGGTATAATTCTATTTATTCTAGACTGCCATCTCTGCAAAGAAATATGGAGAGAAAAGAAGTACAGACAAATGAATAATTAGTATTTGCATACAAAAGAAATTTTGTATCTTCAAGAGCTGATTGTTTCACTCCAAAGTGAAGTTAGGGTACCATTCAGCAGGAGGTACAGTTGCTATTATTTTAAAAGTGGTGATGTGTGGTGCCAGTCTTGGCATGGTAATGTGAAAATACATAGTATAAACAAGTGACAGTGACTCAAGTAACAACAGAAAAATAATTAGGCACTTTAGAGTTATGACCTTTTTTCTTTTTAATGCACTGAAATAAAGTAACAAGCTAAATCTTTGATCTAGGTCCATAGACCTCCTCCAAATACTTTAACATTTCTTATGTCTATCTGTAGCAGACACTTATGGTCTTAACATTATGCACCTCCCACTTTCAGTAGACTGCAGTATTAAAGCATCCAGCTTTGTACTGAGTGTCCAAGTTACAAATTATGGCAGAATGAGTCTAGAAAATATCCGACCACACATTCTGCTCTGGGCAGTGTCTCTGCACTCTTTTAGAGTTTGTACCATCAACTCTCAGAACTACATACTTCATCATGCTAAGAATTTCCTAAGTTGAAATTTATGGAGAACCATATATGGCTCCCCTTGCCAGTCATTTGTATGTTAGAACAACCAAAGACTATCTCAAAATTGAGTTTGCTTTGTCATTTGCTCTTTGAATTTGACCTTTAAATTATGTGAATACATTGTTTATACATTTCATTTCCTATCCTCAAACACCATCCTGTGAAATAATCAATTCAATAATTATTTTCTTATGGCTATAAAGCTGAATAAACATGTAGTATATTTGCTAACTCTAAGCATGATTTTCTTCCTTTTTCTTTTTTTTTAAAGTCCTATATCTATCCATGGAAGAAATATATCCAGTTTAGGGTAGGGAAGTGACTCAGGTTAATTTCATGCAGACCATTTCCTCCTTCTTTCCCTATATATCAATGCTAAATTAATACACTAGGTGCTCTGCAGCCAGCATGGTTGCACATTGATCTTGGCCAGCTTGTTTACAGTGTTTTGGCAAGTTGCTGATGTACTTATCCCTGGGGATAGAGCAGGGGTTAATTGCTGTTAAACTCTCAGTGCCAAGTAATGGTTCAGCCTCTCTGCTACATTAAAGATGACACTAATAAGGAAAGAGTGCAGTGGATTGCTCTATGTTGAAAATTGGACTTGTGGTGACAGAAACTTGGAGCAGAGCTGATGTACTAGGAAGACCATAATGTAATTATAACTGCTGAACATGTGTCATACCAAGTTAAATGATACATTAATGAATCAAAACAGGTGATGAAGTGTTGCTCTTTCAGCAGATAGAGGTGCTTTCAAGGTTAGATTGCTATTAATTTAATAATCTGTAATATGGATAGTCTTCAAATCACAAATGAAATCAACCTTAATGCTTTCATATAACATTGCTTCTTGAGTTTCAAAGAGATAAGATAAAAGAAACAAAGCAAAAGTGAGCAGAGTTCAGTGCAACTCATTCTGTGTTTAATTTTGTAAGAAAGGGTTTTACATTGTAAGGTGAGTGGTTGCCCAAGGCCTTCTTGTCCCGGTAGACCACTAGATCATTTTAATCCACAGCTAGCCAGCCAGTAATTCGCAAGGGAACATAGACCTGTAGAAGCAAACAACTACTTCTTTTCAAACAGACCATTATATATTATCTATGCATAATATTTTAATGTGTCTTAAGTTCATATTAGGTAAAATATAATAATGTCCCTGAAATCTCCTAATTTACTTTGATGCAATTTTTTTCTATATTTTCCTAAGTATTTATAAAGCTTTTAAACCCATTTCCTTATTAGTTTTTAAAATTAATTTAAAATTCATAAACAATAATAGATTACTTATTCATGATTTTAAAATATTCTATTTTAATTCTTTTTTTCTGTAATACCACTCTCATTATTTCTAATTTCTTTAGAGCTGTTAAGAGACTGACAATACGATATTTTTACTTGCACTTGGCCTTTAGGGTCTCAATTATAGATTTATTCTGAAAAATAAAGAATCTGGAAACAGCATATTATCTTATTGGACCCCATGTTATATATAAATCAATTTATTAACAGGATGCATTAAGAATGTTTGATCTACCTTATGTAGATTTCCAGTATGTAATGTACAATTTAACTTAAATTTTCCTGTGTATTACCGTCTTTTAATAAGTAGTTACTGCTGTTTGGTGTTATTTTACCAATGATTGAAACCAATTACAAAGGTAGATGGTTGATTCTTTTCCACAAAGCAGTACTATTTTAAGAAGCTAGAAAATAAAAATAAAATAATCACGTCATATCTGTCTTTTAAAAGATATTAACTATAGAATTTATTCTTATACTAGAATTCTAGTGTTAATTTAATATTTGTGTATATTCTCAAGAAAATTAAGCAGATTTTGATTTTGAAGGATAGTGGAATATGCAAACCCAAAATACAGTTGGCCCTCTGTTTTCACAAGATCTGCATATGCAGATTCAGCCAACCGCAGATGAAAAATATTTGGGAAAAAAATTCCAGAAATTTTCAGAAAGAAAACCTTGAACTTGCCATGGGTCAGCAGCAGCTATTTATATATCTTTACATTGTATTTACAAATATTTACATAGCAATTATATTGTATTAGGTTTTTTTTTTTAATCTTTATTGGAGTATAAATTGCTTTACAATGGTGTGTTAGTTTCTGCTTTACAACAAAGTGAATCAGTTATATATATACATATGTTCCCATATAAGTAAATCTGAAGATGATTTAAAGTATACAGGAGGATGTGCATAGGTTATATGCAAATACTACACCATTTTATATAAGGGGCTTGAGCATCCATGGATGTTGGTATCTGCTGGGGATCCTGGAACCAATTCACTGTGGATACAGAGGGACGACTATATACCACTTTGGCATATTGATTACTTTGAGCTGTATGCATTTGAAAATTAACAAATGCTGGGGGTGGGGGGAGGCTTTCTCTAAACTCCTCTTTGCCTAAAGATAGTTCCTCCAAAAGATATTTAATCGACTCATCCCAGGAGAGAAATCTAGAAGTTAACCCTACACGCAGACAAACTTTTTAAGAAACTATCATACCTCCCATCTGTTCTTCTAAGGACCCATTCATCTTTCCTAAAAAATCACTTACTCTCCCTTTGGAAGTTTATATCCTTCCTCCCCTTCCCCTGCTGAGATGTATTTAAGCCTAAATTCTAAGCCATCTCGGATGTTGCTCATTTTTCCTTGGTTGTCTCCAATGTGTACATGAGGCATGCATGTTAATAAACTTTTGTTTGTTTTTCTCTTGTTCATCTATCTTTTATCACAAGGGTCTCAGTTAAGACCTCAGAAGATAGAGGTAAAATTATTTTTCATCCCTTACAATATCATCAGTTTTATTATCTTTGTTGATATTAATACAATAAATGCATTTACTTGAAACAAAGACTATTATTAAGAAAATACGGTTTGTTTTTTGTTTGTTTGTTTTTAATCATTTTCATACAAAGCTAACCAGTTAATAACTGTCACAGGAACACAGAACTTTAAAAGCAAACAAACAAGCAAAAAACCTAGTTTTTTTTCATGTAAGCAATACATTTTATTTGCTCTGGGAAGAGAGGACCTTTCCCAAAATGGTGAAAAATAAGAATAGAGTGGGACCAATTAGGGACAGAGTGTGGAGGTGACATTGGGCATCAAAAATGAACTTGTTATGTATCCAGAACTCAGAAGCAAAGTTTGTCTAGTGTCATTAAATGGAGTATGGAGTGATACCAGTACCCATGAGTATAAGATTAAGACTGAAACTGGGGGCACCGCCTTTCCACAGAAAGTCAATAGTGGAAAAGTCTCACTGCAAGGGATGAAGAGTTGCTTTCTAGGAAGCAGATAAAGGTCAATAATGTCAAAGGATAAAGAGAGGAAATAATATACTAACTATATTAAATAAAAATGACCATCGACTTTAACCACAAGAAGTTTATTAGTGTCTGGCAAGAGAGAAATCGTGGCAGAAGCTACTTGACAGTCAGTGGACAAAAGAATGGGAGATGAAAAAGTATTAGAGCATGTGTATACTATTCAGAACTGTGTTTTATCCGCTAGGAAAAGAGGAAGATTTTCAGTAGTTAGAGAGCAATATAGGGTTAAGAGGGCATTGTAGCTTTAAATAAGGAGGAAACTTGGAATTTTTATATGTAGAGGGAAAGAATCCATTAAAAAGAAGGGACACAAAAGGCAGGAGTAAGGGAGGCAATTAATGGAGGGAGGTGGTTGTGAATAGCAGAGAAGATAATCCCAAGCAATGGCAGAAAGGTTAACTTTCATACATGAAAAAGCTAATTTGTCCATGAAAGTGAAAAGGAATGGTGGATGTTGATGGCTTGGAGTGAGATTTTCTGCCTGTTGACCTTTATTATTTACTCATTTGTTTGGTTTTCTCCAAAGTAGGAGACAAGCACTGCTGCATGGGATGTTGAAAGATATGGAACAGAGGACTGAGGAAACTGGCAAAATAATTGAAATAGCTGCTGGGGTTATGTGAGAAGTGCTTAACTGGGGACCCAGAGAAAGCTCAGAAAAGCATCCAGGGAGTGGCTGTATTTTAGTTTCAGAGGAGGTAAAAAGGTCTTTCTCAGAACTAGCAGGCCACAGATCTCCAGAAAGTCAATGCAAATTTGATTGGCTTCACTGTTTCATTTTTTAAAACTCAATTTCACATTATCTCCTATTTATTTAGTATTTGGTCTGTAAAAGATTATTCCTTGCTATTCATGCATTTCAGGAACAGTGGGTGAGGCTAAACATGAAGATCAGAGGAACTAAAACAAATTAGATGAGAGTGTTCTTACACTGTTTAAGGTCTATCTGAAGGTAACATGTATGTTTATATAAGTGGAGACTTAACTTACAAAGATTGCTCCAAAATAAATTGAGTAGGTACAGTAATCCACAGAAAATTGCTCCTGAGTTATTGCATGCTACTGTTAACTGCAAAGAAAAATAAAAAAAAAACCAAAAAACCTCAAGTCAGCAACTTGTGGTTAATGTCCCCTTGCTTTATGTTCCTCTAACTTTTTAATTTTTTTTTTCTGGATGGCTCTCAGAATTATATTAAGCTTTTATGATATTTTTCCAGATGATTCATGTTTTTTGTTTATCAAACAATTTGTTGGTTTTTGATGCTATTGTTTAAATAGGAACAATTGTAAAAGATGCTTGAAAAAAGTGTGTGTGTGTATTATTGATGAGGACAGCAACACAATCTAAAATGAACAGTTACTATCACTTTTTATTTATATAACACCTTTCCTCAAGTGTTTTATTTTGATCATTATCTTTATTAAGGTCCTAACTGTTGTCTCTGTTCTTTAATATTTCAAATTATCTAACTGGGCTTTGCTTTTTGATGATACTTGTGATGAGAAACATTATAGGAGATTTGTTATTAGCCAAGAGAATTTTTAAAAATTGTTTGGAACTTTATACTAAAGATTTACAATGACTTTCTTTGACGAGCATAGACATGATGATGGAGATTCTACTAATACAGTATTTCATAATTAAGGAAGTTATAATTTGCTAACAGGGCTCACAACAGCTGCCTGTGGAATAAGACAATATGCTTTTCCTCTCCCTACTGGGCCTAATTCCCTAGTAACCTTATTGAAAATGTGCATGGGCTACAAAACTAAAGATTAACTGTCCAGGGACCTGCTTCCTGGAGCTTATTTGAAGATTAATTCAAATGGCAGGCAATATATATTTGGTAATATGGCTTTGTTGCAGGTTTTTCCCATGTAGTGGTAAGTGTTTTGGAAGATGATACTTTATAGCTGTTTAAGAAGAAAAGTTAAAATATTTCTAAATGTGAGATAGTTTTGTTCTCCTGCTGAAATCAAAATGAATAATTTATTTCTTCACAACCGAAAGCATCTTCTGCTTTTTGAACACATAATAAAGAATATCTAATTGCAAATTATCCATAATTACAAATTGTTCAGCCTTTTAAAAGATGATTATTATTCATTATCTATTTATTTCATAACAAATGCTATTCAACGTGTGAAAGATGAGTTTAAAATGCCAACTGAGATTTACAATATTTTAATTAAATAGAAAGCAGTTCAAATATATATTTAAAAACATAGCTTTTAGACTACACTTTAGTAAATGGATTTCTACTTAACAAATCAGAGAAAGATGGATGAAGATGTCCTGCTTTTAAAAATACTATATTTAGCATGCCTGTGCAGAGACACTGAAGTGTGATTTGTCCTCATAGCAGACATCTGAAGAACAAGTGACATTCTTACACAAAATCCATATTGGTGATGTATTTAATTACAGAGCTGATTGAAATTGACAGCTTTAGTGACCTGCGTTTGCACTTGTGGTGATTGATGTATGCTTCAACTCCGGTTACTTTTAAACCAATTCACATATTGCTCAATACTATAATATCATCCTGTCAAATTGCAAACTACAGTTTTACAAGTATGGGGACTAGAGAGAGTGCATGTGTAATTAAAGGGAGAGAGAGATGAATTGTTTAAAAACACCTATGCAACTGTTAAACTGGGACCATTGCTATTTGAAAGCAGAGTGAAAGAAAATTCAATACACCTACTCAGGAATTTATGTTCCTAGAGTCATCTTTACTCCTAGAAAATATATTACTCCTAGAAAATATATTCCTGACTGTGATTCATGGTTAAGAAAGGGGTCTCAGAATTTAGGCTGCTGTCTCTGAAGCCTTGCTTTCTTAGGTATGATATGAGCCTTTAGAAATAATAAGTAAATAAAATTAGTGCCTTAGAGCAAGGAGGGACCTTAATGATCATGTAACCCAAATCCTGTCTGTTTCCTCTGCTTGTGTTTCTTTGTTACTCAGGCTAGATAGCTGATACCTCAGGGAAGTAACTTGTTTGCAGAGGAGCACAGAGTTCCTGTTACTGTATAAAACTGAAGTTGGAATGCAGCCTTTTCATTCCCAGTTCAATGCCTTACTGCACAGAATTCCCTCCTCTAGACATCTTTCACTCCTTATCTCACTTTTTGGGTATGGGCATATTAAGATTACAGCATTTATCACCAGATGATCCATTTAGTTTAGGCACTATCAACTACACCTTTAAGAATAGTAACAAAGGGTCTTCACTAGTGGCGGTTGAGAATCTGCCTGCCAATACAGGGGACAATGGTTCGAGCCCTTGTCCTGGAAGATCCCACATGTCGCGGAGCAACTAAGTCCATGTGCCACAACTACTGAGTGTGCACTCTAGAACCCGCAAGCCACAACTACTGAGCCCCCGTGCCACAACTACAGGAGCCCATGCACCTAGAGCCCGTGCTCCGCAACAAGAGAAGCCACTGCAGTGAGAAGCCTGCGCACTGCAATGAAGAGTACCCCTCACTTGCTGCAACTAGAGAAAGCCCGTGCACAGCAACAAAGACCCAGTGCAGCCAAAAATAAATAAAATAAATAAATTTAAAAAAATAAGAAATGCTTTAAAAAAAAAAGAATGGTAACAAAAACATTGATTGACTCTTGTTACATACCACATTCTGAAGTATATCCTTAACATAAATTATTTCTGACAGTATGTATGCAAGATATGTGATATTCTTGCCAATTTATGGATGTGTGGTGAGACTAAGGGAGGTTCAGCAAATTTTTCAGATGGCCTCAAGCACTACCGAGATGAAATTTGAAACCAGATTTGTTGTGTTCAAAGCCCACAGCCCTTTTCACTACATAACACTATTTTCCCATACCCAAAACCCAATTATCTTAAATTAAAATAGATTTCTTGACTGTCAGAGTGATAAAAAAACAGTCTCTCAAGGAAGGTTGTTACATGTCCACTTGTTAGGAACAGATATCTACAAAATTTTGTTGGTTTATACATGCACCTTTCTGTCTTTTTTTTTTTAAACATCTTTATTGGAGTATAATTGCTTTACAATGGTATGTTAGTTTCTGCTTTATAACAAAGTGAATCAGTTATACATATACATATGTTCCCATGTCTCTTCCCTCTTGCATCTCACTCCCTCCTACCCTCCCTATCCCACCCCTCTAAATGGTCGCAAAGCACCGAGCTGATCTCCCTGTGCCATGCGGCTGCTTCCCACTAGCTATCTATTTTATGTTTGGTAGTGTATATATGTCCATGCCACTCTCTCACTTTGTCCCAGTTTACCCTTCCCCCTCCCCATATCCTCAAGTCCATTATCTAGTAGGTCTGTGTCTTTATTCCCGTCTTACCCCTAGGTTCTTCATGACTTTTTTTTTTTTCTCCTTAGATTCCATATATATGTGTTAGCATACGGTATTTGTTTTTCTCTTTCTGACTTACTTCACGCTGAATGACACACTCTAGGTCCATCCACCTCACTACAAATAACTCAATTTTGTTTCTTTTTATAGCTGAGTAATATTCCATTGTATATATGTACCACATCTTCTTTATCCATTCATCTGATGATGGACACTTAGGTTGCTTCCATCTCCTGGCTATTGTAAATAGAGCTTCAATGAACATTTTGGTACATGACTCTTTGAATTATGGTTTTCTCAGGGTATACGCCCAGTAGTGGGATTGCTGGGTCATATGGTATTTCTATTTGTAGTTTTTTAAGGAACCTCCATACTGTTCTCCATAGTGGCTGTACCAATTCACATTCCCACCAGCAGTGCAAGAGTGTTCCCTTTTCTCCACACCCTCTCCAGCATTTATTGTTTCTAGATTTTTTGATGACGGCCATTCTGACTGGTGTGAGATGATATCTCATTGTAGTTTTGATTTGCATTTCTCTAATGATTAATGATGTTGAGCATTCTTTCATGTGTTTGTTGGCAGTCTGTATATTTAAGTCTTCTGCCCATTTTTGGATTGGGTTGTTTGTTTTTTTGTTATTGAGCTGCATGAGCTGCTTGTAAATTTTAGAGATTAATCCAGTCAGTTGCTTCATTTGCCAATATTTTCTCCCATTCTGAGGGTTGTCTTTTGCTCTTGTTTATGGTTTCCTTTGCTGTGCAAAAGCTTTGAAGTTTCATTAGGTCCCATGTGTTTATTTTTGTTCTTATTTCCATTTCTCTAGGAGGTGGGTCAGAAAGGATCTTGCTGTGATTTATGTCATAGAGTGTTCTTCCTATGTTTTCCTCTAAGAGTTTGATAGTTTCTGGCCTTACATTTAGGTCTTTAATCCATTTTGAGCTTATTTTTGTGTATGGTGTTAGGCAGTGTTCTAATCTCATACGTTTACATGTACCTGTCCAGTTGTCCCAGCACCACTTATTGAAGAGGCTGTCTTTTCTCCACCGTATATTCTTGCCTCCTTTATCAAAGATAAGGTGACCGTATGTGTGTGGGTTTATCTCTGGGCTTTCTATCCTGTTCCATTGATCTATATTTCTGTTTTTGTGCCAGTACCATACTGTCTTGATTACTGTAGCTTTGTAGTATAGTCTGAAGTCAGGGAGCCTGATTCCTCCAGCTCCATTTTTCGTTCTCAAGATTGCTTTGTCTATTTGGGGTCTTTTGTGTTTCCATACAAATTGTGAATTTTTTTGTTCTAGTTCTGTGAAAAATGCCAGTGGTAGTTTGATAGGGATTGCATTGAATCTGTAGATTGCTTTGGGTAGTAGAGTCATTTTCACAATGTTGATTCTTCCAATCCAAGAACATGGTATATCTCTCCATCTATTTGTATCATCTTCAATTTCTTTCATCAGTGTCTTATAATTTTCTGCATACAGGTCTTTTGTCTCCTTAGGTAGGTTTATTCCTAGATATTTTATTCTTTTTGTTGCAATGGTAAATGGGAGTGTTTTCTTGATTTCACTTTCAGATTTTTCATCCTTAGTGTATAGGAATGCCAGAGATTTCTGTGCATTAATTTTGTATCCTGCTACTTTACCAAAATTGATTAGCTCTAGTAGTTTTCTGGTAGCATCTTTGGGATTCTCTATGTATAGTATCATGTCATCTGCAAACAGTGACAGCTTTACTTCTTTTCCGATTTGGATTCCTTTTATTTCTTTTTGTTCTCTGATTGCTGTGGCTAAAACTTCCAAAACTATGTTGAATAAGAGAATAAGTGAGAGTGCGCAACCTTGTCTTGTTCCTGACCTTAGTGGAAATGCTTTCAGTTTTTCACCATTGAGGACGATGTTGGCTGTGGGTTTGTCATATATACCCTTTATTATGTTGAGGAAAGTTCCCTCTATGCCTACTTTCTGCAAGGTTTTTATCATAAATGCGTGTTGAATTTTGTCGAAAGCTTTCTCTGTATCTATTAAGATGATCATATGGTTTTTCTCCTTCAATTTGTTAATATGGTGTATCACGTTGATTGATTTGCATATATTGAAGAATCCTTGCATTCCTGGAATAAATCCCACTTGATCATGGTGTGTGATGCTTTTAATGTGCTGTTGGATTCTGTTTGCTAGTACTTTGTTGACGATTTTTGCATCTATGTTCATCAGTGATATTGGTCTGTAGTTTTCTTTCTTTGTGACATCCTTGTCTGGTTTTGGTATCAGGGTGATGGTGGCCTCATATAATGAGTTTGGGAGTGTTCCTCCCTCTCATGCATCTTTCTTAAAACACATAGCTGGGTAGAGCTATCTTTCAGTCTACTTCCCAGATACAGAAATTTATGCCAGAATTAAATTTGTCATGTCAGAGATAGATACTAGTTTTGACACAGTAAGGTTCTCTGACAATTTTATAAATACATGAATAAAATGGTTTAAATCATTCATCCTCTTTGGTTCAACAGCACAATGAAAATACTTACTCTGAACAGCAACATGGTGGGATTAATATGGATTCCATATATAATATTCCACAATTCCAAAACTGCAGAGGCTCACTGGATCCCCACCCCCAATCAGCTCCTCAGAATTTGGAATTATGGGAAAATCCTTTACACTTTAAGGCTCACCATAAATGCAGAATGCCAGCTGCAGCTGCACAACTTCCCCATGGATGAGCACTCCTGCCCACTGATATTCTCCAGCTGTGATTACTGACTTGGGGTATCACTGCTGTGTAAATGACTGTCTAGCCTATGCTGATTTCTAGCAAACAGTCATATGATTGATTATAACATCACTGTACAACCAGAAAAAATGGATAACGGTTTTGGTCTGGGCCACCTGCGTATGTTTACTCTAGAATTTGTTACATAGGACCCATGTTACAAAATAGGTAGCTTTGATAAATCCTTGAGCAACTTAACCATTTCATTATAATATTAAAGTACTCAGAAATTGATGAAGAGTTGACTTACCAAAGACCCTTATGCTAATAAGCTGTGCATATTATTTGGACGTATACAGAATTCAATTGCAGTAATTTTATGCTTAATACCATCTTCAAGTCAGGTGGTTTGTCTTCAAAATAAAAAGATAAAGTTTTTACTTAAATATAAAAAAAAATGGTTTAAATGATCATCCCAAGTACTCAGGGAAGTCCATTTCCATTCCCAGTATGTCTCAGTTTCCTTAAGATATGATGAATTGGGGAAAGGCAAGCATAAATGTCCTTTCTGCCTCAGAATTTCTGCTCCCTATTTAATTTTTCACATAGCAACTCATCTTTTAAAACAATGGTCCTGTTCATTCCACTTATAAACCTATGTTTTCTTTTTCATTCAATTTCATTCCCTAAAATATCATGAAATGATATCACTGCATGACACAGAAAAATTAGCAGAAGGAGATAATTAAAAATTAAATATTAGACATTTTGTGTATTTTAACCATCCCCATACCAGCTTTGAATATGTTTCTACTTAGACTCTACTTCTCACCTTATTTTGAGAGTCCAACCCCTATTTCTTTAAGAACATTTTTCATGTCCCCCTCTGCTCTGACTATTGAGTCTCCTATTTTATTTTTCTATAATGGAATGCCATAGAAAATGCAAGAATTCAGGATACAATTTATATACAGCAAAAAAACATTCTTTTTTCTTCCAGTCTTCTTCCATTAATTGATTACTTATTATAAATCAATTCATGAACAAATCATATTTAAAATGGTAGACTGGATGATAATGTATATTTCCATTTCTCCCTCAAACTTCCCTACTCCTCTCAGAAAATACTGAAATAATAAGAATGATATAAACCTAAAAGGACAACAAAAATAATGAGTAGAAGTCAGAAGTTGGGAGATAGCAGCAATTTTTTAGAAGATGGGAAAAAATAGTCAAAGTAAGTGAAACCGAAGTATGTGTAAGAGGTAGACACCAACAGAAGCCATGCAGATTTAGTCCATGGATCTCTAAAAGAGTTTAGGAGTTGAAGGCACCATGTTCTGTGGAAGGTAGATGGGTAGATAGTCAAACAGGGTCTCATTTACGGAATGAGGCATTTATGCAGGAAAAGACTTAATACAGGAAATTAGTTTCTTACATAATTATTGGAAGGGGTGGTGAATCCAATTTTAGACTGGCCCTCCAGGAAAGACTGCCAGAGCACTAAAAGGCAGAAACTCCAAGGAATTACATCGGAAGTAGCTGTGGAGTCATGAGTTCAAGAACATAACTGTATTGCTCATTGTCATCTTGCCACAACTACCTTGGATTTAGGAAGCTGGAGAACAGGCAATGGGATGCTACTTCACAGAACTCTCCTTTTCCATAACTTGCATGTTGGAAGAAACTGCCAAAAGGGATCAGAAAAATGACCTCTGACTCACTTCTACTTTCCAAACTATATGCATCTAATTTCTGTACCCTAATTCATGTAGAGAACCCTAGCAGGAGGATGTTATGATATTAAGTGGTCAATCCACATTGTCTCCAGGAGAGAAGAGGCACAGAATTTGTTTGAAAAAGATTGAAAACTGGGTAGAATGTAGAGAGCTATTAAAATCACAAATTTTCCCTCCTCATTATATGCAAATAGGTGATTATCCATTGTATACTCAAACAAGAGAAATTTTCTTGAGCAATTGAAGGAGATTTGAGGTCAACAGGCACAGTGAATAGCAATAGTTAGACCCTGTACTGGAAACAGAGGGATCCTCTACAGTGAATGATAAGACTCCCAGCCTCCTCTTACAAACAAAAAATAAAGGAAAAACAAGGTAGCATAAGATTAAAAGGGGTAAGAATCTGAGTTGCATCACTTTTCAACGTAACTCTGCAAGCTAGGTTATAATAGTACATTAACAGAAAACAATCTTCAATATAAATTTCTATAAACAATCACTCAAATGTGAGATTAACGTAAAGACATTTTCAGACATGATGAATTTAAAAAGAGTATACCTCCCATAGCCTTGACTCAGCAAAGCACTGGAGAATGATTTTTAATTTCAGGAAAAGCTAAATATAAATATATATATATATATATATATATATATATAAAAGATATTGTGGCTGAACAGTAGTGAATAATCTTAATTATATAAAGTTTAAACACTAATTGAACAAAAATAGTAATTTTCTTTAATATTGAGAAGATTTAGGGAAGAAACTGCATAGATATAAAACTTAAATTCTGTACTCATTTGGATATTATTTCAAAACATCTGGGATTAAAATTTGTAAGAAAAGAATAGCTATGTTATTTAGATATACATGAAGCAATACAAATAGTGAAGACTAAGTTGAAGAGTATTAGAGCCTGAAAGAGGCCATGGTAAGGAAGTGTGATAGACGGAGTGATGTTTCATTACAACCTTTTAAAATAGTTGAATTTTAAAAACATAAAAGTGTTACTTAGATTACATGTTAATTATATAGAAGTAGTAATATAAATTCATTAAAAAACAGCTGAATAATACGGAAATGTTTAAAGGAGATAATAAAAAAGAAAAATACTCAGCAATAATTATCCACATCCTCCACCAGAGTGGTACATGTGTTACGACTGATGAAACTCCACTGACACATCATAATCACCCAAAGTACATAGTTTACTTTAGGGTTCACTCTTGGTGTTATACATCTTAGGAGTTGGACAAATATATAATAACGTGTAACCATAATTATGGTGTCATGCAGAGTACTATCACTGCCCTGAAATCCTCTTTGCTCCACCATTATATTTTTTTCTCTGACCCCAATCACTGTCAACCTCTGATATTTTTACTCTCTTTATAGTTTTGCCTTTTCCAGAATGTCATATAGTTGGTATTATACAGTATGTAGCCTTTTCAGATTGGCTTCTTTTGCTTGGTAATACGCATTTAAGGTTATCTGTGTTATATCATGGCTTGATATCTCATTTTCTTTTAGTTCTGGATAATATTCCATTGCTGGATGTACCACAGTTTATTTATCCATTTATCTATTGTAGACGTCTTGTTTGCTTCCAGTTTTGGCAAGTATGAATAAATCTACTATAAACATCATGCACAAAGGTTTTTGTGCAAACATAACTTTTCAAATCCTTTGGATATATGCCAAGGAGACTGATTGCTGGATTGTATGGCAAGTGTGTGTTTAGTTTTCTAAGAAACCATCAAACTGTCCTCCAAAGTGGCAGAACCATTTTGCATTCCCACCAGGAATGAATGCAAGTTTCTCATTTCTCCACATTCTTGCCAACATTTGGTGTTGTCAGTGTTCTGGATTTTGGCCATTCAAATAGTGATGATATCCTATTGTTGTTTTAATTTGCATTTCCCTGATGATACATGATATTTAACATATATTAATATGCTTATTTGCCGTGTATATCTTCTTTGGTGAGGTGTCTGTTAAATTCTTTGGTCCATTTTTATATTGGGTGTTGTTTTTCTTATTGTTTTACATCAAAAATTCTTTGTATATTTTGTATAACAGTTCTTTATCAGATGTATCTTTTGCAAATATTTTCTCCCAATTTGTGGCCTGTTTTCTCATTCTCTTGACATTCACTGTGTTTCACAGAAGGGAAAATTTTAATTTTAATGAACTCCAGCTTATCCATCATGTCTTTCATGGATCATGCCTTTGGTTTTGTGTCTAAAAAGTCATTGCTATACCCAGGGTCGTCTAGGTTTTCTCATCTGTAGGAATTGTATAGTTTTGTGTATTACATTTAGGTCTGCAATTTATTTTGGATTACTTTTTGTGACCAGTGGACGACCTGTGTCTAGATTAATATTTTTTTGCATATGAATGTCCAGTTGTTCCTATACCATTTATTAAAAAGTCTGTCTTTGCTCCAATGTATTACCTTTGCTCCTAGTCAAAGATCAGGTGTCTCTATTTATGTGGGTCTACTTTTGGACTCTCTATTCTGTTCCATTGATCTATTTGTTTATTCTTTCAACAGTATCACAGTCTTGATTACTGTAGCTTTTTAGTGTGTCTTGAAGTTTGGTAGTGTCAGTTCTACAACTTTGTTCTTCTCTTTCAGTATTGTGTGGTTATTTTAGGTCATTTGCCTCTCCGTATAAACTTTAGAATCAGTTTGTCAATATCCACAAAATAACTTGGTGGTTTGATTGAGATTGCATTGAATCTATTGATCAGTTTGGGAAGAACTGACACAGTGACAATATTGATTCCATAAACATGGAATGTCTCCATTTATTTAGTTCTCCTTTGATTCCATTAATCAAAGTTCTTAATTTTCCTCATATAGATTTTTTTTAACTTTATTTATTTTTAATTAATTCATTAATTTGGTTGCACTGGGTCTTAGGCAGGCGGGCTCCCCAGTTGCAGCCCACCAGCTCCTTAGTTGCAGCACATGGGCTCCCTAGTTGTGGCTCCAGGGCTTCTTAGTTGCGGCTCACCGGCTCCTTAGTTGCGGCTTGCCAGTTCCTTACTTGTGGCATGTGAACTCTTAGTTGCAGCTTGCATGTGGGATCTAGTTCCCTGACCAGGGATTGAACCCAGGGCCCCTGCATTGAGAGCATGTAGTCTTATCCAATGCACCACCAGGGAGGTCCCCTCATATAGATCTTGTACATATTCTGTTACCTTTATACTTACGTATTTCATTCTTGGGGGTGTGTTAATATAAATGGTATTATGTATTTAATTTCAAATTCCACTTGTTCACTTTTGTTATATAGGAAAGCTATTGACTTCTGTATTTTAACCCTGTGTCATGCAATCTTGCTATAATTGCTTATTAGTCCTAGGGGGATTTTTGTCAATTTCTTTGTGGATTTTTTTAAACAGAGAATGATGTCATCTGAGAGCAAAGACAATTTTATTTCTTTCTTCCCATCTGTGTACCTTTTATTTCTTTTCCTTATTGCATTGAGCTAGTATCTCCTGTATGAATGTAAAAAGGAGTGGTGGAAAAGGATATCCTTTTCTTGTATCTGATGCTAATGGGAAAATTATGAGTTTCTCTCCATTAAGTATGACTTTAGCTGTTGGATTTTTGTAGATATTCTTTATCAAGTTGAGAAAGTCTCTCTCTATTCCTAGTGTTGAGACTTCTTTTAAAATCGAAGTATAGTTACATATACCTATGTACTTATGAGTCTGTTTCTTTTTTGTTATATTCATTTGTTTGTTTTAGTTTTAGATTCTATATAAGTAAAAACATACAGTATTTTTTTAACTTTCTCTGACTTATTTCACTAGATGGGTTGAGAGTTTTATTATAAATGCATGCTGGATTTAGTCTAATGCTTGTTCTACATCTATAGATATAATCTATAGATATAATCTTGTGATTTTCCTTTTTTCAGTCTCTGATGTAATGGATTACATTAATTGAATTTCAAATGTTGAACCAGGCTTGTAAACCTAGGATAAATTTTATACTTTATATATTGTTGGATTTGATTTGCTAATATTTTGTTGAGAATGTTTGTATATACTGTTCTGCAGTTTTCCTTTTTTGTACTGTCTTTGGTTTGGGTACTAGCATAATGCTGGCCTCATAGAATGAGTTAGGAAGTATTCTCTCTGCTACTATACTATAAAACAGATTGTAGAGAATTGGTCTAATTTCTTCCTTAAATGTTTGGTAGAATTCACCAGTGGACCCAGTTGGGCCTGGTGCTTTCTGTTTGGAAGATTATTAATTATTGATTTATTTAATATACCTATATTAATAGGCCAAATCAGGTTATCTATTTTTTCTTGTGTGAGTTTTGGCAGAAATATGTCTTTTAAGTAATTGGTCTATTTCATCTAGGTTATCAAATTTGTGGGCATAGAGTAGTTCACAGTATTACATTATTACCCCATTAATGTCTAAAGAATCCATAGTGATGCCCCCTCTTTTATTTCTGATATTAGTAATGTGTGTCCTCTTCTTTTGTTCTAAGGTAGCCTGGCTTACTGATTTTATTGATCTTTATAAAGAATTTTTTGGTTTCATTGATTTTTCTTCATTGCTTTCCTGTTTTCAATTTTACTGATTTCTGCTCTAATTCTTATTACTTATTCCCTTCTGCTTTGGATTCAATTTGCTTTTCTTTTTCTAATTTCCTAAGGTGGGAACTTAGATGATTGATTTTATGTTTATTCTTTTCTAATATATACATTCAATTCTATAAATTGCTCTCTAAGCACTGCTTTCCCTTCATCTGACAAATTCCAGTAAGTTGTATTTTCATTATCATTTAGTTCAAAATATTTCAAATTTCTCTTGGGATTTCTCCTTTCATCCATGTGCTATTTAGAAGCATGTTGTTTAATCTCCATATATTTTGTGATTTTCCAATTATCTTTATGTTACTGATTTCTGGTTTAATTCCATTATGGTCTGAGAGGAGATGTTGTATGGTTTTTATTTTTTTTTAGATTTGTTAAGGTGTTTCACGGCCCAGAATGTAATCTATCTTGATGAATGTTCCATGACTACTTGATAAAAATATGTATTCTGCTGCTGTTGGCTGAAGTAGTCTATAGATGTCTATTATATAGAGTTGGTTGATGGTGTTGTTGAGTTCACCTATGCCTTTAGTGATTTTCTGCCTGCTATATCTGTCCATTTCTGATAGAGGGACGTTAAATAATGGATTTATCTATTTTCTTTGTAATTCTACTAGTTTTTGCCTCACATAGTTTGATGATGTGTTAGATGTATAAACGTTAATGACTGTTATATCTTCTCAGGCAATTGAACCCTTTATCATTACATGATGCCCATCTTTATCACTGATAAATTGTTTTTGCTCTGTGTGAAATTAATATGGCTACTCCTGCTTCTTTTTGAGTAGTGTTAGTGTGTAATATCTTTCTCCGTTTACTTTTTTTTTAAACATCTTTATTGGAGTATAATTGCTTTACAATGGTGTGTTAGTTTCTGCTTTATAACAAAGTGAACCAGCTATACATATATCTCCATATCTCCTCCCTCTTGCATCTCCCTCCCACCCTCCCTATCCCACCCCTCTAGATGGTCAAAAAGCACCGAGCTGTTCTCCCTGTGCTATGCGGCTGCTTCCCACTAGCTATCTATTTTACATTTGGTAGTGTATATATGTCCGTGCCACTCTGTCACATCATCCCAGCTTACCCTTCCCACTCCCCGTATCCTCAAGTCCATTCTCTACGTCTGCGTCTTTATTCCTGTTCTGCCCCTAGGTTCTTCAGAACCATTTTTTTTTAGATTCCATATATATGTGTTAGCATACGGTATTTGTTTTTATCTTTCTGACTTACTTCACTCTGTATGACAGACTCTAGGTCCATCCACCTCACTACAAATACATCTGTTTACTTTTAAGCTGTTAAGTGCCTTTATATTTAAAGTGGGTTTCTTGTAGATGACATTGAGTTGGGCCTTGTTTTTTGATCCACTCTGACCATCTTTTTTTTTTTTTGCGGTACGCGGGCCTCTCACTGTTGTGGCCTCTCCCGTTGCGGAGCACAGGCTCTGGACGCACAGACTCAGTGGCCATGGCTCACGGGCGCAGCCACTCCGCGGCATGTGGGATCTTCCCGGACTGGGGCACGAACCCATGTCCCCTGCATTGGCAGGTGGACTCTCAACCACTGTGTCACCAGGGAAGCCCCACTCTGACCATCTTTGTATTTGAATTGATGCATTTAGATCATTGATAATCATTGATATAGTTGGATTACTATCTACCATATTTATTACCGTTTTCTACTTGTTGCCTTTGTTCTTCGTTCCTATTTTGTCTACCACTGTTTCTGCCTTTGTGATTTTAGCTGAGGTTTTATATGACTTTAATTGCGGTTTTATGTGATTTCCTTTTCTCTCCTTAGCATATCAGTTATATTCTTTTTTTAAACTTTTTTAGTGGTTGCCCTAGAGTTTGCACTATGCATTTACATATCATCGAAGTCTGCTTTCTTTCTTTTTTTTAACTGAAGTGTAGTTGACTTAAAATATTATATTCATTTCAGGTGTACAACATAGTGATTAAATACTTTTGTAGATTAATCACCATAAAAAGTAAGTATAAAATATTGTTTATATTCTCTGTGCTGTACATTACATCCCTGTGACTTTTTATAACTGGTAGTTTGTATATTATACCACTTCATGACTAGTGTGGGTACCTTACAATAACAAAGTAATCCTGATTCCTCCTTTGTAATAATCCTAATCCTATCCCTTATAATATGGCTGTCTCTCATTTCATATATATGTATATATATATATATATATAATTTTGAACAGTTACCTATTCAATTAATAAGATTAATTTTTTTATTTAACCTTATTTAACCTTCACTTATTCCTTCTTCAATGATCTTCCATTCTTTTTGTGGATCTGAGGTTCTGATCAGTATTATTTTTCTTCTTTTTTAAGAATTTCTTTTAATTTTTTTTCAAGTCATGTCTCCTGACAACAAATTTCCTGAATTTTTTTTTTTTTTTTTTTGTCGAGAAAGTCTTTATTTCTCCTTCACTTTTGAAGGATAATTTCACAGGGTAGAGAATTCTAGGTTGGTGGGGGTTTTTTCTCTCAACATTTTAATTTTTTAACTTCATTTTCTTCTTGCTGCATGGTTACTGAGAAGTCAGATGTAAACATTATTTTTGATCCTCTATAATTGAGTTGTTTTCCCTCTGGCTTGTTTCAAAATATTTTCTTTACCTTTGATTTTCTGTAGTTTGGAAATGATATGGGTAGGTGTAGTTTCTTGGCATTTTTCCTGTTTTATATTTGCTGAGCTTTATATATCTGTGATTTCAAGTCTGCCAATAACTCAGGGAGAAATTCAGTCATTATTGTGTCAAATATTTCTTATTTTCCTTTCTTTCTTTCTTCTCCTCTTGTATGCCTATACATGTACACGTTTCATAATTTTCCCAAAGTCCTTGTATATTCATTTCTTTTTTTTTTTTTTTGTGGTACGCGGGCCTCTCACTGTTGTGGCCTCTCCCGTTGCGGAGCACAGGCTCCGGACACGCAGGCTCAGCGGCCATGGCTCACGGGCCCAGTTGCTCCGCGGCATGTGGGATCTTCCCGGACCGGGGCAAGAACCCGTGTCCCCTGCATTGGCAGGCGGACTCTCAACCACTGCGCCACCAGGCAAGCCCTCTTTTTTTTTTTTTTTTTAATATCTTGTTCTCTTTACATTTTGGTTTTTAAATATTTTGTTGATATTTTCTCTAGCTCATTTTTTTCCTCAGCTGTGTTGAGTACATTAAATGCATTCTTTATTTCTGTTACAGTGTTTTGATCTCTAGCATTTCTTTTTGGATCTTTCTTAGGATTTCCACATCTCTGCTTACATTGCCCATCTATTTTTTGCCTGCCTACTTTATCTAATAGAGACCTTAGCATTTTAATAATTGTTTAAATTCCCAGTCTGAGAATTCCAACATTCCTGACATGTCTTCTTCTGATGTTTGTTGTGTGTCTTCAAATTTTGTTATTTCCTTTTTGGCAAGCTTTCTAGTTTTTTTCTTGATAGCTGGACGTGAGGTACTGGGTAAAAGGAGCTGTTGTAAGTAGACCTTTAGTAATATGGTGGTGAAGTGTGTGGGGAGGGGTAGTGTTTTATAGTCCTATGTTTAGGTCTCAGTCTTTTAGTGAGCCTATTTCTCTGAAATGTTAACTTTACATGTGTTTTTCACTTTTTTCTGTCCCATATTAGGTGGGACAGGTTGGCTAGAGTGGGCTGGAGTTAGGTATTTTCCTTCTTCTGGGTCGTTTAGGCTCTTACCCCAACAAGTTAGTGCCAGGTTAACTAGTTTCCCCTGATGGCAGGCTTGTTAAGAAGAACAGAGTGATTTTGTTTATTTCAAAGTGGTTCCTTTTTTTCTTTCCCTACTGAAAGCACAAGAGGATTTTTCTCAAATATTTAGTGTGGGAACCGATTGAGATCCTATAGGTAAATATCATAATACTGTGGGGAACCCCCTTCTGACTGTGTCCCCATGGAATTTTTAACTCTTAGTCTTCTCCACACTGAGGCTTCTGTAATTCATTTCAATTACCGTTCAGATTTTCCTACCTCGCATTGGCTCCTGTGGTGTTTTCTGCTTGTGAGTCTCTCTACTCTGGTGAATCCCTGTCTGTCTCTCCAATCTTGGGAGCAGCAGCTTGTCTTGTGTCTTCTTTTCTATTCTGGAACCAAGAAGATTTGTTGATTTTTCAGCTTTTTAATTGTAGTTATGATGGAGTGGTGATGTCTAAGCTTCTTACCAGTGGAACAGAAAATTGGACTCTCATGATAGCTTTTTAACATTTTAAGTTACCAATCCATCTGGAATTTATCTCCTCAAATGTGAAGTGCAGCACTAACTTCACTTATTTACAATTAATTAAGTAATATTCCATAATGATGTTTGAATTAATTCACATCTCCCTGATACTTTTGAATTCTTTTCCTATAAAGTAAATAGTTGTGTGTCCTTGGGTATGTTCTTGCCTATAATGAGAGTTTTACTTTTGTTTTCTTCTTTAAATTCTGTCTCATTTATCTATATATTCATTTACTTATCATCTATCTATCTATAGCTGACCTATCTATATCTATCTATATCTATCTATATCTAATCTATCTAATCTATGATATTACTTATCATCTATTTATATCTAATCTATCTAAATATCTAATGTATTTATTCATTTAATTTTTCCTTATAATCAAAAGCCTTTAGCAGACTGTTAAAATAGTGGCAATGGGCATACATGAATTTTTCTCAAGTTCAGAGTATAATTTTACAAGATTTTACTACTAAGTAATATATTTGTTGTAGAAGTTTTGTAGAAGTAATATATCAAATTAATGAAATTTTCCTTTATCTCTTCTTTGCCGTAAAATTTATTATGAATAGATAATAAATTTTTTTCAATTGCATTTTCAACACCAATTAAGATGATCATAATTTTATTTCTCTTTATTGTTGACATAGCAAATCATACTGTTTTTTTCAATTGTTAAGCCAACCTAACATTCCTCAATATGGTCATTATATATTTTAAGCTTTTTTATACATCATTAGATTAATGTGCTAGTATTAGAGTCATTAGCTTGAAATTTTCCTTTTTCTTAATATCCTTGTAAGTTGGTAGCAAGATCATCCTGGCTTCATAAAATGATTTTGAAAGTGTTTCTTCTTCTTCTTTTCCCTAGAAGACCTTATATTTCTTTGGTATGATTGCTTCATTAGATGAAGAATTCATTGTTAAATCAACTGAGTCTGGAGATTACATTGATGGAAATTTAAAAATTTTCATTCATATTCTTTAATATTTTGTTATAGAATCATTCAGATGTCTTCTTTTTTCAGAAGTCTTGTTTTGCATAGAAATTTGTATATTTTATCTAAATTTTCAAATTATATAAATAAATTTTATAAAATCCTCTTATACATTTATTTCTATAATGTCTATAATATTTGTATTGATACTTTTCCATTTGTGATATTTTATACTTGTTCCTCATTTTCTCTCTTTGACTCTCTTATTTTCTTTTTGGTCAGTCTTGAGAAGAACGTGTCAGATTTATTAGTCTTTAAAAAAATCAACTCATTGATTTTCTCTGTTATAATTTTCCTATTTAGTTTATTGTCTTATGTTTATTATTTCCCTCCATCTTATTTCCTTTAGTTTAGATTGCAATTCTAACTTTCTGAAAGATGCTTACATCTTTAATCTAAATTTATTAAAACATTTCTAATATATTTATTTATGGCTATTAATTTCTTTATAAGCACTGTTATAGTTGTATCTCACGTTTTTATATGCTTTATTGTTCTTAAATTTAGTTCAGTCATTTTTTAGTTCCATTTTAATTTCTTTCTGACCCATGAATTTTTAGTTTAAATTCTTAATTTCCAAACATTCAGGATTTTTCTATATGTCATTTACTTATTAATTTTTGGCTTTAATTTAATGTGGCCTATAAACATTACATATATTAATTCAGTCTTTTTTTATATTTGGTAGCTTCCAGAAAATGTCTATTTTGGTAAACACAGTGCTTAAACTTGAAAAGATGTACATTTTCTTTTTTATTTAAAAAATAAATTTGATTACAGTTTCCATATATACCAACTTTTAAAATTGTATTTCTAAAATCTTCAATTTTTTGCATGTTTTTTTAATCAGTTACTAAGAAAGATATGTTAAAAGTCTTTACTGTATTAACTGTAGATGTGTCTATTTTCCCTTTTAGTATTACTTTATAAATTGGGGCTATACTATTAGATATTGTACATTTTTAGGAATTTTTATACTTTTTGGTGGGAAGATTTTTTTCCTATAATAAACATTCCTTCTTAATTTGTAGTAATGCTTCCAGCCTTAAAGTCTATTTTGTCACTTATAAGTTTAGTTACATAACTTTTGTTGCTTACTATATGTATTGTATAAAATCTTCCCTTCATTTTGCTTCCATATTCTTTGCCTTTTACTTAAGATGAGTCTATTTTAAGAAATGCATAGTTGCATTTAATTTGTTTATTTGGTATGATAATCTTTGTTGTTAATTGGATTGCTTTGTCTGTTTTATTTATTTATTTATTTATTTATTTAATTTATTTATTTTTGGCTGCATTGGGTCTTCATTGCTGCAGGCAGGCTTTCTCTAGTTGCTGCGAGCAGGAGCTTCTCTTCTTTGTGGTGCATGGGCTTCTCATTGTGGTGGCTTCTCTTGTTGTGGAGCACAGGCTCTACTGCATGGGCTTCACTAGTTGTGGCACGCAGGCTCAGTAGTTGCGGCTCACAGGCTCTAGAGTGCAAGCTCAGTAGTTGTGGCACATGGACTTTGTTGCTCCACGGCAGAAGGGATCTTCTCAGACCAGGGATCAAACCTGTGTCCGCTGCATTGGCAGGTGGATTCTCAACCACTGTGCCACCAGGGAAGTCCCTGTTTTATTTTTTCTTTAAATCTATCATCTTACTATTTGTTTTCTATTTTTCTGAGTTCTCTTGAATTTCCTTTTATCTCCTTTCTGTAGGATTAAGTATTTTATGTCTTTTTTTTTCCCTATTACCTTGCTAGTTATCAATTCTCTTACCATATTTTAAGCTTACTGTAGATAATATGACATGTATCATTGGCCTTTTAATGTGTAATACAATTATATTTTTAATAATTTGAATAAAATTCATAGATCTTAAAAAACATTAACTTTTTTATCCCCACCTTCAAGTTATTTTCTAGTACCATCATGTATTTTAATTCACATAGGTATTTTATTTTTCTGTACTGCCAATATTCCTTGAAATTTACCCATGTGGTTACTCTTTCTGTTGCTCTCTGTTCCTTGGATGATCTACTGAATTTTTCAATAGGATCCTGTTAAGACTTTTAAGAATCCAACAGCACATTAAAAGGATCATACACCATGATCAAGTGGGGTTTATTCCAGGAATGCAAGGATTCTTCAGTTTATGCAAATCAATCAAAGTGATACGCCATATTAACAAATTGAAGGAGAAACACCATATGGTCATCTCAATAGATGTAGAGAAAGCTTTTGACAAAATTCAACACCCATTTATGATAAAAACCTTGCAGAAAGTAGGCATAGAGGGAACTTTCCTCAACATAATAAAGGGTATATATGACAAACCCACAGCCAACATCATCCTCAATGGTGAAAAACTGAAAGCATTTCCACTAAGATCAGCAACAAGACAAGTTGCCCACTCTCACCACTCTTATTCAACATAGTTTTGGAAGTTTTAGCAACAGCAATCAGAGAAGAAAAGGAAATAAAAGGAATCCAAATCAGAAAAGAAGAAGTAAAGCTGTCACTGTTTGCAGATGACATGATACTATACATAGAGAATCCTAAAGATGCTACCAGAAAACTACTAGAGCTAACCAATGAATTTGGTAAAGTAGCAGGATACAAAATTAATGCACAGAAATCTCTGGCATTCCTATACACTAATGATGAAAAATCTGAAAGTGAAATCAAGAAAACACTCCCATTTACCATTGCAATAAAAAGAATAAAATATCTAGGAATAAACCTACCTAAGGAGATAAAAGACCTGTATGCAGAAAATTATGACACTGATGAAAGAAATTAAAGAAGATACAAATAGATGGAGAGATATACCATGTTCTTGGATTGGAAGAATCAACATTGTGAAAATGACTCTACTACCCAAAGCAATCTACAGATTCAATGCAATCCCTATCAAACTACCACTGGCATTTTTCACAGAACTAAAACAAAAAATTTCACAATTTGTATGGAAACACAAAAGACTCCGCATAGCCAAAGCAATCTGGAGACTGAAAAGTGGAGCTGGAGTAATCAGGCTCCCTGACTTCAGACTATACTACAAAGCTACAGTAATCAAGACAGTATGGTACTGGCACAAAAACAGAAATATAGATCAATGGAACAGGATAGAAAGCCCAGAGATAAACCCACGTACATATGGTCACCTTATCTTTGATAAAGGAGGCAGGAATGTACAGTGGAGAAAGGACAACCTCTTCAATAAGTGGTGCTGGGACAACTGGACAGATACATGTAAAAGTATGAGATTAGAACACTGCCTAACACCATACACAAAAATAAGCTCAAAATGGATTAAAGACCTAAATGTAAGGCCAGAAACTATCAAACTCTTAGAGGAAAACATAGGAATAACACTCTATGACATAAATCACAGCAAGATCCTCTCTGACCCACCTCCTAGAGAAATGGAAATAAAAACAAAAATAAACAAATGGGACCTAATTAAACTTCAAAGCTTTTGCACAGCAAAGGAAACCATAAACAAGACCAAAAGACAACCCTCAGAATGGGAGAAAATATTTGCAAATGAAGCAACTGACAAAGGATTAATCCCTAAAATTTATAAGCAGCCCATGCAGCTCAATAACAAAAAAACAAACAACCCAATCCAGAAATGGGCAGAAGACCTAAATAGACATTTCTCCAAAGAAGATATACAGACTGCCAACAAACACATGAAAGAATGCTCAACATCATTAATCATTAGAGAAATGCAAATCAAAACTACAATGAGATATCATCTCACACTGGTCAGAATGGCCATCATCAAAAAATCTAGAAACAATAAATGCTGGAGAGGGTGTGGAGAAAAGGGAACACTCTTGCACTGCTGGTGGGAATGTGAATTGGTACAGCCACTATGGAGAACAGTATGGAGGTTCCTTAAAATACTACAAATAGAATTACCATATGATCCAGCAATCCCACTACTGGGCATATACCCTGAGAAAACCATAATTCAAGAAGAGTCATGTACCATAATGTCCATTGCAGCTCTATTTACAGTAGCCCATAGATGGAAACAACCTAAGTGTCCATCATCGGATGAATAAAGAAGATGTGGCACATATATACAATGTAATATTACTCAGCCATAAAAAGAAGCGAAATTGAACTATTTGTAATGAGGTGGATGGACCTAAAGTCTGTCATACAGAGTTAAGTAAGTCAGAAAGAGAAAGACAAATACCATATGCTAACACATATATATGGAATTAAAAAAAAAATGTCATGAAGAACCCAGGGGTAAGACAGGAATAGACACAGACCTACTAGAGAATGGACTTGAGGATATGGGGAGGGGGAAGGATAAGCTGTGACAAAGTGAGAGAGTGGCATGGACATATATACACTACCAAATGTAAAATAGATAGCTAGTGGGAAGCAGCCGCATAGCATAGGGAGATCAGCTCTGTGCTTTGTGACCACCTAGAGGGGTGGGATAGGGAGGGTGGGAGGGAGGCAGACGCAAGGAGGAAGAGATATGGGAACATATGTATATGTATAACTGATTCACTTTGTTACAAAGCAGAAACTAACACACCATTGTAAAGCAATTATACTCCAAGAAATATGTAAAAAAAAAAAAAAAACCCAACAGAAAAATTCTATGGCAAGTAGATGTATTTGGAGAGGAATTGGGGAAGAGGACATCAGGGGAGATAATTCTGAGTTCAGTTTTGGACACTAAATTTCAATGCTAAGAAATCAGAATTGACAATTCGGAACTTAGAAATGTAGTTTGCCTAGAGATAAAGTTGTTGATGTCAACAGAATAAAGAAAAATAAATAAATCCTTGTGTTTCAACAGACTGTTTGAGCGTGTTTCAAAGATATATAAAAAAAAATTTCTTAGGTGAGCTCAGAGCCCAAATAGTCTGTTGCCACATTTTTTTGGTCACCAAATTTTGCATATATCTCTCCTAAAAACTACTAAATGTTTGGCCTTGTCTCTAATACAAACGTTTCAATTGTGACTCTAGTTCTTTGTCTTTTTTCTAAATCTTATTTTCCTCAGGGGTCTTGATTCACTGTTCACTGTGGTAGAGGAAGCATGGGGTAGGAAAGAAATGGTTATAAAACCTAATAAACACACATGTTTTCTAAATAAATGAAGTTTTGTAAGCCAGGCAGGTAAGTCTGTGTTAGAGATACCTCAGTGGATCTGCTCAGAGAAAGGTGTGTTCTCTATATAAACCAAAACCAGGTTGAGACAATGACTCTGTTATGAAGCTATAAAAGTGTCAGCTCTGTCAGACATATGGATTGTGGATGAGTGAGTTTTGAAATGAATTTACCTCAGCCAGTGTTTCTACATGTGGTTTTCTGATTCCATATTAACCAAGCAGATGGATGACTGGGGTTCAGGGCATTCACTTTTGAGGGAACAGGTATGAAAAGTACTCTTCTCATGGAATGATGGGCTTAATTGTCACCTACTTTAACTTAGTTGTAATGGCTTAAATCTGTGCTTATCTCCCTCACTAGTTCATAAGCACAGTCGTGCTTCATCTTTTTATCTCCAGTGGCTTACTCTGTGATATGCTAAACAGTATAGAATTAGTTATTAAATTAAAAAACTATTAAATGACTGAATACTGGGTATTTGATTAGTGTTTTTTAATCAATATATTTTATTCATGATACAGGTATTAGTGTGTAAATAATTCTGACCCAAACTGCAGGTTAAAATGATATCATAGATCTTCATGATAAGAAGGATTATAGTGGTCAGCACTCCAAATCTTCCCACCCCACTTTTTTTTTTTAAGCTAAGAAATATGAGTTTTGCATGAACACTAACCATTCCAAAATCCCTTAGGGCCTTTTTTCTACGTGTTTAAAATTTCCCTGACACCAGAAAAACAACAGTTGAATGATGACCAGATGGCAGGAGAGCTGTGGTAATTTGGCTGGAAGTAAGATGAGCATTGAAGCATAATGAGCAAATTAGAGATTTAAATCTTTTCTATGAGCAGATCAACTTAATGGGGTGGACAAGAGTACCCAATGGCTTTTTATTAAGTTTATTTATTTCCTTTAAAAATCTGTTACTGATTCATCAGCATGATGACTTTCGGGAGATGTGACTGATGGATTATGTGGAAATATTTTTCAGGTATTATCTTCTTAGAGCTACCCAGGGTGAATCCTTCCTAATCTTAGTGTCTGAGGGCAGGAATGATATCATTGAGGTGTGTAGCTAAAACCTTGGAAACAATCTTGTACTCTCTATTCAGGAGAGTAAAAGAGGATGAAAATCCTCCAATTGTTCCTTATGTTGTCAGGTTTTTAAGGATTATGGGATCAAGGGAGTTTTCATGTCTTGAGACATAATTCTGGTCTTAAAAAATTCTGAAAAGACTCTCTGTTGTTAGTGATAATTGCCATAATCAGGTTTTATAAGAATTGATGGGAAATCTCTCAGCACCTGAGGCTTTTCTTAGGTTTATGGCTTGGATTTGGGGTCTCTCATTTTAATGATATTGTGTTGTACAACTGATTACCTTAATGGAGGGAGTGAGTTGAAAATGAGGCCCATCAATTTTATGTGTGGCATAGCATAGAAAAAATATGTTGGCTAAATTAAAAAACATTTTGAAAATATTAAATGTCTTAAGGTTGCCTTTCTGAATTGTTGAAATAGTTTACTCTGGCATGTATTTTACTTGCATCTTTAGCAGTTTGCTGGCCTACATGCAACTGGTGAGAAATATATATTACATAAATTAATCAATATTTGAGGTAATAGGAATGGGAATTCTATGTAGACTGCAGTATTAATATAGATAAATTAAAGGATATGTATTTCCAATTTGATGTGCAATTTTGGAGATGACAATTTTCCTTTCAATTAAATGAACAGCAGTATAAATTAGACTGATAGGTCTATTCATTTAAATTCTATTCTAAAAAGGTTTATTTATTTAATTTCTATTCTAAAAATATGGCATAATTCAGCATGTTGAAAAGTAGAACCTAATTTTGCTTTATGTTCTATCAATAGTTGTTTTTACCAAAGTACTGAGAATAACAATACACTACTTAAAGATAACGAATTGCTTGTGGATAAACATGCAGCTCAAAATTTTCTTTAATGTCAGTCTTTATATGTATCTGTTGAAACATTTTGCTGTTGCGGATTTTTTTTTAATTCAGGGCTCAGACGTATATATCGATTTAAGAATGAATACTTATTTAAATATAAAAATGTTGATCAAATTTAGTGAAATATGAATTTGATGAGAGAACATGCTGTGTTAGACTCATTTCCTCCTTGTGTCTCAACATATCTTTTCCTGTTTAGAAATTTCCCCTTTTTAATTACTTGGGTCTGGTGAAATATTTACAATGTCTACCTGTTATAATGCATAGCTTGGATCACTAAGAAAATCATGAGGCTCCAGATTGGCTGATCATGCGACAGCTAACCATACCAAACACTACCAGTAGTGCATAAGAAATATTTCCTGCAATCTGCTGTAAGGATGGTGAGAGAGAGAACTCTATGTCTGGAATATGAGAATCATGTAGTCTATAATTTCTGAGATTCATCTTGGTGTATTATAGGCAGAATGTGTCTAAAAATAAAGCACATAGAGAAAAGCAGTTTAAGAGGTGGAAGTAAGCTTGGGTAAGCCATTGAGAGAGAGACAGAGAGAGAAAGAGAGAGGATTGGGAGAAAGAGAGGGTGGTGGGACAGCCAGTGTTATCATTTGACTCTCTGGACCACCAATTCATAAAGCCAGTGACAGTCCTTCAATGTTCCAGTTGTATTTACCAACTAATTCCATTTTTGTTTAAGCTTGTTGAGTAGAATTTCTGCCACTTGCAACCGAAAAGAGCTCTAATACACTAATTTAATGGTGAAATGTGGAAAACAGAGATTAATTAATTCAAGATACTGCAAATTATATGTTCTACTATGTATCTGAATGGCCGTAAAGTAGGAAAATAATGACTTCCTGATATATATAGGTATTCTATTGAAGCTGGTCAGAAGTTTAACTAACTTCTTCAAACTCCTTTGAAAGAGATAGATTCAGGGGAGTTGCAGTCAAAATGTCAAAATAGCTTTGACTTTTTATACTAAAGATAATTTACTTTTGAAGGAAAGACAAAAGATAAAAGAGAAGTAATACAATGGCTATCAAATTCATTCTCCACTTCTGCTGCTACCTAAGTAAAGTTAAGAAAGGGCAGTAGGGTAACCTAGAAATACTTTAGAGTTTAATTTAGTGGTTGATGTTAAAGATATACTGTATTATTACTGATGGCTCCAGGTCATTTATGCACATCCTTTGAAGCATTTTGAAATGATTTTAGTAGTGAAGATCAAACAAGATTTTGGGTTTATCTGATGAAGGTTGGACTAGCAGGCAGCCATCAACATTTACTCGCACTCTGATTTGTGTAAGAAGCAGGAATCTTTATTTAGCTATTCATTCAACAAATATTTCCTGAATGGTACTTTGGGTCAAGCAATGGGGATAAGTGAACAAGGTAGAAATGTTTCATTTCCTCAAAGATCTTGAAACACAATAAAGAAAACATGTAAACTGGATAATAATTTAATATCGTGTAATATAAGCTATGACAGGAAGACTAATGGAGAATGTAAAACACACATAAGTAGTGTTTAATCCTGATTTAGAAATTCATGGAAGGCTCTTTGAAGAAATGGCTGCCAAAATTGATTCCTGAAAGACAAGTAGAAATTAGAGAGGAATAAAGTCAAGGGAGTGATACGGACAGATGAAACAACATGTTCAAAAGTCTAGAAGATAGTAAACCTTATGCTTTATACAAAAATTAACTCAAAGTGAGTCAGAGGATTAAATGTAAGTTGTAAATCTGTAACAGAAATAAACTCGGGAGAAAAATCTTCAGGCAAAGAATTCTTAGACTTGATACCAAAAGCATGATTCATAAAAAGGAAAATGGATAAGTTGGACTTCATCAAAATTAAAAATGTTTGTTCTTCAAAGAGTCTATGAAGGATATGAAAATACAAGCTACACACTGGGAGAAAATGTTGCAAACCATACATTCAACAAAAGATAGCACCTAGAATATATAAAGAACTTTCAACACTCAACAGTAGAAAACCAAAAATATCTAATTAGAAAATGGATAAAAGACACAGGCACATATCACTGTGGAGGATATAAGAATGACAAATAAGCACATAAAAAGATATTCAGCATATTAGCTATTATAGATTCAAATTAAAATCACAATGAATATTACTGCATATCTTTTAGAATGACTAAAATAAAAAATAGTGACAATACCAAGTGCTGATGAGGACACAGAGAAGCTGGATTACTCATATATTGCCAATTGAAATGTGAAATGGTACAGACATTCTGCAAAACAGTTTGGCAGTTTCTTGATAAACTAGATAGGTAACTACCACACAATCCAGCAATTGTACTTCTAAGGATGTATCCTGGAGAAATGAAGACATGTTTACACAGAAATCTGTACATGAAATTTTACAACAGCTTTATTCATAACACTCAAAAACTGGAAACAATTTAAATGTCTTTCAATGGGTAAATGGCTAAACAAACTATGGTCATCTATACCATTGAATCCTATTAATCAAAAAGGAACCAAAAAAAAAAAAAGGAACAAATACTCGTGACAACCTGCATGAATTTCCAGAGGATCATGTTGAATGAAAAAAAAAAATCCCCAAAGTTAAATTCTGTTTGATTTCACTTACATAACGTTCTTGAAATGATAAAATTATAGAAATTGAGAATAAGAAGATAGTTGTCAGAAGCTAAGGAAGGGTTGAGGGTGTTAGGGAAGTTGGGGTGGCTATAAAAGAGCAACATGCAGGCTCCTTGTGCTGATGGAAATGTATCTTGACTGTATCAGTATCAACATACTAGTTTCAACATACTAGTTGTGATGTTGTACTATAGTTTTGCAAAATGTTACCAATAGGGGAAAATTGGGACAAGGGTACCTGGGATTTCTCTGTATTGTTTCTTACAAAGCTTGTGGATCCACACTTATCTTAAAATAACAACAAAAAAACTTAGAAATATCATTATGGTTTTATATATAACAATTATCATATGTTAGAACCTGAATAAGTGACTGAATCTCTCCGTGGATCCATCCTCTGTTGCATGGGGAGCCTCTCGGTTCCCATATTCCTATAACTGATATGAAGAGTCTGGATCTCTGAGATATATATGAATACTTGTGAATAGTTTTGATTTATTGGATTGTGGAATTTCTATTATAAAATTTGAAATACGTTGCAAACATTTGAATGGACAATTACATTTATGTTAAAATGACCACATTTTACAAGATGACATACAAATAAAAATTTTGCTTTTGTTTTGCTTTGTTTTGGCTAATCAGTTACTTTTAAGTTAAAAAAAGGAAAATCTTAAAGAATGTTATATGGTTACAAGGAATGGCATTTAGTGCAATTTGTGTCAAAAAGTACAAATGGAAGTCAAAAACTTCAAATTTAAATAATGAAACACAAAATGCATGTTCTAAGTTGTCAACTGACAACATTTCAGGTAGATGACATGTGCACTGTAGGTATAAAATCATATTTTATTTTTAGACCATTGCAGGCTGCTTACTGGTTAGTTGAGAAGTTGAAAATCATTTATCTTTTATTATTTTATACAACTTTCTACTTGTGGGCTAAGGTAACAGATAAAAATAGTCTAAAGCTAACAGCTAGAAAGGGGTAATAGTAATAATAATAACTCATCGTGTATAAAGAACTTATTTCCAGTGGCTATCTACTAGGTTTTCAAAATATATGGTACTTAATATTGGACAGATGTCAGGATCAGTACCTTTTATTGTTATCATCATTACTTTTATATTTGAAGGTTTTGAGATGCTAGATAAGGGATGGTTTAATGAGAATTGTCCTGGAAAATAGTAGCAACAAGGTAAAGAAGCAAGAGGAAAATCTTGAAGGTCTTCCTTCATATTTATATTTTTCAGAGATTATCACAAAAGGTAGCTTCACTTGTCATAAATTGAGAGGAAAAATAAAAACAAATGAACAAAAACAACCTATCTTTCATGTCGCTTTCTTTCCCGAACACAGATATATGCACACTTTTTTAGGGCATCTTTATTTATGCATTGAAAAATTCACTAAATAAGAAATTACTTTTAAAGAATTATATATTAAATATTTTACAATGCAACATAAAATGAAAAAGCTTATTTTTGCTGGCTGAAAGGAAATTTTCTGTGCAAATGATGATGATGAAACCTCTAGAGTCTTTTATGAAAACTTTCAAAATACTATGAAACAGTGTAAGTGTTTTTTTTCATGCACCAGAATAGCAGGATATTTTAATTTGAAGTTTGAGGACTGCAAAATGAATCTCAAAAAAACCCTGAGACATAGAAAATGTAAATGCATCATTGCTGCTAACTAAATAATGATAGATTATTTAGAAGAAAAATGGTATATCACAGAAAAAGACATGAAAATGATCAACTATATCAAATTCTCAGTGAATTCTAATCAGAATATAAAGACATTTTTAAAATGAACATAAAAAGGAAAAAGCAAAATGAAGACTTAAAAGGGAAAAAAAATTTGCTCCATCCTAGGGACCACTATATGAATCTTTAGCATTTAATGGAATGCTAAAGGATTTCTAGTTAGAGGTTCATAAGCATGCCACATGAATCCCCCAGTGACTGGATTTACAAAGCTGTGGTTTTGAATTTGACTTAAAATGTGCTTTATGCTTGCTAGGTTAGTGCTGCGTTAAATTTTAGCTAAAAGAACATTTCCTATTTCATATTGTTCATATAAGATACATTTTCTTCTTTTTGATGGTTGATATGTAAAGATAAATATTTATAATACATTTGGGAATAGTTATCACTTTAACTAAAACTGTGTTTAGGTATCAAATATATATACACTGAATTATTTTTGTAGTCTGTCTGTCTATAAGGCTGCCCTTTGGGTCTGGGGTTATAATTAGTTTCAAAATTATAGTTTGTTGTTGCTTCATTGTCATTACTATTGTTTTGTCAGTCATCTCCCTCACCTCTTTCCTTTTTTTTTACTGTCATCTGTTGCTATTGCTATATACTATGTATCCTATTATATTCAAAACTGAGTGCCACAAGATTGGGTAGTTGAGATTAGACACTATTCCAGAGAAAATTGCCAAAATCAAAATCTTTATATATTAAAGGGACACAATCTGTACCAACCGTTTAAAGAAGCAGAAACTGATTTATATCTTGGCTGGTAATGAAGATCAACTGTTTAATGTTTTACCTACATTAACATCATAAATCTACATTCCCTAGCTTAATTCATCTCCTTAACTAATATCTTCTGAAATAAAACAATATTACATCTGTAAGTAGAAAATTACTTATGAAGCCTAAAGTTTTAGAGGCATAAATATTGTCCTATGATTTTCTTCCTTCTCAAAACAAACAAACAAACAGCTACTATCTTTCTAAAAACACATATAAGAGGGGTTAAGTATGGAAGTGGATAGGTAAATCATGAGGCTCTTGGTAATGATGGATGGCAGATAAAGGTAGTGACAGTAACATATTAACCACAGGTAATTGTAATATCTTGTATGATATTTTCAACATTTGTGTCACATCTGAGTCTGGTTATAATTCTTATGTTGTCTCATTAGATTGTTGTTGTTGCCTTTTGACATGTCTTGCAGTTTTTTGTTGAAAGGCAGAAATGTTTTGGGTAATAGGAACTGAGGCAAATGTGATGTTATATGAAAATTTATATTAAAATATTTAGGAGTTGATCTGTGTTTAAGATTTGCTGCAACTACATGTTTTAGAGGCTTAAAAATTCTTGGCTTTTCTTGCTTTTTTTTTTTTTTTTAACCTCTGTTGATTTGGACTTCCATAAATTCTACTCCTCAGAGAAAGAGTATGTGTCTAGCAGGTCTTTCAGCAATAGTCCACTGTTATCATCTGTCTCCTGTTTGAGTTTTGTTAAGATCTGGGGAAGAAGGAGCAGTCCATAATCTTACACTTAATTCTCATTGTTTAGTGGGTCTAGGACCCCATGTTTCTCTAGTGGCATAGCTTGCTTCCTCCTCTCCCTTCTACTTCCTTTTTTGGCAGCATTTCCCCCAGTTTATTTCCTTGAAGCCCTAACTTCTGTTTACTATGACACCTGCCACCTCCCCACCAACCTACACTTTTGGTTAGACAAGAAGGCTAAAGAGGGCTGGGGGAGATGTAATGCCCTGTCCCAAGCTGGTATAAGATTCTGGCAATGCCTTTTCTCCTGAAGATTAGACTTTTGTATGAAAAATATTCTGGACACATTTTATGATATCTACTCTTTTCCTGCCCCTGTCAGAATGGTTCCTAAAAACAAAGCCCTGAAAAGTATGGGGCCCCCCAAAGATTGTGCCTCTCTCTTTAAGGCTTTCTCACTCTCAAACTTGTCTACACTTAGACTCCATCAGTTCTTTATTACCAGTTAAGTATTACTACCACGTTCTGGCTTAGTAGCTTCTGCTCCACATAAGCAAATTCTGACTTCATCTTATAGGACGTTCCTGTCTCTCCTGATTTTGTGGTGGCATTTCTCTGTTCTCTGATGTGTGCAAAGAAAGTCATTGATTTTTAGTTTATTCATTTTTTCTGGTTGTAAGGACGGAAGCGACAACTTCCAAGCTCTTTGCATGTTCTTAAAAGGACAGATAGTACATATTTTATGCTTGCAGGTCATATGATATCTGTCTTAACTATCCAGCTCTGCTGTTGTAGTACAAAAAGCAATCATAGACAATATATAAGCAAATGGGTGTGAGTATATTCCTATAGAACTTTATTTACAAAATCAAGTTTTAGTTTATGTGCTATAGTTCACAGACCTCAATTTTACAACTATTCCCAGACTCAAGGCCCAGCAGGCACTAAAGCGTGAAGTTCAAAGTAAGACCCATAGAAGGTATGATATACACCAAAATAGTTGCATGATTTAGTCAATTTATATAGATAGAATACTTGAGAATATGTGTGGAAATGAATGTTATGATTGTAGGATCAAGGTAGAAGGATATATAAAGTAGAATCAGACTAGATTTGTTGATGTTAGCCTTCTAAAGCAAAGATTCTGGATTCAGTGTTTTAGCTTGATGAACAAAGAATATCTCTAACAGTTTGCTTGATCAGTTAAATGGAATATGGGCTCAACAATCATCTATGAAGTTGAAATGCCCAAACTTCCTTTGTGTATTATAGAAGATGGTATCAACAGATTTAGGAAGATTGGAATGCTAAAGAAAGTATATCAAGTAAGATTTGATGAGCCATCTTGAGAGGGGCAGGCCATTTACTATTGTTGCAATAAATAGATTTATGAGGAGGTTCTAGTTCACAGTCCCAGAGTCCGTTCAGTATAAGAGAAGCCTTGTACCTTTGAGTCTTGCAACTCTTCCAAAAATTTGTATCATTAATCATCCTCCCAATCATTCCTAAGTAGACCTGCAAACTGTAGATTAGGAAAGGGAAAATCATAAGAATTCTCAGGGATTATTGAACATTGAACTTGTAAGCCCAAAGTATCACTATGGTTTACTAGTCAGAATAGGGGCTTATGGGAGTTATGTGATCAATGAAGGATTTTTGTTTGTTGATTTGTTTTTAATCAGTGAAGTTTTGCTTCAGGTCTGTTTCACCATGGGCTCACTCTTCCAAGGATATACCTGTGCATTTTCACACTCATCCATTTCCCTTGCAATGCTGTATGGGTCAGAAGAGATTAGTACTCCCTGAAGAGACGTGTTGCCTTCCACAATGGGTCTGAACAGCATTATTAGATCATTGGAGTCAAGCTATGATGGCCTGTCCTGTGAGCAGTATCTTACCTGGAGAAAATGTGCAAAGTGTGGCATGCTTTCCAGCAGGCCCCTTCATCTTTTCTGGCTATTAAGCTTCAATCATCAGCATGTGTACTTTCATTTAGTATGAAATTTGTTAGTGGATCTACCCAATTGTTCATAAGCAGCATAAAGGAGTAATGACTTTGGATTTATGTAATGCAGTTGTATTACTCATGGGAGCCAACCAGGTAGAAAACAATCTGAATAAATACATTTTAATTTTCATCAAAGCTGTTTCATAGACTTAAAATTGTAATAGCACTTACTTTTCAACTGGTATAAATATCTCAAGGCATAGCACAGGTACTTTCCTGATAACGCTAAGATATCAGACAAATTTATTTTAAAATGATAATCTCTATATCAATCATAACATAATCAGAAGGATATGAATATCTATACTGATAGATATAAATATATTTGTCAGTACTTAAAAACATTTCTCACAGCTGAGTATACTACTTAATTCAAAGTTAAAGGGCTTATACTAAAGTTCAAATAATTTTAGTGGATTAGGTGTCATTACGTGAACATCTTTGTCAGCAATTACTGGGTATGAAAATATGAAAACAAGTACAATTTGTCTAAAATAGACATTTTATTTTGAAAGATAATATGAATGTTTCTTTAGTTGTCCTCTTTCATGAAGAACTAGAAATTAGAATCAGCCAGAAGAGTGTCAAAAAATTACCTCCTCTTCCCTCAAACTGTAGTTTAATTGAGCTTTAACATCAAATAAACAGTTTTTACCTTTAACACTAATGCACCCAAAAGACAGTTTCCATTCATTTTGTATGATTAAAACTACATTAGGAATATAAATGTATTAATTTATAGATACAGATACTAATTGCTTAAATATTAAGTTCAAAACCAGGCACTAATATATGTGGAATAATTGGTTCTTGCTGTAGAAAGAAACCATAATAAAGAACTTGAAAGTGCTGTCACATTTCACATAACTAGTAAAATCTCAGAATATCTGAAAAATATTCTGAAAGAAAATGTCTTGGGGCTTTCTTAATGAGAATGAATGTGGTTTGAAAAGATCAAATAATATTCACATATGTCAAATACAAGTGTTAATAACAGTTAGAGATAATGAATAAAATTAAAGTAGGTCAATTTAAGTCATTTATTTTCCAAAAGGAGTTACACATCATAATCACTACTTGTTAAGATATAATTAAAAGCAAAAAAATATTTACCAAAGAAAGCTGTTACTTAATATAAGAAAAATCAACATGAGTTATCATTTTTAAATTTCCATGTTCATTTTTATTAGCATATCAGCATTTTGTAGTTAATGGTCATATGTATGGTCATAATGATAATGTAATAATAATTGAGATAATAAATAAATAATAAATAATTGAGATAATAAATAGCACAGTCATGAAAACAGTGCCTTTACTTTGGCACTTTTATTGTGATTGAGAAACAAATCTGATGCTTTCTGGCACAGATAAAAATTTCTTGGATGTACATATTTTATCTCTGGGAATAAACAACTGTAAAAAATGGATAAACATTCCTTGGATTCATCAAAAATAATAGTAAATATAAAACATGACCTTCACATATGCATAAACTAAATAACATAAGGCTATATAATCTTTGCTATAGCAAAACTTATTCTTTGTAAATAAGATTCTAGCCCTGAACCTATCAGATCACGACTTCAGAAAGATTGTTCTTGTTTGGGAGTGCAAGTTGCTTAATAAAAGTCTCCATAAATTCACTATAAATACTTAATTTTCTTTAAAAATCAGACTCCAAGAAACTGTTTCTTTATAAAACTTTGTGTATCTTCTGAAGTCCAGTGTGCATAATATCTAGAATGCTTTTCTATGAAAATCATCTTTATAGGTGCCCATTTTAAGAATTCTAGATGATCAATCTGCACTCTAGAAGTCATTATTGTAATTTCTTAATTTTTGAACAAAGTGGAAGGAGTATGAATCAGAATCAACTAATTCATAGTATGATTCGGGAAGGCAGGTATCATAATAGCTACTCTTTCATAAGCATAACAGATGAGAATAATTTTCTTAAAATCTACATTACTGGCAGATTTCAAAGAATAATTCATTTATTTCCATCATTTTAAAATAACAAGTAATACAATTTCTCTCATTATGTGACATTGACCAAAATATCAACTTAATGAAATCTGCTTCAAATCTAAGAATAAAAGGATCTTGACAAATTTCACTCTACTAAATCAGAATTTATGTTTAATGAAATAGAGTTTATTTGGACTAATAAAATTCTATAAACATAGTTTTGAGTAAAACCTGGTTTTAAGAAAAAGAGATCTTTAAATATATTGTGCAATGCAATATGAGGATAAATATTAACTTTCCCCTGGAAAGTTCTTCTAGCAAGTTAACCTGGTGAATTATCATTATTTTTCAAGCCTCAAATCAAGACTTACCTTTTGAAATTAGTTCCAGATACGTCAAAACATAGTACAATAACATACTCCTTTTACTTTTTCGCACCTATATTTCATTAAGTATCACAGATTTCTTATGCTTAAATTTTTTAATTGAAATATACAATAAATGTACAAATCATAAGTACACAGCTCAACAAATGTTCATAAAGTAAGAATACTAAAGAAACAATCACCAGCAAAGGCCACTGGGATCCCCTGGGAAAAATAAGATGGAATCTAAGTGATAAGGTCTATCCTTTTTTTTTGTTCTTAGTCTCAATTCACTTGCCTGTAGGGGGCCATGTGTAGAGGCCTTGCACCTAACACTTTGGACTAGAGTTCCCAGCACAGAACTGCTGTGCCAGACACCCCAACCTGGCACCTTGGAGAAGCACTGTGCTTCTCCTCAATTCAGGATGGTGAATGTGTACCGTGTGCAGAGATGCTGCTCCTGGCACTTGGACCTGATATTGATTGGTATTGCATTGAAACCGTAAATCAGTGTGGGGAGAATTGACATGTTATTGCCGTCTTTTCTTCAGGTTTACTTGGCTTTCTTTCAGTGTTATAGTTTTCTATAGAGAGATTTGCACACCTTTTCTTAGATTATTCTAAAGAATTGAATTTTTTGTTATTGAGAATAGTATCCTTTCAGTTTTCTTTTTCTGGCATATTGAAAGTAATTGTGTGTGTGTGTGTGTGTGTGTGTGTGTGTGTGTGCTGACTTGTATCCAACAATATTGTGAAATTGATTGATTCAAAGTAAATAGTATATATAAAGATATTTGGAGATTTCCTACATCCTTGTTTATGTCATCTGCAAATGAAGACATATATATTTATTTACAATTGTCACACCTTATTTCCTTGCTTTTTGCAATGGCTAAAACCCATACTTTAGATGATGAAAGCTGTCTTGTTGTCTTGTTCATGATCTCAAGGAAAGTTGCTTTCAACATTTTACCATGAAGTATAATGATTGTTATGGTGTTTTGTGTGTGTGTGTATTCTTGTAGGTAAACTATATAAGATTTTTAAAAAGTTAGTTTTATTGTTTTTGCTATGAGTTTTTACTATTAACAATTATTAAATTTTATTGAATGCTTTTGTTGTATCTATTGAGATTGTCATGTGTATATTTTTTTCTGTAATAAGTGGTAAAAATGTACACACATCATTCAAATGTTAAATTGTCCTTGTCATCCTGAAATAAGCTTAAAATAGTTGTAACTCTTTTTAATATATGGGTTTGAGTAGCAATATGTCATTTAGGAGTAGTCTATAAGTTAATATTTTGGTAATGATCTAACCAGATTTTTGTAATCAGGATCATTTTGATCTTATAAAATAAATTAGGACTATTTCCTCTTTTTATATGCTTCGAAGGAGTTTACAAAGGATTTGGATTATTTTTTCCTAACGTGCTGTATAAAAAGTATATTGCTTAATTTCCAACTTATAGAGATTTTAAAGATGTCTTTTAGCTATTGATTTCTAGCTCAATTCCACTGTAATCAGAAATAATATTTTTCAATATACTGATCCTTTGAAATTTGTTGAAAATTATTTAATAGCCAAGAATATGGCCAAATATATATGTGGTATGTATATGAAATATATATTTATACACATGTATGTATACAATATATATGAAGTATACATACATGCCTACAAGTATATCTACATGTATACATACATATATTTATATATATATATATATATATATATATATATATATTCCATACACTGTTGAAAAAGTATGTGTCTTCTGAGGTTCTTGGATGCAGTTCTATATCTGTTAGGTTGTGTTTGTTAAATGTGCCATGAAATATTTTATATCTTTACTAAGAGAATTGTTTTTAAAATATTTCCCCTATGCTTATTGATTTCTCTATTTTTTAATATCTATTTTACTGATGTTTATTTTATATCTAGGTGATAGCAGTATATATATTTTAAATTTTATATCATTCTACTGAATTTATACCTTAAAAATTGTTTCTAATATGCTTCCTTCTTTATATTCTATGCAGCCTGATATTAGTAGAGCTAAGCCCACTTTTTTTATATAATATTTACATAAATTAACTATTCATTCTCTGCTTTAGTTTTCTTATATGCTTATATTTAAGCCACTTTACTTATAGCTTTATATACATATGTAAAAAAAATACCTTTGCTTTTTAAATTGTCAGTATTTAGTACATTATATTAATTTACTGATATATTTTAAGTAACATATTATATTATTATGTTTGACTCACCACTTCTATTTACCCCTTTCCTGTTTTATTACTTCTTTGAGTGAATTACTTATTTTTAATTTATCTCTTTTATTTTATTATTTTCTTTATTTGATATATATTTATATTCATTTAGTGGGAATCTAATGATTGCAATAGGTTCATACTACTTACTAGTCACAGTCTCAGGTAAGAACTCAACATGTTACTTTTACCATGTCTTCAACAAGGTAACATTGTAACATTTAAACTCCATTTGGCTCCTTCAAATTTATGTGGTAGGGCTTCCCTGGTGGCACAGTGGTTGAGAATCTGCCTGTCAGTGCAGGGGACACGGGTTCGAGCCCTGGTCTGGGAAGATCCCACATGCCACGGAGCAACTAGGCCCGTGAGCCACAACTACTGAGCCTGCGCGTCTGGAGCCTGTGCTCCGCAACAAGAGAGGCCGCGACAGTGAGAGGCCCGCGCACCGCGATGAGGAGTGGCCCTCGCTCTCCGCAACTGGAGAAAGCCCTCGCACAGAAACGAAGACCCAACACAGCCAAAAATAAATAAATAAAATAAATAAATAAAATTAAAAAAAAATTTATGTGGTAGATCTTTAGTGTACTTATTTAATTTATTTATTTTTGATAAATTTATTTATTTTTGGCTGCATTGGGTCTTCATTGCTGTGTGCGGGCTTTCTCTGGTTGCCTAGTTGCGGCAAGCAGGGGCTACTCTTTGTCGTGGTGCATGGGCTTCTCATTGTGGTGGCTTTTCTTTGTTGCGGAGCACAGGCTCTAGGTGCGCGGGCTTCAGTAGTTGTGGCGTACAGGCTCAGTAGTTGTGGCTTGCGGTCTGTAGAGCGCAGCCTCAGTAGTTGTGGCACACGGGCTTAGTTGCTCTGCGGCATGTGGGATCTTCCCCGACCAGGGCTTGAACCCGTGTCCCCTGCATTGGCAGGCGGATTCTTAACCACTGCACCACCAGGGAAGCCACTAGTGTACTTATTTTAATATGCATTTTTAACACAATTTTTTAGACCTGTTTTAGGTTCACAGCAAAATTTTTCATATACCCTCTGCTGTCCACACACTTAGCCTCCCCCAGTTGCGACATCCCTATCAGAGTGGTACCTTTGTTACAATTGATGAAACTACATTGACACATCACAATCATCCAAAGTCCATAGTTAACCTTAGGGTTCATTCTTGGTGTTATACATTCTGTGTGTTTGGACAAATGTGTAATGCCATGTAATAACCACATTCGTACCATACAGAGTACTTGTACCATCCTAAAAATCCCCTGTGCTATGCCCTGTCATCCTTTCAACGGCTCCCCCATAACACTTTTCAACCACTGAAATGTTTACTATCTCAATAGTTTTGCCTTTTCCAGAATACCATATAGTTGGAATCATACATTATGTAGCCTTTTCAAATTGGTTTCTTTCACTTAGTAGTATGCATTTATGGTTCTTCCATGTCTTTTGCTGGCTTGCCAGCTCATTTCCTTTTAGTGCTGAACAATAGTCTATTGTCTGGAAGTATCAAAGTTTATTTATCCATTCACCTACTGAAGGACATCTTGGTTGCTTCCAAGTTTTGGCAATTATGAATAAAGCTGCTGTAAACTTCCATATGCAGATTTTTATGTGAAAATAAGTTATCAGCTCCTTTGGGTAAATACCAATGAGTTTGATTGTTGGATCATACAGTAAGAGAATGTTTAGCATTTTAAGAAGCCACCCAACTGTCTTCCAAAGTGGCTGTTCCATTTTGCATTCCCACCAGCAATAAATGATCATTCGTGTTGTTCCATGTCCTCACCAGCAATTTGCATTGTTAGGGTTCTAAGTTTTGGCCATGCTACTAGGTGTATAGTGGTATCTCATTGTTCTTTTGTTTTCATTTGTATTTACCTGATGACATGTGATGTAGAACATCTTTTCATATGCTTATTTTCCATCTGCATATCTTCTTTGGCCAGTTATCTGTTGAAGTCTTTGGCCCTTTTTTCATCAGATTGTTTGGTTTCTTATTGTTGAGCTTATAATATTTTTTGCATATTTTGAATAATTGTCCTTTATCAGATGTGTCTTTGACAAATATTTTTTCCCAGTCTGTGGCTTTTTAAAAAAATTCTCGACATAGTCTTTTACAGAAGTTTTTCATTTTAATGAAGTCCAGCTTATCAACCATTATTTTCATGGATTATGTTTTTGATATTGTGTCTAAAGTTTATTGCCATGCCCAAAGTCAACTAGGTTTTCTTTTGTGTTATCATCTATGAGTTTCAGAGTTTTGGGGTTTTATATTTAGGTCTGTGATCAATTTTTTTTTAACATCTTTATTGGAGTATAATTGCTTTACAATGGTGTGTTAATTTCTGCTTTATAACAAAGTGAATCAGTTATACATACACATATGTTCCCATATCTCTTCCCTCTTGCGTCTCCCTCCCTCCCACCCTCCCTATCCCACCCCTCTAGGTGGCTGTGATCCATTTTGAGTTATTTTTCTGAAGGGTGTAAGGTCTGTGTCTAGGTTAATCCTTTGCATGTGAATGTCTAGTTGTTCCAGCACCATTTGTTGAAAAGACTCTCTTTGCTGTATTGTATTGCCTTTGTTTCTTTGTCAAAGATCAGGTAACTCCATTTATGGGAGTCTATTTCTGGGCTCTTGAGCCATTGATATTTTAATTCATAAATGAGCAATGTGAGATAGAAGACACTGAAAATGCTCAATCTTGGGATGTGACAGTGGGGGCTATGTTTCAGCATACAGTTTTTTATTGTTTTATTGGTATATAGCATCACATAAGTTTTTATGTGTGCAATATTATATTTCAACTTCTGTATACACTACAGGGTGTTCACCAGCAAAGATTTAGTTTCCATCCATCACCATACAATTGATTCCCCTTTACCCATTTTATCCTCCCTCTACCCCCTTCCCCTTTGGTAAACACTACTCTGTTCTCTGTATATGTTTGTTTTTGTTTGGTGTGGTTTGTTTACTTTTAAAATTTGTTTTGTATTGTTTATTTATAATCCACATGTGAGTGGAATCATACGGTATTTGTCTTTCTCCATCTGACTTATTTTACTTGACATAATATTCCAGAGACCCATCCATATTGCTGCAAATGTCAAGATTTTATCATTTTTTATGGCTGAATAATATTCCATTGTATATATATATACCATATCTTCTTTATCCATTTCTCCATTTTGGGGCATTTAGATAGCTTCCGTATCTTAACTATTGTAAATAATGTCACAGTGAACATGTGGCTGCATGTATATTTTCAAAGTACTATTTTTGTATTCTTCAGATAAACACCCAGAAGTGAAATAGCTGGATCATAGAGTAGTGACTGCACCAATTTACATTCCCACCAACAGTTTATGAGGGTTCCCCGTTTTCAACATCATCTCCAACACTTGTAATTTCTTGCTTTTTGTTAATAGTCATTCTAACAGGCCTAAGGTAATATCTCATTTTGGTTTTGATTTGCATTTCCCTGAAAAACTAGTGATGTTGAAGATCTTTTCATGTGAATGTTGACCATCTGTATATCTTCTTTGGAAAAATGTCTATTTAGCTCCTCTGCCCATTTTATAATCAAGTCATTTATTTTTTTGGAGTTGAGTTGGATGGGTTCTTTATATATTTTGGATATTAACTCCTTATAGAATATATCATTTGTAAATAACTTCTCCCGTTCAATAAATTGCCTTTTCCTTTTGTTGATGGATTCCTTTGCTGTACAGGAGCCTTTTAATTTGATGTAGTCCCATTTGTTTATTTTTGCTTTTCTTTCCCTTCCTGAGGAGACATATCCAAAAAGATATTGCTAAGACCACTGTAAAAGAGAGTACTGCCTATGTTTTCTTCCAGCAGTTTTATGGTTTCAGGACTTACATTCAAATCTTTAATCCAATTTGTGTTGATTTTCATGTATAGTGTGAGAAAATAGTCTAGTTTCATTAGATTGCATGTGGCTGTACAGTTTTCCTGACACCATTTATTGAAGACCAAGACAATCCTTTCTCCATTCTGTGTTCCTTAATCCTTTGTCATAAATCAATTATCCATAAATATGTGGGGTTTTTTCTGGGCTTTCAATTCTATTCCATTGACTTATGAGTCTGTTTTTGTTCCAGTACCAAGCCGTTTTGATTACTGTAGCTTGTATATAGTTTCAAATCAGGTAGTGTGATACCTCCACCTTTGTTCTTCTTTCTCAAGATTGCCTTAGATATTCAAGGGTCCCTATAAATACCTTGGCTATTTGTGTTCCCTATAAATTTTAGGATTTTTTGTTCTATTTCTGTGAAACATTTCATTGGAATTGCATTGAATCTATAGATTGCTTTAGGTCATATAGTCATTTTAACAACATGAATTCTTCCAGTCCACGAGAACAGAACTTTTTCATTATTTGTTTAATCGTCAATTTCTTTCAACAATGTTTTATAGTTTTCAATGTACAGGCATTTCACCTCCTTGGTTAAATTTATTCCTATGTATTTTATTATTTTTTATGATTGTAAATTAGATTGTTTTCTTCATTATTCTCTCTGCTAATTTGTTGTTAGTATATAGAATTACAACAGATTTTCATTTATTAATTTTATACCCAGCAACTTTGCTGTATTTCTTATTTCTCATATTTTTGGTGGAGTCTTTAGGGTTTTCTAGATATAGTATATTATTTGCAAATAGTGACTGTTTTACTTATTCCTTTCCAATTTGGATGACTTTTATTTCTTTTTCTTGCCTGAATGCTCTGGCTAGGACTTCCAATACTATGTTGAATAAGAGTGGCAAGAGTGGGCTTTCTTGTCTTGTTCTTCATCTTAGAGGGATATCATTCAGTTTTTCAGGAGGAGTATGATGTTAGCTATGGGTTTGTCACATATGGTCTTTATTATGCTGAGGTACATTCCCTCTGTTCCCATTTTGTTGAGAGTTTTTTTTAATCAATAATTAGTTTTGAATCTTGTCAGATGCTTTTTCTGCAGCTGTTGAGAAGATCATATGATATTTTTAACATCTTTATTGGAGTATAATTGCTTTACAATGGTGTGTTAGTTTCTGCTGTAAAACAAAGTGAATCAGCTATACGTATACATATATCCCCATATCTCCTCCCTTTTGTGTCTCCCTCCCACCCTCCCTATGCCACCCCTCTAGGTGGACACAGAGCAACAAGCAGATTTCCCTGTGCTATGCAGCTGCTTCCAATAGCTATCTGTTTTACATTTGGTAGTGTCTGTATGTCCATGCCACTTTCTCACTTCATCCCAGCTTACCCTTCGCCTGCCCCGTATCCACAAGTCCATTCTCTACATCACCATCTTTATTCCTGTCCTGCCCCTAGGTTCCTTTTTTTTTTAACATTTTTATTGGAGTATAATTGCTTTACAATGGTGTGTTAGTTTCTGCTTTATAACAAAGTGAATCAGTTATACATATACATATATCCCCATATTTCTTCCCTCTTGCATCTCCCTCCCTCCCACCCTCCCTATCCCACACCTCTAGGTGGTCACAAAGCACCGAGCTGTTCTCCCTGTGTTATGCAGCTGCTTCCCACTAGCTATCTATTTTATGTTTGGTAGTGTATATATGTCCATGCCCCTCTCTCACTTTGTGCCAGCTTACCCTCCCCCCTCCCCATATCCTCAAGTCCATTCTCTAGTAGGTCTGTGTCTTTATTCCTGTCTTGCCCCTAGGTTCTTCATGATCACTTTTTTGTTTTGTTTTTTAGATTCCATATATATGTGTTAGTATACAGCATTTGTTTTTCTCTTTCTGACTTACTTCACTCTGTATGACAGACTCTAGGTCCATCCACCTCAGTACAAATAACTCAATTTCATTTCTTTTTATGGCTGAGTAATATTCCATTGTATATATGTGCCACATCTTCTTTATCCATTCATCTGTTGATGGACACTTAGGTTGCTTCCATGTCCTGGCTATTGTAAATAGAGCTGCAATGAACATTGTGGTACATGACTCTTTTTGAATTATGGTTTTCACAGGGTATATGCCCAGTAGTGGGATTGCTGGGTCATATGGTAGTTCTATTTTTAGCTTTTTAAGGAATCTCCATACTGTTCTCCATAGTGGCTGTATCAGTTTACATTCCCACCAACAGTGCAAGAGGGTTCCCTTTTCTCCACACCCTCTCCAGCATTTATTGTTTGTAGATTTTTTGATGATGGCCATTCTGACTGGTGTGAGATGATATCTCATTGTAATTTTGATTTGCATTTCTCTAACAATTAATGATGTTGAACATTCTTTCATGTGTTTGTTGGCAATCTGTATATCTTCCTTGGAGAAATGTCTATATAGGTCTTCTGCCCAATTTTGGATTGAGTTGTTTGTTTTTTTGATACTGAGCTGCATGAGCTGCTTGTAAATTTTGGGGATTAATCCTTTGTCAGTTGCTTCATTTGCAAATATTTTCTCCCGTTCTGAAGGTTGTCTTTTGGTCTTGTTTATGGTTTCCTTTGCTGTGCAAAAGCTTTTAAGTTTCATTAGGTCCAATTTGTTTATTTTTGTTTTTATTTCCATTTGTCTAGGAGGTGGGTCAAAAAGTATCTTGCTGTGATTTAGGTCATATGATGTTTATCTTTGTTTGTTAATGTGGTATATCAAATTGATTGATTTGTAGATATTGAACAATCTTGCTTCCCTAGAATAAATTACATTTGATCAGGATGTATTATCCTTTTAATGTATTGTACTATTCAGTTTTCCTAATACTTGGTTGAGGATTTTTCTATCTATGCTCATCAGAGATATTGGCCTATCATTTTTTTGTGTGTTTTGTCCTTGTCTGGTTTTGGTAATAGGGTAATGTTGTTCTCATAGAATAAGTATAAAAGATTTCTTTCCTCTTCAATATTTTGAAAGAGTGTGAGAAGATATGTATTAAATGATTTTTAATGTTTGGTAAATTCATCAGTGGAGACATCTGGTCCTGGACTTTTGTTTTGGGGGAGGTATTTGATTACTCTTTTAATCTCCTTAGTGGTGATCAGCCTATTATGATTCTCTATTTCTTCATAATTCAGTCTTGGAAGGTTGTATAATTCTAAGAATTTGTCCATTTCCTTCAGGTTATCAAATTTGTTGGTATATAGCTGTTTATAATATCTCTTATAATCCTTTGTACTTCTGTGGTACTCATTGTTATTTCTTCTCTTTCTTTTCTGATTTTATCAGAGCCTTTTTTTTTCTTTGTGAATCTAGCTAAAGGTTTGTCAATTTTGTTTAGCTTTTCAAAGAACTAGTTCTTAGTTTTGTTAATCTTTTCTATCACCTTTTTAGTCTCTATATAATTTATTTCTGCTCTGATATTTATTATTTCCTTTCTTCTACTGTATTTGGGCATTACTTGTTCTTCTGTTTCTATTTCTTTTAGGTGTAGGGTTATAATGTTTATTTGAGATTTTTCTTTCTTTTTCTTTTTCTTTATGGAGGTAGGCCTGTACTACCTATAAGTTTCCCTCTTCGTACCACTTTTGCTGCATCCTATAGATTTTGGTATGTTGCGTTTTCATTTTCACTTGTCTTCAGGTATTTTTTTTTTTATTTCTACTTTGATTTCTTCACTGACCCAATAGTTGTTCATTAGCATGTTATTCAGTCTCCACATATTTGTGATTTTCCCAGCTTTCTTCTTGTAGTTGATTTCTGGTTTAATACCACTGTGATTAAAAAGGATGCTTAGATGCTTGATATGATTTCAATCTTCTAAATTTATTGAGACTTGTTTTGTGTCCCAACTTGTAGTCTATCCTTGAGAATGTTTCATGTGTATTTGAGAAGAATGTGTATTCTGCTGCATTTAGATAGAAAGTTTTATGTAAATCTATCATTTACATCTAGCCTAATGTTTTATTTAAGGTTGATGTTTCCTTATTGATTTTCTGTCTATATGATATATCTGTTGATGTAAGTGTGGAGTTAAAATTCCCTACTATTGTATTGCCAATTTCTCTCTTCAGTTCTTTTAACAGTTGCATTATATATTTTGGTGCTCCTATGTTAGGTGCATATATATATTAATAATTATTATGTCTTCTTGATGAATTGTCCTCTTTATCATTATATAATGTTCATCTTTGTCTCTTATTACCTGTTTTGGCTAGAAGTCTATTTTGTCTCATATGAGTATGGCTATACCTGCTTTCTTTTGGCTGCCATTTGCTTGAAGTATCATCTCCCATCCTTTTCTCTGAGTCTATGTTTGTCTTCAGAGTTGAGGTGTGTCTCCTGAAGGCAGCATATACTTGGGTCTTCTTTTTCTATCCATCCAGCCACTCGGTGTCTTTTGATTAGTGAGTTCAGTCCATTTACATTTAGGGTGATTATTGGCATATGAGGAGTTAGTACTGCCATTTTAGCTTTTGTTTTCTGTTTGCTTTATATTGCCATTGTTTCTTTTTTCTTGTGTCTCTGCCTTCCTGCCTGTGTCAGACCATCTTTAGTTTGATGGTTTTCTGTGATGATTTTCCCAGTTTCTTCTTTTTTCTGTTTTTTTGTCTCTGCTCCAGATTTATGTTTTGTGGTTTCCATGAGATTTGTGTAAATTTCTCAAAGATAAAATAGTCCTTTTTTTGCTTATAGCATCTTTTCTTCATTTGTCAATTTAGGTTTTGTCCTTTTCCTTTTTTATGTTATTGTCTCAATTATCTCTTTTTATGTTTTGAATTGGTCAGCAAATTGAAGTAGCTATGGTTATTTTTACTGTTTTTTTCCCTTTAACTTTTATTCTATAATTAAGTGTTGAACAGGCTATTCTGATATTGAGTTGCAATTTTCTAATTCTGCCTGCTATTTATCACCTACCTCAAAGTTTTGCATACTTTTCTCTTTTTCATTTTAGGTATAAGAGCTCCTTTCAACATTTCTTGTAAGGCAGGTCTAGTGTTGATGAACTCCTTCAAGCTTTTGTTTGTCTTGGAAATCCTTTATTTCTCCTGTATATCTGAATGATAAATTTGCTGTATAAAGTATTCTTGGGTGACAGTTTTTATCTTTCAGAATTTTCAGTATGTCATTCTACTCTCTCATGTTCTATAGAGTTTATGCTAAGAAATCTGCTAATAGCCTAACAGGTGTTCCCTTGTAGGTTACTTTCATTTTTCCCTGGCTGCCTTTAAAATTCTTTCTTTGTCATTGAGTTTTGACAGTTTCAATATGATATGTCTTGGTGAAGCCCTTTTTCCATGAAGTAATTAGGTGTTCTTTTAGCTCTGTGCAGTTGTATATCCAGTTCCTTCCCCAGGTTTAGGAAGTTTATTTATTTCTTTAAACAAACTGTCTGTTCCCTTCTCCCTCTGTTTTTCTGGTATACCCACTATCTTAATGTTGCCCTTCCTAGTAGAGTCAGGTGTGTCTTTAGAATTTCTTTTTTTATTTTTTGGATCTTAATAATTCTCTCCTTTTCTACCTGTATCACTTCTAGATTTCTAACTTCAAGCTTGCTAATTCTCTCTTCCAAAAGGTCTGCTCTATTTCTAATAATTTCTAATGCATTCTTCTTCTCATTTATTGAGTTCTTTAGCTCCAGAATTTAGCTTGGTTTTTTTAGAGTTTCAATCTCATTGGTAAGGTCTTCCTTCTGTTCATTAATTTTATTCCCCTGCTCATTGAGCTGTCTTTATGTATTCTCTTTTAGCTCACTTAATTCATTCATGACAGCTATTTTAAATTCTCTATCAGAATAGCTATAAATAAATAGAATATTCCATGACATTAAGTTTGGTTTCTGGAGAACTGTCATTTTCTTTTTGTGATACCATGTTACTGTGGTTTTTCATGGTGCTTGGTGAATTGAAGTAGTGGACACTGTTCTTCTCTAGGTAGACATTTATTTCTTTTTCTACTTGATTCTAAGGATTCAACAGGTTAGAAGTTGGGGGACTTTTGCTTTTCAGTAGGTGGCGATGTAGCGCAAGTTTTCAGTTTCTCTTACATGAGCTGCCTTTGGTTATATTTGAGAGTCAGCACTTTCCACCTTTCCTTGCCTTGGTTAGAAGTGTTGTCTTGTGCACTTGTTACTGCTTGTGCCTCTGGGGTCATTGATGACTTGCTGCTGCCAGTGTTGCTGGCATCTTTGTTTGGGGCACCAGGGTTGTGGATGCCTCTGTTGCTATATGGCAAGCTCCACTTCTGTGGCAGGAAGGGGGAAGAGTGTGCCAGAGTCATGGGTGTTTCTGCTGTCACCAGAGTTGTTGAGTTCACGGGCACTTTGCTGCAGGCTAGGTGTGTGGAGTCATGGGCATCTTCGTGGCTAGAGGTACAAGTTTGTAGGCCGTGCTGCTGCTGTCTGTTACCCTGTGGCCATGGGCATTGCTGCAGCCAGGAGGCTAGTGTGCTGCCTTCCCTGATGCTACCAGACTCTCTGGGGCTGCAGGCTCAGCTGCCATGGCCAGGGGTCCAGGATCACAGGCAACCTTTTCACTGTTCTCTGGTTCTGCCTCCTGTATGTAATTCCAGTCCACCTACCTTTAGATGTACAGACATGTGGAATTCTCTGGCATCCTGGTGTGTTGGGCAAAGGCAACTTTGTCAAATTATGTTTTACTGGTTGTAGATTGAAGGGAAACAACAAACGGAGGATCATACAACCATGATGCTGACATCACTGACAGTGGGGGCTTTTTGAAGACAGAAGTCACAAAGGTTTTTGCCTTATTGATTTGAGTTGTTTTGTCCATAAATAGTAGTAGTATGTTCACTGGATCAGATTTTTAGTTTAACTCTCTGACCATAACAGATATTTGTGGAATATCCTTCAACAAATTTCTTTTATTATTAAACTAGAGTGAATTATGTTGTTAAAGTTATAAAAACTGATACAGTGTTTGGTGTCTGGTTAAGGCAACAATAAATGGGAATCTATCAGTAATATTGAAACTAATAGTAGGAAATGATGTGGCTCAAGCAGCCTACAGTGTTCAGAAGAAAAAGCAGTCATAAAATTAGTGCATTTGATCAAGAGTAATAAAGAGCCCATTTAAGGCAAAACTTTAAGACATCCAGTAGCCACTGGTGCTAAACAGTGTGATGGACGTAAAGAATTGGAAGACTGTGTGATGAAGTTGTGGATTCTAATTGCACTGAAGAAATAAATAAAAGCTCAAAATCCTTGGCTCAATATATGTTTAGAGATTTGGAAGAAAGGAATCTGTTATTTCTTGCAGGGTCAGGTAAAATAAAACTTAGAATTTTTGTCTCTGTTTTTCCAAATATGACAGCAATTTTTTGCTGAGACGTTAGCATCATTTATATAATGCTAAGAGCATGCATTTGAAAGCATTCGGGCACTATATTGGGAGGGAAAGCTATTGTATAATTATACGGCTTAAGAAACCTCAAAAGATCTGGTATTTTATTAACCAGCTCCTGTGTATTTAGTGGGAGGAGATACAGTTACGAAATGTAGTATTACATTGATTTCTGTAAGTAAGGAAATGTAAGATATTATAACAAGATGTGTCAAATTGAGGTACATGAGGCCCTCTCTTTATAGCAAACCAACATTTTCTCACATTCTGAGGAAATAAAAAGCATTAATACAATTATTCAGGGTTTGATGAATTTTTGGCACATCCTCATGATACTTAGAGGCATCGTTGGGAGGTTAAGAGCATAGTTGTTAGAGACAGACATCTTACTTCAAATCCTAAGTCTACCACTTACTATGTCCATTTTCTAGGACAGATTGTTATTTTCTTTTCTGTGACTCCCTTTCATTATCTGCAAATGCAAAAAGAATACCATCTATTTACTTGCTAGAGCTCATGTAAGGACTAAATGAAATACAATTACAGTCTTAGAACAGAGCTTGAAATAATGTGTATGTTGAATTAAAAAGAAAAAATATCTTTGGCTAGCCTAGAATCCATCTGGATCTTGAAAAATGACAGCAAATTATTACAAGTTAAATTACCTGTTGAATCCAACTCTTTGGTTGTTGTGCCAGATATGGCCACTTTAGTAGAGGAAACAACAAAGAAAAACAAAACAAAACAACAGCAACAAAAATCTCTGACACCTATTATTCAGCTCTTCAGCTCTCAAGGGATTTTCCTCTGTATTTCAAAAAAGCAGGAAAACTAAAGGAGCCATTGTCTTTCACCAGACAGGCACAGAAATACACTTTCATTATCTGAACTGAGGTCTATCATTTCTGAGTTCTATATTATCATATATACTGTGTTCATCTTGATATCTTTTCATGTAACAGGATAAAAACTGGCCCATTTTCTGAATGTTAGATGATGATAATGCTAGGTGTTTGTGAAATAGAAGGTATCCTACATTTCTTATAAATATCAAATGCCTGCCAGAGGGTGAGAGATAAACTGAATGAAAATGATACATATGTCACCTTAATAAAATTCATTTTAAAGTAAAATTTACATCTTCCATACTTGTTCCAAATCTGTCTTAAATGATATACCTGGATTTTCTTTTGTTTGTTTTGCTTAGTTAAACCAATCCAATGGTCTCTATCTCTTAATGTTTTGAATTGCCTCATTTATATCATTGGAAAAATGGAAATAATTTGTTTTATTCTTGATGTAATTTTTTTGAATTTTATATTTGTTATAAATTTCTATATGTTTTAACTTTTCTTCTCTTTTGGTAGATTGATTAACATGCTTTGTTTATATTTGTTTTAGCTTCTGCATTTATTTTTTTTAATATATTTTTAAACTAAAAAAAAACTTTTTTTTTTTGGCTGCACCACTCAGCATGTGGGATCTTAGTTCCCCAACCAGGGATAGAACCTGTGCCCCCTGCACTAGAAGCATGGAGTCTTAACCAGTTGACTGCCAGGGCAGTCCCTAGCTTTTGCTTTTAAAGGCACCAAGCATATTGTCTAGGGAATACATTAGTGCTGTTGTTACAAAAGACAGATCCTCCAGTTTTACCCCAACGACAATGCAATAGACACATTATTGAATGCAACTATTCATTAAATACTGCTGTTAGATCTGCAACCACTGGTTTCTCCGGAAATAGATGTTACTTCTTCAACTTCTGTGACCCTCACTGGAATTAATTCTTTATGATCCCTATTGCTTCACATAAAAGTCTAGAGCAGGTTTATATAATTAATAATAAATTTTAGAACCACATTTTAGATTTAAAAGATGTGATTTTAGCTTCTATGATGGGATAAGAATTTTGCATCAGAAGATGGTGCATGCTCTAATATAGCAGGAGAGAAACTGAGAGGTTCAGATATTGGATGGCAAAGAAGATTGGCAAAATCTACCAAAGTGCATTATCAAGAGAGGAAAATATGTCTTTATTTATGATTCATTTATTTTAAAATCCCTCTTTTCCACAGAGAACTCCATGTCTCTTCAATATCTGTACATCAGATTCTGAGCTCTTTAATTGATATACTTTTGATTTATCTTTCATGATTTCATACAGATATTCTGTAATTAATGAGATAAATACTAAGATGAACCACAAACAATGCATTCCTGTATACAATGGCAAAGAAGGGGGAGAATTGATAAATAATTTTAAAAATACATAATTTTTGTTATATCCATTATATAGCAAGTTAGGACATGTTGGTTAATGCTCTATCCATTTCTATAATTAATTTTGAGTTTATTGTTATTATTTATAACAATAATTATTGTTATTATTTATTAAGGGATAGAAAGGAACTTGTGCTAATTTCCTCAGTGATCATCAAAGGGGATTCTAGATTTTGAAAATTAGAATGTAAATTGTAATATAACTTAAGAAGTTTTTTAGGTTACTACAAAAATATAAGAAGTGCTTTAAAAGTTTACTTTATTACTTGAAGATGAAAAAATAAAGAGCTCTACAGAGGCAAAGGCAAGAAAAGGTAAGAAAATACAAAATTAGTAAGAGGTAATATATTCAGCATTTGTATAATATTGTAAAAGGGCTAAATTCTTGAATCATGAAAAAAATCAAGGATATCCATGTTTTTTGCAAAAGTACATAGTATATATTCACCTGAGAATAGTGAATAAAAACTAAGTTGGTCAATTCATATCAAAGTAAAACAAAGAAATATCTATTTGTTGATATTAAAATTTTAAAATTATAATTTAATATAAAATTAAATAGAGCATGAATATTCATCCTATATTGATAAAATGTAAACCCACAAAAATACATAATGGATATAAACCTCAATATTTTCATTTGGACAGGAATATGTCTTCATATTCATATTGAACCATTTATTTTCAGATAACTTTCAACTCCTTATACCCCACCATTAATCTTACCTTTATATCAGCATCTTTATTTGGGACATCTGTTAGCATCCTTCAGAACCTCAGCTCAGTGAAGACTGGTACTGATTTAACATTCCACCAAAATTCATAATCTTTATTTATTTCTGCATACTAGTCAGTTTCTTTCAAATCACATCTCACTTTTTCCCCTCATGCTTTTTGAAGTTTACATTTATCTCCAGTGCATTCATCATTGTAATATGCTTTAGACATTAAAAAGGAATAATATTAAAAATAATAAGAATGATGATAATGATAATAATGTAGACCAAATTTAAGAGAGTTGTAATGGAGGCAGTATAAAGTGATGGGATCAAGTTGTAAAGATGAAGGCCTATCTTTACAAGGAAAGAAAATATCTTTGCTTCTGAGATAATATATGTCAGAAAATTTTGCTTATTTTTTGATAGATTTTTGTAGGGCGCGGTCAGCTAACTGCTACGCGGCAGGAAGCTGAAATAAGCTGAGTCATCCTTCCTGTGGCCACTGCGCTTGCGCTAAGTATACTAATGAGGTTTTAAAGTAGCGACCTATCCGATGCTGGCTCACAAATCGCACCATCGGCGAAAGCCAATCACAGAGCGACACATGTTCTTAATCCCTATATAAGCAGACTGCTATAGGATTGCGGGGTCTTCCTTCCATCTTTCTTCAACCAAGCTGTGCTCCAATAAAGTGTGATACGAGAAGAATCTTGCGTGTGGCGGCTCGTTATTCTGCTGGTCGGAAACGGCTCGCCGCAGATTTTGCCCTAATTTTTTTCTCTCCACTATTTTCTTCTTTTTTCCTTGCCATTATATTTGATTAATTTGATTATATCAAATTATATACTAACTTATTTTCTACTTACTGGCCTTTACTACCAAGTTTGCAATTTAAAAGACTGAGTTGTTTTTAAGTGAATTTTTCTCTCATTCTAGATGGCAAACAACTTGTGGTATAGTTCCAGCTCCTTTTGTGCCCTAAGGCACAAGAGATGAGTTCACTTCACAAAGGATGCACAATAATATTCTTAAAGTTATTATTTGTGAAGTTAGTTATTCATTTTAATAGTTTTGTAAATGTAAGTTCTTTAGTGCTGCAAAGCAAAGAACTGTCTTGGTTCATTGATTATAGAAACTTATAAAACTACATTAGTTGGACTTGGCTATTTCTTAGGTTTCCTCAATCTCACACAAACAGTGCAACCCTTTCACAGGGTGTATTACTTCTGCATATCATTAAAATTTTTAAATTACATATTGATTCATGTTGATTTCATCCTCAGAGTTTGACTCTATTGCCAAGTCCTGGGAGATCATTTTCTAGCTTTCTGTACAAAGACTACTGAGGTCTGTAGCTGTACTTCTGTAAGACTGACAGTTATCTAAAATACTTTTGGTGTCTGTAATGTGTATGTTCTTAACTTAACATACCCCAGATTTATTTAATTGCTTAGCCATAGGCATGGTGAGAAAGAAACTATCTTTAAAGAGCACATCTGCTTTTTAAAAAAGAAAGTCTTATTCTTGGTATATTTCCCTAGCATTTTCTATCTCTAGGGTAGAATATCCCAATTTTAGAAGAGAACCCTAAAGAGAGAGCTTGAATATGCATATGGTATTCAGTGTGACATTAGCAGGTGCAACATTGCTTTAAAGACTGCAGTTAGGCATTTTTAAAATGAATGTTTAAATTCTCAGGGAACTCCAATCCATTTGATTTAAGCCAAAGGATAGTTTCCACTTAGGTTATTCTTCCATATTCAAAACACTTTGTAACTGTATCTTTTTTCTTTCCATTAATGATACAAAAATAGACCACTAAAATCATGGTCTATTTATATATAAAGACACAACATTCAATTTATAATCAGTTTAGAAGAATATAAAGACTGAGACATTTAAAAGGTTTATGGAAGCCTGTTTACAGCTTACCTGTTATGGCAAGAATTCAAATACCCTACCTTGTCTTCATGACATTTTTGGCATAAAAGCTCAGAATAAAAACAGGAGAAGACTTTCATTTTCTTTCTGCCTAGCTAAAGTTTGAAAATATCAGTTAAAACTTCAATCCTGGGCTTCCCTGGTGGCGCAGTGGTTGAGAGTCTGCCTGCCGATGCAGGGGAAATGGGTTCGTGCCCCAGTGTGGGAAGATCCCACATGCCACGGAGTGGCTGGGCCCGTGAGCCATGGCAGCTGAGCCTGCACGTCTGGAGCCTGTGCTCCGCAACGGGAGAGGCCACAAGAGTGAGAGCCCTGCATACCGCCAAAAAAAAAAACAAACAAGAAACAAAAAACTTCAATCCTGGTTTTCTTACTGTGCTAGTCTTGATTGATTCATATTTTAGTCAATTACAATATACTTGCACTTATTATTTGTAGGTAATTTCTCTAGAAATCATTGGAAATTCTAAGACTGATTAGATATCACCACCAGCTCACTTTTAGAATTGTTAAAGAGCTTAAAATTTCACAAAGAAAATCAGGTATTTTGATATATAATTAAAAATATGAAGTAGAAAAGAATGAGTGTCAAAGAAGCAGTATATAGTATTATGTGAACTGAATAGGAGAATAGGCACACATTTATTTTAATTTTTTAAAATTGAAGTATAGTTGCCATACAATATTATATAAGTTACAAGTGTGTAATACAGTGATTCACAATTTTTAAAGTTTATACTCCCTGTATAGTTGTTATAAAATATTGCCTATATTCCCCGTGTTGTACAATATATCCTTGTAGCTTATTTTATACATAATATTAGTTTGTACCTTTTGCTCCCATACCCCTATATTGCCCCTCCCCCCTTCCCTCTCCCTACTGGTAACTACTAGTTTGTTCTCTACATCTGTGAGTCTGCTTTTTTTGTTTGTTTGTTATATTCACTAGTTTGTTGTATTTTTTAGATTCCCCATGTAGGTGATATGGAAAGAGATTATTTTTATTTTATTTTATATTGGAGGAAGTTGACTAACAATGTTGTGTTAGTTTCAGATGTACAGCAAAGTGATTCAGTTATACATATACATATGTCTATTCTTCTTCAAATTTTTTTCCCATTTAGGTTATTACAGAATATTGAGCAGAGTTCCCTGTGCTACACAGTAGGTCCTTGTTGGTTATCTATTTTAAATATAGCAGTGTTTACATGTCAATCCCAAACTCCCAATCTATCCCTCCCCACCACCCTTCTCCCCTGGTAACCATAAGTTCATTCTCTAAGTCTGTGAGTCTGTTTCTGTTTTGTAAATAAGTTCATTTGTATCATTTTTTTAGATTTTGCATAGAAGTGATATTATATGATATTTGTCTTTGTCTGACTTACTTGACTTAGTATGATAATCTCCATGTCCATCCATGTTGCTGCAAATGCATTATTTCATTCTTTTTAATGCTTGAGTAATATTCTATTGTATATATGTACCACATCTTCTTTATCCACTCATCTGTCAATGGACATTTAGGTTGCTTCCGTGTCTTGGCTACTGTAAACAGCTCTGCAATGAACATTGGGGTGCTATTATAAACAGCACTGCAATGAACATTGGGGCGCATGTATCCTTTCAAACCATGTTTTTCTCTGGAAATATGCCCAGGAGTGGGATTGCTGGATCATATGGTAGCTCTATTTTTAGTTGTTTGTCACCATACACAAAAATAAACTCAAAATGGATAAAAAACCTAAATGTAAGACTGAATACTCTAAAGCTCTTAGAGGAAACCACAGGCAGAACATACTTTGACATAAATCTCAGAATGTCTTTTTCAAGCCATCTCCTAGAGTAATGGAAATAAAAACAAAAATAAACAAATGGGACCTAATTAAACTTAAAAGCTTTTGCACAGCAAAGGAAACCATAAACAAAGCATAAAGATAACCCACAGAGTGGGAGAAAATATTTGCAAACGATGCAACTGATGATGGATTAGTCTCCAAAATTTACAAACAGCTCATTCACTTAATATCAAAAAACAAACAACCCAATCAAAAAATGGGCAGAAGACCTAAATAGACATTTCTCCAAAGAAGACACAGATGGCTAAGAGGCACATGAAAAGATGCTCAACATCACTAATTATTAGAGAAATGCAAATCAAAACTACAATGAGGTATCACCTCACGCCTGTCAGAATGGTCATTATCAAAAACTCTATAAACAATAAATGCTGGAGATGGTGTGGAGAAAAGGGAACCCTCCTACACTGCTGGTAGAATGTAAATTGGTACAGCCACTATGGAGAACAGTATGGAGGTACCCTAAAAAACTAAAAATAGAGGCATACATTTATTTTAAAACTTTATCACTATTATGATTCTGTGACTGCCATCCATTTTAACAGAAAATAACAACTATTTTGTTTGCTAATTATATCATGTATATTAATATGGAATTTCAACTACAAGGCAAGTGCTGAGAATCAGTGTCATGGACTGGGCCAGTAATTCTGTATATCTCAAGTGTTTACTTATTTAGTGGTTATTATGTTTATTAGACAGTGTGCGGTATGCTTTACTAATATTATTTTATTTAATCCTCTAGTATAACTCTAGGGGTGGGTATTAATATCTCACATTAACTGATCAGGAAGGTGAATTACATAGTACAGTGCTAGAGCTATGTAGGATGAGTATGTATCTAAACTTTACCACTTACCTCTGTAAAATGCACCACATACATAAACTGTCTGTAACTCAGATCTTTCATCTGTAAATGCTATATAATATATTTATCTCATATTTGGGGAGGCAATTAATTAATTAATATACTGAAAGTGCCTAAGAGAGAGCATATGTCAAGTAGCATATAAGGGTTTACTGTTATTACAATAGCAGAGATAGTTAATTGCAAGACCAGAACATCAACCCAGGTGCACCTGGTTATTTCAATTATTTTGTAAGAAACAAAATTCATATTGAAGTATATAAAGGCTAATTATAAAACAAGTATCCATGTTCCACCAGACATATCAAGAATAATTTTGCCAAGTGCTTTTTCTGTATTTATTAAAATTACCTTATAGTTTTTTCTCCTTTAATTTGTTAATGGGGTGATTTTCGTTGATTTCAAATGTTAAGTGAATCTTGAATTCCTGAGATTCAGCCCAATTTAATAAAAATATAATTGAAAAGTTTTCATATTTCATATGCTATACTTAATGTGTTAGTGTCCATCTACTTATTACTCCATGAAAGGTTTTTCTTTCTTTACTCTCTGGCTGATAACTACATCTTCTGTTATTCTTTGTTATCCTGCAATTTCTCTGTGATGTGTCTAGGTGAAAATTCCTCCATTCCTCCTTCCCTCCCTCTCTCCCTCCATTTCTTTCTTTCTCTCCCTCTCTCCTTCCCTTCCTCTCTCCCTCTCTCCCTTTCACTGTTTTTCTTCTTGTTTGGGATTCGTTTGAGTCCTTTAGTATGTCAATTGGTATCATTCATAAGCTCTACACTGGACTATTAGATGAGTAAACATGAATTTACTTCAAATTCTCCCTAACATGAGAGTCCTTCAGAGTCCTAACTTAGTGGAGAAAGAGTTTCCTATTCACTTTCCCTTGACTTTGGTTTCAGCCTTTTGTAACACTGGTAATCATTAAATTTAAGATCTTATTGGTATGAGTTGCAAATGCTTTCAAGGCAAAAGAGTCTACAGTGTTCTATTTATCCTTCTGAATTTCTGTCTTCAATTAGGTATTGGCTAATTAATTTCTTACTATTATAGATGCTCCTCAATAATTTTAAGAATGTTTAAAAATATTTTATCTACCATTTTTAGTTATCTTCATTAGGAGAACTTACTGCTACATTACCAGAAGAAGAAGTGGCATTTAAGCTAGTATTCTTAATTACTGTGCAATGCATCCTTAGAACATCTATTGTTTACCAGATATACCTTCCCATCAACTATTTTTTAAATACATACTGTGTGCCAGGGATTTTTTTAGATATGTGGGATATATCAATGAACAGAAGAAATATCCCTATGCGTACGGAGTTTACATCCTAGCTTACTTTCTATTTTTCAAAAACTAGATTCTCTAAGATAATACAGCTAGGTAGGTAGACTGATCTTCAGGGAAACACATTAACTATACTAAGTGCTACTTTGAAAATTGCAAATAGCTTTTTTTTACCTGTTGCTATTTTTTATTTTCAGTTTTGTTTGAGTAGACAATCGTGAAGGTTCCAAGCTGCTCTCATTCATAGTATAATTAAATTGGTTAATTTAGCTTGCTTCATGCTTGTTTGTTTGTTTTTTTACTTTAAAACTGCTAAAATAATTTGATGAAATAGTTTAGATTTGCTTTCTTTTAAAATCTGATATTTTCCTAAACCCAAGCACTTCTGAACGTAAACAATATGTTTTTGTTCTCTCTTCGCAGGAGGCCTGCCAGGACATTTGCTATTAAGCTATAATTAAATCTTTTAATTTTTGATTTATTTTTATTTTCTCTACCTCTATTTCTGCTTTTCAATAGTCCTCACTGTCTTCTTTGTATTTTTTTCTTTCTTTGCCAACAACATTTCAAAACTGTTATTTGCTGTTGCTATTTGGCCAGGTCAGTGCTTTCTATTTGTCCTTGTTTCTCTTTCACTACAATTGATTTTTAAACACCCAAAGATAAACTGTGACTTCCAACTGCTCTGTGGCTTTAGTTATTGCAATTCTTTCTTCAAAATGGCTGAGTGAGCAGGAGATGACTCAAATCATGAGCAGGAAGCAAATGATTTCTTCCCTCATGAAATTTTGACTCAGCATTTGGCAAATTCTAGAGATGTTGAGGTATTTCCAATTGTCTCATTTGTCTACTTTCCTTAGATTGTTCCAGCATTTATGATCAATCAGAACTTCATGGAAAGGCTCATCTTTTTTCACAGCTCATTGATATGAAACAAGTTGAAAAATCTGATAGTATGTTTTGGGTGATAGTTGAGATGCCAAGGTGGAAGAAAAATATCACTTAAGATAAATTTAATTTATCTGATAGCTTAAAGATTATCTGAGGACATACCATTTATAGCAAATCTTTTAAAAGAATTATTTAGTAGAGAATTGACTACTCTTTTTCATTATCTAAAGTAACATAGCCCAGGGAAAATATAATTTGATCTAGTGTCAGGAAGTCTCATGCTTCTTCTAGCATTTAAGATCCATCAGAAATTTAAAGAAAGTCTCAGTTTTACTTTTATATGATTGTATAATTCTAGCTATACTATCAAGGCTTTGGTTTGGTCATATACAAAGAAAAGTTTAAACTAGATGCCTTTTATAATCCCTTACAGTGTCTTTGCATACATATTTTACATACAGTAGAATTTGCTATCTCTTTCTTTGCACATACAGCCTTGAGAACTTCATCACATGTACAAGTTTGTATATCTACTCTCCTAATCAGGACATAGCAAAGTTTTATCATCCCCCAAAACTCCTCATGCTATCCCTTTACAGTTACACCCTCTGTCTCTGGCAATAGCTGATATACTTTCAATCCCTATAGATTTGTCTTTTTGAGAATGACATATAAACTGAGTCATACCGCATGTAAATTTTTAAGCTTGGTTTCCTCTCACTTAACATAATTTCTTTGAGATTCATCCAAGTTGTTGTGTGTACAAACAGTATGTTCACTTTGATTTTCTGAGTGGTATTCCATTATCTGGATATACCACAGTTTGTTCATTCATCTGCTAAAGGGCACTTGGGCTGTTTCAGTTTGGGGCAATTATGAATGGCACTTTTTATAAACATTCATGTGCAGGATTTTTAAAAAAATAAATTTTCATTTTCCTAGGGTAAGTCACCAAAGAGAGATGGTGAGCCATATTTTATGTGTATATTTAACTCTATAAGAAACTGCCAAATCAATTTCTAGAGTGACTGTTTTATTTTGCATTTACACCAGAAATGTGAGAGTGATCCAGTTGTTTGAATCCTCACCAGCATTTGGTGCTGTCAGAATTTCTAAAACTGTCTATTCTAACAAACATGTAGTGGTATCTTATCATGGTTTTAAGAATATTTTCCTAATAGATAATGATGTCAAGCATCCTTTCATTTGTTTGTCATCTGTATATCCTCTTCACTGAATTGCTGGTTCATGTCTTTTACCCATTTTCTAATTGGATTATTTGCTTTTTTATGGTTGAATTTTTTTAGAGTTCTCTATATATTAGGGATATTAAGTCCTTTGTTAGAGGCAACTCTTGCAAATATTTTATTCCACTTGATAGCTTGTTTTTTTATTATTATTAACTATTTTTAGAGCAGTTTTAGGGTCACAGATAAATGGAGAGGAAGTTAACAAGACTTCCCATGTACTCCCTGCTTCTACATACGCATAGTCTTGCTTATAACTAGTATTTCCCACCAGTGGAATACATATGTTACAATTGATGAACCTATATCGAAACATCATAATCACCCAAAGTCCATAATTTACATTAGGATTTACTCCTGATGTTTTACATTCCATGTATTTGGAAAAATATGTAATGACATGTGTTTATCATTTTGGTATCATACAGAGTATTCTCACTTCCCTAAACATCCTCTTTTCTCCACCTTTTCATCCCTCTTCCCCACCCCAATCCCTGTTTACCACTGATGTTTTTACTCTCCCCACAGTTTTGCCTTTTACAGAATTCCATATAGTTGGAATCATACAGTGTGTAGCCTTTTCAGATTGGCTTCTTTCACTTAGTAATATGCATATGTTTCCTTTATGTCTTTTGGTTTGATAGCTTTTTCTTTAGTACTGAATAATATAGCATTGTCTGGATATATCAAAGTTTATTTATTCATTCACCTACTGAATGACATCTTGGTTGCTTCCAAGTTTTGGCAATTAGGAATAAAGTTGTTATACACATCAATGTGTGGGTTTCTACGCGAAAATGAGTTTTCAACACCTTTGGGTAAATACCAATGTGTATGGTTGTTGGATCATACAGTAAGAGAATGTTTAGTTTTGTAAGAAGCCACCCAACTGTCTTCAAGAATGGCTGTTCCATTTTGCATTCCCACCAGCAATAAATGATAATTTGTGTCCTTCCATGCCCTCACCAGCATTTGGTGTTGCAAGTGTCCTAAGTTTTGGCCATTCTAATAGGTGTATGGTGGTATCTCATCGTTGTTTTGTTTTCATTTGTATTTGCCTGATGACATATAAGGTGGTACATATTTTCATATACATATTTTTCATCTGCATATCTCCTTTGTCCAGTTGTCTGTTAAAGTCTTGGGCTCATTTTTTAATCAGGTTTTTTTGGTTTCTTGTTGAGTTAGAGTGTTCTTTGCATATTTTGAATAATTGTGCTTTATCAGATGTGTCATTGACAAATTTTTTTTTCCCATTCTGTGGCCTTGTTTTTTAATTCTCTTGACATAGTCTTTTACAAAACAGAAGATTTTCATTTTAATGAAGTCCAGTTTATCAACCATTTCTTTCATGGGCCATGCTTTTGGTACTCTGTCTAAAAGGTTATTGCTGTACCCAAAGTCAACTAGGTTTTCTTCTATGTTATCGTCTACAAGTTTTATAGTTTTGGGTTTTATATTTAAGTCTGTTATTCATTTTGCATTATTTTATTGTGAAGGATGCAGTCTGTATCTGGATCAATTTTTTTGCATGTGTTTGTACAGTCGTTTTAGCACCATTTGTTGAAAAGACTATCTTTGCTCCATTGTATTGCCTTTGCTATTTTGTCAAACAGGTTACTACATTTATGTGAGTCTGTTTCTAGATTCTCTATTCTGTTCCATAGATTTATTAATCTATTTTTACCAATACCACACTGTCTTGATTATTATGGCTTTATAAGACAAAAGGAGGAGATATGGGGATATATGTGTATGTATAGCTGACTCACTTTGTTATAAAGCAGAAACTAACACACCATTGTAAAGCAATTATACTCCAATAAAGATGTTAAATAAATAAATTCAAAAAAAAAAAAAAAGGAAATTGGGTAACATCCATACTCCAACTTTGTTCTTCACCTTCAGTATGATGTTGGGTATTCTGGATCTTTTGTCTCTCCATATAAGCTTTAAAATCAGTTTGTTAATATCCATAAAATCATTTGTTATTATTTGATTGAGATTGTGTTAATCTCTATATCAGCTTGGGAAGAAGTGACATCTTGACAATATTGAGTCTTCCTATCAATTTACATGGAATATCTCTCCATTTATTTAGTTCCTCTTTAATTTCATTCATCAGAGTTTTTAAATTTGCCTCATTTATGTCTTGAACATATCATGTTAGCTTTATACCCAAGTAGTTTTTTAATTTGTGTGTAATGTAAACAGTATTATATTTTGAATTTTGAATTCTGCTCATTGATTGCTGTTATATTGGAAAGCAATTAACTTTTCTATATTAACCTTGTATTCTGCAACCTTGCTATAATCTCTCATTAGTTCCTAGAGTTCTTTTTTCTTATTTGTAAAAATATTTTAGATTTCAATATAGACAATCATGTCATCTGTGAACAAAGTTTTATTTCTTCCATCCCAATCTGTGTCCCTTTAATTTTCTTTTCTTGTTTGATTGTATTAGTTTTCAACTAGAAATTTCATAGTTTTATGTTTCATATTTAGATCTATGACCTTTTGAGTTTCTTATTAAATTATGTTTAAGGTTAAAGTTGAAGTTCTTTTAAATCTTATTTTATTTCGATTTGGGTGTCTTATTGCTTCAAAAAATTTGTTGAAAAGACTCTCCTTTTTCTCTTGAATTTGTATTATTTGCAGATATTAATTGGTCATATTTGTTTGAATCAATTTCCGGACTTTGTTCTGTTTTATTAATCTAAATATCTATTCCTTCCCTAGTGCTACACTGTCTTGACTATGGTAGCTTTGTCATAAGTTTAAAAAATGGGCAACTTTTTTCCTCCAACTTTCTTTTTCTTTTCCATAATGCTATTAATTATTCTAGCTCATTTGCCTCCTTAGAATAATATTCTATATATTAAAGAAAATGACTTTATCTTTTGGGGGTGAATTTAAAGGTCCCCAAATTAGTAGAGCCTCACTATAAAAGAGCACAAATTTTAAAATTCCTACTATAATAGAACTCAAAATAGTTTTCAAATCTCTAATTCCTGTTAAGTTTACTCTACATAAGAATGATTTTTAGAAAATGCTATTAACATTTAACCTTGGGCATTCATCCAATTCCCTACCTCTGAGGAAGTATAGATACATAGAACTCAATTTTAGATGTAAATAAACTTTTTTTTAACTTACCATTGTATTAAACTCCTATGCAGTATTGGCCACATTTTTTATTGTTTATTTAATTCTAATTTTTTTTTTTAAAGATGTGTTTTATGATAAAAAGGGAAAGTGTTAACTTGTTACTCACAGGTGTCTAATTCTGAGACTGAGCTCTGCCAGTCCACATCTACCTATTCTTCTCTAATAATTTGGAATGCATTCATCATATGACCAAAATGTGTAAGGAGTGAGTAATGCCTGAAACTCAAGAAATTTTCTAGATTTTCCATTCACAACTCTGACCCTCCTTGTGCTTTTTTCCCTTGGCTTCTCAATCCCTGCTTTGTCCAAGTACCATTTTATTTTATTTTTTAATTTTAAAAAATTTCTATTAAGATGTATTTGATACACAACATCGTGAAAGTTTAGGGTGTGCAACATATTGATTTGATACATTTACATTGCAAGATGAGTCCACTGTAGTATTAGCTAGCATCTCTGTTGCACCACATAATTATCATTTCTTCTAGTTTTGAGAACAATTAATATTTAATCTTTTAGCAAGCTTAATGTTTAAGACAGTTTTGTTTATAATCACTGTACTATGTACTAGGTCTCCAGGACTTATTTATCTACTAGTTGTTTACCTTTAAACAACATCTCTCCTATTCCCCCACCTCCAGTCCCTGGTAACCACTATTTTACTTTCTGTTTTTACTGAGTTTAGTTTTTTAAGATTCTACACAGAAGAGATATCACATATTATTTGTCTTTATCTGATAGCTCACATAGCATAATATCCTCAAGATCCATCCATGTTGTTGCAAATGACATAATTTCCTTTTCTCTAATGACTGAATAGTATTGCATTGAATATATATACCACCCTTCTTCAGCCATTCATCCATTGACAGATATTTAAGTTATTTCCATATATGGAAATAACTTCTGCAATAAATATGGGAGTGTATTTTTCTGCAATAAATATGGGAGTGTAGATATTGGTTCAATAACCTGTTTTCACTTCATTTGGATAAATACCTAGAAGTGGGATTGCTAAATTGTAAGAAATTTCTATTTTTTATTTTGCAAGGCACCTCTGTATTCTCCATAGGGGATGAACTGGTTTCCAATCCGACCAATGGTACATAAGTGTTCCCTTTTCTCTGCATCCTTGCCAACACTTATTATCCCTTGTCTTCTTGATGATAGCCACTCTTACAAGTGTGAAGTGATATCTCATTGTGGTTTCTATTTGCATTTCCCTGATGATTAGTGATGTTGAGCGTCTTTTCATGTACTTGTTGGCTATTTTGACGTCTTCTTGAGAGGTGTCTTTTTAGTTCCTCTGCCCATTTTTTAATCAGATTCTTGTGGGGTTTTTTTTTGTTTGTTACTGAGTTGCATGAGTTCTTTATAAATTTTGGGTATTAACCCCGTACCTAATGCATAGTTTGCAAATATTTTCTCACATCTTGTACATTGCTTTTTCATTTTGTTGATCGTTTCTGTTGCAGTGCAGAAATTTTTAATTTTGTTGTAGTCCAACTTGTTGATTTTGTTGCTGTTTGTACTTTTGGTGTTATATCCAAAAAATCATTGCCAAGGCCAATTTCAAGGAGCTTCTTCCCTATGTTTTCTTCCAGTTTTATGGTTTCAGGTTTCTGTTTAATTATTTGATCTATTTGATGTATTTCAAGTTAATTTTTGTGCATAGTATAAGATAGGGGTCCAATCTCATTTTTCTGCATGTGGTTATCTAGTTTCTGCAATGCTATTTGTTGAAGAATCTATCCTTTCCCCATTGGATATTTCTGGCTCCCTTATCAAATATTAGTTGGCCATATATGTGAGGATTTAATTCTGGGCTGTAAGTACTGAAAATATTTTATTATTTATTCATTTATTCACACATATTTTTGAGTAATAAGAGAGTGTCTGTTTTTGAAAACCGTTTATTTCCCAATATTATCTTGATAATGTCAACTTAGTCCCCAAAATGTGCATCTGAAAATTCTGACCTTACTATTCTGTTCAGTTCACACACCTATAAGAATAACTCTCAAATGCAGTTCTGTGATGTAATGACAACTTTTATCCTAATTTCTGGTTTTACATCTTATTGCCATCCCTTTCTTAATGTCTCAGGAGCTGACCAATTCATCTTTTCTATATTAAAACCTCCTACTTATCCAAATTAGTATATTAAACCTCCTACTTATCCAAATTAGTATATTCCTTTTATTGTTCTATTGTGCCATCATTCTCAAAGTCTCAATACCTCAGCCAAACTCTACTTCATCTTTCTTCTTTACTATATTCCATGAATTGCTGAGTATGGTTGACTCAGCATATGCAGTGTTACCATTATCTATCCTCCTTATTTCTAGCACCATTGGAACTCTTTGGTTCAAGGCTTGATTAAACCAAAATGTGCAGGAATAAACAAAAAAGTGCAGGATTTACAATGGGAGCATATTGTACAAATATACATTTTTTCTGAGATAACCTCATCTACCAGAGGGCAGACAGCAGAAGCAAGAAGAACTAAAATCCTGCAGCCTGTGGAACAAAAACCACATTCACAGAAAAATACACCAGATGAAAAGGCAGAGAGCTATGTACCAGACGAAGGAATGAGATAAAACCCCAGAAAAACAATAAATAAAGTTGAGACAAGCAACCTTCCTGAAAAATAATTCAGAATAATGATAGGGAAGATGATCCAGGACCTTGGAAAGAGAATGGAGGCAAAGATCAAGAAGATGCAAGAAATGTTTAACAAAGACCTAGAAGAATGAAAGAACAAACAGATGAACAATAAAATAACTGAAATGAAAAATGTACTAGAAGGAACAAATAACAGAATAACTGAGGCAGAAGAACAGATAACGGACCTGGAAGACAGAATGGTGGAATTCACTGCCAAGGAACAGAGTAAAGAAAAAAGAATGAACAGAAATGAAGACAGCCTTAGAGACCTCTGGGACAACATTAAACACTACAACATTCACATTATAGGAGTTCCAGAAGGAGAAGAGAGAGAGAAAGGACCTGAGAAAATATTTGAAGAGATTACAGTTGAAAACTTCCCTAACACAGTAAAGGAAATAGCCACCCAAGTCCAGGAAGCGCAGAGTCCCAGGCAGGATAAACCCAAGGAGAAACATGCCAAGACACATAGTAATAAAATTGACAAAAAATAAGGCAAAGAAAAATTACTAAAAACAACAAGAGAAAAATGACAAATAATATACAAGGGAACTCCCATGAGGTTAACAGCTGACTTCTCAGCAGAAACTCTACAAGCCAGAAGGGAGTGGCATGATATATTTAAAGTTATGAAAGGGAAGAACCTACAACCAATATTACTCTACCTGGCAAGGATCTCATTCAGATTTGATGGAGAAATCAAAAACTTTACAGTCAAGCAAAAGCTAAGAGAATTCAGCACCACCAAACCAGCTCTACATCAAATGCTAAGGGAACTTCTCTAAGTGGGAAATACAAGAGAAGAAAAGGACCTACAGAAACAAACCCAAAACAACTAAGAAAATGGTAATAGGAACATACATATTGATAATTACCTAAACGTGAATGGATTAAATGCTCCAACCAAAAGACACAGGTTCACTGAATGTATACAAAAACAAGACCCATATATATGCTGTCTACAAGAGACCCACTTCAGACCTAGGGACACACACAGACTGAAAGTGAGGGGATAGAAGAAGATATTCCATGAAAATGGAAATCAAAAGAAAGCTGGAGTAGCAATACTCATATCAGATAAAATAGATTTTAAAATAAAGAATGTTACAAGAGACAAGGAAGGACACTACATAATGATCAAGGGATCAATCCAAGAAGAAGATAAAACAATTATAAATATATATGCACCCAACATAGGAGAGCCTCATTACATAAGGCAACTGCTAACATCTATAAAAGAGGAAATCAACAGTAACACAGTAATAGTTGGGGACTTTAACACCTCACTTACACCAATGGACAGATCATCCACACAGAAAATTAATAAGGAAACACAAGCTTTAAATGACACAATACACCAGATTTAATTGATATTTATAAGACAATCCATAGTCTTTTAAAGGAATCATTTAAATTAATATTAACAAGAAAGTTGGTAGTGTGAAGACTTGACTTTAACACCATTTTACAGATGTAAAAACTGACATTTTAAATAATAAGTTAATTATCACAAAATTAGTATGTGATACTATTAATTCCAAATTGTGCCCCCTGGATAGTTTTTATGAGAGCCTACCATATTTTAAAAGTACTCTGCTATTTTGGTTTTAATGATTTGAGACATGATATAAAGTATCTGGACTTATTTCTACTAAAGCAAAAGATTAATCTGGTAGATTCAAGCCAAACTTAGTGGTTCTGAGGGATTTATATGACTGAATATCTGTTTATGAACTTTGACCCTGGTCTATATTTCTATTCAAATAGAAATATTTGAAGGGGTGCAAATACAGTGTTCCATATTAACTACAAATGAATTTACCATAGTGCTCAACAACGTTTGCACATGAACTATTTTACTTTTTTATTTGTGTTAATATTTATATATCTAAATGTTGTACCTTTTGAAACTAAAATACTTTCCTTGGATATTAAAAAAGTCTTTCATAGTACACATACATAGAGGATATGTATAAAGTTTTGATGCTCCTTTATGAGAGTTATATGTACATGTGGGCATTCACATGCATGTGTTTATGACTTTCAAATTTCAGGCATTGTTGGTTTTCCAATTTATTTGAATTCAATTTCTAATTTTTAAAAATTTCAATTCCATGGATCCCATTGCTTTTTCATGTCTTTGAGAATGACTTTATTAGTTTTTGTGGGAAACATTTCTGTCTCTCAAACTGATTGATTTCAGCAAGTATATTTAAAACTGTAAATTTTTAATATATTTTATGTATTTTTCTATTGTTCATTACTACTCTAGAATTTTGTTTGCTATTTGTTAGAAGATCTGGTGTACCTGTTTTTTTGAAGAGTGAACATGAAATGGACATCTCAAGGATCTATGCTGCCTGAACAGTGTGTTTACAGTGTGTGTTCTTGTACTTCCATTATTTAAGGCTTTTTTGCCAGAATGTGACTATAGCATCCAATTTAGAGAACCACTTCACGCCTGCCATTCCTCCCATTATTTCTGTTTAAGTTGGCAGATGAGAATATTCTCTTTGGATATTTTCCTTTAGCAACTTTGGATGCATGCAGATCTCAAATTACCATCTGTTTTATCAACAATTACTATTGAGTGAATCCAAGAAGCAGTTCTTTGTACTTGACACATAATGCCACTTCTCTATTACTCAGTTAAACTTATACTTTAGTCAGGTTGAGTTTTCAATAATATTGATGTTATTCTAATTGCATGTATCAGTGACCTCATATATTCTATTGACTCTGAAGACAAATAATTTGGAAATAATCCAGTGTCTTCAACTCAGCAACAAATAATATGTAATGCATTGGACATATACACTGTATCAGAGAGAATAAAATATAACACCACATTATTGTTTGTCATATCCCAAACAATAGTTTGACCTTGTTAAACTTGTAAATAGTAAGAAATATTGAATAAAAGGTAATATAATAATCAGTAAAGAGTTTACTGACAAAAATTAATGACTGTTAATGGTAGTCACAATTTTTTATAATACCAGCATCCAATAGTTATATTGGTGAATGAGTAGTTAATTATTTGAAACTAAAGAGCCATGAAATGATTATCAATCTAGGCAACATTATATGCATAAATAGATTTAAAGTGTCAGGATTGTTCACTTTAAGAAGGAGAAGCTGAAGGAGCGGAAATAAGCCAAATAATGGATGGAAAGTTTTCAAAGGAGGGAAAATAAATACATGTTCTCTAAGGTTAATGAGAGAAATTTCAATTAAAAAGGTATAGGTTAAGTCATTTAAAAAATGATTATATCCTATAGTCTCTCTTATAGACTGAAGATACTATAAAATGATGGATCAGATATATAAGGTAATCTTTATGAAAGTTCATGCCACCATATTTACCTTATAGTCAACATTTAAAGTATATGAATTTTCTTCTTCTTTTCTACCACCCCAAACTATTTTTACTATAATTTTAGTTGCTTAGAAATAGTAGAAGAGACGACATGGAGATAAATTTCTAATTTCTCTCCCTCTCTCTCTCTCTCTCTCTCTCTCTCTCTCTCTCTCTCTCTCTATATATATATATATATATATATATATATACACACACAGTGCTGCCAGAGGTCTCAAATCTCTTAATGTTCATGTAACTAATATATTTCAATTAACCTATCCAGTCATAATCAAAGATATCAAGCTAAATATACAGGTTTAACAAAGTTGGTTTATTGTCTATCATAATTGTCATATGTATAAATAAAAAAATCAGTAAAATATATAGAAAATTAAGAAAAAATGTGCTGCCTTAGAAACAGAGACACAGATGTAGAGAACAAATGTATGAATACCAAGGGGGGGAGGGGGGATGGGATGAATTGGGAGATTGGGATTGACATAGATACACTAATATGTATAAAATAGGTAACTAATGAGAACCTGCTGTATAGCACAGGGAATTCTACTGCGCTGTACAGTAGACACTAACACAACATTGTAAAACAACTATAACCCCCCCAAAAAATGTGCTGCCTTACTGTATTTTAAGAAATTGAAAATGATGTATGTTCTTACAAATAATGTATTTATATGAACCACATTTATATATACACAATGGCAAAGTTTTAAGTTATGAGTTAAAACAAAAAGTTGAGATCTAGGGAGATAATATTTGAGCTCAGTATAGAAGGTCAATTAGAAAATGATATTGATATACTTTACAAGGTATTTAAATAATAGGTAAATTGCAGCAAAGTAGACTGACTTTCAATAATGGGCTTCAGTGACTTGGAAGTCATCATATAATCACTGGAGAAAAAAGATTTTATCAAATTATTAATATTTGTTTTGCATTTCAATGTATATATTAATGTTCCTAAATTTAGGATTAAGAAATTTACAAATTTCTTTGTAAAAGAGGAACACTTAAAGAATGGTGGAACAAGGACCTTGAAAAACTCACATTCCATAAAAGCAATGAGAAAGCTTGTAAAAATTGTGAAAATCAACTTTTCAGAACTCTGAGATTAACCAAAGTGTTTCAGCAATTTGAGGTGCTATTATTTAAGAAAAGCCTCCTGAATATAGGCAAGAACAGCACGATTGGAGGCATTTTAACTTGGCCCATTCCTATACCTCTTTTCTCAAGTGACGTGATGACCTTCAAGACCAGCAGCATCGTAAACATAGTAGCTGTGAAAACTAGAACCTAACAACCACTGAAGAAAGCTGAAGGCTTTGTGTTTTCCCCAAAGCCCTATATACTAAAGACTGTTACTTTTGAACCTCATTTAGTAGCTCCCTGAAAAACTTCATTCACAGGATCTGTGTTATTTGACCTGATTCAGTGCTCAAGAAGTAATAACCTCATCACCTGGACTTTTTGTGAAACGATCAGTGGTGATTATTTAACTTCACAGCTGTCTGAGGAGCTGATACAAGTTGGGGTAAGCAAGATACAGGTCAAAAACTTAAGAGGAAAATATGGGGAATGAAATGTCTGTAAGGGCCTTTGTAAAACACCAACATGTTTCGGGAAATCTAGAAGGCCACACTTTCGTGCAGGGCTGTGCATATGCCCAGGAAAGCCTTAAGAAAATTCTAAAGTATCACCTCTGACTGATTTTGAGACTCTTACAATGAGAAAGTGAAGGCTAAGGCATAGTTGTTCCACAGTTGCTGGAACACTGAAGACATGGCTCCACACACATAGATCTGCACAGTAAAGAGTGGGAGGTATAGTGATTAAAACATTTAAGGATCTCTCTGTCCAATCATTAGCTGACAACTAAGCTAACAAAGAAGAGACTTTAATGGCTTCACACAACATGGAATGAGTAGAGAAATAGTTCAAGAAAGTCACTAAACAAACAAACAGCAACACTGACAACAATAAAAACCAGCAACAACACAACCCTGGGTGGGAGTGGGGGAATCTGATTTCCACAGTCACCGCGTTATATAATTCAAAAGGTACACTTCTCATAAAACAGTTATAAGATACACAAAGAGAAAATTATGACATGTAAAAACAAAGAAGATACATTCCCTGAGGAAGCACAGATGTTGCACTTACAAAAAAAAAAGGCTTTTAGTCAGCTATTACAAATATGTTCAAAGAACTAAAGAAACTAGGTCCAAATAATTAAAAGAAAATGTGAGACTGATTTCTCACTACAGAGAATATCAACAAAGATATATATATATATAAAGATATGTATATGTACACATGTATATGTATACTAGCACATAGAAAAAGAAGCAGTAAACTTAAAAATACATCAGTTGGAATGATTCAGTCCAAGGAACAGAAAGAAGAATGAAGAAAAATTAACAGAACCTCAAAGACCTGTAGGATACCATCAAACATACCAACATATGCATAATGAAATCTCTGAAGAAAGATAAATGGGCAAAAAGAAAATCTGAAGAAATAGAAAATGTTTCAAATTTGATTATAAACATTAATGTACAGATTCAAGAATTAGACACATATTAGTCAAGCTGTTGAAAATCAGATACAATGAGAGAATCTTGAAAGCAACAAGAGAAAAATTATCACTTACAAGGGAACCCCAATAAGATTAAGATCAGATTTCTTATCATAAACAATGGAAGTTGGAAGACACTGGGACAGTATAATCAAAGCACTAAAAGAAAAAGACTATCCACAAAGAATTCTTTATCCAGCAAGTCTCTCCTTCAAAAATTAAGGAGAAATTGAGACAGTCTGAGACAAAGGCTGAGAGAATTTGTGGCTAGCAAACCTGCCCTATAGCAATACTAAACTGAGTCCCATGAGTTGAAATTATAGTTCATCAGAGACTGACCTGAATCCACATGAAGAAATAAAGAGCACAAGCAAAGGTACCTATACAGGTAAATATAAAGGACAATATAAATGTATTTTTGTTTGTAAACTTTTCTTCTCGCATATCATTTTAAAAAACTATCGGTGCATTAAGTAATAGCTATAAAACTATGTATCAGATTATAATGTATAAAGAAGTAATTTTATGACATAGTACAAAGAAGATGGGTAAATACAGACAAAGTTTTTGTATACTATTGAAATTAAATTGGTATTTAATCCTAAACTGTTTTACATTGAGATGTTATTATTTCTAGGGCAACCACTAAAAATAACTCAAGAAAATATAGCAAAAAAAAAAAAAAGAAAAAGAAAAATTGATTAAAAGGTAACTAGATAATGTGTATTTAATTCCTTCCAAAAAGGAGTAATTAAGAAATAAAGAAACAAAAATGACAGAAGACATATAGAAAATAAGTAGTAAAATATCAGATATAAATCCTACCTCATCAGTAATTACAGTAAATTTAAATGAATTAAACATTCCAACTAAAAGGCAAGATTGTCAAAATGAGTTAAAAATTCATGATCCAATAACTCCAATGCTGTCTACAAGAAAGACACTTTAGATTCAAAGACTATCAGTTGATAGCAAAAGCATGAAAAAATATATCATACAAGCGGTAATAATAATGATAACCTGGTGTGGTCATATTTTAGGGAGTGAGGTATAGAAGTGATGGTTTGAGACTTGGTACTAGAAGTAGAGATTATGGAAGAGTATAGTTATGGTTCATGTTATGATAGTCCTTAAATATTCAGTATAACATATAACTTAGGTAATAAGATCTAGAGTCTAACCATGAGAGTGGATATTTGAGGTGGACGGAGTAACTGACTATTTGAAGCATGGTGGTAAAGAAGCAGAGTCAAAAACAGATACAAGAGCCTGTAAGTTTTCTGTTATCTTGATCCTTCATGAGCTCTTATCATTAACAATTGAATATGTCAAAACGCCAAAGCTGAGAATTGCTGCTCTACAATTCCAGCCTACCCATCAATCTTATCAAGAAACTTGGATAACAGGAGTGATGTCAGCATCATGTAGCATAAGACATCCTTCCTTTTTGTCCCACTTTTAACAACTAAAATCCAGCATCCATCAAAGAAAAAACGCTGTAGGAGTTGTAAGATCTGGTACCATATGCCAGGGGACCTGGGAGGAGTCTCATCTACTCATAAATCAGATAATAGGCAGACAGACCTTGGTATGGGCTGTGGAAATGGCAGGAACCTATGAACTGGTTTCAGCCCCTCTTGACCATGGTTGGGAGTACCTGGATTATGCTGATTTGGGCAGATAGCCACAGATCAGAGAACCTTTGTAGAAGTCCAGGTTTCCTAAGGAAAGATTCCAGCATTCTATTAGAGAAAAAAAAGAGTTTGGACACATTGGAGAGGATAAGAAGAAATTTGTCAGTGCCACCTCCCCCTTCAGCATGGGGCTGAATTAGTCCATGGTAACCTCCCCCACAAAGGGAAAGTGAGAGTAGTGAGCGAATACCCAGTTTCCCCAATTGCTCAGCACATTTCTGGAGAAACCTGTTTCTCTCCCATAATACCCAGAGTATTGAGGTGGGATCTCTTACTGGAGGGAGAAAGGAGTTTGGAAAAGAGGAAGATAAGACTATCAGGACATTAGAGGGACACAGTTCTTCCTGGCTGCATTCAGGACTCTAGCAGGAAGCCTGCCTATGAACTACTGGACAAACCTCACTCAAGGATCCCCTCAATTGTACTGTGGGCACTTTCAATGCCTTGAGTGCCAAACCCACATGTGGCTTCTTGTGCACATTCCTGAGGGCATTAGCAAGAGCAAGCTCAGTTAGATAGGGACGCTATGCAAAGAACAGGCCACAGTCTGTGGCCAAAGGAGACTACAAATTTGAGTGCTAGAGCACCTTCAGGCAAAAAAAAAGAAAAAAAAAAAAAAAGATTTTCAGCAACTGGACTGATGAGTTATAAGGACAAGAGAAGACATGAAAGCTTAAGAAATTCTGCTATAATAAGGAGCAGGAAGCATGGACCAGGTGTATCCATACCTCTCCCTGGAAAGCTTTAGATATAAGCAGGACCAACAAAAGGATCTCTCACCTTAAGGCCAAGGAAACAGTAGAAACTATCAGTGAAACTAAGAGATGTTTTTGAAAAGATAAACCAAATTGGTGACCTTTAGCTAGACTAAATTTAAAAAATGACTCAAATAAATATAATCAGGAATGAAAAAGGAGACATTACAACCGATACCAGAGAAATTTAAAGGATTAAAAGAGATTACAATTAACAGTTATACACAAAAAATTGATAACCTAGAATAAAAGGATAAATTCCTAGAAATGTAAAACCTACCAAAGTTGAATCATGAAGAAATAGAAAATATGAACAGATGAATAATGAGTAAGGAGATTGAATCAGTAATCAAAATTTCCCCAAACAGAAAAGCCCAGGACCAGATGGCTTCACTAGTGATTCTTCCAACAATTTAAAGAAGAATTAATGTCAATTCTTTTCAAACTTTTCCAGAACATTGAAGAGAAGTGATTATTCTCAAACTCACTTACAAGATTGACATTTCCCTGATACCAAAGTCAGATAAGACAAGAAAACTACAGACAAATATCCCTGATGAATATAGGTGCAAAAATTCTCAACAAAATATAAGCAAACCAAATTAAACAACATATTTAAAGGATTATTCACCACGTTTAAGTGGGATTTATCCCTGGGACAAGAACGGTACAGCGTACAAGAATTAATTATATGATATAACAAATTTAGCAGTGTGAAAGATAAAAATGATACAACCATCTTAATTGATGCAGAAAAGCATTTGACAAAGTGTAACAGCCTTTCATGATAAAAACCCTCAACAAATTGTGTATAGAAGGTATATACCTCAACATAATAAAGACCATGTACAACAAACCCACACCTAATATCATATTCAACAGTGAAAATGTAAAAGCATTTCCTCTAAGATCAAGAACAAGATAAGCATGTTCACTCTCACCACTCTTATTCAACATAGTACTAGAGCGATCAGGTATGATAAAGAAATAAGAGCAATCAGGTAAGATAAGTAAGAGGTATCCAAATTGGAAAAGAAGAAAAATTGTCATTATTTGCAGATGATATGTTCTATTATATAGAAAATTCTAAAGGCTAAACTAAAAATTGTTGCAACTAATCCAAAAAATTCAGTAAAGTTGCAGGATACAAAATCAACATACAGAAATCAGTTGCATTGCTATACACTAACAATAAAATGTTTGAAAAGAAATAAAGAAAACAATCTCATTTAAAACATCAACAATAATAAAAATACTTAGGAATAAATTTAAGGAAGTGAATGATCTGTGCAATGAAAACTACAAGATTTTGATGAAAGAAGCAGATATCCTATCGAAAGAGTTAATATTGTTAAAATGAACATACTAACAAAAGTGATATACAGATTCAATGCAATTCCTATCGCAATTTAATGGCATTTTTTACAGAAATAGAAAAATCGATCCTAAAATTCATTAGGATTAGAACAACAAAAGACCCGGAGATCCAAAACAATATTGAGAAAGGTGAACAAAGCTGGAGGCATCACACTTTGTGATTTTAAACTTTATTATGGCTATAGTAATCAAATGGTATGTTACTGGCGTAAAAATAGGCACATAGACCAACAGAATAGAATCGAGAGCCCAGAAATCAACCTCCACATATATGATCAACTAATATTTGACAAGGAAGCCAAGAGCACTCTGTGGAAAATAAGAGCCTCCTTAATAAATGGTGCTGGGAAATCTGGATAACCACATGCAGAAAAATGAAGTTGGACCCATACCTTACACCACTCATAAAAATTAACTTGAAATATATTAAAGACTTAAACCTAAGACTGTGACCATAAAACTCTACAAGAAAAAGAAAAATAGGCAAAACACTCTTTGACATAGATTTTGGTGACTTTTTTTGGATTATGACACCAAAAGCACAAAAAACAAAAGTGAAAATCAACAAGTGGGACTACATCAAGCTTAAAATCTTCTGCACTACAAAAGAAACAATCAACAAAATGAAAAAGCAATGTACAAAATGGGATAAAATATTTGCAAACCATATATTGGGTAGGGGTTTATAAACAAAATATTTAAAGAACTCATGCAACTCAACTAACAATGACAAAAAAATCCAATTTTAAAATGGGCAGAGGAACCAAATAGACATTTTTTCCAAAGAAGACATCCAAATGGCCAAGGTGCATAAAAAGATGCTCTACATTACTAATCAGCAGGGAAATCCAAATCAAAACCACAATGAGGGCTTCCCTGGTGGCGCAGTGGTTGAGAGTCCGCCTGCCGATGAAGGGGACCCGGGTTCGTGCCCTGGTCCGGGAAGGTCCTGCGTGCCACGAAGCGGCTGGGCCCGTGAGCCATGGCCTCTGGGCCTGTGCGTCTGGAGCCTGTGCTCCGCGACGGGAGATGCCACGGCAGTGAGAGGCCCGCGTACCACAAACAAAACAAAACAAACAAACAAAACCACAATGAGATATTACCTCACACCCATTAGAGTGTCATAAAAAAAAAAAAAAAGACAAGAAATAGTGCTAGCAAAGATGTGAGGAATAGACAACACTTTGAACTGTTGGTGGTATATTGGTTCAGCACCATGAAAAACAGTATGGAGTTCCTCAAAAAATTAAAGATAGAACTACCATATGATCTAGCAATCCTACTTCTGGGTATATATTCAAAAGAAATGATGACAGGACGTTGAAACTATATCTGTGCCTCTGTGTTTATTGCAGCTTTATTCACAGTAGCCAAGATATGGAAACAACCTATATGTCCATCAGTGGATGAATGGATAAAGATGTGGTGTGAGTGTATATTATTCAACAATGAGAAAGAAGAAAATCATTCAATTTGAGACACCATGGATGGCCCTTGAGCTCATTACGCTAAATGAGGTAAGTCAGACAGAGAAAGACAAATACTGTATAATATCATATATATGTGGAATCTTAAAAATCAAAACTCATAAAAACAGAGAATGGAATGGTGGTTACCAGGAGCTGGAAGTGGGGGAAATGAGAAGATGTTAGTCGAAATGTACACATTTGCAGTTAGAAGATGACTAAGTTCTGGAGATCTGATTTGTACACTGTGATTATAGTCAACAATACTGTATTGTATACTTCAAAGTTGCTAAGGGAATAGATCTCAAATGTTCTCCCCACAAAAAAGCAGTAAGTATGTGACTTGATGGAGGTGTTAGCTAACACTATGACAATAATGTCATTGCAATATATAAATTTATCAAATGAACTCATTGTACACCTTAAACTTGCACAATGTTACATGTCAATTATATCACAATAAAAAGTGAGATTATATATGTGAAATGCTCCTGTAAAAGGAACTTGGTTATATCATGTTTGAAATGTGATAGTATTCCTCTTTTGAGAGTGTGTCTGTGTTTATAAGTATTCTTCCTATAATTACCATTATATTTATGTTTCTCAAAATGGTGAACTCACAGAATGCCAGCAGATATATCTACAGACCTTCGTGATTAAGAAGCACTGTATTAAAATCTAATGGCTTTTGAGTCTAAACCTAACACAAACTCTAGTTAAGAATTGGGTTACAACAGTAGGTTATAATTTGAGCATCCTGATGACCCATAGGATGTTAACTTTTCATGGAGAATTTGCACACCACAAAAAACATGCCCATATACACTTCTAGGCTAACATATGCCCAGTAACATATTTCTTAGAAGCATAATTTAAATAGGTAATCAGGTCTCCAGCTATAAATAAGAATAGCTCAACTAGTAAAAGAAGCTTCAAATAAAGCAAACATTAAGGGGGAAAAAAAGAAAGAAATCGAAGTACAGAATCATAGTAAGAAAAGAATAGTAAGCAGGACCTACAGAAATTCTCTGATCTCCCAGGGCACCTTGGGTACTGAAAAGGAAGTAAGATATTGGTGAGACTACTGAATAGGATTATGAAAGGAAATATCCTGGACACTCTTGCTTTTCTATTTATCACAGAGATTATCATTTTTTGGAGACTATCTGATTCTCCATAAAATTAGTTTATTAAAATTTTCACATGATTTATATTTTCATACAAATCCATTGAAATTTTAATAATGCAAGTGTTCATGTTTTCAAATAAAACAATCTGCATGGATGTTTGAGTGGATTTTTTTGTTTATTTCTTGGGTAAATCAAGCATTGCTCATTAACACTGAACATACAAATTACATAGTCTTTCCCAATTTATAATTGCTGCTCCTTTCATCTCTACATAACCATAGCTTGCATCTCCTTTGTATATCTGCTGGGTAAGAGACCCTGACATCTTATTCCCTGATAACTTTCCCTTGGTGCAACTCTGTAGAGAGAATCTCCTTATAACTCCTAATTTTTCCCTATTTTTTTGGATTTTTTTTTCATTTGCTTCTAAACTATACTGGTTGCCTCAATGCTGTATCAAAGAAAAAAATATACTTTTCATTTTATGAGCTGATTGAGGGAGGCCATTTTCTTTTCTTCTTTCTGACAGTAGAACTTGGCATTGATGGCTTCTTATCAATAGGTTAGATTTGTTAAAGAAGGTCAATTAGAGAATAGAAACAGTTACCTTGATCTTTGGAAAGAAGTTAACTTTTCAAATACACTAATAAATGTATATTTCAATCTAGAAAAAGTGTGCCTTTTGCATGGAATCACAATAAACCAGATAATATCTGAATTTTGTATTTCATATTGTTTGTCAAAGATAAGGAATTCTCTAAGTACAGGCATGAAAGATTTAGCAAAAGAGGACAGAAGTTAAACACAGGGTTGTTTCTGTACAAAAGTCAAATTATACATTTTTATAAGAAATGAGAAATTAAACTATATAATCATATATGTATTGTTGCTATGCTTAGTGGATATCACTCACTTGCATTCAATTTAGTCTAGGCTATATTTTGGGAAGATTTCTGTCCTTCCAGATACTTATTAAAGGAGAAACATGAAAAATGATACAGAACTAAGACATAAAGGTAGCAACTTCACAAAGAAGAATGAATCATTGCACATTCAACAATGGATCTCATCAAAATTGTTCTTAGCATCACATACTTTACATTCAATGGTCAATCTATGAACAAACTAGTGACTGAGCTATGGGTTCCCCATCTCATTTACCACAGCAGAACTATATCTTTCGCATTTCAAGAAAATTACAGAAAAAAACCAAAAAGCTAGAAAGAGAGATGACACCCGTGACATTAAAAAAAGTATACTGAAGATGTGCAGCCAACAGCTCAACTTACAATTAATGCAGCACAGATCGATGTCTGACTTTTCCTGGTACAATATCTGACTGAACCTAAAATAAGATCTGATGGGAATGCACCAAAAACATGAACAAATGCACACCAAAATAGGTTTTATTATTAATTATAACTGATGCATAAATCATATATATTTCAGTTATATACATATATATGTATTTCTCTATGGCTCAACTTTAATTCAGTGCAAATTTGTAAATATATAGCATTTGTTAATCTGAACCATTACTAAGATGAATCTATAATTTATATCTGAGCTAATACAATGCATTTCTCTCAAGGTGCTTATTCTTGGCTATAATCACTTCTCTCTGGGGTATCTCAACTAGGTAGACTTACCCTGAGGTAGCTATCAGAACTACAAACTTCAGATTACATGTTTGAGTATGTATATGGATAAAGGAGAAAAGGGACTGATAAAAACAGGTTGAGAAAGGAGGTATATCATTAAAGATAAACCTGAATCATATAGAATATCCTAGGAGTACTCTGAAAATTAGGTTACCTTATAATCTTGCAATCCTATAGGTCAGTGATCTTCAAAATGGGGAAAAATGTGACCCAGAAAGCACAAGAAAAAAATTCCAGGATTTCTATTCATATTTACTTTTTCAACTTATATTGCTATACAACTATATTAATATTATAGAAAATGTCTTTTAATTAATGCTAATACATATACTGACAGGGCCTACCCAATTTTTTTGTTTGGGGATCATTGCTAGACTTTACCAATTGACCTGTATCTGGCATCACTCACAGGAGGCAGGTTGAAGAAAGATAGATTTATTAATATTTCCAAGAAAAATATTCATAATCAACAAGTTATATTAGAACAATAAATATGGACTCACAACTCAATGGATATGTGCTTATCACTGATAAGGATATAGTTATCTGGTTTGATTCCCTGTTGCTGATTTTGAAGGCCTAGTTTCTAAATTTATAGTACAGACCTAAAATCTATCCTAAGAGATTCATATTATGCAGTTAATGATAATGGTGAGGGTGGTGAAGACATTTTTTGTTTTTTTGTCTGCTCATTCTTAAGAAATCAGTATAAAGTATGAAAGAAAAGAAAAATTCTGGAAAGAGTTATTTGGTTGTGACTGTGAATTTGTGTTCATAAAGCACATAATTTTGAAATAAACACAAACACATAGAGGTCATTTGGAACTTAATATAAAATAAAAATTTATACACAATTTGTAAAATTTGTTCAAAATTAACATTTATATAAGATACAGTTAGGAGACATATTACTGAAAAAAAATGGTAGCACAGAAAACAGAATGCCACTTTTCATGGGTTCTACTTTTACCTTAAAAATTTTTTAAATACTGTACTTAAAAAAGAGCTTATAGTAGGAGGAATATGTAGGTTAGGAAGAGAGTTGGAGTAAAGTCTACAAAATAAAATATCAATATGTTTTTATATTTTCACTCTTGAAAAACATAATTTGGAAGATGTACTTGTGAATATACTCTGAGTTGAAGCCCATGTTCATATGTTTTAATGAACTTCTATAAGTTTGCATTATTTGAATTTTGTTTATCATACTACCCCGTTCTAGTATTCCTGAGGAGTGAGGGGCATGACCTTTGAGAGGCGCTAACCTGAGTTACCTCTACGATCTTCCTCTACTACCTCCACTACCATTCATTACCTTAGGTTGAAACTCCTTGCCACTGTGAGCCATCTCTGTTGATGGCATGCCTTGTAGTGGGAAAAGGTTGAGAAACCTTGTAGAGCCAGGGTGCCCTGTTTCATTTTCAGAATACTCCTTGCTATCAAACTTGGATAAGAGTCTACCTTTTAACACATCTCTAGACAGAATTTAGAGTAGCAGATCTGCTCTCCTACTCTCAAACCTAGGCAAGACTGCTAGCTATCCACTTTGGTTGGGATTTAAGAGTGGTCTACAAAAATGTACCTCTCCTTTCCTACTGAGTCAATAATCATCACTATCCTGTCCTTTTTATTTATCCTCTTTTATCAGTCAGGGTCCAATCAGAATATAGAAAACACATAGTAATTTGAAAAGGGAGCATTTAATACAAAGAATTATTAACTATAAGATGAGACTATCTGTAAAGGAGTAAAGAGAACCCTAATGACTGGGGCTGAGAGAGAATATCCAAGGAAGAACTGACTTGGAAGGGGAGTCTTCCTAAACCTAGGATTCAGATCTTGTTGGAGAAAGTGTGGTTGCAGCCCATCTCATGATGGAGAAGTTTTCTGTGTTGCCTGGACAACAGCTGGTGCAGAATCACCGGGCAAGCTATAAATGCCACTCAGTAGTGTAGGTAAACCAAGACTGTCAGCCACAGTGACCAGCCAAGACAGGAAATACTTTTCTGGGGTGCAAGTACACAGTTAACCATGGTTGGGATTGGCAAGTAGGAAACACACCTACTGAGTGCTGGAAGCTGAGGCTACTGGGGGGCCTGCAAGGCTCCCTGGGAATATGCCTGCAGTGGACTATTGACCACTATATGATGGGAAGGCATTCACAGTGCCGGGTACCATTGGACACCCCTCGTATGCGTTGCTGACAGCCACTCAGGAGGAGCAAGAAGAAAACCAAAGCACACTAGAACTAGAAAAAAAAAACCTTTCTTCCATCAGTGTTAGTTCTTTGCACAGTACAAAATGAAACTTAGTTCCAGCTGTAAAAGAAAACTATTTAAATGGTCCAGGTCCATTTTTGCAAAGTCAATGAAATGAGGATTTGAACCTGAGAGGCAATAAAGTGACAACTTGAATATTTGTTTTAGTTTTGTTCCTGATTGTCTGTCTGTTTTTCCCTTTTCCCACCCACATAGACTGTGAAGATTTTCTTCCTTCCCCTCATCTTCAGCATCTAGCACAATGTTTTCTATAAAGTGGGATAATATTAGGTTTGTTATTGAAATAAAATTCTATACCACCCAACATAGCACAATCAGTGTAGCGGTTAAAATCTCAGATATGGAGCCAAATTATGAACATACAAATCCTATCTCTGCCATATTCTAGTTACATGACTGTGTTCTGTGTTTCCTCGTCTGTGATTTGAGGACAATAATTTTGCCCACTTCATAGGCTTGTTGTGTGGATTAAATATACCTACAACGTAGTGCTCTGTAATTGCTAGTTAATATTATAGTTGACCCTTGAATAATACCAGTTTGAACTGTGAGGGTTCATCCACTCATATGCACATTTTTTTTTCAGTAAATATGTACTACATTACTATACTATCTGCAGTTGGTTAAATCCACGGATGCAGAACCATAGATATGGAGGGCTGGCTGCAAAGTTATACTTGGATTTTCCACTGCATGGAAGGTCAGTGCCTTTAACCCCTGAATTGTTCAAGGGTCAACTGTATTATTATTTCCAATTTATTTTTTATCTTTCCAAACATCTAACATAATTCCTTTGTACTCAGCAATACTTAATAAATACTGTTGAACAGATGAATGAATGAAGGCCGATGGATATTCATGCATTTTTTTTGAATCATACACTTAAGGAATGAATAAGAGGAATAGAGGAATTATTCTGGCTTTGGAAAGTGCAATTCACTGTCTACTAACTACTTAGCACTCTGTCTTCATTCTTCAGTACATTACCTCCCAAATAGTTTGGTGGCCAATGCAATAGTGTCACCGGTTTTACTTGGATTAGAAGACCATCTATCCTGAGACCACAGAGCAATGATAACAGAGGGAACACAGGTTGCTTGTTCTCCTTGTTATTCTTGGAGAGGGGTGCTGGTGGTGGGGAGGGAGTGTATGAAGAAGAGAAACTATTTTCAAAATATCCTAGACTTTGTCATTAGGATCAGGTTGTCTGTGGTACAAAATACGTACAAAATAGTCTTTCTCATGCAAAGAGTCAGTTCCTTGCTGATTCTCCTCATTTTTAGTTTCTCACTTCTCTACACAGACCACCCCCCCAATTAAATAACCAGTTGCATTTGCTGCATTCTACTTGTAATTATAACTCATTACTCAGTTGGAGATACTTCTTTTCTCCTTCCTTTTGTTCAGCTACATAATCTTTTTTTTTAAAGAATATAAATAAAAGCAATCAGATTGTCTTTATTGCTTCTCTTATTACACAATCATAGTGAAAGAATTACAGGTGTCTCTTATCCCTCATTTAATCTTTTATCTTGTATTCATTAACACATCTTTACTGCCCAGATATTCCTATATCTGTTCCTTCATTTTTAGATTATTTTTATCAGTACTGAGCTCCACTTTTTTATACCTCTAAGTAACTCTTTCCCATCTGTGGTGAGTTGAATAGTGTCCGGAAAAAAAAGTTCTAATGTTTTACAATTTAATTTTTACAATTCACATTTAGTTATAAAATTATGTGGAGTACTTTTTCTGCATGGTTTAAGGTTAGAGTCAAGATTCATTTTTTTTAATGGATCAACACATGCTTGCCATTGAAAAGATCATTCTTTTAAATCTTCAGTCCAGTGCCAATTTAGACAAAATCAAGACAACTATTTCCACAATTAGATAGTAAGCTTAAGAAGGGAATGGTAATGTCTTATAACTTGTGTTTTTCTGAGTATGTCATCAGCACTGATGATGGCTGAAAGTGGTCAGAGAAGAAATCGTTTAGTATATACTGCTTAGCATATTAGAAACTTTTTAATTGTTTATTCTTTTCAGAATAAACAAATACTTTTCTACTCTGAAACTACATTTTATTATTCCACCTGATGAACTAAAAAGCATTACATTTTTAAACTGAGTTTATTGTTAGTTTCTTTTTTCTTTGTTTCTGGGCATTTACTAAATTAGTTAAGCATTGATAATACTTGTGTATTCACAGAGGCTTGCACATAGCAGATACTAAAGAAATATCTTTGTAATGCATAAATAAATGGAAAACCCCATTTTCCAGATACTTCACTCATAAAAAAGAAAGATAAATGTGTCAAAATCAAAACATAAAGATAAAAGAAATATTTTTTAACTTTCTAAGTTACATATGCCAATTTATTTTATTGCACGTTTATATGTTTCTGGGTAGGCATGTATGTATGTTTGTATATATCTTGCTATACAATCCTTCATAAAAATAGCATTTCTGCAGGTTAAGGATATATTTTAATATATCTATGTAGCACAATAAAATGTCACGTTTCCTGAAAGACAATTCTATAATGAGAGTTGACAACACTAAATGCTGTATAACCATGCTCTGGGATGTTTCCTCTTTGCAAAACTGTTACCATGATAAGGTCTGAGAACATTCTTAAATTACGGAAAAATCGTTTATCAAAATTTAAAATGCTACTTTAAAAATATGTCAGTGAAAAGTCTAGTAAGGATATAATCCAGCAGAATTCATTCATTCATTCACTCATTCATTCACTCACAGTGTTAGGATCTGAGGGTAAAATGATAAATGATATTGATGTGCTTCTTACTCTCATACATCACTCTTTCATGGAAAGGAAACCAATTTAGGTTTCTGAATGACAGGTGAGAGACAGGTAAATTTTGAGGTCAGGTATGCTAAGGGGATGCATATTTAGTTGGGGTTTCTACCTTCAAGATAGAGATCCTTCTTCTCCCCCCATCTCTCTCAAACATAATTTCCTTTCTTTAGCTCAAGTTGAGAGCTGAGTTACTATAGTTACTTATAGTTACCTATAGTTACTTATGGCGAATGCATACAAACACTAATAAAGTACATCTAGAAGTCTTTTTATTCAGCTTATTGAATATGCATTGCCAAAATTCAGGTACCATATAGAATAAAATATAATACACTTGATATATGGCCCTTCATACTCAAGGTATCCCAAAGCACTTTACAGAGCAATGACTTAGATGCAGTGATTGTGTTGGCAAACTTGACTGTCATTACTAACTCAGCAATAGATCACAGTATAGCCTTGAACATTATAACCTATTTGAGTGAGAGAAGAAAAGTTAGTTAAAATTTTAAGAATTATACCCTGATAGATTTGTTAAATGACTTCCTATATTGTTATTTTTCTCCTAAGTCTGATGCTTTATTTAAACAGCAGATTATTCCTTTTTTAAAGATTTTAGCAATAAGATAGCACAGGCAGTAGTGCCACAATTTTCATTAGATTATATATTCAAGGAAGAATAAACTAATAATTGGAAATTAGAATCCAGTTCAAGTTTTGTAGATTTAAATCTATTTTGTGCCAAAATTTTCCTTCATTCCAAAGATTAATCTGAGAAAAGTTATTATTACTTTTTTTTGGCAGGGGAGGGAGTATCAAGTACTGAAAAATATTGATATATGTGTATTATAATAAATTACTTTTATTGATGTCTATGATAGATCAATCTAGGAATTTCATATTTTTTACTTTCAATCTTCATAACAACCCAATGAGATATATATTATTACCTTCATCTTTCAGGTGGAGAAACAGGTGCAAAAGATAAGGGAACTCACTCAAGGTCACATTATTAATAAGCAGGAAAGTAGTATTTAAACCTAGTTCTGTCTCGCTTCAGAGTGTATGATCCTTCCCCTACGTGAACCAGTCAATGAAGTGTAAAGATAAGGAATATGTTGATTCCTTTGTGTTGAATGTTTCATTCAAAACTGAAATTAGAAAATATTTGAGTTGCAAATGTGTCTAGGCTAAGATTATATCTCAAATATAAAACATAAAATACTAATTAAGATGATGTCACAGTAAGAAATAAAACTATCTTGAAACTTTCCAAATAATTTCAGACACTTTCAGTGTTCAAAAATAGTCTCTGTGACTGCTTGTTCTAGAAGCAAACCTGTCCAACTGGATGTGAATCAACGTGAGGACAAGCAAAGTCTAATTGTTCCCTCGAATACAGTTATTTGACTTCATATAGCATTTGGTCATGAAAATAAAATTGTATACTTAAATATTTACTCATTGTCTATTAGATATAAAATTCTATGTTATGGATTGTGGAATTACAAATATGAACTAAATATAGATACAGCTCTCAAGAGACTTACATTCTAGTTTACTTGTACACAAATTTCAAAATATAAGAATTAATAAAATGAAAGTACAAAGGAAAAAGTACTGAAAGTACAATTGTACAAATAACGTACATTTATGCCATGTTCTCTATATCGATTAATAACATCACCATATACACAGTCAGACACTTAACGCGAGTGATCCCATGACACTTAGTTATGTTCCAGATTTCAGTTGAACACTCACCTCCCCCAGCCTCACACCCACTGAGCTTTATAGAAATCCATACATTGCTTTATGTACCTTCACTGTATCTTCTCTAATTATATCTCACTAGACTTTAAGCATCACAAGAACAGTATCCAGTGTATAGTAGCTGCAAAATACATACTAGTAAAATGAATTAACAAATGCATTCATTTTTCTACCTCTCATCAAGACTGTCACTTAATTAGTTAAAATTGAGCTCCATGAAAAATAATCTGTCAATATTGCTTAGCAAAATTTTATAAGGGATTGCAGAGAAGACAGTTTGTCTTATCCCCTCAATGTCCATCTTATTCTGTTGGGCATAAGCTCACTTGCAGAGTGCGGTAGATAGAACAATGACCCCACGAAGGTGTCTGTGTCCTAATTTCCAGGACATGTGAGTACTTACCTTATATGGCAAGAGGGACTTATATGATTAAGTTAAGGATCTAGAGATGGATAGATTATCCTGGATTGTCCTATAGTCCACTGTAATCACAACGTTTCTTATAAAAGGGAGGCCACAATGTCTAAAGCAATAGTAGATGTGACCCGATGGAAGCAAGCAGTTGAAATGATACAAGGAAGGATCCATGAGCTAAGAAATGCAAGCTACCTTCAGAACCTGAAAGAAGGCAAGAAAAGCAGATTCCCCCCTCAGGGCCTCCAGGAAAAAACAGCCCTGCTAACACCTCAACTTCAGCCCAGTGAACCTGATTTTGGACTTCTGACTTCCGGAACTTTAAGAGAACATACTTGTGTTGTTTTCAGCCACTACATTTGTGGCACTTTGTTACAGCAGCCATAGAAAACTAGTACATATAGTGACTGTCACATTATAGAAAAGAAATACATATTCAGTAAATAAATGAAGGGAAACCTTGAGGACAAGTATACCTGAAGATGTAACTGGAGAAACAGTGAAATGACAAAGTCAGTGTAAAGAGTCCATAGTCACAGATTATTTCTGCATTTTTTTTTGAAATGTAGGTTAGAAATAATTTTAAGAAAAAATACAGATAGGAACAGAAGTACTTGGTGATTGAAAGGTATAGAATGGAAGCAGCGTTTCTTAAAGTGTAGCATGTACCAGAAATACCCCACTTCCCGATTTCTGATGCAATGGTTCTGGGATGGGCCTGAAGCTGTATTTTAAACAACGCCCAGATGAAGCTGCTGCCGCTGTTCCATGAGCCACACTTTGAGAACCATTAGGATAGAGCAATATCTGTTTTTTTATTTTCCCTATTTTCATCATAAACTAATTTTGATAGCTGGCCAATTTCATGTTTTCAAACATTTCCTATGTGGCTTTTACATTCTGTTCTTCCAAATATTTAAAAATACTTGCGGGCTTCCCTGGTGGTGCAGTGGTTGAGAGTCCACCTGCCGATGCAGGGGACATGGGTTTGTGCCCCGGTCCGGGAGGATCCCACGTGCCGCAGAGCGGCTGGGCCCGTGAGCCATGGCCGCTGAGCCTGTGCGTCCGGAGCCTGTGCTCCGCAACGGGAGAGGCCACAACAGTGAGAGGCCTGCGTACCGCAAAAAATAAATAAATAAAACTAAAATACTTGCATTTTCAAATATATGAGCTTTTTTTCATGTTGTATGTAAAAGATTTATATGTATTTTAAGTTGAAAAAGTATTTAAAACTGCATTATATTCCATGAAATATTTTTAAAAAGGGAGGCTTGCTCTTTATGTACAAAACTCTACTAGAGATCCGAAATCTAAAGATTCAATCTAATTTCTTAAAAAATAGATAAATGGAGACAATTGGAGGAATCATGAAAAAACTTCAACTTTAAAAAAATGTTGCATGAAAAATTTGGATACCACAAGTATATAATCTGTGATTCCATTCCTGTCACTTTCAAAAAGAAGACAAAATTAACTGCTTGTGACAGAAGACAGGATAATCATTTTCTTGGGATGAGGGGCAAATAGGAGCTGGAAAGGAGCCCCAGGGTGACAATGGGGCTGCTGGCAGTGTTCTATTTATTGATTGATATGGTTGCAAGTGCATTCATCAAGCTGTTCACTTACTACCTGAGTATCTTATGCATATATTTTATATTTTAATAAAAATACTTAGTAAAAAAAAGCTGAAAATGGTTTCACATTTGTTTTCTACAGGGTGTTTAGCTTGTGTTTGCATCTTCTTGTGTATATTTCTTTGAAATGATTTCTCTATCGGCAAAGTGATCTGAAATTGATATTGTAACATAAATATTTCCTGAGTTTATTCACTGGCACAAATGATTTTTAAAAACTGAGAAAGTCTATTGCTTTCCAGCACTTTTTATTGGATGTTTAATGTTTTTATCTGCATGAATCTTATCAATGCATCACAAATGTGTACATGAGAAGACTGTATGAGCTCTTTTATGTAAATAAATATCTATTAATATTGCAAGGTAAAATAGAAAAGTTCAAAAAAAGGCAAAGTGCTTTTTGTTTTTAGAATTATTTTACAATATGACAAAATTGAGAACTCATTATTGTATTTATCTTAGTTTTTAAATTCATTCTTTTCCTTCACCTGCCTATAATCTTTTCCAGGAGCATTGTGTCATAGTTAGCTGAATTATAAAGAGGTGAAATAATTGGTTATTCAGTCAGTGACTCTACTGGATTAAAAACAAGACAGGTTGGTAATGATCCAGCCAAAGTGAATAGAAAGAGAACAGGTAAGCACATATGGTACAACATCTGCTTCCAAACTTAGAAAATATCTTCTCTAATCCCTGAAGCTTTCTTGGCTTTTCTTCTTAATTCTCTTTCTTTGCAGAGAGCACTGGGAAAACATACCATGACTATTTTTTACACTTATTATAATTTTTCCAAATATTAAATCACTACAATTTCCATTTCACAGTTTCTGATCCTATCACAAAAGCTTCTGAATACCGAAGCAAATAGATTTAGAATAGTTAAACATAATACTGAATCTGAATCTCAAAGAGAATCTTTCTCTTCTTTAAGTGGATTCAGTCTGTTTTGTTCTTTATCTTTTATGATAGAAAGTAGTTTTGACTTTTTTTAGAAGCCTGTTAATACATTGGAGGAATGTTATACAAACAAGTGTATTATACGTTTTACTTGTATTATTTTTCACTTTCAGCAAAGACAGCTAAATGTACTCAGGCATCATTCTGAACACCGTGCTGCTTTGAAAACACATTTTAATCTTTTCTTTCCTTTCCACAATGACTTTAGTCCACTATCCTCTTAAAAATCTAAGAAAAATTAGTTTTCAAGTATATTGTATTGATTCCTCATAATTCAGAATTTCTGATAATTTAGAAGTTCCGGTTGATCTGTAAAAAGAAGTTTCCTGTTTATTAAATAAATGAAGTAGGTTCTATACACAAGACGTTAGAAGGGATCTTTTGATTGCATAAATATTTACTATCTAATTATTTTAAAATAATAACTTAATGATATTTACTTATGCAGTACTCCAGCCTTTCACAATGATTTTAGTACATTCCCCCAGAGCTATTCTACCTTTTACTGAGCACCTAGCACACCCCGAGTTTTCCTGATATCTATCACATTGACCCTTACAGCTATCTTCAGGGCTTTATCCCCATACACAGACATGAATGTGAGGCTTAGAGCTGGTAAAATGAGTCTGATGTTGTAGAGCTGGAAAAGGAGGGGCTGGCTCTTGATTTCAGTCTCAGTCTCTTTGATTTCATAACCCGTGTACCTCTGAGGGTATGTTAAAATATATATATATATATATATATATATATAATGTATGAATTTTACAATATTTTTTTCCTATTTGAATTAATCAAGGATTAATATGAAAATTCTAAATTCTACATGGAGGGAGGAATATTGCATTTATTTTTTGAAACAATGTAACAACCAACCCTTCAATAACAGCACTGGGGAAATACTGCCTATCAAGAAACTCGGAAAAACATGATACAGGCCAATAATGCAATTCCATTTGGAAGATTTAAACTATCGTGGATTTTCCTTACTTCTAATGATTAAGATGTATTTGGAGGATGCACTAATTCTTTTAAGTTCTCAATTTACAATCAGAAAATCATCTCTTTAGTATTCTAAATGTAGATGTTGTTTGGAAAGAAGTTGTTTACATTTTCTTGTCTCTAAAATGGATCAAATGTCAATGTTTAGTTTACATCAATATTGTTCTTAAAGTTTTCTGTAGTTTTGCCTTCTTTTATATTGTGGCCTCACACAAGAGACAATAGCTTCATAAAAATACATTTCTAACATCTTTATCTTTTGTTGAATTAGCTTTTGAACTTGTGAATTGTTTTTATTTTTTTCTACCAAGAATCAGTCATTTCTTGGTGCACAATAGTTTTTATATGATAAAGTCATAACTAGTAGCTTCCTTTTACTTGTACATCTAATTGGTTCAAGCGACCATGAGTTATAATCAGTAAGTGATCTAAAAACTACTCAAGTGTTCATGCCATTCTTATTAATCCACCATTTTGTATTGTCAGTATCTTCTTCAATATCATCCTCAGATTATTCTATCTCACCTATTGTCTTTCGATGAAGATCTCCAATAAAAATGTAGGCATCCAACATTAGAATAACAGAGGAAAGGAGAGTCTATTCAGAAAGAAATACAATGTAAGTGAATTTGGTATTATAGCACCAGGTGATATAATGCTATTGTACTGTATTCCATACTCACAAAAACATCAATGATTCCTCAAGTGCATTTAGTAAAGAGAAAACAGGATGAAAAAGAGAAAGGAGATGGATGGAAATAATCAGCTCTATTCTTCTCCTGCCAGGCAGGAGTCCTGCTAAGCAGACTCCTTAGGGAGAGAGAGTAACATTTTCCTGCCTGTCCCCGACTAAAGCTGCTGCAGCCCAGATATCTATGGCTTTCCTAGGAAATGTCACTTTTGTGGAGGGAAATATTTAGGGAACTTATACAGCAGCCTGGAACACTATATAATATAAGCACCTTTCTTTGGTAGCAGTGTCTCAATAAAATTTCCTTCCTGTATAGCCACAAGCTTTGCCCATGATGCTGCATCCCTATGGCAAAAATGATTCAGTAGCGTGGAGAGGAAGCGTGGAGTCTATCTTTCTATCTTTTGCCTAAGGTGACTTTACCTTTCCTCAAACATTTATTGAGTGCCCTAAAAACAAGTTTTTTCCCAGTGTGAATGGGATTGGTTAGTAAACTGTAAGTTAAATAGTTTTCAATTATATCACAGATACATATTTGGTTATTTGTTTTATGATTGTTCCATTGGTATTAGAAATGAAATCCATCATAGAAGGTTAGAATGCCTGCCTGTATAAAAGAGTCCAGAGGCTACATTTCAAAATAGGTTCAGAAATTGCATTACTTGAGCACAGTAGGGCCCGAAGTACATAAACTACCTTATCTAATCTCTTCACATGAAAATAGTAGATTCAGCTTTTAAATATAAGGCTGTCTGTATATCTTCTAAAAGCTTATAATTTGCTTTCTACTTGACTATGCACTTTAGCTAATTATTTAAATATGAATTTATTTCTTACATAAATATGCCTAATAGACAGTTAAATAGGCTTTTCCTTGTATAGCAGAGAAACATGTTATCATGCTTCCCCTCACAGACAATTAGCATCTTATTCGAATTAGTAGATAACATGGGTCTACCTCTACTGGTAGACGATGAAGGTGAGTAGAGATGGGTTATTCACCAGTTTTAAAGCTGTGAGTAACACAGAAGTTATAGATATTAGATATTAGATATAGGTATATAACACAAGTTCTATTTTGCTTGTCTCTTTTAAGTTTTCAGCTCTTAGCATACTCTAAGATTAGAATCTTTTTTCTCTCTCTCCACATGGTTGATGGCTACTCAGAAAAGTCTTTAGAACCAGCTCTACTCATTCAGTCAGCCCTGAATTGATGTATATAAATAACGAGGGATAGTAAAGTTTTATGACTCAGCCTGAGATTAAGAGATTTAAATGTAGGATAACTTTACCATTGACTTCTTATCTTGACTATGAAAATCATAAATGAGAAAAAGGTATAACTAGACTAGAATAACAAAAAGCATTACTTTTGTCTATGTAAACAACTTATAAGTTATTTAATTACTGAATCATAAACTGCTAAATCTCAACTTACTTACAAAACAGTAGAGTCACGGATGTAGAAAACAAACTTATGGTTACCGGGGATAAGGAGGGGGGAGGGATGAATTGGGAGACTGGAACTGACATGTACTATGTATAGATAATAAAATAGATAATAGATAATAAATAAGATAAAAAAGATAATAAAAATAGATAATAAATAAGAACCTGCGATATAGTACAGGGAACTCTACTCAGTCCTCTGTAATGGCCTATATGGGAAAATAATCTAAAAAAAAAAAAAAAAGAGTGGATATATATACGTATAACTGATTCACTTTGCTGTACACCTGAAACTGACACACCATTGTAAATCAACTATACTCCAATAAAATTTTTTTTAAATAACAACAAAAAAACAATACACTGCTAAATCTCTTTCCCTCTCTTACTTCTTTTCTTTTTGCCATTCAAGTGCACTCAGTTGAGTGAATTATAATCCATCCTACCTTCTTTGCCCCACAGTAGCTTCTGTCAGAGTTGTCTCAGGACTTTGAGTTCTTGCTAAGTTAATATCTAAGCTACTGCTCAGTCTTTTACTACTTAGATATTTATGTGTAAGGCCTCTTGAGTTTGTAAGTCTGTTCTTATGGAGGGATGACTGACCTTCTAATTAGTTGGGGCTCCTTTCCTATAAATGGTTTTTGATGTTAGCAGAGAAAATGGCATCCCTAAGTAAATCTATTCTCTGGCATTTAATCCCACAAAATTAAATTGCAGTTAAAATTTACATGATCTAAGAAATAACTTTTGCTCAAAGTTAGTTTGGTTTAAAACCGACAACATAAATGGAAAAAATCTGTTATAAGTTTTATAACTTCTACAGTAACTTTTTTTAATTATAAAATAAAATTAAAAAGTAAAAGGTTTTATAGAAAGAGTGATTGATATAAGCACATTTTCCTTTTTTAGAAGCAACCAATTTCATGCATTTTAAAAATGTACACATTTATCAAGCATGAAATGTAAGAGACAAAGAGAAAAACTTGTCATAATATTTACTGATAAAAGTCATGCCCACTATTTTTCAGCTATAGTCAGTTAATATTGTCTGATAAGTATGATAGAAGATACTTGTTACAAATTTGTAACATCATTATACATTAATTGTCTTGCGTATTTTTGCAATGCATTATTTGCTACTGGAGACACATAGAACAAATTATCACTCCTTTGTGTTCATATATATATATAATCATGCCTGGATTAAGAAGTTCAGGTTTTATTTTAAATTATCTTTTCATACTTTGACTTGAATAATTATCTCATTTATAGAGATAAACCTAAATTGGATTTGTTATAAAAATGATCATATCTATTTATAAGGGAAATATATCAGTGCTGTGTATTTATTATTTTTCTTTCATTTATTTTCATATAGCCTGACAAGAGCTTCTCTCAGTATAAAAGCAGATGGCTAATACCAGTCTGAAAGTGCAAAGATAGTATGCCTTGTGAAATAAAAAAATCAACGTGATGTACCTACATTTGCTATTTTTAATAGAGCTGTTTTGTCCTTCTATTTCTTTCCTTTCCAATAAATGATACTTTTACAGTTCACTGGTGGAACAGAGAGGTGGAACTGGGTCTTTGAAGACCTCTGTTGTCGCCTCTATCATTATTTCTGCTCCAATGACAACAGGGAGCATACTGTCAACGTCCTCCAGGTAATACCCTTATTACATGTGTCATTAGAAGATGTTTGCCATATCTGCTTTAACACCACAGACATTTTAAGTAGGTTATTCCATCACTTTGCCATTTTGATTATGACAACAAAATGACACCATATTGAAATGGATTTTGGAAAGAAAGGCTAACTGTCCAAAGAGGTTCATGCTCATTCTAATTAAAATTGGCTTAGGTGGCACAACCTTCATAATTCAGAGTATGACTATGAAGGATATGCATGTTGAAAACCTTCTTTGCTCATTAGTGCTATTTCTGTCAGACACTACTACCTGCTCTTTTCTTAATGAATGCTAAGCCATCTCTTTAGAAGATTGTGCTGCTTCCCTGAACTGAAGGAACTGTCTTATTTCCTCCCAAGTTCGTCAGGAGTAAAATCGGGGAGTCACCTCTTTGACATTTCTCAACCTCTGTACTTATTTATCTCTTTGAGACCCCGCGCTCCAGAGATATCACTGTCTTAATTAAGAAGAAGGATGTGACCATGGTAAATTGACTGATTTCATTGATTAAGGACTAGCTGTACAAGTAACATTGATTTTAACAGTGGGTCTACATAAATGTAATTGTTCGAACATGGGGCTGCATAATTATGGTGATGTACGAGAGTAGTTGGTTTGTCCTTTTCAACCTTCACTAACATTCTTTTGCATGATAATGTACCTTGTGCAATTAGCAGAAATTTTAAATGTTACAAAATGTCTTTTGTGAAGACATGAAATAATAATTATATTCTAATTTAATTCAACAACATCAGTTTTTCTTTCTTTTTATCTTTCTTCTCTCTGTACACATAAGGTAACATATATGGTAACATGAATATGGATTTTTATCTTCTAATTCCAATGATCAGTCCATACAAACATGTACAAACAACCTGTTTTTTAAATTTCAAAATAAATATACTACGTATTTTCTGAAACAAACATTTACTCTTAAATGAATTTTAAAAATAGGTTCTCCATACCAGGGCTTAAATGCAAAGAAAGTATCTATTATCTTTCTACGTATTTATGAAAAAACTATGTAAAGGTCACTGAATTTGTAAAAGATAGATGGTTATTAAATTTTTTATGTTAAATGTTTTTAATAAAGCAAACATACCTAAATCACTATATAAATAAACCAATATAACCATTGCTTTATTTAGTATTACTATATTTAAGTGCGGAAACAAAAATAAAGATTTCCAGGATATCACTGTAAGGGCCTTATCTAATAGGAACTAGAGTTCCAGGTAGATAATATTTGTGTATAGACAGTCAAGTACTTTGATGCTTGTTTAATGAACTAAAGAAAGAGAAAAATTCTAACTTGTATACAGTAAAATTGAAAAAAAATAAAGAGAAAGGAGTCACAAATTTACCTAGATAAAATAATCTTGGTTATTGAATCAGGTGCATTGGATTTTTGTCACAAACCTGCCGCTAATTAGTTTTGTGACCTTTAGTAGCTGTGTACCATACATAATAAAAAGCACATAAAATAGTGCAAGGGCTAATTCTTCATGTGGGTCTATCTCTTTTATCCACTGGTAGATAAACTAAAAGATGAATTCTATAAGCTATTGCGAAAATACTAAGTCTCCAGGTTGACTGTGTTTGTATGTATGTTTGCTTGTTTGTTGATTGGTTGGTTTTTAAATGGCCAATATTTGCAGCTTGAAGTATGATGGAAGGTTTATGATGAAACTGATAGCAAGACTATCATTTCTACATACCATTAGCATCCCAAACCTCCCTATGCAATCCCATGATTCCCTTTGTATAAGTTAAACTCTGTTCCACTACCTTACACACGTAGGTAATAGGGACAATATTTTTGAAATGCCATCCAATGCATATTCCCTTATCAGTAAAACAATTTCTCCTCCTATATCTAGTCCTTCATTGGAGCTAAGCCTAGCACATTCCTCTTGCACTTCCCACTTCAGAAAGAAGAGATATAATCCTACCCAATCCAACCCAATAAACCCTACCTAATAGCCATACAGAGTAAGATTCATAACCCTGTGGATGAGAGATGGAAGTTTTTAAAATAAACACTCTAATAGGAATATCCTCACTTGCTTCCACCAGGCCAGAATCCCCAAGTACTGTGTGTGTGCATGTGTGTGGTGTAATTTGATAGCTGATTGGAAATGCCAAAAGTCGAGGAGGATTTTGTTGGGTTCCTCATTTGGAATGCTGAGGGAAGACTCATGTGCAGGTGGCTCCATGCTAACTCCGGGTAACTGCAATAGAGGAAAAAGTAACACTACAGTATGTTAGAGAGAACCAGCACGCTCACCTTCCTTTGGCTCCCATTAGGGACAGAAAAGAATCCCACCTGATGTGGAAGTGCCATAGGGGAAAATAAAGGTAACTGAGTTAAGAGCTAGCATATCTAACATAAGGCCACAGCAGCAAGGGCCGAAGTGATTCTACCACAAAGGCCACCTGTGGCCAGCCCAGACACAGCCTCGACGAATTTTGCTGAGACTTAAGAGGCCTGATGCTCCTATAAAAACCAGAGAGAAGCTAATCAAGCAAGGAAATGCCTTTGAACTCTGATTCAAGAAGACAAGCTGCACATCTATTATCTGCATCTCAGTAAAAGGCAATGGGATTGGACCAGAGATGACCCTTGGCACAGAGAAAGCAAACATCCAGAGAAAAAGCACAGGGACAATATAGAAAGTTGAGACCCTCTTCCCCTTGACAGTTAGACCACATAAAGACTAAGCATCTGGAAACCTTCTTGGTGGCATTTATCTAAAAGGGACTATTTAAACTTGAAGAAAAAGAGAAACAGAGAGCTAAAGTTAAAGGTGTATCTTTGTCCCCAAACCATACCAACAATTAACCACAGGATGGGTCTACTGAATTAAAGTGTATCATTTATACGAAATAAAGTCCCATTTTCTTTAACGTGAGCAGAAGTGTGTTGAAATTGTATCCACTAAATTTATTTTGTTTTACTTCTAGGAATGGTCATTTCCATTTGGTCATCGTCTCATTTTTTAAAAAATTACCTTTATTTTAAATTCAGATCAGTCAAGAAAACCCCATTGGATGGAAGGGTTGAGTGGAGAGAAAGATGCTGTTGGCCAAAAGCCTATACGTTGCAAGCTCTGTGTTGAGCACTTGATATGCATGAGCTCATTATATCTTTTCTGTGCATGGATTTATACATCTTAATCCAATGTTAATAATGAGGGGGCTTCCCTGGTGGCGCAGTGGTTGAGAGTCTGCCTGCCGATGCGGGGGACGCGGGTTCGTGCCCCGGTCCGGGAGGATCCCGCATGCCGCGGAGCGGTTGGGCCCGTGGGCCATGGCCGCTGGGCCTGCGCGTCCGGAGCCTGTGCTCCGCGACGGGAGAGGCCACAACAGTGAGAGGCCCGCATACCGCAAAAAAAAAAAAAAAAGAGAAAGTGCATCCAAGATTTTTGGGGAATGTGGGAATATAATCCTACATAATGTTTACTTCTTTTATGCACATAAACACACAGGTACACACACCTCTATTCTTGGCCCAATGAAGAGATAATTCAACTACAGTTATAGGAAGAAATGCATAAAACCTATTCATAAACATTTTCCCTTCACACTCTAGAGACACACAGTCACTTTTACTAGGACTGGAGTCAGAAAAGGAGATCTCTGTACAAAAGGATTATTCTTGATATATGAATAGTTTTTTGCTTCTCAGGCAGAAAAGGCACACAAAGTAGAGGAGAGGAGTGATGTCTGAAATATCAAAGGAAGTTTGGAAACCTGCAAATCATTTGGAAAGATTTGAGCATCCATACAAAATGGCAGTGGTGAGAGATGAAGCTGGTGAGTCATCAGAGGCAAATTGTAAGTGATTCATGCTCTATTAGAAGGCCTTGAGATTTCATCCCAAAGACAGTAGAAAGCCACTGAAGGCTTTTAAGCAGGTGTCTGACAGAATCAAAACGGCATTAAAAAACTCCTCTGCCATCAAAGTAGAGTTTAATATGGAAAGCAGTGGCAAGTAAAAGAAGAGGTGGAATGTATTTGAAAGATAAGAGAATCCTCATCATCAGGTGGGAACTCAACTTGCTTTTTTTCTACCAAACTCCATGGGGACAGAGTGAGTAATTACTGTAGGAAAAATGGTAGAAACAGTTTTTAGGCCCTGATTTCCCTGATATTCCCTTGATTACTCTTGGGGTCTCCTGAGACTGTGATTCTATGAATTTTTGATAATCTTGGCTGTCAGCTGAGCAATGGATCATGGCAAATCGGGTCAAATAAAATCTTTAATTTCTTCATAAGATCAAATGTGTGTGAAGTCAGGACATTTTGTTTTATTTTGTTTTGTTTTCTTATTTCTATAGATGAAAACACAAAGTTTTAATTATGCTTCATAACTTTAGGGCATATATAGATGTATGTGTATAGATATATTATGCTTATGCATTTAAAATATTTTATATTATTAATTTTATTGTTTTATGGGTTATGAAATGGACATAGTTGAATTTAATCAGTTTTCTTAATGCTTTATACTAATTAAAATTCTACTATGTAAATATATACCTCATTCTTTGCAATTGATTTTGGAAGATTCAGTTTCTTAATCAATAATAATAACAAGTCACATTTATTATTAACTTCCTATGTATCAGGAATGTAAGTACTCCATGTGGGTTTTCTTATTTAATCCTCACAACTACTTAATGAGGTGAGTGCTACCATACGAAAACTAATACTCATGAAGTTTCCCCTAGATCACGTAAGTCATAAGTGGTAGTAAGCACAATTCAGATCCAAATAATTAGACTTCAAGTCTTTTGGTACAGGTGGGTTAATTTGCCTGGCAGTGCCCAGGATATAGTAGTCGCTCAATAAAGATCTATTGCATTAATAAGCAAACAAATTTTGTCCACCTATAAGTAAATGTCAAACTTATATTCATAGACCTAGGATGGCCTTCCTTGAGAATAAGGGGTAGACATCAGGCAACATAATCAGGGCAGTGACATGAGTTGATTTGCTTTATAGGCAGCAGAGGCTGTTTCCAAAACCAAAAATGTGTAAGGCAAGGGAGATAGCAAATCTAGTTAAAGAGCTGTTTCAGTAATCCAATGAGAGCTTCAAAAAAACAGCAGAAAGGATGGATAAAAATGAATTTTATACAAATAAGGGAAGGAGAATTAACCAAAGTTAATGACTAATATGATGTTGTGGATTAAGAAGAGAAATGGGTCTGTTTTTTTACACAGTATTATGCAAAGGTATCTAACATTCACAAACTGCTTTCCTTTAGTGATATTTATGGGATCATGCCTCATAATTTTCATGACTCACAAAATTTGTTGCAACAATTTTGAAATCTACATATAAGGAGAGGAAATATTGCCATATTGAGGAACTATAAAGTGAGAAAAAGAGAGACAGGAGCTATTGGAAAAGAAGGTTTAGGACTTAGGTATGTGATATTTGAATAGTAAGATATCTTAATGTTTCTCTTGTATGATCTATTTGAACACAGCCAATATCTGTGTACTTTTCTATTCAAGTAAACAAGTATTGCTTAAGAATCTATTATGCTCATTCAGCATAATATTAATAAATATTAAAAGTAAATATTTAGTAGGTGGCAGGTGCTGTACCAAATACTTTACCTATTTAGTTACTTTATAATGAAATATAAAAAATATATCTTCAATTATCAATAAATTTAGATGGGCAGAAAAAAGTCATGCAAACTCAAATTTCTTGCAAATTTAAAGGGTGAGATGAAACAAAATGGGTTATTGTTAAAAAAGACAGGCTTCAAGAGGAAAGCAAAGTAGGGTAGTTATTGTGACTATTCTGTAGCAAAGCTTTTCTTAGTCACCCCAAGAGAATACAAAGATAAGAAAAACTGTGTCTTCTTATATGTTGCTTAGAGTGTCTCTGAGGAATGTTCAAAACTTGAATTGTCAAAAAAACAGAAGAGAGTATCTCAAACAAGGAAACGGTATTTGTAAAAGAATCCCAAGGAAATTCTCACACTGGGATTGGTGAGACATACTGGGAAGTAGAGGAAGATGACCGCGGATGCATGAAATGGGATCATTTTATTGTGAGCTCTTGGGGAACATATCAGGATCTTGGGAAAACTCATCTTTGTATGGCACACATAAAATAGGATTGCTTGTTTTTTCTTTGAAACAAGACTTTGGAACAAAGTTACAGTCAAAGAAACACCAGTCCAATTTCAAATGTCTCAGAGAGTAATGCAAAGCTTTATTTTTGTGTTCCTTGAAGGAACAGACAGAGCTTGTTGTAACTGCTCTTTAGGTATCTCTTCCTCTTCTTTATGTCTCTTTATCTTCATAGGCCCCTCTCCCGGCATCCTGCACTGTACTCTGCCTATTCACTCCTGAGTAGAGGTATTAATGTTCTATCCCATGATAGAAGCCTAGACATACTGCACAGGGGCCTTCTTAATCTTTTCTCAGATTCCTCCTCCCCACCCCCCAAATGAACAACCCTTCTAGAATTCTGGTAAATAAAAATGTTCATCTTACTACATCATCCTCATAGGGAAAAAAATGCTATTCTAACAAAATTATTTCAAACTTCACTCAGACTAGATGGAAAGAAACTGTTTAAAAATGAAAACAGAAAATTGCATGTATTCATCAAGGTATTTTGATTTGTTGGTGGTGTTTTTGTATATTTGTTTTACTAACAACCCACTTTCTTTCAATTCTTTCTCCTCCTCCTGGGTTTGATATTTATTTTTCTGTTGCCCTTGAGAATTCTATTACCTGTATTAACCAGGTAAAGCCTACTAAAATTTGTTCTAGAAAACACTGTAATTATTCTGGGAGTTAATGCCACTTCAGTTCCTTTTTGCAAGTGTTCATTTGGGCACATGGTGCCCTTTTACAATGCAATGGCAACAAATGTGAGGAAGGCAATGTCTTGGGTGATTCAGCCCACAGTAGTATGGTGGCCATCCCATGCTGAGACAACAGCAGCTGAGTACCTGCCATCCATCCAAGAGATGCTATTTTTGCCCAGCTCTGCAGATGGAAGCACATTAGAGGGTAGAGTCTCCACTCAAAGCCCTGGGCTGTTTTAGTCTGGAGATCATGCTCATCTTTACATACCAGGACTTTGCTTGTCCAACATTAACTTCAATAGGATGAAGGTGTAGCTGTATTGATTCCAGTTAGTAAAACTCAGAAAATAATAGGTTGTACACTTTTTTTTTCAAATGTTTGTTTGAAGGAGTAACACATCTTGATTCGATTTTTACACAGTAAAGCACACAACAAAAAAACCTTCCCACAGAAGATTTTCCTTACAGAATTATAATGGATAAATACAGAAGGACTAGGAAATTAAAAATCATTTTAGAATACCACAGCAATAATTGCTGCAGGCAAGATCCACTAATGAAGACTAACATTAGTAGGGGAAAGTTTAAGAAGAGACAGGATATTTGTAAAGTCCCAAAATATTTCTCCCCAAATATTTACTCATTATTTGGGTGATTTTAACATAAGTCCACATATTCTTTTATATATTTATTTTCAAGAGGTGGCTTTTCATTCCCCTTTTCTTGAATGTGGACTGGACTTAAGAGTCATTCAATGAATAGAGTGTGGAAAGGGAAAAACGAGTAACTTTACAGTGGAGAAACCTGGCAGACACCATCTTAACCCACAGATCACCATTCACATCACCAGTAATGAGACATAATGCTATAATGCACCCAGATTTCAAGTGACAGGAAAGAAGCAACATCTCTGCAGTATTCTCCCCCCCAATCCATAATCTCATTCTAATCATGAAAAATGTCAGACAAACCCATATCAAGGGGCATTCTATGAAATACATAATCAGTGCTTTTCAGAAGCATAAAGGATATGGAAAACAAGTTCTGTCACAGAACACTAAGGAGACATGGCAGTTAAGTACAATATGGTATCTTGGATCAGATCCTCGACATTAGTGTAAAATTTGGGCAATTTGAACAATGTCTGCACTTTAGTTATAGTATTTCCCAATGTTAATTTCTTAGTTTTGTTAATTCAACATATTACCATTATCATGAAAATGCAAGATATTAACATTAGATGAAGCTGGGTAGATATATGGAAACTTTCTGTACTTCCCTTGCAACTTTTCTGAAAGTCTAAAAATATTTCAAAATTCAAGTAAAGGCAAAATTTAAATAAAAACATATGTGAAATTATCTGTCCCTCCCTAATTTTTTTTAACTTAAAATTCCTTTTTTGTCTAAAATTTCACACTCATGTGAGCTGTAAAACCTCTCTTTTTTTCTTCATGTACTTTTCCTCAGGTCATGGCACCCTAACCAAACGTGGGTCTGTTTGTCCATGCATTGTAAAGCCAATCTACTGACACTGGGTTACGGTGAAGAAAAAGTACAGTGTTTATTGCAGAGCACCAAGCAAGGAGTATGGGAAGCAAATTTGCAAAAGACCCAATCTTCCTGATGGATTTCAGGGAAAGGTTTTTAAAGACAGGGTGAGGGAGAGGGTTTCAGGGTACCTGATCAGCTCATGAACATTCTTCTGATTGGTTGGTGGTGAGGTAATCGGGAGTCAACATCATCAACCTTCTGGTCCCAACTGGTCTGGGGTCTATGTCCTTGTGGTCAGCATGCAGTTAACTTCTTTCACCTGGAGGGGGTTTTAGTATATGCAAAATAGCTCAAGGATATGCCTCAGGATATTATCCATAGCCCTTAGGAGGAACTAAATTTCCTGGACTTTGTTTTCTCTTGTTTCTGCATTTTTTCACTTCTCTGATTAAATTTGCTCTTTGCAACTCAGGGAAGGCCTAGGAGGCTAAAGCTTTTCAACAAACAAGAGGCAGGGGACATGACAGGGTCCTGCTTGGTTTCAGTGGCATTTTTTTTTCCAGTACCAGTCAAAAAGAAAAACCCAAATAAAATAAAACCAAAATATGGCTTAACAGTTAACTTTCCCAGCCAGGCAAAGGTCACTGGGGCTATTCAAACCTTGAGTCTTGAATTGCATCTTGATTAATTTGTTCCCAAATACTGATTAGTAAGGTCTTTCTAGGTTGGGAGTGGGAGTAGGATGGGGCCAGATTAAAATTATACTCTCTTGTTTGCTTTCTAATTTAAGGATCCTCCCTGAAGGGATCTGGAGCCCTTCTAATGATAGAATCACAATATCTGAGCTGTAATCCTTACTCTTTTTCTTATTGACTCTGGAAACTCAGAATGGTCATTTAACCTCTGGAGACTCAATTTCTTTAACTACAAAATTGTGATAGTTGCTTCACAGAGCATTTGCTATCATCATGTAATTGAACATCTCGAGTCTCTCACATTACATCTCTACCAGCACTCAGCCTTATCCAAGCACTGACCATTTCTTCTCTGAACCACGATCTGAGCCTCAAAACTGATTGATCTATATTCACACTGGCCATTATCCAGTCCATTCCTCATCTTGTGATATAAACAAGCTTTCCAAACCACAAATCTAATCATTCCCTCTAACAATTTAAACCTTCAAAATGTTTCCATGGCTCCTGAAATAAATACAAAATGGCTTAAATGTCTTAAAGACCCTGCAAGCTCAAGCTTTTCTGTACTTCTGTAGGTCCCTCACATGTCATGCTCCTCCATGCTGTCTTAACTCCAGCCACAGCATTCTTCTCTCAGCCTTTTATATATCATGTGCCTTTTACCCTGCACTTCTCTTCCTCCAGTTACCTCCAGTTTTGACTCCTCCTTGTATACTTCATGCCAGGTCACTTCCTCAAGAAAGACCCTTTCAGCTTCTCTTTTATCACAGTATAAATATTTATACTGTTTTGTGCATCTATTCTTAAACATGCAATTCAGTAGAAATTGTACATGCATTTGTGTGATTATTTGATTAATGCCTACAACTTATTTCAGAAGAAGTATACACCCAAGATTTCTGAGAATAAGATGATTTCTATTTTGGCTTAATCAGTGTTTAATAAAGTGCACATGTCAGTGCTTGAAAAATATTTGTTGAATTATTAATTAAAAATAATTGCCATGTGTGGATAACTATATAAATGTGTATACTGTCACCTAATCATTACCTCAACAGTATCTTTGATCTATGCAACCATGATATTTTAGAGTTTAAGGATAACTCAAGTTTAGAATGGAAGCTCTAAGTTTGTAGGAAGAAGGTTACTGTGTCCCGGTCAGGTTAGTGAAAAGGATGGAAAATAAATTACAGTCCTTTCTCCTAATTCTTGGTAGTTATGTTCTACAAGGCTGCCACAAACACTGAATTAGCAAATATTGAGCCATTGCTCCTAGAAAAGATAGAGGGTTAAGTTCCTGAGAGCCTCTGGTCACAGCATTTTCATCAATTGGTCAATCAATATATAATCTTGTTTTATATGAGTTTCTCTTTAAAGAAACTTTACTTAATATATATTGTTATTTAACATCGAGCTCATGGCCCACAGCAGTATAACTCATGTCTGAATGAAGCTTATCTAATACGTATTTTCTCTGTAAGGCACATCACAGCTTTCTTGCACTTTGGAACACCAAGCAGCACTTTAACACTTTATGCTTGGAGACACTTAAAAAGAGCTAAATCACACACACACACACACACACACACACACACACACACACACACAATGAAAAGTTAAGAATGTGGCACTAAATAAGCTGCAAAAGAGATACTTGTTTCAGTATAAGAGCTAGCCGAGCTAAAACAAAAAAGGCAGAACGTTGCTTTGACTGCAGCGTTGAACGTGCAGTCAGGCAACGCAAATTTCTCACAACTCTTAATTTGCTCTTAATTTCTCACTGCTCTGCGCGTGTTGGTGGATGACAGCCCTGATAGTATTGATTTTGGCTTTACAAATACATTTCAGCAAGTAGGTGAATTCACAAATATGGAATCTGGGAAAAAATGAAGATACTCTGACTATGTTGTTCAAGTTGATCTAAACGTGATTTCGTTTGTTCCCTCCTTAAAATTATAGGCTGAAAAGGTATAAATGTGCTTCTTTCACAGAAATAATCCAATCAATCCATTCTGAAAGGAATCTGCTTTCTGAAATACATGATTAGTGAATTTCTGCCTTCCATAACACAGAATCAAATAAAAATATTGTCCCTGGAAAGCACAATATGTGAATAAAGGTATTATATTACCACATACTCACAGAGTACAAAATATTTTGTACATTTAAATATTTCTTTTAAAAAGTTTTACTGTATCTTTAGGTTGGTTCTAGACAAATAAATGTTTAAAGTTTGACATACTTTCATATACACTTGCCACTGCTAATGTTGAAAACTGTATCACTGACACGGGTGTACCAAGGATGGCTGCAGCAAAGGCATATCCACAGGCAGCTCTGGGAGTCAGGGAGGAGATCATGCAAAAATGTTGCCTTCTTCACAAACAGAAGTCAAACAGATACCAAATAAAACATGACATTTTGTAATTTTATATGCATATAAATAGTTTCTATGTAGTGTCATTTTATTATATATGTATACATTAAAAGTGTTATAGGTGATACATGTATGGTGCAATGTAAATGCTAACTCATTTAATTTAATGCCATTTTTCTATGCTACATTTTATAACTGATGGTAGCATAGACATTTTTAAGACAAGAGACAACTACAAAGTTTTCTCATGCAATTAAAAACATACCAGTTTAATTTTTTTTTCCTAAAAATTGTCCATTTTTAACAGAGATTTCTGCACCAATAGTGGAGATAAAGGAATAAAATTTTTCTTAGCGGGTTAACATACAGTTCTATTAAGAAATGCAATTTTGCATCAAAACTGTAAAATACATCAAATTTTTCTTTCAGAAAACAAGTATAACTTTGCTTATTAGAGTGTATTTAAGTGAGGATGTGTGTACATAACACTTGTTATGTATAAGAAAGGCATCATAATAGAGATTAATATGACATATTTGATATCAGAGACCAACAGCATCTGATCACAAATGCATGGCCAATAATATAATTTGAAGCATTAGACCTTTTACATCGTGCTTATGTTCATAGTGCACTAATAATACAGCTAAAGACCTTATATAAATGGACAGTGTCATGAGTTTGCACAACTTTAAGCATCCAAGCCAGAGTGGAATAATGTGTACTTTTTCACTTTTAGTCTTTATTGTATTTGCACTACCATTTCCTGACCTATACAGTTTCTCTGGATCTCAGTGACTGTGGAAAGGAATTGATTTTACCCGGACTTCTAATACTGGCAGTCTTCTATTCACTTAAGTCAGTGTTTTATTTCACTTTCTTGGGGTGAGAGTGGGAGGTTAGAGAAGAAATGGAGTTGAGTGATCAGGTGAAATTGTTTTGCATTTGTTTGTTTCTCTCAGAACTTCTTAGAATGATCTATGTCTCCTTATTTGCCCATTTCTTCCTCTCTTGCTCTCTTTCTCTTTCTATATATATGTGTGTTTGTGTGTGTGTGTATAACAAGGGATATATATCAATCTATCTATATAAAGGAATTATATATATATATATATATATATACATACACACATTTTATTCCATATTCCTTGCCATTTAAAATGACAAAAAAATGAGAAATTAGTTTATACTGGCATCTGCTAGAATTCTTTTGTGTTATAGACTTAAAGCTGTTTGAGGTAAGTTCTAAGTATAGGGTTTAGCTGACTGCACATGTCGAGTAAATGGTAATGAGGCAAATAACGGTTTGAAGACAACTAGTGGAATCTGTAACTACCCAGCAATCTGTCTGCTACCCAGCAAAGCAGATCTGGCAAGGTGACTTTTCACACTCTTGAATCGACCTGCTTCATCTGATGTTTAAGAATAGCCATCTATCTGCTAATGTCTAAATGAGAAGCTGAGCCTGCAAGTCAAAGCACTACATTTATATAGACTTTTTTTTTTTTTTTTTTCCCTGTACGCGGGCGTCTCACCATTGTGGCCTCTCCCGCCGCGGAGCACAGGCTCTGGACGCGCAGGCCCAGCGGCCATGGCCCACGGGCCCAGCCGCTCCGCGGCATGCGGGACTCTGCTGGACCAGGGCACAAACCCACGTCCCCCGCATCGGCAGGCGGACTCCCAACCACCGCGCCACCAGGGAAGACCCAATATATCGACTTTTTGATGTTTGTGAGTAGCTATGTTTATATGCCTACATTGTGCATAGTACCACATGCAGATACACCAAAAAGGTTTTGGTTTTGCTCGTGTAGACCATAGCTGAAACATAGACATATAAGCAGCCCATAAACATAATTAAAATGATGAAAAAAATAATGGCAGAAGAGTCACAGATCTGGAAAATAACAGAAGTCAAAACTCAATGAAGTATATAAGTCAAAGACATGAACAAAATTATTTCCATAACAGAAAATACTTTTTTGAAAGCTGTAAAATATAGATGATGCTAAGTCATGAGACAACCAAAGTGAATTTCAGAACTTTACTCTTTAGATATTTTTGCAAAAAGTCAACAAGTAATATTGAGATGTTTGTGCCTAGTAAAATGCCTATTGATTAAAGATATTTCAGATCACTGGCTGCAAACCAAATGTGATGAACATAATCAGCAATGGCTATGAGGATTGAGTAGATAGGATCTCATCTGCTTACATGGGCAGAATCTTAGTCATAACTTGAATGTTTCTTCTATTGTAGAAATATTATTTTATTTTTCTTAAAATTATTATGATCTTAAAACTTGTATTTAAAATTCAATCCAATTATTCATATTGGGTATTTGAAGATAATGCAAAAAAACTATTAAAACCATTTTAAAAGAGGCAAAAAACAACATTGCACAAGGCAGAAGAAAACAAAGAGACAGAGATTAGGAGGGATTAGGTGTGTGGGGTCTATGGAAGTGATACAGAGAAAATTCTCAGCTTCTTAACCTGTGCAGTTAATAAATGAAGTTAGAACTTCCCAAATAATCCATTGCTTTTCTAGAAATTGCCAGGAGGATGGCTTCTTTTCTCTAAATCACACTATTTAATCTGATAATTACCTAATACTCCTCTAATGTCTCCCTTACCATTCCACTCAAGAAGTAACTGGATGTTTAGAATCAAAATATAAGCTGTTGTCTAAATCTTGGATGGTGCCTTCAAGGTGGCAATTAGAATTTTAAAGTATACTGGTGATTTTGTCCTATTACCAGTTATTGTTTCTGTTATAGGTTAAAAAAATTTTTTAAAAAGAAAACTCTTGCCAGTATTGACATTGTAGTCCAAGAGTCACTGAAGATTATTGTAAGACTCTTTCTAGTCAATAACATTATATTGGGTGCATCTACATATTAAGACACTTACAACATATGTTTCACCTCAACTTGCTTTTATATTTGACTCCTCCACTAGTTTGTGAGATTTCTGAGGACTTTATCACTCATTCCCAACCTCTAACTCAGCATTTCATACAAGAAGTTGCTTAATGAATATTTATTGAATGAAGGAAAGTAATCAATGAAGTTCACATTTAAGTTTACTAGATGTTTATTTTAAAAAACACCAACCATTGTCTATGCTTTTCATTCAGTTTAAGAACAGGAAATCAAAAACTGAAACTTACAATGCCTTCTCCCAGCTATTTCACTACTATCAGCTTTAAAAAATGCCATTATTTTTTCTTAAGCATAATATTCTACACTTTTATGCAATTTGGAAATTGCATATGCAATTTGGAAATTGGAAATTGCATAAAATTCAACTATAAAATTTTGGAGTGCATTATTATTGAAAAGTGTATCAAATATATATATATCTAAATAAGAAAGTTGAATCTTCTCTATTCTTACACTGGTAATATACAAAATCACAAAACTAACCAAAAAAAAAGGTGAAAAATCCAACTGTAGATGGAAGGTTTCATGTAATACTTACAGAATATTTATTAGAAATTAGAAAGCAATATTAGATAAAATTGCTCATAGTTTGTTATTTCACTTCTACTAAACTCTATGATTAGTGATGCTTATCTCTCATTGCTCTTAAAAATATAGCAATGAGATTTGATGATAATAATACCTTAAGAAAAAAAGGTTTCCAAGCCTTTTTTAAAAATGAATAATTTGTTAGACTTTTTCCAAAGAGATTCTGTGATTTTTTTGCTCATAACTCACTACGTTCATGTTGAGTGCCTTATACTACACATGTAGACCTAAAAACATGCAAAATTGTTAAACTCTGGCAAATAAAACTTTCAATTTTTAATGGGCTCTAAAGCAGTCTTTACTTCTGTAGATTAGGAAAGGCTAGAAAAATATAATTTAAAGTTTTCTAACTCAGAAGCTAATACCTATCTGATTTAAAAAAAAACACAGTATTTAACTTAATACAATAATGACCTTTTTGTAGTAATTTGCAATATGTATTATTCCTTTAGGGGAATATCGTTATGCATCCTGGTAAGATGAGCTTTCCTATGTAAATGCTACCCTTTTAAGGTCAAAAGCTGTGCTCAGTTAACGATGGCAAACGAAAAATGGTCAAGTCAGATGTTCAATATAAACAACAAAGAAAATCCAGAGCTTTGTGATAATCCTCTAATATATTTTAAAGCAGTTATAGCTATTTTAATATATCTATATATGTATGTATACTTATAAACATAGCTATATAGATATACACACACAAATACATTAGTTTCTACAAAGTAGCATACAATCATGCTATTATTTTAAATTTCAATTTGAGTCTTAGTCTATACTAACAAGATTAGTAAGACCCTTCTAAATATTATTAGCATTGTATATTCAATATTTTACTTCAAGCATTGGGCATATATCTGTTTTAACATTGTTAAAAGTCTAAAGTTCACATTGGACCAAACATCCATACAGCATAAATATTCTCTGTAAAAGTCACCCTTCTAGGTACACAATTAGGAAGGCATCTTTAAAATAAAAATATACTTAATATTTTAAATAATTGTCTCTTTATTTATAATCAAGGAATTTAGTGAAGCCACTATTCAGAATCTTTCCCTTCTATTAACATTACTGTAGTTTCACAAGGTGGTACAATCTAAACAGCCTAAATGCCAGCATATTATATTTACTTTAGGTAAAATCAGCTCTTCTAGGTGAAAAAAAAATTAAGAGTAAAAAGCACTTAAATAGATTATGTGACCATAGGTGTGTGGGTTTGTCTCTGGGCTTTCTATAACCTGCTGTATAGCGCAGGGAGCTCTGCTTGGTGCTCTGTGGTGACCTAGGTGGGTGGGATGGTGGGAGAGGGAAGTCCAAGAGGGAGGGGATATATGTATACATATGGCTGGTTCACTTCATTGTACAGCAGAAACTAACACAACATAGTAAAGTACCTATACCCCAATTAAAAAAAAAAAACCACTTAAATAGATGAAAAATAGAACTTGTTCAGTACAAGTTTAAGAACAGCAGTTACCCACAAAGCTGTCAAGTGGCACTGTTAACTATAGTAATTTATTCTATAATTTAATGTAATCTTAACCCCTTTCACATGTTAATACAACATGAAAAAAGTGGGTATAAAAACACATGCTTATTAATGAATTGAAGATACAATGTCACATTGTTTTTTGCCACATTCTTTTGAAATATCTTAATATTGGAATTAGCAGAGCCTAAACAATTTCAGTATGTAATTATGTCTGTATATATCTTACTAGTTAGTGCTGTGATTAAGAGATATTTAATCTTTAATTATGCCATAGATGGAGGGTTGACGTTTGAGTCGAAGATAACAGGGATAACTCGGGGCATGAACTCTTTAATATGGATTGTAATTTGTCTGCTTGGAAAGCAGAGACTTTCAGCAAAAAGACAAACTAGAGTAACCTCCATGGTCTTAATGACTTCACTGGTTAAAATACTTTCAACAAAAATAAGGTAAGTGCAATTTGTTTAGTCTTGTTGTGTCGACACATCAGTGCCAGGATATATTTCATACTCTCTTCTTTCTTGTGCTTTCCATTTCTCATCTCCCCACAAATACACACACACACACAACACATACATACACACGTACAATTAACAATGGTGTGTACTGTTAATTTCTTCATTTCCAGTTCCATTCATAAAAGTTACCCTTACCCAGAGGATAAGATGTCATAGGAAGGTAGGAAAATCATTTCTTTGTTTAGAGAAGTAAAAATAGAATCCTCTGTTGGGAAGCAATTAGGCAGGGGTTAGTTCCCTTCTCCTTTCATTGTGATTTTTTCCAGCTTGTAATATTCTACTTGATCACCTCTTCCAATCACCGATATATAGTTGAAGAGAAATTATTAAATTTGTGTGAAAATGACAAATGTGGTAGATTTATTTTTTTTGCAAAGGAAAGTCACTTCAGTCTAATAAATTAACCTACAATCCCATGATAAAGGGTTATTGAGAGCATGAGATGATAACTTCTGATTTTTACTGGTCTGACAGTACTGGGCAAATTACTAAATAGTATTGGAAACACAGAGCTAAATGAAACTATGAAAGATTGCCAGATTGTGCAAATTTAATTCATCTAAGCTACTCTAAACAAATGAAAACCTACGCTATAAAAGAACAGGTTTTTTGATTTTTTTTTGTTTGTTTGTTTTTTTGTTTTTAAATGGTATTGAACACTCTCCTTTGGTGTCTTCATGTTGAAAGGGGGATCCCTATTACATATGTTGAGTATGGGTCAGATGGGTGTAGGCAGCAATCAAAAAGAATTGTTTTACTTACTTTTGTGAGTATGTGATTTCTCTAACACTTCCCAAGAAATGGATTTTTCACCTGAAGTTGACTGATAACCATGTCCTAATCCACTGAAAAGAGCCATCACCCTCTCAGTACATTTTGCCAAAGCTCACAGGAGATGCAGTGCCTTGTCTGCCTGGCGGCCACCACCTCATCAGTGTATGCTAGGCTGTAGATGTAGATACAGGATGCTCTAAATGAAGCTTCAACAAATCTCAAAAGAGCATCACAATATCACAATGGAACTAAAAATTTACATGCAAATTTAAACTTTTCCTTGGGCTGCATAAAGATAGATGTAAACTTTTGCAAGGAGGGGTCTCCTGTGTCTATTCACTTAGAACCTGCTTGACTTTTGCTCTTCTGGGTCCTCCAAACTCACTACAGTCTCTTTTAAGGCAGGATAGGACCACTCCATCCTGCCTTGAAAAACATCTTAATCTCTCCATGGATTTTCCCCCTTGATTCCTACATGAGTTTTGAAATTCCTAGTGGTTCTTTAAGATATAGTGAACATATTTTCATAGTCTCCTTAGGGACTCTAATCTGGTACAAAAATGAAGGTGGATGTGCCTGTTCCTGTTCAGTCCCTCAACAATAAGTATGAATTACTTGTGAAAATAAACCCATTCTTCCTGTCATTACCACACATTTATTTCCCTTAGAGACAAAATATTATAATCCTCCAAGAAGTGAACAATTTTCTCCTCTTATTTTTTGTGAGCTGTAAAGGTCCTCCTCATTATTAGTGAGAAAAGTATTTGGCTCTGTTTTGCCTTTCCTGGGACATGCTTCATTACTAGCAACTAGTGTTTGTCACTGTGATACCTGGGAACAAGTTCCTGCTCTAATTAGATTATCTTGATTTTTCTAAAAATCTACCTTTGAAAATAGAATGCTAGAATTTTAGCCATTTCCACCATTAGTGGTAAGAGTCTAGACTCTGAGTCAACCTGGCTGCTGAATTTGAACCCTCTGGCACCACTTACTTTATTGCTTTGGGAACTCTAAATAATCCCTATAAACTCTATAATTTTTCTGTTAAAAATATTACATAACCCACATAAAAACTCTGAAATATGTAATGGGTGTATATTTATATAAAATGGAACATATATAATATATGTATGCATATATATGTATGTATGTATATATATGCACACACACACATACAGAATGAGAGAAAAAGGAGAAAGAAGCCAGGCAGAGAGGTTTCTAGACTGGTGCCTACATATAGTAAGGATTTTTTCAAAGACCTGGTTGAAGATGGGATAGCTATACAATGTAGTCCTAAATTTAGATGACCTTCTGACAAAAGGATTATAACCTCATTCAACAAATCACTATGTTTAGTTTAGTTACACTCATTTCTTTGAATGTTAGAAATAATATGAATAAGCAAATTAAAAAAATATTTTTCTGGCTTTCTCTTCCCATAAACTTTGCCCACCATTTTGACCAGTGTGAAGTTTTTCTACCAGAACCTTGCTGACCAGTAAATCAATCAGACGATAATATACTGTCAGCTCAACCCAACTGTGAATTTTCTTCACTACAATGATATATACAGTTTTATTTTTAAATAGGATATCATGATAGCTGAATTACTACCAGTCTAGTTTTTTTAAATAATATTTTCATATTGTGATTTATTTATTTATTTATTTATTTATTTATTTTTGTGTGTGGTACGCGGGCCTCTCACTGCTGTGGCCTCTCCCGTTGCGGAGCACAGGCTCCAGACGCGTAGGCTCAGCAGCCATGGCTCACGGACCCAGCCGCTCCGTGGCATGTGGGATCTTCCCAGACCGGGGCACAAGCCCGCGTCCCCTGCATCGGCAGGCGGACTCTCAACCACTGTGCCACCAGGGAAGCCCTCATATTGTGATTTAAAATGAAGATTTTAAAGATCAGTAAGTAATAATACTCACTAGCTGAATTTATGTTTGCTAAAAGATATGTAGGAGTGATGTCAGCATCATGGCAGTTTGAGACACTCCCATTGTCTCTCCTCTTCAATGTACAACCAATAAAACATCCACAACTCAGCAAAGGTACCTCTGCCCAACACACCAGGATGCCAGAGAATTCCACACATCTGTACATCTAAAGGTAGGTGAATTGGAATACATAAAGGAGACAGAACCAGAGGAACAGTGAAGGTGGTGCCTACAATCCTTGCCCTCTGGACATAGAAACTGAGTCTATACTAGAAGAAGAAAAACAAATGAAGCTCAAAGTCCATAGAAGAAAGGAAATAATAAAGATCAGAGCAGAAGTAAATAAAATAGAGGCTAAAAACACAATACAAAAGATCAATGCAACTAAGAGGTGATTCTTTGAAAAGATGAACAAAACTGAAAAATCTTAGCTAGACTCACCATGAAAAAAAGAGAGAAGGCCCTGAAATAAAATCAGAAAGGAAAGAAAAGAAATAACAACAGATACCACAGAAATGTAAAAGCTTATAAAAGATATTATGAACAGCTTAACACCAACAAATTTGATAACCTAGAAGAAAAGGTGAATTCTTAGAATTATACAACCTCCCAAGACTGATCATCAGTACAGAGATTGAAATAGTAATCAAAAACTCCCCACCAAAAAAAGTTCAGGACCTGATTGCTTCACAGATGAATCCTACCAAATATTCAAAGAAAATTTAATACCTATCCTTTGCAAACTCTTCCAAAAACACTGAAGAGGTAGAGACACTTCCTAACTCATTTTAAGAGATCAAAATCACCATGATACCTAAAACCAGATAAAGCAAATTACAGGCCAAGATCTCTGATGAACATAGATTCAAAAATCTTCAACACAGTATTATGAAACCGAACACAACAGTACATTAAAAGAATCATACACCATAATAAAGTGGGATTTATTCCAAGGATTCGAGGATGGTTCAACATCTGCAAATCATTTAACATGATACATCACTTTAACAAAGTGAAAGATAAAAATCATATGATCATCTCTGTAGATGCAGAAAAAAATAATTTGACAAGATTCAATACCCATTATGATAAAACATCTCAATAAAGTGGGTGTAGAAGGAGCATACCTCAACATAGTAAGGGCCATATGTGACAAACCCATAGCTAACATCATACTCAAAGGGAAAAAATTGAAAGCTCTCCCTCTAAAATTAGGAAAAAGGCAAGGAAGCCCACTCTCGCCACTGTTATTCAACATAGTATTGAAAGTCCTAGCCAGAGCAATTAGGCAAGTAAAAGAAATAAAAGACATGTAAATTGGAAAAGAAGAACTATTACTATTCATAGATGATAATTATATATATATATATATATATATATATAATGCTAAAGATTCCACCAAAAAAACTATTAGAAATAATAAATACAATAAAGTTGCAGGACACAAAATCAACATACACAAACGTGTTGCATTTATATATGCTAACAACCATCTAGCAGAAATAGAAATTAAGAAAACAATCTCATTTAAAATTGCAACAATAAAACATATTAATAAATTTAATCAAGGAACTAAAAGACCTATACAGTGAAAACTATAAAACGTTGCTGAAAGAAACTGAAGAAAACAAAATGATTGGAAAGATATTTTGTGCTCATGGATAGAATAATTAGCAGCATAAAATATCCATATTACTTAAAGCAGTTCACAGATTCAATGTAATCCCTATCTTTGTCTTAATATTGTTCTAGATATGTCTCCTCAGGCAAGGGAAACAAAAGCAAAAATAAACGAATAGGACTACTTCAAAATAAAAACCAAAGAAACCATCAACAAAGTAAAAAGACGACCTACCAAATGAGAGAAGATATTTGCAAATCATGTATCTGATAAGGGTTATTATCCAAGATATGTAAAGAACTCATATGCAACCAGATTTAAAAATGGGCAGAGGAGCTAAATAGACATTTTTTTCTCCAAAGAAGACATACAGATGACTGGCAGGCACATGAAAAGATGTTCAACATCACTAATTATTAGGGAAATACAAGTCAAAATCACAATGAGATAGCATCTCATGCTTGTTAGAATGGCTATTATCAAACAGACAAGAAATAACAAATGTTGGTGAGGATATGGAGAAAAGAGAACCCTCGTACACTGTGAATGGGAATGTAAACTGGTGCAGCCACTATGGAAAATAGTATGGAGATTCCTCAAACAATTAAGAGTAGAACCACCATATGATCTAGCTATCCCATGTCTGAGTGTTTATCCCAATAATATGAAAACACTAATTTTAAAAAATATGTGCACCTCTATGTTCATCACAAAATTGTTTACAATAGCCAAGGTATGGGAAGAACTTAAGTGCCATCAACAGATAAATAGATAAAGAGGATGTTTGTGTATGTATATCACACACCCACACCCACACACAATAGAGTACGACTCAGCCATAAAAAAGATGAAATCTTACTATTTGCAACGATATGGATGGACCTTGATGGCATTATGTTAAATGAAATAAATAGATGTAGAAAAACAAATACCATATGATTTCACTCATTGTGGAATATAAAAAGAACAAACAAAAAAGTAAAAATACAAAATAAATGAACAAACCAAATCAAACAAAAACAAGCATGTAGATACAGTGAACAGAGTAGTGATTTCAGGGGGCAAGGGGTGAAGGAAGGCAAAATGTGTACAGAGCATCAAGTGGATGGTGATGGGTGGAAATTAAATGTTTGGTGATTAGCAAGCTGTAGTGTATACAGAAGTAGAAATTTATTGTTGTGCGTATGACATTTATATAATGCTATAAACCAATGTTACCTCAATAAAAGATAAATTTTAAAAGTTTACTGAAAGAGTAATATATGCAATTTGTGTGTGTGCATGTGCATGTGTCTGTGTAGTGAAGTTGGTCACTGTTCTAAAGATTCAATGATTCATCACCATTGGGGCTATGCTAGCTATAACAAAAAAATCTTTAAACTAGAGCAAGTTTGGAAATATACGTGAATTTTACCCAATTTAGGGTGTTTCCTCAATAAGTCATCTAAGTAGATTTTTCAGTATTAATACCCATCAATACTACATTTATAGATACACTTTTACCTGCTTTTTTATAGTAACAAGGTAGATATGTGATTTGCAAAATGTTCAATAAATATGTGTATTGTCCCACTTGAAATTTTGTGCAATATTCTAAAAATGTGAAAGTGTCTTATGATCATGCATACACTACTAACGTAAAGATTTTTTGTCACACTGAACTAAGCAAATATCCTATTTTAGTTAAATTTACTAAAGGTCAGGAGAAAAGTGGCATCAGAGGACCAACGTGACAATTTGCAAGTATGTTTGAGATTGAGAGAGAGGATGACGCAGCAACACTCAGGAGACTCCAAAAATAAATATTTAGCATGTGGGCCTTTCAAAGAAGAAGACTCACTTTGATCCACTCACATACCAAGCTCCATCAGATCAAGTCTCCTCTTTCCATTAGAGTGTTAGCGTTAAGATGTTTAGATCATATATTTCTTTGATATTAAAATTAGAAGGCATTCTTCTTCCCACTTAAACTGAAAATAATTTCTAATTTTTGTACTCTTATTAAGTATTTGGGGGCAGATTTATAATTCAAAAATTAAACATTTTTCTATTTTTATCAGTTATGGGAAATACATGCTAATAATGAGCTAGCACTTAAAATTACAGAAAACTTCAAGAGATGTTTCATGCTCCTTTTCATTATAATCTTATTAACATTGCGTCCTTATACTTCTTGTACTTCTTAATGGCATATATATCAATGCCATGATTCTATACTTCTATGTATCTGAAATAATGTGCTACACCCATCATTTCTGTACAAGCAGAGCTTTTGTTTTCATTTTTTTGCTTTGCTCAGTATAGGTGTTTGACTATGTAGCCACCCTTTCCCAGTGTAACTTCCATGAATTAGACCTTGGCCATACATTTGCTCAAGCATGTCTCAATAAGTAAACTAGCTTTACTAAATACCTACTATACCTTAAAAATAATGGTGGTATAAAAAGTGATATTGCTTTACCAAATATCTACTGAGTTCTTACTTTGTCCCAAGCATTTAAAAACTGGGATAATAAGTGAAATATGAAACTTTCAGAAAGGTCACAGTTTAGAAGATAAATACTCTCTCTCTGTCTATGCATAAATATGTGCATGCATGATAAATATTATATGTGTGTCTGAAACATACAAACACATTAATAATAGCTAAATTGTACAATTTCTATGCATCAATGCAAACTGCTTGATCTTCATTACTTCATGTAATCTTTATAATATTCCTATGAGGGGGATATATTTTAATCTATATTCCTATGAGGAGAAAACTAACAGTCACAGAGGCTTAGAAATTCCTTAAAGGTCACACATATATAATTGGTCACAAATGTAAGCAGAGAATCAACAAGGTCTACCCAACCCCAGCCACTGTATCCATAACCAATTCACCCAATCAATCAACTTTGATTTTCTCTTTTGGTACACAGATGTATTGTGGAAAAAGGCAGATGGGGTTGGGAGAATAGAGAGAGAGTAAAGGTGAAGGAGGAGAGAGGGAAATAGAAATATTCTCAAATGGAGATAATATGAGAGCTTGCAGGTTGAAGTCTGAATAAGATTTACATGGATAAAAAAGGGAGGAGGAAAAGAATAATGTATTTTGAATAATGATGGATGAAAGTAGAGCAGAAACAATTAGAACGGATAGAAGGGAAGCAGTAGGAGATAAGGTTGGAAATTTATCCTGAGACCAGGTTCTAAAGAGCTTTGAATTCTTACTTCAACATTTATACTTGATTCTATGGGCCTTGGAATGTTCCTGAAAGTTTGCAAATGGAGGAATGACTTAATTGCCTACGTTTTATAAGGAGAATTCTGGCTGCAATATGGAGGATGGATTAGAGTAAGAGGAAGGAGAATGGTGCACTTACACTAGTCATGTGAAGTATAATAGAGACCTAAATTGGACCACTGTCAATAAGAATGGATAAAAAGGAGTGTGATTACTATTTCAGTAATAGAACTGTTAGGACCGTGTGAATGAATTAAATATGAAAAATGAGTGAAACAGACTCCGATATTTCTGGCTTAGGCTGAATGGTGTTGCAGTTAAAAGAGATAGAAAATTTTAAAATGTGATGATTTATGGCAGGAAAATAATGAAATAATCTATATGCATGTATAGTGTAATGAAGAAAATAATCAGATAACAAGTAAAAGTAGTATATAATCACTTACTACATTGAGTGGCTCATTGAGTGGCCCATGATATAAATAAATAGAGGAGGTGAAAGAATCTCTGCCATTAGGTTTAGGAAATATTTCAGAGCTTATTATATTATATTATATATAATATATATTATATATTATAATAACTGCTATATATTATAATAACTGCTATTCTCTAGATCAAGGAACAGATGTGATGGATTTTGAAAACTTCTAACAATGCCTTTTCAAATAGAAGTTTAGGAAATGAACTGAATGGGTTTACAGATTTAACAGACCCACTGTTGAAAAAGTCCTAGACTATCACTGCACTTGTTACCTGCCCCCTATGTATCTCTACTTATAATGACGGGTGAAAAAAAAATTGAGGTCTCCAGATTTCAGCAAAAGCTCTGGCCCTGAATCAAATAACCTCCAATAGATCTGGTTTCTCCAGTATATGACAAGAAAGTAAATGGTCTTATGTCTCTTTAAGGAAAGATTGGGGAAACCAATCACTACTGTAATTATTTTTTTTTTGTATGATGTCTCCAGGTTCTTCCTCATGGAAAAATGGATTTTCAGTTAGTTGATGGGGTCTGGGTCCGAAAAAAGATTCAAATCAGGAAATTAAGACTGTGAATTTCACTGGGTTAGCTAAAGGTAGCTCTCAACCTACTCATTTATTCTCTGTCTCTGTCTCTTTCTCTCTGTCTCTGTCTCTCAGGAAGAGTCAATCTTCTCCATTGCTACCAGATAGTGCAGTTCTGTAACAGCATTCTTCCAACCTTCAGAGGACAGCCGTTACTGAGCTCTTAACAATACTGGGGATCTCATCATCAGAATCTTACTTAATATCTTTGTAAACAGAATGTGCCTTGGGTATTCTGTAATATCATCATCTCATGTATTTTCCAGTCTCTACAGAAGACCCATTCTAGCATGCCCACTTTTCTGATCCTTTTGATCCCCTCCTCCACAGTTGGCCACGGTAGTTCTGGTAAAGCTTTTTCCAAGTTTCCAAACAGCAAATTCGAACCATCTCCAAGTGCCCATTTCAGCGTGTTATGTCCTATCATTGGAAAGTGCCCACTTATCCAGCTTTATATTCTGCACTGCCCTTTGATAAAGTATAGCTTCCTGGTTCCTACTGGTATATATTAGCTAGATCCTTATATTATAAGCTCCATTGTCTTATATTTCATTTCTTAGGAGCCTAGCACTTACCCAGTCTGGATATGCTGACACCATTAGAAGTTACAGCTCTAATGAACAAAAGAGAAAATGGTGGCAGATCCTGAGGAAGATGGACATGTATTTATAAGATTTATACTTCATCTGAAGTTCCTGAAGAGTATCCTACTGAGGAGATTGGGCTTTCACTTCTAGAAAATGGGGTTTAGAATACTTCGAGGTGCCCAGAGGGTCTGGTGGAATCAGGATATTCAAAATTCCCTAGTGCACCAATCTAGATATGCCTTTCCAAGCCTCGAGGTCCCATTTCTTTCCCATCAGCCCCCTGGCTTTGATATACGAAGCTCACCTATAATGAGAATTTAGTCTTCTGTGAATTTGCCACTCATAATTAAATCAAGGGCTTAATCATCACCTGAGTCTGTTTTCCTATGCTGGGAGATAAAGGTCTCTTTACATTGTACCATGGAAGCCCTTTGACACTGACATTTTTATTGAAATTGTTAATTAGTAGATCTGAGTCTGTCATTTTTTTCTCTTGAATGAATCAATGATGATTATCAAAGACACCAATTCCACAGTTCTTATAGCAACCTGTTCCTCTTTAGCTCCCAAATGCTCTAGACCAGTTTTTTTTCTTTTCCTTTTATTTTTAAAAAATTTTATTTTATATTGGAGTAAAGTTGATTTAAAATGTTGTGTTAGCTTCAGGTGTACAGCAAAGTGATTTAGTTATACATATACATATATCTATTCTTTTTCAGATTCTTTTCCCATATAGGTTATTACAGAGTATTGAGTAGAACAAAGAGTGCAGAACACTTTGACATAAATTGTAACAATATCTTTTTGGATCCATCTCCTAGAGTAATGAAAATATAAACAAAAATAAACAAATGAGACCTAATGAAACTTAAAAGCTTTTGCACAGCAAAGGAAACCACAAACAAGATGAAAAGACAATCCACAGAATGAGAGAAAATACTTGCAAATGATGTGACTGACAATGGATTAATCTCCAAAATATAAAAATAGCCCATGCAGCTCAATATCAAAAAAATTACATAACCCAATCAAAAAGTGGGCAGAAGATCTAGATAGACTTTTCTCCAAAGAAGACATATAGATGGGCAAAAAGCACACGAACAGATACTCAACATCACTAATTATTAGAGAAATGGGACTCAAAACTACAATGAGGTATCACTTCTCACCAGTCAGAATGGCCATCATCGAAAAGTCTACAAATAGGGACTTCCCTGGTGGCGCAGTGGATAAGGCTCCACACTCCCAATGTAGGGGGCCCGGGTTCGATCCCTGGTCAGGGAACTAGATCCCACATGCATGCCACAACTAAGGAGCCCACCTGCCGCAACTAAGACCCAGCACAACCAAATAAATAAATAAATATTTTTAAAAAGTCTACAAATAATAAATTCTGGAGAGGGTGTGGGGAAAAGTGGACCCTCCTACACTGTTTGTGGGAATGCAAACTGGTACAGCCACTATGGATAACAGTATGGAGGTTACTTAAAAAACTAAAAATAGAACTACCATATGATCCAGCAATTCTACTCCTGGTCACATACCGGGAGAAAACCATAATTCAAAAAGATACATGTATCCCAATGTTCATTGCAGCACTATTTACAATAAACAAGACATGGAAGCAACCTAAATGTCTATCAATAGATGAATGGAAAAAGAAGATGTGGTACATATATATAATGGTATACGACTCAGCTAAAAAAAGAATGAAATAATGCTATCTGCAGCAACATGGATGGACCTACAGATGATCAAACTAAGTGAAGTAAGTCAGAGAAAGACAAATATATGATATCATTTATATGTGGAATCTAGAAAAATGATACAAATGAACTTGTACAAAACAGAAACAGACTCACAGATTTAGAAAACAAACTTATGGTAACCAAAAGGGAAAGGTGGGGGTGAGGGATAATAAGGAGGTTTGGATTAGTATATACACAATACTATATATAAAATAGATAATCAACAAGGACCTACTGTATAGCACAGGGAACTCTAGACCAGGTTTTGACAAACTTTGGTCCATGGGTTAAATTAGAACTGTCACCAGTTTTCATAAATATCATTTATTGGAAAACAGCCACACCCATTTATTTATGTATTATCTGTGGACGCTTTTGCACAGCAACAGCAGAGTTGAGTGGTTAGGACAGACCATATGGTCTACATAGCCTGAAATATTTACTATTTGGTCCTTACAGAAAAAGTTTGCCAACTCTCACCACACACATTTCTCCTGCTTTTGAACCCCTTTCCACCTTGATTCATACCACGTCTCTATCACTTACCAGTTGGTCATCATGGGTATGTTTCTTAATTTTTCTCAGCTTTATTTAGCTTATCTGTATGTAACTTAAAAAAAAACCTAGATCATTTTTTATGGATGCTCTTAGCACCATGAAAAGTGCAAAATAACTCAAATACAGTGCCTAAAAAAATTTGAAAGGAAATTTAAACCTCTAATGAACTCTCTCAAGGTTGTACCAGTGAATCATTTTGTTGTTTACCACACATCAAAAACTTTTTTTCCATTCCTTCAATCATACACAAGAATGCTCACTTTATCTCCTCAAAAGTCTTAACTATCCTCTCTTTCCCCATATTTCACTCAGAGGAACTTTTAGTAGTGACTTTGTGTTTCACTGACCCGATTCCTATTCTTCTTTTCCTTCCAGGCTCCCTATTCTATTCTCTGCACAATGAACAGTGCTGTGTTTATATGTTTAATAACAAATCAATAATTTCTTCCAATTTATTTTAGTTCCACAGTCTTAACAATTAAGCAAATCCAAACAGCTCAGATGGGAGGAAGATTCTCCATATTTATATGAAAAATATTTTGTTCTTGTCATCCATTTCTCCTGGTAAAATCTTCTCATTTCTCCTATGATGGATATATTTAAATCCTAGCCAAAGCCTTTCTTCTTTTCCAACGAACTTGATCCCTCTAAGATGTCCTGGATAGTATTTTATTTTAGCCTGTGTGCATAGTGTCTAGCAATATTTCAAGTGTTTTGGAATTTGGTACTATTCTGGAAGCAAAATTAGAAATGATAGGATTCATTTCTCAAGACTCTGTAAGATAATAAAGCTAATGCTTTTACTAAATTCTTTTCCTCATAATGTCAAACCTCAATGAAACTGAAAGACAACATAAGATACCTCTATTGACTGAAGACCTCCCCAAAAGTTCATTAAAATAAACTGGTGATCAAGAAAAGCCAAATTTCATCATTCTCAATGGTGAAAAACTGAAAGCATTTCCTCTAAGCTCTATTGACCAACACTATTTACAATAGCCAGGACATGGAAGCAACCTAAATGCCCATCGACAGACAAATGCATAAAGAAGATGTGGTACATATATACAATGGAATATTACTCAGCCATACAAAGGAACAAAATTCGTTCATTTGTAGAGACGTGGATGGATCTAGAGACTGTCATACAGAGTGAAGTAAGTCAGAAAGAGAAAAACAAATATCATATATTAACACATATATGTGGAATATAGAAAAATGGTATAGATGAACCGGTTTGTAGGGAAGAAATAGAGACACAGATGTAGAGAACAAACGTATGGACACTAAGGGGGGAAAGTGGTCATGGGGTGGTGGTGGTGGTGGGATGAATTGGGATATTGGGATTGTCATATATACACTAATATGTATAAAAGAGATGACTAATAAGAACCTGCTGTATAAAAAATAAATAAAATAAAATTCAAAAATAAAAGAAAGAAAACCCAAATTTATTGATTACTGCAGCAAAGAAGACCACTACCTTAACAAAATATTAGTAGTCTCTGAATTTGTAGGTCAAGGTAAGTGGAATATTTATAAGATTCTGTGGGTCTGGGTTTCAATGAGATGGCCTGATTGGAATGAGGCAAAGTTTGTTACACAATAGTATAGGTTTGGTGGACACACAAGGAGAGAGATTGAAACAAATAGCATTTAATAAACCCAGCTGAGCAATCTATTGTGAGAAGGACAGTATTGTTTTGTGGGTTAATTGAGAAATCTGTTTTTCACATAAATAATATTCAGTAAGTTCCTGACATAAATTTTTTTTAAGTTATTTGCAGCTTCATCTCCCTGGATTTGGTAGGCCAAATTGTAAAGAAGTTCCTCCAAGAATTTTATTCCCTGATAGTCAATCAAACATTAATCTAAGTACTTTGTGAAGGCATTTTGCAGAATTTGAACAAGGTTATGAACATTAAAATGAGGGGTGGTGAAGATTATCTGGCTGGGCACAATATAACTACATGAGCCCTTAAAAACAGAAATTTCTCCAGCATGAGTCAGAAGGATGTGGTGGGGTAAGATAGAGGAGAGATAAAACCAAAGGGAAGGTCAGATAAGTTTAAAGCATGAGAAGGTCTTGCACCGTCATCACTGGCTTTAAAGATGGAGGAAGGACGAGGCCTATAAACCATGGAATGTGAGCTTCCTCTGGATGCTGAGAAAGAACCAGCAAGAAAACAGTGGGGACCTCAGTCGTACAGCTGCATGGTGTTAAATTCTGACAACAACATAAATGAACCCAGAAATGCAATCTCCTCTAGAGTCTCCAGAAAGAAAAGCAACCCTCTTGGACACCTGGATTCAGCTTTGTCAGACTCTAAACAGAAAAACAAGTTAAGCCATAGCATACCTGGCTTTTTGGTCTATAGCAGGTGAGATAATGAATTGGTGCTGTGTTAAGCCACTAACTGTGTGGTAACTTGTTACAGCAGCAGTGGAAACTAATACCATGGGAAAAACTGTCTAAAATACTAAACTCATATTAATGCAGACTGCATACCATCAAATGATTAGGCCATATTAAGGTAAATAGATTTAGTTCTCAATCCTAGTAACTGTGTGTCTACAGGTAGTTTCATTTTGGTTCTTATCTCTAATGTAAAAATCCTTGCTTATCATCGATTTATATATCATATATATTCTAAGTCTGTCAGGCAATAGGAAACTTAATTCCACACTTATCTGTGAAAGCTAAATAAGGACAGAGTCTTCGATCAGAACTCTGAGGTTCTCCTAATAGAATGTGAGGAATTCCCTGATTTGCACGTACAAGAATGTTGCTTGTCAAAGATCTGATTTCAAGAGATGAAGACTTAATCTGTTACCTCCAGCTCCCCTAATCCACCCTGATATTTTGACTACATACTGTTTGGTCTTAGTTTCTTTCTATCAATTTCTGGACCCTAAGTGTTTTTCCTAATACTAGAATTCAGAAATTTCTTGGATTTGAAATGACAGCTAAATTCTTCCCTCAGCTTTTGTCTGTAATTGCTACCATATTGATCGGATGATAGGATTCAGAAGTAACTAAGCCTCCACATTACTCATCACCATTCCCAAATAGCCATCCTCAGGAACCCCCAAATCTACACCCACACATGGAATATTTTCCTTGTGGCATTTTGTTATGCACTCAACATATATTTACTCCAATAGCTAACTACTTATCAAATTACATATTCAATCTATGGTTGCTAGGCATTTTTTTATAGAACAAAGATATTTGGTAACTGTAAGTATGCAAAATATATTTTCAATGGGAGCCTTCAAAGACTCACTCAATTTCCAGCATTTTTATGCCCCTAAAATTTGCTACCTCCTTTTTTTTTTTTTTTTCTCACCGCTGTGGCCTCTCCCGTCCCGGAACACAGGCCCCGGACGCGCAGGCTCAGCGACCACGGCTCACGTGCCCAGCCGCTCCGCGGCACGTGGGATCCTCCCGGACCGGGGCACGAACCCGCGTCCCCCGCATCGGCAGGCAGACTCTCAACCACTGCGCCACCAGGAAAGCCCCAAATTTGCTACCTCTTGCACTTCAGTAGAAAATTCTATTCACATCTCGAAGAGATTTTCCCCATCTCTTGTACAGCACTTTTTAAGAGCTTGCACTTTCGTAATGGAACATGTAGCTTCTACCAATTTCAAAGCAACAATTTTCAAAGCTGCTTGCTTTTTGTCTCACTGAGGCATCCCAGTATCCAGTAGAGATTATCTCTCCTAGTAATCAAGGCAAAGTCCCTGAATAAACGCACTCCTGTCTTCCTTTGAGTTCTTTTCCCTTTCCAGAGATTACAAATTATCAGGAAATAGAAGGCAGGGAAAAAACATAAACTTGCATTTTAATGAAGAATTTTATTACACTTCTTTAACTTTGTGAATTCATAGGTTTATATCTATTACATCCACTAGCCTCTAAGATGATAACTCTATGACGGAGCCGTGTAGACAATTTCTAATTTGCAATAATATTTTAAAGACAATCAAAAAAAAATGGTCATGAAGAACCTAGGGGCAAGATGGGAATAAAGACGCAGAGCTACTAGAGAATGGACTTGAGGACACGGGGAGGGGGAAGGATAAGCTGGGACAAAGTGAGAGAGTGGCATGGACATATATACACTACCAAATGTAAAATAGATAGCTAGTGGGAAGCAGCCGCATAGCACAGGGAGATCAGCCCAGTGGTTTGTGACCAGCTAGAGGGGTGGGATAGGGAGGGTGGGAGGGAGGGAGACGCAAGAGGGAAGAGATATGGGAACATGTGTATATGTATAACGGATTCACTTTGTTACAAAGCAGAAACTAACACACCACTGTAAAGCAATTATACTCTAATTAAAACGTTAAAAAAAAAAAAAGAACTCATGTTCTGTCAAATCCCACTTTCTCAAAACACAATTTAAGAATTGTTTACAATGTTGTATTCTTAACTAATCATGTATTTTTGACAAGAGTAACGATTTAAAATAAAAGTTGCTCCCCCAATGTAACCAACATATGGAAGTTCATCTCAGCATTGTATTATATTTAAAAAAAAAAATACCAAGCCCCTATTTACCTACCTTCCCACACCCAAATAGACATGGAAAGAAACTGAAATAAACGTTGAATTCCCTTAATTAAAAACACCCAAATTATATTCTTTACTCAACTAATATTATTTATTTAAAGTTTCAGGGTAGATACTCAAAATTTCTCTCACTCTTTTTCTTTCTGTCTGTCTGTCTCTCCCTCTCTTAGTCTCCATTCCTTAACTCTATGCCATGCTATTTTATAATCTCACTTACCCCTTCTTTTCATTCTTCCTGGAGGGGATACCATTCTGTTTCATATGAAATGTAAAAAATAATATCTACCTTAAAATAATGTTTTGAGGATTATATAAGATAATAATTATAAAACACCCAGCACTCTGCCTATTATTTAGAGTTACATAAATCTTATTTTTCATTAGAAATATGTATATATGTATATAATATCACTCATTTAAAAAACCATGTATAGAGTTCAAATTCAATTAAATTTATATTTTAATTAAATATTCTTACATCACAGAAAAACAAAATTGATTATATAATCAATAGGTTTATGGATAGAATAAATAATAATTGAATATATCTCAATATTTCAATTACAAAAGAGAAAATTCATTTCTCTTTCAATCTACAATACTTATGGTATACCTGTTATACACTAAGCACGATGTTGGATAGTGTACATAAATGAAAAAGTACTTGCCAACGTGGGGCTTACAGTCCATTGCATAAAATAAATGATAAAATTTAGATAATAAGTAACTGCAAGGTGATAGGAAGGAAATATAAGTTGTTCTGTGATAGGGAATATGAATTTAGAATGTTCCCAGAAGGCCCACTAAAGAGACAATGTTAAAGTTGAGAACCAAAAATGGGAAAGAGCAGAGCAAACCAAAAAAAAAGTTAAAAATCACAATAGCATAATAGATCTTGTTAAATTATTGCATATTTTCCAAGGGTTAATGTGATACAATTTATTGTAGTAGAAATTATAGTGTAAACCAACACTACCATTAATCTAATGGCCTTAGACACCTTTTTTTGTTGTTGTTGTTTTTGTGGTGCGCGGACCTCTCACTGTTGTGGCCTCTCCCGTTGCGGAGCACAGGCTCCGGACGCGCAGGCTCAGTGGCCATGGCTCACGGGCACAGCCGCTCCGCGGCATATGGGATCTTCCCGGACCGGGGCACGAACCCGCGTCCCCTGCATCGGCAGGCAGACTCTCAACCACTGCGCCACCAGGGAAGCCCCTAGACACTTTTTAAAATGAAATTAAACTATTATTCATAACTTGCGTTCACATAATACCTTTAATCACCAAGCTCTATATTTGATTCATAGCACTAATGTAATCTACATATCAATTTTACTATACTACATATGTGGTGTATAGAATTATACTATATACAATATGTGTTTATATAATATACATACCAACATTACCAAACCCTATGTAGTAGTAATTGGGGGGATAAACATCTTCCTCAAAGTTATGGAGATTTTGAGGAAATTGTAATGATAAATAGTGAGATGGGGCAGGTGCTGTATTAAAATAAGATTTCTTAACACTTTAATATTTCATATATAAGTTTACTTTTCCTTTATAATAAATGAGCTGCCAAAAGTTGTTTTATTCCTGAACTCACAATTTTTCTGTTTTCCTAGATAGCTTAAGATCAGTGAATAGTGGTTCATAAAATGCACAACTTTTGGAAATCTCTGTTTGACACATTTCCAGCCATTTCTTCAAGAACCAGCAGCTTTGATTAGATTTAATCACAAGAAAATTTAAAAGTTAATAAGTATAAACATGTCCTGAACAGAAACTGGTAAATATTTTAGGTATAGACAAATATTGTTTCTTTTCAACTTCAAATAAACTTTAAAAAATTGATTCATGTATATCTATCATTTTTTTCTAAGTGTTTTAGCTCAACAGTCAATAATGAAGCAGATTAAGACAACAATAACCCAGGAACTCTCTGGATACTTAAATAACAGCAGTTTTGTTTCTGTCATCCATTTCTCCTAATAAAAATCTGTTCTTTCTTCCATTAATAGATTCATCCAATTCCCAGCTAAACCCATCTTTCTTCTCCAACTAGTTTGATTAAAAAGTAACAGTTAGAGATTCTATGGCTGCCAGATATTAAGGGAATGAAACCAGATCTTTAAATTCCTATAACACATATTTGACTTGTTTGGGGATATCAGCAATATTTGTTACCCCAGTTTCCTTTCTTTGAAAAACCAGATAGGATAAACTACATGTGTAAGATACAAATTCTAATATTTCTGTAAAATGCAGCTGTAGATGTCATCATGAGTGGGGACTTTTATAGTGTCATAAAAATTCAGTATCACTATAAATTTATGCTGCTGAAAATGTCGACATTTATGGCAACTTCTACAAGGACATATTTTAAAATGATACTAAAACTTGATGCAGCAACTTTTATTTAGTTAAAAAGTAAGATTATAGAATAAAAACATTTACTCTAATTTTTGAAACTATCAATATGGATGATTAATTTTTTAAATTCTCAAATCATTTCATGGTTTGGTGGGTATTTAAAAATCAGATCACTCAAAATTAAAAAGCATGAAAGCATGTTCATGTATTATTCAAATTAACAGTTAATTGCTGCATATAATTAATATTCATTTACAATGCATTTTGTAAGACTTTTAATACCTGATAAAATTATTAATGATGCAAGCATGTGATGATACTTATTTAAGTATTAGAGATAATCACAGAATTATATAAGAAATCTATTTTCATTCATTTCATATTGGACGGCAAGCAAAATTACCATTTTAATTAATAAAAAAATTATTCATAATAGAATTATCCAAGTCCACATAACTGTTGATGGACATTTAGGTTGCTTCTGTGTCCTACCTACTGTAAATAGTGCTTCAGTGGACACTGGGGTGCATGTATCTTTTCAAATTATGTTTTTCTCCGGTTATATGCCCAGGAATGGGATTGCTGGATCATACGGTAACTCTGTTTTTACTTTTTTAAGGAACCTCCATACTGTTCTCCATAGTGGCTCTACCAGTGTACATTCCCACCAACAGTGTAGGAGGGTTCCATTTTCTCCACACCCTCTCCAGCATTTATCATTTGTAGACTTTTTGATGATGGCCATTCTGAACAGTGTGAGGTGATACCTAATTGTATACGCCAATAAAAATTTTTTTTAATGTAAAACATATTTTTGGACTCTCAGTTTTGTTCCATTGGTTTGTATGTATATTGTTATCCTAGTACAACATACAATTGTATGGATATACCATATGTTTCCATGTGTCTTTTGATGGACATTTAAATTGCTTCCACTTTTTGGCTATAACAAATAACGATGCTATGGACATTCATATGCAAGTCTTAGTGTGGATGTGTGTTTTTATTTCTCTTGTGTATATACCTAGGAATGGAATTGCTGGATCAAATGGTTACACCATTTACTCTTTGAAGGAACTGGCAGACTATTTTCCAAAGTGGCTACATAATTTTATACCCCTACCAGCAATGTATGAGGGTTTCAATTTCCCCATATCCTTGCCAACTCTTATTATTTGTGTTTTTCATAATAGCCAATACAGTGGGTATAAAGAGGCATCTCATAGTGGTGTTACTTTTCATTTCCCTAATGGACTAGTTGAGCATTTTTTCATATGCTTATTAGACATTCGTGTATCCATTTTTGTTAAATGCTTATTCAAATTTTCACTTAAAAAATATATACATTTCCAAATGTAAAATAGATAGCTAGTGGGAAATAGCGAATAGCACAGGGAGATCAGCTCGGTGCTTTGTGACCGCCTAGAGGGGTGGGATAGGGAGAGTGGGATGGAGACGCAAGAGGGAGGCGATATGGGGATATATGTATATGTACAGCTGATTCACTTTGTTATAAAGCAGAAACTATCACACCATTGTAAAACAATTGTACTCCAATAAAGATGTTAAAAAATTTTTGATTTGGGGCTTCCCTGGTGGCGCAGTGGTTGAGAGTCCGCCTGCCGATGCAGGGGACGCCGGTTCGTGCCCCGGTCCGGGAGGATCTCACATGCCGCGGAGCCGCTGGGCCCGTGAGCCATGGCTGCTGAGCCTGCGCGTCCGGAGCCTGTGCTCCGCGACGGGAGAGGCCACAACAGTGAGAGGCCCGCGTACCGCGAAAAAAAAAATTTTTTTGATTTGTTTGCCTTCTTGTTGTGGAGTTTTACGTGTTCCTTATAACTTCTACATAGAAGTCCTTTATTAGATATAATGATTTGCAAATATATTCTCCAAGATTACAGCTTGTCTTTTGCTTTTATATATTTTCTTTGAAGCATACAGGTTTTTAACTTTAAGTAGAGATGATCATTTTTTCTCTTTTATGTATAATAATTTTGGTGTTGTATCTAAGAAATCTGCCTCACCCAAGATCATGAAGATGTCCTAAGTTTTATTCTAAAAGTTGAAAAACTGTAGCTTTTACATTTATGTCTATTACCCATTATAAGTTAATCTTTGTAGATATTCGAAATTGAGTCTAAATTTACATTTTTATGTCTACACATCCAATTGTACCAGCATTATTTTTGGATAAATCTGTCTTTTCCCATGGAGTTACCTTGACATCTTTGTAAAATATCATCCAATCATCAGTGTAAAGGCTTATTTTAGGGATCTCAATTCTGTTCCTTTGGTCTGAATGCCCATTGCTGTCTTAGTACAACATTGTCTTGATAATTGTAGCTTGATACACCATTTTAAAACCAGGAAATGTAATCCTCCATTTTTTTCTTCTTATTGGAAATTGTTTTTGCTATTTTAGGTACTTTGCAGGATTAGCTTTTCAATTTCTGTCAAAGGGCTTGCTGAGATTTTGATAGGGATTGCATTAAATCTATAAGTCAATTTGAAGCGAATTGTCATCTTATAAATACTGTGTCTTCTAATCCATAAAATATATTGTCTCTCCTTTTGCCTAAATCTTCTTTGATATCACTCAAAAATATACTGAAATTTTTGGTGTGCAATTGTTGAACTTACTTTGTTAAGTTTATTCCTGAGTATTTCATTCTTTTTTCATTTTACTCTGACAGACTTAACTGGTAAAGAACTTCAAAAATTTATGAAATGCCTTTGAAAATGACAAATCTAAACTAATAATTAGAATTAAAATTCATAACGCTGGATTACTGCATTGGACCTACACCCATTTGTTCATAGTCTAAAATAATAGTTTGGGAAGAGTAGGAAAGTAGCCCAAACTTGTGTTTGAAATATTTTAAAGAGGTGACAAATGTCACTTTTATGTCATAGGATGGTAATAGTTTAACTTATCAAACCAGACTATATGACAGATTTACATATGAAGATAGAAAATACTCATTATTATAACGCTGGAAAGTGTAAATATGTCGGAAATGGCCAAGAGGCAAAAAGCCTCAATCCTCTTGGAAGCTGGCATAGAAATATCTTTCTAAATATTGTGAATACACACACACACACACACACACACACACACACACACATCTGTAAATAAAGTATAATAAAAAAAACTAAAGGCAAATTAGAATATAAAAGACCTGAAAATATGTGCAAAATTCAGACAGAAATATTGAAAGTAAGAAGGGAAAATATTGCATAAGCAAAATGGAAAAGAAGAAAAAGTATAAGCAGAAAAGCTACTACTTTCCACCTAAAAGACATGGTTCCCAGGTGACTTGGAAGGTGTGAGAAAGCCAAGATCTGTGCCTTGGATCATGTTTTCTTTATCCTGGCTCCAGCCATTTGTAGTATAATCTACACTTTGCATTTAACAGAGCAAGACTAAACAAGGAGGGGTTCCCCACGGCAGGGTTCAGAAGCAGGGATGGAGAGCCCAGGGAACTGGCATTAAAGACCCAATCTTCCCTAAGCAGGGATATATCATGAAGACTGCCTGGTCTTCAGCTAAACAAGTGCTTCCACCCAGTGATTAGATGTTCTGGGGAGATTTATTAAAGATGGACTCTCTGTTTTCCATTTAGCAACCACTGAGGCAGCAGGTACTGTTAGCTCAGATACCAGCTGTAGAACTGGACAGAACTGAGTACTAGTATTATACACTTAAACAGATATATGGCCTTAGATGAGTTACAGTCACTTGTTAAGTCTTCTTCTTGAAAAAAAATTTTTTATTGGAGTATATGATTTACAACGTTGTGTTAGTTTCAGGTGTACAGCAAATTGAATCAGTTATACATATACATATATCCACCCTGTTTTTAAAAAAAAATATTCTTTTCCTATATAGGCCATTACAGAGTACTAAGTAGAGTTCCCTGTGCCATACTGCAGGTTCTTATTAGTTATCTATTTTATATACAGTACTGTGTATATGTCAATCCCAGTTTCTCAATTTATCCCTCCCCCGCTACCCCTGCTTATCCCCTGGTAACCATAAGTTTGTTTTCTACATCCATGACTCTACTTTTGCTTTGTAAATAAGTTCATTTGTACCCTTTTTTTTTTTTTTAGATTCCACATATAAGTGATATCGTATGATATTTGTCTTTCTGTGTCTTACCTCACTCAGTATGGCAATCTCTAGGCCAATCCATGCTGCTGCAAAAGACATTATTTTGTTCTTTTTTATGGCTAAGTAACATTTCATTGTATATATGCACCACATCTTTTTTCCTCTGTTGATGGACATTTAGATTACTTCTGTGTCCTGGCTGCAATGACATTGGGGTGCATGTGTCTTTTCAAATTATTGTTTTCACTGGGTATATGCCCAGGATTGGGATTGCTGGGTCATACAGTAGTTCTATTTTTAGTTTTTTAAGGAACCTCCATACTCTTCTCCATATTGGCTGTACCAATTTACATTCCCACCAACAGTGTAGAAGGGTTCCCTTTTCTCCACACTGTCTCCAGCATTTATTGTTTGTAGATTTTTTTTTAAAGACCCTGAATAGCCAAAGCAATCTTGAGAAAGAAAAACAGAGCTGGAGGAATAAGGCTTCCTGACTTCAGACTATACTACAAAGCTACAGTAATGAAAACAGTATGATACTGGAACAAAAACAGAACTATAGAACAATGGAACAGGATAGAAACTCCAGAGATTAAACCCATGCATCTATGGTCACCTAATCTATGACAAAGGAGGCAAGAATATACAGTGTAGAAAAGACAGTCTCTTCAATAAGTCATGCTGGGAAAACTGGACAGCTTCATGTAAAAGAATGAAATTAGAACACTCCTTAATACCATACACAGATATAAACTCAAAATGGATCAAAGACCTAAATGTAAGGCTGGACACTATAAAACTCTTAGAGGAAAACATAGGAAGAACACTCCTTGACATAAATCACAACAATATCTTTTTGGATCCACCTCGTAGAGTAATGAAAATTAAAACAAAAAGAAACAAATGGGATCTAATTCAACTTAAAAGATTTTTCACAACAAAGGAAACTATAAGCAAAACAAAAAGACAACCCTCAGAATGGGAGAAAGTATTTGCAAACAAAGCAACTGACAAGGGATTAATCTCCAAAAATACAAACAGCTCTTGCAGCAGTTTGTCAAGCCTTTTGCATTTTTATTATTTTTTAAATTAATTTTATTTATTTTTCGCTGCATTGGGTCTTCATTGCTGCACAGGGGCTTTCTCTAGTTGAGGCGAGTGGGGGCTACTCTTCTTTGCAGTGCATGAGCTTTTCATTGCGGTGGCTTCTCTTGTTGAGGAGCACAGGATCTATGCACATGGCCTCAGTAGTTGTGGCACATGGGCTTAGTTGCTCCACGGCATGTGGGATCTTCCCATACCAGGCTCTAATCAGTGTCCCCTGCACTGGCAGGTGGATTCTTAACCACTGCACCACCAAGGGAGTCCCAAGCCTTTTGCATTTTAAAATACTTTCCCCATATCTTCAGTTTTCACATAATCACTACCACTCCCCCAAGTAACACTTATTTGATATATTTTAAGTATGTCTTTGGATATGTATATAAACATGTGAAATAAATAGCCTTATGTCCTGTATGTGTATGTACTTATTTAATTTACAAAGATTATATTTGTTGTAAAGCACATGCTGCTTTTTTTTTTTTCACTCAACACTGAATTTTAAAGATAACTGCTGCTTCTAAATGTTTTCTAGTTTTTTTTCTTTCTCAGAAAAATTGAAACATGATTAAGGTCTTTGCACAAAGTCATATTCTCCACTTATCTCAGTTTAAAGTCAGTTTTACCTTAAAAAGTTCTAGAAGTAAAGTCAGACTTTTAACACTTTAGTAACATTGTCTCAATGCCAGTTAGCTAATTAACTAGGGATTGCCCTGCAAATTATGAATCTTAAAATGATTAAGTTTTGATAAATATTTGATCCAAATATTTGCCCATTTTACCCAGCCTGGTAATATGCAAATAAATTTCTTTAATGCATCAGTTTCTACATAATTTACCAGTAAAAATTATATGTCTTAATTAAACATGTTTGATGTCTATTTGGACTTTGGAGACTTCTGCTGAAATTGGAGAAACATTTATGAGTGTCTGTCTCCATGTAATATTGTTTTCTTTGAAGTCAATTAAGTTATAGAAACCACAGTGTCTTAACACATACTTTATTTGCTTTAAGGAGAAATATTAATGCACACAATTCAAAACAATGTTTTAAAACAACTAACGTGATGACATATAGACTAGGGTAGGCAGTAAACTTTAATTTTTTCTTAAAGGTAGTTTCCTTTCTTCATTTATATACACTATGTATTACTTATTTGAAAATTTAGCATAGAGAGCCTGTTTGCATTTTAGAGTGTAACATAAACTGGATTTTTATTAGCATTACTAATAATGGAACATGGAATCATGTTCCATTATTATTACTAATTACTAATCCATTATTACTAATAATGGACATGGAATCATCCTACATGTCCATCTACAGATAAATGGATAAAGAGGAGTTGGCACATGTATACAATAAAGAAGATGTGGCACTTAAAAAGAAATGAAATTGAGTTATTTGTAGTGAGATGGATGGACCTAGAGTCTGTCATACAGAGTGAAGTAAGTCAGAAAGAGAAAAACAAATACCTTATGCTAACACATATGTATATGGAATCCAAATTTAAAAAAATATATATGGTTCTGAAGAATCTAGAGGCAGGACAGGAATAAAGACGCAGACGTAGAGAATTCACTTGAGGACATGGAGAGGGGGAAGGGTAAGCTGGGACGAAGTGAGAGAGTAGCATTGACATATATACACTACCAATTGTAAGACAGATAGCTAGTGGGGAGCAGCTGCATCACATGAGGAGATCAACTCTGTGCTGTGACCACCTAAAAGGGTGGGATAGGGAGGATGGGAAGGAGACACAAGAGGCAGGAGATATGGGGATATATGTGTACATATAGCTGATTCACTTTGTTATACAGCAGAAACCAACACAACATTTTAAAGCAATTATACTCCAAAAAAGATGTTAAAAATAAGTAAATAAATAAAAAATAGGAATGCACATAAATAAAAAAATAAAAAGAAAAATGTAAGACTGATGGCAAGTGTCTCAGGTTTGAATCTTCAAAGGAAAATAATCCTAATCCTGTATTTTGACCAAAAATCAGTAGATGGATTATTTAGATCCTTGGCTAGTTTGATTTAGTATTCTTTTATCTTGACTTCTAGTAAGAATATTTCAAGGCTTTAATAAAGGATATAACTTATATTACTAGAACCAGAAAAGATACTAAAATAAAGCTATAAACAAAATTATGAATAAAAAATATATAATGAAGACATATACTTCCATGATGTTTATATGTAAATTATTCATTTTAAATCTTTTTGTATTGGTTTTGCAATATTTTTTTGGTATTTATGATGTTAGAAATGTTAAAAAATCATCCAGAATAAAAAAATTGTATTCAACTTAAAAAAAAAAAAAAGAAAATAGGCGAGAAAACAAAGTAGACCAATAATATGGTCCTAATAGGACTGCAGAGGTCATAACAATGTCAACACATAGTATAAGCAGAGCAAACTAATAAGTATTGTTAAAATTGTGAAGAATATATGGATATGCACTTTAAAATGTGCAAATACTGTGCTTATTATTTTCCTTTGTCTTTTTACACTGAATGAGAGAGATTATGGTCAATGTAAGACTAAAACCTTCCTCAGTTTTCCTTTTACCTCACTCACATATAAGAAACTGCATTCAACTAATTCCTAATTTCCTATTAGAACTTTTGACCATTTAGGATTTTTAACTTTAAAGTACATATAAAGAAAACTCTTTCCAATATTTTGAAATTATAAGTTAATTGTCCATTTTACAACCTAAAAGTTTATGTTAATCTGAGTCAAATGATGAGATTAAAGAAGAATCATAACTTGAAATTATCCCAGATAGAAAACTAATAATTTTCCAAATATTGCAATTACAATTAAGGCCTCATCTCTGTAACTCTTATTTTTATTAATATTTTATTTATAAAGTAGACATTACTCTGAAAAGAATATTTTTCCAGATTTAACAGGGGATGAAATTTGTAAGAAGTAGGATATGCCAAAGAACAAATTACACTAATTTATGTCCACAGCATCATGTGAGTCAGACATAAAAACCCACAAATTCTGCTGTTTCTATTACACACAAGAAGCTGTGGCCACATGTGTAATTATGTAGGACTGGCAGAGAAATATTCCCTAACATCAATGAATGAAAGTCTGCAACACTTATCTCAGAGCTGTCATTACCTGAGAGAGGGTATTTTCCTCATCAGAACTTGGTAGTGACACATAATAGAAATTTCCAAGCAGAGAATTTTATATCTGTTAAAATTACTTAAAACATTTAAACAAACTTTCTAATAAAAGTACTTAATTAGCCACAGTACCTTACCTCTCATCTAGGACTCAAATGAGTCAAACATTTTTACCAGAATTGACCAGATATTCAAAAAGCGTACATATTCTCCTCTTTTTAATAATGGGTCATAGGCTCTACTTCTAGCAATGGTGGGTTCCACATCAACCTTTCCACTGAGAATAATAAAATTTGCCAAATTTTATATATTTATGTAAGTGTATGTGCATATATATGTATATGTGTATGTATATGTATGTGCATATGTATATATATATATGTATATATGTTGGAAACTTACATGTATATATTTGAAGGCATCAGAGAACTATCTGAGTGGCAATGATTTTCAGGCAAAGAAAATTCTAGAAATAAGGGAAGTCCAGTAAGGAGAGCCGGACATTAGCACCACTGTTTCTGTAATGGTTTTTGCTGATTTCAAAACTGTAGTTAAGCGATTGAAAATCTTTTGACAGTTTCATGGAGTTAGAGGTGCAAAAACTGAAGTCCAAGATTCACCAAGCAGTGAGGCCCTGGTAAATTCTGCGGACTTTAGAATGGGACTCTGAAGAGAGTGGACTTTAGAATGGGACTTTGGAATGGGACTTTGGAAGAGAAGAGTAAACAGGATACAGACTTGTCCTCACAAGGACCAAAGTTACTTTTTAAATTAGTTTGATAGATAAAAGTGATGTGCTCCCAACTTGACTTCCTGCTAAAATCAAAAGTTGACCTTCTGTAAAAAAAGATAGCCTTATATGATTCCTAAAAACTTCATTTTCAATGGCCAGCATTCAATAAAAATACAACCAGGTATACATAAAACTAGGAGGAAAACAAACAATAGATTTAAAAGACTAAAATTATTAAGGACATATATAAAAATGTGATTACTATATTCAAGATACTGCAGAAGTTTTGCAGATAATTCAAAACAATTAAAAATAGAAATTCTATGAAAAATACAGCTGAAATTCAGAACTCAGTAGATATAATAGCCATTATGGACAGCTGATGAGAGAATTAAATATTAAAACAAATTGTCCAGATTGAAGTATGAAGGAACAAGAGAAAGTACAATGCAGAAAAGCCTGCAAAAGACATATCATGCACTTTGGAGAGATAAAAAGTTGTATGTAACTGGTGTCTCAGAAGGAAAGTAGACAAAAAAAATGGAAGAAATATTTAAAGAAAAAAGGACCAACATTTTGTAAAATGATGAAATATATTAAGCACAGATTCAAGAAACTCTAAGAAGCTGAAGAGTACCACTTGAAGGTACATCACACAAAACTGATATTTAAAAGATGACACATAGTTTTGAAAGCAGCCAAAAAACAGGGAGTATATTGGCTCTGTATTACCAATAATGTTCTCAAAAGAAAGATTTAAAGCCAAAGAACACCAGAATATTATCTGAAAAATGCTGGGGAAAAAATTGCCAATGTATAATTCTGTACCAAGCAAAAATGTTCTTCACAATGAAGGCAAAAAATAAACATACTTCCAGAGAAAAGATGTGTTATTTGGGGCCTTTTTTCCCTAGTCTGGCTAAAATTTGCTGGATATTAATAATTACAGATCAATCCCAGGATACAAGTTTCTGCTGTTCAAAAAATATGAAAACATTTATTCACTGGAAAATTGAAATAACAAGTGCTCTAATTTCCATCTTTGAAGCACTGTCACAGAATGACACCAGAGAACATTGCTATGGAAAAGAAAATCTCCTTTCTTTTAAGTCTTTGATTCAGCATTAAACATTTTCCCTCTCTACTCAGCTAGAGCCTGTTTCGGATTAGTACTCCATTAGTAGAGGAATGTTCCTTGGTTTCTTCTCCAGTTTTCCACCTTGAACTTCTTTTTATAACCCTGCCCCTCCCCCATGCACTGCTTTACTAACCAGTTTGGAATACTTGAAGGATCAGAGAAAAAAAAAAAGTAGAAATGATAAGGACAAAGGAAAAGCTTTTCAACTGTATTGTGCCCTGTGAGCTGTACCTGTTTCCCTGAACCTGGCTGAAGTTTAAATCTGACTCTTCCTTTCCAAGCTTTCTTTAATAAATTCTCTGAGGTTCTGTGATCCTCTCCCTTGAATATCCCTTCTGTAAGCTGAGGACTCCTTTCTCATTGGCTAGAAAAGCTCGTCCATTTCTTCTAGGTCTTTCTGCCCTCTCGATAGCCCTTTTAGATAGAATCTAAGTCAACTCTCCCTCTTGTGTGGCTCACATTTTGTGCATGGGAATACTTGCATTCTCATTCAAACAAATTCAGAGTGCCGTCCTATACTACTGTAGTAGCAGTCTCCTGACTCTGACAGTGTAAGACTTAATCTCTTGTTTCTACATTTCTCAGGCAGGAGTCACACCCTAATCTTCAATGTGCGCCAAATGTAGGCTGGGATACTTCCTGAAAACATCACATTCCAATAGCCTGGGTGAAGTTTTCTCACAGACCACCTTTCTTAAAAGATAAGCTCCTCACAAAAATATTCTATTTTCTCTGTACCCTGACCCTTTTTTCAGTCCTTTGTATGGCTGAGAATTTCAAGAGTTCTGAAATTTCCTGTGAAAGTTGGCATATTTATTTCTTTTTTACTCAGTTTGGAACTCAACTCTCAGGTTTTGGTGCCTTTCAATTTTGATATCCTATTTCCACTGGCTCTTTCAATATATTTTTGAATGGTTGGATGAATATTTTAATTTTGATACAAGGATTTCTAAACACTTGCTTTCTATATTAAATACAGATAATTAGTAGTATATATAAAATCTGAAACCATGCAGTATGATCAATGTAATTACATTTAAGTATGGTAAGATGCTTACTTGAAGACTCAGAAAAGAAAGACGTATGGCCTTTAATTTCACTTACATCTAAATTAAATATTATTCCTACTTCAAAATAAGAGTCAAGGAATAGTGAAAAAGCCTGGAAAGAAAAATAGAATTCCAGGTCCTGTCAGTATTAATGGAAATTGTGTCTAAGACACTATACTTGAGAGAAAAAGGAATTTGATGAAGTTACAAAGTCCAGACATGTCTCCCAAATTGTGATGCTTAGCCAAAGTAAGGCTATTTTGAGTTTTGTCTATTATTATAGTCAGGTAATTGTGACATAGTCTCTCCAGTAAAGAGCAGTTTTGAGTACAGTAAACCTATTTTACACATCAGTGCTTTAAAGTGCATATATCTATAAAATATGATTGTCATTGTATCAGTGGAAAAGAGTGGAGGAAGCCATAAAGGAAACTTTACTGAGCGTATCACAATAGGTGGGGAAGGGGAAAACCTTTCCTACAACTGAAGGTATATCCTATAGCTACATGTTCAGACCTTACCTGATAAAGTGATCACTTTATCAACTTACCTCATACAATTCTGTTTAACCAACTAATGTGAAGCAAACAAATGAACCTCCCAAGAAGTCCCTGCAATTCTGTGGTGTATATACTGACATTGACAACTATTAGAGACCTTTGTAACCTGGGGTTACCAGAGAGGCTGATAAAGCAATGCTTTATACATTTACTGACTCTCTTAAAAGCTAGAAATTGAATGTCCTTACAGTACATACTCACTGAAGTTTGTACTTTTAGAATTGAATTTCCTTTTCTTCTGAATCCCCTATCCCCAGCCCAACATTTCTCTGAAGGAATGAGACGTATATGAAACATTTGACATTGAAAAGATTCCCTTGTAATTTTCAGGTCATATGCTTTGTGTTCAGTGTGCATTATGATAAGGATACTTTGCACAATGAGGCAAAGCTTTTAAACAAGATAGTTTTGTGTATCAGGCATTGTTCTATCTTTTGAAAGCTTAGCTCTACCTTAGTTACACAAAATACAAGATTTAGAATCATGTAAACCAATAATAGTTATTCAATTCAAGCTGTAAGGGTAACTTACTATGGGCCCTGGAGGTTAAGACGGGATATTGTATTTGCATACATACACTATATGGAAAACTATTCTACCATTTTATGGAACAGCAGTCATATTTAGTTTAATGTCTTTTAAGTCCCATAAAAATGATATTACCAAATTTTGCTATTTGTATGGTGAGCAATCAAAGCTGTGGTGTTAACTCAGCCTAACACTACTAGTTTGACTCTTCAGGCTTCATTAAATTGGGGATATAAATATACCAGATCAACCAGATGAAATTAGAATGCTCCAGTTTCGGGGTTTAGAGTAAGCTGAATGAGCTTGGTACCTTTTTTATATTTGTGGTTAGGTACTATACTTGCCCACTTTGTGATGGCAAGGCCATTTCAACAAGAATCAAGATTGATGTATATCAGTAATTCTCAACTTTGTACCACGACTCTCTTGAGTATCCTGTAACATAGGCATCCCCCAAATCATTTCTTTCACCAATTTTCTCATCCTTTTTCTCTTGTGCACCTAACACAAGCCCAAAATGTGTTTTGTGGATATTTCAAGTACTAACATTTTCAAGCTAAACTGTGGCAGCACTGTGGGGAACTCTGAAAAGGCTTCAGAAAAACAATATGTCAAATCATCCAATTCTTACCATCTATATTTTGTCAACTGAATATTTGGAGTTTATAAGTTCTATCTCTGCCAATTCTCTTAGACCTCACTAATTGGCCCTCAAAATAAAGAATAGAGGAGGAGCTTCAAGATGGCAGAAGAGTAAGACGTGGAGATCACCTTCCTCCCCACAAATACATCAGAAATAAATCTATATGTGGAACAACTCTTACAGAACATCTATTAAATGCTGGCAGAAGATCTCAGACTTCCCAGAAGGCAAGAAACTCCCCCACGTACCTGGGTAGGGCAAAAGAAAAAAAAAAAAAAAAAACCAGAGCCAAAAGAATAGGGACGGGACCTGCACCAGTGGGAGGGAGCTGTGAAGGAGGAGAGGTTTCCACAGACTAGGAAGCCCCTTCGCGGGCGGAGACAGGGGGTGGAAAGAGGGAAGCTTCAGAGCCACGGAGGAGAGCACAGCAACAGGGGTGCGGAGGGCAAAGCGGAGAGATTCCCGCACAGAGGACCGGTGCCGACCGGCACTCACCAGCCTGAGAGGCTTGTCTGCTTACCTGCCCGGGCAGGCGGGTCTGGGAGCTGAGACTTGGCTTCGGAGGTCGGATCCCAGGGAGAGGGCTGGTGTTGGCGGCGTGAACACAGCCTGCAGGGCGTTAGTGCACCACGGCTAGCCAGGAGGGAGTCCGGGAAAGTCTGGTGATGCCGAAAAGGCAAGGGACTTTTTCTTGCCTCTTTGTTTCCTGGTGCGAGGAGAGATTAAGAGCGCTGCTTAAAGGAGCTCCAGAGACGGGCGCGAGCCGTGGCTAAAAGCGCGGACCCCAGAGACGGGCATGAGACGCTAAGGCCGCTGCTGCCGCCACCAAGAAGCCTCTGTGCAAGCACAGGTCACTATCCACACCGTCCCTCCCAGGAGCCCGTGCAGCCCACCACTGGCAGGGTCCCGTGATCCAGGGACAACTTCCTGGGAGAACGCACGGCCCGCCTCAGGCTGGTGTAACGTCACGCCGGCGTCTGCCGCGGCAGGCTCGCCCCGCCCTCCGTGCCCCTCCCTCCCCCACGGCCTGAGTGAGCCAGAGGCCCCTAATCAGCTATTCCTTTAACCCCGTCCTGTCTGAGCGAAGAACAGAGGCCCTCAGGTGACTTACACGCAGAGGCGGGTCCTAATCCAAAGCTGAACCCCAGGAGTTGTGCAAACAAACAAGAGAAAGGGAAATCTCTCCCAGCAGCCTCAGGAGCAGCAGATTAAATCTACGCAATCAATTTGAAGTACCTGCATCTGTGGAATACCTGAATCGACAACGAAACATCCCCAATTGAGGTGGTGGATGTTGGGAGCAATGATATATATATTTTGTTCTCTTTTTCTTTTCTTGTGAGTCTGTATATGTATGCTTCTGTGTGTGGTTTTGTCTGTATAGCTTTGCTATTACCATTTACCCTACGGCTCTGTCTGTCTGGATTTTTTTTTTTTTCTTAGTATAGTTTTTTAGCAATTCTTATCATTGGTGGATTTGTTTTTTGGTTTGGTTGATCTCTTCTCTTTTTTTTATTAATTCAAAAAATATTTTTTAATAATTATTTTTTATTTTAACTTTATTTTACTTTATTTTATCTTCTTTCTTTCTTCCTTCCTTTCTTTCTTTCTTTTCTCCCTTTTATTCTGAGCCGTGTGGATGACAGGCTCCTGGTGCTACAGCCAGGCATCAGGGCAGTGCCTCTGAGGTGGGAGAGCCAAGTTCAGGACACTGGTCCACAAGAGACCTCCCGGATTCAAGTAATATCAAATGGCGAAAATCTCCAGGAGATCTCCATCTCAATGCCAAGACCCAGGTCCACTAAACGACCAGCAAGCTACAGTGCAGGACACCCTATGCCAAACAACTAGCAAGACAGGAACACAACCCCATCCATAGCAGAGAGGCTGCCTAAAATCATAAGGCCACAGACACCCCAAAACACACCACCAGATGTGGACCTGTCCACCAGAGAGACAAGATCCAGCCTCATCCACAAGAACACAGGCACTAGTCCCCTCCACCAGGAAGCCTACACAACCCACTGAACCAACCATAGCCACTGGGGACAGACACCAAAAACAGCGGGAACTATGAACCTGCAGCCTGTGAAAAGGAGACCCCAAACACAGTAAAGTTGAGCAAAATGAGAGACAGAGAAACACACAGCAGATGAGGGAGCAAGGCAAAAACCCACCATACCTAACAAATGAAGAGGAAATAGGCAGTCTACCTGAAAAAGAATTCAGAATAATGATAGTAATGATGATCCAAAATCTTGGAAATAGAATGGAGAAAATACAAGGAATGTTTAACAAGGATCTAGAAGACCTAAAGAGCAAACAAACAGTGATGAACAACACAATAAATGAAATTAAAAATTCTCTAGAAGGCATCAATTGCAGAATAACTGAGGCAAAAGAACGGATAAGTGACCTGGAAGAAAAAATAGTGGAAATAACTACTGGAGAGCAGAAAAAAGAATGAAAAGAATTGAGGACAATCTCAGAGACCTCTGGGACAACATTAAATGAACCAACATTCGAATTATAGGGGTCCCAGAAGAAGAAGAGAAAAAGAAAGAGACTGAGAAAATATTTGAAGAGATTATAGTTGAAAACTTCCCTAATATGGGAAAGGAAATAGTTAATCAAGTCCAGGAAGCACAGAGAGTCCCATACAGGATAAATTCAAGGGGAAGCATGCTAAGACACATATTAAAGTACCAAAAATTAAATGGAAAGAAAAAACATTAAAAGCAACAAGGGAAAAACAACAAATAACACACAAGAGAATCCCCATAAGGTTAACAGCTGATCTTTCAGCAGAAACTCTGCAAGCCAGAGGGAGTGGCAAGACATATTTACACTGATGAAGGAGAAAAATCTACATCCAAGATTACTCTACCCAGCAAGAATCTCATTCAGATTTGATGGAGAAATTAAAACCTTTACAGACAAGCAGAAGTAGAGAGAATTCAGCAACACCAAACCAGCTTTACAGCAAATGCTAAAGGAAATTCTCTAAGCAGGAAACACAAGAGAAGGAAAAGACCTACAATAACAAACCCAAAACAATTAAGAAAATGGTAAGAGGAACATACATATCAATAACTACCTTAAATGTAAATGGATTAAATGCTCCCACCAAAAGACATAGACTGGCTGAATGGATACAAAAACAAGACCTGTATATATACTGTCTACAAGAGACCCACTTCAGACCTAGGGACACATACACACTGAAAGTGAGGGGATGGAAAAATGTATTCCATGCAAATGAAAATCAAAAGAAAGCTGGAGTAGCAATTCTCATATCAGAAAAAATAGACTTTAAAACAAAGATGGTTACAAGAGACAAAGAAGGACACTACATAATGATCAAGGGATCAATCCAAGAAGGAGATATAACAATTGTAAACATTTATGCACCCAACACAGGAGTACCCCAATACATAAGGCAAATGCTAACAGCCATAAAAGGGAAATCAACAGTAACACAATCATAGTAAGGAACTTTAACACAACACTTTCACCAATGGACATATCATCCAAAATGAAAATAAATAAGGAAACAAAAGCTTTAAATGATATTAAACAAGATGGACTTAATTGATATTGATAGGACATTCCATCAAAAAACAACAGAATACACATTCTTCTCAAGTGCTCAAGGAACATTTTCCAGGATGGATCATATCTTGGGTCACAAAACAAGCCTTGGTAAATTTAAGAAAATTGAAATTGTATTAAGTATCTTTTCCGACCACAATGCTATGAGACTATATATCAATTACAGGGAAAAAATCTGTAAAAAATACAAACACATGGAGGCTAAACAATACACTGCTTAATAACCAAGAGATCACTGAAGATTCAAAGAGGAAATCAAAAAATACCCAGAGACAAATGACAATGAAAACACAATGACCCAAAACCTATGAGATGCAGCAAAAGCAGTTCTAAGAGGGAAGTTCATAGCAATACAATCCTACCTTAAGAATCAAGAAACATCTCAAACAACCTAACCTTACACCTAAAGCAATTAGAGAAAGAGGAAGAAAAAAAATCCCAAAATTAGCAGAAGGAAAGAAATCATAAATATCATATCACAAATAAATGAAAAAGAAAAGAAGGAAATGATAGCAAAGATCAATAAAACTAAAAGCTGGTTCTTTGAGAAGATAAACAAAATTGATAAACCATTAGCCAGATTCATCAAGAAAAAAAGGGAGAAGACTCAAATCAATAGAATTAGAAATGAAAAAGAAGAAGTAACAACTGACACTGTAGAAAAACAAAGGATCATGAGAGATTACTACAAGGAACTATATGCCAATAAAATGGACAACCTGGAAGAAATGGACAAATTTTTCGAAATGCACAACCTTCTGAGACTGAACCAGGAAGAAATAGAAAATATGAACAGACAAATCACAAGCACTGAAATTGAAACTGTGATTAAAAATCTTCCAACAAACAAAAGCCCAGGACCAGATGGCTTCACAGGCGAATTCTATCAAACATTTAGAGAAGAGCTAACACCTATCCTTCTCAAACTCTTCCAAAATATAGCAGAGGTAGGAACTCTCCCAAACTCATTCTACAAGGTCACTATCACCCTGATACCAAAACCAAAGATGTCACAAAAAAAGAAAATACAGGCCAATATCACTGGTGAACATAGATGCAAAAATTCTCAAATAAATACTAGCAAACAGAATCCAATAGCACATTAAAATGATTATACAAATGATCAAGTGGGGTTTATCCCAGGATTGCAAGGATTCTTCAGTATACACAAGTCAATCAATGTGATACACCATATTAACAAATTGAAGGAGAAAAACCATATGATCATCTCAATAGAGGCAGAGATAGCTTTTGACAAAATTCAACAGCCATTTATGATAAAAAAAACCCTGTAGAAAGTAGGCATAGAGGGAACTTTCCTCAACATAATAAAGACCATATATGACAAACCCACAGCCAACATCGTCCTCAATGGTGAAAAACTGAAAGCATTTCCACTAAGAACAGGAAAAAGACAAGGCTGCGCACTCTCAGTTATTCTCTTATTCAACATAGTTTTGGAAGTTTTAGCCACAGCAATCAGAGAAGAAAGAGAAATAAAAGGAATCCAAATCGGAAAAGAAGAAGTAAAGCTGTCACTGTTTGCAGGTGACATGATACTATACATAGAGAATCCTAAAGATGCTACCAGAAAATTACTAGAGCTGATCAATGAATTTGGTAAAGTAGCAGGATACAAAATTAGTGCACAGAAATCTCTTGCATTCCTATACACTAATGATGAAAAATCTGAAAGTGAAAGTAAGAAAACACACCCCTTTACCATTGCAACAAAAAGAATGGAATACCTAGGAATAAACCTACCTAAGGAGGGAAAAGACCTGTATGCAGAAAACTATAAGGCACTGATGAAAGAAATTAAAGATGATACAAATAGATGGAGAGATATACCATGTTCTTGGATTGGAAGAATCAACATTGTGAAAATGACTCTAGTACCCAAAGCAATCTACAGATTTAATGCAATCCCTATCAAACTACCACTGGCATTTTTCACAGAACTAGAACAAAACATTTCACAATTTGTATGGAAACACAAAAGACCCCGAATAGCAAAAGTAATCTTGTGAAAGAAAAATGGAGCTGGAGGAATCAGGCTCCCTGACTTCAGACTATACTACAAAGCTACAGTAATCAAGACAGTATGGTACTGGCACAAAATCAAAAACATAGATCAATGGTACAGGATAGAAAGCCCAGAGATAAACCCATGCACATATGGTCACCTTATCTTTGATAAAGGAGGCAAGAATATACAGTGGAGAAAAGACAACCTCTTCAATATGTGGTGCTGGGAAAACTGGACATCTACTTGTAAAAGAGTGAAATTAGAACACTCCCTAACACCATACACAAAAATAAATTCAAAATGGATTAAAGACCTAAATGTAAGGCCAGACACTATCAAACTCTTAGAGGAAAACATAGGCAGAACACTCTATGACATGAATCACGGCAAGATCCTTTTTGACTTACCTCCTAGAGAAATGGAAATAAAAACAAAAATAAACAAATGGACCTAATGAAACTTAAAAGCTTTTGCACAACAAAGGAAACCATAAACAAGATGAAAAGGCCACCCTCAGAATGGGAGAAAATATTTGCAAATGAAGCAACAGACAGAGGATTAATTTCCAAAATTTACAAGCAGCTCATGCAGCTCAATATGAAAAAGACAAACAACCCAATCCAAAAATGGGCAGAAGACCTAAATAGACCTTTCTCCAAAGAAGACATACAGATGGCCAAAAACACATGAAAGAATGCTCAACATCATTAATCATTAGAGAAATGCAAATCAAAACTACAATGAGATGTCATCTCACACCGGTCAGAATGGCCATCATCAAAAAATCTACAAACAATGAATGCTGGAGAGGGTGTGGAGAAAAGGGAACCCTCTTGCACTGTTTGTGGGAATGTAAATTTATACAGCCACTATGGGAAACCATATGGATCTTCCTTAAAAAACTAAAAATAGCGCTACCATATGATCCAGCAATCCCACCACTGGGCATATAACCTGACGAAACCATAATTCAAAAACAGTCATGTACCAAAATGTTCATTGCAGCCCTTTGTACAATAGCCAGGACATGGAAGCAACCTAAGTGTCCATCAACAGATGAATGGATAAAAAAGATGTGGCACGTGTATACAATGGAATATTATTCATCCATAAAAAGAAATGAAATTGAGTTATTTGTGATGAGGTGGATGGACCCATAGTCTATCATACAGAGTGAAGTAAGTCAGAAAGAGAAAATTAAATACCATATGCTAACACATATATATGGAACCAAAAAAAAAAGAAGAGCCTAAGGGTAAGACGGGAATAAAGACACAGACCTACTAGAGAATGGACTTGGGGTTACGGGGAGGGGGAATGGTAAGCTGGGACAAAGTGAGAGAGTGGCATGGACATATGTACACTACCAAACGTAAAATAGATAGCTAGTGTGAAACAGCCGCATAGCACGGGGAGATCGGCTCAGTGCTTTGTGACCGATAGGGAGGTTGGGAGGGAAGGAGACACAAGAGGGAAGAGATATGGGGACTTACATATATGTATAACTGATTCACTTTGTTATAAAGCAGAAACTAACACACTACTGTAAAGCAATTGTACTCCAATAAAGATATTTTAAAAATGTGTTAAAAAGAATAGAAAGCTACAATGAAGTTCAAAGTACTTAAACAATTTAAACACACAGACCAGAAGCAAAGCAAATTTTCTTTTGTAATTTTTAATTGGTTTAAAACATACTTCTCAAATGTTATAAAAATGGTCAAAATTTCTACAGTATTATGGGGCTTATATATAATTTTTATTTTAATTTTCTTTCTTTCCTTTCTTTCTTTCCTTTTTTTCTTTTTCTTTTTTTCTTTCTTGTTTTAGGTAAGAATTGGATTTATTTAGAAAGAAACACACTCCACAGAGTGTGGACCATCTCAGAGGGCGAGAGGCCTTAATTTTCTATATTTACCTGTGACAGGGGAAAACAAAAGTGATTTGATATTATAATTCTTCCATTTTTTAAAATTATTTATATATATAGTGAATTGAAATTTTTGTCTTATTTTGTCCTAACAGAGAAATCCCTTAGAGGGAACTACATGACTTATACCTGACCCCTATATATTTAAAACTAAGGGCATTACGACTCTTCTTGCTTGTTTTAGGCATCTGTGAAATAATATGAAAAACATAAGTGACCATGAAATGTAAATCCTTATTCACTGCTACAAATGTTGAATGAAATTCGTATGATCCTTGAATCCAAAAAGGAAACGTACACAACATTAAAAATAAACAAATAAATAAATAAGTAAAGGTCACTAATATTATAGTTGCAATACATACATTGTCTCATACTATACATACATTTCTCACAGTAACATTTACTACTACATTTTTATTGTAAATATATACTTGATCAATTTTATACTAAAAAAATAGGCAATCTAGCCTAGAAACCTAACCAATATTTGTAAAATTATTCAATGAAAAATTGTATTCTGAGTTCTAAGTAATACACTTATAAATGCCAATTTGAAACATAATCCATCTATAGATTGGTGATCTGCTCCATTCAACACATGGGCACTGTAATCCAGATTGATCTAAGTAAATTGTTTTTATGCTCTTAAAATATTTCAAAACATTTATTAATGTCAAGTTGCAGGCAAAGCATACTGACTCTACCATTGGATAATAGTTGTATGACAGAATTTTTTTTTTCCTGGTTCTCTACAAATATTTTGAGTTATTTTCAAAGTAATATAATTAAGAAAAATAGACACCAGATGAGAAAATAAATGGCCAAATACTTTGTTTTGTAGAAAACCAACAATAATTAAAATTTATGAATAAAAATATATTAGCTTAATTCACTGAAAAATTTTAACAATTCCTGGATTATTTTAAATTATGACCTAAATTTCTCAGAATACAAAGTTTATTTTCAGCTTGCATGATTCAGATTAGGATTAGCTGTCAACTTGCTGCTTCACTTTTTAAATTAAAATTTATTTCAATATAAATGATTCAAAGTTATATGCAATTTCTGAGAAATAAAAATAAACTACCGTAATTTAATATCAGGTTAGACTTTTTATCAGATTATTTCTTTTATAGATAAGTATAAGACATACCACCTCTTCCTTCAATGTATAGGGAGTTCAAAACCATACATTGTTAGAAAATATATTTTACCCTTATTTGTTTACTGGGATCATTTTTAGAAGATGCTTTTCACAGTTCGGATCCATTGTGTCCTGCAGTGTCAACTGAAAGTTGTTTGCTTGGTTTCCAGTAGAGAGTTAGTTATTGTGTATGTCTGCACTATTCTCATTGTGAGTGACAATCATAGACTATTCTGCTGAATACCACCCCTGTCATTGTTGGTGTTTGCTATTTGACAATTTTGTCTTTTTTCACCTTACTCTTTACAAGTGGATAGAAAAATCTAGTAAATCCTCAGAAGAAATACAAAGTTAGCTCAGCTTTCAAAACCCTGCTTACTATCACTTTCTATAGTTAAGATTTTTACCTGAAGCATTGAATGTCTCACCCTGACATCAGACTGCACTAATTAATCATTAAACAGTGATTGAGGCAGTGGACCCCAGAAAATATCTCCATACACTACCATATGCTGGAGCCAGCTGCAAGCTAGTACTTAGAGAGAAGCAGCACAGAGGAGACAGTGCCTGACAGTTCCCTGCTGTGAAGTCCACATACAGTGCGCTTCTAACTAAGGGCCAAAAACAGAACGCTTGCTTGTGTTGACCTTCAGTACCTGACACTGTTTAAAAGACAAAATGTCAGTGTTAATGTCTTGGAAGTTTAAACATTTAATCACATTCTAATGAGTATACCAGCATTTTCACACTTTAACATTTATTATTTTTCTTCATTTTGTTTCCTAAACAACAATAACAAATCACTTTAGCAACACATACCTCTTCTCAAAAAAAGGAAATTTAAAACCAACCACTCATTAGTAAACCAAATAAAACAAATCTAATATATTTAATTATTTTTAATTAAGGAATAACTAGAGGGTGACAAGGATGTTGGCTTCAAATATTTAAAGGGCTAGTTGTAGAAAGCAAAATAAATCTGCTGTCTGTTTCTCCACAAGCAGTTAATAGAACTTGTGAATGCAAGTTATTAAAAGATATATTTGAATTCAATTTAAGGTTGAATTTATTAACAGTTAAAACTGTCTAATAATGTCACAGCCTCTGTCATGAATTAATGAGCTTCCTATCGCATACAGGGACTCATATTTGATAAAAATGTAGTGAGGATGTAAAAAGAATCCCTTGAGTGTGTGGGTTGATAGATCACACAATTATGTCAAAATTCAAGTTTATAAGCAATGTTGACCAACTACTATATATTTATCATTGCTCTAGATATTTTATGAATTTGGTCAATTTTAAAATATGTCCAAAATTTAAAAATCAACCTTTCTTGTTTATTGAGTATAGAGGAATACTCTTGTTTGCAATACAAATTTTATTTTACTTATTTTTTATTTGTTCTGAAATGAAAACAAAAAATTTACTGTTTGCATTAGGTAAGTTTTATATATTGCCTCTATTCTTATAACATTACTTAGATGAGACAATTCACATAGCAGAATGGTTAAATAATAGCTCCCAATGTAGTGGATAGAATGTCTCAGTATAGAGTTGAAATATTTGACCATAAGAAATTTCACAGACTTCAGTTTATGAAATTTTGCTGCCAGCTATTTTAGTTATTGTCATATAGAGGTCAAGTTTTGCTCTTCCCAGATAAGAACACATACATAGATCAGGGATAAGGAGTAAGTATATTTAAAAACAAAAGGAGTTTTAAAATGTTTTGGATCATCTTTACTGTCATTACTCTGAATTCTTTTTCAGGTAGACTGCTTATTTCCTCTTCATTTGTTTGATCTGGTGGGTTTTTACCTTGCTCCTTCATCTGCTGCATATTTCTCTGTCTTCTCATTTTGCTTAACTTACTGTGTTTGGGGTCTCCTTTTCGCAGGCTGCAGGTTCATAGTTCCTATTGTTTTTGGTGTCTGCCCCCAGTGGCTAAGTTTGGTTCAGTGGGTTGTGTAGGCTTCCTGGTGGAGGGGGTTAGTGCCTGTGTTCTGGTGGATGGGCCTGGATCTTGTTTTTTCTGGTGGGCAGGTCCGAATCTGGTGGTGTGTTTTGCGGTGTCTGTGGCCTTATTATTATTTTAGGCAGCCTCTCTCTTAATGGGTGAGGTTGTGTTCCTGTCTGCTAGTTGTTTGGCATAGGGTGTCCAGCACTGTAGCTTGCTGGTTGTTGAGTGGAGCTGCATCTTAGCGTTGAGATGGAGATCTCTGGGAGAGCATTCACTGTTTGATATTACATGAAGCCGGGAGGTCTCTGGTGGAGCAATGTCCTGAACTTGGCTCTCCCACCTCAGAGGCACAGGCCTGACACCAGCCGGAGCGCCAAGCCCCTGTCAGCCACACGGCTCAGGAAGAAAAAAAGAAAGAAAGAAAGGAAAAAAGTAAAATAAAAAGAAATTAAGTCACCAGAATAAAAATTTAAAAATATTATTAAAAATAAAAAAAAATTAAAAAGTAATTTAAAAAAGGAAAGAAAGAAGGAAGAGAGCAACCAAACCAAAAAACAAATCCACCAATGACAATAAGTGCTAAAAACTATACTAAAAAAAACAAACAGAAAAAACAGACAGAACCCTAGGACAAATGGTAAAAGCAAAACTATACAGACAAAATCACACAAAGAAGCTTACACATACACACTCACAAAAAGAAAAAAGGAAATATATATATATATTTAAAAAAAGAAAAGGAAGAGAGCAACCAAATCAATAAACAAATCTACCAATGATAATAAACTCTAAATACTAAACTAAGATAAACCTAAAACCAGAAACCAGTCAGTCGCATACAGAAAACCCCAAGTCTACAGATGCTCCCAAAGTCCACCGCCCCATTTTTGGGATGATTCGTTGTCTATTCAGGTATTCCACAGATGCAGGGTACATCGAGTTGATTGTGGAGATTTAATCTGCTACTCCTGAGGCTGCTGGGAGAGATTTCCCTTTCTCTTCTTTGTTTGCACAACTCCTGGGGTTCAGCTTTGGATTTGGACCCGTCTCTGAGTGTAGGTCGCCTGAGGGCATCTTTTCTTCGCTCAGACAGGACGGGGTTAAAGGAGCAGCAGCTTCGGGGACTCTGGCTCACTCAGGCCGGGGGGAGGGAAGGGCATGGAGTGCGGGGTGAGGCAGCGGCCGCAGAGGCCAGCATGACGTTGCGCCAGCCTGAGGCGGGCCGTGCGTTCTCCCGAGGAAGTTGTCCCTGGATCATGGGACGCTGGCAGTGGCGGGCTGCACAGGCTCCCCGGCAGGGGGGTGTGGATAGTGACCTGTGCTCGCACACAGGCTTCTTGGTGGCTGCAGCAGCGGCCTTAGCGTCTCATGCCCGTCTCTGGGGTTCGCGCTGCTAGCCACAGCTCGTGCCCATCTCTGGAGTTTGTTTAGGCAGTGCTCTGTATCCCCTCTCCTCGTGCACCCGGAAACAACGGTCTCTTGCTTCTTCAGCAGCTCCAGACTTTTTCCCGGACTCCCTCCCGGCTAGCTGTGGAGCACTAGCCCCCTTTAGGCTGTGTTCACGCAGCCAACCCCAGTCCTCTCCCCGGGATCCGACCTCCGAAGCGGGAACCTCAGCTCCCAACCCCCACCAGCCCCAGTGGGTGAGTAGACAAGTCTCTCGGGCTGGTGAGTGCTGGTCGACACTGATCCTCCGTGCGTGAATCTCTCCGCTTTGCCCTCCGCACCACTGTGGTTGCGCTCTCCTCCATGGCTCCGAAGCTTCCCCTCCCAACCCTCGTTTCCACCAGTTGAGGGGCTTCCTAGTGTGTGGAAACTTTTCCTCCTTCACAGCTCCCTCCCCGAGGTGCAGTCCCGTCCCTATTCTTTTGTCTCTGTTTTTTCTTTTTTCTTTTGCCCCACCCAGGTACGTGGGGAATTTCTTGCCTTTTGGGAGGTCTGAGGTCTTTTGCCAGCGTTCCGTAGGTGTTCTGTAGGAGTTGTTCCACATGTAGATGTATTTCTGATGTATTTTTGGGGAGGAAGGTGATCTCTGTGTCTTACTCCTCTGCCATCTTGAAGGTCTCCCCATATTTCAATTATTCCAGGTTCGTGTGTTTTTCCTACATTCTGACACAACAGTTTTGGATCTCAACTTTTCAGGCCCATTGACAGAAAGAAAATCTCCCCCACCCATGAAAACGACAACAATATTAATAACAAACTTTGTTAAGATCACTTTAGTTATGCCTAATGTGATACTTGAATATGCAAAATTGAATCCTAGACTTTTTTGTCAAAGCTAAGGCTGGATTAATTCTGCCCAACTGTCAACTGTTTTTCTACAGCATTAGATCCTCAGAAAACTGGAACAGGCTAATTTCACTCACCAATAACATCTCTTCGTTAATTATAGTTTTAGAATATTTTCTTGTCCTTTATTGAGAGATGCTATAAGAACTAGTCATATGTAGAATGCTTTTGTTTTATAAATGTTTTTGAATAGAGAAGTTTATTGAGGTATCTCAGTTTATCAGAATAGATTCTAGGAGTTAACAGTGCATTATGGATCAAAGAAAAAACAAGCTAAAACATTTTCCTAGGTTTAGGTAAAAACAAGATTTAAAAAAAAGGATGTAAACCAATCTCAGAATTAGACCTAGAATCTAAGCATTATTGTAAGAATTTTTGAAAAACCTTTATTAGTAAACTAATGAAAAAGGATTTGGACTTAATATCATAATACTTAACATATCACATTTTTAATTAAATTACTTAAATCACACAAAAAATTATATCTAATGTTGTTTGACTCTCAAGAGATCGTTTTTGTTGTCTTTTTAAATGCTCATGTTATAAAATGAGTTCGAGTATCTTTTTTTTTTTTTTTTTTTTTTTTTTTTTGCGGTACGCGGGCCTCTCACTGTTGTGGCCTCTCCCGTTGCGGAGCACAGGCTCCGGACGCGCAGGCTCAGCGGCCATGGCTCACGGGCCCAGCCGCTCCGCGGCATGTGGGATCTTCCCAGACCGGGGCACGAACCCGTGTCTCCTGCATCGGCAGGCGGACTCTCAACCACTGTGCCACCAGGGAAGCCCGAGTTCGAGTATCTTTAAAATAGATCCATAAACTTCAGTGGACTTTAGTAATATAAGTCACTGTACTGATGCTCTAGAAAGAACAAGCCCAGATTAGGCATAAGACTTACTTAATCAATGGTCTAACATAGATCAAGCTATTTCAGTCAACTTTACATAAATATGACATTGATTTGCAGATTTACTAATTACAGTTTCTCATTTGGAACATGTCTGAGGCCCTTTTTACAAATTAAATTTGTTCCATTTGATACTATAATTCGATTAGTTTGTTATCAATATAAATAGGAATAAAGTAATAAAATAATGATTTTTGTGAAGGAGCAATTTGCTTAATGCCTGTAGAGAAGGAAAGATGATGAGGGCAATGCAAAACAACTCACCAATTCATTTTATTGACTATAAGTAGTTGTGGTCATGGAAAAGTAGAAAATAAAAAAGGAAATAAAGATAATATTATACTGAGGAAAGAATTAAATTTAAAAAGTAGAGAGACAGAATATGGTGCATATTGGGGATATTACATCACTTTCCCTAAAACAAGCCTTGCTGATTTCAAAGATGTCATTTTCTTCCTTGCCTTTTCTTACACATCATAAAGAGTGACAAACTGTCTGAAAGACTTTGTTTGCAACTAAATGTGTATAAAATTCTTCCTTTTGATCTTTTTATTGATCAGGTGGCAATATACAAACTCACCAATGACCAACTCAGCCAATTACAGAATTACCCCTTGTCTCTGAAACATTTTCTCAATCAAGTTTTATTTTAATTAATAAAGAATAATCTTTCCTCTTTTGTACTGTCTTATCCTTTGGAATCAATAAAAATCATGTTTCTTTTCTTTCTTGCTCACTTTTAAAATTTTCTGTTCCTTATTTTCTTGGTAGAGGATATAGCTGAACCCTTTAATATCTTTCATGATTTCTATGTGGAAGCTACTACTTGTTAAGCTTTAATTACCTTTGCTAGCTATTTCCCTCTTCAATGCTATGTTTATTTATTTTATAATTATTGTGGTCTTTTATTATTTAGTGTCTGTCATTTTCCTATTATTATGTCATATATCTGAGGTAAGACGTGTTGTCCCAAAGTTTACCACAGTACCAATCTCACAGTAGATGCTCAATAAATATTTGTTGAGTAAGTTAATTAAGTAATAGTGAAGATAAAAACCAACTTAAAGATTTGGTAGTACAATGATTACTGTTAGAATATGGGCAATATTAATAATTTTTAGAATGTCTGACATTGGTGCAAACAGTCTTTGACATGTATATTCTTGCCAAACTGTTGACCAGAAACTCAACTCATATCAAAATTACAAAAGCGACTTTCAGACACTCAGCCTGGAGGTATTTCCTGTTGGTCCTTTTATCTACTTAGCTCCTCCTTCTATTAGAAAAAGAAGTAGAAGTAGCACATCAACAGTGGATGTAACTGATTGGGCTGTCCCTGTTTTATTTTATTTATTTATTTATTTATTGGGCTGTCCCTGTTTTATTTATTTTCCAGTTTTAGGGTTGAAAATTATCCAAACGATTACCTGACCTCATTTTTTTACATGGAGAACTGAGGCCTCTGAGGTCCTTAAGAAAATAGGAGGCAGTGCTGGGCTTAAACAAGCTTCTGTGTAAAAAAATGAGATCATCTGACCTCATTTTTTTACTGGAGAACTGAGACCTCTGAGGTCCTTAAGAAAATAGGAGGCAGTGCTGGGCTTAAACAAGCTTCTGTGTAATTCCAATGCTACTACATTGTTGAACAATGGTTTTCCATTTGAGCATAAAAGATATTAAAATATCTGGAAACAACGGAAATTGAGAAGTTTACATCTTTATTTTCATATAAATCATATACCTTTGAAAAGAGTATCTACCAAAGAATTATGGAATGTAAAGATTTGTTTAAAAACACAAAGCATTTTGACACATTTGAGAGAGGAAAGAAGGAAGCAGAAGATATGCATCACATAATAAAATGCAGCATATTTTTGTAACATAATTAAACAAAAATTATAATATTTTAAATAATATAAATAAAAGTGCAAACATAAGCAGTAATCAAAAACCTCCCAACAAAGAAAAGCTTAGGCTTCACTGGTGAAATCTACCAAACATTTAAAGAAGAATTAATTCAAATCCTTCTTAAACTCTTCCAAAATTATAGGAGAGGGAACACTTCCAAACTCATTTTATGAGACCGTCATTACCCTGACACCAAAGTCACACAAGGACACTACAAGGAAGAAAAACTACAGCCAATAATTCTGATGATCATAGATTCAAAAATTCTCAACAAAATGCTAGCAAAGTGAATTCAACAGCACATTAAAAAATCATACACTATGATTAAGTGAGCTCTATCCTAGGGATGCAAAGATGGTTCAACACACAGAAATGATACACCAAATTAACGGGATGCAGGGCAAAACCCACATGATCATCTCAAAAGATGCAGAAACAGCATTAGACAAAATTCAACGTCCTTTCACAATAGAAAATCTCAAAAAACTATTTATAGAAGAAATTTATCTCAGTGTAATAAAAGCCAGCTATAAAAATCCCACAACTAGCATCATACTCAATGGTGAAAAACTGACAGTTTTCCTCTAAGATCCAGTATAAGATAAGGATCCCCATTCTTGCTACTTTATTCAACATAGTACCGGAAGTCCTTGCCAAAGAAATTAAACAAGAAAGAGAAATAAAAGCTGTCCAAATCAGAAGGAGGAAGTAAAATTTATCTCTATTTGCCTATGACATGATCGTATATATAGGAAATCATAAAGCCTCCATAGAAAACTGCTAATTATCAACAAGTTCAGTAAAGCCACATGATACAAAATCAACATACAAAAATCAGTTGCCTTTCTATACACGGGTAATGAACTAATGTAAAAGGAAATTAAAAAACAACAACAACAACAATCCCATCTACAAGGACATCAAAATGAATGACAAACTTAGGAACAAACTTAACCAAAGTTGTGAAATACTTGTATACTGAAAGCAACAAATCATTGATAAAGGAAATTAGAGAAGGCACACACACACACAAAATAACATTTTATGTTCATGAATTGGAAGAATTAATATTGTTAAAACATCCATATTATTCAAAATGATATACCGATTCAATGTAATCTCTAAAAAAATCCCATGGCCATTTTAACAAAAATAGAAAAAAAATCCTAAAATTCATATTGAACCACAAGAGATCCCAAATAACCAAAGCAATCCTGGGAAAGAAGAAAAAAGCTGGAGGCATCAAACTTTCTGATTTCAAAACATACTGCAAAGCTATAGCAATTAAATCAGTATGGTACTGGCATAAAACTAGACATACATCAATGAAACAGAATAGAGAGCCCAAAACTAAACTCAAGATTATAGAGTAAACTGGTCTTCAATAAGGGTGACAAGAATACACAAGGGGAAAGGGCAATCTCTTCAACAAATAATGCTGTGATGCTGGGAAAACTGGATATCCACATGCAATAGAATGAAATTGGACCCCAATCTTAAACCATACACAAATAGCAACTCGAAATGGATTAAACATTTAAATGTAAGATTTTTAGAAGAAAACGTAGGGGAAAAGCTTCATGTTGTAGGGCTTGGCAATGATTTCTTGGATATGACACCAAAAGTCCAAGCAACAAAATCAAAATTTTACAAGTGGATTTGCATCAAATTTAAAAGCTTCTGCACAGCAAAGAAAACCATCACCAGGGTGAAGAAAAGCAACTTATGAAAGGGAGAAAATGTTTGCAAGCCATATATCTGATAAAAAATTAATATCTGAAATATATTAGGAAGTCCTACAACTCAATAACAAAAAACTAACAAACAAAAAACCTATAACCCAAATTAAAAATGAGACAAAGGAATTTAATATATATTTCTCCAAACAAGACATATAAATGACCAACAAGTATATAAAAAGATGCTCTACATCACTAAACATCTGGGAAATGCAACTCAAAACCACAATAATATAGCACTTCATACCTGTTAGGATAGCTATTGTTATTTAAAAGTAAGAGACAACGTGTTGACAAGGACGTGATGAAATTAGAACCCTTATGCACTGTTGGTGAGAATGCAAAATGGTGTAGCCACTATTGAAAACAATATTGTGGTTCATCAAAATATTTAAAATAAAGCTTATCATATGATCTGGCCATCTTGCTTCTTACTTTATATCTAAAAGAACTGAAATCAGGATCTCCAAGAGGTATAGGAACTGCCATGTTCATTGCAACACTACTCACAGTAGACAAGATATGGAAAAAATCTAAATGTCTATTGACAGATGAATGGATAAAGAAAATGTGTGTGTGTATATATATATATATATATATATATATATATATATACACATATATGTACATAGACACATGCACACACTGTGGGATATTATTCAAACAACAAAAAAAAGAAAATCATACCATATGTGACAGCATGACTAAACCTGGAAGACATAAGAGAAATAAGCCAGCCAACAGAAGGACTGATGCTGCCTGATTCCACCTATAAGAGGTATCTAATGTAGTCAAATTCTGAGAAGCAGATAACGTTGGTTGTCAGGGGCTGCGGGGAGAGGGACATGGGGAGTTGCTGTTCAAAGGGTATCAGGTTTCAGTTTTTCAAGAGCTCTAGAGATCTGCTGTACAGCATTGTACCTATGGTTTACAATACTGTATGGTGTACTTAAAATTTTAAGAGGGTAGACTTCATGTTATGTGTTCTTACCACAATAAAATGTAAAAATAAATTAATAAAAAGGATGAAAAGGCAATCTAGATAGAAGGGAGAGGCTTAGAAAGGCACAAAGAAGTGAAAATGTGTGGCATGTGAAGGACCCCAGAAATAGTTGCTTATGATGAAAGCCTGGGTTGTAAGGTGCAAATACAGCACCAGTGTGGCAAAGAAAGACAACAAAAGTTGCCATCCGAGCAATTAAAATATTCTTTCACTAACATCAAATGTAATTTTCTAACCTTTAAGCTCTGGGAGGAAGATTTTGTTTGAAAGATTCTCAGTGCTTGGAATACTGAGCAGCAGGTAATTGTTATTCAGTAAGGCTTCTTGAATTCATATATGAATACATGGATTAATTGATGAATACACACACACACAAATATATAAAGAGAGACAGAAGTTAAACTCCTTCACTCTTGCTGTAGGTTACTTTAAAAACTCTTAGAGTGTAAGAAGGGTCCATGTTTGAAAGAGAGCAGGGTAAAAGAGAAATCCTATGAGTGAGAGTATGTGAAAACCATATAAGCAGTGTATTATCTTTAATAGGACAAATGTTTAAATATATTTTAGTAGTTAATAATTCACTATTGATTTTAAGGTGTACTAAAAGCTATAAGGAAACTGTAAGTACTGACAATGCTGAAGGAGCCGTTGAATAAAACCCATCTTCTAGAATGGCTGATACTGATTTGTGAATTGAGCTGCTGTGTTCAAGCAGGATTTGAGCTTTTTCTTACTGTGTCTGAACTCTGCTGAAGACATAGGGTGCCAATGGAGAATTAATCATATGCTCTGATACATAACATTGAAACTTTTATTTTTTTAATTAAAATTCAAGTTGCTAAAAGTGGATACAGTAGACAGTTGGACAGCCTATTTGGCAGAGCTATGTTTGAATGAAAAAAAAAAGAGAATCAATTTCTTTACATGACTGCTTTGGAGCTCTCTTCTCTCAGCCCTTCTTGGTGCATGAAGTAAAACTTTACCCCAAAGGCATACTATTTGGAAACAGAAAAAGCTTTTTTGGTTGAAGGGTACAATGGAAAGCGCATAAATCAACCTTCCGGATTCGGATGACTTTGGTAATTTGCATTCATCTGTTTAAAGAGAGATGTCTTTGGAGACTTCCTATTTTTACATAAAAATTATGCTCAGCATCTCCCAGCCTCTTTTGTTCACTAAAATTAGATTTGCTCACTTATACAATTCAGAGGGACTAATTTGTTCAGAGGGAAGTTACATGCTATTTACAGCATGCATGTAAATATATACATATTTATATATTTATATCTTCTCACCTACCTCTTTCCAAAAAAAAAAAAAAATATATATATATATATATATATATATATATATATATATATATATAGACCGCAGCCCCTCTTCCACAGAAGTGTACATGCTCTAGTGACACATGGAGTGCACTCCCGTGGGTGAAAGGCCACCTCTCTATACAAACCGGAAAGAAAAATTGGCAAAAAGTAAGATTTGCAAGTACCATGGGATTTTGCAAGCGTAATTACCCTGGCTTTCAGTATTAACGAGCAGTTAGAGGACCATCCATGAAGCAGTCCACTGAACCTGCAGCTTCAACAGTTCTAGTCCTGCGGCTTTGCCAATAATGGAGTCCTAACTCTATGCCGATCCTAGGAAGCTCTGAGATCGCTGTGGTTATTATGGCTGTATTGCAGTCTTCTTCCCATTGGATGTGTAATCCCACTCTAATTGGAAACCTATTAGCAGGACAGTTGCAGAGAGAAGCGAACTATATAGTAACAGGAAGGGGATATTTTATGAGATGATGAAAAATAAAGAGCACATAAACATCTAAATATAAATTTTAAATGGTGTGTATAATATTGCCCTTGTGCTCTGTAAGACTAAACAAATCACAAAGAGCTAGGGGGAAACTGTCATATAGAGTGAAGTAAGTCAGAAAGAGAAAAATATTGTATATTAATGCATGTATGTGGAATCTAGAAAAATGGTGCAGATGAACCTGTTTGCAAGGCAGAAATAGAGACAGACGTAGAGAACAAACGAATGGACACCAATGGGGGAAAGGGGAGGTGGGATGAATTGGGAGATTGGGATTGACATATATATACTAATATGTATAAAATAGATAACTATGAGAGTCTGCTGTATAGCACAGGGAACTTTACTCAGTGCTCTGTGGTGATCTAAATGGTAGGGAAATCCAAAAGTGAGGGGATGTGTGTGTACATATAGCCGATTCACTTCGCTGTACAGTAGAAACTAACATAACATTGTAAAACAACTATACCCCAATAAAAAAAATAAATAAAATTCAAAAATATAAAGCCATATATATGTATAATCCATCTTTGTCTTTTGCAAGGTATGTATCCTTGGGCAAACCAGTTAAACCTTTCTAAGCCTCAGTTTTCTAATTGTGGAATAGGGATTATAGTATGTAGCATTTCTGAGAGCACCAATGTCCAATTAGCAAGGCCAACTTCACAGACACATGGGCATTTACAAAGGACCCTGTGTTCAGAAACGCCCACAGTTGGTTTAATGCTCTGCCATTGCCATCGTGAATTTCTTAATTTTTAAGTAGGCGCCCCTTATTTTCCTTTTGTACTAGATCCCACTAATTACACAGTTTGTACTGCAAATTAATGAATCATCCAGCCCAATGATTGCCGTATGTTAGGTGCTCACTATGTATTTGTCTCCTCTTGTCCTCCTCCTTCTCCTAAAAATGCAGAGTAAAGGGCTGTCAGAGTATCTACGGCTTCCCACTGGCTTCCCACATAACACTCTCAGGCACTAGAGACCAGCACATTTCATTTCAGTGGCTGCCTTTCAGTGGTCGCATTCCAGTACTGGTTACACATTAACTAACAGTTCCCTAGTTCCATGTGCCACCTCTCCCTTGCATGTCATATATAGCCTTAGGAAATAATTACTTGATCCCTTTTCATGGTAAGGAATTGGCCCCAATTACTAGATTAAAACAGAAGGATGAGGAAATGGTTAACAGTGCATTGAAATAAAGTTTGCTTTTGGTGTTCAGCTCAAAGCTGTGGCTTTGGCTTTGGGTGTCAGGTCCAGGCCTTGGAGGACCAAATCACAGAATGTCTACTTAATGTCAGTTCTAGCCTCTATGAACTGCGTTTCATCTCTGACCTTGTAATTTCATGGGTTCCTTCATACCCAATCAGTGTAATGGTGTCAGTAACACTACAAGCTTAGCATTTGAATATATAGTTAATATCTGAATATGCATGCTGAAATACAGGCAAGCAATCCAGATGCAATTTGGGGTAAAACTAGCTCTGAGGTGCTTTATATGTTGAAATTCTAACTCTTAGTGACTTTAAATATTTATTATTTATCCTAAGGGGAAAAATGCTGCAACAATTCAACATTGTGAAAGTTCTTAACTGTATGTTCATAATGAAGTTTTGAATAGATAATAAATAGTGAAATGGATCTGGAGTTAAAACGAATTTTAAGAAAGTGAATTATACTAAAATCATTGGAAATCTATATCCTTTTGAGTCAAGTGTTTATATAATTTAAATAATAATTCAAAAAGTAATAAAGATTAGATTATCTCATAATTTTTATTATTATATAGCTAGTTGGTGTGATAAAATTCTTAACTTTAAACAAAATGTGAACTCTATATACATTTTAGTTATTTATACTTAGAGCATGAGTCTAAGAAAACATAATTGACTTTTTTTTTCCTGCAAATTGTTATGATAAAAAGCATAGATGATTCTTCCAAGCTTAAAATTTCTCATTAGGAAGAAAATCATGCCAAGTTATCTTTGAATCAGATATAATAAAGAATATATAGAATATGAAGAAAAAAGAAAGTGATATGGAAAAATTAGATACCCCAAATAGATATTTCTCTCCCTGTCAATCCTTGAAACAACAGACTTAATAAGAATGCATTACCATCAACATTTTAGAAGTAGAATAAAACTGCTTAATTCAGTGGGAGTCTGAAAAAGTCTAGCAGTTCTCCTGGTTTACTTCTTTAACTTATTATTTTTTAATAATGTGATTGCAAAATACCATTACACAATACTTTGAAGTCTGCTCTGTCTGAAATTAATATAGCTACTCCTGCTGTCTTTTATTAATGTTCACAAAGTATCTTTTTCACCTTCCATTTATATTTTTCCCACCATGTTAACCCTTTTAAAGTGTACAATTTATTAGTTTTTAGTATATTCATAATGTTGTACAGTGGTCACCACTACCTAATTTCAGAGCAGTTCCATCACCCCAAAAATAAACATTCATCTCCCAGTTCTCCCTTCCTGCTTTGCCCTGGCAACCACTAATCTACTTCCTATTTCTATGGATTTGCCTGTTCTGGACATTTCACATAAATGGAATCACATAATGCATGGACTTTTGTGTTTGGCTTCTTTTACTTCTTGCAGTGTTTTCAAGGTTCATTCATATTGTAGCATGTATCATTACTTCACTGTTTTTTATGACTAAATAATTGTCCGTTGTATGGGTATTGTGAATTGTGCTACTTGAACGATTTGTGTAGAAGTGTGTGATCGTATGTTTTCAGTTCTCTTGGGTATATAACTAGAAGTGGAACTGATGGGTCTTAAAATAAACTCTATGTTTAACTTTTTGAGGAACTGACAAACAGTTTTCCAACAAATTTAACTTCTGATTTGAATTATTTTCTTGATAATAAGAATAATTTTTCAGTATGCCTTTACGGTATGTTTGTTAACCAATACCAAATAAATAAGATTCTGAAAGTAGTTCTCTATATGTAGTTAATGTAAAGGTCTAACTTATTCTTAGATATTGTAAATATGTCCTTTCTCCTGAAATTAATGTAAAGTACATGTAACTTTTATCACATTCTAATGTTGTTTGATAATTTTAGATTTATTTTTATTGAGGTAACTGCTTTATAACATTATATAAGTTTCATGTGTACATTTTATTTCTATTTCTGTATACCCTACAGAGTGCTCACCACCAAAAATTTAGTTTCCATTTGTCAATATACAGTTGATCCCCTTTACCCATTTTGCAACCAATCTCTTCCCCTCTGGTAACCGCTATTCTGTTCCCTGTATCTACATATTATTTTTGGTTTGGTTTGGTTTGTACGTTTATTTAGCTTTGTTTGTTTTTTATATTCTACATATGAATGAAATCATATGGTAATTGTCTTTCCCCATCTGACTTATTTTACTTACCATAATGCCCTCAAGGTTCATCCATGTTATTGCAAATGACAAGATTTCATCTTTTTTATGGCTAAGTATTCCATTGTATATATATATATATACACATCTTCCTTATCTATTCAACCACAGATGGGCACTTAGATTGTTTCTATATTCAGGCTATCTTAAATAATACTGAAATGAACACAGGGGTATGTATATCTTTTCAAATTAGTGTTTTCATTTTCTTTGGATAAATACCAAAAGTGAAATATCTGGATCATATGGTAGTTCTATTCTTAACTGTTTGAAGGATTTCTGTACTGTTTTCCATAGTGCCTACACCAATTTATATTCCCATCAACAGTGTATAGGGTTCCTTTTCTCTACTTCCTCACCAACATGTTTCTTTTGCCAGTTTGATAATAGCCATTCTAAAAGGCATGAGATGATATCTCATTGTGGTTTTGATTTGCATTTCCCTAGTAATTAGTGATGTTGAACATCTTTCCATGTGCTTTTTGGCCATCTGTATAACTTCTCTGGAAAAATGTCTGTTCAGTTCCTCCACCTATTTTTTAATTGAGTTGTTTCTTTTTTGTTGTTGAGTTGTATAAGTTCTTTATATATTTTGGATAGTAAACCTTTATCAAATATACCATTTGAAAATATCTACTCCCATTTTATAGGTTGTCTTTTATTTTTGTTGATGGTTTATTTTGCTGTGTAGAAGCACTTTAGTTTGGTGTAGTCCTGATTTAAAAATGGAAATTTTTGCATCTATAGTCATCAGAGACATTAGCCTGTAATTTTCTTTTGTCGTAGTGTCTTTGGTTTTTGTATCAGGGTAACGGTAGCCTCATAGAATGAACTATGGAGTGTTCCCTCCTCTTCAATTTTTTGGTATAGTTTGAGAAGGATGGGTATTAGCTCTTCTTTATACATTTTGTAGAACTCCCCTGTGAAACTATCTGGTCCTGGACTTTGTTTGCAGGGAGTTGTTTTGTTTTTTTTTTTCATTGCAAATTCAATTTTACTACTAGTGATTAGTCTGCTCAGATTGTCTTGTTATTCCTGATTCATTCTTGGTAGGTTGTGTATTTCTAGAAATTAGTCCATTTCTTGTAGGTTCTCCAATTAGTTGGCATATAACTGTTGGTAGTATTTTCTTTTGATCTTTTGTATCTCTGTGATATTGGTTGTTATTTCTCCTCTTTCATTTATTATTTTGTTAATTTGGGTCCTCTCTCTTTTCTTCTTGATGAGCCTGGCTAAAAGCTACCTATTTTGTTTATCTTTTCAAAAAAAGCTTTGCTTTCATTGATTTTTCTATTGTTTTTTTGGTCTCTATTTATTTCCTCTCTGATCTTTATTATTTCCTTCCTTTTTCTGACTTTGGGCTTTGTTTGTTCTTTTTCTGATTCCTTTAGACAGTAGTGTAGGTTTTTTATTTGAGATTTTTCTTATTTCTTGAAGATGGCCTTTATTGCTGTAAACTTTCCTCTTAGAAACACACTGCTAACAACCCACTGGTGAAAGAAGAAATCAAATGAGAAATCAAAAAGTATCTTGAAATATATATTAAAAAAAGAAACACAGCATACCCAAACCTATAGGATACAGCTAAAGTAGTTGTAAGAGGGATGTTCATAGCAATAATTGCCTACATTAAGAAAAAAAATAAAGATTCAAATGAATAACCTACCATAGAAACTACCAAGACTGCATCATGAATTAAACACTTCAGTAATGAACAAGGAGATTGAAACAGTAATCAAAAAGTTAAAAAAAAAAAAAAACCCAGAAAACAAACCTGGACATTTATGGCTTTCCTGGTGAATTCCACCATATATTTAAAGAAGAATTAATACCAATCCTTCTTAAGTTCTTCCAAAATATTGAAGAGAAAGGAATACTCCCAAATTTGTCTTATAAGGCCAGCATTATCCTGATACCAAAGCCAGAAAAGGACACTACAAGAAAAGAAAATTATAGGCCAATAATTCAGATGAACACATATGCAAAAGTTTTCAAAAAATACTACCAAACCTAATTCAACATTTCATTAAAATGGTCATACACCGTAATCAAGTGAGATTTATCCCTGGAATGCAGGATGTTTCAATATACACAAATCAATAAGTGTGACACACCACATTAACAGAATGAAAGGTACAAATTATACGATCATCTAAATTGATGCAGGAAAAACATTAGACAAAACTTAACATCTTTTCATTATAAAATCTTTCAATAAGTTGGGCATAGAAGGAATGTGCCTCAACATAATAAAGACCATATATGACAAGCACACAGCTAACATCATACTTAACAGTGAAAGGTTAAAAGCTTTTCCCCTAAGATCAGGAATAAAACAAAAGTGCACACTCTCATCACTCCTATTCAACATAGTACTGATGCCTTGCTGGAGAAATTAGTCAAGAAAAATAAATAAAAGGCATCAAAATCATAAAAGAAGAAGTAAAATTGTCTCTGTTTTCAGATGACATGATCTGGTATATAGAAAACCCTAAAGACTCCATGAAAAAAGTTAAAACTAATTGAGTTCAGTAAAGTTGTAGGATACAAGATAAATGTACAAAAATCAGAGGTGTTTCTATACACTAACAAAAAACTATAGAAAAGAGAGATTAAGAAAACAATCACATTTATAATAGCTCAAAAATAATAAAATACTTAGGAATAAAATTAACTGAGGTGATGAAAACCCTATAGACTGAAAAGTGTAAGGCACTGATGAAAGAAATTGAGGAGAACACAATTAAATTGAAAGATATTTCATGTTCACAAATTGGAAGAATTAATATTGTTTAAATATCCGTATTACTCAAAGTGATGTACATGTTCAATGCAATCCCTATAAAAATTCCATTAGTATATTTTACAGGTAGAAAAAAACAATCCTAAAATTCATATGAAACCACAAAATATCCCAAATAGGGAAAGCAAATTTGAGCAATAAGAACAGTTGTAGGCATCAACTTCCTGATTTCAAACTGTATTACAAAGCTATAGTAATCAAAACATTATGGTACTGTCATAAAAACAGGCACATTGACCAAAAATAAACCCATGCATATACTGTCAACTAATTTTGACAAGGGCATCAAGAACACACAATTGGGAAAGGATAGTGTCTTCAATAAATGGTACTTAGAAAACTGGATGTCCACATGCAAAAGAATGAAAATGGACTCCTATCTTACATCATTTCCAAAAATTAACTCAAACTGGATTACAGACTTAAATGTAAAACCTAAAACTGTAAAGCTCCTAGAAGAAAATGTAGGATGTAAGATCTTTGACATTGATTTTGAATCTTGGCAATATTATTTTTGGATACGACACCAAAAAATGCAGGCAACAAAAGGAAATTTTATAAGTGGGACTATGTTGAGCTAAAAAGCTTCTTCACAGCAAAGAAAATAGAAAAAATGAGAAAAACAATCATCAGAGTGGGAGAAAATATTTGCAAACTATTTATCTCATAGGGGTTTAATGTCAAAAAAATATAAGAAACTTATACAGCTTAGTACAATAAAAATCCAAGTAAACCAATTTGAAAAATCAGCAAATAACTTGAATAGATATATTTTCAAAGGAGACATACAAATGGCCAACATATACATCAAAAGATGCTCAACAGCAGTAATTATCTTGGAACAACAAATCAAAATCACAATGAGACATAACCTCACACCCGTTAGATTCACTTTAATTTAAAAGACAATAGATAACAAGTGTTGGTGAGGATGTAGAGACAGGCTTCTTTGTACACTGATGGTGGGAGTGTAAATTGGTACAATTATGGAAAACATTATGGAATTTTCTGAAAAATCAAAAAATAGAACTACTATATGATCCAGAATTTCCTCTTATGAGTATATACCCAAAAAGAAAATAAATCAGTATTTTGAAGAGATATCTGCACTCACATGTTTATTGCAACATTATTCACAATAGCCAAGGTATGGAAACAACTTAGGTATCCATTGATGAAGAAGGGGATAAAGAAGATATGACACATTCATATATATATATATAATATATATATTATATATATATGAATATTATTTAGTCATGAGAAAGAAGGAAATCCTGTATTTGGAACAACATGGATGAACCCAGAGGACACTATTATGAGTGAAATAAGCCTGATAGAGAATGAAATACTGTATGATCTCACTTATATGTGGAATCTGAAAAAGAAAAGTCAAATTCATAGAAACAGTGAGTAGAATGGTGGTTACCAGGAGTGGGGCAGGGAGGGGAATGGAAGATATCGGTCAATGAGTACAAGCCTTCAGTTATAAGATGAAGAAGTTCTGAGGTTTTAATGTACAGCATGGTGACTATAGTTAATCATACTGTATTGTATACTTGAAGCCCCCATTGATGTGACCTTCCCCATACTGTGTTTCAAACAAAGTAAGCTTCTTTGGGAATATCTTTGAAAGTCTCTATTCATGTGGACCACTTCTCCTTCTGGGCAAAATCTCTGAACCATTGCTCCAGAACTGGGAGCATGTCAAATGATGTGCCTCTGTTGGATGGATAGCTCTGGTAATGAGCAAAGTTCAGAGTGAGGACAACAACCTCTGCTTTTCTAAACTTACTTCTCTCAGAGTGAAACCTGTGTGTCATGAGTGAGCTGGTACAAGGGCAATGCAGGCCATGCCTAGAGTTGAGAATCTGTTCTATGAGCGGAATTCGGGTGTATGAAGTAAGCACCCAATTTCTTGGCTGCATTTGCAGGAATTTATTTTTTTGAACTTGGAACTGGTGGGAACAAGAAACGCTTCTGGCTTGCCTTTCTCAGTAGGAAACATATCCCATGACTAGAAGGAGGCCCGTTTTTGAGGCCATATCCAACCAGATTTGAGCATCTAAGCACTGAGATGGAGAAAAACAAAGGAGGGAGCAAACTGCAGCTGAAATGCCACAGATTTTCTATTCTTACCAAGATTTGGTAGATTATCTTGCATATGTGTTTCTTCATTTGCAGTATGACCTTAGGACAATTTCTACAGGTTTTAAATGGTTGAGGTTTTGTTGTGGTGGTTGTTTATAAAATTTTCTCTTATTATTTTATTTTTAAACTTCTTTTACTGTCATGATTTTTAATTGAGGCATAATTGACAATAACATTACATTATTTTCAGTTGTACAACATACTGATTCAACATTTGTATACATTGCAAAATGATCGCAGTAAGTCTAGTTACCATCTGTCATTACAACGTTACAATTTTTTCCCTTATGATGAGAACTGTTCAGATTTAACTTCTTAGCAACTTCCAAATTTGCAGTATGACATTATTGACTATAGTCACCATACACAATAGCTGTGCATCGCATCCCCATGTCTTATTTATTTTATGTCTGGAAGTTTGTTCCTCTTGATCACCTTCAACTTAAATGGTTGAATTTTTAAAAATAATTTTCAAGATTTATAGCAGTTTTCTGGGGAGCAGGTTCATGAGGCTCCTCATAATGCCATTATATGTCTCTTAATGTTTTTTAATATGGATTTGGGCAAGTTTGGGAAAGAACTTGAAATGGCTTTTTTGAATTGCAAGATTGCTACCAAAACTAAGGTTCCAGATTTTCAATCATAGAGTATATACTTCAGAGTGTCTAAGACCATTAGAAAATAAACTAATAGACAGGAAACATCATATCTATTACTCTAAATGTATCTACGTAGGTTGAGACTATTCAAATTGTGTCTGTTTTTAGTTGATGATATTGAATAATTATAATAATGATGTGAAAAACAAATTTTTTCAGAGATCACTTTGGATTAGACAAGAAAAAATATGGGAATGGAATTTAGAGATGAAAGAGGAAATAAATATGTTATACCAATAAGTATTACTATTGGATAAATTTTAGCATTGCATAGTAAAGAAATACACACTCTTAATACTAAATTCAAATTATGTAAGTTATAACCTAACTTTCTACTGTTTCAAGCTATACAATTGTAAATGATCGTGTTATAGCATAGAGTGTTTTGCAGATGATATACTATTGTTAATGACCCATGTGACACCACACTACAGAATCATTTTTATCTTCACTTGCTAGAAAGTTGACCTTTACTATCATAAAGAATGCTAACTGAATTTATTTTCTTTTATTTAAACATGTGATACTTTTGTCTTTTGATTTTGTCAAACTCTTTTACCTCTCAAGCAGAGATATCAATACTTCTTAATTTATAAACCTACTCATTAACTAGAATTTTCCTATACTCTACACTGCCAAACAGTTAAACTAGATAATAAACCATAAATAATGCCTTCATGTCACCCCATCTATTTAACTCAACTATATTTGAACTGAAAAAGAATCAATTATGTTCTAAATGCTGGAAAAGCTGAACTAACTAATGGTTAAAAACACTGTTTTTGTAACATGATGCTCAAACTGATTATTTTTCAAATGAGGCATGAAATGCCCTATGTCAGATTAAATTTTAAAAATGAATGACATCATTTGCTTGATAATGACTTATCATTTGCCAAAGTTTATATGTAAAATTAAGCACAGCTAGCTGCTATTCTAGGATATGTAAGAGTTGGAATGAGGAAGGTATGTCAAAATACAAATCCTACAGCAAAAGTACATCTATTTCTGTCTACAGGCTGTGATTCTTTTTCAATAAAGAATGTTTGAACAACTTTCACTGGTGGCGTGCTGTTGCTCTCTGTTCAAGGATTAATTAAAACATGTTCCAATAAAAACCTCCAGCATGAATACATGGAACCAGAGCATGTTCTGTGTGCTGCACCTTCTTGTGTGATAAGCCATACTTTCCTTCAATGGATGCACATTGCTTACGTTTTTAGAGCTATTAAACTGGGATAATTATGGAACAATCTAGGCAATGTTCAATAGCCCATGCAGATGCCTGACAGGGCATGTTGTCTCTTAATTAGGAATTTGAATGCCTAACGCTTGTATATTAACTGAAATAATTGAATAGATGTTTTACATTTCTTTCATTTTCACTGACATCAAAGCCAGACTAGCTAGAGTCATGTGTTTTAAAAAGAAAAAAATATTTTTCTATGTTACATAAGAACTAAAGATATTGTTCAATATTCTATTTAGCAGATATTGTTTTAATAATTTTGTTTGCATATTTTAGCTCAATATTCAATATGGTATTTTATAGATTCTGTTACAGTCTGTATCACCGTCTATTACTACTGGAATTGAAGTTAAATGTTTCCCTTTTTTTCCTACATATCTGTTCTAATTAGGTTGTGTAAACACTCTGCATTTGTACAAGAAGTGTGTCACTAATATAGTATAAACATATGTATTGCTTATATTTAAAATGCTTGATAACAGTGTTTATTCACAACTACTCATACAAAAGCTGTTTTTAAACATAATGAATTGCTCTCTATTAGGAATACACATAAAGACCTATTTCCATAAACATTTTTAGTAAGAAATATCTTGATGTGCAAAACCCTGCAGACATTTCATGGAAATTAGACAACATTGTGCAGAAGTACATCAGAGCCATATTGTTTTTGCTTAATATTCTGAGAGGTGGATTATTTTTGCTTGATATATAATGCAAATAAAGGACCCTATATAGAGGTGAAACAAGCCTTTGTATGTTTCAATATATTTCTCCCTTTGTTTTGCTCATGCACCTGGTTTATCTGAAAGATTTTATGCATAAAACAAAAAAGATATTATTTGGGAACTATGTGCTCTGTGTGCTCTCAGATGCACAATCATACTAATGTTGATTATATACAGCAAGAAGAATTGCCTTCATGCGCTCAAAGACTCTTAAGAGATATGTTTTGGTAAAAAAGAAATCTTTAGCAATCAAAATGGCCTATATTATTTAACTCAATTTGTTGAAAAATAATATGAAGTTTGTCTTACACTAGAGAGTTGTGGGATTTAGAAATGTTTAATGTCAAACAAAGGTATGCATATCAGCTTTTCTCCTAAACAATACGAATTATTTCACATTAGATTAATGAGATAGTCATGTAAAAGCATAGGGAGTAGAGCTGTGTGGAAAAACAAAGCTATAATTCAGAAGAAGATGAACTCTCCTCGCAAGAAAAGAGTTGAAAATCATAAACTATCCTAATTTTGTGTTATAATTCAGAAATGCAGACACTCTTTCCATTTTTAAGCAGCCATTCAGCATCTCCTATTTTCGCATTTTATTTTGACATTTTAAAATCAGAGAACCCATATTAATGTATTAGGTTGACTTAAATAATATATCAACTCTTCTCTTGTCATTTCTGTTAGAATATATATAATAAATAATAAACGTATCAGCCCATATTTGATAGGAAAAGATATATACCATAAGAAAAAATAACAGCAAAATTATTAATAGAGCAGGAAATGCTCAATGCCCAACAGTCATTCCCTCTAAATAACAACAACAAACTGGGTCACATTAATGTATTCAACACCATGGTGACATATCAGATGCAGTCTGTCATTACATGACGTTATTATGTTGCTGGAATAAAATTATGAGGTTTTGCTGACAATTACTGCAGAACATAGTATGTCACATTCTTCTTTTTTTGGGAGGGGGCGGTTGTATTTCATTTCTACTTAGTCTACAGCCTAAAGAAAAAAAAATATATGAATCAAATCAAGATTGAACTAAGAAATCACATTCTGTGACTTGTTAGGTACATAACTAGAAATAGAAACAGTCTCTTCTTTGATCCCTTTCTCTTCTTTTCACTATTGTCTTTTTGTTGGATATGATTTTATTTATACAAATTTAGGAAAATATATTTTTAATTCAAAATGTCCTTTGTTTCCAAGCAATAGATCCTTTGGAGTGGAAATTTACAGAAAGAATTATTTACAGGAATCAACTATAATTACATATAATTCATGCTGCAGCTGTTTATAATTGTAGTTTTCCCCAGGACCTTTCCCTACTTATAATTACCCAAGAATTGCTTCTTTCTAAATGGTTAATCGGAATAATAATTTTTCTATAGCTAGATGCAATGGCATTAAACGATTAGTGAGAAACTTTTTTTTCCCTATAATCAGATGAAAGAAAATTTGGTTTGACAGAAAAAAATTTGATTAATACCTACTATGCGTAGAAAAATGACCAAGGTGATGCAAGTTAAGATGCAGGATAAACAGAAATTATAGTCTCTACCTGAGAAGAATTTAAAATCTTGTCTGAGAATTACAAACATAACCATACATAAAAACAATGTGAAAATATTTGTAATGGATAACATTGAGGAAGTGCAAAATATAGAATTACCTTGTTCTTGTTTTCCTATGTACAAGACCCATTTCTTTCATTGAAAAGTAAAGTGAAAAGTATCTTCAAAGAAACTTACTTAAGAGTCAAATGTAATGCTGGATCTTTGCTGTGTATACTTATGCTGTTGGAGTTCCAAAGATCACGTAACCCAGTGAAAATATATGAAGTTTGGAATGAATCAGAATGAAATTCACTATCTTGCACTAACACTTTGTGATTAGACAAACTAAACTTATTTGAGGCAAGTTATTTAAACGTTCTGAGGTTTACCCTAACTAAAAAGGATAAATATCTACCTCTTAATTCTTAGAAAGATTAATTCAGATACTGTTCACGAAAGCCCAACTTGTAGCACATCTGGGAAAACATAGGCTACTACAATGGCAGAATCCCATAAGAGCACTGTGGATAGTGCTTTGTTGCCTTTTAAGCACCAGAAACTTTTATTATAACAATAATCATGGAATTAATATTCTCTATTTATATGCAATACCTAGAGGTGCACTTGATTCAGGAATTCATGAAGAAAACAAAAGTATTTCTCAAGAGAGATTGAACCCACATTATACATTAAAATCTATGTATATTCTAACATATACATGTATATAGTATATATTTGTTTTTATATAACAAATATGAAAGATTATTCAAAGACATCTGAAAAAGATGTAAGTTCCTGTCTTTAGAAAAACAGTAATACCTTTAGAATCTATTCAGACTGTCCATCTTCTGTGTGTCTGTTAGAGAATTCTTAAGGTTTCTGAATGTATTCAAAGTACACACTATATGTTTGGAGTCTCTCAATAAACTATGCCTCTTGGTGTTCACATCCTATGTATTTCCCATCTCTTTGAATATGGCCGAGCCCTATGACTCATTTTGAACAATAGAATGCAATGAAGTGACTCCATGAGACTTCCAAGGATAGGTTATAAAAAAAAAAAAATCTTTATAGTTTCCTCCTGGGTCTCAAGAAAATCTTGCTCTGGGAGTGGCTGGACAACCATGTAAGGGATCCAACTACCTTGGGACAAATAAAGATATCCCAGATGTGGCACTGATTGTCAAGGAGAGACTTCCATGCCTGCTTCGTTACTGGATTGGATTCATGAAATTTCTCGCTTTTCCAGCAGTTGCCTAGAAGGTTCTGACATCCATTTCTTATGGGCAGCAAAGTTAAGATCCCATGAGTCTTATATTGACAAATAAGAGACAGGAAACAGTAAGAACAGCAGATAAACTGTTAGCTCTTCTTTCCTCTTGATGGGATGTTCCAAGATGCTGCAATTTCACACTGCCTCCAGGAATATATCCCAAGAAACTCAGAAACTAGCTATATTTATGGAGAAAGTATGGCTCACTCAGTAATAAACCGTGTGTTACTCTTCCTGCCTACTACGATTTTCTCACTTCTCTTTTTTAATCACTTTTATTTCTCGTGTGCAAGCTTTTGCCACCGCCTCTATTTCCTAGAGAATCCAGGTATGACAACCAGGGAAGGAAAATTATAAAATACTTAAACTGACCTGTGTAAGGATATATTAGAGTAGAACCGACTGAAATCTCAGGTATTAGGTGACTTTAAAAATTCCTTTTGGAAATTTTATGTTTCCCAAAATATTTTGGAAGTCTAAGATTTGCTAAGTTTAAATGTTTTAGCTTGGTTATTTAGTAACCACCAGGCCCTTGTTCTGCCACGTGAATATAACTGTTGTCTACTCTTGGTTTGAGTTAAAGTACAAGAGGCAAAATAGTTTTTATTGTAAGTATGCTCCATTTCAATCCTGCTTTCATTTTAAGATGAATTCAAATTTAAATGTTAGTAGTATTAAACCAATGTAAAAAAAAGTGGATATATGTAATGTATAACTGATTCACTTTTGCTGTACAGCAGAAACTAACACAACATAGTAAATTAGCTACACTCCAATAAAAATTACTAAACACTAAAGCAATGCAAGTTTTCATATGAAAACGACTGTGGACCCTATAATGAGTTTTATGACCTGTACTAAAGGGAATATGATATTGCATAAGAGAGGTCACTCTCCTCTGTAAAAGTAAACATTTTAAGAGGCAGGAAAAGTGCTGCTACAGTCTGTTACCTCAGCATATCCAAGACCAGGGCTGAAAGTCAGGAGAATTAGCTGTAGGTGCTTAGGGTTTAGAAAGTGCTGAAGGGACGAAAGGCCGGTGTGTTGGCTCCAGGTTAGTTCTTATGATCAACTATTCTTTTTATCTTCCCCTAAGACCACCTCTCTCGTTTGCTGCAGAGGATGGGAGGGATAAGAGGAGGGGGCCAAGGAGTTAGAATGTTTGATTTCAAATAGGAAATAGAATTCCTCAGATGATGGCCCTGTAGCAATGAGAAAAGGCACGTTAGCTTAAGTAGACTGGGGACTGCAGCAGCGGGGAGGGGCACTAGAATTATTCACATAATTTAAAGCATTAAAAGTAAATCAAGACAATGGCCTATTCAGTGGTTAGACCTGTGCGATTTCTGGCCCCCTTTCCGCACATTTTTCTTTTGTTTATCTCCTGAGAGATGCCCACATGTGTACGATACAAAGAACTGAGTCATAAAAGCAGAGGCCTGTTAGCCTCCCTGAGGACCAATTAATGATACTCCAAATCTTGTGGGCAGGCAGATAAAAAGGATAGAGAGAGCGAAGGGGAAGAGGATGAATACTCAACTAGAGTAGGCCAGGATTTCTTGTTTCAGATGTTGGAAGGGACTTCTTTAGCTATTCTTATCTAACTTCTTTGGGGTTTATGGGTGTTTTTTTCTTATTTTTTTCTCTCTCCACTGCTTCTGTAGTCCTGCTACTTGTAATGTGAACAGAGAGAAAAGAAGTACTTCAAAATATCAATTAGGCTTTCATCCGAACTGATGACAGCACGAGCCTGGTTGGCAAAAAAAAAAAAAAAAAAATTAAAAAGGCCATTTAGAATGTTTCTGTTCCCCCTTTCATATATTGGCAGTTTTATTGATAGGTGCTTGAGTTTGTATTACCATTTGTATCTCCAAGCTGGATATTACTGTGAATGCAAGGTGCTTTGTAGTTCAACCTTTAACTCCGATCTCACCCCCTACGAGTCCACAGGCCTTTGAACAGCCACGTAGTGGTACTTTGAAATCAGGAGTTGAAAGTGTTTGACATGGAAAGGGGAGCTTGAAAGTCTTGCTCTTTGAACCTTTTCTTTTCAAAGTCCCACAGAAAGTACAGGCAGGACAATAATAGACAGTCTGGGGGCTCTCTGGTTGGAGAGCGGATGTGTGGTAATGAGGTTTTAAGTGTTTCCCTAGCTCCATCCTGCTCTGTTTCCTCCGTGTGAGGGAATGAAAGCTGTCTTAAGATAACACAGTCGCCTTTTGGTGGCAGTGGTTGGAATTCTTTAAAAACATGTTAATTTATTGCTTAATGACATTGTGAGAAAAATCCAGCCAGCCAGTGAAGGCTAGAAAGTAGACATCAGAATTCTGTCTAGCCCAGGGAAGTTGGAAGAAGGTAGCATGATGTTCTAAAACTTTCCACTGATCAGGAAGAGATTGTAATAGGGAAGAACAAATCTGACACCATATTGGATCTGTTTCTTTTACTTTAACCTTTGTATTCTATTGCTTTTGCTACAAGTTAAGAATGTTGTCTCTAGCCTGAAATATACAGGATAGCCCATTTTCAAGGTTCTGTCCTTGAAAGGTATAACACATTTCCATTCACATAAGCTATAAAAAGTTGCAGAACAGAGAATAACATTTGTCCTGTTGGAGGTTTATAGGAACATTGTGATCTGACCTATCTGGACAGCTGCAAGAACAAAGGATTCTGACACCAAGAAGCCTGCAACAACCAACCACACCTCCTCCCCTTTTAGTGTAAAAGAAGCCTGAATTCTAACTCAGGTAAGATGGGCTTGAAAACAAGGTGATTTCTGAAGCTAATCTACTGAGGGGAAAATGTGTCACTTAGCTTTACTTGGAAAGGGACTTGGTCATTACTGTGGCATTTCCTCTGCTTGACCAAGAACTGGATTAAATTCTAAATCCACCATTTATTTTAAAACCAAATTCAGATCATTGATGAGTATGGTGAGGTAAGATTATACCTTAACTTTTGGACAATTTAACTCAATGTCAACAGAATGAAAAGGCGAAGTTGCAAGGAAAACAGCTCTACATGTATTTTCTATTTTGTTAGCCATCCTTTGGGGATGAAGATGCTTCCCACTCACTGCCAGCATAGCCAGCACAGAAGTCTTTAAAATGTTTTCAGTACAGATACATCCGATCTCTCATGAAGTCCTTTTTTTGACCAGTGCATACTCTCTCTGTACCAAATCCATTACGGTGATGGAATGCAGGAAGCAAAACAGATTGCAAAGCAAGGAAATGGATGACATTAAATTTGATGCTTTAAAAATATTAATTTATAAGTGCTTTTGGTGTGGTGGCTAAGATAATTAACAGTCATATCATATGGAAATTTAAAAATGTGATCATTACCTTTATGGGGGTATATCAATGTTAAATTGATAAAGGAAAAATCAACCAGAATATTTATTAAGCACCTATTATGTGACAGACACAGTATGTTACAATATGCTTTACAGATGTTTTCCTATTAATCTTCTTTATAACCCAGAGATAGATATGGTTATCCCTATTTTATAGATGACCTTGAGAGTTAAAGAAGTAACTAAAACATGACCACAATGCTAAAAATAGTGAAATTATTCAGATTTCAAAATCCATGATTTTTGAACTGTATGGTAAATGGGTATCAGGAGTTAATTCATAATAAAGACATATTTAGAGTAAATTAAGTCATCAGTATGTATCTAGATCATTTCCTATACCAATGACTACTAATGCCATTGTGATATCAGCAGATTGCATTCTTAAATAAGGAGAAATTTAACTCATCTAGTGTAGTTTTAAGGATCCAGGGGATTAAGAGTATATCCCAATTCCTAAGTGCAAACCCTTTCCAAACATTCTGATTAATCAACAATAACAAATAATTTAGTTGTTGAGAATGATTGAAATGCACAGGATCTGGAAATAGCTACCTAAATCCTTTATATAGATAACTTTTAACCATAAATGATCGCTGCAAAAACAAGTATTCATTAGATCATGACATTCTGTTGTGCTCCAAAACCAAAGTAATTTGTCCCATTTTTGTGGCCATTTCCTGAAGGATGAAAAAAATTTGGACTGAAAGAGCAGAACTTTCTGGGTTGCTACGGCTTATTAATTGGATTAAGAGTACTTTTTTCCTTGAGCTTTGAAATTCAAAAACACACATTTATTTCCTATCATGAAATGGTGTTTTGTTTGCATAACTAACATTCACTATACTGTGACTACATAACAGTGGGTTAAAAATAATGATAGTTACTCTAATAAGCATAGATCCTTGTGAAATCCCTTCTGGCAGTAGAATGTTTTATTCCCTCCACAGGTTTCTTGGATAACTAATTTGTGGCTCAGTGTTGTCTATGTTCTGAACTATTTGAAATAAAAATGCTTGTTATGGTAAAAATATTTTTATTATTTAGTTTAAGCACAAATATTTACAAACATATATACATAAATAGATTGCACAATACTTCTTAATATATATACATACATATGCAGCATATTAAAATAGGAAGGGTCTTGCAGACAGACTGGCTGGACACTGGGTCTTGGCTCAGATATTTCTTAACTATGCAACTTTGGGCAAGTTACTTACATTCTCTGTGTCTCTCTTTACTTGATTACAAAATGATGGTAATTAGTATAACAAATTCATAGGAAAGTTGTGAGGATAAATGAGAAAACAAACATAGTGCCAGTGAAACTTAGTTACTATTGTTATTAAAGGTACCATGTCTTTATTAAGTGTTCTAGTGACCTAGTAACCATAGATACCAAAAGTTTAAATATAGCTATAAATGACATGAATGTCTTACATTTCAATTTCTTTTCTCCTGGAAGCACTGAATAATTGTAATTATGCTATTTTTAACCCATTATTATTATTATCATTGTTACTACTGGTAAACTAAGTAACTAAGACAAAAAGTTTAAATAGCACAAGGGCAATTATACAAGCTTAATATTATTAGAACATATATTTTCTAACTAAATTTTATTTTACTACAATACTGATGAAAAGAAAAACAAGCAATAATAATTGGACCAATTCTGGGATGGGTAGGCAACATCTCAAGAAGCCTCTTGATTAGGATTCTGCTTTGCAATATAACTTTAAAAGTTGTGTGTGTGCGTGTGTGTGTGTGTGCGCGCGCGCGTGAGTTTATTCAATATAATCAAGTCTAGATTAGAAATATACAGCGTATTTACCAAAAAAAAAAAAAATCAAGTTTTTTTTCTTCCCAAATGGTGACATTTGCATAATAATGTGTTAAAGCAGAGATGCAAGTTTGTAAAACAGAGCAAGGAAAACTGTAATAAGAAGTCCATGTGGGTGAATACGTCAAAATAACTCCTAGGGAAATTTTTTTAATTAACTAAAAATCAGTATGTTTCTCTTTATAACAAGGTTATTTCAGTTTATTCGAAGTCCTAGAAGACTAATAATAGTCCATTAATTTCTTTATTTGCCATTAAGTCATAACAACTATATGTGCTGACAGTGGCAATCCTTTACACATAATTCCCTTGTCTAAATTCTAGACACAAAATGCTTTACACAGTCACTACTCAATCAAAATTTCTTCTTAAGATCTTTTTGCCATTTTTATGTGGCATTAAATCTCTTATTTTATAAGATAGCCAATTCTGATAGAGGTTGGAAAGTTTATGACATTTTAAAATATTTAATTCAAAAATTCAAAATCTTCATCACTGTTTTTACCATTTTTCCATTACTGAAGGGTTTCATACTTTTCCTAAATTCAAAAGCTAATTATATAACCTAGTATATTTTGCACATATAAAATAGATATCTATCTATAGATATAGATTTAATTCAAAAATTCAAAATCTTCATCACTGTTTTTACCATTTTTCTATTACTGAAGGGTTTCATACTTTTCCTAAATTCAAAAGCTAATTATATAACCTAGTATATTTTGCACATATAAAATAGATATAGATACAAATGTTAATATAGGTATTGGTATGAATTTTGATTCTGAGATGTTTCTTTTCCTGATAGACCTTCTGGACTACTTAATTGATAACTATGTTTCTTCCTGATGTTTTATTTTAACATTGTAGTTTCAAGATAAACAATAATTTTTCTTACAAGCCAATCAGCCACCTTTATAACAAAAACTGAGGCATACTTCTTATAAACAAAAAGGATTAAAAGTTATTTAGAAAACAGCACACAAAATTCACATCATATGCAAATTTCCTTCCCCATATTTAACTATTTTTAAGACCACCTAATAAGAAAAATCTAAGTAACTAAATGGATTGATTGAACTCCATCTGCCAGACTTAATTGTTTCAGAGGGAGCCGGTAAGTCTGAGTTTGACTTTCACAGGGTCTCAATTTTTACATAGGTAAGATGAGTCTTCCTAAAATTTTTATGTTTTAAAAAGTACTTTTGAAATTTATGAAGCAAAGTAAGCATGGGTGTTTAACATGATTCCTAGATTTTCAAAATGTGTTATTGTTGTTGCTGTCATACAGATTAGCACTTCACAACAGCCATCATTACCATGCTCAGCAGCAATTGCAAGGCATCATAACCCAAAAGATTAATAGCAACTGTTCTGAAGGTAGGCTTCTTAGTTTCAAATCCTGGCTCTACTTCAGAATTGCTCTGTGACTTTGGGTAAGTTGAATCACTGATTTCTAGTTTGAAAATATCAGTATAATAATATTATCTACCCCATAGAATTGTGGCAAGGATCACATGGAAAAACACATATGAAATTCATATTTTATTGTTTGGCACAAAAAATATTCAATAAATATTAGCAATGATGATTACTATTATATTTATGAAATGAGTCACATTAAAGAAACCTCAAAACAAAACTGAAATACATTCTATGACACAACTGAATACCAAATATATTTGTTCTTTCACTGAAAAAGTATTGCTACAGAAAAGCCTATCTTCTCTGTTGTCCCAAGAGTACCTTACATTAGCATTTCATTATAATTATTAAAAATAGTTTTGTGTATTTTTTCTCATTTAGACTTTGTTATCAAAAGTATGCATACTACTAATTTAAAGAATCACTTGTTACAAAAACAGCAGTTCCATCCTCCTTTTGCTGGCTAATAGTACAATTCCTAGACGGAATAATTTTCAACTATAGGCTGTCCACATATAGCAAGGCAGTACTGGGCAATAAAAAAGACTGTGCAAGGTGGAATTATTCAAAGTTATCTTCATGAGCAGTGGGAAAATGATGATTCTTCTGTGGTCTTTAAAACTACTTGTTCAAACACTGAAGACTCTTACTGTCAGTTATAACTATATAGGAAAATGGAAAAAAGTAAAATTAATATTTAATTACATTGTAATTTAAAACATTAGATACATTGAAAACAGAATTTTGTTTAAACTCATCAACAGTTTTTTGAACAGTGCTTGCTGTCTCCTTGTAAAACATATGATACAGAGCAAGCATCTTTTCAATGCCTTTCTGAATTGTCATTCTAGTTTCTAAACTTGGTCAGCTTTGAACAGTTCACTCTTTGTACTTTGTAAATTGTGAAATATCTCCAAGAGTTCCTTTACTGTGAAATTTTTACCAGCATCACTTCCTCTGAGTGATCCTTTCTATCACTACCACATTCCTGTTTATGTCAATAAATTGTCTTTGGCTAAGTTTCCATGGCTGCAAATCTTGAGTCTCTTAAACAACAGCACTATCAACATTCACACTGTCCGCTATTTTTTCTTTAATTCATTTATGTTGATTCAAAGTTCACTTCCAGCCTCATCACCTTCTGTTCATTTGTGCACTTTCATCTTGGTTAGCCAATTACCTGTTTGCTTATTTATTCTTGTAAAATGTCACATGGGTTTGTCATTGGAAGACAAGGAGGTAAAGCAACTCCACTCTTTTGTGTGTATAACAGGTGTGCAGTGACCAATCACCAACAGAGTTTGAAAATTGTGATATGATTGGTCACTGATCATGGCGCACATCTAATATTTACATTATTGCTTGTGTACTGAAGAGCAAGCAGTGGAGTTTTTATATCATGCAGTTACAATTAGTATACCATGATAACAAATTTGAACCACATCTCAGAGAACCAGTGTCATTAAACTGTGCTTACTGAAATTTGTGTGTTAGAAACCTGCAAAGTGAGAACACATATTCAATATTTTGACTAGATCTTTTGGAACTTACTTCCATGCATCTAAATAACATGGTTATATTTGTACTTTTTTGTTTTGTTTTCAACCATTTTCTTTTGATTTTCCACTATGGAAGAGGATATATAACTTTCTGTTACCACCATTTCAATGTTGTTCCCATGCATACCCATGCATACATGTGTGTACATATACACAAACACACACATATTCTGTCCCCACATTTTCCTGTTATATATACATCATATTTTGGGTTTGTCAGTTACATTAGGCTAGAGTATGCAACAATAATAAACAACCCCAATATCTTCATGGCTTAAAAGATTTCATTTTTTTGTTCTAGCAAACCTAATGCTGGTCCAGGACACTCTGCAGGACCATTGTCATGAAGGCAATATCTCAACAATTAAGCCTGAAGGAGGCTCCATAATTCAATGTTGTATCCTTTGGAAAGTGTGTCCTCTTCAGCCAATTCAGCAGGGAAAGAGTGTGCTAAAGGGACTCACATAGGCAATTAAAGTCTTCAGACCAGAGTGACATTGGTTACTTGTTTCCACAGCCCACTAGCTAGAACTTATGATAAGGCTTTGCCTAACTACAAGGAGACAAGGTAATGTAATTCCCCTTTATACCCAGAGGAAGAGGAAAACTGGTTACAGCTGAACAACAGAAGCCTCTACTAGCTAGGCAGCAGTGTTCATTTTATTTGAACTCTGTAAACACTATTCTTACCAGAGAAAAGCACTATGCTATAATACATTTTCTCTCCCAAAGAGTTTTTCCCCGCACTTCAGAGTTAAATTGTCTTTTCCCCCCTTATTTTTCTAGGTATTTTCATTAATTCAATGCTTCATACATTTTAATTGTCTAAATCTCAGTACATTAATACTCAGCAGCTATTCTTTTTTTTTTTCTTTCCCTCCCACCCTCCCTATCCCACGCCTCTAGGTGGTCACAAAGCACCGAGCTGATCTCCCTGTTCAGCAGCTATTCTTGAAACATCATCCCATTTGTGAAATTTCTCCCAGATGTGTCTGAACTGCTCTTATCCGTACCGATCCTGTTTTACATGTGTTGCACCATTCCCCATTATGGAATCTTCCTACTTCATCTTCCATATTATTATTTTAATTTCTCTCTTGAGTTGTGCATCTGTTTTCTGTATCCTATGTTTTTACTCTTTGTTTATACTGTCTTACTTAGGTAAAGCACATTCTTTGCTTGCTTGCAGAGAAAGGAAATCTGGAAAAGTTGGGTTAGTTTTTGGTTTTTGAGAACTGGAATGTTTGAAAAATCTTAATTTTACCTCATATTTGATTGAGGTTTTTACTTTAAAAATTCAAAAGTAGAAGCCATTTTTCCCTCACAGTTGTGAAGACATTGTCCTACTATCATTTTCATTGCTGCTGTTGAGTAGCCATTATGGGATTTTTTTTTAATATTATAGTTGCTTTACAATGTTGTGTTAATTTCTGCTGTCCAGCAAAGTGATTCAGTTTATATATATATATATATATATATATATATATTCTTTTTCATATTATTTTCCATTATGGTTTATCACAGGATATTGAATATAGTTCCCTGTGCTATACAGTAGGACTTTTTGTTTATCCATCCTATATATACTAGTTTTCATCTGCTAATCCCAAAATCCCAATCCTTCCCTCCCCCAGCCCCCATCCCCCTTGGCAACCACCAGTCTGTCCTTTATGTCTGTGAGTCTGTCTCTGTTTTGTAGATATGTTTGTGTTGTATTTTAGATTCCACATATAAGTGATATCTTATGGTATTTGTCTTTCTCTTTCTGACTTACTTCACTTAGTATGATAATCTCTAGGTCCAGTCATGTTGCTGCAAATGGCATTATTTCATTCACTTTTATGGCTGAGTAATATTCCATCATATGTATATATACCACATCTTCTTTATCCATTCATCTGTCAATGAACATTTAGGTTGTTTTCATGTCTTGGCTATTGTGAATAGTGCTGCTATAAACATAGGGGTGCATGTATCTTTTCAAATTATAGTTTTGTCTGGATATATGTCCAGAAGTGGGATTGCTGGATCATATGGTAACTCTATTTTTAGTCTTTTTGAGGAATCTCCATACTGTTTTCCAATTTACATTTACATTCCCACCAACAGTTTAAGTGGGTTCCTTTTTCTCCACACCTTCCCCAACATTTATTATTTGTAGACTTTTTAACAACAGCCATTTTGACTGGTATGAAGTGGTACCTCATTGTAGTTTTGATTTGCATTTCTCTAATAATTAGTGATGTTGAGCATCTTTTTATGTGCTTATTGGTCATCTGTATGTCTTCTTTGGAGAAATATCTATTTAGGTCTTTTACCCATTTTTTGATTGGGTTGTTTGTTTTTTGTTATCGAGTTGTAGGAACTGATTTTATATTTTGGAAATTAAGCCCTTGTCAGTTGCAACATTTGCAAATATTTTCTCCCAGTCTGTAAGTTGTCTTTTCAATGTCTGTTTTGTTTATGGTTTCCTTGTTATGCAAAACTTATAAGTTTGATGTTTTCCCTGTGTTCTCTTCTAGGAGTTTTATGGTGTCATGTCTTATATTTAAGTCTTTAAGCCATTTTGAGTTTATTTTTGTGCGTGGTGTGAAGGTGTGTTCTAACTTCATTGTTTTACATAGGGCTGTCCAGCTTACCCAACACCACTTGCTGTAGAGACTCTGTTTTCTCCACTGTATATTCTTGCCTCCTTCGTCAAAGATTAATTTTCCATGGGTGTGTGAGTTAATGCTTTGATGTGAGACTTTTTTGTAATCATAGCATCTTATCTTTCCTCCCAGTGTTATGAAATTCTGCAATAATATTTTCCTTGGAATTGACCAATTTTCAACCATTGTTCTGGGCCTCTAGTAGGCCCTTTTAATTTAGAAACTTAAGATTCTGATTCTACTGAAATTTTTTAAAGTCTCATTAATTTCCTCCCCTCCAATATTTTTCTTTTTTTTCCCCTTGAATTGCAATTATTGAAATATTGGATGCTTTTAACAGTTCTCTAATGTTTCTTTCTCTGATTTAACTCTAAATTATGAGACATTTACTCAAAGTCTTCTACCAAATTTCCTATTGCATTTTTCACAGCTGCTACTATGTTTTTAATTTCAAAAAGAGGGAAGAGATATGGGAACATATGTATATGTATAACTGATTCACTTTGTTTTAAAGCAGAAACTAACACACCATTGTAAAGCAATTATACTCCAATAAAGATGTTAAAAAATCCTTTATCTCCTAAATCATTGTAAATACATATAATATTAACTGAGTTATATGATAATATTAATGTTATTTTTAAGAATTTTATTATTGTGTAGTAACTATTCTCTAAATGGTAATTCATTCTGTTTCTCAGGGGCTTCCTCAGGTGTTTTGTGATCCTTGGTCTCTATAAAGATGACTGGAAGCTCTGAGAATGTAAGATAATGTTTTGGTTGTGGGCTTTTTGTTCGATACCCAGCTGCACATTTCTCTGGTGGAAACCATCGGTCTTAATACCTTCTGGCTTTTTCTTGTAGCTGGATATATTCAACAAGGGAAAAATCCTCAAATGTCCTGCCTGGAGAATAAAATTCTGGTGGCCAGCTTTGGGGGAACAAAGTGGTGTAAGAGTAAGGTCTAAAATTTAGTATATAAATATGAATTTACTCATTTGATTTCTGTTTGGGACTCTTGCCCTTGTGTCTCCTGTGCTCCACTGATGATCCTTCTGTTTCACCCTATTAAGTAATTGAGACTCTGACCTTCTAAGAGAGGGAAGTGACTAGAAAATCTAACTTCTTCAACAGATTCTAAGAAATCTTCTTCATTCAGCTTAGTTTTCACCTCTCTTTCCAGTGGTGGCTAATGTTACCAGTATTTAAGCCTCTGTGCATTCTGTGGTATAATCAGATCCGTGCTCAGTTTTCTGCTCTGCCTGCTTATAATTTAGCTTTCATGGGTCTGTTAAAGTTGTTTCCTTCAAACACTTGCTTTTCATAACCAAAATTTTATTTTTTCTCACATTCCTCACATTGTCCTTATTAGTTAATACCTTTGAAACTGGCCCTTACTGTCATTTTAATGACATTTTAATAGACTTTTAGTAGACAAAAAATACATGTGTATTATTTCAATGTCTATTTTCAATTTGTCACCTTCATCTAGAAGCTTCTTTATGATTTTTTAAATCAAAATAAACTAAAAATCAGCAATTTTCTAAGATATTTTAATCCCCTTCGTCTAAATTCCTGAAAATCCTTTTGGTGGATGTGTGTAACAACCCTGAACTTTAACCTTCCAGTCAGGTAAAAGTGGCCCTCAACCACTTTTTAGAAGAGAATATCCTTCTATCACCTGGAGACCATCCACTCGAGTTGGATGCATCAAAGAAATGATGATTTTTCTTCCTCATGATCTATCCCACCTATCCTCATTAACTGTAGACAAGTGGCTCTTAGGACAGTAGACCTGTATCAGCAGCAACAGCATTATCTGGGAACTGGTTAGAAATAAAGACCTAGACCTACTGAATCAGAAATTCTGTAAGGAGCCACCAATCTGTTTTATCAAGTCCTGCAGGTGATTCTGATTCAGGCTAAAGTCCCAGAAACATTACTAGGGTCAGATCTTAGCATAATACCAGCGCAAATTACATTTCCAAGCTATAGAAAACAATAGCTTATTCATCACAAGGACTGCAAAATGTTTCGATATATATTGGTGGCAAGATGGGATGGGTCTTAAGGGTATTAGAAGGAAGGCAGAATTTAAGGTTGGAGAAGGAAGAGTTCATTGAAATAGGGGCACTCAGGATCTAACAACTGGCAAGAGCACCTAGAGTGAGTCCTAATAAGCTAGGTCTTTGAAGGATGGGCATGGCAATGAAGTGGGGATGCTGTATTGCCTTGACAAAATATTGAGGAAGAGTTCACAAGGGCATTACAAGTGGGCATGTTAGAATGGATTTATGATGTGAGAACACTCTATCTGACACTATTACCCAAGAGGGCTTAAAAGGCCCTCTATTCATGCAAGTAAAATAATTGACTTATGAGATGAGGAACAGCATCATTAAATAAACAAACAAATAAATAAATAACCCTCAATTGTGGCTATCTTTTCAAGCAAATATTCATGGAAGAAGTTGCTGCCTTGCAATTAGACTCTCTAGTGTCAATGCAGATCATAGGATTCCAGGGTAACAGAGGTCATATGATGGCAATTAACTATTAGAGTCAAGGTGAAAATAATTACTGTATTAACTTCTAAGCTTGAATGATAACCAGAGAACATTTTTCCACAGACATTTATGATGATGGAACTAACAGATCAAAGTATTTGTAGGGGCAAGAAAACTGAGCAGCCAAGTGTGGTATTGTTTGCCTTATATAACCAGAAAGATCAAGAGGTGTGAGATGAAGGTTGATGTCAGCTACCACAATGTAAAATTGTGATACTTTCTTCAGTTTCCAGATCTAAGGTAATTCTTAATTTTAGATCCTATTAACTGAATGGGAGGACAGATCCATTTGAAGAAGAATTCCACAAAACCTTTACCAAAATTTTATATAATACATGTATATGTATGTGTGTGTGTACCTATAATATTCTCCCCAATCATTTCCCAAAGGGATCCTTAACCATTTCCCAGAGTTTATTGACACTGAGGAAAGGAAAATTGATCTTTTGAGAGCTGTTAGTAAAGGGTCTGAGATACAGTATTATTATAATGAGGTTCACAAAGCCATGTGGCTGCTGTGTTACAGGTATATAAATGGAGTACTGGACAAAGTCTGTTTCACAGTGGTTCCAATTACTCTGCAGAAAGATTCTTTGGTCCTTGTTCTTATGTACTTATTTTTTCCTTGATCTTTTGCGTGATCAACATTATTTAAGGAAGGGCCAAAGAGAAGTACTTGATCTTTTCTATTCTGGCAAGATAGTAAATTAATAACAAAATTGTATACATCCTGGGTGATTTAGAAGAGATTAACACCATACTTAAAGACTTAAATATGGAGGGTGGTGAATCTCATCACATTCCCATTCAAATTACTGGTAGGGTCCCTACCAAAAAAAAAATTCCAAAATATAGATGAATCATAGGAAATAACTGTGCACTACCATAAACATAATTAAGTCATAATTCCAATTTCAACTGTTGTGTTGAATATGTTAAATTTACTAGAACAATTCAGCACAGCCTCTGCCAATTGTGTTAATATTGATCTGGTGAATATTTTCAGTCTTCATTAAGAAAGAAGATTAATATTATTTTGTATTTACATGGAAACGGTAGCAGTACATTCACTTTTATTTTTCTTTTCCCAGAGCTACATAAAATATCCTGATAATTGAATGTTTGTGTTCCTGTAATGATCCTTTAGTTTTCTACTTTATTTTATCCGATTTTCAACTCTATATTTTTATCTTTCTTTGTGAGAATTTTCTCAACTTTCTAATAAAAATTATTTATTTCATTGATTATTTTGATAATTATGTTCAGTATGCTAGGCTCTTCCTCCTACTCCATTTTTCTCTTTAAATTGTATTTTATAATACTTTATGTATTTTGGAATTTTTATTTTGCTCATGACATATTTATTTACCTTAAGTTGCTATGTTTTACTTATTTGCTTGTGAATCATCCTAGCTACTTATTCATATTTAAGGGACACACATTAAGCAGTATTAGAGTTGTGTTGTGACTTTTATGGTGTTGTGTATCGTTGGAGAATTCCAAAATTTTAATACCTGTATTTTTTTTCTCTCTGTTAATCTTCTGAAGAGAAGAAACCTTCTGGAAGCCAAGATAGGAAAGGGCAAAAAGGGTCTTACTTTCACTGATTTCCTTTTTTTTTCAGAGGTCCCCTATCTTTACTTGTAGAGTTGTGCCTCATCTTCTGAAGTGCTTGTTGTCCCCAAAGTCAAGGTCTGCTTTGCTTCAACTTCTTTAGTGAATAAATGTACACCTCCAACATGGGTATTAGAATATTAGTAGTCACCTGAAATTGAATGTGAAGTTGGGGATATGAAGGTCTATCTTTCATTATATAGTCTTTCATCTAGTCCACCTGTTTTCATTCTTCTGAGGTATTTGATACTCCAATCAGCATTAGTTAAAACAATCAAAACAATGGTGTACCAAGTAGAAAAATTAAAAGAAAGAAAAAGTAAGCAAGCAATATTTTCTTTGTGGAATTAACTTTAGTGAGTTTTTTTTTCTATTTAGGAGTGATATAGAAAATTAGATTAGATAGATAGATAATATACAGAGATAGAAAAGTAGATAGGTATAGATAGATGACATAGGTAATTATAAATATAATCACTCATGAATAATGGTTGAGTGACTCTACAGTTAGGTTCCTATAGAGAATATGCTATAGCACTCAGCAGCAAACAAAAAGAAGTTTAAAATACATAAATATAGCAGCAAAAAAATAAAAACTTAAAAGCCAAATTTTGAAAATACAGTTACAATTTTATGGAATATATGAAAAGAGTGTGAGTATCAAATCAGTATGTTTGGCCTTATCTTCATGGTATATATATATGTTTCATTCATACTTCATCTAATTTGATCTTTTGGACTTAATAGATTTAAATATCTGTCTTCAGCAAATATACAAAATTTTTCTTCCCCCAGGCATAAATTTTAACAAAGAAAAGGAATAGGTAATCCTAAAATCACAGACTGTTTAAATAAATAAAATATTCATAATAATATGACTTTTTATTATATGAAATCTCATTTTTACATGTTACAAAACTGAGACCTAGAGAAGTTCTATATGACAAAAAGTCATACATCAATTACTAGACACAAACAGATGGAAAGATATACCATGTTCTTGGATTGGAAGAATCAATGTTGTGAAAATGACTATACTACCCAAAGCAATCTACAGATTCAATGCAATCCCTATCAAATTACCAATGGCATTTTTTACAGAACTAGAACAAAAAAAAATCACAATTTGTATGGAAGCACAAAGACCCCGAATAGCCAAAGCAATCTTGAGAAAGAAAAATGGAGCTGGAGGAATCAGGCTCCCTGACTTCAGACTATACTACAAAGCTACAGTAATCAAGACAGTATGGTACTGGCCTAAAAACAGAAATATAGATCAATGGAACAGGATAGAAAGCCCAGAGATAAACCCACGCACCTATGGTCAACTAATCTATGACAAAGAAGACAAGAATATACAATGGAGGAAAGACAGTCTCCTCAATAAGTGGTGCTGGGAAAACTGGAGAGCTACATGTAAAAGAATGAAATTAGAACACTCCCTAATGCCATACACAAAAATAAACTCAAAATGGATTAAAGACCTAAATGTAAGACTGAACACTATAAAACTCTTAGAGGAAAACATACGAAGAACACTCTTTGACATAAATCACAGCAAGATCTTTTTTGACCCACCTCCTAGAGTAATTGAAATAAAAACAAAAATAAACAAATGGGACCTAATGAAACCTAAAAGATTTGCACAGCAAAGAAAACTATAAACAAGATGAAAAGACAAACCTCAGAATGGGAGAAAATATTTGTAAATGAATCAATGGACAAAGGATTAATCACCAAAATATATAAACAGCTCATGCAGCTCAATATTAAAAAAACAGACAACCCAATCCAAAAATGGGCAGAAGATCTAAATAGACATTTCTCCAAAGAAGACATGCAAATAGTCAAGAAGCACATGAAAAGCTGCTCAATATCACTAATTATTAGAGAAATGCAAATCAAAACTACAGTGAGGTATCACCTCACACCAGTTAGAATGGGCATCATCAGAAATATACAAACAACAAATGCTGGAGAGGGTGTGGAGAAAAGGGAACCCTCTTACACTGTTGGTGGGAATGTAAATTGATACAATGACTATGGAGAACAGTATGGAGGTTCCTTAAAAAACTAAAAATAGAATTACCATATGACCCAGCAATCCCACTACTGGGCATATACCCAGAGCAAACCATAATTCAAAAAGACACATGCACCCCAATGTTCATTGCAGCACTATTTACAATAGCCAGGTCATGGAAGTAACCTAAATGCCCATCAACAGACGAATGGATAAAGAAGATGTGGTACATATATACAGTAGAATATTACTCAGCCATAAAAAGGAATGACATTGGGTCATTTGTAGAGACATGGATGGATCTAGAGACTGTCATACAGAGTGAAATAAGTCAGAAAGAGAAAAACAAATATCGTATATTAATGCACATATGTGGAATCTAGAAAAATGGTACAGATGAATCCGTTTGCACAGCAGAAATAGAGACACAGGTGTAGAGAACAAACGTATGGACACCAAGGGGGGAATGCGGGGTGGGGTGGGGTGGGGGTGGGATTAATTGGGAGATTAAGATTGACATGTATACACTGATGTGTATAAAATTGATGACTAATAAGAACCTACTGTATAAATAAATAAATAAAATCCAAAAGTCAAAAACACAAAAGAAATTGCTAGAGCTTCTGTTCTATCAATATAAACAGTGTGCTATAGTGTCTCTGAAATGTTATTTTTACAACCAATTATTGCTGTTCATTATGTAAATCAATACATTTCCTAGATATGTGATTATCTCTAAAGGCTTCACACAAATTTCTCAAAGCTTATTGCAATTCATTCTTTGTCCTTCAACAGATATTTCCTAAGCATTATGTGTGTTTGCACTATGTTAGCAATATCATTAATAGGCAAAAAATATCAATTGGATACTCTGCACTAATATTTGATTTATTTTAATAAGAAACAGGGAGATGTACCGCTAAGAATCTTTCAAAATTTAATGTCTGCCTCTATCTTTTTGTTCTGCCTAAGAATATCCAAGAGCTCCAGCTTCCTCCGCTCATGGGAAATTTATCATCACGCAGCCTAGACAGAGTAATGTAAATGCTATAATCAACAACATGTCCCATAAGGAATGCAGTATTCACTATAGGTTCAATAGCGAAAGTTTTAATATTTAATACTTCCTAGAACAATGGAAATTTTCAGCACCAAGATAAGATTCTAGGTGATATAAGGGAACCACAGCAGCATCCTATGTCCCCTGGGAAGAACCCTGCAGCAGACCATCCCTTTGTTTATCACAAGCACCACCTAGAATAACAATATCACGTATCAAATATCAAATACAGGTAGAGTTTTCAAGGGCCACAAAAATGTTAGTGCAGCACATTTTCAGATGATCTGTATAGAAAGGGCATACTTAAAACAACTCCAGTACAAATTATTCTTAAAATATTCATCATTACATAGCGAGATTATATAGGGAAGTAAGAAGAAAAAGCCTCAACTAACAACTAAATTGTAACTTTGAAGAGACACTCAAGTGTTGGATGAAAATTGCTCTAAATAGATTTTTATGTATACATCATCAGTTTATTGGAATTTATGCTCAGAACACATAAAAATATGAAAAATGGGTTAATGTTTGAGGTTCAAACTTCATTTTGGATTCACTTCACAAATGCAATTTTAAAATAAGAATATATTTGTTCAGTTCAAAAACAAAAACTGTCATTTCATTGATCCCCTATCTTGTGTCAACATCTTACTAGATACTGTGTGGAAGAGATAAATGAGAAACAATGTGAAAACTAAAAATAGAACTACCATATGATCCAGCAATCCCATTCCTGGGCATATACCTGGAGAAAGCCATAGTACAAAAAGAAGCATGCACCTCAATGTTCATTGCAGCACTGTTTACAATAGCCAGGTCATGGAAGCAACCTAAATGTCCATTGACAGATGAATGGATATAGAAGATGTGGTACAATAGAATATTATACAATGGAATATTACAATATACAATGGAATATTACTCAGCAATAAAGAAGAACAAAATAATGCCATTTATAGCAACATGGATGGACTTAGAGATTGTTGTACTGAGTGAAGTAAGTCAGACACGGAAAGATAAATATCACATGATATTGCTTGTATGTGGAATCCAAAAAGAGGGGGTACAAATGGACTTATTTACAAAACAGAAGTAGAGTTACGGATGTAGAAAACAAGCTTATGGTTACGAGGGGTTAAGTGGGGGAGGGATAAATTGGGAGACTGGGGCTGACATATACACACTACTATATATAAAATAAGTAACTAATAAGAACCTGCTGAATAGCACAGGGAACTCTACTCAATACTCTGTAATGGCCTGTATGGGAAAAGAATCTAAAAAAAAAAAGTGGATATATGTATATGTATAACTAATTCACTTTGCTGTACACCTGAAACTGACACATTGTAAATCTACTGTACTCCAATAAAAATTTTCAAAAAAGAAAGAAACGATGTGGACATTAAAGGTGTTTGTATTCCAATAGAGGTACAAACACATATATAATTTTAATATAATCTGGTAAATAGAATATTAATTAAAATGTCAGGTTAAAACAGATAAAGAAGACCTAAATCAATCTATGTATCTAGGAAAAGACCTTCTGGAGGAAGTGCCCCCTAAGCTGAGTGGTGGAGAATAAAATTCAAGTTAAGAAAGGTAGGTAGTTAGAACAATTGAAGTAGAGGTGAAAATACAGTGTGTCATAAAAGAAGAAAACTTGCCAGTATATTGACAATTCAAATCTAAAGTAGGAAGCAGTTTTATTCTAACTAATAAAAGCCCAGTAAATAAAAACTGCATCTCTGTCATGTCATGTAGGACTTGGCCAAATGAAATTAAATCTCACCAAGGGAACTAAGCTGAAGATAATTTTTAGTTATTCTTAAAGTTGTTTTATACCTTTCAGATCATAATGTCAGATTAGATTGATTACATAGACGTGAAAAAATATTAAGTGTTTAGCAGGTTCTTTGAAAGTAGTACATAGTTTAATAACTAAAGACCTTTCCTTTTATACTCTCTCCTATATTTTTCTACATTTCAAAATGAAGTACATTTTAATGAGCTTTAATGTATTTTTTAACATTTACTTCAGATTCTTAGATCCTACTGTTAACTTAGCATATAGAGTGTATCTCCATATCTAAAATATAAACATTTTAGTCACTTTTTCACTAAGATAACTTTAGTAGGAATTAAGTGGATTAATAAATCTTCTTTAACCCTACCATTATATTCATTCTCACAATGCCCAGCAGAGTCTCTCTTTAGCAATATTAAATACAACTTCACCTATATTGAGGCCCTCTTCTAACTACTTGTAATAATTCATGCAATACTCACCACAACTCCAATAAACATATGTTAGTATTGTCTTCATTTAAAAAAAAGAGAATCAGAATCATAAGTTAAACAGTTTGCCCAAGTTCACATCAGTAGTAAGTAACTCTAAACCCTTGGATTTTAAACACTGAGTTTTGCTGCCTCTGAGCATCCAATATAATTTTATAAAGAGAATACATTAATGCAGAATAAAAAAAGAGTTTTATAAGTATTTCCTAATTTTTTTCAGGACCATTCTCAGACTAAGCTTAATAGATTTGTTATATTTTTGAAACTCATTACATTATCTAGAAGGTTTCTGAGGACTAATTACTGTTTATCAAGGAAATAACACCAGCTCATTGCATTCAATGACCAAACAACAGGGTACTTTTCTAGATGTTTTTCACATGTTCAGAAGAGTTGAAGGCAAGCAGAATTACCACATTGGGTTGTGTGCGAAGGATGTGTTTTTATTTCACTTATACTCCCCTAAATATGCGACTTTCATTCAGAGGACTCTAGTCAGCACATGAATTTACCCAAGGGTATAACAGTGGCTCATTTTTATAACAGAGGAGAAATCATAAGTCAATTCAGCCCAAAAGACCATCATTTAAAAATGAATGATGATAGCCGATGAATTAATCCTGCCTATTATCATGTTATAGTAATAAGAGAGGAAAAGCATACTCAGAGTTGAAGGGCAGTAAATATAGAGCAAATAAACTAAAATGGTATAACAAAGTGCACAATCATCTATGGAATATACTACTACAGAATGTAATATCATTGAATAATGTGATTCTTCAAACATTCAGGCAATTTTATGACGACAGACAACATTTACCTCCATATAAATTAAAAAGATGGTAATCAAGTCTCATGCTTCTGGAAAGAAAGTGATTGCTTATTAGACATTATTTGGATAATGTTTTTACTTGTTTTTTTCTGAATTATAGGCTGATGTAGGGAGGATATTAACTTTCTTTTTATTCTTTTGTATTTCTTGTTTGTCCCACTTTGGGAAATTTATCTCATATTGCTGTATTGCAATTATTATTTGTGCACATATCTAAGCCATTTAAATCCTTAAATTGTAACTCCTTAATGGGAATAACTACATTTATTCAACTGCTATTTTCCAAATAGCTAATGAAGAAAATCACATATGATAAGGATTTAAGCAGTATATGCCATGCGTTCTTTCTTAGGGAAAGAGTGAGCTATTGGAAAGATTCGAAAGATCGTTTTAACATTCTTCTGAAATGTTACTTAGTAAAAGAGAATATGTCCTCCATAGATATTAGTTTTAAGTAATATCCTATTGCCCACATAACACCTCACTTAGAACATTTCATTGATATTTCAAACTTAATATGACCCAAACTCCTGAAATGTCATCCCAGGCCTCCTTTACCCAATTCTCATAGTTTTATTAAATAGCAATTCCATATTGTCTTCAGACCTAAAAACTTGGATTAACCATCATTTTCTTATTCTCTCACATGCTACGTGAAATTCATTAGCAAATTCTTGCAGTATCTCTTTCAAAATTAGTCTGGAATCTGACCTCACCTACACTTGGACAAGTCACCAGCCCAGAACAATCCCCATCATCCATCACCTGAATCACTACAGTAACCTGCTAACTGGTATCCCTGTCTCCCCACTTCTCACGTGTCTCATTTTAGCATCCAGAGTTATCATTTTATAATTAAACAGACTCCAGCCTTTCACTTCTTATATCATTTATAGTGAAATCCAAAACTATATTTTTCAGAACCCTACATGATCTGATGTCTGATTACATTTCAGCTTTAGGCCTATCACACATTTCCTCTCTTTCTTGGACCCAGCTATGTTGCTCTCCCTGCTACCCTGCAAAACCACCTAGGATGCTCACTTTTAACGTTCTTGTCTGCGATATTCACAAGGCTGCATATTTCATTCTCTTCAAAATGTCACCTCCTCAAAGAAGTCTTGCATGATTATCCCTCTGTAACAGAGGAACCCCAGTCACAGTGATTCCATTTATTACTACTGACATTATATTTTATATAGATTTTTTCCTTTTTTAGTATTAATACTTTCATTTAATTCAGGAAAATCTGAGTATGTTTACAATGTTTAAGAAAATCTGTCAGTTAGTCATAATTTTTTGAAAGATGTAGAAGAATTTGACTCAATGTGGAAACTACATTGAATGTTATAAGATTTTGAGAGCAATTTTGATTTGTTCTTTGAGCTCCTCGCCAGAATGTAATATCCTTGAGCACAGAAACTCAGTCCACTGTAATATCCCTAAATACTGAGAATAATAACTGTCATATAGTGGGTACTCTGTAAGTATTGGATGAATTAATTGTTATTACATTTGTTTATATTTATGTAAAATATGTTGAAACAATAAATATATTGCTTGCTTAACTCAGTTCAATTTGAATGCATGCACATACATACAGGTGCTCCTAATTTGCTAGAAGTTTAATTAGATAAGTGGCAGTTTAATTGGGAGGAAAAAGCAATATAACAGGGTAATGATAAGATGGAGATGTAAATGCCTGAGAGAAGAGAACCTCAAGGAAAACATGGAAGGAAAGAAAACAAATGACAATAAGGCATAACAGAAAATAAGGAGTAACAGAAAAGGTAGTGTATGTGGGATCCATGAGTAAAACAGGAGAAATTTGTGAAGAAAGTAAGTTTTTGTATTAACAGAGTGGATATATGTTGTATCAATGTGCAAAATGGAACTGGTAGTCAGCCTAGACTGCGTGATGCTAGTTAAGATGTGTTCTTTAAAGTGACTTTCTTCTGGGCCGCCTGCTTCATCAAGACATCCTTCCTGAAACAAATGAGAGCAGGATTACTAGCGATGTTAAATGACTCTGGCTCCTTTTCTCCCCCCAGATTCTTAACAACGATAGATTTTCAGCTCTGGAAGTCGAATCATGACATCTCTTTAAACTCATACATAGTATTTCCCTGGTGCCAGAAGTTGATGTGTCATGGAAAGATGGCCTACAGCTATGCCTTATAAAGCTGAAAAAAATAAAGCACGCCGTGTTCCTCCTGTTGCCAAGCTTTCTCCTTATAACGAAACCGGGTTGTCCCCCTTCATTCTGTTTGTTCTGACAAGTTTGCGTGTCAGGCCATTTATTCCCTTTCAGAGTGTTCTGTTGATAAAGTGCTTGGTCATAGTAAAAGTCCTGGAGAGCTCATCAGTGCAAGATTTTCACTGAACCAGCTGCTTATACAGTTTTTCATGGCAAGTCAGCAAAGCTTAAGTGCACAGCCATTGCCAGAGAGCAGCTGAAAGGACTGACCCAGGCAGTTGTTTTGTGGGCTGTTTGTAACATATATTATATCAAATATGCTCAGCGTTTTGACATAATTATAAAATGACCACTTGAATCCTAGGAAAAACTCTGAAATCACTTTTTTTTTTTGCTATTTAGAAAAAGATCATCATGACAATTAATTCCAATTTTTGAAATTCATTAGAAGCTTGATGTTATCAAGACAATTCTCTGGGAAAGTCCTTTCCATGCAGTCTCAGTAGAAGAGTTGAAAAAAGTACAACTGGCTAATGACACTGTACTCCTGAATATCAGCCTGAATGCTCGTGATTCACCCACCCCAGCAAAATTACTATGTATTTTAGGCTATGGACCTCTGATCTCCTGGAAATACTCAAATCTGAGAATGGTACCCCTTGAAGATAAAGATTCTACAATACAGCCACCTTATGTATATCTCAGTCCTTCTTGTTTCCTCGCATCGTATGCAATGTCCTAAGCTAAACCAAGAGAAGTGGAAACCAGTTATCAATTTAAAAAATTGGTGAAAATTGAAGTATTCTATTTTAGGTAAATATAGCACAAAATCAAATAAAGACTTGGAAATTATTCAACATGGGAATTATTTGATGAATTTCACTATTGTAGGTGACATAAGAAATTGATTTGGTGAACCATATCAATTTGTATTCAATTCTCTGAGTTATAAATGGTTCATAATTAAAGTTTTGTTCCAAAATTATTTAAATAATTTGGTTTCAGAAAACTGGACTAAAATGTATTTATGTGTACACTAAATGAAACCTCAGGATGATTTTTAGATTAAAATTCATTGAGTTATGTGGTCATATGTTTTAAAGACCTAAGGTTATGCAGATTAATAATTGAAACTTTTGATAATTTCCAGGGAATTTTGAGAAGATAATTAGATTAGCCATTGGTTCTATCTTCTAATAAGAAAGATAAATAATCTGGAAATTTTTTTCTTGCAAAAAAGTTATTTTAAAACACTGAAAATATAAAAGATTGGTTGTTCATATAATCCAAAACTACCAATTAGAAACCATCTATCACTCTAATTTTGCTTATTGATAACCAACTGTTGGGAGAATGGAAAAATACATATCTCTTAAAACTGCTTAAATAAATACAAAATAGTTGAGTTTAAGACTCTAAATAAAAATATCCCCTCAATGTTTCCTCTCCTGACTAATGTAACTTTATGGGAATCAGAGGGGTTGTTGAGAGATTCATTAGCTGTACAATCAGCAATACACAGTTCATAGATCTCAGAGATTATATAAGGTTGGCATTCCAATATTAGAAGTTTTTTTATCATTTCTTTTTATAAGACAGATCACTATGTATGTCTAAAATTAGATGGTAATTAGATAGCAGTAATACATAAACCAATATTACACTTGTAGGGAAAATATTAAATTTAATAGCATTCACTGCAACTGAAGAAATGCATCAGATCCAATTTCCTATGAGATGTAGACCCACTTAATCTTTGGCAGTGGGGAGAAAATGTCATACATTTTATTCATTCAGCTTTTTAGTAAATACTTCTACTGTCAGATGACCTAGATTTCAAACATGACATGACCCCTATAGCAATGACATGGCTTTGAACAAGTCATTTTATGTCTATGATCCTCTATTTTCTTATAAGTAAAAAAAAAAGAAAAAAAATGGGCAAAGTAATACTAATGATTTTATAGGATTTTTTTTAGGGTTAAATGAGTTAATTCATGTAAAGCACTTCGCAGGGCTCCTGACACTCAGAAAACATTTAATAGTTCTTACTAATGTTTCTAAAATTATTTTGTCATGTGCCAGAACTGGTAAGAAACTGAAGCTATAAAAGTATGTAATAAAGACATAATTTCTACCATTACGTAGATTAAAACTTGTGGTTAAGATAGACAATAGCTAAATAAACACGCACACCATATAAAATTGTGATTGTTCTGAGTGATACAAAGAGGTGCTAGCTTCTACGAGAGCTTTAATAGACACATTTGTCATAGTGAGAATGAATAGAGTTGTTTTATTTTTTGTTTTTTTAATGACAAAGGGAGGAGAATGGGCCATGTGCATTTAACAGGAGAAGCGTATTTAGTATAAGAAGGATACTTATTACGCAAAAGACAGCAACTACAAGTGTAGAAATTTTCCATTTTTCTGTTCGAGGGAGATATTTGAACTAAACCTAGTAGGAGAATGTTAAAACACTTTCTGCCTTCATGAAGAAATTATCATCCTACCAGATGAATGTAGTCCCAGCACACAGCACTTAAATAAAAGACTCTGGGAGCTGCAGTGTATGCAGCATTTCCCAATATTAAGGAAAAGTTTAGCCTTCTACGGAAGCCAGTTTAACCATCCTAAAGACACTGGAATTGTGCAGTGAACTTGGGTGAATGTGAGAGGCATCCATTTGTGCAGGCTGAAACCCACAGGGTCAGCAGATATATGACTTCTGGTAAGAGTCACGGTGCTCCTCGTATTCCTCCAACGTAGGAGCAGGACATAGCATCTCACCAATTTTACATACAATGTTGCTATTGCCAAACTAGAAAGAAGGATTGGATAGGGCATTTAGCTGCTGGGCATGATAAAAACAAAACTGCATGAAGGAAAAGGCCTCAGACTCTACAAACTGTTCCCTTAGCCGGTATTTTTCAAACTTTTTAAAGATAAATATTGCCTGATGCACTTGATAAATATATAGTTTTCCAGATGCCTACCCTGAAGATTCTAATTCACTGAATCTGTAGTGGGACAATTTTAAAAAGTACCCCTACTAAATCTTATCATAAGGGGAAAACTGCATTGAATCACACTATGTTTAGTGGAAAGAAAAGTGAGATTGATATCTAAACTCAGGCACTATCATAGTTTGTTTAATAAATACACGTGAGTGAAATGTAGAAAATTCTCATTACACAATGATTCATAAAGTTGCAAGTTCAAGAACTCTAGGATACTCATAGAGAGACCACAATAGGGAAGACATATCTTCAAAGTGGTAGTACCTAGAATGAACATCACTGTTTATAAATATGAAGTGTTTTTCCTCTATTTTTAATTCAATAAGGCTATCCATTGAGCAGATACAATTTTTTTCTTATTTATGTCAAACATACATGTATGTCATAGATTTTTATTCATTGTCTTCATGTATGCTTCTTATTTTTGCTCCATTATAGCAATGTTTACTACAGTTATTCTGGCCTAAAACTTTGAGTTACTTCAGCCATCTTTTATCTTTCCTTCCCCGACACCTATACCTGAGAATCCTAGAGACTGGTCAGTATGACTAAGCATAAATGAACCATGCACTTGTCCCTGAAGTAATCTCCTATGTCTTTCAGTCCCTTGGTTCATTAATATTCTTTTTCTTAAAACTGAAAATCCTGAAAATCTATTGGAGACTATTTCTAGAGTTTTACAAGATTTAGAATGTATGCCTGTCTCTCAATATAGTGATTTATGTTATCAAATTCTCCCAAATACCTTCAAACTCATGTCTGTTGCAACCTTTACAACAACGTATGTGTATACTGTGTGTTCCCATTTCTCTCTTCCATTTCAGTCTGTAAACTCAGTACATACATATAGTAGGTGTTTCTATGTCCATTACAGCAAACCACACACTGCAATGTTTTGTTATTAAGATGCTTTTATTTTTTTAATCTTTGTTATTTTTAAAAATTTATGTAGACCAAGTAGATATGAATGAAGCAAGTAAATAAAACCCCCCTTTCTCACAATGTTTTAGCATTTTCATTCCATATCTCTTCAAAGAATTTGGCTTAATTTGAGTTAGGTTTCCATCTCTGTAGGTCGGTCCACCTATACTAATTCAAGTTTGCCTTAAGTAGCATAGATATCAAAAGTATTTCCTGCTGCTTAAGTATATTGCACTCTTCATTAAGGACTGAGGGATATAGGTGCAAGGTAATGAGTACCCATGTGAGTTTCACACCGATCATGAAAATGACTTGTTTTTCCATGTCTGTTCCTTGTATGCCAATTTCAAAGACTCTGCCTTAAATTTTTAGTAAAATTTTCACTCTTAAGGTGAGGGCAATGTATTTAAATGTTAGATACCTCAAAGAGGAATTTTATATTAATTACATGTAACGTAATAAATTTAGTTTGGAAAAACATTTCTAAGGAGTTTTATTCCATGGATTCCTGCAAGTATGTAGGAACTTCAGAGTTACCTCAACTACCCTTATGTAGCAAAAAGATTTTGAAATTTACAAAAATAAGTGAAATGACAGTTTGGGCCATGCTTTTTCTTTAGATGATACAATATAAACCTATGGAGAAAAATTTTCAAGTTTAGCCTTCTTGAATCACTACATCAGGCAACATTTGTGTGTGTGTGTTCCCAACATTCAATCATATTTACAGCAAAATGATTTTAACAAATTCCAAGCCACTTTTCTATGGAAAAATAAAGCAAAATATGTATCACATAAAATAAACTATGTGTTCCATTATTTACTGATTACATTTCTATACAGTAAAAACTCAAAAGGTATTTATAGCACAACTTGGTTTATCTAAATTTGTTGTTCATGATTATTATCCTTTAGAATCTTTTTATGTTAATGTATATCCTGTAGATTTATTTAGAAAGTATATGAAGTCACATAGTAAAAAAAATAAATTACTGTATATGCGAAAACCTTTTGTCTTTTTAAATTCTATTTTGCATATATGTTTCATGTATCCTATTTCATTAAAATAAATTTCTTTAGTATTAGTATGCCATCTAGCTTTTTAATTAGTCCCTAAACACGTTAGGACTATTTTGAATATTATGCGAGAGATGCTGCAATCTATGTAGTGGCTCTAACATCGCAGAACTTTCTGTACAAAAAAATAAATAAATTGGAGGGGTTTGCTTGCCAATTTCCTTGCATATGAGAGCTAGAGTATTAAATCCTAAGCCAAAGTTGGTCTGAATGAGAAATAGTAGGGTGATATTTGCTTTTTTCTAGCTCCTTCAGTGTCTGGTAGCATCAAGACAGTGAGATTCCCTAATTCAAGCTCTGCTCACTTGCATCCTTGTTCACAAAGGCAGAATGTACCCATCGAAAGTTTTTCTAATTGTTCCTTTTATAAGTAATTCAAGTTTTTATTTTGTACTCGTTTCTAAAGAAGCAAAACAAAATAAGCAAAAACAAAACAAAACCCCACAAAATAACAAAGAAACCTCTACAACTTTGTAACTTACCAGTTACAAGCAGCCTTGCAGTTACATTGCTGCTGCCACCTAGTGGCTACTCAGTGGAACTCTATCAGCTAGTTCTGGAGAACAAACAGAAGCTTCTCAAACCACTGCGTGGTCAAGTTGGTTTCTCTTATTGTGTTAGTCTTCATTTCACCAGAATCATGCCCTAGTAAACAGAAGAAAACTATGTCCCATTAAAAATAATTCTAAGTCCTTCCCTAAGAAAGAACAGAGAAGCTGTTATATTTCAATTAATGCATTGGGGAAATACAACTTATCTAAATTGCATACACAAATCTATGAAAGCCTCCTTTTTGTGTGACTTAAGACATGTTATCGCAATTTCAGGTGGTAGATGCACTGGCCTCCACAGAGTAAAAAAAAAAAGGGTGGGGGAGGGAGAAATGAGTTAAAAGAGAGATGAAAAGCCTGAAATAAGCTGTGTTTTGTCTTGTAATTAGTTGCTTACTAGGTTCTAAAAGTGATGCTTATGGTTACTGTTTTTGCTGTGAGCTTTCCCTATACTCTTCTGTTTATACTCTCTGTATTATTCAGAAAAAAATTAATCTTCTAGAGAGATTAATGCCAGTTGTTCATCAAGTCAAGCAAATGAGCCAACATCCTTGGAAATGATTAGACAAAATGAGAGCATCCCTTATGGTCTTCTAGGTAATTTGATGTGAGAATTAATTTATTAACTAATTTTCTGAAGGAATAAGTGACCACTAACTTGAAATAGGGTAGGTGTTTGGACACAGAAGGGAAGATCAGAAGTGTGTAAGTTACATGCAATGTAAAAACACAGGACCAGGTGCACATTGTATAACAAGGCAAAATGATTGAAAAACTTTTCAGAATTGCTAAAATATTTTCACCACTTTCAGCCTCACATTGAAAAATTTGGTTATAATTTTCAGCTATTCAAGTTGCAAATATCCCAAAACATCACCCTACACACTGAATTTGTATTATATATATTTCTTTGTCATGGGCAATACGATGTTGAAAGCCTATGATAGGGAGAAACAAATGATGTATATTTTTTAAATAATGGAAAAGTAAAACATAATAATAATTGAATGTAATTCAGTCAATGCTTGATGATACATCAATCTGGGCACAATAGTGAAAATAGAAATCACTCCAAGTCTTTAAACAGAGGGAATTTTATGCTGGGGATTATGACACAAGTAATGGAATACATGAGAAACCTCAACCCTAAAATTCTCAATTCTGAAAAGCTCTTACTAATCCTAAATTTCATCAAGGGAAAGAGTCAGTGTTACCCAAAGGAAGAGGCCAAAGCCAACCAAAAGAAGCAGATTCACCGTGGGCCTGCCCTTCCCCCCTTCCCCTCCAGTCTTATAACAGGGCCTTTAACTGGTTGAAAAAAGTCCATAGAATAGAGCCAAGAAAAAGAGAGAAATGAATTCAAGATCAAAACAAGTCAAGGACTGGCACAGGTAAGGACAATCAGAAGGGGACAAATCAAGAGGCCTGACAGAAGAGCATAACCTGAACCATGAAGAAAGACTAGAATGTAAAGAGGAAAAAGGAAAGGAAGAGCATATTGTGACAACAAACAGCTCGAGGCAGGATGCAGAGGAAAGTCTGTGAAGGGTGCAATCAGGCAGGATCGAGGAGGAGACTAAACAGTTGTAAAAGAGCACTGGGCACCAAGAGGACTTGGGAGAGTTGGGAAGCCTTGAGTGCTAGAATAAAGAGCAGGAAATCAATCTTAAAGACCAGCACTTCCCAAAGGCTGTTATCTAGGATACTAATTCTAGAAGATATTGAAAAGATCTCTCTTGTGAAAAGAGTGACATCCTCAAAACAGTTTGGGAAAATTAAGGTTTGCAGAGTCTTTTATATGCAAGTGTGTTCTTTGAATCCATGAAGTATATATCATAAGTTAAGGTTTACAGATTTACTTGATACCAATGTACTTCTTTTATGTACTTGTTTGTTTAGGAGGCATCACATGGGCCCAATATTTTGCCACAAGATACTCAGGAAAACTACTAAACAATCTGGAAACTCTGCCACTTAGCAGCACACTGAATGAGATGTTCATAAAGCAACAAAACCCCAAAGATTGAAGTAAGTAAAAATACTATTATAATATGCTATAACTGATTCAGATTTCAGCTAAATCAGAGTTCATGATCTATTAGCTGAAACTACACTATTAGTTGAAAAAGTGTTTGTTTAGTACAATCAAGTGTTTTAATGGACTTTAACGTAATAGATTTGATCTGAAAAAAGAAAGGTGATCATTACAGTCTCATTTATTCACTGAGGAATAAATGGCAAGGCCTCTTATTAAATCAGGAGTTTTAGCTGCTCAAATATTTGTGAAAAATGTTTAAGATTATTCTAAATGAAATTACTATCTAATTCAGAAATTATCCTAATGATGGGGATCACTGTTTAGAAAGTCACAGTGATTCTTGATAAAAAATTTTAAAACTACTGAAACAAACCCCATTGTCTCCTGGTATCCAGTAATAATCCAGGAAGGAAATTCTAGGAAAGGAAATAGGAAATCCAGGTAAGAAAGAGTTAACCTCAGGCTTGTCACCCATTCCTTCTCTTTTTGGGCACTGGGAAAGTGGAGGTACAATGACTTTGCCCAGACTTCTTTGTAAAATAAACATTGTTAATAGCACCGGTGGAAAAACACCAGGAATCTTTATCTATAAAATGTTTTAGGATGATCTGCCTGGTCAGTCTAGATTCTCTATTGTAGATAACCTGGAATGTATGGTTTATGGAATAGGGATGGCTAGAGATTGGGGTAGTCACATAACTATGTAATTATTGGACCACAAAACAGAAATGCCCTAAAACTGAAATGGCTAGCTTTTATGATTAATACTTTTGCATCTTCTGCCTATATTACTCATAAACCTCATATTTAATCCCAAATCAAAATGTGAACCAATATGGGAGAAAGTAGATATTTTGAGGACCTGCATTTTTGAGATTTTGAGCTCCATAGGAAAGAATGTCTTGATGTTCAGCTAGATCCTTTGAGTCATTAGCAGATCTTGTTGCTGGTTAAGAGCCATGGTCTTTCCTCAGTCAAATATGACAATTCAGGGGCTTCCCTGGTGGCACAGTGGTTGAGAGTCCACCTGCCGATGCAGGGGACGCGGGTTCGTGCCCCAGTCCGGGAAGATCCCACATGCCGCAGAGTGGCTGGGCCCATGAGCCATGGCCGCTGAGCCTGCGCATCCAGAGCCTGTGCTCCGCAACGGGAGAGGCCACAACAGTGAGAGGCCCGCGTACCGCAAAAAAAAAAGAAAAAAAAGAAAATTGACACTTCAACCCTTTGTGGTAATGCCGATCGGCAGATACAGCAAGATGAACGTTTAGACCTGTAAGTTATAATGACTTACGCATTTTTAAAAAGAGAATTGAGGGGTTACGAAAACATGATAAGGATTTGTTACTTGTGTATTCTTGGTATGAAGTGGCAAAAACTACCGCCACTTAAACTATGGGGGAAAGTCTTAACAATGGAATTTGAGGGTAATACACTTAGAACTGGGGAAATTGACTAAGTGAATAGACAAAGAATGCAAGTAGAAAGCAAGTTAATAAAGGCATACTATCCCTGGCTGCTAATAATAGTCCTGGTAAAATCTAGACATCTATAGGAAGACACTAGAATAGAGGAAGGAGAAGTAAGTCTTTTTTTTCTTGATTTAGTAAAGACATTGTAGTGAGAGGTTATTCTCTTAAGAGTTGGGACACTTTAGGAGAAATACAAGCACAAGCCTGACAAATTCCTGCCAGCATGAATTCTTAGAATAAATGGTCCAAGAGCAAGTGACTAATTTTAGATATAGCTGAATGAAAGAAGTTATTTGGGTTATCACTGATCCCTGAGTGGCTGAAAACTTTTGTCAAAAGATGCTCTCAGATGGTTTAATAACTAACTCATCGAAACCGGTGAAAGTCCGTGTTCTGCAGGCTTACGCTAGGAGAGGTAATTTCTCTACAATCTCTTTGACCAACAGATGGAATATTACTTTCAAAACAATAAATGGGGGCAAGCAATCCAAGACTGACTGTAGGACAGTCAGAGAGATACACATAATTTAGTGCCATTTACACAGACTATGATGGTTGCCAAAGTGTGTAAGTGACCATGCTCTTGGAGTGGGGGACAGAGAGGAGAGAGTAAGAATATTCAGAAGACAACAGATCTCCTAGCTCAGTGACCATGCACGGGGCTAAATCATGGGGAAAAAGATTCATGCTACCCAAAAAGGAGGTGGTGCTCTGGGAAAAAAAAAGAAAAAGAAAGAAAAGCAGGGAGACAGACTGGTATCTGGCTTAGCTGGGTGACGTTGTCCAGATGGCTATTGAAAAATAGGATAAAAAAGAGAAAACTGATGTGGCTGACATCACTGAACTGATAAGACATTATAGATTCTTGGGGGATAAGAAAGCGGCTTTGGGTCCTCCTCTATCTTTATTAAAGGGTCCTCAAATATATCAATATATCCCAGCTTAGAAGAATTCAAATCCAATCATGAGGATCATGATTTAGAACGGAAAATACTGAAACAAAAGGCTAAATTTGGGCTTCCCTGGTGGCGCAGTGGTTGAGAGTCCGCCTGCCGATGCAGGAGACACGGGTTCGTGCCCCGGTCCAGGAAGATCCCACATGCCGCCGAGCGGCTGGGCCTGTGAGCCATGTACGCTGAGCCTGCGCATCCGGAGCCTGTGCTCCGCAACGGGAGAGGCCACAACAGTGAGAGGCCAGCGTACCGCTAAAAAAAAAGAAAAAAAGCCTGAATTTATCTCATCAGTTAAAGCCAGAGATTTGAAAAATACTAACGATAGGTGAGATCTATTTACCCCATCCCAGGTAGAAGATCAAAGGCCTTTTGCTTTGAAATGGTCTGGGAATGGTAGGCAAAACTTTTTGAATCACTAAATACTCTCCCTCATTGTATAGAGATTCCCACGGAGTATAGAAAGAAAACGTCTGAAAGGTCAAAGGTAAATAAACCTGGATGGTATAGAGATGCTGTGGTGGTAGGTAATGACCATGATCTTTATGCTGCAAATTAGAAAATGGGATTAAAGAAAATGTTAGATATTCTGTGGCTATGTCACTATTATCAGAATGCAAAGTTGGAATGGATAGCATGTATGAATGATGGATTCTGCCTTTATCACACTCACATGGGGTATTGACTGAGTCACTTCTTTCTGTCAGTAATAATTGGATGTGATAAAATGGCACTTTGGAATTGCCCAAGCTTTTTTGGAATGAAAAGTTAAGCGATATAGAATTCTGGGATGTCATAAAAAGAAAGCATTGCTCTGATAAAAGAAATGGTAGTAGATGGAGTAGAATGAGTATTCTTAATTCCTACTTAAAATAGCCCTGTCTGACCAACACATAAAGCAGACAGTTCATGGAGACCAACAGTGCATTATCAGGGATTAAATTAAGTGCTTCCACTTATTTCTTTAGCCATGATCAATATGGGAAAGACTATACAAGAAGTACCAGAAATCCAACAGGATACAAGGGATTGGAACACCACAATGGACTTGGCTAAAGGCTTCTTTTCTATATTCATTCTTGGGTCCAGTCTGACACAATCTGAGTTTTAAAGAATGACAGTCAATATACATGAGTAATTTTTTTCACATGGTTATTTTAATTTACAGTTACACTATCATAATTTAATGTGACAAGCTTTGAACTTGATGACCATTAAGAATAATGTATTGCACGACATTCATCATATCATGATAACTGCCCCTCAGAGGAAGTAGTGCATGCGGAGTTAAAGACTATTGTCCCATACGATGTATGTAGACTGACTGATAATCCCAGAGAAAAACACCTGGTCCATTCTGTGAAATTTTAGCAAATGATGTGGGACTGAGCAACCAGATACATCTCTCAAACTTTGAGAAATAAATTATTATGTTTTACCCTGTGACTAAAGAATAAGTCCTGGTAGAATCATTTGTAGAAATCATATTATCCAACTAGGAATACTCCCAAACCCCACAAAGGTCTCAAAAGTCCTGGATTGTACTTAGAAAATTCAGACTAATTGCTTGAATATGTTTATAAGCGATATTTTCACTGAGAGAGAAAATAGATTCTTTGTGCACAGGGAGATATTGAAAAATTATATATATATATATATATACATATATATGTATGTGTGTGTATATATATATATATATATATATATATATATATATATATATATATATATAATTCAGAGGAAATACTAACTGCTTTTAATTTACTGCAGTTCATGAATTGACCCTGTCGCCAAGCAAGTACAGGGGCAATTTAGGGTAATCAGGTAAAATTGAGCTACTGAATGACAGAAGAGCCACTGATGTACCCCTCTGGCTCCATTTACCTGTGCTAATCAGACGACCTTCCATGACCAATTCCAGGTAGCTAAATTAGACCCTTTGGTAGGAGAGCTTCTCAACTGTTAAGCATGTAATATCTGTTAGAACATCCTGTCTACCTGCCCAGAGTTGTTTTCTGCAGTGTTCCTTGTTAGAATTGGGTTCAATCAGTGCAGGGGATGTTTAAACTATGCCATTAGCTCAGAGGATGATGGCATGGGAGTTCACATTCAGAATCTTACAGTAAGTTTATAGGGGTTGTGGTCCAAAACAAAAAGCTGGGGAACATTGGCCATGCTTTTGACACACTGTGACCTTTCTTAAGCAAAAAGTTAAATGTTCTGGATATAGTATGTTAAGGAAAAGCTATCAATTCCTGATTTTAAAAGTACATAGAGTGGCAAGAAACATAAAATATATAAAGGTCAAAGGCCATTGTTACTTAAATGTGAGACTGAAGAGAACAGCAGTATATAGAGATTGCAGGCCCAATGTGTGATCACACTCCCCGCGCATTTTAAGGGCTGTGAACGAATATCTGATTTCTCCTCCTTTCTTTTTCCACAAGTCATATAGTAAATAGATAGCACTAACAAAGTCAAATATTAATAACTAAGAACTACAGATCCTCAAATCCCCTTTCCCCCAACCAGCAAAACCCATAGAAATTTACACTGACCAAAGCAAATAGAAAATAAAAGTCAAACCACTTAAACGGTTGACATTTAGGGATGGAGCCAGGCACTTGCTTTCATCCTTCTGAATCACCAGTGTTATAACATTAATGGAAAATAAGTGATATTATAGACATGGTGTAAAAGTTAGTGGTCAGGTTCAATGAACAATAATTTAATTAATACCTGCTGGTGATTAACGTAATTTTAAATTTCACATGGGCAGAAGAGAACGATTTTACTTTGCACATCATAGCTCCCTCATCTTTTGTTTTTTTGTTTTTTTCCAATAGGAAAGAACTATTTTAAAGAAAAATAACTCATAGCCATGGCCACACGGACCATGATAAAAATTAATTTTGAGCTGCACTTATTAGTTGTAATAAGCATGACTGACTTGGAATGCAGAATGTCTAATTTATCTAAGTTGCTTTCCTCTGTTTTTCTGATATTCTGTCCTTTGAAAATATAAATTTAAAAAACATCCTTTGGGAAATTATTTCACTGATCCAGGAGAAGGATAAATTTTAGCTTACTAATTGTTATAGTATGTACTAAAGCCAGCTTTTTTTGTAAGTGCTGATGGTAGACAATTATGGCCAGGAACACAATGGTTATTGCCTTTCAATGTCTGGCTTTCACCTTGTAATATTCTCGGTGAGAGCGCTGAATTAAAGAGAGAAAGGAAAACCAGGACTTTTTTCTCTAGCCAGACAACACTAGGCACAATGATGGTTGAGGTAGTATGGGTACTGAAGAATGTCAGATAAAGGCAACATGAATGAGCACTGAAGCTAACTAGGCACAATTGTGTTCTATAAAAAAGAAATCCTTCACCAATTGAAACTCTCCCAGTACCAGGTAACCACAAATCCAAATGGGATAGGCAAATCCTTTGTTTTGGACACAACTTGCTGTTCTACCCTCTTTCTTTTCCTAAGGCACCTTTGATGTACTTTCAGTTGCCCTAAGAAGAGTGGGCTTTTCATAGGACATCTACAGAAAGCGGATCACCTAACCATAGGAGACTCATGGAATCCCACATGGCCATAATCTCTCAATGAGAAATGGAAAATATGTAGGAAACCATGAGTTGTAGATTCACTGGCTACAGGTTTTAAGAACCCTGCCATATAAAAGACATCTCAAATGTGGAAAGAACTAACTTTTTATATGTTGTTTATTAGAATTGAAAAAAAATTGTTGGAATTTATTATCATGTTATGCTAAAATCGGTAGGCAATGAACAAGGCTTTGTGTGTGTGATATCTACATCAAAATGCATAAAGAATTATATGTTTTATAATCTGCAGATCCAAGATAAGCATCATTATATTATCATCACTATTAGAGGAAAAAGAGGAAAAGGAGGAAGAGGGGAAAGAGAACAAGAAGAAGAAACCAGAAGAATAAAAATAATTAAAAGCTTATCACACGCTCAATACTAGTCTAGCCTCTTTCATACATTTTCCCCTTGATATTCTTCCAGTTAATACAGTAATTATAAGAATATGTGTTATCTCCATTTTATAGATGATGAAAGTGAGATTTAAAGAAGTAAGGAAACTTGCTTATGTCCATCCATAATAATTTTTATTTGGCTTTCAAGATTTGTCCAAAAGTTCATATCCTTCCCAGAGCAACTCTTATAGAGGGCAGCAGTTGGCTCAAGTAGAGACAAGAATACTACAAGGAGCTAAAGAATTTCTCTGAGAAAGGAAATAAGAAGATTCAAACATAGACACTTCCCAAATCATATATAGACACAGTTTAAAATACTTTTTTTCCCTTTGTGACACCAAATACTAAAGCAAATTAAAATCCATAGAGAACAAAAGAAAAGAACATTCCGTAAGTATTGGGAGCAACTTTGCTAAGAGGTGGTTTTCCAGAGAATCTTTGCTGAATCTGAATGCCCTCCTTATCTCCCTCTCACACAATATTTTTCCATCACCCAAAGCCTAAACTGAGACAATCTTGGAAATACTAAAAATTTGAAAAGTGAAACCTCTCATGGAGAAGACAATGTATCCCTTCTGCGTCTCCCCTCTTCAGGATAATAGTAAAAACTTGAAGGTGATAAGGAATATTTGTCTTTTGATGAATATGGAAAATATTAGAAAATAGCTATAGTTTTATCAACAATATATCTAAATCAAAATGAAAAGGTTTAAAACTAAGTAAATGTTATTAAATAAAGGTGCCATATTTCTTTAGAAACATTTTCTCCCTGGATCTTTCAATAAATGTTTGGCCAAAGTCTGCCCTTGAAAACACCCAGACAACTCCCACTAAAGTCACAAATTATGCATAAACATTTCTAGGACCAAATTTGGCCCGATGCTTAATTAGTGTCTGACTGTGATTACATCTGTGGTGTTGAAATTTCAAATCTAAATTTTCAGTGTTGCAACAAAACTTTGTAAATTCTCTTTAATTTCTGTAGGGGAAAACAATATCGAGAGTAGTTTAGTATTTCAGTCAGACTGAGAAAATATTTTTCCTTAGTCTGAAAGCAAGTCCTCTCAAATGCAAAAAGGAACAAAAAGTGACTTAAATAAATACTGAAATATTGTGAATAAATAAGCATTGGCCTCTTGAGTTTGACTTTTGAATGTCAAGAAATTTTTAAGTAACATTGTTCTGGGTAATGGGTACTGCTTTTTCTCTCTGTTATCTGAGAAATAAAAAACATCTTCCCTTTTCTTCTTTTTTTTTCTCTTTCTATGTTTCATTCCCTTACTTCATTAATCATTCACAAGTAGCTGGCTAGTAAGTACAATTCAACTCTTGCGAGCCAAATAAACACATCTTTCCCCGTGCCCTTACGGCCCCTTTCTCCATTGTGTATCTCGCACATTGATTACAAAGCTGGCTTGGAAATTGTCTCTTTTTGGAAGGGAGTAGATTACTGTTAAAGAGCATTTATTTATATATATTTTACCTTGGTTTGTCATTTGTTCTTGTATCTTCAGTTGCATTGTCTTACTTCTTACTGAGCTTGAACATGAGGAAAAGTAAGAAACCCAGGTTAAGATTTTCTATTTGTATTCTCCACAGTTCAACTGAGTCACCATTCGCAATATCAAATGGCTTGATTATAATGTAGAGTTAAAGTCTGAAAAACTGTATGTGAAGTGACTGAACTTGTGAATTCTGGAGCTTTCATACACATGGCCTCTGAAAATAGAAATTTAGAACTACATGTATTTTAATTGTCTAATCTTCAATTTATTTTTGAGTGAGCAGCAGCCGGGCACAACTTAATTTGATCACAATTAGTTATTCCATATTTCATAATATTAAATATCAACTCTTATGACTTGGTGCTCCAAGTGTTTCAATGGTATTTGATGTTCAAAAAGTGTTTTTAAGGATTCTCATCACCTCAGGGTTACCTTCACAGACCAAGAAGGTGTACTTATAATGTCACAGATACTGACAGGAAAGAGAAAAATTCTTTCAAATGATTGATACTAATTTTAAAGGATATTTTCTTTGGCTTTATCATATATAATTCTTGCTTGATAACATTTTATTTCTTGGCATGTCATGTATTTCTTAGGATCTGGAGTTAACCTCCTTTCTATACAAATATCTCTGGGATCTGAGTATCTTGATGTCAATTATGGGTAGTTGGGAGACTGGTTGTTTGTTAAATGAATTTTAGACTTTGCTAAGACCCAAACTAAAAAGTACCCCCAATGAGTTAAAGACTTTGTATTCAGTTATCTGCTCTGAATAATCCAAGGTCATAAGACATTTCTAATGCTCTGTGGTCCTAGATCATATTATGTGGAAATTAAAACGTTATTATTTGTTGCAAATATTATAACACTTTCAATAAAAGCAAAATATATTTTTCCTGTAATTTGGTATTGAATTTCACAGCAGCAGGCAAATCTTTCCAACATTTCTGTAATTTATGGTGTAGACTTCGTGTGACATGATCAAGAGCTATAACTTAACTGAACATATATTATTTCTAAGTTAGTATGACTGAAAATCAGTATGTCTGAATTCTGTTACACAGAAGAACCAGGAAAAAATAATTACTTCCATTAGAACACTCCAAAATCTTTTTATAGCCTGTAATCAGTGATATGATTTACTTTTGAAGTGCCACTCTGGGACAAGGCACATTGATCATAATCTTATTCTTCATTGCAATGGATGATGCTACTGGACCATTGCCAATGCGTGCTTTCTGTCATCTTATTCACTGAATTATCCACGCTCTTTCTGCAGCTTTTCTTTATAACCAAAGCACTTGTTTTTGCAAATACAGAAAGTGGCAGCATATATGTGTACACGTTTGCGTGTGTGCACACTTCAAATATCTCGTGCAATTAATACTGTTTAAGTTTTCAGAATCAAGAAAAGCAAGAAAATATATTGATTCTCAATGAGATGAGAATAGAAATGTAAACTGTTACAGTGAATAGAAATTCTATTGGTAGCTGAACTCAATTTGGAAGTTTATTTAGAGCCATTTAGAAATATTAGGATTGCTTTTAAATGATACCTGACAAGTCAAAGCCCGTCTTTTCTCAATCTTCTTAACTCTTCAAAAGCAAAGTTAGATTCTTAATATCTCATTAGGAATAAGCTTCATTGTTTAATTTATTTCTTTAAGATGTAGGGAACTTCACATATGTAACTTTCAAAGGTGTTAATATTTCCTTCGTCATTCGAATCAATCTTAATTTCATTTGGGGTTTTTCTGTGTGTGTGCATTCAGATAGCGCACATTGAGATTAGTTTCAGTTGGACTGTCCACTTTGTGAAGGTGTTAATTTCTTCTTCAAGGTCTTGAAAATTCATGCAACATTAGTAAGAATTTACCACGTACATATTATTTGTCATACACTCTGTTAGGCACTGAGTTTCAAAACTAAAACATACTTTCTTTTAGGAGCTCATAATATAGTTAAGAAAATGTATGATAATCAAATGGTTACCACATAATGTGAAAAGTAGAATTATCACAGAATCACAGGTTTCAGTGGAAGCATATTGGTGACACTACTTGTGTATATATGGATGAAACCATAAAGAATGTGTGTTTGAAAATGTCTCTTCGCTTTACAACCTGCCTCAAGGTTGAACTTCAAGAAAGGCAAACTATACCTACTTGACTGTAAAATTGCCTACTGGCTCGTAATTCCCCAGAAGTCCATATACAACTACATTGTCTGAAGGTAGACTTAATAGTATCTTTAAACATTTATTCTTCCCACCCTATTCTGATGTTTCTATTAATCTTACATATTGATGTTATCAGGCTATCCTACTATTATTTCTTATCCAAACATGTCCAGTCTAATAGATTTGTACAGGAATGAATGCAAGTTTGTATTTCTCTCTAGTGTAACAGGTAAGAAATCCAAGCTGCTAGGGGAGTTCTGCTGTCTTTGAGTTTTCATCTTTCATCTCTGAGTTCAAGGACAAATATCCATTTCCTTCCTTTATTCAGTCAAAGGAGAAGAAGGAGGGATGAGCCAGAAAGTTACACGTGGATCTCTTATTGGACAAAACCTGAAAATTACACACATCATTTCCATTAAAGCAATGTGGGAGAAGTGGTTTATGTGTCCAACTAAACATAGAAATTTCTGTTATTAGAGATGGGAGAATAGGATGCGTAACTAGTGATTTTTTTTCCATACCTCCTAGTGTATTTAACCATAAATTTTTAAATGCAAAGACTATTTTTTGAAAATGTATCTTTGCCTCTTCCACAGTGTACCTCTCAGGTACTTAAGAAAAATATTTTCAATTAATTTTAAAAGCAAAGCCAGACTAAAAAAGATGTTTATGTACATGTTATTTTTTCAATATATGAATAAAAGCATATCTCAACTGGGTTTAATTTAACTCAGAATAGTAAAAACTTAGAAACTTGACAAAGTCAATCCATTAAGAGTCAAAAAAGAGGTAAAAGAGAAGAGAAATTGGAGCTCCTCAGAAGCTCCATACCAACTATCAGATAGGAATATCTGTTCAGGAAGTTGGACATTTTAACAAGTGGCTTTGAGAGGAGCAAAGATGATGAGAATTAAAAGTATATACTCACAATTTACATATGCAACATTGCTGCAAATCAGTTTTATAATTTGTTATAATCATTGCCTATGCTGGTAAAGATGGTCAGTTCCAAGCACTTTGGGAAAAAAAATAATTTTACTCTAATTTTCAGAAGAAATTTGAAAAATAGAAATAATGTTATAAATCATATAGCTCAAACTCTTCATTTAAAAAAGCAATCTTGGGCTCATCTACCAGAGGGCAGACAGCAGAAGCAAAAAGAACTACAATCCTGCAGCCTGTGGAACAAAAACCACGTTCCCAGAAGGATAGAAAAAATGAAAAGGCAGAGAAATGTGTACCAGATGAAGGAATAAGATAAAATCCCAGAAAAAAACTAAATGAAGTGGAGATAGGCAACATTCCAGAAAAAGAATTTAGAATAATGATAGTGAAGATGATCCAGGACCTTGGAAAAAGAATGTAGGCAAAGATCAAGAAGATGCAAGAAACGTTTAACAAAGACCTAGAAGAATTAAAGAACAAACAAACAGAGATGAACAATACAATAACTGAAATGAAAACTACACTAGAAGAAATCAATAGCAGAATAACTGAGGCAGAAAAAAGGATAAGTGACCTGGAAGACAGAAAGGTGGAAATCACTGCCATGGAACAGAATAAAGAAAAAAGAATGAAAAGAAATGAAGACAACTTAAGAGACCTCTGGGATGACATTAAAAGCACCAACATTCACATTATATGGGCCCCAGAAGGAGAAGAGAAAGAGAAAGGACCCAAGAAAATATTTGAAGAGATTATAGTCGAAAACTTCCCTAACATGGGAAAGGAAATAGTCACCCAAGTCCAGGAAGTGCAGAAAGTCCCAGGAAGGATAAACCCAAGGAGAAATATGCTGAGACTCATAGTAATCAAATTGACAAAAATTAAAGATAAAAAAGCAATCTTGGAACTTCCCTGGCAGTCCAGTGGTTAAGAATCTGCCCTCCAGTGCAGGGAACATGGGTTTGATCACTGGTTGAAGAACTAAGATCCCACATGCCACGGGGCAACTAAGCCTTCACATCTCAACTATTGAGCCTGTGTGAGGTCACATACCACAACTAGAGAGAAACCTACACACCACAACAAAGAACCCCCACACCTCATCGAAAGATCCTGCATGCCACAACAAAGATCCCACGTGCTGCAGCTAAGACCCAACACAGCCAAATAAATAAATATTTTTTTAAAATAAAAATTAAAAAGCAATCTTTACTAAAAGAGAAAGTATGACATATTCCAAAGATACATTGTCAGTTCTATCATTCCACTAGTATTTATTGAACATTTATTAGGGAATGGACTCTATTCTAGATTCTAGAAATTGAATAGAGCAGAAAGAACCGCTATTCTTAAGGTATTAATACATATATTTAAAAGGGACTAGGGAGAAAACAAGCAAATAATTCACAAGAGAGTAATAAAAATATATTAAGTATATTACATATTTACAGTTATGCAGAGAATTAAGGTACAGTGAAATGATAGCTACTTTAGATTAGGTGGTCAAAGAATTTTGAGGAGGAGATATTTAACCTAAGATTCCATTATGTGATATTCATGCAGAAGGAAGCACTAATACAAAGGTCCTGTGGTCAAACAAGCCTGGTATACTCAAGGAAGAAAAAGATGTTTACTGTGAGTGAAGTGGAGTTTTAGGGAAAAGACTAGATAAAATGATATAAGAAAGGCCAGGTCTGATAGAATTTTGTAAGGCAATGAAATTGTTTATATTTTATTCTACAAGCAGAAGGTAGCCATTGGATGGTATTAGCAAGGCAAAGAGATGAGATGAGATTTATTTTGTGTAAGGTCATTTCTCCTTCTATGGTGATTAATTGGGTGTTAGGGTGGCAAAGGGAATCGGGGCTAATTGTGCCGAGTTCTGGATGAGAAATTGCAATCCAAACTACATTATCTTGGATAAATGTAGTAGTTTTGGAGGAGGAAAAGATATAGCCAGGTATGGAATATATTTTGGAGAGTACACTGAACAAAAGATCAGTTGGAGATTTTGGGAGAGTAGGCAAATGAAAAAGAGGAATCAAAAATAATGTTTTAAAGTTTTTGGTATGGCCATTATAAAGCAGAGAAAGACTGGAGGAACAAATTTTCAAGTGGAGAATTAAAAGTTAGTGTGAGCCAAGTAAATTTGAGATGTATTTTAGATGTCTACATACCAGTATCAGAGTAGGGCTTTGTGTTTGAGTCCAGGGGTATGAAGGGCAATCAGGTCCAAAGGTACAGATTTAGAAGTCACTGGTATGAAGATGTCATCAAAGCCATGGGACTTGATAAGGTTCTTTGGGAGTATGAATAGAGAGAGAAGAGACAGGGGTCCAATTCAGTCAAAGCTTTGGGGTTTCAAAATTCAGAAAACAACTAGAAGAAGAGTATCCTACAAAGAAAACTACATAAAAGGTTCCAGTGCAGGTAAAAGGAAAATTAATATCTCAAAGATGACTAAATTTTGTCCCAAATTTTTTGAGTAGAAATATTAACAAAAATTAGATGATAGTTCCTAGGCAATTAATTAGCTTGATGGTGATATTTAGAACCTTTTAGTGTTTTGCTGTTTCTTGTTCTTAGGTCACACATTATGTTAAGTCAATCAGCCATGGTACAAACGTTGAAAAGTCCATTCTCATGACATACTGTGACAGAGTACAATTCATTGTTAAGGGAACTCACTTTTATTGTTATCAGTTGCTACTTTATGTAATTCTTTTTGCTCAGTTTCTCTTTTTCTAAAGGGAGAATAATGATTATGTGACAGAATTTCCAAAACAATGACCATTAAAATTTCCTTTAAAAATTACATTTAAGCTTTATCAGTCATTGGGAAATCCCTTGATAGGAAGTCATAATTTCGTATTGAGCACTTAAGTACTCCTTCCCTCTAGGACCATGAATAACAAACATACAGTAAAGAATCTTTTTCAAATACCATTAGCACATACATGTTTTAACAGTTATTGTAGCCACAAAATGGTACTTTAATAAAAAAAATAATATATGTATACATATTGTATATGATATATATAAACATGTACACAGAGTAATTTAAATTGTACATTATTTATATGATATATGTAATCTCAGAAAGCAGATTTCTTGTCTTCTACCTTCACTTTATGATAGTCTTAGTGCCACTCACAAACATTTTTTTTTCCTTCCTAAGACACATGATAGAAAAATTATCCTCCAACTCTGAAATTAGAAGTGTTAGGTTATTGGCTTTGACCAACAAAGTCTGAGGGATACTGTTATGTTATTGGCTTTGACCAACAAAGTCTGAGGGGTACTGTGTAACTTCAAGCAGAACCCTTAAGCAGCAAAGTGTGGTTTGTTAAAATACTCTCCTCTGCTACACTGAAAAAGGATGAACATAAATGAGCATAATACTCAACAATAAAAAACAAAGTTTTTTTTTCCCTAAGATCAATATCAAGGTCAAGATGCCCACTCTCATCAGTTCCATTCCGCATAGTAGTAGTAGAAGTCCTAGCCAGAGCAAATAGGCAAGACAAATAAATAAATCAGAAAGACATAAAATTGTCCCTGTTTGCAAATGACATGATCCAATATATAGAAAATCCTAAAGACTCCATGAAAAAATTGTTACAGCAAATAAACAAATAAACAAATTCGGTAAAATTGCAGGGTACAAAATCAACATACAAAAATCACTTGTGTTTCTATACACTAAACATAAACTAATTGAAAGGGAAATTAGGAAAACAATCCCATTTATAATAGCACCAAAAAAATAAAGAACTTAAGAATAAGCTAAACTAAGGAAGTGAAACACTTGTATATTGAAAACTACAAAATATTGATGAAAGAATTAAAGAAGACACAAATAATTGGAAACATATCTTGTGTTCATGAACTAGAAGACTTAATATTGCTAAAATGTTCATATTACACAAAACAGTTGACAGATCCAGTGCAATCCCTGTCAAATCTCATTGGCATTTTTTTTTTTACAGAGATAGAAGAAAACAATTCATATGGAACCACAGATGAGCACAAATTGCCAAATTAATCCTGAGAAAGGAGAACAAAGCTGGAGGCGTCGCAATTCCTGATTTCAAAACATATTACAAAGCTACATTAACAAAACAGTCATAAAGATAGTCATATAGACCAATGAAACAGAATAGGTAGCCCAGAAATAAATCCACACATATACAGCCAATTGATCTTTGTCAAGAGTGCCAAGAATACACAATGGGGAAAAGCTCCCCTCTTCAACAATTGGTATTGGGTAAACTGAATATTGATATGCAAAAGAATGAAATTTGACCCTTGTTTTACACCTTGCACAAGCATCAACTCAAAATGGCCTATATGCTATAAGGCCTGAAACTATACAACTCCAAAAAGAAAATATAGGAGAAAAGTTTCATGATATATGTCTTGGCAGTGATTTGCAGATTTGACACCAAATGCACAGGGGACAAAAACAAAAATAAATAAGTGGGACTACACCAAACTAAAATGCTTCTCCACAATAAAGGGAACTATCAACAGAGTGAAAAGGTGATCTCAGAAAGAGAGAAAATATTTTCAAAGCATATATCTGATAAGGAACTAATCTCCAAAATATATAAGGAACTCCTTTAACTCAATAACTAAAAAATGAATAAAGATTTTTTTAAAAGTGTGCTAAAGATTTAAATGGACATTTCTCAAAAGAAGACATACAAAAGGCCAATAGGTATATGAAAATAAAAACTTAACATCACTAGTCATCAGAGAAATTCAAATCAAAACAATGAGATATCATCTTACACCCATTAGAATAATTATTATCGGGAAAACAAAGGATAACAAGTGTTGGTGAGGATGTGGAAAAATTGGAACTCCTGCACGCTTTTGGTGGAGATGCAGGCACTGTGGAAAAGAGTATGAAGTTTCCTCAAAAAATTGAAATAGAACCTCCCATATGATCCAGCAATCCCACTTCTGGGTAGTTATCTAAGAAAACTGAAATCAGAATCTTAGAGGGATACGAGTACTCCTATGTTCATTGCAGCGCTATTCACTGAGATCCCCACCGTAGTTGAGGATAATTCACTGTTGGTTCCCATTATGAGGTTAAATACTCCAGTTTATGCTTTATAATCTCTTTTTTAGACCCTAGGAAATCTAGTATTTTACTCCACACACTTGTATCCCCCTCCCTGGGGACGTCTGACTCCTACAGTTCATCCCCTCCAACAGCATCAAAGACTGCTTCAGGCCCAATATTTTCTCTTGCCTGACCACATCTGGTCCTTGAGAAACACTCAAACAGCTTCTGCCTTAATACTTTGGGAAAGCACAGATTAATCTGTCTGCTGTCAGAGTCACAAAACAGCCAGTTTCTCATGCTTCAGATTTCTTAAGTTTGAGTCAGACACCATGAACTGTGTCTACCAAACTGCAGGAGACACATTAAGATCAGTCATCTCTTTAAAGTTTCAATTCAAGCAGAATGAGACGTACCACCTTCCTTCTTGCAGAGACAGCCTTTTCCAAAGAAATCTCTATCTAATCAAAATGTGGCCAGTTACATTCCCTCATTGTGAGTGAGGAAGCTACACCTCCTTTTGTGCGATTGTCTCTCATCTCACTTTGGAATGTTGACATCACTCACTTTGTGGCCCCAGCAGAAACTCAGGCTAAAATAAATTTATTTTAACATAAGGTTACACATATTTCATTCTTCTTCATTATTTGTTACTCTTTTGTTGTTGTTGTTCAGCTGAATTCAGATGACTACTTTGATCAAGTTCTGTTTGAAAATCTAAAATATTTCATGAACTTTGCGTTTTAAAAAATATTGATAAGTTTTAAAAAATTGATTTGTGCTTCCTAACGTGATAAATTGAAAAATTTAAGTTACACCTCATTCTTTGGGCTTGCAGGCCTCAAAACAATATGGAATTTACTAGGGTTTTATTATGCCTAATCTTGTAGATAAATGGCATAATCAGCTCTTCTTTTAAATGCAAATCAGATAATCACAGATTAAGTATTTAATAGCCAGAAAAGATTATGAAGAGAGTCTACACTAACCACTTCACTTTATCTTTGACTTTAAGGAAAAGAACCACAATCTTCAAATTACTTGTTTGACATTATAAAACTTATTAATATTAGAATCTATTTACTAACAAAACTTTCTCCATTATACCGTGGTGTTCAGTATTTGTACAAAACTCTAAATGACCCTGGTAATCATTAAAAAGTGTTGAATGTTTTAATTTAATGGCAGCTTTCTTAAGAGGCCCTTAAAAAGTAAATAGTATTCAAATGCATCAAAAATATCAGTAATATACTTACTGGAAAACAATTGCAATCTTAATTTAAAGATGTTTTATTGGGTAGCTTTTCCTTTCCTTAATACCCTTCCTATGTTTGGATAGATATCACATTATTTGTCCTAGATAAAATTCCTCCTCATTTCCCCATATTACATTTCTTTCCCCCTAGCATAGTGAATAGATGTCATTATTAGTGTTGGTGAATTTTGGAAGGTGTCTAGATGGGAATTTCCATCATGATGCTCCTGGCCTCTCTGACTGTCTTAGACCTATACATTCACTCCAGGGCCAGAGAGGAGAAATGAGAAAATGCAGTTATCAGGTCTTCCTCTGTGTTTCCATTAACCTGAGTAGTCCCTTCACAACCTCGGAAGTGCAGAGAGTGAATGATGGCCCAGGTGAGGCAGGTCAGATAGATTCCGTAATTTTTACTCACTGTTCTTCCTCAGCCCTATCTGGCTATTGATTGGATGAGCTGAAGATGCGTAATGCCTCTGGGATCTTAGAACGACTAAGAGGAAATTCCCTCCCTCCACATAGTAACACCTTCAGGCTCCTGTAGTCATTCACTTTACAGAGGAAAGTAAAACAAACCTTAACAATGAAGTCATCTGAAGAAAAATAAATTTCATCCCCCAATAGGAAAGTGAACTCTCATGCTTATTCAGTTTTCAGATTCCAATTACATATTTATGCTAAAGAAAACAAATATTTCACATAGGTTCATAAAGCTGCAAAGTGAGTAGGAGTTTTTAAGATCATTTGATCTAATCTCTTTACATAACAGACATGAAGACGGAAGTGCAGAGCTAATAATCCACATAACTCCAATATTTGGGGTAACTGGAGTAACTTTGGTTTTCTAATCTCCAGTCCAGCAGCCTCTTTTTAGCAAGGTTTTCTAACTCCTAATAGAGCCAGCTTCTATTGTCGCTTTGGATCTTGTTATGTTAGAACACCTAAAACTAATGTAGCCACTTATTCCCAGCGTGAAAATGTATCCAACTTCATGAATGTCAGGCTGGAGAAGTGAAAAGGACTTAGGACTTTTGACCTTGCTAGACCAGTTCTTAAGCTTGACATAGCTCTGGAATCTCTACTTTCTGAGATCAGAAATTTCCATAAGTTTAAGACAGCTTAAGTCTTATTTCAGCTTAAATAGTACTAACTAAAAAATTCTCCATCTCAACCTTATTTTTTCCTTTTTTTTTCCCCCAGTGGAGGAGCCATCTGGTCTCCTTCAAGGAATGGAGAGCTCCATGTGATTCATTTAGCTTGAGGGACAGAAAAGATATTGGCTATCCTTGTTCAAGAAATTCAAACTAGTTGTAAGTGTAGCCTCGTCAACTAACATCTACCGCTGGCATGGAGAGCATCTCCCATCTAGATGCAAACGCACAAGAAATTTTTCAGGGATGAGATTCTTCAGAGATGGAAAGGCTGGAGGGATTCATTCAATGTCATTCTTTGCAGCAGAAAATAATGCGAGGATCGCTAGGGTTTTAATAAGATCTTCTGTACTAGTGGTTCTAAACCAGAGGTGTTTTTTGTCGCCTGGGAATTTGTCCTACAGGAGACAGCTGTCAATATTTGGATTCATTTTTAGTTGGCACAATTTGAGGGAGGGGCTGTTGGCATCTAGTCAGTAGAGAGCAGGGGTGATGCTAATCATTTTACAATGCACAGGACTGCTCTGTGCAAAGAATCACGCAGTCAAAAACGTTAATAGTTCTCAGATTGAGAAACCCGGTTTGTTTTGGATTATCTGCTATTCATATGGATTTCAGAAATCCTATAATTTTCATAGAGTTCTTGTATTTCACTCAACAAATTATTAATTCAGAGAGAATGGCTTCGACAAAGGAGTTGTTTTTTGTTATTTTGCAGGAAAATGCCTGATCTTTTAATGTTTGATTTTACTACATCATAGAGTAGATCATAAAACTGTCAGAAGCCTGGAGGAGAGGTTACTGGGAGACTGATGGCCATGATTCAGACTTGGGGATGGTGTTTTGCCTCATGGAAATTTAATTCGGCATTTAACAATGTATTTGTTCTTCGTGTTTTATGGTAAATGGGAATATTGCCTTCCTTGCTCTCTTTGAAAATTTATGAACCATGGTACTAGTTCTACTCAACTGACCATGCGCAAACAGGGTGTAGCATTTAATTGCTGGTTGGTGACTTCCCGGCTCTTTTTAACCCTGGTGCCCTGATGGGCAACAATCTAGGTAGTAGACTTTCTATCCCCATGGTTAATGCGACTTGAGCAAGAGATAACTGTTCATTATTTCAAGGCTGAGACTTTGGGTTGTATGTTGTTTCAGCCTAATTTAGGTTTATTTTGAAAAAGACAATTAGTAAAAATTGTAAATGGGTCATTTTGAGTTGAAAATGAAACTCAATTAAGTATAAAGTTGGAAAGTGAATTTAAATTAAGACCTTAAAAATTCCATCAACAGGAATAGGGAAAAATATATCTGTTTAACCCCACTGTACATCATGTAATTTGCTTGCTTTCATTTCACAGACAGTTGTTGATCATCAACTATACAACTGACAAAATGCTAGGTACTGGCAGTTGAAAGGTGACACAACAGAATGCTCTTAGGTACCAAAGTTTTTCTCAGCTTTGCCTGCTAAGGCTCAAAACTTTAAGCTCCACTAAATGAGACATGTTATCTGCTTTATTCACTGTGGTCAACTTAGCATCTACTACATCAGTCAGCATATAGTAGGCTTCAATGAATAAATTAATAAATATGGATTTTAACAACTTAAGTTCAGGGAATTTTGAGTTGTTGAGACTGAGAGGATGATTTCAGCCCAATAATTATCATCACCAGAAACTGGATGGGAAACGAGAACATGTAGTCAAGTTTTGGAGTTGAGCACTGTTAATAAATAAAGACAATTTCTTCAATGCATTGCCATTTCAGACAGTGAGAGAAGCCCTAAGAAAGTCACTTCCCAAATTGGGAATGATTTTCTATTAAGTTGAAGATATTCACCATCTCACATCTGAAAGTTTCTGAACTGCTGAATAAATGATTGCCCAAGACTTCTGGGGCTGGAGAAAGACATAGGAATGAAAGGGTAGATTTAAGAGAGTACGCCAGGGCTGCAGCCCACCTTTGGAGCTACTATGGCAAGAAGATACCTCAAAATGCGGTCGTCCTCTCCATGCTAACCATCCCCAAAACATCATTACTAAATTTGGAAAAACTAATATCAATAGCAGTGCATCTTTGCATTTATGCGTTTGCGTGTGTATCTGTATGTATGTGCATGCACCTAGGGGCATAGATTAAAACCCACCTGATGTCTCTTGACAGGGAATGAGACGGATGCATCCTATCTCACTTAAGACTCTCTTAAATACCATCAAATGTGCCCCATGTGGATACTCACCCCACAGAGGGTAGCAGTGAGTCAATGTTACAAAGAGAAGCAGTGACTCAGTAGGGAGAGAAGAGGCAGTTTTATTTTAAAAGGTCATTAATAAAAAATTTTAAAACAGATATATCTGAGTATTAGAAACTAGAAGTTTGCTCTTCTAATAGGTAAGATTATTGACAATGTACAGAAGTGAACAGAGCTGTCATTAGAATATGCTCATAGCGAAGCAAGAAAGAGGGAGGTGTTGACTTAGTTGGCAACAGTTATTGGAAAAATAAATCGGTTTTATGCCTCACTCCAGTAAGCTGAGAATCCTAAATGAATCAGTTTCAAAGAAAAAGATAGTCCTTGCTGATGAGATGCTTACAACTAGTAGGGTGAAAAAGACAAAATTTTCAACATGATATGAAAGTAGGGCTATGGGGATACACTAGCTTCAGGGATGTTCTGAGTATTTACACTTAGACTAGGGAGATACAGGAAGATTTCCTGAGAAAACAGCATGGTGAGAACTAAAGTTTTAAGGATGAATAATAGTTATCCAGGCAAAGAATTTGGGGAAGTGCATTCAGGGCAGTTAAGCAGCATTAGTTAAAGCATAGAGCTGTGAAACAGCATGGTGTGTGAAACAGCAAGTCATTTGATTCCAAGTGCATAAAATAAGAGGCAGGACAAGGCAGGAGAGAAGGTAAGAGTTAGGTCATGAAGGGCTACAGTATATAATAGTAACGAGTGTCGATTTTATAGTGTGAGGATTTTATGGGGAACAGGGTTCCACTGAAGGGTTCTGAAGCAGGCAAGTGGCATGATCAGATCTCATTTCAGATGGAATATTAATGGTAATGCTAATTCCATGGAGGATGGATTGGAAGAAAGAGACGCTGCAGGCAAAGAGAGCAGTTAGGCACTCATTATGAGGGTTATACCCAAGGAGGCTCTAAACTAAAGGAACAATGTCCTGGTTTGAGGAAAGATTATAGATATATAAACAATTTAGTAGATATGTTTAGTAGGAGATTTCCTGGAAGTTGGAGTAAGGAAAAGAATTTAATATTGCATCTCAAATATTGTATTTAAAAAAATTGCATTTGGGCAATTGTTTTATCAGAGATAGAATTGTTTTATCAGAGATAGGTCATACAGGAACAGGACCAATTTAATGGAGAAAGACAAGTTCATGCCAAGTTTAAGATAGTTTTGAAAATATCCAGCAAGAGGTTGTATATATAAATCTGAACTTCAATGTAGACATTGGCCTTAGAAATACACAAATAGGACTCATAAACATTTGTTAGAAATTAAAACTAAGAAAGTGGAAAATAATCTTCCAGCAGCAAGTGTGGAGTAAGAATGACCATAGGTGAATGTTGAGAGACATTTAAGGAGTGAGCAGGAAAAGAGGAAACCCATAGAAGATTGAGGAAGACAAGTCAAAGAGAGAGAGAATGGTTTCCCAATTACAAGTAAAAGAGTGATAATATTGCTACTCTTCTAGTAGGCCAAGAAAGATGGAAAACCCACTGGATTTATAATTATGGGAGGTCACTTGTTACTCTGACAAAACAGTTTCAGTGAAATGATAGAGACAGTGTATAAATTATAGGATATAAAAAAATGGATGGGAAAAGAGGAAAAATAATCTTATTTCAAGAAACATGCTGGTAAAGGAAAAAAAGAGCAATCAGATGATAACAAAGGTGTTAAGTTTCAAATAAGTGTCTTTCTAATTACTTTTTTACTTGGTTGCAGGGGTTGGTACTTAGAGACATTATACATGTTTGGAAGCTAAGGATAAAGCCAAGAAAAAGAGAGAAGGAAAGGATGCAACTGATGGACTAAAATCTTGGAGGACATTTGGAAAATAAAGAACAGATATCTAGGTCATGATTGGCTATGAAGAGGAGAATCATGTAATCCTCTAGGAGGGTAAGGTAGCTATTGAAATTCTACAGGTGAGAGGGACAAAAGAGCAAATGATCCAAGTTTTATGGATTAAAATGTCCTAATAATATAGATATTCACCCATAAAGAATAAGGGTAGGGGTGTAGGGGGCCCTTGAAGATAAATGTGGAATAGTTGTTGAAGAAATGGAAAAGGGAATTGATAAAGGAGGTAAAAGATGTCAAAAGATTTAGGAACTAACTGGGTTTGAATATAAATCTGTGGTTACAGGAACGTTTACATTGTGGCACTTCTATAGTAATTCTGAGCACCAGCATTATAGTAAAGAAGGTGGACAGTAAAATTAATTCAGCCTTGAAATTTTACCAGATAGGTGTCTGTAAAGATAAGGGTGCAAGACAGAGGGTAGTGGTAAAATGACAGTTGAAGTGATCAGTAATGGAATTCCTGCTAAAGAGAGAAGATAGCAAATCCTGGAAAATCTAGCTCAGCTGAGAGGAGGTGAAGTGGGATCAAGGAACAAGTTGTTTCTGTAAAGCTGCTTCTGTAAAGTTTAGCAGAGGTGGTAGGAATGAAACTGAGAGCTACAAGAATAGGAGTTTGTAGTCAAAGTATGAGATATCAGTGCTTAAGGTTCAGATGTGGACAAATTTGGGTTTAACTTCAATGTGTGGCATTTAATGTGGTAAATTAGATATTTTGTGCCCAATTTATGACAAAGAAACTGATTTGGAGAAGTTGGATGATTTGTCTAAATTGAGACAACTAGTAGGTATTAGAGATGTAATTTGATCCCAGTCGTTTTTTCTCCAAAGCTTCTGTGCTTTTACCATATTGTTCTCCACAATTTGGCTTTTCAAATACTGAAATAAAAGTATGCACCTTTGCTTACATATGTTTGTACTGTTTTAATCTGCAAACGGATCAAGGTAATTCTGATAATCAATTGTCTTAATAACTTTGCTTTATTTTGCTTATAAGTGTCGCTGTTCACGCTTGGTTCCTTTTTGTCTGAGTCTTTGATTTGGTAACGTCTTCAAAGATGTTAGAGTTATTTATATTCTGGAGATATTCAGCCCAAAAACATTTTGTTCATGACACTGTGTTATCAATGGAGTTTGTACTGGTTTCAGAATTACATATAATTAGGTAAGAGAGTAAGATATTACAAGTAAGGCATTTTAATTCAAATGTTGTGATTGTACAGATATTTTACTTATATTTTGCTAAAAATACTGTTTAATCGAATTACCCAAATACTTTTCTTGTAGAAAACACACAGACTCTACAAAATCACAGACATCCACTAAAGAGTCCATCCAAATTTCCAGATAATTAGAATCCCCTCAGTTTAATAATGCAGGGCTAGATCAAAATATTTTACTCATGAAGGTATGGAAACTAGATTTCTTTAATATCACAATATAAAGTTCTTAATATCCATGTTAAAATTCACATTCTGTTTAACTGAATTTTTTAAAGTCATTTATTTTGCCTGATCTCCAATTACTTGGATCATAGTCCTCCAAATGTGTAAGTGTTCTTGCATTTTTGTAACTGAGTTAATTTCAGAATTAGCTTCTGTAGCAGCATCCTTAACAAATAGGAGTATTAAATATATTTTCTTTTTATTGTAAGGTTAAGTTTGGTCTTGTTTGTGGCATTTTATGATGTCCTGATTATTTTTATAACGTTTATTTCATACTGAAATGTCTGTTTTTAGTTGATTTTGGTGATGTGACCCTGGTAAAAGTAACACATTAGAAAAATGTTCTGAAACCGAGTTATTGTTATTTCTTTTTTGCAGACAATTTTCAGCCAAAATACATCCTCTAATTTCAACAAGCTCCTTTATTTTATAAATTAAATTGTTTATAAAAAGAAAATGCAGAAACATGGTTAAACCTTTAAGTATTAGGTCATTAAAAATCCATTCTTGCCTTCCTGCCCATAACTACATCTTTTTTCAGACCTGTCACCCATTTCATTTAAGCACTTAGCTCTCTTCTAATGAATGAATTGGCATTTCATATTACCTTATTATCCTATAAAACAAAATGCATACTCAATAACATTAACGGTAATTTCTCATAAAGACACATTATCGATCCGGTGCTACCTGTAAGCATTGAAAATTGCAGGCTGCACACAGAGCCTTTCACATCTGGGCCTGAAGAATTAAAGAAAAATTAAATTTGACAGCAGTAAATTCACAGGCACAATCTAGGCCCCAATTTATATGCAAAATGAAATGCTTTATGAAAATTTCTTCTATTTTCTCACGGAGATTTGGGAAAAATATTTCACTAGATGCTTCTTCCTTTAATATCCCTCTACTTAAATATTATACTGCAGTCACTGCAGACTCTCTTTGATGTATAAATAATCAAGTTAAATTATGTGCAGCAAGGAGACTAGTGCTCTGCCATTCTTATTTTACAAAGTAATTTCTACCCTAGAGGGTCAAATTTCCCTGACAAATTCTTAATTACTATGTTGCAACAGAAGCAGAATCTATTTGTGCATAAATCCTGGGCATTCCCATGTGGCAAGTAACTAATATTACCAACCATTTCACTTGGCCTGTTCACTGAACTCCATAATTAGATAATACTTTTGATGATGGTACATTTGAAGTCTTAATCCATTTAATTTTTTATGAGATTTTTTTTATTTTAATAGGGATATGTTAGTGACCACTGCCTATTTAAAAATCATTAAAATTCTGTCCACAGCAGTAATAAAGATTAAAGATTACTAATATGGCATTCATAACCTTGCTGGTTTTCCAGAAATCCAGGGCTTAAGGTAAATGTTAAAGGTCATTTAATATGTTAGTCACTAATTATAATCCTGGGTAATAGGTTCCTTTTCTAATTATCATGGTATAAGAGTTCTATTGTTTCAGTCTCTGCTTCTGATTTTCATATTTAGCTTTTTGGGGGATGAGTAATCCTGGAATTAAGCTCCTGAACATTGATGAGAGTAGGTAATGCTTGATGCTTAACTGGATAAAAGCTTATATTTGAATGCTGTATGATATCTTGCCTTGAAGTTACCTGCAAAAGATGCAGAATCCCTTTTCTAGCACTGGGTTCAGGGAAAAGGTCACTGTAAGATTAATGCACCCATATTTTAATATCAAACTACAACAAATTTGATAACAGCTTTTTAGTACGCCTGCCAAAACATTAAGAAGAGAGCTTGAACAACCTGAAACATGAAGAAGATGTTTTTAAAAGGTGAACTAGATTTTGTCTATCCTTTAACCTAATAATAAAAGTGCAGAACTGTGTAATTCACATGACAATAAATTGTTCACTCCTTCTTTAAACACACACACACACACATACACATGCACACACATATACCCCACAAGCTAGAGTAACTGCTTAAAAAAAGAAATCACTAGCTGCCTTCTAGACGAGTATTCTAGGATCATGATAAACAAAACTATTATGGACTAATTAAAGCCCATCAAATTTTTGGTCATTACTTTTTACAAAACTCAGATTGTCTTGACATTTTCCATTGATTTATACATTTGTTTTAGAATTATTACATATTCTATTTATATAATGTTCACATTTTGAATTATTTCATTAACATGTATTTTCCCCCCTTTTGAAAATAATTTGCATTTTTCTGCCCCTTCAGTTTTATTCATTTGTGCCCAGTCTTTGTACTCATCCTTGCAGGAAATATTTAGACAAACCACTAATAGAATACTGAATGTTTCTTAGGTTGTTAGAGCCTTAAGAATATTGCATTAGAACTCTATCAGTAGAGTTTGATTTGATTAATTCATAATTGTTTATTGACATTTGCTTTGTTCCAGACACATAAAGATCCCTGTTATCATGAAACTTTTATTCTACTGGCATGAGATGTACAATAAAGAGAATACCTATATACAATATTCAATAATATGTCAACAGTTTAAAAGTACTACAGAAAAAAAAGTAAAACACAAGCAGAAGATAGGGATTGATGATTAGGAAGAAGGTTGCTATTTTAATTTTGTTTGATCTTAGAACGATTCATTGAGAAAATGACATTTACCAAAGACTGGTAAAGGTGACTCAGGTGTATCAGGTATTAAGGAAGAGCAAACAACAGGTACAAGGGCTCTGAGGCAGGAGCACACCTGGCTTATTTGAGAACAGCATGGAAATGAGTGTGGTTAGTAGGAAGTGAGTAAAAGCAAGAGTAATAGGAGATTTTTTTAAAAAAGTATTAGGGTCCAGGTCATGAAGGGTCTTTAGGCTCTTGTAGAAATTTTGATTTTTTTCTGTGTGAGATGGAGGCCACCTGAGTATTTAAAGAAGTGTCATAATTCTACTTGTGTTTAGAAATGACAACTCTGCCTTCTGGATTGAAAATCTGCTCATGAAAATACAGAGGTAAAGCAGGAAGACTAGTTAAGGAGCCTTACAAATCATTCAATCAAAAGATGGTAGTGGGGCTTCCCTGGTGGCGCAGTGGTTGAGAGTCCGCCTGCCGATGCGGGAAACACGGGTTCGTGCCCCGGTCCGGGAGGATCCCACATGCCGTGGAGCGGCTGGGCCCGTGAGCCATGGCCGCTGAACCTGCGCGTCCGGAGCCTGTGGTCCGCAACGGGAGAGGCCACAACAGCGAGAGGCCCGCATACCGCAGAAAAAAAAAAAAAAGATGGTAGTGGTTTGGATCAGAGGATCATTGTGAATATTGGAAGTCAAATTCTATAAACTTCGAATTTAGAGCAAAAGAACTTGGTAACACATGAGAGGTAGGTTGTGAAAAAAGGAAAATAGTCAATAATGACACTAGAACTTTGGCCTTTACCGACACAGCTTTCATTTGTAACCTTGATAAAGGCATTTCCGGTATACTGTGGCGTCAAATGCCTAAATGAAATGAATTCAAGGGAAAATGAGAGAAAAGGAATTGAAGATAGAAAATATAAACAACTCATCCTAAGAGTTTTGCTGTTCAAGGTGAGAACGTTAGGGTGGCAGCTAGAAGGAAATAAAGGTTTATGGTGTTTTCTTTTGAAGATGGAAGAAAGAGGTGCTTATCAGAATGATCCAGTAGAGAAGGAAAAACAAGGAAGTTGATAGTGTTTGCACACAGAAGACATAATGCGGGGATGCAGAATTTAGATTGGGTTAGGAGTGTAGGAGGGTGCATGTACACAGTGTCCTAATTATCTATGGGAGATGTTCCCTTATACATGGAGGGAATGGAACATATGAATGTATAAAACAACAATCCTTTTCAGCAGGATAGTTTTCCTAGAAAAGGGCAAATAATAGGACTGGGGAAGCTATGAAAACTCATCAAACTGAGGTGTGGAAGGACAGTGGTAAAAACCAAGAGGAGGGAAAAATAAAGAAGCAACTGTAAACATAAGAGTGTTAGTACAGACTTTTCAGAAAGATGAGAACTATCGATGGTGCTTTTCCAAATAAGTTACAAAATGAACACAAACGCAAGCTATAGCTGATGGCACAGGCAGGGATGTATACAAGACTGTGAAGTTCACGGGGGACCCCATGCTTAGAATGGTCTTGCACTTTGTGCCATGTTCTGCTGTCACAGCCTTGAGACTTTTAACAATTTTCGAACAAGGAGGTGTTGTGGTTTCCTGCAGAGGGCAGCATCAAACTCCCACCCAAGAGGGATCCAGATGTTGAAACTGATGATGCCTCACACGTACACCAAGAAGTTATGAAAATGTTTATTACTCACCTAATAAGAGTTTGGGGGAGAGCAGGATAGGTTCCCAAGCAGATCCCAAATGGCTTGAGTGAATGAGGTGCAAATAAATGGCTTTAGTTTTGAAAGTGGTTAAGAGACAGGCTGAGATAAGAGTTTCTGCAGGGAAGCTGGGTTTGTCTGGCTTGAAATTCTCCATCTGGTGCCAAAGAAGAGAGTGAGAGCTTTCAGATTCTTTATTAAAAGAGGTCTCCAGGATTCCATCTTGCACTGCCTCCACAAATTATATAGCCAATGCTGGTTTTACAGAAGCAGATACAAAGATGTTTATTAAGGATTAACTACTGTGGAGGGAAGAAGGAAAGCAAGATTGGGCAGAAGGAGAGATTGGACTGTCACAGAAGCCCAATAAAACTCAATATCCCCTGAGTGGAGCGAAATGGCCATGATTTTATTTCCTCCTGTGCTTATTCAAAGAAGGGAAGCTGCACACCCCTCAGAGCTAGGGGGCAAATCTTTCTCTGAAGGGAAATCTGGGTAGGTTCATTTCTACATTTACCAGGGTTAAGCAACTATTCAATATCTTGATATTTGTTGTAGGTCTTTGAATACAAATTAAAATATTTGATTTTTTTCTGTAAATTAAACATAAGTCAGAAGGAAAGGCCTTAGAGACACCCATATTAATAGGTCACCAAGAGAACATAGAATTTATTGTAAAAGAAGTGGCATTCAGAGTTCATCATTTATTAGATCCATGACTTCTTAGTAGATATGGAAAGCTCAGCTTCTATGAGGGTTAGTTTTTCTTTGATGTAGATGGTAATGATACAAATAAATATTTGTCGTGAGCAATAAAAATATGAAATAACTGTTGATGAGTAAAGGTTTTATATAAATGTTAGTTATCTTCAAGAGCTTCAAAGTATAAACATTGTGACCTGTGCTTAGGCCACTCAAAATTCTGTTCTTTTACAGTGGAAGAAAGTCTTAAACTTAGAGTTGATTCAGTATATTATATTCTATATTGCCCCTTCTGGTAATAACCTATTTTCAAGAGCAAACTTTTAGTCATAATAAAATTTTCATGCCCATCAATGATTACTGTCTATTATATCTACTTTATTTACCAAACTCAGCTGAATTACCTGAAGATCATCAATAGAAAATAAAGTTTTAAATTGATCAGAGCATATTTCTTACTCATTTCAGTGTCTTAAGAAGGGGTTACTGGTATCTTCTACAAGACATCAACATTTTATTTGTTTTCTCAAATAATATTAAAAGGATGCTTCTGTTTAACCATTTCTTGTTCTATCATGACATTTATGGGCTTTTGCAGGACTTTTTGAGGATAAATCTATGCATATCCAACATTCTCCACAGCTTTGAATTTCTTATACTCCAATTACAAATAGTGAATCCTCACCCAAGTCACCAAGAGTAAAATAGAGTGCCAGTTTATTTAGGGCTCTGCCTCAAGTACACAGAGACAAGTCTTCAGTTCATGGTTAAAACACATATTTCAAAGTGAGTAGAAAATGAAATAAACAGGTCCCATATTTGAATGATAAAAGTCTGAAATTTGCTCAAATTCCCTTGTAAATCAGGCTGTGTAATCTCATGATGTCTCTGGAGGTTTAAAAAAAAGAAAGAGCCATTGCATCATAATATTGTCTATGTTTCTTTCAGGTTCTAATTTTATTTCTTTCAGGTTCTAATTTCTTTAATTGAAGTCTTAAGACAGGTTTGGATGTTTAAAATTAAAGTGTTTGCATCACTTAAAATTCTATGGTTCTTCCTTTTCTTATAGTGTTTAATGTCATGTAGGCAAACCCTGTCCCAACTACACAGGAACAGATTTGTCATTCCTGGTCTCTGAAATAGCTCGGAATAAAATTGGAGAGAGAAGGTGTATATACTTGTATTTATGTGAGATTGGAAATGCCAAATAGAACTGTACACATACACTTCATAGGAATCTTAATAGATTCCTATTCTATATTTAGAATATTCCTACTCTAAAATAGATCATTTTAGAAACTCATCCTGAGCTTATTTCTCCATTTACATATTTGTTTATTTTAAAACTCAATTAAAGAAAGCTAAGGAAATATTTAACTCACTGATATTTTGAAATAAGCTAACATCTTATTTGGGTATCCAATACCACAGTGCAGAGATATTTGAAAATGTCAAGAAAAAAATAAAATATTACTGTTTTTCTCAATCCCTTCCTCTTTTTATTCTCCCCTCTGCTACACTGTGCTAGGTATAGATGTCCTATTTAATCCCTGACTGAGAAATGTAAAATGTCATACTATTAAGTTAAAATGGTAAAAATTGTGCCCTTTTGAGTACCATTCTATTGACCAAACCCTGCATCAGACATGAATGTGAAAATAGGGGTGGAAAGATGCTACATTTCTATATTATAATTGTTAAACCTAGAAATCTATACCTTGATAAGAGAGAATGAGAGAGAGAGAGAGAGAGAGAGAGAAAGAAAAACAATGAGAATTGGAATCATTAAGCATGCAGGCATATACTGCTATATATAAAATAGATAATAAGGACCTACGGTATAGCACAGGGAACCCTACTCAACACTCTGTAATGACCTATATGGGAACAGAATCTAGAAAAGAGTGGATATATGTGTATGTATAACTGATTCACTTTGCTATGCAGCAGAAACTAGCAAAACATTGTAAATCAACTATACTCCAATAAAAATTAATTAAAAACAGAAGGTAGGCAGAAAGGTAACCTAAAAGTAGAGTTGTATTTGATTCTCTTGATACTCAAAGAAAAGTTGGCCCAATTATCAATGATCTCAACTTGATACTTTCTTCAGAACATATGCTCTACCCCTCCATAGCTGTTAAAAAGATTAACAGTCACGATCACAGCACTTGAATAGAACAATGTAAGTTCATTTAGGCTAATCTGATATCTTAAAATAGACCATCATAAAAATCACTCCAGAAAGATGAGAATCTATTTTTAAATGCTTCCAGAAAAAAAAAGCAGTTTTATCTTCCTCAGTTTATCAGTCCTGACCACAAAAAAAAGGCTGCCTAATTCTAAATCTAATTTTAAATTCTGTTATTTAATCATACAGTTTTATGCTGAATATTAGTGAAAATGTGAACTTACTCCTCTCAAACTTTAGAAGTTTTCTTTCAGCTTCTCTTTTTCTAGTGCACTTACTCAAAGCATGGTTCTTGGACAATTTGTATCAGAATCACCTCATACATTCTTTAAAATGCAGATACCTACCTGCAGATCAGAATATTTGGACATGATAACAGAAAATCTACTTTTGTAAATTAATTTCACTTTTTAACAAATTTTAATGATCTAATAGTAACTAATGTCGAGAACCCTTTTGACCTAACACTTTCATTATAATTATAATTCTACCTTAAATTCTCATCTGATTACTCACCTCCATAAACAATTCATCATATCCTTATGATATCAACATAGTCTTAGAATTTTGTCACAATTGATCAAAATAGTCATTCCCCCTAAGAATCTCTAAAGTTTTTCAAAAAATCCAACACATATCTATTGAGCACTTTTTCTACTGTTCTATATTTTAGGGTAACAGAGCAGTAAAACAAATAAAAAAATAATAACCAATGTCATTGTGGAGCTTACTTTCTACTAAGGAAGGGCACAGACAATAAATAAAACAAATAACCCAAATATATGAAGAAGATAATACACACTAAGGAGAGTGGAAGTGCCAGAAGGGGACTGTGATTTTAAATAGTGAGTAAATATGTTCAGATTTTTGAGTAAATATTTAAATGAGATGAGGTGAAGGAGGAAAGCAAGCAGATGTCTGGAAAGACCACCCATAACAGAGAAAAAAGCAATTACAATGGCTCTCGGTCCGAAGTACAGTTGATGCACTTGAGAAATCACAGAGAAGGAACTGAGATTGGATGGAACTGAACAAGAAAGAAGTCGGGGGCTTCCCTGGTGGTGCAGTGGTTGAGAGTCCGCCTGCCGATGTAGGGGACGCGGGTTCGTGCCCCAGTCCGGGAAGATCCCACATGTCGTGGAGCGGCTGGGCCCGTGAGCCATGGCCGCTGGGCCTGCGCGTCCGCAGCCTGTTCTCCGCAATGGGAGAGGCCACAACGGTGAGAGGCCCGCGTACCGCAAAAAGAAAAAGAAAAAATGAGACACTACAGGTGGAGAAAGTTTGGAGGGATCAAAAGATTGATTTTCAGCATTGTAAGTCTGGGAGATAATCAAGTGGAAATATCAAGTATCCAAGTAAATTCAGGGGTCTTTTGTTCAAGGGAGAAAGTCAGGCTGGATCATATGATGGGATTTAAAGGCACCAGATTGAATGAAGTCACGTAGGGAGAGAAGTAACCTAAGGAAAGTCTCTGCGGGACTCCATTTAAGAGATCTGGTGCTGGGACTTCCCTCGTGGCACAGTGGATAAGAATCCGCCTGCCAATGCAGGGGACACAGTTTTGAACCCTGGTACGGGAAGATCCCACATGCCATGGAGCAACTAAGCCTGTGCGCCACAACTACTGAAGCCCACGCGCCTAGAGCCCGTGCTCCGCAACAAGAGAAGCCACCGCAATGAGAAGCCCGCGCACTGCAACGAAGAGTAGCCCCCGCTCACCGCAACTAGAGAAAGCCTGCGCACAGCAACAAAGACTCAACGCAGCCAAAAAAAAAAAAAAAAAAACCACAAAGAGATCTGGTGCCAAAGCAGGGAGTGGGGCTCTCATCCATGATTTCAAATGTTATCTGCAGGTCAAGTTAAGAGATGGAGTGAGAATTCACCATTAGATGTATCAACATAGAAGAATTGTTGACACTGGTGCAAGCAGTTTTAGTAAAGTGGAGGATGAGAAGCAATAACCAGATTAGAGTGAATTTAGGATACAATGGAAAGAGAAATTTATATCTCTCAAATATATACACTTGCCATGCTCAGTTTTGCCCTTTCCATGTCATTTAATGAACAGCTTATATATTTTCCATTTTTTCTCCAACCAATTAGATCACTTTTAATTGATGGATTAAATATACATATACACTTTTAAATGTTTCTTTTTTATTGTTGATTCACAGTCTGCATTACTAACAACATTGTCATTATTGGGAACTCTGATAAAATCTATCCTACCTCTCATAACAAGAAAGGATTTTTCTGAATTCTATCCAGGTAGTTGGATGAATTCCTATCTGCAAACAATATGTGTTTTTTAATTAGGACGACGTGTCAACAGATTTATGGCAACAAATCTTACCTATTTCCCTTTAACTCAGTTGAATTTTTCAGTTCTTATAACAACCAAATGCAAAATGTACAAAACTAAGCACAACATTTTCTACTACAAACCATCTTGTCTCAGCTCGCCTGATGCTATTAACAGCAATATTGTCACACTTAAAAAAGCTTAAGTACCTGGGGACTGTTTAAGTTGGATAAAACAAAACAAACTGCTTTAGTGGATCCTCAAACTATATATGAATAACAACATATAGCAATAACATGTTATTGTATCAATACCATATATTAATTCTACTTTTAAAAAAGCAGTAACTAACCATCTTAGAATTATTCACATCCTAAATGGTTAAACTATATTTAAAGGAGCAAAGACACAAACTCTTAGCAATCCAGAATTCTCTGCTCTACAGAACAAAATACTTTCAAGTATCATCTTCCACCAAACTACAGATTAAAATTTGCTAGTTACTTAAATAATAAAATACAATTCAAATATTCAGAGACACGTCCACATTTATTATTTCAACTGTTTAATTTTCCTCCGGGTGCATGTATTAATTAATTAATGTGCTGGCCTTCCTATGTGATGACTTGCTTAGAAAGGTAGAATTATTAATAAAGAATATTTTTCTTGCTTTAGCATATTTAGGGCAAAGACCAAATGCTCGAGATATTTAAACTTATTTTAGCTTATGACAAGCTTAAAAAGAGCAGGAAATGTGTCCCAGATACACTCTATAAGATAAAAATTGAGAAAGCAGTGACATAAAAGCTGGGCAAGAAAGAAAAAATGCACACACACAAAAATAATTCTTACAAGTCCAGTTCTTTTAAACCCTAAGAAAACTAAAGAGAAAAGCACCATAATAATGATAATGATGAGTAGAGTTAAAATTTCAGAATAAATATAAAGGACACAAAGTCATCTAAAAAAAGGAAAAGTTGTTTTAATCCAAAAACTGTTACTGGAATCCAAAAGAATCTCATTCCTCATTAAGAAAAAAAATACATTAGCAAAAATTTTGGAAGTGGGGAGCATGCTTTAGTAATTTATAATTAACTACTAATTTTTACATGCAGTCCTCATGAATTGAAATAAGCCTTATTTGAAAAGTCTGGAACATATGGTTCAGGGTAACCCATATCTTCTGTTGTTCAACATCTCAACTCTGTAAAAACATTCTTCTCCATACAGATATAAACAGGGTCAGTTTATCCATTAGGCACTGTAAGCATTGTAAGTCAAAGAAAACATTATAAAACAATATTAATATATTATTACATCAATCCTTTTGTAAAATATAATTTTGAATTGTGTTTAATAGAAGAAGGGACCCACAAATGTAAAAGTGTCTAGGGCCTACAAAAATCATAATGTGACCCTGGATTGTGAACCAAATCAGTCAAATCAAGTCCCATATATATTCTATTACCAGATGGTGAGAAATTTCCTCCTTCCTTTTGCTGAAAGTGAGGTTAAGCTCCTTTGCCTTTGAGTTCCTAAGGAAAACAAAAGGTAAGAGAAGACTTTGAAATCATATTACTTATATTTAGTCTCATTCAGAACGCTTTTGTATCTACTTTTGAAAGTCTCTTTGGTCTTCAGACATAGGTACTTTACCTGGAAAGTTATGAGTAGAAAAATTGATCCCCTCTGTGGTAGAGAGTATATTGCTCAGAAGCAATGTGGAATAGGCAATGATCACATGCTTTGGACTCATATGAGATGTCTCAGCTCTGGTGATTTTAGGTTTGTATGTTTGGGCAATTTTCTTTCCTTTTTTTAAATTTTTATTGAAACATAGTTGATATACAATATTATGTTAGTTTCAGGTACATTTTAATTTGACATTTATATACATAATGAATGATCACCGCAATAAGCCAATAACAATCTGTACCCATACAAAGTTATTACAATATCATTGACCATATTCCTTATGTTGTATATTACATCCCTGTGACTTATTTATTATATAACTGGAGGTTTGCACCTCTTAATCCTCTATACCTATTTTGCCCACCCTACCCTCCCTTTTGGCAACCACCTATTTGTTCTCTGTATCTGAGTCTGTTTTTCTTTTTGTTTATTTGTTTTGTTTTTTAGATTCCACACATAAATGAGATCATGTGGTATTTGACAATTTTCATAACATTTCTATACTACCTTTCCTCTGTATGTAAAAAATGAGTATCATGACATATAGCAGGATGGCTATGATATTTCATTGGCAACCCCCAAACTCAAACAGTCTTTCTTCAATGCCCACATAGCAGAAAATGCCACCAATATTCACCAACATGCTCAGAACAGAAACACTTGGCCTGAACCATGAACCCTATCTTTCACATCCTGGTTTGATCAACCACCATTTTCATCAGCTCAACTTGTCTATACCACCGATATCTCTCTTCTAGACCATATCATTAGCCTTCAAATTGTTCACCTTCTGTGACTCTTTTTATCTACTAATCTGTATACCACATAGAGGCTAGAGTTGTCTTTTTAAATTAGAAATCAATTTATTACATCACCAATGCTTCCAACAGACTATGCAACATCTCTATTAAACTATGACCTTCAAGCACTCTTTGATATGGGCCCTTTCTGTCTCTCTGACTTCATTTCCTATTTTTCTAGCTACAATGGGTTTTTAGTCTTTTATTTAAAATAAACTTTAATTTTAAAATAGTTTTAGATTTTCAGAAAAGGTGTGAAAATTTTCCATATATCCCATAACTAGTTCCTCTATTACTGACATTTTACATTAGCATGAAATACTTGTCACAATCAATGAACCAATACTGGTATATTACTATTAAGTAAAGTCAATAATTTATTAAGATAGCTTAAGTTTTTACTTAATTTCTTTCTTCTACCTCAGAATATCATCTATATTACATTTAGTTGTTACAACTCCTTCAGCATCTCATGGTGTGACAGTTCTCAGACTTAAATGACCTTAATGGTTGTGAGAATGATTGGTAAGGTATACTACAGAATGTCCCTCAATTGGAAATTTTCTGATATTTTTCTCATGACCACACTGGAGTTAATGGATTTTGAGAGAAAGACCGCAGAGGTAGTATGTCTTTCTCATCACATCATGACACGTCAATGGGACGTAATATCAACACAGCTTACCACTGTTGATGCTAACTTTAATCACCTTGCTAAGCTTGTGTTTGTCAGTTTTCTCTGCTGTAATATTACATTCCCCCCACTTTTCCATACTGTGTTCTTAGGCAGCAAGTCATAAGGTGCATTCCACACTTAAGGAATTCAGGGACTTATGCTCTACTTTGAGAGTGGAGTATCTCCATAAATTACTTGGAATTCTTTTCAATGGGATATTTGTCTTTTCTCCCCCCATTTCTTTATTCATTCACTCATTTATAATAGTGTGGATTCATAGAAATTTAATTTATATTTGGGGTTATAATTCAGTTCTATTTTATTGCTCAATAGTTGCACATTTACCTATTGGAGGCTCTTCAGGGGAGTCCTGTGTCCCTTTGACATACCCCCATCATGTTTTTGTATTGTTTCGTATTTTTTTGTTAGCACTTCTTTACTTTCTGGCATATAAGATGCTCTAGGTTCATTTTGTGTACTGCCAGCTCCAATCCTAGAGTTGGTCATTTTACTAAGGAGTTCTTGTTACTCTTACTGGAGAATGGTATTGGAAACCAAGATCTGGGCACTAGGCAAGCTCATTGCTACAAGGGTGTCATTACTACCACGTTTGCTCAACCTACAGAACAATGCCATCCATATATGTTAATACGCTAACTCATGTTTGTACATGCAGCTATATATTTATGTATCTACATATAGAGGGAAATGAGTATCATGATAAAATAAATATAAGTCCATTCTGATGTCTCCAATTCTAGTCCACTTGGATTCTAGCCTTCTCCCCTTGCATGTCTGTGACCTGCCACTACAACAGTGAGAAACTGGGTCCCAGGATCCACCATTCATTAATTTAATTGTTTAATTCCAGTGTACAATTTCAGTGGTTCCAGAATTGTTAACTGATATCCCCTTGGGTAGCAACTTTATCAACTAAAGTGCTATATCCAATTCCTTTTGCCTTCAGTTTTACAGACTAGTCATTTCCAAAGTTACTTAGGTTAGCACCCTTTTCTCCCAATACTTACAGGGAGGTTATTTCACACGTTTGTTACGTATTTTATCACAGTCTTTATTTCCCCTGGCATTCCTGACTTCCTAAATAATTTGTTTTAATTTGCAGACATTAAGGTTGACTGTGTTATAAATTTCCTGGTGTTTGACTAGTTTTGTATCTATATCATTATAGTCACATATAGAGTAGTTTCACCACCCTAAAAATTTCCCCTACTTTAACTACTTAACCTTTTCTTCTCCCCCAAATTCCTGGCAACTACTCATCTGTTATATTTTGCCTCTGTCAAAATTTCACCCTTGTTTTTTGCTTAGCTTGATAGTCCATTTGTTTTTATGACTAAATAGTATGCTATTGTATGGATGTACCACAGTTTATCCATTCACATATTTATCAATTTACCTATGGAAAAACATTTTGATTGTTTCCAGTTTCGGGCCATTATGAATAAAGATGCTATAAACATTCATGTGCAGGTTTTGAATGAACATAAGTTTTAAATTCAAATGGTTAAAAACTGTAGAACATTAGCACTCCATCATATGATAAGACTTGATTTAGTATTATAATAAATTGCCCTTTGTCTTCTAAAATGGATATACCATTTTTCATTTCCACCAGCAATGAAATTCCTACCAGAAATGAAAGTTCCTATTCTACATATCATCAGCATTTGGTTTTGTCAGTATTTTGGATTTTAGCCATTCTAACCTGTGTGTTGTAATATCTCATTTTGTTTTAATTTACATTAAAGTATTTTGAGCATCTTGTCACATACTTATTTGCTGTCTGTATATCATTTTTGGCAAGGTGTCTGTTCAGATCTTTCGCCAATTTTTAAAATTTTGTTGTTTTTTTCTTATTGTTGAATTTTGACAATTCTTTGTATATTTGTATTCGAGTTTGTTATCAGATATGTGTTTAAAAAAGATTTCCTCCCAGTCTCTTCATTCTTTTGACAGTGTTCTTCACAGAAGAGAAATTTATAATTTTAAAATCCAACTTATCTCTCTTTTAAAAATTCATGAACAATACTTTCAGTATTGTATAAAAAAAAGTCAACATTTAACCCACAGTTACCTAAATGTTCTCCTGTGTCTCCTTCTAGAAGTTTTATAATTTTGCATTTTACATTTCTGTCTATGATATATTTTGTGTTAAATTTGTAAAGGTGTAAGGTCTATGCCTAAGTTCATAGTTATTTTGTTGCTGTCGTTGTTGTTGTATGTTGATATCCAAATGTTCCATCACCATTTTTGTAAAGACTAGATTTTCTTCACTGAATTGCCTTAGCAAGTTTATTTTAAAAAGTTATTATATTTGTCTTCCATCATCTAGGCTCTCTATTCTGTTCCATTGATCTACATCTTTATTCTTTTGCCAATGCACAATCTCTTATTTTCTGTAGCTTTGTACTAAGTCTTAAAAACTCATAATGGGGGCTCCCCTGGTGGCGCAGTGGTTGAGAGTCCGCCTGCCGATGCAGGGGACACGGGTTCGTGCCCCGGTCTGGGAAGATCCCACATGCCGCGGAGCGGCTGGGCCCGTGAGCCATGGTCGCTGAGCCTGCACGTCCGGAGCCTGTGCTCTGCAACGGGAGAGGCCACAACAGTGAGAGGCCCGGCAAAAACTCATAATGGGAGCCCTGCAGTTTGGTTCTTCATCTTCAGTACTGTGATGCCTATTCTAGATTCTTTGCCTTTCCATATACAATTTAAAATCAGTATTTTGAAACCACAAAATAACTTGCTAGGATTTTGATTGGGGTTGCATTGAATTAATAAAGTTGAGCAGGATTGACATCTTAATTATATTGATACTACCAATATATAATAATGGGATCTCTCTCCATTTATTTAGATCTTGGATTTCTTTCATCATTGTTCTTTAGTTTAGGCATAGAATTCCTGTTCCTATTTGGTTATTTACATCCAAATAATTTTTTTACAAGGCCAGGGGAGAGGCTATTGTAAATGGTGGGGTTTTTAAAATTTCAAATTCCAATTACTTATTGATGTATATATGAAAGCAATTGACTTTAATATATTGCTCTTGCATTATATATTAACCTTGCTAAATAATTGCTTATCTTTTGCAGAAGTTTAATTTTAGATTCTTTCTGCTTTTCTAGTACATAATTTGATGCTATAAATTCCCATGAAGAACTGTTTTAAGCAATTTTTCTTTATCCAAAATATTTTGAAAAATAGTGTTTTCATTTTAAATTAGTTCAGAATTATTTTTTAATTTTCTCTTCATACTTCTTCACCTCGTGAATTATTTAGAAGTGTATTGTTAATTTACAAATATTTGGGGATTATCCTGACTTTTTTCAGCTAATTGATTTGTAGTTATTTCCATTGTGGTCCAAGAACATATATTGTATATGTATTTTTTAAGTTATAAAAGTGTATTCTACATCCCAAAATGAGATCTATCTTGGTTAATATTCCATGTTAGCCTGAGAAGATTGTGTGCTCTGCTGTTGTTAAATGCAGTATTCTATAAATGTTAATTAGATTGATAGAGCTGTTAAGGACATCTATATTCTTACTGATTTCTCCCTGTCTGATCTATCAATTACTGACAGAAAGGCATTGAATTTCCCAACAATGATAGTGGATTTGATAGTTTCTCCTTGCAGTTCTATCAGTTTTGCCTCATAATTTTGACACTCTTGTTTCGGTACGTACACATTTAGGATTGTTATGTCCTCTTGGAAAATGATCTCTTCATCATTAGGTAATGACTGTCTGTATGCCCAATAATCTTGCCTGTTCTGAAGTATGATGTTAGTATAGCTATCTTGGCTTTCTTTTGATTAGTGTTAATGTGGTATATCTTTCATTCCTCTACTTTTAACCTATCTGGGTATATATAAGTGGGTTTCTACAGACAACACGTAGGATCTAACATACTGTTTTATCCAATTTGACAATCTTTCTTTTCATTGGTGTATTTAGACCATTCAAAATGCTAGTTATTGACATATCTGGATATATATCTAACATGCTTTTTAAATTTTTCTATTCATTGTGTATGTTCTTTGATCCTCTTTTTCCATTCATTTTCTTCCTTCATTGGTTACAATTGTCCTCTGATATTATTATTTTTTTATTTTTTATTTTTTAATTTTTTGGTACGCGGGCCTCTCACTGTTGTGGCTTCTCTCATTGTGGAGCACAGGCTCCGGACGCACAGGCTCAGCGGCCATGGCTCACAGGCCCAGCCACTCCGCGGCATGTGGGATCTTCCTGGACCGGGGCACGAACCCGTGTCCCCTGCATCGGCAGGCGGACTCTCAACCACTGCGCCACAAGGGAAGCCCCCTTTGATATTGTTTAATTTTATATCTGCTACTAGAAGAGATATAATGTATTATAATGTATTACTTTGTAAAACGTTTTTACTTTATAAAATGCTGTTATCTTATGCTTGAATAGTATACAGATTAAAAACATTAAGACAACCCTTCATTAGCTTTTAAAATTGAGTTTTCTTTGTGTTAAAATTTAACCTTGATTTAAGGTCATAGATTTCAAAGACATAATTTTGCAAGACTGACCAAATTAAGTTAGGAATGTGGGGACCTAGAAATAGACTATGAACTCATGATTTGACGCCAAGTTATGTGGTAAATTTAGTTTGGGCAGCCTGGAAAGTATTTTTCCCTCATGCCTCCACCTACACTTGCCTTCTCCCATCCCTCAATATCAATTATCTTGACCTAAACTGAACACCTACAGTTTTTAAGACAAATCTTTACAAGGTAATTTTGATGAAGAAATGATGTATATTTGTTACATGAGTAGACTGGTCAAACCATATGTGCAGCATCTTTATTTTCTAAGAACTCAGTATTTTAATTGATAAAACATAATCAATCATGAGAGGACACAGGACATCCCCTTTTATGTCTTAGGATTGCTTTGATGACCTACCTTTGTTGAACTTGTGCTCTCAGGAGAATTTAAATAATATTCTGTTTTAGACTTATGCTTATATTTGGAGTTAGAGCGTGTGCGTGCACACACACACACACACACACACACACACACCCCTTAAATCTGTGTGGTTAATGCTCACTCTGTATCTGTGTGTATGTTTGTACAGATGTGTATATCTGTGTGTTGGGCAGTGAGGGATGTGTGTAAAGGGATAGGGTTGGTACTAATGAGAGAGAAATTGGAAATATAGGAATCAAAAATCAAGATTATGTCAATCACATTTCCCTCCTCCATAATCATCCCTCCAACCCATGTCTCACAAACTCACATGACCTTCACTTTGGATTCTAAATGTACTTACAAGTATAACCCCAATGAAACAGGATTGCCTCTCTGGCTTCAGCTTCCAAATAGATAAAATGGAACAGGGGCAGTTATCTATATGGTTCATTTCAATTATGAAAGTTACTTTTCTATGATTTTTTGAGTGATTTATTTGAGTCTATAATACAGAAAATAATTCATCTAAATATAGTATACTGATTCGCAAGTAAATTTTGGGTTTAAATATACATGCATTTCTAGATACTTTTTATGTGAAAATATTACTAAATAAAAGTGTGGGGAAAAAGAGGTGAAATAATTTACAAACTTCTGAAAATACATTGCAGATTTTTAATTACACATCTTCTGATTTTTATATTATATTGAATAGTTTCAAGAATGAAATATCTTTTTTTCTCTTGATCAAAACAATATATATATATTAGAGGGCTTCCCTGGTGGCGCAGTGGTTGAGAGTCTGCCTGCCGATGCAGGGGACACGGGTTCGTGCCCCGGTCTGGGAAGATCCCACATGCCGCGGAGCGCCTGGGCCCGTGAGCCATGGCCGCTGAGCCTGCGCGTCCGGAGCCTGTGCTCCGCAACGGGAGAGGCCAAGGCAGTGAGAGGCCCGCGTACCGCAAAAAAAAAAAAAAAAAACCATTAGAAAAAGTCAGAAAATATTGAAAGTATTCATAAATCTAGAATATATATTTATACATATTGATATTTATGTATATATGTACCTTGTGCATATTTATGTGTATACGTACCTATACATGTATATTGACATACACATTCACACATGTATATATGCATGAATATATTCATATGCATATATATTTATATGTCCATATAATATATGATAAAATAAATATTATAAAAACAATTATTTTTTCCACTGGTCTTTTCACTAAAATTATGAACACTTTTCTTTAAATATACACTTTGCATCATCATTTCTAAGGGCTGCATAGTATTTTGCTAAGTGGATATACTGGGTTTTTTATATGTGGTCCCCTATATTAGGGCACTTAATTTTTATACAATTGTTTCCTACTAAAATAATATATTTTAGTAATTACATATGCTATAGCCATATAATTATTTCCTAATAATAAACTATAAGAGAATTTTTGGTCTCGCGGTATGTTCATTTTTAATACTTAAAGATTGTACCAATGCTACTCAAAGGTACAGATTGTTCAATTTTAATTACACTTGATATTTGTTTGTGAATATACATTTACTAAAAATGTTGAACTTAATTTTTTTCAATTTGAATAGAGTTTCAACCTAATTTGAACATAAATTTCCTTTTTGTGGAAAATAACAAATTGTAAAACCCTGATTATTTGAAAATATATACATCTCCAAAATCTCAAGTAACACTCATAATGTATATTTTACCTTATTTAAAGTACAAGTAGTGAGATCCTACAGGGCTTCTAAATACTGCATACACAACAACAGTGTTACTTGAGGTTGTGGCTGCTGAGTGGTCAGCTATGTTCAATCTGTAGCTCAGTTGGTTTTCCATCTCGCAGCCTGTCAACAAAGCATTTCAATCTTGGGTCTCAATAAAATGATAGATTACTAACTCTCACAGGTCCATTGGATTACTCTAAAAACCAAAAATATTAAGTCTAGAAAAGGCAGGTTACAGTGTTTAGAAATATTTTGTTTTCCTTTAACTTATTACTATCAAAATAGGCAAATAATAGAAAAATATTATTTAAATATTAGAAAAATGGACTGGTTTTTATTTCTGAATAATTACTTTCTGACAGAAATAAATGTGAGGATTCTCAAATCACTAAGAATAAAAGCCATGTTTGAGATGTAGAATTGATGAATATTGCAGTTATTTGAAAATCTAGAGTATTTTTAAAAATTTAATTATTAAAAAAAACATTTTTCTGACATCAGGAAGCTTTAATAAGGAATATCATCTTTTCTAATTGAATTCCTTTTCTAAAACCTCAGCATCTTGAATCATAAAATACAGCACTACATTTCATAAAGGTTACATTTGTTTTCACATCTGGAAAAGAATTAAATCAATAGGTATATTTGGAAGAACAAAAGTTGGACAGTATATTCCACTGGGTGAAGAAAAAGAAGATACTGCAAGGTAAAAGTAGATGTTAACAGACTAATGATCATTTTTTAATAACAGAGGGACCTTTCTGTGAAAAACATACCAATATATATTTTTCATTGCTGTCTTCTCTTTCAGCTAACCTTTGAATGAGAGAAACTTCTGCTGATGTCAAATGACCACAAGGATATTAACAACTGGACTTGGAGCCTGTCGGCTTCTGTTGGGTATATCTCCTTTACCAAGCTGGCTCTCTTCACTACTGCCACTGACCTTGCAAACAGCTCTGACAAAGGTCGGAATGGATTCATTGATCAGCTAGACCAAGCATATGACAGTCTGTGCCTTAATTGAATCCCAAAAGGAGGCAGACTGGGTTTTTATTACAGAGGCCAGCCGATAGCACTCATTAAAAGCTCCACAGACTGTGTGGTTTACTAATTAGTTTATTATACAGACACCTTGACGATGGGCAAAGTTGTCATTTTGCCCTTTATCGCACAGGGGATGTTGTTAAAAGTTTAATCAGCTAACACTGACCAACTTAGCTTGGCAGACTGTGGATGGTCATTACTGAGGTCACCCCTGCTGTAGCAATTCTGACAGGGTCACAGCATGAACTTACAATAAAGAGAGTGTTACATAAGGTAAGAGAGCACCTGAAAGGGACCCCAGAAAAGAGATGTGCTCTGCAGGGAGTAGGAAACAGATGGGCTGTTAGGACAAGTGAATCCTTTTAAAGTTTATCTTTGCCTGCCCTGTTTAACATATGCTTTCTGAAAAGATGGGGGCATATAACAATCACTTTGATATGTTCATCAAAAATAAGATTGGTAACAGGTTTGGGGGGGCAAATATAGGGGCACCTGATTAAGAATTATTTCTCTGTGTTTTATTTAAGTTTTCCATAGTTCCAGGGAAGAAAGCAAGATATTTCATGCTGTTTAAACTTGCCCTAGATAGGCCAAAGGAAAAGTCTTATTATAATCTAGTACTATTTTTCTTTTACTCAGAAGATCATTTTGAGCACTGCCCAGTTGTATAAGAAAATTCTCTAATTTACCAACTTTGTCTCATTTATTTCAGAAGTTCTTATTTTTCTAATGGGCTGATTTCTAAAATGTATATCTAAGGAAGATTTACTTTGTGTGACTAAGCAAGATTACACAGTGAATGAAGTATAAGTGAAGCCACCTTATGAATTTGGTGAAGACTTATTAGAGGAATATAATACAATTTCAAGTTAAAAAGTATTGAGGAATTCAAAATATAGGAAATGTATAAATAAATATATAAAATATTATTTTTATGTCCACTTTTTGACTCCCATAATGATCCTGTTCTGTTCTCAGTAGAATTGGCCATGCAGTCAATCTAATGCAATTATTAAATTAGCCTCCATAACATTTTTCAACCCATAGTTTTGATTTTTGGTTCATAATCATAATAAAATTGTACCATACAAAGTAACTGTTTATGCATTTTAATAGTAAATTTCAGCTCTCTGGATGATCTACTAAGATGCAGACAAACCAGTTTAGAAACTAGTATCTACATGTTCTCTATGTCTTGTCCTGGGATATTCAAATCTCTAAAGATCTGCATGAACCTGAACTTCAGACCCAGATTACACAATATACGAATTATGCTGATCCGGACATGATCCTTTGAAACTGAAGCTTTTCCTAGTATATCATCTTAAGTTTTTTAGCAACAGTTATCATATCTGTAATATTACCTGAAGGTTTTGTGATAGTAAATCCATATGGGTTAAATGAGATAAGAATGTGTTCAGACTGCACATTTATTTTTGATACAACAAATTTTAGTTTGATTCTGTCATGAAAAATATAGGCAACACTGAAAGCATCTGCCCTGGAGATTAAAATATAATTTAATAGACACATGATTACATTGAAGGAGGCTTTATGAAGAGAACTAAGAAATATTCTGTATTGTGTTCAAACCGCAGAAGGAATTTTAGTAAACACTGTGTATTATCCAAATTGGAATTGATCCAGGACTCCAGGCCTAATATTTAGGCTAACTATAGGGTTTGTATGAAGGAGGCATCTTCAGGGGTTCACACTTTATGGTAGTCCTGAGGAGGCTTCCCACGGAGACAGATTGTTCTGTCAAGCCCACACAAGCAAATGTTTCATCATTAACTCACTTTGTAACAAAAAATAAACTGTTCTAACAGTGGAATTTAAAAAGTATTGCTATCGTGCATGTTTTCCCCCACAAGTCATGAAGGAAATTATGAAAAACTTTTAGTAAGAAATCTGAAACTTCATCTTTTCAAAATATTTCATCATTAGCATGCTAGTTTCAAATACTTCCAAGACTTTATTCTATATAAAATTTTGGCAAATTTAACTATTGAAGATAAAAATCTTTAATTTTGTACATCAAAAGACAGCTTAAGGTAACTGAAAAGTCAGATTATAGGCCATGAAAAGATATTTGCAATACACAAAACTTACAAAGGCTCAATATCAATACTGTATAAGAAATACATAAAAATCATTAGAGTAAGGGAAAATACAAATGGAAGAATGAAGAGAGACAATGATAGAAATACTTTTAAGGGAAGCAGGAAGACATGGGACTAAATATATACGTATATAATATATATAACTATATAATAAACACAAGCATATATATATAATACATTACATATATAAAATAAGTCAAGACTTATTTGTGATCGGGGAGTGCAAATGAAGATAACAATGATATATCATTTTATATATATTTTGTTTAGCACAATTTTTAAATTCTGATAATACCAAAGGTAAAAGATGATGTGGATACATATAATTTCATATATTAGTTATACTTTGAAAATGGCTTGACATTACATATAATGGAATATTCACATACCCCTCAACCCAATAATCATTCTCCTAGGTATATATCCCTTAGAACTTTAGTTATGTGAGTTTCAGGAGACCTGCACAAGATTGTTCACATCCTGGATGCTACATTCATGACTGTCTATTTATTAAACTATAAATATATAAACCAACCAACACACAGATATACAAATAAAGTAGACTATATATATAGCCAATGATGGGAGTGTTAAAGGAAATAAGATTTTTGTCTAATTAAATTTGTGTATCTGTAGAATGAGGAAAAACAGAGAAAATCAAAAAAAAAATAAAATGCACATGCCCACAGTGAAGAAGAAACTAAAAATGAAATCATGAGGCAATAGATGCTGGAGCTTCCTGGGTGGGGATAAGAATTTTTGATCTTGGTAACCTAGGCAGTTGGCTTTTATTTCCACTCAGGGACAGGAGATAAATCCTTGGGGCCAGGTGAGACAGGGAGTTAGAATGAATACTACTGTATAAATCTATTACTTTCAAAGTATTATATGCTTTCTGTGAAAGAATGAACCGAAAACTCAGGTAGATATTTAAGAGAAGTCTAAGCCTGAATTCTGGGTAAGAAAAGAAAATTCCTGAGAAGCTTAACCAATGCCTTGATTCTCAAGACAGTTTGGAGTCTTCATTATCTGTATATCCTGGGAGTACTCATGTCAAAAATTAACATAAAAAAGGAATACATATGTCACTATGATTAACGATATTTGACAACACCCAGAATAGGAAACGATTTAAACCACAACTTGATCCTGTTATAATATAAAGATAATTTTTAAAATATATTATTATGATTAATACAAATAAAATATCTAAAACTATACACAAGCTATAAATAAAAGATAAGATACTATGAAATTGTTAAAGAGAGAAAAAGACTAGTTAAAACTATGGAAATAAAGAATATCCAGAACATCATTACTTAAATTTTTAAAATATTAATATAAATTAAAGTGCAATTAAACAAATGGACTGATATAGCTAAGGAAGGAATTAGTGAACTGGAATATAAGAATGAGTAAATTAAATAGAATGCAACTCAGAGACTAATGAAATAAAGAATATAGGAATGACATCAATAGATATAAGCAGTAGAAAAAAGAAGTCCAGCAGTTCTCTTTTTGTAGTTCCAAAAAAAGAAAATAAGGGCTTCCCTGGTGGCGCAGTTGTTGAGAGTCCGCCTGCAGAGAACACGGGTTCGTGCCCCGGTCTGGGAAGATCCCACATGCTGCGGAGCAGCCAGGCCCATGAGCCACGGCCACTGAGCCTGCGCGTCCGGAGCCTGTGCTCCGCAACGGGAGAGGCCACAACAGTGAGAGGCCAGCGTACCGCAAAAAAAAAAAAGAAAATAAGATTATGCATTATTTGAAGTATTAATGGATGTCAAAGCATCCACCATAAAACTGAAAATGAAAACAGATTTCCCAGAAAGAAAAAAAGAGACTAATTATTTTGTCCATTCAGACATTTTAAGTTGGTTTTTTTTTTGATGGTTATGACAATGAAACACACTTTAGAAAGCAAAAAAATTTGAGGTCCTAGATGCATGCAAGCAAACTTAACATGTAACATATTTTATTTATTTGTTTATTGTTTATCTCCCACACAGAATGCAAACAGTGTGAGAGCAGACCCTTTTGTCTCTTGTCCTCTTTTGTTCATTGTTTACTTAAAAGAATGTAACACAGATTGGCAATAAACATTTAAATAATGAATGAAAGAAAGCAAACAATAATATTGTTTTGTCATGAGCTAATATTCATTCAAAATGTAAACCAAATGTGTTTTTCCTTTCCTTAACCTATCATAGATTCTCAGTTATTTATGTATATATATATATATATATATATATGAACTATAAAGCACTTGGAAGAAAATATATGAGGTATCTTCTGTGATATTAGAGTATGAGGGATTTCATGAACATGACCAAAAATTCATTAACCAATTCTTAAGTGATCAGAATAATCCCCCCTTATTAACCAGCCTAGGCAGCTTCATGCTAGTACTGAACACTGTGCACAGTGGTCTCCAGAATCCCAAGTGGAGATCACAGCCTCAGACTTTTCTTCTGAATTTTCTGAAATATCCCTGAACTTTTCCTGGAGTGGAGATTGTAAAGATATGCCTTTCACCATTTCACTTTTTATCTCTTTCCCTTTCCCTGTTGTTTCTCAACTAAATATAATATGGCTATTAATAACTTTGTAGGAAAGGTCTTTCCCCAAGGTAAAACAGCAGTGACTCTTAGGATCGCCTGCCTTTCACTTGTTTAAAGCTTTCTAATGTTTTTATCTCTGGGTAGGTGATTCATGGGAAAAAATGGAAAGCTCTCAGCTCCTGTTAAACAAAGTGAAAGTTGGTGTTCAAAATACAGTAAATAAATTTTTAATTCTTTCAGTTATGTGGATAATATCATAGAAACAAAAAAGAAGTGAAACAGGAGGAAACAATGTAAAGCACATGGACAGAAAATAGATATTTATAGAGAATAATAGGCTGAAAACAAAATGGTGTGGCATTTTTGCAGTTTAAGTATAAATTTAATTTGTTTGATAAAGTAGATTAAATTCAACAAAATGTTACCCCTGAATTTTTATTTCTTATAAAGTTGCTATGTAACATTATTTTAACTGATATTCAGAATATTATGAACCTAAAGATTCAATTACTTACAGTATTGAAATAATCTTTCTGTAAAATTTACAAAGTGCTTTCACCAGCATCTCACTTGATCCTCCTAACAACCTCAGATAGGTGAAAATTTTAATTACCAGTCCAAGATACAAAAATTGAAGTTTAGCAAGTCAACTTGGATTATCATTCTGTTAATTTAAGCTTTTGGCAATTTTCTTTCTCTTATATGACCTCATGGTATTTGTAAAGAAAATGTTGTAATACAAAAACTGTCATGTCCCCAATGGATAAGATCAATTTAGTCTAGTATATCTCGATCATAAAAAGAGCTCATCTTGTGATGACATAGTTGTCCTTCCTGGTATTAAATTTCAAGTCTAAGTACATATACCTTAAAGCATTGGAGGCCATTGATTCTGGATGAATTGTCTGACAAAAAGATTTAGAGAAAGATTAGAATGAAGAAACAGTAATTTGGAGTCACAATTAAATGTGAGTGAAAAGTACACATCCTAATATCTTACTGGAAATTTAAAAGAAAATTATAAAACATGAATAAAGAGAAAAGAGGGCATTAAGAAAGAGGAAATGTTCAACAGTGTAAAATACAGTTGGTCCTTTGTATCCATGGGTTCCACATCAGTGGATTCAACAGACCTCAAATTGAAAATATTAAAAAAAATAATAAATTCCAGAAAGTTCCATAAAATAACACTTGAATTTGCTGCATGCTGGCAAGTCTTTACATAGCATTTATATTTTATTAGCTATTATAAGTAATCCAGAAATAAAGTATTCAAGAGGATGTGCATACACAATATGCAAATACTACACCATTTTATATAAAGGACTTGAGCATCTGTGAATTATGGTATCTGTAGGGATGGCGTAGGGAGTGAGGGCCCTGAGACCAATCCCCAGTGGATACTGAAGGATGACTGTACTCCTCCAAAAAATTCAGTGGGAGAGAAAACTGGATTATAATGTGCATATGATTTAAGATAATGCAAAGAAGATAGGCAAATATCATATAGCAAAGGTCCATATAGGGTATATAAAAGATTTTGGTTTGTTTCCACTTGATTGAGACATAATTTATATTCAGTTACCTGTGCCCATCTGAAGAATATATTTCAAAGTGTTTTGACAAGAGTATATAACACCTGCACATCAAGGATTTCTAAATTAATTCTAAAGAGCAACCGGAACCCATTAGGTTTAGCAATCAAACGTTATTGGAGGTCTCCGAGAAATTAATCAGTAAAGTTTGAGAATAAGTAGGCTATAACCCCCAGGAGTGTCTGCTATAACTCTTCGTACTTAGTAGTTCTTAGTTGTGATATATAGCCTAATAGAACAAATCCTTGATATGATAGCTGGCATATTATTACCAAAGTTTCTTAATTTCAACCCTGCATGAATTCAGAATTATGTGGTACATGTCAGTGATCAAACTCACATTATTTAGTCAATTTGTTTTGTAATACATGAATATTGATTATTTGGTCTACTAAAATTTGGGAGTACAATTCTCCTTTACATTGTAAATATTATCTTAAAGATAAGTCTGTACAACAATCAGTTATTGACATAGAAGGAACACTGAATTAAGTCAGGGAATCTATGTGTTGGCCTGTAAAGGAAAAACACTCCTGTTTCTTCTGTCTACTGTAGGGGAAGAAAAACTTTCCCTTGACCCCCTTAGGGCCCCTGGCTGGTCTGGAAATTAAACAAGACATTAACAGAAGAAAAGCATGCACATTTTATTGAATATTTACATATACATGGAACACTTCAAAGAGAATGAAGACCTTAAGAAGTGATCAGAGCAGGAAGATTTTATACCTTTTAGACAAAGAAACAATACATTTTTGAATAATTGACAAAACAAAGGTGTTTAGGCTACACAAGTAAACCGTGAAGAAATAAGAAGATAAGGGTTAGTTTAACAAGGTTTGTTTGTACAGATTTCTTGGTCCCAAATTCCCCATCTCTGGTGATAAGAATGTCTTCCTCCTCCTGGTACAGGGAGGCTACCTTCACATAAGAATTTTATGACTTGTTCCGGAAAAGAAGGGGAAGGGGAAGAGGTCAGAGTGTCCTTCCTGCTTCTGCATTTAAAAAAAAAAAAAAAAAAAAAAAAATCCTGTGGCTTCCCTGGTGGCGCAGTGGTTGAGAGTCCGCCTGCTGATGCAGGGCACATGGGTTCGTGTCCCGGTCCAGGAAGATCCCACATGCCGCAGGATTTTTTTTTTTTTTGCGGTACGCTGGCCTCTCACTGTTGTGGCGTCTCCCGTTGCGCAGCACAGGCTCCGGAAGCGCAGGCTCAGCGACCATGGCTCACGGGCCCAGCCGCTCCGCGGCATGTGGAATCTTCCCAGACCGGGGCACGAACCCATGTCCCTGCATCAGCAGGCGGACTCTCAACCACTGCGCCACCAGGGAAGCCCAGATATCTTTTCTGATATCTGATGTTCAGAGAAAAAAATCTGAGTTTCCAGCTGTGCCTTTAAAATTGCTTTATATTTTTCCAAGACAGAGATAATTTATTTCATTCAGTTGACAATAACAAGGGATTTTAATTTTTTGATGTGTTATTAGTGTTCAGGTTGACATTCATCAATGTACTATAATGTATTCATAATAAGTGTTTTCATTGTATGGCATAAATATTTTCATGACTTAGATAATAAAGAATCTCGGAGGAGAGTAGAAATGGGGCAAAAGCCCATGAAAGAAATCTGTGACAAGAAACAGTAAGAAGCTTCTAGGAAATTTGAAAGAGATATAGATGTAATATATTATGTTGAAAAGTACAAGCAAAGATAGAAGTTGAGACTCACAAAACAGGGAAAAAATTGGGGAAGAATAAATGGGAGAAACATAACACATGAGTTCAAAGATAAATATTGAAACTTCTTCTGAATTGAAAATATTATACAAAATATTTGCTTTAAACATTATCTTCTCTCCAAATTCTAAGAAAGTCATCTAACATCCTATTGATGGTAAGAAGGCAGATGGATGCTGAAAATAAAGCAAAATTCTGTAGTTTTTCAACATCCAAAAAATAACTAATAAGAAAATGTAGTTGAAGCAGCATAACGGTTAATAATAACCTGAACAAAAAGCAAAAAGTATACATATTAAATACATTTCTGTGTCCTTTAGGACACCAGATATTGTAAATCTACAAATATTCCTTCAATTGATCTATAATTTAGGTGCATTTTTATCAAAATCTTAAAGGGACTTCTTTTAAATGTGATAAGAGGATCAATTCAGAAAAATATACCCAAGGGATGTCACACACACACACACACACACACACACACACACACACACACACACAGAATTTAGAAGAGGAAAGAAATATGAATTGTCACACGTTGGCAATGCATTATAGTGCTATATAACTAAATGCTGTGATGCTGTCAAATTAAAAGGCAAACAAATCAGTGAAACTGAATAAAAAGACCGGAAATGGAGCATATCTTGTACGAGAACTTACTATGAGCAAAAGGTAGTATTTTTATGTTGGTTGGAAAACAATGGGATTTCCCACCCCCCAAAATATTATTTTGGAGTATTAATTTTTAATTTGGTGAAAAAGAATACTACATGACTTCGTAGCTCAAGATCCTCAAATTAATTTAAGCTATGTTAACTACCTAATTATAAAGAAAATAAACCTTAAGATTAGTAGAAAAATATAGGTGAGGCTTTATATTACCCTGTTTTTGGAAAATCGTTCACCAACCATGACCTATATTCTGAAGAAAAGTATTGCTAGATTTGAGAAAAATGACTTGCACACGCACACACACGAGCACACACACACACACACACACACACACTTTTTACCAGGCAGAAGAAAATTAGCACAAACAGCAAAGGGTGAAATAGCCTGCCACACCTTTCATTAGTAGAATGGGTCAATTCCTGGTTTTAATAACGTACTATGTTTTACAAGATGTTAACCTTTGGGAGAAGCTAGGTGACGTTTACTCAGGAACTCACTGTACTATTGTTGCAACTTCTTGTGAGTCAAACCATTTCAAGATAAAAAGTTTAAAAAATTACAACAGAAATTTAAAATTTTAAACATGCAACCATGAATTCATTATAGTATGTAAAATATATAGAAATGATTTCTGAATATTATCAAATATGCAAGTCAATGTCCAACTTTTCCCAAATGGCTCATATTATTTTTATGGTTGGTTTACCATAACTAGGAACAAAATACTGTCTGTGCATTGTATTTGGTTGCTATTTCTCTTAATTACATTTTAATCTGTACACTCTCTTTTTTTATTTTACGATTTGTTAGTTGAACAAACCAGGCTGTTGGTCCTGTAGTATCTCCTACTGACCCGCATGTTGATGGTATTCCTGTGGTGTCATTTAATATATTCTTCTGTCTTCCGTATTTCCTGTCTTCCTGTTAGAACTACAGGTTTGATCAGTTTCAGGTTCCGTTTTTGACAAGAATATTTCACAGGTGTTTATGTATTAGGATTCACATACATACATTTTCTTTGGGGGATGTGAGCAACTATTGATAATCATTGCCTAGACCCATTATTTCTTTAATGATTTCAACACAATAATATTTAAATACTCTCATTTCTTCTGTATGTATTAGCTAGAGTGTCTTTATAGAGAGAGCTTTCCTGTCATCCACTATTTGATTCCTTTGAAATAGGGTTCAGTAAGAAAATTAAAAAATGTATATTTGTTATGTTCATCCTGCTAACTCTGGGCTTAGTTTGTTCTTTTTTTCTAGTTTCTTGAGGTGTAAAGATGGGTTGTTTATTTGAGATCCTTCTTGTTCCTTAATGTAGGCATTTATCACTATAAACTTCCCTCTTAGAACTGCTTTCATGGCATCCCTTTAAATTTTTGCATGCTGTGTTCGTATTTTCATTTATTTCAAGATATTTTTTATTTCACTTTTGATTTCTTCTTTGACTCATTTGTTGTTCAGTAGTGTATCACTTAATGTCCACATATTTGTGAATTTTCCAGTTTTCCTCCCATTATTGATTTCTAGTTTCATACCTTTGTGGTCAGAAAAGATACTTGGTATGATTTCAATCATCTGAAGTTTTCAGACTTGTGACCTAACATATGATCTATCCTGGAGAATGTTCTATGTTCACTTGAGAAGAATGTGTATTCTGCTGCTGTTGGATGGAATGTGTCTGTTACAAAAAGTCGAGAAGGAAAATCATTGTGATTGATAAGAGAAATTCTAGACTAGACCTGCACTTCTATGGGTTATCCAACCAGTTTTTTGAACTTTGTATTTTTAGTGTAAAAGTGAAAGTCTTATATTACATTTTCCTTTTCAGCTCTAATGGTAAATATTTCCTAGGAAGATTTAATAACTCTTCTCTATATTACTAGTCAGTCCTTTTTAGAGTAAGAAAACTGGTTACATGACCTCTCCAGGTTATTTGTATCTATGCATTATTATTGATGTGCTTGTTGTTTTATTGTGTTTCATTAATTTACTGTTTTTTAAAAAAATGGCTTACATTTATGAGGTCAAAAATAAGTTAATATAACTATAAAGTAGTGATATTCTGAATTTTTATCTTTTAGATTTTTTAAAAAAATCTAATGTGCATTATAAGAAGAAAAACACAAAAATAAATGCAATTTATAAGAGTTATTCTTTCCTCATCATTCCTGGAAAGTCTCATCCAGTGACAAATATTTAGGACCACTTATTTTGATCATGGAGATGCTGACTCAACTCCATGCTAGTTCTGCTGGTAGAATGGAACAACTAAAGAGGTTATCAAGGCCACAGAAACTTTGTGATCTACCAATTCTTGTAAGTCCACTGAGACTCATTCGGTTCAGCTGCTCCTCGACACTATAAGAAAGAAAGAACTCATTTGAGGATCTCACAGATGAAGAAACCTTTTGTGGAATTTTCTGCCATTCTTTATTTGATACCAGACCATGGTGAGTGGAGCTGGATGGACTATATAATAAGGCACATGGCTTTCTGACAGAAACTTTCATAGAGAAAGAAAGCTACTGATGAAAGTCAGTGGATCGTGTGTGTGCACTAGTGAGCAGTTATGGGTTCATCGCGTTAGCAGTGACTGTAGGAGGAAGGACAACAGGGGAGCAGGCCACAAACCTGAACCACCTCTGTTCCTCTCCTGAAAGTGAAGAAAAGCATCAAAGGGAATGATTTGAAAATGACTGAATATCCAACAGAAAAGTACTGTATATTCTTTCTTTGGGTTACAGCCATGGTTTGCATTACAAAGTAAAAGCTTCTTAATATAACATTTATAAACGTCTTAGTCCTTGGTTATACATTGAAAAGTTGTGAAAAATATGTTTGTGTATTGGAAGTATTATAAGTTATGGATCAATTTATACCTTTTGTGATCTGAGATGGAAGGATCAAATCTTTAATTGCTACTTCTTGGCATTATTAATTTTTCCCCTTCACTACATTGGAAAGCTTTTTCCTCTCATAATCATACATAGCAAATGCCTAATAACTCTATAACTGAAAGCAGTTATAATACTTGTATTACCTGAAGAATGTACTTTTGGGGAAATTTTTATTTAAAGAACATTATATTATTTTTTTTAAATTAGGAATTCTAATCCTCTCATGGTATATGTTAAGTAAACATATTCCAAATAATAAGTAGCATTAATTAAATCATGGAATTTGCATAAACTAGCTAAGAATTTCTAATTTCCTAGTTGATAAAATGTGATGAAATATTTCTTTTTGAATTTCTCAAGATATAGCTTCTTAGATTCACTGAGGCTATGTTTGTGACACCACAAGTTTGAGTTCTCATTCAAAATTATTTTTCTAGCTTCAATTCACACAGTACAAATAAAAAGCTTCCAAACTGTTTCAACAGTTTTAACAAAGTAAATGTTTCTATTTTTCATGAAAATGGAACTAGAAACAATCTTCAGTACTTTGGACATCTTACTAAGTGCTTCATCCCACCTCCTCCACATCTCTGCCTCCTCAGTTGTTTCACTTCTAAAATATTTTGCATCTGTCATTTAAACATAGCTATAAGCTGCATAGGTCAGTTGTTTTTGGCTCAGCGTTCCAAATTCAGGTTTTGATCTTTACGTTTTCCTGGGGCAAATATCAGTACATATTTTCAGACAGAGTCCCCCATGACTTTGTTATAGGTAGTTGAGATTTATTTTAATTTCTTTTCTTAGCATAATCACAAGTGAAAAGACAGCATGTAGTAATTTACCAAAATGCCAGTGCTATGCCTTTGCTTCTGAACATGTTTTTTTTAGGTCACATGTGAGTTAAGATTGATAGAGATTTAATGGTCTAATTAATAAAAAGTTTTAGCATAGCTCTCCAATTATGTTAGCCTATGTAAATGTTTCAACCAGAAAATATGTACATAGCAACAAAATCTTTGTTGGGTAAACAGTAAGAAAATTTAGAGGAAAATAATATCTTTGGATTAGGTATAAGGTTAAACTGGAGTATTCTGACAGGGTTGGCATTTCAGATTTTATTCAGATGATCCAGTACAAGCACAGCAGAAAAATTCAGTACTTTAAATTCTGCATCCATGTTGCTCCTGACTAGCTAGTTGGAGCCAGAATAATTTAACCAAGAAGTATAATCTCCCCATACTCTTCCAACTGCACTGCATACACCAATGTTTAATCCAGTTTTTCAGAATAGAGAGTACAAATGAACTTGCTTTTGTAATTGCATTCTCTCAGTGATCATTAAATGTGTTTTATCTTTAACATGCTAAAATGCTGCGATACCACAAAAGAGTACTAACTCTCGAACTAACCGGTTACATCTGAGAAATCCTACAGATTTGTACTTTAAGGCTTCTTGCAAGAATGTGTTTTCAATATTATTTTCCAAGGTATATTGCAAAGTTTTATCAGGAGAAATCCAGAAACATTACTTAAGATTTTATATATGCTGTGAACCAGTATTCTGTATTTAGAAATTTTGATTGTCATTATCAAATAATATATAAGCAAGATTTCCCTACATTTAATTTTAAGTTCCAAAACCCAGGTTAGACATGAAGAATACTGAGCTGATCCAGAAAAAAAGAGACAAATTAAGAATGGAAAATATGCCTGATGATGAATACTATTGGGAGAAATGTAAACACTCCCCTGTATTGAATGAACATGAATCTGGATGGTAAAGATCAACTGTTTGATTTCCACAGAGTATATGAATTCATTAAACTAAACTACAAAGAATAAGTCAGAGTTTAGGACTGTGAAAGACACAAACCATTTAACAGATGGTTAAAACTAACCCAGATACCTAAGTTAATCAACAATACATTTCATGGAAACAGTAGCTATCTTTATATTTTCAGAGCAGCACAATGACTATAGTGCCACAGTTGTGTAAATAATATTTGTTGACTAGATGAATGAAAGAAAAACTGAACTAGATTATTACTGCTACTCTGATTGCTTCCCAGGTAAAGAAATTCCTCTCCCTACAGCACATGTCTGCACTTACCTTACTCCAGAAGCAGCCTGTACTGTGAATTCATTTTATCAACAACAGGACTACTTTAAAGCAGAGCAAGAAAGCAATCATGCTAGCTGGGCTGATTACAGGAACCACTTGACTTCTTGGGATACTGAAATTCTGTGCCTGGTTTTCTACTCTGTTTTTTGTTTCCTACTATTGCCTCTGTGTGTGTGTGTGTGTGTGTGTGTGTGTGTGTGTGTGTGTGTGGCTTCCTCTGAATAAATAAGTCTGGACTTGTGTATCTCTGCTCCAGTTCTCCCTGTGTCCTCTAGCTTAGACTCTTACAACCTGCCTTTGGTTTGTATACTCTGAGCTCACAACTCCTAACTTTTGATTAAGCATCTAAGTTGGCCTGAATCATTTTCCTCCACAAATTGTACACCTTTGAATTGAATGATGACAGGGTTTAGTCATCCTGGACCTGGATCCTCTCTATTTTGTCTAGCTTTGCTCGATGGCCTAAGTTCTGAGCTGACCCATCTATATGGAAAGAAAGTGACCCAATGTTCCCTAATGTATAGGAAAAGAATTGGACCTCTGGCTTTGATGCTGTCCCAGAATTCCCCAGCTGCCTCAGTTGCGCCTCCTCTACCAATTGCTACTAGCTCTCCATATGCTACTTTTGCCATACTTGATTCTGATAATAATTTTGAGAGTCGACCTGAAGTTCATAATGACAAGTCATTCTAAAATGGGGTAATACAGTATATGCATATGTATAAATCATCCCATGTAAATTGTTTTAAAATATTTATTTTTTAATAAATTCAAATGTATTACTACAGTTTCACTTGCAGGATCATGTAATTAATTGAGGGAGGGGAAAGTGGTTGATCCCTCTAGGGTTTATATAAATCTTAAGGTTTATTCATTGAAGCATTGATCTGGCACTTTCTCCCTCATACCCAAATGCTGTGAACTAGTTTAGGAATTAAGAGTATTAGATGTGAGGTGAATTTCCTTTTGGCTTTTATATTCATTCTGTGCTCTTTTCTTACCTCAGTGTATTAGTTTCCTATTGCCACTATAATGAATTATCACAAGTTTAGTGGCTGAAAACAACACAAATATTTCATCTTACACTTCTGAAGGTCAGTATCTCACAATGGTTCTCACTGGACTCAAATCAAGGTATCTATAGGGCTGAGTTCCTTTTGAACGTTCTACAGGAGAATCTGTTTCCTCTCCTTTTCCAGCTTCTAGAGGTTGCCTGCATTCCTTGGCTGTGGTCTTCCACCTTCAAAGCCTGCAACGGTGGGTTGAGTCTTCACATGACATCACTTGAAATTTGCTTCTTTCCTCACAACTCTCACTTTAACTCTTTTGCCTAACTCTTGCACATTTAAAGGAACCATGTGATTATACTGGGCCCACCAAGGTAATCCAGGATAATCTCCTTATTTTAAAGTCATCTGATTAGCAACCTAATTCCATTTGCAATCTTAATTCCTCCTACCCACGCAACATAGTATTCACAGATTTCAGGGATTCAGAAGTAAACATCTTTGGTGTGGAAGGAAGGCACTTCCTTCTGCCATATTCTACTTTGCATTGCAGCCAACCATACTTCTAAATTTCCCTTGAGAACTATTTCAATCTAGTTTCGCTACTAGTCAGCACTGAGAAGACGATTGAAGAGATTGAGATTGAAAACTAGAGGGAAACAGATATCCCTTGTTTGGGCAACATATCTAGCAGATACTGTTTTCCCTCCCATTCCATATTAGCATTCTCAGCAATTCTGTTCTCTTTGTTAAACATTTTTCTGGGTTAAATTTCATCTATTTAAAATTCCAAATTGTTTCTATTTTCCTGACTGACCCCTGACTGATGGAGTTCGTGGTACCTAGTGATTCTAGGGAACAGATCTGAAAGCTCTCTGAGAGAATGGAAGTTAGTTGCTTACTTGTTAGAGATCGAATGTAGTGAAGGCATTCTTACAAACAGAAAATAGGATAATAATTTTCAATGGTCTGCAGTGGTATAATAATTACATATACTATCACGTGTGTTTGCTTTTGGTGAAGAGGTGATTGAAGGAAAAACTTCAGAGAATTAGCAACTGTTGTACCTTATAATCGTATTGATAATAATGACAGCAAAACAGGATTCTTTGCCATTTTACTGGCATAGAAAATTTACTAAAAGTATATGATTTAAAAAAAAAAAAACCTAGAGACTTAAATTGCCCTTCAAGGCAAGGATAGGGAACCAAACTTCTTATACATGGATAGAATGAGCAAGTTGTAAATTGACTTCACAACCTGCCTAAATCACTCGTTTTAAGATTAGGGTATTAATTGGAAAGGAGAGGGACCCTAAGATGTGAGATGGCAAATCTTTGGCCAGACTTACATAAATATGAGAATATTGAATCTCAAAACTTCCCTTGTAGAATTTCCTAGCAAAGGGCTGCATATTCTCCTCAGGATCCACTCCTAATACTTATTGCTTCTAGATTCAGAGATTGAGATTATACCATGTCTAGGGAGATGTTATTAGGATAGCTTGAATGCCAAAATAATTGCAAAGTCTTGCTAATTTTTATGAGCAGGAAAATAAGAAGTATGTGCAGAAGTGGATTCTAAAGGCTGATTCAAGCAGTGCCAGGCTGAATATATCCATAAGTATGCACTTACGAGAGATTTTGCATAAGCTCACTAAAGTTGTAAAAAGTGGCTCTAACGGTCTGAATAAAATTTGAGTTCAATGGTAGCCTATATACTCAATTAGGTCAAAATGCCAGAACTTCCCTGACATTATGAGGAGAAAGGAATCAAAAGACCAAGAAGATAGTGATGCTGTCTGGATGTTCATGGTTTACCTTCTCATCTTCTCCCACTATAAACTCCTGCCAACTAGAGGACACAAAGGGCTCTCACTCACAAATGCATTGAGAAACACATTAATTTGGAAGTACCAGCAGCTTACAAAATTATTATTGATACTTTATATTATGGGGAAAAATATTTAAGTCTGGTTAGCAGAAACCTGCCTTGGATAACTTCAGTTGGAAGTAATTACCTGTCACTTGTTTTCCAGGCTTAAAGTAATTCATACTTGTGTTGAGAGACAGTTCTCCATGGGTCTCTCATTTTTGGCAATTCTTTTGAGGAGAGATATAAACAGCTTTTGTTTTAGACTATCTTTACACGGATGTTTACATAGAAAACAACTGTGGGAGTAGAGATAGTGCTTCCTTCTGGGGCGAGGACAGACCTGTTTTCTGATCAGAATAATAAAAATAACATCTTGTTCTGGAGCAAAGTTCTGGCAGGGTTCCTTGTGACTCATTATAAAAGACTGGATCTTCTTAAGCCTGGTGCTCTTTAACTGAGATGCAAATCCATTGCATGTACAGCATTTCCCTGGGTCATCAACCCACATGACTCTGTGAGAATTGTGGCCAAGGGAAACCAATGAAAACATGAAGCTCTCTATCTGCTGGGCTTGGATCTTTTGTCTCTGACCCAGAATACTCTTGCTTTGTGCCAGTATCTGTGAAACTGTGGCAGGTTAATCAGTTAGCCTGTAAACAGGATAAAACCTCAGATTCTTCACAGTTCTTGACAACCTGAAGTCCTGTGATTGAAATGGAGACTCACTTCCTTTAATGAGAAGGAGAGTTTTGTTATATACTACAAGTCTCCTTCCAATTACTTACAAGCCACCACCAAGGGCTTATGGTCGTAAGGTAATAAATGGAGTTTTTGTCCATGTGGTCCTTACAATGGGCCCAGTGGATTCTCAAACTACCTTATGCTTATTTTTTTCCAGTCCATGAATGCCCCTTTTGGATAGGCATTTGGCAACTAGCAGAATCTCCACATTTGTCCCCTGATGTGGCAGTCAGGCTATGGATGTCAAGAAAGACTAAGGGTAAGCTCCTACCATAGAATCCCATTATCAAACAGCAAACAAAATGTGCCACATTCCTAAGAGAATTTCAGAATTTAGTACCACTAAAACAGACTTGAAAGACACAGAAGTGGAGATTTCATCACATTAGCACTTAAGCTGTTTTTCAGAGTTATAAAAGCAAAATAGATCTTTCATAATGGTTGAAGATTAGTGTAAACTTAACTAGGAAGGTGATTGATTTATTGGAGCAAACTCATTTCTCCATCCATTTAACAAGTACTTTTAAAAAACATTTGTTAAGTAGGATCGAAAGAAGCTTCTGTTCAACTGATAGGGTCAACATTGTACCTTCTGTGGCTACTTAGTGCTTTACCCAAATTCCTGCTCCCTGACATAGTACTATTTGGATATTTGCATGTAGCTAAATGTACATCTGTTATGGGTTGGATTATGTCTTCCAAAAAAGATATTTTGAATTCCTAACCCCCAGCACATCAGAATGGGATCTTATTTGGAAATAGGCTCATTAGAGGTGTAATTAGTTAAAATGAGGGTATACCAGAGTCAGGTGGGCCCCTAATCCAATATGATTGGCATCCTTACAAGAGGATGGCCATTGCAGATGCAGAGACACAGGGAGAGCTCCGTGTGAAGATGAAGGCCAAGATTGGATGCATCCACAAGCCAAGGAATATGAAAGATTGCCTGCCATCACTAGTTTGCGGTACTTTGTTATGGCAGCCTAGGAAATTAACACGTCTCACAGAACTTCATACTGACTTACTATTTTGATGAGATCATGCTGATGAGTCCTGGTGAGCAGGATATAGCAAGTACTCTAGATGCTTTAATAAGACACTTGTGTGACAGAATTTGGCAATAAAGCCCAAAATGTTTTCATAGATGTCCACTTTGATGAGGTTTCTGGTGAAGTGATTTGAATAAGGTGCACCTTAAAAGTTGACTGATACAGAAAATGTTGCAAGAAAATAGAATTTACCCAAGAATTAGAGAAAACATGAGTAACAGCAAAGAAAAGGAATCATTTATCTTATTTTTACAAGTGTTATTGTTTTTTAGAATAGAGTTGTTTTCATACATTTATTATATTTCTCCAACTACATAAAGAGACTTATACCTCTAAGATGTGGACTGCACCTTCCTCTTTGCTAATAAACAGTATTGAATATATGCTTGGTGTTTAACTTTATAGATTCAACAAGTATTTGAATGTCTCAAGGTTTTATAATATGCACATAAGTAATTAATCCCTGTTGAAGGGTCATTTTGTACTCTCAGGGTTTAAAGATATTGAAATTGAAATTCTGTAAAAGGATTTCAAAATTTATGTAATCAAGCATGATACTTCTATGAAAGGCCTGATGGAAGGCTCAAGCAAAATACTGAAAGCCACCATCAAATCTAAAAAGTTGTGTCTGAGAAGAGTTTTGGACTCAGAGCTAAAAAGATAGTATTTATCCCAGGATGGTGTCTTTGCCTCTTGTTATAGCCTAAAAGCAGCATTTAAAATCCTCAGTAGGTATGTTAGGGGTCACACTTTCTCTGACTCTCCTGAGAGCCGGGTGACCCCCTGACCCTGAAAGACGCACTATACTGATTAGGAACAGAAGTGGTTTTTTTTTTTTTTGAAGAAAGAAATAAGCTGTTGGTTCTTTTGGAATCCTCATTGTATCTTTCCTGGAGCAAAGCTAGATCAGATTTTAAGAAATCTATAGCCCTGTGATTCTATTATTTAAATCCCAATTATAAAGGTAGAATAGATTAGGTAGAGAAATGTCATTCCCCACCCAAGGCTACGTTCAAAACCCCTGTCTCTGGTGGAATTGGAACACAAGCCTCCCTCAGAGTATTAACAGTCACACTTCCTATTCGTCATACTCTTTACTCACCTAAAACAGTCCTTTTTCATATTTAAATAATACATATATTTTAAAGGGTAAAAGCTACTATTGTATCATCTCATTTTCCACGTCTTGTAAGCTGTGCTAAAAGCAGGTGTGCCAGTGTGACTACGTGGCCGTCCCATATTGAGAAGCCATATATTTCACAGTTAAGCTCTACACACAGAAATAAACAGCCATATGGCAAACAAACTTACTTTTTACTGCTTCATTTTATTTGTTTCAAAATAGTGCAATGCCACAAATCCTGAATATTAACAACGCTCCATCTGGAGGAATGTAAGTTTTGGAGCCCCGAACCAGCATGTTAGCATTCCCACAAAACTTCAGAACTTCAGTTGACTCCAAACTTGGAACAGGCTTTATGTCAACCCAGCATGTCTTCCTAATGTTATGCTAGTGACTCAATTAAAAATGTTTACAAAATGGGAAAATTCATAATTCTGGAAATATGTTTAAACGTTGGTCCCCTTGCATACAGTTCTAATAGGTTACATTACACTGTTTATTAATAAATAGCATTATAAATTTAGGTAGTTTTATTTATCCCTATTTTGCAATGAGAAAAAGGAAAGTGTAGAGGATTCTGTGAATATGTCTGATCTGCACTTAGAATCCTAGCTGTTTAGACTAGAAATAAGTGACTTATGCTTCCTTTGCTAGTTCAACAAAAGCTTTATTTACATTTATTTGTATTTTCTAGGCAGAGTTCAAGAGAAGAAATGAACAGAAGATGAGTCCTGAATTCAAGACACTTTAATTAATATAAATATCTATAATAGACTGCAATGGAACTGAAGGTCTGTTAGATATCTGCTTTATTTGATGAGAAGTTAAAGGCCCTAATTGAAAGTGATGCCTTTCCTGACCATTAGGAAGCTGCAGAATTTGGATGGTGAAATCAGAAAAATAAATAACAATCAAATGAAATTCAGGGTTATATGTTTATGAAAAGTCCTAGTATATCATTGGGGATTTTTTGTTTGTTTTTGATTTGTTTGTTTTCCTTTAAACCATATTAAAGATATTTAATTGTAAAGTGTCATCAAAACATGCATAGATGCATACACACAGTTTAATAAACATTTGTAATAAACACTTAACATAGGTAAAAACTAAGTAAATAAAACATTGGCAGCAGTGCAGAAGACCCTCGTATGTTATTTTGTGATCACAACCTCTTTCTCCCTAACTCAGAAGGAAAAATTAAACTTACTTATCATTATTTTCTTGTTCCTGTTTTTTTTTTTCTTAAAAAAAGAGCTTTTTTCTCACTTATATATCTATCACTAAATGAGGAGTTTGATTAAGGGATCAGAAAACACTTTTCTATGTAGGCCAGAGAGTAAGTATTTTAGTCTTTGTGGGCCATAGGGGTCTCTGTAGCAACTACTCAACACTGTGATTATAGTACAAAAAGAACCACATATAATGTGTAAAAGAAGGAGCATGTCTGTGTTACAATAAAACAATTTACAAAAACAGATGTTAGACCAGATTTGACCCATAGACCATAGTTTCAGGCTCCTGGTTTGGTTTTTCCTGCTTCTGAACTTTATGTAAACAGAATCATAGTTAATTATGTTTGGTTTTTAGCTTTTTGTTTTTCTCCTCAACTTTGTGTTTGTAGAGTACATACACCGAAGCTATAGTCTGTTCATTTTCATTGTTGTTTAATATTCTATTACATGAATTTTTCATAATTCATTTTTCCATTCTACTCTTGATGAACATTTGAATTGTTTTAAGTTTTTGGCTATTACAATGCTGCTATGAATATTCTAGTACATGGATCCAGGTGCACATGTAAATGAATTTTACAAGTATACATCCTTATGGATGTAATTGGGCTATAGGGGATGCATGACTTCAAATGTACCAGTTAGTGCCAATCTATTTCCAAAGTGGTAGAATCGACTGACACTATCACCAGAATGGCATATGAGTTTCAGTTATTCTCTGTCTTTATATATATTCAATTTCTGATAGATGTTCCATGTGTACTTGGAAATAAAGTTTGCATAATATACCTTTTTTAATCGCCTTACTTTCATTCATTTTGTATTTTATTTGTCTCTTGGAGGCAGCATATAGTTGGCGTGGTTCTCCCAATATGACAGTGCTTGTCAGTAAACTAAAACATTTAGGCAATTTACACTGAATGTAATCATTACTGAAATTGTGGATTTAAACAACTGTCCTATGTAAAAATGTCTCCCAAGTTTTGCTTGTTTGTTTAAATAAGTCTGTCTGTTTGTATAAACTTTAGTTTCTTTCATCAGTGTCTTATAGTTTTCTGCATACAGGTCTTTTATCTGCTTAGGTAGGTTTATTCCCAGGTATTTTATTCTTGTTGTTACAGTGGTAAATGAGAGTGTTTTCTTAATTTCTCCTTCAGATACTTTGTCATTAGTGTATAGGAATGCAAGAGGTTTCTGTACATTAACTTTGTATCCTGCTACTATACCAAATTCATTGATTAGCTCTAGTAGTTTTCTGGTAGCATCTTTAGGATTCTTTATGTATGTATCATGTCATCTGCAAACAGTGACAGTTTTACTTCTTCTTTTGCAATTTGGATTCCTTTTATTTCTTTTTTTTCTCTGATTGCTATGACTATTATTCCAAAACTATGTTGAATAATAATGGTGAGAGTGGGAAACCTTGTCTTGTCCCTGATCCTAGTGGAAATGCTTTCAGTTTTTCACCATTGAGAAGGATGTTGGCTGTAGGTTTGTCATATATGGTCTTTATTATGTTTAGGTAAGTTCCCTCTATGCCTACTTTCTGGAGGGTTTTTATCATAAATGGGTGTTGAATTCTGTCAAAAGCTTTTTCTGCATCTATTGAGATGCTCATATGGTTTTTCTCCTTCAATTTGTTAATATCGTTAATCACATTGATTTGCATATATTGAAGAATCCTTGCATTCCTGGGATAAACCCCACTTGATCATGATGTATGATCCTTGTAATGTGCTGCTGGATTCTGTTTGCTAGTATTTTGTTAAGGATTTTTGCATCTATGTTCGTCAGTGATATTGGCCTGTAGTTTTCTTTTTTTGTGACATCTTTGTCTGGTGTTGGTATCAGGGTGATGGTGGCCTCATAGAACGAGTTTGGGAGTGTTCCTCCCTTTTCTGTAGTTTGGAATAGTTTGAGAAGGATAGGTTTTAGCTCTTCCCTAAATGCTTGATAGAATTCGCCTGTGAAGCCATCTGGTCCTGGGCTTTTGTTGGAGGATTTTTAAACACAGTTTCAATTTCAGTGCTTGTGATTTTTCTGTTCATATTTTCTATTTCTTCCTGGTTCAGTCTCAGAAGGTTGTGCTTTTCTAAGAATTTGTCCGTTTCTTCAGGCTTGTCCATTTTATTGGCATATAGTTGCTTGTAGTAATCTCTCATGATCCTTTGTATTTCTGCAGTGTCAGTTGTTACTTCTCCTTTTTCATTTCTAATTCTGTTGAGTTGAGTCTTCTCCCTTTTTTTCTTGATGAGTCTGGCTAGTGGTTTATCAATTTTGTTTATCTTCTCAAAGAAGCAGCTATTAGTTTTATTGATCTTTGCTATCGTTTCTTCATTTCTTTTTCATTTATTTCTGATCTAATCTTTATGATTTCTTTCCTTCTGCTAACTTTTGGGGGCTTTTGTTCTTCTTTCTCTAATTGCATTAAGTGTAAGGTTAGGTTGTTTATTTGAGATATTTCTTGTTTTTTGAGGTAGGATTGTATTGCTATACACTTCACTCTTAGAACTGCTTTTGCTGCATCCCATAGGTTTGGTGTCATCATGTTTTCATTGTCATTTGTTTCTAAGTATTTATTGATTTCCTCTTTGATTTCTTCAGTGATCTCTTGGTTATTAAGTAGTGTATTGTTTAGCCTCCATGTGTTTGTATTTTTTACAGTTCTTTTCCTGTAATTGATAGTCTTATAGTGTCATGGCCAGAAAAGATACTTGATATGATTTCAATTTTCCTAAATTTACCAAAGCTTGATTTGTGACCCAAGATATGATCTATCTTGGAGAATGTTCCATGAGCAGTTGAGAAGAAAGTGTATTCTGTTGTTTTTGGATGGAATGTCCTATAAATATCATTAATTCCATCTTGTTTAATTTGTCATTTAAAGCTTGTGTTTCCTTATTTATTTTCATTTTGGGTGATCTGTCCATTGATGAAAGTGAGGTGTTAAAGTCCCTTACTATTACTGTGTTACTGTCGATTTCCCCTTTTATGGCTGTTAACATTTGCCTTATGTTTTGAGGTGCTCCTACGTTGGGTGCATAAATATTTACAGTTGTTGTATCTTCTTCTTGGATTGATCCCTTGATCATTATGTAGTGTCCTTCTTTGTCTCTTGTAATAGTCTTTATTTTAAAGTCTATTTTGTCTGATATGAGAATTGCTACTCCAGCTTTCTTTTGATTTCCATTTGCATGGAATATCTTTTTCCACCCCCTCACTTTCAGTCTGTATGTGCCCCTAGGTCTGAAGTGGGTCTCGTGTAGACAGCATATATATGGTTCCATTCAGCCAATCTATGTCTTTTGGTGGGAGCATTTAATTCATTTACATTTAAGGTAATTATCGATATGTATGTTCCTATTACTCTTTTCTTAATTGATTTGGGTTTGTTTTTGTAGGTCTTTTCGTTCTCTTGTTTCCTGCCTAGAGAAGTTCCATTAGCATTTTTTGTGAATCTGGTTTGGTGGTACTGAATTCTCTTAGCTTTTGCTTGTCTGTAAAGGTTTTAATTTCTCGGTCGAATGTGATTGAGATCTTTGCCAGGTAGAGTAATCTTTGTTGTGGGTTTTTCCCTTTCATCACTTTAAATATGTCCTGCCACTCTCTTCTGGCTTGCAGAGTTTCTGCTGAAAGATCGCTGTTAACCTTATGGGGATTCACTTTTATGTTATTTGTTGCTTTTCCCTTGCTGCTTTTAATATTTTTTCTTTGTATTTTATTTTTATGAGTTTGATTAATATGTGTGTTGGCATGTTTCTCCTTGGATTTATCCTGTGTGGTGCTCTCTGCACTTCTTGGAGTTGACTATTTCCTTTCCCATGTTAGGGAAATTTTCAACTGTAATCTCTTCAAATATTTTCTCAGCCCCTTTCTTTTTCTCTTCTTGTTCTGGGACCCCTATAATTTGAATGTTGGTGCATTTAATGTTGTCCCAGAGGTCTCTGAGACTGTCCTCAATTCTTTTCATTCTTTTTTCTTTATTCTGCTCTGTGGTAGTTATTTCCACTTTGTTATCTTTCAGGTCACTTATCCCTTCTTCTGCATCAGTTATTCTGCTATTACTTCCTTCTCTAGAAGGTTTAATTTTATTCAGTGTGTTGTTTATCATTGTTTATTTGCTCTTTAGTTCTTCTAGGTCCTTGTTAAATGTTACTTGCATTTTCTCCATTCTATTTCCAAGATTTTGGATCATCTTTACTATCATTACTCTGAATTCTGTTTCAGGTAGACTGCCTATTTCCTCTTCATTTGTTTGGTCTGGTGGGTTTTTACCTTGCTCCTTCATCTGCTGCATATTTCTCTGTCTTCTCATTTTGCTAACTTACTGTGTTTGGGGTCTCCTTTTTGCAGTTAGCAGGTTCGTAGTTCCCATTGTTTTTGATGTCTAACCCCAGTGGGTAAGGTTGGTTCAGTGGGTGTACACTTCCTGGTGGAGGGGGCTGGTGCCTGTGTTCTAATGGATGAGGCTGGCTCTTGTGTTTCTGGAGGGCAGGACCCTCCTTCACAGCTCTTTCCCAGAGGTGCCTGTCCCTATTCTTCTGTCTCTGTTTTTTCTTTTTTCTCTTGCCCTACCCAGGTACGAGGGGAGTTTCTTGCCTTTTCGGAAGTCTGAGGTCTTCTGCCAGCATTCAGTAGGTGTTCTGTAGGAGTTGTTCCACATGTAGTTGTAGTTTTGATGTATTTGTGGGGAGGAAGATGATCTCCACATCTTACTCCTACACCATCTTGAAGGTCGTTATTCTCTGAGAATTTTAAATGTCTTATCTCATTTTATCTTAGCATAAATCCTAGAAATAATATTCGTAAATTGATATTACTGCTTTCTCACTTTAAAGATGAGAAAACTAAGATATTGATATTAAATAACATGTTCGGTGTCACATAACTGTGAAACCAAGATTTTAAACCATGTAGTAAAAGGTGTGAATGAAAAATAAAGATATAAGCAGTCTGAGAACGTTATTTTCATCTGATGATTTTCTACAATATTTGACTGTAGGTATGATACTATCAGATAATTTTATCTAGGTCTTAAACTACTGAAAAGAGGGAACATCAGAAATGTGTTTGTTAATTAGCTCTGGGATTTGAAACATTCTGAAATATAAACCTAGAATTTTAATAAAATGAAAAAAATTTTAAATAATAGATAAAAGAAATAAAGTTAATGCCTCGAATTTACTCAATGAAAAAATAAAAATTTCCTCATCACAAAATGAACAAAGATTTTATGAAATAAAAAGTCTGTTGGATATACCCATTTAATCTCCATCACTTTGCCAATTTTTCTCCTTCCATCACAATCATGTGCATACAAAATTGTGAAAGAAATAAAGACATAAGTCCAGGATGCTTTCATCCTGTATAAGGAAAGAAACTATTAAAAACCTATAATTAAAAGAAATTTCAGACAAATTCACCACAGATGGGGCTAGATTAAAGAGGGACATCCATTATAGGTGCACAAATGATCTTGCTCCTTTTAGGAAAAAATCAAATATACCTAAACCCCACTAATTCCCTGGGTTTAAAGAGCTAGTAAACTGTGCATAGATGTGTCAGGACTGGATCATACATGTCAAAATTTCTTTGGCAGAATGGGAGAGGTAAAAAGTAAGAAATTATAGATAATTGAATGAATGAAGATAGCTATTAAAGCATCCAAGGTACAAAATTATAAAACCAGTCTTGAAATATGAATGAATAATTTAAAAATGACCATATAAATTGTATTAATAGGAGGATGTATTGCCATTAGATATATAACTCTTGAAAAAGCATTGAACGATTTAGGCAAAAAGTTGGAAAAGTTTAAGTTATCCTTAGAAGACAGCAAAATAAGGTGGCCTCTATATAACAGGATTAGTAAAATAGAATGAGCTGAAAAGAAAGCAAAAGTTTAAAATTTTAAAAATGTAGTTACAAAATATGAGAAACATATTTGGCTTTTGCTGCTGCTACATTTGTTCTGGCCCCTTAAAGACATCAATTAGCACATATAGTTACTATGTTCTCTTTCCTCTATAGCCATTTACTCCCATTTACATTTACTCCCATTTATTCTTTTTCCTGGTCATTTTCACCTGTGACCTTGGATGAGATCTCAAGTTCATCCTTTATATTACTTATCTTATTAATATTATAAAATTTTAATTTTTCTTTTTACAGCTCCTAATATAGATTTCAATTCTACTGTATCTTTACTCTCTTTGCAATCTTGCTTCATCTTATTTAAATCCCTTTTCATTTCACACAATTGCCTAATTTATCTTTATGAATTATGTTGCTGTAGCAGAGTCTATGTCTTCCTACACACTTTCCGGGTGTCAAACATTTTTGTGAAATTTTCTTGTATATCACACAGCAGCTATATTTCAAAGCAGTATTATTCCTCCCATTCTTCTAGATGCTGAAAATTGTGGCAAGGATTTACTTGGCCTTCATTTTTTTGTTGTTTTTGATGGGAAGTTCTTTTCTTGTCCAGTATTAGTCAACATGCATGATGCATGGTTTGCCTTATCTACTGACCTTCTGTGCAGATCTAATCCTCTTCTCAGATCATCCTCTGGAGAGCAGGTCGATATGCACAGATCTCAGACCACTTCCAGTCTTGCAGAAGACTTCCACTTAGAAAACCTCTTCTATAATGAGGGGGTTCTTTTTTCAATCTTTGATGTCTGTTTCTGTTTTAAACTGATTTGATTAAATATACAAAAAGCTAAAACTTCCTTTAGACTCTTATCTTTCTCTCTGCTTCAATGAACTTTCAACTTCCAGAATATCACTTCTTTTAAAGACATGTTTTACAATTTGTAGTCTCTGCTGGAATACGAAAAATTGGTGGCATGGGCCACTCTTCTGACCAACCCTCAGACTGACATTTTAATAACAGAAATAAGTTTTAAACTAGATAGACATAGAAGAATTTCAATAGAAGTTAGTTTTTACTTTCCCTCCAAATTATATATATAAGCCAACTCCAGATCCACTAAATCAGAATCAAAACTGTCAGGGGTGGAGTGATATGTATATCACTGACATATATTACTGCGATATTGATCTCAGCTTTTGGTAAAGGACCATATGATAACTATCTGGTTTTCCAGTTGATATAAGCCCTGATTTTCTGAAAAAAATGGAGAAAACAAGAGATGTATACTCTTTCCCTAGTTTACTAAGAAAAAAAAAAAAACAACAGTGAAAAAACAGCGGGAGAGGTATACTTTTTCCCAGAGGATTTTGTGTTCCATGAGAAGAAACGAATAAATGATGACTTGTCAGTGTCAAAGTTCACTTTTCTCTGTTTGGCTCCATTTTTCTTAATTAGTTGTGATTCTTAACTATATTTTGATGCTACATTTTCTATAAATCTTAGTATGAAGTATGATTTTGAGTTCTGTCCCTCTTTTGATTAGAATTAGTTTTAATAAAAGCTGGAAGACTGTATCAAGAGCTTCTAGATATATGACAGCAAACCAGAATTTCTGAAAATTATTTTTAATGGCACTTAGAGTTATATTGCAGTTGTTTGAAAAATTCACTTAAAGCAACATATATTTTTATTTATGTAATAAAAAGGAATTTATTTCCATTTAAATTTTATTTCACTTTTACCCAAATTGCATACTTACATGAGCTTAAACATTTTAAAATTATTCTGATAGATACACGTTTTTCACATAAGGGTATGCTGCTTCTTTAATGTTAATGGCATTACCAGATAATCTCAGATTCATTCTTTCCTTATTTCTCATTAAAGCACTAAAAAATATTGGTTGTGCTACAAATTATTTGAGTCTCCAGCATATACCTAGGGCTGTCTCACTTTATATTTTCAGGTAAGAAGCACAAATGCTAACCAAAATGCAAAATTTCTTTAATTTCCTGCCAAAATTTAGGTTCTGTTTTTGCCAAAGTAGAAGAAAACACATTATACAGGATATTCCTCTCTGGGTGTTAGTTCTCCTGCCAGTTTCACTTTAGCATCATAGAGCTGAGACAGCAGATGGACCCCTCACGTTAACACTTGGAATCAAAAGATGTTTAGAGGACTGTGGCAATAAGTGCAATTCCTTATTGAGAAATTATAAAGAAAGGAAAAAGGAAAGTAGTCTATTAAACTGCGCAACTTAACAGCAAATTTGAATCAGTCAGTAAGTATTTTCTTTTATATGTGTTTCTGATACTGGATTTGAGATAAAAAGTCTGCTTCTCAAATCCAATAGTCAATTCTCAGACCACACCTTGTCAGCATTTAGCACAGCTGGGTACTCTTCCTTCTAAAAACCTTTCTTCCCATTTATATACACTACGCATGAAGTTTTTCTAATTTTTTTCTTCCTACCTCAGTAGTTGCTACTTTGCAGTATCTGGAACTTTCTCATCTTTATAAGTTCCAAATTTTGGAATTCCCTAGGGCTCAGGTTTCAGACTTCTTTGTTTTCCTAAGTGATATAATTTGTCCCCATGACTTTAAGAGCCACTTCTATGCTGAGGACCCCAAAATTTATATGTTTAGTTCAAACATCTTATATGAACAACGGATTTGAATTTTTAAAATATGTTTAAAGACTCTGTTGAGTCTTTCAAAAGTATGACTTCAAAATTTCTACTTTCTATAACCCGATCTATCTCTTTGTTTTTTATATCAATAAGTGGCACCAGGTTCCATTTCCACTCATGAAGGAATAAATCCTTCCTACCCCATTGTAAACAAGTAGAAAACTTGACAAATTATATGAAATGACTGTTTCTAGACACTGAACAAGAGGTAGTTACTTCAATGGGGGAAAGCCTTCAAAATGTGTACATATATCAAATCATCACATTGTATACTTTAAATATCTTAGAATTGTATTTGTCAATTATACCTCAAAAAACTGGGGGAAAAAGAGAGTGAGATAGTAGAGCAGTGTGTAGAAGTTAGCATCAAACATGGTCCTCAATGATTCTTTTCTTCTTTTACTCACAATCTGATATATTTGGCTCTCACATTGAATAGAACTGACTTAGGCAACCAATGAGATTTTGTAGAAATTATGGTGTGTGACTTCTAAGTCTAAGTCAAAAAGAAGTTGTGATTCCTACCTTGCTCCCTTTTGGAAAATTTTATCTGAGAGAAGTCAGGTAAAAACATATGAAGATATTCCAGGATCCCAAGTAGGTGCATGTGGTGACAATCTGAAATCTCCTGATAGCCATATGCATGATCCAAGTTGGAATCAGACTCTCCACTCCCGGTTGAGCTTCCAGATAACCAGTCTAAAACAACATATTGACTACAACCTCATGAGTGACCCTGAGCTAAATCCACCTAGAGGGGTGATTGCTTTATTCTTGACTGACCCAAAAAATGTGCAAAATAATAAATTTTTTATTGTTTTCAGTTGCTACATTTGAGGATAATATCTTATCAATAAATAACTAATACAGATCTAGAAAACCTGTATGTGGAGAGTTGTTCTAACAAATAACTAAGATGGGGAGGAGTTTAAATTCAGACGATGAGCTGAAGATGAAAGAACTCTTCTGAGAGAGTTAGTACCTTGACCAGAAGGCTGATGGACTTTGAAGAGGCTGTCAGAGGGGGCTTAAAGGAAAGTGATGAAAATTCTTTAAAACTAGAGGAATGGGAAAACATTACTTTAGTTGAAGAAAATTTACCAACATAGTCATTTGCAGTAACGTGTAAAATAGAAAATGTACCTAATTAACTGGATGATTAAATTAAGAAAATTTCCACACAAAGTGTTGATGATGTCATCTGGTTTCTCCTTGCTCCTTCACCAAAAAGGTGAAGTTTGCTATACATAGTTACCAAACCACTTCCCAGTATACACACAAGCTTGATCTAGTGTAGCTCTGCTGATCTCTATTCTCACAATCCACTGTTTAGTACTTTTTTCCTTTTTAATATTATAAGGGATGGAGGGAGAGTGAGTGGTATAGTATTATATGAATGGAATTATATAGTTGTAAATATATATTTCAATTCTTATGGCAACCAATAATTTTTAAATAGATATAACACTGATATGCTAAAAAATAAGAGGAAATGGAATCATATATAATGCTCAATTAAACTAGAAAAGCAGGACAGGGGAATATAAAAAAGAAACAAAGAACAAATGCAACAAATAGAAAACTGTAACACCAAAGAAATGAAGTACTTAGGTTTAAATCTAACAAAACATGTGCAAATCTATAAAAGGAAAACTACAAAACTCTGATGAAAGAAATCATAGAATATCTAAATAGATACATATTCTGTGTTCATGTATAAGAAGACTCAAAATTGTCAAAATGCCACTTCTTTCCAAATCGATCTATACATTCAGCGTAATAATAATAAAAATACCAGTGTATCATTTTGTGCATATCCACAAACTGATTTTAAAATTTGCGTGGAAAGATTAAAGACCCAGAATAGCCAACACAATCTTGAAGAAAAAAAATAATTTCAGAGTAATGACACTTCCTGACATCAAGAATAACTATAAAGATAAGGTAATCAATACAGTATAAAATGGCAAAAGAGTAGAAAAGTAGATTAATGGAACAGAATAAAGAGCATAGAAATATAGGCAACTCACACAATATTCAATAGACTCTAACAAATACAGGCAACTTGTCTTTGAAAAAGGAGAAAAGGAAATTGAACACAGAAAGCCTAGTCTTCTCAACAAATGGCTCTGGAACAACTGGACACTCACATGCAAATAAGAATGGATCTAGACGGAGACAACACCTTTCACAAAAATTAATTCAAATGTGTCATAGTTCAAAACTTAAAACATGTGACTCTAAAGATTCTAGAAAATAACATAGGAGAAAAGCTAGGTGACCTTCGGTTTAGGGATGACATTTTAGATACAACATCAGAAGCATGATCCATGTAAGACAAAATTGGTAAGTTGGACTCATTAAAATTAAAAAAAAAGAAAAGCAAACCTCTTCTGCAAAAGTCTCTATTAAGATAATGAAAAGACAAGCCACATCCTGAGAGGATATTAGAAAATCACATATATGATAAAGGATTGGCATTCAAAATATACAAAGAACTTTTAAACTCAACAATCCGAAAAAAAGCAACCCAATGAAAAAATAGGCAAAAGATCTGAACAGACACCTCCTCGAAACAGATATACAATTGGCAAATAAGCATATGAAAAGATACCATATGTCATTAGGGAATTGCAAATTAATACAACAATGAGATACCATTATACACCTATTCAAATGGTGAAAATCCAAAACACTGACAATACCAAATACTGGTGAGGGTGTGGAAAAATCAGAACTCTAATTCATTGCTAGTGGTAATACAAAAAGGTACAACCTCTTTACAATACAATTTTGCAGTTTTTACAAAGTTAAACATAGTCTGACCCTACTAACCTATAATCTCTTCTCTGGGTGTTTACCCCAAAGAGTTGAAAACTATATTATATTTACATGAATACCTGCACATAAATATTTATAATTGCCCAAACTAGAAGCAATCATATGTCCCTTAATAGGTGAATGAATAAACAAAGAGTGGTATATCCATACAGTGGAATATTATTTATCAATAACCAGAAAATAAACTATCAAGCTAGAGAAAGATACGGAGGAAACTCAGATGCATATTGCTAAGTGAAAGAAGTCAATACTTCAAAACTATATAGATATGAAAATGATCAGTGGTTACTAGCTGTTTGGGAAAATGTAGAGTGAAGAGGATGAATAGGTAAAGCACAGGAAACATTTACATGCTGTTTATAGTGCTGAAAGTAATCTGTATAATACTATAATGGTGGGTACATGACATTATTCATTTGCCAGAATTCGTAGAACTGTGTAACACTAAGAGTGAACTCTAATGTAAACTATGGACTTCAGTTAATAATAATATAACAATTTTAGCTCACTACTTGGAACAAGTGCAATGTGTTAATGATAGGGGGAACTGTGAACAGAGAAGGGAGATGTATGGGAACTCATTGTATTATCTGCTGAATTTTTCCGTAAACTTAAAGCTACTCTGAAAAACAATGTATACATTTTTTTTAGAAAACATATGATAGCATACGTCTTATCCTCAAAAGGTTGACAGTTTGGTTGAGAAAATACCTCAGAGAGCAGGATAACATAAACCTCTGGAAGCAGAAGTACTTTAATTTATACACAATGATAGAGATTCACTTGTAGCAACAAAGTATCTTTTTAAAATTTATTTTTTTTATTTATTTATTTTTGGCTGCATTCGGTCTTTGTTGCTGTGCTCAGGCTTTCTCTAGCTGTGGGAAGCAGGGACTGGCTACTCTGTTGTGGCTCGTGGGCTTCTCATTGTGGTGGCTTCTCTTTGTTGCAGAGCACGGACTCCAGGGCCCATGGGCTTCCGTAGTTGTGGCGCGGGGGTCAGTAGTTGTGGCACGTGGGCTTAGCTGCTCCACGGCATGTGGGATATTCCTCGACCAGGGCTTGAACCATGTCCCCTGCATTGGCAGGCGGATTCTTAACCACTGTGCCACCAGGGAAGTACTGCAACAAACTATATTTAATCTGCTTGATTTAATCACTTCTCTTTAAAAAGCCAATATAATTTAAATATTTAGGGTAAAAATTTCATCTGTGAGGATCTTCACAATTAGAGGACAGGAAAAATAATCTTTGTTAAATATCTGATGTTATAAGAAGCCTATCTTCTTGACTTTCTCCCTAACTCCTTTCACAGTATTTGATAGAGTGGGAATCATTTAATCCTCTACTTAGCATTGGAAAATAAAAGGAAATAGAAGTCCATTTAAAAAATTTAGTCAACTAAAAAACAGAAAAAACAAATTTAGTCAACTAAATGAAAGTTATAATTTAAAATTCACTGTAAAGGCCTAAAAGATTAAAATGCTTACTTTATCATTTAACTAAAATATTTTTACTTTGGTAGAAGCAATGAAATTTAAGCATATCCTTCTATGAGGGACCTTGATTAGGCCTCATTGTCATTGATAGTCACAGCATATTATTATTATGGCATTTTATTTTGATTTAACTTTTGAAAATGCTTTTTCTTAATTCCTTGAATAATCTACACAATCCTTTGTAAACTGTATCATAAATATCCTTTACCACGACATATTCATAATAAGATAATTATTAGGCATACTCTATAATATTACATGTTACTTGCAAAATACAACAATGGACCAAAGCAAGAAAAGAGTTATATATTCTGAATTTGATTGTGTATTCAGCTGTTTTCTAATGGGAATTTCTACAGAAGATATAATTCAACCTAGAAAAGATGGAGCTAATGAATGCTAGAGAAACAAATTAAAATTCTGCCAGACATTGATGGGTTGCAAATGTGTTTTAATTTCTAAGGAAAGATATCCAGGTGTCATCGTGAACAACTCAATAAAGATGTCAACTTAATATTCAACAGTAGCTAAACAAGATGTTTATTTGAATTATGAAAGGTACAAAATACATGACATAAGAAAATAAAATTGTATAAAGAGAACAATAAATGGTAATGTTTTAGCAATTGTGTTTATTGTTAGATATTTCCTGTTCATCAGAATATATAAACAATTCTATATTCATTACGTATATATATTGAGAACCTACTTATATAATTGGGGGAAATGGTCAGCAGTGTTCCATAGGAGAGGTAATTTTTGAACTTCTTTTGAATAGTTAGCAGCAGATGCCAAACAGACAATGGTATTAAAAGGATCCAGGAAAAGAGAACAGCACCAGCAAAACCTTGGAGATTTAAAACTAACTTGTGTTTGGAAGACAACATGTAGCGCAATAGAATTTTTCTTTGTGTTACCTAAAATGTAGATACAGTCAGATCACAGAATTCTCAAATGCTATGGAAGAGAGGGTTTGGAATTACATGATGATACACATAAAAATAATGTACTTTATTAGACTATTGTACCCCAGGTAATGTGTTAAGTATATCACATAGCCTCATGAGAATTCTATGAAGGAGATACTTATGAGTCTCACTATACAAATGAGAAAACTAAGAAATAGATATGTTAATTTGCCCAATATCCAAAATAGTTGATAATAATTAGTATGGCAGGAATTGAATCCAGCATGTTTAACTCTTAAGCATTACCCATAATCGAAAATAAATATCAACAAGGGAACTAGTGTCATGCATTGAGGAAGAACTCACAGTGCATCAGCTATGAACAGTCTTGCTTTAATGGCCTGCAGGAAAATACCCATGACTCAGTAGTAGATCACTTCCAAGGGATTTTCCTTCACTTTAACAGAGTTAATGTGTTGGTGTTTGCATGATATATCATCTTCCTTCTTTTACTTTAACTCTTATGTTTACATGTGTCTATTATAAAAAGCATATAGTGCAGTTTAGTTGTTTGTTATTTTAAAATCATTACCTTTTAACTAGGGAATTTATCAATTTCTATATAAGATACTGATATATTTGGGTTTAAATAGACCATCTTACTATTATTTACTATCTGTCCAGCCTATTCTATCTTCCTATTTCCTTTGCCACCTTTCTTGTAGTGATTATTTTCAGTGTTCCAGAGGATCGCTAGTAGTCAGTTATCCAGAAGCAAAGTAGTGCCCAGAGATTACAAATATACATGATGTTTTGGAGGAAATTAAATATGCAATAAAGCAAGTCAAAGTAATATGAAAAGGAAAGTAACAAGAAAAAAAAAGCAAGGTGTGAGAAAGTGGGCTAAACCTGACAAATAAAAAAGTCATAGAATACTCCTTACCTCTACAAAAATATCTGTATGCCACTCTGAATGATGTAAGCACTGTTTAATGATTTTAGACTTACAGGATCGATCTAGAGAAAGTACATATCTAATTATGTGTACAGAACAGAGGTAGGTATCATTAACCTTGACAACATTTGAGAAAAACTAGCGGTGACGGGAGGTGAGAAGATGAAGTGGGAAGTCAGGAGGCAATTTGTTTGATGAAGAATAATATTCAGAGCAGTATTCTGAAATCTCCAAAATATACCTATACTGTTAACTCACTGAAGCTACCCACTGTTGGAGACAATCTCTCTAAATCCTGGCTACTTCCGGCCTGGCCTGGCAGCCCAAGAGCTGATGGGATCAAGATCCCAGAAAAACTACAAATCATCATAGAGCATTGGTTGTGAAGTTCTACTTAAGATTATAGGTGTAACAAAGAGAGGAATTTTAAGTGGTTAAATATGTCTAAAACTGGGACACAAGAGAATGAAAGGGTGATTTGATCTTAGTCCTCATCTATCATAATAAGAAATCAAAGTTTGACATAAAAATAGTATAGGTATGGGGCTTCCCTGGTGGCGCGGTGATTGGGAGTCCACCTGCCGATGCAGGGGACGCGGGTTCGCGCCCCGGTCCGGGAGGATCCCACATGCCGCGGAGCGGCTGGGCCCGTGAGCCATGGCCGCTGAGCCTGCGCGTCCGGAGCCTGTGCTCCGCAACGGGAGAGGCCACAACAGTGAAAGGCCCGCGTACCGCAAAAAAAAAAAAAAAAGTATAGGTATATAAGCATATCTAAATATGGATATAGAAAGACTGAAAAGGACTCAAAAAGAAAAACAGATGTTTTTGCTTTTAAGAAGCAGTAACAAAGAAGAAGAAGGATAAAGAGAGACCTGTAAGTTCTATTAAATATCTTTCTAGGCCTTTTAAACTTTTTAATCCTATATGCACATAACTTTCTATATGACTTAGGATCTGTTAGATAAAAGAGTATTTATGAGGCATGTAGTAATATTGTCACCAGCAAAATGGCGATTCCTTAGGTTCTTGCCCTCTCAAAAAGAATTCAGTTGAGAGACATAGAGCAGTTTTAAATTGCAAGAGTTTTATTAAGCAAAGCAAAAGTACACTCCCTAGAAAGGATGAGAGTGGGCTGCCTGGAAACCAGAAGCAACCCTGCAATGGGGGTAGGGTCAGTTTTTCAGAGTGGTGGAAAGTCCCTCCCTGTGTCCTGCATCATTTGACTGACAAGTTGATTGACAGCTTTATGTTATATAACTTTTCTCCTTGTGCACAGGCACTTACCCACAAGCACCTAAGTGAAACCCATTGCAGGGGGGTGGGGTAGGGCAAAAACCGCAATGCTAATTTATTACAAATCTAGCATAATGAACCCCGGGTTACTTTGAGTCACATTTTAGGCCTTGGTGCACCTGTGCCAACTTGTGCTGGTGGGTTTTATCTTGTTTGGTCCTGATAATGCTGGAAACTTAGCGGTGCTTGACCACAAAAGGAGGATCTCTGAGCATGTTCTTGTCGCCAGTGCCCAGGTGGGGGAAGGAAAGATGACTCTGTCCAGGAGGGAGCAGAACCTGCTCATGTCTGACTAGCTATCTAACAATATGAGAAAGTCAAACAATAATAAGAGCTCTAAAAAAAGGTATAAATAAAATATGGAAAGACAGAAGTAATTAATATAGTCATTGAAATAAAAATGTAGGCTCAAGAGCAACTTTTCATTCATGTTTTCCTGGAAACTAAGAGAAAATTCTGTAGAAAGTATATAGACAGTGTAAACTGATCATTTAAGTTAGTTTATTTCTTAAAGCAGAATAAAACTCTGACCTCCAGATGTCGGGAGAGAAGCAAATAATTGGCTGCCCTTAGTCCAGCTCTACTGCTCACCCAAGGAAATACTGAAGAGAAAGGAAGCTCCCAAGTCATGATCTTTCACTTTCCATCTCCCAAACAAAAAATAGTCTCTCAAAAGACAGCTAATTGTAGTCCTCACCAAGTTAGGAACTTGGAACTCATTAACAGTGACATTTTAAAAATCTTTCAAAATCTATACCTTTTCTGTAGGAGAGGTCTATCTTCTAAAGAAGACAGAAAATGATAGTTGTATAATAAAGAGAAAAAACATTTAATAGGTTATAAAAATAGAGGTGTTTATGGACAATAGAGTACAAGTTCTGGTATTTTCACCTGAGTTCAGCTTCCTTCTTTCTTTATCCTTGCATAGCACAAGGCTTGACTTACTGCTAAAGCACTTATTATCTCTTACAGGAAATACTGACATATGTCTATCTCATTCAACAATTTCCTAGGAAAAATAAATGATGTTTTATTTCTTTACCTCTTTTATTGTCCATCTTAATCATCCTTGTTGTGCTAGTCATCTTTTGTATACATTGTCTTTAATAAATTTGCTTTGACTGGACTGAGCTCACCCGATAATTATTGGTTAGGTTAAAAAAAATAGTGAATGTCTCTGGTACAAGGGCTAATAACAAAAGTAAGGGGCTAGATTAAATTTAATATTTCTCCCTAATTGTCGAAATAGTTTTCTACTTTAAACTGATTTTCATTTTCCATTAAATAATCAAATCTAGATTAGGCTTAATAGTTCTAAAACAATGCTGTTACTAAATATTGTCGATAACATGTTCAAGTTTAAAGCCATTCTGTTTGGCTCTAGAGAGCTGCAGGTTTCAGGCTGGAGTTTTAACTAGAGATTACAGATTGACTTATTATTTATCATTGTTTTGGGACCATAAATCTAAGATGTGCACCTATCTGCAAAAGAATACAAAACATCAGTATTCTCATAACACAGATTTTAAAAGTGCTTATAAATTGCTATATTCCTTTTCATTTCTTACATATGCATATGAATAGATGTATGTACATATCTTAAATACATACATAAATATATATACATATGTTTTACGTGTCTTTACAATTGTGATAATATTGAAAATAGTGTACCTGTGTTCACAGTAACTCTATGATCACCTCTAATTAGAAAACTTACACCTAATTGCAAGGAACAAGTTTCTCACCTGACCAAAGTTCTGCGATGTCTTTTCACTTTCTTATCTTGTATTGTGTGTATCCAGAGGCTACAACCCCCACATGTACCAATGCAGATTGTCTGATGCAAAATATTGTGGAATGACAAGTCTTAAAGGATCATCAATAATGGAGGCGGAGGTAAAGGTTAAAAAAAAAGTCAACGACCTGTAAGAACTTGAGAAAAGTTGTTCACTAGAAAATGCTGCACTTCTGTCTCTTGTCTTTACTTTATGGTGCTGTTGTTTTCAGTTGTTTCAGGGATTTTCAGTGGGTATTTTAATTGGAGGTTAAAGCAAGATAAATAATACACTGCATGACAGCTAACATAACTTACAGAATCTTCTTCTGAGTCAGTTGTATTTGTTTAAATTATTTTTTCCAATTTTGAAAATAATGTACTATAAACAATTTAAAAATTATAAATGTAAACATATAACACTTATGCCAGATATTGTAATAAGAGCTTTACATATATTACCCTATCTAATCTTCAGAAATTTTCAGTTATTAGTATCCCTATTATACAGCTGTAGAAATATGAATCTGGTTTGTGTACTAAGAATTTTGCATTTCATTAATTTTGCATTTCATTAATTGTTTAACTTTTCAGTACATTAGAATTTTTGTTCATAAGGAAGAGAAACAATCCCCAAACCCCTAAGTCCCAAAAATGTCATTTTCTCAAATAAGAACTGTAGGCTTTAATGCTAGAAAAAAATAAATGGATGAGAGCTCATGATGAATTTGTTAGCACTATATCTAGAAAACAAAATAAAGAGGCAGTGTGAGATAGACTGTAGGGGAAGTTAGAATTTTCCCAACAAAGTGGATAAAGACAGTCAAAAATTTCCCTGTTGTCTAATATAAGGACTTTGCTCATCCAATTTTTTTACAAACCCTCTTGTAGTTCCATTTCAAGGAGGCTTCCAGATTTTTTAACTGTGATACCAGGGAAATAGATTACAGTAAACTAAGGACTAACTATACTTTTCTGTCTTAGTCAGGGGTAGAGACAGAGGACATGATTTTTTTTTCTTATTTAAATAATAGCCTAAGATGAGTATTTTATTTATTTAGTCTTTCTTTCTAAAATGTTTTCTAAAGGTTTCAATTTGCTTTGAAAATAATTGTAATTCAAAGGATAAATGTGGATGTGACAGGTTGGAAATAAGTATGCCAACTTAAAAACAACTATTTGTTAAAATCAATGCTTTTCTTTCTAATTTTTAAGTTTGTCAGATAAAAATTTGGAAGTTGTTTTTCCTATAAAAGTTGTAACTACCTTGTTCTTTGGCCTTTCATTCTAATCAGTCAGAATGGTTCTTGTCCTCGGGAATCCTTTTTCTCACACAGCATAAGAATATTCAGTATAATAGCCACTTGTCAGAATTGCCCTTTCTAATGGAACAGTTTACTCAAAGAAAGCACTATCTGGGAAAGATACAGCCAAACTCTCACGTTATTCCAATTAATATTCCATATGGAAAATACTTCCGGTCTTTTCAGGTCTGTGAATGAGTAGAGGGCAAGGAAATAAAACTTGGTGCCCAGAGTATGAATAATCAGCTAAATATGCCCACAGAAAATTATTGGCAGGTCAAAGGTTATAAGTGAAGAACGCTCAGGTACAAATCTTCATGTATTCACGTGTTAGAAATAAACATAATTATACACCACAAGATGGAAAAAATATCTCATTTGTGAAATTATTTCTGAAATTGGGTTTAGTGGTCTTTATATCAAAGGAGACCGTGTTTGATTTTAAATTAAGTTCATAAAATTTAAGACTGTCCTAAAAATCTCTTACCCTCTCTCTTTTTCTCCTATTCTTTTTTCTATCTCTTCCCTTTCATTATTTTCTTGCTTCACTTTCTTCTTGTTTCTTCCTCTTCTCTCTTCTTATTTTTTTCTCTCCTGCTTCTTTATTTTCTCTCTTCTGTCACTCATTTCTTTCTCCATTTTTCTGCCTCTCTCTTATCTCAAAATTGGGTTTTCAAGCATGGTAGTAATATAAATGTCCCTTCTGAGAAAATAGGAGTGTGCAAATATGCCTTTCAGATTAAAAAAATGTAGAACAATTAACTTTCATACACACACTCTATTCACTTAGTAGCGTCAGTAAGCAACTAAAACATTCATTGTATTTCTGATAGAAAAAAATATATATCCTAGCATACTGCTTTTACTGGCAAACGAACTGTATTACAAACTGTGTTGTCTTAAGTACTAATCAGAGTGTTAATATCTCACTCTGACTTTCAGGCATAAGGTAGAACTGTCGCTTTTGAAGTTAGTTGTGGCCAAATGACTTGCTTTGGTCTACAGAATGTGAGTGTGACATGTGTCACTTTTGAACAAAAGCTTGAAAACATAGGAGTGATGGCCCCATTCTCTTCCCTCTGCTGTGGTGATCAGAGAATCATGTTTCCAGATGGAGCAGTTCTCAGTCTGGGAGCCTGACCTCCTACAATGAGCACAAACCTCCTTGTTAACCTGAAATGGGCATGGAGTGAAGATTGAGAAATAAAATTTTGTTGTGTTAAGCCTCTGAGATTTCTGAGTAGTTTTCTAACTGTTATACAAACCAGATCTATTTTTTGAAATATTTCTGAAGCTAAAAACACATCTACATTGCAAAACCCTAGGGGTGTTCTAGAAGGAATAATTCCAAGTAACATACACATATATTAGATATGACCAATAACCAAAACAAAAAGATACAGAAACACCATTTATTTGAAAACAATCTTTTTTTCTGCTTGAATTATCTTCTATACAAATAATTTAATAGACAGTTCCATTGCTTCTGGTAAAACTGAACTTTTTTATTTTAAACATATTGATTTTCATTCTAAACTAAATATCAGAATAAAAGGTAATCAATGAATTGCAATGGAAAAGTATAAAATTTTATAATGAATAATTTATACTAAAAGTTTTCTTTTTGAAATTTGATGAATACAAATCTCGGTACCAATCAAAAAGTACTTTAGAGAAGAAAGCATTTGCAGAAATTTGAAAAGAGCCACTTTGTTTCAAAGGAAAAGTGAAAAGAAAGTCTTTTAAAATGTTTAGTGAAATAATTTTATATATATGTTCTACTTATTAAATAACTTTGAAGTGTTTGGTTTTTTGAATATGCTAAAAATAATTCATTGTCATCATTTAATTGAAAATAAATGGCTTTACTTTTCTCAAAATTCATTGGCCATTTGTGTTGGTAAATTGTTTATAAAAACTCTCCCAGTCATTTCATTTTGCAACTGTTAAGAACATGGTGTCTGAAGAAAATTTAATATTACAATGTATTTTTTAAATTAATAGACTTTATTTTTTAGAACATTTTTAGGTTTATAGAAAAACTAAGCATCCATGTATGATGAATCCCCATACACCCCCTCAGTCCCCACATGTGTAGTTTTCCCTGTAATCAATATCTGGCATTCTTTACAATTGATAAGCCAACATTTATATATTATTATTAATGAAAGTCCATAGTTTACATTAGAATTCATTCTTTGTATTGTATGTTCTATGGATTTTGACAAATATAAATATATATCATTACATTGGATGTAATATGCATCCACCATTACCGTATCACACAGAATAATTTCACTGCCCTAAAATCATTTATGCTCCACCTATTCACCCTTCCTTCCCTGCAAAACCCTAGCAGCTGCTAAACTTTTTACTTGCCTTTTCCAGAATGTCATGTAGTTGGAATAATATGGTATGAAGCCTTTTCAGATTGGCTTCTTTCACTTAATAATACAAACATACCTCGTTTTATTGTGCTTCACAGATATTGCATTTTTTACAAATTGAAGATTTGTGGCAACCCTGCATGAAGCAAATTTGTTGGCACCATTTTTCCAACAGCAATTGCTCAAATCATGTCTCTCTGTCACATTTTGATAATTCTTGCAATATTTCAAATTTTTTCATTATTATATTTTTTATGGTCATCTGTGATCAGTGATCTTTGATGTTATTATTGGCATTGTTTTGGGGCATCACCAACTGTTCTAAGAACTCTAATAAATTATTTCTTCATCATAAGGATACTTATCTTTATCTGTTGAAGATATTTTAATTATTCTAGTTATATGATTAGTTTTCTTTAATAAAGTATAAATCTGTCTGGGTGGCCACAGAAATAACAAAAACAATGAATAAACAACTACATACTGATGTAAATAGCTCTGGAGTACATTAGGTAAGCAATTTATGGAATGGAAAATATATTTGCAAGCCATGTGTCTGATAAAGGATCAATATCCAAGATACTTGAGAAACGCATACAACTCAATAGGAAAAAAAATGACTAAAGAATGGATAACGAGTCTGAATAGACATTTTTCTAAAGAAGACATTCAGTAAGAATGAGGATGGACAAACTTTTCTATGTAGGGGATATGTTTCAATCCTTTCAACCTTAAATTGTACCATTTATTAATATGGAGCTCCGAGTAAAACTGTGTACACTATATTATTTCATATTTTTATGTTTTTTCTTATTGTTCCTTTTGCCCAAATTACTTCTTTTAACAATGAATGTTTATCAACTGTCTAATATATTTTAAGAAATATATTAGATACTTGAGCAAGAAATAAGCAAAAGCTTCTCCTTTGAAGTTTGTTCCATTTAACTTTATTAACTTAATTATTTCTCATTCTTCAAATTTTGGGTCAATGTCACTTCTACAAATCCTTATTGGAACCAAGAGAATTTGCCATGTGTGTTTACTTTCAGTGCCCATATACTCATATTTACACTTAACATTTTTTTCTTCTTTTTTCCTTTAGTTAAACAACAATAAAAATGTTCATTTATTTCTCCCACCCCCGAACCCCCCTTCCCTCTGGCAACACTTAAGAGTAAATACTCATAAAATTCAACTGACAGTAACTGTAGCATTTGAAATGAAACTTGCTCCTTTGACTAACTAATATATTCAACACCAGTTGTGCTAAAATGTTTCAACTATATTTTTTTTCACTCAAAATCAGGGAATTTCACTTCATCAAATTTTCTCAGGAAATTTAACCAAATCTCTGCATGCTACTTAATTGCCTTATGATTAGACTGATAGATGTGTTGAATAGAATAATGTGCAGTGACATTTATAGGATTAATATAAATTAAAATCTAAGAAGGAAACACAGAGTTAATCTATGGCAATAATTTCAAGAAGTAGTTTCAGAGTTTAGTTTCCTATAAGAAACGAGAACAGCTATTATTTTCATGTTTATATAGAAAGTTTTCTGTATAATTCTTACACATCCATTTTATAGAGAACATTTTCATTTAGTTGCATTTTCTATGACACAAATTCTTATCAAACTATACCACTAAATCATGGTTAATATTGCAATACAAATTATATAGCACAGAAAATATTTCCTGAAATTTATATAGATATTATAATTTCCTGACATGTGTATAGAAATTTTGATCATTTTCTCTATTAAATACAATTACTTTATTCAGTTTTCAAGCACTTCACTTCTATAGAGAAAACTTGAAATAGCCAAGTTGTCAGCAATTACAGAAATAAAAAGTAAATTGTTATCAGGTATTTTCAATACCAACATTTCTGTAAAAAACTCAAAACATATACTCACACATGTATAAAAATACTAAGCTCCTGAAACTAATAAGAAATTATAGCAAGATATTGCAAGACAAAAGTCAATTTCTTTCCTATATACCAACAATGAACAAGTGGAATTTGAAATGAAAAACATAATACCATTTACATTAGCAATCCCCAAAGTGAAATACTTAGTTATAAATCTAACAAAATATCTACAAGATCTAGGTGAGGAAACTATAAAACTCTGATGAACAAAATCAAAGAACAACGAAATAAGTGGATAGATATTCCATGTTTATGGATTGGAAGACTTAGTATTATTAAGATGTCAGTTCTTCCCAACATGAATTATAGATTCAATGCAATCCCAATCAGAATACCAACAAGTTATTTTGTGAATATCCACAAACTGACTCTAAAGTATATATATGAAGAGACAAAAGATCTAGAATAATTAACATAATCAGGAAAGAAAAGAACAAAGTTGTAGACTGACATTACCCCACGTCAAGACTTACTGTAAAGCTGATTAGCTAAAGCTAATAATCAAAACAATACTGGTGAAGGGAGAGAGAATAGAGAGCCCAGAAATAGACTCACATAAATACAGTCACCTGATCATAGACAAAAGAGCAAGGGCAATACAATGTAGCATAGTCTTTTCAACAAATAATGCTGGAATAACTGGACATGCAAAAAAATTAGTCTAGACATGGACCTTACACTCTTGACAAATATCAATGCCAAATGGATCAGAAACCTAAATGTAAAACACAGAGCTATAAAACTCCCAGAAGATAACATAGGAGAAAATCTAGATGTCCTTGGGTATGGCAATGACTTTTATATACAACACCAAAGACATGATACATTAAAAAAACAATTGATTAACTGGATTTCATTAAAATAAAAAACTTCTGCTCTGCAAAAGACAACAAAAAAGAAAATAAGAAGACAATCCATAGACTGAGAGAAAATATTTGCAAAAGACATGTCTGATAAAGGACCGTTATCCAAATATACAAAGATCTCTTAAAACTCAACAATAAGAACAGAAACAACTTGATTGAAAAATGGATCAAATATCTTAACAGACACCGGGCTTCCCTGGTGGTGCAGTGGTTAAGAATCCGCCTGCCAATGCAGGGGACAAGGGTTCAAGCCCTGGTCCAGGAAGATCCCACATGCCGCAGAGCAGCTAAGCCGGAGCACCACAACTACTGAGCTTGTGCTCTACAGCCCGCGAGCCACAACTACTGAAGCCCGCACACCTAGAGCCCGTGCTCCGCAAAAGAGAAGCCACTGCAATGAAGCCTGAGAACAGCAAAGAAGAGTAGCTCCCGCTCTCTGCTACTAGAGAAAGCCCGCGCACAGCAAGGAAGACCCAACACAGCCAAAAATAAATAAAAATAAAATAAATTAATTAAAAAAAATCTTAACAGACACCACACCAAAGAAGACATATAGACAGCAAATGATCATGGGAAAAGATGCTCCACATCATAGGTCTTCAGGGAAATGCAAATTAAAATGAGATTGTACTACACACTTAATAGAGTGGACGAAACTCAGAACACAGAGAACACCAAATGCTGATAAGGATGTGCAACAACAGGAACTCTCGTTCATTGCTGGTAGGAATGAAAAATATTACAGATATTTTGGAAGACATTTTGGCAGTTTCTTATGAAACTAAATGTATTCTTATCATATGATCCAGTGATTGTACTCCTTCATATTTACCCAAAGGAGTTAGACACTGCAGTCCGCACAAAAACCTGAACACAAATATATATAGTAGCTTTATTCATAATTTTGAAAAGTTGGAAGCAACCAAGAAGTTCTTCAGTAGGTAAATGGATAAACTGTGGTACATGCACACAATGGAATATTATTCAGCACCAAAAAGAAATGAGCTATCAAGCTGTGAAAAGACATGGAGGGAACTTAAATGCATGTTAATAAGTGAAAGAAGTCGATCTGAAAAGGCTACATACTATATGATTCCAACTATAAGACATCCTATAAAAAGCAAAACTATTGAGAAAATAAAAATATCAGTGGTTGCCAAAGATGGCATGGGGAGATGAATCAGCAGAGGACAGAGTGTTTTTAGGGCAATGAAATTACTCTGTATGATATTATAAAGATGGATACATGACACTATATGTTTATCCAAGACCACAGAATATACAACACCAAATTGAACCCTAAGGTAAACTATGAACTGTGGGGGATTATGTATCAGAGTAGGTTCATCCTTGGTAAAAAAAAAAAAATGTACCGTCCTGGTGAGTGGTGATGAAAATGAGGGAAATTACGCATGTGTTGGGGCAGGGGGTATATCTGAAATCTCTGTACCTTCTAAATTTTGTTATAAACCTAAAACTGCTCTTGAAAAATTAGACTTAAACACACACACACACACACACACACACACACACACACACACACACACACACACAACTTGAACCTCTTTGACCAAGTTGACCAAGTCTCAGGATTTTTCATTATACCTAACTTTAAATCATGTCCCCTGTGAAATCTACATATTTAATTTTAATTTTTATTTGTTTCAAAGTTCACAGAAAGAAAAGGATAATTACATCTTCCCGAGCAACTTGATAATGTTAAAGAAAATTAAGACAGTGTTTTGTATGACTACGTAAAATTACTTCTTTTCCTTCTCCTATTACTATAAACATGACGTGAGTTACATATTAGCTTATGTAAAAAATGAATTTTGGTGTCAAGTATCATATAAGTCTGATTACTTGAATATTCCACCACCATGTTTTGGCAATTATAAACTAAGTTAAAATTTTAAGTTGCTAAAGAAATATTCTAGGAAAATTACTGGCTTAATTTCTATCTAGTTTAATGTATGTCTTCACAAAAGAAGCATAGTGTAATGAATAAGTTCCTAAATTCCCAGCCTGACATAGAAGTCTGGTTTTGTTTCTATAATTCTACTTCTGTCTGTAACTGATTGGAATTATACTTTTTAAGGTTGTAACTACTATGCAATTAGATTAATCAAATTAGTGTTTTTTACTTACAATGCCTTTTTTTCTACTTTTGTACTTTATCTTCACTTTTTCCAATTTACTATAAGTGACATAGTACATTCAGGTCCTGAAATAATTTACACTAGACAGATAAGTCAACTTGATTTAAAATAGTTCACATAAAACATACTAAGATCATCTATCTCCAGACCAAGTTTTAAATGAAGGTTTCATTATCACAAAAATAATGCAGTATAGAACATAAAATCCTACAAAGTATGAGGGAGTATTCACCCCAAATGGAACAGAATATGCAACAACTTTAATTCCACTAACTAGTAAATGCTCCATTTTTCCCTAATGAAGTATTTCAGGTAATACAAAATTACTTTTAGAAATCTTTTTTTTTCTATAAATGTGATATACTTTATAATAGAGCCCATATGCATCTCTATTTAAATTACCATAAAAAGTTCTTAGATTTTTGCCAAAAGAATAATCTTTATCATTAAAATGGGTTTTATAGTGTCATTTAAATCTTTGGTGGCTTGCCTAGAAATGTGCGTGTTTCATGAATATTTCAAATTAGTGAAGATGTCAGTTGCTGATGTTGCATCACCTCCAGCCACTCAATATTAAACAGAGAAAGGACAGCCCACTCGATGTTACTTCACCTTTCAAAAGGTGATTCAATTTCTTCACGTCAATATGGAAAAAGATCATAGTTTGGTTCATAGGGTATTGCAATATATTGCTAAAATTACTGTGCTGTTCTAACAAACTCTTGAATTTGCTTGAATAACAGCAAATAAATAGTGAATTGCAATGATCTTATGAAAAGATAACAGTATGGGTATGTAATTCTTGATCTTCTGGAGCAAAAAATTTCCTTTGCTATTTGTTTATATTTATTGGCCTACTATCTATTCTACTGTATCTATATTTATGGTAGTCTTGCATTGTGTCCAAAAAAAATTGTGCATGGTTTAATTAATAAAAAAGAGTTGTTCTATTTTTCCTTATATATCCAGCATATACCATTTTATTGCCTATGTAATATTCTCCAATTCAGAGTTTTCTCCAAATATAAGATTCAACTCTCACCTGGTACACAAAGGGTCAGATTAGCTCAGTCATTGAAGAACTGTACAGGGAATCATTTCCCACTGGGACTGCAATGAAAACTTCTAAGTGGAATCTAAGGCAGATTTTGGAAAAAAAATAGAACAAATCCTCACAGAACTTGTCAATGTCTACTTTTCAGCTTTCCAAATTTCCCCAAGAGATATTCTGCTACACTTCTGCTAGTAAAAGTGTTAGTCAAACAAACAGGGTAGAGTAAGGTTTTTGTTTTTGTTTTTTCTTGACCCACTAAGAGAATATTGTTAATGTCCTTAAGAAGAAGTATGTAAAAACCAGAGGTGATATCATTTGGGGTTTAAGCATTGTTTTAAGAAAAAAATCTTGAGGAGACAAAAGAGCATGTCATGTCTATGTTAACAATAGAGGCTAATTATGAGGAGACAACCTTCAAGATAAATAAATCCTTAAAGGAAACTAGGAAAACCAGGGTGATACTTCTTAATCACCACCTATAGCACACCTACATAGCTATGAAACGTACTTGAAAATATCTAGTACCCTAAGAGAAAACAAAAAATCAATTTATACAGATACATTACAATTCGAGTCAAAATTTCAACAAAGTTTTTCATGTAAATTGACAAGAGGACTTCTATTTTTATATTGAAAAGCAAATCATTGAAAGAAACTAAGACATTCCTGACAAGTAAAATGAATAAGCACTGGCCTTTCAAAATCAAAGCTTAATTAAGAAAGTATATTATAGGTGTTATAATAAACAAATCAAAGAACAGAAAAGAGAAATGAGGAGTAGGCCCATAAATATGTAGAAATCTTATTTATGACAGCTTTCACAGCATTTCAGTGTGAGAAATTAAGGGCCACCAACATCTGGTCCTGGGACAATTATTGTCAACGTGGAAAAAAATCAAATTTTTTTCTGCTTTACGTAAAACACTAAAAGCAATCCACATGGATTAAAAAAAAAAATCAAACCATGTGACTTAAACATACACACACAAAAAAATCCCTTTAGAAGACAATATAAAATAATATTCTTTCTGATCTTTATTAAACTTTAAAGCAAATCTTTGATAAATCTCATTGTTTTAAAATTAAGCTTTCTATTAATTGAAATATGCTCAAAAGAAAGTAAAATAAAAATCACAGACTGAAAAGTGACTAATGAGACATGTAACTTGAAGGAATTAATATCCAGAATATATAAAGAACTCCCTCAAATTCATAACAAAAGACAAACAACTCAATAGAAAAAGAGTAAAACACAGGAGTGGGTTCTATATCGTAAATAAAACACAAATAAAAAATAGCCATTATTTATCATGGAAATTAAAATCTCAGTGAAACACTATTTTGCATCAATTGGATTGACAAACTTTTTCTTTAAATGTTTGACAATGCCATCTATTGGTGAAATATGAAGCAACTTAACCTTCATAAGCTGCCGATCTACCTAAGTTTATAAATCATGTTGATAAAAAATTAGCTTTTTCTAATAATATCCCAGAGATTCCAGAAATTCTTCCATACTCTAGACACTTCTATTTGTGTACCAGAAATGCCCAGGAAGCATTATTTGTGATGGGAAAAAAATCAACAGAAGAATGGATAAAGAGATCATGGAATAGTCATATTACACAACAGTATATAGCAGTAAAGTTGAAAGAATTATAGGTATACCTGTTGTACCAGTTGAAGTCCAATCAGGAAAGAGAAATTACACAGTGTTTCAACATTGAAAGTTAAAAGAATTATTTACTATAGCAGGGAGTTGGAAAAAGCTAAGGATTGGCTAGAAGTAAAGGGAACTTTGAAAAATATAGAAATCGCAGATATAAGGAGAAGCCAGAACTCCTCAGGCTGAGATTGAGTGCCCAAGGAAGAGCTGCTACACACACACACACACACACACACACACACACACACACACACACACACAAAGACCACCTTGAAGTGAGAGCCAGACCTTGTTGGAGAGGGTATGGCCAGTGCTCACTGAATGCAGAGTGATGCCATCAGAAATTAACCCTCTAGGGACCTGGAGAAATGGTTTATGGAGAGGAATCTCATCAGAGGTATTCTGCTGCAAAACCTCCAGAGTGGTGTGCTGAGGGAAGGTCCTGGGTGCTGCATACTGTCAGACTGTGTACTAGAGAAGCTGTCTGCTGCTAGGAAAGACCCCTTCCTCCTTCTAGTGTGCTTTACAAAGCTTAACATAGGGCCAGCTGGCATAGAAAACTATTTAAAGGGCTCAGGTCCATTTTTGTTCACCTTCTGAAATAAAGACAAGGACGAGGTAAAGGAGAAGCATGATATACTTCTTGGCTATTGTTAGTGTTGTTGCTTTTAAGCAGAGGTGGATACATGAAAAATGGCATTTTTTCCTTCTCTATACCCTTTATATGTGTCTAATATTTTGTGTACTGAATTAAAATAATTTTAAAGGCCCAAATCCAATATATATTTATAGAAAATCACAGTCTGAAGAGTGGAGTACGTGTACTACATACATCATTCAAATATTTCAGTGCATAGTAAAATATGTATACTTAGAAATTCATTTTATAAACATAGCATAACCTTGATATCAAAATCTGAACAACTTGTACATAACTAACAAACAAAATGTCCCAAATTTTTAATGAATACAGTTACAAAGATGCTACATATACTCCTAGAAAAATATGATATGAACAGTAAAATTTATTAAAAGAATGCTAGGATGTGTCAGATTGGGAATTCTAGCAACAAATCAAAGTAGAAAATATATAAAATGCATAGATATGCTTTACATTTTGTTGTTAAAACATTAAATAAATATTAAGGAACACTCCAAAAATTTTAAATATGATAAAAATATATGAAACCAACAGAAAGCATCATAATTAATTGAAGTAAAAGAAGTATTTTAATTAACTCTAAACAAACATCAAAAAAGGATGATTAATGAAACTATTAATTCTCAACACTATTCTCAAAGTTGTTGCTAATTCTGCAGTATAAAAAATATTGCATATAATAAATATTAAGTGGAATGATTTTATCATTATTGGCAGATTGTACATTTTACAATTAAAATATTTGAGAATATTATGGAAGTCTACTAAGGTGTCTGGATAATATATAATATAAAAATTAAATAGATTTTCTTAATATCATAATCAGTTTAAATCATAATGGGAAAAATAATCTTATTAGCATTAGGAACTGCTACAGAGTAACAAGGAATTAATCAAAAGTAACGTAAAATAAAGATGATACAATAATTTGTATATACTGGACTTTTCTATAGTATATATGTATGTACAACATGTAAATATATCATATATAAAATATAAACTTATATATTATAAATAAATCTTTTAATGAATAGACTGTGCAATCTGTTCTTCAAATTGAGGTAATCTTATCAGAATTACAATGGAATTTATTCTGGAACTTATCCAGCAGTCCTAAAAATTTTATGCTACAAATCAGAATAATTAAAACCATGCTGTATGAATTCACAAGCAGGAAATTAGATTAATACAACAGAATAATGAACATGGAAAGAGTTATATATATTGTACTGATTTAATTTAGCTTAAAATTGAATATGTTGAAAATATTACAGGGTAATTGACAGTAGAAAACGTGGGAAAATGTGTATTATCATATATTTAAAAGAATTTAGATTGGATCAAACATTGAAATATAAGTAAATAAAACCATAAGCAATTTAGAATATGATATTTATCATGTTACAAAGACTAAGATCTTTCTCCACAAGACACACATGATTTAAATTATAGAGGAAAGACTGATAATTTACTTTTAGATTCAATTGCATTTTCTCAAAGTTTTCTTCTATATTTTACCTTTTAAAAAATTTTAGCAAAATATTTAAAATCACCTCCTTCTTCCCTGCTTAAGAATTTCAATGTTGCTGTGGCACCCTTCCATCTCCTACGTGCTTCAAGGAAGCATGACTTTATCTCCAAATCTAGGATCCCTCTGGATTTGTGCAAGCTTCTGGTCACAATTCACTGATAAATGAAACACACAAATAGAGACACTTGAATGTGCAGTAGTCATCTTCAGTTTTTTAGCAGAGACAATCTAAAAATGTTAGAGAGCAAAAATGAGAAGACTCAAGGATTCTTGATAATTATTGATCTGTTGAATCACGCATTTCCTCAAGTGACCTAATACTTTTTCCTTACTCTAGAGGCAGTTGAATCACACATTTCCGTCAAATAAATAAAAACAATCTCTTTACAATGAAATATATAAATTTTTGATGATCAGCTTGGCAAATATATGTAAGGTTCAAAATACCACCTAAGGATATGGGCACACTCAGATACTGTTGGTAAAAATTCTTTGGAGGCAATTTTGGAAATATATTTATCAACATTGACCCATTTTGGACCTCTAAAATATTTCACTTCTAGAAATTTATCTTTAGGAAATAATCAACAAAATAAACAAAAATACATGATTGTTTAATGCTTTTGTGAGAATGTTAAAATACTTAAAACTTAGAAGCATCCTAAATACCCAAAAAACATAGAATTGGTAGAAAATTATGGAATACTAGGCAATCTTTTAAAAATAAACCAAGTGTATTTTATTGATATTAAACTATGCTCAGAATATATACCTAATGTGAAAATATAAAATACAATACAGTTTTCTTTTATTAAAACATCAGTAAGTGATTATATATCAAAAAGCCAGAAAGTGTATATATACATCCATAAGTTGTAAGTGTTTTGCTCTTAGAGAAGTGATGGGTAAGAGGCTAAAATTGGGCAACAAAATAAAACTAAATTAATTTAAAAAAATAAACAACTACGTACTGTTGAAGTATTAAAGAATTCATTCAGAAGTGTGATCAGAAAAAAAATAAGGTTCCAGTTGGATGGAAAATAAGGACAATTAGGAAAATATATAAGTCCTAAATGGTTTATGATTTTAGAAAAATTGCTCAAGCTCTATTAAAATTGGCTCAGTCTATATAAATAGTATCTTATACTCATCTCATGTATTTACCTCTGAAATTCATACTTAAATTGTTGTACAAATCCTAAAATATTGTTTAATAGAAAAGAAAAAAATTTAATTACCAGTTTTACATTCTTTATCAATACATAGAATAAAACATGTCTTTCCTTACATTACATAGACTTGAATTGGATGTGAAAAATCACTGATTCACTGATCTATAAAGGTAATTAATCTAATATGTATCTTCTCTTTTGTGTATAGCCTGTATCTTAGGTACAAATGCTGGTGGAGAAAATTCTTTAGTAAGAAATTTCAGCTACCAAATTAAAAAGGAATGACACAGTTAAAATATCACCATTGTAATAATAGTGATAATGGAGCTAACCAATAGTAATCTATGATTGCTATTATCATTAAATGAAAAGCTAACAGGAAACTTTATGGATGGATGGATCAGATTGTCAACAATTTAACACACTCATTGATTTCATTATTATAAAAAGAAGAAAAAATTAGATATTTTGTGCTTCCTGGTGTGTCACAATTTGGAAGTACAAAATACCATATTTCAAAAAATTTTACTATAATGTAGAACCTGAATTTAATCAAGTCTTTTCCTCACTTCCAGTTTATAGTAACTATAGGCCCAAGAAACATACTAAAAGACACTGTGAAGGTGTAGTTAGCAAAATCCTAAATGTGGGTAACTTCACAGGAAAAATGATCTGTGTTTTTTTTAAAAAATAATAAATGTAAGGATAAATAAGATGGGATAAGAATCCTCAATATTAAAAGAGCTTTGAGAGATATAGAGACAAAATGCAATTTGGACCTTCACTGGATTCCAGTTTAAGCAAACCAATAAAAGGAAAAAGGTGAGAGACTGAAGAGTACAAACACAGACTGGATAATCTTATTTAAATTTTGTTATGATAATATTGTTGTGGTTATATTTTAAAAAGAGTATTCATCTTTTAGAAATACATTTTCAAAGATTTTACAATGAGATCATTTGAAGCTTGGGGTTCTAATTATTTTGAGGGAGAGAAAGAAGGCTACAATATAGATGAAATTTGATTGACCACATGTTAAAAATTGTGGAATCTGGGTGATGAGGACATGTGAGTGCATTTCACTATTCTCTGTTTTGGCTCATGTATAGCATTCTCCATAAAGTGTTAGTTACTAAGATTTTGAAACATTTCAGCAAGCAGATGATGACAAATGGAAATGATTACTATAATATCAAGTATTAATAATTGACAATGTATAAAATACCAATAATGTTCTGTTAAATTAAAACAATTAAGTATCTGATCTGTTGTTTTGGTGATGTATATGATCAGATCAACTCTTCTCAATGTAGTTTGCGCATTGTTAGAAAGGTAGGATGTTATAAACACTGACAAATAGATATTTAGCATATCCCCAGAAGAAAACAGAATTACAACAGTTTTCCTCCTAATTTTCAGTCATCACTTTGCACCAAATATAAGAATATTTCAGTTGTTGCAAATAGGATGTAAAGGGGCAATGGAGCAGGAAATAATTTATATCATGACCTTTCTTCACTAATGTATTCTCTGATGACAATAGTGACATCAAAGAGTTAGCTATAGTTTTAAAGTTTCCTGAAAAAAACAAATTCAGCAGCAACAATTTTTTGCTCTTTCCTTATATATCCTGGTATGTATAGATGTATGAATACATGACATTTGTATGCAAAATAAAGATAATATGTGCAACATTTTATTTAAAATGAAATAATACATTCTCTCTCCATATTCATTCACATAAGCACATTCTTATGTGCACATGTAGGTATGTGTGTATATGTATGCATGTCTTCACTTGTGAACATTGTTTGCAAAAATTGAGATTACTTTTTTTACCTCAAAAAAGGAAGAATTTAGACGTGATTGCCTTTCTCATTGATTAAATAATATTCTAACATTCTTCCAAATAATTTCTCCCATGCCAGATTGGTTATTATTTATTGCAAGAAGTAATAATAATACTTTTACAAAAGCGTACTAGTAATTTCTCTGATAATATAGCTTAATGCAATCTTCTTGCTCAGCTAAATATATTGTCTATAAACAATTTTGTTATATAATAAAAATAGTCAAACAATTTCTGTTGATCTTTAAAAGCCAGTGCTTGAGGATATTCTGGCAATCTGACATAATATAAGAGGTCTGTTGTGGACATTAGGAGTCATTCAAACCAACTACAAAATATTACAAATGAAAACAATTAAGATCCAAAAGGATTAAGTAATCTGATTAAGGTTAAACAACTTTAGGATTCTTTGAAGATGGATTGGATTGAGTATACTCTCTTGATTTTTTTGGAATTTCAGAGTTGTTCTGTCACTACACACAACACAAACCAGGAAGAACAGTGAAATAAAAACAACCATATTATTTTGCACTTCCTTCAGTTTCAATGCACTGCTTCTTTTTTCCCATAACAGGATCTTTACCAAATTCATTTGATTACACCAATGATTATGACAATTCTCCTGGACCTATATTGTTTGTGTCTTTAAAAATGATTAATTTGAAAATACACTAAATAACAATAAATAGTTACTGCTGTGGGACTGAGATACCAACAGAGATTTAGGTGAATTGGGTAAGGTATTCAAATAAAAGTCTGGTTTCCCCACATGATACTTGTGAAATACTAGTTTTCACAGCATAGAGGCTTGAAAACCTTATCCAAGAGTCTCTACAATAACAGAAGAGACTGTTATTGTAGAAGAGACTTATTTCAGTGTCTTGTGATCAAGATTGAGTTCAAACTTGTGATCAGGTTTGTGATCAAGTTTGAGTGTGATCAAGTTTGAGTAGAAGAGACTGTTATTGTAGAAGAGACTTGTTTCACTGTCTTGTGATCAAGTTTGAGTTTGGGACCCAGAAGAGTGTAAACCAGAGGCTCTCTGAATGAAAAAGCCTTGATTTGGTGTAGAAGCTAATTAGATGTAGTTGTTCATCCATAAATCTATTGTAGTGGTTTGAAGAAGAATAAATTATCTCACTAGAGTAAGATGCTGTCTAGTGTTGCCATATACATATATATTTACATAGAAGGATCAGCATTTAGGAAAAATGACTATATTTACCAACTAATAGAACCACATGACTGAAAAGCAACTAAAAAAATTCAGATAATAGATGCTGACACAGTTGATTCAAATATTGGAGCAAGTTGAAAAGAACTTTAAAATAATCATGTTTAGTACATTTAAGGGAATAAAGAAAAAGATGATAAAGATTGAGAACAGATGAATAAATTTGCCAGAGAATTATTATCTATAAAAACAAACAAGTACATCAAAAACTACAAGACACATATCTGAAATTAATAAACAAATTAAATTATATTAATTATAGAGACAACAGAAGTCAGAATTTGTGAGTGGAAAAACTAGGAAATATTGATAGAATATACATCATCTAAATTAAAGGGGGAAAATATTAAAAACAAAACAAATGCAAATATTAGTGGTTCCATACAAAACTATAATATACATGAAATTGGGGTTCAAAAAGAAATCAGAGAATCAAGAAAAAATTTGAAGATATAACAAGTACGAATTTTCCAAAAATCATGACAAACAGGTGTCTATTGAAAATACATACAGAATAAATAACCAAAAAAGTAATATTAGAGTAAGGCTGCTGAGACTTAAAATGAAAAGAAAAGTTTGAACACAACAAGAGGAAAAAAGAAACATTATCTTCAAAGGAATAATAATAGGATGGCCATTTGATTTCTCAGCACATTAATGGAAGCAAGAAGACAGTGCATTTAAGTTTATCATTGTTAAATCTTCCTAACATATCAAATGATTTATCATTATAAAATATCCTTCTTCATCTCTAGTAACATTTTTTTGCTTACATTTTGTTTTGTTTGATATTAATATAGCCACTCCAGCTTTAACTTGTAGTATGTTTTCCTTTAAGCCAATATAAATTTTTTTAGATTTCTACTTTTCCTTTTCTTCTCATTTCAACATCTGGATCATCTTAGTCTCTGTTCCAATTGACTTTTTTTCTCCCTGTGTAGGTCACATTTCTGCTTCTCTGCATACCTAGTAATTTTGTTTTATGATAAATATTATATATCTAACATTTTCAATGGTCTGTAATATTTATTTGTTTTTTGTTTGTTTGTTTAGGGTGATGTTTTTTTTTCTGATGAGCAGTTAATTTACTGGTGGGTTATTGTGTTTCTTTTGAAGATTATTTTTAATTTCTGATAGATGAATCTCCTAAAGCATAAGTTGTCAGAGATGTCAGCTCAGTGCCTAGGCAGAGACTCTGTTCAGTTGTGGGACTAATCTCATCTGTTTCTGTTTCAGTAATCACAGTCCTATGCTGCCTGTTAGTCAACCTCTGACAACAGTTGCATACATTCTGTCCAGCTTTATAGTTGTTTACAATTGGAGGAAGATTATAGTACCAATTACTCTCTATGATTAAGAACAGAAGTCAACACTTTTTTATTATTTTTGAGACAGATAATATTTTTGAAAAACATATTTTGGAAAAAAATAACTTCCTGAAACTTTTTTTAGGCTTTTTAAAAAATCTCTCTAGAAAGTTCCTCCCCCTACTTATAGTATTTAAATCCATTGATTCTTTTTTAAACATTTTTTGACATTTTCAGAAAAGCATTACATAAAATAATATGACACTGACACGTATCTTTGATCATTGTTTTTGTTTTGTTTTGTCTTTTGCTCTTGACATTATGAATAATGAATTTCTCTAGGATGGTGATTTTAAGGTATTAGGCTATTTTCTTAAGATGAATTTATAATTTCTGCAGATACAAATCAAACTTGATACCTTACCAGGGGAAATTAGTATCACAGGGAACAAACTCTTAAAGTCACTTTAATAACAATAATTTTAAACTTTTGGAATATTTCATTAACCTTGGGAAACATAGTGTGGGAAAACATAAACAAGTTTTTGATTTAGCCTGAATGGATTAGGATAATAGCTGTTTCAGTCTGATATAAGGATAAAAGCAATCCCATTAATTTACTTTTAAAGTAATTGATTAAAAACATAAATGACTCTATTAATAAAGCAAAATGTAAAGGATCTTTAGATTAAAATACGCGTTTTAAAATCATTTTGATTAATTTCTCAGTTTGTCCCTTACTAAGCCACAACCTGAGGAGGGAATTAATATCATAATTTCTTGGATCTACTAATGGAGAAACATCTTATTTTACTTTTCCTAGTGTAAGCTCAAGACTGTGCCTCAGTTGGAACTCTTTTTCTTTACAAAGGGTGGTTGGTGAATAATGGGGACTGTTTGTCGTATATGTTAAGTATTCACAGAGTCTACCTAGGCTATTTTCTCTCTTGGATACTACACAGATTGTAGTCATTTATAATTACTTGTATTGTATGCCAAAAGAACCTGGGTATGCTTTCTTATATAGCCTAAATAAAATAATTTCCTGAAACTACATTGCTCTATTTACTTGTCCTTGATTCTCCTTTACAATTGCTTCCAACATTAGATAACGTATTTGTAGGCTTTCCCCCCTGCCAGCATTTTAGTATCTATGCATTTGTACATTTTCATAACACCTTCTTTTTTCAAATGGCATTATGGGTTTGCACATAAATTCTCTTTTCCCTTGTTATGTCTGCTAATCTTTTTGCTGTTGTTGCTGCATTTACTACTGCAAGTTCAATTTAACTTATGAAAATCAAGCTGTCTATTCTGCTTCATTCATCATAATCAACAAAAATCATTCTGGAATCAAAACTAGTTTTCTACTATCTTGTTACATTTTGGTGATGATATGTGGAAGGGAAAGTAGACAGTGGCAGGACATTGAATTGAACTGCAGTTTTAGCAAACATCTGCCTCTGCATAGTAACCTTGTGGGATTTGTGCAGGCTCTTGTCTACAAAAATCAAAATTCTGAGAGAAGCTTTTTCTGCCAAATGTTGTTAGATGCAGAACTCAATATGTGTGTCAACAAAAGAAAATTCAAGTGTCAACTACACATAGATTACTCATATTATATGTAATTATAAGAAAAACTCAAACACCAAGTATGTCCTAAGTATAAAGAATAAATTGAATTTAGAAACTTCTATCTTTATATTTTGAAGTAACAGAAACAATTTAATAGATCACAGTATATTTTTCATAAATATTTTTGGGGACAGTTAAAAAGAGAGTGGTTTAGTTTTGCTAGTAACTTGGAAGAGGTGTAAACTCAGGTCACTCTTCTAGTACAAATAGGCAAAAGGATATTCTTAATCACATTAGGATCCAATAATTAATGCAAAGGAGATAGTATATTTTCCTATTGTGATTGTAAAAAGAAATACATAGTTGATAATTTTCTTCTATAGACTTCAAAGGTTGTAAGTGGGAAATCACTCAGAATCACTACCCTTTTATCATGCGGTTTAGCCTGCATATTAAAATGTAGTAATCTTAACTATTATACATTATATCAGTCATATGAATGCTAGGTTTTAAAGCAAGCATATAAAGTCTAAGTATTATAATTAATTTACTATCTAGTCAGGTTTATGAAAGTAATTGAATTTGGCCATTCAATTATTTAGTTTTTTCAGTCTTTAAAGCTCTTTAAAATCACCTGACAAAATTGAGATACCTATATTTGGAAAGAAGATATCAATTAAATGGTGACAATTGTGAGCAAAAAATACATTATGGATTACATGAAAGGAATTAATAGCTCAGAAAGATTTCTTATAATTTTAATTTTGATGATAGTTCATTCTCGTTATTTTTGGGGTTTTTTATTTTGTTTTGTTTTTTTTGGCCACACCATGTGGCATGCAGGATCCTAGTTCCCTGATGAGGGATCAAACCTCCACCCCCTGTAGTGGAAGCTTGGGGTCTTAACCACTGGACCACCAAGGAAGTCCCCTTGTTATTGTTTTAACCACCAAGTTTTTCTGATTATTATCATTTTATTTTTACCATACACAGTCTGCATGTAGATAGCCTCTAATTTATGATTCACCAATCCTGCTATTTGGATAACATCTCAATTTAGATAAATCTTTTTATTCCACTATAAAAGTCCAAACACTTGATATTGGAGGGCTCCTAAAATGTCCTATAGTCCAACTTCTAACTTTATGCAGAAAAACTCTCTAAAACATCCCAGAGATGTGGTCAATCAATTTGGACCCTCTCATGAAAGAGAAAGTCATTTCATCATAGCAATGTGTTCTGGTTGGGGAGTTCTTACTCATATTGAACCAAAATTCTACTATGCATTCACCTAGATTTTTTTTGGAGTCAAACTCAGAAAGAAATTTAATCCTATAATCATACTAAAACTCTTCACATATTTGGGGATAACCATCATGTCCTAGAGCTTCAACATAGCAGATGAAAAAGTCCTATTTCCTTCAACTGCTCTCCCATCAACATGGTTTGCAGACCCTTATAAACCATGCACTACCATTTCTATCACACTATAATTGTGTTTCTTAATATATTTACTAAAATGTAATTTTCAGAAATATGTACAATTTTCAAGATGTGATTGGACCTATACCAAATTTTACCTGTTTTTTTTTTTTTTTTACAAATATCACATTTTCTTTAACTCAACTTCAGATTTCAATAACATTTTTGCCAGCTATATTATACTGCTGGCTCATGTTGAACACACACTTATAAAAGACATGGTTTATTTTATTCATTTATCCAATGTGATAAATATTTAAAAATACACACTACTACTTCTGGTTAAAAGCTGTGTGAGGTGCTGGGAAGATACAAATAAGATAAGGATTTCAATATAGTTGGTGAAACTGTTGAATTCATATAAAGTTCAATAAAATGCAAACAGTATGTAATTGGATCGCAGAGAAAGATTACTCAATACATACTGAGAATCAAAGGTTTCCTGGGAGGTGCTATACAAGCTACCTCTTGAAAAATAAGGAGGAGGAAATTGAATCAGAAAGCACAAAGATGCGAAATAGCGTGATTCTTTGGAAAATTGAATCAGAAAGCACAAAGATGGAAAATAGTATGATTCTTTGGAAAAGAGAAAGTGTTCATAAAGTGTACTAGGAAGTCAAGCTAACTCAAATAAAAGACCATGCTTAGTCGATAAACTCTCCAAAGTTCTAGATTAAATTGTTCTTTCTCATGTTTAACCTTTGTTTAAAAATGTTGAACACATCCCCACTTCACTTTTTGATTATAAAGGAAATTTCTTTTTAAAAGTGCATTAATGGACTTCTAAAAAAGATGGTAGATTGACTACAGATGTAGCTTTTGTATCCCTCCAGATAAACTACTCTAATGAAAGTAAAGAAATAAAAAGCCCATAAATCAAAATCAATGAAGAGTTTTAAGCATAAGAATTTTAAGCACTCAGGAGAATAAATGGGAAAAAACAAAAAAATACAAAGAACATCATCGTAAAATTTTAGAATACAAATTGATGGAAAATCTTAAATGTTTCTCTATATGTCATCTAAAGAGCAATAAGAATCATACTAACTTTGAACTTCTCAACATAGATTGTCAACCTAGAACTCCATGCCCTGTCAAACTATCAATCAATTATATGAGGTAGATTATAGATATTATCAGTCATATAAGAACTCAGAAAAGTTAACTCCCACCCATCTTTTCTTAGCGAGTCATTTAAAAATGCACTACTGTAAAATAAGAGGGTAAACTAACCATTAGATATAGATAGTTGATCAAACCTAATAGAGCAACAAAAATAAAGCCTGGGATGACAGCGTTGAGATAACTTACAGAAAAATTTAGTCCCATTTGGAGCAAGAGAACATTGAATTTTTAGAGGGAAGATCTTGGAGTACAGAAATAACAATAGATAGTGTAGCAAGATATTTGAAAAGGGGTGAGGCTGAAGAATCAGGCAATTAATTCAGGAGGGACAGAAAGGTAAACACAATTTCAAGGAGAAACATAAACCTGCACCATAAACAAATGTCATCATATTATACCCTCTAACTTGTATTTACATGATCACAATTAGGTCATCACTGATTAGTGATTTAACTGAAAGTAGGTATATTGATGTTTATGAAGAATGAGGAGGGAGAGAAGAGATGGTATAGAGGAATACAATTGTCTCATTACTGGAAGCCAAAAAACAATGTTCAAACCTGACAGATCAAGGCAAGGAATAATTAGGGAGTGTGGGATTGACATGTACACACTGCTATATTTAAAATGTATAACCAACAAGGACCTACTGTATAACACAGGGAACTCCACTCAATATTATGTAACAACCTAAATGGGAAAAGAATTTGAAAAGGAATAGATACATGTATATGTATAACTGAATCACTTTGCTGTACACCTGAAACTCTCACAACATTGTTAATCAACCATACTCCAACATAAAATTAAAAGTTAAAAAAAAAACCCTGACAGATCAAGATTTAGCAGTAAAAGCATATGTTTTTAACAAGTGATGGTGACTCCTGAATGTTTCTGTTAAGGGAACTGGGAACAATTCAGTGAAACATTCCTCTTTCATGTTGATTTGTTTTCAGGATTACCTCCTACACTGTCTTCAACTCAATACCAGTTCTGTGTTGCCTTATTTTTGTCCAGAAAAAAAACGGTGGATACAAGGGAGAGAACTCATGTTAAGAGAAAGGCAGACAGGAAAATTCCAAGGTTAACCTGTTTATCAACAGAATGGAAGCTTCCAATATGTAATAAATTTTAATGTAGCCACCTGGACTTGAATTCAGCTGCCTATTTGCTTCCATGCTTTTGGCATTCTAGTATATCATCGTCCATATGATGTCAATTATGATGCTCTGGAGACTGTCATTTTCCATCAAGTCAGAAGAGAGAGCATATGTCTTCTCTATTACTCTTCCTGAAATGAAATTATTTTACAACCAGATCATTTAAGAAATGAAAAATATAATTTTGTACATTTATGGATTTTTGTTACTTTCATCTTATTAGATGTTTGAGGTTTTTTTTTTTTTTTTGGACCAACAATGTAGGAAGTAATTATGACAGATTTAGCCACATATTTTATTTTCCTTTTAGCAATTTCTCAGGTCCATTTAAATCCAAACATACACACTACTCTCACAATGGTCTCTATTGACTTCAACGAAGCACACTCTCTACTGATGTCCCCTGTGAGATAGAAAAGAAAGAAGCTTGTTCATAGATTCCCTGTAGCATATCTCCACCATTGATCCATGGTTTTAAGGGCTTTAGCCACTAATTTCCTCTCACCAATGGAGAGACCCATTGCTCGGTGTGTTTAGACTCTTATGGCTGCCCACTGTGACTTGTTCTTAATCTGCCTGAAAGTGTCAAAAGTCACGCTGCTGTTTGGAGAGAGAGTGATTTTTTTTGTTATACCTGCTACTGGGAGTGATGCTTTTCTTAGTACTAAGATGCCCATGATAATGGAGACAGCTCTGAAATATATCTGTTCTGTTCTCAGTTGAATAAATAACCACGATAGTTCATCGACATATGTCAGAGAAGTTTTTAGCAACATATTTTCACTCAGGAAACTCCTGCATAGGTAGTACGTTAAGAAAAATTGCATGATGATTCTGTCACCAATGTCTAAATATAGATCAAAAATGTTAGTGTAATTAACAAAAGAAATCAGTTTGGTATTTGTAACATTCAAGCCTTAAAGCTTTAGGTGACTACTGTTCAGTATTATTCACACAAAGTGAGTATACAAGCAGTTTTTCTCATTAACGATGTATTTGATTTTAGACAAATAGGCCAAAAGTATTAAACAGCATAGCATATATAAAGATGTTTAACCTCACTGTTAATTAAATAAACACAAATTGAAACATCAATGAATTATTACTTTTTTACTTTCTAAATTAGAAATATTGAAAAAGTAATACTACTTAATGATGAAAATATTTCTGGTCGGAGAAGAAATCACTTCATTGTTTTGGAAAGCAATTTGTCCATAGGAATTTAAAACCACTAAAGTGTTTATCCTCACTGACACTTTAATCCCACTTTTGGGAATCTATCTTATGATACTAACCTGAAATACAGAAATAAAAGCATGAATAAATGTCTAGTCCAGCATTATTTCTAATTGATAAAAATCATCCCACAATATGGAGATGAATTAAACTATGATACAACCATATCATGTAATATTACACAGCCATTAATTTATTTTAATAAGAAGGGAAATACTTGTTATTTTGTGTTATGCTAAGACCACAGTCCAATCCTGAACATGATTGATATCAATTGAACTTAGAAGCTAAGAATCATTGGGCATCATTGGTACTTGGAATACCAAGTATCAACTTGAAATAGAATACTGTTTACATATGTGATATTTTTATTGGTCAGAACTTAATCGGGTGCAAGTGAGAGATTCAAATCAGCTGGCTTATGGTACGATTGATAAAGTTTAGTGTTGTTCTCAGAGTTAAACAAAATGCTAAAAACAATACCACCACCACCACCAACAATAACAACAAAATGCTTAAGAAGGACAGAATCCAAGACAGCATGAGGGAACACAAAGATTATAACCAAGGATGCCAGAGCTTCCAATTTTTGCATCTCTTACCTTGCCTTCTCTTTGAATGTTGGCTTCACACTCTCCTTCCCCAGGCACAATTCTATACACAGAAGGAACCATGGCCCCTTTTGTTAGTATATGAATATGTCTATATCCACAAAGGAAAGACTTCCCTAGGGAAAGTCTCTCCATAATTTTATTCATGAATAAGGTATAAGAAGAGGAACAGTAAAACAACATATGAATAATCATGCCCAGATAACTCCCTTCCCCTTGCAGGATTTATCTCCCGCTTTAAGAGACTAAGGAGTGGATCTGAGTGTAACAATGCTAACTCCTTTCCTCCTCAAAGTATATAAAAGGGAGTAGACACATGTCCATTGAGGAAATCAGTATCACAGACGCCATCTCAGTATGTGTCTCCTGGAATACAAGCAACATGATGTAAAGAATAAAAATAAGAAAAAAAAAAAGCGGGCGGGGGAGAAACTGTATGGTCTGGTCACTCACCATGGCTGTTCTCTTGCTCTCTGTCCTTCCCCTGCTAGACTACTGCCTGCTTTGCCTACACCCTTTCACATGACTGACCTTCCTGCATACTTGCCCTAGGCCCCAGCGCGGAGTGAGGGGCTTATACCTCTGCTGGTTTCCATGGTAACTAATGAGCCCACCTGAAGTCAATTCCTCCTATAACTGGTAACCTCTGCTTCACTCCCAGGAGCAAAGACTGTCACCATGTCCTGCCCTCCATCTGCCTCACTGGGTGGGGTGTTGCTCCAAGACCTTGCTTCAGAAGTGTAAGCTCCCCCATCCATTACACCATTGATGTCTCTGTCACTGACTCTGAGCTCTTTCTTCAGTTTTGAAGCTGGGCAAGTGCAGGCCTTGTAGGCCCGCAGGGTGCAGCCCAACAGAAATATACCAAAATTTTTATGGTGGTAGTATTGTGGCTTTTAAAAATTAAACACAAATCAAACAAATTTAAAAAAAGACAAACTCTTAATGAGCTGTTTTGCATATTTTCTATTATGAACCTATATTTATTTTTAAATTGTTCCATAAACATTTCACAGAGTATGGAGGGAAGGGGCTTAAAATAAATATATAATAATATTAATATGTTAATGCATCAAAGAAATGACAAAAGAAGGTTGAGTGCTAAAATATGAGTTGCTTGGTAGCATATGGGCATTTCTTGGCATACCTACGCAACTAAAAAGCAATAAAGGTTTTTGATCAATTGAATTAATGATGCAGCTGGAAGTGAAGGTAGGCAGAAATATACAACATAAATTTAAAAGAAACAAAAATTTTGTTCCACATTTTTACAAATGTAGAAAATATGTATTGTTTGCTGAGTAATGTTCGTGTAAATTTCCTTTTTTTTTTTTTGGAAAATAATTAAACAGGTGACATAAATCAGAGTTACTATTCCAATTTATGTGAAACAGCAGCCCTGAAAATTATCCTGTGTCTGCAAATATGATTATAAAGACTCACCTTTGGACTTGATTGGTCAAATCCAGGATATTACACTCTGAAGAGCAAGGGATCCAAAGTCTATCCTGTATATAAAGTTTATGATAACTTGTTTTTTAGATCTGGGAGCTTAGCAGAGTGTGCCCATTCTCTTGAAACAGGGTCATCCAGGGTATTAAAGGTTAAGATTTTGATAAGTTGGCTTTTCTGATAGTTTCTTAAAGTTTATAGCTATAAATCTATATTATAGATCACTTACCTCCTTGTATTAAAATATTAAGACCTTTTACCTAGATGTCAGGAAGAATCAATGAAAATGATGAGTTGGCACACTTTTCTCAGGGAATTTTCTTTTTTTTTTTTTTTTTTGCACGCTTGCCTCTCACTGTTGTGGCCTCTCCCATTGCGGAGCACAGGCTCCGGACAAACAGGCTCCAGCCCTGGACTGGGGCATGAACCCGTGACCCCTGCACTGGCAGGCAGACTCTCAACCACTGCGCCACCAGGGAAGCCCTCTCAGTGACTTTTAAAACTTCAGTTTGAAGCTTCAGTTAAGCTTCCTAAATAATACAGGAGTAATTTTTTTATTAATTCATTTAGCTCTGGCATTACAAAATAAATCCCCATGAAATGCAAACATGTTTTTCTTAACACTTCTCTATTAAGACCTATGCTGTTTGCTTGAACATGGAGACAGTTTGTGGTGACATAGTCATTAATTTATTTCCTTTGCATACCCCAGGGCTGGTGGCAGTTCTAATGGTATTCTTTCTACTGAAAATAGGAGAATCGCTGCTCAATGGGGAATTTGGGGATCCATGAGATGGAGACAAATGTATTTTCTTTCTTACATGAAAAATTATCCCCCCCAATATATATACTAGAACAATCTTGTCTTCACTAGATGGTAAAACACAGAAATATTTGGTAGAAAATCTATCCGTGTCTCTACCCTGTTGTTAGTATCAGGCAGAGAACATAGCCCCATGGAGTCATTGTGATGGTCAAATAGAGAAGAAATGAAACTAGAAGCTAACTTTAAGAATGTGCCTAAAAGCCCAGGGGGGTTCACAGAAAACTTCTGTGCCTTATTCCATAATTTTATTCATGAATAAGGTATAAGAAGAGGAAGAGTAAAACAACATATGAATAATCATGCACAGATAACTCCCCTCCCCTTGCAGGATTTATCTCCCGCTTTAAGAGACTAAGGAGCCAGAAATCAGTATCTTCGAATCACACAGCAGGCAAAGTCAAGGTATCTATTTAAGCAACTCTTCTGATTAAGCCTTGATACTGCTGTTAGTTTCCCATTGTGTAGTATCTGCGACGTTGATATAAACTGAACACAGGGTTATTCCAAAATTAGAAGTCTCTTATGACTCAATCCCTGGACTTCAGAGGAGCCAGTTGGTCAGGAGCAGCCTCAGTCATCTGGGTCAGACAACAGAGTCCTGTGCCGCAGAGGACAGCAGCCAATGAGGCCACGCCATGGCAAAGATGCTCCTCACATACTGGGATGATATACAGCTTGAATCAGTTTAAAGAGTTTAGATCTGCTCTGCTTAACTCTGGATAAAATATGTCCAGTGAGTAGGTTGGACAGAATTATTTAATCAAATTACATAAATCCACAATAAGTTCTTATATAACACACTCTCCACTCCATGGGTGTACTAAATCTTCTCATATATATACATCACTGTGAGAGCATCCCTTTATAGGCACTTGAAATCACAGGGTTAAAGACCTCTCCAAATGCAAAAAGACTCTGTTCATTTGACAGAATAACATAGTAAACTCCCATTGGAATTTTGTGATTATTTAGACAGTGCTGCTGGTATTGTTTTGGCTTTTCCTTTGGTAATCTTGTCATTAATTCAGATAACATTTACTTTGGCAGTACACATCATTCCATGTTCAGTTGTCCCTTACTTCTTTGTTTATTCCTTTTTTAGCTAATAAAAATTATTATCCCTACAAAACTTTAACAATTTAACTTTTATTATTCTGATGATGTGACTAATTTGTGTCAACTAAAAGATGATTGATTTTATCCTCTATTTAACTCCTTGGGGGTCCCAATCACTAATCAGTGTTGAGTGAGAGAAGAGCAAAAAATGGATCAGGGAGTGTTTCAATTCTAATCATAGCGTTTGTAGACATTGTATTAGTTAACATTTGATGCTTAGAAAAATACACATAAAATGTGTTCTGACGACTATTTGCTGAAAACTTCAAATTAATATTCCCAAACCAGACACTTCTCTGGAACTTTAGACTCCTATACAACTGTCTACTTGATATCTCCTCTTAGATGTCTCATAGGCATCTTGAATTTAAAAAACCCAAAGTGAGAGTCCAAACCTCCTCTTTGAAAAATCTGTTATCTTCTCTATCTCTATCTTCATTTAGTTCTTCAGGTCCAAAGCACTGAGGTTATCTTTGATTTCTCTCTCCCTTACATCATTTGTAATCCTCAAGTAAATTCAGTTGACTCCACCTTGAAAATGTGTGCAGAACCTAAACACTATCACCACTATCACTGTCACCGTCTTGGTGCAACTATCATAATTTCTCTCCTGAATTTGTATGATAACCTCCTCACTGGTCTTTCCATTTTGCCTTTGCTCAGTAGAGTCTGTTTTTTTACCACAAAATCCAAAGAATCCTTAAAAACCAAAGACAGATATTCATAACCATCGTATGGTGTCTCTTCCCTTTCAAAGTAAAAAGCAAAGATATTATAGTGACCTATGAGACCCAGTATTGCTGTCCCCAACCCTGTCATTCTTACCTCTCTTTGATTTCATGTCCTACTACTCTCCCTTTCTCTTACTCTACTCCTGAGTCCATGTTTACCCCATTATTTAAAAAAATGCCAGAAATGTTCCAGTCTCATAATTTTTGCTGTATCCCCTGCCTAGCATGTTCTTCCTTCAGACATTGTCTCATTCCCTCACCTCCTTCAGATCTTTGCTTAAATATCAGCATCTCAATTAGGCTTTCCCTAAGAAAATTATTTAAAATTACAATGCTCCAAAATACCTCCAGCAATTCTTCTTACTCAATCCTGATGTCTTTTTCTCAATGCTGTTGTGACGTACTATAGGTATCAGGTTAAATTTCTCCCATTGCAGGCATTGAGACGAGAATTTTATTGCAAGTAGTAGTTTATTAGGAAAGTAATCCCAGAAAGTACCAGTAGAGTAATAGAGAAGTGAAACAGGAAATGGAAGTCTACCAATACAGAATGTATTAAAGAGCAGGTTACAGCTGTGGTTAACTAGGGCTCAATTGTCATGGGAACATACGGGCCACTGTAGAGAAAATACCTGCATTATCTTACACAATCTGTGAGAAAACTGGAGTATTTAACTGTCAGTTCACTTATGGCAGTTCCTCCTTTCTGCAAGCATATGCAGAATATGTCCAGGCAGCCATGGAAAGCCCTCAGGCAATTTGTTGAAAGTGTTTGCAGTAAGAAGCCATTAGATCTGAACACACGGGGAAAAGCACCTGCTACAGACATTGTCTGCTACAGTATACCTTTTGCACAATTCAGATCTACTCATTGCCCATATTAAGTTCACTCATTTTATCTATCATTGATTCTTTAAGGTGATGGTTAGCCATAATTCATAAATAAATAAATAAAATGTTAAAACAGGAGTGTTACTGGGAAAAGTTAAGGATCCCTACTATCGCAGTTGGCTCACCGGGCAGTAATTTGATTGCTTGCCCAAGTGGGTTAAGTCAGACCTTCATTTCTGAAGGGATTGAGCTCTTATTACCATGCCCTTGTCTGGCTTTGACTGCTTCAATTGCCCTTTCAAGGCTATTGCTAGGGCAAGAACACCAAGAGGCATCACAGTGAATTCAGTGAGTTCAACACAAACTGTTTCCTGCACTATTAGGTAGCAGCAATCTTATATTCTTATGATAATAAATATCAATTATGGCTTCCAGCATACCTACGTCTCTTCTTTTCCCATTAGTCTTCTGGCAGGAGAACCCCAAACAGCAGCCATAGGTTTAATTTGCCTTGTACTGTTAAAGAAATGTCCCCTAACCCCCGAGAACCAAAACATTTAATCACATGGATCTTGAAGATGCATGGGATGGGAAGCATATATTCTGTAAGTGGGACACAGGGAAGGGTTGTGAGAGTGGTCACTCCTGCGTCCAACACTTGGTTTCTGGACCTATGTAGTCTACCTATCAGGAACACAGAACAAGGAGGTGGTCTTTTTTTTTTTTTTTAATATGTAGTGTATCTTGAAGGACAGCAGAATGTCATCCTCAAGCTGATGCTTTAACTGTGCCTTTAAAAGGTTGTTTCAGAATTCTATCAGATTGTCAACTTGTGACTTTGTATAGTCAACTACACAAATATTTTCTAAATTATTTTATGTGTAAATTTTCTTGGTTTAGTAATATTAACATGATAGAATCTTGCTTTCAATAAATAAAATATCTTTTTATATCTGGGCCTCATTTTCCTCCCATACGACAGAAGATTGAGTTGGGTGATTTACAAGAACTTTTCCAGTTCTCATTTATTCTGTATCTTATCCAGATAGGCAGAAAGCTATTTCTGCATCATTTTGGTATTTGTACTATGGAGAAAATACATACTCATTGAACTTGACCTTGTGATGGTAACTGTGTACTAATGGTATGTACCCAGATGTTATTTTCTCATCACAAAGTATCTCCTTAATTTATATCTACTTGAAATGTCGTAGTAGGCACTTTAAAAACAAAACTTTAAAATTATAGGAGCATTAGATCTCTCGTAAAAAAATTGGTAAAGCTAATAAAATCCAACATCGTGAGTAAATTAATTTTGTAAATAAGACAAAATACCAAGAACTGGTAATTGCCATATTTGGATATTATTCTCTATATTTCACTAAAAAGTTGACTGATGAAAAGAACAAGTTATGGAATTCATGCCACTGTATAAATGTTGAATCAGATAATTTTCTAAACCACTATGAAAACTAAAAACAACTTCGTGTAATTTTATAATTTCAGTCTTGACTGGGCAGCTGGAAAACCTTTTTTTTTCTAAATAAGTTTTACCCTGCTATTCCAAGATATCCAATTGTATTTCTGAAGATATAAATACCATCAAGGGTAGGCATATTCTTATACTTGTAGGCAGATGAAACACCCTTACTTATGAATACTGGAACCCAAAATTGATACTACATTATCAGAATTAGTGACAGATCTATCTCTTCCCAATAGGTGAGTCCAGACTTTTACTATTAATTAGTGGTAAGAATTACAAGGCCTATGACCTTGGAGCTATGATAACCTTATCAGCCTAAGAATTACAAGACTGTTACCAGCACCTTCAAAAGACAGCATTATTTCATATGGTGGAATTAAAAGTTAAGATATAGCAAATGTACTGGGAATCAAAAAGCAAATGGTTTAGAACTAAACAGGAAAAGCTGAGGTTGTTGTTTATTATTAGAATTTTTATAGCTGATGTTCTATATCAATTTATTCATTCAACAAATATTTACTGAGTTTCTGATATATGCCAAGTATCCTTCTAGACATTGGGAATAGGATAATAATAAAACACTAACCCCTGATGCCATGGATCTTATAGTCTGAGAGAGTCTTACAGGGAGAAACATTTTTTTTTAAAGTATAGTGTTGGTAAATTATATACATGCATATATATATATATATTATACAAGATGGTGTGATAAAAACTATGAAAAATAAAGGTAAAATAGGAAAAAGTACAGTACATGAAGAAGACAAAGAATGTTGCAGTTTTTTGAAAGGATGGTCAGCAGAAGGCACATTGAGGTAACATGAAAAAAAGTCTGAGGGGGTGAAACAACAAACCATAAAGCCATGTGGATATTCAGAGGAAGAGCCATCCTGGATGCAGGAAGAGGATGTGTGAAGGTTTTACCACAGAAACATGCCTGACAAGCTCGGGAATATCAAGGAAGGCAGTGTGGTGGAGGTGAATGAGCAAGGGGATGAATCATAAGAGCTAAGATCAAAGAAACTCACAAGAGAACAGATCATGTAAGACCTTCAAGTTCATCATCCATTCAGAGTGAGATGGGAAGCCACTGGAGGGCTCTGAGCAAAAAAAGTGGCATGATCTAACTTAAATGCAGCACAATTACTGCATTTTCTGTGTTTAGAATAGATAGAAGAAGGCTCGGATGAGGGTAGGAAGACCAGTCAAGAAGCTGTAATGAAAAATCTAGAAAAAGAGACTCGTCCAAGGGTATGTTACATCAAAGTTAAGGAGAAGAGGTTTTATTCTTTAGTTATTTTGAAAATAGAGGGAAATGAATTTTTTGTAGAAAGATGTAGTTCTCATTTAATGATATCAGAAATAACATGATTTGGAGGTAATATAAGGAGTGTTACTCTGATATTCAAGGTCTGAGGTGCTTACCTGTCATTCACGTGGAAATATTGAGTAGGCAGTTGGCTGCATTGATCTGGGGTCCAGGAGAGTGGTAAGCTTAGAAATAGAATTTAAAGCATTAGAATAGTGAAATAACCAAAGGAGTGGAGGGGAAAAAAAGCTGCAGTAACATTAGAGTTTTAGAGTTATCACGAAATAGCCCTTTTCTTTTAAATTATAGCCTTTACATTAAAAACACCACTTGATCTCACAGTCGATAGCTAAGCCAATAAAGTAGTCATTCATCTCCTAGCTGTTAGTTAATAATTTAGTCATGTTTGGTTATCACAATAATTCAACTATAATTTAATAATTCAGTGAAAACCCGAGATGGTTTTTTTTTAATGCTTTCAGCTCGCCCTTAGGGTAAATAATCTATACAACATGCATAGCATAATCAGGAAGAAGCAAACACACTTTTGACTCTGATGAAAGGATATATGTTCCACACAACATTTCATCACTGGACTCAGGAATCATTACATGCAATGTTAATTTGTGAAAATATGTAAATTCATGGCTTCTACAATATGCTTTTCCTAACTCACAGGTGCAATGGACAAAAAAACAGTATTTAGTATTTTTCTAGGAATATGAGTGATATTTTGCAGATTTTTAAAATTTATTATAGTCACATAGGGAAAAAGTCAGGTCCCCAGAGGGAAATAGATGTCGTACTCAAAGTGGGTAATTTGAAGTCAAGTTTAATAAAGGGAAAAAAGTGACAGCAAGATTCAGAGGGATAACTTGGTAGATGTCATAAAACTAGTAAGCTGTATAATTGTCATTTAAAACTTAACTCTTTCCAACTTCAAGTGTACAGATTTAACATGATACCACACTTTTGAGATCTACCTTCACTGTTTGGAATGGACAAGTCAGGGGGAAAAATCCCAAATCTCAAAGTATTTCACCAGACCAGTTCACATACGTGAAACTTTGTAGGTTAATGTTTTAGAGCAGAAAATGTAGTATTGCTTCTATTAGAAGAAAATAATAAAGGTCAGGGTCTTCAGAGAATTTAATACAATTAGAATTACTAATAAGAAAATGCTCTAAAATGCTTCAAATATTCTTTATTTATGTGGGAAAAAAACTTACTAAATATTATGTAAGCATTTAATTAGGGGGATCAATAATTAATTATAAACACTGGGATATTTCGAGAGCATAATAGGTATTGTATACTTGAGTCTCATGGTCATTCTGTTTAGTCTACTTTCTCAGTGCTTCATGCCTTTGTCCCTTGCTTTCTCTTTCCACTATCCTAACTCAGCTTTATTTCTTGGTTAGACTCACACCACATCTCAGGGCTGGGCAAAAAAAAAAGAAAAAAAAAATATATATCAGACTTTTACTCACACTATCCTCAGCATTTATAGATTAAGGGCCTCTTCCACATATGAAACTGCTGAAGTTATTTTTCTAATCCTATGGCCAGTTAAATCTATCACGCCTTACATCAACATCATCATTCTTCATCATCCAGTATAAAAGATCATCCACTGTTCTATCTTTTCCTATACTGTTATTTGTATAATGCTTTGAGATTCCTTTCCTTGACCAAACTTACAACTTCTCACCACCACCCAAACCACAACTGAGAAAACTTTAGAAAACTTGAGAATTGAAATGGGCATCTCCCTCCAGTACTTAGTAGCAATATTATTTTAAAATGTTCTCCAGTGCTATGCCTAAATTAATACATGTTTATAAGACTGAATTTGTAAAGCATAGGTTTGAGTTTTCAGAGCGTTGGATTGGTTGGGACATACCCAGTGATGAATAGTTAAAATAACAATGACATCCAATTAGCATCATAAAATAAAAACAGACTCCCTGTTAAAAGCAATGAAACTAGGTAGAAACATTCTATCTGTTCCTGCTGTCACTGCTAAGACCAGTTAGAAGCACTGATCATCCACTCACCAGTCATCTTAGGGAATCTCAAGTGTGCTAAGATAAAATTCAGCATCCATTCCTAACAAAAACTCCAAAAGGCAGAGAATAAGATTAACTAAATATGACCAAAAGCCATAGAGATGAAAACAAAACAAATTTTGTTTAAATGGTAAACATTTTAAAACCATATCTTTACATCTAGTACAAGATAAGATTATTCACTATCACTATTATTATGTAAGATTGTTTTGGAGACTCCAGTAAATAAACTAAAAACAAACAATTTTTTAAAGATGCAAATATTAGAATAGAAAAATCTTCCTCAATTAAGTAATAGTTTATCAAAAAGAGCAAAGCTCTAGTTTTATATAAGATTAGAATTTAATTAACAGTGGAATTTGTTAATCTTGCAAAATACAAGAAAATATTCAGTCAGTAAATTTTTTGATATTAACTAACAAAAAATCGAAGTACAAATTTCTATCCACAAAGGTTTTAAGCAAAACTGCATTACTCAGAAATAAGTAGAACAATAAATGTATAAAACCTATTTTAAAAGTAAAATGTCTTATTGAAGGACATAAGCAAGAGTTGGAAAATGAAAAAGTATACCAAGTCGTTGGACAGGAATACTATTATAAAATGCTAATTTTACTAAAATTAATATATGCATGTAGAGTTATTCCAACTAGAATTCCAAAGACGGTTTGATAATCAGATTTTTTAAAGTTCTTCACTTTGCACCAAAGGACAGATAACAGAGAAGATCCAAAACAAGGACAAGAGTAACAATAGAAAATGAAGAATAGTGGAAGTGGGGACTGATGCCTTACTGATTATTAACAGAAATGACTCCACTGTAAACTTAAGGGCATTATTAAAGAGAAATTAGACAATGAGACAATTAGAATCAAGTAATTGGTCCAGGCCTTACTTTACTCAGGGGAAAAATGTTTAATTGCAACATACATGAAAATATACACACACACACACACACACACATATATATACACACACGTACATATACAGATATATATTCTGAACATTACATATCTGTATGTATATATTATATTAAGTATAGATATAGTAATTTACTTCATATATACCATAATGTTTTGGAATAGATATGTATATATATATATATATATATATATATATATATACACACACATATAAAATGTGTTCCTGTGTGTGTGTATAATTGCTATAGACTCAAAAATAGACAAAACCTAAATATGTGAAGAACAGGAAATAGCAAACATGTTAGGCAAATGTATTCGTTGTTTATTTTATAATCACACACATACACATAAACACATATGTACACACATAAGTGCACATGTATAGTTTTGTCTACATATTTATATAAAATTCTTATGTATTAGATGTTCCGTAACTCTTTGTATTTTAATAGACTTTATTTTTGGTGCACTTTTAGGTATACAGAAAAATTGAGCAGAAAGTACAGAGAGTTCCCACTTACTCTTCTGCACCCCTCCTCAGGCACTTTTTCCCCCCATAATTAAATTTGGCATTAATGTGGTGTATTTGTTACAAGTTATGAACCAATATTTATACATTATTAACTAAAGTCTGTAGGTAGGACTCACTCTTTGTTCTATGGGTTTTGAAATATTTGTGTCAAGTACGTACTATTACAGTATCATATAGAATAGTTTCACCACCCTAAATGTCTCCTGTACTCCACCTATTTCTCCCTCTCCACAAACCACTGGAAACCACTGATCTTTTTATCGTACCTTTAGTTTTGCCTGTTCCAGAATGTCATATAATTGAATTCTATAGTATGAAGATTTTTTAGACTGCCTTCTTTGATTTAGCAATATGTATTTGAGTTCTCCAAGTCTTTTAGTGGCCTGTGTTAATTTCCTTTTATTTATTTATTTTATTTATTTATTTTTTTAATTTGTGGCTGTGTTGGGTCTTCGTTGCTGGACTCGGACTTTCTCTAGTTGCGGCAAGCAGGGGCTACTCTTCCTTGAGGTGCATGGGCTTCTCATTGTGGTGGCTTCTCTTGTTGCAGAGCATGGGCTCTAGGCGCATGGGATTCATTAGTTGCAGCATGCGGGCTCAGTAGTTGTGGCTCGCAGCCTCTAGAGCACAGGCTCAGTAGTAGTGGCACACGGGCTTAGTTGTTTCACAGCATGTGGGATCTTCTTGGACCAGGAATCCAACCGTGTCACCTGCATTGTCACGCAAACTCTCAACCACTGCGCTACCAGGGAAGTTCTCTTTTTATTTCTGAATAATATTCCACTGTATGAATATACCACAACTTATTTATCCATTCATCTATTGAAGGACATCTGGACTGCTTGCAGTTTGGGGATATTATGCATATGGCTGTTACATACATTCGTGTGCAGGTTATTGTATCAACATACGTTTTCAATCATTTGGGTAAATAGCAAGGAGTGTGATTGCTCTATCATAAGCCACTGTTTAAATTTATAAGCAACTGTCAACCTCTGTTTCAAAAAGGCTGTACCATTTTCACATTCTCTCCTGCAAGGAATAATAGTTCTTACTCCAGATTTTTTTCAGCATTTGATGTCTTTAGTATTTTGGTTTTTAGGTATTCTAATAGGTGCATAGAGGTATCTCCTGGTTTTAGTTTGCAATCCTCTAATGAAATTATTATACATCTTTTCATATGCTTATTGGCCATCTGTTTATCTTCTTTGCAGAGATATCAGTTCATGTTTTGGGGTTGTGTGTTTTCTTATTGTTGAGTTTTAAGAGTTTTTTGGATATTTTGAATAAAAACCATTATCACATATATATTTTGCCTATATTGTCTTCTAGTTTATGGTTTGTCTTTCCAGTCTTTTAACTGTGATGCTGCAGAGTAGAAGTTTTCCATTTTAATGAGTCCAACTTATTAATTTTTTCTTTCATGCATCATCCATTTAATGTGCATCCTAAAAACTCATCACTAAGTCCAAGATCAGCTAAATTTTCTCATATATTATCTTCTAGAAATTTCACAATTTGTGCTATACATTCATACCTATGATCAATTTTGAGTCATTTTTTGTGAAAGGTGTAAAGTCTGTGTCTAATGTCATTTCTTTACATGTTGGTGCCCAGCTGTTCCAACACCTTTTGTTGAAAAGACAATCCTTTGAATTATCTTTGCTTTCTTGTCAAAGATGAGTTGACTATGATGGTATGGGTCTATTTCTGGGCTCTCTATTCTGTTTCATTGATCAGTCTGTCTGTTCTCTTTCCAATAGCATAGTATAATTACTGTAGATTTATAATAAGTTTTCAATTCAGGTAGCATCAGTCCTCTGAGGTTTATTTTTCTTCAGTATTTTGTTTGTTATTCTATGTCTTTTGCCTTTCCATATAAACTTTAGAATAGTAGTTGATATCCAAAAAAGAAAATAATTTGCTGGGATTTTGATTTGGAGTGTTTTGAATCTACACATCAAATTGGGAAGAATTGACATCTTCACAATATTCAGTCTTCCTATCCATGGACATGGAATATTTCCACATTTACTTATATTTTCTTTGATTTTTTGTAATCAGAGTTTTATAGTTTTCTTCATATAATTTTAATGCACATTTTGTTAGAATTAAACTTAAGTGTTTCATATTTGTTGTGCAAATATAAATGGTGCTGTGTATTTTTATTTCAAATTCCAGTTGTTTATTGATGGTATATAAGAAAGCAATTTCTGTACAATTGCTGTACACCTGAAACTAACACAACAGTCTAAATCAACTATATTTTGATTTAAAAAATCCAGATCATTTTCAATTTGAAAAATATTGAAGCATATTACAAAAGCAAAAGTTGTAGCTATTGTCAGCAACAAAGGATAAATGATTAAATTCATGCAGAGCACATTTAAGACTGATGAAGAACTTGAATGTTTCTTTGTTTGCGTAAGAACCTGCATGCCTAATGGAGATGTCTATAAATGACATTCTGGAATGAAAAACTTAGAAAATGTTATTACAATGGTAGAAATTAAAGCCATCAAAGAACACTTGAATGGGTTATTGACATTTGATCAGAAGCCCTTTTTCTTATAGTCTTTTAAAATTGAAGATTACAATGGCCTTCATGCCTACATAGTCTAAATTATTTTATTCATCTAAAAATTATAAAAGTGTATCTCCAGATGTAAGTGCCACACAGGTTCACATTTGGCAACAAATACAAGAATATTTTTATCAATAAGGTAATTTGGTTAGTATTTGTAGTCATTATTTAGTAGTTTCTCACTGGATATCAAATCAGATTACTTGCACAAGAGCTAGCTAGGTTTCTTATTTCCTCTGGGAATCTAAGTAGGTATATAGAGTGTCCTATATTTTAATTTTGTATTTGTGTTTAAATTCTATTCAGATGACTATACGTTTTCTCTTGGAATTGCTGGCAATTTCCTCATTTCAATCAAGAGTTTCATTTGCTTAAATTAAAGACTAACATAAATGTCTGTGTGTGTTTGTTTATCCCAAGTATAAAGGGACTTTTCCATGTAAATATGTAAATGTATGTACCACCTTCTGAGTGTTTAGTATAATTGGTTGGTAAGCTGTTTATATTTTACTTTCTCGTGGATTTCTCAGACTACACTTTTGCTTCAAAGTATGTAAGTAACATATTATGCCAAACATATTGAAGACGTGTTCCTTTTGGAGTGTTCAGTTGCTAGGCACCTCTTTCATATCCCTATGCATCAGTTTTCAGTGGGGTAATTGTATCTACTTTTTAAGTTTGCTGTAAGAATCAGTGCATTCATAGATGTCGAGTGTTCCTGACCTATGATAAGTAAGTTAAATATTAGCTAATCGTTTTCCTTAGGTAACTAATGTCTTGCTATCTATCAGAAACACATGAAAAAAATGCTATCCAACTAAAATGTTTAAACTAATTGATTTCTGAAGTTGGTTATACCTACAAAGTCTTTCTTTTTGTTCTTTTGAATATGTAAATAAAATTCAGATCAATGCCTTGATACTCTACCAAGATATCATAAAGTTTCTTAGAACTTTATTACAGCCTTCAGTTATATGAATTGCTACTGCAACCTGCTTTTTATCACAAATCGTTTTTAGTTTCTTAGATATCTTATTTAAATATTTAACTGATACTTATGACAACTTCAAAGGCTTTCCACAATTAGTCTCTAACAAAGTCAAGATCGACCTTCAAGATATTCCATGATTTTGACTCCAACTTATCTTTCAATTCAGTTTTTTTTTTTTTTTTTTTTTTGCGGTACGCGGGCCTCTCACTGTTGTGGCCTCTTCCGTTGCGAAGCACAGGCTCCAGACGCGCAGGCTCGGCGGCCATGGCTCACGGGCCCAGCCGCTCCGCGGCATGTGGGATCTTCCCAGACCGGGGCACGAACCCGCATCCCCTGCATCGGCAGGCGGACTCTCAAGCACTGCGCCACCAGGGAAGCTCCATTCAGTTTCTTAATAAGGCAAACTGAACTTCTTGCTGCTCTCAATTCACATAGCAATATATATGATTCCTGACCCCCCCTCCCCCACCTACGCAATCCTTCCTCTCATATTGATAGGCTGGAAATTCTCATGAAAATGCTAACTCCACACCATATGCAATTAAGTCCTGGTCTCAATTATGTCCAATATTTCTTCACTAATATACCATATACACATGGGAGATAAAGTTCTTATTCCAGAGTTGTTGGTATCTATAAATAGGCTTAGCTAAAAAGGCTCCAATTAGTGCATGAAATTGGTGAAAGCTTATGTTTAAAAAGTTATCACCCAAGCCCTGTTCCAGTGACACCTTGGAAACATCTCATCTTGGGTGAAATAATTAGGTAGTAATGAAGAAAGCTACTATAAAATAAGCTAAAACAAAACAAATATAAAGTTACTCACAGCCAGGATATGAACGACAGGGAATGAATTAATAGCAAAATCAACATTAGATGTCATAGGAAAGGATTTTATCAGTTATATAAACATTTAATATCAAGTCTGGAATTTGAGTCTCAGAAACTTTTTTTATACCAAAATTTTCACATTCTCATTAGGTGGTTCCAATTCCACGTTAGGTGGAGTAAACACATGCTTTCCTTTCTCTCTCACTGAAAACTATTATAAAACCTGTACAGAATGTATAGCCTAGCTATTTGAGGACTCAGTTGATAACAAAATAGCAACAAGCAGTTTGGGGAAGAACACCAGAATCCAATGTACTACCAAATCTGTGTTGAGTTTACCTTTTTCCTTTTTTTTTTTTTTCTTTTATATTCTCTGGTATGCCCCAACCTGAAGTCATCTCAGTTAAGAACCCAAAAGTAAGTAATGCAGGGCAGACAAAGAGAGAGATACGAGAGTATTCTATCTTGAGGAATAGGAAAAGGAACTCCTTACATCTCAGAGTGAGGAAAAGTCCCATTTTTCTTTTATCCTTTCTCTCCATTCTTTTGTGCTCTAACTCCCAAGGAATTTCACAGTGGCAACTGGAGCCTATAGGAAACAATTCTAAGGGATAAAATCTCTCCTCTCCGTTCAGTAAAACTAGTGTCCCATGAGTAACTCTCTCTCCATTTCTATCTCTATCTTTCTTACTCTTACTCTTGCTCTCTTTCTCTGTTTCTTGGCTGTGGGTTCAGTGCAATCACAGAAGTGAGCAGTGTCTGCTAGTACACCAAAATGTGAGCCTTTAGAAAGAAAAAGTACTTGGTAGAGAGCAGGGAGGGAGAAGCTTGGGAAACCTCCTCCAGGAAGTTAAATAGGAACTCCTGAGCTCACCACCGTACTGTGCACCTATGAATCTGACCCAGACTCTCATATCGAAGACTTTGAGAATAAAATAATGGCGGATCTCCACCCAGATCCCAGAGTGACCACTGAGTGACTCACAAATAGGCAGATCTGAATAGCACTACAAAGTTTTGAAAACTGAACTGACTTTATAGCATCAGTTCAAAGAATATAGGATGGAATTTTTAGCCTAAATCTAACAAGGTCAACTGCCTGCCAGAACAAAAATATCAACATACTCCAGAGGATCTAAATAAGGCTCAATTTCTCATGACATAATATTTAACATAATATTTGAAATGTCCAATATAATCCAAAGGATGCTGACTGAAGTTCAACAAAAAATATTTGAAGAAATAATGACATAAAATTTGCCGAATTTGGCAAAAGACAGAAACCTACAGATTCAAGAAGGTAAGCAAATCCCAAACAGAATAAAACCCAAGGAAACCCATGCCTAGATACTTTGAAGTCAAATTTTGAAGTCAAACTTTGCTAAAAGACAAAGCAAAATAAATTAATAAAGTCTTAAAGGCAACAAGAAAAAAAGAGCATAATACCTACAGGAGAACAACAATTTAAATGCCTGTAGATTTATCAGAACAATGGAACCCAGTAAAGCTAGCATAACCCTTTCAAAGTGTTGAAACAAAATAATTATAAATTCAGAATTCTGTATCTGGTGAACATATCTTTCAGGAATGAAGGGCAAATCAAGACATTCTCAGAGGAAAGGAAACTAGCCAGCAGACTTGCTCTAAAAGAAAAAAAAATATTAAATGAAGTTCTTCAGAAAGAAGGGAAATGATATCAGAGAAATATGAAACACCAGGAATAAAGAAAGAGTAATAGAAATTGTAAATGTCTGGGTAAGTAAGGTTTTTCTTCTCATGTTGAGTTATTCAAATTTTATGTGATGATTGAAAACAAAAAATATATTGTCACACTAGCTTTTCAATGTATGGAGATGTAATATATAAGACAACTATAGTATTAGTAGGAGAACAAAGTAACCTATATGGTAGTAAGATTTCTACATTCAAATAAAGTGGTAAACTATTATTTCTAAATAGTCTTTCAAAAGAGAATTATGTATTTTGTAATCCCTAAAGCAACCATTAAAACTATTACAAAAGAGATTTTGTTAAAATCAAAGTGATAAAGTGAAAATGAAATATTAGAATGTTCAAATCACACAAAAGAAGCAGAAAATAGGAAAGTGGAGAATAAAAAAAGAGGGAACAAACAAAACAAATAGTGGTATAACTAATTCCAAACATACCAAAAATAGTAAGTATACATGGTTTAAACACACCTATTAAAAGACAGAGATTGTTAGAATGGATTAAAAATAAAATGACCCAAATATATACTGCTCAGAAGAAACTTACTTCAAATATAATGTATGAATAGATTAAAATACTGGAAAAAGATATATTATCGAACACTAATCAAAAGAAAGCTGGAATGGCTATGGCATTATCAAACACAGTAGACCTCAAAGCAAATAAACTTACCAGAGATAGAGACAGAAATAGGGAGATTGCATATTGAAGAAAGTGTCAGTTCACTAAAAAGACATAACTTTAAATAGATATTGAATTAACAAGAGAGTTTCAAAATATTTGAAGCAAAAACTGACAAAACTGAGAGAAGAAATAGACAAATATACAATTATATTTGGATACCTCAAAACTCTATTCTCAATAATAGATAGAACTAGTAGGAAAAAAATCAAGTATGTATTGATAGAAGAGCTGAGTGATACTATCAACTGACTGGATCTGATTGACATTGACTGAACACTCAACAACACCAGATTACACATTCTTTTCAAGTGCACATGGAAAATTCAACCTAATAGACTATAGCTTCAGTCATAAAACAAACCTTAACATAATTAAAAGACTTAAAACCATACAAAATATGTTCCTTGAGCATACTGGAATTAAACTAAAAATCAGTAAGAGAAAAAAAACAGGGAAAAAATCACCTATTATTTGGAAATTAATAACACAATCCTAAAAAATCCATAGATAAAATTTAGAAAGTATTAGAGAAAATTTAAAAATCTCTTTACTGAATGAAAATGAAGATAAAATACATCAAAATTTGTGTGATACTACTATAGTAGTACTTAGAGAAAAGTTATAGGATGCTATAATATTTTATGCTATAAAAACAATTTCAAAACAATCTAACCTTTAAAACTAGAAAACAAAGGACAATTTAAAATCAACTGAGAAGAAAAAAATAATAATAAAGAGCAGAAATCAATAAAATCAAAAACCGAAAACCATAAAACTTAAAATAAAGAGCAATGAAACTGATAAACTCTAGCAATACTAAAAAAAGAGAAGTAACAAATTATAAATATCAAGAATAAAAGAATATCATTATAGATCCTGACATGATGTTATTAAAAAGATAACAAGAATATTACTACAGACCACACAAAAAATGTTGTTGAAAAGATGAGAATACTACAAACAGCTCTATGCTCATAAATTTGAAAAATTAGACAAAATAAACTAATTCCTCAAAAATCACAAACTACTAAAACTCACTGAAGATAAAACAGATTATCTGAATAGCCTTATAACTATTGAAGAAATTGATTCTGTAGGTAAAATCTGAAAAGAAATCTCTCTATGTACACTCTGTTTTACTGATAAATTCTACAAAATATTTAAAGAATAAATAACACCAATTCTTTGGCATCTCTTCCAGAAAGAGATAAAGAGACGAAGTCCTTCACAACTCATTTAACAAAGCTATGATCACTCTGATACCTAAGCCATACAAAGACAGTACAATGACAAAAAAACAAAGAAACAAAAAAACTACAGGTCAATTTCTCTCATAAACATAGAAACAAAAATCCTCAATAGAATATTATTAAATCCAGCAATATATAAAAAGAATATTATAGCATGAAAACATAGAATTCACTCAGGAATGCAAGGCTGATTCACTATTCAAAAATCAATCAGTATTATGCACTATGTTCAGTCTAGAAGAAACACAGGGTTATCTCAATGCAGAAAAGCATTTGACAAAATACAACTTCTGTTATTGATAAAAATTCTCAGCAAATCAGGAATAGAAGGGCATTCTCTCCAGCTGATGAAAGGCACGTATACAAACTTACAGTTAACAGCATATTAAATAGTGAAAGACTGCTTTCCCTCTAAGATCTGGTACAAGGCAAGGATATCCAGTCTTACTGCTTTTACTCAGCACTCAATATTCACCACTCTTATTAAACAGTGTACAATGATTTCTTTATAATTCCATTTCTCCAATATTAAATAAGTCCCTCTTTCCTCACACTTGTATGGAGGGCTAAGGAATTAACAAAGGTGACTGGAACCCCATCAGGAGGGCAGTGACAGATTGGGGAACTAATGTGTCACCACCTGATCTCTCTATATCTAAGTTCTACCATCCTTAAGGCTCTCTCAATGCCACCACCATCATGATCTCCTATGTTGAAGCAGTTTCACCATCCTAAGAACGGCACTACAATTGTTTTGTGTTTTTCTTCTTCTTTACAATCAATTTTTCTAATAAATATGGTTGTGGATATTTACAGATATTTACATTCTCTCAATGTCTTAATATTTTAAGTATTTCAAGGGCTAAGCCTACACTAATCATCTCTACTACCTAAAATAAACATAGGGACTAAAATTGGCAGGTCATCAAATTTATTTAATAATCAGTAAATGAATACAACTAAAACCTTTCTCTAACTCACTTCCACAAATACATTCCATTTACAGAATATGGCCTCTTGTATTTCTCACCTCTATATTTTTTATAATGCCTTTCATCTGCAATACTTATCCAAAGATGTCTTTCAAGCAATTAAAATAATTGTCCTACTCTTCAAGAACCATCTTTTCCATGATGGTGCTGTATTTTGCGTATTATTTAGACATCACTTGGCAGTAAAATAAGTTTTTCTTTACTCCATATATCTTTCCTAACTTGAACATAAGCTCCTTGAAAACAGGGACTATGGTGTATGGGGTGTGTGTGAGTGTGTGTGTGTGTGTGTGTGTGTGTGTGTGTGTATCTTTACAGGGAAGTTGGCAGTAAACATATGTTGGATATTTGTATGTTTTTTTTTAATTACAATTCTTTCATCTGGGTTATTTAGAATAAAAATGAGTATTTTCAACCTTCTACTTCTTGTTGTTCTATTTAGATTTAGCCATTGAACCTGAGACCACCTATTTGTTAGACTGAATATGATCACAGCATAAATTATTCATTTTCAGAGATACTGCCTTCTATTCTTTGTTCCTCAAATATGGTTTTTGCACTAAGCATATTTTTACTGGCATAAAAAAACAAAATGAGCCTTTCTCTCACACTTTCTAAAATTCCCCTTACTAATATAAAAGCATCTGTGTCAAGCATGTGAATAAGTAAAAGCGTACTTTTATCTATCTCCCCACCCCCAAAAAATATATCTTGATAAAATTATTATTTAAAGTTTTCCTAAGCCTTTTCTTCTGCTGCCTCATGGTGGAGACAAATTCCTATCAATAAGCAATAAAATCGTTAGTATTTTTGTCCCTTTTTCCTGACCTAAGCCAAGTTGAACTATTTTTGCAATTGAAATAAATGCACATCATGTGGTTATTTGCTATGTAACAAAATAACTGCTTGTTCTGGGTAATGGGAATTTCAAAGAGATAATATTTTTAATACTTTCCTAAAATTTTTACTGATACTATAAAAATCCTGATGCTCATTTATATACTATATAATCTAAATTTTTAAAAATCATGCTGACTTTATTAAAAGGTATTCTCTCCTTCTTTTCACATATAAAAACTAAACTCAAATCCCCTAGGCTTAAACTCTAACTGGAGTCTATAAGACTATTCAAAATTCAAAGTTGCTTTCTGAACAGATTGCACCAGCTAGTTGATGAAACTTGAGCTAATTACACTAATGTTGACAAATGCACTGGCACAGAAACAAATGTCACATTTTTCAAAAAATTACACCTCTTCAAAAGATGCTAAATAGATTCAGTGATTTGTGGGTGTAACTGAGCTATTTGTGCAAAGACAGTTTTAAAAATTCTGATTTAAGATATAAAAAGTCTAAGTACAGTATGAGTGCTTATATGCCATTTTCAAATGTATTTTAATGAAATATTTGAATTTTTGGAACAATAAAGAAATTACTATATTTGACACTGGAACATTTTCTCTAAGTTGTTTATTTTAAATTTTGTACCATATACAAAAATAAAATCTTTCTATCTTAAGAAATGCCTTTATGTATTATAAATTGAGTTGGTATGGATATCTGAAATGAAAATGCAAATTTTAGAGATTTGAGTCTGTATGCTATTTCAGGAAGAGTATTTCTTTAAATTCAGCCACAAACACAGTTATATTTTCTATTACTTGGCAAAATAGCTACTTTGTGCTAAAAGTTTTATACTAGGAACTTTCTAAAAGTTTTATGTAAATGATCTAATTTGATCTTTCTAATAGTCCTGCAAGGGAGAAATTTTCAAAATGAGGTACCTGAGAATCAGAGAGATTAGATAACTCATCCTAGTTAATGGGACTGGAATTGATCCAAGGTCTCCAGGACTCTCAAGCTTCTACTGTTCCTACTGCCCCACCAGGGACCTCACATGGAAAGTTTGATCAGCTTCCTTCTATTTCACATTTGAGAGAACGTTCCAATGATGTTTCCAGAATATGTCAATGATTCTTTTAGAGTTAGGATTTGTCTTTTATTTGCTGATTTGAACAATCCCAAATTGCTGTTGTGTCATCTTAGAAGCAACCTACGTGGGCTGGATATGTTTACTGAATTTCAAGTAATCAATCTTGTCTGATTCTTTAACGATTTTTAATGTAAAAGATTAAAATGAATTAGAAATATTGATGACAGAAATCAAGCTAGTCAGTGAGTTTAAAAGTGAGTTTAAATTACAGAAGTTCTGTTAGTCATGTGGGGAGATAAGGACTCTTCTTGACAAAGACTGTTCTTACTCAGCAACAGAAGGATAAGATTCAACCACTCAGGATAACATCAGCTCTTGTGATCAGGGTTCAAAATGTTCTTTCCCATAGCCTCAGAAACAACAAAAGTCATCATCACATCCTACTGGAGTCACTGATGCATATGACTGTTTGACCTTTAACTATCATCTACAAACCAATATTAAAGTTAGAAAGGAAAATCCAGTTTTTAGGGTAAACATAAAAGAGGTAGCAATACTTTTTATTATTCTATCACCTATTATGAGCCAATTAAAATTTCCTATTTATTAAAATTGATCTTCAGTAGATCTTGCTCTTGTCTCTGATTCAATTGGATAGTTTGGATTGTTGATGCCTTATCTTTTACAACCTGACTCTCTGTCCCCTAATTTAATCTAAAATTTGTTTACTGTTTCCTAGCCACATAAAGTTCTTGCCCTCCAGACTTTTGTTCCTCTGGGACAACTGGTTTACCTTAGTTTGGGGGAGTTATTAGGCTTCTCAAATTTTCCTCTGCATGCTTACCTTCTGGGGGCTTCTGTAGGTTTTAGTCCTTTAGCAACTAGTTGCATTAAGCTGAAACATCTTTCTGGTTGCCAGGCACACAGGCCATCATTCATATCTGAAACAATATCGTTGGGACTAGAGAACACTAATCTGAATCCATAAAATAAGTGAAATTTTTGTATTTATTTAAGATCAGCATTAACAGTTTCAAAAATATATAAATTTGGCTCTTCTTTGAAATCTTTGGGGCTTTTAGAACTGATTAAAAATAACATTCAAAGAGGTTTTAAGTTCAGAAAACTGAGATTACTTCTACTTTTCCTTTATGTTATAAAACTTTCCTAAAGATCATTAGTGTCCAGTTTTCAGCATACCTACTCGGTGCTTCCACTTTAGTAACTGGTTTTACAAGGGAACAACTCTCTACATGCAGTGAGGCAGCTGTGTGGCACCTTTTTTTTTTTTTCTATTGGTCTTTTTTATTCACATCCAATAGTAATAAAAATATTATCTTTGTTCATTGGACGCATGTTTCCAATTCTCAATTGTATTATTATTTTAAGTCTGAATTTTTGTAATATTAACATTCTCTTTTAAATGGTCTAATATTCAGCTATTTTTTATGACAACTTAATGTAGTACAAAGAGCAAAGGCCTAGGTTAAAAAAACAAAAAACTGGGTTCAAATTTAGGAAAGTTACCTACTAGGTACTAGGTATCGAGTTAGTTATTTGACCTTCTTTGTGCTCTACTTTACTTGTCTAAAAATAGAATAGTATTCACTGCCTAAATTTTAAATACACAAAATCTTCTCAAACTATAACATGCAGCATATCAAGAAATAACATTCTTAATTAACAGTATACAGATTTAATGGGATGCTAATGGGAAAACTACTCAAGTGAGGAATTTTGTTTTCAAATAACCAAAATATGGAAGGAAAGCTACAACTGATATGAATTCAGGTGGATCTCTCTGGGATATCTTGCATTCACAGCTGTTTTATCAGGTTAGCATGAATCACATTCTTTGTCATTGTTCTTTATTATTTCCCTGAGTTTGATGTAAGTGTTTTGAGTAAAGCTGAATTCTCACATTTTGTTTGCATGAAAATAAATATGAAGATATAGGGAGATTCTTTTCTAACTGATTATTTTAGAATTGATTATTTCTAATTAATTATTTCAGAAGTTTACCAGACAAATCATTTGAACCAAAGACAATGACTTTCTGTAAAAATAAATAATGACTTTCAAGAACACTTAGGATGTTCCACTATCTAATAAATGTATCCAGAACTTACTCAATTACAGACTGATTAATGCATCTAATTATAAATTTGATTTCATATTTATATGAAAAATGAAAGATATAGTCATCCAGATGTTTTAAAATATTTATTATCATGTAAGGAAAACATCTGGATGAGAAAAGTTTTCTTCTGGGTGTTGCTGTTGTTGCTTTTACTTTTCCTTCAAATAGTTCAGCATGTGATAGAGACATTCCAGATATCAATCAAAATAGGCACAGTACAGAAAGGTCATTGTTATCTTTACTGGATATTAAAAATCTTTAGCCTGTTGATTTAGTCAAATGAAGATAAAGAATAAATATTTCATTTCAACAGATTGATAAAAGCATCATAAATATTGTTATTACCGTATGAAATTTTATTATGTAAAACACGGTATGTTTAAAAAAAAAAAGAAAACTCTAAAAGTTTGTTACCAAAGGCTCAGCAGAATGGGATCTGATCTGCTCTTGTGCTGTATGCTTGTGATCATATCTAGGTTATGCCTATCATTAAGTGGAAAATTGCTTCTATCCTTAAATTTGAATTTTGATGACCTACATTGCTAATTATACATATTTTTAAAATAATATTAGAAATAACATCTTTGCATATTTCATCTTCAATAGCCCAGATAGAATAGATATAAGCTGTCTCTACCTCTACAGCTGTCCTTCCTCTAATTTTTTGTTACTAAATTTGATTTTTTATCTTTATTCTTTTAAATTGCAGTATAATTGATTTACACTACTGTGTTAGGTTCAGTGTACAGCAAAGTGATTCAGTTATACATATATATATATGTTTACATTATTTTTTCAGATTCCTTTCCATTATAGGTTATTATAAGATATTGAATATTGCTCCCTGTGCTATACAGTAAATCCTTGTTGTTTATATATGTATACATATAGCTGATTCACTTTGCTGTAAAGCAGAAACTAATACACCATTGTAAAGCAATTATACTCCAATAAAGATGTTAAAAAATAATAATAATAAATAACTTTGATTTTATGATTAGAGAATAGTCAAGATGTGGATTTGATTTTTGCTATTGTATTTTTTTTTATTTTAAAAACAAGCTGTCACTTCTGTTTCTCCATCTACTACTCTTTTATTAGTTTAAAATTGGACTAAAAGAGACTAATAAAATACCTTAAGCTTTCTTCTGATGATTTTAATCTAACTAGTGTTTAGTGAGCCCATACACTGGCTGATAGAAAAAAATTACTTTTATTCCAGTAGACATTGTTATAAATTATACTGGAAAGGTGAGACCAGATCTTGTTCAAGAAGTGCCCCTGACGTGAGGATATGGGAAACTTTTTTTCCTAAGATATTTAAATTTAGTTTACAAAAGGTTAAATTGGATAAAGTACCCAAGTTAAAGGTTACTTACTCAAACTATTTATCTTAAATGCAGACTCACTAAGTAAACCTTCAAAATCTGTCCAGTGTTTCAAGTAAGACTGCAGTGATAGTCAAAATAATAAAGCCAACATTGAAACAGTTAAATTTTTGTCAATATCTGGTCAGAGAATGAAGGTGATTCATTAACCAGTCCAGTAACTGTTTATTTTCTTATATTTCAAAAATAATAAATACCACCCTAATTTTAAACTATCCAAGATATTAGGAAAATAAATGAGGAATTCAGAATTCAAGGGATATTTATTCAAATAGACAAGTCACATAGAAATAAACCAAAGAAAATTACTGGACCCAGCTTTTATGTCCCTGAAATCTAAGGTAATATATAGATTCAGAGAAAATTCAGTTAAAAACCTTGACCCTTGTAAGGGTCGTCATATCAGTACAAATCTTTTAGTTTCCTATCCTTAATTAGCAGAGCTGTCCACACTGTTTTGATATAAATCTCTAGAGAAAAATGGAATGTAAACTCTTTCCCCTATTGTTAATGCTTGTTTTATAGATGATGAAGTATAAAATGATTGATCATGTAATATAATGATGGATAAGGACAATTTCTGGAAAGGTCAAACCTATTAAATAAATCTTAGAATATATTTAAAAACATCGTATCTGCCTCACCGGAGCATGGTAACTCTTTTCAATGACAGGCGGCCTTCACATCAGAGGAGTAATAGCAGTGGCAGACAATAGACATCCATACTTCACTAAAAGAGTGTTGGAAAAAGAGTGAGGACTGTGAAATTACCACTGCTAAAGTAAGAGGCTATCTTGAATAGAACAAAATAAATAAAGACCTTGACTACAGCTGCATAATCCTGGAACATCCTAATGAAAAGCAATGCAAAACAAACAAAATAAAACAAATAAACGAACAACAACAACAAATAATCCTTTCCAACACTAATAACAGGTTCTTTAAAAATGAAAGAAAACACAACCTTTCTAACAAACATGTATTTTTTTCTATGATGTACTCAAAAGCTTTATTTCTATCAGCTTAGGAACTTAGAAAAAATATTTCACTTAGATTTAACAGAATAATGGAAACATATAGCTGGGAGGAACATCAATGCTCTTCTTGAAAACACAATGTATATTTTTTTTAAATCTTGTTTTTATTCTCTCGTACAACAAATTAACCATTCCACCCACCTTCATTTATAACTTAATAGATATAATTTTCTTATCTTTAAATTATTTATGATAGTAGGTGGGTAGTATTCCACTGCATGCATTCATCAGCCTAATATTAATGTATTTAGCCATCCTCTTTGAAATCTATTCCCAAATTCCAATTTTTTTTGTAGTTGCTTGAATAGGCTAAAATTCTTCATGCTGCTATGTTTTGTATTTGCCCTTTTCCTGCCTAGAATTTCCTATTTAAACTTAATATCCCTAGAAAGTTTCTTCTGATTCTTTGTAACTTAACCCAAGCATCATCTCTTCCGTGAAGTCTTTCTAGCCTTTCCCAGAGAGCATTAGGTTCTCCATCAGGCTGTCACAAGGCTCCTTTATGCATGCCTCATTTATAGGATTGGGTTAGAAAACCCTAAATCTTTCTCTTTTTCTGTGTCTCCTTTATTTTCACACTATTACCACACTCACAATACTTCTGACACAAGATGTATGGAGGAAGGGAGTGGGGTTTCTTACACCAAGCAATTCTCTGTAACATTAGCTGGATGTCCCACACTTTAACTCAATTCTGACACTATCTACCTGGAGAGAACATCAGACCCTAGGTTAAGGACTCAGTCCCACGAGACTGCTTCCACCCCACTTCAGATGCCATTCAATAATCCAGGTTGTCACCTGTGTTTCTGACCAATCCACTGTACATCTGAGGTTCCCATGACTCTCTCCTCAGGTTTAATTAATTCACTAGAGCAGCTCACAAAACTCAAAGAAACACTTAGTTTACCGGTTTATTAAAGGATATGATAAAGGATACAGATGAACAGCCAGATAAAGAGGTATGTTGGGCAAGGTCTGAGAGGATCTCAAGTGCAGGAGCTTCTGTTTCTGTGGAGCTGAAGTGTGTCACCTATCAAGTACATGATGAGTTCACTGACCTGGAAGCTCTCTGAAACCCATGCTATTGGGAATTTTACAGAGACTTTATCACATAGGCATGATATAGCATTAACTCTGTTTTTAGCTCTTGTCCCTTCTCAAGAGAATTAGAGGGGGCAGGGGCTGAAAATTCCAAGCTTCTAATCACAGCTTGGCCTTTCTGGTGACCAACCCTCATCCAGGAACCATTCAGGAGTCCACGGAGAGTTTCCTCATTAGAACAAAAGATGCTCTCATCATTTAGGAATTTACAAGGGTTTTAAGAGTCCTGTGTCAAGGATTGGAAACAAAGACCAAATATATATTTCTTATTATAAATCACAATATCACAAAGATTCAACTCGTTACTGTAATTACTTCTTAACTACTTTTCAATCAGACTTCTAGACTCTCAAGATCTGGGCCTATGGAACAATAATTTACTTATCTGTAATACCTAACACAGCCACTAGTACATGGTACACAGGTAGTTTACAAACGAATGTGTGAATGACTTAGAGAAAGAAGCTTCATATGAACTTGCATAGAGAATGTGGTCGAATGAAGCTATAATGACATACACAGTGCTACCACAACCACAGATATGCAAATGTCTTACATACTGTATTAGTTTCCCAAAGCCACTATAACAAATTACCAAACACTTAGTGGGTTAAGCAAGACACATTCATTCTCTTATAGTTCTGAAAGTCATAAGACAATTTCGCTGGACTAAAGTCAAGGTACCAGCAAGGCTGGTTCCTTCTAGAGAATGAAGGGAGAATCCATTTCCTTTCCCTTTTCAGCTCCTAGTGGCGACCTGTATTCCTTGGCCTTTGGCACTTTTCTTCGTGTTCAAAGTACATCACTCAGTTATCTGCTTCTATAATCACATCTCCTTCCCCTCTGACTCTGATCCTCCTGTGTCCCTCTTACAAGAATGCTTATGACTTCATAGAATCTACCCTGATGATCCAGGATAATTTCCCTTCTCAACATCCTTAACTTAATCACATCTACAAGGTTCTTTTTCCCATTTGAGGTAACATTCATAGGTTCTGGGGAGCAGAACATGGACATATCTGGGTGCCATTATTCAGCCTATCACTAATACTCAGTTGCAATCTGATAGGGAATTGTATAAACATAATTTAATCTTTTTTGATGACATAACATCTCCATTAATTTGAATCAACTACTCCAATGTGCTATAACAGAGTAAAATACCCACTGCAGAAAAGAAATACCTTACTCTACAACAGAGTTTTTCAAGCCGTTTTTTGAGAGAAGTCACTATGGCAAGGGTCAGGGAGGAGAAAACATGACAACAGAAACCTTTTCTCAAAAGTAGATTTTGGGAAAAGCCTCTGTATATCAAACAAGTGAAAACAAACTACTTAGATAGAAGGAGGTTCCAGAGTTCTGTTGTATGGCTCGTCTCTACCCCTGCATGGCCTTTAGGTGCATCTGAAGAATTCAGTTTGAAGGATGCTAACCCCCTCCTCCGTGTTTCTACCACTTGCTGTGGTAGAAATTCTTTCTACCACTTGCTGTTGATTTTATTTCCTTTTGGTTCAAATAATATCTGTTTCAAGCAGCTGATCTTTGTTTAGTATGTTAACCTAATATGGCTAGAAAACTTGTTAAACTGAAGCTAGAAAACTTGTTTGATTTTGTTTAAGTAACAGAAATGTAATTAATGGATATCAAATATGAGTTTACTGATGTGACTTTATAACATGGAATTTATTTCACATGTTTTAGTCTATTTTGTCTATTACAAGGAGATTTGAACTAAGACAATGAGAATCTTACTCAACAAACAGTGCAGAGATCCTATAGATGAGTGTTAGATATTAATCTAATTTTTCAAATATGAAAACTGACTCAGTGAGTTTAAGTATTATTTAAATGTCTGTCATCCCAGTTAGTAATTTCAGAAAAGATTCATATTCATATTTCATATTAGTCTTCCTTTGCGTTAAAACAAGCCATTTCTTAGTGCTTATACGTGTTTTAGATTTTGAAGTTACTGATATGGGATCTCTGTATAATATATTTGTATCTCAAAATCATCTACATTTTTAATCCCTTTTGGCCCTCAAAACAACTATGTCAAGTATGCAGGGCAACTGCCATTATCCCATTTACAGATGTAAAAATCTCATTTCCAGGAAGTCAAATGTTTTCTCTCTAAGAAATTATGATTAACTCCTTCATGTTTATAATCATACTATCTTAAAGAAGCTATTATTGTTAAGAAGCACTGAGAAAAACTTTGTCTGATGAAGCAGTACAGAATCAATCTTTTCAAGTAGTTTTACCAATTTAACTGACTATATGGTCCATATGGCTTAATATCCATAGCTTTTATTACAGGTATATGTTATTGTCAAACATTATTTAGAAAATCTGTATTTCTGACTATAGATAATTATTTTCATACTAACAGTTGATTAGATGGGTTTAACATAAAGACTTGACATGATTAGCAACTGAATTATGACAAATGATTTTTGGTTTCTTTTTTACTTCAGCTAATGGACAAATTGCGTGATTTTTCAAGGAATTTTTAACCAATGTGAGTGAAAAGGAAAAAAACACAAATTGAATAATAAAAAGATAGCAAATATGGATTAAAACTAGTTTGTGAAGAGTAATTTTGAAAATTTTGCATCAGCGAAATGACATAACCAATACTGTGTGTTGGAGACACTAACTTTACCTAATGTACTGGAATGGAAATCTAATCAGATCGGTTAGAAGGGCATTGTAATTGTCCATTTGAGAAAATGATGGCCTAAATTATAATAGAGATGAGTCAAAGTATGTACAAGAAAGAAGGGATAAGAGTTACAAAAAGTTAAACTTGACAAGATTTGTCTGATTGCATGTAATTATGAATCAATAAAGAGGAATAAATGAAAGATGATTCAAGATTTTAAGGATGAGAAATTTAGAGAATGATGGTACTATTCAAATAATACAGAAAATTGTTTTTAAAAAGGATAGAAGTAGAATGAAAGACAGATGAGCTCACTTAAAATATGTTGAGTTTCAGAAATTGGTGTTATATCTAGGTAGAAATATCCTGCAATTGCTAGTGTGAGACTGTATTTCAAAAAATATATATATATAAGATTTTAATTGGAAGTATAGGCTGAGAATCAGCTACACTGACATAGTTGAGGCATTTGTAATTATAAATAGTTTTAACAAGGAAAATATTGTAGGAAGGACCAGAGTGTTCCAAGGATAGAGTCTCATTAAATGCCTACAGTTAGAAGACACACATTTTCCTTTATTTAGTCCTCCCTCTTTTTCTCTCTCTTTCTCTCTCTCTCTCTCTGAGCTTAAACACTTGGAATGCTCTAAGAGTTTGCGTGGCTGATTATTTGAAGCCTAGATTCAATACTGTCTTCCTATCACTGAAGTTAAGATTCTGGAACTTGTCTTTCATACTATGAAGGATATGCAAATATTGGAGTTGATCTATTGTATGCATTTTTTTCTGCCATTTCTTAAATGTACACATATGTAGGGCCCAAATATATTCCCTTTACAAAAGCTTTAAGAAAAAAACATTTATGGTGGAGTACCAGCGTTTTGTATAAAGCTCTTTGGTGGCTTCCCACTGTAAGCTGACGATGACCATGGTAGATTGAGCTATTTAACTGGGTTCCCCAATTTCAGTGTGAATAACAGGATCCCAAAGTTTTAGAAGCTGGATGGTAGTGATACTAATGATTAGAGACAAGAGGCTGAAGGGCCAAATTCAAAGAATTTTAACCACAGAATCTGTAGCAATAGTTAATTGATTGTGAAATCGCTATGCATGAAAGAGATTAGTGGTCATTATGATGTTGATTGATCTATATATTCAGAAAAAAATTATGTGTCTGGAAATTGCAGTCTCAATGAGTTCCAGACCTAAGCCAGTTTGTACAACCAGAGTCTTTTATTTGTAGGGAAAGGCTAACTCACTGTGAATAAACTACCTGCAATGGAGGTTCAAACGTGTACTCTGAATCTTCCTTTAAATCATTACCAGAGAAACTTGGCTATATAAGGTGGTGTTTATACACTGCTGAAATGGAAATACCAGAACTGTGTGGGAGTTATTAAATACTCGGAAGTAACATTAATTCCTGTGGAACCAAAATATCACTGTGATTCAATCATCAGTAATGTTTGCTTACAGAAGTTAGGTGACAGGTGAACTCATATCCCAAGTCCAAGTCACAGTGGATCCAACAGCTATTTCTCTAGTGTCTAAAAGTATAGCTAAAGTAAAAATATTTGGAAACTAGCAGAACCCTTACATTTGTTCCCTGACCTATATTTGTAAAAAGATTCAAGACAAATGAAGAAAAATCCCCTGAAAGTTGACTCCCTTCTACCACTACAATAATAATCTAAAAACACATCAAATTGACATAGCCCCTGACATTCAATATACAGGTATTGCCTCAGCAGACTGTTTTTTCTTAATTCCAAGTAGTTACAGCAATCAGAAATAGTTTGTCTTTACCTAGCAGGGACCTTTGTAGGTCTTTACTGTCTTAAATCATGGTTAGGTCAAATCTACTGCATTCTGTCATGATATGACCTATAAAGCATAATTCTTGAACAATACATTGGTAACATTATTCTACTTTATGAGAGTAGTAAGTACCACAGATGGTAGATGCCATAGTAACTAACATCTTAGTTAGAAGGTGAGGAAAAAAAACTATCCACACAAATCTGAGGTCTGTACATTACTGAAGCTTTAGGGGTCCAGTGGTCTTGGAATGCCAAGATGATTCTCTAAAACGAGTTTCAATTTTCAGCATTTTACACTACTCACCATGAAGAAAGAGGCCCAACAGATAGTGAGCCCGTTTAGGTTTGATGTCTGCTATTCTGATTCACTTACTTAGTAATCAATAAGTCTGTTAGCTTTAACTGGGTCCTGCAAAATGTGGCTCATGCAGTTATGGGTCTTATGTCAACCACCGTGAGAAGAGCATGCTGTGGTTAGCTGCTGTTTATAGGAGAGACATGAAGCCGACCTGCATATAATATGCAGGATGAAGAATCATCAGTGAGAAAAAAGAATGTTTGTCTTAATCTACAGAGATTTTAGGGTTCTCTGTCATGCATGGTTATCAGAGCAACAGCAGAATAATACAACAGGTTCCGAGGCCATGGTTGGAAAGGAGAAAAGCTTTACTGGGGAGCATATTCATGGAAAATGAGACTGATCATAGGCATTTTGGGTTTTACATGTCTTGGAATCAACAGGCATCAAGATGGTTATTGTAAGGCTTCCCTGGTGGCGCAGTGATTGAGAGTCTGCCTGCCGAGGCAGGGGACACGGGTTCGTGCCCCGGTCCGGGAAGATCCCACATGCCGCGGAGCGGCTGGGCCCGTGAGCCATGGCCGCTGAGCCTGCGCGTCCGGAGCCTGTGCTCCGCAACGGGAGAGAGGCCACAACAGTGAGAGGCCTGCGTACCGCAAAAAAAAAAAAAAAAAAAAAAAAAAAAAAAAAAAGATTGTTATTGTAGCGGTTGGAGTAATGCTTTCCCTATTACCAGGGGAGAGTAGGGTTCTGGTTACACAGTTGGAAGCAAGATATATCGGGAACCTAGGGGATTCAGTCGGATGACACTTACAGCTCTCAAGTTCATGAATAATAGTAAATGGAAAAGCAGGACAACCAATAAAGATGGAATGACTTAAGACCCAGATTCCACTGGAATAGTCAATTAGCTAACCCAAGGGCAATCCTACCAGCTGGTAGAGGACAAAGAGAATACGAAGTAGATAATGGTGAAAGAAAGTTATGATTTTTAAATATTGGCCTCATGACCAGAAAGAGTCAGAGATTATAGAAATTTTACAGGTCTTTTTTGATTATTTGTTTTCCTCATTTTCCATGCCAATAGTATGAAAAATAATGATTATACATATTATCATTTAGGTTCTAGATAAGAATAAAGTGATCTGACATCCCATGATGCTGAGTCTGATGGTAGTTTATGTTTCCTCTGCATTGTAACTAAGAATTTCTTCATTTGAGTAAAGGGCAAAAGAAGTAGTCTATACAGGTTATACTCCATACTCCCTCACCCTAACTCATGCATTCTCTTCCCTGTTCAGCGCTCCAGGTGGTTGATACCATGGACTCCCTGCCAGTTTGCTTTTAGTTAAGTTTGGCAAAAGACAGGCACTAGTGGGAGACTGAAGGATAGGGAAATAGAGAGTTCAAGGTATTTCCTTTTCTTTCACAATTTTCCCCTTTTTTTCTTCAGTTCTGTGGATGGTGATGACCCCTTTCTCTTTTTGGCCTCTGAAATAAGAGAATAATTATGTTATTCATTATGTTATATATGTAATATGATATTAACAAAATACAGGAATAAAACTTGTGTAAAGGGTTTGTTCTGAGGAGCAGAGATTGAGTGTTGTTGGTGTGTGAAAGTATTTAAAAAAATTTTTTTCCTATTATAAACCCTGTAGAACTATTTGACTTAAAAGAATGCACATATATAGATGTGATAAAAAATAAAATTAAAATGGGAAAAGGCCAGCTCTGCATAATATACTGATCACAGTGAATAGCACTACAGTTCAATGTTAATGGTAACAAAAGTTTAATAGTGTCATAGTAAAAATAATTTTGAGGTTTACTCTGAAATTATAAAGTTACTAAATCATTGGCGTGGAAATGATAGTAGTTGTCTCATTAGGTCGTTCTCACAAGATAGGCAATTTCTCCAAAGTCGGCTTCTCTCTCTCTTTCTCTCTCCTTCTCCCTCTCCCCCTTCTCCCTTAACCTGTGACATCCTGATAAGGAGTGTTTAACCTACATTCTCAGAAATGTCTACATGTTACACAAAAAGGGACTACCAATCTCTTTGCCGCTAGGCAACTGTCAGTTTTCACTAAGTCCAATTATCATTGGGTCCCACTCTAAGTTAATTTGTTACCTGATTTGTTTCACTGCATTTTCAGACCTGTTTTACTTGCTCTTATGACAGATTTATTTCCGCCATTTTAGCAGTTGAATTGAACTGTGGAAGGCAATTGATTATTGAGGAATGATAACTCAGCTACACAGCAGCACCATCTTTCGGCCTTCGAAGGAAAATGATCCAAACTTGTCAATTTTGAAGTCTGTATTTCTGGTATGTTCACTATGTGAATCACATTTGCAGTGTGATTAAAGTAAGAAAGTGGCTTCAAAGGGAATGAAATCAACATTTTACATGAGATAGGATACCCAAAAACACAGATCTTTTGAAAGGAAAAAAAAATCTATATTTTATTCATTTTACACAGAGTAATATTTTAATAAGTATTACTTTAGAAACTGTATACCCTTGGGATACTTCATTTCTTTGTTTCTACTTATGAAGTGAGTAAGCATTAATTTTGTATGATTCTTTAATATTGAACATTTAAAGTTATTTGTACTTTTGACTTATAAAAAGACTTTCCACAATTTGCTTATTTGTTGAAATACAGGTCCCAAGATACTCTTTCTTCCACTTATGTTTAGAGTAGTAGCCATACATTTTTTCCCAAATATTCATGATTTTAATATATATTTATCAAATATTTCTATCTTTCCACATCCTATTATCAAGTGTCTCCTGAAGAAAATTTGCAGGAAGTGCAAATCCTATGAAAACTAGATTTTAAGTCTGTGTAGAGAATAAAACACATGTTATGTCTGAAATAAAGTGAATATCACTTTATTTTGCCGTTACTAATTTAGTTACAGCAACTAAATATATGAAATAAACAGAATGGAGCACCAGAAAATGTTTTACTCTGATCTTAAAAATGACTAGCTAGATACAGGAGAGAGGTGTTGCCATCTTTGTTATACATAGATTAATAGTTTCTAATTTTGATCTAAAAATTGCCTTTCTAACTCACATAAAAGTTTCTGGAGTATTTTTTATACTGTTAAAATTTGTATCATGGTTTCTTTACTTTCACCAAATAAAACATTGTGACATTTAAAAACTTTCTATAATTACATTTTCCCACTATAACCTTTTAGTTTTTCTACAATTTTATTGTACCTATGTGTGTAAAGCCTTAAGAAATGCTTATTTCCACAGTCCTAAGGAAAAATACTTTTTCTACAAAAGTCTTTTTTATTAAAATTAATCTTATAGTATAAGCTTAACATATTCATTAATAACGTTTCCTCTCTTCCTTCAAGTCTAGTGTGTCATTGAGACCACTGAGTTGGATAATATGCAGAAATAAAAACATGAAATGGTTAAGTGTTTTTGTTTTTGTTTTTGTTTTTTGGGTTTTTTTTGATCATGCTGCATGTCTTGAAGGATCTTAGTTCCCTGACCAGGGATTGAACCTGCTCCCTAGGCAGTGAAAGTGCAGAGTCCTAACCACTGGACCACAAGGGAATTTTCAAAACAATTAAGTGTATTTTCAAGTTATCTAGATTTAGATCTAGATCTGTGCTGGTTAGTGTAGTAGCCACTAGCCTTAAGTGACTGTTTAAATTAAAATTAAATAAATGTTAAAATTCAGTTTTTCAGTCACACTAGCCACATTTCAAGTGCTCAGTAGCTACAAGTGGCTAGTGGCTTGGACATTGAAGATAAAGAACATTTCTACCATCACAGAAGTACTCTTGGACAGCACTGATGACTATTCATATATGAAACATTATTATCTAAAATGTTAGTAGAAATCTAATGGTATATCAGATTTTCAACAACAAGTTGAAATATTTAAGACCTAGAAACTTTTAAATAGCTATTTTTAAAATAATGGTAAGGATTCAATAAACAATTGGGCATTAGGGTTTTAGCAATTGAAGAAATTAAGCTTAAATCTTATGCTACTTTTCTGTATTATAATTTCCAAAGCTTTTTTCAAAAAAATCAAAGAACATGGATATTTCAGATAAATAAAGCATATTTTCCTTTATTAAATGACAATTGCTTGGTTTAAAATTTTGTGGCAAAAGTTAGTTGTAAGAATTTCAAGTCAAACAGGTAGTTTTTCAAAGCAACTTGCTAAGGACTGCCTGAAAAAAAAATTCATTGTATAAAAAAAACTCTTTATCTTCACAAAACATCTCACTCAAACCATAAGCAGAGGGGTAAAAAATTAAACAGAATACTGTTGATTGGGGAGGAACTCTAGGCATCTTTTTGATTCAGTGTGCTTTTATTTGTTACATAAAGTTAATGAAAGGTTGAGGGTTGGTTATTCCTAAACCACATGCAAATTCTAAATTACTGGTGTATGAATATATTTGAGGTCTTTGGTTTCCCTTGCTTTCCCTTCCCTTGATTTATATGATCAATTTCTACATGTGTGTTTAGATTCTGTGTTTTCCTATGTTATGCTTCTTCTTTGTACACATGGTATATGTGAGGTGCAGTGGGCAATATTTGGGTGCCCATCCAGTCTATAAATATCACCCCTTCCTATGCACGGAGATGTATACTTGGCAGCCATGTTCTTGTTATATGGCACCATCACAGTCAATTGTACTAGGGTTACGCCAGCTATGTACACTGAACAGAAATAATCTCTCTTAGATTTGAAAACAAACTCAGAGATAGTTACTGTTTCCTGTGTCTGGCTAGGGCTCTGGAACAAGAATTTTGGTATACTGAGACCTAAAATAATTCAGTTTCTGATACAAATAATAACATAGTCAAATAGGGATCAAGAAGACAATATACTAGGTTCTTAAAATAATTCATTATCTTAAACTGCGTTAGTCAGTGTAATCTCAGCTATGCTACAGTAGCAAACGGCCCTACAATCTTAGTGGCTTTTAGCAATATTTCATGCTCAAGACTGTATCCATTTCAGGTCAGCCACAGCTCTGCTTCACATTCTCTGCTTTTTGGGACCTCAACTTAAGTAGCTAGCTGGAACAAGACAACCTCATTGTAGCAGGAAAAGTATTATCAGAATGCATGATTCCCCTTATTTCTTCTACACAGAAAAGGCACATACAACTTCCACTCATATTTGAGGGGATAAACCCTGTCGTATTGCCAAGACTGATGACAATGGAGGGAAAAAAAAAAAGAAAACGATTCACCTTCCAGATAAAGACCGGTAGGCAGGAGTGAAAGTATATTTAGAATCTATTTCAAGGCTCTTCCTAGAGACTTAATACATACTTACCTTGGATCCTTGAAGACTTCTGTAATACAGATATCAGAAAAGATTTCAATTTCTAAAAAATATGCATTTTTTCTTTTTTTTCTTGCAGTTATATTTCTACAGCATAAAATTTATTATTTAACCCGTTTTAAGTGTTCTGTTCAGTGGCATTAGGTACATTCACATTGTTGTACAACACCTTCCACTGCTCATCTCCAGAAGTCATTTTCCCCAACTGAAACCATATACCTGTTAGTTACTAACTCTCCATTACCACCCCCTTCCCCTGGTATCCACCATTCTACTTTCTGTCTCTATGAATTGATTATTCTAGGTACCACATATAAGTGGAATCACACATATTTGTTATTTGTACCTGGCTTGTTTCACTTAGCATAATATCTTCAAGGTTTACATGTTGTCGTATGAGTCAGAATTACCTTTCCTTTTGTGGCTGAATAATATTCTATTGTAACGTATATACCTCATTTTGTTTATCCATTCATCCGTCAATGGACACTTGGGTTACTTCCACTTTTGGACTATTGAGAATAATGTTGCTATGAACATGTGCATGCAATAGCTTTTGGAGTCCCTGCTTTCAATTCTTTGGGGAATATACATACAAGCGGAGTTGCTGAATTATATAGTGATTTTATTTTAATTTTTTGAATTCTATCTTAACACTATTTTCCACAGAAGCTGCACTCTTTTACTTTCCCACCAGAAGTGCACAACGGTTCCAGTTTCTTCACATTCTTGCCAACACTTGCTACTTTCTGGTTTTTTTTTTAAATAACCATACTAATGGGTATGAAGTGGTATCTCACTGTAATTTTGACTTGCATTTTCCTAATGTTTAATGAATGTTGAGCACATTTTCCTGTTCTTATTAGTTATTTGTATATCTTTTTTGGAGAAAAATCTATTCTAGTTCTTTGTCCATTATTCAATCAGATGGGGGGTTTTTTGTTGATATTGAGTTGTAGGAGTTCTTTAGTTATTCGAATATTAATCCCTTACCTCATATATGATTGGCAAATGTGTTCTTCTATTTCATGAGCTACCTTTGCATTCTGTTGATAGCATCTTTTGATGCACAAAATTTTAAATTTTGATGTAGTCTAATTTATATATTTTTCTTTTGGTGCCTGTTCTTATGGTGTCATGTAAAACAATTATTGCCAAATTCAATGTCGTGAAGCTCTTCCCCCATGTTTTCTCCAAGGGTTTTAGCTCTGACATTTAGGTCTTTGATCCATTTTGAGTTAATTTTGTATATGGTGTAAGGGAAGGGCCCAATTTTATCTTTTGCTTATGAATATTCAGTTTTCCCAACACCATTTGCCAAAGACATTGTCCTTTCCCCATTAAATGGTCTTGGCAACCTTGTTGAAAATAACTTGACCATATGTGCAAAAGTTCAGTTCTGACACTCTATTAATATTCCATCAGTCTATATGTCTGTCTTTTAACTAATATTATGCTGTTTCAATTAGTCTGGCTTTGTAGTAAGATTTAAATCAGAAAGTGTGAGATCTCTAACTTTGTTCTTCTTTTTCAAGATTGTTGGCTATTTGGAGTCCCTGGAGATCCCATATGAATTGTAAGATGGACTTTTCTATTTCTGCATAGATACTGGGATTTTGATGATAATTACATTGGATCTGTAGATTGCTTCGTACAATATTGGTATCTTAAGAATATTTAAGTCTTTCAATCCATGAACATGGAATGTAGTTCTATTTATTTGTGTTCTCTTCAATTTATTTCAGCAAAGCTTTGTACTTTTGAGTGTACAATTCTTTCCCCTCCTTGGTTAGGGTTATTTAAGTATTTTATTCTTTTTGATTCTATTGTAAATGAAATTGTATTATTAATTTCCTTTTGGATTGCTCATTGTTAGTGTTCAGAAATGCAAGTGATTTGTGTGTTTTGATTTTGTATCCTGCAACTTTGTTGAATTCATTAGTTTCGACAGTGTTTTTGTTTGTTTCTGATGTTTGTATAGGTATGTGTGTAACTTTAAGGTTTTCTACATATAGGATTATATCTTCTGCAAACAGACAATTTTGTTTCTTCCTTTCCAGTTTGAATGTCTTTTATTTCTTTGTCTTGCCTAATTTCCTGGCTAGGACTTTCAGTACTATGTTGAAGAGAAAAATAAAAGTCAAGAATTCCTGTCTTGTTTCTGATCTTAGAGGAAAAGTTTTCAGGTTTTCTTCAATGAGTATGATGTTAACTGCAGGTTTATCATATGTGGCCTTTATTATGTTGAAATAGTTTCCTTCTATTACTAATATGTTGAATGTTTATCATGAATGAATATTGAATTTTGTCAAAAGCTTTTCTGCATCAATTGAAATGGGTTTTTGTCCTTCATTCTGTAATGTGGTGTATTATATTAATTGATTTTCACGTGTTGCAACATCTTTGCATTCCAATAATAAATTCCACTTGGTCACAGTATATATTTTTTAAAATATGCTGTTGAATTCAGTTTTCTAACTTTTTTGAGAATATATTTATTTTTAATTCAACAACAACCACAAAAACCACATAAAATATGTAACTCTTTCCATATAGCAAATGTCTTTTAAGGAAAATATGAGGTCGTTAAATATTGATATTTGAGATAATAGATAATATTTTACTCTCTTTCATTCTGCTTTCCTCCCTGCAGCCAGAACATTTTATCTAAAGTGTAAGCCTTATCATATCATTCTCTGTGGTATATCACTTATAAAAATGGTCTAATTTCTTCACAGCTCCTGTATCTACACCTTTTAGAATGTGTCATTATAGCTCCTCCTATCAAAGATTTCTTCACCCCTTGCATCTTAGCTGGCCTTGTGACTTGCTCCAGCCAACAGATTGTATAAGAAATGATAATGTACCAGTTCTGAATTCATGTCTCCATAGTCCTTGTGTGTTTCTGCTACTCCTCTTAGGGCCTCTGTCTCTGCCATGGGCTAGAGATAAAAGCGTATGAAGCATAGCTGAATCAGCTCAGTTACCCCAGCTGAGACCCCAGACAGGTAAGGGAGCCTAGACAAGATCAACAAAGCTGACTCTCAGATGATAGAAGGTGCGTGAAGAATCTCAGTCAAGATCAAGAACAGCAACAAAAAAGGCATCATTTCATCTTAATTAACTTGTTGACCTGTAGAATCTTAAGAGAGTCATTTTTTTAAGCCACTAAGTTTTTGGGTGATTTCTTGGGTAGGATTAGTTAATTCATTTTTCTACTTAAACTCCTTCAATACCTTTCCATTATTTTTAGGAGAAAATCAAATTAATTAAAATAGCCTAACACATAGTAGAGGCTTGATAAAATACATTTGGATTAATAATTAAATAATTATCTTAATATAAGCTGCTTTTGTTATCTTTAAAATATAAGACATTCAGAAAGATGAAACTGAAAAAGAAAAGACAAGCTATTTCTCTGATGTGCATAGATAATTCTAGAGCAAAATAATATGTAGCATTATCAAGTAATAAAAAAAAATTTCTTCTTTGTATTCAGTGACTGAAGAGAAAATAGTCTGCCTTAATTCCATGAGACCTAAAACTTTATCTTATTATTATAGAGAATGTATCACTGGAAACCAGAATAATCTCATCATTATAAATGGCAACTGGGCCTTCAGTTACACCTACTCCCACACACATACAAGTTGTGCCTATGACTTTTTGAATTTTCACAAATAATCAAATTTTTAGCTGATAAAATATTCAGTTCCTATGAACCAGAAGTTGAAAACTTTCCTGAGTTAAATCACCATCTTCATGATTAAACCTTTCCCCAAAAGTGTTGATGGACCTGCCTTTTGTACTTACAGTTAGATAGTGCTTAAAAATGAAAACAAAGTAAATAAGTAATAAATGTTTACTACTATGTTTACATAATTTACAAAGTAGTAGATAGAAATTCTATTATCCTGTTAGTAATGTACTATTGACACTTAATTGGTAATTTGGCCAATGAATGAATTCTGGTCAAATAACTGAAGTAAATATTTAGGACAACTGATATGATATAATGTCAGTAAAGCTAAAAATGAAAAAATGATTAAAACCGAACTTTATTTTCTTCTTTCTGTGTTTGCTATTCTCAGTTAATAGTGTCATCATGTTAGAAATCCAGTTAGTTTTCTAAATTCCTCATTCTCATTCATTCACCATTTTCAATCACCAGCTAATATTAATTATGCCCTTTATATACTTCTAAAATCTACCTTTTCACCTCCATGGTCATTGTAATTTCCCTGAATTGAGCCACATTTTCCTACTTGATTATTGAAAACTGTAAGTTCAAACCACTAACACCAAGTTGGCTGTCAATTAAATTTCCCAGTTCTATTCCTACTCTCACTCTCACAGACATCTATTTCATACCCCGCCAACAATATCTCCATCTCCATCTTCACTCTTAACTTATGACATTGCTCCCTTTCTCCTTGAAAAAATAAAAATAATTAGAAGACAACTTCTACTTCCTTCCTCCATTTCATCATTCCTCCTATAAACTCTGGCCAGTGTATTCTACTTTCTCTTCTGTTGTTGTGTAAATTAGTTTCCTAGGGCTGCTATAGCAAGATACCACAAACTGTGTGTCTTGAACAACAGAAATTTATTCTCTCATAGCTCTGGAGGCTAAAATGTGAGTCACGATGTTTTGTCCTGGGGCTGGTTCCTTCAAATGATTGTGAGGGAAAATCTCTTCCATGCTTCTTTTCTGACTTCTGGTGGTTTGCTGCCAATCTTTGGTATTTTTTAGCTTATAGATATATCAGTCCAATCTCTGCCTTCATCTTAGGATGGCATTCTCCCGGTGTATTTGTCTTTGTCTAAATTTCCCATTTTTATAAACACACAGTTATATTGGATTAAGGCTCACCCTAATGACTTCATCTTAACTTGTTCATCTTCAAAGGCCCAATAGCTCTATGCATACATCATCTATACTCTTAGCCAAACTCTCTCCTTATGAACTTCATCCTAACTCCTCTCACTTACTCAAGGACCTTATTTTCTTATGCAAATTTCCTGTTCTTCACATCCAACTTTTCCTTCTCTAATAGGTTGCCATAATCATATAACCATGCTATATAACATTTAAGAAATAGCTCTTTAGACATTTGATTTTAGCCCTCCTTGCCCTTGGAAGTTGTCATCCCTGTCATTACAGCAAGAAAAATTGGTGGGCAAACTGAAAATCAATGACTTAACACTTAATGGAACCCTTAAATGGTCATTTTAATGAATTGCCTGAGACTAAGGATGAACAGCATAAGAGTGAGAAATTCTTGGGGATTTCAATCTTAGGAGGCCCCCAGACTTTCATGAACTTTACACCAAGGAAACCCATCAGTCCCTCAGGGTAAAACTATGAGAATGTTCCCTTGTGGATTTTGTAGGGAGAGAGAACGAGTAATCCCATATTTAGAGAATTTCATCCCTTCACTCCAGGCACCTTTAGCTTTCCTGTCTCACCTGAGAAAGGAAAAAACAAAAACACCAAACATAGTCAAAATGGATTAGGACTTCATGGAAATAAATTGGGAACACTGCAGCCAGATAAGGGTGTAATGGACAAGGGTTGAAAAAAGGTATATCACTGTGGAAACAGTGGTGAAAGTCACAGCCCTGAGACACAGACCCACTACAACAGAGATTCAATAGAATTGTAGAATAATAACCCTTCCTCACACATTACACCTCACCAATGAGGGTCTAGTATATTAACAGTGGATTACAGCTGAATGAGCTGCAAGACACAATCTCTCCCTCTCAAGAGGAATACAAAGGGAAACCCACACGAAAGAGCCTGGGTTTCAAAAACAAAGCCACTAAAGTAATTTAAAGCTTCTGGCATCTACAACTATAGCAAACATTAAACACAGTCTAACTCTTAACTAGATTAGAATAAACCCTCAGGCTAAGGGCTTATATACCTCAGTACCCATTGCCCAATACAACATGTCTAGGTTTTTTTAAAAAAAAAAATTAAAACGTGTCAAAACGAGAAAAGAAAAAAGCAGTCAGAAAGATGAAGTCACATCAGAAACAGACTCAGATATGACACAGATATGGAAACTATAAGACTGGTAATTTAAGATAACTATGATTAATACGTTAAGGGCTCTAACAGACAACATGCAAGGAAATGAGTAATGTAAACAAGGAGACGAAAACTTTAAGAAAGAATGAAATGTAAATTTTGGAAATTAAAAACACTAACAGAAATGAAGAAAGTCTGTGACATACATCAATAAATCCAACACAGCTGAAGAAAGTATCAGTGAATTTTAATAGTTAAATAAAAAAACATGCAAAGTGGAAATAAGACAAAAAAAGAATTAAAAAAACAGAAGCATAACAGAACATCCAATATCTGTGGGACAATTTCGATGCATAACAAGTGTGTAACTGGAGTACCAAAAGGAAAAGAAAGAATGAAGCAGAAAAAATATTTGCAGTAATAATATTTGAGAACTTTACAAAATTCATGACTGACACAAAACCACAGGCCTAACTCAGAGAATACCAAGTAGAATTAATGTGAGAAAAAAAACCACCTAGGCCTATTACATTCAAACAGCAGAAATCTAAAGACAAAGAAAAAAATACTTTTAAAAATGCCAGAAAAAAACCACCTTATTTATAGAGGAAAAGAATATAATTACAGTGGAATTTTTGTCAGAAACCATAAACCGAGAGTAAAATAAAATATTTAAAGAAAAAAATCCAACCTAGGATTCTATATTCAGCAAAAGTACCCTTCAAAACCGAAGGAGAAATAAAGATTTTCTCAGATAAACATAAACTAAGGAATTCATCAGCAGCAGACCTGCCCTGCATAAAATGTTAAAAAGAGTTATTTAGAAAGAAGAAAAATGACATAGGCAGAAACTTGGATCTACAAAAAGAAAGAGAAAGCTGTAGAGAAGGAATAAATGAACATAAAATTAAATTCTTTATGTTTATCACAATTAATTGATTTAAAGTTTCTGTTTAAATTAAGAATAGTAATAATATAATGGGCGATTATAATCACTTGTGTGTAAAAAACTGACAGCAATGTTATAAGAGATGGGAAGAAGGAATTGGTTATAGGATAACCACACTCCATGTGAAACAATATAGTGTTATTTGAAGTATAATTTAAGGTAAACTTAATTATTTAAAAATGTGTATCCTAAACTCTAGAGCAAGTACTACAGAAATTATAAAAAGAAGTATAATTGATGTTCTAAAAGAAGAGATAAAATGGAATCGTATAAAATGCCCAATCATAACAAGAGAAGATAAAAAAGGGTGAGGGGGATAAAGAACAAATGCAAAAAGTAGAAACCAGTTATAAACATGATAGATACTAAGAAAAGTATATCAAAAATCTCTTTAAATTTGAAATTAATTAAATTAAACTAAATTAAAAAGAACTATGATATATATAAGAAGCCCATTTTAAATACAAAGACTTTTATGGGTTAAAATTAGGTGGCGCAGTGGTTAAGAATCCACCTGCCAGTGCAGGGGACATGGGTTTGAGCCCTGGTCTAGGAAGATCTCACATGCCGCGGGGCAACTAAGCCCATGCACCACAACTACTGAGCCCACATGCCACAACTATTGAAGCCCGCACACCTAGAGCCCATGCTGCTCCGCAACAAGAGAAGCCACCACAATGAGAAGCCTGTGCACCGCAACCAAGAGTAGCCCTCGCTCGCAGCAACTAGAGAAAGCCCGCAAGCAGCAATAAAGAATCGATGCAGCCAAAAATAAATAAATAAAAATAATAATTTTTTTAAAAATTAAAGGGATGGAGAGAACCATCCTATAACAACACTAATTAAAAGAAAGCCAATGTAGCTATAATTTCAGAGAGAGTAGAATCCACAGCAGGGAAAATTAATAGAGATTAAGAAGGGTATAATAGTAAAGGGGTCAATTTTCTAACAACACATAACAATCCTAAACATGTATGCCCCGAATAGGAGAGCATCAAAATGCCTTAAAAGTAAAAGAAGAAATAGAAAAATTTACTATTTCAGTTGGAGACCTCAATACCCCTCTCTCAGTATTTGACAAATCAAAGAGATATAAAATCAGTATGAACATAGATTACCTGAACTATATTATCAATCAACATCATATAATTATTATTTAAAGAGTTCTCCAACCAACAAGAGCAGAGTACACATTCTTCCCAAACCACATAGAACATTCACCGAAAGAGATGACACGTTGGCTATGAAGCCCACTGGTTGAAATTATAACAAAGTATATTATCAGATGACAATGGAATTAAACTAGAAAACAATATCTGAAAGATAGCTAGAAAATCACCCAAATATTTGGAAATTAATTTGCACACTTCTGATAATCCATGGTTTCAAAAAGTCTCTCAAGAAAACTAAAACATATTTTGAATGAAATGAAAATTAGAATGTAATTTATCAGAAGTTGTGGTATGCAGTGGAAGCAGTGCTTAGAGGAAAATGTATTAGAAAAAGAAAAATCTGCAATGAATAACTTAGTTTCTACTTGAGCAAGCTGGAGAGAGAAGAGAATTTAAGAGTAAACAAGAAGAAAAGCAATAATAAAATTAGGGCAAAAATAAACAAAACTGAAACACAGGCCAAAAATAGAGAATATTGATCAAACTAAAACCTGATTATTGAAAATATTGGTAAAATTAATAAACCCTAGCCAGGCTAATCAAGATAATAGAGAGAAGACACAAATTACCAGTGTCAGAAAGCAAGGATGGATCATCACACATGATCTCATGAATACGAATAATAAAGCAAAATACCAGCAACTCTATGCCCACAAATTTGACAATAAATTTCTTAACATACACAAAGTACCAAAATGCACAGAAATAGACATAACCTGAATAGCCCTATTAACTATTAAGTAAATTGAGCTAACAATTAATAATCTTCCTCAGGGACTTCCCTGGTGGTCCAGTGGTTAAGAATCTGTGCTCCCAATGCAGGGGGCACAGGTTCAACCCCTGGTCAGGGAATTAAGATCTCGTATACTGCAAGGCACGGCCAAAGAAAAAAAAATCTCCCCCAAAAGGATAATATTAAGCCCAGTTGGTTTCACTGATGAAACCAAAGAAATAATACAAAGAAATATACAAAAATAATAAGGTCAATATTACCCTAATATTAAAACCAGATAAAGACATTACAAGATAGGGAAATTATTGACCAAGGTCATCAAAAACAGAAAAGTCTGAGAAACTGTCATAACTAAGAGGAGACTAAGGAAACATGATAACTAAAAATAATGTATTCTGGATGGGATCCTAGAATTGAAAAAAGAAATTAGGTAAAAATTAAGGAAATTAACTAACATATAAACATTAGTTAGTAATAATGTGGGTATACTGAGTGTGGGTACACAAGAACTCTCTGTACTACAAATTTAACTGCTAAGGACTAAGCGTTTTCTTTTGGGATGATGAAAATGTTCTGAAATTAAATAGTAGTGATGGTTGCATAACTCGGTGACTATGCTAAAAACCACTGAATTTTACAATTGAATAGGATGAATTTTAGGGTATGTGAATTATATCTCAGTAAAGATATTATAATTTTTTTAATAAAAAATGAAGTGAATGCATGAACTACACATTTAGAGATCATTGAGTTCTATTTTGTTACCTTTATGATATGTTTGAATTACATTGAATTTATACTTGTATACATCACCAATACTCCCACTAGAGGCTTAATAAATATTTGTTGAAAAAAATCAAACATTATGTCTAGATAAAGATAATGTGTAAACTTTCTTCATTATAGATTCTTAAACATGGAATTCCTCTTTTTTTTGTAATTTAAATGTCACTGAATTCCACCTTGATGCTAAATTATTCAATCAACGGATTCATGTAGGTACAATCGTGAAATACATTACTTCTCAGTTCTATCGCTAACCTACTTCTTTGTTGGTTTCGAGAGGTATCCCTTTTATAGCATAATTTCCTTGACAAAGTTTTATTGCAATGATGCTGCTCTTGACACTGCTTTAAGTGAAAATGTTACTATACTACTTCATAGATATTCAGAACCTTTCAGGTTTTGGGTGAAGAGGTCTGATTGAAAATCAGATACAGACACATATGGAGAATTCCAAGTTCCCAGTTGCTTTGAAGTTAACTGGAGTGGGCACTTGATTATTATGAAGGCTAGAATTGGATTGAAGAATCATACTTAAAGGTGTAATAGAGCTCAGAAAGTGCCAGACCTTAGAAGTACCTGGCCCTTGATTGTAGCAGCTGGAAGTGATTTAACAAGCACTTGAGGTGACAGAATCAAATGCTTTATATGATGAATGGGCTGTTTCAATATAGTAAATTATTTTGCTCTTTAAAAATCAGAATTAAATAGTTTATGTTTTGTGGAGGGGAAGAAAAGAGCTCCAGTAGAAGGGCACACAATCACCTACATAACAAATGGGAACTCAAATCACAGACACATTAACACATTTTTCTTTGGCCCACTACCCAGTTTTCTGCTCTGTGTTAACTATATGCTCCTTTATTAACTAAAGGAAGTTATATCTCAGTGATTATCTCTTGCAGCATTTGTTAAGGCTCTGTTCTTTAAAGAAATAATATTGGCTGGCATTTTAAAGCGGGTTGATACTGCTTAGAACTTTCAGACACATTAAAAAGTTATCAATTTATTTAATGTATTAAGGTATCAATTTCTTCCATTTCTCTAATCCATTGACTAAATTGAGTTATACATTTGTATCTTTCATTTATTTACTCAATCATTCATATGTTTTTTTTTAAAGGATTGGTTTTAGCTCTGTTTCTTTTTTTTAGTTAACTATTTTTTTAAATTTATTTATTTTTGGCTGCATTTGGTCTTCATTGCTGCGCGGGCTTTTTCTAGTTGCGGCAGGCAGGGGCTACTCTTCCTTGCGGTGCGCGGACTTCTTATTGCGTGGCTTCTCTTGTTGCAGAGCACAGGCTCTAGGCATGTAGGCTCAGTAATTGTGGCTCCTGGGCTCTAGAGCGCAGGCTCAGTAGTTGTGGCTCATGGGCTTAGTTGCTCCGAGGCATATAGGATCTTCCCAGACTAGGGCTCGAACCACTGTTCCCTGAATTGGCAGGCAGATTCTTAACCACTGTGCCACCAGGGACGTCCCCATTCATATGTTCTTGAGCACTAGTCATTTTCTAGGCACTTACACTACTACATCCTAGGAATATAATAGTGAATAAGAGAGTCCGTGCTCTCAAAAGGAATTATCATATATAGATATCAATCACTTTAAATGGGAACATTTCTATTACGAAAAAAAATCTTCGTGGATTATGTACTGTTGCCAAAATTTCCTTTTTTTTTTCTTGAAAATTTTACTAAACTCTGAGCATTAATATTCCTTGATTTGGCTAGTTTTATGCCATCCAAGTTGCTGCTCTACTACCCTTACTAGCAGGCCCTAAATTAATGAGGTAAAGATTGTTAAAGTCCCCAAACAACTAATTTCCCCTCTATGTGTGTGTGTGTAACAAGACATAATTATATAAATGGTAAATTGAACAATATATGATTTAAATAAATATAATCGGCTTTTATTTTACTGAATTATGAAATGTCCTATCTTAATAGCATTTCTTTGCCCTTACTGTCAAAACCACCAAAACCAAAACAAACATACACAAACTTTGGAAAATCAATTTCTATTAAACATTTTAATTAAATAATAGTATTAATAAAGAGTTATAAAAGATACACTTTAAATGACAGAATTAAGTTACCCAAGTAATTAATTTTAATCTGAGGCTATAAAATTGAAAATGGAAGGAATTGCCCAGGAAATTTAAGTGACTCTAAACCAAACAAAACCAAAAGAAATTCAGCAGCAACCACATATTTTAAATTAAAAAAAACTGGGCGATTTTTGTTTGCTTCATCCCATTTTACTATTGATCCTGATTAAATTAATTAAATCTACATGCATATTTGAGTTGTGAAGGTCACAACTTTATTCTTCATTTGGAGTTCCAATTCTGCCCTGCACATGTTTCTCTAATTTTATTTTGATTTTTTAATTTCTTAATTCAGGAATTACAGAATTGAGTGAATTTATTTTTATTTGGATTCACTGATTTTATAGTATATAATACAGAACCTCAAATCTATTATATACACAGGGGATTTTAGTAAATAAATGAAATTAGCATCTGCTCTGAAAATAATGATGGCTACTTCTGGGTAAGAGAGAAAAATATGAAAATAAAGTTAGTTATTGATTACTCATTCTCCACCACAAATATTTTAATTTTATTACTTACATAATTCTCTATTAATCGCTACAGTTATTTGCATATATGCCTTCCTCACTCAAATTCAAACTGCCTTAGTGAAATATCAAATTCCCCATCTCCTTCACCCTTATCATTTCAATTAAACTAATTGTATGACATAAACAGTCAAAAAGATATCTGTAACAAATGAATAAAAATATAAAAAATTAATAATTCACAGTTGTATTTATTAAATAGTATGATATTTTAAGAATAAACAAAATACATTTTTTCAGAAATAATTTTATAATAAGGGTACATTTAATAAAGCTTTGTCAATGATTTCTCCTTATAGCCTCAAAAAACTTAAACATATTGGAAATTTTTCCCTGTGACTGCTTTAACATCATAATTTTATGATGCTAAATCTAAACTTTGGTTATGAATTTCTGGATATAAAGTTTAAAATTTTAATGTCAATTTAACACTTTCATAATAATGGCATCCTAGATTTTTAATACAGTTTTTCATAAGTCAAGAGATATTTACCCTTTGATTCTTGATGCTTTACTTATCACATAATAAGTTATGTATTAGGTCCATGTAAATGGCAATTTATTATAGCTATGTTTTTATACAGTGCATTATAAAAGACTATTATATCCTGGATGGCTATACTTATTTCTCTGTTTTCAGAATGACTGTAGCTCTTTTAACATCATACTTAACAGATAAATTTTCAATATACATGGTGTATTTTGAAATTATATGACATATATGATATAATTCTGGAAGCATCAACATGTTTATAAACATCCAGTCCTCCATTTTAAGAACAACAAAGTACCTTGCTCCATTTTCCAGGACTTCTCATATACCTCTAAATAAACTGAAGCGTATGCCTTCATTAACTTCTCATTAATTCTTGTTAAGGTGATTTATTATTTTCCTACTTAGTTTACATTTTTATTGCACACAGCTTTCCCCTTTATACTTTCTTTCCAATTATTTTGATATATAGAAAAACTACTGAATTTAAAAATTTTGATCTCACTCTATTACTCCATTAGCATGTGTCAGTTGATTCTCTTAAGTGTTCTAGACAAGCAATCATATTCATGCTAATGAAAATGTTGCCTCTCTCCTCCCAGAACCCATAGCTATTGTCTTTCATGTATCTGATTGGCCAAAAGAATGGTACAGTAAACATTTTAATTATTAGAAGAGTTCTTTTTGTTTGTTTGTTTTTTTCAACGTCTTTATTGGAGTATAATCGCTTTACAATGGTGTGTTAGTTTCTGATTTATAACAAAGTGAATCAGCTATACATATGCATATATCCCACAACTCCTCCCTCTTGCGTATCCCTCCCACCCTCCCTATCCCACTCCTCTAGGTGGTCACAAAGCACCAAACTGATCTCCCTGTGCTATGCAGCTGCTTCCCACTAGCTATTTTACATTTGGTAGTATATATAAGTCCATGCCACTCTCTCACTTCGTCCCAGCTTACCCATCACCCTCCCCATGTCCTCAAGTCCATTCTCCACGTCTGTGTCTTTATTCCTGTCCTGCCCCTAGGTTCTTCATTACCATTTTTTTTTTAAGATTCCATATATATGTGTTAGCATACGGTATTTGTTTTTCTCTTTCTGACTTACTTCACTCTGTATGACAGACTCGAGGTCCATCCACCCAGCAATCCCACTACTGGGCGTATACCCTGAGAAAATCAAAATTCAAGAAGTGTCATGTACCACAATGTGCACTGCAGCTCTATTTCCAATAGCCAGGACATGGAAGCAACCTAAGTGTCCATCGACAGATGAATCGATAAAGAAGATGTGGCACATATATACAATGGAATATTACTCAGCCATAAAAAGAAATGAAATTGAGTTATTTGTAGTGAGGTGGATGGAGCTAGGAGAGTTCTTTTTAAGATCATTCTTAATTGCCTTAAAAAATAAAACTGTAATAATGATTTATAGACACCAGATCATCCTGATAGTACTGTAGTCCAAACTATGATGTATAGTCTTTTTCTCCAGAGATTTAATCATGCTGTTTATTCAGGTCATGCTGATTATTTTTGCTAAATATATTATTAATTACAATAATTTGATAAGCAACATTAGACCATCAAAACTTTAAAGACAAAATAGGAGATGCTGCTAATTGCTTGTCTGATACCTACTTTTTCTTGCCAGCAGAATCCCAATTTTGAGAGGATAGTAACACACATGATTATAGACACTGTCTCCCCAGACATCCTTAGAACTATAAAAATCCACTGCTTTCTATCCTGATAAAAAGTTCAGAGATTCAAGAGACATGAGTTTTACCCGTTTGCTCAAACACCCATTTTTTTTTTAATATAAAACATGGACATAGTGCCCAGAGCTTCGGTAAACCTCTTGCTATAAGCATTAAGATGATAGCCGTGTATTAAAGTTAGCGGATCACGGGGAGGGAGAATTGGAGGAAAGTGGTCAAAAGGTACAGACTTCCAGTTATAAGATAAAGAAGTACTAGGGCTCTAACATACAACATGATGACCGTAGTTAACATTGCTGTACGGTATACAAGAGTTAACAGTGAATCTTAAAGAGTTCTCATCACAAGATTTTTCTTTTTCCTTTTCTTCTCTCTTTTCTTTTTACTGTACCTATAGGAGATGATGGAAGTGAGCTGAACCTATTGTGGTAATTATTTCACAATACATGTCAATCAACCAAGCCATCATGCTGTACACCTTAAAATTAAATAGAGATATATGTCAATTATTTCTCAGTAACACTGGGAAAAATAGTTTTTAAAAACTGTAAAAAAAAAATAGCAGACCAGTAAGAAATATGCATAGACCTTTCAACACTAGAAGCACAATATCAGCTGATTTGGGGAACTTATTACCATCAAATTGGTTACTTGTTTAAGTCACTCTGGTCAGGTTCCAATCACATAGACTTAAATGCAAATCTACATGTTTAGATAATTTTTTTAATTTAATTTAATTATTTTTATTGAAGTACAGTTGATTTACAATATTGTGTTAGTTTCAGGTGTACAGCACAGTGATTCAGCTATATATATATATATATATATATATATATATATATATACACACACATACACACATATACATGTTTATATATATTCCTTTTCAGATTATTTTACCTTATAGATTATTACAAAATACTGAGTATAGTTCTTTCTGCTACACAGTAGGCCCTTGTTGGTTACCTATTTTATACATAGTAGTGTGTATATGTTAATCCCAACCTCCTAATTTATCCCTCCCCCCACCACCCTTTCCTCTTTGGTAACCATAAGTTTGTTTTCTATGTCTGTGAGTCTCTTTCTGTTTTGTAAATAAATTCATTTGTATCATTTTTTCAGATTCCACATATAAGTGATATCATATGATATTTGTCTTTCTCTGGCTTAAATAACTTTTAAAAGAACTGATTCATTACAATAAAATTAGGCAGGATTAAAAATATCCTTTATAAGTTTGTTCCTTTATATTAGTATGTAGTTAATAACGTTTTTTTTTATCAGTTGGGCAATTGGTCTTCAAATGTCAAGCTTCTGGCATCAAGGACTCAATTATTTATCTTTTAGACCAACCATACACCTCAGTCTCAGCTTTAGTCGTTATTGGTGCTACCAAAAAAAAAAAAAAAGACTAAATATATCTTATAACCATCTTGCACTCAGGCCTTCTGTTTCTATAGAAAAGAAAAGAGGGCTGTTTTATTTTTTTGAGAATACAAATATCTTTATATTTCTTTCTTTCTTTTTATAACTCATTCATAAGCAAGTAATAATCTGCCCCCTGATTAGAAGACTGAGCTTTTTCTCCTCTTCATAAAATTTATTATTCTACATACCAAAATAAAATGCCCCATCAACTCAGTGTATCCAAAACACCTTAATAACTCCAGCTACACCTTGAGCTAGTAACTTCAATGAAAACCACCTTAAGTGAGAAGATCCGTATCCCCTTACACAGATTCTAGTGTTTAAAAGCAGAGTATTGCTGATTTCCTAAAATCATATCCTTTGACATTTTTGTTCTCCAACTGAAATGAAAATTTTAGAAAAATTGCCTTTGGATGGTTTGGTTTCTGTCCCTGATATGAGTGTTCAGTTGTGAACAAAAGCTGAAATAACATACGAGCTATAAGAAATAAACTCTTTTGAACATGAAATGATGCTTGAATTTTTTCTTTTATTTAAATAAAGAAATAAGCTTAGAAAAATCTTTTAAAATATTCAATGCAAAGGATAAATTTAGACAAATACACATTTTTACAATAAACTAAAATTAAAGAATATTTTAAAATTAATTATCTATTAAAAGGTTTAAAATGCTTAATCAATGTAATAAAAAGTAGAGTTCATCAATTTATATTGCTGAACATCTGTTCCTACTTATAATAAAGTTGGATTGGTTGCAGAGTGTACCTTCACATTTTAGATCATCTAAAATCAGATGCTTTGAAAAATTTTAAGTGTATTAAACTTGGTGATAGATACCACAGTCTTGGAAAAAATTTTCATTCTGTATTGTTTGTACTGTTGAAAATAGACATTATTTAAAGATGAAATCAATATGTAAAAAATTGAAATAAAGTTGGCATATACTAAGACATGACAGTAGGGACCATGAAATGTCTTTACTATCATATCTACTGGTATATAAGTTTTCAAATTTTTCAAGTTTTATTTCCTATGTACCAGGTATTAGCAAAGTTTGTCACATTGGACTCTATAGTATCCTCAAGTTACTGTGGAATGCAAATCTAAGTGTATTTTTCAAATCTGTTAAGCTACATATAAAATATTTCTGTATTTAAATAAATTTCTTTAAATCACTTTAAAGAAGAAAGGCATTCGCTCATACAACATAGGGTTTTCAACCTTGTTTGTATGCCAACAATATGCTAGCACTATCCTAGGTGCTGGGGATGCAGTAGTAAACAAAACTTTTCTCATACTAGTATGCATTCTAATAAGCAAGTTGCATTCTAATAGAAATAAAAAAGCTAAGCAACAAGTTTTATTTTAGCAATTATACCCAGCTGTATACCTCTCTTGCATATATCATCTAGTTCTACTTAGATTTAAATCATATCTTCTCACTTTTCTATCTGGTGGAAACTACTCAGCCTTTAAATTTCACTTCTTCGAAGCTTCCTTTTATACCACTTCTATCGCTTCACCCTTGTGTAAAATCAATTACTTCTTCTGAATTCTGATAGTAGCAACTGCATTATATGTGTGTTGTGTGTGTGTATATATATATATATATATATATATATACTCACTAAATTGCTTTATTATTAATCACATCCTTGACTGTGAGCTTTATTATTAATAGCATACTTGACTGTAAGCTTTTTAACATGTCTTATTTGTTTTCACAGTTCCTATACCTAACACAATGCTAGATATATGTAGCCACTAAAAAATATGTATGTATATTATTTATATATCACATATATACTCCTATGTATAGGAATATAATATATATATATTATATATATGTAGGAAAAAAGTCAATGAAAAATGAATGGAAAAATTTTGGGATGTCTTCACAGATAGCATATCAAAAGGATAAAATGGTTCAATGAGGAACTAATATTCTATTAGATTTTAATTGCTGCCATAACAAATTACCACGAACTTAGTAACTTAAAACATTAAAAATTTATCATCTTGCAGCTCTGTAGGGTAGAAGTCTGACCTGAGTGTCACTGGGCTAAAATCAAGGCAAGGCTGCATTCCTTTCTGTAAACTTTAGGGGAGAATCTGTTACCTTGTCTGTTCCAGCCTCTAGAGGCTGCGTGCATTCTGTCGCTTACGGTCACCTTCATCCATCTTCAAAGCCAGCAATGTCTCATCTCTCTGACCTGTCTCTCTCTGTCCCTAGCCAAGAAAGTTTCTCTGCGTTTAAAGATTTCTGTGATTAGATTGGGCAAATGAGATAATCCAGAACAATCTCCCTATATCAAGACTCGAGGTCTTTAGCCTTAATCATATCTACAAAATTCCTTTTCCATATAAGGTAAAATATTCACAGGTTCCTGGGATTAAGATGTGGACATCTTTGCTTTGGGGTTGGGAGCATTATTGTGTATATTATGATTAAGAGGATAATAATAGCTTGGACATGGGTTGTAGTGACTGTTAGTAATATGTAAAAATAAAAAAGACCAGTAATAGACTAAGTTGTAACAGTCAAATTAAGACATTATAGAAATGTATCTAGTGAAGATATTTTCTCCATACTTTTTGAAGAATTGAATAAGTAAATAAGTAATTGAGTAAATGGAGTCAAGGAAAATTACATAAAGAAGTAAGCAAGCAAAAAAAAATTGACAGTAAATATAGGTCTAAAAGCATCAAAGCCCAAAACAAGGTTTTTTGTAGAAAATTAGTTTCAGAATTAGAACTCTCTTCCAATAGAGAAGCAGAAAATATGAGGGGAAATTCAGAAGTCTGAACTTCAGACTTCAGTTGTCAGATATAAGTTTTGAATGTACTGAAAAAAAAATAGATCTTTTGCAATTTCCCCAAAGAGGTCAAAGCACTGTTAGGGCAATTGTCCTGATGTCCAGGCTGCAATTTCAGCGGCTCAGTTTTGTCCCATCTCTTCTACTTACATTCCCAGGAGCCATCCACAGTAATTCCTCACCATTTTGATAAACACATCCATCAAATACTACTACTTGTCAGTGACATCAATTTAATTTTATTGGAGACAGGGTCAGGAGCAAATATCCAATTGACTACCATCCTCTAAATCACATATAAAAATACCCATATTTGTTGTTGTCACCACCATTTATTTGAAGGAGAGAAAGAAAGAAAAAAAAGAAACTTTACCCTTGTAAATGTCAGCAAGGAACAAAATTTGGATAAAAGGAGAGTGGTGATCTCTCAAGGAATTTTTTTTTTTAATTAAGCTACTTTTTCAATTCTGGTTTTATTTAAGTTGAAAAGCTGGGGGATTTTTTGTATTTTTAAATTTTTTTGGCCTTGCCTCACGGCATGCAGGATCTTAGTTACCTGACGAGGGACTGAACTTATGTCCCCTGCAGTGGAAGTGCAGAGTCTTAACCACTGGACAGCCAGGGAAGTCCTGAAAAGATCTTATTCTGGTTTTGAGCCTATTCATTTGGCTTTTCAACATCTAACAAAACTGCCATTCAGACAGTCTGTCTATCCCCATAAGCATGTGAGGTTTGCTTATCTCCATAAATCAAATGATTTGTTCATTTGTGTAAAATACAGTTACAATCCTGTGCTCTGTTATAGAAGCAAAGTTTCATTATTCTCTATTTTAAAATATAATCAGATGATTTCAGAGTAATACTGTATTTAAGAAATTATCTCATTTAAGCCCACACTTTAGAGATGAGCAAACTGGAGGGATTTAGTGATTTGTCCAGGGTCACATAGCTAGTTGGTGGCAAATTAGGAAGTAAAACTCAGTTTAAATATATTTCAATATTCTTCCTCACAACCAAGCTTACCTTCAGAATTTCTCCTTTCTTCTAGCAACATCAACATATGCATTCACGTTGTTCTATAATATACGTGCATATTCTCTCTCCTAATTAATGGTAAAGGACCAGAACACTACTGTCAGATAACATCTGCCATGATGATATTTGCATTTTTAAAAGATCACTCTGACTTTGGGAACTAAGGCAGGGATTAGAAGATGGAAAAATAGTACACATAAGATGAACTGTTAAAAATAGATTGCAGTAGTATAGGTGGGAGATGATGGTAATTTTGTCTAAATGAATGTCCATGCAGAAGCAGAGAACATGGTTCTAAATTAGTTAAAATTAATAGGATATGGTGGTGGGATAGTTATGGAGAAAGAGGGAGCAGAAGGTGACAAAAATGATTTCCAGATTTTGGGATTACACAGTTAGAAGTATGGTAATATTATTTACTAAGATAGGAAATGTTAGAGAAGAACCAAAGTATTAAGCAGATTTTGGTAGGCTACGATGCATTAAAATAATTCCCCAAAAAATAAAATAAAATAATTCCCCAATTTTAGTAACTTTTATCAAAACAAAGTTTAGTTTTTTTCTTCATTATTAAAATACAGACTCTGGAGTTAGACTATCAGATTATGAATCCCAACTACACTTACTAAATGAATGTTCATGAGAAATTTACATAACCGTGCTCTGTCTCAGTTTCCTCATTTGCCAAATAGGATTTTCAGATGAAGAAAATAATTGTAGTTTCTTCCTACAGTTGTTGTAAGAATTACATATATATATATTTTTTCAAACAGCAAGATTTCAATGAACCTTAGCTAATATTATTACTATTCCTATACTCATTCCAATGAAGAGGAAACTAAAGTATAAGAAGTTGTCTATGGCCATACCACCCTGAACGCACCCGATCTCATCTGATCTCGGAAAATAAGCAGGGTCAGGCCTGATTAGTACTTGGATGGAAGACTTTTCTTATGACCTAGAATATTGTCTTACCTAGTAAATGATTAATGTATATCTAAAAAGAGTGTATATTCTCTTAGAACAGTAGAGTGATTAATGACAAATTTTCTGGGGGTGAGTGCTTGGATTTGCATCTGCACTTGAGCACTTTCTAATATGTGATCATGGAAAAACACTTAACCTCATTGTGATTTTGTTTCTCTATTTGTGAAACGGGAATAGAATGAAAATACTTAGCTCATACGTATAAATATCTTGCTCATCTTTTATAAACAGTAAACATGCCATATATGTTAGCTGCTGTTTGTTTTATGATTATCATAATACTTGCCTTTGTCATCATCATCCACAGCAGCAAAAATTACATCAAATAAACTTGAAAAACACATTGAGACTCAGTAACCTGATACAGGTTACTATGTATCAGGTTACTGAGGGTGATTGGAAAGTGTGTGATTGGAGAAAACATTAATAGATCATCTCCAAGGTCACCTTCTCTTCTACTCTATACTTCCTCTATAGTCAATCTCATCCACCTAACTTCACACAGAACTTCATATACTAAACATTCATTCATGATTCCCATATTTAAAATTTTGAGCCAGACCTCTCTGAACTCCAGCTGTCCTAAGCCACTGTTTACTAAAAAGCATTACTTAGCTCTTTCAAAGACTCTTGAGGGTCCACATGTCTGTCTCTTTTGATAGATGCACGTATATGTCTCTCTGTAAGTGCCCAGTTGCATGTCAAAGCTGCATTTTGAAAGATAAACAGTCCTGTGCTGCAGAGGACAAGGTCTTGGACCAGCAACCTACGGTTCTCTGCTGCTACATTCTTAGCCTTTTCCTTGGGACTTGCCAGAAATGACATCTAGTATTCTCATTTTATCACATATCATTTGTTCTAAAGCTTGAGTCTGTGCAGAGCTTTCTCTTGCTCTGTAGCCTACTCTGTACCAGTGGTCTTTTGAGTCACTAAGTATGTTATTAATGTCTACAATACCCTAAAAGGCTCACCAAGCACTGTGCATCTTTCTGAGAGGTAGGAGTTACAAAGAGCAATGACTTATTCTTTATCTTGGATGGGATATATTAGATCATTGTACATCTACAATATTCCCTAATAAAGTAGTCCACTGTATCTCTGTAGGATGAATTTTGTATCCTCTTATGCTCATGTCTCCTACTTTGTCATAGTTCTTTCCATCCCCTGCTTCCCAAATATAATTAAAATGTGTCATCAATATAAGAGGACAATTTGAGATTTCATAGAATATCCAGATGATCAAGTTTTCTTTGGACTATATTGTGACAAAGAGCAAGAAAATAATTCACGCTATAGCATACAACAATGAAGATGTATTGCTGTCCAGTCCAAAGGAACACAAATTGTTCTGTTCCCCTTTCTCCATAAGGACAAAAAGAACACATTCACCAGATCAATACCTGCATATGAGTGCCAGAGGCTTTGTTGATTTGTTCTTGTACCAAATCCATCTTCAGCATATCAGCTGTGATGGGGACTATTATTTGGTTACCTTAACAGAGTCGTCTACCATTTGCTAATCCAGAGGGTTTTTGTTTTTTGTTTGTTTGTTGTTGGTTTTTTTTGCTGTACGCGGGCCTCTCACTGCCGTGGCCTCTCCCGTTGCGGAGCACAGGCTCCAGACGCTCAGGCTCAGCGGCCATGGCTCACGGGCCCAGCCGCTCCGTGGCATGTAGGATCTTCCCGGACCGGGGCACGAACCCATGCCCCCTGCATCGGCAGGCGGACTCTCAACCACTGCGCCACCAGGGAAGCCCCAGAGGGTATTTTGATGAATTGAACTGTGATATGGTAAGACTACCACACCTCGATCCTTTAAGTCTTTGAAAATAGCACTAATTCCTCCCATTCAACTTGAGATAATTGTATTGCTTCTGATTTTCTGAGCCAAGGATGTGTATATAGTTTCAAAGGCATCCTCTTCAGCTTCCCTACAGTAAAGTCTTGGTTCTTACTCCACAGGAAGCCAGTGTGAAAGTTTTATCAGCTGCTAAATGTTTTTATCCTTATTATGTACCCATGACTGGAAAAACGACCACTGGTTGGTGCTCTTATCCATTGGATCCACTGTGAGGCAAACTTAGGGCAGGAATGCATTTATCACCTGACCTGTGTGTTCTTCCTCTCTAATGGAGGGCCATCGTGGTGTTTTAGCTTCCTTGGTATTGCTTAAGTTCCTGATTTATATCTAATAGCCCTTGGAAGACCTATTGCAAGTAAGGAAACTGGATTATGATTTTCCACTGTGGTGACTAACATCAGTCTTCTGCTCGCCAGCTGTTTATTGTTTTTGATGTTTAGTCAAATAATGACCTCACTCGCTGCTCATCTTTCTTAGGTCTAATAACTTAATGGTTTATTCCTCCTTATCGTATATTCTATGTATCAATGCCCCCTGCTGGCCGTTCCAGTCTTGTTGCTCATTGCAGTAATTGCATCCACCTTAGGTCTGACAATTATGTGCTGCTACCTGGCTTCTGCTGTTCTTGAACCCAGTCATCCCCATTGACACCATAGTTCGAAGTGTCATATCTGCAAAGAATTGCTTCTTTGGACCTCCTGCCCTTTTCTCCTCCCAATGCCATCCTAAGCACCTATACTTCTAAGCCCATGTTAAATTCATTCTTTGTCGTAAAGCATTCTCAGATACACCAGCCAGAATGAGTCAGTCCTATGCTTTCCTCATATTTAGTTTGTAGTAGATCATCACATCTTCTCAGGGTCTGTATTGGAGGTAGTTATGTATTTTATTAAAGTATAGGATCCTTGAGTAGGGAACTTTGTCCAGTTTATCACTGCATCTCCTAAAGTTCTTTTCCTAACAGTCTGCTCTCCTCCTTTTTGAAATAGATGAAGTCACCTGAGTAAAATTAATGGATATTTTGAGAAAATATAAAACATAGAGTACAAAGGTTCTAGATGCTTATTTATTTCAATAATTAATATTTCATTAATTTGTAGATACTAGAAATTAAGAACTAAAAAACAATTCAGAGTTGTGATTCCCTAGATCTATGTAAGGCAGGTGCTAAGGTGTATTCTATAAAAGTGTATTTATTGTATATGAGAATCTCATCTGTAAAGAATGGCAGGTAAAAAGGAAGTTTATTAATTTTAATGGAGCAACTGATATGTATTACACCAAAATCCTTCTACATCTAGTACACTTACCAGTGACTAATTTAAATAAAGTAACATAGATGAAGTACTTTTAATGATCCACTTATATATACATTTATATATTTTATATATCTACATATCTATAGATATAGATATATCTTGAAATTGTTAGAGGAAGGAATATAACAATAGTGATTTATTTATGTTAGCAAATCTGCGCTAGTTTACTTTATCTAAAGATCTCCAGGGCTTTACAAACATTAGCATCTCCTTCTTATCCAGTGAGATAAGTATCATTATCCAAGTTTTATAGTGAAATGACGGAGGCACAAAAAGAGATTAAGTGATTTCTTCAAGGTTACCATCAGCTGTGACAGGAAAAGGATAGAAATTAGATTTACGAATCTCAGACTTACGCTTTAACTATCCTTGGGCTCTCTGTGTATTAGTTACCCAAAGTATCCAGATAAGAAGTTTGAGACTACAGTGAACCAAGACCATATAGTAAAAACTAAGTATTTGGCTATTCAACATCACTGATTAAATAAGTAAAAGGTTTAAGCATAAATCTGGAAAGCAGATTTTATTGAAAAGGAGGTTGTCCATAGTTTGTAATTACATAAGATTGGAAGAGATTGTGTTACCTTACGTGCCAATCAGTTTGTATATAAGTGTATACAACTGTGCTTTGAGAAAATTCTAAAACTTTATATCAAGTAATACATGATTACATCATTTGAACTCATTAACCTGGCTTAAGGCAATCTATAGACCTAAAAGCTACTTTTGGGTAACATGTTTTCATTGTTTTTGTTTTTTTGTTTTTTTTGGCTATGCCACACGGCTAGTGGGGATCTTGGTTTCCTGACCAGGGATCTAACCGGGGCCCTCAGCAGTGAAAGCGCGGAGTCCTAACCACTGCGCTGCCAGGGAATTCCCTCATTGTTCTTTGTTTTAACAACCCATCCTGTCAGATTATAAAGGTTAAAATTAAGTGACCTCTACGCAAAGCAGAATTCTATTGTGCAAACAGAACAGAATTTATTCTTTTATTCTGGTGAGTCAGACAAAAGAATTATCTTTGTGCAGATTGCCTAAGTAATCATAAGTCTGTACTTGTAATATGTATTTGTTTATCTAATGATTGTTTATAAGAAATAAAATTGATCACAGGCAACTACGACAAAGTTCTGGGCATTCTTTTTATTTATACAGTGGACTTCTGAGTCTTTTGAAGGCAAGCAATGTTAGCAGAAAATGAGGCAAGTCATGTGAAGTTTCTTCACTGTGAGCCAAGCTTTCACTTTTGCAAATGAGGGATGTCTGCAGATGCCTTAATATTTGCAGTAGGAGTTTTTCTATATCCCCAAATGTGTTGTCTTCCCACTAATACACCATTACCCTCTTCTATTTGTAGTCAGATGTGAAAGGACAACAAAAGGGAGAAAGGTCATTTGCACCATAGCTCATGGATTACCCAGTCTCCGGCAGGCTGCTGTTTTCCTTCAATCCCTTTGACCCGTATCCCTCTGCAAGTAACATAAAATAAACTGCACATATTTAAGGTGTATATTTTGATAAGTTTTGACATATGTATACCCCCTTGAAACAATTACCACTGCCAAGATAATGAAACTTCTATCATCCTCCAGGTTGCCCCGTTAAAATTCTCCCTTCCTACTGCTTCCTAACCCCACCACTCCGTTCCCAAGCAACCACAGATAAGCCTTCTGTCACCATAGTCTAGTTTTCATTTTCTCGAATTTTGCATAAGTGGAATTATGCAACACATACTCTTTTTCATGACTTATTTTACTCAACGTAATTATTTTGCTAGTTACCTATGTAGTATATTTAAATAGTAAATTTTTGTTTGTTTTTTGAAGTTTTTCCGACTGTCTTCATCCAATTCCCCACCTCCGCATCCCATGCTTCCATCACTTCTAGTAACCACAAATCTGATCTCTTTTTCTATGAGTTTGTTTGTTCATTTTTGAAGTATAATTGACCTACAACACTATGTTAGTTCCTGTTACGCAGCATAGTGACTTGATATAGTTATACATTTCAAAATGATCACCACCATAAGTCTAGTTAAGGTCTGTCACCGTACTAAGATACTACATAGTTATTGACTATATTCCCCACACTACTTTTCATATCCATGACTCATTTATTTTGCAGCTACAAGCTTGTACCTCTTAATATCTCTCACCTATTTCTTTCCTCCTCCAACCCCACTTCCCTCTGGCAACCACCTGTCTATTCTCTGTATCTATGAATCGTTTCTGTTTTGTTTGTTTTGTTTTTCAGATTCCACATACAAGTGAAATCATAAAATATTTGTCTCTCTCTGTCTGACTTATTTCACTTAGCATAATGCCCTCCAAGTTCATCCAGGTTGTCACAAATGGCAAAATTTCATTCTTTTTTATGGCTGAGGAATATTCCAATGTATATATGCCACATCTTCTTTATCCATTCATCTATCAGTGGACACTTAGGTTGCTTCCATATCTTGGCTATTGTAAATAATGCTGCAGTGAACACAGGAATGCATATATCTTTTTGAATTGGTATTTTCATTTTCTTTGAATAAATACCCAGGAGTAGAATTGCTGGATCACATGGTAGTTCTATTTTTAATTTTTTGAGAAATCTCTATACTGTTTTCCATAGTGGCTGCACCAATTTACATTGCCACTAAGAGTGTCTGAGTGTTCCCTTTTCTTCACATACTCACCAATGCTTCTTATTTGTTGTCTTTTTGATAATAGCCATTCTGACAGGCATGAGATGATATCTCACTGTGGTTTTGATATGTATTCCCCTGATGATTAGTGATGTTGGGCATCTTTTCATGTGCCTGTTGGCCATCTGTATGTATTCTTTAGAAAAATGTATCTATTCAGGTCCTTTGCTCATTTTTTAATTGGTTGTTTGGGTTTTTGATGATGAGTTGTATGAGTTTTTTATATATTTTGGATATTAAACCCGAATTGGATATATCGTTTACAAATAGCTTCTCTCATTAAGTAGGTTGCTTTTTCATTTTATTGATAGTTTCCTTCACCATGCAAAAGCTTTTTAGTTTGATGTAGTCCCATTTGTTTATTTTTGCTTTTGTTCCCCTTGCCTGAAGAGACATATCCAAAAAAATATACTAAGACCAATGTCAAAGGGCATACTGCCTATGTTTTCTTCTGGAGGTTTTATGGTTTCAGGTCTTACATTTTAGTCTTTAATCCATTTTGAATTTATTTTTGTTCATGGCATGAGTGAGTAGTCCAGTTGTTGTTTTTTTTTTTCCTGTAGCTTTCCAGTTTTCCCAACACCATGTATTGAAGAGGTTGTCTTTTCCCCGTTGCATCAATTTATTTTTGCCTCCTTTGTTGTAGATTAATTGCCCATATAAAAGTGGGTTCATTTCTGAGCTCTCTATTTTGTTCCGTTGATCTATGTGTCTGATTTTGAATATAAATAGCTGGTTTTTTTATTGCTAGATAATTGTCCATTATGTGGGTTTACCACATTTTAAAAAATTCATTCACTGCTGATAAACATTTGAGTGGTTTTCAGTTAGAAATAAAGCTTCTGTGAATATTTGTGTACAAGTATTTCTATGTACATACATTTTTATTTTTCTAGGTAAATACCTAGTAGTGAAAAGGCCACATCTTAGAGTACATGTATGTTTAAAGTTGTAACAAACTATCAAATTGTTTTCCAAAGTGGTTGTACAATTTTACATTCCATCAACCATGTATAAGAGTTCCAGTTTCTCTACATTTTTGAAAACTCTTGATATAGTAATTATTTTTAATTTTTGACATTGTATTAGGTGTGAAATGATATCTCATTGTGGCTTTCATTTGCACTCTCTTAATGACTAATGATTCTCAGCATCTTTTCATGTGCTTATTGTCATCCACATATTATTTGGTGAAATAATTATTATTATTTATTTGGTGAAATATCTGGTCAAATCTTTTACTGATTTTTTTTTTATTAACATCCATCAAAAATCTGAAAGATACTACAACTGAAATCTACAAATGATGTGAGACCAGATCTTTAAAACATAATATGCTTACACAATACTTACACAATCTAATGACCTTACAAATATGGTAGCAACCAGTTACTTGGTAATAGTATAAACAAATAGATGCCTCTCTACATTTTTATTGAAGCCATTGTATTAATTGGTTTACTTTGTCTTAGAAAAATATCCTAATTTTCTACAATATTATTTGCTCCCTCAATGTATTAACCAGGAGTCCTGCATATTTGTTCTTCCAGAAACTAGCAGAAGAGCTGGCATAATATTTGAAATAGGCAAATATTTTATTTTCATGTAATTAATAAGGTAATTGACTAAACAAAATTTTTAAAAACTTCTGTGATCATCTACTATGCACAAACTATTGTTTTTGCTGTAATAAAAAGTAGAAATAAATACATATTATCTGGATGCAGACTCAATTCACAAAAGCCAGATAACCAAACAATTTATGCCTCAAAAATATTTTTACAGACTTTTAAAAATATTTATAAAATGTCATGCTTGTGCTAATTCATGTTAAAAGTCCAGTGCAGTATTTTTGGATAGATACTTTTGTGTCTATTCTTTCTATTTCAAGAGTTGCGCATGTCACAAATGTCAAGGTTTTATAAAAGGTGATGAATTTCTTTCTTTTAACACATTTTAAATCTAGTCTGTGTTTTTCCTATTGCGTGATTCTGCAAATTTCTACCAAATTGATAAAACTTCATGTTCTGTATTTATTTATAGTATATAAATCCTACAATTTTAAAAGACATAGCAATTAGGATAGTTGTTTTAAAGTGCCAGTGGTGTATAATTTGTACTGATTCAAAAAACATCACAACAGAGAAAAACAAAAACACGTTCCATGTATCAGATATCTAAACACATAATATGCTCAATATTCTATATGCACAATGCAATTTTAAGTTGTCTTAGACATGTGAATAATCATGTGCAGACCAAACTTCCATCTGGTATATTGACAAGCCAAGTTTGATTTTAATATGCAGGAATCTAAGTGTGTATGTGTTTCTCTGTGCACATGATGGATATAAAAAGACATATAGGAAAAACTGGTATCCATTCCCTGCAGCTCCTCTCTTTTTCCTAACTCTTAAGACAGGAAATGTAGTACATATAATATTCCCAAGTTCCGACAAGTTTTTTGTGACTCAATGTTTCCTCCCATTGAAATATTTGACAAATTGTTTTTTTGTTTGTTTTTAAGCAAATTGCTCTTGGGGGAGGAGAGGGCATTATTATTCATTAATTTTCAGAAAATTGACATAGAATAAAATCTGAAGAGTTTAACCTCATTGAGGACCACGATTGATTCTGATGATTTGGTCAAGTGAAGTTCCTCATCATCCTTTGAGTAAAGGACGCATGGATTGATGCCTTCCTCTACTTATTCCACCTACCAAATTCCTGCTCAACCTAAAGGTAAGGTCCAGATTCCACCTATTTTCTTAAGCCTTCCCTGATTTCTTTAGAATATTCTCTCTATTAATATATACTGCTTTATTATCTATCTGTCTCTCCAAAAGGCTGTACGTTTCCTGATTTCAAGTATGGTATTTTTTCATATCAATAAGTATTACATATATATCCATAAATACTACTACTACTACTACTACTACCTCTGTTATTACTACTAATTTTTATCTAAGTTTACAGAAATAAAACATAAAAAATAGGGCTTCCCTGGTGGCGCAGTGGTTGAGAGTCCGCCTGCCGATGCAGGGGACACGGGTTCGTGCCCTGGTCCAGGAAGATCCCACATGCCGCGGAGCGGCTGGGCCCGTGAGCCATGGCTGCTGAGCCTGCGCGTCCGGAGCTTGTGCTCCGCAACGGGAGAGGCCACAACATTGTGGCCGTGTACCGCAAAATTGCCCACGTACCGCAAAAATAAATAAATAAATAAAATAAAAATATCTTTATAAAAAAATTATCTTTCCTTAAGTTTCCTTAAAGTTTAGCACAATAAATGGGCAAAAAATATTAGACAGCAATATAATAAGTGCTCTGGCAGATATATATATATATATATATATATATATATATATTATTTGAGACCATACCCTGAGGGAGTCAAGGAAAGCTTCCTAGAGGAGGTGGCCCCTAAACTGAGTAGCAAAGAACAAGTAGGCATTAACCAGGTAAAGGATGGGTGATAGGCGGTAGACCAGACAGATGAGACAGCATGAAAAGACTTTGAGATGTGGAATAAGAGAGGCAGATATAGAACCTGGATGCAAATTTTGAGATTGGGATCAGAAAAGTTGAGACTGGAGCAGAAGTCAGATAACAGACTATAGAAAGCATCTTAACCTAAGCAGCCATATATTTCCATTGGACCAGATTTTGTTTGCACTGACACAACTAGAAATAATATTCCCTTTTACTCACATGTCCTAATTTGAACAATAAATTGTAAGGTCACTGTAACTTAAGACTATCTCCTATTTTTTTTTCCTGCAAATAGTAAGAAGCCTTTGAAAGATGTTTAAAAATATTAATAAGGTCAGGTAAACCATTTAGAAAGATTAATCTGGCACCTGGTTGGAAGATGGCATTCAAAGGAGTAAAGCTGAGGCCAGGAACCTCAGCTTTTTAAGGAGCCTCTGAAACAATCCAAATGAGAAATGGTAAGGACCCGAATGGCGGGAATAGTAAATAGGGCTGTAGAGGAGAAGTAATTTCCAGAAGTATTTAGGAAGCAAAATAACCATCAATTGAGAAGGGTGGAGAAAAACAAGGAGAAAACAACTAGACATTAAATGTTATGCAGAAGAATAAATGCAAATAAATGAAGCCACAGAGATGGGGAAAACTATCGGATGTGTTCTCTGATGATGGAACCGCAAAAAATAGATAAAGCATGAAATGTGTGTGGAAGTAATTGTAAGGTAACTCTGGTAGAGTTTCTTGGACACAAATACCAGACAACTTTGATGTTAGCTCTTTGAAGTGGGAAGATAGAGAAGCATAGGATAATCAGGAGCCTGTCTGGACCGAACATGTGTGGGGTGAGGGAAGGCGGGCTGCAAAGTTGTGCAGTAATGTCTAGGTATGAGCTGCCCAGTGAGTCAGCTGTCAGAGCCAGCAAATCAGAGCTGGAATCCGGTAAACAGTGTATTTTATTGAGACTAAAGTTTGAGAACAAGATAAACAGGCTGAGGATACAACAGGTAATCAGACTAAAGCACAGATAGGAACAAGGTTAAGGACTCCCTACTGGGGCAGGGAACCACAGCTGAGAAAATTGTCAAGAAGAGATGACCATCTGTGAATAGAACTCACATATATGTAGTTGAAAAGCTGCTGCCGACCACAGAAGCTGGAAGAATGACAAGGCAAGAAGCAGGCAGAGGAGACAGCATAACCAAGTGTTCACTCAGTGAGGTTAAATTTTACCCAAAAAGGCAAACTGTCAAATGCTACTACTTAATAGATCCCTCTGTGGATCCACAAGCAACTCCATCCAAGAGCAGTCTATGCAAGGGCAGATGATTTTGCTAGGGCCATGGTAGTTTAATTTTTTATGTGCAATTAAAAAATAAAATAAAAACTATGAGATGATAAAATATGTGTTGGTAACTATATGATAAGGTCTATGCTTTATAAGATATCTAGAGTATTCTAACTTATAATTAGCTTTTATTTCATAGAGGCAATACATAAAAAGTTAAACAGCTCTACCTATTGTCATGTGACTGAATTTTTTCAGTGAAACAAGTTATATCAGTAAAAATTTCTCTTCTGAAAGAATATTTTACCTTGTAGATATCCTTATTCATTTTTCCATCAACAACCCTCATATTTTTCAAAAAACTAGGATTTTGCTCCTCCTCAAAAATTCCTCTCTTTAAAAGGATGTGTTCTATTGAGTTACAGTCACAATTAATAATCAACAGGAAGCAAATTGGGTGCAAAAGCTACCATGACATTAAGGTTTGGAATTTAAAATAACAATTTTCAAAGTGGTATCTGTCAGATGCAAGACAATATGTCAAATCTTACATATCTGCTTGAAACTAGGATGTTCCATCACTATTTATTTATTGATTTATGCACTTTAAAAGCTTTGTAGATATTTTGCATCATATCCAGATGAATTGTGGCAAAATGCAACCTACCCTCTTATTGAACAGACACTCCGTTAAACCAAAACAAAATGCTAAATCACCTTTTGTACCATAATCTGGAGATCATCTGTTCCAGAAATAACTATCTGTGGCTCTATGGTTAGGGAAGATTACACACAAAGAACTGATATATTAAGGAGCAATAAAGACAATAAGTATGAATGTAATCTGTAAAGAGTCAACATAATTAGTATTTGCAAAAGAAAGTGCTTATTTTAAAATTTGGTTAATAGGATTTAAGCAAATAAAGTTACTATTTAATTCTGAGTTTTTATAGGTAATATAATTAACATGTCATTAAGGCCCCTTGTTAGTTTCACTGGGAAATTATCTTTTCATTGCATATGTCCAGGCTGACTACAATTCATTTTATTGTCTCCCATAACTCACTTCTTCTGGTTTTATGAAAGTACATGTAGCAGTTTCACCTCTGGCTCTACCCTTCATCACAAACTCATTTAAATAGTGATATTAATGATTTTAGAAATCACTACAAATGGTTGGCAGCATCGTTGTCGTTAATGTCTCAAGGGAGCCACACAAGTGAGTTTTATCAGCTTGAGGCTGAGGTATTTGATGAAGTAATAACAAACTAGCTCTGAATTGTCTTTCATTACTCTTTATCTCTCCTAGAGAGAATATAATCTTATTCAAATTATAATGGCCTTTGTTATCAATGAGTTTTACTATTTATTTACCTGCATCCACACATGCAAATGCACATGCATTCTGCTTTTTCAACCTATCTATAATGAAATTTCTTCACTATCAGAATCATGCACAATCACAAATTACAAACTAGTTACTAGTATAATTTGCTTAGTATAAAAAAACCTTAGTCATTCTTTTAATATACTATCTTGATTAAAGGAGTAAAATCCAATCATTAGGGTTGAAATACAGAATATGCTAAGCAACTTTTAAAATAAGATCACTATTTCAATTAGAAAGTAGTTCTGTTCGGCTTTTCTCTTAAGCAACTTATGAAGTTAAATTGTGCTGAGGCTAACTTAGGTTAAGTAGAAAATTGTTAAAGACTGTGGTTCTCCTGTTCGGCACAGATCACTTGGTATCTAGATAATTACTTTTTGTTTTAGCCTAGTTACCTTTATTTATGATAATATTTTGGTATTTGTGTAAGCTAGATGATTTCAAAGAGCTTTCACACTCCGTATCAGTTTTATCCCCTTAACCAATCTGTAAAGCAGGGTAAGGAGGTATAATTATGTAGAGCTGACAGAGAGGAACTACAATTCAGAGATGTGCTCTGATGTCATATAAAGAGAATCAAGGCAAGAGTGTCCACTAGGCTATTTTTCTTTTCTCTCTGCCTAGTCTGTTTTTCACCTTGACAATAATTCTACCTTCCTTGTCTCTTTTAACATATGCTAACAATGCAAAAAATAATTCTTACAATGAAGTTAATGGTGATTTGTAAACTAAACCCCTTTTTAAAATTGATTCATTCATACAACAAATATTTACTGACTACTTACTCTGTGCCAGATACTGTTCTAGATATGGAGGACAATGTAGTGATGATATCAAATCATCTAACAATTCCAAATATGTTCTAAGCATCAGTAACTAGAAAGCACTTGAAATTAATAAAACTAATATTCATTATATCAGGTTCTTTCCTTAGCATTAAATGATTGAAACACCACTACTGTTAACATGTTTCAGATCAGAAAAGTGAGGCACAGAGAGAATTTTTCTAACAGCCAACAACTCTCAGTACCAAGATTTGGGTACATAATCTTAACTACTTCACTCTATAAAATTCCTCTTTGAACTATCCCAAAAGATTATGAATGTTTCCTTTGAATTATTATAATTATAATATTTCCTTTGAAAGATTGTAAATGTTTCCAACACATTGCCCAAGTCTAGGGAGTGCCATTTGCATTACTGTTACATAACCACAGAAAATAATGTGAATAAATTCCCTTGGGTTGGGCAATATGAAGGTTATTGTTTTATTTGGAATGCTTTGAACAATGTCATCTTCTTCCTAACTCTACTTTCTCCTTCTCTTTCTGACTGGTGAGTAGTTAAATACTTGCCCACAAACTCTATTTATCATTTTTCTATTCACCACTAGAAGAAATGTTAGAAAAAGTGTATATATAAGAAGAAATGAATATCTTAATTCTACAATGTTTGTACTTAAATATGCATTGGAAAGCTTGGATTTATACCTGGAGGAAGGAGGAAACCCCATCAAAATCATAACACAAATTTTGGTGATAGTTGCTAAGAGTTGGGGAGGCTTATGCAAGACTTTTCCACATACTATGAAAAGTGAGCTCTTTCTTCTTTGCCTTAAGGTGAAAGGAAAGGTGTAAGATAGAGGAAGCATGTCATTAGCTTGTACGCTTCATGAGGATCTACGTAATGGCATGAAGCTCTATACCCTGTGCCCAGTACACAATGTTTATGAAATCGCAGAAGTGAGTAATAATTCCTCAGTGATCTATATTAGAGTTATTCAAAGTATATTCTGCAGAGCACATAAGTAGAATATTAAGAAGTGTTATACAAAACAAAATTCTAGCAGATACATTTTAAAAATGCTTAAAGAAAGTTAGTCAAGTGTTATTTTTGAAAAACTTCTTGGAAGTTTTAGTATTCCAACATGAGTTGTAAGTATTCAAGAGGTGGTTATAGGTTGCAGTGCTTCCCACATTAACTTGAACTCAAAATTACATTTTCATAAAAAAGAATGATGAACCTTGGAGTTTACTTGAGGTTACTGATTATTCTGATTGGTAGTGATAGGAAAAGCAAATTAGCTTATCTCACTCACCAGTTAATCATGTAAAAATAGTAACTAGTATGGTTATGATGGATAGAAGATAAATGGAGAGAAATGACTTGATAGGATTTTGATATAAGGTGTTGACTGTTCCTAGAGGTAAAATTCTCTATATTCAAATACATGTTAAATTACATTGCTATCATCTTGAAAAAACTTAGGGTATATTAAACTGTAGTTGAGATTTTAAGATTATTTCCAAAAATGTATTTTAAAAGGGTCTTTTTATACCTAGATATATGTATTTCTTTTAATTCTTCTTAGAATCAATTATTGTTTATATGTATTATAAAATTTAAAAGATTTGTAAAAAATCATTAATAATTGCAAAAAGGATGTGTATTCCTATAGGTTCTATTTTTTACCTAAATGACAAATTTAGCTTTTTAAACCTTGAGCTCATTGTAAGAATAGATACCATTTATAAGTAGCAGTTTTCTCGGAAAGAAGTAGCCTCTAGCGTTCTAATTTTGCATATTCAGTGGATAAAATAGTAGAACATGTGAGACTAAAATTCACTAACTAGGTCTCTTCCTGAATCTAGGATATGTAACAAATAAAATACTGAAGAGATGAGTATGAAATTTATTTCATAGAATTTTTTGAGTCTTGGAAATGAAGAGGATTATACCAAACAAATGAAAAATCAAATGATAAATAAATAAGAATACTGTTACCTCCCTCTTCCCACCTGGCCACCAGTAAGCACATAGGCTTCCTTAAGTTAATGCCCAGAGCAAATATCTTAAGGGACCTCTTCCCTTCGAATACTGGATGTGACCACCAAAGTAACTAAAGATAAATGATGATGCCTGGCAGAATATTAGAGGGGTGTAAGGTAGTAAGGAAAATGTGGTGAAAGAAAGGGGAATCCATAGAGCTTGACCAAGTAGTTAATACAAATATAGTGTTTGGTGAACTTTTTAGGAATTTCTAAAATATGTTTTATTGAAGGATAACACAAAAAAAGGACAGAGTAGATAAATCATTAATGTGCAATAAAATTAATCATCATAAAGAGAATACAGCCAGGTAAAGATATGCCAGGGAAATGCCCTTGAATCCCTGCCAAATATAACTACCCCTCTCCTTTCCAAAAGGAACATCATAGATTTTCTTGTCTCCTTTTGAATCTTACATAAATGGAATCATATACTATGTACTCTGCTTTCACTCAACATTATGAGATTCATCCATGTCATGCCATCATGTGATAACTGTACTGATTTGAAATTTTAAAAAATAACCAAGTTACTTATGGCAAATCATAGAAAGTAATATATAAAATTTCCAACATTTTGAGACAGATGTTTATTTGGGTAAACCAATGACTTTTTATTCTTTATTTCAAATATGAAGCTGATGATTAATAACTAAATGTAAGCCTTTAGTTTCCTACATTAAACTGGACATAGAATAGGGCTAAATATTTTCATCATTGGGCTATCATCAAAAGCCAAAGAATTATCCTGAGTGCTTTACACAAAATTATGATAAAAATTAAATACAATACCACATGAACATAGGAATTCTCTTATGCACATAGGAAGTGTAACTACAATGTAGAAAGAGTGATTTTCCTGTACGGTCTATAGGATCCTTTTTGTTTCTTGGCCTTTGAATCATGGGACCTTTTGAGAATCTGGAGATAATTTACATTGGAAGATCATTCACTGGAAAATTTTCCATATCTACATACACAACATTCTGCATTTAGCTTCAGAGTGTCAGAGACCACGTGAGGGAATTCACAAATCTATGATGCTGAGATGAAGAACATTAATTTTGAGTTATACTCCTGCAAATGTTTCTTTACGAAACCATGAAAGACTGTTTATAGCAATACTCATACTCTTCTGTAGAGACAAAAGTCACAGAGGCTTTTGTCATCTTTTAAAACATAATGATAAGTCGGCAAACAGTTTGCTTTTCTGGTAACTGAAATGAGACCACTGAGGTAGAACTGGTTTCGTCTTTGAGTTGTCTAAGAATTGTCTCCTAAATCATTTCAAATTCCCTTGTTCTACGCTTGTCCCTCGCTTGTCCCCAGATACGACGTATCGGGATTCTCTCTCAATCTCTTCATCCTTCTCCCTCTCTCTCTCTCTCTGATACTCTATTCTAACAGGTAATTTTTTCAAACATCTTCAGAAATTCTTCGCTTTGTTCTCATTTTATCACTGAATCATTTTGTGAAAATACCAGCATCAGTCAGGGTCTAGCTCACAGCTACCAGAAACTGCTGTAGGTATTTCTGCAGAAAAGGCACTTAAAAAGAATTCAATGCTAACAAAAATCAATGTTTGGGCCTCCTTAAATAATTCCAAAATCACGTCACAGAATTGACCACTAGACTGCCAACATCAGGAAACGGAAGGAGGACACTGGGGAACACACAGCCTGCTGTGATCCAGGAATAAAGAGGCTCTACCAGAATGGCTGGCTGCAGGCTCTGCTCCCCCAGCCAGATTGATGCTAGGCCCTTCTCTCCACTTAGGGCAGCTCTGAATTCAAGTCTTACATGAGTACACATGATCAGTAGAAACCAAATTACATCCAGAATTCTTGCTACAAAGTATTCCTGAAAATGCAGTCTTTAGCATTTCACATCTGCACATCACAGGAAAGGCCGCAAGGAAGTGGAAGAGGTGCTGATAAGATAATTTACTTTATGTGCCACAGCATTCAATCCTGGCTTCACGACCATTAGGATGTGATTATCACAAGAAGAGCAATAAAACTCCAAAATAAACTTGATTTAAAGGCTATTCATTTTTTTAAAAAAAGGTTAACCTGTATTTAAGCATCAGGGCTATTATAGAACTAAAGCCATGTCTATTGAATCACATACAGTGAATAACAGAGATTGCTCAAAATATCTTGCTCTACTGAAATTATTTTGCATTAAATATTGTTTGAAATAAGAGCTTGAAATCTGCTAGGACTTACCTTTTTGAAAAAATGTGTGTGTGTTCTACTTACAGAGGGATTTTTCGCTTCATTAGCATTTTTTGTAATAGAATTTGATATTCATGTTCCAGACGTCTAGAAAGACAAGAAAAGCAGAACATTATTTTTTTCTGTATTTAATTAAATTTTTTCTTTACACAAGTTAAAAAGAGTATTGTATTATAAATATATTTTTTAAACATTTGCCTCAATAATGCTCTATAAAAGTAATGTCACATATGCATTTACTGAAAGCAGATGTTTTGTTTTTAGTATATAAAAACAAGAGATCAGAATTTTTTGTTCATTCTTTGAATGTCCAGGTAGCTGATCTAAGTGTCAGGCTGCTTTTGAACTCTAAAGAAAGGCACTTGAATTAGTTCCTTTTTTTGGTAATTTATGTATAATAAAAATAATTCTGGTTATAATCAGTAGCTAGAAAAGTTCTTGTATAGCATGGTAAAATATAGGGAAAAATAAGTTAGTAACTGAGACATTCATCATATGTCAAATACAAGGTGTCAGATACACCCTAATATCTTTCATTCATTACGACTAAAAGAAAAACTCTTTGGTATGCTAATACAGAAATTTTTAGGACATTGCTCTGTAAAATTGACCTTTATATATAAGCCTTGTTAGTAGGTGATAATACTATTTGATATACGACCTCAGTTAACACTGACTTCCACCCAAAGAACTAGGAAAAGATACCAATTTGAACAGCCCAAAACTACTGTATAGGCATTGTTAAAGCAAGATTATAAACAATAATATATCAAACAAAAAACGTGCAGTGTAATGGAGCCTCAATTATAAGGAAATATGCCTGCATTTCTCACAATTGCAGAAAGGAAAGTGTGTCTTCATTTCCACCACTGCACTTCTCCACTCTGACTTTCAGTGATTATTACTCCATTTTCAGCAGGAGGTGAGAGAGCCACAGTAGACCTCTGGTCAGTCAGCCATGCAGCTTGGTGCCCTGATCCCACCTCTGGCGATTTCTGGTGTATCTCACACTGAGAATCTGTGATCTTTGTGTGTCTGTGTCTGTGTGTCAATGGGAAAGGAAGTGTCGGAAAGGGAGTATCAGAAAGTGGTGGGGATAATGAAAACTCTTTCCAGTGTTGTCATAATTTTTCTCAACCCCTCCTTCTACTATCAGGAACTATCAGCACCCTCTACTGGGGAGCAAGGATGTAAGCCTGGGTTGAAATTCAGGCTCCGGTGCTTTCTAATTCTATTCCCTGGGGCCAATTCCAGCATTTGTGAGTGTCAGAAAGGCTATTTACCCTTAAATACAGAAGTCCTATCTTCAAAGCTATTGTAAGAATTACATAATTGTACGTAATATATATATAAATGCCAAGCCTCAAGGTCCAGGGAGAGTAGATTCTCAATACATGTTAGTCCCCTTCCTTTTCCCCCAGGTCACACAAATCTGTATTTGCCCTCCCCCTAGTGGCAGACCTCCCACATGCATTATTTGCGTAAATTACTCACCCCACTGTTTTGCTTTCAACAATCCGCCCCAAAAGTCAAAAGATAAGACAATATTATGACCAAATTAAACACTGTGGAAAACAAACAAAATGCAGACCTTCTAGAAATAAAAAGAATACAAATACTAAATGGAGTAATTCTTTTAGCCAGAAAAGCAGATAAAGATGAGAAAATATAAACAGCATAATTACAGAGAAGGAAGCGCACGTGCTGCTTGCCCAGCCTGGATGTAATTTTTGGTTCTGGTTGTCACAATTACAAGTTAAGTAGCATTATATTGTTCATGGGTAATTTACTTCTGGGCTGTTTGAAAGGACCAGCTCTCAGTGCGTTTTTTGTGTCGACACATCTGTTGACATGGCCGCCATCTTAGAGTCAAACTGCATAAGTTGACGATGATTAGGGATTCCATCCTCTGCTTAGAAATAAGACTGCTTTCTACAGAAACTTTTGTTTCTGTATTGCAAAAATCTCTGCTGTAATGTCAAACATTGCAAACCATGTTTTTTTTTTTTACTATAGTCCTATTTCTTTTAGTGTTAACTTTATTGGTCACGTTTTAAGGGTTAGACACAAGGTAACTTCTTTGTTCTTACTGTAGGTAACATTGACAGTGTTGTCTAGTCATTCACAGAGGTTTTTTATTTTTATTGTACAAACACCAAAAAAGCAAAAAATTTTAAATTTCTAATAGGTATGAATGGCTTAAAATTTTTATTGACTTGTGAATTAAAAGTTAAATTCTCTTAAAGAGAATAAATTTTTACCTGAATATATTTTTGAGAGAAAAAGGAACTTTTGTGGCACCTTTTATATCTATGTTCAAGTATCTCCTAAATACCCTGAAAAATTCATATTTAATAATGTTTATTAAATAAAGGTTTCTAGAATATTATTTCCAGGAGATAATTAATATTAGTTATAGAATTAGCTATTTTGTGGTGACTTTTTTCCTCCTTTATAACTCTACTTATCTTCATTTGTTTTCTTTTACAGATAAGAAACATTCAGGTCAGCCACATCAATAGGTTTTATTACAAAAAAAAGATGTTATCATCACCTATTATGTCAGTTTAATTAGAAATACTGAAAGTGTGTTATATCCCTGTTAAGCTTAAGACTGCGGAAAATAGCTTGTTTTCCAAGTTCTTCAAATTCTTATACAGTGACTACTTCAAAAAATGAATCACTGTTCACATTTTAATGGGACCAGAGAAGAAGCAAAATTTTGGCATTTTTTAAACTTTTAAACAAATAATCTAGAATGTTTTAGTAAGGTCTGATAGCTTTCAATCCTACAGATCATGACACTATTTTAGAGGCATAAGCCCCAAAGAGATGAATTTTAACAAGCAGACTTTGCAAGTTTCCTCCCTGTCTACACACCTAGTTCATGCTATAGTTATTTATGGTGAGAGCTCCCTTTCATGGAACAGGTCATCTGTCTACATTCTTTTTGGCAATTATGGGGAAAGTCAACGTTTCTTCCTAAGTCTTTTGGGGCTTAAAAAAAAGTCAACCTAGGGCTTCCCTGGTGGCGCAGTGGTTGAGGGTCCGCCTGCTGATGCAGAGGACACGGGTTCGTGCCCCGGTCCGGGAAGATCCCACATGCCGCGGAGCGGCTGGGCCCGTGAGCCATGGCCGCTGAGCCTGCGCGTCTGGAGCCTGTGCTCCGCAACGGGAGAGGCCATAACAGTGAGAGGCTTGCGTACCGCAAAAAAAAAAAAAAAAAAAGTCAACCTAAATTAATTCTCATGCCAAAGAGACACCATTTGGGGTGTTGCTCCCTTACAACTCTGTCCTTCAAAGTACTGGCAGCTACACAGCAACAATGAGATCATCTAAATAGTGGGCTTAAAGGGGAAGGCAAAATCTGTTCATGAGTTTGTGACTTTTTTATATATATTTGAAAGATTTCTTCATTGTATTTCTGATTCTCAGCTACATTTCGAGTTAAGTTATTAAATAGAAAAATTCTGAGTGATTTGAGTGCCATGTGGAAACTACAGTTCAAATAGGCAAAGAATCATGCATATACACGCATATACAGAATAACTGTTGTATAGGATTTAGATGTAAGTGCATGTTTCAGAACATCTTATTAATATTCTCCCTAGTTAAAGTTAAATCTTCCCCAGTGGGCATATTTTTTTTTCCCTGTATTTACTGGTGTGTACCCGTGTAAGGCTAGATCCAGGTTGGAAGAGACCGGCACATTCCAATTTAAATAGTTTTCTAATTCCCTGTTGCTGTCTTAAATTGGAAAACAAGTGCTTTAATGGAATGAAGCCACTGAATCTACAAGAGTGCTAGAGAACCACCCAGCAAATAAGAAAAAGACTTTCACATAAGTGCAGAATATGTCTGATAGACTTGGCTTCCTAGGTATAACAAATAGCAAACTAAGGTTTGAGATTATCAGAAATACAATACTTATGAAACAATAAAATCCTGGCATAGACACAAAAATAGAGGCTCACACACACATATTCATGCACCAACAAAATCATCTTATACAAAATTGCCACAAACAAAACCGTATAAAAACTATTTCTATCCCATAGAAAATATTTCCAAAATGTCTCCTAACTTCCCAACAGGAAAATTAGCCTTTCGTATGGAGTGTGATATTAAAACTGTGCCCAAGGAGAGCAATTCACGTTCAGAGAATACTATGTCTGTATTCTGTTCCCTCATGAATGAAGGCATTGAATTAAAATGTCAGAGTTGGAAACTGCAACTAGGAAAACTGGAGTTCATTTTTTCCAGCTTCAAATGCTAGTTAGGAAAATTAACGTCAAATTCTTATTAGTAAAATTCTGGGGCACTTCCGGGAAGATGGCGGAAGAGTAGAACGCGGAGATCACCTTCCTCCCCACAGATACACCAGAAATACATCTACGCGTGGAACAACTCCTACGGAGCACCTACTGAACGCTGGCAGAAGACCTCAGACCTCCCAAAAGGCAAGGAACCCCCCACGTACCTGGTTAGGGCAAAAGAAAAAAATAAACAGAGACAAAAGGATAGGGACGGGTCCTGCACCAGCGGGAGAGAGCTGTGAAGGAGGAAAAGTGTCCACACACTAGGAAGCCCCTTCGCGGGCGGAGACTTCGGGTGGCGGAGTGGGGGAGCTTCGGAGGCGGAGACTGCGGGTGGCGGAGACTGCGGGTGGCGGAGTGGAGGAGCTTGGGAGCCGCGGAGGAGAGCACAGCAACAGGGGTGCGGAAGGTAAAGCGTAGTGATTCCAGAGCAGAGGATTGGGCCGACCGGCACTCACCAGCCGAGAGGCTTGTCTGCTCGCCCGCCGGGGCGGGTGGGGCTGGGAGCTGAGGCTCCGGCTTCTGTCGGAGCGCCGGGAGAGGACTGAGGTAGGCGGCGTGAACACAGCCTGCAGGGCGTTAGTGCACCGCGGCTAGCCGGGAGGGAGTCCGGGGAAAAGTCTGGACCTGCCGAAGAGGCAAGAGACTTTTTCTTACCTCTTTGTTTCCTGGTGCACGAGGAGAGGGGATTAAGAACGCTGCTTAAGAGAGCTCCAGAGACGGGCGCGAGCTGCGGCTAAAAGTGCGGACCCCAGAGACAGACATGAGACGCTAAGGCCGCTGCTGCCGCCACCAAGAAGCCTGTGTGCGAACACAGGTCACTATCCACACTCCCTTCCGGGGAGCCTGTGCAGCCCGCCACTGCCAGGGTCCCAGGATCCAGGGACAACTCCCCAGGGAGAACGCACGGCACGCCTCAGGCTGGTGCAACGTCACGCCGGCGTCTGCCGCCGCAGGCTCGCCCCGCCCTCTGTGACCCTCCCTACCCGCCCCCGGCCTGAGTGAGCCAGAGCCTCCGAATCAGCGGCTCCTTTAACCCCGTCCTGTCTGAGCAAAGAACAGACGCCCTCCAGCGACTTACACGCACAGGCGGGGCCAAATCCAAAGCTGAGCCCCTGGGAGCTGTGAGAACAAAGAAGAGAAAGGGAAATCTCTCCCACCAGACTCAGAAGCAGTGGATTAAAGCTCTACAATCAACTTGATATACCCTGCATCTGTGGAATACATGAATAGACAACGAATCATCCCAAATTAAGGAGCCGTGTGGATGAAAGGCTCTTGGTGCTGCAGCCAGGAGTTAGTGCTGTGCCTCTGAGGTGGGAGAGCCAACTTCAGAACACTGGTCCACACGAGACCTCCCAGCTCCACATAATATCAAACAGCGAAAATCTCCCAGAGATATCCATCTCAACGCCAGCACCCAGCTTCACTCAACGACCAGCAAGCTACAGTGCTGGACATCCTATGCCAAACAACTAGCAATACAGGAACACAACCCCACCCATTAGCAGAGAGGCTGCCCAAAATCATAATAAGTCTACAGACACCCCAAAACACACCACCAGACGTGGACCTGCCCACCAGAAAGACAAGATCCAGCCTCATCCACCAGAACACAGGCACTAGTACCCTCCACCAGGAAGCCTACACAACCCACTGAACCAACCTTAGCCACTGGGGACAGACACAAAAAACAACAGGAACTACGAACCTTTAGCCTGCAAAAAGGAGACCCCAAACACAGTAAGATAAGCAAAATGAAAAGACAGAAAAACACACAGCAGATGAAGGAGCAAGATAAAAACCCACCAGACCTAACAAATGAAGAGGAAATAGGCAGTCTACCTGAAAAAGAATTCAGAATAATGATAGTAAAGATGATCCAAAATCTTGGAAATAGAATAGACAAAATGCAAGAATCAGTTAACAAGGACCTAGAAGAACTAAAGATGAAACAAACAATGATGAAAAACACAATAAATGAAATTAAAAATACTCTAGATGGGATCAATAGAATAACTGAGGCAGAAGAACGGGTAAGTGACCTGGAAGATAAAATAGTGGAAATAACTACTGCAGAGCAGAATAAAGAAAAAAGAATGAAAAGAACTGAGGACAGTCTCAGAGACCTCTGGGACAACATTAAACGCACCAACATTCGAATTATAGGGGTTCCAGAAGAAGAAGAGAAAAAGAAAGGGACTGAGAAAATATTTGAAGAGATTATAGTTGAAAACTTCCCTAATATGGGAAAGGAAATAGTTAATCAAGTCCAGGAAGCACAGAGAGTCCCATACAGGATAAATCCAAGGAGAAATATGCCAAGACATATTAATCAAACTGTCAAAAATTAAATACAGAGAAAGCATATTAAAAGCAGCAAGGGAAAAACAACAAATAACACACAAGGGAATCCCCATAAGGTTAACAGCTGATCTTTCAGCAGAAACTCTGCAAGCCAGAAGGGAGTGGCAGGACATATTGAAAGTGTTGAAGGAGAAAAACCTGCAACCAAGATTACTCTACCCAGCAAGGATCTCATTCAGATTTCATAGAGAAATTAAAACCTTTACAGACAAGCAAAAGCTGAGAGAGTTCAGCACCACCAAACCAGCTCTACAACAACTGCTAAAAGAACTTCTCTAGGCAAGAAACACAAAAGAAGGAAAAGACCTACAATAACGAACCCAAAACAATTAAGAAAATGGGAATGGGAACACACATATCGATAATTACCTTAAATGTAAATGGACTAAATGCTCCCACCAAAAGACACAGATTGGCTGAATGGATACAAAAACAAGACGCATATATTTGCTGTCTACAAGAGACCCACTTCAGACCTAGAGACACATGCAGACTGAAAGTAAGGGGATGGAAAAAGGTATTTCATGCAAATAGAAACCAAAAGAAAGCTGGAGTAGCAATTCTCATACCAGTCAAAATACACTTTAAAATCAAGACTATCATAAGAGACAAAGAAGGACACTACATAATGATCAAGCGATCAATCCAAGAGGAAGATCTAACAATTGTAAACATTGATGCTCCCAACATAGGAGCACCTCAATACATAAGGCAAATACTGACAGCCATAAAAGGGGAAATCGACAGTAACACATTCATAGTAGGGGACTTTAACACCCCACTTTCACCAATGGACAGATCATCCAAAATGAAAATAAATAAGGAAACACAAGCTTTAAATGATACATTAAACGAGATGGAGTAATTGATATTTCTAGGACATTCCATCCAAAAACAACAGAATACACATTTTTCTCAAGTACCCATGGAACATTCTCCAAGATAGATCATACCTTGGGTTACAAATGAAGCCTTGGTAAATTTAAGAAAATTGAAATTGTATCAAGTATCTTTTCTGACCACAACGCTATGAGACTAGATATCAATTACAGAAAAAGATCTGTAAAAAATACAAACACATGGAGGCTAAACAATACACTACTTAATAACGAAGTGATCACTGAAGAAATCAAAGAGGAAATCAAAAAATACCTAGAAACAAATGACAATGGAGACACGACGACTCAAAATCTATGGGATGCAGCAAAAGCAGTTCTAAGAGGGAAGTTTATAGCAATACAATCCTACCTTAAGAAACAGGAAACCTCTCGAATAAACAACCTAACCTTGCACCTAAAGCAATTAGAGAAAGAAGAACAAAAAAACCCCAAAGTTAGCAGAAGGAAAGAAATCATAAAAATCAGATCAGAAATAAATGAAAAAGAAATGAAGGAAACGATAGCAAAGATCAATAAAACTAAAAGCTGGTTCTTTGAAAGGATAAACAAAATTGATAAACCATTAGCCAGACTCATCAAGAAAAAAAGGCAGAAGACTCAAATCAATAGAATTAGAAATGAAAAAGGAGAAGTAACAACTGACACTGCAGAAATACAAAAGATCATGAGCGATTACTACAAGCAACTCTATGCCAATAAAATGGACAACCTGGAAGAAATGGACAAATTCTTAGAAAGGCACAACCTGCCAAGACTGAATAAGGAAGAAATAGAAAATATGAACAGACCAATCACAAGCACTGAAATTGAAACTGTGATTAAAAATCTTCCAACAAGCAAAAGCCCAGGACCAGATGGCTTCACAGGCGAATTCTATCAAACATTTAGAGAAGAGCTATCACCTATCCTTCTCAAACTCTTCCAAAATATAGCAGAGGGAGGAACACTCCCAAACTCATTCTACGAGGCCACCATCACCCTGATACGAAAACCAGACAAGGATGTCACAAAGAAAGAAAACTACAGGCCAATATCACTGATGAACATAGATGCAAAAATCCCCAACAAAATACTAGCAAACAGAATCCAACAGCACATTAAAGGGATCATACACCATGATCAAGTGGGGTTTATTCCAGGAATGCAATTCAGTATACGCAAATCAATCAACGTGATACACCATATTAACAAATTGAAGGAGAAAAACCATATGATCATCACAATAGATGCAGAGAAAGCTTTTGACAAAATTCAACACCCATTTATGATAAAAACCCTGCAGAAAGTAGGCATAGAGGGAACTTTCCTCAACATAATAAAGGCCATATATGACAAACCCACAGCCAACATCATCCTCCATGGTGAAAAACTGAAAGCATTTCCACTAAGATCAGGAACAAGACAAGGTTGCCCACTCTCACCACTCTTATTCAACATAGTTTTGGAAGTTTTAGCCACAGCAATCAGAGAAGAAAAGGAAATAAAAGGAATCCAAATCGGAAAAGAAGAAGTAAAGCTGTCACTCTTTGCAGATGACATGATACTATACATAGAGAATCCTAAAGATGCTACCAGAAAACTACTAGAGCTAATCAATGAATTTGGTAAAGTAGCAGGATACAAAATTAATGCACAGAAATCTCTGGCATTCCTATACACTAAGGATGAAAAATCTGAAAGTGAAATCAAGAAAACACTCCCATTTACCATTGCAACAAAAAGAATAAAATACCTAGGAATAAACCTACCTAAGGAGACAAAAGACCTGTATGCAGAAAATTATAAGACACTGATGAAAGAAATTAAAGATGATACAAATAGATGGAGAGATATACCATGTTCTTGGATTGGAAGAATCAACATTGTGAAAATGACCCTACTACCCAAAGCAATCTACAGATTCAATGCAATCCCTATCAAAGTACCACTGGCATTTTTCACAGAACTAGAACAAAAAAATTCACAATTTGTATGGAAACACAAAAGACCCCGAATAGCCAAAGCAATCTTGAGAACGAAAAACGGAGCTGGAGGAATCAGGCTCCCTGACTTCAGACTATACTACAAAGCTACAGTAATCAAGACAGTATGGTACTGGCACAAAAACAGAAATATAGATCAATGGAACAGGATAGAAAGCCCAGAGATAAACCCACGCACATATGGTCACCTTATCTTTGACAAAGGAGGCAGGAATGTACAGTGGAGAAAGGACAGCCTCTTCAATAAGTGGTGCTGGGAAAACTGGACAGCTACATATAAAAGTATGAGATTAGATCACTCCCTAACACCATACACAAAAATAAGCTCAAAATGGATTAAAGACCTAAATGTAAGGCCAGAAACTATCAAACTCTTAGAGGAAAACATAGGCAGGACACTCTATGACATAAATCACAGCAAGGTCTTTTTTGACCCACCTCCTAGAGGAATGGAAATAAAAACAAAAGTAAACAAATGGGACCTAATGAAACTTAAAATCTTTTGCACAGCAAAGGAAACCATAAAGAAGACCAAAAGACAACCCTCAGAATGGGAGAAAATATTTGCAAATGAAGCAACTGACAAAGGATTAATCTCCAAAATTTATAAGCAGCTCATGCAGCTCAATAACAAAAAAACAAACAACCCAATCCAAAATGGGCAGAAGACCTAAATAGACCTTTCTCCAAAGAAGACATACAGATGGCCAAAAACACATGAAAGAATGCTCAACATCACTAATCATTAGAGAAATGCAAATCAAAACTACAATGAGATATCATCTCACACCAGTCAGAATGGCCATCATCAAAAAATCTAGAAACAATAAATGCTGGAGAGGGTGTGGAGAAAAGGGAACCCTCTTACACTGTTGGTGGGAATGTAAATTGATACAGCTACTGTGGAGAACGGTATGGAGGTTCCTTAAAAAACTACAAATAGAACTACCATATGACCCAGCAATCCCACTACTGGGCATATACCCTGAGAAAACCATAATTCAAAAAGAGTCATGTACCACAATGTTCATTCCAGCTCTATTTACAATAGCCCGGAGATGGAAACAACCTAAGTGTCCATCAACAGATGAATGGATAAAGAAGATGTGGCACATATATACAATGGAATATTACTCAGCCATAAAAAGAAACGAAATTGAGCTATTTGTAATGAGGTGGATAGACCTAGAGTCTGTCATACAGAGTGAAGTAAGTCAGAAAGAGAGAGTCAAATACCATATGCTAACACATATATATGGAATTTACGAAAAAAAAAAGTCATGAAAAACCTAGGAATGAAAAAGGAATAAAGACACAGACTTACTAGAGAATGGACTTGAGGCTATGGGGAGGGGGAAGGATAAACGGTGACAAAGTGAGAGAGAGGCATGGACATATATACACTACCAAATGTAAGGTAGATAGCTAGTGGGAGGCAGCCGCATAGCACAGGGATATCAGCTTGGTGCTTTGTGACCACCTGGAGGGGTGGGATAGGGAGGGTGGGAGGGAGGGAGACGCAAGCGGGAAGAGATATGGGAACATATGTATATATATAACTGATTCATAAAAAAAATAAAAATAAATTTAAAAAAAAAGAGGAGAGAACACATAGAGACACAGAGACACACGGGGAAGAAGAAGGTGGAGGAAGAGATTGAAGATATGTTGCTCCAAGCCAAGGAATGCTGGCAACCACTAGAAGCTAAGAGAGAGAGGCATGTAACAGATCTTCCTCAGAGATTCCAGGAGAAACCCAACCCGACCAACTCCTTTATTTTTGATGTCTCACTTTCAGAACTGTGAGAGAAAACAATTCTTTTGTTTTAAACCACTCAGTTTGTGGTAATTTGTTATAGCAGCTTTAGGAAACTAACACAAACTTGTAAATCAATTTGGGGAGAATTCATTCTTCACTGTGCTGAGACTTTCAATCCATGAACAGCATGTCTCTCCATCGGTTTAAGTCTTCTTTTATTTCTTTCATCAGCATTTTGTAGTTTTCAGCATACAAGTCCTGAACATGTGTTAGAGTTACTCCTAAGTATCTTATTTTATTTTTGAGCCATTATAAATGGTCTTATAATATTAAATTTCAATGTCCATGTGTTCATTGCTACTATGTATAAAAACAGTTGATTTTTGTATATTTGTCTTGTATCCTGTGACCTTGCTGAACTCAACTATTAATTCTATGAGATCTTTGTAGATTCCTTAGGATTTTAAAAAAAAAAAATTCTGCAATTAATTGTTTTCTAGTGATTGATGCTTACCGTATAATTTAACCCACTGAAGGATGCAAGTAGCTAGTTAAGACATGTGCTCTACAGTAATATTTTTTCAATTATTTTGTTTTATTTAAAAACTAGTTTCTGATGTGTTCTACTAACATATTAAAGACAGCCTGAAAAAAAAACAAAGGTTCTGAAGAACCTAGGGTCAGTACGGGAATAAAGATGCAGACCTACTAGAAAATGGACTTGAGGACACAGGGAAGGAGAAGGGGAAGCTGGGACAAAGTGAGAGAGTGGCATGGACATATATACACTACCAAATGTAAAACCGATAGCTGGTGGGAAGCAGCCACATAGCACAGGGAGATCAGCTCAGTGCTTTGTTACCACCTAGAGGGGTGGGATAAGGAGGGTGGGAGGGAGGGAGACACAAGAGGGAAGAGATATGGGGATATATGTATGTGTATAGCTGATTCACTTTGTTATAAAGCAGAAACTAACACACCATTGTAAAGCAATTATACTAATAAAGATGTTAAATAAATAAATAAAGAGCCTGACAAAATAGTTGACAATGACAGTGTGTCCACTGCCAGCACATTCTAGAAGTTTTCAACATCCAAAGTAAAGAAATACCTTTCCAAACGGTACCTACAGGCTCAAGTAAGACAATAGATTACTATAAATAACATTCCACTTCTGGAACATGATAAAGAAGACTGCCAAGAGTGAAATTCCTCTAAAAGAGACAACAGGAGGATTCGGAAATCGAAAGACTGAAGTTCTAATCGCTGCTTCACTTCTTGCAACACAAATTAAGTGAGTTTTTTTTTCTTATAACAAGAGTACTAACTCAGAGCCTCAGTATCTTGATCTGTAAAATGAGAATAATAACAATAAGTTTAGTATTTATTATTTAGTACAAGGTAGTGTGAGTGAACACAGATGTGAATATAATCCAGAGATATACTAGTTTAATTTTCACACCAGAGTATCATTCACTTTTCTGAATTGTATGCAAACCTCATGTGTTCCCTTCCTAGATAAATAAGGGTGAGTTATGTACCTGAGTTTGGGAACCAGGAGAGAAAGAAAATCCTCATTTTTACAAAGATGCTCTCGGGATGTATCAGAAATGCCCCAGGCCAAGACAATGTTTCTGAGTCTATTAATTGCCTCAGTGCTTGGTCACAATAACTGATATCAAGATAGGAGTATGATATTTTGCAGTTACCCTCAAAGTGTTTTTATCCTGCGTAATGTCAGAGCATTCTGATTATGCAGTTCCTGAAGAACTGTGACCGTAAATAAAAGTATGATGTGATAGAACCACTAGAAAACTCAGAAAGCATGATTGTACCGACTTAACAAGACGACAGCAACAGGACATTGGAAGCTATCGTTGGAGGAAAAATATTCCGAGCAAGTAGGTTGTTTTTGGTTGCTTCTCCAACATTCATTTCCCCTTTATGTCTTCTTAATGAGGCTCTGAATTTCCAGAGGGCGTCCCCTGACTAGGCTAAATCATTCGATGTATGCCAAAACCCCTTAGCTGCAGTGTAGGTGTGGGGATGGTCACTTTAGCCATAAATACTTGTTCTACTTCAAACCAGTCAAAGGAAAACTCGAGATTTGTTGTTGATAAAGGAAAGAAGTCCTCTCTTTTTCTGTGAAGGAGGAAGCCTTTAGGCCCTGAATTGACAGAAGTCATCTTGTTACCATGATAAAGAAGCCAGTTGAAAATGGAGGGCAAAGCTGAGATCCACAGAAAAGCCTCATTCATGAGCTTCTGCTCCTGGATATTTGTTCATGTGAACAAATCCCAGTTTGAGTTGCATTTGTCTATATCTTGCTACTGAAACTATCATAACAGATACACAAAAGTAATAAATCTGCCACCAAAATTTGACGCTTTGTGATATCATGTAATGAAATCAGACTAATAATGATTAACTTAAGAATGGTATTATAAGCAAAACCTGTGAGGGAGAGAAAGATATTAAGAATTGGAAAGAAACAATATGTAAGTGTGTAGTAAGAGGAGAAGAATAATGAGAACTTGCAGACAAAGTAAAAACTCAAAAGTGGCTGTGAGCACATTGTAGCATTATTCACAGTAGTAAGAAGTGGTAGAAATCTGAATGTCCATTGTCAGATGAATGGATAAAGAAAATGTGGCATAAGTACACAATAGAATATTATTCAGCCTTAATTTAAAAAGAAGAAGAAAATCCTGCCAGATGCTCCAACACTGATGAACCCAGAGGGTATTATGCCAAGGGAAATAAGCTGGTCACAATAGGACAAATAGTGTAGGATTCCACCTGTGCAAGGTATCTAAAGCAGTCAAACTTATAAGTGGAACGGTGGCTGCCAAAGACTGGGGTAAGGGTGGGCAATTGTTGGTGAATGGGTGCAGAGTTTCAGTTTTATAAGATGAAAAACTCCTAAAGGTTTGTTGTACAACAGTGTGAACCTGGTTAACATTGAACTGTACACTTAAAAATGGTTAAGATGGTAAATTTCATGTTACTCGTTTTTACCACAGTTTTTTTTTTTTTTTTTTTTACCACAGTTTTTAAAAAATGGCTCTGGAGTGAGCGGAGAATGGAGATAGATTGCTCGGTAGGTATGGAGTTTTCTTTTGGGGGTGATAAAAAATGGTTTAGAACTAGGTAGAGGTGGTGGTTGCATAACATGTTGAAGGTACTGCATACAAATTTACTAAAATGGTGAATGTGAATTTGTAATGGTAACTTTTATGTGAATTTCACATCAACAAAAAAATGAAGAAAAAAAGTGACTTTGAAATCTATGCAAAGCAGTAGCAAAGTTCACACATACCTAGGGTTTACGGTGACCCAGTCAAAATTTAACTGCTTTAGATGTACTAAAATCATTTAATTATCACAAGCCTATAGAGTAGGTGTTATTATCATCTGTATTTTACAGAAGATGAATGAAAATATTTTCCAGGAACACAAACTTGTAGGTCACTCTAGTGAGGACTGAAGTGAAGCTATCTTCAATACCACTTCTTGGGAAAGAAATAGAAATGAAGCTGGTCTCCAGAGGTGTTTCATTTACTGAAAGAATTCTTCTTCCAGGTTCAGTCCATGTGATTCCTAATTACAAATCACATGTTTATTAAAGCAGCTGGAATGAGTCTCTGTTCCTTGCAACCAAATGACCCTACCTAGAACTCAAATGGAGAGGGGATTATAGAACAAGATAGGCCCTAGTGCTCAGAAGAAGAGCCTGAAATCAGGATCAGATTATCAGCAAAGTAAAGGTGATACTGAGTAAAAACAACAGAGGATGAAGAGAAGTGGGACCTGGAAAGACCCAGTTGGTCAGAATCAATTTATTTCTGCTTGATGAGGAGAAAGTTGTAGTGGATTGAAATCAAGTTTAATCAGATGGTTGAATCGGAATCTCAAAAATTTTAGATAGGACTCTCACCACCTATATAGTCCCTGGAAAGTAAATTAATTTTGCTTTCAGCTGCACCTGCAAAAAGTGATCATGTTGTTCATAGAGGGATACTATAGCTTAGGCTATGCTATTTTCTGCAGTATTATTAGTTATGGGCTCATGATCCATCACCCTTTTAAAAATGTGAGGTCTTGGAGTTAGAATAGTTTGAGTCCAATTTGCCACTCACTAGTCAAACCATTTGAATATGTCCCTGAGTATCAGTTCTTCACATGTAAGATGGAGACGAAAATATGTTCTTTGACAAGCGTGGAGAAGGATAAAGCAGAAAATATGTAAATTAACTACCCAGTGCCTCATTGTTGATTCCAAGTGGTTCACTATTATGTTACTATAATACCTATAATTATCGTTACATGTGTAAAATATCCAACCACATAGAAAAATTCCTAAAATAACAATCACTCTGTAAAAGCAAGTTCCGATTTTTTCCACATATTAATTAATTAGCTATGACTATATTTCCCACATTGTACATTTCATACACGTGGCACAAATTATTTTGTAACTGAAAGTTTGTACCTCTTAATCTCCTTTCCCTCTCTCCTCCCTTCATCCCCGCTCCCCCTGTGGCAACCATCTGCTTAGTTTCTTTATCTATGACTCTGTTCATATTTAATTATGTTTCATTTCTTTTGGTTTTTAGATTCTACATATAAGTGAAATCATTCAGTATTTGTCTTTCTCTGTCTGACTTACTACACTTAGCATAATACCCTCTAGGTCCATCTGTGTTTTGGCAAATGGCAATATTTCATTTTTTGTGATATATATGTATATACCATATGTGTGTGTATGTATATATATATATATATATATATATCATCTTCTTTATCCATTCATCTATTGATGGGCACTTAGGTTGCTTCCATATCTCTATATCTTAACTATTGTAAATAATGCTGTTGTGAACATTGGAGTGCATGTATCTTTTCTAATGAGTGTTTTCCTTTTCTTTGGAGAAAATCCAGGAGTGGAATTGCTAAATTGTATAGTAGTTCTATTTTTAAGTTTTTGAGGAATTTCCATACTGTTTTTCCATAGTGGCTGCACCAATCTACATTTTCAGCAATAGTGAATGAGAGTTCCCTTTTCTCCACATTCTTGCCAACACTTGTTATTGTTTTGTCTTTTTGATAATAGCCTTTCTGACAAGAATGAAGTGATATCTCAATTATTATGGTTTTGATTTGCATCTTCCTAATTATTAGTAGCACTGAGCATTTTTTCATGTGCCTGCTACCCCTTGTATGTCTTCTTTGGAAAACTGTCTATTTGAGTCCTTTGCCCATTTTTAGTAATCAGGTTGTTTTTTCAATGCTGAGTTGTATGAGTTCTTTGTATATTTTGGATACTAACCCTTTATCAGATATACCATTTGCAAATATTTACCTTTACTTTTGAAAAATATTTTCACTATATAGATTTCTAGGTTGAGGGTGGTTCCTATCAGCATGTTGAAGATTTCATTCAACTTTCCTCTGGCTTCCATCACACCCATGAAAAAGTCAGCTGTCAGTTTCATGGTTGCTGATTTGAAGGACAAGTGACTATTTCTCTGCTTTTATTTTTTTAATCTTCGATTTTCAATGGTCTTAACAGTATGTACTTAGATGTAATTTTTACTGTATTAATATTTATTGAGTTTTCAGTACTTCTTGAGTGTGTTTTAACTAATTTTTCCAATATTTTCTAGTATGAAGTATTCCACTATTTTCTAATATTAATGGTTCTTATATTAATTTTTCCCCACATTCCATGTTCTCTATTCCTGGACTTCATCAATATTAATGTTAAACCTTCTTTCTGAGTCTGACATTTACTCTGACACTTTTTCCCCAATGTTTATAATTTTCCTCTATGCAAATGTTCAAATATCTTCCATTGTCATAATATTTAGTTCTGTAATCCTATCATCTGCTGTATCTAATCTAATGTTAGACTCTGTAAATGAGTCATTTTGCCTAAAGATAAATATATATATAATAAAAGAATCTACATCTGTCTGCATTACATAGATGTCCATTTATATTTTCTGTTTTCCTCTTGGTTTTTGTCCTTATGATACTATCTTTTGCCATGCTTTTTAACTTCTGATTGAATTTCAGATATTATGACCCTAAAATATTGTAGAGCTTCATATCATATTTCAAATGTTATTTTCTATATCTGGGAAAAGCCTATCTTTTGTTTCACTGTACAGATAGAGCAGTGACTGATCATCTTAATCCAACCAGATTATGATAAATTAAAGGGGGTGAAGTTCTAGTAAGGTTTAATCTACCTCTGATTTATACTGCTTTCTAGGTTTTTGTTTTGTTTTTGTTTTTAACTAAGAATATGATGTACTCTGTGGGGTGCTTTCCCTACTAGGTAAAAAACTCTAATCTCTATTCTCATGAGAATGCTGAAAACTCTCTTATATTCTTCATTTTTTTCTGCTATTCTTACCCTTGGACTCCATGGAGTCCCAGCATTTGGCAAGTGTACTAAAGGAAAATTAGCAATGTACTTGAGTCTCTAAATTTACATCCAAAGTCTTTGATTTTCTCTGCCCTTTCTCAGTAACTTCTCTTGGATTTTGTAATGGACTTCCAGCTTTTTCAAATGCCTGGGCTTAGCAAATGCCCACAGGTTGTTAAGTGTTTCAGAAGCCATCTTTCATCTCCAAGTTTTTTCTCTCAGAATTTTCTTGAGTTCTTTTGACCCCAGCAACCCTCCATTTCCTTCAGTTTTTATTTTTTTCTGTATTTTAGCTATATTTGATGTATTTTATTTTATTTATTGTATGTATTTTATTTATGTTTATCTATACTAGATGGGAATGTTCATCTGCTGTTAAGTACCATATCTTAATCAGAGCTGAAAGTTCCCAAGGCAACAATCATAAATACATTTGTAACTTAACAATATATAAAGTTAATTATTTTCTTTAATCTTCTTCTGAAAATTCATGCTCTTTTCTAGCATTCTAGTCCTGTTTTGAACATTGATCTGTTCAATTGACATAATATTCTTACTGTTTTACACTGTCATTGTTTGTCTAGATTCAACTACCTTTACAATATATCTGATGCATTACTGTTACATCTTGGACTTTCCTTCTGGGAGTATTTTTATGTTTCTTATATGTACATCCTTTGGATAATAAACATAAATCATAACTAATTAAGTCTGTTGTGTAACTGCCTGAGTTTCGAGGTGCTATTCTGTTTAACTTTGAAATATAAAAGAAAAGTAGACAATTGTAAAAATATATTAATGCACTAAGCTCCCAAAGATAGTTTTAGAACCAGGAAAGGGTCACATTCAAAATTATATACATTATTATTTGTTTATATCTTTTGTCTGATAGCTTTGGTGGTACTCTGCAACTATGAGACTCCATGAAATTAAGTCTGCTTTCTTCTCATCTTTTCGTGAAACTAAAGCTAATGATGCTGGTCTTTAAAGTGCTGCCTAATCTATGTTAATAGAATGCAGATTATTATGGAAGCTGTAATAATCACAGGGAAATTGATAATGACTTGAATCAGTGCCTAGCTTGTTAATTGTAAAGCTTTTGCTATAAAAGGAAATTATTTAACAACTGCACTTAACTAGTTATGAAGTTTTAATAGACATAGAGATTAATGGTTCTTATGATATCTAGCACAGGATATAAAATTATTGTGTTTATGGTAAAACTGTGATCTTCACACATTGATAATCTATATCCATGTAAAGATTTGGAAATCCTAATGTTTCATTTTTTCCATGATTATATATTTAAATGATTTTATTGACAATAATATAGTGATAGAAGTTTTGTGACTAATAGAGCCAAATATTCAAATAGAGTGACACTTGAACAACACAGGTTTGAACTGCTCAGGTCCACTTATACACAGACTTTTTTCAATAAATACATACTACAGTACTACATGATGCATGATTGATTGAATCCATGGATGTGGAACCTTGGAAACAGAGGGCCAACTGTAAAATTATACATGGATTTATTATTTCACAAGAGGTTGTCACCTCTAACCCTCGCCATTGTTCAAGAGTCAACTGTATTATCACCTCCTACAGATAAGACTTACTGAAAGAAACTGTATCTCAATTCCACCAGCTTAAACATTTTAGAATCCACTTTAATACAGAATAAATTTGATACTTTACTATTACATTATAAAGCTTAAAATTTGAAGGCCCTCAGAACAAGCAATTCACTCACAAGACTCCCTTTACTGTAATTTCCTGATATTAGACCCTTTCAAGAAAATATATTTTAATAAAGAAAAGTAGATGAAGAGGTAAGAAACACTTATTGACTGGATTTTGCTTGTTGTACAGTATACTAGTTGCTTTAAATATGCTAGCTGATTTAACACCTGCAATTTTATAAGATAGACATTGCTATTTTTATGTTCAAGATGAAACAACTGCATCAAAGTTTAGCACCTTGCCACAAATCTCGAGGCTACTGAGTATGAAGCTTTAATTTGAAAAGCAGGTATGTCCAAATTTTCCCACCCAGTAGTTATTAAATGTAAAAGTTACAGACCAATAGATTGTGGAAAGTTTTAAAGGAGAAGAAGAGAATGAGTGCCTAAAAACAACTTCATTATCTTCATGAACTTCTGGTGAGGCAGTGCTATAGATTCCCCCAAATCCAATGACCACTTGCTTAATTTTTCACATCTTCTCCTTCCATTTTATATATAGTCCATTTTATTGCTTAGAAGATTCCATTAGGAATGACCTAAGAGAAGGAGGTGTAGAGAGGAAGAGAGAGAGAAACAAACAGAAAGAGACAGAGACAGAGAGAAAGGATGCGCTTTGAGTATATTTGGTGGTGTTCACATGATTACAATATTTACCATCATCCAAATTAACACCAAGAATTAACTGCAGTCATTCTCAATGGCTTTGTATTCTGTAACTAGATGAGGTCCAATAGGTTGACACAGGAAGATAATAGAGAAAGCATTTCAGGCCACGGTAAAGATTATTGACTTTAATGGCAAGGAAGCTTCTGGAGAAATGGCCAATTTGTATTTCCCTTTGTGAAACATTTTCTAATCTGTACAAGAGAAAAAAATAAGGGAAATAGACTTAACAAAGAAAAACTAAAAAGGAAAGAAAAAAAAGAATAGGAAATTAAAGAAAAAAGAAAAGAAAGGAAAGCAAAGGAAAAGAAAGAAAAAAATAAAATTAAAGAGAAGACAAGAAAACTCCTCTATAGTCCCAAGGCACTTTTATACCACTAGTGTGATCCAGATAAACAGCAAACTTTTCCCCTTACTCTGCTTTATAAGGAGATTTCTAGCTGAAACTATTGAGTTATTTGTGATAATGGAAGGAGAGTTGCCAAGTCAGGGGGAATTAAATTAGGCTATAAAATAATTAGGCTATAAAATAATATTAAAAAATATTAATAATAATATTAAAATAATAATATTATTATTTTAATAATAAAAAAGGAGAAAATATTACCAAGTTGGGACTAGTGTTTTGAGAGAGAAAAGACTTTTGTTTTACATGGAATTACAAAAATTGTAGGAGGACATCTGTAATATTTAGGACTTTGGGGAGACTAGCAAAGATAAGTGGAATTTTAGGGGGTTTGCTCTGTGATATGTGATATAATTTCTTTTGCCACTTATTTGAGAAATTTTAGTGAAGATATAAATTACTTTTTGGTGCTTTGCAGACTTCAAATTGGTGACTCTTTTGAATATACGTTGATGCTGAAATTGGCTTCGGGACAGCTCAATAACTAGAGCAGTGGAATGGATGTTATGTTAGAATTAATTGTAGGTGTTCCCACTGATAGTGAACTCCTCGAGAATAAGTGTCATGAGCATTGATGCTTATTTTCCCAGTCCTTTCTCTTCTATACTATAGGTGACACCATTTCCTCTTGCAGGAGCAGGTATATCCATGTGTAGCCCCGACTATGACCTCAGTCAATAGAAATTTAAGAGCCTGCCGAGGGTTCCTTATTCATGTATGAGAGAAATGCACACAAGCATGTCATCTGTTCTTTATCTAGAATTTGCAGGTGCTTATGTAATTCACTGTCTTCCTCCTTGTACAGCTAATGACCCTTATATCAAGGTATTCTTCTGAGGAAGTAGTGAATCTGTTAGGTTCTAGTTTGTGTGAAACCATAAACTAGAAAACACATACAATAGCTACCACAAGAGTACTTTTAGCAAGTAGCATATAAGATTTTAATTAAAACTCAGTGAATGTATAGATTAAATGAATTCTGGGGCATCTGTTCTATTCTTTAATTCCAAGCTCTCAATTCTTAAAGAAATATAAACTTCATTAATAATAAAACCACAGTTATTTCAAGACTGCAGTTAAATTATTGCTTGATAGAGCTTATTTCGTGGCAACTACACTAGTTGTTCATCTCTTTTATGGTTGTGTTCAATGAATAGTTTCACAAAAGTATTCCACTTGATCTAAGAGTCTTGGAACTTTAATTTTACCATGTAAGTGTGAGGTCCCTCTTTCAGTTCAAAAAGGTAAAGGAACACTATTTGGTGCCTATGGAAGGAGAAGAGTTTCACTCTATATACCTAGAGAATTATTCTTCCTTAGCCTAGACAGCCACCCCTGTGCCTATAGCTAGTCATCCTCACTTGTCAAAGTGGTGAATGCTTTCTCCTATGTACTGATGCTTCTTAATCTTCATATAGGACATGTATATAATGGGATGATTCTAGTAGCAGCAGCTAACACACTCTGCATTCTTCCTGGTAACCCACAGTAGTAAAGAAAGAATCTAGAATGATTCATTCTTCCTCATGTATGGATTTATTCAAAGTGAAACTGAAAACACTGTCTTCTCTGACTACACATAATACAAACATCTGTTTCACTGTGGTAGCAGTTATACTACAGGATAAGGAAGAAAGTTCTTATCAGTGTTTAAAAATGTGCTTTTAAACAGTTGACTTTGGTGCACCAACAGAAAGCCAAGAATAAGATAACCAAAATACCAAAATCTTTTATTCTCGTGTATAATGTTATGCCATTCAAAACATACTCTCGGGCTTCCCTGGTGGCGCAGTGGTTGAGAGTCCGCCTGCCGATGCTAGGGGACACGGGCTTGTGCCCCGGTCTGGGAGGATCCCACATGCCGCGTAGCGGCTGGGCCCGTGAGCCATGGCTGCTGAGCCTGTGCGTCCGGAGCCTGTGCTCCACAACGGGAGAGGCCACAACAGTGAGAGGCCCACGTACCGCAAAAAAAAAAAAAAACATACTCTCATCAGTTCACTCCTAAAAACTCAGAACTCCCCCAAGATATAGGAAAAACACTTATAAAAGTGAGTGGCTTTTCCAAGATGAAAACTTTCTAGAGATCAGCTGTACAACATTGTGTGTAGAGTTAACAACACTGCACTATACACTTAAAAGTTTGTTAAAAGATAGATCATATGTTATGCATGATTTAACCACAATAAAAACAGTGAGTGACTTGTCCACAATATCATATATTAGTGATAAAATTAGAATCTAGTACCCTGCTTCTTGGAAATACTTACCTTCTTCTCTCTCTCTCCCATTTTCCCTCCCTCTCTCTTTTCTTTTCTCCCCCCTACCCTCCTTAAAATGTATTTTTAAAAAATTTAAATGTATAGCTGCAAAAGTAAGAAAGTGTCATGTGGGAAATTACCTTCACACAAAGGTAGCTTCCAAGCACCCTACCAGACAAGTTTCACAGAGATGAGGAAAAGGAAAAAATCATGGAAAATTGAATTCCTTTAGTCAATTTAAAGCACACAGCACAAAGCAAAGTGAAAGAGATGAGTGAGTTAATGGGCTTAGGATATCATGCAATTAAATTGAAAGGACACTTCCTGATTCCGGGAGATTTTAATATTCATATGTCTCTCTGCTATATAAGCCTTCCCCACTGATGGTTTGGACGCAAGGATAAAAAGTGAGGTTTGAGTGTTTCTTGGGTGCAGGATTCGTGGGGCCATGATGGGAGTCATCAAACTTTGGCTGAATTAAGACTAAAGGAGGGCTTCCCTGGTGGCGCAGTGGTTGAGAGTCCGCCTGCCGATGCAGGGGACACGGGTTCGTGCCCTGGTCCGGGAGGATCCCGCATGCCGCGGAGCGGCTGGGCCCGTGAGCCATGGCTGCTGAGCCTGCGCGTCCGGAGCCTGTGCGCCACAACGGGAGAAGCCACAATGGTGAGAGGCCCGCATACCGCAAAAAAAAAAAAAAAGACTAAAGGAATACTAAATGTCTCATATATATTTCGTATGTCATGGAATACCTAATGTCCCAGGTACCTCGTGAATATTAGGTAGGTCACACACAAAGATGAAGAAAATCAGATTTTTAGTACGTAGGCTCTTGATACATAATGACAAATAGATTATGTGAAGTTGAATCAATGTGTATGCTACCAGCAGGGTATGGAAATGCCAACCTCACTGTACTTGTTTTGGCATTGAACATTATCTTCATCTTAACATTTGTCAAAATGATAGGCCAAACAATATTTTCAGTTTTGTATTTTAAGTTCTCTGGTTAAGAGGAACTTGAATGATTTTTGATCTATTCATTGGCTATTTGTATTTTCTTCTTTGTGACCCTTACTCATTTTATATGGCATTGCTGCTGTTTTTATTTTCTTTTGATTTATGAGACAACATTAAGTATTGAAGACATGACATTTATCACCTAAAAATTAAAGAAATATGCTCTGGAAGTTCACTGGTTTTATTTATTTATTACCACAAATAAAATATTTAAATTTTTATGACATTCCTACTCATCATTAACTGAATTTTTTTTGCAGCTCTTGACTTTTATATTTTGTTTTTAATACATATAATGTGTGAGAAAGAACACTTTCTGATCAGATCCTGTACAAAGGCAGATCTATTATAGTGTCTTTTGTTATATTTTTCATTATTTCTAAGGATATAATAAACCTTAAATTAGGAGAATGTTTTACAGTTACATTGTGAGATGTTTCAATAACTAAAGTATATTTACATGGCAACTTCAATGCTTCTGTAAATAATAGTCAATTTATCTATCCCTTTACTAAGGGATACTCAATTATCCAAAATGATCCAGTGCATTTTGAAAATCCCCCCAAAAACATTAATAAATGCAGAGAATAGAGTGGGACATTTTAATATCAAGCCCTTCTACAAGAAGGGCATTTTCTGTCACAGGGACTAGGTTATCAGTGCCAACGTTTAAATTTTCTGCATCTACTTTATACAAAATACAATTCCCTACTTGAATAATTCTGAAATTTCATTCCCTTCAATAAATGATTTTTGCATACTTATTATATTCTTAGACCATGCATGTAAATGTCCTACACCATTATGGCTTCATAGTATTATTAATGGACAAAAATACATCTATCAAAGATTAATTTTTTCCACACATATATTTACAAAAATCTGAATATATCCACTTAGAAACAGCATAATGAACTAGAAATATTTTATGTGTTAAGAGACAGTTATAAAATAGCCTAAGTGGTATGAAGGAAAGAATTAGCCACTAATACTACAGGGAATGAAAAAAGAAAAAGGAACCTATTTGGCTAGAGTATGCTGGAAATGTTTATGGAAGAATAGGAAATTGAGTGGCATTACTAGGCACTGAGATTACTCTTCTAATAAGAGACACAATTGATCCTGAGAATATTCTCCTCATTAATTTTAAGAAAATAATATCAGCAAGTTCATATCAGGTTACCAAACTGAAATAAGGCTTAAGCCACAATTTGAAATTATTATCATAAAAATGTCACTCTCCGAAAAAAAAAAAGTTCACAAAAATAAATAACCACAGATTAGATTCGTCATATACAGATGTCTTCCCAGAGATGTATACTTAAGAGATCATTTCTGGGCAGCATGAGATAAAGGGGGCTGCCTAATCTTCATTATGATTTCTCAGTGTTTCTCTAAAAATGAAGATATTATAGAGTCTTTCAAGAAGCAATATAAGTTATGGTAAGTTTTCATAGCAAATGAAAAATACTGAAGAAAAAAAGAGATGAAATTTCCACTGAAATGACCATTCAAATCCATTTATAAATTTTATCCTTATATGGAATACAAATTTGGATGCAGAAGATACTTGGGAAAACCAGACTAGACAAGTGATCTTTAAATGATTTTTCCTACCTGTTTGTACTCATTGTGAGGACTGGAACCATGATTAAAATTGTAGGCTTCATGAAAGTAAATATGTTTATGCCATATAGGTATTACAATAATATTATAGACCCTCCAGGTTCCAGGTTAACACTCTCAGCCGGTTTTCTTCCTGCCTTTTAAAATTCTCATCTCTCAGCCTCCTTAGAGAAGGGTGGTCATATGTCCTGGCTGGTCTGGATCAGAACCCATTTATGCCCATCACCTCTTATTACTGCAATTATTACTAGTGTCTCTTTCACTCTTGAGTGACCTCTTTTGAAAAATAATGTGTTAATAGTCTTAGTTATTTCCTCCTCTGCCTGTTATTCCTCTCAAGGTTTCTGTACTAGGCCTGCTTTTCTTCTCCCTATATTCAAGTCTCCAGACATTAATGTCCATTTATGACTCTGAATTTCTCCTATGCACATCTGACTCTTCAAACTGTAACACACACACTTATATCCTGAACTCAAAAATGTTATACTCATCTCCTACTGGACATGCTACATGGATGTTCCAGAGGCGCCGTAAACCCAATATGTAAAAATGAATGTATTCTCTTTCCTCTCTAACCCACTCTTATTATATTCATTTGTGCCAGTGTAAAGCATCATAACCCACCTCAGATCCCAGGCATCATCTCCATCCTCTCTATCTCTTTTGTCCTATAAGCAACCATCAATCCTATCAACTCTACCTTCTATGTAGCTCCCTATTCTGCTGCTTCATTTGTTAGACAGAATAACATAGCTGTTAAGAATGTGGTAGCTGAGTCAGAGAGATGTGGACCTGAATCCTTGTCTTACCACTTACTAATTATATAAAGTACTTAATTACCCTGAGTTCAGGTTTTCTGTTTTGTTTGTATAAGGATAATAATAGTTCCCATGTACCTCATAGGGTACTTTTAAAATATAGGTGAGAAATTCTTGTAAAGCGCTTTTCCTGGTGCATAATTGTTCAGCAAATGTTAGCTTTGACTTTTACTATTGTTAATTGTTATTAGTGCAAGTCACTACCACCTCATGGTTAGATCATGGCAACCACCTCCTAACTCTGGTTTCCCTGATTCCATTCTTTCCTTCACATTGCCTTTCTTTATGTTGCAGGTAGAATCATATTTTTAAAGCACAAATGTGTGCACATTACTCCCTTGCCCCATGGGTACCCGTTAGTTTCAGCGTAAATCCCAAACCCCTAATCACCATGCCTAACCCATTCCTGATCTGTCTCCTGCTTATCATGCCAGATTTTTTCTTGCATTCTTCGACAAAAAGGTTTACAAGCTTGAGTGTGCCAAGAATTACTAAAAAGTATATTCAGACTGATTCTTATCATATATCCACAGATTTTCATTTAGTAAACCCAGGGTGGGGCTCAGAACTTTGCATTTTAAGTTAACTTTACCTCCTGCACCTCCTTAGGCTGTCCCCACCCCCCCACCCAACGCCAAGAGATTCTGACGAGGGAACACAACTTCAGAAACTTTGGCTTGTATTGTATTATACTCCAAAGGCCTTTTTCAGCATTTTTTGCCTAACTGCCTCTTTTTTTTTTTTTTTTTTTTACTCACCTCAGAAGTCACTTTTTCAAGGAAGCAGTAAAATGTTGAGCTTCTTTTATTTTAATTCTTTGGAGAAAAGCAGACTTCTGATATTAATTTGGTCTCTTATACACGTTTTCCTATTGAGAAGATAACTCATTGTGTAGTTGAAAGTTACTACATTTCCTCATTTTACATTAATACTTTGTCATCTTAGTGCACGTGTCTCTCATGACTTTGGTCAGCATGAATAAAACGTTCCTGAAATCTGAACTCTACCAGGCAAAGCAGTAAAACCGAGATCATTAATATTTAGAAATGAAGAGTAGATCTTGAAATAGAATACATCTTGTGAGGTATCACCTAAAAACAAAACAAAAATACACGCATCTGTCTTAGGTTTGGCTTATTTTCAACAACATCTGGGATGAAACATAACTGTTGTCTCTCTGCACCCAGTGGCTTTGTACCTTTTGTCCTAACGGTGGCATTTCTATTTACTGAAATACTCAGCCATTTCATTTAAGACATAACATTTAAGAGAATTAATATTATTTATTGTTATTTTTCCCCTTTTACAACGAGAGTCATCCCTTGCATGCTCTTGATTTTATTTAAATTTTCCCTCGGGTCATAAGTAATTTGATAGCTAGGGGTGTGTGTGTGTGTGTGTGTGTGTGTGTGTGTGTGTGTGTTAGAGAGAGAGAGGGAGATAGAGCAAGAGAGAAAGAGAGAGAGAGAACTTGTATCTGTGTGATTTATTTTTTAAAACTCTTCCCAGTAAAATCAGTAAGATTTTGCCTTTTTTTCTCCCAGCATTTGACAGATATAGACATAGAGATAAGAATCATGATAGGCTGTTGAATAGTTTATCTGTTTGTAGTTTAACTTCAAATATATGACTCTAAATTTCAGAATAGATATATCACTTGGTGTAGTTCAGATAATTGATTCATAAGTCAGCTGCATCAGGCAGGTTTTGATGGTATCTTTATAAATAGGCCGGAGCTTTCAAATGCCTGATTGTATCTCTCATGCTGACATGAAAGGCACTTAGAGGTTGGAATATGCTAGCAGTACAACTTGTATTCTAGATACAGTTCATGAGGCCTATTAGCGTCCTATGGTACAAGTAACAAAATATCACTGAATGTAATAAATTGAATGATAATCCCAGAAATGCTTTTCTAATTGTGTTTTAAAGGAGCCGTGTGAGTTATGACTTTTACATTAGATGTTTAGAAATAAAAACACAAGCCATTTTAATACATTTAAAACATAAACCAGCATGATAATAAAATAAGAGGATTAAAAATTCCAGAGACATATCCACCAGCGCATACTGCTAAGATGGTTTCTCATCCATATGTGAGTCAGATGGAGCCTGCTTTTACAAAGTGCATTCACTCAATCTGTCTTCATAATTCCAGATGTACGCACACACACCTTTTATCCTAAAATTAGGTAAAGGATTAAGAATTTGCATAGTGAGATATTTGTCAGACAACAGTAAACATACAAGATTCTGAGCTAGAAACAATATATTAGACAAATTTATCTGTTTAATTCTAACCAGATCCCCTATACGCTTTGTGAATTTCTTTGGGGTCAAGTATTCTATACCATACATTATACATTGTCTCCTCCCTGACTGCTGTCCTAACCTGACTTTCTGGTCAGTTCTCATGTACATAGAGGATTTTTTTTTTTTTCTGGATAGGCTTGAAATACTTCATTCTAAGTACTGTTTCCCCACTCCATTCTGTATCACAAAAATAAGCACAGAACCCTATAATCCTAGAAGATAGCTATATCCGTTTGAAGAAAATCAGAATAGATCACCCCAAAATATGCCACTTTGGCATATTGAGTATTTTGACTTCAAGGCACTTAAACAGCAGGTGAAAGAAAGACTCTTACCCTCTTTTTTCTTCCAAAAAGTTCCTCAGCAAATATCAAAAAGTGCACAACAGGAAACACACTGGGGAGAAAACTTTCTAGCGCCCCAAATTTGGAAAACTTTCTAGCGCCCCAAATCTTCCAAAGGAGAATATCTTGAAGCATGAAGCCTAGAGTTGTCTGAACCAATCCTAACAAGTCTTCACGTGCGGGAAGTGCCTGGAGACCTTCTGCTGGAGGATGGAGCTGCCAGTACACTTGGCATCCCACACGGGGGAGATGCCCTTCAAGTGTTGTGCCTGCTCGCAGCAGCTCATGAAGAAGAAGTTCATGCAGAGCAAAGGGACCAAGCTGCATGGAGCTCCCAAGCTCCATACCTGTCCCACCTGGGCCAAGTTCTTTTTGTCCCAAAGGGAACTGCAGCTGCACCAGGCTTTTAAGCACTGCGGGGAGCTGTTTGCGTGCAAGGAGTTCTGCTGTGTGCAGCAAGAATGGCCTGCAGATGCACACCAAGGCCAAACACAGGAATTAGAGGGCATGTGTCTGCAAGTTCTGCAGCCACGCCTTTACCCAGAAGGCAGGTCTCAACCTGCACCTGAGCAGGCACGCGGGCCAGAAGCCCTTCCAGTGCCACCTCTGTGGCTACACCTTCTGCACCCAAGCTGGCCTGGAGAAGCACAACCTCACCACACCAGTGAGAGGCCTGCAGCTGTGAGTTCAGTACCCAGAAAGGCCCCTGCTGAGAAGCACGGGACTGTTACCAAACGCGAGGCCCTGTGCCTGATGCACAGTGAGGCCAAACACCACCAGAACGTCGGAGTTTGGAACATAGAAAGGTTTATTTCAGGGTTATGCAGGAGAAGGGTGGCTCATGCCTTAAAAACCCCGAACTCCCCGAAAGATTTCAGCAAAGCCCTTTTATAGGAAAGGTGAGGAGGGGGCGTGGCTAGTTGGTGCACACTTCTTGGTGTCAGAGCCTTTGTCCTTGAGGTCAGGACACCGTCAGGTCATGATGTTCCTGTAAACCTCCACCAAAACAAATGTTACTCTCTGTTCTGAAAAGAAAGGGCAAGGTCCCAAGGCTCAGCTTCCGCCCTCTGAGGTCCAGGCCCTGATTAAGTGGGAGGGGAGTGGCCTGTGCAGGCTGGCCGCCCTGCCGGGGAGCACTCATCCAGCACCCGGTCTGGCTCCTCCCACCAGTGCCCAGGCTGAAGAGGCAGATCTCAGCTGACGGCGCCTCAGAGCCAGGTGCCCAGACCCTGCCCAGCTGTCATCACCGAGGGAGCCAGGTGCCAAGACCCAGCCGGCCCTCAGGCTTTTCATTTAAACTGGAGAGAATCATTTGTATAGGATCAATAGGAATACAGGTTGTAGCAAATACCCATCAGGTGAATTCCCAGCTCACAGCAATTGCCCTTCTTTGAGAATAGCCCCAACACAGAGGCAGACCTGAAGTAATGATGTGCAAAGTCCTTGCAACTTAACCCTGACCTCTGGCCAGCCCCTAGGGGTAGACAACTGATCTAAGCTGGACCAAGTTTTGCAATTTGAACAGAGAGACTGAAGCTGGCGGAAGCTGTTACCTTAATGGCAGCATCCGTATACTCCAGTTGCTGAGGCCTCCGTGGACTGCGGCCCATGGAGACGGCTGCCGCCCTTAGGTCGCAGAGATAGGGATGGGGGAGAGGTTCACTGCTACTTCAAGGCCAGCGGGAGGCCCTGGTGAGGGCTCTGGAGCTCTGCGGGACACAGCCCTTAGCCTGTCCCCGGCCCCCAAGCTCACCTGCCGGCCCGGAGGCCAGAGGGCCTGGAAGGCCCTGGGGAGAAAGCCAGAATCCACCTGCAGCCACATTCAATGCACCAAGACCACTGTTGCCTGAGCAGGACATCTGACCCCCATGCTGATTGTTGAGCAATGATGGTTCCTCGCTAATGGCTGCGTGCCCACTCTGCCCTATTACATGACTGGCCGCCACCGGGAGGGTGCCACCAGGAGGGTCCCACTTCTGCCGGATCTGTGGGAAGACCTTTATAGTGATGTCCCAGCTGTGTGGGCACGCCAGACAGCACAAGGGAGTGAGGAAGTTCAACTGCACCGAGCGTGGCTCCAAGTTCACCCAGTAGGCCCACCTATGACCTGTGCAGAACTGCAATCCACCAAAGCACAAGGTGGACCCTGGTCATTGAAAACCAAACAATGGTGGTGGGCTCAGCTGAGATGGTGAAGTCCCTGGCCCAGGGCGGCCTGGTCAGCGTCTGTGTGCAGAGGAGAGCCGGGGGTCCTGCATCCCTCATTCATCCTGACGGCTGCCATCTCTGAGAAAGGTGACACGTAGCTCCCCTGCCCACCACAGCCCACTTGGCCCTGGCCCCCAATAAGCCACAGGGCTTTGGACTCTAAAAAAAAAAAAAACTGCTTTTTTTTTTTGAATGCTTTACTCCCGACCACCTTCATGTTTTGCTCAAAAGATCTTCTCAAGAAGTCCATACCTAACTCCCATTTAAAATAGCCACGCTGCTTTCGCCCACTCCTGAGACATGTGTGTCCTTCTTGGCTGCCTAGTTTTCCTCTGCAGTCCTTGTGCACTCAACATTATTTAACATCCTGTATCATTTACATACTTTCTTTATCATTATCTCTTCCCATTAAACTATAGGCTTTATGAAGGTATGGCATTTAATATATTTTGTTTGCTGCTGTATCTCCAAAGCTTAGAACAAAGCCTGACCCATAAGAGATTATTGATAAACATTGTTTTATTTGTTTTTTAAAAGAATATACGTGTTTTATGTTTGTAAGTGCAAAGATAAGAATGAAAGAAATACACCAAACTAATAATATTGACTACTCTGGGAGTGATCATTTGAGAATGGTATAAGAGAACTCTCAGCATTTTTGTTCTTTATACTTTTATATTATTTTAAGCACTTTCTTCTTATTAATAGCATGTATTTCTACCACCAAATAATATTATAATAAAACTAACCATTAAAAAAAATAGCGCAGTGCCTGCTATATATTATGCACTCAAACATCTTTTTCAATAAGCATGTTATGGGCTCCAATTATATGCCAGACACTGTGGTAAGACCTGGGGTAGATGGTAGTGAAAATGAATCGCAAGAACTCCACTTTCTTGGAGCTTGAAGTAATGTAATATGGGTCTGTTCATTGCCTAAAGATTGCATGTACTTTCTATTGTCTATAAAGGTATATTTATATTTGTGAAAATATGGCAAACAGATTTCCAGATTGCTTGGAAAGGAGCACGAGGGCAGTTTCCAGAATGATGGAAATGTTCTGCATCATGATTTGACAGCAGTTACACAGGTGAATACATATGTTAAAATTCACTGAACTGTGCACATAAAATATGTGCATTTTATTGTATGTAAATTGTCTTAATCAAAAATGCAAAAGTGTATATATTTTGTTTTCTAAATTATAACACCTGGTCTTGTAGGAAATGAGTGAGAGGTAATCCGTCTTTAAAATAGAAAATTAATAAATGTGATTAATAAGATTTGGGATTAGATTTAGATTGACAAATAAAAATCTGTAGATATTAGTAATAAACTGAGGAGAGTTTTAGGATCCATATAAAAATTTTACTGTGCAAATCAGCCCAATAGACTCTTTCAATATTTGTAAATATGAGTAATCTTTAGTTGTCCTTTGATTACAAAATTAATCAATGTTTATTTACAGAAAATTTGGAATCACAGATAGAAAATTATCCAAGGGCTAATAATCATTTGACATATTCTATGGCAATCATTTTTCAAAGATACGTTTGTACGTGAATGAAATTATACTTACCTATACTTTTGTATCTGGCTTTCATATTTACTATCAAAACATAGGCATCACCCCCCAAATTAAAAAACATTTGTAGATGTGATTTTAAATGTGTGTCTGTTTTTCAGTGGTATTGAGGGAGTGTGGTGCGGTAGAGAAAACAGTATAGAGACCCAGTTACATTCCTTTCTGAATCCCAGCTCAGCCGATAGCTAGCCTTTGACTAGATTAATCTTTTTGTCTGTGTTGAGGTGTGAAAATGATATAACTAAGTTAGGCAAAATGAGATAACAATATCTTTTTTGCAGGGCACCTTTATATATTTATATAAAATATATTTAAACCATCTAGCACTGTGCTATGTACCTAGCATGTACTCAGTAAGTGATTATACAGTTCACATACCACAATTATTTTAACCACACTTTTAGACAATGTTATTGTTTAAAATTTTCTCTGTTTTAACAACGTGTTCCTGAACTAGTCTGTTTTTCGGATTAACCATAGCCTAGATGTCAAGACTTGTCAGTATAGGGTCACTGATGATAAATAACATCACATATATCATTCTATGCATATAATCAGTCTTATCACAATTTTTTATACTATAGCTTTCTAGTTCTTAAACTCTTAATTTTAATTATTCTCTGTTTATTGGAATTGAAACTTTGATAATCTTCCAGTAATACTAATTGAGTATATTTTTCAGAGCACTTGCATATTTGAAATTCTTTGTCTTCATATTTCAACCAGAATTTTTGTCTTTATAACTAGAATTTTGCAAAAGTTCCCCTCAAAACTCTTCAGACTTTTCACTTTTCTTAACTAACTTATGTAGTTGCAAAGAAACTTAAGCCGTATTAAAATTTTCCATTTACCTGCTTTTTCTTTCTGGGAGACCAGACTATGTAATTTTTTTTTTTTTTCCTGAAACACGCTGAATCCTATTTGAGACTTACAATTTTATCTATCTCCTTGCATTACGAAGGCAGGGACTGTTGTTTCTACTATAGATTTCTGAGTTTATTATAATTATTTTAAGCTAGATTCTAATCTTCAGGCCTATAATATTTATTTATATTGTATTATGATATGTTTTAATATATTCATTCCTTTATCCTTATTTGGATTCTTAAAAATCTCCTCTTGTTTTACATCAGTGTCACTTAACTGATTTTCTGTAATGCCAATGCAACTCTTCATTGCCTAAAATGCATATTTTAAAGTCTGTTCTAGACTTTCTATTTATTCTTCATTTAAAAAATTATCTTAGGGTATATACTTTCCCATTTCAGATTAATATTTCTATGTTCTTGTCTTGAGTAATATTTTCAAAAATCCATTATTATTAATGTGTACGTATGGTGGGGGGGCATTTAACTGTTCTATGTTTCTTGATCCTTATAAAAGGAAGGATGTTTTGTGGTCTGGTTTGCCAACATATGGTGCTTCCATTTTTATCCTTATCTTCATCACCCTCTCAACCATTATTTTGGAAGGGGATAGTGTAGCTTTCTCAAATCTCATACTTGAAGTCTGGGTGTTGTGCCATCTCAGCATAATTTCTATGCATGATCAGAATTGACTGAGTTTGGCTGTGCTTTGTGGAGGTGGAGAGGGTTCCCAAACTTGCCATCTTCTCATTACAAGGAAGAACAGATATGTAATGAATAACATGACACAAATTGTTTTGTTTTTGTCTATCTTTAACAAATGCTATCCATGAATAATTCTAAATCACAGCTCTTTTGAGACCCTTCCCCAACATTTCCAACAACCAAATCTCTACCTCATCTGTGTTTGCCTTTATCCATGAGTACAATACAGATTAAGAAAGTTTGCCACTATTGCTCTTCTTATTCCTCAAGCTGTGCATGTTTAGAGAAAGACAGACGTTGGTAGTGGGTCCTGAGTAATAAGAGATAAGGTGTATGGTTCAGAAAATCACTCTCATGGAGGGAAGGGACAGCTGGTCTCTTTTCTGGTTGTGCAGAGCGTATGTGAAGCGAGGACTTAAGAAAAGGGTAATATAGGCAAACTGCATTTTTATTCCAGAAGGTAGCACAAAGATAGCTATGATTTTATCTCTGATTTCTCAATTCAGTTAGTGAAACACTGAATTTCTGTTATATGACTTCTGTTATATGAAACTTCAATGTTATTATAAAATGTCATTATTCAACTTAAAAAATTGAATTTTAACAGAAAATTGTGAAATGGCAGATTCAGTCCTCTTACCTAGTCAATATCTCATTTAAACCCCCATGATTAAATAATATATGCCAATATGTGTCCAATATCAAAGTTCTGTAATAGATGATCCCTTTCTGGTGGTTATGTAAAGGTAAAATAAAATCATTAAAGCTGTGTTGTTTTATATCTTTCTTATAGATGAATTCAGTTTGTTTAAATATATTTAATAAAAGGACATCATTAGAGAGATATAGAGACATAGATATATAGTATAGATATACAGTATATCTATATACACTATACCATATGTGTGTATCAGTTTTAAGTCTACCAACAAATATGTTTATCTTCAAGAAGATGTTATTAAGACAACAATAAATATTAATTGAGAATGACCAAATTTCATAAGTTTTAAACTATTTTTGAGCAGGTTTTGCTCAAAACCTCTCCTGTTGTGGAGAACAATATGAGTAAAATATAGACTTCTTTTACATAAGGCTTCAAAATCTTCTGATAAATGTCAACCAACCGGTTATTTTTTTTACAACTATTGTTTGAATGAATTAAACTTTCTGTCCCCAACTCAACACCAAAATTTTAACCCCAAATATGTTTGTGTGTAGAAATAACCCCAAATTTTGCAAACCTAAATAGTTTCTTACCTTGAAAGTAAATTTATATCTGGAAAAAATATCAGGTTAATTTAATATGTGTTTTGAAATGTTTTCACGTATCTAGTTGTTTAATACTCATTTTTAAAACCGAGTTGACTAAACAACTAAAACTGAGTTGTTAAATAGTCAGTCTTATAAAATGGTCTAAAAACTACAGAGGTAACGCATGGTCATACTTCCACATAATGGGGCAAATAATTCTGTATCTTACTCTTCTTCAATTTTCTGTTTTTTCCTAATTCTTTATGTCTTAGCTGTTCCAGGATCACTAAAATGTTGGTCAAATTTCACATTGCAACTGATACTTTTCATCTGCTAATTCCCTCCTTACAGGAACTAATAGTTCCATTATTAAAAATAAACAAATTATATCTCATCCAAAATAAACAAAAATAATGTTTGGTGGTTTATACATTTGAATATTATGATGAACTTCTTCTTTGCTTTGAAATAATATGTTGTCACTAAGAAGTATATTCCCAGTTTATAGTGTCTTTTTTTTTCCCCTTGGGAATTTAAAATACTTTAAATAATTTGGGCTTTGCCTGATTCCCCCAGAAGCGTAGAGTATGACTGATAACTGCCTTTAGAATCCCTAATAGCTAAATTACAATTATTATGCAAAGTCCTACAACAGACAGTTATATGGATTGTTAAATGACTTTGCCTTTTTTGCAAACTATAATCATTTTCCTTTATTAGCTGAAGGATTTCATAATTTAAGGAAAATGAAAAACCTATAAGTCACACTTTCAAAGAAGGAACATGGATATTGCAAACATTAAATTCCCCCATAAAAATGTTAAGGCATCATTAAACTAGGTTCAGATTAATACAATTCAGTCAACTCTAGATAGATATCTCCCATAATAAGCTGAAACAATACCTAGTGATCTAAGATGTAAAATATTTTACTACAGCCAATTTATAAGCCTATAAAACATATAGGTATCATTCAACTTCTTTATTAATAGTGCATGCCTTGTATTAAATCAAAACCATTTTAAAGGCCCCTCCCCTTTGACATTCCCTTCCTCAGCTGTTGCCCCTCATCATGTGTTATCTCACTGAAGCTCATCCAAAGTGAATGACAGCATCTTTTTTTACTAGAGCAGCATAGGCAATTCCCAGTCTAGTGCTACAGCTTAACTATCTTTGAGATTTAGGCACACTTGCTACCTTCAACCTACAACATTCTATGGCCTTATGTTGATGTATTTGTTTCTCTACTGTAAGTAGATGTGGTTTCTCTCATTTTGGAAAACTGAAATTTATTATTTCTAGGTTTTTGCAAGTTGCTTTACATGTGAATCATATTCCCAAGAAAACTGATACGGGGAGAACTTTATGTTGTAGTCAATTCTTTTGAATCTGGAAGATCCATTTTTCACCCTGTTTTTGCCCAATAAGAAAGCCAAACATTTCATATTGGCTGAGTTACTGGGGGTTTTAATGAGTTATCGGTTCTGGTTATCTACTGCCATATAACAACCTAACCCTAACAAAACAAGGATGTACACTGGGCTCACAATTCTGCAAGTGGGGATAACTCATCCCTGCTCTACTTGGCATTGGCTAGGGTAGTCCTAGTTTAGAGGCTGAAATCACCTGAAGATTAGTTTGCCTGTTTGTTGGTTGTTTGGTCACTAACCCCATGTGGTATCTCTGGCCTAGTGTCTTCAGGGCAGCCAGGTTGATCCATGCTGATTCTGAACAATGCAGAGTCCCAGGAAGAGATTGGTGCTCGAGCTCTTTCCAACCTGGTCTCATAAGTCCTTCCCATTACTTCCACCTCATCCCATGTGTTAAAAGAGAGTCAACATGGATGATCCATAATCAAGGGGAGGGGAATCCGACTCAACATTTTAATTGGAGAAGTATCAAAAAATATGTGGACATGTTTTATAACTGTCACATTATAAAAGGGGAAATTAACGCAGAACTTTTAAATATCACTATGAAAAATAATCAGTGGTTCATTTCTAAGGTTGCCTCACAGAAACTATTTTTAAGATATAAATTCTTTTTTTAATGTAAAACAATTTTTTCAGCTTTAATGAGGTATAATTGACAAATAAATTTTCAATTTATTTAAAGTGTACAACATAATGATTTCTTATCTGTACAGAGTGTGAAATGATTACCACAATTAAGTTAACTAACACATCTATCACCTCACATAGTTATCTTTTTTTTCTTTTTGGTGAGAATGCTCGTTCTTATTCCTTTGTTCCATAGACTCCTTACAACAAGATGTGTCATATCAGATCATCTTGCTAAAAAATCAGGGTATAATAAAGGAAAAAAATTTAATATATACAAATATGAGTAGTATGCTTACCAGAGAAATTTTGAACTCTGACTCATCACAGATACATATGCTATGAAATTAAGATTAAGCTATGATTGAGATTAAGATTAAATCATAGATTAAGTTATGAAATAATTTTCATACCATTTTGACAGTAGAGTTCTTCCATATAACATGGATAAATATGTTATTTTTAATACAAAATCATCCCAGAAGAATCTTTCTTTAACTAGGAAGAGAATTTTAAAGAATGAAGACCAAATCTCTAAGATTATTCAGACAAATAATAAGAACAAAATAAAACCAAAAAAAGATTAAAGTATAAATGCTTAAGCTGATATATATGTACATATACTTACATAGTCAAGATTAATATCGTAAAAGATTAAAAAAATCGCTATAAATAGTTGATCAAAAAAGTATATAACTGAATTTACTAGAATAACTACACAATAAAAGTTTATTTCTCATTTACAAAGCAATCTAATCTGAATATTCCTAGTTGATAAGAAGCACTCCTCACTTAAGCTTGATATGTTAGTGCCAGGCAAAAGAAGACTGGGCCTCATTACAGTTCCACCCAGAGGTAATCATGAAGCTCATCGGTAAAAGGAAATTATCCCATTTGCCAAAGCTTCAAGAAGTACACTTTGCTGTGTACCTCATAACTCAAGAAAGGTATAATGTGGCAGAGAGTCCTAGGCTGTGATCAGTGGTTTCGCCAGTTGGCCAGAGGTATCTGTAAAGAGGTAAGACTGGAAGAACAGTGCCAAGAAGGACTGGAGAATAAGCACGTGAATGGATCTCTCAGAGAGGGCATCATATTTACAGATCTTTATGTATCACTTTAATGCCAACCAGAAAGCATCCACCAATGAGAAGTCACTTTACAACCAAATGGACAAGATGAACTGCCCTACAGATAACCTGCCTTTTTTCTTGACTACCTTTGTGCTTATATGTAATGGACCCATGATAACAGTGGCCTTGGGGGCAGGGATGGGAGCAATGCTTGAGCCCACAATATGGACTTTGTCTCAATATAGCTTCTAAGTTTCCAACCAACCAGCATCAGAAATGGAGCCTCTATCCTGGATATGGCACTATTTCTCTGGGGGCTGAGTGAATGGGTAAACAGGTTACGAGGTTAAACAGGCACCAGGTTAAATGCTGGCATCCAGATTCTGCTGTCCCAGGAGTCTATCATCTGTCTTAATATTGAGGAGCGCAGTTCAGTGGAAGCATCCCGACTGTCAACTCTGACCCATGGAGCACAGTCACTAGGAAGCTTGTCTAAGTTGTCTTTGCCTCCTCACCACGGCTTTCCTCACTTCCTTAGTAAAGGAAGTTCCTCTGAATCGTCCCAGAGAACACAGTCAGATGGTAGGTTCTTGGGTCCAATCTACCATAGCAATTCTAACCCCCCCATCTTCATGAACATCTGGACTATTTGGTATACTACCACACAAAGTTCCCTTACTTCCACTCTTTTTACTCTAGTGCATCATCCAGGTTAGATTTCCACAGATCAAAAAAGCTAAATGTTGGATCGTGACTCACGATGAGCAAAACCATGTCAATGACTTAATTCTCTCCTGCCCAGACTAATAGTCTGTGTCACCCTCCCTGACTCCAGTCTACCACCCTCTACTCAAGATCTTCTACATGGTCCACCAGTTAGTGCTCACACATGTTAACCAACTGTGCACGCAGCATTGCATGTATGCCCAGGTTAACTTCTCCAAAATCTAACCTTACTTATCAGCGATTTGGCTGAAGTTAGGCCTAGGGTTGCAACTTGAAACGCAGCAGGTGACAAGCTCATCAGGGACAGCAGAAGGGATGCTGCAGTCCAGGAGGTGGACAGTTGACCTCTGAAGGAAACTGTACCCAATGTAATCTGAGAAGGCCCAAAATGTTTGTATCTAATACAATATTTCTTTCAGGACAATAAGGCTTTCAAGGTTATATATTTACCAAAGAGTTTTTACTTTTTTCTTTTCCTATGATGTATTGATTTATAAATGAACTTAAAAAAATCCCTAATCTTTTAATCTAAAATGTATCTTAGTTGTACAAGTTAATTTCTCTATGATAATTGCCCTTGTTAGCTTAGCATACAGTAAGGAAAGGCAGACTTTTCATCATCAGACCAACTGTAAACTATGCACTTACGGGTAAGGAATTTAACTTCTTAAGGCCTTAGTTGTAAGTAAAATTTATGTAATATCAAATAATTCACTGGTTTATTATAAAGACACTTTCAAAAATAAATCCATGTATTTCAATTAAATAGATCATGAATTTCACAAATTGATAAGTTAAGCCCTATAATATATTAACTATATGAATATAACTATATATTTCATTAAAATGATATATATATATAAAATAAAGGTAAATTGAGCCCTGTAGAATGGTAATTTTATAAAATTATATAGTAATCCACCAATAGGTTATACTCATATTATTCTGTGTAATAAAGAAAAGGTTAAGTGTGAAGCAAAATGTACAAGATACAAACAACTAAGAAGGCAAACTATATATTTGAAAACACAGTTGTGGTTCATGGCCAATTATTTCATATCTCTAAGAGAATTTTTTAATTGCATACAAAGGGTAAATTTAATTACCATACAAAAGTTTGAAACTCTCTGATATAATAAATCCCTTAGGATCACATGTCAATTAAACAGATTTCCTTCTCTTTCCAAATACATTATTGATCAGTTTGGCCATGGATTTAGATCCACTGGGTCTTCTCTTTTCTTTGAGTTTGAAGTTTGTCAGGATGACCTTGATAATTCTGATAAACATCATTTCCACCTCCAGAGATTGCTCTGCTGCAGACAGTTCACAGAATTGGCACCGGTTATCCAATGCCAGTTTTTGCCCTTCTTCCCAGCCAACCTCTCGCACATGACAGAGATCTTGTTTGTTACCCACCAAAAGCACAGCTGATTCCACAGCTCTGAAACACAGATACACAATTCTTTGGCAAGACTGTTTTAACAACTCTTTTTTTTTTTTATTAAGTAGGTTTATATCAAAAAGAATTATGGACGAAAAAAAGAATACTGTGTGTGTATGTGTGTTATTTGTGGTCATGTGTGTGTGTATCTCATTTACTTACAAAAATTAATTTAGATAAAATGTAGTAAATGACACAGAAGCAACAAGGCTCTTAAAGCATAACATTTGAAGTGGTACAAACCTATTCCCGGAATTACGGCTCTGTTTACTAACAAGACATGATTGTAACATTTTCCACTTTCAATTCCCTTATATGTAAAAAAAAAAAAAAAAAAAAGGGAAAATAGTCCTCGTCACACAGAATGCTCACAGAGGTTAAATGAAGATGTGTATAAAAATCTAGCCCAGTGCCAGGCAATAAAATGTGCTTACTAAGTATCATCTTTCATTTCCTTATCAACTGAAAAAGAAGGACTAACTAATGCCTCTTTACTAATTCAATACTTGTTGCTGTTTGTTAATATTCATTACAGCATACTTTAAAGAAAATTTTACAGTCTCGTGACCTTGTACAATTTTTCTGTTTATTGAAGAAATATATCGCTTTGGTAAGGTAATGTCTTTGGCAAATATCAATATAATCTCCTCGGTTACAGTGTAACATTCCTAAAGCAGAGTTCCATTTGAAGAATACAGTAAGGCTACTAGGTCTTATATGGCATGGAACTCTGCCAAGATATCGCCTATAGGGAAGAAATGGGAAAATGAAAACAGTCTTCAGGCTGGTTTCATTCACATGACAGTGTGAGCCGTAAGGGAAAAAAGCACTGTATGTGTTGGATTTTGAAGTCACTAAGAGTATCTTTTTCTATAGAGTTCAGAAAATTATTGTGAAGAATTAATGGGGAAGAATAAATGAAATATTTTGAAGGGTGAATCACAAATATCAGATGTAATTTTATAAAACAATGCCATAATTTTGCTTTTTATCTACAAATTAGAGACTCTAGTTTACCTAGAGATTGAGAACTGGAAAAACTGAAAATTTATTTTGTCAATATATTAAAAAGTTTGCCTGAAAAATGTCAAATATAGGGATTTTTTAAATATACTTTTTTTGCCTATTCATGAATGATTCTTTTGATTTGTAAGAATAGAAAGTAGTTTTAATTACTTTCCCTTACCTAAGTTATGGTGCTTAAATATAAGGCATTTAACACTTGAAACAATGGAGGTCCCTCAAAATCAATAATATTATAGGAAATCAGAGCTATGAGGTACCTTAGTAAAATCACATTCTTTTCCCCTACCGTGTTTCTATCAGTTTTATAGTCAGAAAAAGGAGGTCTAGAGATTAAAGGGTTTACCCAAGGTCAATCAGATATAAACAAGAATTTAGATCAAATGACTGTAGGGACATATAACTTATCAATTATTATCTGATGATTTCTTGATAGTAGGCATTTAAAATAGATATAAAAAGCACAGGTACCAATTTTCAGGTATAATATTGTGCTTTTTTGCTTCCCAGATTAGAATGCTATTTTAGATTTTAAGGGCAAATCTGGTTACGAGCACAAAGAATCCCTTATACCAGCAGGTTAAACAAAAATAAATATTTTAAATGGAAAGGCTAAAACAATAAAAAAAAGGAAAACTAAAATGGGAAATTCATAGGTTTAAATTTATAACTACTAATGCAAAATTAGTTTAAGGCACAGTTATGTTTTTCCTTCATAGTCACTTGTGTCAAGACATTAGCAATCGGGAGTCGTTGATCAGCTCTTTGTTTTAGGAGGTGAAATGGAGAAAAAGGTACTCTCATACTTAGAATCTGTAACAGTTTGATTATTCAGTCTATTTTGCTTTGACTGATTGAACAGCTCAATGACTAGGAATTGGATGCCAAGTGTAATAAATCTGGATTTATTTAGTATCCTTCACATTTTTTGTGGGAATGAAAAAGAAAGGTGGAAAGGGAACTATCTGTGTACAGAGGACCATTATTTTGCAAGTGAATGTCATGTTAACAATAGAAGCTGTCTTGTAAAATAGCCATTTACTCGGGGCAAGTAACTGTTTATGTCAGCCAGGATATAAAGTATTCTCATCTTATTCCTTTTACTACATGTGTAACTCCTGTGGAATGGAAGGTGGATCGTTCAGGGCTGTTAAATTTTGTAATTGGAAGCCTGTATTAAACTCTTCCTAATGATGCTTACAGCTCTATGATGATTTACTAAAAAGAAAGGAGAGAGGAAAGAAAAATACCTCACCTTTTACAATGACTAGTCTGTGGCTCCCGAATTCTGTAGATTAGTGCTTTTGCAAAAGCAAACGAAGACCTGTCACTGATGTCATACACAATAATAAACCCATCTGCCCAATGCAGCTCACTTGTGAGGGAAAATTTTGCTTTCTGTGGCTGAAAATAAACCAAGCACATTGAAAGTGGTGGGATCTGATCCCTGTATTTTATCCGTTAGACAGTTAATTAATGGAGACCCATTTCACCTGGAAGAGAATTCAGCAAGCCAAATACTGATATTTTCTAAAATGTAGTCTCTGTTTCTTTTTTATCATCCTCTTTCTTTAAACAAAAGTGATTAAATTTTAAAAAATAAAGAGCTATAATAAAGTTATATCCATCTCATTTGATACCTTTTTTCTAAAAAAACTCTTTTTCTGAAAATTTGATAAGCCCTAATAATTCCATTTAAAATCAATATCCACATATATGTTTGAAAAGAGATGATATTTTCTATCCTTATTAGTAAATGGAATAGGTATTGATTTTTGGTACTAGATTTAAATCAGTAAAAAAAAACCCAGTAATCATAAGGTTTAGCTAAAAAGATTTGAGGGATATGTTCTTCAAATCACAATTGAAAACATATTTTGTTTTACTTACCTGAGAACAAGAGTCGTATATTTCTAGATTCAATTGCTTCCCTTCCAAATACAAATGCTTTTTATAGATAGATTCTGAAAAATATGCATATACTCATTGTCAGTATGGAAATCCTCCAGAGTTTAAAAAATGGTCTTATAGGGCTTCCCTGGTGGCGCAGTGGTTGAGAGTCCACCTGCCGATGCAGGGGACGCGGGTTCGTGCTCCGGTCCGGGAAAATACCACATGCCGCGGAGCGGCTGGGCCCATGAGCCATGGCCGCTGAGCCTGCACATCCGGAGCCTGTGCTCCGCAACGGGAGAGGCCACAGCAGTGAGAGGCCCGCGTACCGAAAAAAAAAAAAAAAATGACCTTATATTTGGACCACAGTCCTGCAAAGTCAACCAGTCATATTTTAGTTGAGTACTACAGTAGCTTTTCTTTATTGCTAGTGGTCAAAAAACCATATATTTGCTAATGTATATTTCTTACAAATGAACTTTACCACTGTATCTATTCACCTACATGTTTTTCTGCCTATGTACTTATCTTCCATTCTATTACTACGGATGAATTATCTGTGTTTCTATCTAAGGCCAGTCCATTCACTATGAACTAGTTACTATTTCCTCTGACCTGCTGAAAGACATGGCTCCAACAATTCTACCTCTTTCTTCTGCATCATAAAATTTTCCTCTTTATTATATCATTACTAGCAACTGAATTTCTCCTAACTTAACAACGCTTTGGATCCCAACTATTGCTCTATTTCTCTGTTGGCCTTTTGGTAAATATCTGTACTCCCTGTGTCCAAATCCTCTCCTTCCATGACCTTCAAATTATTACAATCAGGCTTTAACTCCAATTACTTGACTAAAACTGTTTTTATCAGGGTTATGGTTTTAGACTCAGTGAAAAGTTCTTGATCTTACCTGCCTTGTCAGTAGTATTAGTATAGTTGATCACACCTACCTCCTCAAAATGTTTTTTTCACATGGCTTTCAAGGCAACATACACTTCTGGGTTTTTTCTTTATTCCATATTGCTTTGTATTAAGCTTTTTTATCTGTCCCACAATATCTTCTCTCACTCCAACTGTGATTCTAGTTTATGGATTTCTTCTCTATCTACACTTACTCCCTTGCTAATCTCATCCAGTCAGAGTCTTTATGTAACAATTATTGCTGATAAACCCACTTCTGTAGTCTGGACCTCTTCCCTGGACTCTAGACATCTACCACCACTGGGAGCCTCCAATTAGATACCTGATAGACATCTCAACCTTAACATGCTTAAAATGGAACCTCTGATCTCCCCGCAAAGACTGCATATCCCACAAGTTTCCATTTCATTAAATGACATATCCATAACTAGTCTCACAGGTTAAAAGCCTCAAGGGCATCCCTGATTCTTTCTTTCTCTTACATCCTATATTTATCCTATTAAAAATTCATTTTTACTCTATCTTCAAAGAATATTTTGAATTTGTCTGCCTCTCATCACCTCCTTTGCTCACATTCTGGTCCAAGCCATCATTACTTTTGCCTGTATTATTAGAAAACCTCCTAACTCAGCTCTTCGCTTTATCCCTCCCCTAACTCCCTTCTTGCTCTCAGTTTATTCTCAATCCAGGAGCAAAAGCCAATTTGTAGCCAGATCATGTCACTTGCCTGATCAAATCTCTCCAATGGCTCTCCACCTCACTTAGATAAACCTCAGCTTTTAAAATGCCTGAGAACTTCCCTAGTTATCTAGTCTCCCATGACCCCTATGATCTCAGTAGACCTCTTTGGCTATTGTCTCCCACATTCCTCCACTGAAGCTACACAGTCCTCCATACCATTCCTCACATTTTTCAGAAAGTTCTTTCCTCTGAACTTCGGCAACTGTTTCTTCTACCTGGAATGTAACTGCCCAAATATCTTCATGGCTCAGTTTTTATCACCTGCAGGTCTGTTCAAATGTCTCCATCTCAGCCAGGTCTACCCTGACTACCCTATTTTAAATGACTACACACCACTCCCCTATGCTTTCTTTTCCTTCATAACATTTATCATCATAAGACATTTTATATATATAGATAGATAGATCTATATATAGATATATATATGTATAGATATAGATATATAAATGCATTTTTAATTAGCTGACCCTTCCCTCCAGAATGTAAATCTTATGAAGGCTCGGATATTTGTTCATTACTATAGCCTCTCTACCTAGAAGAGTACCTGCCACATGACAGGTATTCAATAAATATTTGTTGAATGAACGAAGGACTTCGTTTCTGTAACTGCCCCTACAGGGCTTTAATACAAGACCTACCTCTCTCCAAAATTGCATACTGACACAAAATCATGACCCATTCTGGTAAATACTCTGTAACCTGTGGTTAGCAAAATGTAGCGGACGTTTGGGAAAGCCGACTTCAGGAGGTTAGGGATGAATTTTAAAATTCTTCTAGGTTACATTTAATGAAATTTGTTAGTGTTTCGTTAAATCTTAAAATGTCTTCAGACAGTTTATTCTAAACTTTATGAGCTTACTAGTGTGAACCATATACTTTCCTTCCAAGACATTTTAAAATACCCACTCTCAAAACTCAAAACCTGCCAGCAGGGGTCACCAGCTCTTAACTTTTTAAAATTTTATTATTTTCCCCTTCTAGCCCTCATTTACAAATGGGGCCATTTTTTTGCTAATTAACCCTCATGTGGTGGTGAACTTTTGCTCATTTGGTTGTCTTTAAGAATGTCTCTAGGTCTTATATTTTTAATAGAGATGTAACAGCCAGAAATGTGTATACTTCATTTGCTTATTTATCTATTGATATATCTATATATCTATTGATATATCTTATAAAGATGATGTTTTTATTTTGTTGTTGCTGTTACTGCTTTTTGTGGGTGTTCTTTTATTTATGTTTTGTTTTATAGTTTTAGAACATTTTCTCATGCCTGACTCCTAGTTTGTGTGTTACCTTTTTTGACTGAGGTTGTTGACCTGAGATATGAAACAATAAGAATTTCTCTTCCTATATATTTCTTCTTTCTATAATCAGTTTTCAAGTGCTTGCCCTAAAACATTTACAATGGCATATGGATTGAAATACTATGTGGGCTACACATAGGAAACAATGAAATACTTTAAAGTTATTTTCTAAAATACTCTAATAATGCTATATCATAAATGAATGCTAAAGATTTTTGTTGTTTATTTCTCATGAAAACACTTCCAATCATAATTTCTTCTTACTCTAAATAAGTATTATTGAACAAAAGAATAATTTCCCTTTCTCCCCATTCTCATATTTCTTAAAATCTTTGTTCTTATTAAAAAAAACCCACAAAACCTTTCCCCACCACACCTTCAGTCAGGTAAGATATTAGTAGCATTATATAGATTAATTGCTGAGCCAAAAATATATTCAAACCTCTGGCAAAATTCCCCACTTATTAATTCCCCACTGTGGCATTTCCCATATGTCATGCTAATTCTGATCAAAATAACAGAAATTTATAGTAGAGTTAGTGAAATGATCCTAAGATTATATCAAGGTGCCCTGGCATCTGTTTTAGAATTTCTCTGAAACTTACATAAGCAACCTAGCTAATTATGATATGATCTTTAATCACAGCATAATTTTCCAGTTATTGTCACATGGTTTTGCAATAAAAATAAGCATTTATTTTGTAGTTACTTGTGCTTTTATAATTAATTTATCTTTATTTTTCAACAGATGTTGCTTTAATTTCAAATTGTTTCAAATTGCTTACAAAAAAATCCACACTCACATGCTCTACAACACTTGGTACAGGCGGTAGGTTCCTCTAGACTGAAACCAACTGGATTTCTAATCCATTTTATTTAACATCAAATTGGATAACTTTTTATCATAAAAGAACAATTAATTAAAATACTTATTTGGGTTTTTCTAACCAACCCATGAATAAATAAATTGCTTAAAAGTGCAAAAACGGGGGACTTCCCTGGTGGTGCAGTGGTTAAGAATCCACCTGCCAATTCAGGGGACACGGGTTCGAGCCCTGGTCCAGGAAGATCCCACATGACGCAGAACAACTAAGCCCGTGCACTACAACTACTAAGCCTGCGCTCTAGAGCCCGTGAGCCACAACTACGGAGCCCGAGTGCCACAACTACTGAAGCCCGCACGCCTAGAGCACATGCTCTGCAACAAGAGAAGCCACCGCAATGAGAAGCCCGCGCACTGCAACGAAGTGTAGCTCCCGCTGATGGCAGCTAGAGAAAGCCTGCGTGCAGCAACGAAGACCCAATGCAGCCAAAAATAAATAAATAAATTTATTCTTTAAAAAGTGCAAAAATGGAAGATTCTATTAAAATGTTTCTCTGATACTAATTATGATGCTGAAGTTTTAAGGTGAAAGAGTCTAAAGTAGTGACTTACCAAAATTAGAAGCATATTCTCCAATAAATCGCTTGGTAAGAAACCTTACTGTAAGGGCTGCAAAACAAAACAAGCTGGATTTGGGGTCTTATCTGTTTTAGGATACAAATAATTTAGTAATGTACATAAGCATCTAGCATCTCAGCTCAAAATTTACTAAGTATTAATGAAGACCTTAAAACTTTACCAAATTCTGGTCTAAGAATTTCCACTGTACAGCCATAAAAATTAGGAGGCTAGAAAGAAAGTGATCTCAGTGTGCTGCCCACTCAAATCACTGCGTAAGTAATTTACAAATGCAAAGACACGTAAGACAACTCACCTTTGTAACAGAGACAGATTTCTCATTAAATATGAGATGCAAGAACTATAACATCTCTATATTTTCTTTATAAAATTAATTGTGGCTCCATGGTGCTGCATGCTAATAGTGGCCAGGACGGTCTCAAGCATTTGCAATTGTTTAAGGAAATAGGGACTTCAAAATCCAGGAAACAGAGGAACGACCTCTAGTGTTGGTTTATCTTATTGCAGCTCCTGGGTCTGGCCCGTTGTTAAGATTCATTAGCCTACGGTGGTTCTATTGGTGGCATGCTTAGTACCATCATAATGTGACCAAATACAAAACAAAAGAAAACAAAAACATAGCTTCCAAGATCTGGTCTGGGCACCTCTTGCTCATTTCTGGGCATTTAAAAAGCCATGCCCCTCCAAAGTTTTTCTCACTTTGATAATGTGAAAAAATGGCATTTAAAAAATAATTCATAGGTCTCCACGCATCTCTCTCCACCCTTAGTCTCAGGGCAGCAGAATCTTTTCAAGGGCATTGTTTGGCCACTGGTAGGTGTGGAGGCAGGTGTGCTGGAGTGAGAAGTAGGTGGGATAGTGATGGGAGGGATTTCCTGTTAGTCCAATGAATTTCAAACATCAGTAGAACAAGATACAAATTAATACTGCAAACAGTTATATTCCACAACCTGTATATAAATTTTATATACAGGTAATTGCATTACTTGCTTATAAAGCGAAAACTCCTACTTAAAAATAATATATAGTTATATCAAGTTTATATACATATGTTATAATGTAATACATATCATGTCAATATATTTCTCACTCTTTATGTACTCTACACCATGCCACAGAAAACAACACCACTTACCAGATTTGCCCGTTCCATCACCACCCAAGACAGCAAGTTTCACATCATTCATCTTGCTTTTCTGCTCCTTCTTGGTCCGTCCTGATTTCTGGAGATATACTGACTTGAGCCAAGCATGTGTTTTCCAAAATCCTTTTTATTATTGCTGCTCTCACTTCCCTAAGGCCAACTCCACCCCATACTCCTACCATCCAATAATAACTTTAAAAATATTTTCCTAGAGTAGTTTTGAACATGTCTCATAAAAAAACAGTGAGCTTACTATTTAGACACAAAGGTTTACTAAGCCAATAGTTAAGAGTTTAACAGAAGTGTAGCTCATCTTCTACTTTCATGTACCTGGAATCTACCTTCTCCTAGAACCTAGAAAGATGATCTCTCTTCATTAAGAAAGTTTTTAGGGGATGGGTAAACATTCCTGTAAATTTCCTTTGAGTGGATCAGTTTTGCTTTTTCTATTAATACCTGAGACTACATCTTCTTGGGTTTCTCCTGTGAAAGACAAGGGAGAATAAGTTAATTCAATCATGAAAAGAAATGAAAGAAGGGAGAGGATGGCTCTCTTGGATGGATTAGCTCAGGGTTGACAGCAATGCACGTGAATATCCAGCCCATGTTTTTGTGTCATTTGAGGCTCTCAAGGAGAAATATGGGAACCCCAGAGTTTCACTTTTCCAATGTCTTCCTTAAAAAGTAACTTTTCTCTTTCTTTTTAAAAAAGTGTTATACCAATAGACAACAGTAAGATTTCTGGAAAAAAACCATAAAGTAATCAGCCTCATGTTGTTTAAATAGCACTAAACAGGAACATGTCATGTTTCCTTACATAGTACTTTTTTAAAAAGAAAAGAACATTTGGAAGGGATGTTCTGACATAATTCACTCCTGCTATGAAATAAAAAGGCAAATTTGATATGCACAATTATCACTCTTTTATACTTCTTTTCGTCAATTGTCCCTGCTACTCCAAGTCCCCAAATTATTTTCTTCCCTTTCTTTCTCCTCATTTGAAAGTTGAGAAAAGAGTACAACAAAAAAATAGAAGAATTCAACTTTTGTGGACTACATTTTAAGACCCAGGTAAAGAAGTTTCATTTCCAGGTTGGGTCTATCACAGAAATACATGCTTCTTAAAAATGCATTTATTTAACAAATATTGATTAATTGCCACTCTCTGTTAAAGCTATATTTGGTTTAATTAGATAGGTCAACAATTAAATAATGAATTATCTGACCTGATGGAGTCTACAGTCTACCAAGAGAAAAATGGAAACAGAATTACAACGAATATTATCATTGCTAAAATGGGGCTCTGATCAAGAGCTGGAGAAAGCAGATCAGTAGGTAGAAAGGTCTTCAAAAAGTAGGTAAAGTTTGAAACATGATCAGGACCTACAGAGAGAGGAAGGAAAAAGTGATTGGGGAAGGAAAAGAGGAAGGAAAAAGTGACTGGGGAGTTGTGTCTGTTCTAAAAGAAGAAACAGACTCTGTAAAGAAAAAAAAGGCAAGAGAGAGTATATCAGTTTGTGGGATCAACAAGGTAACATCTGAATAACTTAGAGTTTATCCTTTTATTACACATTATAAAAAAATTTTAAATAAGCTATGTTTTCTCTTTAATCCATGCCACTGTATTAAAGTAACAGAGTGGTTTTTTTTTTTAAGGAAGTTTAACAATTGATTTAGTACACTATGGAATTAAATGTTTTTCTTCTTTTTGGAGAAATCCTATTCTTATCTTCCTAAGAAACTTCTGATTGATGTCTTTAGGAAGTTTAGTATATCTACTGGTAGGAAGGAAGAACTTCATTTCATGACATGCATGACATTGAAAACAACATATGAAGGGTTGTCATCAAGACACCTTCATTCTTTCATCATAGCCTCTTCCTCCCTATGTCCATTGGTATCCCAAAGTAAATCTAGTTAAGAAAGCAGCCTGGGGCTAGAATAGAGTGAAGTTATAAACCTGAACAAAGAGAATATAGTTATGCACATACTTTTCTAAGAAACAGAGTGCCAATATATATATTCTTTTGACCTCATGTAAAGGGTGCTAAAACGTTAGTATTCTAATAGACACATTATTATACTACCTAGAATTTTCTCACATCTCCCTAAAGAAACATCCATTCACAACCAAAGCAAAATCATTTATTACTTTATTCATTTACTGAATGAACAAAAATTTATTGAATGTCTACCATGGGCTTGGCACTAATCTTCACTGCTAAAAACATATCAATAAACAAAGTATTCATAGATTCTGGTCATAGGAGATGGACATGTGACACTAAAAAAAAGCCCAACTAGTTATGTATCGGTATTCATGAATGTTATAGTTTTATCTGTTTAGTTTTGTTTCTCTGAGGTCAGATTAACCAGCCCTTCTCAGCTAATCTCATTTCCCTATAGTTTCTGTTAGAGTAGATGCATAATTTCCATCTAAAGCTTCAGATTCACAAGAGTGGAGTGATTCAAACAAATACCTAAGGAGAAAGAATATCTTTGTTCCATTACCCTGTTCCAGATCTTGAAAAGATGAAATACTTCCCAACTTATTTTCTGTGTCTATCATAAACCTAAACCAGACATAAATGGTATACACACACACACAGAGAACAAAGAAATAACCAATGTCATTTATGAATATAGAGCCCAGGTCCTAAGAATATGAGCAAATCAAATCCAGAAACGTATTTAAAGAGCCAAGCATCATGAGCTACAAGAACTTATTCAAAAAATGTCAAATTCGTTGAACATTAGGACACTTGGTGGTCTATTTTAATACATTGCCAAGATAAAGGAGAAAAACTATATGTCTCATATGCTCCCAAAAGCATTTCATGAAATTTAACAGCTACTTAAAAAAAAAAAAAACTTTTGTAATCTAAAAATAGGGGATTTCTTAACGTGATTAAGGTTAGAATTTTTAGAAATCCAAATATCAAAAAAATGTCTATAGATTTATTGCTCCTAATTTTCCTCCAAAAAGAGGATATTGTCTGTTACTTTTTAGCATGGAATTGGTAGTCCTATCCAACACAATGAGGAAATAGCACATATGAAAAAGAGGAGACAAAATGATTATTATCTACAAATGATAGTTTTCTATAGCTACATTATCTGCATTATTAGCATGCATTAAAACCATTCAGTAAGGTGGCCAGATAAGATACCATAACAAAAGCAATAATTCCAAACAGTAAATCTAGCAGCTAACACGTGTTTAACACAGTATTATAACAGGCAATTTTTAAAAATGATTTCCAGGTATACAACATTTAATCCTCTGAGAAACTTCATGAAGTAAGTATCATTAATAACTTCTAACATGATAGAAATACAGTCCTTTTCACAAAGAAAGAAGAGGGGGAAAAAGGATGCAAAGAAGAATAAAACTAAAAGGGAATGTATAACATTTATATGATAAATTCTCTAATCCTTTACTGAAGATTATAAAACAAGCCTTGAATATGTGGACAAACATGACTAGAAAGACTCAATGTTGTAATTACTGCCAAATTAATCTGCAAGCAAAATGTAATGACAATTAAAATCCCAACAAAGATTGTTTAATTGAATGTGGACAGCCTGTTTTGGAAAAGAAAATATGTAAGAATAATTGAGAAATTTTAAGGTAAAATAGTAAGAAAATACCTTTTATGAGCCAAATCATACCAAAAAATAATTAAATGCTACTTTATTAGAACTGGATTGATATGCTCATTAATAGAATAGCTATTTGAGTATAGAAATTAAGTACATAGAAATTAATTTTATTATAAAGTTTTTAATATGTGCTATCATTAAATTGCATTGATATTATCAGAAAAAGTCACTGAATGATAAGTTATATTTGTACCTCACATGCAGAAAAATGAATTATGAATATTAAAAACCTTAGCATGAAAAACTAGAAAAGGGTCAAATTGACATATATATGGGAATCTTCCAAATAATCTCGAGGAGGGTAAAGTCTTCCTAGGCAAAAAATGAATCCAAAGACAAAGGAAAAATACATATAGAAAAAAATAATCCAGTGACTTTTCATAATTGAACTTCAAGTGTCAGTTATGTTAGTCCCATGGGATTATTTACCAAAGTGAGTGCATATGTCGATTTATTAATAGCACAATAAGTATCTACATACAAATGGATCATTTTTAATCAGAATGGAGGTACTCATCTCACCTCTAATTATAATGCAAGTTACTGAGGCAATTAAAGTTCTAGCAGAAGCAAATGTTTTTAAGATGGAATTACTTCTGGATACTTTTATGTGCTAATATGGAAATTCATCATGGAAGAGTAGTGGATTTTTTTAAGAAGAAGAAAATGCTATTCTAATCTCACAAAGCACATGTTTTCAAACAGCTAACAGATTTAAACTGCATTGAAGTGTACGAACATTTGCACATTATATTGGGGTTAGGTAAGGAATCTAAAGGGAAAATTTTACAGAAACAACAACAACATTTGATTGCTAAGCTCTGTTTTTTTCTGTTCTCAAAGCACTTTTTGCAATTCATCATGGCACGAATAGCACAGGTAACATTCCCAGCCAGAGATCAGAAGCAATTTCTCTGCCATCACAAATCCTCCAAAACCTCTTCCAAAGAAATTATTCAAATCCAGACATTTACTCTAATAACCAAATGATGAAGATATTGCAATAGTGGCTACAATACAAAACTTCCATTAATATGAAAAGTAGTTACTATGAAGCAGAGTGCTTTCTTGTTTGCTAGTATTGTAATAAAATACTTTATACATTAAATTCAATTTACAGAAAAAGATAAAGTTTGATAACTTTTGTAGTAGAATTTGTAACTGGACATAATCCTCATCGTAATAAAATTCACCTTTATGAACTAGTATTGTTCTATGTTACAATAAACATTTATGTATTAATATATTTATAAAATATGATTTTTTTCTCTATGATAAGTGTGTGTGTGTGTAAATTGCAACTGAACAAGGTAAAGATGTTTATATCATCCCCAAGTAATTTAAAAACTCAGTTGACATCATTAATAGAATTGACCTATGACACTCATGCCTTTATTATTCTAAATCACTTTGACAACAAGCTTTGAAAGATAATCTTTCACTAGGGTATCAAATTCTAAAGAAATGTTTTATTCAATATGTAATGTTAGTAATTAACTAAATTACATGGGCTTTCTTGGTAAAAGAAAAATGATGAATACTTCACCAATTTTCAAGGGTTTTCAAAGCATATGTGAGACTAAATAATTGAATGGCTTTGCTAATTTTTCTCAGCATGTATACTTATAATTGCAATTATCTTTTGAAGGTAATGATTCAGTATTTGTTTTACTCTTTTAAATTATTCTTGAGGTGTTTATTGTTTCATAAGGTTTTAGTTTCCCGCTACGTTTATAATAGTTAAAACATGATAGCTAACAGTAATTACGACTCAGCTAGTCACCCTCTTTGTCTCCTCTACAAATTTATGTCATCTTTCCACAGACACGAGAAATCTTTGAAGCTACTTTAGTTCTCCTCAAAAGTCGTAAGTAGGCTAAAATTTTAGTTAGCTCTTTCTTAATCACTTGAAGTTGGCCAGTAGATACAAAAGCATGGTCTTCAAAAACAGTCTTCCTTCTGTAACACAGCTGCTGCAACAGGAAGCCTGATTGAGTGCACATTCTGCAGAAATAATGAGTTTAAAAAGCTGAGCAAGGCAGATGTGAGAAAAATGTCGCTCATATTTTCTCGACTCCTTTCATTACCCTTTAGAAATAAATATTCCAAAATTAAAATTAAATTTTCAGAATTAAGATTGCTGTGTTGCCATAACATCTTACGGAAAAACCCGAACAAACTTTTCGGCCAACCTAATATACGTATACGTGTGTGTATACACACACACGCATATCTATCTATCTATCTATCATCTATCTATATGAGACCCTATTGTCTCTGTTCCTCTAGAATACTCTGACTAATAAAACTTCCAAGAAGAAATTTTATTCTAATAGTATACTTTGAGTTGTAATTTGCTCAGGGTGACACAAGGAGTAAGTATTGAAGCCAGGTTGGCACAAAGCCTGCAGTCTTTCCAATATAACACCCTGCCACCCACCACAAATCTCCCCTTTCCCTGCTCCTTTGTTCTTATGTGAAGCAGACTCTTCCCTCTCCGATATTTTTTGCAAAATTCCGATCACCTATGCTTTAGCCTTAATGATGTTATTCTAACAGGTTTATGATACATGTTTACATTTGGCTTTTTTTTTTACCCATCTCCTTGGCTCTTTCTCAGAAGTTGAGCCGAGCCCATTAGAGTGCCCTCTCTGTATATTCATAAAGTCATGGTTAATTTTTTAGGAGTAAATGTAATTGAATTTTTTTCACGTTTGCTTTATATCAAGCATTTTCTTCTATGATTTCTACTACTCAAAGGTTCTGAAATGGCTTTCTTACATTTCTGCCAATGCTATATTACAAAGAAAGCTATGTCCTGCATTAGATTGCTTTTGCTGCAAACTAATCACCACCAACTTAACGAAAAAACAACACATACTTATTATTTCACAGTTTCTATAGGTCAGAAGTCCAGGCAACTGAATATTCTGATTCAGGGTCTCATCAGGCTGCAACCCACGTGTCAGCTGGGGCTGTGATCTTCTCTAAGCCCTACTGGTGAAAGAGCCATTTCCACTCTTCTTGTGGCTATAGGACTCTGGCTCCTCTTGTTTTTTTCTGGTTGTCATCCAGTGGCCTCTCTCAGCTTTTGGAGGCTACCTGCAGTTCCTTGCCACATGGTCTTGTCCATATGCCCATGAACAACGTGGCAGCTTACTTCTGCAAAGCCAGCGGTGGAGGGCCATCTCTCTAGGGCATGCTAGCAATACAAAGATAGATAGATAGATAGATAGACAGATTGATCTTGTGTGTGTGTAGCAGTGGATCATATATATATATATATATATATATATATATATATATATATATATATCTCGTAACGTAATTATTGGATGGATATTCCATCACTTTTGTTGTATTCTAGTGGTTAGAAGGGTAGAGGATTATACAAGGGTTTAAATCACTGGGGATCACCTTAGGGCATATGTGTCACATGCCCTAACACTTTATTTGATGCTACTCCTGAACAAAGCATACCTTTATCGCATTTTATTTACAGATGTAAGTATTAATGGTGACAAGATCACACTTCACATTAATAGATAAGCATGTAGGTACATAACTATTGTTTAATGTGGTAATCTGCGTCAGAGTGCTCTATATAATTCCATTGGCCAGTTATGTCTTGGAATTTTTATCCTAAGAAAATGAATTCATAAACCAGCATTTGAAAAATGAAGTATTTTTATTTGCATTATTTTATTAGCTAGGGTCAGAAAGCAAGCCACACTGGCTATGAGGTGCTCCAGACAGCGAGAAAAGCATGTGCTATCCTTCTTGTTCCTTCCATCTGGGTAAGTCATCCATTTTGAAAATAAAAGAGCAGAGTTGACTTCATTTCAAAAGTTCAAGAAATATGCATTAATTGCTATGTGGCAGATACCTTGCTAGGGCACAGAGAGTAAGAAAGGAAGATAAATAAAATCATCCTCTGGCCTTGAGGAAGATTTAATATTTGTATATCAATTATAAATTGAAGTAAACATAGGGTGCCATGGGTGCACAGATAAAAGAAACCTAGCTAAATTCTAAAGGGATAGTATAATAGGCTGAATAATAGCCCTCAAAGATATCAGGTCCTAATTAATTTCTGGAACCTGTAAATGTTAAGTTATATAAGAAAAGTTATCTGCAACTGTGATTAAGTTAAGAATCTTGAGATGCGGAGATTATCCTAGATTATCAGGGTGAGCCCTAAATGCAATCACAAGTATCTTTATAAGAAGGAGGCAGAGGGATATTTGACAGGAGAAGATAATGGGACCACAGAAGCAGAAATTGAAGTAATGCAGCCACAAGCCAAGGAAGGCTGGAAGACACCAAAAACTGGAAGAAGCAAGGAATGGACTCTCCCTTAGTGACTGAGGGAGCAGGACCCGGTGCACACCTTGATTCCAACCCAGTGAAACTGATTCTGGACTTCTGACCTAAGTAGCTGTAAGAGGATACATGTATGTGGTTTTATGCCACAACATTTGTAGTAATTGCTTACAGAAGCCATAGGAAACTAGTAGAGAAGGTATTATAGACAGAGAAAAGCTTGAGCACAGTCAGGAAAGGAGGAAGCAGATGAGAGATACTGGACACTGAAAAACCTCTGCATTACTTGAGAGCAAAGAATGAGTGAAAATGGTGGGAGCTGAGGCTCATTTAAAAGACAAGGAGAAATCAGAGTGGCCTTATACACCATACTAAAGACATTATCCTGTAGGCATAAAGAGTTATCAAGAATTTTTAAGTAGGAGAGAAATGCTTTATTATTTATTTATTATTATGTATTATTTATTATTATTATCTATTATTTATACTCTACTCTGTAAAGTAATATAAAATACGGTTTGGAGATAGTGCAATAAAGGAGGTAAAAGAAGCTGAAGAAGTAGAAGCAGGAACACCTCTTAAAAAGCTATCTTATATTTTCAAAGGTTCTGAGTTAGAGCAGCAATGAGATCAGAGGAAACTTGTTTTGAGAAATACGTAGCCAATAAAAATAAGAAAATCTGGAGAGGTAGTATGAGAAAGGCAGTAAACCTTAGATGAGTAGCAAATTCTGATTTAAATGATTAGGTTGAGAGTAGTGTCATTAACAGGTTTTTGTTGTTTAATTTCACTATGAGAAGCAGTTTGAAGGAACAGACGCTTTCATTTTTAGACATGTTAAGTTGAAGGTACCCTCGGGGCTGTGCAGTAGTGAGTTGGCTGTACAAGTCTAATGCTAGTGAGAGAAGACGCAGAGCTGGTAGAACATGCAGTTTGTCTTATCAATAAATTTTCAGTTCAGAGTTAAGATTTTTGGTTTTTTTCTGGACAGGGATTTCAAATTGATGTATGAAAGATTTTTTGAAAAAGCACCCACTTTGATCTCTGGAGAAGAGAGAAAGATGTTCACATAGACTTTTCTTTTCTACATTTGGTTTTTTAGATGGTTTCTTAGACCAAAGTGCCCAAGATATTTTGGAAATTCTAAAAAACATATTAAGTAAAATACTTCTGCTTATTTTAACAACCCCTTAAATAGGCATTATAGATCGTATTCTTCCCCGTTTATAGGCATGCATGCTGAGTCTCAGAGGAGATTTTAAGTATGCAACTCAGAGAAACACTCTTAGTAAGTAGAAGTTAGAATGTAAGCTACAGTTTCTTTGATACATAATCCCAGTGTTCTTTCTACTCCACCCTACTGTCTCTTGGCTTTAAGATATTTTTTCTCAAATCTAAATGATTCTTCTTAACATTTGTTGAAGCTGATTTTTTTATCAGCTTTTTAGTACTATGTAACAAAACAAAAATGTGACAGAAATCAATTTTACAAACAAATTATAGTCCTATAATATATAGCATAGCACTTACCATATAGCAGGTCTTACAACTGTCATTCATTCATTGTTGTCTGAAAATCTGAGTGTTCACAATCAAACCAAGGTTAATTGCTGAATTTGTATTTTAATAGATGAGATGTATATAGCCAAGTTATTATTCTAACTTCCGTTACGGAGAGATCCTTTGTTTCTGATAGACATTATCTATTTATCTAAGCAAATATTTGTGCTCTGTCACTCTTATAATTAAGTTCTTCCCAAAGGAACTCCAGCTGAGAACAGAAACCTTCCCATGAGAATCTGAAACAGAATTTCCTTTTGCAAATCTGTGTAATCTCGTGGTCCTTATTCTTAGACTTGTTTTCCTTATTCAATGATGACATTATTTAGCTATGTTCCATACAAGTTGCAAACAGAACTGTATTTTGTTATAGGAATCTTTGAAAATACAATCACAAAAAGTATATTTGATCAAGAAAGAACACTGACAGTTGCCTTCCTCAAGAAAATGGTTTTTACACGTTACCAGTGCCTTGTTTAGTTTTCTGCCCTATATGTACACATTTTTAAAAACCATTTCTACCACTAGCCTGGTTCCTAAGAGTTTGGATTTGTTCCCACTCTTTGCTGTCTACCTGATTTAAAATTGTCATAGTGACCATTTGGGGAATTTGAGTTGGGCAGTAGTTCTCCACTGGACTTTAGGCCTGGACAAGCCAGCTGCTTCTCAGGGACTCGTCTCTGTGGCTGGGATTCACATACCCACCTCCATCTCAACCAAGCATAGCCCTCATTCTGGGTTGCTCTATACCTTAGTGATCACTGATAACAAGTAAGCTTTAATATTTCAAGTCCTGCTGAATCTGAACAGAATTAATATACAGAAACAAAAGATGTTCAAAGATGTTCAGGACACCATTAATGGTAATAACCCCAGGGCTAATCAGTGGTAATGAAAATGAATGAGAAATTCTGAGAAATATTTGTGAAAATTTGTTTGCAGAAACAGAGTGGCTTAAAGATGATAAAATTTTTCCGGTCTGTAATACGGCGATACTAACTGCTTTATTAACAGGAGTGGGGAAATCAAGAAGAAAAGATCATTTAAATTCAAGACATATTCTATTTGAGAGTAAGCTGATTATTTCAATAGCTATTAAATTTATTAAGTAAGAAATATATTTCATAAGATCTCAGTGATATTACTCAGTTTTAGAAAAGGGAAAACAGGAGTGTCTGGATGTGAACATGAACTAGTTTTTTAGATAGTTCCTATGAAGAGATGTTTTATTTTTTAAAGATATATTTATTCTAAAACTTTCAGATATTTAACTATTCCACTTATAGTGCATATATACCTCTTATTTAGTATCCCTCAAAGTCTTTTCCCAACAGGTTAGGTTCTGGTAAAATAGTTTTCTCCAGAGGGCAGGACTTGTTAAGAAGAACAGAATGATCTGGCATATTTCAAAATGGTTCCTTGTCCTCTCCTCTTGCCAGAGGGCTATTTTTTTCCCTCGGGTACACACTGTAAGAATCTGATAGAGCTCCTGAGAGTAAAACTCACAAAAACATAGGGGCTTCCCTACAACTGGGTTCCCCTGGAGATTTTTACTGTCACACTTGTCTACACTGAGCCCCCAGCAATTCATTAGTTACAGTTCAGGTTTTTCTATCACGGCACTGGTTCCCACAGAGATTTCTGCTTGTGGGTTTCTGTTCTGGTAAGTTGTGATTCTCTGTATTTGCCTGTCTGTCTCTTTAATTTTGGTGCATTGGTTTGCACTGTGACCTCATTTTTCTGATGGATCTAAGAAAAGTTGTTGATATTTTAGTTTGTTCAGCCTGTTACTTGTTAGGAGTGAGTGGTGACTTCTAATCTTCTTATGTACATATGAGACCCCTATATTTCCTTTTAAGGGAAAAAACATTGGTAACAGAAATCTATATAGTATGCTGGTTGAAATGGACAGGGCAATTATTATTATACTATTTTACAGTTGCTAAGAAGATTCTGGGAGGGATTAAATAATTACCCCATGATTACACATCAAAAATCAGCAAATCTATGCTTTCAACAAGCTTTGGGATTAATATTACACTTTAGACTTTCTTAGAAAAGGGAAAGCACATTTATAGAATTTCCAACATTTCTTAAGTTGGAATACATATTTTTCAGATAGCTGCCATCTTGTAAGTCACCAGTCAAGAACTCAAATGCATTTAAGTATTAGGCAAGTAAAACAAATGTGTGAAATGACATGAAATGGACTGAGATAAAGCAAAGGAGGTTCTGCACATGATGGTGAACTGAGGAGTGAATGCCTACCCCCATTTAAAGGTGTTCAAGCACAAATTTAGGGGAAAAAAAACAAGCTAAAAATTCTCTGGCTGGGCTTGTGCCCCAAGTCACAGTTTTTAAAAAGCTCTGTAAGTAATCAAATTTTCTTTTCTTGATGAATTTTTAAATTTTTAAAACGATATGACATAATTAGATTATAAGTTTCATTTTGAATGCACCCAAACATAAGAAATCAAGATTTATGCCCTCAAACTACTCTATTGGTTCAAATCCAGGACTAAAATATCTCACAGAGAAAACCAAAAAAGAAAATGAATACATTACCAAAAATAAAGTTGAAGATAAATTATAAGACAAGCTAAAAATAAAACATATGGGAACCAAACAAACATACTTATCATGAAGGGAATCTGATTATGGGACTAATACCCTTTTAAAATATTTTGTAGGTAAAAATATAACATGAACTTTTGCAAACCCTACCTCATTTAAACCTCACAATAATGATATCAGTAATATAGTTCTTTTTCTTAATCCTTAAAATTACATGGTATTACTATCATCAGTTTTTACAGTCCAAGTGACTTTTTTTAGATTTATCTTCATCATACAAATGCCTATTATATTTCAGATCTTCCCTACAGAGTAATTCCCTTCTCCTGAAATTATATCCTTGTAAGTTCCTTTAGTAACAATCTATTGGAAGTAAGCTGTATGCTTATTTTGTCTGAAATTGTCTTTACTTATCTCTTGTTCTTGAGAGAAAATTTCTTTGAATATATTGGTTGGTAAGTATTTGGCCTCTGAAGTGATCATACCATTTTATTCTGCCTTTCATTGTTGCTATTGCTACTGTCAGACTTTGAAGGTAATCTCTATTTGCTCTCTGGCTTTTTTTCCTCTAGGATCTTTATCTTGCACTTGCTGTTCTTCAATTTTATGATAATGTGTTTATGTCTGTATTTTGTGTAACTTGTTTTGTTTGGGATTTCTGTGTTTTTATTCAATTATATAAAGTCCATAGCTAATATTTATTTAATTACAGCCTCTCAACTTTTTATTTTATTCTTCTGGAACTCAACTGGATATGTGTTAACATTCTCTTTAGATGTACTATGACATTTAACCTCTGTTTCATGTATTTCTCTTTTAATATTTGCAGACCATACAGTATTCTATGTAGCTCCTTCAGATCTATATTGCAGTTCACTAATTTTCTCTTCAGCTCCTATTTATCCAGTTCATTAAAATATATGTGATATTAAGAATGGATGATTTATGACATGTTAGTAAAGATACTACTTATAGGATTTAGGGAAAACAACAAAAAAAATCTGGGAAGAGTTACTATACCTAAGCCTGAAGGCATAAGAGAAGACAGCAGTCTTAAGAAGCTATAAAAAAAAGCTGCTTGGACAGCACAACCTAACAAGATTTCCGATCTTTGTAGAATGATATAGCCAAGCCAAAGCAACCCAGCAGAAAGCGATACTGGAGGACAGTACTTCAGCCTCATTCTTCTGCCACCTTCCAGTTTACTGTAATTTACTACAATGGGTCCCATTGGTGTAACCCAACCAAAAGCCAGAGGGCAAGAAAGCAAGCCAATACAATTCATTCATTCTAGTCAGTATCTCAAGGCACAGAACAAAGCAGAAGAAAATGGAGGAGCAAAGAGAAAACATCCAGCACAATGGGACATGTCATGATTACCTTAGTCTATGTAGTATTTTTGATTAAAGCTCTATATATGATCACTTTTTAAATTGTTCTTTTCGAAGGAACAAAAAAAGAAAAAGCAAGTGCTGCCATTGTATTGTATGACAGAATGTTCCTTCAGAAATGTTTTAGTCATTCAACACAGAGATCTGATATAGTCCTAAGTGTCACTCACCATTGAGGTCAAGAGGTTCATTAAAGTACTGGGGTAAAGTATATATTAGATTTATTCATTAAGGCAATCAGTTTTGGAATGAATGTGGCAAACTTTTCTTTTGCAGAAAGATAAAAGTCTAGTACTCACCTGTTTCATCTTTATTTTTTATTTATCCCTTCAGTTGCAATTATCATCATTGTTATCATCATCAAAACCTGTGTGTGTAACTGAATTTAAAGTTAAGGAAAGCATTTCAATATTTTTTCATGTAAGATAATCTAGAATAATGCCAGACAAAAAATTAGGATAGTTAATTTTATTCTCTGACTTAAATTCTAGTTTGTCACAATACACTAGTTTAAAAGTGTAATCCTTAAATATTCTCAGTGCAGATTCAAAAAACCTAAAATCTGGACTCATGAAATTAATTGCTCTTTCCTTCTCTTAATCATTTTTAACTCTGATCCAAATAAGCAATCTAAATATATCTGTGAAAAGATAATTATGCCAGTTAGATTTAGTTGATCTAAAGACTTAGAGCCCAGTAAATTACTCTTTATATATTGCTAATTCAAATGTTTTGTAATGTTTAGAGTTTAATTTATATTGAGTATTTTAAATTAATTTTTGTACGAATAGAGGACTAAAAGTCTACGGTTTTTAATAGGAGACTCTCTCTTTAATTCCCAATTCCAGCTTAGTAGGAGAGCCAAAGAACATGAGTAAATTCCAGCATCCATTGTTTCAAAGACCTATTATAAACATATCTAATACTTATTCACACCTTACCCTTTTTCCTGCCTGTTTCATATCAGTTCTCACACTTCCTCTTTTCTGCAAACCACTGACATTTTTTAAACACTCTGCTTTAGGCCTTGGCTCTGATATATGTAATTTCTGATCCAGTTTTTGCCTTCTGGCTCATAGTTTGTCTCGATCCAAAGCATGATCGTATTTGAGACAAATTCCCAACTAATTCACATATCAGATTTGGCCTTTGGCAAGTCTCATGAGTGCTTCTTAGTGTGGATTCTGTGAATACAGACCACCATGTTTAGAACCAAAATCTCTCCCAGCTTTAAGTCTAACAGATTCAGATTTTTAACATTATCAAGTCCTCTATTTTGTAGATCGACAAGACTTGGAAAACAAATAAAAACCGTTAACATCATTTCAAATCGGCAAGTTGCCTATTCTACAGAAAGTATCTGATCTGTGGGTGAAAATTTCCTGTTAAGTAGTTTACAGAAAATATGCTGATAAAGTTGACCTTTTCTACAGCAGGGCAATCTCAAGAGTATGCTGTGTTTCATAAAATGACCCTTGAGATAACAGAAGATCCAAAAAAAATGTGTAGAGGTTAAGAACATATATATGTGTGTGTGTGTGTGTATATATATATATATATGTGTATATATATATATGTATAACTGAATCACTTTGTTGTAGAGCAGTAATTAACACAACACTGTAATTCAACTATACTTCAATAAAAAATAAATTTAAAAAGGAATCAAAAGTAAAGAAAAATCCTATATATACTATATCCCTTGAAGTTTTTATCACATGACTATGAAATATAAGCTAGAAATCAATAAACTCTCTTCTACAAAAAAAAAAAAGTGTAGAGGTTAAAACATTAAACTGAATTCTCAGCATCCACCAGTTATAACTATACAAATTTGGAAAATTTTCTTAACCTTTTTTGTATCAGTTTTTTCATGTATAAAATGGGCATAATAAGAGTGATTCTGTCAAGGGGCTGATGGAGGAATAAGTTAATGCATAGAAGTAAGCACTCAACAAGTGCCACCTCATTATGATTTCACAGTTCCTTCTAAATTTAGGAGCCTTATGATTCCCCAAGCCTCTAGTTTCCTATGACAGGCTGAGAGATTTTCCTGTTCTTCTATTCTTCTAGCAAAGGGGAAAAACATATTGTATCAAAAGACACAATAACAAACAAACAGATATTTACTCTGAGTTCTGGATTGTGAGTGTTTCTATAGGATCTACTATTTAAAATGACAGAAGACATGGATGACACATCTACATGATCTGTCCCAGATGACAGTATAGTAAGTGCAACTTTTGCTGGCTTTGGGGGTAAAAGCCCTATAAACTTCTATGCAATACATTTACAACCTCAAGCCAAGATTATACCTGGAAAAATGATTTTCTCTTAAGTAGGGATCCAAACACTTTAGTGCATCTAAACTCCTGGAAAATTTGTTAAAACGCAGTTCCCAGGGCTACAACCCAACCTACTTAATAGTAATTTCTGCAGAGTCTGGCCTCAAGAAAATGAATTTTACCTCCGGGTTGGGACACACAATTTTAAGGGCACTAGCCTGCTGTGGCCCTCTTTGCATGGCAAAGCAATAAAGCTATTCTTTTCTACTTCATCCCCCCCCACAAAAATGCATTTTAACATGTACCCTAGGTAATCTTGAAGCAGATGGTAGGTGGCTCCAATGTAACTGGAAAACACTTCTCAGGGTGCTGTAACTAAAGTCCCAAGTAAATGAGATGCCTATGGAGACCTAATAAGAGTATTTATTCAATTAACCCATTTGTAAACAGAGACTGGTCCACCATTCACACATGCTTTCCAGTTCCCAAAGTAATGCCTGCCCAAGTAAATTCTATGGCCATTGCCCTAGAAGATGATGCATCTGGTTGGTGGAGTGGGATGTTCCTCAGTTGCATTTTATACAGTGAGCATGGGAAAGATGGAATGATGGGCCATTTTGCATATTTGGAGTGTCTGAGGAATTGAGAACTCATACTACTTAATGCAGTAAATCAAGGAGGAGAGTTTATATTAGATGATATACAAATAGACATAGGGCAGATCATGGAATAAGTTGTAGGTTAAAGTAATGATTTTGAATTGTATTTTGAGAACTAGGGGAAGTCTTTATAGATGATCACTTTTGCCTGTGTGTAGGGAATGGGTTTTAGGAGGCAAGAGTGGAAGCAGAAAGATTAGATAAAAGGTCAACCCAGCAGTCCAGGCAGGAAAGAACAATGGCTTGATTAAAATGAAGCAACAAAAATGGAGAGAAGAGTTTAGATTCAAGATGTATGAAGATAGAATAAACAAAAATTGGAAATAAATTGAAAATAATGAAAAACGTAAAGGAAGAAATCAACATTCTTCAAGAACTTTGGATTGGGGAAAATAGGATTTATGGTAACATTTACTGAGATTAAAAAACAAAAAAGAGTTGGCAGGATCTGGGAACAAATTGGAAGATGGGAAGAATCAAAAACTTCATTTTGAACCTTTTGAAATTTAGGATATTAGATCTGAGTCAGCTTCTCAGAGAAGATTCTGGATAAAGATGTATTTTTGTAATCATCAACATAAAAATGGAGGGTCGACATAGAAGGAAACATTTCTGCCAATCTATAGAAATTTAAATTGCCTGAGAAACAATTATTGTCATGTATCCAGTTCATGTATTATAGTTTCTTGTAAAACTGCATTTGAAAGGAGAATTTTCTCTCTAAGAATGCTTTTTTGCATTGAATCAGAAGCATCAACATAACCTGGGAGCATATTAGGAATATAGAATTGCAGGTCCCACTCCTGGCTTACTGAATCAGTATCTACATTTTAACAAAATTCCTAGGTGGTTCATATGCACATTAAAGTACAAGATGGTACCACTTTAGCTTATGGAATGGTGGGAAAAAGGGAAAAGAGTTAAGGAAAGGCAGTATACTGCTATACATGGGAATCTGGGGCCACTGACCTGGCCTCCAGTGCTTTGAAATTTCTTTTTTAAATTTCTTTATTTAATTTATTTATTTTTGGTTGCGTTGGGTCTTTGTTGCTGCGTGCGGGCTTTCTCTAGTTGCGGCGAGCGGGGGCTACTCTTCATTGCGGTGCTCAGGCTTCTCATTGCAGTGGCTTCTCTTGTTGCAGAGCATGGGCTCTAGGTGCACAGGCTTCAATAGTTGTGGCACGTGGGCTTCAGTAGTTGTGGTTCACGGGCTCTAGACCGCAGGCTTAGTAGTTGTGGTGCATGGGCTTAGTTGCTCTGCGGCATGTGGGATCTTCCAGGCCAGGGCTTGAACCCGTGTCCCCTGCATTGGCAGGTGGATTCTTAACCACTGTGCCACCAGGGAAGCCCTGAAATATCTCTTTACTATGCATTTGTGTGCTGCTACCACTGCTACGAGGATTATACAAAAGAATTCACCAACCTGTACAACAAGAACATTGTATAGTTTCCACTGAGGTCAAGAATAATATTTTATTCATCTGTGTATGCTCAGTACTTATCTTGGATATATATGTAACTGTCAGTATATAATATCTCCAGGGAAAAGTGGAATGAATGAAGGCAAGTTACCAAATTCAGAGCAATTTTCCCCCTAGAATCATAGAATGTGTAACTAAGGCAATCTCAGAGATCATTTAGCTCAGCCCATTTAGCTAACAGGCATTTTAAAGGAGGCTCTTTGCAGAATTTTCTCAGTTTATTATCTGATCTTATACATTTATATCACTTTAATTCCAGACCATTTGTTTTTCCTTAATTACTATTTTGAAATTTTATGTTTGATGAAGTCTGTATAAATCAATATGTTTCATGGCTGTTGTATCACTCTAAATTACTTTTATTATTGTTCTTTAATATTATAATGTAATTTTAACTTTACAATATTCGTGTCATTTTAATTAAAAATTCTTATTTTTAAACTAAAAGCTACACTTTAAGACTAAATGACCACTGTGTGTGTATATGAATAGTTAATATAACTACATCAAAATGAGTTACAGACTAATTAAATTAGTTTAAGAACATTTATAGATTTATAAAAGCTTTTACTCATAAATAAATACTGTAGTTATCCCCACAGGCCCAAATGTACCAGTCAAAAATTTAGCTTGGGTATTAAGATTGATAGCACACATCAAGAGGTTCTGAAAAGGTTTATTACTCATATAATGAGGCTTTCTGGGATAGCAGTGCAGGCTCCCAAGCAGATCCAAAATGGCTAAGGAGCAGGGAAATGAGTCGATCTTAGCTTTTACTGCGATTAGAATGGGGCTGGGTTGAGGGTGCCAGTGCACACGGCCAATGCTTGAAGTGTTCAAACTTCCTGCTGGCACCAAATGAGGAAGTACCTGGGCTGTTTTATCAGCTTGTGCGCATATGGGGTAGAGGGGGCAAGGGGAGTTGTGTGATGTGAAATCTATCAGCAGTCAAACATTAAAAATTCAGTCAGAGTCTTATTATAATAAGAAATAAACATTTTTATTTTAAATATTTAGCTGCATTGGTAAAACTTAAAGAAAGAATAATTTCTGAGACATCTTTAAAATATACATCATGTATTTCCCAATAATTAACTGCAATCAACAGTTACTAAGGGATTGCAAAAAAATTTCAATATGGAGATAAATATAATTTCTTTGATAACTCAAATTTTTCACCACTCTTTTTTTCCATGTTGCAATGTTTCGCAGAGTTCAAGACGTTTCCCACAGTTAGAAGGTTTATAATTTAAAACAAGAACATGCAAATATTTTATGTTGGTTTAAACAGTTTGATTTATATTTGATCACTTTAAATTACTTTAAATATTTTCCATCTTTTAAAAAAAACTTTATCCTTTTAACTAACCATCTTATTTACAGATATGATGGTTACAAATCCACACACAAAAAAGTATATTCTAAAATTCATAAGGTTTTATCATAATTTAAAAACATGTTACATGACTTGACTTTCTAATATTGACTCTTATCCTCCGAACTGAAGAAGCCCTTACTATATTAGCAGAAGGTTATCCTAAAACATCAGCATTTCTACCATAATGAGAGAACAGAGGCTGAAAAGTTCTGAGCCTACTCATGACTTAACTGTTTCTACTTTTAGAGCAGGACTGACCTTTCTCAAGCACAGGATTTGAAGGGACATTCATACTTTTGGGGACTTCAAAAAGTTAGGAACTTTCACCCCTGAGTTTAATATGATTGATGTCCATACATTTCAAATTTTAGAGCTTTGGTGAATGGCTATGATGAAAATCAATGTTATTTTGACAATTTGGTGGTAAAAAAAACTCTAAGGAATGGTCTTTTCTAAAAATATCACAAAATGTCTATTACGGGAATATGAGACTGGTTAAGCAAATGCTAGTTAACTAGAAATTATCATTTCTATTATATATTCATTTTGTGTATGTGTGTCCTCTTTTCCTCTGCTGAGATATAAAAATGTACATGAGAGAACAGTGATTTATATATGTAAACTGACATATGTTGAAAGAACATAATGAAGCTGGAATATGCATTTCTTCTTTTAAAAAAGAGCAAAAATATTTCTTTTGTTGAAATTTTAGTGCCCATCAAGCCCAGTTCAAAATTTACTTTGTCATTCATATTTACCCTGATCTACCCAGATATATTTAATCTCCCTTCTACTTAAAGATTTAAAGAACAACGACAAGAAACAACAAAGCTCATAGATACAGAGAACAGACTGGTGGTTTCCAGAGGCAGGGGATGGAGCGTGAGCAAATGAGTTAAGGGGGAGTTAAAGGGACAAACTTCCAGTTATAAATTAAAAGAAATCATGGGGATGTATTGTACTTTTGAAAGACAGTAAGGGAGTAGATTTTAAAAATCCTCACCACAAGAAAACAAATTTATGTATGGGGATGATATTATTAGACTTATTGTAGTGATCATTTCACAATATATACGAATATTGAATCATTATATTGTACACTTGAAACTAATATAATATTATACATCATTTATACCTCAAAAAAAGATTTAAGTGTTTATCCTTCATTTAGTCACATTCTGCCTTGACTATTGCTTTGAATTTATTTACCTCTACTGAAGCTTCTACTACAAAAAATCCAGTCTTACATTAATGTGATTCAAAAAAATATATATGTGTATATATGTGTATACATACACACACACACACACACACACATATATATATATATATATATATATATATATACAATCTTTGCAAGATTGAAAGATGGATGAGAAAGTAATCTTGAGGAGAAGCATGTGAATAGCATATGACTAGACCGCTGGGGCTGTGCACAGTATATAAGGATATTTGTGTCCCATTTGTGCTGACCAGAGAGCACCCGTGAAGAGGAGACTTTTAATAATTAAGTAAGATGACCCATCCTATGAAATTCTGTCAGGTGCCATTCTGTGTACTTATAAAGCACCCATGACAGCAGGAAGAAAGGCTATGCATGGCCTCAAATTCATAATATCCCTCACCAAGGCTCATCTTCCAACTACCACTATTAAGGATCCTGTTGACAACAGCAGAAACAAATTCCTAGTCTTTGATCTGGCATAATTCCCTGGGAGTACCAGACGTGGTGGCAGGTTGTTTCCACTATCTCCTTGCATCATCGAAGGAGTAATGATTTACCCTCAGATGAAGAGATTCGTATACCAGATTAATACACAGATTTGTTTTTCCAGTCTGAAACTTTTCTGTCAGCACCACCATTCATGCTTTATCCATCATTTTGACATTCCACACATCATCATGGGATTCAGTTCCTGGCAAAGGAATGGTGTTATAACCTACTGGAGGCTCAATACAAAATCATCCGGGATACATAAACTACACATTTAGGATGCTATCATTTAAGATGTGGTATATTCCTCCAAGGAGAGGCCACATATAGTGCCATCTACTCTAGGGCCCTCTACCCAGTAACAAAGGAACAGAAAAGAAAATGTCCCCTGTCACTGACAGCAAACAAACCACGTTCCCATATCTGTAAAGTTGATCAGTTGGTTGGGAGGTTTTAGTGCTTAAGAGAGAAATGTTTCCACTAGGGCACAGTCAAGGTCCTATTAAATTGGAAGCTGAAACAGGCCCTGACCATCTCAGGCTCCCCATGCAGATTCAGTCAGGCAAAATAACGGAGAATTGTATTGGCTGATGTGTGACTGATTCTAGATCCTCAGGGCAAACTGAGCCACTGTTACTCAATGAGGATAAGGAGAATATATTGAAAACCAGAAGTTATTACTGATGCACTGCCTAGTATTGCTTTTATGAGAATGCTAGTACATTGGAAATTTTTACACGCCAACTTGATAAAGACATAACCACCAAGGATTCAATCTATGTAAATATGCAGGTTTCGGTCACCTCATGGAAGAGGAATCTTATCTAGCTGAGATACTGATAAAAGGTAATCCTCAATCATAAGCTCTGAGTATAATTATTTTGCTATTACTCATTACAATCTTGATCAGTCAAAAAATGTTTTGATTCACAGTCTTTTTTTTCATATATTTTAGCGGCAGTAATATATTTTGCCATTGGAAGATTAGACATATAATTACTTAGATAGTCATCTAATTATTTGAGATTTTACCTTTGACTCTTAATCCATTTGAAATTTGATGCATAGCTTGAGGTATTTATATGTTTCTACCTTAAAAATTAATAACCTTACCAACTGAATGATTTTAAATTTATTTAATTATAATATATAATGAATGATTTCTCAGGTGGGTGAAGTATAATCTTTATTATTTACGAAATTATTTTGTATGAGGCAAAACAAATACATATTATTTCAACTGTTGGTGACAGAATTTCTTTTAGTATAGAACCTTCTTTGGGGAGGAGCATATGTTGGATAAATTAGTTAAATGATGTAGAAATTTTTCTGATTAAAAGTTAGAACTGGCGAACATTTTATCACAATCAGTACAAACCTTTCTCACTTCCTTTTTCCTTCCACTTGCACGTGTCCCGTGCAAATCTACCATTTCTCTTGTTCATTCTATTCCTTCATGTTGCTCATTAAAATGTTACATTTTATACCCAGTATTGTTCGCAATCTACAAGGTTTTTATCATTTAGATAAAAGCAATCTACTTCATGCACAGCTGGTTTCCGGTATGATCTAACAGTTTTAGTGGTATGTCTCAGACACCTAATGCCACACAGAGCATCGCTGAGCTTTTCCCATACGTAAATTATATTACTTGTAGATGAACTTGTATCTAGAAAGAGTTTCAGCTCATTTAATGAAACGTCTAACATCAAATTTCATTGAAAATGTGCCTGCAAACACTATTTTCCATTGCATATATATTCTTGATTTATTTTGTTTTTATTACATATTTCTAAAACATAACTTTGTATATGAATATTGATGTTTTAAACATTTATACCACATTTTATGTCTTTATTTTAGTGATTTCTTTTTATTTTTGATTGCAATGTACTACTTGAAATTTGTAATTAAAGAAGTTTAATTGAACTGTATTTTGTTTGCATGGTTATTTTATTGTTATTAATATATGTCATATCACTTAAAGTCCATGAATCTACATTTTTGAAAATTAGCCAATTGGCTTTAATTTCACATCCCTGCATCATTTTCAAGAGATCAAAATTTTGTTGTCTTGTTTTAGATCATGTTTAAGTTGGTTTTTTTGTTTTTTTGTTTTTTGCAGTACGCGAGCATCTCACTGTTGTGGCCTCTCCCATTGCGGAGCACAGGCTCCGGACGTGCAGGCTCAGCGGCAATGGCTCACGGGCCCAGCCGCTCCGTGGCATGTGGGATCTTCCCGGACCGGGGCGCGAACCCGTATCCCCTGCATCAACAGGAGGACTCTCAACCACTGCTCCACCAGGGAAGCCCATGTTTAAGTTTTAAATTGGAAATTTCAAGTTGAATGCCGTAACTAATTAAATGTTTCCATCCTTTTATATGTGAGTGTAATACTTTTCATTTTAATCTTATGAAGTGTTTTGGGAAAAAATACATAGGAAAAGAGGAGCAATAAAATCAAGTAATGGCTCTACTGAAAGTTTAACATGATTACCTCCATCTTTCATTTTAGAAATTGAGTTTTGGTGAAAAATAGTCATGTTTGCTACATACATTACTTTGTATTATCTTAGTCTAATAAAATATCAAGCAGAAGCATGGAGTGGATGGGAACTAGTAGGAGAGAAACATTTGGCAAGTAAAATGAAATGAAACCACTGAAAAAGCACTCATTCTTAATTAAGAACTGAGAACCTGACATTGCTGGGGGGAAAGAAAACATCTACAGAAAATTTTTTAAAATCGATCTTTATTGGAGTATAATTGCTTCACAATACTGTGTTAGTTTCTGTTGCACAACAAAGAGAATCAGCCATATGCATACATATGTCCCCATATCCCCTGCCTATTGAGCCTCCCTCCCATCCTCCCTATCCCACCCCTCTATGTCATCACAAAGCACCATGCCGATTTCCCTGTGCTATACTGCTGCTTCCCACCAGCCAACTATTTTACATTCCGTAGTGTATATACGTCGATGCTATTCTTATTTTGCCTCAGCTTCGCCCTCCCACCCCACGTCCTCAAGTCTATTCTCTCTGTGTATATCTTTATTCCTGCCCTGCAACTAGGTTCATCAGTACCATTTTTTTTTTAGATTCCATATATATGCATTAGCATATGGTATTTGTTTTTCTTTTTCTGACTTACTGAAATATGAAGTACTCTGTATGACAGACTCTAGGTCCATCCACCTCCCTACAAGTAACTCAATTTCGTTTCTTTATATGGATGAGTAATATTCCATTGTATATATGTGCCACATCTTTATCCATTCATCTGTCGATGGACACTTAGGTTGCTTCCATGTCCTGGCTATTGTAAATAGAGCTGCAATGAACATTGTGGTACACGACACTTTTTTTTTTTTTTTTTTTTTTAAAGGCAGAATCCCGGGCTCCACTCCAGGCCTTATGAATCTGAAGGGTTGGGCCTGGGGAACTGCTTTTTTTTTAGAAGATGTTGGGGGTAGGAGTTTATTTATTTATTTATTTTTGCTGTGTTGGGTCTTCGTTTCTGTGCGAGGGCTTTCTCTAGTTGTGGCAAGTGGGGGCCGCTCTTCATCGCAGTGCACGGGCCTCTCACTATCGCGGCCTCTCTTGTTGTGGAGCACAGGCTCCAGACGCGCAGGCTCAGTAGTTGTGGCTCACGGGCCTAGTTGCTCTGCGGCATGTGGGATCTTCCCAGACCAGGGCTCGAACCCATGTTCCCTGCATTAGCAGGCAGATTCTCAACCACTGTGCCACCAGGGAAGCCCCCATGACACTTTTTGAATTTTGGTTTTCTCAGAGTATATGCCCAGTAGTAGGATTGCTGGGTCATATGGTAGTTCTATTTTCAGTTTCTTAAGGAACTTCCATACTGTTTTCCATAGTGGTTGTATCAATTTACATTCCTACCAACAGTGCAGGAGGGTTCCATTTTCAACACACCCTTTCAAGCATTTATTGTTTCTAGATTTTTTGATAATGGCCATTCTGACTGGTGTGAGTTGATACCTCATTGTAGTTTTGATTTGCATTTCTCTAATAATTAGTGATGCTAAGCATCTTTTCATGTGCCTCTTGGCCATCTGTATGTCTTCCTTGGTGAAATGTCTATTTAGGTCTTCTGCCCATTTTTTTTTTTAACATCTTTATTGGGGTACAATTGCTTTACAATGGTGTGTTAGTTTCTGCTTTATAACAAAGTGAATCAGCTATACATATACATATATGCCCACATCTCCTTCCTCTTGCGTCTCCCTCCCATTTCCACCCATTTTTTACTGGATTGTTTTTTTGATATTGAGCTCCAGGAGCTGTTTGTATATTTTGGAGATTAATCCTTTGTCTGTTGTTTCATTTGCAAATATTTTCTCCCATTCTCAGGGTTGTCTTTTTGTCTTGATTATGATTTCCTTTGGTGTGCAAAAGCTTTTAAGTTTAATTAACTCCTATTTGTTTATTTTTGTTCTTATTTCCATTACTCTAGGAGGTGAGTCAAAAAAGATCTTACCGTGGTTTATGTCAAACAGTGTTTTTGGCTATGTTTTCCTCTAAGAGTTTTATAGTGTCTGGTCTTACATTTAAGTCTTTAATCCATTTGGAGTTTATTTTTGTATGGTGTTAGGTAGTGTTCTAATTTCATTCTTTTACATGTAGCTGTCCAGTTTTCCCAACACCACTTATTGAAGAGGCTGTCTTTTCTCCATTGTATGTTCTTACCTCCTTTTTCATAAATTAGGTGCCTATATGTGTGTAGGTTTATCTCAGGGCATTCTACCTTGTACCACTTACCTATATTTCTGTTTTTCTGCCAGTACCATACTGCCTTGATTACTGTAGCTTTGTGGTATAGTTTGAAGTCAGGGAGCCTGATTTCTCCAACTACGTTTTTCTTTCTCAAGATTGCTTTGGCAATTCAGGGTCTTTTGTCTTTCCACATGAATTGTAAAATTTTTTGTTCTAATTTTGTGAAGAATGCCATTGGTAGTTTGATAGGGATTGCATTGAATCTGTAGATTGCTTTGGGTAGTACAGTCATTTTCACAATGTTGATTCTTCCAATCCAAAAACATGGTATATTTCTCCATCTGTTTCTGTCATCTTTTATTTCTTTCATCAGCGTTTTATAGTTTTCTGAGTAGAAGTCTTTCGCCTCCTTAGGCAAGTTTATTCCTAGGTATTTTATTCTTTTTTTTCTTGCAATGGTAAATGTGAGTGTTTCCTTAATTTCTCTTTCTGATTTTTTGTTGTTGGTGTATAGGAATGCCAGAGATTTCTGTGCAATTTTGTATCCTGTAACCTTACCAAATCATTCATTAGTTCTAGTAGTTTTCTGGTGGCATCTTTAGGATTTTCTACGTATGTATCATGTCATTGGCTAACATTGACAGTTTTACTTCTTCTTTTCCAACTTTTATTCCTTTTATTTCTTTTTCTTCTCTGATTGCTGTGGCTAGGACTGCCAAAACTATGTTGAATAAGAGTGGTGAGAGTGGACATCCTTGTCTTTCCTGACCTTAGTGGAAATGCTTTCAGTTTTTCACCATTGATTATGATGCTTGTTGTGGGTTTGTCACATATGGCCTTTATTATGTTGAGGTAGGTTCCCTCTATGCCCATTTTCTGGAGAGTTTTTATCATAAATCATTGTTGAATTTTTTCAAAAGCTTTTTCTGAATTTATTGAGATTATCATATGGTTTTTATTCCTTAATTTGTTAATGTGGTGTATCACAGTGATTGATTTGCATATATTGAAGAATCCTTGCATCCCTGGGATAAATCCCACTTGGTCATGCCGTATGATCCTTTTAACGTGCTGTTAGATTCTGTTTGCTAGTATTTTGTTCAGGACTTTTGCATCTATGTTCATCAGTGATATTGGTGTACAATTTTCTTTTTTGGTGATAGCTTTTTCTGGTTTTGGTATCAGGGTTATGGTGGCATTGTAGAATGAATTTGTCCCTCTGTAATTTCTTAGAATAGTTTGAGAAGGATTGGTGTCAGATCTTCTCTAAATGTTTGATAGAATTCACCTGTGAAGCCATCTGGTCCTGGACTTCTGTTTGTTGGAAGATTTTTAATCACAGTTTCAATTTCAGTACTTGTGATTGGTCTGTTTATTTTTTCTATTTCTTCCTGGTTCAGTCTTGGAAAGTTATACCTTTCCAAGAATTTGTCCATTTCTTCGTGGTTGTCCATTTTATTGGCATATAGTTGTTTGCAATAGTCTCTTATAATACTTTGTATTTTTGCAGTGTCAGTTGTGATTTCTCCTTTTTGGTTTCTAATTTAATTTAATCTAATTAATCCTCTCCTTTTTCTTGATGAGTCTGGATAAGGATTTATCAATTTTGTTTGTCTTCTCAGAGCCAGCTTTTAGTTTTATTGATCTTTACTATTGTTTTTTTGTTTCTATTTCATTTATTTCTGCTCTGATATTTATGATTTCTTTCCTTCTACTGGCTTTGGGTTTTCTTTGTTCTTCTTTCTCTAGTTGTTTTAAGTGTAGGGTTAGATTGTTTATTTGAGATTTTTCTTCTTTCTTGAGGTGAGACTGTGTTGCTATGTACTTCCCTCTTAGAACAGCTTTTGCTGTGTCCCATAGGTTTTGGGTCGTCATGTTTTCATTGTCATTTGTTTCCATGTATTTTATTATTTCTTCTTCGATTTCTTCAGTGATCTCTTGGTTATTTAGTAGCACACTGTTTAGCCTCCATATATTTGTGGTTTTTACAGTTTTCTTCCTGTAATGGATTTCCAATCTCATAGCATTGTGGTCAGAAAAGATGCTTGATATGATTCAATTTTCTTAAATTTACTGAGGCTTGATTTGTGACCCAAGATGAGAATGATCCTGGAGAATGTTCCATGTGCCCTAGAGAAGAAAGTGTATTCTACCACTTTTGGGTGGAGTGTTCTATAAACATCAATTAGATCTATCTGGTCTATTGTGTCATTTAAAGCTTGTGTTTCCTTATTTATTTTCTTTTTTGGATGTTCTGTCCATTCGTGTAAGTGGGATGTTAAAGTCCCCTACTATGATTGTGTTACTGTTGATTTCTCCTTTCATGGTTGTTAGCATTTGCCTTATGTATTGAGGTGCTCCTATGTTGGGTGCATAACCATTTATAACTGTTATATCTTCTTCTTGGATTGATCCCTTGATCATTATGTAGTATCCTTCTTTGTCTCTTGGAATATTCTTTATTTTAAAGTCTATTTTCAACAAAGGAAACCATAAACAAGACAAAAAGACAACCCTCCGAATGGGAGAAAATATTTACAAATGAAGCAACTGACAAAGGATTAATCTCCAAAGAATACAAGCAACTCATGCAGCTCAATATCAAAAAAAACAAACAACCCAATCCAAAAATGGGCAGAAGACCTAAACAGACATTTGTCCAACGAAGATATACAGATTGCCAACAAACACATGAAAGAACGCTCAACATCATTAATCATTAGAGAAATGCAAATCAAAACTACAATGAAATATCATCTCACACCGGTCAGAATGGCCATCACCAAAACATCTACAAACAATAAATGCTGGAGAGGGCATGGAGAAAAGGGAACCCTCTTGCATTGTTGGTTGGAATGTAAATTGATACAGCCACTATGGAGAACATTATGGAGGTTCCTTAAAAAACTAAAAGTAGAACTACCATACTACCCAGAAATCCCACTACTGGGCATATACCCTAAGAAAACCATAATTCAAAGAGTCATGTACCAAAATGTTCATTGCAGCTCTATTTACAATAGCCAGGATATGGAAGCCACCTAAGTGTCCATCAACAGATGAATGGATAAAAAAGATGTGGCACATATATACAATGGAATATTACTCAGCCATAAAAAGGGACGAAACTGAGTTATTTGTAGTGAGGTGGATGGACCTAGAGACTGACATACTGAGTGAAGTAAGTCAGAAAGAGAAAAACAAATACAATATGCTAACACATATATATGGACTCCAAAAAAAAAAAAAAGAAAGAAAAAAGAAAAAACATGGTCAGAAGAACCTAGGGGCAAGATGGGAATAAGGAAGCAGACCTACTAGAGAATGGACTTGAGGATACAGGGAGGGGGAAGGGTAAGCTGGGACAAAGTAAGACAGTGGCATGGACATATATACACTACCAAACGTAAAATAGATAGCTAGTGGGAAGCAGCTGCATAGCACAGGGCACAGGGAGATCAGCTAGGTGTTTTGTGACCACTTAGAGGGGTGGGATAGGGAGGGTGGGAGGGAGGGAGATGCAAGGGGGAAGAGACATGGGGACATATGTATATGTATAACTGCTTCACTTTGTTATAAACCAGAAACTAACACACCATTGTAAAGCAATTATACTCCAATGAAGATGTTTAAAAAAAAAATTCCATGTGAAACATGCCAGAGATAAAAGGTCACATACTGTATGATTCCATTGCTATAAAATGTCTGGAATAGGTAAATCAATCCATAGAGACAGAAAGCAGATGAGTGGTTGCCAGGGGCTAGAGTTGGGGGAGAATGGAGAGCAACAGCTTAATGGGATTTTATTTGGAGGTGATGGAAATAGTTTAAAACTAGATAGAGGTGATGGTTGCAAAACATTGTGAATGTATTAAATGCCACTGAATTATTCACTTTATTTATTTATTGATTGATGTGGACCATTTTTAAAGTCTTTATTGGATTTGTTACACTATTGCTTCTGTTTTATGTTTGGGGTTTTTTGGCCCCGAGGCACATGGGAGCTTGGCTCCCCAACCAGGGATCGAACCCGAGCCCCCTGCAGTGGAAGGCAAAGTCTCGACCACTGGACCACCAGGAAGTCCCCAAATTATTCACTTTAAATGATTAATTTTACATTGTGAAAATTTCCTCTCAACAACAAGAGTTGGGGGACTGAAACAATGGTAAACTGAAGAGTACATGCTCCTTTCAAAAGAGGCAACTGCTGCTCATCTCTGCCAGGCTGCAAGAAGAAATGCAAGCTCAATGTTACCAGAGTTTTCAACTTTTCAGGATAAGCCAGAAATCTAAATTTGTATATAAACTCTCCCAAGTTTTATGCACTGATAACCAATTAAATTTTTTAAAATCTCAAAGAAAAAAAATAATAAAGTCTATTTTGTCTGTTATGAGAATTGCTACTCCAGTTTTCTTTTGATTTCCATTTGCATGGAATATCTTTTTCCATCCCCTCACTTTCAGTCTGTATGTGTCCCTAGGTCTGAAGTGGGTCTCTTGTAGACAGCATATATATGAGTCTTGTTTTTGTATCCATTCAGCCAGTCTGTGTCTTTTGGTTGGAGCATTTTATCCATTTACATTTAAGGTAGTTATCGATATGTATGTGCCAATTACCATTTTCTTAATTGTTTTGGCTTTGTTATTGTAGGTCTTTTCCTTCTCTTGTGTTTGCTACCTAGAGAAGTTCCTTTAGCATTTGGAAAGTAGCAAAAGTAAAGCATAAAGTAAAGCTGGTTTGGTAGTGCTGAATTCTCTTAGCTTTTGCTTGTCTGAAAAGCTTTTGACTTCTCCATCGAATCTGAATGAGATCCTTGCTGGGTAGAGTAATCTTGGTTGTAGGTTTTTCTCTTTCATCACTTTAAGTATATACTGCCACTCCCTTCTGGCCTGCAGAGTTTCTGCTGAAAAATCAGCTGATAACCTTATGGGTATTCCTTTGTATGTTACTGTTTTTGTTTTTCCCTTGCTGCTTTTAATATTTTTTCTTTGAATATAATTTTTGTTAGTTTGATTAATATGTGTCTTGGTGTGTTTCTCCTAGGGTTTATCCTGTATGGGACTCTCTGTGCTTTCTGGACTTGTGTGACTATTTCCTTTCCCAAGTTAGGGAAGTTTCCAACTATAGTCTCTTTTAATATTTTCTCAGACCGTTTCTTTTTCTCTTCTTCTTCTGGGACCCCTATAATTTGAATGTTGGTGTGTTTAGTGTTGTCCCAGAGATCTCTGAGATTGTCTTCAATTGTTTTCATTCTTTTCTCTTTATTCTGCTCCTCAGCAGTTATTTCCACCATTTTGTTTTCCAGCTCACCTATTCATTCTTCTGCCTCAGTTGTTCTGTTATTGATTCCTTCTGGTGTATTTTTCGTTTCAGTTATTGTGTTGTTCATCTCTGTTTGTTTGTTCTCTAGTTCTTCTAGATCTTCGTTAAACTTTTCTTGTATTTTCTCAATCTGTGCCACTATTCTATTTCTGAGATTCTGGATCAGCTTTACTATGACTATTGTGAATTCTTTTTCAGGTAGATTACCTATTTCCTCTTCATTTATTTGGTCTTGTTGGTTTTTACCTTGCTCCTTCATCTGTGACATATTTTTTTTTTTTTTTTTTTGCTATACGCGGGCCTCTCACTGTTGTGGCCTCTCCCGCTGCGGAGCACAGGCTCCGGACGCGCAGGCTCAGCGGCCATGGCTCACGGGCCCAGCCGCTCCGCGGCATGTGGGATACTCCTGGAGTGGGGCACGAACCCGTGTCCCCTGCATCGGCAGGCGGACTCTCAACCACTGCGCCACCAGGGAAGCCCATCTGTGACATATTTTTGCTATCTTTTTTTTTTTTTAATGAGTGGGATTGTGTTCCTGTCTTACTGGTTGTTTGCCCTGAGGCTTCCAACACTGGGGTTTGTAGGCTATCGGGTAGCGTTGGGTCTTGGTGCTGAGATGAGGAATTCTGTGAGACCTCACTCTGATGAATATTCCCATGAGTCTGAGTTTCTCTGTTAGTCCAGTGGTTCGGTCTCAAAGCTCCCACTGCAGGAGCTTCGGCTGGACCCCAGGCTCATGAACCAAGATCTCGCAAGCCGCCTGAGGCAGCATAAAAACAAAACAACAATAACAAAGTAAAAAATAATATGAGACTAGGAAACTAACAGATATGTTAGGAAGAATATAAAAGTAAAAATATAGATGAATCAACAACCAGAAAGTACATCAGTACCACAGTAGTAAAAAAAGAGGAGGTAAAAGAAAAAAGAAGGGGTGGGGGGAGGCCTTGGCTGTGGAGGGCGGGGCCTAAGCAGTGGCGAAGTTTGGGTGGGGCCAGTGCTCAGGACCCACAGGGCTGGAAAAGGCCCTGGGGGCTGTGGGGGGTGGGGCTTAGGCTCAAGGAACAGAAGGGGCCCAGGCATGTCCCCCACCCATAGTCTCAGAGGGCAGGGGACCTCACCTGGGAGCCCAGGAGCCTTGCTGGGCTCCAGTGGGTGGGGCAAACGAACTCCTCTCCTCTCCTGCTCCTCCTGTCTGGGAGGGCCCCTCCCACCTGCCTCTCCTGATCTCCCTGGCCTCCCTCCTATGCCCCCAAGAACCCACGTGGCCTGCAAGGGGCCTTGGAGGGCAGAGGACCAGCCTGGGAACTCAGCAGGTTCCCCGACCCGAGTGGGCCAAGTGATCACCCTCCGCTCTCTCCCGCTCTTCCCAGAGAGTTCCTCCTGCTTTCTCCAGATCTCCCTGGTCTCAGGGGAACCGATCCTGTCTGGCCTCCACTTCTCCTTCCCCCTCAATTCCCCTACATCCTATTGGTTCACTTTGGGGTTTCTCCCATCTCCTTGGAGGTCAGAGTCCCCCACCAGTGGCCGGCAGGTGCCCTAGTTGTAGGGAGATGCTAACTCCACGTCTTCCCACACTGCCATTTTGACTCCTCTTTCATACCCTTTTATAACAACAATCTACAGAAATTTTAAAACCTTGGTATATAAACACTAATATCTTTCACCTAAGTTTAAATAGGCATGTATTTTATGTGATTATCCTATCCTATTAATGCACACATATGACATGTTTGCCTATAATTTACAAAAAGTAACAGCTCCTTATAGGATCTACATCTCTTTGTATGTTCAGCATAAAATCACTTAAAATAAGTTTGTAAAGTTCTAAGATGTGTAAAAATGCCAGAACTATGTATAGCAATAGAAGAAATTAGATACTTACGAGTATTGGAAGCAATCAAAGAGTCTAGAGGACTAAAACCGAACTATAATGACAAAGATGGATCAAGAATATTGATGAGAGACAAGCACAATTAGAAATTAGTAAGAAAAGCAAACTGCCATAAGACTAATCAAGTTCTAGAAGTATCAGACGAGAAAGTTCAATAGGTTGTAATCAGCATGAAAGACATAGAATATATGTGTTACATTTGTGCACTATGAATTTAAAGATATTGGGGCAAAGTTTAGAAACATTAAAAATATGTGCAAAATGTAGCCAGGGTTGAAAGAATTCAATCAACCCACATTTTAAAACATTTGCTCTATTTTAAGAATTGCTTAAGAGAGACACATGAGAAGCAAAAAGTATAGAGAACATACACGAGAATAACAATTTAGAAAAAATTTTACATGAATAGATAGCAAGATTAAACCACACCCTGAAAATAACCCTTTTTGTGTCAAATACAAAGCTTACTAACATAGTTTAAAATCTGCTAAGAATGGCATAAATTTCCCAGTATATATCTAGTTATAATTTATGAAAACAGAAAATATGGGCTAACCAAAGCAAGCGTATGGTCAGTATGATCATAAAGCAAACTGTTATTTGATATGGATGACCACCTCTTTGACGTCTCCTTTGGGACAAAAAAGGAATTAATAAGTGTCATCATCTATACTGTCTTGTATAGGTTACATTTCTTTTTAAGTTATATTCATGCTTGGTGAATATTTTGCAAAATATTTTAAGTCAAGTAGCTGAACGTACAGTTGCCCTCTGGAGCAGTCTAACATTGACCTTATGAAGATCAATGGTGATTGTGCTATGCTATTTTTTCAATTTTCATTCAATTAAAAAAAAACAATTTCAAGAATTTAATATACAATGGTTTAAGTGGTTTATTTATTTTTTTAAGTGGTTTATTGTGTCAATATGAACAAGAAAGTTAAAAAAGGTAACATATACTGATTGAATTAATGTCAGGCACTATTTCTCCAGTGGTGATTATTCTAAATATTTGGGTTTATGTGTGATGCAACTGTAATATGTAGCAAAACAGAAGTAAAAGGACCATCCTAAAATTTTAAGATGTATAAAATGTTGTTTGAGAAAGAACGTATACACTCAAAAAAGACCGGAAAGTCCGTGGTCCAGGATCTGTAACTGTAGTGAATACACTGATAAGAGATATATGCAAGTGTGTGTGTTGTGTGTGTGTGTCTTGGAGAATTGCTAGAAAAAGCTTCCTCGAGTTGGTACTTTACATGAGTGGCTTTATTTATCAGAAGGAGAGAGTAAAATTGCAAAGTTTTCCTAAAAAAAATGAGGCAGCAAAAGTGAAGGTACTGGGCTATGAGGCAGCACGGTATGTCTGAGCACAGGTGATTTTGTGCTGTCGAAAAGGAAGGAAAAAAAGTAGTTGTTCAAAATGATGCTAGCAAGGCTTGTAAGACCCACTCATTTAAGTGTGGTGATGTATGCCATTTGAGGAATTTAGAATTTGGAAGGATTTGGAGAGGTACTGATCAGTGTTAAACATGGGAGTAATATGCTTATGTTTACTTTTTAGATCCACAATTCTGGCATGGATATAGATTTAGCACTTCTGTTTCCAGTCTAATCTAATATGGCAGATTAGAATTACCCAAACAACTTTCTCCACTGAGAAAACTACGCTATCAAATAAAATATACTAAGAATAATTATTTAAACATGTTGCTAACTTAATGAAAGCAGTAATTTTGAAAGGAACAAGGAAGAAATTGCAGAGATAAGCAAGTGCTTGTTCCAGATTAAGTCTTGAATGTAGTTGCTAAAAACTTGGGACCCTGAGTTGCCACCTAGACAATACCAAGGCACAGAGAACAGGATATAAAGATTTGACTTCTGCTTCTGTGTATGATGGAGTAGCTTGAATCTAACTAACCCTCATTTACTAACAATCGGAAGAGCTGGGGGGGAACAAACTATTTGATGGCACTGGAAAGCAACCAACACACTCAGGAACTGAGGGACTGTGATCGTTAAAACAAGGGAAATATACAAGGTAGCCTCCACATTGACCTGACTTTGTCCCTGAGGCCACTTTCTGGTTTGCTGCATCGTAGTGGCATAGAGCCAAACAGAAGGAAGTGGTCTTAAGAGGAAAGGCTGTGTTGGACCCTCACAAAGTGACTAGAGGTAGCTATAATGGAAGCCAGCTGGGCTGTCCACCAGCAGCATGTCAGAGGTTTTTGTTTTCTGCAGACCTTAACTGGACCTTGTGGCAGGTTGCCAAGAGGTCATTTCTGAAGGGCTTTCCACCGAGGGAAATATCCTCAACTGAAACGGTACTATTGGTAGACGTCAAGCGATGAAAGTAGAGTCCTGTAAGTGTCTTCCAGAGGACATATATCACCCTTTAAAAGAAAACTTTAAGAATATTCTAACAGTAAAGTGTCTCTGGGCTCCCCTGGTTGGCGCAGTGGTTGAGAGTCCGCCTGCCGATGCAGGGGACGCGGGATCGTGCCCCGGTCCGGGAAGATCCCACATGCCGCGGAGCGGCTGGGCCCGTGAGCCGCTGAGCCTGCGCGTCCGGAGCCTGTGCTCCGCAATGGGAGAGGCCACAATAGTGAGAGGCCCGCGTACGGCAAAAAAAAAAAAAAAAAAAAGTATCTCTAACAATCTGAAAATGTCTATGTGCGTGCGCACGCACATGCACACACACACACGTGGCAGCTTTAACCACCTACTAAGACTGGAGAATTTTAATATCTTGCAATCACAAGGCAATCGAGTAAGGCTTTTTCTGTCCCTTACTTTGCCACTCTCTCCCCAGTCCCTCTGACTCTGCTTGGACTCTGTCATATAAATGTCCCACTACCCTAAGACCTTCATGCTGAAGAGGTCACATATAAGCTCTGCAGGCAACTGCCCACTTGAATTTTTAGCCAACAACCAGCACCAATGGGCAGCCATGGAAGTGAGTTACCTTGGACATCCAGTCCAGTAAAAACTTCAAATGATTTCAGCCTCAGCTACCATCTGACTATGACCACTGAGATACTCCAAACAAAAACAGGGCAGACAAACCATTCCCAAATTCCTGACCTACAAAATCATGAGCAAAAGGAATTTGTTTTTTAATCACTTATTTGGGGGTAATTTTTTTATATGTCAGTAGTAATTACAATAAGAAAGCTGTGATTATTGGGATTATTCACCAAATATTCACTCCCCATTGATGGTGGACTTAGACTTATGATTTGCTTTGGCCAAAGAAAATCCTTGAAATGGCCTTGCACAGGGACCTTGCCCTCTTGCATTTATGATAGTTTGATGAGAAGAAACTTGTATCCCTCCACACTGGGACACATGAATAGCAGAGGTGAGCCCAATTGTCAACAGGGAGCTATGTCCAGGCAGACATACAGCTGGAAACACAGCTACCCATCTGAGCCAAAAATCAGAGAACTACCTCAACTGAGCTGCAGAGATGAAGTGTAAATCCTATTGTTGTGTGCCACTGAGATTTTCTAACTGTCATGCAGCTATTTCACAGTAATAGTTGACTGATAACTGAAGTTCACTCTGGGGAAAATATATGTGTATTATTTGGGGTGAAGGTGAAAATCAGAGCTGGGGAAACTATGGCTTAGTTAAAATAGTGAGTAACTGAACTTAGTATGACACAGCAGTGGTGATTAAGAGCATGGAATTTGGGAAGCTACAACTACCTTTTCCAGAGGTAGTTACCTCTTATAATTTCTTTTTGAAACAGAAGAGAAAAAATCAGTGGTTCCAAAAGGTGAGATAGCTCTGAATGAGGGGTGGGTTTCTAGGGCAAATATTACAGAGTGTACATGATCACAGGAAGTATTGTTACATATTTTAAATTTATCAGGTACAGATGTTTTAATTTATGGAAAGCAAAGTAAACCGAGGACTATAGCCAAGTGACCTCATCTACATGTCACAAGGCATTTCTAGCCATCTCATTTTCCCACTGGAAAAGTCTTGTCATGTTTGTAGCTCGCAGACATGGACCATGATCTTTTTCAGATCCTCTAACCTTCCTTCTTATCTTAATCAGGTCACCAAGACAAGAAACATCCTCTGCTTTCTCTTCGGGATGTAAACTGCCTAGCTATACTGTCTAACAAGTAACAAGTAATTGGACATGTTTGTGTTATAATTATCCAGCACTGCAGTTTTAAAATTTACCATTAAACAGTCATAACTTTATTGTCTTTGCTTTCATTGACAAACAATAATTTTGTTCTTTGAAAGGGTGATTTGGCTTTAAGAATAGTTCTGAGAGAACAAATCAAATTTTTTCCTTCTTAAACAGGTCTCAGGATTTTCCTACATTAGGAAATATCAAACCTTTTCTTCAATATGTATGATGGTCTGGATGACCCATTTGTAAATATGTTCAACTATAAAAATGCTTTCATTTGTAGGAGCTCATGGAGAACTGTCCTCTGATTAATCAAAATTCACTTGTACCATCACTGAGTATGCTGATTGTTGTGCTTTGATTTTGCATTTCAGTTTTCATAGTAATGGTATATATATATATTTATATTTCTATAATATATATATAAAACTTAGGGCTTTTTACTCTAACAGGGAATATAAAATAATTGATTTGATTTTGTTAAAATAAGTAGACTTTGCCTAATATGACTTACTCCAGTCCAAAATTTCCTATTACCCAACTCCATTTAAACTCATTTTGGGTCTAATTATCAGAAAAATGCAAATGGAAGAAATCTAGTGCAAATTTGGTCTTATTATCTAGTTGCCTTAAATTATATTTGAATCAATATGGGAAAATCACAGAAGAGAGATGGCCCTATGATGACCAATAAAGATAGTTTCAGTATGTGTTAATATTTATTATTGTGAAAACTTGTGATCATTTAATTAGGTTGCCTTATCTTTTCCCTTAAATTCTTAAAAAAAAATATTAATTCAGCCAAATAAGCACTTCAGAATTTTAAAAGTCTATTGATTTTTTTTTCTTCTAAAATCTCCTCAATAAGATTTGTCCCTAGAGAATTCTATAAAAGGGCAAAAGATGTCCTTGCCGCCTTGGCTCTTTCAGACAGTTGGCAGTTTAACGACTCACTGTACTTATAAATGTTCCTGATTAAGCTCTTTTAGTTTTATTCTGTAATTTAGTTTATATCATTACATTTTACACAGAATTTCTCATTTCGCCTACTGGATTCACATATCATTAAATGTCCACTTATGCAGTTGATAGTCTCTTGTAAACATCAAGTATGTTTTCTCTACTTGGCCTTTGGTAATCTTCTATAACAGACCTTTTCTTTCAAATGGGCAGAAATGACTTTTTGCATGTAAGTTATCTATAACACAGTCTGTAAAATCATTTACCTTAAAATCAAACTTCAACTGCATATACAATGATATTGAGAAACAGGACTAAAAGATGATGCTAGAAATTAATTCTGTCCCCTAGGTTTAGTTTTATCCAGATCTTGGAAAAGATGTAACATTGAAGCAGCTGTTTGCTTACTAAGGTATTAAAGTTTCCCACAGCAGAGTTTGATACTTCAGATCAAAAGATGTATAACTGAGTGTTAAAATATAATTTGACACTGAAGCAGAAGTGATATTAGATACGAAATTCCATCATAAGCTTCCACACCAAAATATAATCTTCCAAAAGATAACTGGGTCTAGGATTCTTGAACCCTCGCACCTACTTTGAGAATATAAAATAGTCAAATGGAAACATCACAAAGAAATTTTCTTGATGAGGGCTTTTGCCTCACTGTGAGCGTTCCCCCTTGTCAAAGGGGAGGCATGACATCCCCTCTCTATTTCAAGCCATAGAAGGAGGACTCTATGGAGGCCTCAGTTAGAAGTCTATTCCCTGAGGTTTGTAGGCATAGGTGAATGGGGCCTGACTAATGTCTGAGAAAGCCAAAGCTGCCTTTGAACTAGGGCATGACTCCTGCCTGGAAAATCTAGAGACCAAGGAAAAAGCTGATGGACTATTTTGGGGGCAGATTTAAGGAATATTATTGCCATGAAATAGATCTACACTCAGTTTTCAGGCATGAGTTGCACAAATATTTCCCAGGGATAAGAGTCTCACATAACCAGGGAGCAGAAAGAAGGTGGAGGTATAATTCCTGATATCCTGGGAGTCACACAGTCATACACAACAGGGAACTTCAAGGGAGAAAGACAGCAAAAATCCCCCAAAGAGCCCTGCAGAGAGTTAGCTTAAACCAGCTGCCAGGACTGGGAAGCAGGAAAGTATCCACAAATAGAGATTATCCAATCACCTCCCCTCCCCTCCCTTCCTCTTCTTTTGAATATGGAAGAAGCCAAACTTTAAGTGAGCTGTGGAAAATCTGGAATAGCACTGAGGCAAGAAGGACAAATCCCAAATCAAGTTTGATGTTTTTATTTTCATACTACTATGTTAAGATAGCATTTGCAAATTAAAATGTCTTGAAAGACTTACCTATAAGCAAGTGGTAAAAAAAAAAAAAACCAAACCAAGGGACCCCCCACCCCAACCCCCGCAAAACTTTCATACGGGCCAAGGAGTATTTACCCCAACTGAATACTGTTAAAGGGATGATGGCAGGCAAAAAAATAGGGATGTTATTATGTCATGAGTTCTGCTTACTCAGCATGATTGTGACCTAATTTTTGAAGGATTAAAGGAAAGTACTTTGTATGATTGAAAATATAACACATTTATTAAAAATAATGACATTGTATGTTTCTAAAATATGATACCAAAATACTAATTATATTAGAAGGTTCCTAATATTATATTAGTTAAAACTTATTTTAATAAATGTCAAGACTTGGACTTAACTGGAGTTTCAATCCAGAATAAATAATATTAATTTGTTGTTCCTAAATATTTTTTCAAGTATTAATTATAAGCATTTGAAAATGAAGAATAGGTCTTACATGTTTGTACTTCCCCCATTTAGGCCAAGCATGACACTCGACAAAATATATCATCCTTAAATGTTTGGTGACTGATTCACTTGGGGGTTTTGAATAATTCAACTTAATAAAATTAATAAAAAACTAATAAAAATTATATTCAAATTAATAAAAGCTTACATTTCTAGCCTGTCTATGTGCTATGAAGGAGGTTATTATTATCTCCAATATCAAGAGAGAAAAACCAAGGCTCAGAAAGTTTGTTAGTTCCCCCAAATCACAGTAGCAGCAAAGCTAGAAGTGGAAATTGGTCTTACCGACTCCATAGGCTACACTTTTTCCACTACATTGTATCACACGGTGAGCCAAATAAATCAGTAACAAACCTACATATTTTCTAAATATAATTAATTAAAATCAAGTTATCAATATATTACTGAACTAGGTCACTTTACAAACTCCTTGATAAAAAACAAAACAAAAACACAAATCTCTCAGAGCATACCAATTTGGTTGTTTGAAACAACAAAAACAAAAATAAGTTCTGCCTTGCTTAGTTTGTTAGAAAACCAGGAAAATTCTGGAACAGATTTATCTTGAAATATTTACAAAAGATTGCAAGCATCCATTCACTCACATTTGCATTCATTGATTCATCAGGTATTTGTTGGCCAACTATGCACTGCTCTAGACTCAGGAGATTAATCTTAGGAGACAAGACAATGTCTCTATTTTATGCAACTTACATTTATATGGGAGAAGCAGGACAATAATCAAAAACAAACAAATAAGTTTTAAGTGATATTCAGCTTATTACTAAAAGCCTTCCATGTAATGAGAATTTTCTAAAATAAAAAATAATTTTTAAATCTGCTTTGAAGCAGTTATTTATATAAAGATTGAAACAAAAGTGCTCATGCATTGGCTAAATACATTTCATCCTGACTGAGAGGCAAGTACTGAAAAACGTAGTATCTTCATATTATTCATAGATATAAAAATACCCTTTAATATCTTTAGAGGCAATATCTTAAAACACCACAAGAGGGTAACATTACTCTTTAAAAACAAATCTTTGGCTCAGAGCATAAACATTCTTCAGTTTCCTAAAGCAAAAGCTAAAGGGTTCTTGTTTTAAATTTTGTTTGTTTTTAGTGTTTTGAAAGCAAATATGAGATTCCAAGAATATATAACTGTTGAAATCACATTAAAGAGTGATTTTCCAAATTAATATGTTAAAATCTATGAGCTAGTTTAAAATAGCAGTGTGAATAAATGAATCAACTAGAGCTTTGGCCAATATTGACATTTCACCCTTAAAATTCTTGACCTAAAATTACTATGGCTCGTCTCTCATGTTTACACTCAACATTTTGTGTGTGTGTGTGTGTGGAGTTTTAGCATTTGGACTTCCCTGTCTCTCTTTGATAACAAATTGCAGAATGGTTATATATCAAAATACAGTAAGAAAATATCTTGATATCTTTTGGAAACTAATCCCTTACTGGTCACATCATTTGGAAATATTTTTTCCCATTCTGTGGGTTGTCTTTTCATTTTGTTTATGGTTTCCTTTGCTGTGTGAAAGCTTTTGAGTTTAATTGGGTCCTATTTGTTTATTTTTGTTTTTATTTCCATTACTCTGGGAGATGGATCGAAAAAGATATTGCTGAGATTTATGTCAGAGAGTGTTCTGCCCATGTTTTCCTCTAAGAGTTTTATAGTGTCCTTTCTCACATTTAGGTCTTTAATCCATTTTGCGTTTATTTTGGTGTATGGTGTTAAAGAATGTTCTAATTTTATTTTTTTTACATGTAGCTGTCCAGTTTTCATCAAAACAAACAACCCAATCAAAAAATGGGTAGAAGACCTAAATAGACATTTCTCCAAGGAAGACATGCAGATGGCCAAGAGGTACATGAAGAGATGTTCAACAATGCTAATTATTAGAGAAATGCAAATCAAAACTACAATGAGATATCACCTCACACCAGTCAGAATTGCTACCATCAAAAAGTCTACAAACAATAAATGCTGGTGAGGAAGTGGAGAGAAGGGAACCCTCCTACGCTGTTGGTAAGAATGTATCAATAAATTGGTACCGCCACTATGGAGAAGAGTATGGAGGTTCCTTAAGAAACTAAAAATAGAGCTACCATATGATCCTGCAATCCCAATCCTGGGCATATACCTGGAGAAGAACATGGTCCAAAAGGATACATGCACCCCAATGTTCATTGCAGTGCTGTTTTCAAGAGCCAAGACATGGAAGTAACCTAAATGTCCATCGACAGAAGAATGGATAAAGAAGATGTGGTACGTATATACAATGGACTATTACTCAGCCATTAAAAAGAATGAAATAATGCCATTTGCAGCAATATGGATGGACCTAGAGATTGTCATACTGAGTGAAGTGAGTCAAACAAAGAGAAATATCATATGATATTGCTTATATGAGGAATCTAAAAAAACGATACAAATGAACTTATTTACAAAACAGACTCACAGACTTAGAGAATGAACTTATGGCTACTGGGGGGGAAGGGTGGGTGGGGAGGGACAGTTAGGGAGTTTGGGATTGACACGTACACACTGCTATATTTAAAATGGATAACTAACAAGGACCTACTGTATAGCCCAGGGAACTCTGTTCCATATTCTGTAACAACCTACTTCGGAAAAGAATTTGAAAAAGAATAGGTACATGTATATGTATAACTGAATCACTTTGTTGTACACCTAAAACTAACACAACATTTTTTTTAACACAACATTGTTAACCAACTGTACTCCAATATAAAATAAAAAGAAAAAAAAAGAATAAGTGATTGCTTATTTATATACTTAACACCATTTTGAGAAAAGATATGAAGTTATAAAAAATGTATTTTGTAAAGATTATTTTAAAAGATAGTTTTATTATATGAAATGGTAAAATACATAAAAGCAAAATAAAATTGAAATCATGAAAAAATCTTGATATCAAAGAGACTGCATTGATGATCTCTAATTATATTAAAGAAATGACTTGTTTCAGGCTTACATTTATAAGTGTCAAATGCTAAGAATTTGAACTAGTGAAACATCCTAAAGTAATCATGTGCATCTTCCCTATACATCATATTTTTTATTTTTCCCAGTTACCAGATTGTCTTGATGTTAACTCTACATCCTAATACCCTTCACATCCTCTGAATCATACGAGAATCCCCTTCCAGTGTGTTCTTAGGTCAAGATCTGACAAGGAGAGACTCTCACTTGAGATTTGAAAAGCATAAGAAAAAGAAAAGCCTTTAATTTCTGATGGCAGCTGCAAGCAGGGATATAGGCAAGAAGTAGATAGGAGGTTTGCAGAGACTTCCAAAATGATATCCTGTAAAACCATCCATCTCAGTGCTATAAGCACCTGGAATAGGCAGGATTTTCTGATATCATTCAAGTTGATAACATCTAAGTGAGCTTCTGCAAATAACCCATTTGAGGCAGCTGAGATCATTCACTGCATTGTCATTTTTCTAACCTCTAGTGGCATTTTTTCTAAACTTTACTTCCCAGTCCATTTCAATGGATGTGTAAATCTCCAATTCCTTTTATTAAAACAAATATCTCTTGGAATACATAGAGTGGCATCTGCTTTCCTGACTTAACCTACCTAGGCTAATACACTCCCATAAATTCCAAAGAAATAAAATGAGAATACAGCATGTGAAACTGTACATAAGGTGACACTCTCTGAAGTATAGTTATAATAATCACAACAAACCCTCCCATTTATTTATTTTATTTTATTATTTTACTGTCTAGAACAAGAGTATAATTGCACCTCTTCACAGACTTTGATAACAGGTAAGGAAACTAATACACTTAGATTTGCATCATGCAGCCTCCATGTAAAATATATCTTTCTAGAAATTATTTTTAAATTTTAATTTTATTGGCATATAGTTGATTTACAATGTTGTGTTAGCTTGAGCTGTACAGCAAAGTTATACATATACATATATTCATTTTTTTTAAGATTCTTTTTTCTTTTAGGTTATCATAGAATACTGAGTTCCCTGTGCTATACAGTATATCTTTTTGGTTATCTACCTTATATATAGTAGTGTGTGTATGTTCATCCTAAGCTCCTGATTTATCCCTCACCCCCACGTTTCCACTTTGGCAAACATAAGTTTGTTCTTGATATCTGTAAGACTGTTTCTGTTTTGTAAATAAGTTCATTTGTATCATTTTTCAATTAGATTCCACATATGAGTGATATCACATGACATTTGTCTTTCTCTGTATGACTTACTTCACTTAGTATGATAATCTCTAGGTCCATCCACGTTGCTGCAAATGGCATTATTTCATTCTTTTTTATGGCTGAGTAATATTCCATTGTGTGTGTGTGTGTGTGTGTGTGTGTGTGTGTGTGTGTGTGTATATGACATCTTCTTTATCCATTCTTCTGTCAATGGACATTTTGGTTGCTTACAACGTCATGGCTACTGTAAATAGTGCTGTAATGAACACTGGAGTTCAGGTATCTTTTTGGATTACGGTTTTCTCAGGGTATATGCCCAGGAGTGGGATTGCAGGATCATATGGTAGTTCTATTTTTAGTTTTTTAAGGAACTTCCATAGTGGTTGGGCCAATTTACATTCCCACCAACAGTGCAAGAGAGTTCCCTTTTCTCCACACCCTCTCCAGCATTTATTGCTGGTGGACTTTTTGATGATGGCCATTCTGACCACTGTGAGGTGATAGCTCATTGTAGTATTGATTTGCATTTCTCTGATAATTAGTGATGCTCAGCATCTTTTCATGTGCTTTTTGGCCAACACTATGTCTTCTTTGAAGAAATGTCTATTTAGATCTTCTGCCGATTTTTGGATTGGGTTGTTTGCTTTTTTGACATAGAGCTGCATGGGCTGTTTGTATATTTTGGAGATTAACCCTTTGTCACTTGCTTCATTTGCAAATGTTTTCTCCCATTCTGTAGGTTGTTTTTTAGTTTTGTTTATGGTTTCCTTTGCTCTGCAGAAGCTTGTAAATTTAACTAGGTCCCATTTGGTTTTGTTTTTATTTTCATTACTCTAGGAGGTGGATCAAAAAAGATATTGCTGCAATTTATGTCAAAGAGTGTTCTGCCAATGTTTTCCTCTAGGAGTTTTAGAGTGTCCAGCCTTACATTTAGGTCTTTAATTCATTTTGAGTTTATTTTTGTGTACAGTGTTAGGGAGTATTCTAATTTCATTCTTTTACATGTAGCTGTCCAGTTTTGCCAGCACCACTTATTGAAGAGGCTGTCTTTTCTCCATTATATATCCTTGCCTCCTTTGTCATAGATTAATTGGCCATAGTTGCATGGGTTTATTTCTGGGCTTTCTATCCTGTTCCATTGATCTATATTTCTGTTTTTTTGCCAGTACCATACTGTTTTGATTACTGTAGCTTTGTAGTACAGCAAACACTCCCATTGAGAAATAAGAAAGGGAGGCACATAGCCATCATTGATCCATAGCAATTGTCTATTCATGCTAGCAAATTTTACAAGAGAGCTTATCTGGAAGATAAGCAATGTTCCTTAGTTAGAATACTGTTGTCTTGTTCCCTAGGAGTAGCTCTCCAATCTTTGTGTTTTTTTTATTTTTCGGTACACAGGCCTCTCACTGTTGTGGCCTCTCCCGTCGCGGAGCACAGGCTCCGGACGCGCAGGCTCAGCAGCCATGGCTCACGGGCCCAGCCGCTCCACGGCATGTGGGATCTTCCCAGACCGGGGCACAAACCCGTGTCCCCTGCATCAGCAGGCGGACTCTCAACCACTGCGCCACCAGGGAAGCCCTGTGCTTTTGATTTCACTTTCTGGGTGTTCCTTTCTTTGTACTCCTCATCCACATCTTCAGAGCAATGCTTCTTGCCAGTAGAAATTTAGGAAATCTAAGGTCATTATGTATCTTGAAGAGCCTCACTTTCTTAATTCAGGCTGATTGCACTTTGGCAGTAGGATTCTCTCAAACACTTTATTGGCCCTTTTCCATTTTACTGTAATTAACTAAATGTTGCTAATGTGTCAATAATAATGTCCACAATTATTTTCAAGACAGAGCTCTCTCTGAAGTTATTAAGATAACTTTGAGGGAGCCAAACTCTTAGTCTCTTTGTTCTGAGCCTTTTTCTGCAATGAACACATTTGCAGGGACCACCTTGATCCATTTAGTTTTTACTCTAAAGGGTTTTATAAATACATCTTAAATTGAATTTTGCTTATAGTTTGAGTTTTAATTAGTCTTTGTTATTACTCAGAGCAATGTTTTTAGGTTATACTCCTTTCATAGTTATTATAAAATATTGGCTATATTCCCTGTCTGTACAATATATCCTTGTAACTTATTTATTTTATACATAATCGTTTGTACCTCCTACCTCTATCATGCCCCTCCCCCTTCCCTCTCCTCTCTGCTAAACACAGTTTGTCCTTTATATCTGTCATTCTGTTTCTTTTTTTGTTATATGGCAAAATTTCACTATTTTTTTATGGCTGAGTAGTTCATATTCCATTGTGTATACATACCACATCTTCTTTATCCATTCATCTGTTGATGGACACTTAGGTTGCTTCCACATCTTGGCTGTTACAAATAATGCTGCTATAAAAACTGGGGTGCATATATCTTTTCAAATTAATTTTTTCATCTTCTTTGTTTATAGACCCAGGAGTGGAATTCCTGGATTATATGGTATGGATCTCAGATCATTTTTGAATGTATCTTTTTGGATATCAGAAGGAGTTGTATATTTCAGCACTGCAAGGATTTCTCTAATAAATTGAATTTTCTAATTATCTGATGCTGTACTATGAAAATATAATTGAAGTTTTGCCTGATATCCAGAAACTGCTATATTATCTTATGAATTAAAATAATCATCTTTAGGGAATTCCTTGGTGGTCCAGTGGTTAGGACTCAGTGCTTTCACTGCAATGGCCTGGATTCAGTCCCTGGTTGGGGAACTAAGATCCCACAAGCCACACAGTGTTGAAAAAAAAAATCATCTTTAGAGTTTATATACAAAGGCATATTTTCCAAAATATTGACAATATTATTTTTGTCTAATCCTATAACTGTTTTATAAATTTCTTTTTCCTGCCTTATTTCATCAGCCAGTCCAGTCTTGAATGGAAGTGATGGCTCCTTTATTCATTCACAGTATTACAGAGAAAGCTATCAATGTATCACCACTAGCTTTGAGATTGGCAGTAGGTTTTCACACACACACAATTTAAATTAAGCAAGCTTCTCTCTGCTCTTACTTTAGTAAGAAGTTTTATCATGAATAGATATTGATTTTTTTCAAATGCTTTTTCTGCATCTGTTGAAATAATCAAATAAGTTTCTCCTTTATTCTACTAATGTGGTGAATCAGAGAATGTGTTTGATCAAAGAATGTCAAAAAAAAATCCTTGAATTCTTAATATAAGCTCAACTTTCCCATGACATATTATGCTTTTTATACACAGCTTGATTGGGCATTTTAATATTTTTTCTAGGATATTTGCATTTATATTCTTAAGTAAAATTGACATGTAATGGTCTTTTCTTGAAAAGTCCTTGTTAGGTTTTTGTAACAAGTCTTGCTTGATACCAAATGATGCCTTCTGTAATGAGTTAAAAAGCTTTCTCTCTTTTTTGACTCTATGGGAGGATTTCCCCCTTAAATGTTCAGTGGAATTCACTGAGAAAGACTGGAGGTTATTGCATTTGAAGACCTTAATAATTGTTTCATTTTCTTAAGAGTTTGTAAATGACTGAAAATTTCTCATCTCTTCTTAGTTTTAGTAAATTCTGTATTTAAAGGAATTTGTCAAGTTCATCTAGATTTTCAAATATATTAGGCTAAACTTGTTCATAAAATTCTCTTAATGCCTTTTGACACCTGAACTATCGATGCTGATGTTTCCTTTTACACTCTTAATTAAAATTATTTTTCTCTCTCTTTTGATCACTTTAAGTAGTGGTTTATTCAAAGTCTTTTCTTTGAACTAATCTTTGTCTAATTTGATTCTCGTATATGTTAATTATCTATTTCATTAATTTAAGTCATTAATAATTTCATTAATTTACTCACTTAATTTCACTAATTTATCTTCTCACCTTCATCACTTTCCTCCTTCAGTTTTCTTTGATTATATGGTGCTGTTTATTTTTCAACTTCTGTAGTTGGATTCTTAGACTATTGATTCTTTAGTCTTTCTTATTTAAAAATATATATATTAGCTACATATTTCTAGAAGAAAGAAGTCAGAGAAAATAAGACTGTCAAAGACAAAGAGTCATGGATTATGCAATAATACTAAAGAGGTCAAGTAAGATATAAGAGCTCTCTATTGGATTTAATATTGAAAGTTAAATTGCTGTGCATTCAGATACCAGTTTAATGAGATAACTGATAACTCTACCATTGCATCTTTCTTTATTCTTAAATTCATTCTCTTTCTAGCAAATCAGCTTTGGTCATTAAATGGAAAATTGTCTAAGGTTATCAGTGATGTCATTCTGGGAAAATCCCTTGTCTTGGTAATGCTTGTTATCATCATATTTCTACTTTATTTGAACTCACTTGTTTGGCATAGAATTTGTGATATAGAAGAGAAAACTGAAACAATTTTCAAGGCAAATTGGAAATATGCCCAATAAAATATTTCTAAATATGCTCAGACACTTTAAGTGAAAACTTTTATGAATTATCAAGATACTCATTATTATCTGTAACATTTTATGCATAAAAATGTGTATTGGAATCTATATTAATAAAAATTTTGAAACGTATTAGAGCTAGAGTGCAATAATATTCATGTTAACAATTAAAATCTGAAGATATTTAATAACATGAAAATTTCATGGTAGCCTATTAAATGAAATAGCAGGTTAAAGAATCAAGGTATTTGAAGCCACCAGTAAGAACGATAGCCCAAAATATCAGCAATTGAAAGTTGGATTCACTCCAGATGAAATAAAAATAATTGAAGTTTTTGAAAAGATTAAAAAAAATTCAGTCTTTAGAAAGTTAAGTAAAGCAATTGCATCACCAGAGAATCTTCTCCAAAATTGAAAAGGCATAAACTATACAAATACATGTATGAAAAAGTGAATAAATTGAAAATCTGAGAAGTCAAAATATTATCTCTAGAAGAAAAATATCCAACAGAAGAGACTTGAGCACAGTCAGAGTACTGATAAACTGGAAGATAATGAGGAATTTACTCAGAATGCAGTACTGAGAGACGATTACATTTTAAAAGTATAAAAGAGCATTAAGAGACATGAAGGATAAATTGAGAGACCCCCACCTCCAATTAGAATCCAAGAAGCATGGGTGAATACTAGAAAATCACTTAAAGATTGTGAGTCCTGAGGGAAAACTTGCAGGCTGAGTTCCAAGCAGGATAAATAAGTTCTCACCTAGTCAGATTATACTGAAGCTACAAATTATGAAGAATTACAGATAAACAATTATAAATGCAAATGGAGAGGAAAGTCAGGTCACCAAAAAATCCAGAGACAATTAGATTCACAATATCCTTACTATCAGCAATAACAAATACCAGAAAACGATGGTATGATGTACTGAAGGAAACAACTTTCAACTGAAATTTCTATTTCTAGCTGCATTATTATTTAAGGATATCAATAAAATAAAGATACCTTCAGACATAAAAAGCACGAGAGTTTATAGTCCACAGACATGTAATAAAAGACTCATTAAAATATATATTTAAACATGAAGAAAACTGAGCTCAGATATAAGGACTGGCCATATGAAAAATATGATGAATAATAAAAATATAATAATAATAATAAATAGAATTAGAAGTTGATTTGTAAGACATATTATGGCTAATTAGTAAAAAATATGATAAAGGCAAGATTCTAATCAATAGTAATAAGAGGAAGATTGTTCAAATACTGGGTAAAGGAAATAAACTTTGCCTTTTAAAGAGAATAATGATGTTGCATAATTTTAGATTGTGTTAGAAAAAAATTTAGTTATGTATGTATGTTATGTATTTAAAGCTAACTATTGTAAGAGTATATTGTAACTATACTCCATTACTTCTAAAAAACAGGAGCATGAGGAAGAGATAGAAATTACATTATCTGTCCACCCAAATGCATAAAACAAAAGGGAGTACGAAATTTTTTTTTTTTTGCGGTACGCGGGCCTCTCACTGTTGTGGCCTCTCCTGTTGCGGAGCACAGGCTCCAGATGCGCAGGCTCAGCGGCCATGGCTCACGGGCCCAGCCGCTCCACCGCATGTGGGATCTTCCCGGACCGGGGCCCCCTGCATCGGCAGGCGGACTCTCAACCACCGCGCCACCAGGGAAGCCCAGGAAATGTTTTTTTTTGTTTTTTTTTTTAAACATAAAAAATGGAACTGGTAAGTGGAAAACACAAAATAAATTCATATATATATAATCATAATAAATATAAACTAGTTATACCCACCTATTTTTAAAAGTCTATGTTTAATCTGCTCACAAGATTTATGATAAATCCATACCTCATAGAAAATTTGAAAAATAAAAAAAAAAAAGAAATTAAGCAAAAAACTTCAGAAAAATACCTTTCAAAAGAAAGCCCATGTAATGATATCAAAAAGAGATCAATATAGAAAACTTATATATTAACTATAAAAAGAGAGAAATTTGAATTTAAAGTAAAAAGCAGGGAAGTAAACAGACACAGTACCTAACAACAAAAGGCATAATTCATCAAAATATTGTGCTAAGCTTACTACACATGCTCACAGATAGCTTGTTATCCTGTCTTTCTGGACACATGGAAGCTTGTACTTTCCATTTCCTTTGCAGTGAGATGGTCCTATGTGACTAGTCCTAGGTACTGAAATGTGAGCAGAAGAGATGTGTGCCCCTTATGAGAGAGGCAATGGCGAGCCCATGCATGATTCTCCAGTCTGCCTCTGATCCTGCCACAAGGACTAAGGAGGCTATATGCTTTGGATCAGAACTTTCCAATAGGAATATAGTGTGACCCCCATAGTTAGTTATAAAATTTTCTTTTAACACATTTTTAAAAAGTAAAATGAAACCAATAAAATTAATTTTAATACATTTTATTTAACCCAAGATATATGCAAAATATTACCATTTCAACATATATAATCAATATAAAAACGTTTTTTATAATAACTGAAATTATTTTATGCTTATAGCATATCTCTGATCAGATAGCCACATATCAAGCACTCAGTAACCACTATGAGTCCTTCTGTATTGGACAGCATAGATTTACATAGTGGGGTTGCCATGTGGAGCCCACTTGACCTGGAATTGCTGACATGTTACAGAAGACAGGTTCCCTGAGAAATCCACTAGATCCACAATATGTTTTGTATGAGAAAGAAATAAATCCTTGTTAACACAGAAAATTATGGAGTTCTTTATACTGCATCATATTTTACATATCACAAAAATACAAAGATAATGGCTTCCTATGCACATAAAAATATAGCTTTGAAATATATAAAACAAAAACTGATATACTCTCAAGAATACCTTATAAAACTTGATTCAAAGAGGTTTTTATGCATGTCTATGAAAAAGTTATTGACATAGCTTAAAATTTATTAAGGTTATAGGATCTTTAAATTAACAGTTATTCTAATGAACATATAATATGGAACCTATATCTCACAAATAGACACTATTTTTTAAGCATTCATGAAGCATTTTCTTTATAATTTTTATGCGCTACTGTTGAAGGAATTATCAATAAAACCAAAAAATTCAATATTATGTAGACTACTCTCAACATGTGATTATATTATGATAAAACCTAAAAAGAGATAAAAGTCTTATGAGTTTGGAAACATATATATATATATAGAATATATTACATATATATATAAATTCCTCAGTGACTCATAAAGAAAAATGATAATTTTTTCCAAAATCTTCAGAATTGTAGACAATAAAAATAATGCATAGCAATAAACCTAGAATGCAGCTAAATAGTTTTTAGTGGAAATTTTATAATTTTAAATTCATTCATTAATTTAACAAGAAATTTTGAAAGAAATTGTTAACCAGTCAATTCAAGAGGCTTGGAAAAAAAACAGAAGCAACCTCATCTTAAGAAAATGGAAGAAATAATATTCAAAACAAATAGTATAAATTAATTTTAAGAAACAAGAGGAAAGAAAATAATTTAGAAACCTGATTAGTTGAAACCTTTAGTAAAACAGATAAACAACAAAAATGTGATGGACAAATAAATTATATTCTAAAGGAGAAGGAAATAATATGTACTTAGAGTATATTTTTAATAGTAAGTAAAAAATTTAAGAAAGTTTTAATAGGAGAATTTTAAAGGCTCTCTCCTTGCTTGGTGGACTTGCTTAGCACTAAATAGCAGAAACAAATGTAAGAGCAAGAAAGGAATATTATGTCACTTGCCCTGTGTGAAGTATATATTGGAGTATGTAGGGTAATTATTATTGCAGCTGATATATCCGTACTTGTTTAATGTGTATAAGTATATTCCCATACATGTGAGTGTATAAAATTGTCCTGTGTTTGTATACTTATGTGTGATGATTTATCTATTGATTCTGTATCCATATATTTGAATGTGTTATAATTTTGTAGCATAATAAAATCAACTGGTATTATACACAGAATTTTTATTCAAAATATTTTTATACCACCTCCCACATCTCACAATAGTTAAAGCCAGGCCAGATACAAAATAGGTGTGTTAAATAAGTGAGAGGTGATTTATTTTAGTTCTATGAGGTATCATAATTATACTGAATTTAACTTGAGGAGGGATGTGTAAAATTTCTCTTACAAAAACTTTTGATTATTTTAATATTTGTTTGTAAGGTGGTTGTAGAAAAGTAGAGTCTAAAATTTGAAACCTGTACTTTTCAGAAGACAAATTGGCCCTAAAATCAAATAGCTTAATATAACATAGATATTTCCATACTGACATATGGGAAAATAGGTTAGTCTGTGGAAATGCTAGCACTACATGAAGTTTTTGCTCCGTAATGGTCTATAAACAATTTAACACACAATAAACTTAAGAAATTAACATTTCCACAGAAAACAAGTATTGTGCAATCCCCATGATATGCTATGAAGTAAATTCACAACATGGAGTTTAAGTTAAGCATTTTGATGGATGGACTAGATACTTAACGCACAACATGATGAAATTACAAGTTCCTTGCTTTAGTTATCAGTCCTTAACAAGACAGATAACATGTTGATTTATTAATTTCAACCAGGCAGAAAGATAGAGTAAGGGGATATTGGAAAAACGAAATGTCAGGATTTGGGGTTATCAGATACTTATGAATAAACCAAGATATCATCAAGTACATAATAAAGAGAAAAAAGGATAGTTATCTAAACTTGGAAAGGGACTTGCTGTTCACCATGAAGACAAAGATGTATAATGTCTTTTAATCAATATATAAAGTGCTATAAATGTCATGATTCTTTTCAATTCAATTCAACGCACATTTATTAAAAAAACTATTACCTACTAGGCATTGTGAAAGGTACTGCAGACACACAGATAAAGAGTTAGACTAAGGGTTGCAAAAAGCTCCTAGCCAAGCAAAGAAGACAGGAAAATAAACTAATAAAATCTTAAGGTGTAGAGGCACAGCACAACTGAAATATGTACATAGAGTTACTACAGAATAAAAATATTCACTTTACCTAGGAGACAGGAAGCCTTCCTGGAGGAGAGGACAGCTGATCTGGGTTGAGGACAGAGGGAAGAGCCTGTGTCTTTGTAGGGGACAGAGTACAACTGGGTTAATGACTGTGGACAGAGTGGTGTCCCACCCTATAGGTCATGACCATTCAGAACCCTGTTCTAACATTTTGGCTGTGATCCTAGGTCAGAACACAACTTATCTGAGCTTTCATCACCTTATCTGTAAAGAAATGATTGTAGTACTTCTAGAATTGTCATGAGGTTTAGAAATATGTATATAAAAGCACATAGTAAAATAATGACAATAGATTAATAAAATAACCATAATTCATTGAGTGCTTAATTATTAACAACTAAAATGAACACTTTTGATACATAACCATATTAAATTTCAAGTACAACCTTGTGGTACATATTATTATTCTCATTACAGAGGTATAAATTGAGGATTAGGAAAATTAGGCAATATCTAAAATATTATATAACATTAAATATCAACATCACCACCACCACCATAATTCCCTTAAGGATGAAACATTTCCATCTTACTGGTCACTTTATTTACAGCTTCTAGCACAGTCCTTTGTTCATAGCAGGAATTCAATAAATATTCATTAAGTAAATGAATAAATGTTTGGGAAAGTCTCACCCATGTCAAATTCCAAAAGCCACACTCTTAAATTACAAAGGTAAGTAAATACTAACACTCAGAAGTTATTATTATTGAATGTTTAATGTTTGCTAACTGGAAATATAAAATGCTTTCTAAAACAACTAATAGGAAGATGAAGTTTTACTGGCAAAAACAGACAAGGGAAGGAGAAAAGTGAAGAGAAATAGCGATCAGGTAATAGAAATGGTGCTCTAAATTAAATCTGTTAGCAGAAGTGATAGCTAAAAACAGTGTTGCTCATCGGCAGTCAAGGTTCTCAGAAGCGGGGATCAAAGAAAAGATGATCCAGCAATGAATAACCAAAAGTTAGAAATATTTGCATACAGAAGTAAGGCAAGAAGCCTCTAGGAGAATCAATATTCCACCATAAAGACAAATCAATAATAGAAGACTTCTGTAATATGTGATATGTGGAGTGGGGAGAAGGATGAAGAGGTGATAGAAATGAATTACTCTGACTTTTGGGGAGATATGATATATTACTGGAAAAAAACATACATCAGGATCTTTTTCAGTAAAATAAACTACAGGGCCTCCTCTGTACTTATTTATTTCTCTGTACCTAAAGCTATAATTATAAACATGTCTATAATAGTATGTCTGAGCCATCCAGAAAGTGTGTGTGTGTGTATTTGTTTTTTACCTTGGACCTGAATTTTTGAGACAGGTATTAAGTTATATTATTTTACATTGAATAGGTTGAGAAGTCTGAGGCACCTATTATATATTTTAGAAAGATTTATGTTAAAAATTAAAATAAAAATATTCATGCTCACAAATTTCAATTAGCATTTAAAAGAGTTCTTGTCCTGTGTCTATAAAACTCAAAAACTCAATCCACTAGACTATTGTTGGAGACCCACACTTAATAGCTCTGAATATCCTGAATTCCCAGGTGACCTAGAGAAGACAGAGCCACTCTGTCTGAAAGAAATCTAGATACATTTCTTGAATTTCCAGTGTCCACCAACACCATGGAAGCATTGGATGGAACCGTTAAGTCCAGCCAAGTGAATAAACTTAGACACAGGATAGTGCAAATCACATTTGTTTGATGTTTGAAGTCTTCTTCCAGTTCAGTCTCCAGCTCCTTTTTCCATTACAACCTTCATGCCCTAATAAGTAGGGATATTTCATTAGAGATTATATAAAAGGACTGTTTTGACCTTCTCCTCCTTGATATATGGAGATCTCATCCAATGATCTTTTAGATATTAACATTTTCTGTATGAATAACTTATAGACTAAGCAATTGCAAATGCTTGAGAGTTACTAATGCACTCTCATTAATGACTAGGGGAATATAGGCCAACCTGGCGAACCATAGACATTGTCCTTTATCTTGGTAAGAAAACTCAGCTCAAATCCAAATCTAAATCCAAATATATTACCTTCTAAAAATAATTCTGGTGTGATTTGCTAGCTAATTTGATATACTAAAATTTCATTGAAGATTTTTACCACTATGTTTGTGAGGAATATTAGCCTGCAGTTTTCTTTTCTGGTAATGTTCTTATCTGGTTTGAGTATCAAAATAATGCTGGACTCATAAAACAAGTTAGAAAGGGTTCTGTCCTTTCCAGTTTACACAAATGTTTTAAAGAATCCATCAGTGAAGCCATGGATGGGTAGAGCTTTCTTTGTTCAAAGTTTAAACTACAAATTCAATTTCTTTAATCAGTGACTCCTTTTTGGGTCACTTCTTCACTTCTTCAGATTTTTACTCCCTTCTGCAATCAGCCTACTCTTTACTTTTTCTTTACTTTTATATTCAGTCTTCAGACAGTTATTTTTCTGCTGGCGCTGCAACCCAGTTTTTGCTGTTACCACAACACATTTTTTAAACTGGAAAACAATTTAAATGAAAGGAGACTGGAGGCAGAACTTACATATTATTTTCTGAATTCTTATTATGAATCAAGGCCTTATATAGATTATTTCATTTACTCTACATGAAAAACTATTTATTTATTTGTTATTATCTCCCATTTGAAGATGATGATGTGGGGTTCAAAAAAATCAAATAACTTGACCAAACTCCTTCAGTAAAAAATAAAAAGAATTAGAATTTGAGCACAGGTTTCTGGCCAACAAGGTCCATCTATATTTTTACCAACAATCAGAGCCACTGGAAAACTACAATAAACGTTTCATATAATTAGTCTTTAACCACTTTCACATTTTTCAGAATATAATCTCAAACCAGCAGATATTCTTGAACTGATATATTTGAGAACATCTAAAGAGTTTACAAATACTATTTGACAATAGTTTTAAAATTCTTACATAGTTTAGTAACTAATGTTTTCCCTTGAAAATAATTACTAGCACATTCCAAATAAAACCTTAACTATCCATACTAATTTTAGGGTCATGTTGCTTCAAAGACCCCTCATTAACTTCTTTAAAAATCATATGACGGGAACAATATGGCAAAAGTGAAAATTACATAATTTTAATGATACTCATTAATACAGTGATACTTTACCCATCTGGGAGGCTAATATAAATACCAAATTCTTATAAATAAAAATCACAAATTATCACTCAAGTATTCTGAAAACAAAATTTTATAAAGGAGTTTCCTATTTTATGCAACAGATATTTAATATCTCCAGTCATGTCCAATGTTATTTATACAACTATATTAATATAATATCTAAAATAATAGTTAGCATTTAAATTGCATTCCAACATGTCATATTTTCCTACTGAATTATATGACATGTCTGTAAAAGTTTTAATTTTTTTAGTGGATCTCTGTTAGTAATAATGTCTAAAACATTGTTTCTCTGTGATCAACAAACATGTCAGCGCCTAAATTGAAGAAATCACCATCAATATGTCTCAAATTCCAAAATATGACTCCTGCCCTAAAGAGAAATCTCCTTTTGTAAACAGTAATTTTTTTTATATATTTGCTTTTAAAGTATGCATCTTCCGAAAGGGTTTCTTTTAAATTTCAAGGAAAACATTCTCATTTCCTTTTATACTCAAGTTGTCAAATACATGTAATATATTTCAGGCTCAGATTTGTAAGGGCAGCATATGAGGTAGTTACTTTTAGCATCTGCTTGTTATAAAGCTCAGTGTACCCTCCAGACATACCCTTCATAATCATTAAACACGAGAAACACTGTTCGTATTAAATTGGGCTGCATGAATAATACAGAAGTCATGAATTTAAATTATTACTAGTATCCAGAGGAAATGGTAGAATTTCAGCCTTTAAATAAGAACTCCACTTTATTTCTAGAAACTGAAGTTATTAAGTTGTAAATCAGTACCGTGCCAGGGTTCCGAGCCTCTCCTGATCCTTGAACCACTCTAAGGTATTTCAGAAATACTGTTCTACATTATATGTCCCCTCAAAAGACTGTTAAGTTTACTCTCACAAGATACTGAAAGCTTTTCAATGATTTGTTTTGCATTTTCTTATTTTTATAAAAAGGCAAAATAAAATATGTAGCAGGTGCTGAAATATGCCCCTGACCTAGAATATGTGAGTAGATGGATTCACAAACTACCATGAAGCACTATAATTCAGCACCGCTTCAGGGCAAACTATGCTTTTTTAATGAAGTTGCCAAATTTAAACAATTTTTTTCTCTACCTCAAATGTTCCCACTATGCTTTTTGCTACCTTGGAACCTGAATAGTACAGGATTCTGTGAGTTGTACTTATAAGAAGTCTGGAAAACATGATGTTAGAACCATTGCTTACATGGTTAACCCTGCCGGTAATGTTTTCTTCCTTCTTCTTTTCTATCTGAATTGAAATAATTGCTTAGCAGCTCAGTTCAGTGTGGGAATATGGAAAGCACTGCAGGTTTTTAAAGTAGAGAAACCTGAGTTTTGATTATCTCTTTGTGATTTGCTTGCAGTAAGTCCAATGCAACCTTTCTCCCCCTTCCATTTCTGTGATAATGAAACATGCTGCATCAGAGAAGTGAGGGCAAGATTGTAGGAAAAACAGTGCAACAAGACAGGTGTCGATTCCCTTACAACTTCTCAGAATATTTAAGGTCTGAATGTTGCAGAAATTGAGATGAGATTCTAATGGGTATGCTTATATTCTTGTATACATTATGTAGATACATACAATACAAAAAGCTTGTCTTTCACATAATGGGAAAAGACTGCAGCATTCTAATTGAAGTCACAAACAAAATAAGACTGTACACTAGCATCACTTTGTTTTCAGTGTTGTGATATAATCACCACTGTAATTATGTTAGAGCAATATTTCAAGGTATAAAAATTAAAGGGACAAAATATAGTTATTTTTACTTGCCAGTTCTATGATTGTAATGTATAATAGTCAAGACAATAAATTAGAAATATAAGTTTAAAATATATTTTTAATTTAAAAATATAAACATCAAAGCAAAAGCATTTATTATAGGTTAGTAAGTACTTAATGTCCAGTACTTCTAATGATAATTTGACATTTTACACATGAAATTTAATTTAGAATTATAACTCATATTTTTGTTTTCTTAAGAATCTTAATACTTCTTAGAGTTCTTGAAAATTTATATTAAAAGCCTATTTAATTCTTGAGTGAGCTCGGTTTCATAAAGGAGCCATCAATTCTCATCATTCTTTGTGACAGTTAATATAGTGAAACATTACACTCAGTCAATATCACTCGTGTTCTTTACAAGTGGGAATTAGAAGAATTTCAAGAAATGTTTGGTGAATTTTCTGGCAATCTAATACATATGCTGTCAGTTTCCAAGTAAATATTCTGGCTGGAGTATTTTACAGGAAGAAAAATTTGATTCATAGAATCATTGGCTTAAATTATACTTTATTACAAAGTATTGGGAGACTATAGTTATTTTTATATAAAGATTTAATGTAGAATTTAACTGATAGTAATATATTTCTTATACTGAAAGAACATGTATCAAAATTTCTTCTTACACATTTCTTATAAAGAATTTTATTGAGTTTGTTTTGATGATAGCAAGGTAATTACCTTATGAAAATCCAAGACAGCCATGAGAATACGTAGTTTAGCTTTTACAATCTCCCACTTACTTTTGCTCCTATTTAATAGAGGATTTCAGTCTGTTTCATGGATTTTATATCAAATAAAACAGTGAATATAATTGGTGTCATGGAAATAGCAATAATTAATAATAGTACATCTAATTCAGTCCTCAGTATAAAGTTATTTATTTCTATTTACATATCTAAAACTAATTTAGATTCACCCAAATATCAAACTTCAGAAGATCAGTTATTTATATTTTCAATAATAGGATGACTTACATGGGGGTACAAGTATGCTTTGATAATATAAATTCTAAAATTCCATGGCTAAAAAGTGATTTAAGGTTTATGCTTTCCCTCTTTCCCCAACCCAACCCTTCAGGCAGGTCAATATTTAACACTGTCTGTCAGTTATGTTCCTTCCTTTTTTCATTCCCATATAAACTACACATGTATACAATGGACAATTAAAATATTCTTCTAATGTATCTGCTGTATCTTTTTCATTCCATACAAATTGCATGTCCAAACTAATCTCCATAAAACACTTCTTTAATTATATTACTCATCTACTCCAAAACTTTTAATAAATTGTCATTATCCATAGGATGAAGTCTATACTTTTTACCTTGGTATTTAAAGCTCATTTCATTCTGCCTCTAAACTACTTTTTAGCATTGCCTTTAATTACCCTCCAACATGAAGCCTTAATCTACTCAAAATAGCAGACAGGATTTCAGTAAAACAATTCTTACTACGAAACTTTGTCACAAAACAAGTAAAAAAGCCCTTCACATAGTATCAGATGCCATGTAGAAAACTAAATAGGGTAACATAATAAAGAATGAATCAAGCAGTGCCGGGGGAAACATTAGATATCTAATGAAGAGAAGTAGCCATATGTAGAGTGTTTGGAACAGTCCTTGCCTCAAAGTCCATGAAAAAAATCTCCCTTTCTTTGCCTTGGTGGAGGTTTTGTTTAGTAAGACTGTCATATTAAGGTAAACAGGAACTTTTACTTGTGACAAAAGAATATTAAAATAAATTATGGATATTCTTCTTGCTATTTCTCTAAAATGTAATCTGATCATTTATTTCTCATTGAGATTTTTATAACATTGAGTTAAAGTAAAAGGCTAATGTTTTAAGATTACTCTTGTAATTGTCATGATCATATCTTTCATTAACATTCAACTCTAAGAATTCTGTGTACTGCAGTCCATATAACTGAAGTACTCACTCCCAGGGAACGGAAAAGATATGTTCTACTGCTATAGAAATCATAGTGAGATGCAAAAGGTTTTCAGTATCTTTGCATATGAAAGCAAAGATGACAGCATATGGTAATTTTATCTCCAGATTATTTGATACAATATTAAATCATCTATTTTGGTATTGTCCTTTTGTTCAGAACTGCAATGTATTCATGAGCTTCACTTTCTTTATAGAAAAGATGAGTTACATATTGGAATGAAATTTTAAAATTTCTTTCCATCCGAGTGCTTTGATCCACCTCTGCAGTGACAAACACCAATTGATAAAGATGAGCTTCGGAGCACAGCCATTTGAAAAAATTAATTACTCTGAATGTCTGTGAATATTCAAGTGATTCTCTTATATGGCTGAGGTGGACTAATATAGAAAAATTAGAACCTATTTATAAGAAACTGTGAAAGTATCTTGATGCAACCTTGAATACATTCATTTTTGTGAGTTGAAAATTAGGCTTGAAACATATATATCTCCACAAAGTCTGGAAGCACAAAGAATAGAAGCTGTCGATTTTATGCCACATGAACCAACTTATGGTTAAAGAGAAAAGAAGCAATGAATTGTGTTATAGCAGGAAGTATCTTGAATTTGAGTAAGAAGACTTGAATTTTTACGCCTGGCACTGCCATTCTATAGCTATATGACTTTGGTGCAAGGCCTTGAATTAATGTCTCTTTATAAGAGTCTCTAAGATTCAGCAACTCATCTATAAAATGTGTGTGTGTGTGTATGTATGTGTATAAACACATGCTTGGACTTTGATTCTGGCATCAGCTCCTACATTTAAAGAGGATGGAAGTTGCCATGTCATCCTTACAAGAAAAAGCTTGACAAACTGAAAAAAAAAAACAAAAAAACTTCTCTTAGATCCATCAGAAAACTGAGGTTGCAAGGCAAACTGCCACACTGAAATCTGGAGGGACAGGTGAATGTAGAGAGTCTAGTCAAGATCTACATATCTTGAGCAGGAGCTGCTGAAATCATAAGTTGATAGGAACACTTTCATGGTAAGCTTTACAATTTACTGGAGACTGAGTCAAGACTAATGTGAGACTGAGAAACTGCTCTGAGCCACAATCTTAGGGGGGCCTACAAACTTTTGTTTGTCACTATGAAGATCTGAGAAAGATTTCCTGATGGTTCTGGCTGGGAGAAAATAAACAACCGTTGTGAAATATGCTCAGAACCTCCTCCATAACAAAGGATTACTTTCCAGGAAAAAGACCTTTACCAGAAACTTCTAGAATGGGGAGGAGCACCCTCTAGCTTTGCTGTCTCACCTACAGATGAAAGGAATTCAACAGAAGTCAGGATTTTTCAGTAGACTGAAAATATTACAACCAGATAATGAAGTAGGGACAAGGGAAAGAAAGTTATCCCACTGGAAGAATACTTCAAATGTCACAGCCCAGATACACAGACCCATGAAAACACAGATTTCATCTGAAAATTATAGAATGCAAAAAGGGAAAAGAACAGAACATAGAGGGAACAGAAGTGTGGGACAATAACAAAAGTTACAGCAGAAAAAGACTTGAAATAGTAATGGTTAAAAATTTTCTAAAATTAATGACAAACATCAAACCACAAATCCAGGAAACTTAGAGAATGACAAACAGAATAAACACAAAAAAACTTACCCATATCATGTCATATCAGATTCAAACTGAAGAAAACCAATGAAAAAGAAAAAATCTTGAAGGAAATCAGTGGTGAGGAAGGCGAAAACATCTTACCTGTAGAGACACAATTGGATAAGAACTTCAGTGGATTTCTATCTGAAACCATATAGTAAAGAAGAGAGTAACATAAAATATTTAAAATATTGAAAAGGAAAAAGCAAAAGCCACCAACCTAGAATTATATATCCAGTAAAATTATCCTGCAAAAGGAATGAAAGATAGACTTTCTTAGACAAACAAAAACTGACGTATTCATTGCCCACGGATGTGCCTTTCAAGGAATGTTAAAGTTTTTTAGGAAGAAAGAAATGATAACAGGATTCTCATTAAAAAAAGGAAGCGTGTCAGAGAAGGAATAAGTAAAGATAAAACCTTTTGCTTTTCTTATTCTTAATTTAAATGATAACTTTTTATAATAATAATAATGTATTATGTGATTATAGCATATGAAAAAACAAGTGTGTGACAGCAATATCACAAGAAATGGGATGGTAAAATTGGGAATACTCTGATATAAGGTACCTGCATCACATGGATGGCAGTACAATGTTATTTGAAGGTGGACTAGACTAGCTTAAAATATTTAGTGTAAACTCTAGGGCAACGATTAGATATTTTTAAGTAAATTGATACACTAAGAGAGGAGATATAGTAAGATCATATAAATTGCTCAATTAAAACCAGAAAAGACAGAATATGAGAAGACACAAAAGAAACAAAGAACAAATGCAGCATACAGAAAATAGTTACAAAAATGCTGGATGTTAATCTAACTATACAGATGATCAGTTTAAATTTGAATGATCTAAATGCACCAATTAAAAGGCAGAGAATATCAGAATAGATTTAAGAGCCAAACTATACATTGTCTACAAGAAATCCACATAAAATAAAAGACTCAAATTGAAAATAAACGGAAAGAGAGAAGATATACAGTACTAGCACTAATCAAAAGAAAGCTGGAGTAGCAATATTAATTTCAGACAAAGCAGACTTCAGGATAAAAAGGAACATTATATAATGACAAAGGGGTCAATTCTAAAAGAAGACATGTTAATCTTAAATGTGTATGCACCTAACAACAGAGCATCAAAGAGTATGTGAAGCAAAAACCAACATAACTGAAAGGAGAAATAGATAACTACACTATTATAGTTGGAGTCTTCAAAATATCTTTGTCAGTAATGGACAGATCAAACTGGCAGAAAATCAGTACATGACAGATAGACAGATAGATAGATAGATAGATAGATAGATAGTAAGGATAATTGCTACAGTACTCAGGCCACTTACTAGTTTTATTGATACTATCTATGTGATCTTATATTATCTAAATCCAGTACTGCATTCATATAATTGGAATAATAGTAGTCCCTAAGGACTCATAGCATTGTTTGAGGGTTAAATAGATTTTTATTTTTTATTGCAGGTGAACTACTTATCAGAGTGTTTGACATATAGTAAATTCACAATGAAATATAACATCATTATTTTACGTTTGGATATTAATTTTGGATTAGACTTCTTTATAAATGTTTCCTTAAAACTCATAAAATTCATGAAGCTGTCAGAATGAATTTCTTATTTTTGTACTGCCTGAATAATGTAGTATTCTCACGATATTTTATATTGAAAAAATAAGTATATTTTGATAAATACTATAACAATCAAATAATCTGCTTTTAGTAACGTCTACAATGCCTGAAGGTGAAGTAAAAAGCATTGTATATCACTAGATAAATATAACAATCAATAAGTTGTATTTACTGTTCAGCTGTTAGAGAAATATATTGATTTAGATCTTTTTCTCCTAAATGCCTTAGTAAACTTTCTTAAGAATAGCAAATTCCATTCAGTCTCTCTCAAATCTACCATTTCAAATTATTCATTTGCCTCTCATTTTCTGGCACCATAATGCATAATTTCTTTATACTTTCCCTTGCAATTCTGACAGGAACACCAGGATTTTTGTTCAAGATCAAGAATAAAAGGCTAAGAAATGTCATTTTAGAGTCAGAGCCCATACAAAAGAATGCAGAAAGGAGTGAGCTTGTGGATGATGGAAATGCCAATGGGATTTTTGTCTATGACCCAGAATTCTCAAGAAGGAGAATCAAATATTACTTGCCTTTCAAAACTGTTTTCTCCTTTGGGAAGAAAAACAAACCATGTAAATAAAGAGTTCAGTGATTTTGATCTTTATTAGTAAATTAAAATGGACAATTTCTATTTTCAACTGTATTGAAAAACTGTAATAATATTATTGAATAGTTACATTTCTGAATAGACATGAGGAGATGTTTGAAATACTATATATTTTATTCCAATGACCGATGCTTTCTCTGCCTGGGAAAGGTGTTTTGACACAAAGTCAAACTATAATGTAAATTTTACAACCAAAAGAATTTTTAGAGTTCTACTAGGCACACAAAACAATACATATTAATAAGAATATAACATTGAAAAAATAGGTAGTGATTTTTGAGCTGAGAGTAGAATTTCTGAGTAAAAAATATGTGCATTTTTCAAATTGACCAGATATTACCAAATTACTTACCAAGTTGTGCTGATTACACTCCCATTGTCATTGTTTAGAAATGTTTGTTTCTCCACAAAAATACAAAAGCTTGATGTTAGCAAATATTTTCATTTTTCCATTCTAATAAGTGTAAAATAGTACCTTATTATTGTTTGATTTTGCACTTTCCCAAATATTACAAATGATATAATTAAACATGTATTTATATGATTTATTTACAGCAAGACTATGTTTAGCTTTGTAAGTAATTGCCAAACTGTCTTCCAATGTGGCTGTACCATTTTACATTACTACTGGCAATGGATGAGAATTCCTATGGCCCTGCATTCTTGCCAACAGTGGGTATTTTTCAGGTTTGGTGGGTTTTTTTGTTGTTCTGTTTGTTTTTTGAATTTTGGCTATTCTAATAAGTGTGTAGTATTGTGGTATCTCGATGTTGTTTTAACTTGCAATTCTTTAATGACATATAAACATATTTTCATATGCTTACAAGCCATCTGTGTATCTTTGAAGAGGTGTCTTTTCAGATTCTTGACCATTTTTTAATTGGGTTGTTTGTTTTGTTATTGTGGAGTTTTAACAGTACTTTGTATATTTTGAATACCAATACATTAACAGCTATGTGTTTGCAAATATTTTCTACCAGTCTGTGTCTTGTTTTTTCATTCTCTTAGCAGTGTCCTTCAGAGAGCAGAAGTTTTTAATTTTAATTTTTTTAACTTGTCAATTTTTTCTTCTGTGGCTAGTGCTTCTGGTGTTGTATCTAAAAAATCATCACCAAAGTCAAGGCCACTTAGATTTTTTTCTACATCATCTTCTAGAAGTTTTATGGTTTTGCATTTTACATTTAGGTCTACAATCCATTTTGAATTAATTTTTGTGAAGGTGTAAAATCTGTGACTAGCTTCATTTGTTTGCATTTTGCATTCCCACCTTTGCAATATATAGTTTTAATGGTTTATATAGAAAAGACATTATCAGTTCTTTGAAGCTTTTGTAAATTTAACCTGTAAAGTTGCCTGGTTCTGTTGCCTTTGAGGTTAAGTAGTTTATCTTGATTAATAATTAAAATTTTTAGTGCTTAGGGGACTTTAAATCTCTATTTTCTTGAAATAATTTTGGTTATTAATTTTAGTAAAAGATACATTTCATTGCATAGAATTTTTCAAATTTATTGACATGAACTTTTTCATTTTATATATATATATATATACATATATATATATACACACTTGATCTCTATCATATCTTTTGTAAAGAATCAGCTTTGTTTTTGGTCATCATTTTATGTATGTTGTGTATTTCACTATTTTATATATTATTAATTTCTGTCATCTTTATCATGTTCATGCTTGTGTTTTCTTTAGGCTACAGTCTTGTCCTTTTACGTTTCCTGCATTAGATTCTTAGGTCATGAAACTGCAGTTTTTCTTGATTTAAAACACAATTGAAATTATGGCAGGAAATGTTCCAAAATATTGCCATGCCTTTAATACATTCATCCATTCAGTTTTATTTGGTAATGTCCATTGATTTTTTTTTCCCTCAAAGGCATGGTATTTTTTTTCAAGGAATTTAAAATTTTACAACATATGCAGTTGACCCTTGAACAATGTTGGGGTAGGGATACCAACCCCCCACACAGTTGAAAACTGCATATAACTTTATAGTTGGCTCTCTGTACCTGTGGTTCTGCATCCGTGGATTCAAGCAACCATGGATCGTGTAGTACTACAGTATGTACTGGATATAATTAAACTGGATATAAAATGGACCAGTGCAGTTCAAACCCATGTTGTTCAAGGGTCAACTGTAGGGATTTTTTTTTACTATATTCATTATTCTTGCATGTCTCACTTAACTGCATTATGTCAAAAAATGAGGTCTCTGTAATATTTATTTTTAAATTTCTAGAGATATAATGCTGAAAATGTGCATATTCTTTTTTGTAAATATATTTTTATGTAAAAATAAATGTATTTTTCATTAAAAATAAATGTATATTAGGCTTTAGGGATTAATATATTTCTACTAGATGAGTCTGTCTTAAAACTTTATTCATAACTATTTTTATTAGAAATATATTGAAATCTCTCCAATGACCCTGGATTTAAGAATTTCTCTATTATTTTTTTAGTTTTGTGTTATAAATGTCAAAGCCAAGTTATTAGGTGCAAGCAAATTCAATAGGACTATATCTTCTTTGTATATTCATTGATTACTAAATTGTATTTCCTTTATCATCTTATTTGTCTGATAGAAATACTGCACATCAGGTATTTTTTGGCTAATATTTTTCTGTTTACCCTCTCCTTCAACTTGGATTCATTTTCTTCATGCTCAATTAACATCTTTACTAGTTCTTTCTGTGCCAGTCTAAGAGGAGAAAACTTGCCTACTATTTTATGACTCACAAATGCCTTTATTTTTCTGTCTAATGGATGACAGTTTAGCTATCATAAAATACTAAGTTGTCTAAGTTTCTTAGAACTTAGACAATGTCTTGGTAAAGTATTCTTGTATTTATTGTTGTTAATGAGACAAAATATTTAATCAAGTAGTCATACTTTTGCAGAAAATGTCATTTCTCTTTGACATATTTTAAAATTTTCATTTCACCTTTAGTATTTTACAATTTCACTCTGATTTGCTGAGTATGACTTTACTTTAGTTTAATTGGCTTAGTACACAGAGCATACATTTGATTTGGGGACTCATAACTTCCTTCAGTTGTGGAAGATTCTAAGTTGTATATTTCTTTTTCTCATTTTCTTCTTCTGCAATACCTTGTGTTTAGTGTACTAAATATTCACAACATTCACAATATTCTGTGGAAGGGTTATTTATCTCTACCACATTATAGTCAGGCTTGCCCATGGGACTTGCTTTGGCCAACAACATTGAAGTGGGAGTGTGGCATGTGCCACATTCTAAGCAGATGCATTAAGAGCAATGACATGGTTGCATCGTGCTTTCATGGACATGTTCTGTGAATGAGAACTCAACATTTGTTATTTTTAATGCATTTCAGTCATTTTTACTTAGGTATGTATTAACAGAATCTGCTTTATAAAAACCTATGGAAACAAACATCAAATTTCTCAGTCTACCCTCTTTTAAACCTTCTATTTATATTTTTGATTTTTTTTCCCCCTTCTGGGAGTATTTCTCAATACTTACTAATGTTTCAGTGAAAGCTTCTCTAAGAAACTGATGGCTTATTTCAAGTCTTTAACTGAAAAGTATTTAATTGATCAGTTATTTTCAGAAGTGAGGCATGCCTAAGGAAACTATGAATGATGAAACACTCAGTGAGCAGTAATAGTGGGAAACGTAATTTGAGGCCTGAAAAAACAAAGGACGAGAATGGTTTTAGGAAACAGAAGGTGCTGATGTTGTAAAAGAAGGTAAGGTCTGTAGGAACTATAAGCACAGTCATAGAGAAATGCAGGCATTGCCAGAACTGTCATGAGGCTTAGAAAGAGGAGAGAAAAAAATTCCCACTTTGTCTATCCTAATAGCTTACATTCTACTGCCAGAGACTCCTTGGGTCTAGGCCCAAATAGAAGTTAAAATGGAAGAAGCCCAGATGATGCAGTCCACAGAATTCAGTCTGTAAGAACATAGAATATGGCACAAAATGGCAGGTTTGGGGAAAGAGGAAAAGGATGAATAATCAAAACACTTTTTAAACCACAAATTTCTCTGTTTCCCTAAGTTCAATAAAGAAGTTATCTCATCTATGGGCATTTTCATTTCATTTTATTTTTTATTGGATGACATTTTAGGTTGCAAGGAACAGAAGCTGAGTCTGCATAATTAGACTATTATTAAAAGAATGAGTAGACTTTAAATCTGGCTGTTAGAGAATAACTTGTGTAAAAATAACCCATCTGCCAAAACAACTCTAAAAACAATAAAACACCTATTTGAATGCTTTGTAGATCAGTCAACACAGTCAGAACTCTAGGGCCTGTAATCCTCGAGAGAAGGGAAATGTGTGGATATAAGCTCCGTGTTCACCTTTGTTTCTAACTTGAGGGCATTTGCCAATTGTCAGTGAAGGACAATACAGCATGAACAGAAAGTCCCAATCCCACTGAGCTAAGGAAGCAGAGATACGAAATCTAGGATTTCCAGAGAGATGAAAATGAAGGTGAGGAAACTGCTGAAAAGTAAACCCAAAAATTTGCATGAAATTTTATTTAGAAAAGTTTGGATGTCAAAGCTGCTCAGGGGAAGGACATGTCTCAAAAAATAAACAGACACACACACACACACACACACAAATACCAGAAAGCAGCAGCTGAAATGCTAAAGAGCTGAGCAGAAGTTTTCTGAAGATTTACAGTTCTGGGAAAACAGAAGTTGAAGTTCAAGAGACTCTGGTAAAGACCTCAGGCTTTCAGCAGAGATTCTTAAAGGTTTATGTTCCCTTCCTATGATATAGTAAGAAGTATCCAATATCACTTATGCAGTGACTTTGTCAAAAATATTTGAACTAAATCAAGTCATAAACATACTTATTAATATGACAGGACAAAAGGCTTGGAATCTTCAATGAATCAGATATGAAGAATGGCAGGAAACCTAGAATTTTTACAGATGAGAGAAATTGAAGGGACATAACCAATGATAATTCATCAATCTTGACAGAATCCTCAGCAGGGTAAAACAAACCCTTATCAGACATTTTTGCTACAACTGAGGAAAATTTGCATGCTGCATCATGATTTTGAATTAATGCTAATTTTCTTAAGTGTAATATTATTGTGGTTGGGTAGCAAAATGTCCTTGTCTTGGATGATTCATGCTGAAGTAGAAGTGAAATGTCTTGATGTTTGCAGCATCCATTTGGACAGAGAAAGGGGAAAATGGAGCAGATGAATAGGATTTTAGTAATTGGTCAATGTTGGTGATGATACCACAGGTTTAAATTTTACTCTTCATTCAACTTTTCTGACCTTTTGAAAATTTTCAAAATAAAGGACAACTTTTAAAATTTTCAAAGTCTGCCTCTAAGTTAAAGCATGTTTTATTTTTGAAAGCTGATTTCTCACTTAAGTGAATTTGACACAGGTCCAAACTAATTATCAAAGCCTGAACCTTTTGAAGGGTACCATTAATTGAAATTCAGAGCTGAGATACTAACTATTCAGAGTGAAGTGTCTATCTTATGAGCAACTTGCTTTTTTCACAAAGTCTGACCCATATTATTTTGAGTGTTTTTCTTTTTTGATTGAAAACACCAAGGTTTTATTTAATTGTATAAATTATGCCCTTGGCTTTAGAAACTCTAACAAAATAGATGCAAAAAATTAATTACAATATTGTCAGAATCAACGATTAAACAGGATACAAGCATCATAAAATTAGCATTTTCATCTAATCATTCTAGTGTCATCTGCTAATTTCAAATAGACCCTATAAACAGACATTATTTTTCAAAGCATCCTTACACAAACCCTTAATTCATATTGAACCTTTGGAGTGACAACACTTGGAGTCAGTCAAAGTTCTGAAAGAAACGATCCTTACTTTTCAAAAAGAAATTAGGAGAATCATGGTTTATTTACTTTCAATCCATATTCACAAAGAAGGTGAATACTATGCAAAACAGATGTTATGTGCTTTAGTTCTTATGACTGGGAATGCTTCCAAAGACTAACAACTCAAATTGCTCACTATAGGACTCCATTAGTGAAATCTTGTTAGAATGTATTTCTTTTCTTTCTTCTCATTCCATTCTCACAAGCATTAAATAAAATGTTTTTGTTATACTAAGAAATGTGTTCAGTTTTCCACCTTTTGTGATGGTGTAGGTTGAATTTCCCTGACAATCTCTCAAATATTCCTTTCCCTAATATGCAGCTTACAAAAAGAGTTTCATCACTTCTTTGTATCCACAATGTCTAGCATTTTAGTGGGTGCTTAATAAACATGAGTTATTAAAAATGAATTCTGTACTTGAAATACTTTTCTTAATATATTGTACCTCTTTTAACCTCCATATGGGCAAAATTTCTCTTGATTGGTTCATGATTCTTTCAATCTCTCCTTCAACAAATATGTATTGAAAATCTGCTACATGTTAGATCCTATGTTAGCATCTGGATTTACAAAAATCATAAAGGCATGTTATCTGCACTTTAGGGGATCTTAAATCTATGGGGGAGAAAAACATGAAAATACAATCTTATAATAGCAATAAAGAAATTATCTACAAAGTCACAAGACCAAAATGATAAGTGATAATATGTTTGTCCTCATTCCATATGGTTGATTCCTCTTCTTTCGTATAAGAGAAATATATACTAAGGAAAGAGCAGACAGACCCTTAAAATATACAGCTCTTAATTATTAGAGATCAATCAATGTTTGTTACTCAAGATAAATAGTAGAGCTAGAGATAGTTGACGAGAAAATAAGAATCCAGAAAAAAAGATTATTGCAATCCATCATTTAATAATCTACACTTATCTCAATCTTAGTTAATTTGTTCCCGTTTTTGTCACAGTCTATTAATAGAAATTTCTGTTGAAAATTGTGTTGGAAACTACTGAGTTCCTTTAATCCTTGCATTTTCTTGAAAAGTAGATATTTTTTCTATTTATTTAACCCTGCCAATATTACTGTACCAGTGAGGTCAGGTGTAAAGCAGAGATCTCTGATCATAAAAGTTGTTTAGGACCTGTGAAAACATCAAGTATTCTCATCATAAAGACATACCTCTAGTAGAATAAATAATTGTGAATGTAATATTTACATGAACTGGATACTCAGAAGAGTACATTTAAAAGCTTGGATTAAAAGGAAATTCTTTGGGCTGAAATATTGGGTTATAGGAGAGAGCTCTGCTATCACAAAACTTTAAGAATTTGAAGAAAGAAAATCGATCATGATTATTAAAGATTCTATGGGAAGGCAGGTGTTCAACTTCTGTCATTGCCTCTAGAATTTTTTTTCTTGTCTCAGAGAATGAAGTATCCATAACTCATCTGAGGACAATCTTCACCTGTGTTTGGAATTCCATCACCACCTGCCACCTCAGGGACCTTAATTCTAGTAGTTTAAAAGTCAAATACTGATCACGGCGAAATCTACTCTCATGATCAGGATTTTTTCAAGAACTAAGACCCATGAATCCATACTTCCTATTTGACAATTCTAATTGTATATCCTACAGTCACCTAAATTTAAATTATTTGAGTAAGAATCAGTAGTTGCAAGCCACAGAAGCTGACTCTAGGTATTTAAAATGTCCAATAAATTTTTTGAGAGGGTCAAAGAATCTGGATTGAGACTAAACACCCAGAAATAGTTACCAAAACAGTGGTGTAGAATGATTCCTCTGCCAACACAGCTGAGCACTAAACACCAGCCAGTTTTTTTTGCACTGGGCGATTGACCTTGCAAGTTTACCCTATATGATGACTACTACTATTACTACTACTATTACTGCTGCTGTTAGTGTTGCTGCTACTACCAGCACTTGAGAGAGGGAAGAGACAGGCAGAGAGAGAGAGATCAACCCCACCACTAACCAGCTTGTGTCACCAGTTTTAGAATCAAAGTCCATTGCAAGAAATCGTTGGAGCCAAGATCACATGTCTGCATCCTGGTTCCTTGAAGCTGGGAAAGTGTCTATTCCAATATCCAAAGCTGAATTCATTATCTTTTCTCCTATTTTCACCCTATATTTTATTTCTTTACATGCCGTCACCTCCCAGTCACTCACTTAAGCTACAAACTTGGAACCCATCTTTGAATCCTTACTCCCCCGTTTCCCGTCATTCCTGGTTGTATATGTCAATCTTCTTAATATCTGTTAAATCTATCTTCTTTTCTACATCACCACTGTTGTCTTAATTCAGGTCCTCATAATTTCTTATTTGGATTATTGCAAAAACTTATTAGCTTGTCTCTCTGTTTAGTTATCCTCAACAATCACTTCTCCACATGATCAGAATTCTCTTTCTAAAATGAAAATCTTTTCAAGTCTCTCACATGTTCCAAACCTTTAGTTTCTCTACTAGCCTTCAAGACAGAGACTGAAGTAACTAGGATGTCTATATTCAAAGCCATTGCTATCTGGCTCCTACTTGTCTCTTCAACCCTGTTACTAACCTAGTGCATCCAAACCACCACCAACAACAATTTCAGTACCATTTTCATCATCATTACCATTACAGCCATACATTAGTTAAAAGCATATGGGAGTATATACAGTTTTATTACCATCATGGGAAAACTATAGCAAAACAGTTTGAAGCTAGATTTAGATTTTTTTTAATGACAAAGTTAAAAATAATAATCACAATTAAATAATTCAGATAACTGTCTATGTCTTAATTCGTTTCTAGAAGGTTAGTGGCTGTAGAAGCCTTAAGCAATGAGCTGGAAAATCCAGAAAAAAAAAATTCTGATTTGCTTTGATAGGGGGTTAGGCTCAGTATATGTTTTCCATTTTATGTTTGTTTTACTTTTAAATAGAAATTATCAGTAAAATAATCTGGCATCCAATCTTGATGAATATAAACTTGAAACTTAAAGCTTCACTAATAAATATGAGAAAATAGTACTGTGGATGGTTTTCTTATATAGAGAACAAATTAAAGGTTAGGGGTCAGAGACACAAAATTTGGAGTTCCAGATTTACTATTTACCAATAATCTTAGAACATTAACTTTCTTGGAGCCTCAACTCTCAGAAAGTTACATAACAATACCTGCCTCAAAGAATAAGATCATGAAAGCATGCCATATAGTGTTAGACTAATACTGAGTAGAAGCTCAGTAATTGTTAGTTTCCCTATTTTCTATATGTGTCTAGGCATGAAAACTTAATGTGGATGTAATGATAATAATAGTAATCAATATTATTGAACATTTCCCTTGTGCCATTAATCTAAGACCTTTATGCGTATGATCTAATTTAATCCTCAATAACATTTCGAAGGTTGAATTAAGGAAAGGACTAGTTACAAATGATCTTTTAAATATATTAGAAGTTTATGTTATTTTCTTATATGTAGCCACAAAATTATAAACTAATTTTGGGAAACTAATTCTGTTCAGTAAAATCAATTTCCTGTTTGTATATAAATTCACCTCCAATTGTAATATGATAGACATACCTATACCTTTTTAAGGTGTGGTTCTTGTTAAGTGACATGATGTTTCTCCCATTCAGAACATAGGCCAAGACAGACAAATCTCTTTGTAGTCTTATTTTGCAGGTAGGTAGATTTATTCTCATAGTCCTTTTCAATGAGGGAGGTCTGAAAGATCCTAGCTTTATGTAGTGGTCTCAGTTTCAAATTCACCCATCGTTCACAATTGAGGACTAAGACTCTTGATTACTTAAAGAGACCAACAACCTCAGGCTGAGAAGATTAAGAGGCTAGGGCTATAATTCTGCTTTCCAAGCTTTTTCTTTTCTTTTTCTCTATTGTCTATTGTTTTTCTTTTTTTCTTTTTTTTTTTTGTCACATGTGTTACATGTTTTCCTTCACTGGTATCTCCTAGCTTTTCATTTTTTTTATAGTGTAATATTTTATTGAGGTATAATTGATATATAATGTTAGATTTGGGTACAACATATTGATTCAATATTTGTATATATTAAACAATGATTATCACAATAAGTTTAGTTAATATCCATCACCATATACTGTAACAAAAATATTTTCTTGTGATGAGAACTTTTAAGATTTACTCTTAGAAACTTCCAAATATTTGATATAATATTATTAACTATATTCATCATGCTATACATTACATTCCCACGTCTTATTTATTTTACAACTGAAAGTTTGTACCTTATGACCCCCTTTATCCATTTTGTCCACCCTCCATCCCCTAGTAATCACCAATATGTTCTCTGTATCTGTGAGCTTATTTCACTTAGCATAATGACTTCAAGGTCCAAACAGGTTGTCACAAATGGCAACAGCAAGATTTTATTCTTTTCTTATGACTGAAATATATATATATATATATATATATATATATATAAAATATGTCTTCTTTATCTATCATTCATCAATGATTGATGGTCAGTTAGATTGTTTTCATATCTTGGCTATTGTAAATAATGCTGTAATAAACATGGCTGTGGTTTTATCTTTTTGAGTTAGTGTTTGGATAGATACCCAGAAGTGGAATTGCTGGATCACATTGTAATTCTATTTTTAATCATTTGAGAAACCTCTATACTGTTTTCCATAGTGAATGCACCAATTTATATTCCCATCAACAGGGCAGAAGGGTCCCCTTTTCTCCTCATCCTCTTGAACACTTGGTATTTCTTGTCCTTTTGATTATAGTCATTGTAACAAATGAAGGAGACATCTCATTGTAGTTTTGATTTGCATTTCCCTGAAGATTAGATATTGAGCATCTTTTCATGTACCTGTAGGATATCTGTACATCTTCCTTGGAAAAACGCCTATTCAAATCTTCTGCCCATTTTACATCTAATTGTTAGGACTTTTTGCTATTGAGCTGTATGACTTTTTTAATATATATTTTGAATATTAACCCCTTATCCAGCATATAGTTGGCGAATATTTTCATTTGGTGGGTTGATTTTAATTTTCTTGATGGTTTCCCCTGCTGTGAAGAACATTTTTAGTTTAACATAGTCCCACTTGCTTAATTTTTTTGTTGTTGTTGCCTTTGTTTTGATGTCAGACCAAAAAATTATCACCAAGTATTCGTGTAATATTTTGGTTCTTCATCTGCTATTGTGTATTCCACAATCAGACTGAAAAAAGACAGTAAAGGGGGTTTTATTTTATTAATTCACATAAATCCTAATACTTTTTAATAATCAGTAATTTAGGCAAATAAATGTAATATAATAAGATAGCTCTTAGAGCTATCTAGTAACTAAGAGTTAGCTCTTAGAGCTAAATAATCTTCATATGCAATACTTTTGTTTATAATTTATATTTTTATTAACACAAAGACATTGAAGCTTTAAGCAGGTTTTATCCATAATTTTCTGTCTCCTCATTTTGTTCCTCCCTTCCTCCTCTTTTCTTTTCTCATTCTCTGTATCAGTCTCTCTTCTTTCTCTCCTTCAGTAAATACCTCTATCCACAATTTTATGAAAGCAGATATAAGTTTTTGGTAGTCAGTTCCTTTGTAATTTCAATTAAAATAATCTTGTGAGGGGATTTTGTTTTTAAGCATTTAAAGACCCTGGATGATTATTTAGTATTTAAGCAAAATTCAGAACAAAATGGCTGCATTCCTTTAAAACAACTATTCAGTTAAAGGATGAGTAAGTTACAATGATCCATTCTGCTGGGCAATAGGACAGCTATGTTATAAATAAACATGAATCTCCCAACCTTTTATGGAAGCCACTAGGTTTGGCTTACTCAATCACTTCTCTAGATAAATAACTTGATAAGTAACAATATTGACATAAGCATTTTAATCTTTCTTCTGTTTCTGAGAGATTCTAACAGTCATGCAAAGGCTACTAAAAGTTTGAGAAAAAAGGGATTGAGAGGCAAACACATATGATTATATTTCTGATTTGATCTTTCTGAGTATGTGTTTAGTTAAACGCAATGGGGTTAGAAACTAAGATCTTTTAGTATTGCTCTAAGTATAAACTAACTTGAAAAATTATTGTATCTTCTCAATCAATTGTTCAGTAAACTCCTGCTCATAAGCTCTTTTTTCCCCATTAATTGATCTTCCCATGGCTAGGGTAAAAGAAGAATAAAAGAAGTATAAGGTAGAAAACCTAACTCAAGATTTGTATAATCCAGTTACATAGACCAAAAATACATACATACACAAATACATACATACATAAGCAAGCAAGTAAACAAGGCATTTGTTGTGATGCTCCTCACATTACCACAATCATCAGCTTATCCCTATTATGGGTGTCCCAAATTCTTTTTCTTTCTTAAACATCTTTATTGGAGTATAATTTCTTTACAATGGTGTGTTAGTTTCTGTTGTATAACGAAGTGAATCAGCTATTATGTACACATATATTCCCATATCCCCTCCACCTTGTGCCTCCCTCTCACCCCTCTAGGTGGTGAAAAAGCACGGATCTGATCTCCCTGTGCTATGCAGCGGCTTTGCACTACCTATCTATTTTACATTTGGTAGTGTATATATGTCAAAGCTACTGTCTCAATTCGCCCAGCTTTCCCTTCCACCTCCCCGGGACCTCAAGTCCATTCTCTATGTCTGTGTCTTTATTCCTGCCCTGCCCCTAGGTTCATCAGAACGATTTTTGTTCTTAGACTCCATATATACGTGTTAGCATATGGTATGTTTTTCTCTTTCTGACTTACTTCACTCTGTATGACAGATTCTAGGTCCATTCACCACATTACAAATAATTCAATTTCATTTCCTTTTATGGCTGAGTAATATTCCATTGTATATGTGTGCCACATCTTCTTTATCCATTCATCTGTCGATGGACACTTAGGTTGCTTCCATGTCCTGGCTATTGTAAATAGTGTTGCAATGAATATTGTGGTACATATCTCTTTTTGAATTATAGTTTTTTCTCAGGATATATGCCCAGTAGTGGGATTGTTTGGTCATATGGCAGTTCTACTTTTAGTTTTTTAAGGAACCTCCATACTGTTCTCCAACAGTGCAAGAGGGTTCCATTTTCTCCTCACCCTCTCCAGCATTTATTGTTTGTAGATGTTTTGATGATGGCCATTCTGACTGGTGTGAGATGATACCTCATTGTGGTTTGGATTTGCATTTCTCTAATGATTTAGTGATGTTGGGCATTCTTCCATGTATTTGTTGGCAATCGTATATCTTCTTTGGAGAAATGTCCATTTAGGTCTTCCGCCCATTTTTGGATTGGGTTGTTTGTTTTTTTTGATATTGAGCTGCATGAGCTGCTTGTATATTTTGGAGATTGCACCTTTGTCAGGTGCTTCATTTGCAAATATTTTCTCCCATTCTGAGGGCTGTTTTTTCATTTTGTTTATGGTTTCCTTTGCTGTGCAAAAGCATTTAAGATTCATTAGGCACCATTCATTTTTGTTTTTATTTCCATTTCTCTAAGAGGTGGTTCAAAAGGGATCTTGCTGTGATTTATGTCATAGAGTGTTCTGCCTATGTTTTCCTCTAAGAGTTTTATAGTGTCTGGTCTTACATTTAGGTCTTTAATCCATTTTGAATTTATTTTTGTGCATGGTGTTAGGGAGTATTCTAATTTCATTCTTTTACATGTAGCTGACCAGTTTTCCGGAACCAATTATTGAAGAGGATGTCTTTTCTCCATTGTATATTCTTGCCTCCTTTATCAAAGATAAGGTGACCATATGTGCGTGGGTTTATCTCTGGGCTTTCTATCCTGTTCCATTGATCTATATTTCTGTTTCTGTGCCAGTACCATACTGTCTTGATTACTGTAGCTTTGTAGTACAGTCTGAAGTCAGGGAGCCTGATTCCTCCAGCTCCATTTTTCTTTCTCAAGATTGCTTTGGCTATTTGGGGTCCTTTGTGCTTCCACACAAATTGTGAAATTCTCTGTTCTAGTTCGGTGAAAAATGCCATTGGTAGTTTGATAGGGATTTCATTTAATCTGTAGATTGCTTTGGGCAGTACAGGTATTTTCACAATGTTGATTTTTCCAATTCAAAAACATGGTATATCTCTTGATCTATTTCTATCATCTTTAATTTCCTTCATCAGTGTCATATTTTTGCATACAGGTCTTTTGTCTACGTACGTAGGTTTATTCCTAGGTATTTTATTCTTTTTGTTGTAATGGTAAATAGGAGTGTTTCCTTTATTTATTTATTTTTTTGCGGTACGCAGGCCTCTTATTGTTGTGGCCTCTCCTGTTGCGGAGCACAGGCTCTGGACGCGCAGGCTCAGCAGCCACGGCTCACGGGCCCAGCCGCTCGGCAGCATGTGGGGTCTTCCCGGACTGGGGCACAAACCCATGTACCCTGAATCGGCAGGCGGACTCTCAACCACTGCGCCACCAGGGAAGCCCTGGGAGTGTATTCTTAATTTTTCTTCAGTTTTTTCATTGTTAGTGTAAGGGAATGCAAGAGATTTCTGTGCATTCATTTTGTATCCTGCTACTTTACCAAATTCATTGATTAGCTCTAGTAGTTTTCTGGTAGCATCTTCAGGATTCTCTGTGTATAGTATCATGTCATCTGCAAACAGTGACAGTTTTACTTCTTCTTTTCTGATTTGGATTCCTTTATTTCTTTTTCTTCTCTGATTGCCATGGCTAAAACTTCTAAAACTACGTTGAATAATAGCAGTGAGAGTGGGCAACCTTGTCTTGTTCCTGATCTTACAGGATATGGTTTCAGCTTTTCACCACTGAGAATGATGTTGGCTGTTCGTTTGTCATATATGCTCTTTATTATGTTGAGTTAGGTTCCCTCTATTCCTACTTTCTGGAAAGTTTTTTATCATAAATTGGTGTTGAATTTTGTTGAAAGCTTTTTCTTCATCTTTTGAGATGACAGTATGGTTTTTATCCTTCAATTTGTTAATATGGTTTATCACATTGAGTGATTTGTGTATATTAAAGAATCCTTGCATTCCTTGGATAAACCCACTTGAACATGGCATATGATCCTTTTAATGTACTGTTGGATTCTGTTTGCTGGTGTTTTGATGAGGATTTTTGTATCTATGTTCATCGGTGACATTGGCCTGTAGTTTTCTTTCTTTGTGACATCTTTGTCTGGTTTTGGTATCAGGGTGATGGTGGCCTCGTAGAAGGAGTTTGGGAGTGTTTCTCCCTCTGCTATATTTTGGAAGAGTTTGAGAAGGATAGGTGTTAGCTCTTCTCTAAATCTTTGACCGATTCCACCTGTGAAGCCATGTGGTCCTGGGCTTTTGTTTGTTGGAAGATTTTAAATCACAGTCTCAATTTCAGTTCTTGTGATTGGTCTGTTCATACTTTCTATTTCTTCCTGGTTCAGTCTTGGAAGGTTGTGCTTTTCCATGAATTTGTCAGTTTCTTTCAGGTTGTCTGTATTATTGGCCTGTATTTGCTTGTTGTAATCTCTCATTATCCTTTGTATTTCTTCAGTGTCAGTTGTTACCTCTCCTTTTTCTTTTCTAATTCTGTTGATCTGAGTCTCATCCTTTTTCTTGATGAATCTGGCTAATAGTTTATCAATTTTGTTTATCTTCCCAAAGAACTAGCTTTTAGTTTTATTGATATTTGCTATTGTTTCCTTCATTTCTTTTTCATTTATTTCTGATCTGACCTTTATGATTTCATTCCTTGTGTTAACTTTGCATTTTTTTTGTTTTTCTCTCTCTAATTTCTTTAGGTGTAAGGTTAGGTTTGAGATGTTTCTTGTTTCTTGAGGTAGGGTTGTATTGTTATAAATTTCCCTCTTAGAACTGCTTTTGCTGCATCCCATAGGTTTTGGGTCGTCATGTTTTCATTGGCATTTGTTTGTAGGTATTTTTTAATTTCCTCTTTGATTTCTTCAGTGATCTCTGGGTTATTTAGTAGTGTATTGTTTAGCCTCCATGTGTTTGTATTTCTTACGGATTTTTTCCTGTAATTGATACCTAGTCTCATAGCATTGTGTTCGGAAAAGATATTTGATATGTTTTCAATTTTCTTAAATTTACCAAGGCTTGATTTGTGCCTCAAGATGTGATCTATCCTGGAGAGTGTTCCATGAGCACTTGAGAAGATAGCGTATTCTGTTGTTTTTGGATGGAATGTCCTATAAATATCAATTAAGTCCATCTTGTTTAATGTATCATTTAAAGCTTGTGTTTCCTTTTTTATTTTCATTTTGGATGATCTGTCCATTGGTGAAAGTGGGGTGTTAAAGTCCCCTACTCGTATTGTGTTACTGTCGATTTCCCCTTTTATAGCTGTTGGCATTTGCCTTATGTATTGAGGTGCTCCTATGTTGGGAGCATCAATGTTTACAATTGTTAGATCTTCCTCTTGGATTGATCCCTTGATCATTATGTAGTGTCCTTCTTTGTCTCTTATGATAGATTTGATTTTAAAGTGTATTTTGACTGATATGAGAATTGCTACTCCAGCTTTCTTTTCATTTCCATTTGAATGGAATATCTTTTTCTTCCCCTCACTTTCAGGCTGTATGTGTCCCTATGTATGAAGTGCGTCCTATTTTCCTTCTCCTTGGCTACCACATTCAGTCATGTACTAAGTAAGAGTACTCAGTTTTACCTCCTGTGTGCTTTTGACTCTCTTCTCTTCAACTCCACTGTCATTGACTTCATTAGGTCATTATGATTTTAGGAGACAATAGTCATAACATCTCAGCTGCTCTCTCTCTCCCTCTCCTCTCTTCAAATTATTGGCAATGCTGCATCCAACGTCCAACTTACCTTTCAAAAATAATAATGTCACGCTCCTACATAAGAACCTCTAATAAATTATCACTGCTTACAATATAATCAACACATACCTGCATAAATCTGGCTTTAATCTATTTTATTAACAATACCCATACCTGTTTTCTCTCCTTTCACGATAGCCAGTGTCCCTGCCATACTGAACATTTCCGCATCTGTCTCTTTTACACTGTTGTTACTTGGCATGGAGTACTCTCCTTTCCTGCAATGCCTTTCCCTTTCCGTATTCACTGTGGAACATCTATTAATCCCTCAGAAGTTTCAAACTGGTAGACACTGAGCAGACACAGTAGATGTTACTTGTTTGGATGGAACAAGTTCAAAAAGAAAACTAAATCTGAATGCCTTTAGATACACTTTTGCTCTCTAATGCCTTCAATCCCCACTATTACCAAGCATCTCATTTTATCCTGATTCACACATTTATGCTACCTGATGAGCTTCTATATGCCTGTGTTTCCTTGCAATAGGGAGATAATAATTGTCTTTATAGCACTGGATGGCCACATTAGTTACCACAGAACAATATCTAGCACACAATAAGGCTAATTACTATTAGACAAAATAATACAGTAATTATTACTATTATTATTAAACTTTTATTGTCAAATGTATATTCTTACTGAACAATTTTCCAATTTAGGTTGACTCATAGTCCTGATTTATCCAGACTGTCTTGATTTTTACCACTAAAAGTTCTACATCCAGGGAAATCTCTCAGTCCCAGACAAACCACAACAGTTGTTGGCCCTGCCAATATACCCAAATAGAATCAGTCATTTCCATCTCAGGGCTCCTTTTGTATAGTATTCACTTCTTTTTTTATATAACTTTATACATGTTTGGTGTTGTGTAACATTTGTCTGTTTCCCCAACTTCCAATTACTTACAATTGTTTTGTGCCCTCAATTTCCAAAGCAATACCCTATATAAGGGAAAATATAACTAAAGGAACTCCATAGAAGAATTCAAGTACCAAATTATGAGATGTTGGCCTGGAAAAATACATATTTGCTGAATCAATAGTTCTTTTAATGGGAGGACTTTGACAAGTAATCTGTTGATAAAATGGGGGAAGTGGAAAATTACTTGGGTTTATGTTCCTCCTGTTGATATGGAGTAAAACTGGGTGGACCTAATACCACCAGAGATTTTACCCCAAATTCATACTCTAGGCCCTAATGTATTAAATCCCCCCTAGACATATGAGTCATACATAAACTCTTCTTTCCTGTGTATTATATATTAATTAAATTTTGCTTTTACTGCAAAGAAACTGTACACCTTAAGATGATGTATCCAAATTGTCAGATGCTTTTTCATTACTGATGACTTAAGTTTATTAGTTGTGTGGTTGAAAAGATTCCTGGAGAAAAAAACTATATATTTATAATTCATATACATCAGAAGTATTTGTTAGAAAATATTGTGAAAGACTAATTTGTACAACTCAAGCTGCCAAAATTTGTAATATTAATGAAATACAACAATACTGAAGCTAGGAGTAAGGCAAAATAATCACCTTTTTCTGCCAAACTTAGTCTGGGGGCAGAGAAAAATTTCCATACTTTTTTCTGAGGGCAGGAAAGCACAGGAGTCAGGTCTGGAGATAATCCTGACATGAATGTGAATTTAAAGACTTACAAGCTATGTACCCTTCAAAATTTGATCATCTCAGTAGCTCATTTAGCTGTGAAACAGGAATAACATCTAACTGTACAGATTTCTGTGAATTAAATATCACTAATTAAGCATTTGCTATCTTAAATAACACGTGGCAGATCCTTGATAGATTCCAGTAGTTCTTGCTGTAGTCATTTTATATGAATTTGTATTTCCAGTGTCTGGATAGATGTACGTAACCAAAAGGTCACAAAATGTGCACTATGTTCATATCCCTATATCTGTTTCAAATATCTAAATCATTAAAGGTATAACATATATTGTCAGATCTAAAATACCTGACAATTTAAATTTTAATTCTGACTAAGTTGTTTAAAATTTTATATATTGGAATGAATTTGATACTTGGGAACAGTGAGGATTGAAAATGCTAGAGAATAGAAAGATGTCTAAGGGCATTCAAATTTAGTTTTGATTTTGCTTTTGAACTTGATCCATCCAAAAACAAGTTAGGTGTTTCCAATTTTTATTCATTAGAATGAATAAACATAACAATGGTGATTGTGGGGAAGTCCCTGGTGGTCCAGTGGTTAGGACTCGGTACTTTCACGGGGTTGAAGGAAGTTTCAATCCATGATCTCTGGCTGGGGAACTGAGATTCCACAAGCCACGTGGCACAGCTAAAAAGTAAAATGGTGATTGTGGTAACATGTATCATGTTACAGATTAAAAGTGTATTAATTAGAGCAAATACCACCTTTACTTTCCCTGACACATTTGCAACTGATTAAAAGATATATACACGAATGAGAGAGACAAAGATCAAGATACACTTTACTTGATAAATTGGTGCATACATCTTCCATGTAGAGTTACAATGCTCTTCCTAATACTTCATTCTAGAATTCACTTACTCTACCAAACTGCAGGCCTCAACCTCATAGGAACAAAGCCCATCCTATTACAGTTATCATACGGCAGGAAAACCAGATCACAATGTCTCCTCAGTACCTACAGAGCACTAAGTTAATAGCTCACCATTATTCCCTTGGCAGGAGGGAGTGAGAAAGTGTAGCAAAGATGAAGGTGTCCCGTCCAAGCTTTTCCCTCTTGGAAGCAGAATGGAAATTCTCCCCCCTTATGCAGATATAATTACTGGGGAATAAGTGTTTGCCCCTAATCATCTCTATGATATTATTTGTACATCAGTTGATTCAAAAAGGATGTCTTTTTTAGTAATTTTGCATGATTAAAGGCAGTTACTAGCACCAAAAAATATCAATATGATCAATTACTTACACTCATTTTTATACAATCCTAATTACGAAACAAAATAGGAAAACGGGGAGTTTCATAAACGATTTGAGGCTCTGTGCTCACTATAATGTTAAGAAAGTTTATTAAGTTTGTCCAAAAAATAATAGTAGTTTAGATAGCCCATAATTATGGTTTGCTCCCAGGACAAAATATATCAATCCAAAGCATACTGTTTGGGGAAGTTGAAGAAATAGTGTGAAAATTTCTATCAACCAGATAAAGGAGAGATAAGATCAGGGGGAGTGGATGAGAGGACTGATGTTCTTAAAGAGGGATGAGAACACCTGCCTTGTGTGCAATGTGGGTTTCTCATAAGTGCTGACACAGGCGAACACTCCAGGGATCAGGGGAAACTGGTGATCTAGTAAAATACAGTCTTTAGCTAAAGGTCAAATGAAATTATACTGAAAACCTTGGGGATACTTTAAAGTGGGAGCTAAAGATGGGGGCTGCTCATTAGAGCTTGTGCTTAAATACCAGTTTCACTTTATCAGGGAAATTGTTCATTTGTGTGAAAATGTGACCTCTGTCAGTTTGCCAAGCAGGCTGAGCCCGGGGGTGATCTCAGGCTCACATGTGCTGGCAGAAGTTAAAGCTACCCGGGGACTACTTTCAAAGGACATTGCCAAGGTTAGCAGACCCAAAATCTGACCTTCCTCTTCTTTCTTTCCATTTATATCTGTTTGTAAAGTTCAAACAGTTCTTTTTTTTTTCCCAAAAAAGAAAGCGCTTCAAATGCAATAAAATGATAAAAGATTCCAAGGGGATGAAGCTATAAGAAGAGAAGGTAAAATAAAAATGTTTCATTTAGGAAGCCTGGTTATTTAGGGAAAGATAAGTCAGATAGCTTGGTAACAATTACCATATTTCTTAACCTAGACTAGATTTAGCCTTAAAATTTTATGGTGCTACCACCTTTTAACCAGAGGTAAGTATTATTGCTAATGTATTAATGAAGAAAAAGAAGAGAGAGGCTTTTTCACATGATGTTTGTTATCCAGAGAAGCTAATAATTCAGAATTCTTTGAATTCTCCAAATTTACAGACCATCTTATCACATATCCGTGTAAATTAAGCTACAAAGGAAAGGAATGATGGGCTGAGATTTAATGGTATGGATATGTAATGATTAACAAAAAGTTGAATTGTAAAAATCTATGTTAAGTACCTACTACATGCCAAGATTTTAATTTTTCTTTCATATCTCTATATGCAATTATTAGGTTTTTGAATATATCTACTTGCTTATTATCAGTCTCCACTTACTAGTGTATATTCCTCCAGAGAGAATGGATTTTGTCATATTAACTGCTGTATTCCCGACATCTAGAACAGTACCTGACACATTTTGTTTGTACTATTTCTACATAATACCTATTTGTACTACTTTACTCTTTCTTTACTGAATAAATACACAACAGATATGCTCATATATACAATCGTTTTAACAATCACATGAACTAGTTATTTAAGAAATAACAATGTTGATGTTTACTCTCATCGTTAATGAGTGGTAAAAAATGTAACTATGATTTCTAATTGTATAGACTTCTCACCTCAGTAGACGGCATGTTTATTTGTAATAGAGTGTTTTTATTTATGTTGTTAACATACAGCTCTGAACAATTTTCCTAGTATAATTAAAATTAGTTTGAGTCAAGTACTTTATTGGGAGCTTTGCATATATTAATTAGTCATATATATGTGGGAAGGTAAGGCTATTCTTAGCCTGAATCAGAAGAAATTTTCGGTACTCCACTATTTTTAACTTGCATAAATAGCAATTTCATGTGGTTCAGTAGAATATGACCTCCATTTTACAAGGGGTAACTGAGGTTTAGAGAAATTAAATACATTGTACAAAGCCCAATACCAGTAAGCAATAAACATACGATCAGAACTTATAGCTAATTACAAATGCCATTTTCTATCTCTTGCTTCTCAAATATGGCTTTGGCAGTGGAATCTCAAGAGTACTGAAGTCAGAGATAAACATCACACGGTATTTTGGATATTCTCTTTGTTTTAAAACAAACATGGAATTATATAAAGTACAATACAAAATTAAATGAATTCTTAAGACTACAAGAGGCTAAGCTCTACATAGCTTTCACACTATGTGGGATCACTCTGTGTTAGGAGTACTCCACTAGAAAATGGTAGGAAGCAGAGCCCACTCACTCCCAGAGCTCCCTCCCATACCACTATCTTAGAGTAAATGCCCACAATGCCACAATGAGATCAGCCACTGATCAATAGAGTTGTATAATCTGCTAAGGACAAGAAAAAGGTTATTTTCTTTAAAGGAAAAAAATTTACCTCCTATCAATGTCATCTATATGTAATGATTCATTTAAGATAGAGCAGTCAATGTTAAACATTAATATATTTTCTAGTACTTCAGAAATGAATATGAATGGATGTGGAATATACTTAGGCAAAATATACTTTTTTTGGAAAATTATATTTTCCAAAATTATATTTTCTCCTCTTTAAAATTACTTTCTAGACCCTGAATGGACCGGCTCAGCTTGGGGCCCATGTCCACCCATATGCCCAGACAGGGCATAACGGATGCAAAACTTCCACCAGGAACACATGATACAAGTGGAGACTGGACACATTTCCAAAAGGAAGAGGAATACTATTCCAGAAGTAGGGAGGGCAGTGGGGTGGAACTGTATCATCATATTCTAAAACTTTGATATAAAAAAAGGAATATTATGCATTTAAAATTAACCTCATGTATTATCCAGGAGATTATATCTGGATTTCAATTTTCTTATTTTTTTTTTGTTTTGTATTTTGTTTTGTTTTGTTGTTTTTTTACCATTCTGCTATTAATCCAGGCAATCAATAAATTGCCGACTAAGCACCTTATAAGCACAAAATAGAATCTTTAAAAAGTAAATAAGCACCTCCCCAAATAAAAGAATAAAATTACTTTCTATATGCATTACTTTCTTAATAGAAAGTATCGTTTCTGCAGTTCTATTATACATCATGAAAATGAAAGACAGTGTTTCTGAAAACTTTTATCTAGAAGGTAATATTTAATTTCTGATTGTAATTTCAAAACTTATGAAATCTTCAAACACATTTGATTTTCTATTTAAGCAGTAAATGAAAACCATTCAAAAACACAAAGTATTCAAATATATTAAAAAAAGACTACAAATAGTTCAGTGACCCAGGTGTTATTTATATAGGTACTTATCTCAATTGACTTTAAATGAAATGCATTCTTTTTCAATTAGAATTCTGAGTGGGATCACATAATTATTTAATGAACTGATTATCAAGGTTATAGTCATCAAACACAGCTTTCAGGGCAGACTCACTTTCCTAAAATAACATGCAGTCTCTACAGACATATGAAAACAACTTTGACCTCTGAAGGGTTTTTTTTTTTTAATTTGGTTTTACCTTGAATTCTCATTTAGTGAGCAAAAGATTATGTGAAAGAAAATTAAATTTGGATGAGACTTTTTATTTAGCTGATTTCTATACTGCTACTCAAACTCCTATATATCTTTTATTAAAGCAATTAGAAAAAAATTCCCTCGCAGAACTCACATTTCACACTAGCACCTCATTAGCTTTCCAGGGTGTTTTACCAAGAAGTAATAAGGAGGGCAGAAATGGTGTTTGTTTTTAAATAGGGTATAATGTGACTGGGGATAACTTCTATAATCCTCAAAAGAGACAGAAGAGTTTATTTTTACCCTTAAGAAGGTGGAAAAGTCAAAGTCATGCTGAACATTAAGATTTGAAATAGGTAAGCAAAGCACCAGCCAAGACGCAGTGCCATTCCCTGTCACAGCCAGCTGGAGCTAATTGTATTAGTTATGATAATAGTGCCCTCCAGAGGAATTCTGCAGGAATTAGAAAGGCATATGGAAAATGAAAGGCTATGAAAATGATGAATTTAAATACACACTTGTAAAGTAAATTAACATATTAATCTTACCTAGATAATTAAAATATGCTTTAGTTTAACTTTAGTACTGAAAGATGGCACTACATTCATAACAAAAATATCTACAAGCAAACACTTTTTAATATTTTAGGCTGTGAATCTTTACTTATATATTATATTCTTCGTGTATGCTAAAATATTAACATGTTAGAGAAAATATAATTTAAAGAACCAGTAAAGGACTGAGATTAAGGAATTTAAATTTATGATCCAGTTGTTACTTTTCTTTCATGGTATTTCTTTTGGCAAGTCTTTAGAATTTAGTGTAAATAGAGCTATATTCCTAACATTAGTATCGCTGAAATGAGGCAAAATTATAAACAAGCATTATCAATCACTGAAAGTAAATTAAAATGGGGGACTCCAAAGCACCAGGTTGTAGACAGTAAGCCCCATTTAACACCACAAAATGTTAACAAGTTAAAAATAGGTAGTAAGTACACAAAATGAAAAATAAGAGGCCTCCTTATGTTTGTCATTTAAATAGTTATACAGTCTTAATTTTAGAGAATGCCTAATGATTATTTCATATGATGATTTATTGTCATTAAAATTGCCATTTTATCATGCTAGGCACTGAGGCAAATGCTGGGAAAATGGAATTCATATTTAAGGATTTCACTGCTTTTTACCTCACTCACCATTGTCAGCCACCAACATAATGATTTTCTGAATTTGAAATCTTGGAGGATAAAACAAATCATCAGAAAGCAAATTCCTTTCAGTAATTTACTAAGATAGCTATAAAGAGTTGAAATTTTTCTCTTAAAATTTAATACCAAAAACCACACAAAGAAGAAAAGGAGTGGAAGACAAAAGTAAGAAAAAAGAACAGGGGCAACAAATAGAAAACAGTAACAAATATGGTAGGTAAATTAATCCAACTATATCAACATTCACATTAAATGTCAATGATCTAAGTGCATCAATTAAAAGACAGAGATTGTTAGACTGGATCAAAAAACAAGACCCCATTATATGCTATCTATAAGAAACCCACTTTAAATATAAAGACGCATATCAAAAGTAAATGGATTTGTAATGTCACTACAATATATCTGCATATATATTGTCCTATTTGTCAAACCCTGTTTGAACACTGTATCATTTATAATAATTCTAGAGACCTGAAGGGTTAAGTTTTTCTTACACTGCTCTTTTTTTTTAAAATAGATCTTTATTGGAGTACAATTGCTTCACAATGCTGTGTTAGTTTCTGTTGTACAACAAAGTGAGTCAGCCATAGGCATACACATGTCCCCATATCCCCTCTCTCTTAAGCCTCCCTCCCATCCTCCCTATCCCACTACTCTAGGTCATTGCAAAACACCGAGTTGATCTCCCTGTGCTATGTTGTTGCTTCCCACTAGCTAACTATTTTAAATTTGGTAGTGTATATATGTTGATGCTACTCTCACTTCGCCCCAGCTTACCCCCACCCAACCTGTGTCCTCAAGTCCATTCTCCATGTCTACATCTTTATTCCTTCCCTGTAACTAGGTTTATCAGTACCATTTTTGTTTTTTTTAAGATTCCATATATATGCGTTAGCATAAGTATTTTTCTCTTTCTGACTTACTTCACTCTGTATGACAGACTCTAGGTCCAACCATCTCACTACAAATAATTCAGTTTCGTCCCTTTTTATGGCTGAGTAATATTGAATTGTATGTATGTGCCACATCTTCTTTAATCATTCATCTGTCGATGGATATTTAGGTTGCTTCTATGTCCTGGCTATTGTAAATAGTGCTGCAATGAACATTGTGGTACATCTCTTTTTGAATTATGGTTTTCCTAGGGTGATATGCCCAGCAGGTGGGATTGCTGCATCATATGGTAGTTCTATTTTCAGTTTCTTAAGGAATCTCTATACTGTTTTCCATAGTGGTTGTACCAATTTACATTTCCACCAACAGTGCAGGAGGGTTCCCTTTTCACCACACCCTTTCCAGCATTTATTGTTTCTAGATTTTTTCATAATGGACATTCTGACTGGCATGAGGTGATACCTCATTGTAGTTCTCATTTGCATTTCTCTGATAATTAGTAATGTTGAGAATCTTTTCATGTACCTCTTCTCCATCTGTATGTCTTCCATGGTGAAGTGTCTATTTAGGTCTTCCATCCATTTTTTAACTGAATTGTTTGGTTTTTTTGATATTGAGCTCCATGAGTGTTTGTATATTTTGCAGATTAATCCTTTGCCTGCTGTTTCATTTGCAAATATTTTCTCCCATTCTGAGGGCTTTTTGTCTTGTTATGGCTTTCTTTGCTTTGCAAAAGCTTTTAAGTTTAATTAAGTCCCATTTGTTTATTTTTGTTTTTATTTCCAGTACTCTAGGAGGTGGGTTAAAAAAGATCTTGCTGTGGTTTATGTCAAAGAGTGTTTTTCCTATGTTTTCCTCTAAGAGTTTTATAGTGTCTCGTCTTACATTTAGGTCTTTAATCCATTTTGAGTTTATTTCTGTGTATGGTGTTAGGGAGTGTTCTAATTTCATTCTTTTACATGTAGTTATCCAGTTTTTCCAGTACCACTTATTGAAGAGACTGTCTTTTCACCATTGTATATCCTTGCCTCTTTTGTCATAGATTAGTTGACCATAGGTGCGTGGGTTTATCTCTGGGCTTTCTATCCTGTAACATTGATCTATATTTCTGTTTTTGTGCCAGTACCATATTCTCTTGATTACTGTAACTTTGTAGTATAGTCTGAAGACAGGGAGTCTGATTACGCCAGCTCCATTTTTTTCTCTCAAGACTGCTTTGGCTAATCAGGGACTTTTCTGTCTCCATACAAATTTTTAGATTTTTTGTTCTAGTTCTGTAAAAAATGTCACTGGTAATTTGATAGGGATTGCATTGAATCTGTAGATTGCTCTGGGTAGTATAGTCATTTTCACAATATTGATTCTTCCAATCCAAGAACATGGTATATCTCTCCACCTGTTTGTGTCATCTTTGAGTTTTTCTCATCAGTGTCTTATAGTTTTCTGAGTACAGGTCTTTTACCTCCTTAGGTAGGTTTATTCCTAGGAATTTTATTCTTTTTGTTGCAATGGTGAATGGGATTTTTCCTTAATGTCTCTTTCTGATGTTTTGTTGTTAGTGTATAGAATGCAAGAGATTTCTGTGCATTAATTTTGTATCCTGCAACTTTACCAAATTCATTGATTAGCTCTAGTAGTTTTCTGGTGGTTTCCCCTAATTATTGAGAGCTAATTTAATTTGCTATAAAATTAAAATTTTCTATTATTTCCCTGGGCAATTTAAGCATATTGTTTTATTAATTATGTACCTTATTTTGTTGCTTTATATAAGTCTTCTGGCAGTTCATTTTTTATTTTATTTCAGATTGCTATTAAGATTCTTTTTCCATTTTGGTATTATGTATATCTGGATTCATTTTTATTTATAGTTCTTGGCCCTGATTTGCTTCTTACAAAGCCAGATTTCTTACTCTTCATCAAGTCTGGAAAAGATTTGGCTTTATATTTTTGAAATTTTTCTGTCTGAAAATGTCTCTATTCTTTCTTAAGGACTCTAAATGAGTCCTATAATCTCCTATGAGATATATTCTAATTTCATATCTCTTAACTGTCTTGAATTTTTCTGTCTTTTTATACATCTGTGCTAACATTCTGGGCTATTCCCTCACAACTATGAATCCAGATCACTAATAATTGCTTTAGCTGAGTTTAATGTACTATTTAATCCATTCAATGAGTGTTTATATTTTTTCAACTATTTTTTTCTTTTAATTTCAAATATATATATATTCTTTTTTAACCTGTTTCTTCCAGATTATATGTGTGTGTGTAATTTTCTGCTTTTATTACATTTTGTCTATCCTTACAGTATTTTGTTCTATCCCTTACAGGTTTTATGCTTTCCTTTATTGCTTTAATCATTTGAAACATATTAGCTTTATTATTTTCATTTAGTCCTATTATCTCAAAATTATGGCTTTTTTGCTAGAACTGATGCTTTGTTCATGACACTTTGTTCATTCACTTGTGTTGTGATTTATTTTTAACTGTAAGCTGCCTTTTAGTGAAGCTTGTATTTTTTCCCTACGGAATTCTTTCCAGCTTTGATTATAAGAGGGTGGCTCTAGAGTGGTGTTACAGGTTTTTTAAGGGTAACTCTGGACCGGGACAACTTTCTTTGCTTATCTCTTGGACTGAGGACTTCAGCACACAGTCAGCACCTTTTATTCATACTTGATATCACCTGAGACATAGACCTCAGATCTTGATTTCTCACAGGGAAACATTTCTCCTTGACTAACAGGGAAAAGTTTTGATTTTCTTTTCTCCCAAAACTGGTGGTCAGAGTATGTCTAATACCTCTTGTGGGGCAGATTTTTATGCGTTCAAGTCTTATTGCAAGAGTCTGTTTAAAATCACACCTCAAAGTAATCATAGGGTCAGCTTAACAATAGTGCTCTTAACCCTAGTTTTTGGCCCTTCTCTGTGTGTACCACTGGGGGTTTCTTCTCTTTTTTAAGAAGTCAAATGAGCACTCCACATTATTCCGGACTTCTAATTTTTTGTAGGGATAAAGGATAGGTTTTTTGCATTAGTTTAAGTGGCAAGTTTATGGAAACAGTTTAGTTGCTGTAATTGACTACTCTAATACTTGGTGTGAGCAGTGAGGAAGCTGCTCAAACATACATCTCGGTTGCCGTGGTCCAGAAAAGAGAGAGCACTGCAACAGCAGGATTTCGTAAGTGGAAGTATACAAGAATATCACCAACATTTATGAAAATATTGTAGAGTTTTGTATATTCACAAGGTAAATATTGGGAATTCAACCTAATTTTACTTATCAAGACTAATTATAGCTCTATAAAGTGATTAAAAAAAAGGCCTCCAAATGATGCTTCTGAATCAATATGTGTTTTATAATATACTAGGAAGGGAAAAAATGATTATTAACTGGATCTATGAAAGAGAATGGTAGAGGTGCAGTGTTAACAAAGACAGAATTTTTAGGAATTATTTTTTAATAAAAATCCTTACTTAGGAACGGAATTCAATTAACTCAAAAATGCTATTACTACTTTTTAAAGAGCCTTCAAAGTATTTTAGGTATAAATTTCCCTATTTTTTAATTAAACAAAAAATGGAAAAATAGAATTGTACCTTAATGTAATCACATTTCTAATTATACTAATATTGAATTAATGTGAAGTTATCATGTAGCTATAACAAACACACTACACTAAATTTCATATAATTTTTTAGTATTCTGAGGGACATGAAAAGCCATTAACCCTTTAACTTTTATAGATTTTATAGATGAAGAAACAAAAATTAAGAGATTAAGAGTTTAAGAAATTTACCTCAAGTTATAAAATAATTTCAGCAAAGCTGAGCTATCCATTTGGTTTCCTAACTCTGGATGGAAGCTCTTTTCACTAGACCAATAGTCCTCAAAGTATCATCTATAAACCTTGAGGTTCCAGACTCTGAGGAGGTCCATGAGGTCAAAATATTTTCATAAAAATACAAAATGTTATATTCCTTTTACACTTTGTTGGCATTTGCACTGATGGTACAAAAGTAATTGCAGGTAAAACTGCTATCACAAAACAAGGAACTGGTATAAATTTTTCTAGTAGTTACTATGTTCTTTACTGAAACCCAGGGACAGTAAAAAAAAAAAAAAAAGTCAGTTTCATTAAGAATAAAATCAGTAAAACGTATTTTTTATGAAGTCTGATTAAGCTGTATTCATTAATTTTATAAAACCTCAGCCTTTGGATATGAGTTATTTTCATATTCTGGATAATTAAATGAGAATTACACGAAGCATATTTGTTGCATATCAAAGTATAATGATTATCTTGAAGAAAAGCAAATGTGCAATTGTTTGAACTGTGAGCTGAACTACACCCCTTTCAAAGGAACACCATTTTTACTTACAGGAATTACTGACAGAAACCATGGCTAGTCAAACTTGGGTATTGGGTATTTGCTATTCTCAAAACTAAATTAAGTGTGATTGTCATTTTTTTTTTAAAATAAGAACTATTTGCTGCCAACAACCAAATTCAATCTTTGAAACAAAAATTTAAATTTAAAAAAATTTGTACCCACCACTCAGCTTAGTATATTGCAACACCTGAAGACTTAGGTGAGTGGTGATATTAACAAATGTGATTTGTTTTTGGATATTGTTTAATGAAATGTGTTACCACTTGAAACATACACATAACTCAGTAAATCAGTACTTTCCAAATAAAAAATGCATGATATTACAAAATCATACATGAGTAAAAGATCCATTGAAAGATAAACTAATCAATTTTAATGTAAATTTTTATTAATAGGGTTTCAGAGTCCATACTGCAACTAACATTTAGGAAACTACTACCTGATGAGTTTTGTTTTCGTATCAAAGAATAATGGCCACAATGATGTGAAAGGGCTGTAATTTACTACAGTAATACTTGTTGTGAGCAGTGAGGAAGCTGCTCAAACATATATCTCGGTTGCCATGGTACAGAAAAAAGAGAGCACTGCAACAGCAGGATTTCTTAAGTGGAAGTATACAAGAATATCACCAATATTTATGAAAATATTTATAGTTTTCCCTTTCCAACTACATATCTGAGTGAGGCTAAGGGAATGCAGAAGCATTTACCAGAGTCCATCAATCTTCTATTGAACCAGACACTAAGAAGTTTTGCAATAATGTTTTTAAAAATGCCAATTTTCTCTTTTATAGTTTTTGGAAAATACAGTTTTTAAATTAAAATAAATATGCTATTTGTCATTTAAAAGTATATTATTACTGTTTTAAAATAAATTTATACACTTACAACTGATACCACACAAATATAAAAGATGATAAGAGACAGTTATGAACAATTATACACCAACAAATTGGATGACCTAGAGGAAAAAAAGATGAATTCTTAGTAATATACAACCTACCAAGAATGAATCATGAAGAAATAGAAAAAATGAGCAGACCAATTATTAGTAAGGAGATTCAATCAGTAATCAAAAACCTCCCAACAAACAAAAGTCTGGGACCAGATGGCTTCACTGGTGAATTATATCAAACGTCTAAAGAAAAGTTAATACCAATAGTTCAGAAACTATTCCAAAAAACTGAAGAGGAAAAAGCATTCCCAAATTCATTCTACAAGGTCAACATTACCCTGATACCAAAACCAGACAAGAAAAGTAAATTATAAGGCCAGAGTAAATTATTACGAGAAGAGTAAATTATTACGAGAAAAGTAAATTACAGGCCAATGTCATAGATGCAAAAATCCTCAACAAAATATTAGCAAACTGAACGAAACAATATATTGAAAGAAGCATACATTATGATCAAGTGGGATTTATTTCAGGGATTCAAGGATGGTTCAACATCTGCAAATCAATGTGATACACCTCATTAATAAAAAGGATAAAAATCATATGCTCATAATAATATATGCAGAAAGATTTGTGGGTTGACAAATCCACATCCTTTCATGATAAAAACTCTTCACAGGGCTTCCCTGGTGGCGCAGTGGTTGAGAGTCTGCCTGCCGATGCAGGGGACGCGGGTTCGGGCCCTGTTCCGGGAAGATCCCACGCGCCGCGGAGCGGCTGGGCCCGTGAGCCATGGCCGCTGAGCCTGCACGTCCGGAGCCTGTGCTCCGCAACGGGAGAGGCCACAACAGTGAGAGGCCCGAGTACCAAAAAAAAAAAAAAAACTCTTCACAAACTGGGAACACACGTGGTACAGAGGGAACAAACTTCAATATAATAAAGGCCATATATGACTAGCCCACAGCTAACATCACACTTAATGTGAAAATGTGAAAGCTTCCCTCTAAGTTCAGGAACAAGACAAGGATGTTCCCTCTCATCACTTTTATTCAAAATAGTACTAGAAGTCCTATCCAGAGCAATTAAACAAGAAAAATGAGATGGATTATATATAAAGACTCCACCAAAAACCGTTAGAATTAATAAACAAAATAGGTCACTTAGAAGCATACAAAATCAATATACAAAAACCATCTGTGTTTCTATACACTAACAACTATCAGAAAGATAAAAACCAACCCTGTTTACAATAACATCAAGAAGAATAAAATACTTAGGAATATATTTTACCAAGAAGGTGAAAGATCTGTACACTTAAAACAATAAGATATTGATGAACAAAATGAAGAAGGCATAAATAAATGGAAAGATATTCCATTCTCATAGATGGGAAGAATTAATATTGTTAAAATGTCCATACTACTCAAAGCAATCTAGAGATTTAATGCTTTCCCTATCAAAATTCTGATGTCCTTTTATACTGAAATTGAACAAAAATCCTAAAATCTATATGGAATCACATAATACCCCACATAGCCAAACAATCTTGGAAAGAAAAACAAAGCTGGAGGTATCACACTTCCTGACATCAAACTAAATTACAAAGCTATAATAATCAAAACAATGATAGTGGAATAAAAACAGACACAGAGATCAATAGAACAGAATAGAGAACACAGAAATAACCCCATACGTATACGGTCAATTAATTAATGACAAAGAAGCCAAGAATATACAATGGGGAAAGGATAGTCTCTTTAATAATTAGTGTTGGGCAAACTGGATAACCATATGCAAAAGAATAAAACTGGACCTCTATCTTACACCACACACAAAAGTCAACTCAAATCGGATTAAAGACTTGAATGTAAGACGTGAAACCATAAAACTCCTTGAAGAAAACTAGGGGGTGAGTCTTGACATTAGTCTTGCCAATGATTTTTTGTATTGATACCAAAGCAAAGGCAACAAAAGCAAAAATAAACAAGTGGGACTATATCAAACTAAAAAGTTTCTGCACAGCAAAGGAAACAATCAACAAAATAAAAAGGCAGCATACCAAATGGGAGAAAATATTTGCAAGTTGTATATCTGATAAGGGTTTAACATCCAAAACACATTAAAAACTCACACAATTAAAGCACAAAAAGCAAACAATCTGATTAAAAAATCGATAGAGGAACTAAACAGATATTTTCCCAAAGAAGACATACAAATGGCTAACAGGTAAATGAAAAGATGCACAACATTACTAAGTATCAGGGAAATGCAAGTCAAAACTACAATGAGGTATCACCTCACACCTGTTAGAATGGTTATTATTAAAAAGACAAGAGATAAGAAGTGTTGGTTAGGATGTGGAGGAAAGGAAATCCTTGTGTACTGTTGGTGAGAATGTAAGTTGGTGCAGCCACTATAGAAAACTGTATGGAAGTTCCTCAAAAAATTAAAAATAGAATTACCATATGATCCAGCAGTCCCACTTCTGAGTATATATCCAAAGGAAATGAAGAAAAAATCTCAAAGAGACGCATGCACTCTCCTCTTTACTGAAGCATTATTCACAATAGCCAAGATACACACACACACACACACACACACACACACACACACACAATGGAATATTATTCAGCTGTGAGTAAGGACATCCTGTCATTTGTGCAATATAGATGAGTCTTGAGGGCATTATGCTAAGTGAAGCAAGACAGACAAAGGAAGACAAATACTGTATGATATCACTTGTATGTGGAATCTAAAAAACCTGAACTCATAGAAACAGAGAGTAGAGTGGTGGTTACTAGGTCCTGAGGGGGCGGGGGGGCAGGGGAATGGAAGATATTGGTCATATGGTACATACTTCTGGTTATAAGATAAATATGTTCTAGAAATCCAATATACAGCACAGTCATGATAGTTAATAATACTGTATTATATACTTGAAAGTAGCTAAGAGATTAAATCTTAAATGTTCTAACCACAAAAAAGAACTAGCAATTAAGTGACATGATGCAGGTGTTAGCTAATACTAGGTGGTTATCATTTTGCACTGTATGTGTATTAAATCAACTTGTCACCCACCTTAAACTTGCCCAAAGTTATATGTCAGGTATATCTCAATCAAGCTGGGAAAAATAAATTCAAAGAAAACATTAATTAATATATATATTTTAAATATTTCTCAATTATCATTTCTAATATGATGTTTTAATATACATAAACTATATGAAAAAAGTTATTCAGTGGTTCTTATTTTTAGGAGGATAAAATATTCTTGAGACCAAAAGTTTTGAGAATTGCTCCATTAGATTGAACTTGATTCTTCAAGAGACAAATGAATCTAGTAATTTCTTTATAGGGGAGAAATATAATTACAAAGCTATAGCACACTTTTAATTCCAACTCCACTAAATTACCAATGAAACTTTTAGATTTTATATGGGTGACAGAAAAAGAATAATAAAATTTCTAAAAAACGTTTACAAAAGTCCTTTTAAGCCTTGATCCCCCCTGTCCAGGCCTTGGGAGTTAGTGAAAGAGGGAGCATTAAACAGCTAGATTGTTACTGGTAACTGTTTAATTGTATAAATTAAATGTGTCAACAGTAACAGTTAACGTAAGAGATTGGAGAAAATGATTTTGATAGTGGTCATGCCAATTATTCAAGGTGCTCAAACAAAGCATGGGAACATGTAACTTTATTTGTGTAGCAACTGATAAGATAAAATCAAGGGTGAACAAAACTCCTTTCATAATGTGTAGTGAATCATTAAACATGAAATGAGCTTCTGAGCTCACCCTGATTGCCTTGAGAGAGAAATAAAATGAGAGAAATAAAATTAAAATAAAGAAGAAATGATAAGGTAAGTAATACTGATGTACAATGTGTTGTGAAATATTATCTATATTTATATAAACATAGAAATGCCTAAATAATTATCAAAATTATTAATTCATAAATGGCATTAGAATTCCAATAAGCAACGTTTTCTACAACGTACATTTATTTAAATTTCAGGGATAGTTTTTCTGGGTAAAAATAAAACGAAATATAGCAAGAATACTTTGTTTAATCATTTAATTGTTGAGGATTATGGTTCAAAACTCTTCTTTTAGAGATGGGACTATAAAACCCAGAAAGGTTAAATGATATGGTCAAGGTCAGTATTTGATTTCCACTTGGTCCAAAGAACAATTCAAATTCAAAGAAAAGAGGTAAAATAGAAACCTTAAAAACACAGATAGATCACTCTAGACATTTTAGTCACAAACAGAGTGTGCAGTTGAAGAACAGCAGTGAGAGTGCTGAACCCTTAAGAAACCAGTGGTAAGATAATAAAGTCCTTATTACAGAGCTATCACTTTGGATTATTTTTATTTTCTAGTTTTTGAAACTAGTTTTCATTTTTAATGTGTACATACTATTCCTACAGTTCTTGCATTTTTAAATAGAATTTCAAATTCAGAAAATCTAAATGTGACACTGGGCTTCACACTGAATCTGTCATTGTAACAATATTTAGAGAGTATTCTCACAAGCTCATTAATGTAATATTCTGAGTATTTTTATTGTTAGATATTACTATAGATAAAACAAAATTATGATTGAATCCCTGCTTTGAAGATCTTATGTTCACTAGGAGAGAACAAACTGAATTATATTTCAAGGTACCGTGTGCTAATAACTATGAGACACAGAGGCCCTATTACAAGAGTTTAGTGTAAAAATAGTGATAGAAGAATATTGGCTGCCACAGTGATCTTGGTAAATTAAAGATATGGAATCAAGCAAAATAAATTTATCTGCCAAAGAAAATTTCTGGAAGAAAAGGACATTTTCCCCAAATTCCAAAATATATAATAAAGTAGAAAACTAACTGCCAATAGAGATAACAAGAGAATCAGAAGTTAATAACAGAACCTAAAAAGAAAATAAAAGAATATAAAACCTAAGATAATTCTAGTATAATCAGCTCTGGTCAAACCCTTCGTAGAAGGAGACATAGATTCTAATAGTTAGGCAGTATAACACACTGGGATTCTGGAGGTTCTTAGTGGATTGCTAAAAGAGTCTAATAAAACAGAGCACTTGGTAGGCATGAATTTTACATTACTTTTGGTGGAATTCTGAGCTTTTGTCATACCTAATTTCTGGGTCTCTGAGAACTACCTTAATCCAGAAGACCCATGAATCAGGTAATTTTCTCTGATATCTTACATTATCATTCTAAAAGTGATAAAAAATTTTTTTTATAGATCTTTATTGGGGTATAATTGCTTCATGATACTGTGTTAGTTTCTGTTGTACAGCAAAGTGAATCAGCCATATGCATACATATATCCCCATATCTCCTCCCTCTTGACCCTGCATCCCACCCTCCCTATCCCAGCCCTCTAGGTCATCGCAAAGCACCAAGGTGATCCCTGTGCTATGCTGCTGCTTCCCACTAGCCATCTATTTTACATTTGGTAGTGTATATATGTCCATGCCACTCTCTCACTTCATCCCAGTTTCCCCCTCCCCACCCATGTCCTCGAATCCATTCTCTATGTCTATGACTTTATTCCTGCCCTGCCACTAGGTTCATCCATAGCATAATTAAAGTGTTAACCAAGCCAAAAGAGTACTAGGATTCCCCATCATTATTGGATGAGGTACATCTTAAGCACCTCTAATGCCATCAAGTTGCTTAGAGCTTGGAGATTAGCTAAGAAGACATAGTCTTGTGCTCAGGACATTTATGTAGCTTTTTAACAACAAATGTTAATTTAAAAAACAATTCAGAAATGATGTATGAGAAATGGAGTTAAATTCAAAACATGTTAAGTGCGCAGTATAGATAATAATAATATTGATGGTGTCTGGGAAGGAAGAAAGCACAATATATTTTAAAATTTAGCAAGGTAGATTATAATAAAAGATTTGTTTTGAAGTCAAAGATTTGGGTGAGATTCCCAGATTTATAGTTTTTCCATGTGCTGTCATGGAAGTGCTACATTCCTTCTGGCTCTCAATTTTTTATAAAGGGAATGTATTTTCATATGCCCATAATTTTTCAAGAATTTTTGTGAATATCAAGAGATAAAACACAAGAACTGAAAGGTACTATAAGATATTAATTGGGCATCTGTATTTTAAGGTACTCGATTAATGAGGTGCTGTGAGCCAAAAAGAAATAGGGAAAAGCTTATGGAGGAAGAAAAAAGGCATATCCTATAATATATAGTTCAAGTTTGGGAGTATTTATTACTTAACAAGCACAGTGCTTTTTTCTTTATATTTTACTATCACTTATTTCCAATGAATTCCCATTTTAATTCAGAGTTAACATCTGCACTTTATACTTTTTGATATTGGTGTAATATAATTAAACACTGAGAAGAATCCTACTTCACAGTGAAAGATTTACTTACATTTCAGTATTATAAAATAGTTGCAGCATTCCATCACATCATTGATATATAAAGCAGAGTCCAATTTAGTAATTTATCATTAGGAATATGACTGTCATGTCAGAGACTGGAATTCTCTGATGGTCAAAACTAGGACATACTCCCCCCACAGGCTGACCTATATAGAAACTCAAATTATGATTATAATCGTTTGTTTGGCAGAATCTGAAGCAGAAAAAGAGGAATGTTATAGTTTGAATATTTAATGGCAATAGACTAAGATGATGAGAATCATTTATTTTTGTGTTGGAGATTGTCTATACCTGAACTTCCCAAATCATATCACGAGGGGCTGATAAAGAAAAATGTGTGTAAAGCATAATGTGTACTCAACAAATTCTAGAAATTCTAAACAAATTAGAATTTGCTTTCCTGGAATTAGTGTTCCAGGAAACCCAGGTTGACTATGGAATGGTAATACTGAAAAGGTTCCAGTTTCTCCTCACAAGATGTGTGGACATCTCTTTTGTGGCATGCCCAACATCTCTAGGGAGGGGGAGCCAGGACAATCAGAATCAGTGAGATTTCAATTTGTGAGAACTGGTGGGAAGCAGAAATTAACTTCCTGGATTGTGAGCTATGGAGGTGGTACCTGACAGCTACCAAGGGCACTTGAAAATAAGGCAGACAGAGAGGAAAGCAAATGTGAGACAGGAAAAAAGAAAGACCAAGTTCTGATTTTGAATTCTTACATCAAGCAGTGTCTGAAGTCAACTGTACGTCTTAATTTTTAAGTTATATAAACTTGTAAATTCTCTCTTTCCTCCCCTCCCACTTCTAAACCAAACTGCAACCAAAACTAGCTTTACTGACTAACATGGGCAATATCTGGATAGGTTCCCCCAACTTTGATTCCACAGCTGCTTTTTGTATGTTTCTATTACTGTACAACCCCTCTTAAGATCATCATATTCTTTGTATATATCAAGGTCATACATTATATAAAAGACAATACTTTGGGGCAGCACTTGCCCTTGTTATTAATCTCTTTGATATGATTTATCCCTTCTCTCATTATGTTGGTCTTAAATTTATTTCTCAAGGGAATTTTGTTTTATTTGCAAGTTCTCCTCAACTTTTTCCCCCTGTACCACTTGCAGGAATAATAATGAATGCAATGAAATAGTTCCAACCATCTTCTTTTATGTCAATCTCTCTGACTCTACAGGGCACTTTAGCAGTCTAGCACATATTCTCTGTATCTTAAGCACCATAACCAGTATCTGGCACCTAATAGGTTTGAAGGTTGTTGTACTTCATCCTAGACAAAATAATCAATCTACTATTTTCTCTTGTTTTGGCTTCTGCTTTCTTTGGACTGCACATGTACTCAAACATTTGGTCTGCCTCTCTATCTTCTCCTCCCCGCAAGAACAGATGTTCCTGTGATGACTGATGTTTTTAAGAATATAGTAAAATTGTTAATGACTAGTATGGTATTATGGTTTTTGACTTTTCAATAGTCATTCCTATTGAATAAGAACTAATTTCAGAAGAATGAATATATAGTGGTGAAATTTAATTGAAGATAGTTTAAGACTATTAGCACTATTTGCCTACTCAAATTATATCATTAAAGCAACTGTCTTTCCACCTTTTCCTTAAAATTGATATTTCTCTTGCTTATCTTTTATTCCCATCCCAACTGCAAGTATTTTACTTTTCATCCTTCTTGTGGTTCCTCTAGGGCCTCAATAATCAGTAAGTTTCATCTCATAAATAACTGTATTCTACTGAGGGTAACTGTCTGCAGCAAAGCATTGTATATACTGTTTCCTGGATTTGTGAAAAATAGGGCCGAGTTTAGTTAGTAAAATCTGCTGTGGGCATGAGTGGTTACTCATGTATGATAAATTTGCTCTTCCAGATTTAGCCAATGTTTGTATGAAACCATTAAGATGATCTGACTAGCATATATCTACATAGTCTTCAAGTGGCCAGAATTAGAAATTAAGACAGGAACTAGGAATTTTTAAATCTTTAGCAGATTTTTTATTTAAAAAGTGAAACCTCAGAAACATATTTTACAAAGTTGAAATTTCAGAAATAAAACTGCCATTAAAAAAAATCTGTTTATACATACTCACCTCTACCCCAATAAGTTTCCAATAGAGAAATACCAATAGTTTCTTTTAAAAGTTTTAATACTATCACAGTAAAAATATCATTTTTGGAGGTGGCAAATGTGGGATGCCCTGCACTTAAATATGAACTCTAGCTACTTAAAAGTTTAACTAGCTTGAGGTAGTTAGAATTAGTCAGAAAAAGGCTGATTGTCTTGTGTCTTATGGCAAACAAAATGCATATTCATTAACTAGCCTTTAGAACATATTTATTAACTGGAACCGCTAAAGCTTAGCTCATTCTTAATGGTGTAAAAAATGGTGTTACTTATTTCTATGTCCTATTACTACACGTAAAAATGCAACATATTACAGAAGCAGAACAAATTTGTTTTTGGTTCTAACAAGGGAAAAAAGTAAATATAATAGAATTTTATTCCTAATATAAGCAGTCAGAAACTTTCATTTATTCTGCAAATGTCACACATAGGTGTCTTTCCCCAGGGCTGGAGGTGGGTAATATTTGGTTGAAAGGAACGTATGTTCCTGATGACGCATGAGTTTTCTCAGTACCAAGTCCTAATTCTACCACAATCACAACTGCTTCTTGACATTTAAAAAAGCATTTCATTTCCAGAAGGTGGCGTTCTAGAACAGTTGGAAACGGGTTTGCTTCCATTTCAAACAAAGCAGAGGTGCATTCAATTAACATTCAAGTTATCCGAAATTCTGGAAACACAGAGTGGCTATTCAAACCAAAAAAAAAAAAAAAAAAAAATGTCCTGCTGTCCTTTCTTTGATAGCATTTAAAACTCCAAATATTTTTCTATGTCCATGACCTAACTTATTGTCTGGGAAAACTAGCAACGCAACAGTTTAGATATTGCAGCATTAAAACAAAATGAATGAACATAACAAAACAGAAAGAGTTATATAAATACAGAGAACAAAGAGGTGGTTGCCAGAGGGGAGGGGAGTTGGAGGAGGAAAGAAATAGGTGAGAAAGATTAAGAGGTACAAACTTTCAATTGCAAAATATATGAGTCACAGGTATGAAATGTACGATGTGGAGAATATAGTCAATAACTATGAAATACCTTTGTATGGTGACAGATCGTAACTAGACTTATTGCGATGATCATTTTGATATGTATAGAAATTTCGAATTACCATGTTGTGTAACAGGAACTAACATAGTGTTGTAGGTCAATTATACTTCAAAAACAAAACAAACTCATAGAAAAAGAGATCAGATTTGTGGTTACTGGAGACAAGGGGTGGTGGAAGGGGGAGTTGAATGAAGGTGGTCCAAAGGTACAAATTCCCAGTTATAAGATAGGTGAGTGCTGGAGATGTAATGTACAACATGATTAATATAATTAACGCTGCTGTACATTATATGTCAAAGTTGTTAGGACAGTGAATCCTAAGAGTTCTCATCACAAGAAAAACATTTTTTTCTATTTCTTTAAATTTGTATCTACATGCGATGATAGATGTTCACTGAACTTGTGATAATCATTTCATGATGAATGTAAATCAAATCATTATGCTGTGTACCTTAGTGCTGTATGTCAATTACATCTCAATAAAACTGGAAAAAATATATAGATATAGATAAAAAGGGACTATATATATAGTATATATAGATAGATAGATAGATATATAAAGATATAAAGGGACATAGAAAACTAGGCCAGTTTTACATAAGAGTATATCAGCTTCTGTTTTCACTTTTAATAACGTTCATTTATAAATGTATTTGAATAATATTTGATGCCACACAATTATATTATCTGAAAAATATATGTAAAATTATATAATTATGGAAATTTTTGATTTCCCAGTGATTATTTAAAATATACCTGAAATTATAAAATCCTTGACCTGTAATAAGCATATGGAGAAGCTGAAAAAGAGTAAAAAATTAGAAGAGACATAAAAATATTTCTTCCGGGAAGGAAATTTCTGTTAATTCTTGAGTTTTCTAAAGAGAGATTTTAGAAATCTTTGCCTGGTGAAAATGTATGTAGCATCACAGAGGTAATGAAGTTTGACTACAGTAAATTGATCCATTTTCTACACAGAGACAATTTGGGAACATTTGTGATCTTGCCTGAGATTATGAATATTTCCAGCACTTTTATTTATTTCTATCAGCAATAAGAATTTATTCAATGGTCAAAGAAAATTATGTTTACAGTGTCAAAGTTCATTTAAACTGTCAGCTAGTAGTTTTCCGAAAGAATTGGAAGTTTTAGTCATAATCGTTTATATCCTGAGAACTATTTGTCTCTTTGAGTATTGTTGCTTGCCAGTTGTTATCTTACACAAGCCACAAATGCATCACTAATATTACTGTATGTGACCATATTACAGGCTTACTAGAAAGTATATTGGAAATGCATCATGTAAAATGTATTTAGTAAAGCAACTAGTATCACAATAAATTATGGAAGTATACACATCACACCCATTTGTAAAGATAATCCATCTCTGAATACGATAAACTAGAATTTACCTTAAAATAGGGTTGTTCCCAGAAAAATGGATGTAAGAAACATTCAGTTAAAAAGCTATGAAACAAAACTCTTTCAAATATTAACATTTGGAATTAAGTATATCAAATATTCAGATTCAAATCAATGTTTCCAGTTTTCAGACAAATATGAACACACATTACAACAATTCTCTAGGTAGAGTACAACTACTTATGTACAGGCTACAAATGAAGCTATAGAACAAGTACAGTACAAATTTCTTAATTTTGCTCCAAGATTGAAGTGAGGAGGGAACATTATATTTTCATGAAGTTTAACATAATTATACACTGCATAATACAATTTTAAGATAAAATATAACACCTTAAATAAATTTTATACTTGCTATAGACCAGTACAGACTCCCTTTGTCAATAAGGTACTTTAATGGAAAAGTTTGAGAGAAATTGATAAGTGTATTTTATTCCCTAAATTATATTATTTTTCAGAATTGCATTCTCTTTCTTTACTTAAGTCAATTTAACATACAGTGTGTATGTTCATAAAGTTATGACATTAATTATATTAAAGAGTTACACTAAGAGTTAAGATTTTAAATACTCTTTAGTTATATCATTTATGGAGAGAGCTGTCTTTTTCAATAAGTATTTTATTTGCTCCCCAAACAACTATAGAATATTGATATGGAATACATTATTTTTACTCTATCTTTAAAGAGAGGCAAATCAATCAAGACAAAATGTCCCCCCCCCCAAAAAAAAAGTAAAAATTAACCTGATATGGGACTTTCACTTCTGGCTATGATAGAGTAATATTCACCAGCATTACAATTCTGCTGCAAGTAACTCTGAAACCGGACAAAGCTAGAATACAGAGAACCCAGGGCTATGATCATTGAGAGAAAGGACATTCACAAAATGAGGTCTACATTCATCCTAGCTTTTCCTGGGGATCACTTTCCAATTTAAGAAGTGGAGCCAAACACAGAACAGTAACCTCCCTGAGTAGAAGAAATAAAGACTGGAGTTCTGGGCCACCAAGGTAGCTGTTATTTTCAGGAAAATGGTACCAGAGAGAAGGCAGCTGGACAGAGACCTTTACAAATCTGAGGAAGTGTCCTCGAGTTTTTGTGTAAATTCTAAGCTGTATGCACATAGAGAAGAGATCCACAGACCTGGTACACTGCTACTGTAGAGATATAAACCCAACAGAGACTGGGCCTGGCAGTGCTAGGATACATTATAGATCTCATTAGCCAGAGGGGAGAGGCACTGTTGAACACGCTAGGAATTCAGTTGAAACTCCAGAATTGCCAGAACTTAGGAGCAGAGCTAGTCTATCCCCCGACTGTAATAAAGACCAAAATGATCAAGTTGAGATACCAGTAAAGTCCCTCAGCTACCGGAGCAAAGTTAAAGACTCTTCACAGTCTTACAGCATAATCCAGAAGATCTATAAAGGTGGAACTAATCTATTGTGATAGAATGTGGGACTGTAATTGTGTCGGGGAGGAGAGGTGGGAATTGTTTTGGAAGGGCCGTGATGTAACTTTCCCTGGGATGATGAAAATGTCCTATATCTTGACAGGGCTTTGGGTTAAAAAGACCTACCTGTTCTTCAAAACTCATCAAACTGTGCAATTAATATCTATACATTTCACTGCGTGTAAATTATGTCTCAAAAAGGATAATGTTAAACAAGGTAATAGAGAAAAAGAGAGGGCAATTTTTAAAGTTGTGCTAAAAATTGTTAAGGGATGGAAAAGGAATTTCCTGCATTGCTGTACTAATTCTGGTTTCAGAAGGTAACAAAATGAATAAAGGAATAAATGTCAGTAACTGAAAAAAACACCTTTTTTAAGAATGCACGTAGTTAGTAGAAATAATACAATAAAAGTATGGAAATACATAAAGACCCAGAAGCAGGATCAAGATCTATTGACAATGAATTCTTAAAATAAATGTATTGGTGCTTAATATGTTCAAAAACAAGAGGATGTGAATAAAACACAGACTCTATAATATAGGAGAGTAAATATACATATATACACATTATAATACAAGGCAGAAAGTAGTAAATGCCTCAAAAGTTGATGATATGAGAGCAATGCAATTTCAGAAGAACAAGAGAAGATATCAAGAAGGGTTTGGATGACAAAAAGGTAAATAAATATAGACTCAAAAAGGAAACTAGCCACCCTGATGTCCATGGCCACTGTCCTCTGTAGTTGTAGCACGATATCTTCGAAGCCCTAAAAGTATCCACGTATGTCCCAAATGCCCACAATATAATTCCAGTTTGATGATCATTAACCCTTATGCTTCGAATTCTAATCAGGTACCATACAGTAAAATATAGCAATTAGTAAAAAAAAATAGCTAAAACCAGTCTGACAACTTCAACTAATTTTCTTTGCTTTCAAAAGAACAGTTCAGCCAAACTTTGTCTTCTGGTCTCCCCTCCTCAGGCTTCATCCTTGAGCTCTGCTCTCACCCTGGCAGCCCTATTAGCCGTAAGGCAGAATTTTCTCAGGCTGCTTCGGAGAGACAAACCCGAGCAACAGAAAAAGAGTGCATATTAAGCCCTTTGGTCTTGAATTTAAGAAAATGAGCAATCTACTTTAATTGACAAATTTGGGAATCGAGATGGAGTACATGTTTTGGTTTTGTTTTTATTTTTTCTTTAATGTAGAAGAATCTTCTCATCATATTATGCTGAGGGGAAATAAAAGTCTGAATTCCTTTTAAAATCAATCCACTATTTCTTTTTGTGCACTCTATACATACTCTGAACATTAACTTTACATACACTTAACAAGCTAAGATAGTTTTTCAGTTGTTATTGTTTTATTTTGTTTTTTCCAGAATGGAAATTAGACTTTATAAAATGACATTTCAAGTAGTCCATGTATGGACCATATTTCTCAGCTTTATACCAAACTACGTGAAAAGTTGTAGTAGCCTAATGTGTGAACCTGTGATAAAAATGTTTATTAGAATGAATTTAATGATTATTGGCATCAATATTCAATGGATGAATTCTTCATTGTAAATATTCTCTGGAAATAATAATTTGAGAACAATTAAATTTTTATTCTAAATTTGTGGAATATGAGTACTTTGTGCAATTTTTATTTTAAAAATGCACCTAGAAATAGTGTGAATCTCTGATTCGATTTTTCTAAGTAACGTTAAGTAAAATTTTAGGGAAAATAATCATTTCAATCTATACTGTGGTAGTTAATGTAGTATTAACTTAAACTCTATAACAAAGACTCAAAATACAGCAGTATAAACAAGATAGAATATTCTCTCTTGCATTTTCTCTCTCTTCTTTATAACTAAGGTAAGAATGAGAACCAGCAATTCAGCTTTACCATTGTCAGGAGCAGGTATCCATTTCCAAGTTGGCTACTCTATCCATCATCATCTCCCAGGTGTGTGGGAGGGGTGTGTGTGTGGGGGGGGGTGTTTTAAGAAGGAGGGGCAGACAGGAGGGTCCACACACCATCCTTTTATGGGCACAACTGGAAGAATCACATATTTCACATTTCATTGAGTAGAACCAGTAACTTGCCCACATCTCACTGAAATGGAGTCTGGGAAATGTGGCCTTTGACTGGCTGGCCATTTACTATGGGAGCGGAAAAAGACACTGTGACACAACTTGCAACCCACCACCAAAAATCCAGGTGTGCACTTCTTCCCACTTACATACCCCCTCTACACACACATACACCCAATATTATAAAGTCCCATTCGAAAAAAAAAAAAAAAAAGGAACAGTACAGTGTTGGAAGTATAGTGGTGAGCACAGCTGCCTTCCTAAAACATGGAATAGGAAAATAACAGCTGTCATTTTTCAAAGCAATGATCAAATCCTACCAGATATGAATTTTAAACATTCCCTGCTCTGGCAGTGAAATAATTTCCTTGACTAGGTCCTGATTATATTATCTGGAAGAAATTTCTTTGTCCCTTGTCATTTACAGTTCCTGTTTTCTTTACTTTGGGATGTTTTTCTTTGTCCATTATTTCTATTACCATAAGGACTGGTTTGCTTGTGACAGTTCTGATTTATATGCATTGTCCTGGTGTAATATCAATATTGAATGAATAAATTACTTGTTCTAAATATATGTCCCTTTCTCTCTTGAAAGTGTCTGAATACCTTATAATTATCTCTTTAAGGGAGAATTGCACTCTATTCTCTCCTTGGAGGCTGTACAGATTTCTGGGCTATATTCTGCAAGGCCAGTTGGGAGGCTTCTAGATTTGCTTTAAAGGTCAAACGTGCATTGGCTTTTGCAGATCAATACAATCCCTAAAAATCTCAGTATGCTTTTGTTCTACTGACAGTCAGATCCACAGGCACATAACCATAACCACAGATCTAATCTAGAGAATGTTCCTATGCTTACAGACTATCCTCTTATATTTTCTGGTTTCTTTGTTCAGAACATTTTTGCTTTCCCTGAATTTAGTAGTGTCTACTTTGATGCTCTCTGAAAATATTATCTTAGTTAAGAAAGCATCACCCTTAATCTAACCTTTGAAACTAGAATGGACCCCAATTAACAGAGATGTTTTAATGTAGGCACTTGAGGACACCAGAGGTTATTTACTAGTAAAGATGCTTCTTTAAAATCACGTCTTATAACCAGCCCAAGTACATCTTGTCACAGAACTTTGCACGACAAGAAAGAGCCAACATATATAAACATTCTGTGCTTTTTTAACGTTCTGAGATTCTCAAACAATTCACAGAGGTTACATGTTCTTTTGTCAAGTAGTCTACCTTCTTAAGGATTACAAGTGAGTTTTACCAAATGTTTTATCATGACATAAGAAGGATCACTGGCTTTCCAGCCTGCAACATTGGTATTCTTGCCACCTACTACCCAACTCTTAGACCAATGCCTCATTTTTTTAATTATTTTGGTAGAATTCCACTTCTAATAACCAAATTATGTTTTATTTAAGAATAAGATGTTATTTTTTAAAAGCAAGAGAGAGTCTAAAATCCAGCATTTTAAAGAGGATAGAAATGTGTGTCTCATAAAGTAATTCAAAGGTAGGTGGTTCATTACTGGCAGAACACTCTACACTTTCAACATGTGACTTCTGTCCCTAGATTCAGGGAAGGTATTCAACTTTTGCCATCTCATAGCAACTAGAAAGTATCAGAGTATTGTATGATCTGTCATTTTAAGGACAAAACCCAGAAGTACCAAATATAATATCTGTTTAAATTCTATTATCTAAAAAACAGACACATGGTCATACCTTTCAATAAGGGAGGCTGAGAAAGGCAGTCTTTAACTGTATATGTGACCAGTTGAAACTCTATTAGAAAGAGGTGACCAGATATTGGGCAACAACTCACAGTCTGACACACTATTGTGTTATTCAAAAACAAATCTAAATATTTAAAGCAGGGAAGAAAGATTTAATACAGAGAATAAAGTACTTTCAAAATTAATAGCAGGAAGAGCCAAAGTTGTGGGCTCTGGACTGGAACACAACACTACAGAACTGACACATCCAGGGACTGAGGCCACCACTGGAACAACAGAGTACGAACATTCCACTTTAAAAGCAATTCCATAATCAGAAAGCTGGGAACTAGCTGTCATCACTACTTTTGCAACAGCTGCCTCTCAACATGGAGGGAAGTGGATAATGTACACTGGAGTATTGCTTTAGAAACCAAGATCTTGCTAGAAGAAAAAAAAAAATCCAAAGCAATGCCAATATTCTTTGCTTCCACCTTCTAAAATCTGTGCAAATACATTTTATTGGTAGAACCTAATTCTCTTCCTGACTCTTGGCTGCAAAGGCAGATGGGAAGTATCACTTTAAGCTTTTCAGAAACTTCAGACAGACACACACACGAAGAAGAAGGTTGGAATGGTGTTTAATGAATCAATCCACGGCACCACCGGTGCTATTAATCAACAACAGGCACTCCAGCAGAGCAGATATTGTTAAAGTGTTATTTTATTCCAACTGAATACTCTCAATGAACCTTTCGTCTGTGTCTATTCTTTAGTAACTGAATCATCATTTAAAATAAAATAATTGGATTAATTTCTCCAAAAAAATGTCAAGAAACTCAGCTTGTGTAAGGTTTGGACATATCAATATCAATTTCTCAGTCCTTTATACTAGACTTTAAGCAAATACTATTTTTAAAGGTCTGAAAGTTCTATCTTTATAAAGACTTCATGTTCTATTAATTCACTTTTTCCCTTCTCCCAAGTTAAAGTGAATGAAAGATAAGCAACTTACTTTTAATATAGTAGCAATGTAGCTAGCATTTAATTTCAAAAAAACTTAATAGACATTTCCCTTTATTTGTCAGTTTCCTAATATTTGAAATAGGAATATGCAAATAACTTTATCATATCTGCAACTGCCTTTATTTGTTTTTCAAAGAGGTGCTAGCTAGATTCAGGTCACTCTACTAGGAAACAAAGTGAGGGGTAGAAAGTTGTACTATACCCTCCATGATAGCAGGGACCTTGCCAGTCTTGTTCATCACACTATACCCAGCACCAAGCACTGCTAAGCACCCACTAGATACATTTTAAGAATTCTTGACTTAATAAGTGAGGTCCTACTTTCAAAACGGTTTATACAAATAATATTAGGAAGATAATGAGGGGTAAGGAAAATGCTGAGCATATATAAAACACACATGTAGCTAGTCTCAAGGCTGTGGATCATAACTCTTCGTAGTCAATTTTCAAGATGACTGTTAAATTTTATCCTGCTGGTAAGGTCACTGTTGAAGATTCTTTCTCAGGTCTGAGGCAAGACTGCAGACTGACCAGCAAGGACACTTACAGAAATTATCTTGGAATGAACTTTCTGAAAATTAAGTCATTTAGAACAAATAAATTATCTTTACTATAGAGTGGGGGGGAAACAATAAATTTAATCAGTTATATGTACTTGGACACTGATTTCTTAATCCAACAAGCAGGAAAGGTTTAGGAGGCTATTCACCAAGCCACTTAAAACTCTTGTTTCTAACATTTTTTAAACTTTGCCTCAAAACAAAAGGCATAGACAAAATAACCTAAAGTAATGTTAACACAACACCGAGAAAATGAAATAAACTGACACTGTAAAGATTGTCTTTTTTTCCCGAAAGATGTGCTATTTCAGTTTTGAAGGCTGATCACTTTGTCTTAAATGTTTGTCTAGAAAATGAGTAGACTACTATGTAGAAGAGAAGGCTTTACTTGTTTAAGTAGTAGGCATAGAACAAAGTCATGGAAAAATAAATTGTAGAAATGACATAGTTGTCCGTCTGATTTTATTTTTAATTAAAAGATCTACTAAAATAGGTATGCATACATATTAAGTAAGGAAATAGATGGTATTGAAGGGCATATTTTCAAAGAAATTGAAGTACAAGGAACATGTTGGTACCTTTTCTTGTTAAATAATGACTATCAAACTGTGTTAACGCTAACCTTTCAGTTTTGCCAAGATTAGATTGTCCCTTTTCAAACAGTCCAGCTATCTTAGTTTCTCCTCCAAAATGCACATGAGTCTACCATAAGAGATTTGTAGGTACAAAAATTTCCGATTTTTCAAGGGTTTATTTTCTTAAAAATTAGTGGTATAGTTTAGGAATTAACTTAAAGAGAGACTAAATGTTTAGCATAAATGTATTGAAAAAAAATCACTACATGTAAAGTGATTTTTAAGCCCCTCTACCTCTCCAGAGTTCCAAAGTTAAGAATTACAATCTAGGCTATTATTAAAATATAAAGGTGCAAACATTTCCATGTATCACCACTGTCCATTTCTACTTAAGCTTCCACTCTGTCTTGACCTCTCACACCTGTGTTGCACTATAAGGAAAGGAGTGCAAGGGGGAATGTACAATTTTGTGACTTTCATGTTATAAATAGCTTTTCCTAAGCAGCTCTGAAAGTGAATGTAATTTTTAATTTTCTGTTGTCTATCCTTCCATTCAAGATATCAATCTTTAAAAAAACCCACTAATATAAAATTAAAAGGAAGGAAAAAGAGAAAAGGATGAGGATCCTATTATTCATCTTAGTAACAAAAAAGTTACCTGATATATTTTTGGTTCCTAAAACTTTCCCCAGTGAAGCAAACACGCTTCTGGCTGAACCTAGTTCCTGGATCCAACTAGATAATTTTATGTGTTGCCCCCATATCTCCACACATTGTTCATTTTCAACAGCAACATACCAAAACAACAGCAAACTATCCACATCTGCTTTCTTGCTAACCTTGTAAATATTCCTTTTTATTTCTATTTCTTTCAAATATGTTTAGATAATAAAAATAATTTTTAAGACTTTTTTTGATGTGGACCATTTTTAAAGTCTTTATTGAATTTGTTACAATATTGCTTCTGTTTTAGGTTTTGGCTTTTTGGTCACGAGGCATGTGGGATCCTAGTTCCCCGACCAGGGATTGAACCCATACCTCCTGCACCAGAAGGCAAAGTCCCAACCACTGGACCACCAGGGAAGTCACCTAAAAATTATTTTTAAGTTGAAATTTACTACGGATTCTGAGCTTGAACCAAAAAAAATTGACATTTTCCTAAATTAGAAAAAAAATGAACATATTAAATCCTAATTAAGAAAATAACTAAGCAGTTAAACTCACAGAAGGGCTACAGTAGCATTTTCAAGGGCTCAACTCTGCTTCTTCGAACTGAAACCACTGATCCTCCGGTCCCCATCCACTCCCACATTCAAAGGCATGATAACATGAGCAAAAGTACTTTGAGGGGAGATATGTTCACCCTACACAGTTTTTTTCAAATACATATTTTTGTTTGCATATTGATGTTCAATGTCTTCTGGCACAAAATTTGTTTAGCACAGGGAAGCTAATTCATTGTTAGGTTTTTGGCTTAAACCCTGTATTCATTATGTAAACTCCTTTTTTCCACATAACCCTCCAAGGTTTGATGAAAACAGATTCCTAAACATGTCCAACCTGCCAAACAGGAATAAAAGCTTCCAGTAGAAGCATAACGCTCCTTTAAAATAGGAGTGTTGTAGCTTGTATGAGCATATTTCACTCTTGGAAAGAAATGAGATCATGTTTCGTTTCAGGAAGATGTATGCTTCAGGTAAGAGACTGAAACAAACTTTCTATACTTAACTGAATACATAGGAGAATGTTTGAATTCAAATGTATTGCTGAAGTGAAGTAGCTCTTTAATTATATTGCAAAACTTAAATGGTAGATGAGTTTCAATTCTCAGTAGGTTTGTAAATATTTTCCAGAAGACAGACCTTTCCTGAAGAACTGACTGCACCTTGATTATGCCTTCTCTTCCCCTCTCCTTCCCTCTCTCTCTCCGACTGACCCTACCGACTGCACTGAGATCATTTCCTTTATATCATCTCTTAACTGCTCACTTTCATGGCTGTCCTAGTCTTGGGCCAATTAGTCATGTCTGCTGGGAGATTTTTTCTTTGTGCACATTTTCTTCAATGTCTTGAGCCAGTGCCTGTAGTCTATACACTGTGTGCTGCTGATGACTCCAGAAAGGAATTCTTATTAAATGAAGGATGGATACTCTTAACAAATGGGCTCCAAACTGACAAGAGTTCCTGCTGAGGAAGCAGCTGCTTTCTTTCTGTTCTGTTACTCCATACTGGGCTCCTGCCCTGTTCTGTCTGCCTATCTCTGTACTGGCAGCTCATGAAGACCAATATAAACAGGGTATGGGACCCAACTGTCCCCTTACATTCTTACCTGGCAAACAATTACATTTCTGATACTTGAGTTTGAAGATAGAAATGATAGGCCTCACTTTAAAAAAAAATAATCATAATATACATGTGATACCATTAAACTTTCAAAATTAATTATCTAATTGCAATATTGTATATCTAGTAACAGACAGAGAAGGGTTCAAGAGCACGTTGCCTACGTTATAAATAACATCATCTACATCATTAATAGCATCAAGAGCTTGGATTCGAATCAAGGTTTTCTTATTCCAACTCAAGGGTTCTTTCCATGACGTATTACTCATACTGCCATTTACACAACATACAAAGCAAGTCTGTGAAATGAGCATAAGGAAAAGAGTATTGTGATTGAGCCGGGAAAATAAAACAAGATAGCTTTCTTCATCCAGCTCCTACAGAAAAGGATCATATTAAGTAGGTGAGTTCACAGATGGAATGAACAAGCTCGTATGTTGCCAGGATGAAACTTCAGGCCCTGATTTCACGTTATTTTCTGTTGGAGCTGGAATTGTTTTGGTTGTGAGGAAGCCTTCTTTAAGTAAGCAAAAAAGCAGAGTATAATTCTCTTGGAGCTTAGAAAGAAATAGTCATTTCCTGTATAGAAAAGTATTGCATTGTATTTCTAACTAAATTACTACCTTTTTTTCTTAATTTATGATCTGATGAAAATGATATACCATAATCATAGCAGAAGATGAATTATAATTATTTAGGTATAAATCAATTTTAACTGCTATCAGCCATTAGCTATAGTCCTTTTATGACTCAATTTTCCATTTTAAGTTATTATCCTGTATTTTTTTGTTGGATGTAGTATTTTCAAGAATTATTTTCGGCTACAGAATAAGGGTAATGTGTATCTTTGAACTTCTCTTACACAAAATGCTTTTCTTGATCACTTTATTTTGTATTTCTAAATATTTTCCAACTTTATTGTGATTCTTTTTCTTCTTGAGTTATTTAGAAATGTTTTTGAAGTTGAAAACATGAGTTCTTTTGTAAATTATCTTCTTTTTACTAATATTTAACTACATGAGAGTCAGAGAGAATAGTCTATGTCATACTGACTTTGAATTATGTTAAAAGTAGCCAAATATACCATCAGTTTTCTTAAGTTATACATGTCCTTGAAAAGAATATGTAATTTCCATTTACTGAATGCAATATTCTATATATGTTCATTACATCAAGCCTGTTAATTTTTTTCAGTTTTTTATATGCCTAATGATATTTTTGTCTAATTGATCTATAAATCATGTGGGATTTTTATTAAATCCTTCCATTATGAAGGTGGATTTGTCAGTTTCTCTTGTATTGATAGAACTGTAATGTGTTGTGTTATAAATTTTGAAGGAATTATTTTTAGTACATATCTGAGATATCCATCGGGTAAATTGAATCTTTTACTTCTATAAAATGCTCCTCTTCACCTCCAGACATTTTTTTGGGGGGTGGGGTTGTTTGGTTGATTGACTTGTGGTTGTTTTTGTCGGTAAGCCTGTTTTAAATATAACCACACCAGGTTTCTGTTGTTGCTGTTCTTACTATTAATATTTGCCTGGGATATCTTTTTCCATCCTTTTAATTTTAAACAATACTTATCCTTGTGTTTCTGGTATGTCTCTTTGGTTTTTTCCCCCCTTATAAAAACAATGTAACAATCCAGAGATTTTATATAATATATTCAGTCCATTTACATTTATGGATTTCTGAAATACACTTTTTCATTCCTACCATCTTAGAGAATGTTTATATTTGTACCATTTCCTATGTTTTACCTGTCACCATTGGACCCTCTTCCTAATTAATCAAGTGTTGTTGCTGGTTTTCTGGGGCTTTTTCATTTGTTTTTCTCTTTCTACTTGTAGAAAGATACACCCTCTATTATCTTAGTGGTTATATCTAAAAATTTAACATGAATTCTTGAAAAGTCTAGTTATCTATATCTATACTTCCTCCTAGACAATACAAGCAACTTAAGAAATCTGGATCACCCGATCCCAATTTATATAGCCTTGTGGCCTAGTATTTAATTATATCTAATTTATTTTGATCTCTATATTTGAAATTATTACTATTTGTACAGCCAATATTAGTTTAGAATTATCAACATATTTACCACAATCTGTATTCACCATTCCTTTCTGAGAACATGATTTTATTTTGTTCTGCTTCTTGAAAGACAGGCTTACATTCCTCATCAGATTCCTCCCCCCCCCCCCCCCCCCCCCCGATCATACTGGCTTTCTCTTTTGTTGTGATATTTTTGCTTAGTTCGCATTCTAATTACCTTCTTAAAATTGTGCATCTTTGAATAGGAGACAGAGATGATTCTGAGACAGCTACTTCTTGAAGGACTGTGTGTGAGGGAAACCAGGAAACTAGCTGTGTGAGCAGTTAGCCTGGATTCAGATCTGTGTTCTACACTTTCTTATTAACAATCTACCTCTTGGGTAGGCATCCTCTGGGACAGAAAGACATCTACCTGTCTCACAGTGAAGGTCAGAATGTCATGGTCAGATGGACCAAAGGCATTTGTTTGTCTTCAACTGCTTGAAATCAGTGTCACATTTTTCTCCTCTATCTTTTCAGACTAATATTCTCTAAAAGCATGCATGGTGGCGGGGGGAGGCACGGTCTGCACACTTGCTCACTCAGCAACCCTTGTCCTCATTACTTGGAGAATTCTCTTTCTTAGGGTCTTCAAGATGATGTTCTTCTCCCACAGTATTAATTCTATAAGCATCAGATAGGTTACTTCTTCATTCTGTGTATGTGCACATGTGTGTGTGAGTCTATATGTTTGTGTATACACATACAAGCCTGTGTATTCTACCTTCAAGAAGAAAAAGGTGAGAAATGAGTGATATGTGTGTCTTCCTTTGATCTATTCTCTCACCATTTGGGCTCTGTTTGAACCCCCTCAGATGTACCTTGACTATTTTCTAGCTTCTAAGGAGCTTTCAATTTATTCAAGTTTAAGGAACTAAAATGGAATAATTCCATACACCCATACCTAGTTTCAGATTATCAAAATACATTATTACATACACATATGTGCATGCATACATGACCATGCATGCTCGCATACGTGTGCTCACACGTGTGCGTGCGCACACACACACACACATCCTTAGCAAAATCTTCTGTCAGGAGGTTTCTTCATCTTTGTCTCAAACTTATGGTGATTTTTATATAAGAATTCTGTACGCTCTTCAATGCAATTCACCATTATTAGCCACATTCTGCTACTACTTTATAGCTCATTATTTTCACTTGGTTGGCGCTCAGACTTGAAGAAGGAAAAAAAGCATCTTTCTCTAACATGCATATAACATTCAAAATTACCTGCCTATATGGTCTTTAATACTTTCAGCACCATCCACAGACATATCGCCAGTATCTACCGTGGTGACTGATCTAGTAGAATATTTATTCAATAAATTTTTATTTTGTGAATAAAAGGACACAAACTGTGATTGCCCCAAAAAAGCAGAACACACACACAGAGGCACAATTTTTTTCTGATCTTAGAGACAGAAAGTAAGGTACAGATCTTTCCTATACCTTTCATAAGACTTAACCTTAATTTTCCTTTTCACTGAGTGTTCCCATAGCTGGCCTTTTTACAAGTAGGAAAACAATCAACTTTAGTAAATTGTAATTTTGCTGTTTGTATTAATTTTCATTAATTTGTATTAATTTCCAATGACTTTGCCAACTAAGTAAGCATCTTTGCTATTTCAAATTATTTTTAAACTTATACTTGAGAGTTACCAAATAGTTTTCCACTGCTAAATGTAACAACAGAATAATACATATACTATTTCTTAAAATAATAAAACCATAAGTAGCATCCAAAATAAAAATCAAGACTAAAAACCTTCCTGATATATTTTGAAAGAACAGTACTTGGTTTGCTAATCTTTGTATTTCAATACCATCTAATTAATTTTCACCCCATGCATTAATTTTATAAGTTACTACAAATCAATAATGTCTTATACTAGTTTTCTAAAAGATTACATCAAAATCACTGGCATCAAGAGTGGGTTGTTGAGTTGATCCTTAAAATATAATAATCTTCTTTTTCTGATGAAAAGAGTTGATTCCAACTCTTCCACTTCCTACTTATATAGGAACTCTGCGAGATGTTTACATTCTTTGTGCCTCAATTTCCTCTTAAATGAAGATAATAATAATGCCTATTCAAAAGACTGTCATGAGGCTTATGTTTTGTATGAGGATTAAAGAGGTTAAAAGTAGAAAGCACTTAGATAGACCAATACCTTGCACATTCTAAGTTAGAACTCAATAAATGTTTGCAAATGTAATTATTAAATTACATTTTTTCTTCCTATTCAGCATTTTCCGGAACATATTCTAAATGACAATCTTCCAGAAAATATGGAGTGTGACTATAAGAGGTGTGGCCATGTCTGGGCTTTCCATTCTTCTGTTAACAGGACATAAAGTTAGGTTCATGGTTCAGTCTGTGCTAATCCTAGTACTTCATCCTCTGCCTACCACCGACCCCTGGGATTTACCCAAAGGATGTGCATGCAATTCAAGCTAGTCAATCAAATTCCTGCTTAAAATTTTTAAACGTACATCATTTGCTATGCAGGAAGGACATGTTTCCCAGAAGCCTCTACCCATATTCCTGATCCTGGAGGAAAAATCCATTTACTGTAGAAAACACAGAAGCCAATATACTGAGAAAGGAAGAGAATCAAGAGAGAGAAAGAGAGGCTTCGTTGTGACAGTGTTCACATCCTCAATTCACATCACATTCCCTCCTGTATTGACCTCTGCCATTTGTGACCAAGAGTCCTGACCAAAACAAAAATGCTCTTAAAAAGTATCCTGAGTAAATTAGTTTTAAAAGTACTGCAAACTATAGCCCCTTCTTGAAATTCTACAAAGCATACTATGTTATCACAAAGCATAGTAAAACCTCTATATATCAATACTTCTAGAATAATTTTTTTTAAAAGGCAGGCCTACCTTAGCATAACTCAGCATCTCTCAAACATACCTAGACATTTTTCCTGACAGCTTCTTGTAGCAAATGACAAACTTGTGTTTCACAGAATAAACCTGTGTTTCACAGTTGTTTTGAGACGACAGATATAGAAGTCTCATGATTCCACATTATAGATCTTTATTCCCTATATAAAGATAGTTGCAGCGAGCGGGGGCTACTCTTCATTGCAGTGTGAGGGCTTCTCATTGCAGTGGCTTCTCTCGTTGCAGAGCACGGTCTCTAGGCGCGAGGGCTTCCGTAGTTGTGGCACGCAGGCTCAGTAGTTGTGGCTCACGGGCTCTAGAGTGCAGGCTCAGTAGTTGTGGCGCATGGGCTTAGTTGCTCCGTGGTGTGTGGGATCTTCCCAGACCAGGGCTCAAACCTATGTCCCCTGCATTGGCAGGTGGATTCTTAACCACTGAGTCACCGGGGAAGTCCCCATGGCAGGCAGATTCTTAACCACTGCACCACCAGTGAAGTGCCCCTTCTTTGTTTGTTTTTTGCTGTCAGAAACCAAGAAAGAGCTAAAGAGGATTATCCTTAATAATAAGAAAGTCAGGTGCATATTGTGGGGCTGGACAGGCACACAAGGACAAAGTGGGGGTGTCCTTATGAGGGACTGACGAGCCTGGCAAACAGTCCCTTCCTGCTCTTGGGCCTCCCCTGGCAGTTCTGAGGAAGAGGGTGTGCAGGTTCCTCTGAGGTGGTCCTTGGTTGGGAGGATTGTAATTTGTACTTAATGGTGCTAAGATTCTTTTTTATCCAAATGACTAACCAGGTGTGCCTACCCCATCTATTAAGTAACCCAATACTTTCTCCATGTCTAACTTAAACTAAAAGTGATATATGCTAGGGTTTGTTCATGTATTTTCTCTTCTACTTCTTTGATGTGTAAGTCTAAAACTGCTCAATTTCTACACTGTTTTAACTATTGTGTCTTTAAAAGGTGTATTATTTTTCCAATCCCACCAATTTCTTTTCTACCCTTTTCTTTATCAAAAGTGCCTTAGAATCAGTTTGTCAATTTCGCAATTAAGGGTTTTGAATTAAGTTTATAAATTCTTCCAAAGTTTATTTATATTTTTACAACTTTATAACTTCTCATGTTGAATGTCTCCATATATCCTAAGGATTTAACACATTATCCATACATAAATATATCATCTATACATAATAAAGCTATTCTCCTTTCTAATGGTTACATCCTCATTTATCTTACTTTATTAGATAGAAGTCCTAAAATAATTTGATAGAAGGAATAATTATCCTATTCTTGATTTGAAAGAGAAAGCTAATAAGCGTTTCCTCATTAAACAAAATTTGGTTGTTAGTGTGTACAAATTATTTTTTGTATTTTTAAAGTATTTTCTATTCACTCATAGTTCACCATTTAAAAAATCATGAATGGGGCTTCCCTGGTGGCGTAGTGGTTGAGAGTATGCCTGCCGAAGCAGGGGACACGGGTTCGTGCCCCAGTCCAGGAAGATCCTACATGCCGCGGAGCGGCTAGGCCCGTGAGCCATGGCCGCTGAGCCTGCGCGTCTGGAGCCTGTGTTCCGCAACGGGAGAGGCCACAACAGTGAGAGGCCTGCATACCGCAAAAAAAAAAAAAAAAAAAGAATGGATAAAAAAATTAAATCCAAAAAAGTTTTTTGCTGCTATGATTTATTAATGAACTATTTATTAGAAGATTCAATCTTGGAAAGGAAAAACATATAAAATATAAGTATAAAATTTAATAATAAATTGAGTTGGTTACAAAATCCCAGAGGTGTTCATTAATTCACCACTAAAAAAGTATACATGGGGGGGGGGACCTTCAAGACGGCAGAGGAATAAGACGTGGAGATCACCTTCCTCCCCACAAACACATTAAAAATACATCTACATGTGGAATAACTCCTACGGAACACCTACTGAACCCTGGCAGAAGACCTCAGAGTTCCCAAAGGCAAGAAACTCCCCACATACCTGGGTAGGGCAAAAGAAAAAAGAAAAACCAGAGACAAAAGAATTGGGACAGGACCTGGACCTCTGGGTGAAGGAGGAAAAGTTTCTACACACTAGGAAGCCCCTTCACTGGCGGACGGGGGCGCGGGTTGAGGGGAAGTTTTGGAGTCACGGAGGAGAGCGCAGCAACAGGGATGCAGAGGGCAAAGCGGAGAGATTCCCACACAGAGGATCACTGCCGACCAGCCCTCACCAGCCCAAGAGGCTTGTCTGCTCACCTGCCGGGGCGGGTGGGGGCTGGGAGCTAAGGCTCGGGCTTCAGAGGTCAGACTCCAGGGAGAGGATTGGGGTTGTCTGCGTGAACACAGCCTGAAGGGGGCTAGTGTGCCACAGCTAGCCAGTAGGGAGTCCGGGAAAAATTCTGGACCTGCCTAAGAGGCAAGAGACCATTGTTTCACAGTGCACTAGGAGAGGGGATTCAGAGCACCGCCTAAATGAGCTCCAGAGATGGGCGCGAGTCGCTGCTATCAGCGTGGACCCCAGAGACGGGCATGAAACCCTAAGGCTGCTGCTGCAGCCACCAAGAAGCCTGTGTGCAAGCACAGGTCACTATCCAAACCTCCCCTCCCCAGAGCCTGTGCAGCCTGTCACTGACAGGGTCCTGAGATCCAAGGACAACTTCCCCAGGAGAACACATGGCAAACCTCAGGCTTGTTGCAACGTCATGTCAGCCTTTGCCGCCGCAGGCTCGCTCCATGTTCTGTACCCCTCCCTCCCCCCGCCTGAGTGAGCCAGAGCCCCCTATCAGAATCTATTTACCCCTGTCCTTTCTGGGTGGGGAACAGACGCCCTCAGGAGACCTACATGCAGAGGCAGGATGAAATCCAAAGCTGAACCCCAGGACCTGTGAGAACAAGGAAGAGAAAGGGAAATCTCTCCCAGAACCCTCAGAAGCAGCGGATTAAATCTCCACAACAACTTGAGGTTACCCTGCATCTGTGGAATGCCTGAATAGACAACGAATCATCCCAAAACTGAGGTGGTGGACTTTGGGAGCAACTGTAGACTTGAGATTTGCCTTCTGCATCTATTTTTGTTTCTGGTTTTATGTTTATCTTAGTTTAGTATTTAGAGCTTATTGTCATTGGTAGATTTCTTTACTGATTTGGTTGCTCTCTTTCTTTTTTTTCTTTATATATATATATATATTTATCCTTTTTCGCTTTTTGTGAGTGTGTATGTATATGCGTCTTTGTGTGATTTGTCTGTATACCTTTGCTTTTACCATTTTTTCTGGGTTCTGTCTGTCCATTTTATCTTTTTTTTTTTTTTTTTAGTATAGTTTTTAGTGCTTGTTAACACTGGTGGATTTGTTTTTGGATTGGTTATTCTCTTCTTTCTTTCTTTTTTATTACTCTTTTATTTTTTTACTTTTAATGATTTTTAAAATTTTTTTATTTTAATAAGAGTTTTATTTTATTTTGTTTTATTTCTTTTGTTTTTCCTCCCTTTTCTTCTGAGCCATGTGGCTGACAGGCTCTTGGTACTCCAGCCGGGGGTCAGGCATGAGCTCTGAGGAGGAAGAACGGAGTTCAGGGCATTAAACCACCAGAGACCTCCCACCCCACATAATCTCAAATGGCGAAATCTCCCAGAGATCTCCATCTCAACAGTAAGCCCCAGCTCCACTCAATGACCAGCAAGCTACAGTGCTGGACACCTGATGCCAAACAACTAGCAAAACAGGAACACAACCCCACCCATTAGCAAAAGGCTGCCTAAAAGCATAATAAGGTCACAGACACCCAAAAACACGCCACCACATGCAGTCCTGCCCACCAGAAAGACAAGATCCAGCCTCATCCACAAGAACACAGGCATCAGTGCCCTCCACCATGAAGCCTACACAAGCCACTGAACCAACCTTAGCCACTGGGGGCAGACACCAACAACAACAGGAACCACGAACCTGCAGCCTGTGAAAAGGAGACACCAAACACAGTAAGTTAAGCAAAATTAGAAGACAGAGAAATACAAAACAGATGAAGGAGCAAGATAAAAACCCACCAGACCTAACAAATGAAGAGGAAATAGGCAGTCTACCTGAAAAAGAATTCAGAATAATGATAGTAAAGATGATCCAAAATCTTGTAAATACAATGAAGAACATACAAGAAATGTTGAACAAGGACCTAGAAGAACAAAAGAGGAAACAAACAATGATGAACAGCACAATAAATGAAATTAAAAATTCTCTAGAAGGAATCATCAGTAGAATAACTGAGGCAGAAGAACGGCTAAGTGACCTGGAAGATAAAACAGTGGAAATAATTACCTCAGAGCAGAATAAATTAAAAAGAAGGAAGAGAAATGAGGACAGTCTCAGAAACCTCTGGGAAAACATTAAATGCACCAAAATTCAAATTATAGGGGTCCCAGAAGAAGAAGAGAAAAAGAAACGGTCTGAAAAAATATTTGAAGAGATTATATTGAAAACATCCCGAACATGAGAAAGGAAATAGTCAATCAAGTCCAGGAAGTACAGAGAGTCCCACACAAGATAAATCCAAGGAGAAAAACGCCAAGACACATATTAATCAAACTATCAAAAATTAAATACAAAGAAAAAATATAAAAAGCAGCAAGGGAAAAGCAACAGACAACATACAAGGGAATCCCCATAAGGTTAACAGCTGATCTTTCAGCAGAAACTCTGCAAGCCAGAAGGGAGTAGCAGGACATATTTAAACTGATGAAAGGGAAAAACCTACAACCAAGATTACTCTAACCAGCAAGGATATCATTCAGATTTGACAGAGAAATTAACCTTTACAGACAAGCAAAAGCTAAGAGAATTCAGCACCACCAAACCAGCTTTAAAACACATGCTAAAGGACCATCTCTAGGCAGGAAACACAAGAGAAGGAAAAGACCTACAATACAAACCCAAAACAATTAAGAAAATGGTAATAGGCACATACATATCGATAACTACCTTAAATGTAAATGGATTAAATGTTCCAACTAAAAGACACAGACTGGCTGAATGGATACAAAAACAAGACGTGTATATGCTATCTACAAGAGACCCACTTCAGACCTAGGGACACATACAGACTGAAAGTGAGGGGATGGAAAAAGATATTCCATGCAAATGGAAATCAAAAGAAAGCTGGAGTAGCAATTCTCATATCAGAACAAACAGAATTTAAAATAAAGAGTATTACAAGAGACAAAGAAGGACACTGCATAATGATCAAGGGATCAATCCAAGAAGAAGATATAACAATTGTAAATATTTATGCACCTACCATAGGAGCACGTCAATACATAAGGCAATGCTAACAGCCATGAAAGGGGAAATCAACAGTAACACAATCATAGTAGGGGACTTTAACACCCCACTTTCACCAATGAACAGATCATCCGAAATGAACATAAATAGGGAAATACAAGCTTTAAATGATACATTAAACAAGATGGACTTAATTGATATTAATACAACATTCCATCCAAAAAAAAACAGGATACACGTTCTTCTCAAGTGCTCATGGAACATTCTATAAGATAGATTGTATCTTGGGTCACAAATCAAGCCTTGGTAAATTAAAGAAAACTGAAATCATATTAAGTATCTTTTCCAACCACAACACTACAAGACTAGATATCAATTACACAAAAAAATCTGTAAAAACTACAAACACATAGAGGCTAAACAATACACTACTAAATAACCAAGAGATCACTGAAGAAATCAAAGAGGAAATCAAAAAATACCTACAAACAAATGACAATGAAAACACGATGACCCAAAACCTTTGAGATGCAGCAAAAGCAGGTCTAAGAGGGAAGTTTATAGCAATACAATACTACCTCAAGTAACAAGAAACGTCTCAAATAAACAACCTAACCTTACACCTAAAGCAATTAGAGAAAGAAGAAGAAAGAAACCCCGAAGTTAGCAGAAGGAAAGAAATCATAGAGATCAGATCAGAAATAAATGATAAAGAAATGAAGGAAATAAGAGTGAAGATCAATAGAACTAAAAGCTGGTTCTTTGAGAAGATAAACGAAATTGATAAACCATTAGCTAGACTCATCAAGTAAAAACGGGAGAAGACTTAAATCAACAGAATTAGAAATGAAAAAGGAGAAGTAACAACTGACACTGCAGAAATACAAAGGATCATGAGCGATTACTACAAGGAACTATATGCCGATAAAATGGACAACCTGGAAGAAATGTACAAATTTTTAGAAAAGCACAAATTTCTGAGACTGAACCAGGAAGAAATACAAAATATAAACAGACCAATCACAAGCACTGAAATTGAAACTGTGATTAAAATCTTCCAACAAACAAAAGCCCAGGACCAGATGGCTTCACAGGTGAATTCTAACAAACATTTAGAGAAAAGCTGACACTTATCCTTCTCAAACTCTCCCAAAATATAGCAGAGGGAGGAACACTCCCAAACTCATTCTACAAGGCCACCATCACCATGATACCAAAACCAGACAAAGATGTCACAAAAAGAAAACTACAGGCCAATATCACTGATGACCATAGATGCAAAAATCCTCATCAAAATACTAGCAACCAGAATCCAACAGCACATTAAAATGATCATACACCATGATCAAGTGGGGTTTATGCCAGGTATGCAAGGATTCTTTAATATATGCAAATCAATCAATGTGATATACCATGTTATCAAATTGGAGAAAAACCATATGATCACCTCAATAGATGCAAGGAAAGCTTTCAAAAAAATTCAACACCCGTTTATGATAAAAACCCTCCAGAAAGTAGGCATAGAGGGAACTTACCTCAACATAATAAAGGCCATATATGACAAACACACGGCCAACATCGTTCTCAAAGGTGAAAAACTGAAACCATTTCCACTAAGATCAGGAACAAGACAAGGTTGCCCACTCTCACCACTATTATTCAACATAGTTTTGAAAGTTTTAGCTGCAGCAATCAGAGAAGAAAAAGAAAAAAAAAATCCAAATTGGAAAAGAAGAAATAAGACTGTCACTATTTGCAGATGATATGATACTATACATAAAGAATCCTAAAGATGCTACCCGAAAACTACTAGAGCTAATCAATGAATTTGGTAGAGTAGCAGGATACAAAATTAATGCAGAGAAATCTCTTGCATTCCTATACACTAATGATGAAAAATCTGAAAGAGAAATTAAGGAAAAACTCCCATTTACCACTGCAACAAAAAGAATAAAACACCTCCTAATAAACTTACCTAAAGAGACAAAAGACCAGTATGCAGCAAACTATAAGACACTGATGAAAGAAAGTAAAGATGATACAAACAGATGGAGAGATGCACCATGTTCTTGGATTGGAAGAATCAACATTGTGAAAATGTCTATACCGCCCAAAGCAATCTCCAGATTCAATGTAATCCCTATCAAACTACCAATGGCATTTTTCACAGAACTAGAATGAAAAATTTCACAATTTGTATTGAAACACAGAAGATCCCGAATAGCCAAAGCAATCTTGAGAAAGAAAAATGGAGCTGGAGGAATAAGGCACCAGGACTTCAGACTATACTACAAAGTTACAGTAATCAAGACAGTATGGTACTGGCACAAAAACAGAAATATAGATCAATGGAACAGGATAGAAAGCCCAGAGATAAACCCACACACATATGGTCACCTTATTTTTGATAAAGGAAGCAAGAATATACAGTGGAGAAAAGTTAGCCTCTTCAATATGTGGTGCTGTGTAAACCGGACACCTATATGTTAAAGAATGGAATTAGAATGCTTCCTAACAGCATACACAAAAATAAACTGAAAACGGATTAAAGACCTAAATGTAAGGCCAGACACTATAAAACTCTTAGAGGAAAACATAGGTAGAATGCTCTATGACATAAATCACAGCAAGATCCTTTTTGACCCACCTCCTAGAGAAATGGAAATAAAACCAAAAATAAACAAATGGGACCTAGTGAAACTTAAAAGGTTCGCACTGCAAAGGAAACCATAAAAAAGACAAAAAGATAACCCTCAGAATAGGAGAAAATATATGCAAATGAAGCAACTGACAAAGGATTAATCTGCAAAATATACACGCAGCTCATGCAGCTCAATTAGAAAAAAAACAACCCAATCCAAAAATGGGCAGAGGACCTAAAGAGACATTTTTCCAAACATATTCAGATTGCCAACAAACACATGAAAGGATGCTCAACATCACTAATCATTAGAGAAATGCAAATCAAAACTACAATGAGGTATCACCTCACACCAGTCAGAATGGCCATCATCAAAAAATCTACAAACAATAAATGCTGGAAAGGGTGTGGAGAAAAGGGAACCCTCCTGCACTATTGGTGGGAATGTAAATTGATACAACCACTATGGAGAACAGTATGGAGGTTCCTTAAAAACCTAAAAATAGAACTACCATACGACCCAGCAATCCCACTACTGGGTATATACCCTGAGAAAACCATAATTCGAAAAGAGTCATGTACTACAGTGTTCACTGCAGCTCTATTTCCAATAGCCAGGATATGGAAGCAACCTAAGTGTCCATCGACAGATGAATGGATAAAGAAGGTGTGGCACATATATACAATGGAATATTACCCAGCCATAAAAGAAATGAAATTCAGTTATTTGTAGTGAGGTGGATGGACCTAGAGTCTGTCATACAAAGTGAAGTAAGTCAGAAAGAGAACAACAAATACCATATTCTAACACATATATATGGACTCTAAAACAAAAAAAAAGTGGTTCTGAAGAACGTAGGGGCAGGACAGGAATAAAGACGCAGACATAGAGAACGGACTTGAGGATATGGGGAAGGGCAAGGGTAAGCTGAGACAAAGTGAGGGAGTGGCATGGACATATGTACACTACCAAATATAAAATAGATAGCCAGTGAGAAGCAGCCACATAGCACAGGGAGATCAGCTTGGTGCTTTGTGTCCACCTAGAGGGGTGGGATAGGGAGGGTGGGAGGGAGTCATAAGAGGGAGGAGATATGGGGATATATGTATATGTATAGCTGATTCACTATGTTATACAGCAGAAACTAACACACCACTGTAAAGCAATTATACTCCAATAAAGTTGTTAAAAAAAAGTATACACACAACATACTTTTATTTAACACATAAATGTCCACATCTACTATAACATCTCTAGAAATTGCCATAAGATCATCTTGATGTTTTTTACCCTATATTCTGTTTTCTGATACTAGATACTTACATTACCTATTCTGCTTCATTGGGGGTGTGTGTGTGAGTGTGTGTTTCTGTGCTTGAGTTATATGCTTGGCAACACTTTTCTCTTAACTTTGATACTTTTCATGTTTCTGTTACAAAAACCACACAACTAAAAATTACATATTTGGATAATGTTTTTTATTCCAATTAACTATTTATACTACTGCTATTAGAAATGCCACTGATCTTACTTGCCTCATTCTGGTTTTTATTCTTAATACATACTTTTCCCATTTTCCTGATGAGTATAATGCAAATGTTACCAAATTTTGATTCTTCTGGTGGTTTGGAAGTTATACACACTGTTCTTCTTCAACTAATATGTCTCTGTGACACATTACAATTATATATTTGTACAAATAATTATATATGAATTAATTTTTTCTTAATCACTGTTGAAAAGGAAATAGCATACTTCAATCCCCTTTCTCCTTTTAAGGCAGAAAATTTAGCATGCCTTTCAGTTTTGGAATGGTCTATGATTTCTCATCTAGCTTATTAATACCAAACAATTTTTGCAGTTATTATATTTAAAATTATGTTTTTAATAATTATTTAGACTAAGTCAACATTAGGTGATTTATTAAAAATTTTAATAGATCTTTATTGGAGTATAATTGCTTCACAATACTGTTTTAGTTTCTATTGCACAACACAAAGAATCAGCCATATGCATACACATGTCCCCATATCCCCTCCCTCTTGAGCTTCCCTCCCATCCTCCCTATCCCATCCCTCTAGGTCATCGCAAAGTATCAAGCCAATCTCCCAGTACTAATATCTACTCTTAGGTCCCTAATCTTGAGTTCTTATTTTTGATTAAAAGTTTGTCAACCGGTGCACCTTTTCCATTAGAAGGGTACAAAGATTTCTGAGCACTTACATACATGCAAATATGTTTTAGCTGTTTTCACATATAAATGGCAAACTGAATGACTGACATAAAACATATTTACTCTCGAAACTATGTAGCTACTGTCCCCTTGTCCTGGGACAGTTAGTGTTTAAAGGTGAAGTCTATGTCCAGACTAACTTTCCTTTATTTATTTTTTCCCTCCTCTTCCCCTCCTCCTTTAAAAAGTTTACATACTTTACATATTTCCTTAATTTTTCCTGGTTGTATGTGTGTCATATATGTATTCAGGTTTGATATGCATATGCAGAGCTTTATTCAGCCCAGTTAGATTTTTTTGGGCAATCTTCAATATTACCTCTGTTTCATTTCAATAATATGATGTCAGATGTCCTTTCTTTGACTTCTGAAATTTCAAGAGTACCTCTCATTCATTTCTATCACTAGTTCCTTTTCCTCTGTATTCATAGAGTGGTTCTCAATGTTCATCTCAAAATTTCATTTTCTGCTTTGTCAATTCTGCTTTTAATGAATATTTTAAATGTGTCACTGAATTTTTAGTTTCTTTACATCTTAGTAGCTCATTAAGCCCCATTTTTATTAACATATCCCTTTTATCCATTTCCTCCATATCTTTAGTCTTCATTTTATTGTTATATTATTTCAAATTTTATTTTTATATCTTATTTCACTGAACACATTTCTTAATTTTATAAAAACAAAAATGCTTATGTTTTTATAAAATCTACTTAGGTGTACTATAGCATATATTTTTCAAAAACGCCTTGTGTCTTGTCAGTTATTTTACTTCTTGCAGAATATTTTCACATCTCTAATTTGATTTTTTTCCAACTACTCATCCTTTAGGAATGAAGATTCTCTCCACTGATTACTCAAAAATAACATTTGTAGTTTCTTCTGGTTACTCTCGTTTTCCTGGTTGCTGTTAAAACACGTTTCTCAGATTTTTAGCTAGAGCAATGGTAAATGTGAACAGACTTAGTCTAATTACTGGTCACTGGCAGTCACTTAATTTCTCTAAATTCTGTACTTCACCAGTCTTGCTTCTGCAGTCTAGTTGACTACTTTAAGAAGGTAAGCATTTTTCTAGGTAATTCTAAACAATGTATAGTTATTTTGCCAGAAGTGGTCTACCTTTGTACTTTCTTACGGCACTTCCTTTTTTCACATTCTCAGATGGAGCAAACCAAATGCTTAGACACTGAAGTCTCTGAATATTTTGCATTAATACAAATTTTAGTCTTAGAAAACATGTAGAAAGGGAGATGGTAAAGTGGCCCTGCCTGTAGATACCCTTCTTTGGGTGGTGGGGAGAGTTGATCCAATTCTAGATCTCCGAGTCAGGCAGTAGCAAGGAAATTGGTCATCTTCTTAACACTGTTCAGACTGGTAGATTTATTCTCCTTCAGATAATAAAGCAAGTCATACCCTTAAGATAATAAAGAAAGTGCCATCCAGTTTTTTTTTTTCTTTCTATTTCAGATTGATCTGCTTTGTCTTACATATGGTAAAAATTTGGGTAATCAAATGAATGGTTGCCAGTCTTTGTTGCTGGCAATGTTATACAATGAATAGACTTTTTCATTTTTTTAATATTTGGTTAATTTTTTAAGTCACACACTACCAGCCAGATTCCATTTAAAGAAAGTCAACTGGACTGATTTTAAAAACCTCAATTTATTTTATTATTATCATTATTCTAAGATTAGGGAACTGAACTCATTTACTAAGCTCACAGTCTGTCAACCAGCTTTCTTTTTCCACAATTTACAAGCTTTTTCAGGTTGTTTTAAAGTTTTCTGATTTTGTCTGTTTTTTTCATTCAGGCTTTACACACTAATTCATTTAATTCTTATACAATGTTGATTTTTAGATGCATTCCTATTGTTGTAGCTCTTATCCAGTGAATCATATGATGTACATCTTTCAGATGTATGTTTTATTTATTTTCTAAATTGAAGTACAGTTGATTTACAATGTTGTATTAGTTTCAGGTGTACAGCAAAGTGATTCAGTTATACACACATATATCTATATTCTTTTTCATTATAGATTATTACAAGATATTGAATATAGTTCCCTGTGCTATACAGTAGGTCCTTGTTTATCTATATTATATACAGTAGTGTGTTTATGCTAATCCCAAACTCCTGATTTATCCCTCCTCCCCTTTCCCCTTTGGTAACTATGAATTTGTTTTCTATGTCTGTGAGTCTGTTTCTGTTTTGTAAATAAGTTCATTTGTATCATTTTTTTAGATTCCACATATAAGTAATATCATGTGATTTGTCTTTGGCTGACTTACTTCACTTAGTATGATAATCTCTAGGTCCATCTACATTACTGCAGATAGCTTTATTTCATTTTTATGGTTGAGTAATATTACTTTGTGTGTGTGTATACACACACACACACACACCACATTTTCTTTACCCATTCATTTGTCGATTGACACTTAGGTTGCTTCCATGTCTTGCCTGTTGTAAATAGTGCTGCTATGAACGCTGGGGGGCCTGTATCTTTTCCAATTAAGAGTTTTTAGCTTTTCTGGATATATATCCAGGAGTGGGATTGCTGGATCATATGGTATCTGAATTTTTAGTTTAGTTTTTTTTTTTTTGCGGTACGCGGGCCTCTCACTGTTGTGGACCCTCCCATTGCGGAGCACAGGGCTCTGGATGCGCAGGCTCAGCGGCCATGGCTCATGGGCCCAGCCGCTCCACGGCATGTGGGATCCTCCCAGACCGGGGCACGAACCCGTGTCCCCTGCATTGGCAGGCGGACTCTCAACCACTGCGTCACCAGGGAAGCCCCATGTATGGAAAATTTTGTAAATTATATTAGTATAAAACAATGAAGCGTCTCATATTCTAAACAGGTAACTTTGATATGCTTCAAGTTATTTACTAAAAACATACTAATATTGGCTGTTATTTTAAAAAATTAAATATTTAAATTAAACAGATAATTTTAAGAACTAGAGCTGAACTGATTGTTTTGTATTCCATATCTGCTCAAAGTAAAAGGAGTGACAAAAATACCAACTTGTAAAATGTGCAGTGGGAAGTGTTTTTCCAGTTGAGATTTAATCTATGCAAGATGCATTGTTGATTTCTTTAGCCCTCTTCACTTCCTTTTCCAAAAGGGAACCCTGGCTCTCCAAGGACTCTGCTTCTTTGTAGCTCTCCTGTGGAAGCTGTTCATTCTCCCATGCCCCTCATACCAAGGAACAGGAGGCAAGGACAACCAGGGTCCAATAACATCTTGCTCTCCTAACGGTGTCCCTTCTACTTACTGACATCCTCTGACCTTGTTCCTCCACATCCATTAAGGACTTTTGCTCCTAGTTACACCTGGTTCAGCATCTTCATTTCACATTCCAACTCCAGGCCTCCCAGAGAACTTCAAGTTCTCCATTATTTTTCCTTTTAGTAATACAACATCTGTCTTTCTTCCGGTCTCCTGGCAACATAATAAGGAACTACATTTCCCAGCCTTCCTTACAGTTATATATTCAGGCCAATGTATGTGAGCAGAAGTGATATGTGCAACTTCATAATCAGGTTCTTGAAAGGAAGCCACTTGCCTTTCACTTCTTTTCCTCTTACCAGGACCAGAAGTGGACAAAGTGAAGTGATAGTGGCTTATAGTTCCTCTTCCTACCTTTCAGGTTATTTTGTACTTTTTCTTTTTAGATTCATTCATTAAATATTGGTTTTCTCCCACACTGGGATTCAAGTGGGATTCACTGGATAGCAAGAAATCAAGCTATCTATTCCTTTTAAAAATTTTTATATTACCAACTACATAAAACAAATGTATAGCTTAATGTACTATTATAAATTGAACAACCTTCTAACCACCCTCCATGTCAAGAGATAAACCTTTCCTGCCATCCAAAAGCCCTCCATTCACCCCTTACCATACCTTTCCTCTCCCCAAGAACAACAGCTCTTCTGATGTCTCTGCTGTACTTTTCTATATAGTTTCATCATTCAAGTGTGTATCCCTAAAGTGCATGGCTTTGTTTTACCTTCTTTTTTGTGGGGAGGCGGGGTGTAGGTGTGGGTTTTTACAGTCTTTTTCAATTGATGTATTTCATCCCCCTTTCTTTTTTTTTCCCTTCTAATTCATTTGTTGAAGAAGCCAGCTTATTTTTCTATATCAATTTCCATCCTGATTTAGTTTAACATGTCTCCTCTACCCTGTGTTTCTTGTGCATGGTGATTAGATCTAGAAGCTTAATCAGATAGATTAAGGTTAGATTTTCTGGCAAGACTTCTTCATGGTAGTTTTGAATTCTTTACCAGAAAGCACAAAATGCTGGCTGCTCCACTTTTTGTGATGTTAGCAACCACCAATGCTTTATGCCTAGATTTTATAATTCATGACTTACTGTAAAATATTGATAACCCAACTTCATCATTCTTTCTTTACTTATGTTTTGCAATACTTGTACAAAGAGAAACTTTGCCTCATCTATTACTTAGTTATCCAGTGTTCATTTCATATAAAAAAGACAAAACATGTTTTATTGTGTATTTTATTAACCCTGTGCTGTACAAAGGCAATTAATTAATTGTATGTGTCTATGTGTATCATTATGAGTTCATGCACTTAACATGTTTGATATGTTTTCATCCATTTCAGTTTATTATACTTTTAGGCCAATGTGAGCCTTTTCAAGCTGGTGCTCAACTTGTATTGGTGCATCCTTGTATTCTGTAATAGCTTCCTTATTAACTAAAATAATAGGATATCATACGCTCATCTTACGTTAGCTGTCTTTTTCTCAAAATCAGGTGGTACTCCAAGTAGGCTTCTTTCTTTTAGGAGGAAGTGGTATTTCAAACAGTCTGGATGGTAGGGATGTTCACTGCTATTAAGATAGGCATTATTTCTAGGCCTTTCCAAGGAAAAAAGCTATGGATAGATAATTATAGATTTTTTTTAAAACCTGATGAGTTTGTTCTGATACTTTCAGGTATAATTTTATACTACTAAGATTACTGGTTCTTAAGGGCACTGGGAATGCCAGAATTATTCATTTGTTTTACCTAGCATTACATACAAGTATTCTAAGGATAACAATTCTAACACAGTCACCCATATGATTAATAAAAAGTTTTCAAAAAATGTGTATATGTTCTCTTCATTTCCCCTGCCTTTTATTAAAGCTGAACGCTATCTACATTTTCAGTGCAGACAGCCATATTAAACTGTCTCCATATCCCTCATCTATTTGAGTTCTTCAAGAAAATATGTATATATTCAATACCCATCGATAGTCTTAATGTTGATGTATCTCTGTCATTTTGATTATCTGAAGTTTATTCTCCAGTAGCTGATTAATAAATAGTCCATAAAAACAATATTCCCTAAGTTGTTGTGTGGCCATGGCAGTTTGAGGAATTTTAATTTGGAAGTCAGTTTAAGTGAACACATATTCTTGGTTCACAATTTCTTTTCTTGTATATCTTAAATATATAACTCAATTTTCTTCCGGCACAAGGTGTTGCTGCCAAAAAATTTGATGATAATTCTCTTTTCCATTTGGTTACAAGACTATGTTAGTCTTTTCACTACTCTAACTCAGCAGCTAGTACTCTGTTCCCAACAGAGTACCTTTTCACATCTTCACCTTTCTACCATCTTCTTCATCTTTCTTCTTCTGAATTACACAGTTTCTTTATCCCATTTTTCCTATTCTTGTTTTTCTTTCTTCTTATTTTTCTCCTTGACTTTTCACAAGTAATAGTCTCTGTCTGGAAAACAAAGGACCTCCTCTTCCTTGTCCCAAACCTGTCTGGAAAACTGCTACTCTTCCTTCCATCAGTTTAGGAATCTTCTCTTCCTGAAACCTTACCCAACTCACTTTGATAAATTGCAATTGTCTTTTCCTAATACTATTGCTTAAAGGTTTAATGTAAAGGATTCCTCTGAAAACCAAATAAGTTATTGAAAATAACTCTCTAACTTACCCATTCATTACTAATAGAAAATTCAATAACAGAGACTTAAATAGGGGATGGGGACCTAAATATTGGTTGCAGTAGAAAAAGAAAACAGCAGCCACTACTGCTTCGATCACATAAAAATTCTCATAGTGCTGATTTTTCAGAATAGATTTGTCTCACAATAGGTGAAGCACTGTTGGTTCTTCCCAAATACCACTAGGCTGCATTTATGGAGCCCCCAGGATTGGGTCTGAGGACCTCCTCCCTTAAGAGTTGATGTCATATTCCTTGACTGTCCGTGTCCTCCCCTGAAACAGGTTTCATTCCCACTAGATCATTTCCCCCAAAGTTGTTACATCAGAGCTGGAGGCTGACTTTCCATTGTCATATTTACTCCTAAGACACATTCAGAGGAACTGAATGAATTACTGTTTCAACTGCTTTATCATGTTTGGGGCTGAAAATTTAAGAATACTTAGGAATCAAAGTATTCTTGAAACCAGGTCTCAATGACCTGCATAAAATTATCTCTGATATACTGCATATTCTAAACAAGAACATACCCAATACATAAACCTTAAATATGTCCTTCATGAATTTTACTTCTGCTTTCTCTAAGGCAAAATAATCTTAACAATGTTCTATATGAAATTCCCCCAAACAAAATGAAGACTGCATCTGTTAAAGTCATTGTCATATAATACCGTATTATAAATTTATGTCTGTGAGGTACTTGAGGGCAACAGCTGCGCTTTATCATTTTTATATTCCCAGTGCTTTGCACAGTACTTGACACAAAATCTTTTAAAACAGGTACTGAATAAATAAATGTGCAAACGAGTAAATAGAGGTATGAATAAATGAATTGATGTATTCAAGTCAATATCTCTCAAACATAAGCATAAGTGACAGCTTCAAATTTTCCATATACCAAGAGCTTTAGGCAGTCTAATAGGAAGTGAGTCTTCTATAGGATTATACATGACTAAGAAAATGTCAATTGTTCACACAAAAAGGCACTTGATAAAGACTCCTTGGAAATTAATGTTTTTCCCAAGCATCTCTTGTTTGCACCTAGGTGAAAATAATTAGAGATCATGAAAATAATATGTTTACCTTACCACTCATTTCCAAATTAGAAATGGAAAAAGTAAGCTAGTGTAAATTTTATACATAATATAGATTAATTATATATACATTTCATTAAATTATATAAACACTATATATATATATTTATATATATATAGTTGTGCTCTTCTCTGTATTCATTCAGCAAATTGATCTGAAAAAGATCATACTTATGTCCATCTAAAATATGAGTGTCTGCATGATATATAAAATTGGCTCAGAAGATGGGGAGATGGGAATTTCATGCCATGTGTCCAACTCAGAGTCTTCTCAGGACCCAGCTTAGCTGCTATAGATATATAGACTTACCCTCCACCTTACCAAAATACAGATGGTTTAGTTTGATTAGACTGTGACATGGCATATGTTGGCATGATCTTTATCTCCCATGACATTAATATATACTGTAAAAACTGGTCAGTTTTCAATGCCTACAACTTGTTATCTGAAGAAAAAGATCATTTTTCTTCAATCTCATAATTTATTCCTTTCACACTCTTCTCATCTCGCCCCTGCAGATATACTTATTCAGTAATGTAGCCAGGACTTTTTGGATCAAGAACAGACATTTTCAGAAAAGTTCTTTGTTCTTTTGTAAAATAAACATTTTTTGTTCCCATTCTGAACACTGGGGCTATTTGAATGATATTTGCAACTTAGTAGAATTAGAAAGTGGAAGCAGCTGGCAGGGGCTGCCCTTTCTCTGATAGGTACCCAAATTTTGTCTCTACTTTTTCTTTGAAGACAATTGAGCAATTAACCCTCAATAAAAACAGATCTTTTGAAAGCCGAACTGAATAGAAAGTTATAAGCTATTGCAGAATACTAAGTTGTCATTACTAACACCTTTTAAACATCCCTGTTCGAATTTAGCTGAACTTACCAACAAAGAATGGAGGAGAGTTTTTCTGTGGTCTGCTATCCTTCTACTAGTCCCTGATTTTCCAGTCCATTCAGGAAGCAGATTCCAGTTTTCATGTTGTATTGATTTTTTATTGCCACTGTAACAAATGATCGCAAACTTAGTTACTTAAAATAACACAAATTATTATCGTATAATTCTGTCGGCCAGAAATACAACACAAGTCTCACTGTGCTAAAATCAAGGGCTGTGTTCCTTTCTCGATGCTTCTAGGGGGAAATCCATTCCCTTGCCCTTTCTAGCTTCTAGAGGCTGCTCACGTTCCTTGGCTCATGGCCCCTTTTTGCATCTTCAAAGCCAGTAAAAGCAGGTTGAGTCCTCCCTGAATATCTCTCTGACCTCTTCTGCCTCCTTTTCTAGTTTTAAGGATCCTTGTGATTATACTGAGCCTATTCAAATAATTTCTTATTTTAAGGTAAGTTGACTAGGAAACTTAATTCCATTTACAACCTCAATTCTTCTTTGTCACTTAAATCTAACATAGTCACAGGTTCCAAGGATTAAGATATGGGAATATTTGCAGGGGGGCATTACTCTGCTTACCACACAGATTTTTTTCTATAGTTTTGCAGAGTCTTATTTAAATCAGGAACCAATAGCCATGCCCTCTCAAGTATGACGTATTTGCTACCATGTTGTATGTATAGTTCTGCCTCAAAGTCAAGGTATATGACTTTTACTATTTCATGCATTACTTCATAATGCAGAGTGCATACATTTACCAGCTAGCACTAAATCACATTTTTGTTTGCTTATAAACTAAGAAATAGTCTAGCTTCTAGATTGTGATGGTAAAGAGGAGACGTAAAATTATTAGAAATCCCTTAAAATCACCAAATTTAATATTGAAAAAAATGAATCTGGATTGTTTTATTACATTTTCAATATGAATAAATATTTCTTATTCATTATAATGAGATTTTTTCAGACAGGCCTCTAACCCATTTCAAGTAACAGTGCTGCAAGAAATGCATAGAAAAATATTATTATTAATAAAAATTTTAAAGTTTTCAACTCTTTTCAGCAAAGATAGTTTGAGTTGAGTTAATGCTGTGTTTCAGTACCTAAATTCAGGCATGTTCTAGATGTCATATTAGTATGGCGTTATCACCCAAATGCTGTCTTTAATTCCTGTTTAAAACAAATCTGTGAACACAAACCCTCAGACCTTGGGTAACTTGATTCACCTTTCTGTGCCTCAGTTTCCTCATTTGTTAAATGGCAGTAATAATATCACAGGTTGAGATGATATGTTAATACATGTAAACATGTTCGTGTATATAAAGCAGTAGCTCAGAGCAAGTGCTCAAAAAATGTTAAGTATCATTATTATTAATAACAATAAGGTGGTATAGCTTAAGTGAATCTTTAATTTCAGCATTAGACCACTCATACTTCATTTAAAGACCTCCTTTATGGCTCTAGACAATTTTAAAACTAATTTAAAAACACTCAGTTCTCTTGAAACCACAAAAAATTTAAAAGTCAATATAATATAGCCATATGTACTGTATTTAAGCTAAGCCAGAGCAGGCTAGGCTAAGGAAGACTGGAACAGGATATTAACTACGGTCGTCAGAGTAAAGTCACACCTGCTGACAAATTCTGAGTTCCATGACAGAGATAGATGAAAGAGTATAATTTGCTATAAAGAAGCAGAGCTTTCACTACTAACGTGGAGGGGGAAAAATGGCAATTCCTGAAAAAGGGATTATGGCTAGATAATGTGTCTATGTGACCCATGTATTAGAATAGTTTGGAGTAACATTTTATACATTAATTTCCTAGTTAACACTTTTAAAAAAAATATCTTTAATGGAGTATAATTGCTTTATAATGGTGTGTTCGATTTTGCTTTATAATAAAGTGAATCAGCTATACATATGCATATATCCCCATATCTCCTCCCTCTTGCGTCTCCCTCCCACACTCCCTATCCCACCCCTCTAAGTGGTCACAAAGCACCGAGCTGATCTACCTGTGTTACGTGGCTGCTTCCCACTAGCTATCTATTTTACATTTGGTAGTGTATATATGTCTATGTCACTCTCTCACTTTGTCCCAGCTTACCCTTCCCCCTTAAGTCCATTCTCTTGTCTGCATCTTTATTTCTGTCCTGCCCCTAGGTCCTTCAGAACTTTTTTTTTTTTTAGATTCCATATATATATGTTAGCATACAGTATTTGCTTCTCTCTTTCTGACTTACTTCACTCTGTATGACAGACTCTAGGTCCATCAACCTCACCACAAATAACTCAATTTCATTTCTTTTTATGGCTGAGTAATATTCCATTGTATATATGTGCTACATCTTCTTTATCCACTCATCTGTCGATGGACACTTAGGTTGCTTCCATGTCCTGGCTACTGTAAATAGAGCTGCAATGAACATTGTGGTACATGCCTCTTTTTGAATTATGGTTTTCTTAGGGTATATGCCCAGTAATGGGATTGCTGGGTCATATGGTAGTTTTATTTTTAGTCTTTTAAAGGAACCTCCATACTGTTCTCCATAGTGGCTGTACCAATTTACATTCCCACCAACAGTCCAAGAGGGTTCCCTTTTCTCCACACCCACTCCAGCATTTACTGTTTCTAGATTTTTTGATGGTGGTCATTCTGACTGGTGTGAGATGATATCTCACTGTAGTTTTGATTTGCATTTCTCTAATGATTAGTGATGTTGAGCATCCTTTCATGTGTTCCATGGCAATCTGTATATCTTCTTTGGAGAAATGTCTCTTTACGTCTTCTGCCCATTTGGGGATTGGGTTGTTTGTTTTTTTGATATTGAGCTGCTTGTAATATTGGAGATTAATCCTTTGTCAGTTGCTTCATTTGCAAATATTCTCTCCCATTCTGAGGGTTGTCTTTTTGTCTTGTATATGATTTCCTTTGCTGTGCAAAAGCTTTTACGTTTCATTATGTGCCATTTGATTATTTTTCTTTTTTCTTTCCATTTCTCTAGGAGGTGGGTCAAAAAGGATCTTGCTGTGATTTATGTCATAGAGTGTTCTGCCTACGTTTTCCTCTAAGAGTTTTATAGTGTCTGGCCTTACATTTAGGTCTTTAATCGTTTTGAATTTATTTTGTGTATGCTGTTAGGGAGTATTCTAATTTCATTCTTTTACATGTAGCTGTCCAGTTTTCCCAGCACCACTTACTGAAGCGGCTATCTTTTCTCCATTGTATATTCTTGCCTCCTTTATCAAAATAGGGTGACCATATGTGCGTGGGATTATCTCTGGGCTTTCAATCCTGTTTCATTGATCTATATTTCTGTTTTTGTGCCAGTACCATACTGTCTTGATTACTGTAGCTTTTTGTATAGTCTGAAGTCCAGGAGCCTGATTCCTCCAGCTCCGTTTTTCTTTCTCAAGATTGCTTTGGCTATTCGGTGTCTTTTGTGTTTCCATACAAATTGTGAAATTCTTTTTTCTAGTTCTGTGAAAAATACCAGTGGTAGTTTGATAGGGATTGCACTGAATCTGGAGATTGCTTTGGGCAGTATAGTCATTTTCACAATGTTAATTCTTCCAATCCAAGAACATGGTATATCTCTCCATCTGTTTGTATCAATTTTAATTTCTTTCATCAGTGTCTTGTAGTTTTCTGCATACAGGTCTTTTGTCTCCTTAGGTAGGTTTATTCCTAGGTATTTTATTCTCTTTGTTACAATGGTAAATGGGAGTGTTTCCTTAATTTCTCTTTCAGATTGTTCATCATTAGTGTATAGGAATGCAAGAGATTTCTGTGCATTAATTTTGTTTCCTGCTACTTTACCAAATTCATTGATTAGCTCTAGTAGTTTTCTGGTAGCATCTTTAGGATTCTCTATGTATAGTATCATGTAATCTGCAAACAGTGACAGCTTTACCTCTTCTTTTCCAATATAGATTCCTTTTTTTTTCTTCTCTGATTGCTGTGGCTAAAACTTCCAAAACTGTGTTAAATAATCATGGTGAGAGTGGGCAACCTTGTCTTGTTCCTGATCTTAGAGGAAATGGTTTCAGTTTTTCACCACTGAGAATGATGTTGGCTGTGTGTTTGTCATATATGGCCTTTATTATGTTAAGTTCCTTCTATGCCTACTTTATGGAGGGTTTTTATCATAAATGGGTGCTGAATTTTGTCAAAAGCTTTTTCTGCATCTACTGAGATGATCATATGCTTTTTCTCTTTCAGTTTGTTAATATGGTTTATCACATTGATTGATTTGCATATATTGAAGAATCCTTGCATTCCTGGGATAAATCCCACTTGATCACAGTGTAGTATCCTTTTAATGTGCTGTTGGATTCTGTTTGCTAATATTTTGTTGAGAATTTTTACATCTATGTTCATCAGTGTTATTGACTTGTAGTTTCCTTCTTTTGACATCTTTGTCTGGTTTTGGTATCAGGGTGATGGTGGTCTCATAGAATGTGTTTGGGACTGTTCCTCCCTCTGCTATATTTCCTTCTATACACACTTTATTTACATCTCTTGAAAATCTTTCTCTAACCTATCAGTTCAATTTCCTGAGTGAAGTATAATAAATCTAATTCACTTATTTCTCAGGTGATCATGAGTTTTAAGTAAATTTTTGGTGCCAATATAATGAAAATAAATTGCTATTGCAAAACACATTGATAGAAAATAATATTTGATAGGTAACAATTATCATAATTATCCTTTAAAATGTTTTTGTCTTTAACAGACATACATACAATTTTTAAGTGAATTACTAACTCCATAAAATGACATAAATACTTTTCAATTTTATTTTGTTATAATTCTATTATAATTTTTCTAATTTATTAAATCACTTGATCAATAAATATAAATGAGTAACTAGTCTGAGTAAAGCAAAGTACTAGGTACTGAGTTATAAGCAAGAAAGACTAACATGGCCTAATGATCTAATGGGAATGTGAAATCTTACATATGTAACATCTATACATGTTATCTGAGGCAGTGAGAAACCACTGAAAAGCTTTATCCAGGAGAGATACATGGTCAGTCTCTTAAATATAACACTATAATATTAAAAAATGGACTACAGGACACAAGAATGAATTGCAGAAAATGTAGAAGCAGTTTCAGAGACAATGCAACATTGCAGGTGAGAAGATGAAAACTATAGACGAGGATTGTGGCAATGGTAGACAGAGAAAGGAAGAAGGACTTCCTACAGGAACTTGTGGTTCATTGGATGTAGAAGAATAAAGGTGTGGGAAGATTCAAAGATAAAACCCTGGTTTCTGGGCTAAACAACTGAGTGAATGGCTGGGTTATTTTCTTTCACAGAGGACACTAGGATAGGAGCAGGTTCTTGGGTGAATTTTGATTTAGGTTTTGGACTTTCTCTTAGAGGTTAAAAAAAAAATTCAAAGTGGAGACACTGAGCAGATAATAATAAGAATCGTCTAGTTTGGAGTCATTGGCATATAGATGGTAATTTAAACCACAGGAGGTATGAAATAACTTACAAGAAGAGAATAATTGAGAAGAAAAGAAGCTCTGACAAGGGTCAGGTAGAAAATGAGTAATAGACAAAGGAGTCTTGAGAAGGAGCTAACAAAGAACTCAGAGAGTACAGTGTCACAGAGAGCCAAAGTAGGACACAGCAAGAAATTTTAAAATAAGAAGGATAGTGAATGAACGGACTCAAATTTTGCAAAGAGATAAAATAGAGACTGATAAACATTAGTTGAATTTACTCATTAGTAAACTTAATGAAAGTTGTTCTGGAGAAATGATGAAAGAAGTTTGCAATTATTTAAAGAAGTTTTGGGGAAGAGACGAACGGATCTAGCCAACCTATAAGATGATTGGTTATGGAGAAGAGAAAGAAGTTAAGACTGTATCTAGGGATGGAATAACTGCTGATCACGAAGAGACTTTTAAGATAATAAAAAGACTTTAGCATACTACCATGCTGATAGATGACTGAATACTGAGGGAGATAATGCTGCTGTCGGCAAGTGGATTTTCAGTAGGAAAAGGAGTCCAAAGGGGAATATTGTCTTTGGATTGATTCATGAAACTCCTGTCATAATTGAAGTGGACTTATTTTTCTATCACAGGAGTTTCATGAATGTCTCTGAAGTCAATACTGCCCCTTGGACTTTAATATTGTGAGCCCTGATGGAGTTTTATATTACTCATGGAATTATTTCATTTGCTAAGGAGAAACTTCAAAACAATTGTTTGTATTTACTCAACATATTTCTTTCTTGCAAGCTCTTTTATTTCTAATTAAAGTTTTTTTGTTTCCTTGTATGCTTTTTCTAGGAAAATTCCTATCACCTTTTATAATATCATCTAGGAGATATTTGGAGCAGAGTCAACCCTCTCAGTTACATAAAATAAAGAATGGCATATTGTTGGAAAACAGATCTAAATCCCAGTGAATCACATGAAAAGCACCAAAAGCACCAAGAATTTCACTCTGTAAATCAACCTCTTTTTCCTAGCCACACCGGTCTGGGTTTTGATCATGTAGTAGATGAGATCAGTAATACAATCCCACTCTATCAGAGAGAAATTGAAGAAAACACCATTTTTGTGCCCAGTGCACCACACGGGGACTCAAAAAGGCATTCATTAGATGAAGCACACCAAATATCCTTAAATGAATTCACTTCTAACAGCACAGAACTCTCCTGTCACCAAGTTAATAAAACAGGAGTAATTGGTTTTAGGCATTCCGTGCTACCAAATCCTCAAAACATAAATAAAGAAAGCTTTGGGGGAAACCCCATAGGAAAATACCATGGTGCTGATGATTACGGATTCAATATTTTACCTCCATCATCCACTAGTGTGGATGAAATTAATTCACGGAGTGAACTGGATAACTACCATATAGGATTTGAAAGTAGCATTCCTCCTATATATCCATCCTTCTCAACTGACTTGATGCCAAAAGAAGAAAATAAAAGCAGTAGAAATATGAACATTGTGGAACCATCTCTGATGCTCTTTAAAGGTTCTTTTCTACCCAGGACCTGGGAAAGCACATTGCCAAAGAACAAAGAGGTATGTGTCATATATGTCAACCTAAAAATACGAATCTGAAAGAATCATTCAATAATGTGCTGGGTTAATTTGGTAATGAGAGTAACTAATCTTAATTAGGGGAATGTATTAATATTATCAATACTTTTGGGGAAAAAAAACTTATTCACAAATTCTGTGTTCCTGAATTAATGATTTTTTCTAAAGAAAGGGAAAATTTTTATAATATTTTTAAAGTTCTGGTTTCATCAAAACTAAATAAAATGTTATAGTATTTACATTTTATTAGATAAAAATATCATAGTTGGAGGTTTAAATGATAGCATTTTCTATTCTTATTGTGTCGTTATGCACACATAGAAACATACATACATTTCATTACATTTATATTTTGAGTTATATTACCATGAATTAAAACTTCATATCATTATTTGTAGGAAAAATGTCTTTTTACTCAGAGGCTACTAAATTATACTGTTAGCAGGCAACTTATTTTGGGAACATTCCAAGAGTAGGAAATTAAGTAATCATTGTGCAATTCATCCTGATGGTTTCATTAGTAGTTTTCCAATCATTTAGTAACCACAGAGGTTCTTGTATAATATTTGAACATTTCTCTGCTTATACGGAGTCTAGACACAAGTGAAAACAGAATTAAACAGTAAAATGATGAAACATTATTTCAGCTGTAATTTACAGGGTTAGACAGGAGGACTTTTCATTTATTCAACAACTATTTATCATATTCTTAAACTATATATGATTAGGCATAACAAATGCAAAGAAGAAAACGCATACCTGATTTCAGCAATAGCATATTGCTTAAATTAACCTGCAAACCAATAATGCCAACACAGTAAAATAATAGAGAGGATGAGTTCATAAGAGAAAACAATTAATTGTGTCTGAGGCGCCTGCAGAAGAGGTAATACCTCAAATGATCTGTATTAAAAGTGCACGAATTTTAGGAACCTTTACTTCTGATCATGACAATGTAACAAGTACTAAACTTTCCCTTACCACTGAAAACAACTATGAAATTAGACAAAATATATGAAGCAAACAGCCGGTATAGACATCAATCCTTAAGAGAAGGGAAACAGCAAAGTGTTGTTATGATCATCCTTGTGTCTTCGGGGCCCTTTCCTGCTGCTAGGCAGACTAGTGTAGCCCAATTTGAGCAGCAGTATCACTAAACTGAGGAGGCAGAGACTGCAGTTCCAGGCTGCAAAGGAAGCTGTAATCTGTAGGGCAGAGCACAGAAGGAACTATGCAATGCATGGGGGTCAGGAGTCTATGTGAGATTTACTGCAGATTGTTGGCCAAGAGGTTGTGTTCACCACACACAAGTAGAAGTTATGCGGTGCCAAAGTTCTGACCCAGCGAGAGAAGACACTGAGCTGAGAACTTCAGGCATTCATTTGAGATCACACAAAGCTATCTCTTACAAGTAAAAATCGTGCTCTAAAGTAAATGCTCTACCTATTAACTTACATGTGGCCCCACAAAAAATAAAACAGAGGCTAACAAGACCAAAACAATCTTAACCGCCTGCCTGCCAGAGAAAAATTGCACACTTTGTAAAAACAATTCTTAATGTGTCATCTACAATATCCAACATTTAATAACAAATGCACAGATGCGTAAAGAACAGGGAATTCTGAACCATAATCAAGAAAATAGCCCAGTGAATAGAAATTCTGTGATAGAACAGATGTTGGAATTAACAGATAGGGACTTTAAGGAGATTATTAAAAGGATGTTCAAGAAGATGAAGTAAAGATGAACATAATGAGTAGACAAATGAGGAATCTCAAGGAAATTAGAAACTATGAAAAAACAAAGACTAATGGAAAATTTAGTAATATAAATATAGTATCTGTAGTTAAAAAGTCACTGGGTATACTTAAAAACAGATATAAGATGACGGGGAAAAAGAGTACTTGAAAGAAAAAGAATAGGGCTTCCCTGGTGGCACAGTGATTAAGAATCCACCTGCCAATGCAGGGTACACAGGTTCAAGCCCTGGTCTGGGAAGATCCCACATGCCATGGAACAACTAAACCCGTGTGCAACAACTACTGAGCCCATTCGCCACAACTACTGAAGCCCACGCACCTAGAGCCTGTGCTCCACAACAAGAGAAGCCACTGCGATGAGAAGCCCACACGCTGCAACAAAGAGTAGTCCCCGCTCGCCGCAACTAGAGAAAGCCCACACGCAGCAATGAAGACCCAATGCAGCCAAAAATAAATATAAATAAAATAAATAAATTTATTAAAAAAGGAGAGAAAAAAAAGAAAAAGAATAGAAATTACCCAAACTGAAGAGGAGAAAATAAAAGAATTATATAAAAGTGAGCAGGGACTAAGAAACTTAGGAGATAAGGAGCCTAATATATGGATAATTTTGGAATGCTAGCAGGAGAGGAAAGGAAAGAAAGAAAAATTCATTTGAAGAAATAATGCTCTGAAATTTTCTCCAACTCTGGTATAAAATATCAAATTACAGATTTAAGAAATTCAATAAATCCCAAACAGAATAAATGCAAAGACAACCACATGTAGACATGTTATACTCAAACATATGAAGACCAAAGTTGAAAAGATCATCATAAAAAGTGGCAGAGAGGGGGAAAAAAATTTCATGCAGTAGAACAACAATCTGAATTAAAGCATTATCTCATCAGAAACGATGGAAGCCAGATGACAGTGGAATAGCATTTTTAAAGCTCTATAAAAAAAGAAAAGAATCCATACTTCTATAACTCATTGAGTACATGCTTGAAAATTTAAAATAAATATATTATCATATAAACAAATGTTGAGAGAAATCAGTCAGCTCACATGCACACAAAAAATACTGAAGTCAGTCTTCGGATGCAAAGAAAATGATACCAGATGGAATACAAAAGGAAAAAAGAGCAGCAAAAATGGTAAATATGTTAGTAAATATGAAAAACTACTTAATTTTTTGAAAGACAGCTGATTGTTTAAAGCAAAAACACAGGATTTCATTGTCAGAGTTGTTGTATATGTAAAAAAAAGATAAAAGACAACAAGAGAATAAAAGATGAAGGGATGGTAAATGTTATCTGCTATTGGAAATTCTTACATTTTAAATGCAGTGGCACAATATTAACTCTAAGTAAACTGTGAAATATTTACGATGCATATTGTAAGTTCTAAGCTAGTATAATCACATAAAATATAGTACAAAGAAGAAAAACTAAAAATCCAAAAGAGAAATTAAATGAAACGGGCTAAAAAATCAAACTGCAAAAATCAGGGAAGGAGAAATAGAAGAACAAAATAAAACAGAAGAAACAACTAGAAGCACATATGAACATGGCAGTCTTAAATCTAACAATACCCATAAATATACTAAATATATTCCAAATAAAAGGGAGAAATTGACAAACTAGATAGAAAAGAAAGGCTTTATTTTTTACAAGAGTCAAATTTGAAAAACAAAGGCACAGATAGGTTGAAAGTTTAAAAAAATAAAAATATTTAACATTCAACCAACAAAACAAAGCTGTGTGTGGTTATTAATACCAGAAAATGAAGCTTAAGGCAGGGTATTTTTTTTTTTTTTTTTTTTTTTTGCGATACGCGGGCCTCTCACTGCTGTGGCCTCTCCCGTTGCGGAGCACAGGCTCCGGACGTGCAGGCTCAGTGGCCATGGCCCACGGGCCCAGCCGCTCCGCGGCATGTGGGATCTTCCCAGACCGGGGCATGAACCCGTGTCTCCTGCATCTGCAGGCGGACTCTCAACCACTGCGCCACCAGGGAAGCCCGCAGGGTATTATTAGAGAAAGAAAAGGGTCATTTCATAATAATAAGTCAATCAGGAAGACATAATAAACTTAAATGTAGATGTACCTAATAATGGCTGCAAAATACATAAAGCAAAATTATTTCTTTAACTGAGCCGTTTATGGATTTATTCACAAGAAGTGAAGCACATGTCCAAAACACACTTGTATATGAAAATTAAGTATTCTTTACAATACGCCAAAACTACAAACAACACAACTGTTTTTCAACATGAAGACGGATAAACTATGGAATATTCATGCAATAGAATACTACTAATAGGTAACTAAGAAAGATGAACTATTTATACATATGACAACATGAATTTTAAAACATATATCATTTAAATGAAAGAAGCCAGAAACAAAAGAGCACATTCATTAATCTATGGTGATAGAAATCTGACTTAACAGTTACCAAACAGATGTTCAGATTGACAGAAGGAGATATGGGGGAACTTTCTAAAGTGATAGAAATGTTCTATATTTTTTGATTGGATATTAATATTCACAGTTGCATATATTCCTCAAAAATCAAATTATATATTTAAAATTTATATATTTTTCCATATGTATTGCTTCAGTAAATATTTTTAAAATAAAATTAAAGGGCTTCCCTGGTGGTGCAGTGGTTGAGAGTCCGCCTGCCGATGCAGGGGACACGGGTTCGTGTCCCAGTTCGGGAAGATCCCACATGTCGCGGAGCGGCTGGGCCCGTGAGCCATGGCCGCTGAGCCTGCGCGTCCGGAGCCTGTGCTCCGCAATGGAAGAGGCCACAACAGTGAGAGGTCCGCACACCATCAAATAAATAAATAAATAAAATTAAAAACATAATGGCTTTCCAAAACAAAATAAAAATTTTAGAATTGTATTAATCTTTTCTCCACACCAAACTATTTTAATTTAACAGTTTTTACTTTAAGCTGACAGGTTGTTTCATTCAGCTGGTTGAAGTACCTCAGGGCAGTAATAGAAGTCTGGCCTCCTTTTGCAACAAAGTAAAAAAGTAAGTGTTGCTATTCCATTAAACTTAGAAATTTCTATACCTGCATAAATTTGTCTATTTTAACATTACTGAGCTGATTAATCTTGCATATAAAATGTTAAAGCTCTATAATTTTTTAACATAGTTAACAGTATAAATTTATGACAAATTAGTTCATTAATCAACTTCTGGTATTGCTTTTGTTGTTTATAGTCAAATAAATTTTTCCCCTGAAAATGTGGCTACAGATGAATGTTTTATAATTTCAGTCTTCTCCTTGCTGTTTGTTGATAGCTTAGTTTGCAGTGAATTAATTTCTCATTTAATGGCACATAAGTGACTGACTTATTTGGCTCTGTCCCAAATTAGCATAGATTTATCCTTCTTACCTGGGATATACTATTTAGAATGATGAGAGTACCTTCTGCTCAATAACTCAATCTTACCCTGAATGGGCTGCCAGAACGTTGAACAAGTGCATGGGTGTTTGTCCACTGAAAAACAAATTTGATCACAAGGGGATCCCAGATCCCCTTTTTGCTAATCTAAAAAATGAACTTATAAAGGTACATGCCTCTTTTTTAAAGACCAATCTCTCATTATCAATTAAAATTTATATAATGCCATCTCTTCTATTGCTAAGATACCTGAAAATTTTGAAAAATTAATGCACTTACATTTTAGTTATCTTGATTTTTATCCTTTTTCGGCTGTTGAAAATATAATAAATATACATATAAATAAACATTAGCTTATTTATCAGCTATAGCAGCGGCCTGCTAAAGAATCATTTGGGATTAAAGATTTGAATCACTTATTTAATCACTACCTTAAAAGGCTATCTGAATGCCTAATAACTAGTCAATGCATGACAAATATTCAAACGAAGAAAAGGCAAACAAAAAAGCAAAGTCAAGTTAAAAAACTTGTCACCATATTGGAAGAACCGAAAGGCACACATACAAAATACAAAACAAAGCAGTTCAAACCCGTGAACCTATATTCAATCTTTAATTAATTTCTTGCTCCAGTTCACAGAAGAATATTTTAAATGGCACTTTGGATTCCTAATTAGGATCTTTACAGATATCAATATTGATTTTGTCAGTAATGAGCTACCCACTGTAACAACCTGACAAGCATTGCCAGGAACTTGACACCTTAAATCTAAGATGTGATAATTTCTACCCTAAGCGTAAGAAATAGCTCTCTCAATATCACAAGGTAATACTTGGTATAGCTCCATCAAAATACATTTATTATTAGTCTCTCCCATCACTTTTTTTTTCCAAGAGAATGTAATATTCTTTGATGAAATCTTGTGAATGAAATAGTGACATGAAAATATTTTATGTAATGGTTTGTCAGTAGCTCATGGTACATTTTGAAATTCTTAAATGGAATTTTTTTCCTATGGTTTCTTTCAAAGTAACCATAAGTACTAAAAAAGACAACCAAACAATAATAAACTTTAAAGTAGTAAAAAGAAGATAAGGTTATATTTACACATTTTTTTGGTTTTCTATAATTTTTGTTGACAAATACTCATATAAAGATAATTAAATTTATATATGCATAATTATTTTGTACACAAACACACTATTCACTCAATAGCAAATATTTTTGAGGACCTAATATGTACTAGGTGCTATCCAAAGCTCTTAATTCAAAAGAAGACAGAACTGAATTTGAAAGCCAAGTTTCTTAAGAGGGTCTCCAAAATTTCTGGAAAGCCATACAGAATGGATTTATATGCCCAATTTCATCAGTGTTTTTTTTCTAACATTTAAATAACCTTACCTAATTCCCACCATACACCCTTAAAGAGGCTCTCTAATTTGTGGGATTTGGTTTCTTGCTGTGACATACTTTTAAGGCACATCTCTCAAGAAATATGTCATATTTTTATTAAAAATACAATAAAATGTCATAGCACATGAAAAAAGTTTTTGGCCCACAGTAGATGCTCAGCGAAGGTTAAGGAAAGAATGAGTCATGAATTCACATTTTAAATTTAATTCTCCAAAATGGTAGAAGGTTAAATCATGTATGTATACATTGAGTAGTACCTTATCATATGGTTGAATGCTAGATCATAAAGCTCCTCAATTCAGAACTGGAGTCCAAACCTTTGTTGTAGGGTATAACAAAGAAGAGTGGCCCATACCTTTATCCTAAGCAGTGGTTCTTGAACTGCAGTTCTGGAGCAGCAGTAGTATTGGCTTATCTGGAAAACTGCTAAAAATTGGGGGCGGGGGGGGGAATCCTCCACATATCTACTGAATCAAAAACTTTGGGGATGGAACCCAGAAAAAAAGGTGATTTTGATACATGCCAGACCCATTGGGTGCATACACACTTTTCCATTTGTGAGGTCCCTCAAGGAGGGGATGTTTTGGTAGAGTTTAAGGGCATAGAGATAGAGCTACTTCAATGGGCCTACACTACTTTAATGCTGCAAAAATAGAATAAATGCCGAGGATGTAACATATATGATACATTACATAGAATGCATACACAGAATGCATAATTTTTCATTCAGGAAGAGCACTACAAAGTTTAGAGGTCTGCAAAATTAACAAAAACAGAAAAAAACCTAGGACTTCATCATCAAAAGCATTTTAAATATCTAGTTACAAATAATTTTATGCTAAATTCTACATGTGGGCATAAAATATGGCTCTACAGGGATTCAGCTGTAATAATATAATGATAATTATGATACATTACATGGATATATTGCTTTACATTCTACAAAAGTCTTTTATATGCCTTTTCTCTCATAAACCTTTAAAGTAGATATAAATATCCTCATTTGTGCAAACAAAGAAACTGGTCATGTAACTTGCCTCTGACCATAAAACTACTGAATAAAAGGAGGAGATATGGGGATATATGTATATGTATAGCTGATTCACTTTGTTATAAAGCAGAAACTAACACACCATTGTAAAGTAATTATATGCCCATAAAGATGTTAAAAAATTTTTTTTAAGTTAGAAAAGAGTCAGTATTCAAACTCAAGGCTTCTGACTCCAAGGATAAACTATTTTCCAATTCTCTGACTTCCTGACACAGTAAGTAATTGTTCAGAATGTACTAATGACTTCTGGGCTCAATTATTTACGTAAAAGCCAAATATTTGTGTAAAACCCCAAATTTAAAGAAAATGGGCTGCCAAGAATGGTATTTACCAATTTGACACAAACAAGAGAATTTATTCATCCATAAATGAATAAATAATAAATGAGTGACTTCTGGCTTGACAAAGGCATGAGCCAAAACCAAGGGGAGGAGTTCATGCTTCAAAAGGCAATGTCAGTGAAGCAAGCAATCACTGTTCAGAGTGAATTTTCATGTTTTATAAGTGACAATGTATTCTTAATTGCTTCATATGAGGTGCCCCAGGGAAAACATAAAGACCAGAGCTTTATAGTTGCTTTTGGTTTAATTGTAATCTTTACCAATCTAGCCTAGCTAACAGCACTATACCACAAATCAGCTGCTGGTTATTTTCATATTTCAAATCTTCTATAGCAAGCCCTGCATGAAGTTTCTTAAAATCTTGTCCTAAGTATTCTTTCACATATATTTTTCAGAATAAGAGAAACATATCATGCAGCTGACATTAATTCCAATTCGGGGAAGATCTGGAGCACGACTACAGCATTTCCATACAAGTTCTTTTCTAATACTAAGGTTAATATAAATATTTTTACTGAGGACTCAACACAACAACTTCATTTTATGCCATATGGTAAGCAATCTTGCAAATAAGTATAAAAATCTACATAAAGCTGGTATAGCTGCCTTGAGTCCACAGACTGAAGCCATTAAAAGAAGCAGTATTAGCTAGTATTTTGCCCTGAAGTGAAGTAAGAGGAAAACAGCTGGAAATCTTTTAACATTTGTTTGGCTATTGTTTTTTAGAACTCTCTTCATAGCTCACCCCAGGACACCTTATTTTCCTGCTATGAAATAGCAAGTATAGCAAGTTTTTAGCATATTAAAAATAAAAGCTAAATTTCAAAAAGATTCTAGATAAAGACTATATGTAAGTGAAAATGGCTGTTACACAGCCTCTGTCTCCACAGTGAGAACTACAATAGGCCTGTACAGCCCAGCATAGTTAGCAGCTCTACTGAATCAGAGTCTCTGGAAGGATCCCAGGTATCTGTATTTTATCAAACTCACCAGATGATTCTCATTTCTCTAAAGTTTTAGAATCTCTTTAAAGTTGTTTAATATTTATTTCACTGTTACCATCAACCATTTTGCAAAACAATATTAGTTCTTCACACATTAGTTGCTACCAAGTTTCTGCGTATCAATTGTTGTTTCTTGACAAATAATGGTCCAATAAATTTTTTTTCATTATTATTATTATCACTGTATTTTGCTTCATTTTCTTTCTTACTCTAGCCAAGGCTCCGACTTAGTACAGATGACTGCAAACATAACAATGTTATGTAGGAATATTAGTTAGGACCATCTGGTTTGAAACTAACAGAAACCAACTCCTGCTGATGTAAGCAGAAAAAATAATTTAAAGATTACAGGGATTTCTTATAGAATTTAAGAGTAGGAATTCAGCAAAGATTTGGGAATAAAACACTGATGTACAGGCAGTCCAAAATTCCTGTATGTCTCTCACCTCATCTCCTCTCTGTGTAATTGCTTCTTATGTTTCTCTTGCTTTCTGCTGACTCATTTCCCTTACTTTTCTGCAACACATGGAAAGCTAAGCTCTCAAGCTTAAATGCTATTTGGCCAGAGATCTAAAGCAAGTTCAACCTCCCTATTGGATCTGTTACCAAACTCAGGTTTGGCTGCTTGCTGCTCAAAAACCAATAATCAAGAGGCAAACGTCAACAGAAAGGAAAGGTGTTTTAATCAGAAAAGCCAGCAATCTGGGGAGAAGGTAGACTCATGTCCCAAGACCAACTCCAAAGATTCTGCTCAGCCATGACAGTTCTTAAAGGGAAAAAAGGGGAGGAAGAATCTCAGTGAATCGTAGAGGCAGGAGATTGGGTTATGCATTGTTCTCCATTCTGCGAAGGCAGGCTGACTCTCTCTTCAGATGTTATCTTGCCTTTGTGATATGCCTGCAGGATTGCTAAGGAGGCCATTGTGGGTAGAGAACTAGTCATTCTTTAACTACTAAATTCTTTATCTTACTTCTTTTTATCTAGGAAAAGAATCAACAGATTAGGTTCTTTCAAGGTTAGAGGGGAATAGAAATGGGCAAACAGGAAAGGGGCAGAAGAGCTGCTTTCAGATCCACTTTCAAATTTCTAAAACCAGAGTTCTGATTGCACAGCCAAGATCAATAGTGCTGTACCTTGATCCAATCAGAATGGCATCTGGGTTATGTTGACTTACATTGCTGGAGATGAGGAAATAATTATGAACTAGGGAGACCACTCCGATTCTTCCAATTTATAATATTTAATTTCCAATATTAGATTTGGCAAAACAGAGGCCATTTTTGACTTTTATAAGAAGTTTCAGTAAAGTGATTAGGTCATTGTGTTTAGTGTTAGAGATGTACAGTGGTAAAGAGGATGACTGTGGCCTCAAAGGTAGTAAAAGGGTCTATAAGAAGAAGGGGGAGGAAGGGAGGATTAGAGGGGAAGGAGGAAAAAGCAGAGGAGGGGAGAGGACACATTTATGAAAATATACAGAGTAGCATATGCTGCTATTAGGAGGAAACTTGTCTTCTGCCCATTTAAATTTGAAGAGGGGTTAGGCTGTGACACAATTGACAATAGAGAAATTAACAGGACAAAAGACAAGGTTTCCTTATATATGCATGCAGGGGTTACTCAGAAATGAGTAACCTGCTGAAACCCAGAGGTAAAGGTTTACATAAAAAGTTAATGTGTGAAAACAAACTTATGGTTACCAAAGGGGAAACATGGGCAGGGGGATAAATCAGGAGCTTGGGCTGAACATACACATACTACTATATATAAGATAGATAACCACCAAGGACCTACTGTATAGCACAGCAAACTCTACCCAATATTCTGTAATAACCTATATGAGAAAAGAATCTAAAAAGGAATGAATATATGTATATGTATAACTGAATCACTTTGCTGTACACCTGAAACTAAGAAAACATTGTAAATCTACTATACTCCAATAAAATTAAAATGAAAAAATGTAACTAAAAAAAAAAAAAAGTTAATGTGAAAGTGTGTGTGAGGAGGGGGGTGTTTAGAGCTTCAGTAAGGAAATACATGTATATCTTTTTATGCTAATGGATGGGCAGTTGGTCTCCTTCCCAGAAGTTGCAGGAAACTCTCAGAAGAAAGTTGATAGCACCTGTATTGGGAGTCTTGGCTATAGTCAGATAAGAAAAGTGAAGATAAGTTTTCAAATGTTTTCACTTTAAAATAATCTTTATGCCAAAACTGTGATCCCTTCACCACTTTATATGAGTGTTTTACTAGTAATATAGATGTGCTCTAGAGAACAAAAGTCTGAAAAGCATTTCAAGAATGACCAATAAGTTGCTAGAAACTTAAGGAATAATGAAATCTAGATAAGCAAAGAGGAGGAGACAGTGAGAGGTTTTCATCTGAAGAGAATTCTGTTTCTCCCAGAGTGAGAAAATAGAATCCTTCTGGAGGAGCAGGTGTTTTGAACAAGGACTTCTCTGTTCTACAGTCGTCAGCTATCACTTCAATGAAGATGATTGCCCTGTCCTTTTTTCCAATTCCAAAGTTACTCTAGAGCCCATGTCTTTACTTTCAACTACCTTCTGGATTTAGATGACACATAGTTCGAACAGTATTAGGAAGCTGTTTGTGACCTGCAAAGTGGTGGAAGTAGAAGTCAGTTTGCAAGATTAAAGAGTAATTGAGAATTATTTGCAGAAGTTATCTACACTTTAAAGAAATTTGGCAGTAATGAGGAGGTAAAAATAAATTAAATAAATAAATAAATAAGATACTATCTTAAGGGGATAGAATGGAAGAGGAGATTTTACTGGAATATTAAATAGAAACAAAACATCCTAAAGAAAAGACAAAAGCATCTTTAGAGTGGAGGATATTAAATATATAAAAGAGAGGGGCTTTAAATTGCTGGAACTGGAAACCAGTGATGGAAGGATCACATGTGAAGAAGATGCAGTAAAAAGCAGTGATACTTATGTATCAAGAGGTGTAAAGGGATAGAGAAGAATGCATAAAAAAACTAGATTTAAGGTGTACAGTAGCATAATTAAAGAATCTCAAATGGGCCTTAATCTTTTCAGTATGGTAGGCAATATGGTCAACAGATTGAGAAGGATTGTATGAAGTTGGAGACTAGGAGAAACTGGAAAAAGGGTTACATTAGCTGTCAAATTGAAGATACAGGTATAAAGTCTACTTAAAAGAAGCCATAGTTCTTGTTGGCTTACAATATGGATGAGAAGTTTAACTCAGAGACACTTAATGTTTGGGTTCAAGGAGAAGAATGATAATTTCAGATTTAGACATGCTGAATTTGAAGCAATAATGAGACAACCAAAAGGTAACATGAAGCAAATAGTAGGAGATATCACACCAAAGCACAGGAGAGGAGTAATAGCTAGAAACTGGATTATGGAGTCTTTCATGTAATCCGCAAAGATGACTATAGTGAAATAATGAATGCATGCATGCCCCAAACAGCATAGGGGACACAGTCCTGGAAACAGAAAATTCAAATGAATTAAAATAAACTGGTGTCTTTAGAGATATTTTCCTGCCATCTTATATTGGCAATGCTCTCCCCTTCTTGTCAAAGCCTTTATAGCCATGATTTTGCCTGTGGCCATATTTTCTTCTAGCTTCAATTCATATTATTTCAGTTAATATTCCCAAGCAGTAGCATGTCTAATATACTCTATTCTGTGTCAGGACATTTCCACAATCTCTAATTCCCATGATGATCTTTACCATTTGTTTCTCCAACCGTTTTATTGATAACAACTTGATCTACTGTAAAACCTACACTTTTAAATAGGACATTATAATACTCTTCCATTTTTTTCTTCATGGCAAGTCCAACAATATCACTTGCACTACTTTTTATGAGGCTGTCTGTGTCAAAACCTTTCCCAAACAAAAAGGTGTGGCAGTAAAATAAGTCACAGCAAATTAAACACATAATTGCCAACAAAACGCAACTCAAATAAATGCAAATTAGTGTTTGCAGTATGCTGTTCAAATCCTCATTAAGGATCATCAGTACAATCTGTTGCACTAACTTTCATTCCAGATCACATTGAAAGCATGGAGATATAGATAGATAGATAAATAGATAGATAATATATATATAACAGATAATTTCCATTATCACATATGATAATAAATGAATCCCATACAATTTATCATTTACAATTAGAAAAATATTTCACAGACAAATATAATCGTAACAAGTAAGCATGGTTCTGGCCACTATTAAATGGCAAATGCATGTAAGAGTTTGGTAGGGAGATACTATGCAATGTGAATATGAGAAGGCAAAGAACTTTACCCTATAATATGCTGACTCTTTGAGTCTCAGAGAAGGTGGAGAAAGAGAGTACATGTTCTTCAAGGTTATTATGACGTTGTCCAAGACAGAACCTGGGGTGATTCCTATACAGGAAAGGAAGAGAGATGAGTTGTGAAAACGTGGAATTATTAAGAGCACAGGCTTTAGAAGATGACAGATTTAGGTTCCTGGCTTGCCACTTAGCACTCACTGTGTAATCTCTTTAGCACTTCCCAAATCCCTAAGGGTAATCACAGTAGAATATTTTTTATGCAGAGCTACAATTACCAAAGATTTTAGAATGAGGAATGAAATACCTAGCTCTGTTCGGTTATTTGAAGACAGATTGATCAAAGAAAATGCAAAGAATATTTTTTTTAAAATCTCCATATCTAACCAGACTAATAAATGAGATGCATCTCATTTTAACTCCTCTTGATGGAGCTAGAAAGTTATAATAGTTCATAAAGCATGTATCACTTTTTGTGCTCAAAATCTTTCTCCCATCCAATATATAATATGCTGTTATTAACATTTTATTATTCAACTTTGTTTTTAGCTAATTATCTTGTCAAAGACCTAATAGCAGAAATTCTACATTTTTGTACAAATGACCAGTTATCACCCCAAAATTATCTTCTAAGTATATGTGGCTATGAAGAATTTTTACAAAAGTAAGTATCTTATTAAGGTAAATTTGGATCATTGTTACAATCTATATTGAGCAGCACTTTCTTTTCTTTTAAACAGACTTTGTACAAACACTATACTCTTACGATCAATTTTCCTTCCTTTAAGGTGAATTTAAAATATCATGTTATATTGACAGTCTTATTCTTGGTTTTCTTCTGTATTTTGTGTATTTATGGCAACACATATTTAAGTAACCCATAACTAGGGTGACCAACCATCTCAGTTTGCCCAGGACTGAAGCAGCTCCCAGGACATGGGACTTTCAGTTTTGAAATCAAGAAAATCCTGGGCAACCCAAGTTACCTTATTTGTAACGAAGTTTAGTAGGACTGACAATTTAAAAAATAAATTCTTTTGTAATAAATAGTTTTTTTGACTTGGAATAATATTAGCATGTTGATTAAACACTGATTTTTCAAAATCACAGAGGGTTTGAGTATTATATTTACAACATTTTCATATAAAAGTCTAAGTTTTAAAACACTTCTTCAATTCTTTATTCAGGCAGCTCATTAAAACAATTAGAAAAGTTTGTTCTCATATATATCAACTGCAAATATTTATTTGATAGAAAACTTACTTAGTGTACCACAATAACTCTTGTCCCAAAATTCCTTAAAGACCAACTTTGAAAATATAATACAACTTTAAGAAAGGAAATATTTCTCTCCTGCTATTGCATATTTCTCTCCTGGTATTTACATTTCCTCTTTGTGTTTCTACAAGTACCTAAAGATTGACAACAGTCTTATGAAAGTAAAACTGTATTTCTTTTGAGACATCCATTGTTACTGTCATTGTTATTCCACTATGAATGTGCTTGAAAATATCTTGTCGGTAATTTTCTTTTATTGTGTAATGTTAACTATGAGTGACATTTAAGACTGATTTTCTCCTTTTTGTGTTCCCAGTTACAACAAAATCATTTCACTCTTTTTTTTCTTGTTAGTATAAACATAATAGATTTCTGAAATGTTTTCACACTCATTTATTTTTATTAAAATTTATGTGGGTTTATTAAGTTAGGAAAGTTTCCAAGTATTAGTGTACATTAATTACAGTCAGTTATTATCTAATGGAAATTGAAGGATATGTACATAACCGGAATTTGCTTACTTTTTAAGAGTAATAGTTTATCAGTATTGATACATATGAATAAGCAGAATATTCATTACTATTCTTTCTAATATCTAAAGGAATATATATTTCATTCAGTTTTTTTTTCATTTATTTCTATGTAATTTGTCTTAAAAATATGTCCTTAAAGACTTGGATAATCTGTTCATATTTTTCTGTAGAGGGAACACGGGTAACATGTAATAAGTTAATAATGCAATAAGTAATAATTTAAACTCTAACAGTTACAGTACTACACTTCATCTGAAGTACCCAACTAACTTTGATTGCAATGATAATAATAGTTGTCACTTATTAAGTGCTAATTATTTCCTAGTCTCAAATTGGGTAAACATCTAAGTCTTACAATATATCAATGATACAGACACTATAATAACCCATTTTACAGATGGGCAACCTGAGGCTTTGTTCAAGGTGACACAACTAGGAAGCTGGTAGGGTCAAGCCTGAACTCAAACCCAGGTTTGGCTGCCTGCATAACCTTGGCTCTTAACTATAAAACAATACTAAAAATCCCGTGAACAGGATTCAGAAAATAGCAAATGGTTCTTCATGCTGGAGCATGGGGTGGAAATTATACACAGTTGTGCAGGGATTATAACAGTCCAATTCAACACCTACTAAGTGCACACGTGTGCAAGGGATTTGGTTTATCACTGAGAATACAAAGACGATTTAGATATAATCCTTGCCCTTTTCCTTGGCTAAGGAATTCATAAAGCCATGTCATCAGTTATTATAATGCCCTATTGTGAGTGCAGTATTAGTTTTATTATACACCAACTACCTGTAGATCAAAGAGAGATGGATTAACAGCAAGAATAAGGAAATGGTGCAAAGGAAAGTCAATGACCAATATGTATTTAAACTGTAAATACTGAGGAAAGAAATAAGTACTTAATAGCTTAAATGTTAATAGCTTTAGAACATATAAAATGTGCATAAATTAAAAAATAATAATTATCAAGATAAAAAAAACAGGCTAAGAACGTGAATAGCAATTCAGTGGACAAGAAATTACTTAAAGAGTTTAACGACAAACATGCAGTTAAAACAATGAGATGCCATCTTTGCCTATCAAATTGTTAAAATATTTATTATGATGAAATTCAGTGGGAAAATGGACAAAATCCAAACAGCTGCTAGGAATTTAAACTGATATAGCATTCTCTAAAGGGAATTTTGTCAAAAATGTGTCAGAAGTCTATAGAAATGTGTCGAAAACATATATGTGTTTCAGCAATTCTGCTTCTACAAATATTTCTAAGCAACAATCATAATTATACAAAAAGACTTAAATACAAAATTCTACATTCACCATAGCATAATTTCTAATACTAAGAAAAAAACTAACTCTCCAATAGTACTCAAAAATAGTGGTAAAATTGTGAACATAATTTCATTATAATATGCCATAGAATTTATAAATTAATAAAAATACAATATCATATATCTTGATATGAAAGCATGTATCATTGTTTTTAAGGGTGACAAGATATATTTTCAAACCACATTTTAATATATTAATATTTGTTAAAATAAGTATATTACTATTTGGAAAAGAAATAGAAATCCTATACATGAAAATGTAATCCTATACACTAAATGAAATCCTATACACTAAAATGTTCGAGTAGCCACTCCTTGAAAAAGAACTACAATACAGATAATATTCATTCATTTCTTTTTTTACTTACAAAATGTCTACAATAAACATGTCTTTTTTTGCTATCAAGAGATTAAGGAAATAAATTATTTTGGAGGATGGGAGAAGCATTTAAGTGATCATATGAACAGTAATGTATGCTTAAAAAGAGTTAAAAACTCGAGTTAGGAGAACATAACTGAACATATGAAAGGTGACAGAGCTTGAGCTAAAGTAGCAGCAGGGGGGCTAAACAGGAACTATTAAATCCCTGTAGTATTATTAAAACAGTGGAATTAATGGAACTTGGCAACTAAATATGTGATGTCAACGGAAATAAAAAAGTGCAACGTGAAAGCTGTGCGTTACAATGTTTACAGGGGACTTGGTGAGGACTATAGCCTCTCAGCTATCTCTGAGAAACTGCTCTGAAGAGTTACGGTGGAGACATCAGCTTATATGTGATTTTGGAGAAGGGGTACATGCAATCAAACACATCTCAGTAAAGGTTACTGCTAGTCAGGAGGCACAGATATCCTAGTTAATGATTTTCGTGCATTCCTAAGTATGGAAAGATGCAAGAAGCTGGAATCATAAACTTTTCTCCTGAAAATATCTAACTATCTGAAAGCAAGCTCTGCCAGTTTTTCCAGAGCACAGAATGCCTCATTTCTGATCTCTGCCCTGAACTCCTAGCACGGTGTGGAGGTCAGCAACTGCAGTGGCTAATGACTCAATCCTTGTAGAGCCATATGGTGAGCAACATTCTTTAGTTGACAGTGGGATTGCCTGGAGGGGGTAGAAGATGATGACTAGTTTTGCTGTGAGTTCAGTAATGATGATAGTTATCAGAGAAATGGAAGTTTGAGGTTATAAAATAACTAATCAAGTCTGAAACACATTGAGTATGTGAGTGCCAAGGGTCATCTGTTATTGAGAAAATAGCCCAGATTTTAGGAAATCTGGTGTGGGTTAAGGAACTGTTAGCTCTAAGAAGGCATGGAAGTCTTAGAGACAGATGCAGTGTAGGGAAAATGACAAAAGAAAGGATCCTGAGAACATTAACATATAAAAGATGGAAGGAGGAGGAGGAGCAGAAAAAGGAAATTGGAAAAAAGCAATTTAAGTTTCAGGACACCTTGGAAAACGTGCCTTTCACAAGAAGGGAAGAGAAAGTTTCAAGTACTAAGTAAATAGTATCAAATACTGAAAATAAATCAAATGAGGATTGAAAAATCATCATTAAATACAGCAATTACAAAATGAGTTGGTGATTCAAATAAGAACAACTTTACTAAAACGGAGGAGAAAACAGCAAGATTGCAATGAGCTAAGGAGAATGGAAGGTGCTAAACAGAAACACATAAGCAGACTACTCTCTCAGAAGTAATGTGTGGTGATAAAAGCCTGGAGAAAAATGGGGCTTTAGATGCTGAGGAGAATCAGTCTGGAGATTTGGGGAATGTGGATAAGAGAGATTTGAAAATATTCATAAGCTGAAGGGAAAGAACCAATGGAGAGGGAAGTATTGAAGGCAGAGAATATATCAATGGTGAGGAGTTGAGAGAAGATGGGATCAAAAAGACAGATGAAGAGGTTAGCAGTGCCCTGAAGGAGGAACTTTCCTTCCCTGAAAGATCAGCAGGAGTTCAAACAAATATAATTTTTTTTTAATCTTAACCAGAAAGATAACGAGGCATTTGGAAAACTGGATCTCTGATAAAAGCAGGAATGCTTAAGCAAGTTGCATAGAAATGAAAATAATATTATAACAATAAAAACAATAAGAAAATTGATTTTACTTATTAAAAGCCTCTTATGGGCTAGAATTTTCTTTTTTTTTTTCTTTTTTTTTTTTTGCAGTCCGCGGGCCTCTCACTGTTGCGGCCTCTCCCATTGCGGAGCACAGGCTCCGGACGCGCAGGCTCAGCGGCCATGGCTCACGGGCCCAGCCGCTCCGCGGCATGTGGGATCTTCCCGGACCGGGGCACGAACCCGCGTCCCCTGCATCGGCAGGCCAACTCTCAACCACTGCGCCACCAGGGAAGCCCTGGGCTAGAATTTTCACATGTAATACCACCCATTCTCATAAAAGAAAGGCATAATTATTCCCATTTTGCATATGGGAAAACTGAGGCTAAAAAGAAATTAAATGACTTGCTAAAGGTCATAAAATTGGAAGCAGCAAAGTCAGGATGGCACAGGTTTATCTGACTTTCCACTCTATTACAAAGCCTCCTTTCATGATAAAGGGCCACTTGAAAACAAAAATTACAGGATAACGCTTCATTAAGAATAATGACCATATATTGTGCAATAAACACAACATATATTGAGCTTATAATTCAACATACAGCGTTTAGGTCAAACTCAAGGAAAAGATACATAACTTACAGAACACTCATTTTCTGACGTGTATAAAATTTTTTAAAACTTTTAATCAGGAAGTGTTTAGAAATGCTTTGACTAAAATAATGTTAAATCATAATCACAGAAGATGGACTTTCTGTCATTTCCAAATTTCTGATTAGGTAAAAATTGATTTTCTTTTTGGTATCTTGAGACTGTTTAAGCAAATGAAGAATATGAAAACAAATCCTTCCCACTATTTGTAACACTACTCTCTAACACCGTTGATTCGGCAAAATGAGTTAACCTCTTTTAACTTCAAATTCTTTTCCTCTTAAAAACTGCATTTTTAATATATTTTTCTACTGTAAAAATAAGCTGTAGGATTATATTTTAGTAATCTTTAATTACAAGTGTAAAATTTTATTAAGCCTCTACTAGTCCTTTCATTATATATGGATTGCTATGAGCTCCTGTGAATCATAGTTCTAAATCAATTAAAAATATATGGTTGTTAAAATATAATAAACTAAAAAATGGATAAGTATTCCCCCTACAAAAAAAAACCCCACTATTACTGTTGTAGAATGATGTAGAAAGATTTTTCATTTTAAACTCCCCTTATGTTATCAGAACTATGTTCCTTAACCTGTTTTATGAAGATAGTGATAAATTATATTTAGTTTCTACTTTTGTAGTTTCTCATCTACTTTGGATTAGATAAGGGCAAATCCTTAAAATTTAAACTCCTTGGTTTCTTCCAGAAGGTTTATCAGTCTGTTAAAATAGTCACAAAAAAAGTAACTACTTGCACTAACCAAGTTTTGAGGAAGTAGCTAAAACCTTTCATCATCAAAATTAAATGTCAATGGTCAGGATACTTTTTCACTACTTTGCTAGCAGTAGTTTTGTGATCCTCTATTTTTTAATTTCCTCCTTAAGTCATATTTTGCTATTTTATTGAATTCATCTGTCTTAACCAGGGTTAGTCAAGTAGTAAATAAAATCCTGGAAAGGGGGGGAATGTAAATAAATAGGAGGATAGACAGACACAAATTACACATAAATCTATATTTATATTGACATGTTAAAACTGTTCTCAAACTTTAATTTGTATATGAATCACCTGAGGATCTTGTTAAAAAACAGATTCTGACTCACTTGGTCTGGGATGGGGAGGAGACTAACAGACTTTGCTAACAGACAGGCATTGCTAACAGACTTCTGGGTGATGCTCATGCTCATGGTCCATGGTTCACATTTCAAGTAGCAAGATATTAGAGACCAGGGATATTAGTGACCTAAGAATTTTGACTCAATGAAAAAAAAATTTACACATTTTTTTAAAACCAGTACCTTGCACAAATATTGAATTTAATCAACGAAATAAGATGTTATACTTCATAGCATATTTAAAAATTAAGAAAGATAACTTTCCTAGCAAGCCAAAATTCCTCTTTTTAAAGGTCAACTGTATTATTTTTACAGCTCATTAAATACTCATTTTAATCTAGTATGACAAACTCTTTCTGTCAATTAAAATATTCCATTCTCACTCTGCCTCTTGCTCTGGCACTCCCTCTCCCGGTTAAATGCTTTTATAAATCTAGTAACTTACTCTAATAACACATCTCCATAACTCTTCTCTAAATGAGAAAGTTCCTGACCTCTTATACCTGGATATCATGCTAGTCTTATTAGGTACTTCAATTACCATAAAAAAGAGTTTCATTAAGTATCAGTCTTCTCCTCAAAAACTGCTTTACAAACAGGGTTTTTAAATTATAAGCAAAGAGTAAATGAAAGCATTAGAACTTTATCAGTTTCATCACTGGCTGTTGGCAGCTTAAAACAAAGTTGTGAGCAATATGAAGCACGGATACCGAATCAGCAAATCAGAATAAATTAAACTGAGAAATAATAAAAAATATTAGCATCTTCCATTACATTCCTGGTTTTAGACCCCAAGTTAACTACCACGGTCGTAGTGTCCTTGGTAATCCCATTTCCCCAGTTCTCATGACCTTATTGAGTAGACAGACCCCCTCAGGCTTATGCAGTGGCAGACCTGAGGATAGAGACTATAACTTCCCGTCTTTTCCATGAGATGCAGCACAGATATAAAGACCTAGGGACAGAAAGACTGTTTCCTAGAGTGTTCCTGTGTCTGCTTTCTTTCCAGAGAGTAAGAGTAGTTGAACTTCCTCCTAGACTCATATATTTATAATATATGAAGTATAATGCTACTTCATAATTTTATCCTTTATTATCTAAGAGCCTGATATTTTCTAGGAGTGCAGGTTTTTCTGTTTCTTACTCCTAATCTATGTGATTTGAGTAATTTCTTTTCTCAAAAATCTTGCTGTAAGTCTTACTTTCTAATTCAACTTAAAAACAATTTTCCTTACCAGCTTCTGTACTGCAGAATAAATAAAATGTACTGTACCTAAAAGCTATAGTCGAATATATCATGACTGCATTGTCAATAGTAAGCCGCATAAGGAGAAAGTAAATAATCCTTCTTGAAAATTCTGCTTGGGCCTATTGCTTACAGTTATGGCCACGTTTTACATCCTTGACTTAAACAAGACAAAAGAAAACTTTTCTTATTATTTAATTGACTCTTGTCAAGTACTAAAAAAATGTAAAAGAAAACCTATGGTAATTAAAAATCTTACTTTGAAACGGTCATATATATTCTTAAATCTAAATTAAGAAACAGTATCTACCTCTTGATTCACCACCAGCATTGATTAGTCTGATCTGGTTATCTACTCTGGAGTCCCTTTTCTCTTTCCTGACCTCTCCTAGGAGAGAAAATGTTGAATTTCTTTGACTAGAGTAAGAAAATCCTCTTCAAAAATTAAATCTAATCAGAATTTTTTAATAATCTTAAGAAAACTTCTAGGTTAAAAAATGTTTTAGCTAATCCCATTACAATTAGTATTAATTTATTCTTTAAACACTTGATTATAAATTGGAATTGTCTTTTATTCAAAGTAAAAGTCAGACTATTAAGTACCAGTGAGGAAAAGGCTAGGTAATATTTTATAAAGTTTAAGGTAATAGATTATACTCATTAGCAGTAAAAACTCAGTTACAGGGCTTCCCTGGTGGCGCAGTGGTTGAGAGTCCGCCTGCCGATGAAGGGGACACGGGTTCGTGCCCCGGTCCGGGAGGATCCCACATGCCATGCAGCAGCTGGGAACTGTGAGCCATGGCCGCTGAGCCTGAGCATCCGGAGCCTGTGCTCCACGATGGGAGAGGCCACAACAGTGAGAGGCCCGCTTACCGAAAAAAACCCAAAAACTCAGTTACATATATTCCTGGGGTGGTGTGGAATGAGTCTTTTTATTCTCAATGAAATTAAGGATTTCATTTAGCAAACTGGAACAAATTGATTAGTTTCAGCACATTCAGAACAGCTAAGAATTACAATATTATAATCTAATCTGTTATACCTTTTTAGATTTACTTTGAGCAAATAGATTAAGGTGTGTTTCTCTTTTACATAACTTTGCTTTCTTCTTATAAAAATCACAGAACCATGTCAGAGTATAGGAAGGAACATCATCACTTTGAGAGCTCTCACACACAATAATGAAAACATGTTCTGTTAATAAATCATTCATTAAGAGTATCTTGAGTTACTTCAGTTTAGTTTTGGATCTCCTTCAAAGTACTCTTCCTAACACTTTAAAATTAACTTTGGTTGCTATCTTTAATAAATAGTTAACTAAAAATTAATAATAGTAATATATACAAACTTGCATTTGGTTCTAGCCAGTAACTGTACTAGAACAAATGTCCTAGTATGTGAATACTCTATACATATCAAGCAATTCCCCAAAGAGCTTACACTAAATAAAGATGTTTATTATTGAAAGAAACATGTAAAAATTATAGCGTATTTCAGCTCCATGCTTTTTTTAAAGCTTTGTGATTGTGCAAGCATCATTAACCAACAGACTTGATGAAAAGAGTCACAAAGCTATTGCATGATTTTTTCATGAAGACAAGGCAAATCAGAACAAAATGCAGGTATATAATTTAATTTTATTATACCTAAAACTGTAATAGCCAACATGCATCTATCAAGTTATTTTTGCTTACTCAAGTCTTGTTTACTTCTAAAAGCTAAGAATTATTAATCCCCCTAATTTTGAATTAATTGAGGTTTAAATAGCCTAGTGCTCTATTTATCTTAAACAAGGTAAAGAAATTATTAGCTAAGAATATCTGAATTACATAATATTTCAAATTAGCCAATATCACTTTAATAAGGCTTACATATGCTATTTTAATCTTAGTTCTTGAATGTTTTGTATTAGGAAAATCCACAGAATGTTTCTTCTCTGGACATTTGTGTGAAAAATAATGAAACTTGAAATGGAATAAAATCCATATTTTTGATCTCCCAAGTTGGTGACTATATTACAAAGTTTACATAAAATAACTCAAAAAAAATCTCCCTGGAGCTCAGTATATATTTTTGCAAAAGATACAAAGTTCCAGTTTCACTGCTGTGTTTCTTTCTTATTAACCCTTTTTTTTTTTTTTTTTTTTTGCACCTGTGTTGGGTCTTCATTGCTGCGTGTGGTCTTTCTCTAGTTGCAGTGAGCAGGGGCTACTCTTCATTGCGGTCAATGGGCTGCTCATTGTGGTGGCTTCTCTTGTTTTGGAGCACAGGCTCTAGGCGCGCGGGCTTCAGTACTTGTAGCACACGGGCTCAGTAGTTGTGGCTCATGGGCTTAGTTGCTCCGTGGCATGTGGGTTCTTCCCGGACCAGGAATCAAACCCTTGTCCCCATTAAGCAAGTGGATTCTTAAAACACTGCGCCACCGGGGAAGTCCTGACCCTCTGTCTTAATTAACTTCATTTATATAGACTGTTGTTACTTTTCTTTTTTTTTTTTTTTTTGGCTGCGTTGGGCCTTTGTTGCTGCACACAGGCTTTCTCTAGTTGTGGTGAGCGGGGGCTACTCTTTGTTGCGGTGCGTGGCTTCTCATTGCAGTGGCTTCTCTTGTTGCAAAGCTTGGGCTCTAGGTGCTGGGCTTCAGTAGTTGTAGCTCACGGGCTCTAAAGCACAGGCTCAGTAGTTGTGGTGCATGGGCTTAGCTGCTTTGCAGCATGTGAGATCTTCCTGGACCAGGGCTCAAATCCGTGTTTCCTGCACTGGCAGGCAGATTCTTAACCACTGCGCCACCAGGGAAGCCCTACTTTTCTTTTATGCATACATAGCTTAATAGAGGAGGCACTGTAAAATTGGAAGTTGTTATAAAACTTTTCCTCTAGATTAAAAAAAATCCCTTGCAATATGTTCAATTTCATTTTATTTTTGAATTTAAAAAAGTATGTATACTATATACGTAAAGGAATACAGCCATATTCAAGTGAAGAAGCACTAGGGATACTTGCCTTTTTACAGGCTGGAGGGAATTTTAAAAAATGGGGCAAGATCTTTTACGTCCAGTTTTCCCTTGAGTAGTTGCTGTTGGTATCCATTTATGCTCCATCGAAGGCCTCTGTTCAAAACCATGACCCTCCTCAACTAACCACCCCATGGCTGTGAGCTACAGTTTTAGAATTTCCCCTATGCTTGTCTCTCCAAGTCATGAAGTTTAACTTTCTTACTCAAGGTTCCCCTGAAAGCAAAATAACTATAAATGAGAGGAGCACTGGTTGAGGAAAACAACATATCGCTGATATTTATCTATGCTGAGCCAGCAATAAATACTACTTTAAGCATAAAATCCAGGGCATTTCCACTAGTTACAAAGCTCACTGGAACTAAAGATATGGTAGATATCAATATAACATCATAGAAATTTTTAAGTGGCAAATACCAAAGGAATGTGTGGGTGTGCATGTGTGTGTGTTCATGTGTGTGTAAATAAATAAGTACCTGGAAAGTGCTCTGTGGAGTACTATTGTATTATTAATATTTTAATGTCTTGTCATACTCACCTTACATTTCTTAGTCAACCAAAGTATTAAAAGTCAGCTTAATTACTGAGTTTTCTTAAAGAAACATTTAATAGCTGTCAGCAATCCTGACTCTCAATATTTGTAAGATGAAATTAAAATACTTTTTTCTACCTATGACTGTAATATTTCACAAAACATCTCTGTGACTACTTCCTATACATCAGAATGGAGAAAATTTAGATCTAGTGATCCTATAAAATAAGAATATGTATTCATCCTGATGAAAGAGTAATGTTGATAAATGTGAGTTTTCAAGGAGTTCTTAGGCTGAATCAGTATTCATAGGTTGGACATTATTTAGGATGTCTTTTTTGCCTGTAGGACAAATTAAAGTATCTGCACGTGGCTTTTTGGTGTTAATATTATTAATCTCTTAATATATACATATTTCCATGTATAAACTGCTCATGTGATAAACTTTAAAATAATATGAGCTACTTATGAATAGGAAATAGGAGTAATTATGTACAAGGATTCAGCCTTTTGGTGTTCATCTTAAATGACAGTTATATTCAGAAAACAGTTCCTAAGATAGCAACAAGCACATAGCTGGAATCAAATATTTGTTGAGAGAATAAATAAATGGATGTGCAGAATTTTTATTTACGAGTATATATGAAGAAAAAACTAAACTTTTGATTGTATCATAGAGATTGAGTTCATTTAACAGTTGAAGTTTTTTACATTATTATTAAATAAAACTACTAAGCACCCATATTTGAAATGTTACCAGATTGAAAAAAACACCTGGTTTGTATAATCTGAGATAGAAAATACCAATGTTCACATTATAAGCATAGTAATACCTACTGCGGCCAGTTCTCTTAGTGCTCGAACTCTGCTCTCCACATTACCCACCTTAGCAGCAATATTTTTAATATTTTTCATTTCTCCTTCTCTTGATGTGGTAGTCTTTCTTCCCATATTTTTCCAATACCTAGAGTCCTCAAACAGAAATTTAATTTTCCTTATCCCATTTACTAACTAAATTCTACCTACCACCTTTCTTTCTATTCTTTAATGCTTTTTCTTTTTCTCTCTTCTCTTTCATTTTCTGTAGATCAACATTGTCTAACAGAAATATAATGTGGGCCACATAACTGAGTTTTCTACTAGCCACATTAAAAAAATAAATAAAAAGAAACAGGTGGAAATAAATTTCAACGTAATTTTTCTGTTTCTTTTGGCCATGCCACCTGGCCTGCGGGATCTTAGTTCCCAGACCAGGGATTGAACCTGCACCCTTGCCAGTGAAAGCACTGAGTCCTAACCACTGGACCGACAGGGAATTCCCTAATGTAATATTCTATTTAGCTCAATATACCAAACACATTATCATTTAACCATGTAATCAGAATTAAAAACATATTGAGATGTTTTCTATTCCTTTTTTATGCTAAGTCTTCAAAATTCAGTGTGTATTTTACGCTTACAGCACATCTGAATTCAGATAGCCACATTGCAAGTGCTCAGTAGCCAAAAGTGTCTAAGAGTTACAATACTGAATAGTGTAGCCCTTGATCATCAAAGACAAATTAATCAAAATGGTGGTCTTGCCAAACAGAGTTATGGTAAAGTGGTGAACAGTAGTTTCCAGCTCTTAGAAAGTGTGAGGGTTATTGGAAGATCTGTAGTCCTTTCAATAACATCAGAGACTTAATCTTAAGGGACATAGCACAGTAATAGTTTTTGTTATTGCTAACACACACAAAAAGGACTGTTTAGTATTTTAAACATGATATCCCAAAAAAAGATGTACCAAGTACAAATTCTTCTGCAATAAGACATAATTCTGTAACATGAATTAGTTTATTCAGAGTAGTCACCTTCATACTGGTAAATTTTTCTGGCATATGAATGTTTTGCTCCACTAAGTAACAGTGGCTGAATGCAAAGTACACATGAAGCTGCTGAGGGCGACAGTAGTATACCAGTGACCAGTGACCATTCACCCAACATGCATTTTTTTTCTCAACTTGGTCTCAGGCTCTGTCTTGAAAATGTTTACTGAAGAATTCTCCACAATTTTTGTACATTTTGCCCTCATCTCTATATTCAGCAGCATCAAAAACCTTTCTTACATCCTCTTCCACCAAGCTAAAGACATTTTTAAAAGCCAGGTCTGTTATTTACTATAGTATGTCTTTAAATTTTTGAAATTAGATGTGTCTTTTTGTACTAAGGGTGTGTGTGTGTGTGTGTGTGTGTGTGTGTGTGTGTGTGTGTGTGTGTGTGTGTGTGTGTGTGTGTGTGTGCGCGCGCGCGCGCGCGCGCGCGCGCGCGCGCACAAGCGCAAACACCCTGCTTAGAGAACTGTATTGATTTGAGTGGTCTCTTCCAGCCCTATTTTCCCATGAGATCTTTTATTTTTAGTCCACAATTTGCAGAACACCTCAATCCCCCCTTTTACAAGAAGAAACACGTGCATCACATTATAACAGGAATGCTTGAATCTATAAGTAAACTTCAAGTACGCTATATTTACTCCAAATATTTATGTTCTAATCTCTGGTCTTATTTGGTTGAACCCAGTGTCCTTACTTGAAAAATGAGAGAGTTAGACCAGAAAAGCCCTTCCTTTCCAGTTTTTGAGCTCTCTCGTCATGCAAAATTATTCCCATAATTAAAACGATAATTATATCTTCAGAACTGGATTAATACATTAGACTGAAAATGCAAATACACCCACCAGCCCACCAAAATTCTCATGAAATGACAGGAAAAAATATTAATAAAAAACCTTCTGGTAAAACAAGAAAGAGTGATAGCACACAAAGGAAAAAACGACTGCAAACGGATTGTAGAGATCACAGGTAAATGTCAAAAGATATTTAAAACAGAAGGGACTTGGGACATCTGTTTGACAGCTTTGTAAAAAAATAGACAATTTCCTAAGGAATCATGAATTTCAAAATTAGCTCAAGAAGTATAAATATGAAATACAACAAAGAGCAGTGGGGAGCAGAAAATGAAGTTTTAGGCAAATTGCACCAAACTTTGAGGGAATGGATAATTCTCAATTATATGAACTGTTCCAGGACTGAGAAAAAGGTGTATGCAGTTTACAAGGCTAGTTTAATTGTAATGCCTAAAACAAAGATTAAACACAAAACATTAAGATTATAGGCCAATCTAAATTTTTCTATGTAGAAAAAAGAAACTTTAAAAATTGCAAATTAAATCTACCAGTGGATGCATCTACCCAAGAATGTAAAGATAATTATATTTATACATTGGAAAAATCTACTGATACAATTAATATATTAACATATTCAAGGAAAAAAATGATCTTCTCAATATGATGTATCCAGTAGATGCAGAAAACTCATTAAATAAAATCTGAAGCTTATTCATGATTTAAAAAAATCATTAACAAAACAGACAATAAAAGTATGTACCAGGGACACAGTAAATATCGTATTTGTTCATCATTCTATGCATTCTCTATAAAGCCAAGAAAAAGAGAAGGATGTCTATTTTCATTACTACTATTCAACAGTGTGCCAAGCATCCTAGACATCACATTAGGATAAGAAAGTTAAAGGAAGCAAAAATATTGGAAAGAAATAAAGTTGACCAGAAACAGATATTTATGAAAATTGTTCATGTGATAAATATAGTAAGTCAGAGATGAAAAGATGTCCTCATTAATTAGGGATGTTCGGGCAAATTGTTATTATGTTGAAAAAATGTCTAAAATTGGAGCTGTATATGCCTCTTTACTCAACAAATGCATTCCAGATAGATCATTAAAAACTACTACTGCTGAATTAAGTGTGGAAGAAACAACTTCAAGAGATTAGAATAATCATAGGAATCTAAACCAATTCTCCATTCAGGTTGTTCCTCAACTTCAAGTATATGTTCCTCATTAAAGAAGCTGGAGCTGGAAATTAAAGATAATTACTTATAGGTTTGGTTTATGACAGAAAGGCACAAAACTGTAATCAACAGACCCTTCATCTTATATCAACAGCTTTCTTTATTCTAGCAACAAAACTTTGCTTATTGACAGGCTATTTAACTATTTTTAGTTTAAAAGTAAAGTATATTAAGATATGTCTTTTTTATAATTCTCATATCTAATAACTTTTTGGATCAACTGATCTACTACTTTTCTCGATTTCATCAGGTAAATTATAAAAGAATCTGGAAAAAATTTGAAATGATTTCTACTTGGGCAATTGTAGCATAATGAAAGAGAACCGAATTAAAGTCATATTAAGCTCTAAGATTTATTTGAGAGTGTGATATAAATAATGATTGAGGTTGCAACGGGAAAGATTTAAGATATGTTTTACTAGAAAAAAATTAGGTAACCAGTAGAAGATTAAAATTAATTATGTCTACTAAGCCTGTAAAGATAGAGAAAAAAGAGACTCAGGACTCAAATAATACCAAAAAATGAAGGAAAAAAATTTAAAAACAAATATGGTTAATACAAACCTATAATAACATAGCAGATGGTATTGCTATGAATGGAGTACTTTAAATTTTCTGATTAGGAAGCAAAGTCTCAGAAAATAAGTTAAAAGAAGTTTATCTAAGGTTAGAGACACAGCTAAAATAAAATTGATCTCATTTTTAACATAAATGTATGTGGTTGGCCATTTATGTCAGCCTATAAAAAAAGTGCAATAAACTCTTGGTAACTGTTATTTTGGAAAAGGGGAAATAATTTTTAAACCTTTTTGTTTTGCACAATTTAGTACAATTCAAATGTTTTCTCTTAGACTATATTCCTATAATGTAACTTAAAAAAAAAAAGAAAATTTATAGAGGAAATATTCCTTCCAAAGTCTGTTAATTACCCAAAATCTGATAATTACCCAGACCCTACCCCTGCCACACACCCACAAATACAGAGTGAGGCAAAGATAAGGGAAGAACTAGGACCTACTTTTAGAAGGGAGTTGAATTGACAGATTTAGCAAATAAAAATATAGAATGTTCAGTTAAATTTGAATTTCAAAAATTCCAATTTTTCTTAGTATAAGTATGGATCGAATATTATACAAAATGTATTTATACTAAAAATTTTTATTCATTGTTATCTGAAATTCATATCTATTGGACATCTATTTTATCTGGTAAGCCTACTAAGGGACATACATACAGGTGGGTAAAATAAGGTAGTTCAGGAAAGCAGTAGCCATATCTGAGGCTGAATTCACTGTACTGGGGTCCAGAGTCCAGACTTCAACACATTGAAGAAAAGGAAGCTTTTAGAGCAAGGTGGGTCTCTGCTCTTCAAGTGGTTCCCAGAATAGGAAGAGGAAAACAGAATTCTAAGTGTGGAAAGAAGAATTAGGGTTGGGGGAAATGAAACGAGAGGAACCTGAGTATACGTGATAGAATATGGGAATGGCCCTTGGAGGAAGGCAGGAATCAATGATTCCAGAAACTCAGGGAATACACTGGCCATGTCTTATGTCTGGACTCACAGTAGAAATAACTCAAGGAACAATATAAGAGCCCTTTGATAGCAATGGAACAGGAATCTAGTTTAGACTAATGGGAGGAATGGGAATAGAAGGGGGAACACATGCTGTGAACACTAACACTCACCAAAATGGATAGGTGTTGGATTTTCTTAAAAAATAGCAGTTGTCAAAATAACATTTACAGAGAATATAGTAGATATCAACAGAGTAATGCTCTATTTGTCGGACATTGTTAGAAATAGGTGGTCCCAAACATCTAATGGGTTTTCCAGATAAATGAATACATCACCTGAAGGGCCCCAAATTTTTAATGAGTGTTTTTTTTCTCCTGAAATCTTTCATGTATTTAACCAAAATCCTTAAAGTGCTACATTAACATAATTCATCCTTTTTAATGACTAAGTCACTATAAATATCAAAATTTAAATCTATAAAGGAGATCATATAATAAAAGCCTTTCATTTAAAAGAAGTGGAATCAGATTGTATTCCAAACACTGTGGTGAATCAGTAGTTCATTCTGCTCATCATTTAATTTGTGATTAGGAAATATTTACAGAGAGAGGAAGGAAGGGAGGGAGGCAGGGAGGGAGAGGGAAAATATAATTACACCATTAGAAATTTTTGAAATGTGTAAGGATATTTTTTGTTTAATCTGCTTGTCAAACCTTTGACGTAGACATTAATATCCCAACTCTAAAAAGGAAAATACTGAGTTTCAGACAGTTTAATTGGCCTAAGGTCACAAAGCTAGTAAATCTGTCTCTAAAGCCAATGAGATTTCTACCACACGGCTCTGCTTCCTTAATACAGTGGTCCCCACAAACACTTTGTGACATCACTTAGACCTCCCAGAAGCATGTTGTCCTCAGCTTTGCGATGGCTGGGTGAAAGTAACTTCGAATATGTTAAGTATTCTTTATTATGTCTATTCTAAATGTGTCTAGTCATCTTCTAACGTAATGCATTTGAAAATACGTGTAATATCTTGTCATTTAAAACAATATGAGGAAGGATCTCCCTGGTGGTCCAGTGGGTAGGACTCCGAGCTCCCAATGCAGGGGCCCGGGGTTTGATCCCTGGTCAGGAAACTAGATCCCACATGCATGCCACAACTAAGAGTCCACATGCTGCAACTAAGAAGTCACATGCTGCCACTAAAGATCCCGCATGCCGCAGTTAAGACCCGGTGCAGCCAAAATACATAAATAATAAATAAATATTTTTTAAAATATGAGGAGATATATACATATATATACATATTAGATAGATGATAGATAGGTAGATAGATAGATAGTAGATAGATAGGTAGATAGATAGATATAAATAAAACTAGGGATAGATATAAAACTTTTAACCAGACTAAGTTTCAAAAACAAAAGCAAATGAAGTCAGGGAGGAGAACATATACTCGGGGAAATTATAGGAGGAAGTAACTATTTTTTTTTTCTCTTTCAGTGATCACTATTTGGGAAGCCACAGAATATTTCAGAAAAATAAATCTGTTATTCAACTTAATCTACAGAAAAATAGGGACTCTCCAGGAAAGTTATCTCGAAAGGTAAGACTTTCTTAGCTTTGGTTTCAATTAGCAAATGTATTACTTTAAGGACAATATTCCCATCCTTACGGATTGTTGCCATTTTATGATTAAAATATGTTTAATGAATACATATTTATTTGAGTATATTTACTGAAACATAATATTTATCTTTATGTCTGTTAACAATTTGGACTGAAGCAATTACATGAACACACTACTGCAACCTCAGTATGATAAATCTACTAGTCTCTTGAAAAATCATTTATGAGTAACTTATTAATGTTATCTTATTCATACTATCCATGAATCCACCAGGAAATGAATGGAATAGAAAAAGTAAAGGGGAAACCATGGAAGGAAGAAAAATAACACAACTTTTGTTCTATCTGAAGACTACGGTGGTGTCAACACAGTTTAAATCAGGACAGATTAATATTCATAATATATATAATAAAACTACTTAGAAAGGGATTACTGTGCTTTAATGACAGTTTCATGGTGTTAGATATAAATTTTATTCCCTGTGTTGTGTCTTGAGTTACTTCAAACCCAAATTGCACAGTATGCACTAAACTTTGATATTTTAGCAGTTTTTATCTGTAGAATCTTCCAATTACCTGCTTTAGGCAAAAATCCCATCACCCTGTCATTTACATCAGATAACAGACTTCCAGTGCATGACTTTTTTTTTTCTAGTCTGAGGTGCTTCATCATAAAAAGTGTCAGGTGGTGCATTAGGTTGCAATATATCTATGTGGAACATAACATAATGAGGCCAAAAGAGAGTTGTTTAGAAATGTCTTTTGGAATTGGTACCCAGCTCAGCCAGTGTTGACAGCTCCAGGGCCATGCATCTGAACTCTCCACAAAGAAACATTATAAAGTACAACTAATACCCTCAGTATTAATAAATCTAAGAGTCTTCAAATTGTCCTCAGTGTTGATGAAAAAGCTGAAATTATCATGTTTCATTTCAGTGGGGGGTGGGAGAGAAAATGTATAATTCAAATTTCTACTCTTGTTTAGAAGTTGTATATTGCTAAAGAAAAAAGAAACTATCACATTGGTAGTAATTCACACATCAAACATATTTCAGTTTCATGTAAATTAAGGTTTATTCTGAAATGCATATAACTCCACCACTTTGATGTAATATGTATCCAGCATATATTTTACATCTGAAACTTAAATATTTCTATCATATTTACTCTTTACAACAATTCCACGTGTCAAATATTATTAAAAATAAGGACTAGGGCTTCCCTGGTGGCGCAGTGGTTGAGAGTCCGCCTGCCGATGCAGGGGATGCGGGTTCGTGCCCCAGTCCGGGAAGATCCCACATGCCACGGAGCGGCTGGGCCCGTGAGTCAAGGCCGCTGAGCCTGCCCGTCCGGAGCCCGTGCTCCGCAACGGGAGAGGCCACAAGAGTGAGAGGCCCGCGTACAGCAAAAAAAATAAATAAATAAGGACACTAAATCCCAGCGTGCTCATGACTTTCCTCAGATCACATTCACGGAGCTGGTAAGTAGAGGACCTTGGATTTGAGCCCAGTCAGTGAGTCTTCACATACCTTATGCTACCAATTTATATTACAAAAACACTTAGAACTTATGGGCTACACTCAAAAGTTTTAGATGTGGTTTCAGAGCAATTAGTCAAAATTCTACCTTTATGTTTTTTTGGTGTTGTTTTGTTTTCCACACCTTTATCCACATACCCCAAAGTCTGGGCCATGATAGGTATTCAATGATAATTAACCACATTAAGTATATATTAGGTGCCAGGCACTGTTATTAGGGCTTTACATGTATTAATTCATAACAGCCCTAAAGCAAAAACAATAGGATGTTAGACTATATGATATTTTAGTCTTTTACTACTAAAAACTGTAAAACTTTATTAATGTTAGTTAAGACACTTAAAATTTCAAAAATTTACTCATGATATTGAAAATATTGAGGAGCATAGACATTGGTGTGTTATGTCAAAATGATGTATATGTTGCAATCTGATGCATCACACTTTCTGTTGTAAACTTTTAATACCCATTGAGTAGATTAGATTATAATTTCAATTGAAAACCTTGTATTTGAAGAAAATAAAAAAAATAATAATAATTGCCTTGTTTTATAAAATATTCTTTCAGGAACAGACATAGTATGCTGATTAATTTAATATAACTGAGAAAGTTTATCAATTTGTGACCCTTCTTCATGGTCTGAATTGCTATATTTAAAATAAATGACCAATGATTTTTTTCTTTTATATATCTATGGTAAGGGAATGGTGAATGGTCTTCTCTCTTATTATTTAAAATAATGTCAAAATTATCTATGATTTTCATAATTTCAGCTGTAAGCTAAACATTTATGAATAACTAAATTTTCTTTCTAGTAAAACAACATAAAATTGGCTTGATAATATTCTTTTTATATAATATTAGGAATATAATGATAGCTATCATTCTATTAAATTTATTGACACCATCAACTTTCAGTAGATATTTCAGAGTATTCTAATTGTAAAAGGCATTGCAAAGCTCAATTCATCTTAGATGGCTTTTCTATTTTAAACTCACTTCTATTACACTGATATACAGTGATTTAATTCATGTTCCATGAGATTATTCATAAAACACATTGACAGTCTTTAGAAATCATCCTATATTTCAAAAATTTTAAATTCCTGTCTTGATTAGAAGTGATGTGAATGGCTGACACTTTTTAAAAATTTTTTCTTCCTTTCAAGTTTGATCAAAAGTATTGCCAACATTGTAGACATTAATCATAAAATTAAGATTTCTTTCTAGTTCAAGAAAACATTCACAAAACATTTACAGCAATAGATTTCTGTATGAAAAAAATGAAAAAAATACCTTTATGTTTTTCTTAAGACAAAGGTATGGCCCTCACTTTTGGAGAAAAATAAATTGCACAATATATTCCACGGACAACTGCTCAAACTTTCCTCCAACTCTTTGAGATCCTTTAGATAAAATTTTTTTCTTGTTAAGTCACTGTATGACAATGGACAATTCCCCCTCCCCCAAAAGTATCTCTGGAAGCCAAGTAAAGTGGTTTTTAAATGAATATGATTATGCTATTCAGAAAGATTCAAATAAGTCATATTATTTATATGCTGCTTTGGTTTTAACTTCTGAAATAAGGCAAATGCCAAATACTACACTTCAAATCTTACTACCTCTATTCTGGCTCTGGTTTTCACTCTCTATTTTCCCTTCCCTTTCACTGTCCTCTCCATGCCTAAAGTTTTGCTTTCTCTACTGCAGAAAAATTTGTCTTAACCACTATGATACTTCCAGATTTCATCAGCCATTGACTCTAGAGGTAAATTCCTACTGAGTAAGCCTCATGTTTTCAAGCTCCTTAGCATTTCTACAAAGCATTCTTTTTTCATAGCATGCACTCAAGGTATTATAACAATAACCTTATTCTTTCCATGTTACTTAGTTTCCTTCTTCTTTCTCACAATACAACCCAATATAAAAATTAATTTACCTTTGATCTTAAGCCATGTAAAGGTTTTCCTTCTGATGTTTTCTGTCAGAAGTTCTAATAGGCAGCTTTAAAAATACATTGTGTGTGTACTGACATACAGGATTACATGCACCCCAGGCATGGAGGGACTCATTCAGCTGTCAAACTTAACGTCACTGTGTGGTGAAAAAGTGCAATTATGATGGAGTATATTTGCATTTTCTGCAGACTTGCATAGGGTTTTCATGGATGCCCATTCCAGAAGAGCTAATCAAGGAGTTATGACGTGTGTGTGTGTGTGTGTGTGTGTGTGTGTGTGTGTGTGTGCATGCATACATGTGGACCAGAGGACTCATATTTTAAGACGAGTAGTTCCTGCTCATCTTGGGAGAAAAATACAGTGCCATCTGATAACTCCTGGAACTTACACCTATCAGTAGTTGTCTTTCATCAGCATAATTGAATGTTCATGAGATGGAAGGTTCTCTTATGCTGACGTTTTGGTGGCAAGGTATGGAAAATCTGAAAAAAGGAGGAGTCCATTCTGTGTCTGCCGGCCAATCTGGCAAGCTGTCAAGTCTTATACTGCCACGGATTTGTGGCCTAAATGTAAAGAAAATGTGCACGTATGTGGGAGAACTGGTGTCTGAAAAACTGCCTTCCTGCCGGGAGAAATTAATGTTTGACCTTGGTGATGGCAGGTTGTTTTTCAACTATCCTTGGGGTTTATCATCAACCAAAGCTCAGCTTTCTGTTTTACTTTTGAAAAGAATGCTTATACAGTTGAGGAGAGTCTTATAAGGTCTTTAAAACAAAGTATTAAAATGATAAATGAGAGTTATCAAAAGAGGTGAATCAAATGACAGCAGGAAGTTATGGACCTATTTTTATCTGGTATTCGTTCCTATTCGCTCTATAAATATTAATATATTCTGCTGTCTACAGCATGAAGATGACCACAGTCAGTTTTATCTGAACCAACTTCTAGAAGTTATGCCTATTTGGAAAGTATCCAGGTAAGACATTTTATTCCTGTTCCAAGACTACTTTCTGACTGAGTTCTCAAGTGCCAAATCACAATATTTTTCAGTTGATTGTAATAACTGTCCTTTCACTAGTACTGTGGAAGCTATTGTACTTTTAATAGATATTTCCCTTTGGCAAATTCTGTTAATAATTATGTATTCTTCACAGCTATTCAGATACATCTGAAGAGCTGCTAACACCTTCCAGAACAATCTAACATTCATTTAAAAATATCTCTGCTACCGGTTATTACATTTTCAAGGATTTTTTTCCTCATTCATTTTGTAAATTTGATTGTGCATGTGTCACTAAGCTCTTTGTATAACTGAATTCCCATAGTTTGAAAGTCACCATATCCTGCTTTAAATTCCTTTCTGGAACACCCTGAAAATAATTGGTACATTATAAACAGAGGAGTGTGACTTCAAATTGGAAAACTCAAGTGACAGCAAATGAACATATCCTAATTGAGTCTGATATCTCAACATATGCATGTATTATTTGAAAGAACAAACCTATCAGGAAGCTAACCTGGGAGAAGATATCAGTGCTACAGGCTGCCTTTATCTGGAATTAAAGTTGTTCTGAGTTGAATGAGCAAAAAAGGGAGTGTGGGAGGTATGTCATAAATCTCTAAAGCACAGCCTGATATAAGAATGGGTTTAAATTGTTTTTAGTAACTATTAATAATAGCTATCACTTCCTGGAGTTCTAATACATTTTGTATATATTGTCTCATGTAATTCTCCCCACAACCCCATAAGAATACATATTATCTTACTTCAGAATCAAGGAAACTGAAGTTCTGGAAGGGTAAATAACTTGCCTGGGGTCAGCTGCTCAGTTTGTTAGGATTCAAATCAGGGCTGTCTGCAATTTGCAAAGGCCACATTCTTTCATTAAACTATCATATCTTTCCATTTTTTTTCCCTTTTTTGTGTCTTTCTCCCCCCCCCCCCCCCGTATTCAGCCTCGTACCATAAAATCATAGAATGGGTAAAACTTAAGAGGACTTTTGATATAATTTAATCCAAATTTTTACTGTATTGCTAATTACATGCATCAGATAGGTCCCCATCAAAATGGCATATTAAACAAAGGCTGTATTCCAAAATAAATTTATAAATCAACAACTACCACAACAACAAATGCAGAGAGAGGCATCAAACCTGACAAATTCTTTAAAAATTGGGGAATCCCTGGGAATCAGAGACCTGTTTTGAACTGTTCTGTGGAGGGCCGTGACTTGTAGGTGGCTGCTACCTAGTGTACAGAGAGACAAAAGGAGGCTGTGAGTACCATAGGATTTATTCGCTCACTTTTCTTTTTTTACTGTATTTTTTTATTGAAGTATAGTTGACAGACATTTCTTCATTCCTTTTCTTCTTTTTGTTGTTCCTCCAATTGGGTAATTTCAAGAAATCTGTCTTTGAGTTTACTGAGTCTTCTGCTTGGTCTAGTCTATCAAATTCTTCAGCTCAGTCATTGTATTCTTTAGCACAAAGATTTCTGTTTGGTTCTTTCTTATGTTTTCTACCTCTTTGTTAAATTTCTCATTCTGTTCTTGTATTGTTATGCTAAGTGCATTAAATTCTTTTTCTGTGTTCTCTTGTGGTCCTCTGAGCATCTTTAGGACAATCATTTTGAATTGTTTGTCAGACAATTCTTGTATCTCCATTTCTTTGGGGTCAGTTGCTGGAAGTTTACTGTATTCTTTTGGTGGTGTCATATTTCCCTGATTCACTGTGATCTTGTAGCCTTGCAAAGTTGTCTGTATACAGGAAGAAGCAGTCACCTCTTCCAGACTTTATGGGCTGGCTTCAGTACGGAAAGACCTTCACCTACAGGCGAGGGCCAACTGGAACGTGCTGTGACCCTGGGCCTAGTGGTGACGGGCACCAAGTGCAGGGTTGTGAGACAACGCCAGGTCGGAGGTGGGGGGTCACGATGTCTCCTCAGCTCAGGTCACTGGGGTCCACAGCATCGACAACCGTGTGGTCCTCGGTAAGCACTGTGGGGGGGATCTGCAGTAGCTGCGAGGGCTGTTGCGATCCTCAGTGGTGCCTCCAGGTCCAGCAGCTAGAGACCAGGGCAGGCAGCAGTTGCTGCTGGAGCTGGTGGTGTACATACTCACAGCTCTGGGGGCCAGCTGGAGGCGCCTGTGGAGTGGCAGGGGCTGGCTGCAGACACTCATATAGTTGGGGGGTGGGGGGCAGTGCCAGTCTCAAGGGTTAGGACTGTGGGTGCACTGGCAGCTGCAGGGATCCTGGCTGTTGGAGTGCACTTCTGTGGCTGCAGTCGCTCTCCATGGGCACGTGGAGTAAAAGCCAGTGACGAGAGTCAGGACAAGGGTGTGCAGGTGCACAGCTTGGGGGCTAGCTGCAGATGAGCCCAGTGGTGCAGACCAGTGACAGGAGAAAGGGCCAAATCTGCCCCAGACACAGCTGTGGGGATCTTGGCTGTCAGTGTGCACTCTCATAGGTGCCAGATCTCACCACAGATGTGTACATGGCAGTGGACGTCAGTGACAGAGGCTAGGCTAGTGGCATGCAGGTGCACAGCTGGAGGGGCTGTTGGAAGGGGTCAGTCATGGGGAATAGACTTGCACCTTGCACTTGAGCAGCCACTGAGGCCTGGGCTAGCTGCAAGTGCGGATCTCAGGGTCTGGCAGGGGCAGTGCAGTGGAGGAAAACAAAACCAATGAAATCTACAGGGGGTCTGTGGCAGCTGTGCTGGCTATTGGTTTCTTCAGTAGGGAAAGTTACTGAGGCTTTCTGCAGAGCAGCCGGCTGGGATCCATGGTAACTCCCACTGCATGGCTGATGCTGGTAGCCACTGCCCTTCTTCCTTGTTCTAGCCACCTTTATCCATCTCAGCTTTGCTGGTCTCTGGGTGAGATGAAAGCAATGCAGGTCCTTCATGCAGTGTCCCACAAGGCTGGGGAAGCTGCTCGCTCACCCCACTCCTCTTTTCCAAGAGAGGGGACCTCGTTCTAGCAGGGGATTTCCCTCCTGGCACTGAGCAGTGTTGGCCTGGAGGATGGGTTGATGCAGGCAAAATGAAGCTATTCTCTCTTCCCTCTTTATGGAATTATTCTCAGGGCTTTTTTTTTCCCCACTGTGTTGTTGAAGTTTCTTGGGTGGTTTCCTGAGCTCTCCCCAGAGCTGTTTTTGTCCGTGGATAGCTATCCGTTGATCTTTGTGAGGAGAGAGAGGCTGGGATCTCTTATTGCGCCATCTTGGTGACCCCCAGGACTTTGCTTTCTGAAATACAATATGCTACTCTGCCTGCCTTCCTCAGACCACTTTATGATGTGATGAGACCAAGCACTAGAGCGCACAAGCTTAAGTACAAAGCACAAGCTTTGATTTCAGTGTCCCTCTTCTCTGACTTGACTTCCTCTTAGAAGTTGGGCAAATCACATACCTTCATTGGTTCCTAGGAGTTTTCTATAAAATAGATATAATACCTAATAGAAAGGTGCTGAAGCAGGTGAATTCTTGAGGGTTTTTTCTTTTTAAATTTTAGGATGAGGTTTTATATTAAACTCCTCCAATAGCCAAAATCTTTCACAGTTCCTTTCCAACTCCTCCATGGACTTTTACATATTCTATGCATTTTGTCTAACTAAAGTGGTAACTTAATAAAGACTGAGAAGGCAGCTACTGTAAAATATATTGGTGTGTTTTTAACACTGTGCTTTGTGTTGTATGACTGATTATTCAATTCAATTCAGGAGTTTTCAGGACAAACAGGAAGGGAAAGTTAATAACATTTGGGAAAATAATTTTAAACAGTGAAGCCAAAAGAATCTCTGCTCAACTCACGTCTATTCCACCTAAGTATAGATAAAGCTGAAGCATTAAGAGAAGCTTAGAGACAAAAGCAAAAATACCAGAAAACCCAGAGGTTTGGTGTCAAAGACAACACCATCTATGATAAGTATATGTCATTAATTCTAAAAGCAATTCTCTGAAAAGTTTTGCATATTTCTCAATTTATTTGTCATTATCTGCTTATGAATCCCTTTGCAACTTATATTTTAAATTAAGAGTAGTTTGATATAATGAACAGTCTTTCAGAGGTTTGGTTAAGTTGTCATGGATTTCTCTGGAGTTCTAAAGTTTTCAAATACGTTTGTAGTCTATCAAGTTATACCAAGTTTATAAGGTATCCATCTGAAATGACATTTAAAAGTATGTCAACAGTAATCCTTTTTAAACCATGTTTGCTATAGAAACATGGACAAAGCAGAACTTGTGATAAATGAGCTAAAGTTAATATAAGTTTTCCTACTCAACTTTAAAGAAAGTTCTTTTTTTCTTTCCAGACAATGTCTCTCAACAGTAATCAAAAAATATGACTCCCACCTGAAATACCTATTGAAAACCCAGGTATTACCTTTTGTTACTTCTTTAATTAATTCAATAAGATTTTATTAATTTTCTACTCTTTTTTCTAAAGCTTTGCAAGTTTCTGGAGATACAAAAATGAATAAAGCAGGGGGTCTACACTTGAGTGACTTTCATTCTATCATGGCAAAACAGACAAGTAAACAGATGTGTGTAATAAAGTGTCATAGGTACTATGAAAGACCTATGTGTATACAGGACACACAAAATAGGGTTATCAATTTTCCTTCTTTGATCTGAGTATTGAAAAATAACTAAGCTAGCCAGAGAAAGAGCGTGGTAAGGAAAGTGGGAAGTAGGGATAACTTTAGGCATACAACAACATGAACAGAGCAGGTAGCAAACAGCCTGGTGTGATTAGGAAACTGTATGTACTTTGGAAAGGCTAAAATTAGGGCTCAAGGTGACAGCCTGGAAAAAGACCAGATGAAAGGGACAAGCAGGAACCAAGTTACTAGGGTCTTAAGGACATTTTATGGACAATTTAATGATTTTCTAATTTATCAGCTGACGACACAGAGCCATTATGCAGGGCAGTAGAATGACAGATGGGTGACTGTAGTACATTTCATTAACCCAAAGAAATGAGGAGGGCATGAACAAAAGCTCTACTATAGGGTAGGACAGGAGGAGACAGATTCATAACAGGTGAAAATCTGTAATTTACATGATTTGGTGAAAAACTGTGAACAATGAAAGAACACAGTGTTTAGAATACCTCCAGATTCCTGGCTGCTGACTGACTGCATGGAGATGTCAATTAACTAAAACAGTGAAGATAGGAGAAGCTAGCTTGGCAGGGAACATAATGGATTCAGTCCAAGACTACTGAGATTTGGCCACCTATTGGGCATCCAAGTTGTAGTCACCATTAAGCAGATCATTTCTTATAGCTTGTTCTTCCAGGGAAGGATCAGTCTTCCACAGATAAAACATTGTATGATTACAGAAAATGAGGTAAGAGAATGTGTTGAAAACAAGACTCCTTTTTCCATTAAAAAAAATAACTCTTGATATATATAAAAGGATACAGATCTTAAGTAACTACTCCTAATATTAAAAACAGTAAAGTGTTCTGAAAATAATAAATTATATTTCTCGATGTAGATACCAAACTCATACATGAATTCCACATAAATATGTAAAGATATGGTGATGACAAATACACAGCTCATATTCCTTCCCAAATAGTTATCCTCTCACTCTGATTCCATTTTTCTTTCTTGAGCCTGGCCTGAATCTGGAAGTTTAAAATGTGGAATGTGAAAAAAATTCACAATTAAATTAAGTTTCATAAAAGTGTCATAATTACTACTTCTTTGTCATAGTCATTCTTTCTAGCATAGAATTTGAAATTTACCAGGTACCCAGGGCACATTAAGACTTCATTCCTAGATCATTTATATCTCTTGACTAGACACAGATATACTTTTGAGGTTATCATAACTTACTTATGGATGAATTTTAATTATCTAAATGTCTCAGTACTGCTCATGTATCATAGATATCTTTTTACAAACACACAAACACCAATTGTTGAGAATCTGTAACAGTTCTTAATTTCCAAATATAGAAGTTTGATCATACCACTTACATATGAAGCCTCCAATGTTTTCACTTTGAAAGAAACCAATTGTTCCAAAATGACTGAAAAGTTGGCAAAACATCAAAGAAATACTATCTTTATATTATCACTGGCAAATAATTATCACCCACATCTGAATTATTTTATAAATAGGCCACAGTGTCTGCAATTTTCCACATGAACTCCCCCCAAAACAATGAACTTTTTAAATGACATTCTTCCTACGAAGCATCAATAGCTAAATATCTAAGAAATGAGGACAGACTGTGATATTATCAATTCACAATTTTGTACTTTCTATTTGTTTGACAAGTGCATTAAGTAGCATTTCATCAGCCTTGAAAACAGTACCAATTTGAAGAATAATTTTTATATTTCTCAAACATGGATTATTACATGATTTGCAAAAAGGTAACAAGCAGGCTGAATAAATATGCCATGATATTACTGAATAATATGGATAACAGTAATTGCTATTAACATATTTTAGACTTATTTCAGATTGGGCATCCTAACTATTATGTTTGTTAAATGGCTGATTTTGTAAGTAACTTACATAAAGCTTTTTCTTTGGGCATTTTTTCCCTCTCTTCTACTCATAATTAATGAATGTCTTCTGTATTCATGCTATATTCTGAATTCATCTCTAACATTTAGGAGAAATTAAGAATAGAAGAAAGAGAGAGAATTTTCCCCTAAGGTATTACTTAATGTTTACTTAGTACAAATTACTGAACTATTTACTACTCACTGGAATCAACAGAAATCAAAATCAGAACCATGCTCTGAAATTGCTGATGATCTAGTTGGAAAGACAGAATATTCACATAATGCACATAGAGTGGTGTATGTACAGGACAAAGCAACGTAAAACCAGATTTCAATCTAGATGGAAGAATCAGCTTCTGATTCAAAGTTGCTTTTTCCTAGTAGCCTCTAGTGCATTGTCTCCAAAATTTTATTTAAATGCCAAGTAGGACCTTTAGAGACAGTTAGCAATGTCTACCACTGATGACAAACCTACACTAGGATCTAGTAACTGATGAACTAATTGTAAACCAGATGGATCTGGATTGAGAAAAATCTATTCATGCTTCCAAATGTAGTTTGGCTTTATGAAACATCTGCCTGGTGTGAAATGAGCTAAAAGCCTCCAAACCCTTTACCATCAAGCCCATGGCTCAGAGGATGTACCAACTAGATAATCAGAAAAATATAGCACCTCTATTATTCAGGTATAAGTAATTCAATGAGGAAGGCAGAATAATTCTTAACTCACACTTTCCTCTCCTCAAGACCAAAATCCAACAATATTTAGCCTCGAGAGAGAGACCAAAAATTCCATTTATAAGGAGAAAGAAAGGGGGCACATAGGGATCTGATAATATATATTTCCTTTTTTGAACTGAAGCTTTCTTAGTAACAAGCAGATCAATTGTTGGATTTTCAGAAGTTTTGATATCAAACATAATTTAATCAGAGTGGCAGTAAAGACAGAATTTAGGAGCAGAGATTCCAAAGTCAGGTAAACATATTTGCAAACCCTCTGCCACTAGGGAAGCTTTTATTCAGCCATCATTGAGTTTATATTATTCATCACTAGAGTGAAGATAATAAAATAATGTGATGATTTTTTAAAATTAACTGAACAGTAGATGTAATGTGCTTAATATTATATAGTGGCTGAAAGATAAAAAATGTTCAAGAAAAGATAAGTACAAGTGTTATTTTATTGCTATTAGAGTTGTTATTTTTAACACTATTACTAAAGTATAGGATCTAGAAGAAAAATGTCACAAAACTGATTTGTGTTCACAACAGAATATAAGAGGTCGGAAAGGAGTAAAAAATCATAAGAAGAAAACAGGGTGAAATGAATTGGTAACAAGGACCAGCTGAAAGGTCACAAAAGGAGAAGTCAAAGACATGAAGGAGAAAAAGTCAGGTTACAAGGGAAATAAAACACCTTTGCAGAACTGGAACCTACCTTAGCAGAAATAAAGGGCAGATTGAAACACTGCCAGACATGAAGAAGAAGAAAACTGAAAGATCTTCAATAAGGAAGATAATCACTAACCAACATAATCTGCATTCCTAGTGAGATACAGAATTAAAGGTTTTTGTCAAAAGAATAACATGATCTGATGATTTAAGATTTGTGCAGTGAATTATATAATATACGAAGAACATACACACACACACACACACACACACACACATACCCATTAAAGAACTAAGCAGACTATCTTATTACACAATAAGTTTGGTACAAAATATTGCCAATATCATAGGATCTGCTTTTACACCACTTCATATCTCTTTTCTTCTACATAAGAGATGTCCTTTGGTGAAAAGCCATGTTGTAGCTTTTCTTTGCCATTTCAGCACCAAACTATGCATCCATTATCAATACAGGCACCTCAAAGATATTTCAGATTCAGTTCCACGCCACCACTATAAAGTAAATATGGCACTAAAATGAGTCACATGATTTTTTTGGTTTCCCAGTGCATATAAAAGTTATGTTTACACTATACTGTGGTCTATTAAGTGTGTAATAGCATTATGTCAAAAAAACTCCACAATGTACATACCTTAGTTAAAAAATAATTTATTGCTAAAAAAACGTCAACCATCATTTGAGCCTGCAGTGCGTTGTAATCTTTTTTGCTGATGGAGGAGCCTGCCTTGATGTTGACGGCTGCTGACTGATCAGGGTCGTGGTTGCTGAAGGTTGGAGTGGCAGTGGCAGTTTCTTAAGACAACAATGAAGTCTGCCACATTAATTGATTCTTCCTTTCATGAACGATTTCTCTGTGGCATGCAATGCTGTTTGACAGCATTTTACCCACAGTAGAACTTCTTTCAAAATTGGAGTCAATTCCTCTCAAACCCCACCACTGCTTTATCAACTAAGTTTATTTAATATTCTAAATCCTTCATTGTCATTTCAACAATCTGCACAACATCTTCACCAGAAGTAGATTCCATCTCAAGAAACCACTTTCTTGGCTCCTCCATAAGAAGCAACTCCTCATCTGTTCAGGTTTTATCATGAGATTGCAGCAATTTAATCCCACCTTCAGGCTCCACTTCTAATTCTAGTGCTCTGGCTGTTTCTACCACATACTGCCGTTACTTCTTCCACTGAAGTCTTGAACTCCTCAAAGTCATCCACGAGGGTTGGAATCAACTTCTTGATTTCAACTCCTATTAATGTTGGAATCCTATGAATGTTGATATTTTGACCTTTTCTTTTGAGTCACAAATGTTCCTAAGGGCATCTAGAATAGTGAATCCTTTCCTGAATGTTTTCAATTGACCTTGCCCAGATCCATCAAAGGAATCACTATCTATGGCAACTATAGCTTACAGAATGCATTTCTTAAATAATAAGACTTAAAAGTCAAAATTACTTCTTGATCCATGGGCTGCAGAATGGATGTTGTATAAGCAGATATGTAAACGACATTAATCTCACTGTACATCTTCATCAGAGCTCTTGACCATATGCATAATATCAATATTTTGAAAGGAATCTCTTTTTCTGAGCAGTAGGTCTCAACGGTGGGCTTAAAATATTCAGTAAACCATGTTGTAAATAGATATACTGTCATCCAAGCTTTTTTGTGCCATTTATAGAGCACAGGCAGAGTAGATTTTGCATAATTCCTAAGGGCCCTAGGATTTTCAGCATGGTAAATGAGCACTGGGTTCAACTTAAAGTCACCAACTGCATTAGCCCCAAACAAGAGAGTCAGCCTGTCCTTTGAAGCTTTGAAACCAGGCATTGACTTCTCCTCTTTAGCCATGAAAGTCCTATGTGGTTTCTTTTTCCAAGAGAAGGCTGTTTTGTCTACATACATTGAAAATCTGTTGTTTAGTGTAGCTACCTTCATTAATTACCTTAACTAGATCTTCTGGATACCTTGCTGCAGCTTCTACATCAGCAGTGCTGCTTCATCTTGTACCTTTATGCTATAGAGACAACTTCTTTCCTTAAACCTCATGAACCAAGCTCTGCTAGCTTCAAACTCTTTTTCTGAAACTTCCTCACCTCTCTTAGCTTTCTTAGAATTGAAGAGTTAGGGCCTTGTTCTGGATTAAGCTTTGGCTTAAGGGAATGCTGTGGCTGGTTTGATCTTCTATCCAGACCACTGCAACTTTCTTCATGTCAGCTGTAAGGCTGTTTCGATATCTTATCATCCCTATGTTCACTGGAGTAGCACTTTTAATTTCCTTCAAGTACTTTTCCTTTGCATTTACAACTTGGCTAACTGTTTGGTGCAAGAGACCTAGCTTCTGGCGTGTCTCCGCTTTCGACATGCTTAATGTCAAATGATATCCTCACTAAGCGTAATCATTTCTAGCTTTTGATTTAAGGTGGGAGATATGCAACTCTCCCTTTCACGTGAACACTTAGAGGCTATTATAGGGTTATTAATTGGCGTAATTTCAAAAGTTTTGTGTCTCAGGGAAGAGGGTGGCCCAAGAAGAGGGAGACAGATAGGGGAACAGCCAGTAAGCAGAGCAGGCAAAACAGTATGTATAGATTAAGTTTGCCATCTTATATGGGTGAGGTTCATGGTGCCCCAAAACAATTACAACAGTAACATCAAAGATTACTGATCACAGGGCTTCCCTGGTGGCGCAGTAGTTGAGAGTCCGCCTGCCGATGCAGGGGACACGGGTTCGTGCCCCAGTCCGGAAAGATCCAACATGCCACGGGGCGGCTAGGCCCATGAGCCATGGCTGCTGAGCCTGCCCGTCCGGAGCCTGTGCTCCACCACAGGAGAGGCCACAACAGTGAGAGGCCCGCGTACCACAAAAAAAAAAAAAAAAAAAAAGATTACTGATCACAGGTCACCATAACAAATACAACAATGAAAAGTTTGAAATATTGCAAGAATTACCAAAATGTGACACAGGGACATGAAGTGAGCAAATGCTGTTAGAAAAATGGCACCAATAGACTTGCTCAATGCAGGATTGCCACAAACTTTTCATTTGTAAAAAAATGCAATATCTGCAAAGTGCAATAAAGTGAAACATAATAAAATGAGGTATGCCTGTTTAAGGTTTAGGTTTCCTTTTTAATGTACCTAAATGGAATCAAACTATATGTACTTTTTGTGCCCCATACTTTTCACTCAATATCGTTTTTGTGATCTATCCACATTATTCTATATATGCTTTTGAATTATTTTCATTACTGTACATTACTCAATTAGATTAGCAAACTTCAACTTATCTATTCTACTGTTGATGTACATTCAAGCTAATCTCAGGCGGTTTTCTAGGGTACATAACTAGGGCCATAGACTTACAAGGTAATACCAAACATTTAATTTGGTCATACACATTTCACAATATATAAGAGTTCCCATTGCTTTATTTTCTCACCAATGTATGATATAGTCCAACTTTTAAAAATTTTGCCTACATGAGGTATATGTAATGAGATATTATTTCAGTTTTAATTTTTATTTTGCTGACTACTAATACCTTCATAATTCTTTACTCTTTTTAAACATAACATCAAACTGTATACTTTCTATCTTACTTTCATTATGATGTCATATTTATTAAATCAACTTTCTTGAAGTTTAATTTATATATATAAAATAAAATACACTCATGTAAACTGTATACTTTGACTAGTTTTGAAAATGTATATACCTATATAACAACCATGAAAAACAAGATATAAAACATTTCCGTTACAAAAAAGGTGCCCCATTACTTACCTGAAGTAAAAACCCTGCCATCCTAGACATCATGGAACTAAAGATTTACTTTCTCTCAATATGTATTTCTTTTACCTGATCTCCAGTAGAATTTTACTAGAAGTGACAAATGGTAAGAGCAGAATCCTTGCCTTCTTGTTAAACTTAGAAAGTTAGTCTTTCACCACTGAGTATGATGTTATTTGGAAGTTACATGGTTATGGCATGAAGTCAGTTGATCCTTGCTAGGTTGAAGAAGTTTCCTTCTACTCCTAATTAGCTAAGAGTTTATACCATAACTGGGTGATGAATTTTATCAAATGCTTTTTCTGTATCTATACAGATGGACATACGATTTTTTTCATTTATTCTTCTCAAATTTTAAAAATATCCTTGCATTACTGGCATAAACCACACTTTGTAACAGTTTAGAACCCTTTCTACATATTTCTGGCTTCAATTAGCTAATATTTTGTTAAGGATATTTGCATCTGTATTTATGAGAGACATCAGTCTATACTTTTCTTATAATGTTGTGGCTTGATTTTAACATTGGAGTAATGCTGGCTTTATAAAATAAGTTGAGAAATATACCCTCTGACTCTGTATTCTGAAATAATTTGAGTAGATTTGGTTTTATTTCTTCCTTAAATATTTGATAAAAATCACCAACGAAACCATCTGTTTGGAGTTTTCCTTATAAGAAGGATTTTATTATAATTTCAATTTCTTTGACATAGAATTATTCAAATTTTAAAGCCATAAATTTGCCTCTAAATTTTAGTGGCATCCCACAAATTCTGATATGTTGGCCATCATCTCTTTAAATATCTCTCTGCCCCATTCTTATCTTTCCAGAACTCCAAATGCATGTATGACTCTGACAGGTATTAGATGCTATGTTCTGGTTTTTATTCCCACTCTTTTTCCCCTTTGGTTTTGGTTAGGATCATTTCTCTTGACCTATCTTCAATTTCACTGATACTTTCCTTAGCTGTGTTCAATCTACTGATGAGTTCATTGAAAGAATTCCCCATCTCTAATACCAAATATATTTTTATATTTCTATGGTTTCCATTTGACTCTTGTAGTTTCCATATCTCTGCTGAAATTCCCCACGTGTTCATGCATGTCGTCCACATTTTCCACTAGATCCTGTAATATGCTAATCATAGTTACTAAAAGTCCTTGTCTGATTGTTCTAACATCTGGGTTACATATTCTGTTATGCTTTTATTATGTAAAGTTGATAAATCTAGTCAAGATTTGAGCTTTGTGTTTTGTTGTTGCTATCATTACCGTCAGGGCACATCAGGCTTCAAACTCCTCCAGTGATTCGTTACTATTACCCGTACTTATATAGGGGGCCTGCAGTACTAGCAACTCTTTCTCTGTTCCTGCTTCACCCTCAGCTTTCAACAGTCCCTGATTGCCTATGCCGCAGAGAAGATCTCTCGCAATACTTTTTTGTCTCTCCCCTAGCAGTGCTTTGCTCTTGTCTATTATTCAAAATAGACTCATTTTTGTAGTAGGGTAAAGGGAGTTCTGTGGTAATGATCAACCACAGCCTTAGGCAGACTATTTTTGAGCCTCAAGATTGGAACTTTCTTAGCATTTCTGCCTCAAGAATGGAACTTTCTGGCAGCCAAACTGTCCCTTATATCTGCACTTAGTCTTGTACAGGAGAGAGTTTTCTGCCCCTCCTCCGTGGTTTCTGACTGCTGATTGGTATCCATGTAGGATCCTGGACTCAAGACAGGTCTCCTGCCCCTACCCCAGGAGCAAAAGGTTTCTGCTTCTACCATTCTCTCATCAGCAAAGGATCTTAACCCACGTCCTACCTCTCCCCCAGAAAGGTTTTGCTTTTGCTCCCCTGCTCAAAAAGCAAGAGATTTTTGCCTGGGGTCAGGGTCACAGAGGGTTTCTATCTCTTCTAGTATCATCATTTTTTCTAGTATCATAAACCAGCAACTTAGAGCTTTTGCTTCTTATGAGAGAAAGATCTACAGAATGAGATCTTTCATACCTCTCTCCCAGAAAGCTGATCACCTCCTACATACTGCACCTCTTTTGAAATAAACTCCATTTTGAAATCCTCCATTGGAATGACTGTGATTCTGCAATTGATAGAGCTGATGTGTTTTGAAAAGCCAACATTATTAATGATACAGATAAATACATTACTTTATGATAAATACATTATTTTATGATACAGATAAAATACATTAAAATATTATGGAGTGAAAGAGAGGTAGTTTAAAGATAAATTAGTGTCCCCTTGATTGCAATAAGTTGTAAGATGTCAATCTTTTCATCTACAGCAAAATCTGGATAATATTATTGACGATGTTAAAAATATATGCATTGTTCTGGGATGTGTGGAGACCAAACAAATTACAGATGCTGTAAATGAACTAAATCTTATTCTTCAGAGAAAAGCAGAGGTAAATACAGTCATTTATTACACAGTAATTATTTTAGACCTAAGTTCAATAATTAATTAAGGAGAGTGAAAGACTTTTGACTAACTAGCATATATGTGGTGTGTGAGTGTGTGTGGGTACATGTACATTTCAATCATTTGCGGGTAATGGAAACTTAATTCTATTATACCAAAAGGATTTAGTTAAATTAAAAGGAAATTTCTTATACCTTTGAAGTGTAACTACAATATAACCTTCAAGTGAGACTGAAATCAACTCTACAATCCTACCTAGATGAATATGCTTATATAATAATATTCACAGGCAAGCGTTTGTATAGTCTATTAATGGCTCTCATGCACACCAGAGTATTCAGATGTAAGCACCCATGCTTGCATGGACAAGCACATATGCAGGAAAGAAGAGATCAGTTCACGTGGTATTCTTTGCTGAATCTTCAAGGCACACTGCTTCTATGATCTCACATTCTGTGATGATTTCCTGGTTTTTCAGTTTAAAAAATGAGTACTATGTGATTGGTTTTTTAAATCTCAGAAATATGATGTAGATTACGTGTGATTATTGCCCAAGAAAAAGATTAGGACATCTGGTTACAACAAATCATTCAATCTTGTTATTAGTTTAGCACGTGATAAAGCCAAAAGATATGATGCTGCTGATAATAACAACTAATACTTGATAGTGCATTGCAATAAGAGTTTCATTTACGTATTACTTAATTTCACTTCATTTTTATTTTATTTCAATTCATCCTCACAGCAATACCTTGAAGTTGGTATTTTAAAGTTCATTTTAGAATTAAAATCTGATGCTTAGAGTGCTAGTGTACAGAGGATTAATAAGTGGCAAAACAGAGATTTGAATCCAGGCCTCTATACACACTCCAGTACATGTGAAACTTCATGAGAGAGTGATTGCATTCATTCATTATCTGGATGGATAGGAACAGCAGAGATTATATTACCTTGAATGTGCCAGCCTTGAAATTTCAAAAAGATATATTTAGAAAGTAGACAATTATACTAATATATATAAATCGCCATGCTTATTTTTTCAAATAGATGACTGATAAAAATCAGTAATTTCTTAATGTTGGACTTCCTATGTCTTATTATAATTAGAATTGTGGGTTTTTGCGATTAGACGTAATAATGAATATAGAAATTTAAATACCTTATTTGCATTACATGAACAGTGATAGTGATAACTAAGGAGCAAAAGAGTTATACCACCAAAAGATTTTCCAACACTTGAAGTTAAGCCAGGATACCAAGGCAGTGAGAATTAACTTTCAACAAGGCATTCGTTTCTCTTAGATTATCACATTCTGGAGATATTACAAATACCTAGAGCTGATAATAAAACACAAAGAGCATAGGGTCACACAAAGATGATTTGAATTCAAGATCTACAACTTTCTAGATGAATATCCTTTGGAAAATTAATTCACTTCTCTAAGTTTCAGTTTTCCTCATCTCTAAAACAAAAAAGAAAACAGAATTTGAAGGGTTCTTGTGATATTAGAAATAATATTAATAAAGGGGCCAGATGATAGTGCATCTTGAATGAGAATCATTATTATTACTGGAAGTTGTAGGGATGATGCTGGTGGTAGTTTTTTAGACTCTTCCGCATGAGGACAAGATGAAAGTTTTAACTCACACAAGCACCACTTAGGACCCTCTTATCTCAGGGCCATTGGTTACAGCCAGCTTCACAACAAATATGAGCCTTTCCTAGAGTAGGAGACCAGCTGTATGAATGTGGACACATGTCTTTCCATCTGTTAAGACCACTTGGTTGTTCTTCAATTTTTATGTCCTGCTCTTGGTGAATCAGAAGAAACAAACTGATCAAAGAAGGAGGAAAATCTAATTTTAGGATGAAGCACTTTAAATGCTGTTAAACTAGTACTAGCTATAAAAAGCTTTACCTTTAAACATTCGTTTTCTGAAACTCCCTAAAAGAATGAAAATGACAATTTTCTCAGAAATATCAAACTTTCAATATATCTGAAGCCAAAAGAATCCTTCAAGGAGAAACTAAGTATTGATATTTCCTAGGAAAGCTATGAACAATTATAATTATCAAGAGAAGCTCATATTCACATTTCACATTTCTTATATACTTATGAGCAGTAAATTGTATGTGATTATTCATGCATAGAAATGAAGAAAAAAGTTGACAATTAATAGTTTTATTCCATATATGTCAATGGCCAAAGTAAACAGTTCAATATCTCCAAATAAATGTCTACTCCAGATTCTACTTATTTTGAGGACACTTTAAAAGTTCACATATCTCACATCATTCAGATTTTTTCTCCATCCATTCTTCCATCCTATCTTAACTATAGGCCCACCTATACAAGAAAATTGGCACGAATAATAAGTACCTTTTACAGAATTTGTGCATTAACCAACTGTGGCTAATAATGCCAAAGTCGTTCAATCTATCCACCCACCATAAACCTAAGATTAAAGAAATACTGAGAAATATGTCTTCTGCCAACAAACTCAAAATTCAGAAGCTTTCCTTTTTTCTTGGCTGCATTTTTTGGTAAGAGACTATTTCCTGCCATACATGGAAGTAATTAAGTATTTATTAAATGTAAGTTTTGGCAAAATGAAAAATTCTATCACAAATGCAGTTGTACTCTGTCTACTGCATGCTCCCACTCAGCACTGTAAACAATTTTCCATCCTTCAGCATTATATTCCAGAAGCTCACATATTTCCATTAAATACATAATAAATGAACTACCAAAATAAAAAATATGGTCTTACGCATTGTGCTGTAGGTGGATGTCATGGTGATCTTAAAATACTAGTTTACATTTCTGAATAAACTGCATTCTAGTTAAGTCATGCTGACATGTTTAATAGTCTCACCCACATGGCTGGGGTAAAGATCTTATGTGTAGTTGTTAAGCCCAGTGGTTGAAACTATGCTCAGATGAAATATTTTACCTAAGAGAAATGCTTCTGAAAAGGTTCATGTGAATGATGCTTTTAAGTGAAAAGTTGTATGTAAATTTAATTACATTCTAAACACTACAGAAGTGTTTTCTCTCTAAAAGGAATACTGTAGCAAGTTCTTTGTTACAGGAAAATGATTATTCCCTAGTTTATTTGTTTGAAAATCCAGCTTTTCATTAATTGGATTTCCTTAAAAGCAAACTTGTCAAAGCAAAATATTAAAAAAATTTAGTGTCAATTAAAATGGATCTTATTAGAAAACTGAATTTGCTTTTGGACTGAAACGTCATTTCTAATGAACCTGTGAATCACCTACCTTATACAGTTTTCATGACAATAAAGTTATAACCAGTAAATACTAAACCACTAAAGTAATTCCAGGCCTACAATAGAGATAAACATAAACAAACAAGCAAACAAATAAAATCACGAAGCTAATGTATATGAACTTAAATGACAACAAAAATTTCAGACAGTATTTTTTTAAAATTCAGGATATGATCTCAAGTGTTTGACTATCATTTTTTTTAACCCTAAAAAATAGAGGAAACTATATAGTGAATCTGTATGATTTTGCACCCTTCCATCCAGCCTTGTTTCTGTGCTGCCCAAAGCTTGTATCTGAAGTGACAGCTAAAATAAGAACTGGACACACTAAACAAAGAGAATTACAAATCTTTTATATTAAAAGTTTAGTCACTGCTGTGGAAGGGGGATTGAGTTTAGGCTATATCTGTAGAACTGTTCTAATAATACTAAAAAAAGGCTGAGCTTATGCTAAAGATTTCTTTTTTTTTTTTCTGAATCAAATAACCTAGATTGCTGATTACAACAGTCAGAAGGCTTTTCTTTCATTTTACAATTTAGATTTCCTCTGTTTAGTAAGCAACATTGATATATGACACCAATAAATACATTTTCTTTTTATCATGCCAGAGAAATTTCTGTATGTAGACTTTGGATATTATTGGTTTGGTTTCCTAAGTTTGTTTTCTGAATAACAAGTGTATCTTTGGACCTGTTTTTTCTTTTTCAGAATTTTCATCAAAATTCAGAAACTTCAGCAAAAGGTAAAACATACATGCATACTAAACAAATTATAAAACCAAAAATAATTTATATTTTTCAATTTTTCTCCAAATATTATAACACACACCAAAAGAATACTTTTGAGGGAAAAAATGCTTTGTTAAAACTTTATTTACTGATGGAAGTGATTATTCTGCAAGTGAATAAAAATCCACACTCCCTAAACTTTTGGCCTGAGGTTTTTTAAAAATAGGGAAAGTCAAGAGAGCTATAAAAATTAAAGGAATACTGAAAATATCCTTACAACAATTCCAAGAAACGATAAAATTTTATTTAGCTAATTATATCTTGAAGTAAGAGAAGTCAGAAATGCAGCAGATGTCTTTCTTCAAAGTCACAAATTTCAAATTTAAATTCAAGTTCTATTTGAAAGACCAATTTAACATAACAGGTAGGAGGATTGGTTCTGGAATAATTAGTATTCACAGAAGCTCTGAGCCTACAAAACTGCAAGCCACAGGAGGACTTTGCCTCTGTAGAAAAGAGCAGACTGTGACAGTGTGGTGTAGAGGAATCAGGCAGAACTGGTTTTGAATTCCCACTCTGCCCACTTTTTGACTCTGATCATAAAGAAGTAAACTCTTTGATCCTCAGTCTTCCTAATATGCATAAAAGACAGGATAGTATGTAAAGTGTGGTCAGGGTTGTTCTTGTTTGCACAGGCAGATGGTATTTGGCTTATGAACACTTACGAGTATCTTTAAGGAAATGGTCTGACTCACAGATGTTCAACTAACACCCCTGGATTCAAAGGTGACAGTGAAGCACAAATGATAACCCCAATCTGCCCTCCACACCCTTAGTGGTTTTCAGTAGAAAGTTATGTACAGAGCGATAGCCCCTCAACTCTATTCCCACCACTCAAAAGAAGACATTCAATTACATGGGAAGAACTCCCCCACTTCACATCACAGAGGAAAATGGGACAGCAAAGGATATGGGACAAAAAAATCTGTGCTATTGCAAAAATCTAGGCATTCATAAAACTCCAGAACACCACAGAATAAGGGGAGAGATAGACACCCCCTAACAATGTTTCTAACACAGAGTCCAAGTGAAAGTGTGGAGTGAACAAGCTGGAGGTATGCCTATATGAAACTGGCCCTTTCTTCCTTTCTATTAGGAATGCTGGAATAAAATCCCCTCATCCCATGTTCCTCAGGGGTTGGGATATGAGATCTCACAAAACTGTACAGAAATGTTCCCAGGGACTTATATTCTATGCTAAGTCATCACAGAGAAGGAATTAATTCTATGGACTAAAAATTCCCATCCACAGCTCTCATAAGCTTTTGATAAATCAGAATTCTCATTCTGCAAGATAAATATATTTTTTTCTAATATTTTATTATGTAGAAGCACCTTACAGCAGTTTATGGAGCAGAAAGAAAGAGTTTGCTGAAATGACAGCAAAATGAAATGAACATTTGTCAGCATATACAAGCAGTTGCTTTCTATTCGGGTACTCTGAAATAAAATTCTAGAACACTCTTTACACAAAATGTTGATCCAACAATAAGCCACTATTATTGATGATTCTTATACTTAATATTCTTATTGATTAACCTCAATATACCTTGAAGCTGACAGGTTTGATCATACCTGTGCTCTACACCAGTGGTGAACAAATCTGGCACGCTGCCTGTTCGTGTGAACAAAGTTTTTTTTGGAACATGAAAAAAAACCCAGATTTTAATGCAGACCATGTCTGCAAGGAAAGTACGGCCTTCATCGGACACAAGAAGCATTGGACATAGGATGTGACAAACAGTAACGCTATAGAGACCATTTTCCTTTCAAATGTACACTAGAATAAAGTCATGTACTCTTACCACTTCATTTCCGAAAAAACCAAAACAGATTCTAATTAATGCATTTTAATTGCCTATATATTGTCATTGTTTCTTTATTTCCTGATAACTATAACTCTTTGCTCATTGCAAAATCAGGTGTGATAAGTATTATTTCTCCATATTTCACCACCAAGCCCAGTACTTTGAGTCCTTAATACATTTCTGATGATATCTGAAATGCATTTTTCACCCAGAGTACTGGAAGTAAAGCATAATGCATAAGCACACATCCCTATACTACCTCAAAGACGCAAATTATAACCTAAAATTGTATTTCAGCACAAAAAGTAAAGAGTAGAGTTTGAGTAATTATCCAAATAATTAAGATTCTCCAAAATGTGTGCTGGAGCTTGAATTAATGAGATCTCTCACTCAAGTTTATGATTTGTGTATTCATTTGCACAAGATTGGGAATTATTAACGAGAAGTTGGTGCCTCCTGCTTCAGAGTACCAACAGCACAATCTGGGGACTGGAGAAACAAGATGTTTCTATAAATTTATAATTCTCTGCCTCCTGTTGTTCAGGAGAATCCCTGTTGGTTGGCCTCCAGAGTTTGAGGAGGCCTCTTTAAAGACTATTTTTATGCTGCTTTACTCTTCTGTTTCATTAATTGCTACTGCTGATTTCTCAGAGAATTTTAATTACAGCTCTTTCACTCTGCTTGTCACCTCAGGCTGTTTCAACAAAGGACACAATTTTAGAAATACAGCAAATAAGGAAAATTTGGCCATCTCATGAATTTTGTACAAATTTATAATAACTGTGTTAAACAACAACAACATGTTTAATTAGGGGCAGAGCTACTGAGGGACAGGATGTGGGAAGAAGCTCCATGCTGAAGCTGGCCTCTTTCCTGAGTATCCAAACGCCTGGGCACTGGAACACTGCAGACTGTTGGAGGAAACATAAAGCTCTTCCTGCTATTTTCTTTTCAAACCAACTAGGAACCAAAAAGCAATTTATGCTTGTAAACTACTTACGAGAAAGTGCACGTGTTTGAAAAAACAGTAGTACTGTGTGATTTGACACTGAACATGACTACGCCAAATCTGTGACCTGTTCCGTTCCTAATCTTAATGGACATTTCTGTTTCTATAACTTAAAATATGAAAACCTTTAAATATGGTACAGTGAATAAACACATTATGTGAATTAAAAAAAAACCAGATCTTAGGAACATAAGTTTTAAGGATGTGCTTACTTGTTCTCTCAACGTCTCGTCAGCTTCCCAGGGTTCGGCCACCTCGCTCTCCTGGGCTGTGGCCCCGGGGGTACTCGGAGCTGCACGTGGCCCAGCCTCCCGCGGGGTTGGGAGCGGGGCTGGGCGGTGGAGCCCCGCCCCGGGCCTGGCGTCCAGGGCCCCACCTGGGAGAGGTGAGCAACACTAGCCTTGCTCAACCTGTGGAAGAAGAGCCTGCAATCTGGAGAAGAACTAGTGTTCAGTCTGGACCACTACGAAGCCAAGGCCACGCGGCACATCTTCCTCATCAGACACTCCCAGTACCACGCGAACGTCTCCCTGGAAAGAACCGCCCTTTGACCCCACGAGTCGTGAACCGGAAGTACTAACTGGCCTGGGACTCACCAAGCTCGGAGTTGAAGTTTAATAAAATCGTCCGTCCGTCTGTGACCAGCGCTATAGAAACCTCCAACAGCATCAGCTAACACCTGCCAGGCGTCTGGAAATTCAGCACAGTCCTGCTGGGGGGAAGGCGGGCCCGTTGAAGCCGACCCGCCCGGGTCTCGCGGGAAACGGAGGCTGTGCGGAATCACGAGACTGAGCTCGGATGCAGGCCGACTTCTGGAGCTGCATACATGGGCGGACGGCGAGCATCTTCAGCCGCTACACCTTGAGCGGGCGCGGCCGTTCCCTCCACAGGCGGGCCCCGCGCATCCCTCCGCCTCGGCCGCGTCACCCACCCGGCGGTCCCGCCCGAAGGCCGAGGAGCTGTCCCGACGCTCTGGGACACGGCCTTCAGGCCTCCGGACCGAAGGCGGACCCTCTGAGGGCCGCCTCGAGGGGCCGCTCTCCTCAGCCCTGCGCCCAGCTACCTGCGTGGGAGCCGGCGATGACACGGTTTCTCCCCTCTGACTTCCCCGCATGGGCTGTACTGCCGTTTCGTTTCATTTCTCCAGGACAAGGCGTCGGAAAAGTAGAAATGTCTAAAATTCGGCATATCAGTACATATTTCTGGCCCAGGATGGAAAAGGGAACGTTCAGGTCGTATCTTTGGCAGGGTTTTCTGCGTCACTCTCATCTAACAAGACGCACCTGTGGGGTTTAAGGAGGCCCTTTTGGGGGGATTGGACGAGGCCTGATGTATCAAGGGGTCTTGGTCATGACCACAGGAGCCTTGCGACCCCCGACCCTCGAGACTTCGTCAGCAAAGACAGGCACGGGTGACTCAGGAGCAAGAGGGCGCCAGAGCTTCCATTCATGACACTTCACTTTATACATTCACCTAAGACCCTTTGTCACTTAAATATGTGTCAAAGATTTTCCTCTTCTAGGTTAAAAAAAATAATTTTAAAACATAATTTTTATATTTGAGATTATTCATTTAACTTCTAAAACGTTATAGTTGAATATTAAAAATAATTTCAAGTCGCGAGCATTATTATGATTATCGGCCTTCACTCATTCACTACTGCATACAAAATACCAGCAGTGAGTGTTATTCACTGGCCCCATTAAGAGTCTGACAGTGAATCCTACCCCAGGATGACGTTCGTCATCCTCATAACCTTCTCCATTGTCATGGCGCCATCTTTCCTGCTTTGGATCAGAGTCCACCAGTTCTGCCTGGTCCATTTCATCAGCCTCTTCTGCTTCCTTCCCCTCAGAGAGGAGTTTTTCCAGCAAAGCGTCTATTGGGAGAAAGAACACCAGTCTCAGAAAAATTTACCTTAAATTCGATGATTAAGGGACACTTTTCATGTGCTCTACAGTAAATTGGCATGCCTTCATTTAGCAGACGCTTGGAAACTCCTGGCCTCTGTACTTAAACAATTTTATTCATTTTTTTTTTTCTTTCATGACAAGTCACTTCTGGGAATAATCAATAGACTCCCTTTAAATAACTAATGGTAAAACTCAAGTAAGGCTTTGATTTTGAAGAAATGTAGTAAATATCATAAATCTTTCACTTTAAACTTATTTCAGATCCCAGCCATGTACTAATACCATTCTCTTTTTATAGCAGCACAATGTATATGATTAGTGTTCAGTTAATGGCAAACATCATAGCATAATCAAACTTATTATGATTAATTCTTTAGATGGAGTTTGTTTAAAGTACTTATAAGCCATGTAGATAACATGTACCTTGTATGAAAATTAATTCTGAACAATAATAATCTAAAACAAAAATATTGCAAATTACAGTTGATCAGAATGCCAAATTAATAACCCAAAACTCTGATTTGTGATTAAAAGTTGTGCTTCCCAAATTTCTGCAACTAAAGATATGAAAGCTTATTAACTATCTATACTACTAGCAGCTAACCCAGGCTGCATACAGAGGCACAGATGGCTAATTGGCTTCAGTTGGTAGAGAGTCATTTAAAATAAATTTTCTTTAAATTTTGTTATAAAAATTTTCAAAGCTGTAACAGATGGTTTTATGATAAATATTGCCCTTCACAGATGACCTGACTTCTATCCCTTTCCCCACCTAGGTTTGATAGAAAGAGTGACAACTGAACTATCTACCTCCGTCTACCACCTAATTGATATCTATTGCAGCAGCTTTTATGCAGATTTCCAGCCTCTAAACGCACCTGTGCATAGTGTTTCCTGCGTAAATCTGGGGCTCCATTCCCACCTTAGCTTCACAGTGTATGCAGCCCACAATATTCCAGAGACCTGGGTGCACAGGTAAGTAATGATGAGGTTTTTGCAAAAGAGTTAATTAATTTTGTGTAGCTTCTAATTGAGTATAATTTGCCTTGTTCTTATTTGCAGGAGCAAACATTTTATTTTGAAATTTAATCAGCATGGATTTATCCATATTCTTAAAATCATTTACAATTTTATTTCCAGTGCACATTCCTTTTCCCTCAAGTCTTCTCCCATTCTCCATATTAAAAATAACTGCATGTTGTCCATGTATCATTATGGAAACAGAAAATGCTCATCCTACTTAGTGATTGCCCTAAATTTTTCATTTTTTATGTTTGAGTTTAAATGACTAATGCCAATTAACACAGAGCAAGATAGCACACACACATACAGGGTGATGGGGAGTATTTAAAAATAGAAAAAAAGTCACTTTGATCCCTATCAAGTTGTGAGCAGTAAATATTTTGTGAGATTAGTACATTGATAAAGTGGGAATTAGCCAAGAGTTATTTGAGTTACAATAGAAATTAACCACATTTATGCATGGAACATTGCCAGATTTTAGGTTGACTCTGTTATATAGTATTTTCTTGAATAACATAATTAGAGTAATATTATAATAATTTTTTTAAATTCCTTATGGATTAAATCTATAAGAAAATACTGATTAAATCAATTAAAGTTGATAAGAGAATAGTAATTTTCTAATGGATTTATTGTACCCACTGCATTTAGCATCTCAAAGAAAGGCTAAAAGAAACAATTTTAGAGAAAAGAGAAATAATTTTTATCTTGGAGTGTATTTTTGCAAGTAACAACTGTACGAATATTTATAGAGTTAATTATAAAGGAAATTTTACCTTCATATGTAAAAAACAAAAACTCTATCATCTCTCTGTCTCACATATGCATTTCTTTAAAACCCATGGGAAAATTGTCTTATGCTTTTTCTTAATTTTATGAAGAATTTTAAGAGGCTAATGTATAATCTAACAAATTGCCACTCTAATGAATGTTCTCATAATTTTTAAATCATTACTATATCCTTATTAATTTTAATTCACATGGAAAAACTATGTAGCCAGATAAATACAGATAAAGCTATATGCATAGAGCATGTATTCAGTATTTATATATGGTGGGAAATTTAGTTCTGTTTATTTTTTCTATTGTTTTTCTATTCTCTGTTTTTTTTATTTCACATAATCTTTATTATTTTCTTTCTTTTAGCTTTGGGCTGAGTTTGTTCTTCTTTTTCTAGTTCTTTGAGTGTAAATTTAGATTATTGTGATCATTTTTTTAATTTTTAATTCTTTTAAAATTTTTTTTTAAATTTTCTTTTTTAAAAAATTTTTATTGAAGTATAGTTGATTTACAATGGTTTGTTAGTTTCTGCTCTACAACAAAGTGAATGAATTATACATATACGTATATCCACTCTTTTTTAGATTATTTTCCCATATAGGTCATTACGGAGTATTGACAAGAGTTCCCTGTGCTATACAGTAGGTCCTTATTAGTTATCTATTTTATATATAGTAGTGTGTATATGCCAATCTCAATCTCCCAACTTATCCCTCCCCTGCCAAGTTTTCCCCCCTGGTAACCATAAGTTTGTTTTCTACATCTGTGACTCTATTTCTGTTTTGTAAATAAGTTCATTTGTACCATTTTTTTAGATTCCACATATAAGCGATATCATATGATATTTGTCTTTCTCTGTCTGACTTACTTCACTCAGTATGATAATCTCTAAATCCTTCCATGTTGCTGCTAATGGCATTATTTCGTTCTTTTTTATGGCTGAGTAATATTCATTGTATATATGTACCACATCTTCTTTATCCATTCATCTGTCAATGGACATTTAGGTTGCTTCCATGTCCTGGCTATTGTAAATAGTGCTGCAGTGAACATTGGGGTGCATGCATCTTTTCAAATTATGGTTTTGTCTGGATATATGCCCAGGAGTGGGATTGCAGGATAATATGGTAGCTCTATTTTTAATTTTTCAAGGAACTTCCATACTGTTCTCCATAGTGGCTGTGCCAATTTACATTCCCAACAATATTCCCTTTTCTCCACACCCTCTCCAGCACTTATTGTTTGTAGATTTTTTGGTGATGGCCATTCTGATTGGTGTGAGGTGATACCTCATTGTAGTTTTGATTTGATCTTTCTTCTTTTAATGTAGGCATTTATTGCTTTAAACTTCTTTTTTTAGTACTGCTTTTGCTATATCTCCTAAGTTTTGGTATGGTGTGTGTTCATTTTCATGTCTCAAGATATTTTCTAATTTCCTTTTTGATTTCTGTTTGACCCATTAGTTGTTCAAAAGTATTCATTTACTTATTCATCTCACTTATGTGGAATCTAAAAAACAAAACAAAACAAAATGAAAACAGACTCTCAGAGAACAAGTGGTTGCCAGAAGGGAGGGGTGGGGATGGGGGTGAAATAGGTGAGGGGGTTAAGTGGCATAAGCCTCCAATTATATAATAAATAAGTCACTGAGATATAATATACAGCATAAGGAATATGATCAATAACATTGTAATAACTTTTTTTACCCATACAGATGGTTACTCAACTTATCATGGTCATCATTTCATAATGTATGCAAATATCAGATCATTATATATTACACCTGTAACTAACATAATATTGTACAACTATATTTCAATAAAATAAAAAAGAGAAACTAAAAGGTGTTAATTCCCATTAATTTGAGAATTTTCCAATTTTATTTCTGCTACTGGTTTCTACTTTTATTTTATTTTATTTGTTCAGAAAATATACTTGGCATGATTTCAATTTTCTCACATTTGTTAAGACTTGTTTTGTGACCTATTTTGTGATCCATGTGCACTTGAGAAGAATGTGTATTGCCCTAAGCTTGGGTGGACTGTTGTATAAATATTCGTTAGGTTCATTTGGGCTATAGTATTATTCAAGCCCTCTGTTTCTTTATGGGCTTCTGTCTGTTCTATTCATTATAACCAATATTGAGATCTTCTGTTATTATTGTGTTATTGTCTATTTCTCCTTTTCATTCTGTCAATGTTTGCTTAATATATTTGCTTCAATTTGGGGTGCATGTATATTTACAACTGTTGTATCCTCTTGATGAGTTGACCCCTTTATCATTATATAATGTCCTTGTCAGTTGTGACAGTTTTAACTTAAAGTCTATTTTGTCTTATATAAGTATGGCCACTGCTGCTCTCTTTTGATTACCATTTACATAGAATATCTTTTTCTGTCCTTTCACTTTCAGGGATGTCCTTAAATCTAAAGTACATCTCTTGTAGACAGTGTATGGTTGTATCTTGTTTTCTAATTCATTCAGTTATGCTATGTCTTCTGATTATAGAATTTAATGTATATTTAATGTAATTAATGATAGGGAAGGACTTTCTATTTTCATTTTTTCATTGTTTTCTATCTTGTAGCATTTTTGTCCCTCTTTTCCTCTCTTGCCATTTCCCTTTGTGTTCTTTTGAGTTTTTGTAACGGCATACTTCAATTCCTTTCTTATTTTGTTTATCTTCTATAGGTAGGTGTTTTCTTTGTGGTGATGATGGGCCTCACATAAAACATCTTATATTTAAAACACTGTTTTAAGCTGATAACAACTTCAATCAGATACAAAAACTCTACTCTTTTCTTCTCCCCTCACCACACTTTATGTTACTGATATCACAAATGGCATCTTCTTATATTTTATATATTTTTATTATTAAAGTTTTTCCATACTTTGTCCATTATAGTCTATCCAGAGTTAAAACTTGTTCATGTACCACCATTACAGTCTTACAGTATTCTGTATTTGTCTGTATATTTTTCTTTACTAGTAAGCTTTTATACTTTCATATGCTTTCGTGTTGCTGTCTAGCATCGTTTCATTTCAACTTGAAGGACTCCCTTTAGCATTTCATGTAAGTCAGGTCTAGTGCTGATGAACTCCCTCAGCTTTTTACCTGAGGAAGTATTTATTTTTCCTTCATTTTTGAAGGACTGCTTTGCCAGATATAATTATATTTTTTTCTTTCAGAACTTTGAATGTATCATTTCCACTCCATCTGGCCTTTAAGGTTTCTGCTGAGAAATCTGCTGAAAAACTGATGAGATCTCTTTTATGTGGCAGATCACTTTTCTCTTGCTGCTTTCAAAATTCTCTCTCTGTCTTTGACTTTTGATGTTTGATTTTAATGCGTTTTAGTGTGGTCTTCTTTGGGCTCATCCTAGTTTGGTCTGTTGGGCTTCTTGAAACTGAGTGTCCATTTCCTTACTGACAATTTACAAGTTTTCAGCCATTATTTCTTCATATCAGCTTTCTGCCTCTTTCAGTTGTTTCCTCCTGGGACTCATATAATGTGTATATTTGTCCTGTGTGTCCCATAAGTCCCTTAGACTTTCTTCACTCTTCTTCATTTTTTTTCTTTTTGTTTCCCTAACTGAATAATTTCAAATACCTATCTTTGAGCTCACTGATTTTTTTCTTCTGCTTAATCAAGTCTGCCCTTGAACCTCTCTACTGATTTTTTTTCAATTCAGTTATTGTATTCTTCAGCTCTAAAATTTCTGTGTGGTTCTTTTTAATATGTTTATCTCTTTCTTGATGTTCTCATTTTGTTATATATAAAATTCTTTGTCAGGTAGTTCATATACTTCCATTTCTTTAAGATTAGTTTCTGGAGATTTATTTTGTTCCTTTGCTTGGGCCGTGTTTTCCTCTTTCTTCGTATACCTTGTTTTACTTTGTATTGGGATTTGAGCATTTGAAAAAAACAGCTACCTCTCCCGGTCTTTATGGAGTGGTTTCATATAGGGGAAGAAAGTTACCAATCAGTCCAGCTAGAGATTTGCGGGGCCTTTCAAATATTTTCTGTAGATGCATATTCCCTGGGCTTCTGTGATGCACACTACGCTTTCCCTGCTCCCCTCTCTTCCTGCCAATGCAGAGACCATCAAGCTGCATCAACCTCTTCTGTTGCCCCGCATATCCTCTGGAGTGGCAGCAAGCATCCCAGCTCTTCTTTGTTCTCCTAAATCCATGGTCCCCAGGCATTTAGAGTATATCATACCCTGTCAGCATTCTGAGACAGAAACCAGTCCCTCAGGCAGCACCCCCCAAAAAAGCTGCAACATTGGAACCACAATCCAAATCTTTCCCAAGGGAGAAGCTGGGAGTTGGGGGTTTTCTCCTATTCATTTTGCACTGAGCTGGGGGGGAAGTGGTGAGTGAGTTTGCGCTAGTTCAAACCATTGCCTTTGTTCTCAGAGTCCTCCAAACTGGCACCCATTCCTATTCTGCATTTAGATTCAGCAAGAGAGAAACCCGTCCCTTGGATAGACCCCTAAAAAGTCTGAATGTTAGGCATATGTTCTAGTCTTCTCTTTCCCAGCCAAGGGAGAAGCTGGGAGCTGGGAGTTTCCTCCTGATCCCACTCTGCTGTGAGGAGGAGCTCTGCAAAATGAGTGCCATGAATTTTCCTGCTGATTTTTATGTGGCCGGTTTTGCACTTGCCTGTGGTGCAAGAGCCTTTTAACATGTTTCTGGATTTCTCGCAAAGGAAATTGAATTGGTGTCTCCAGGGGGGAAGGAGGGTCTAGGGCTTCTTATTCTGCAATCTTGCTGAAGTCACCAAACATAAATTCTTAGTAATTTTTAAAGTACACTCTATACAAGCAAATAGCACTTTATCATTTCATTTGACTTTTAACTATAAAAATAATTGACCCATATAGAAAACTGGTTCCTTTATAGTGTTCAGCTTATTGAATCAATGTTGTTTCTTTTTAGGTATAAAGCATTTTCTTTTTCCTGTTGGCTTACATATGCTGGAAAGAAACTGTGCCAAGTGAGAAACTGCAGAAATATTCCAGTCAAAAAATTGTTTTTTTTCTTGGTCAACTGGAATGAAACGTAAGTTTAATCTTTATTCTGGCAGGATCATTTGTCTAATAAAGATCAGGGGTTTTTTCACCCTTTTCTTAAGTGAAGGGTATGATTTTTTTTTAAATATTGTCAGTTGATTTGATTCAGTGATGTGATAAATATGCTAGGTATAATAGATAACTGATTTCAATTCAGCAGATTAAAGGTCCATTTAAAAATCTAGGTAAGTGTCCAATCTACGTGTGTTGAACTGCTCAAAGAGGGAAATTGGGAAAGGGAGAATTATTAATCATTCACAGACTGTGGATAAAAGGAATACCCTCTACTTGGGGTTAGAGGGAGGTAGATTCCAGATATAACAAAGAAGAAAGAAATCACCTAGTAACATATGTAGTCTCCATTTTTCCCCAAAAGCCAGTTATAAATTTGTTTAAACAATCAAGTTTTTGAACAGTAATTATCTATGCATTGTGTAAACTGTCACCTAATTTGGGGTAAGCAACTCCTACTTCATAATTTTATAGAGATTTATTAAATGAAGAAGGAAGAGTACCTTCTTGACACTATCCATGCCTTCCTCTTCTTCTCTGCCTCCCACCTCAAGCCTTTGCTTTACTCAGAATCTCAGGGGGCTCCTAGGCTCCATCTATGGTTTTTATATGGTTACCATTGCTTTTCCTTGCTATTCCCATGACACTGCTCTGCTGTCCTTTCTCTGGGGTCTCCACTGATCCGCTGAGAACCAATTTTCTTCCCACCACAGTAGAAGCAAACTCCCCAGCCTACTATCCATCAGCCATTTCAGAAGATCAGGCTTTCTTAGGAGATAATTTGATTCCCAGTATTGTACTGTCCTATTGATATATATGAGCCAAAACTTCTGGGACTCTGAAGATGGTGTTAGAATAGTACCATCTATCCCACTCTTAGTGGGGAGACTGAGTCCTGAGGCATAACATGTGTTCCTCAATTCTTACATACTCCAAAGCAAATCTTCCTTCTAGGTCTGTGACAACCTTTATCTCTTCTTGAAAACCTGACCTTCAATTACAAAATCCCCTTCCATTGCACAGAATCATTTCTGCTTGTAAAATTCTTTAGTGGCTCCCCAATTCCTATAAGGTAAAATACAAGTAATTTAGCATAGCACACAAGGCCCTCTGTGGTTTGGTCCCTGCCTATCTCTGCACTTTCATCTCTGGAGTTAGCCCCACTGTCTGCCCATGCACCCAGCCAGCCACTCTCTGCGTCTGATCTACTTACCCTAGGAACTGAGAAATCACGCCTCTGCTAGGGGTCATCCATCTGTCAGAAGGACAGTGTCTTCACTGCCTACTTTGGGAACTCCTAATTATCTTCCAGAACACTCCTCCACCTTCTCTATAAACCCTTTCCTGTATCATTCTGTAAAAATTGGCCACCTTTTCTTTTTTCGTTTGGTCTGAACCTCAAAGTACTGTCTTATGGTCGCTTACTGAATGTGTTTGTTTACATTTCTGTTTGCTTCTGCTAAAGGATACAAAGATTTTTATTTTCAAATTTTAAAATTTTATCCCTAGCAGATAAAGCAGCACCAGACAGAGTAAGAGTCCAGGAAGTGTAGCTTGGAAAGTGAATGAATTTTGTATAATAAGTGATTCCTCAAAAATGCATTAACCAGCTCAATTACTAGAATTATTCTTCTGACTTAATTAAAACATTCCTGGTTGTTTCAAAAAGTCAGATTCATTTTCAACTGACAGATATGTGCTATTATTTAAACAATTCAAGGGGAAAATCTACTAATTCTAAAGTCAAAGAAAAAAAATCTCAAAATAAATGGAAAATCATTAGTGTTGTTGGAATAACTTCATTGGTATACTTTTCTTCTCTTCCTTCAAGAGTGCATGAGTGTTTCTCTTCCATCCTCCCTATCCCATCCCTCTAGGTGGTCACAAAGCACCAAGCTGATCTCCAAGAGGGAGGAGATATGGGGACATATGTATATGTATAGCTGATTCACTTTGTTATAAAGCAGAAACTAACACACCATTGTAAAGCAATTATACTCCAATAAAGATGTTAAAAAAATAAAATATAAGTAAAAAATTTAAAAAATAAATTAAAAAAAGAGAGTGCATGATTGTTATCTTTCCTGTGAGAGTTTCTCACAGGAACAGAACAGATACTGTCGTCTCCATTTTACAGATCAGAATATTAATGTTTATGAAGCTTAATTAACTTGCCCCAGGTCCCACAACCAGTAAGTGACAGAACTAGTGCTCAGACCCACTCTGACTCCAAAGCTGAGGTTTTTACTGTGATTTTCATACTGTTTCTTACAACATATAAAATCTTGGGCTGAGTATTTATATTCTACAAATAGTTCTCACATCTTAAATTAAAAAAAAACAAAACTCTACTTCTTTTTTTCAACAGCAGCCATGACATTTTTTCCCTCTACTTTGCAGCAAAACCCTTCCGAGGAGTCGTCTGTATTCACGTTCTTCCATTTTTTTCCTCTGCTCTCATGCATTCTCCAATCAGGCTTTCATCGTCTCTGCTCCACCGAAATTGACCATTAGAGTCACTCATGACCTGCAAAGCTAAATCTGATATTTGTTTCTCAGTCTTCATCTTACATGATCTGGTAGGAGCTGGCTCCCACATTCTTTAAGCTTTTCTCCTCCCTCGCTGGGCATTCCTTCTCCATATTCTTTTCTTCTCCCAGACTGATCATAGTCTTAACCCTAAAGCCTCTTCTGTTATATCTATCTTTACTCCTTAGTTTTCTCTTATAGTCACATAGCTTTAAATGCCATCTGTATGCCAACAGCTCCCAAATTTATTTCGCCAACACAGGCATCAGTCACAAACTTCACACGTACTCACTCAACATGTCTAAAACTAAACTCTTGATCTTACTCTCCAAACTTGTTCCAGCCATGGATGGCCACTCTGGATGATCATTTCCAGTATCGGTTGTTCAGGTCAGATCCTTAGCCTAAATTTCCTTCTCTCAGAACACGAGGTCCAGGAATCCTACTGTCTCTCTCCTCAAAATATTTCCAGAACATTACTTCTCATCACTTTCACTGGTCTAGGCCACCATCATATCTACCCTGTATTCCTACAGTAGCCTTGAAATAGTCACCCTACTTCTCTTGCACCTTTAGAATCCTTCTCACACAGCAGTTAAAGTAACCTCTTTTAAAATGTAAGTCAGGCCACATCATTCTTCTGTTTTATAATCCTACAACGGCTCCCTTTTTCACTCAGATGAAAGTCAAAGTCCTTACAATGGTCTGTTATTTTATATTAGTGTTAATAAGGGAGTTCTATACAATGTGACTTTTTAAATCTTCCATTTTCACTATCAAAAACTTATTCTGATTTTAGAAAAGCTGTCTCATATAGAAGAAAAGAATGTTTAAGAAAAATTTTAGTGCTTACTCATTTTTAAACAGCAGAGTAAGGCAAACATACGGTTAAAACTTGAGGTCTGTGCCAACAGCTTGGATATAAAGAAGCAATCTGACTTCACTTATTGAATTGTCTCTTAAAGTATTTTTCTTCCTTGTTTTGTGTAAAAGTTCATTCCTTTGATTTTTCAACAGCCATGTAGAAGTTAATAAAAAAAGATTTCTCAGTGACTCTGAGATTATTCTGGCTTCAAAAATCCATATCTATTCAAGAAATGAATAAATAACTATTTGTAAAGCATATATTCTTACCCTAGAAGAATTTATCTTTATTAATAAAAATGACAGAATGGAGATTGGAAGTAACTATCCACTGTAACTTATCGAATTTTTTGTCATTCTTGATATGAAAAGCTCACTAATAAGTGAAGTTATACATGAAGAAGCCAGACTCAATGGAAAAAAGAACTTTCCAGATTATGTGAGAAATAAAGTGAAATTATAGCTTCCATCCTACCACAGCAATATGAAAACTGAATAGCAAGTCAATTACAGGTAAAAGAATATTCAAGAAATTACTGTGCATTCCACAGAATCATCAACATTTTATGTTGAGTTTCAGAGCTTCTTTTAAGCTGAGAAATATGTTCACATTACATTGAATGAATATTATGACCATGAAGGAATATGAAAGAAAAGAGACTTTTAGCTTTAGATGTCTAAATGTGTAATAATTTAATTTTCAATAGTCTAAATTTCACTAATCTTGTAAAATAATTTTTTTTACTCTAGTCATTATTTCCCTTCCTTACTTTTAACTAGAATTATATTTTATCTGTCTACAATGGCTAATATAAGTTTTTACATTGTTGATAGAATACTGAATATAAGGCTGATATACAACCTGCCATTTGCCACATACTATGTTATGTAATATTTGTTCCATTTATGGATAAGAAAAACAAGACTTAGGAAGGTTAAATTCATCACTCAAAGAAGAACATCTGTTTAGTCATGGGGCCAATATTTGAATGCACATATATGCAAATCCAAGCCTCTGATTCATCTTCTCCACTCATAGCTTACATATTGACATCTCTGAGTTATTATTAACTCAATGACATCATGCCCTAAACCGCACATATATCCCCTACCCCATGCTCCTCCTCTGTGTTTTCTATCTGTTAAAGGTAATCCACTACAACATAATCTGGAAGCCTGGAATTCATCTTTAATTCTTCATTGTCCTATTCCACTAATATGCTGTTAGTCAAATATTAGTTATCCATTCAAACTCTAAAATAGCCCTTCTGTCTTTCCTTTTGTTAGATGTCTTACTGCCACCTGGGTCTGGACCTCTCTATCTCAGAGAACAGCATGTTGAGGGGAGAGATGTGTACTTCCTCAAAATCAGTTATGATCACTGGGCTGAATTAACTCCTCCTCATTCCTAAGGCTGAATGCTGCCTAGCCACACACAAAAGGAGGTCACCAAACTCTTATTTTACACACTGAGTAAGGACTGCTGCCCATATCCAGATTAGACAGCCAACTTCTTGTGTGAGAAGACACTCGATACTACCTGAGGCCTCACCTGGGCCAACCTCAGTAAGCACTTTCCAACTGGATGATAGACTTTGGTCACAATCAGTCCTCTAATAATCACCCACTGCTAAAACAAGTGGACTTCAAAGTTCAACTGGGAATTACAAGGCCAGTGGATTCTGTTCATACTCCTCACACCTAACGGCATGAGATATCATCCAATACAAATTGCCCATTTGCTCTTCCAGTCACTTTCCTTTTACTTCTTCTCATTCCTTGGTGAATCAGTTCCCATTAATCTTCCCCTACATGCTAACGTCTGTTCCAATTTTCCCATTTCTTCATAGCATTCTCATCTTCTAGTGAACATATTCCCCCATCTCAACTTTTTGAAAAATGTCTTCTTGTCTCATAAATAGATCTCTCCTAAGCCCCATACTTCTCTTGAGGCTCTTATATCCTTCTTCCTGTCCATGATTAGGGACCTCAGATCACACTCTCAACTTTCTGTCAAAAGCCCTTTCTTCTTAGATATTTCTACCACCCAGGTGTACCCCTCCCAATCTTACAGTATCATTTATAACCTTCTAGGCAGTCTCATATATATTGGTGGATTCAATGCCCAAATTCAAGGTTTTTTCCACTATTAACAGTCTTGTGTTTATCCTTAGCCACTTTTTTTGTCCATATCTACAATCCATCCAGGGTCTGAGTTTGATTCACCTTGACATATCCAGGAATTGTACTGTCTGTTACATCTCAGCAATCAGCCCCCAAATTCCTGGAATCTCATTATCACCCAGAATAGTCCACATTTAAAATTATAAACAACTCTCTATGCTTTTAGCTCTCTCATTTAAACATTTCCTTTTGCCATTAGGAAAAATCTCAGATCCCTTTGCCTAGCATACAGAGTTCTTAAACATCCTGGCAACCACCTGTCTTTCTAATTGCATCCTCCATAACTTTCCAGATCACCTTGACTACATTCTGTGTTCTAGCCACAATGAGCTGCTCACCACTCCTCAGCTACATGCATATATGCCCTTGTCTATGCACTTTTCTTTTCTTGGAATATTCTTTTCCAAATCTCCATCTGATTGTAACCAACTTACTCTTTAAGACCCATTATGAGTTATTTCCTGCCGTCCCCCCATTCCCTAAGACAATGTTAACCATTCTTTTATTATGTAATTGTAATTGCTCAAGTTATTGTAATTTTTAAAAATAAACTTATATATCAAAATTATAGCAATCCCCATAGAGTAATCAATCTCATTACTCTATGTACTTCTGCTATATTTCTACTTTTACAAGATACAACACAAAATTTAAGAGGATGCCTCGATTCAAATAGTTAAAATATTTTTGTCATATAACATTATGTTACAAGGAAATATTTATGAAAACATGGTTGCAAATGGGTAGATAACCTACTTCTTTCTTTTATTTTAAGAATCAATTTTCCTCTTGAAATAAAGTCACTTCCAAGGGAATCCATGCTCACTATAAAACTGTTTGGGATTACCTGTGCAACGAACAATGCGGATTTATTGGCCTGGACTTGTCTTCCGCTGTTTCCAAAACAGTAAGTATATCATTTGTGATTAATAAAACTTCCATCTCAATAAAAACCTCCTTGGAACTGTATAGTGAGCTGTATTTGGCATAATGAGAAAATCAAGGAGACATTTTATTCTAAATTTGAGATAGCTCAATATAAATCATGACTATTGAAAGTGGGACTGTAAAGCAAAATGTAGAAGTGGCTTTAGAAACAGGCCTCATGCTCAGCTTGTCAACTGGGTCATGAAAAGGTATTGGCATGACCAATCTCAATTTCTTTTCCTTATGTGACCAGCCAGTTTCTCTGGAATTACTAATTCAAAATGATTTAGATCAGTACTGTCATTTAGAAACAATATAAGTCATGAAATTCTGGCTGAAGTAAAATTATTCAATGTAATTAGTTTACTGACCTTTTATTGCCAAGAAGAAATATATGTCAACTTTAAGAGGATATTTTTCAGAAAAGTAAGCCAAATAGGAGTTCTGATATTCTATCAGAACTAATTGCCATTGAAAAATTAACTGTTGATTTAACCATAAGGATTTGGAATTATTAATGCTTAGAATATTTGATAAAGTCAGTTACATGATTTTTCAGTGTTATTAAGGAAAAAATATTTTAAATAAAACAGCTTAGTGACTTTTCCATGGCAAGACTTGCTTTAGAATCAAATTGTAAAATACATGACTTTCGAAGAAATAGAACCTATATTGTTATTTTAATATTATTATAAAGGATGTTTCTGCCCCTGCTCTTTTAGGAAGATTTGGTAATATAAAAATGTTAGGAAAACTCATCAGCTTTTAGTTCCCACATTTAGTCAATATAAATAAATTATCATCAAAGCAACTGTGATACATTTTTAAAATCATTTTTTATTAGGTTAATTATGACATGCTGTGTGTGTGTTGCTCTTTTATTAGTTTTCATGTTATAGCCAATTTCCACATGTATGAGGACAGGGAATGTATTTTCTTTGTAATTTCTATCATCTAACATGGTATCTCTTATAAATAGGCAATCAGTACAGGTTTGTTTATTAAATTGAATTGGAAAAATATCAATCTCTGTAGGAGATTTAGAATGAAATAAAATTTCAAAAGTCTATAAGAAACAGTTCAGCCCTAAAAGGAATACCAACTGCTGTTAGCAGATATTTCAAAAATCTGATTTGTGGGCTAAAAACTTTCATTACTTTCTCACTAGGAGCAGCTATGCAGGTGCCCTTCCATCTCATGAGTGAGTTTCTTTAAAGTTTCAACTGCAGTATTTGTAAGATCTAGCATGTTTGTAGAATACATTTCCAGTTACTCACTGAAAAAGAATTTAATCCATTTTATGCCTGCTCATCATCCAACATACTACTTTTCACATAACAGGTAATCAAAAATTGTTAAACATATAAAAAGTTTAGAATATTTTTATCTTTCAAGCTACTCTTCAAAGCTTTTTTCTACATGGTTGTGATAGTAAAACACTGCCTCCATGTTGTTTTGTCATCTGTCACTTAACTTCTGGTAAACACTTTATATGCGAGTGATCATGGACAATGGGCATCTTTAAGAAATGCCATCTGGGACTGATACTAAATGGTTTTCCTAAGAGAAAGTGGCAAAATTGTGGTTGATGAGACATCACAGAAACACAACTTACTTCAAAGAAAGCTTCAATAAGGATTTGTAAATGTATTTACAAAAGACTATTTCTTATGAAAATCAGAAAATCTGCCTCTCTCCTGGGCTAACCAACTTAAAGAAATCCAGATCTTTTAAGACATCAGCAATCCACCATGTGGGCCATTTGGGGAGATGTAATAACTCCCACTGTGCTCATTGCTTTGAGTTACAGAGATTCTAACCCAATTTATTTGATGGAGATATTTCCAGATCACAGCAAATAAGTCACTTAATTTCATTTTCTTTCATGGAGTGACCCCTGCCCATAAACATTTGGTATTGAATCTATCATTTATTACAACTTGAATTTCTCATACCCAGCCATGTGGAGCTGTAATGAGCATTTATGTCTCTATTTTTTCCAAGATACACACAACCTGAAAATATGCAAAATTAAAGGTTTCTTATCTCTTTGTGGTTTTGAGAAGTGGGTTTCAGAAGAACCAATGAAGATTAAACTCAGATGTATTGGTTATAACTACATCGAGAGTGTGTACAAATAAAAATAAACAACATTTTCAAGCACACAAATTCACCTTCAACCCTATTAAAAAATATGTTTCAAAAACTAAGGTAATGGGCTTCCCTGGTGGCGCAGTGGTTGAGAGTCCGCCTGCCGATGCAGGGGACACGGGTTCGTGCCCCGGTCCGGGAAGATTCCACATGCTGCAGAGCGGCTGGGCCCGTGAGCCATGGCCGCTGAGCCTGCGCGTCCGGAGCCTGTGCTCTGCAACGGCAGAGGCCACAACAGTGAGAGGCCCACGTACCACAAAAAAAAAAAAAAAAAAGGTAAAATTTTGCCCACGAAAGTTTTATAATCCTCTCCTTTGCAGACAGGACTTATACCATATCTATATTCACAATGCCTCCACACTGCAGTAAGAAAGTGTTATTCTCACCTCAATAATTTCTATGACCTACCTTCCCTACTTAAATTCAAAACAAATAGTATGGTGGTTACTTAGCATTTCTAAATTGTGGTAAACTCCTTCAGTGCAGAGAGTCTCAACCTTTATTGAACAATAGAATCTCCTGGGGAGATTTAAAAATAAACCCATGTGTTCCCAAAGATTCTAATTTAACTGGTCTGTGGAGGGGCCCAAGCATCGGTATTTTCAGAGCTCCTGAGATGCGTTAAAGCCCAGGAAATTCAGAATCTTTTGCGGAATTTCAAAAGAGGCCTAAATAAATCTTAATCTTAATAAAATTTTATTCCTTAGACTGTTGTCTGAGTAGCCAACCCTGATCCCACTATAAATGATCATTTCAGGTATATCCTTAAAATCAAATAATAGAAGCAAGTTGTGGATGAAAATTCCTTATCATTCTTCCATCCTGTACAAGAAAGACCCTCAGAGCTCAATTAATTCAAATATCTCATTTATATGTGAAGATCTTTATGATGAAGGAAGGTTAAAGGGGCTGGCTAGAGGTCACTGGGCTACTTAGGAATAGAACAAGAACCAGAATGAAGGACTGACTTCTCTCCTCTCCACACGTGTTACTACATCAAGCTGCCTCCCTTCCTGCCCTTATGTGCCATGCCCTGCTCCATGAATGCACTGTGAAAACCTCACTGCCTGTCTCAGCCTTACCTGGGCTCTGCTCCTGGGCATGGAACCTGTTAGACCTATGAGAGTCAGAGTCCCAAAGAGTTTCACAGTATGAGATCTTCTGGAAGTGCTGGTTCCAGAATGCCAAGCCATGGATGTATAGAATCCTATAGCTAAAAATGACAATAATTAATGTATTCAAACCACTTTTTTATTGTCTGAGGAAACAGGGACCCAGAGAGGGTAAACCAACCCATCTGTTCGCCTGGTGCCACAGATTTTGGTTTGGTTTTTCTAGGCATAGGAATTGGTACAATATTGAAATTAAAAGGATCCTTAAGAATAGAAATGCTATATTTATCAGCGTGGTCCTTTTCTAATGACATCTTATTCAAAATCTCCACGTATAAGATCAACGAACAGTCTATGTACATGCTAGATGGGGGGGGGGGGGCAGGGTGGCATTTGAAATTCTGGAGTCAAATCTATTTGCCATCTCCTCAATACCTTTCTAAAGTCTACTCCCCCAACCACAAAGCCATATGAAAACAAATATAAAACTCTTGAAAACCACTGATTTTGTGCAAGAAGCTCAAAGAACTTAAGGTAATTAAGGCTAGTTAATGAAGACAGGGTACAGATGTCCTGATATAATGTCTGGTGTGCTTTCCACTATATGAAACTGTTTCTGGCATGTTTTCCTTTTCCATGTTTTTGTTTGTTTGCTTAATTTTAACTGACTTAATAAACCTTTTCACAGCATTGTAAGCACAGGAAGCTCAGCTTGGTGCCCTGTGATGACCTAGATGGGTGGGATGGGGGGGCAGGGTGGTGGGAGGGAGGTCCAAGAGGGAGGGGATATAGGTATACATATAGCTGATTCACTTCATTGTACAGCAGAAACTAAGACAACATTGTAAAGCAATTATACTCCAATAAAAAAAAAAAAAACTACTGATGAACCCCACCAACTTGGGTATTAATAGTTTCCATTTTCATCCTCTTTCCTGTTGAGACCATCAACACTCTTAGATGCATCCTTTTAACATCTTAATTCCACTAATCATCTTCATTATTCTTGTGTTTTCTATTCACAGAAGTCTATGGAAATTTAGTTCCCATCATGCTTAAAATATCGAAAAAGTTGTTTAGATATAGTCCCTTAGCTAATATAAATTAGCTAATATCCAACACACAGAGAACCCAAAGAATGGTGCCAAACATCCTTTCCCCCAAATTGCCTTAAAGTATGTATTATATCAGCCTCAGTTGGACAGCTAGAAGTTCATTCTCTCTATGCCCTATTGCTTGATACATCATTTCATACACATACTTGAATCAAGAGTTCTGACTTCACTCTTCCCTGTATGCCTCAGGGTTAAGGCCAGGGTGACTGTTGATCCAGACTCCATCAAAGGAGAGAAATGAGTCCCTTCATTTTTGTAGGAATCAGCTTAGGTCATTCAGATTTTCAGAGTGAAATATGGCCAAGACGTATAAATATAGTAAGGCCATAAATATAACTCATTACACAACTTAAATGTGAAGAAAAATGCACTTAATATATCACACTTTTCATCAGGAGCTCCTACCCTGTAACTAATGAGAAGAAAACAACTTTCCATCAATTACAAAAAATAAGTCAATTCAATAATTTAAATAGTCCTTTTAGAATTATGCAGTCTCCCTCCTTCGGATAAAATGCTCAGTCACTCAGATAGCTTCCCGACACCTTCTCTTTCTAAGAGGATATCTGGATACAAAGGATCAGAAAAGAAACAGATTATTTGAACTAGTTACTTAGATATCCAAATCAAAGGCATTTTTAAGCTGGTGGTTATTTGTTATATCTTGTGTAGCTTGTGATTGGTGCTCTCCCAGCTTCACCAGGGCTTACTGACACTCCCTGGGTGACTTGGGCTCTGGCAGGCACCATAGACCCATATGGGACATCCAGCTGACCTCAACTCAGATGGTTCAATCAGATGCCCTTATTACAGAGGCCCTTTGTCCCCACCATGTGACCCCCTTTATGAAAACACCCTCACACAGATATCTTTAGCTGTGCCTAGGCTCCATCTCTTCTGTACAGAAACCAAAGAAGACCCAATAAAGCTAAACACAGGAGTTCCTTTTGCCTGTATGTCACATGGCCCTAAGTTTAAGGTCACTCCACAAGTTGGTACAAGAGCAGTTCAGTAGGTGACTTTCTTCCAGGATCTGAAGCTTGAGGTACAGAATGGAGTCCCCTCTGCCCTCATCATTAGGCTATGCTCGCTTATCTAACACTCCTCCCCATGGGTCTTCCTATAGGCAGAAGAGGGGGAAATTGGGATACCTCTATCTACCATACTCACTCTGTCCCTCTTTCTCTGTCTTCTGCTTCCCACAATCTCAAATTGCCAGAAAGTTGTGGCTTTTTCTTTTGTCACATTCCCCTTCCAATACGCCACATCCTCCCTCCTCACTCCTGTTGATTCTACTGTGGCTAGGAAAATTTTCTGTAAATACTGTGGAGGACATTAACATCTGAGCCCTCCAAACTTAGTGTTAGACCTTCTTTTCGCATTCTGGCTGAAACTAGGCCAAAACTTTCCCCAAGAGGATGGATGCTTCAGACCATTTAGGGCAAGGTTATATGCTCTGAAAAGTAAAAGAGAAAATCACAGTCATAATTTTCTAATCTTTACCTTATTGAGTTAACTTTTAGCTTGCTAATACTGGTCCCTGCTATTGTTATACCAAAAAACAAAACAAAACAAAACAAACTTTCTCCAGATGAGGAGGGAATAGAACAAAGGGGAAAAAAATGACTCAAAATTCATTCTGCTGAAAGAATATTCTTGGGTTGTATAAAGATATCTGCCCAGTAATGTTTAAAATTATAAATGTTTAAAATGTTTAAAATATATCCCTTGGGCAGATACTTTTTAACAATATCTTTAGATATGAAAAATAAAGAAGCCAAGCCTCAGGAAGCCTCAGGATTTAACAACTTTATTTGTTGGATTTTTTTCCTTCATATTTTGCATATTTGTCCGTTAAATGGCAAGGTAGAATTCTATGTTATTTTCAAAGAGGCTTAATTTACTTTAAAGTTCTTTATAAACTTAATTTTATTGACTTTAAGTTCTACAGTTTTAATTTTGTTTGTTTATCAAAGACTGTTCTTACTGATCATGGAACATTTTACCAATAATCTTATTCACATATACAAGCCAGGTCTAGCTTGTTTTTTAATTCCTATAAGCCTCTGTGGATCTGGATGTTACTGAAGCTGTTAAAAGTATCCATGAATTCTTCCTGTCTAAAGTGTTTCCTGTATTCACTCTCATTTACTATGGTAATTTACAGCATAGTTTTAAATATTCAAAATATGAATAATCTTTCTAGTTATGCTTAAAGAATCATTTCCTCTATGAAGTCCCACAATTATTTTGATTCTATAAGTTTAGAGCTCATATCTTTAAAGATGCCCAAGGAATTTAGTCACCCTGGAGCAAAAAAACGTGCTTAAGAAAAAAAAAAAATGTCATGAAGAACCTAGGGGTAAGACAGGAATAAAGACACAGACCTACTAGAGAATGGACGTGAGGATATGGGGAGGGGGAAGGGTAAACTGTGACAAAGCGAAAGAGAGGCATGGACATATATACACTACCAAACGTAAGGCAGATAGCTAGTGGGAAGCAGCCGCATAGCACAGGGAGATCAGCTTGGTGCTTTGTGACTGCCTGGAGGGGTGGGATAGGGAGGGTGGGAGGGAGGGAGACGCAAGAGGGAAGAGATATGGGGATATATGTATATGTATAACTGATTCACTTTGTTATAAAGCAGAAACTAACACACCATTGTAAAGCAATTATACGCCAATAAAGATGTAAAAAAAAAAAAGAGTTAACATCTTTATTGATTTAAGGGAGTCATAACTCTAAGAATATAAATTTGAGATTCCTGGTCCCATCTTGTAATCAACATTGTTGGAAATTAAGAGTAAATGCTACCTGTTAGAAACCATTGTAGAAATAATTTTCTTAGGTGGAAAATAAATGTAGGTGTCTATGGACATAGCCATGCCTACAGTATATTAGAAATGAACCACTAATCAGTACCTAGGCTTGAGGAATATTGTATTTATCTTCTAGCTACTGAATGAAGCTACTGAAATAGCTGATTATGTTTATACTCCAAAAGAAATTTATAGATAATAATAGCTTCCCTTTTGAAGTGACTTCTGCCTGTCCGTATGTGTTGTCTTTTGCAGCAAATCAATTCTCAGGTCTATGTTATTCAGCACAACATTACAGAGTGAGCCTCCCAAAGAACTGATAGCTCCAGGAGTGTGGGATATAAGTCAGCCATCCCCAGTGACCCTGCAGGTAAGTGTCAGGCTATGAGATTAAAGTACACACAGCAAGTGTTGGTTGATAAGTAGCTTGTCGTCAATTACAGAAACAATTTTCTTCCAGGATCACACATTTTAATAGTCTTCTCTTTCTCCAGCCTTCTGGGATTTGTAAAATCTCTATTGCTTTTATTTTGCATTCAGTATTCTCAAAGCACTTTTCTCTCAGCTTACCTAATAGCAATTTCAAGCCATTCTGTGTCAAACACAATCGTGAAGGAGAGGGATGGAGTGCTGCCATGAATCTACTCATTATACGTATTCATTTTTCTTTCCTTTGTCTAAAAACAGTCATTAGTATATATTATTAACTTGGTACCTTATTCACACCTGCCTCTTCATTGTGTCATGTTTCCTTAAAATTTCTTTTGTTGTGTGTTTCCTAAATGACTAGCAATTACCTGGATAGTGGGGGAGAAACTGCAAACAAAAATCCTTTCTTTTTCCTTAAAGGCTCTCTACTTTCTGCTATTTGTAATCATGAATGAAAGGTGGTTAATGATTCCAGGCTTTGGTCCTTTCTACTCAGAGAATTTTTTTCTCACTTTCCTCATTTTTTCATGATTATAAGTGACAAGATTCATCAGATACCTGAAGCATGGACGCTCCCATACATGGCAATGCAGGGAATATGGACTTTCCATCTCCATCGGGAAAACTGGGCAGCATTCTGTAGAACAGGATTTTTCAACCTCAGTACTATTGACATTTTAGCCAGGATAAGTTTGTTGTGGGGACTGTCCTGTGCATTGTAGGATACTTGGCAGCATCCTTGACTTTTACCCACTAGGTGCCAGTAGCACTTCCCCAGTTCTGACAATCAAAAATGCCTCGAAATATTGTTAGATGATCTCTAGGGGTAAATTTGCCTTCAGTGAGGATCACTACACTAGAGGGAACTAGTGCAGTCCGGAGGTACGTAAAATTGCCAGGTTTGGGTTGAGGGGTGTGAGGGACAAAGTTTAGCAAAATGGACAGCAAGATGTTAAAAAACGGTAAAGAAAAATAACACTAATAAAAATGTGGCTTTCACTCTGAAGGATGGAGGATGTCCCCCCCCGCCACCAGACAGTAGCCAAAGATCCACTTCGAATCCATGGACATGATGATAAAAAAGAGTGGTTGTTCAGGGTGGATCTCGGCACAACATCCTGACACTCAGCATTGATGGCTTACTGATTAGCAGATGTTTCCTCGTAACAGGATAGCTACTTTCTTTGAGAGGATGAGTGCATTTCTTATCAGACTATTTCTTGCCAGATCCAAACCACCTGAGCTTAACCAAAATCTTCCAAGTCTGACCATTGCCAGAGCTTTGTGGATATGAATTTATGAGTATCTGGGCCTTTAGCAGCAGTGGTGGGGTGGAGGATGTAAGGGAGACTATCAGATGAGACTCGCCTTGATTCTTCTCAGATGAAGGGAACAGCTGCTTTAGGAACACAGGTCTTGGAAGTGGAATCTGAAGCGAAGTTTCGAGCATTCGACAGCAGCATAGATTTCAAAGCAGAGACCTGGAGCCATGACAGAATTTATCTTACAAAAAAAGGAGAGAGGGCATGGAAATAATTCAACAGTATGCAAAAACATTAAATTATCTGCTTTTACAAAATAATTTCAAATGGTATAGACATAGAGGGAAATGTCTCAGATGTTTTTACTTGATGATGAAATATACAAAATAAAATAGGAGTTACTAAGGTATTAAAGTTAAAAGCCTTAATAACCAGCACCACTCTAATTACACACACCTAAATTTAGAGCAGAATTTTCAACCTAAAGATTATGAGATGGTAAGGAAATTAGAAGCAAGTTGTGCCACCAGTGTTGTTAAGGAGTCAGGGTGGGTCTCAAGGGAAAGAGGTCAGGCTGAGAGTTAGGAAATCTGGAGTCTAGTCTTAGCTCTTTAATAGTAAACTTTATGACTGTGAACAAGTCATTTAACCTTATATTTTCACCTGCGTGCAATGAAAGAACTGTACAGTACTATGCCTGTCCAACTTCTTTCAGGTCTGTACTTTGCTGACTGTCTATATTAGATGGACAATTACTGCCACACTGTTGCCACCACAGTATGATAAGGGATATATGTTACAGAACTTGATTCCTTCAAGTCAGTCTTGTTTTTTTCATGCTGTGCTGCTGATTGGAAGCAGTGGATAGAGTGAAGTAGATCTGAGTTCAGACATGGAGACAAATTGTTATATGATTCCATCAGCCTGTACCTCCCTCAACTTCCTCCCTCTCTCTGTATACAATCTAGTAGAGTGACTCATAATTTAAGCCCTAAGAACAGAGCTGTTTTAGTTAATGTTGCTCTTGTTTTGTTTTATGTTTCTCTACTTACTCATCTTCTCATTCATGTCTAAATTCACTATATTTTGGTTTATTTGTCCTCACCACACTGAACTATTGTCAGGCAACCCGCTAATTTCTAGTTGCCAAATCCAGTGCTTGTTATCGTTCCTCTTCATACTAGCGCTCTCTCTGCAATTTTTGGCACTGTCTCTTCCCCATTACAGAACACTCTTCCCCTCTGTTTCTGGCCTAGGTTTCTCTTCACACTCTCTCTGGTTATTCTTTCTCTGTCTTCTTTCCGGACTCCTCTTCTTCTGCTAGTCCCCACTGTTGCCAGTTCTCAGGGATTCCATCTGCTGCCCTTTGCTATTCTCGGTAGATATATTCTCCCTGAGAGAATTTCATTAAAGCTTTATTGAGATATACTTCACATACCGTACAATCCTCCCATTTAAAGTGTGCAATTCAGTGTTTTCTAGTATTTTCACAGATGTGTGCAACTAATCTCACCAACGTCAACTTTAGAGCATTTTCATTTTTATAAAGAAATCTCATAACTTTTAGCTATCACTTCCTAGTCCCAACTCTAAGCAACTACTAATGTACTTTCTGTCTCTGTAGATTCACCTATTCTGCCCATTTCATATAAATGGAATCATACAATGTGTGTTCTTTTGTGGCTAGATTCTTTTACTTAGCATAATGTTTCAAAATTCATCCACTTTGTAGCATATATCAGTCCTTATTTCTTTTTTATTGTTGAATAATATTACATTATATAGCTATACCACACTTTATCCACTTATTAGTTGATATGCATTTAGATTGTTTCCACCTTTTGGCTATTAAGAATAGTGCTGCTATGAACATTCATATACAAATTTGTGTGTGAACATATGTTTTCATTTATCTTGGGTGTATACCCAGCAGTGGAATAACTGGGTCTCATTCATTCCTAAGGTTTTATTTATAGTATCTTGCAGGTTCACTTCTAAGTCTGTATCTTTAGTTCAGACTCCTTTACACCACAAGCTTCAGACAAATATAAGCACGTGCCTGCCTAGCTTCTCACCTGGATATTCTGTAGACAGCTTCAAAGACAACACATCCCAAACTGAGCTCACCATCCTCTCAGAATGCTTTCACTCCCTGAATTATTTATGTCTGTTCATGCCCCCAGATACACTGAGCTGTTTCACTTGTCTCCTTCTTTCTTGCTACTCATATTCAGTCCACACTATATTTTGCCAACTTATCTCCATGTGTTCCTCATGTCTGTCCTCACAATTCCCCACCTCATCTGCCCTAGTTCAACAGTTCCCTCCTAGGTTACAACGGTTTAGATGTTTTTTTTCTTGGCTTTAGTTTTGTATTCTCTAATGCAAAATCCACAAGTGTGATCCTTCTAAAATGTAAATCTGAACCTGCCACTCTCCCATTTATACTCTTCAAGAACTCAGCGCTACCTAGAGAATTAAGGATGAGCAATACAACGTAGCCCCCTCCACTGTTTCTCTTGCCACTCCTTGACTGACAGTGTTGCTCCAGCAACACTGAAAGAGTTATAGTTTCTGACATGCATTGTCCTGCTTTTACCTTATGTGCATTTATGAATACTATTCCCTGCCTGCAATGTATCTACCGTCTTCCCTTCACCATCTACTGCCCATCTCTCAGGCTTAGTGTCTGTAATTGTTATTCACCTTTTAGGATCCATGGACCCTTCTCTAGGGATCTCTCTCTTACCCCCTCCTCTCTTTCCACTCCAAGCAGGGTTAAGTGCCCTTCCTCTATATTCACATAATAGCCAATAAGATTTTTATCAACACATTTACATTATATTTCTTTCTCAAGAACTTCTTTCCCATTGACTTCTTGATTTTTGAGGACATTGACAGTGTTTTATCCCCAGAATCTAGCATAGCACCAGGAATACAGTATTTGTAAATTACTGATATGTGTCCATACCTCTGATCACTACAATAATCAAACCTACAGATATTTCTAAACTTAGCACTTTGGTCCGCTTGTTGGAATTCTGATAGATACCACTATGTTCAGTTTTTCTTCTTGTGTGAGCAGTCCTTCTCTTTAAACCATAGTTCTTACCTCCTCATTCATGCAAAGTATTTTCCTTTACCTAGCATTTCATTACCTGCTTATCCTTAATTATCAGCAATGTCATGGGGAGGCAACAGTCTTATTATTGGTACCTGGTCCTTAGACCACAGTACAGTTTGTGCGCTAATGTAGCATAGGTTCTTTTCTCTTCACTACTGAACCACTATATGGGTCCCTCTTTTACAGCTCCTTCCTTGAGACTCACAGCAATTGCCATCTAGTTAGTAGGCATCCTTCCCTCCCTTGAACTGCATAGAACTTATGGTCCAATATTTGTGTGCCTTATAATATCCAAACTACATCTACAGTCAGGCTGCATTTCTTTGAACAAACTGAAAGAATCATGGGGGTCTGAGCAAGCCCATGGACACCTTATTGGCATGGTTGTGGATCATGGACACTAGGGACATTCACAGCAGCTCCTTCAAGGAATTCCAAGACATGAAGTCATAGTAGAAACCGTGGTGGCCAAGTGTAAGTGGAAAAGGATGAGGGAGGAAGTAAAGTAAGATGGATAAGTGGAACACAAGAAGCTAATATTCAAATGTTTAAGGAGGTATGAATTAGAAGTTTGGATGACTGAGTCTGAGTATTTGCCTGTACCCCAGAAGAAAGAGCCTCATAATTGTTTTTGCTTGAAAATAGGAGTATATCTTCAACACTTGACAAATAGGTGTCATGGCACATGCAGTGCACACATTAAAAGAATGCTCCTGGAGCATTCCATTAAAAAAAAAGACTGAGGCCAAGGCCAGACTTAGTGGCTCATGACCACAGAAGGAGAAGTGTCACATGTTTGCCATTAATAACTTGAAACACAGCTTTGAGGTGCTATATACATATTGTACCCTATTTTAATTGTTAATGTTTACCTTTTCCTCCTCCATAATGCATAGTACTCAAAAGAATTCTAGGGCAGCAGTTGGCAAACTGTCAGGGCAGGAGGAGCCATGAGCCCGAGCTGCACGCAGCGGCCGCACGGCAAAACAGAAAGCCAGCTGAACAGAGTGCTCAGAGTGGCACTGGCAGCCATGACGCAGGCAACCCGGGCAACCCGGGCGGCCCAAACAGACTCACAGGAAGCCTTCGTGACTCCAACTGCTCCGCGGACTGCAAGCTGTGGCGGCACAGCCCCGCTACAGCCGTCGCAGTCTCTGTGGGGCTAGCAGAAGCCATTTTGCTTTTTCACTTACCACCTCATTTCTACTCTAGTCGCTTGGACAACAAGCCGTGTGACTGACAGGGTCTTGGTGCTCTGGCTAGGTGTCAAGCCTGTGCCTCTAGGTGTGAGAGTCAAGTTCAGGACACTGGTCCACCAGAGACCTCTGCGCTCCACTTAATATCAAACAGCGAGATCTCCATCTCAACGCTAAGACCCAGCTCCACTCAACGACCAGCAAGCTACAGTGATGAACACCCCAAACAACTAGCAAGACAGGAGCACAACCCCATCCACTAGCAGAGAGGCTGCCTAAAATCATAATAAGGTCACAGACACCCCAAAACACACCACTGTATGTGGTCCTGCCCACCAGAAACACAAGATCCAGCCTTATCCATCAGAACACAAGCACCACTCCCCTCCAACAGGAGGCCTACACAACCCGCGGAGGGGCCACAACAGTGAGAGGCCCGCATACCCAAAAAAAAAAACTACAATGAGGTGTCACCTCCCACCAGTCAGAATGGCCATCATCAAAAAATCTACAAACAATAAATGCTGGAGAGGGTGTGGAGAAAAGGGAACCCTCTTGCACTGTTGGTGGGAATGTAAATTGATGCAGCCACTATGGTGAACAGTATGGAGTTTCCTTAAAAAACTAAAAATAGAACTACCATACGACCCAGCAATCCCACTCCTGGGCATATACCCTGAGAAAACCATAATTCAAAAAGAGTCATGCCAAATGTAAAATAGATAGCTAGTGGGAAGCAGCCACATAGCACAGGGGGATCAGCTCAGTGATTTGTGACCACCTAGAGGGATAGGATAGGGAAGATGGCAGGGAGATGCAATAGGGAGTATATATGGGGATATATGTATATGTATAGCTGATTCACTTTGTTATAAAGCAGAAAGTAACACACCATTGTAAAACAATTATACTCCAATAAAGATGTTAAAAAAAAAAAAGAGTTCTTGGGCAAATACGTTAACACATACTTTGGGTGATTTTCTCTTTTGTGAAAAATTAGAACAAGAAACAATTGGGGAAAATCCTAATTTTTTCTATAAGTGGCTCAAGAATCAGTAACTGTTTGCCTTCATAACATATGAAGATATGCAGTTTGTATAGGACCTCATTCATGTATCAGAAATGAAAAAAAATTTTCATAATTGAAATATATCAAAGAATTTATTATGGATTGTTCACAGGGAGCTTCTGTATTCTCATCTACTACTGTATTCTCATCTATTACCTTTAGTTTCTCATCTACCCTGCCTTTACTTAGGACCAACATAAAATTGAATTAGCTCATTAAATACTGTTTCTAGTATTTTTGTTTTATGTGTTTAAAACATTTGGATACATAAAGAGTAAAGTGTAACATGCTAATACTGCAGGCACTTCTCTCCAAGGCATCAAGATTACTCTTTCTGTCAAGAGGCAAAATTTACTATAATATTGCTTTGGTTTAGCACTTCTGTTAGTTCTTTTTTCATGTTGGAATAGTAACTGATAATTATAACAAATTTATACCAAAAACAAATTTTGCAACAAATTGCAAAGGTTACAGAATAAAATTGCTGACTTTTTCAAATAAGAGCCCAAATAGATTAAACTGCATCTCACACTCTACCTTATAATACTCTTCCATTTTCTCTGAGATAACAACCTAAGGTAGTTCAGCAGAGAAAAATAAATTCTTTAGATTTTCTAATATGAAAATGAAAAATAATATATGATACTCCTAAGCAAATATTTTGGGCAGTAAAATATTTAGCTCATTTACATACTTGGAAACTGTATTTTTTTGTTAACTATTATTTTATTTACTAGAATCAAATTATCACTTAAACATGGTTTAGTGGAAAGCATGTTGAGCCAGGAAAAAAGAAGGCCTGCATTCTAGCTCTGTCTATAAAGCTGAACTATAGAGCCACAGCAAAAATATTCTATTTGGTTTTATACTCGTGAAACAGATCTTTACCAGAGAAGATTTCACTATCATGTCCACAGAGTGGTTCACAGATTTCAGATAGTAGAGACCAACATAAAGTAACTCTTTTTATTTTATCAAGTGATTATATGAAAAAAGTATAATTACCATCTATAATTTTCATCATTTAATAATAGAAAGACATTTTAGTAATGAAAATTGGAAAGGATGTAATTTCAGCACTAAACAAAAATGTAACATTTAACTGTATGAAAAGTTCATATGTTATTATTTTTCTCATTTTTTCTAAGATAATGTTACAGTCTACTAATTTATATACCATTTATATAAATAATTGAGGATTTGCCAAATATCATGTATATTTAAACACCAAGTCCAAACTGTAATGATTCTTTTAAAATTATTTTTAAATAATAAAAAGCACAGAAAATATAGAGTATTTATTTTACTTTCGTTTCTATAAATCTAAGATAGAAATCATTACATTAAAAATGCATTTTACAGGTGTTTGATACATGGCAAACCATTTTATTTATTTCAGATTGATTTTCCATCTACTGAGTGGGAATATATGAAACTTGATTCTGAAGAGAATAGAAGTGATCTTGAAGAACCACCAAAAGAATGTTTAAAACATATTGCCAGACTTTCACAGAAACAGTCTCCCTTACTGTAAGTGACCCAGTTCTTGGGAGGGAATTTTGCCTGCTGTTCATGATACCAGCAGTCATACTAGAAGCACTCATATCTTTCAAGAGTGAGCCTTCTTTCCCACGTAACTCCTTTCATTTCCTAAAATCATGCCTGTTGGATGATCAACTGATGTTTAGGAAATAAATTAGTAATTTTTCATGGTTTTTTAAAGATTTTTTTTCCCCTTGGGGCATTTAGTAACTTTGTTTGGTCAAAGGAAAAATAAAAGGATTGGAGATCATTCAGTTCAAAACAACAAAGCAGAGACTGATACAGATCAGCATTTAACAGTGATAAAACATTGCTCAGTCCTTCAAGTAGGACAGGAAAATGTCCTACTAAACAGGAAAATGCAAAATTTAATTATAATGGCAGATTAAAAAAGAACAGAAATAGATCATGTTTTAATAGCACTAAATTAGTAACTAAGGAATACTTAAATTTTGTCAAACAGTAATTCTCTGGGGAAAAAAAAAAGACCAGGAAGAATTATAAGAGAATACTAATTCTCTCTTTGTAATTACTATTTGACTTTAATATTTGGTAATATCTAAGCCACAGCTTATGGTGCTCATTACTAACATGGAAAAAGCATAAAACTAAGAAAGCAACTCTGTGTGTGTGTGTGTGTGTGTGTGTGTGTGTGTGTGTGTGTGTATATATATATACACATGCATATATTTGTGGTGATATACATATATAACATAATAAAGCATTTTATTCCAAGAATAAGAAATTATTTAAAGGTTTTGAATGGGGTAGTCATGTGATCTGAATAATCGTTTTGAGTGATTCTTTTGACTACAAGTTGAAGAATGGATTGGAGAGGAAGTAAGTGGAAGCAAGCAGTACAGCAGAGTAGCTTATGTAATATTTTAGTCAGGAGGTCGTGGTCACTAGAACTAGGGAGATGGCAGTGGACACTGGGAATAATGGCTAGATTTGAAGCATATTTGGAAGTTGAGAAGACATGACTTCATGATTATTAGTAAATAGGAGTTAAGTCAATTAAAAAACCAAAGAATCAAGTTAAGTCAATGGAGAATCTAAGGTTTTTGAATTGATGAACTGGGCAGATGTTAGAGTCATTTTCTAGAGGAGGAATAAGTTTGAGACCGTCCAGACTGAGGTGTTGAATGTGATCAAGCATTCCATTTTGGGTAATCTTGTTACTCCCCTGATCTCTAATTTCAACTTGTCTTACTCTTTTCCTCATTCACTTCAAGCCAGTGACATCAGTTTGCTTCACATACTTCACATGTGCTATATTCCCTCTCCCATCTCAAGGCCTTCTTATTTGGTGTTTCCTCTACATGAAATACTCCTTCCTAGTTCTTCACATGACTGAATCATCTCACCCTATAGGTCTTCACTTAATTGTGATCTTCTCAAAGAGCCCTTCTTTGATCACCCTACCTAATGAAGTTTTACTCTCTTTGCAATCTATCTTACTACCTTTTATGTTATCACACTTAGCAGAATCTATTATCATCTTGTTTATTAATGTGTTTTTTTCTTATTAGCTTGTAAGAACTGAGAGAACAAGGATCCTATCTGTCTTGTTTATCACTACATTTCCAGTGTTCTACACTGTGCCTGATAAATAATATGTGTAAAATAAATGTTATAATGAATAAAGTTCCTTTGCATAGAATTTGGTATAAAAATTACCTTAAGGATTGAAAATGTTTAAAGACTCTTATACTAGACTATTGTCATCTTAACTAGGTGAAGCGTCTTTTTATACTCCTTAATCAAAAATATAAAACCTTGCATTTAACAAGTGTGTCACATATCAGAGGCTAATATATTTGTAATGAGAGATTTTTAATATATAAAAAGATACTATACTTTGAAATTTTAAAATATTCAAACAAAAAATATCAAAACCAACAAATAATAAGCACAGTAACTGCCTTTAAATATTAAAGGTTTGTGTTTTTAAATTAACCCCAGTGATTTCTAACTGGTTTTATACTTCAGTTTCTATTTAAGAGAATAACTTATACTATAAAATAAGTAACATTTTCCTCTGTTTCACCCACTCAAATACAATTATCAGTGCTCAGTAGAGTACAATTTCATTCTGGACTGTGAAAACAGATGGAGACCAGCCTTCAATGTGATAAAACTTGTGTTAGAAACAGATTAAATTCATTTTCAAAATACCACATTTTATCATTTAGTTGGTGACTTAATTATTCCTTCTTTCAAATTGATCAAATGTAATCAGTCAGAAAGTTCAGACTCAATGAAATTCAATGAAAATGTACCTATGATATTTGTAAAAATAAGAAAAACACCTTCTTGATGACAGCTAAAAGAATATGTCAGATATAAAGAAAATCCTGGAACATAAGGTATAAAATAATTTGGTATGAAAGAAATTATGCTTCCACTTCTAGCCATGAAGATTACCTATTACTAGACTAATCCTCCTGAATTAAAGAAATATGACACAAGAAAAATACATATGAAACAACTGCTCTCAGAAATTGAACAGACAGGCCTTAAGGTGAACGCATGAATAAAGTGACTTTCAGCCCAGAGGCATTTTCTGTACCATAGATCTGGGAGGTATAATTAAAGAAGAGCATGCAGGTCTTGCTGAGATTTAAAAAAAAAAGACAGAGATCGGAGTTTATTGATGCTGAGGCAGCTGGAATTTGCAGAGCATAATAGTAGAGAAAAGGAAGATGTACAGGTTAGGAGCTACAGAAATATTGGTGTCCCCTTATATATTTAGCTGAGTACTAAGCTACTCTTGAGCAGATAGAGATTTCGTAGGGATTGCTAAAGAACTGCTACAGGGAGATGTGAAATAAATGTAGATTCTAGAGGTTGCCCAATGCTGGGACACATAGAAATTCTGACTAGTAATAATAGAGAAAGATCACCACACCCCAGCATTCAATAAAGAAATCAGAAAGATGCATATTAGGAGTAAGTGTGCTCTAGCCCAAGATTAAGGAGTATACTTGGTCTAGCCTAACAAATCGTAAAAACAAGCCTCAAAAGGATCAAGCTGCTCTGCTAGTAATTAAACAGACTACTAAAAAAATTGAAACATTCAACACTCAAAAGATAGCAAAATGCAGAATTTTAAAGGTTTAGTGTACAATCAATAATTGCTAGACATAGGAAGAGTTAGGAATATATAACCATAGTCCAAGATGGGGCAAAGCAGTTTACAGAAACAGATCCAAATATTTTACAACTATTATAAAGACTTTTATGGATTTAAATAAAAAGATATGTATGAGTGAACAAATGAAGTCTCAGTAGAAAAATGGAAATTTAGGAACTGAAAAACAATATCTAAATTTTTTTAAAAATCACTGGAAAAGCTTAATAGATTGCATAATGAAGAAAAAAAGAACAGTGATCTTGAAGAATGGGCCATAGAAATTATCCATGTTGAAGTACAGAAAGAACAAAACCTGAAAATAGTGATAGAGCCTTGTGACCTATGGGGCAATATCAGGTAATATAATATGTGTGTATTGGACACACAGGAGAGAAGAGAGGGATTGAAGTAAAAAAAAAAAAAAAAAAAAACTGAAAGAAGTAATAGCCAAAATTTTACAAGTTTGATTTAAAAAAAAATCAACCCACAGATATAAGAAGCTTAGCAAATCCCAAGCATGTGTGCATGTGCACACACACACACCACCTTAGCACATTATAGTCAAATTTCTGAAAACTAAAGATAAAGATACATTTTTTTCTAACACATTAGAGAAAATCAACAAATTGCATCCATGGGAACAACTATAATTCAGCAGATTACTCATTAACTGAGGATTTCTCATTAGAAGCAATGGAAGCCAAAAGACATTATAACATTATCTTGCATTTTGAAAGGGGAAAAGAAAATACATCAACTTAAAATTCTATAACCAGTAAAATTACATTTCAAAAATTAAGGCAAAATTAAAACATTTTCAACTAAGCACAGCTGAGTTAGTTATAAGCTCATCTGTACTATAAGAAATCTTAAAGAAAATATTTCATGCTAAAAGAAGTGGTAAGTAGATGGACACTCAAATCTACAAGAATAAATGAAAAGCACCACAAAGGGAAAATAGGTAGATAATAAAAACACACATTTTTTACACATTTATTAATTTATTAAAAAAAATAATTGTTTAAACAAAAATCACAATATACAGCTGGGTTTGCAATATATGAAAGTAAAATGTGTAACAACTACAATAAGAATGAGAAATAGAAAAATAAAAGCATAGTTTTCTAAGATTCTTATACATAAGGTAGTGTAACATTAATTGTGGTTGGCTGTGATATGCTAAAAAAGAATATTATAATCTTGAAAGAAAGCACACCCCCCAAATTTTAAGAGTACATTTAAAAGTCAAAAAGATGACAAAAATTAAATTTAAAAAAATCCAAAAGAAAGCAGGAGAAAAGGAGAAATAGTTTGGACAAAAAAATTAATAACAATATGGTTGATTTAAGCCCAATCATGTCAATATTCTGTTAAATATAAATTAATAAAAACCCCAATTAAAAGGCAGAAATTGTTAGCCTACATTACAAAAGTAATATTCAACTTTATGCTGTTTACAGGCATATATTTTAAAATAAGAATTCAGCTTGATTATAGTTAAAAGAATGGAAAAAGATATACAAGGAAAATCATACCATCTTGAAATATTTGGAAAAAAATTTTGACAAAATTCAACACCCATTCATGATAAAAACTCACAAAACAAGGAGTAGAATGGAACTTCCTCAGACTTCAACTCCTGAGTTGAATCTAGATCTATGGAAAAATCTAGAGTTAACCTCGTATTAAGTGGTGCAAGAATGAGTGCTTTCCCCCTGAACTGGGAACAAAGCAAAGATATTTGTCTAAATATTCCTCTTCAGTGTTGTACTAGAAATCCTAGCCAGTGCACTATGGCAAGATAAATAAGTGTTAAATGTATAGAAGTTGGAAAGAAAGAAATAAAACTTACTCTATTTTCATATGAGTGATTATGTAAGATCATAGCATTTGAGGTTAATGTGCAAAATGCAATTGTATTCCAGTAAAAAATAGAAAATAAATTTTATTTTTCAAAATTCTATTTACAATATCAACATCTCTACATTAAAAAGTACAAAACTTTGCTAAGAGAAATTAAAGAAAATCTCAGTAAATGGAAGGATATATCATGTCATTGATGAAAATAACCCCTTTTGTTAAGATGACTGTTCTAGTCCTCCCCAAATTAGTGATAAAGATACAATTATACACCCGTTAGAATGTATAATTTCTTTTCAAATGATCAGTATGCTTTTAATTACACTCTGAAGACTTGGATAATTTTTTTTTTTTTTTTGCGGTACGCGGGCCTCTCACTGTTGTGGCCTCTCCCGTTGCGGAGCACAGGCTCCGGACGTGCAGTCTCAGCGGCCATCTCCGCGGCATGTGGGATCTTCCCGGACCGGGGCACGAACCCGTGTCCCCTGCATCAGCAGGCGGACTCTCAACCACTGCGCCAGCAGGGAAGCCCGGATAATATTTTTAAATGGGCAAAAATCAAGTGTGGGCAAGAATGCCGTACAGTTGGTTCTATCATACCCTACACATGATAATGTGAAATATTACAACTACTTCAGAGAATAGTTTGACAGTTTCTTCAAAAGTTAAACAAAAATGTGACATACAACCAACTCATTCCCCTCCTTGGTACTTTCTAGGGGAAATGAAAAATACACCCATATGAACACATGCACACAAATGTTCTCAGCAGCTTTATTCATAATATCCCCAAACAGGAAACAACACAGATGTCCATCAAATATGAAAAAGGATAAGCAAATTGTGATATATTCATACAAAGGAAGAGTACTCATTAATTAAAAGGAATAATCTACTGATACACTCAACAATATGGGTAATTTAAAAAACATTATACTCAGTGAAAGAAGCTATAACTAAAAGAATATTTACTCTATGATTCCATTTATATGAAGTTTGAAAATAGTCTAAAGTGAAAGAAATCATACTAGTGCTTGCCTTTGGTGGCATAAGAAAACTTTTATATCTTGAAAAGTGTGTAGTTTTTACTTGACGTATGCATTTGGCAAAATTTAATTAACTGAAGCCATGCATTCTCTTTTATGTAAATTATGCTTCAATAAAAGAAGGTAAAAGAGAAAAAATCACTGTTCAATATTGAAAAAATGAATTCAGTTAGGAAAATATAACTTGTTTTAATACCATAGAAATAAGTTGGTTATGGAATTTTTTCTTCCAGGGCTTTCTGGTGAGGAAGGTAGTGACAAAACAGAAAAGGAGACTAAATGTACCTCAAAAATCATCCTCTATAACCCAGTTCTTTCACTTTGCGGATGAAGATGGCTTCAGAAGAAATTGTAGAGAAATATTGATATTTAAAGTCTTTCAATAATTCTTATTATCCTGCTTGGGAGTTTTAGTTAATTTAAGCTGAGCAACAGAGTATCAGTTTGGAGGAGACAGTGTTGAAAAGCTGTCATTGTTATGTGAGAAATGCTGTCCTTCAGCTGAACCATGGTCTTGAATGCTTTTGCTGGAGTGTAAGCAAAACATGGTAAACTGTCAGTGAATCAATGGCCCTTGTCCTAGACTTAAATCTTCTGTTGGGACCACTCTCCAGAGGGGAACACTTGAGCACTTAAGGAAGTCCTATTCACTGGCATTTTAACCCCAAACTTCCAGCAAACTCAGAATTTAAAGCCAGAATCCAGGGATAAATTGAGATCTTTGTTTTTGGAGTTCAGGGCAAAAAGTTTTCTGAACTCTGATTGAAACTTACTTTGAAATGAAGGAATATGGTCTTCAAAATAGGCCATTTCTCCACAGGCCCACTTGGGTCTAAGTTAATTTATAAAGAATGTAAGAAAGTAAATGGTTAAGCAACTTTGTTCTAAGTAGTACATGTTGCAGGATTCAGATAAACTTGGTCTGCCTTAAAAGAGACAGAAACTCTGCCAACCAAAATGACTTTTTTAAAAAAGTGGCAAGCATAAGAGTGAGGAAAAATAAATGTGAATTATCTGAACTGAAGTTTATTTCATTTTACTTTTCTATAAAAAAATAAATTTAGTGGGAAATAAGTTGATAAAATAACCTATCAAACTGTCCCCAAAAGATAAAGGACTTGTTTTCCAAAATAAACTAAAATAAAAGTCCAAGAACTAGACTAACATTTTGTACTGTGTATTTACAGCAAACATTTGTTAGTGTAGCAAACTCCAGTAAATTATAGTTTCCAATCTGGTTTTGCAGACTCTCTGAGGAAAAGAGAAGATACTTATGGTTTTATCGCCTCTACTGCAATAATGAAAATTGCTCCCTTCCTTTGGTCCTGGGTAGTGCCCCTGGATGGGATGAAACAACTGTTTCGGAAATGCATACCATTTTGAGAAGATGGAAATTTTCTCACCCTTTGGAGGCACTTGGACTTTTGACTTCCAGGTAAGAATTGCATGACAGGCATGACATTACTAATGAGAAAAATTTGAAGAGAAAAGCTGTAGGACTATATGATTAATTCAATAGCAATTCCGTTTGTTTCCAATTTCAGTAGCTATGAATATTAAATTTAGATAAATGTAAACTATGAATATAAATTTTAAACTAAACTATAATTGTGTCTTCTGTACTAAACTTGAAGTATAATTAATGGCCATAGTATCCTAAATGGAGAGTCTACTTGCTGTTACAGAAATAACAACAAAAAAAATTGAATAGGGAAAAATAAAATTCTCTACTTGTCCCCCTCTCAAAAGAAAAGAGTTCTTAAAAATTAAAACAATATCTTTTACTACTGAAACATGCAAAGCCTGGCAAAATACCCTGCTTACAGTAGGTTTTCAGTTAATAAGCCAATGATGATGACAAGAATAAAAGGAAAAGCTATCCCTTAAATATTCTTCAGATCTTCCCTCAGAATAAAATGCATGGGGGTAGGGGATCTGGTGGGGCAATGACGTCATCTTCTAGTTAAGGAGAAGCATGAGGGAACAAGTGTGGTGTCTGGCTCTGGTTTGGGGAAGCAGCTCTTCCTTGGCTTCTGTTTCATATTCAAAGCCAAGAAGAGATATTTTAAGTCTGTCTTGATGGCATCAGCTCACTGATGCCATGAAGAAAGTCTGCAATCTCTAGAGTCAGAGAAGAATTGTGACACCCAGTTCTATTCTAAATTCTCTCTCAAGATCCTGATGAAGGAGAAAGGAGGGAGAGAAAGTGACACAAAGGACTTTTCAAAGGATTAATTTAGGTTTATTTTAAAATGTGTGTCTTTTATAAAACTTCTAGCATGGGAAAGGGAGAGAAAGTGTTTTCTTTTTCTATTATTTGTAAGCGTTAATAGGTTCCGCTCAATCTTCCAAGCTCAAAATTTACAAATTATCGGGCTTCTCTGGTGGCGCAGTGGTTGAGAGTCCGCCTGCCGATGCAGGGGACACGGGCTCGTGCCCCGATCCGGGAGGATCCCACATGCCGCGGAGCGGCTAGGCCCGTGAGCCATGGCCACTGAGCCTGCGCGTCCGGAGCCTGTGCTCCGCAACGGGAGACGCCACAACAGTGAGAGGCCCGCGTACCACAAAAAGAAAAAAATAAAAAATTACAAATTATCTTAAAATCCTACATGTTTTGTGCCTCTCACATTGAATATTTTTTTCAGTTTTCTGATGTCTTCCATTAATTACTGCATGCCCAGATGCCCACTCTTCCTTGATAGATAGATAGATAGATAGATAAATAGATAGATAGACAGACAGATAGATAGATATAGAATTTTTCTTTTAGTTGAGCTTGCAGCTTTTCCCCTTTTTATAAGGCTTCTTATAGGTGGATCCTTCCTTGATCTTGCCAAGTAAAATTGATCACATCTTCCTAGTACAGTGCTTTGTTTCTTTATGAATTACATTTTATTGTAATGTGTTTACATGCAACATGTGAAACATGTAATTTGCCCATATTGGACTGAGAGCTAGTTAAGGCAAAACAGTTCATCATAGTGTTTCTGTTTCTCAAGGGCTTAATAATACCTGGGACATAGTAATTACTCAATATTGACTCAGTCACTCTCAAAAATACATTATGATTATTTATACTACTTTATTTTAATATTTAAATTATATTATTTGAGGGAATCATCAATTATCTTTATTTCCTACATCTCCTTGTACAGGTGAATGAATTAATGAAATAATGCTATGATAAGAAAATCAATTAACAATTGATTGGTTTCATTGGAATTATTTACAGTTCATACTTGTGTTTTAAGAACTTTCTGGAAAAAAATAAGTTCTCATTTCCACCTTACTCCTAACATCTTTTTCTGATTTAGATAGATAAGAATAGCCAATATCTACAAAAATTTTTTGCTAAATTCTAGTTGTTTTTGGCTCAAGTAAGTCTTAGAATATTAGCACAATTATTATTTTGTCATTCCTGAACTGATTAGCTCATAGAAATTTGGCTCAAAATGTGAAGGTTAAAAAAAAAAAGTGAAGGTAACAATTCACAGAGTAAGAGAAGATTTAGCAAATCATATATCCAATAAGGGAATTGTATTCAGAATATATAAATACTCTTACAACTCAATAACAAAACAATAACCCAATTTTTAAATGGTCAGAGGAGGACTTCCCTGGTGGTCCAGTGACTAAGACTCCCACTCCCAATGCAGGGAGCCCGGGTTCGATCCCTGGTCAGGGAACTAGATTCCACATGCCGCAACTAAGAGTTTGCATGCCATAACTAAAACATCCCGCGTGCCGCAACAAAGATCCCGCACATGGCAATGAAGATCCCATGTGCTGCAACTAAGACCAGGCGCAGCCAAATAAATAAATATTTTTTTAAATAAATAAATAGTCAGAGGATCCAACATTTCTCCAAAGAATATATACAAATGCCCAGTAAGCACATGAAAAGATGCTCAACATCATTAACCACTAGGGAAATATAAATGAAAACCACAATGAGATACCACTTTACACTAACTAGGATAGCTATAATCAAAAAGACAATAAGCATTGGCAAGGATGTGAAGAAATTGCAAATCTCATATATTGCTCAAGGGAATGTAAAATGGGGCAGCCACTTTGGAAAACAATTTGTCAGTTTGTTAAATATTAAACATCAAGTTACCATATGACCCAACAATTCCACTCCTAGTTAATACTCAAGATAAATAAAAAGCAGGTTCACTCAAAAACTCCTACATGAATGTTCAGACCAGCATTATTTATAATAGCCAAAAAGTAGAAACAACTCAAATGGCCATCAGCTAATGAATGGATAGATAAAATGTGGTCTATCCATGCAATGTAGCAGTATTCAATAATAAGAAAGAACGAATATTAACATATGTTACAACATGAATGAACCTTGAAAACATGCTAAGCAAAAGAAGCTAGTCACAAAAGACCACATATTGTATGATCCATATATGAGATGCCCAGAATAGGCAAATGGATAGAGACAGAAAGTAGATTAGAGATCACCTAGGGCTAGAGGAGAGGGAAAATAGGGAACGAGTGCCAATGGATATGAGGTTTCTTTTTGTGATATGGTTCCACAACTCTAGAAACATGCTAAAAATCATTACATTGTACACTCTGAGTGAATTGTATGGTATTTATATCTCTATAAAACTATTAAAAATATTTAAAGAGTAGTTGTAAAGGTAAAAACTATGACTATATCTCTAAAGCATAATTTTCTTATGGGACAACTTTCTAAAGTTTCTAAAGCATTAACTGGTGGTTTTTTTTGAGGGGGGGTAACTTATTATTGTTTTATTAAAATGTACCTTGGTCTATTTTAAAGACATTTAAATTTGTTAACTAATATTTTTTGTTAAGTTCATGTAATATTTCTTACAAAAATCTTTGTCAGAATGAAGCCTGTAATACTGATTAGTTTTCTTGCTTATAAAATAAGAGGATTCACTAGATGGACTTCAATATTCTGATTTCTGATAACTAAGCGTAATTCTGTTTATAGGAGCCTTCTCTACTTAAAGAGATGCTGAACATCTATTTGATTCACTTAATGTTTTAAATATAAAGATCAGATTTTTACTTAGTGCTCCTTAATACGACCTCGTTTTATTATCTACAATAACCTTAAGGCAAATACTATTATTATTTCAATTTTACCATTGAGGAAACTGAGGCTTACTGGGGTTAAGTTGCCCAACTGATATTAGTAAGTTAAGGAGCTAGAGTTAAATCCAGAGATTTGGAGCTTGCAGTCTTAACACTATGACTTACAGCCTTCCTACATAAATACATACTATTTGTTTACATACTAAATATGTAAATAAAACTATCCTAAAGTAGTTTGATTATAGTAAATAGCAGTACTTACTGTCTTACGCTTGGATGTTTCTACTTCACTGTGTAATTGCTTTTTTTCTGAATAACCAGATTTTTAGAGGTTATAGGGACTGGTTTCAAAGTAGAGAGCTGTTTATTAAGCGTCATTCAGGGAACTTAGTAGAAACTGGATTTATTTACACATTGAACAGTTCCTTATCATGCATCAAAACAGGTCACTGAAAAGGTTGGAGTATTTCCATTGTACTTATCCTATGACTCCCACTCTCAGTTTAACTGAACTATTAAAAAACTTGAGGACAAACTGTTTCCAGAAATGAACCTTTCAACTTCTCTAAATTCAAAAGCTGACTTCTCTGAGAACAAACAGTTTATGCTTGTTAAGTGAGTTGTCAGGGTGAGTTCTTCAGAGGTCTGTATTTTTTCTCCTTTGAATAGTCTTATTTTTTCAATGGCTTAACCTCCTGAGAACTGGTGTGCTCCATTTCTAGCTTGAAAAATTTTTGCTATTGTTGATTACTTAATCCTGTTTGAAGGTTCACCACCTCCTTTTGGCTTATTTTTAGCCAGAGACATGTTGAGATTTGATTTAGCTCGTGTGGGCCATAGGGTGTTAATATTTCCATGACTGAGTGTTAGCAGTGTGTTCACCAGGTACTGATACTTCCATTAGAGAAGGCAGTACTGTCAGAATACCAGAGACCAAGGGCTAAGGTCTGTAGTTCTTGGCAGATGGTTGCTGTTTTCTTGAACCCTGGTGCACAGGTACAACTATTCAACTGCTAATAATAAGCAGAAATTACCCAAGGAATTAGAAGGCAGTTCAAGGGAGGTATTCATTTAAAAATAGTAACTCTAAATTGGCATCAGAGGATTACATCAGAAGCTTAAATAAAAATTTGACAAGGTACCAGAACTTGCCATCCTACATGATGTGAAATTATTGTTTTGCAGGAAAAAGAGCAATACTTAATAGGCAGTGCCTTAGCTTTCAAAATCAGTTTCCTTGGAAAAATGTTCCACAAAAATGTTTGCACCAAACCACTATATTCTTTATTGTAGAGATTAATTAATGTATGATAAAGCCATTCTTAACTAGCATTGTAAGCAGGCAGAGTAGAATATGGAAAAGGTAGACAGTTATAACTTCCACATCTGACCAAGTAATCAAGTGATGGATGATGGTGTATCCTTTCTGTTTATTTATTGAGCAAAAATATGTGTACATGGAAATTGGCATGCAATGAATCAAAGAAGCCGAATAGGTCATAATGACTGTCTCTAAACAGTTTAGAGGGAAAGATTCAAACTGAAGATCACACAATATACTCTATACTATAATCAAAGTATTAAGTGCTGTATGCCCCCAAGGAAGAGAGAGGCAAATTCTCTCAAGGAAAGTAAGAAAAGTTTCACAAAGCAATTAAATTCTGACTTGAAACATTCATAGGAATTTCCTGAATGGAGAAAAGAGAAAATGGCATTCCAGGAAGAAAGACTAGCATGGTCACAGTTATGGAGGTTCAGAGAATAGTAATTTAATATAATATTAGAAGGGAATTGTACTGGGAGACAAGGTTGAAAAGAGTGGTTCAGTTTAGGTCGTTTGGGGCCTCATGAGTCAGGTAATTACTAGGAACTAACTTTACAGCAGCCCATGGAATTTTAAGAATGGGAGTCATACAATCAGATTTATTTTATACAGGGATAATTCTGTGAATTATCTTGAAGGGTGGACTGAAAAAAGAATAGAGTAAGAGCAAGGATATTAGATAGATGCAAGTATTGAAATAGTCTACTTGAAAAATAGTCTGGGCCTGATCAAGGCATCAGTAGAAATTTACAGAACAGATCTGAGAAACATTTCAGAGGAAAGTGAAAAAGAGAGAGGAAATAAGGAAGACTTGGAGCTTTCTGATTTGGGTAAATGATAAATAATTACATCATTAACCAAGACAAGAATTATAGAAGAAAGAGCAGATTTGGGTAGTGAAGTTGGATGCCATACTTCAAGGCCTTGAAGAGGAAATGGAGAAAAATAAATTGTGCCTCTTGGAATAGGATTGCTAGTAAAGGCAAGAAGATCACTAAAGTTGGAGGAGGTAAGAAAATGATTTTGATGTTTGGGGTTCATATGTTTGTTGAAATAAAAGAGCTTCAAGCATGTTTAAAAACTGAGATGAAAGATGCATGAAGGGAAGATCAGAAAACAGGGATGGGTGAACTGACAAAATGAGATGGTACCAACAGCCAACAACCTGGACCAAAAATGCAAATGGGAATTTTATCAAGGAGAGGAAGAGAGTAACTTGTTCCTCTCAGTTGGGAGGGAAGGAAAAATATGAATATGATTTTAGATAACTATGGATATGGAAGAGAAAAACGTGAAAGTTTCAGTATTCTCCGTGAAGGGAGAGTCAAGGTGATATACTAAAAATGAAAAACATAGACGTGCATAAACCCAAAGATATGTATCTTGCCTTTGTGTACTTTTGAAGAGTTTCTGGAGTTGCTTCCATATTTCATGGTTGGTAATATAAGTTTTGAAATCAAACATATCTGTCTCTGCCACTTATTACTTGAATGACCTTGGACAAGTTTTGGGAGTAATAAGCATCATGTACCTTGCAGGATAGAGTACTTATGAGAGCTTTCAGTACATGCTGCCAATCATTCTTATTGTCATTATCCTCTTCATCATAACTATACTTTTTTTTTTTTTTTTTTTTTTTTGCGATACGCAGGCCTCTCACTTTCGTGGCCTCTCCCGTTGCGGAGCACAGGCTCCGGACGTGCAGGCTCAGCGGCCATGGCTCGTGGGCCCAGCTGCTCCGCAGCACGTGAGATCTTCCCAGACCGGGGCACGAACCCATGTCCCCTGCATAGGCAGGTGGACTCTCAACCACTGCGCCACCAGGGAAGCCCCATAACTATACTTTTAAGAGAGTTCAGAGTTTTCAGATTTTTTTCAGTGCCACATTGTAAATATCAATAAATTCATGGGAACAATTTCATTTATAGTAAGCTTCAGTAAGCTTAAATTCACTTGTCAAAATGTATATGTTAAAAGTTAGCAACTTAATAAATATTTGACAATGGAATAATGACTTATAGCTTACTTATTAAGCTCTTTTACAGTATGTTATGTGATTCGGCCTATAAAACAATCTCTTTAATATTGTTACCAACATCTACAAATTCCATTTTACTGATCCCCATTTTACAGATGAAGAAATTGAAACCCAATTTGTCTATTCATTCACTCAATAGGTACTTATTGATGGCCTACTTATGCTTGGCCCTGAAGCAAGCATATTAAGCAAAAAGATACATAATCTTGCCTTTATGGAGTTGTAGTCTACTGGAGGTGGGGAGATATAGGCCACTACCAAATTATAAATGTAAAATAACAGGTGTTATAGCAGCTCTGAGTGAAAAGCACATGGTTCCATGATAACATAAAGGACCCAAATCTTTTCTCCAGAGTGGGAAAATTCTTCCCTGAGGAAGTTATGTTTGATTTCAGATCAAAGATGAGTGGGAATGAATTGGTGAAAAAGGAGAGTAAGAGAAGAGCTTCCTGGGAAGAGGGAATCTATGAAATGCGGAAACTGTGTTTAAGAAACGGGAAGAGAGCCAGTGTGCCTGGAATCCAGGGAAGGAGTGTGTGATATAAGATGAACAGATATGTTCAGATGGAACTAGAAGATCATGTTAAGGTCTTCTAAACAGGACCATGTTAAGCAACTTGGTCTTTATTCTGATAGCAACAGGAAGGCCATAAATGATTTTCAGTGAGAGAATATTTTGAATTGATCTTCATCTTTCAAAGATTCCTCTGGTTTCTGAGTGAAGCATGGATTTGGTGAGGGAAGCAAAAGTAGATGAGAGAAGATGAGATAGGGAGCTATAGAAGTAGTCCAGGTGTCAGAGAATGGCAAGTCAGCCTTAGAAGGTGGTGGTGGTGACATAATAAAATGAAGAGAATCAGAACATTTAGAAGTAAAAATGACAGGATTGAATGGGGAGGAGTAGTGAAAAAGAGGGGTATCAAGGATTACTTTTTAGGTTTCTGTCTTATGTAAATAGGAGGATAATAGAAGCATTCCCTAAGATGGGGCACACTGGGTGACAAACAGATTATAGAAGAACAAGAACACTGCAGTTCAGGGTTTGTATGTTGGCTTTGAGGTGTGCTTGAGATGACTGGTTGTGGTTCAACAAAGATATCTAAGCTAGAGACCCTGATCTGGAAATCATCCAGAGAAGAATGTGAATTAAGTCAAGGGTGCAGATAAATTTGTTTAGAGAGAGAAGGCATAAGATAAGAAGAACCTTTATATTTAGATTCAAAATCCCTATGTTTTTTCTTAACATCATGCTGCTTTTGCATGTAACGTCTAATGCATCCAAACACAAAATCTCTCCATTGTGCTTTCAATACACCACTTGCTTAAAATAGGACCTTTCTAAGCTTGTCTATAAGTAAAATCAAAATGCATTCATAAAGAGGAACAAAAGCAATAACTACTCTTTAACTTTAAATAATAATTTTAATTAATACCATGACTATATAGTTAATTCTCAATATCCATGCATAAGTCCATAGACTATCCATCAGGAAATGTCTGTACAGTTCCTATGTCCCTTTGGGCCTATGATTCATTCTTATTCCTTTTGGTTCATGACTAGACCAATGCCCCGATCCAAACAGACAAATTACACTGCTCACTATTATATGTCTCTTTGATCCATTTAGAATGAAATAAAATTAAAAATACACCCAAATTAGTCTTGTGTGTATCATGTAAGCATATATGATAATATCTAGTCAAAAGATTAGAAGGCCTTGCTAGAAAAACTGGCCTAGTATTCTGGATATTTGGAGTCTAGTTGCAGTGTCACCATGAATGACCTTAGGAAAACAGCTCAAACTCTCTGAGTTTCAGTTTCTTCATCTGTACAATCAGGAGGTTGAACCAGGTCTCCAAGTTTCCTTGAATTCTAATATTTTGTAATCATGTGAAAATTTTTGAAGGAACATGAGTTATTCAGTAGATAGAAGTTGACGATCATCTTAAAGAAGCCTTATTCACCATTTTTCCCAGAAAAAAATTTCTTCTGTCACGTCTGATTGTTTTTTGAAAATAGCAAAGATATTCATATTGACATTTTTCTTCCAAGTTGATGCTGAGTGTGTCATCAGACTCAAAACCTGTTGGAAAAACTGTTCTGTACTTCTGATAGTTTTCTAATTCTAACCTGACATTGGGGCTTTTAACTGTGAATAGCCTCATGGCATTATGCCTGAATTCTTAGTGTGTTTTCAGAAATCTGACATTTCTGTTACACTTAAATTTGACCTCAGATTTCTTTGCTTTTCAGTTTACTCCAAGCTGCTTTTTTTAAAGGTCACTTGTTACATTGCATTTGGCTTTCACCCATCACTTCAAAAGTTCTTTGAGTAAGGTATTGACCCTATATCGTTTTTCAAACTAGAAAAAGAAGAACAAAAGAGAAAATGAAAGAAAATAAGAAAAAAGTAGAAATGACAAAATAACAAGTCAAATGGAAAAAATTGAAAGATGTATTTTTCTGTTGAAATTTCACCTCACAATTCCACTGGTCCTGTTGAAGCTTGTCTGAATCCTTTGTGATATTCCTATAGGCCTCTGAGATGAGAGAAATTATAAATGTTTGAGGGAAAAGAGGGGGAATGACAATTCCCAAGTCAGATGACTGCAAAGCCAATTATTCATTCAGGGAAGACATAGGTTGATGTGTTGCTGTCTTAGAAACAGGGCACAAGTGCCGATTCCTTGACTTATGGCCCCACTACAATAACACATGCCAAAACTATGTTGTATATCCAAAGTTTTCAGAGTGATGTCTATAGTCCTAAGGATGTTTACAGCGATGTCACAGATCGAAATTATTTCCATAATAATTCTAAGATGTCATTTCTCTTTGTCACGCTCATTCACTCATGAGCGTAGGGTGGGATTTTCCATAGACTACATGACATGCGATATTGCAACAAAGTTAACACTGAAGCAGATAGAGAATTCAGTTGTCTTCCATTAAGCCAGACATTAGAGACAAAAATGTTAAACAGGATCATTCTTCTCACTAAATATTTTCTTTGTGAAAATATAGACATATTTCATAGATACATAGTGTTCATGTTAGCCAGTAATGGGTTTATTAATGTCATATAAAATGAATTGGTAAATACTTCTTAAATGTCCTGGTTTTATTTCTAATTGGTTATTATTGATAGACATAACTCACATAAACAAAAACTCTTTGGAATCTTCCATAATTTTTAAGAGTGTAAAAGGGTCCGGATACCAAAAAATAAATTGTAGAATTTTTATTGTACAGCAGATTCTAACCACTGGTCAGTTTCTGCTTCTACCTTGAGCCAAAAAATTACCTAAATACTTGGTACTCTTCCTTTCCTGCCCATGTAAAATTCAATTCCAACTTATTTCTCTGCTTGACTTTAAACTTTGTGTTTACCCTACATTGTTGGCAAAATACAGAGTTGATATTTCACTGAAGTTTCTTTGAAAAATGTTTATCTTGAAGTTGTTTTAATTTTACTTAATTTTTCACATTTTGAGGGGTTTTGCCACGTCTTAGATTCTTTCTGTCAACTTTTACAGTCAGTCTTCAAGGATTATTTTTTCTTTGTGTCCAAATGTCCTCATTGGACAGTAAGCTATTTTTAGGTAATTCCTTAACAATTACCATACACAGTTATATTTACCTTAGATATGGTATCTTGTCCTTTTAGAAATCCCAGGGATGCAATTGTTAGCTCAATTCGGAAGTAACTAAACCCTGAATATATAGAATCACTGCTCACGAAACTCATGTAAAACTGAATAGTAAGCCAGTCTTGATGTTTTTGCTTTTGACCACAATTGTTTTTTTGCTCCTCTATTCAGAGATGCTTGGGAAACTAAATTAGATAGTGTAAAGTTACTTAAATGGACATTTAAAAAATTATGAATAACCTTAAATAAGTGATTATTTCACTGGACTTTTCTTATGCCTAATTTTTTAAAATTTCATAATAAATGAAAATTTGTTTCACCTTACATAATCTCCTCCCCAACAAGTAATGGAATTTTACTGATCTTGTATCCTTTTAATACCTCAAAACAGATAGATCTCCATTTATTACATTTTAAATTATTTTCTTATTGATTATAAGGAAGTTTCTTATAAATATAAACAAGGACCTAATTGACATAAGCCTGGTGAATCTTCTAACGGGACTTTCGTTTATTCCCCAGACTCAAGGTGTTATGTCCATGCCTACAGTAATTAGTAATCCCAAGGTTAGCAGGGTCACTAGAGAGTGACTCTGGTTTATTATCGGTAAAAATTATACTTATTTTTCAAGCAAATCAGGTCATTGGAAAGTACAACAACCTAGCTTGTTGAAAATTCAAAATAGGTTGCGTTCTTCTGATACATGTGACATTTCAGTTTGTAAATATCACAGCACAGTCAGAGAACTAATGTGGGTAGCCCTCACCTCATTGAGGAGCGAGTTACTGAGCATGAAATGCCAACAACTATATCCCCAAAGATTAAATAGTTTCAGACAACATCACAGGAAAGAAATGCCAGGATTTGTGGAACATGTTTGTCCATTGATCTGTGGGTAAGTTCATGGCCCTGAAAAGGTATTAAGCATAAATTCTCCAGAGGCACAGATCTCTATTTGGGCCTATCATGTTATTCTCAATCAACTACAAGATATGAGGCTTGTTCTTTTACTCAACAATGTGCACTCTTAAAAGGACATATGATTTGGATCTTTTTTCTAGTGGTAATATATTTGCAATTATTAATATATTTTCATAGTTAATTGAATGAGACTTGCTTTAAAAATTATTACTTTTTTAGTAACCAATAGCACTTTCATATAGAAAACTTGAAAACCTAAGCATAAAAAAGAAAACTAAAGTCATCCATGACATTTCCATCCAGAAATTTGGTATTCATATTTTGATCCTTCCTTTTCCATCTTTCTTGTTAAGCATATGGAAAAATGCACGCATTTTTCTAAATGGTATGATACTGCACAAATTGCACAATTTTTTCAAAATATTCTCATATTATTAAATCTTATTTTAATATTTTAATGACAGCATGTATTTTATCATATGGTCATAGCACATTTAACTTAACTGCTTATTTTTAGATATTTATATTATTTCCAATTTTGTTTGCATACATATATCCTCACACACACCTTTGATTATTTTCTTAGGAAAAATTCCCAAAGTAGAATTGCTAGATCCAGGAGTAAGCACATTTTAAAGATTCTTTTTAAATACATGTTCCCGTATATTGCCAGCAATATATGAAAGAGCCCATTTCCCAGGAACTTCACCAACACTGCCAGCGTCTCTTTTAATGTGGCCAACTCTTCCTAAAATAGTCAAATTCAAGTTATATTTGGATATGTTTTAATGTCGTTAGGTCTTAGCCACATCTCAATATGTCTTGTGGTTCATTTCTTGGCAATTTCTCTTCCAATTTCTTCCTGAACTTCAAGCAACAGTAATGAATAAAAAGAGACATTCCTTTCTATGAAGGTGCAAAAACATTCTTCCCAGCATTTGCACATGTTAATACAATATATAATTTTCCTTTTGGACTATACTATACAAATATTACTAGATTTTTGTTCTCCTATTCCTGAGGAGCCTGAAAAAAAAAGAAAATAAACCCTTCTTTTCCATTACCTTCAGATTTGTTTTTCTCTTACTGTTTGAGAGGAAAAAAAAATCTGGAATTTGTATGAGTGGTGTTTGTGGAATTAAGCCTATTGCTACCAATGTAAATTATCTCAGAGCACAAGAAATAAGATGGGCTCCATAGTATGATTTTCTTCATTATTATCTTCATGGCCAATGCATTTTTATTAATCACTCAACATGTATGGAGCATGGTGCTAAATTCTAGAAATAAAAAAAAGGAGATAGAACAATCTTTATCTTCAGTTTATATATTCACTAGCTGAGGAATGAAGACACATATATATAAAATGATAAATCCTAATACACAGTAGCATATCCTAATTGCCCAGTGGATTTAACCACTCAAGGCCCTTGGAGTTCAGAGAAGTGATTGCTAAAGATTGGCATAGTGGCCTTCAAGGGGATTTGATCCACATTTTGAAGGAGGACTAAGACTTTAAGAAGAGAAGGGAGGGTGTTCCAAGCAGAGGTTACAGTACTCACAAAGGTGAGAATGAGCGTAGCATTTTCAAAATAAAAATAACATACAATGAGCCAGAGCAGTTTATTCAGTATTACAGTAGTAGAAAGATCTGGAGTGTTCAGCCAGCCTTGAATATCTAAATGAATAGTATGGGCCTGAGAGATCCTTTGAAAACAGAAAACCATTTAATGGTTTATGAGAAATGAACTTACAAAATAATACAGGAAATTTTATAAGGTATTGCTATGACAAATGCTAATACCAGCATGAGATAATTATGGACTAGCATAGACAGTTGCAGAAGAAATTGAAACAAGTGTAGATGCTAGAGCCATTGGGATAGAAAAATCAACAGAACTTGGCAACTGATGAGATATAAAGAAAAGAGACTACTAGGAATTCCACAAATATATTCAGTTATGCTTGGACTAGGGATATAAATGATTGAGCCTATCCTCAACCATGTGTATAGAATCCCATAGAGAAGGGTGTGATGAACTTAACAGGGGGCTAGAAAGTGGCTGGGACAGCTTCACTGGTAAATTGATGCTTGAGCTTTGACTTCAAGGATGAATAGAATTTCACCAGATGGAAAGGGGGAAAAATTAAATGAAGAGGGCAAAGAGGGAGAAAATATAACCATTAAAATTTAAGACCTACATGACTGGAGAAAGGTGATAACACAGACTGCAAGACAGAAGTCTGATAGTAGAGATGTTTTAGGTGGAATGATAATTAATTCAGTTTAGACATTTCTCAAATATGTGGAGAGTGTCCACCTATCTAGAGGCAATGCAGACACATATATGAATGAAACAGGCAGAATTTTTCTGCTTTCAGAGTGTTTACCTTCTAGTGTTTGGAAATAAATACATAATTACCAATATAATGTTCACCAAAGGTTTTTGTTTTGTTGTGATGTTTGTTTTCTATTTTTCCTTCTTGTCATTCACACCAATAAGATAAAATAGGCACACAGGAAAGCATGGATGACTAGTATCAGACCTAAGTCATCACTTAGGCAACAAAATATACCAACTAACTATTCCCTCTAAGACTTCAAACTGTCCTCCAACTGACCTTGACATCTACAAGCCACAGACAAATGGTTTAATAATTGAGAATAATAAGTTAGTCAATCACATTTCATTAGGGGAAAATAAAGTCTTAGTGTGCTAAAACAAGCTGACCTTCTTCCAGCTTTGCATTTTTATTACACCATTCTACTCTCCATCTGAGCTTAATGCTATGCTAAGATCTTCTGACCTTAGCGGTACTTCTTGAGATGTGCCTGGACTACATTCTCACTAGATCTTATTGCTTGAATGTTCATAGGGAGAAAATTATTGGAAAAGTATTTGCAGGTCAGAAATAAGGGTTTTGGATGACTAACCTTGGAAGTGAAATTCTTGTTGCAATTAAAATGCTCAATTTAAATGAACAAAAAATATGTAAACTGTTTAAGCAGTGCATTTCAAACTGCTATCAAGGACAGTTGGGAGATACTGAGTAATGCCATTTTTTCCTTTACACTGTAGCTGCATAGTATTCATTTCACCCTTCAGTAACCTGACATGTTGAAAAAGACTGGGCCTCGGAGACTTTAAAGTTTTCTGACCTCCACAGTATTGAGAGCCAGTCTTTAGAGCTCTCACCTGACTGGTTGAAAAGCATTTTGTTTGTTCCCATACAAAAGGATTTGGGGACTTTGTTCATTCATGTCTTTGTTTTTAAGTAAATTACTATAAAAAGTTTCCTTCAAGTTTTAAATTATACATACTAATTTTTTAAGACTTGTTTAAAATTAATTGGTCTTATCAATACCCTTGTTATATCTACTAATCTACATACTAAGTATGGTGTCAAAGTTGTATCTAGGCACTTCCCAGGAGCTAGAGATAATTGAATCTACTTCTACTGATGGAGCAAGAGAATGGCAATCAGAGGAGCCCATCGGAGGAGCACAGTCGTCCCTCAGTATCCTCAGGAGATTAGTTCCAGGACCTCTGCAGATACCAAAATGCAGAAGCTTAAGTCCCTTACTTAAAATGATGTAGTACAGTCAACCCTATGTACCCACAGATGAGCAACCTGCCAATATGAAGAGCGACTACATGGTTTCAAATGCTAACTAAATTTAATTCAGTAACAAACTTTTATTGTGTCTGATTGGTGCTAAATCTTACAACAGGCATTTGCAGTCCAAAAATGAGTAAGGCATAGTTACCCTCAGGAACTTAACAGTCTAGTAAGATTTAGCTGTATTAAGTTATTTGTGCTTATTTATTGTAAGATACTTTAGATTTCTGGTTTTCATTATCATCTGGCCAAAACTCATTTAAATATACCATATCTCATTTTTAATCATATATGCCATCAGGTCTCCAGCTGGTAATAATTTACTTAAATATATGGCTAAATAATAAGCAAAAATTTTCATATATTTTAGAAAATATCTTTTATATTCTGTAGTCCACATTTTATAGGCAGGAAAGCTGTCAGGGATCTGAAAGTCAAAACAACTTTCTACTGCAGTTCATAGGAGAGTACAGACTATGAAAAAAGAATGATTATTTGGTGCTAATGAACAACTTAATTGATTGTGAGATTATTTATCTAATGCATTGGAGGTGAAATTAATTCTCTCTTTTCTTGATATTTCTCATGCATTATTTTATACTGTTAACAGCTTAATAGATATATTTACTTTGTATTAGTTTTCCAGATCAAGAAATCCGTAAAGTTGCAGTTCAACAGTTAGACAACCTCTTGAATGATGAACTACTGGAATATCTTCCACAGCTAGTTCAGGTAAGAACAGCAAAGTTGCCAAGGGACTCCAGGATTTTAACCAATAATTCTCTAAAACAGTTCCCAGTGAATCAACAATAGACTACATAAAAGTGATAATTGCAATTTGGCCAGCCAGGGGGCTAAAAAATTATAGCTTATATGTCAATATGGGTACTGCAGACATTCTCTAGCCAAAATTGGTTACAGTTACAAAAAAGGTATATAAAAGCCAAAAGGGAAAATTTTTAGAAAATGACTTCACTTATTAATTAGAACAGGAAAAAAATAGAAATGCTTGTGATGAAATACTTGTATCCAACTGTATATATAAAACAATAAAAAATTAACCAAATAAATATTATGTAGAAAATAGTCATTTACTAGGCATCTGCTCATAATATTTTTCTTGCTTTTCCCATATTCTAATATTAATTGTAGATTTTATAAAAGTAGTTTCTAATAACCAAATTCTGCTGCCAGATAGTACACTTTTATGACATCAAATATCACAATATTGGAGTAATTTTGGAAAATAATATAAATTTATCTAGAAATATGATCAAGGATGGATTTAGTCTGAATATGTTGAAATATAAACAATTACACAAATGGTCATGTATTGATATATGATTGAATATCCAAAATATAAGCAATGATTTGTTTTCTAAGTTAACTGTATACTGAATGCTGAATAGGCCTAAAATAGTGGTCTTTATGTTTTTCTTTTGTCTTGCTTTTTAACACAGGTATTTTCTTATCTGAAATGTCAGGTTGTAGTTACAAGCTATTTTAAATGCCAGGTGCCTCAGGTTTTGAATTTAAGACAGGAGACCCTAAGACTGAAGTGGGGAGCTTCTATGAATAGACTTGAATACCATGTTACTTTACAAACAGAATATGCACTTCTCTAAAGGCCTCCTAAAGAGAGAGCTGGTTTAGAAATATATATACCATAGAGTTGCTTCTGCCACTCCTTATAGTTGTGACTTCCCTAGGCTTGCCAGGATAGTGTAGTGAAAATGAAGATTAATGCAACTTGCAGGAACACTATTCATCTCATGCCTCATGAATATGGGCAACCTGCTATATCTAACCCAACTCAAAAAAGTAAGTTTTTACAACAGTTTATATAGATTAAATCCATTTGAAGACCCCAATCTGAATCAATAACACTTGGCACCAGGAATGTCGCTGAGAGCCATATGCCTGTAAATGCAAATTCGTAGACAAGATGCACAAAGGATCCAACATAGCAAATACACAGAGATAAAGATGAGTAGCGTTGCAGCTATTCCCTAATTAAAAATGATGATTATAAACTCATGTGAGATGGAAAGAAATCTAAAATGTGACTGGAAAATAAATGAAAGTTGGAAAGAATTTTCAAAACATTCATTGTGGGGTTTGCCCTTACACTTCAGTGCTCCACCCTGACATTAAAACTTTCCAAGACATGGGAGGCCTTCAAGATGGTGGAAGAGTAAGACGTAGAGATCACCTTCCTCCCCACAAATACATCAGAAATACATCTACATGGGGAACAACTCCTACAGAACACCTAATGAACGCTGGCAGAAGTCATGAGACTTCCCAAAAGGCAAGAAACTGGGTAGGGCCAAAGAAAAAAGAAAAAACAGGGACAAAAGAATATGGATGGGACCTGCACCTATGGAAGGGAGCTGTGAAGGAGGAAAAGATTCCACACACTAGGAAGCCCCTTCACTGGCAGAGACGGGATGTGGCAGGAGGGAAGCTTCAGAGCCATGGAGGAGAGCGCAGCCACAGGGGTGTGAAAGGCAAAGTGGAGAGATTCCTGCCCAGAGGATCGGTACTGACCAGCACTCACCAGCCTGAGAGGCTTGTCTGCTCACCTTCTGGGGCAGGCGGGGCTGGGAGCTGAGGCTCAGGCTTGGGAGGTTGGATCCCAGGGAGAGGACTGGGGCTGTCTGCGTGAACACAGTGTGAAGGGGGCTAGTGCACCACAGCTAGCCGGGAGGGAGTCCGGGGGAAAGTCCGGAACTGCTGAAGAGGCTAGAGACCACTGTTTCGGGGTGCATGAGGAGAGGGGATTCAGAGCACCGCCTAAACAAGCTCCAGAGACGGTCGCGAGCCGTAGCTATTTGTGCGGACACCAGAGACTGACATGAAACACTAAGGCTGCTGCTGCAGCCACCAAGAAGCCTGTGTGCAAACACAGGTCACTATCCACACCTCCCCTCCCAGGAGCCTGTGCAACCTGCCACTGCCAGGGTCCTGTGATCCAGGGACAACTTCCCTGGAGAACACATGGAGCCTCAGGCTGGTGCAACATCACACTGGCCTCTGACGTCGCAGGCTCCCCCCGCATTCCATACCCCTCCCTCCCTCCAGCCTGAGTGAGCCAGAGCCCCTGAATCAGCTGCTCCTTTAACCCCGTCCTGTCTGAGCAAAGAACAGATGCCCTCAGGCGACCTACATGCAGAGGCGGGGCTAAATCCAAAGCTGAACCCCAGGAGCTGTGCGAACAAAGAAGAGAAAGGGAAATCTCTCCTGGAAGCCTCAGGAGCAGCAGATTAAATCACCACAATCAACTTGATGTACACTGCATCTCTGGACTGCCTGAAGAGACAACGAATCATCCCAGAATTGTGGTGGTGGACTATGGGAACAGCAATATATATATTTTTTTCCTTATTCTCTTTTTGTGAGTGTTTATGTGTATGCTACTTTGTGTGATTTTGTCTGTATAGCTTTGCTTTTACCATTTGTCCTAGGGTTCTGTCTGTCCTTTATTTTTTTTAATTACTTTATAATTTTTTTATTTTAAAAAATTAATTTTTATTTGGTACTTTAATAAATTTATTTTATTATATTTTTTTTTCTTTCTTTTTTTCTCCCTTTTCTTCTGAGCCGTTTGGCTGACAGGGTCTTGGTGCTCTGGCCAGCTGTCAGCCATGTGCCTCTAAGGTGGGAGAGCAGAGTTCAGTACATTGGTCCACCAGAGACCTCCCGGCTCCACATAATATCAAATCGTGAAAGCTCTCCCAGAGATCTCCATCTCAACGCCAAGACCCAGCTCCACTCAACGACCAGCAAACTACAGTGCTGGAAAACCTATGCCAAAAAACTAGCAAGACAGGAACACAACCCCACCCATTAGCAGAGAGGCTGCCTAAAATCAGAATAAGGTCACAGACACCCCAAAACACACCATCGGATGCAAGCCTGCCCACCAGAAAGACAAGATCCAGCCTCATCCACCAGAACACAGGCACTAGTCCCCTCCACCAGGAAGCCTATATGATCCACTGAACCAACCTTAGCCACTGGGGACAGATATCAAAAACAAGGGGAACTACAGACCTGCAGCCTCTGAAAAGGAGACCCCAAACACAGTAAGTTAAGCACAATGACAAGATAGAGAAACACACAGCAGATGAAGGAGCAAGGTAAAAACCCTCCAGACCAAACAAATGAAGAGCAAATATGCAGTCTATGTGAAAAAGAATTCAGAATAATGATAGTAAAGATGATCCAAAATCTTGGAAATAGAATGGAGAAAATACAAGAAACGTTTAACAAGGACCTATAACAACTAAAGAGAAAACAAACAATGATGAACAACACAATAAATGAAAATAAAAGTTCTCTAGAAGGAATCAATAGAAGAATAACTGAGGCAGAAGAACAGATAAGTGACTGGGAAGATGAAATAGTGGAAATAACTACTGCAGAGCAGAATAAAGAAAAAAGAATGAAAAGAATTGAGGACAGTCTCAGAGACTTCTGGGACAACATTAAACACATGAACATTCCAAGTATAGGGGTCCCAGAAGCAGAAGAGAAAAAGGGACTGAGAAAATATTTGAAGAGATTACAGTTGAAAAATTCCCTAATATGGAAAGGAAATAATTAATCAAGTCCAGGGAGCACAGAGAGTCCCATACAGGATAAATCCAAGGAGAAACATGCCAAGACACATATTAATTACACTATCAAAAATTAAATGCAGGGGCTCCCCTCTTCCCTGGTGGTGCAGTGGTTGAGAGTCTGCCTGCCGATGCAGAGGACACGGGTTCATGCCCCGGTCTGGGAAGATCCCACATGCCGCGGAGTGGCTGGGCCTGTGAGCCATGGCCACTGCGCCTGTGCGTTCGGAGCCTGTACTCCGCAACGGGAGAGGCCACAACGGTGAGAGTCCCACGTACCGCAAAAAAAAAAAAAAAAAAAAAAATTAAATGCAAAGAAAAAATATTAAAAGCAAAAGCAGCAAGGGAAAAACAACAAATGACATACAAGGGAATCCACATAAGGTTAACAGTTGGTCTTTCAGGAGAAACTCTGCAAGCCAGAATGGAGTGGCAGGAAATATTTAAAGTGATGAAAGGGAAAAACCTACAACCAAGATTACTCTCCCAGCAAGGATCTCATTCAGATTTGATAGAGAAATTAAAACCTTTACAGAGAAGCAAAAGCTAAGAGAATTCATACCACCACACCAGCTTTACAACAAATGCTAAAGGAACTTCTCTAGTCAAGAAACACAAGAGAAGGAAAAGATCTACAATAAAAAACCTAAAACAATTATGATAATGGTAATAGGAAAATACATATCGATAATTACCTTAAATGTAAATGGATAAAATGCTCCAACCAAAAGACACAGACTGGCTGAATGGATACAAAAACAAGACCCATATTTATGCTGTCTACAAGAGACACACTGAAGACCTAGGGACACAAACAGACTGAAAGTGAGGAATGGAAAAAGATATTCCATGCCAATGGAAACCAAAGAAAGCTGGAGTAGCAATTCTCATATCAAACAAAATAGGCTTTAAAATAAAGGCTATTACAAGAGACAAAGAGGGACTCTACATAATGATCAAAGGATCAATCCAAGAAGAAGATATAACAACTGTAAATATTTATGCACCCAACATAGGAGCACCTCAATACCTAAGTCAAATGCTAACAGCCATAAAAGGGGAAATCGACAGTAACACAATACTAGTAGGGGGCTTTAACACCCAACTTTCACCAATGAAGAGATCATCCAAAATGAACATAAAAAAGGAAACACAAGCTTTAAATGATACACTTAACAAGATGGAATTAATTGATATTTATAGGACATTCCATCTCAAAACGACAGAGTACACTTTTTTCTCAAGTGCTCATGGAACAGTCTCCAGGATAGATCATATCTTGGGTCACAAATCAAACCTTGGTAAGTTTAAGAAAATTGAAATCGTATCAAGTATCTTTTCTGACCACAACGCTATGAGACTAGATATCAATTACAGGAAAAAAAAATCTATAAAAATTACCAACACATGGAGGCCAAACAATACACTACTTAATAACCAAGAGATCATTGAACAAACCTAAGAGGAAATCATAAAATACCCAGAAACAAATGACAATGAAAACACGATGACACCAAACCTATGGGATGCAGCAAAAGCAGTTCTAAGAGGGAAGTTTATAGCAATACAGTCATACCTCAAGAAACAAGAAACATCTCAAATAAACAAGCTAACCTTACACCTAAAGCAATTAGAGAAAGAAGAAGAAAAAAACCGCAAAGTTAGCAGAAGGAAAGAAGTCATAAAGATCAGGTCAGAAAGAAATGATAAAGAAATGAAGGAAACAATAGCAAAGATCAATAAAACTAAAAGCTGGTTCTTTGAGAAGATAATTGAAATTGAAAAACTATTAGCCAGACTCATCAAGAATAAAAAGGAGAAGACTCAAATCAACAGAATTAGAAATGAAAAAGGAGAAGTAACAACTGACACTGCAAAAATACAAAGGATCATGAGAGATTACTACAAGCAACTATATGCCAATAAAATGGACAACCTGGAAATAATGGACAAATTCTTAGAAAAGCACAACCTTCTGAGACTGAACCAGGAAGAAATAGAAAATATAAATAGACCAATCACAAGCACTGAAATTGAGACTGTGATTAAAAATCTTCCAACAAACAAAAGCCCAGGACCAGATGGCTTCATAAGCGAATTCTATCAAACATTTAGAGAACAGCTAACACCTATCCTTCTCAAACTCTTCCAAAGTATAGCAGAGGGAGGAACACTCCCAAACTCATTCTACGAGGCCACCATCACCCTGATACCAAAACCAGACAAGGATGTCACAAAGAAAGAAAACTACAGGCCAATATCACTGATGAACATAGATGCAAAAATCCTCAACAAAATACTAGCAAACAGAATCCAACAGCACATTAAAAGCATCACACACCATGATCAATTGGAGTTTATCCCAGGAATGCAAGAATTCTTCAATATATGCAAATCAATAAATGTGATACACCATATTAACAAATTGAAGGAGAAAGATCATATGATCATCTCAATAGATGAAGAAAAAGCTTTTGACAAAATTCAACACCCTTTATGACAAAAACCCTCCAGAGTGTAGATATAGAGGGAATTTACCTCAACACAATAAAGGCCATATATTACAAACTGATAGCCAACATCATTCTCAATGGTGAAAAACTGAAACCATTTTCACAAAGATCAGGAACAAGACAAGGTTGCCCACTCTCACCACTCTTATTCAACATAGTTTTGGAAGTTTTAGCCACAGCCATCAGAGAAGAAAAAGAAATAAAGGAATCCAAATCGGAAAAGAAGTAAAACTCTCACTGTTTGCAGATGACTTGATACTATACATAGAGAGTCCTAAACACTCTACCAGAAACCTACTAGAGCTAATCAATGAATTTTGTAAAGTAGCAGGAAACAAAATGCACAGAAATCTCTTGCATTCCTGTACCCTAATGATGAAAACTCTGAAAGAGAAATTAAGGAATCACTCCCATTTACCATTGCAACAAAAATAATAAAATACCTAGGAATAAACCTACCTAAGGAGACAAAAGACCTGTATGCAGAAAACTATAAGATACTGATGACAGATATTAAAGGTGATACAAAGAGATGGAGAGACATACCATGTTTTTGGATTGGAAGAATCAACATTGTGAAAATTACTCCACTACCCAAGTAATCTACAGGTTCAATGCAATCCCTATCAAACTACCAATGGAATTTTTCACATAACTAGAACAAAGAATTTCACAATTTGCGTGGAAACACCAAAACCCCACATAGCCAAAGCAATCTTGTGAAAGAAAAACGGAGCTGGAGGAATCAGGCTTCTGGACTTCAGACTATACAAAAAGCTGCAGTAATCAAGACAGTATGGTACTGGCACAAAAACAGAAATATAGGTCAATGGAACAGGATAGAAAGCCCAGAGATATACCCACGCACATGTGGTCAGCTTACCTTTGATAAAAGAGGCAAGAATATACAATGGAGAAAAGATTGCCTCTTCAATAAGTGGTGCTGGGAAAACTGGACAGCTACATGTAAAAGAATGAAATTAGATCACTCCCTAACACCATACACAAAAATAAACTCAAAATGGATTAAAGACCTAAATGTAAGTCCAGACACAATAAAACTCTTAGAGAAAACAGAGGCAGAACACTCTATGACATAAATCACAGCAAGATCCTTTTTGACCCATCTCCCAGAGAAATGGAAATAAAAACAAAAATAAATAAATGAGACCTAATGAAACTTAAAATCTTTTGCACAGGAAAGGAAACCGTAAATGAAACGAAAAGACAACCCTCAGCATGGGAAAAAATATTTGCGTTGAAGCAACTGACAAAGGATTAATCTCCAAAATTTACAAGCAGCTCATGCAGCTCAATATCAAAAAAACAAACAACCTAATCCAAACATGGGCAGAAGACCCAAACAGACATTTCTCCAAAGAAGATGTACAGATTGCCAACAAACACATGAAAGAATGCTCAGCATCACTAATCATTAGAGAAATGCAAATCAAAACTACAATGAGGTATCATCTCACACCAATCAGAATGGCCATCATCAAAAAATCTACAAACGATAAATGCCTGGGAGGGTGTGGAGAAAAGAGAACCCTATTCACTGTTGGTGGGAATGTAAGTTGATACAGCCACTATGGAGGACAGTATGGAGGTTCCTTAAAAAACTAAAAATAGAACTACCATACAACTCAGCAATACCACTACTGGGCATATACCCTGAGAAAACCAGAATTCTAAAAGAGTTATGTACCACAGTGTTCACTGCAGCTCTGTTTACAGTAGCCACGACATGGAAGCAACCTAGTGTCAATCGACAGATGAATGGATAAAGAAGGTGTGGCACATATATACAATGGAATGTTTCTCAGCCATAAAAAGAAACAAAATTGAGTTGTTTGTAGTGAGGATGGACCTAGAGTCTGTTGTACAGAGTGAAGTAAGACAGAAAGAGAAAAACAAATACCATATGCTAACACATATATATGGAATCTAAAAAAAAAAAAAAAAAAGGTCTGATGAACCTAGTGACAGGACAGCAGTAAAGACGTAGAGAATGGACTTGAGGACAGGGGAAGGGGAAGGGGAAGCTGGGACGAAGTGAGAGGGTGACATGGACTTATACATACTACCAAATATAAAATAGATAGCTAGTGGGAATCAGCCGCATAGCACAGGGAGATCAGCTCAGTGCTTTGTGATCACCTAGAGGGGTGGGATAAGGAGGGTGGGAGGGAGACGCATGAGGGAGGAGATATGGGTATATATGTATATGTATAGTTGATTCACTTTGTTATAAAGCAAAAACTAATACACCATTGTAAAGCAATTATACTCCAATAAAGATGTTAAAAAAAATACTTTCCAAGACATAATCAAATCCTACCCTGCTGATTATTTTCTGGAATCATGTTATTTTTGTTATGCATTCTTTTATTAGAATTAAACAGGCTATATTAAAGAGCAATAAGAATGGACTTTAAGACCATAATGAAAACAGAATGTATGGCTTATAGCTAGAAATCAAATAAGATACAGACCCAGAGGTACTGCAAACCACAAGCTGTAACAATGCAGGTAGGTTTCAAGAAGAGAGTTCAAAATAATGCAGTATGCACCAAAAATATTGCCTACCTCCTAGATGATGAGGCAGGATGCAGGTGGAAATTGTAGCAGTAGACAGGGTGAGCAGGGAGTTTGGAAGCAAGGATGGCAATTCAAGATCAATAAGTAGTTACTGGGTTCAGAAAGAAATCACAGGGAAATCTGAAAAGAAAGCTAAAAGACAAGCACGGAAGTAAATTCTGAGACATCTCTCCTGGTCATATGCTCATAGGATATGTTCACTATAAGGGCATGAACACAACCCATGGTCTAGTCAGTCCAGTATTAGCATGTAAATTAAAGAAGCCCACAACTGCAGTTTAAGACAACACACATTATGGTCTTTATATATTCAGACAACATTCAGAGATTATGCAAATTTTCTGAAATCATCTTTGACATTCTCATTTGGGAATTCATAAATGTTCCCATCCTTGAGGATGGTTAGCATACTGAGGTGTTTCTTCAGGTGTGCGTTAAATGAATGTTGTACCCACTTTTTTCTGCTGTCTATACTGTGATATAAAACCTGGCTTAAACTCTGTGTGTGTGTGTGTGTGTGTGTGTGTGTGTGTGAGTGGGAGAGAGAGAGAGAGAGAGAGAGAGAGAGAGAGAGAGAGAGAGAGACTTAAATGGCTTACTGGGCAACAAACCATAGAAGCTTTGCTTCTCAAGCAGGAATAAGCATTTTTAGGAAGATAGGAAGAAAACCTGACTTTCATTTTCACAACTTATTCAGATTCCTGAGATGATGGGGGCCCAGATACTTACTGATTGCCGATGATGAAGTCCCTATAGAGTGTGGGTGGAGGTCTGAATTAGGTCCCAAAGGAGATCAAAGGTTGCTTTTGATGACTGTGTTTCCCACCAGGTTGGGTATACTAGAAAACATTAGAAAGTTGTTCCCAGTGCAGATGAAGGCATGGGAGATTTGGGGATGGGTGAATTATGGTGGGAACAGTCAGCTTTGAAACCTATAAGGAAAGCTTCAAAGCCTTCAGATTAATACTCAGTTGGTGATTTCAGTTAAGGCTTTGAGTGTGTATTAATTTCATCTCCAAAAGAAGGGAAACATCTACTGCTTAATAATGCCATTTTTATATCCAAGACACTGTTCATGATATTATTTTTTGTGCCAAGATTCTCTTCCTAGGCATGGTTGAACTCCACCAACAACCTGCTCCTATTTATTATCCTGTGATACTAAAGCAAAAATAAGGAAAGGAAGCAGACTACACACCCCCAATTGTGTGTTGTGTGTATGCTCTGTTATTAGCTATACACCAGCTAATAAAGCTATCAAATATAAACATTTTGTTAAAACATTGATGCTGTTTTCCCTGTCTTTCTCAAGACTCTTAGATCCCTTTGTATTTGCTATAATTTTGTTACTGAGGAAAAAAAAAAAGGAAACTAATTGTATCTCTTATTTCAGGCTGTCAAGTTTGAATGGAACCTTGAAAGTCCTCTAGTGCAACTTCTGTTACACCGCTCACTGCAAAGCATCCAGATTGCCCATCGTCTTCACTGGTAAGATTAACCAAAATAGGTTAGAATACCTTTTTTTATTGTCAACTTTTCTCTGTGGGGCAGCTTTCCCTTGTAATTGATACAAACTTCCACTTAAAATTCAGCCAAATTTGAGTCTTTGTCAAGGTTATTTTTATTTATGAGTATAATTTAACTGTTATCATCTTCAAAATCTTCCTTTCGTACCATTGCTGCTCTTTAAACCAACCAGAATTTTAAATCTGGATGATACCTTTCCTATAGCTTTAAATCACAAGGTCTACGTGTGATCATGTCTACTTGCTTAATATTTCAATATAAAATCTAGTTATAAGACTGTGTATGTTTTGGAAGAATGTATGCTTTAAAAGAAATTTCTGTACAATATTAGTTATAAACAGTGGGGTCTAAAGACCAATATGTGCTCTTTAAGTTAAAAATTCCTACAGCACTAAACTTTTCCCAAAGCATAAATTTTGAATATTATTAGTGGAGAAGTCAGACTTATTTAAGAGATACCAGAATTCCTCATCATAACCTGCTCCTGATCCTACTGAACAAGTTATTCTTTGGATGCTGTTCTCCCTACTTTTATTATAACATTGTAAATTCACACAAAAATTTTAGCAATTACAGATGTCAGTGACCTAAGGATGAAATTGAATCTATCCTTTGTCCTCACATATGTATAACAAGCATCATTTATTGGCTTCAATTGCTAGTGGAGAACTTTAATAAGAAAAAAAGGAAGTCAATATCATTTTTGAATATCATGTTTTTCTGCTTCAAAAAACATTACTCGTGTTGACATCACTCTTCCCATGAAAATGACTCAAGGATTTCATAGCAAAATAGAAATACAAGGAATTGTCAAGCACTAATATTTGACTTGCTGCTGAATTTCATTTCAAATTCCTAATAGAAATGCTAGGGCATTTTCCTCTAGTATGTCAGTATAATTAGGCATCAGATATATTGGCAAACAGTGGGCCTTTCACTAAATAGACTCTTATCCAGCTCTGAATTGAGTCTTATTTCCTACCATTTTTCGATCAACTACTTTGGTGGGAAGTTAAGTGGATACACTTGTTGGTGTTTCACTGTCATAATAAAGCTAGAACTCCATTAACCCCAATGTTTATTTCCCTTAAAACTTCACTTTTTTTCACTTTTCACTTTTTTAACATATGTTTATTCAAATGAAGGCATATTAAAAAATAACATGACCACCTAACAATCTTGATATAAAATATTTGAACCAAAACATAATATAAAATATATAAAGTAAAAAAGCATATAGAAAGATAATTTTAAAAAAATAGAATAAAATATTAAGGACTTATCCTAACACATTGATTGTTATAATACTAATTCTAGAGCCACCTTAGTAAGTTCTTCATCTGCTAAAAGGGTGTGAAAAGTGGAGTAATTTGAAAGACAGCAATGAGTGCAAAGTTGTCAATCAATGTCATATTTGCAGATTCACAATAAATACAATAATGTCACTGTTTCCAAAGAAGTTAGGAGCAAAGACTTTCTAAGTAGGGTTCTCACCCTTATAAAAAAGAGAAAAACCAATAACAAAGCCCATTTCTCTTCTCACTGATTTAAGAGAGTAAGTTAGAAGGGCTAGAAAAGAATATAAGTTATAAATGGACTGCTTGTTTCTGAATGCTTAATTTGTGAAAATATGGAAAAGGAAAAGGAAAACGTGGAGGGAAGTATTTAATTACCCACATTCTTTTAAAACTTAAATAAAAATTAAGAATCAGGCAAAATATCGTAAGCATCAAAGAGCATTACATATATTTAGAATATATCTTGGAGTTAAAAAATAATAGCTGCTGGTGCATAGCATCATATTTAGGGGACATTTGTTTGTAGAATATTGATTTTTTGTGTGTAGAATATTGAGTTAAAACTTTAGAGATGCAGCTCAGACCCTGCATGATACACTTAAAAATATTCTCAATATATCTTTCCTTAAAAAACAAAACAACAACAACAAAAGCCAATACCCTGTAATTTTAAAAAAAGATAGAGATCCATCAGACATCAGTTTAATGATTTTTCTCCACTCGGGTGAGCTCCTGCTTCCTCATATTCAGCATGTTCAACACTGAACGCAGCAACTTACCCTGCTCACTCAGGTCTTGGAGGCTTTTCTGGATCTTCCCCATTTCTCACGAATATGCCCAGTTGTTTACCAAGCCCTATAATCCTATACCTCCTAAATAGCTCTCCCTGCATCCACTGCTTCCACCTGTCACTGCCACTGATCAGAATGTTGCCTCATCAGATACTGAGTTATGAATAAACAGGCTTGCACAGAAACCATCTTGACTACTTGCCATCACTGTGGGTAGCCGTCCTGAAAAGGGAAATTGACTTGGAGTTACTGTTGGAAGGGTGATGTAGGATGAGTATCCCCTATTTTTCATGAAAAGGGAGTTAACAATAAGCTTTGGATTGGGAAGGTTTAAAAGCTTTCAATCACAATTTGCACCCTAAAAGGTGACTGTAAATGAGTACAGTAGCATTTGGAGTTCACAACTAGGAGGCCCCTCCCCCATCATATAACAATTTTAGAAACTTAAACTCAGTGCCCCTTTCCGTTTTGAATAAGAAACAAACAGCTGTCACTAGCTGGTAGTGAGATATTGGGTTGAATGGGGCTCCCCAAAAGATATACCTACATCTTAACTCCAGGAACCTGTAACTAAGACCTTATTCGGAAAAAGGGTATTTGAAGATGTAATTAAATTTAAAATCTTGAGATTAAATCATCCTTTATTATCAGGGTGGGTCCTAAATCCAATGACAAGTGTCCTTATAAGAGACAGAGGAGAAGATGCACACAAACAGAAAAGGCCATGTGGAGATGGAGTCAATACAGCCCAGAGCCAAGGATTGTCCAGGGTCACCAGAAGCTGGAAGAGGCAAGGAAGGATTTTCCCCTAGAGCCTTGAAAGGGAGTACAACCTATCTTGATTTCAAACTTCTGGTGTCCCGAACTGTGAGATTAATTTCTATTGTTTAAGCCATCAGTTAGTATTAATTTGTTATGGCAGCCACAGGAAATATACAGCAAGGAAAGGACTTTATGAAGGTCTCTGACTAGATTGACTCTGATGTCACATCATGCAGGAAGCTTTCCTTGACCCTCTCCCCAGCCACTGTCCAGGGCTGATTGAGTATTGCTCCCATGTTGTATCCCAGAGTATACTCTATATGACTCAGCAGATGTCGTGTCACACAACCTTAACACTTCTATTCCCTGTCTGCGTCCACTCCTGGTCCATATAGTGGCTAATGAGAGCAATCATGTCATACTCATCAGCATACTAATCACACCAATGTCTGGAACTCAAGAGGTGCTGAAAAAAATGTTTTTAAAATCACGAAACCATAGAAATTTCTCTAAGGCTGTCAATATTTTCACATGCTTGGAATTCAGTGCATTCTCAAAGGCACTGTTAGTGCTCTAGCCAAATCCCCTTTACCTGGCTGGTGGACCCATCTTGCAGTTTCAGTGAATATTGACTGCCAACTGACAACTGCCTCTTCTCTGGAGAGTTGTTCTCTGCTAACATAGCTACCTGGTCTGGGAAGTGGGAAATCTTTAAGGTACAATTTACATTCCAGAACCTCCCCAGGGATGAATCAAAGCTAGATGACCTCTTGGTTAACTCCTTCCCCTCCCCTACAATGCTTCTCTTACTTCCTTAAAGGTTTCTTTCCTAAAGAGCACTCCTTCAGTAAATCACATACACCTTAATTCCTGTCTCATAGTGTGTTCTAGGGAAGCTTACCTAAGATAAGCATTTCTTTATTGAAGAAAAAGAATTGAAATATGTGTTTTTTAAAAATCGGAGCATCAGTATGCTAGGGATGTGTCACAAATGGAACAGCAGTATTGCAGTCTTTCATACTCCTAACACTAGTTTGATTGAATGAGCTCCAAGAGAACCATTTTGAATCGAAATCTGTATAAATTGTTTTTTAAGGCCTATCCTACAAAACTCTGAAAGCATTCCCTTCAAAGTGTGGGGTTAACCTGAGATGAAACACACACTTGCAAACTCTCTAAGTGCAGCAATTTTTTTCTGTTTTATTCACTGATATAGCACAAAGACCTAGGGCAGTACTTGGCACTTGATAAATATTAAATAAATTTTTACTGAATGAATGAATAGGACAAAGTTGCCCAACTGGGTACATGCAGACTTGTGACATAAGAGGGCTGTTTGAGCAGTCAGTGTGTCTTGATGCCAAACAGATTTGGCATGACTAGAATGATGTCAGGACATTGGCCCAGTCAGGTACAAGGCAATGCATATCACTAGTGAAGTCAAAACTGGATTGGAGGGGGCTTCCCTGGTAGCGCAGTGGTTGAGAGTCCGCCTGCCAATGCAGGGGACACAGGTTCGTGCCCCAGTCTGGGAAGATCCCACATGCCGTGGAGCAGCTGGGCCCATGAGCCATGGCCGCTGAGCCTGTGCGTCCGGAGCCCGTGCTCCGCAACGGGAGAGGCCACAACAGTGAGAGGCCCACGTACCGCAAAAAAAAAAAAAAAAAAAAAAAAAAAACTGGATTGGAGGGAGAATGTGAGCAGAAGTCAGGGACTAACCTGAGTCAGGAATTAAGGCATGAAAAACAAGCTGGGGCAATGTCTGCTGGACCAGTTGGGAGAACCATGGAGTAAATTAAGGCCATGGTGTCTCTGGGATCACGAGGACTTTCCAAGGTGGCTCATGGTATTAAAGGACTACATGAGCTTTAATATACTATGCATAAAATTGAGATGTTGCAAAATCTGCCCATTCATTTTCTCAACAATCTAAACTTATCTTGAATTTTGGGGCAATTTCTCAAATCAGGGACTACTCTAAATAAAGCAAAATAATGTGGAAATTTTGCATCATATGATTTGAGGTCCTATGTTCCCCTCACCCCCTCTCCTAAATATGTCTCCCCAGTGTCTGAAATTCTCTCATTAGCAAGTCACTCCTTTAGGTTAACATTGTTCCCTCCCAGAATTTCTCTTCTCATGTAAAAAGTATATATATTCAGAACATAATGCTTATGATGAATTAGTTTATCATTTGTTCATTTATGTGACAAATGTTGAGATGTTAGACATTGTTGAACTATTAAGGATATGGGAATAGAATCTAAAAAAGAGTGGATATATGTATATGTATAACTGATTCACTTTGCTGTACAGCAGAAACTAGCACAACAGTTTAAAGCAATTATACTCCAATAAAAATTAATTTTAAACAAAAGGATAGACTAGAATGGTCCTCGTCTAAAGAAGCTCACAAGCTAACAACACATTAGCATCCAGGCAGCAGGAAAAAGCCCACAGGCTGTGTGGCAGGGACAGAGTAGAAGGAGTAAGCTGACAACAGATTCTGTCCATTTTACAGTTTTGCCCATGACCTGTTCCAAATATAAGCACAAGGCAGAGAGGCAAGTCTGGCCATCAAGTAAATAAAAAAGCCTCAACTGCGGTCCCATTCTGTCAGAGTTAAATACTGATAAAGACATACAAATGAATATATAAAGGAGGTAAATGCTCTCTCTGCTTTGATGTCTGGAACACTCCCTGAAGTGAGAGTAAAGAGCTGTACTTTAGGGAGTTACTGCGGTATAATAGGGCACGCATGATACAAAATCAGGAGGTTTTAAAGCCTCCATCCTTTACCTTCTAGAATCATTATATTGCTACTAATTCACCTTTTTACCTTTACAGTTTAATAAATAATAAATTATTGCTTCACTTTTTTGTAAGGGGAAGATATGTCTTGTCATTTAATATTGATCTGTTATAATCATCTTTCACCCTGTCATTCTCAGAAAAGTATACACCAGATAAAATCCCTACAATGAGCAACTCACTAAACTAATGAGAGCTTTTCTCTACTCCAACCAACCTGAAAAAAAAAGTGATGGCTATTTGTAAGAAAGTTTACATTTTACATAATAATCTGTAAAATTCATTAGCAGTTTTCTAGTTAAGGTGTGATATAAGAACAATTGTTTTTGTCTGTTTTATTTTTATTTTACATAATAGAGGTTATATGTAGTTCCTTTAGTAAAAAAGATTTATTAAAAAACAGAATACAATTTTTAAGTTATTTTCTAATATCATTTAAGTCTTATTACTCCTATTAAATGTATATGAAAATAGAATCTGATACAAAGCTCTTCCATAGATCCTTGCAAAAGCCAGGAACAGAGCTCCACCTTAAATGTATCCCTAGTTTAAATTATTTTCCCTTTAAATTCTTCTATTTTGTTAAATAAGTGAAGAGTTGTAAAAATGCACATTTTGTATATACGTACTGACCTCAAATGTTGGAACTCAGACATCTGGCCTTTGGGAACTAAACTTTCTAATCCAGTCTCTCGCAATTTTTCGTTATAATAGCCGCATGCAATTACATCATTGCTTCCTTAGGTAGTAATCTGGTTTCCTTATAATAATATCAGCTCCTCATAGTTTATGTTACAGATTTGGGTTAAGACCTTGAAAAACATCATTATACTGCTTAAGTTTTGTTGTTTCTCAATGAAGAAGAGCAGGAAAAAGATTTGGATTGGTGATAAGGAATAGGAACGTATCAGCACGTTGATGGTACTGGACCCAGATAAAGAAAGGGAGAGAAGCAGAGCGTCACGTCGAAGATGTTTTTAGGTACCAGGTCTAGAAGTAGCACACACCACTTCGGCCTATATTCCATAGGTGGGAAGTCAGTAAGAAGGCCCCACCCACTGCAAGGGAGTATAGGAAAGCAGACCAGGTGTACATCTATATACAGAAGCAAAATGCTGTTGGATCTGGTAAACTCAGAGCAGGGTCTGCCACAGAGGTAAAAGCCATATAGATGACTCAAGAAATTTGGCCATTAAGTGATAAAGAGGACTTGAAAAGAAAACCAGTACTTACCTTTACATGTATCAATTGGCTTTCTTTTCAAAAACTGAAATTGTCTCAACAGATAAAAAATACTACTACCTAACTACCTCATTAAGAATCATCATTTTGACAGACATCCTCTAAAAGTGGCTTTTCTCTAACAATTCTATAAATATTTCCAAGAGATTTAACCTATAGGTACATTTTGTAACCATTTTACCTGGAGGGCTCATTATTAAGATATTTATGTAGCTTGATGGGTACTGGTAGCTTAGCTCAAGAGGTCCAAAATTGAATCAAACATTTTTACTCTCTACTCTTTCAATCCTTGCCCCTACCATTCCCAAACTGTCTTTTTTATATGCAGTGTCCTGGTTTATGCTCACCAGCAAATCATCCAACATAGAAAATCTGGGAGGCATTTTTCTTACCCAGCAATCTTCCTCATTCAGCAGTCCTTAAGTCCTAACTGTTGTTTCTCAAAAATATATTTTGATTTGTCCTTTTTCTATCTCCATGGCCAGCACCTTATCTCAAGCCTTTAGTGTTACCTACTTGGACTACAGCCTCCTAATTGTTTTTCTTCCCTTCCATTCTTTCCTGTTTTCAGCCCATCCATCCTTCACACTGCTCTGAGAAAAATCTTTGTGTAATACCACTTGATCCCTACTCATAAAGTAGGCTCTAGTTCCTAGGGAACCCCCAGCTGGCTAGCATAATTCCAGTCACCTTTTTCTGCTTACAGGGTTTAGAATTATTAGACTATGATATTAATCTCTTCTCCCTTAATATGACCTTGCAGTAGATTTTCATGATCTCAACTCCATCTACCTCCCATCCCATCTTATATTGTTTTCTACAACCAAACATAGTCTTTTCTATTCTCAAGTAGTTACTCAAATTTTCAGAGGTCTTTCATGCCTTGATGACTAGGCGTATTGCATTTCCCTCTGCTTGAAATGCAACTGTCCTATTGTTTACCCAGAGTCTTTTAGGACTCAACTCAAATTTTTGTTCTCTTTGAAAATGTCTCCAACCTCAGCTCTTATACACACTGCCAATGCGCTTATTAACATTTTGCATACTTTCATTTACTTCACCGTTTCCCTTTTCTTTAAGACACTTTGGGCTGCAAGAAACAGAAAATCCTGATTCAACTTGTTTAAAAGATATGAAAAATTAATTATCTCACATAACAAGAAGTTTGCTAGTAGGGTGGTTCAGGAGTTTATTATTGGGGCAGCTGCCTGATTTTGTGATAAACTCAGTTTCTTTGATCTTTCTGCTCTGTCATCCTTAGTGTGTTGACTTGTCTTTAGTTAGTTCATTTCACATGGTTACAAGAAGACTGCCATAGTTGGTATCATATGCATACATGACACCATACAGCAAAAGAAAAGGCACTGATCCCTCTCCAACAAGAAAAGTTTTCCATAATCCCATAGTAGAGTTAACTTCCTATATGATTTGCCAGAATTGGGCTGCATATCATCCTGAACCAGTAACCTAATTAGATGGCAAATGAGTGAGTTGGCTTACCCAGTTGATTTAGAATATTGAGAATCTATCTGTAAACTGGTCATCTTCTCTGAAGGTTATGATACCTGAACAAAATCAGATTCTTTATTCAGGTATGAAGGGGAGAATAGATTTGGTATAAATAAAACCCTGTGTTTCCTTTCTGGACTGTGAGGCTCTATCCTGACCATCCATCCTTAACACAGAACATTGCACTAGTACATATTATTGGCACTCAGTAAGTACTTGAATGAAGTTTAAAAAATAATCATGCCACATACATTTGTACTGCCTACAGGTTAACTTACCTGGACCACTGCATTTTAAAACAGCAAGCAATCAGCACAAGTCATACTATACTAAACGTATAGAGTTGGCCATTGGTATTCTGATAATCACTTTTGCTCCCTTTAAATAATAGACTCCCCTATTGCTCTGGAATTGGGGGAAGTTGATCTAAATGACTTATGGAAAAATATGAGAGTATGGAATAAATTTTTTGAAGGGGTATCAGGTGTTACTGATTGGGTCCATAGTGTGAGGTGCTTTTACTGACTTAACTATGCTGTTTCTTAAAACCCTGATTGAAAATGAAAGGCTGTATCTAGTGATTTGGCAAGAAGTGTTTTATGGGGAGACCCTGCCAAGCAGTCAATTACGAACTTTTAAAATATAATTTTCTGTATTGAGACTTTCTGTGAGGTTTGGGGAATTACTGAACAGTTTCTGATTTTTGCTGGCTCCTATATTCTCAAGGGTTTTTTTGTTTGATTGTTTGTTTATTTGTTTTTCTGGACTGTGAATATTCTTAGTTCTTTTTGTTTTGGGTCAGTTACTGAGTAAGTCCTTTCTTACCAGACCCTATTTTACTTCCTATCTTTGCTCATCAAAAATCACTCTTTGAAAAGGTTGAATGGAGATTTTTCTTGCTTTTCTTCTAACTCAATTTTCTACTTCATTTGTGTACAATTATTGTAGTTACAACAGAAAGACAATTACTTTATTTTCCTTGTCTAAAGAGCTTCACGTGTGTTGCTTTTATCTGTAAGAACATCTAGACTTGGATACTTCAATTAAATATTTGTCATGTTTAATAACTTAGAATTCTTGTTCTTGTTTTGGCATGTATGATTCATTTTTGACCAAAGATGAGTGAACAGCTTGCACAAATAGTGTTTGTCTTCAGACTTGACAGTCTGCCTGGTACACTAACCACTCTTGACAGAATGTCAAATAATTGGTGTATCTTGCTTGAGTTTAGTCATCTGAAGTTGTTAAAGGAAGGAATCCTAATGTATGCATCACTTTCCTTTTTAAATTGGGCACTGTGTATATATGTTTCCTCAGGTACTGTAAATGTCATTAATTTACCAAAATGATGGAACTTTTATTATTTTCTTCTAAGTAAAATTTAACATCACTTTTAGAGAGGCTGCTGCTCAGTAAACTGTTGACATAAATTGATTGATGACTGAAAATATCACAAGACTCAATCTAGAGCTTCAGTTACTAGATGTAGCAGCAGCTGAACAAGTAGACCAGGGAACTTCAGGAAACAGAGACAGGAAATTGCATAAGAAGTATACTGAGGAAAGAGAATATTATGTTAGTCGTCCGTTCTTTCATTCATCTATTCTCCGAGATTTTTTCTGAGTGTCTATTATATACATAATTTATAGTTATTTTGTGAAAGGAATGGAAAATATAAACAAATTATAATACACATTGTTTAAGTAATGTGGTTTCTTAAACCCTCCTAGCTATTTCAGGCAGTTACTAGAGATGCTGGAGTTTATTTTTCAACTCTGTTGTCTCGACAAATTAATTATAAACATTTCACTCAATGATTTTTAAGTCCTCTTTGACTGGATTATGAAACCAAATTCAGTGTGTTCATTCACACTTATTCATTCTTGGGAAGAGTTGTGCTAAGTGTCCAGAGAACCCCATCCCAGGATCAAGGAGCTTCATGAACTGAATTGGTGACCAGATGGTGACTTGGATAATCCTTCGGAATATTTTACTGTCATTTCTCTGCTATGGAGACTAGAATGCTAAGGTTTATCAGCTCTAGTATGGCTCTGACTTGGAGAGTATTACTAAAAATTCTCATCATTCAACTCTCTGTTTTCAATACTTGTTCTTGTCATGAACATTGTCATGTCATGACAATGCTTCATGTCATGAAGCATTGCCTTATGGTAGACATGTTATAATATGATTAATGCTGAATAATATGCTAGTCGTTTCAAATACTCTTTCATTAATTCAAACAACTCTGTTATCTCCACTTTTCAGATGAAAAAAATACCACTCAAAAGGCTAAATATGCAAAGCTACTAAGTAGAAGAGCCAAAATTTGACCCTGCACCTCATCCATTATGATCTGCCAAGCCACTTAAATATTATAAAAGATATAACAATAACAATAAAAGGCAGAATAATGTCATAGGAAGAGAACAAGATTTGGAGGAAAATGTACTTGAATAGAAATTCCAACTCAGGTGTCTACTAGCTGAATGGTCTTGGAAAAATTACTTAACCTGCCTGATCTTTTTCATAATCTGTAAAAGAAATATAATTGTGCCTAATAGTTGTTAAAATTAATTGAGATCATATATATCAAGATCCTTGATATATATTTAGTACATTTAAAGGGTGTATTTTTTGAGTCATTTAGAAAACATAAGAATTCATTTAGAAACATAAAATTACAGTTCCCAAGGCTATATCACTAATTAATAATTGCATTGAATTTAGATCTTGGATTGTTGTCATTTGACTCCTCACTCCTACCATTGTTTTTCTTCCTTTTTTTCCAATTCAAATTTATAATTGAAATTTAATAATAGAATTTGAAATGCATGGAAGTGGGATGAGAAAAATCAGTGTGTAGACAAATTAGTTTAGAGACCTGTTGAGAAAAGTATCTTGAAACATTTTAAGTGTCAGAAAAAGTTGGGAGTATGTGCATCATTTATTTTCAGAGAAATTTAACAGACAAAGGAATCTAACAACATTCACAGATTGCCTGTTGATACATGCTTTTACGTTTCAACAGCCAACATCTACATCACTCATATCACTTAACTGTCTGCTAGCACAATTCAGAAGAAGAAGATATGAGTAAAAATTTTCATCAATCCTTTGGTTATTTTAAAGGGTTATGACTGTGAACTGCAAATGCAAAATCGTACCACTTAAGAAGTTGGGAATTTCAAAGGCAATGAACTAAAGAACCCCTTACAACAGCAGGAGAATGGATCACTAAAATGTTGCTAAACCTTCCACACTAAGAAAACATTGTAGACTATCCAAGAAAATATAGGAAATCACTGAAACATCTCATGAAAAGGGGAAGAAAATGTGACTGGCAGTTGTCATGGACTTTTTCATAATTTAGTCAGATTTTTAAATCTTGAATGACATTAATTTGGTATAAAATGTCCATAATAAACATTATTACTGAACATGTGACAAAAATGAGATCGTTTGTTCTAGAGGTAAAATAACACCATTTATGCAGGTTTCACTTTCAGGGTTATAGCTGGCAATTCCTTCCAATTGGTTAATGACAAGTGAAGATTGGATACTTACCTTTTCTCTTTCCTGTAACCAGGAGCCTTAGCAATGACTATCCTGAAGAAATTATTGTTATTCCTATACATAGATTAAAGTTAGGTCCAACAGGTGCTCCAAATTCTGCATGACACTCTACCTATCATTTCTGGTGTTTTATACTGAAGCACCTGGGGATCTCTGATATGACATATGAAGCATTTTTGGTCCTGGGCAATTGACTTAAAATTTCTGAGCTTCCATTTCCTCATCTGCAAAATAAGAATAAAATACTTACCATAAGTAAGTAAATAAAATACTTACCACAGTACAGGACCTGTCATTATAGCTACTTAATAAATATATGTTGAATAAGTCAATAATTGAAAGAATTGAGATTTTTGAGGGTGAAATGACATAAAATTATGCAATATTCCTTGTACACCTCCTAGCCTTAACAAATATTTCTTCTTCTGGCTTCCCTTCTTTCCCTTTTTTTTTTTAATCAAATGATGATATTTTATTTGTTGGAATATAACACTCCCCAACTGAAGTATTTTATCAGATAAGTGGGTATATATCTGTAACTCTGTGATCTAGTTCACACACATTTCACCTAAGTGTAAATGGGAAAACTATGTACATGGGGAAACTTCTGGGGTACCATTCCTCGTGTTTCTCACTATCCCACATCTTACCACCATTCTGGATGGTTTCGTTTCTAAATGGATGATTCAGCTAAAAACCCCGAGCCTCAAGAACCCTTGACATCCTTTTTCACCAATAAAATTTAGAACCTTCACACTTCAGTAACTCCTTTCCGTGGCTACATATTAAATCTTGTCATCACTAGGAATGGCACCTCATCTAAGTTTTAAACTTAGAAATCTAGTATATTAACCTTTTCACATTTTGACTTTACTGCACATACTAAACCTGGTGTTCAGTGTCAATAGAAACTCTACTCCCTTCTTCAGGCGCATCCAACCACTCATAGTTTGACTTACCTATCAATTTTCCTATCCACTCATTTCTGTATCTGGGTTAATTTCCTCCATCACCCTCTATATCTACCAAGGCACTTGAAAAATGTCTCATGAATTAGTACCCTACTCTCCATCTCCACTAAAAGCTTAGGACATCATCATTTCCTTACTAATAGTGCTATTGTTTATTAATTCATCTACCCAATTTGGTGATTCAAAAATGTCTGTAAGATAAAGATCAAATTCATTAATCCTAAACTATATATAATGACCCATAAGATAAATTTTATTTTATTATCAATATCAGGAAAGCTTGTGCTTCTCCAAAACAACCAGTTTGTTTTTAACATATGAAAATGTTGGCTCTCTTAACTCACAGGGTAATAGTTATTAGTTTAGGATCCACATCAATATACCTGGATGCAAAAACCTGGTTTCTACAATTTTCTAGGTGTCTGACTTCCAGCAAGTTACTTCAATTTTATAAGACCAGTTTTTCTTAGGCATTAAAAATGATAATAATAATATTTACTTTCAGAAGGTTGTTGTGAGAATTAATGTAATATCAGATTTGGGAAGACAGAGTAGGAGAGCCTTGTGATACAGAGAATCCAACCAGGTGTCAGGCTTGTATCTGTAAGAAATGTGATCCTATCCCATAGGAAGACTTACTCATTAAATAGATAATTATTAAGCACCTTCCTTAGTTAGGTCATGCTGTAGTCTTCAGGGATACAGCAATGGATAAAACAGACAAAAATCCCTGCCCTTCCTTATGTAGCATTTGAGAGAAATAAGATATATATTTAAAAGATGTTGATACGAACTAGGGAGAAAAATGAAACCATCAGGAGATACAGGAATACACGAGTCAGGGGAATTGCAATTTTAAGGTAGAGTAGCAAGGAAAGGCCTTATTTAAAAGGTGGTATTTGGAAAAAGACCTCAGTGAAGTACAAGAATGGATTATCTAAGTATCTAAAAGGAGAGGATAGCAGGAAGAGGAAATAGCATACTCAAAGTATACGTGGGGTGTTAGAGAAAAAACAATGAGGCCAGTGTGGCTGGATTAACTTGAAAAGGTGGAAGAATAGTAGGAAATGAAGTCAGCTGGGAAAAAGGTGAAGGTGGGGGCAGGTTATGTAAAAATTTCTGCTGCACTGTTATAAGAATATTGGCTTTAAATGAGATGAGAAGTCATCAGAGGGTTCTGAGAAGATGAAAGACATGATTTGGCTTATATTTTAACAGAATTATTCTGGGTGTTGTGTTGAAAATCGACTGAGGAAAAGTAATGGCAAGAACAAGAAACCAATTAGGAGACTAATGCAGTAATCCAGATGAGAGATCATAGTGTCTTAGACTAGGATATAGTAGCAGAAGGAGCGAGAAATGGTTGAATTCTAGATATATTCTTGAAAATAAAGCCAACAGAATTTTCTGATGGATTGGATGAGGAGTATAAGAGACACAAATTATGATACCAAGGCTGTTGCTTGAACAACTGAAAGAATAGAGTTTCAAGAGGGCATATTTCTAAGGGTGGGAAAAAGATATCAAAAGATCAATCTGGACCTATTAAAATCTGAAATAACTGCTGGACATCTTTATCTGGACTACAGATAAAAATGAGGGAATTATCAACACAAAGATGAGGTTTAAAGCTATTAGCAGAGATGATGTCATGGTCAAGCCAACATTTAAAAGTCAAAGAGAGGGCTTCCCTGGTGGCGCAGTGGTTGAGAGTCCGCCTGCTGATGCAGGGGACACGGGTTCGTGCCCTGGTCCGGGAAGATCCCACGTGCTGCAGAGCGGCTGGGCCCGTGAGCCGTGGCCGCTGAGCCTGCGCGTCCGGAGCCTGTGCTCCGCAACGGGAGAGCCCACAATGGTGAGAGGCCCGTATACTGCCTCTGTCAAAGAGATAAGGCAGAAGCAGAAATGAAGACAAAAAGAAGCAGAAGCAGTCAGAGATGTAAAAGATAAGCCAAGTGAGCATGGAACCCTGCAACATTAAATAAAGTATAGAAATAGAGGTGGTATGATCAACTTTGTCAAGTGCTACTATTAGGTTAAGTAGCACTGAGATCAGAGTAGCACCATGGAGATCATTGCAGGTCACTGAAAAAGCAGTTTGCAGTGCAGTGGAGATAAAAGCCATAGGAATAGATTAAAGAAATAATGGAAGGAGAGATATCAAAGATAATGATTTTAGGAGTTTTGCTGGGAAGGGGGAAGAGAAATGGGATCACAAAAATGATCATTGTGGTTTTTCTTAGAATGTGAGAAACAACAGCTTTTTTATATACTGATGGGAAAAATCAAATAGAGAGGGCAACATTTATGAGACAAGAGAAAGTGAGAAATTTTCTGATGCGACATTATTAAGTAATGATAAGGAACAGAATCTATGGCACAAGAGGATTAATACACAGTGCATACAAAGTAACAGGGAAAAAAATGAGGAGTAGATAGGAACAGGTAGGTGGGTAGAGGTAGTGGTACTTTCTTGTGGAATGAAGGAAACAAGACTGTCTTTGAATGGGGAAGTTGGTGTTGGAGGCTTGAGGAATGGGCCTACTTGAAATTACAGCTTATAATTAAAAAGAGGGACAACCAGCATGCTTGTGTGTTTTTCTCCCTGTCCAAGAAATAGGTGGAGAGCTGGATTTAACCAGAAATATTGTTTATCATAACATATGATGAAGCAAGAGAGGCAAGGAAATTGAAGGTATAGGCAAGAGAATGTTTCCCTAAAACTGGGTTTTCCTCTTGGTGGGTGTTGAGCCAAAAGACACAACCAAGCCAAAGATCAGGAGAAGGAAGGATTTATTATTACTTGCAGCACGTAAGGAGAACACTGGGGATCTTGCCCAAAGCAGTGTCTTCTTGAACAGTTGGAGAAGTATTAAGCTAAGGGTACATGCATATTCAAGAAGGGGCTTGGGTGAACAGAGTCTAAGCTTTAGTTGATTGAAGTCATGAGGGTCAGAAAACGTCAACATCATCATCCCTTAGGGTCCAGTTGATCTGATGGTTGAGTGCTTCAGGCTAATCTTTACCATTAAAAGAGAACTGGGAGTCTTTACAACTGATATATTATCTTTGCTATTGTTACTTCACTTGCCTGATAACAGTCATTTGTTTCTGGATTCTTTTGCTCCCATAACATCATTAATTACTGAGCCCTGTTAAACAGCAAGCATCATGGCCAGGCTTAGGTCACAAAATGGCTTAGGCCAAAAATGCCTTCTCTTATGTCAAGAAAGCCATGCATGGTTCTCTTTCTCCGGGAACCCCCTACCCTGTCTGCTTACAATAGATGATAATGATAAACCATAAACTATAAATTATATAAGGAAGGAAGTGAGGACATGAGCTAGGTTAAGGAGAGTAAAAAGAATTGACAAACTATGGGGGTCTCGCAGACAAAAGATTGTAAGCACTGGAGTAATGGAACTGATGCCACAAACTCAGCCTCTGTGCACCAGTGCCAAATCGAATCTCTGAGTTTTGAGTGAAGTAGAAAAGAATAGCTTTATTGCTTTGCCAGGCAAAGGGGGACACAGTGGACTCATGCCCTCAAAAACTGTGTATCTCAACCTGGGAGGATTTGGTGAGGAGTTTTATAGCAACGGTTCAGGGCAGGGTTGCTTATAAAATTAGGGTGTATGCACGGCCTGCACTCCTTTAATCTGCTCTCAGGTAATCTTTTTTTTTTTTTTTTAACACCTTTACTGGAGTACAATTACTTTACAATGGTGTGTTACTTTCTGTTGTATAACAAAGTGAATCAGTTATACATATACATATATCCCCATATCGCTTCCCTCTTGCGTCTCCCTCCCTCCACCACCCCTCTAGGTGGTCACAAAGCACCGAGTTGATCTCCCTGTGCTGTGCGGCTGCTTCCCACTAGCTATCTATTTTTTTTTGGGGGGGTGCTAATTTTATTTTTTTTTTAACATCTTTATTGGGGTATAATTGCTTTACAATGGTGTGTTAGTTTCTGCTTTATAACAAAGTGAATCAGTTACACATATACATATGTTCCCATATCTCTTCCCTCTTGCGTCTCCCTCCCTCCCACCCTCCCTATCCCACCCCTCCAGGCTGTCACAAAGCACCGAGCCAATATCCCTGTGCCATGCGGCTGCTTCCCACTAGCTATCTACCTTACTACGTTTGTTAGTGTGTATATGTCCATGACTCTCTCTCGCCCTGTCACAGCTCACCCTTCCCCCTCCCCATAACCTCAAGTCCGTTCTCTAGGAGGTCCGCGTCTTTATTCCTGCCTTATCCCTAGGTTCTTCATATCTATTTTACATTTGGTAGTGTATATATGTCCATGCCACTCTTTCACACTGTCCCAGATTACAGATTGCCCTTCCTATATTCTCAAGTCCATTCTCTAATAGGTCTACATCCTTATTCCCATCTTGCCCCTAGGTTCTTCATGACCATTATTATTTTTTTTAAGATTCCATATATATGTGTTAGCATACGGTATTTGTTTTTCTCTTTCTGATTTACTTCACTCTGTACAGCAGACTCTAGGTCCATCCACCTCACTAAAAACAACTCAATTTCGTTTTTTTTTATGGCTGAGTAATATTCCATTCTATATATGGGTCACATCTTCTTTATCCATTCATCTGTCGATGGACACTTAGGTTGCTTCCATGTCCTGGCTATTGTAAATAGAGATGGAGTGAACACTGTGGTACATGACTCTTTTTGAATTATGGTTTTCTCAGGGTATATGCCCAGTAGTGGGATTGCTGGGTCATATGGTAGTTCTATATTTAGTTTTTGAAGGAACCTCCATACTGTTCTCCATAGTGGCTGTATCAATTTACATTCCCACCAACAGTGAAAGAAGGTTTTCTTTTCTCCACACCCTCTCCAGCATTTATTTTTTGTAGATTTTTTCAAGATGGCCATTCTGATTGGTGTGAGATGATATCTCATTGTAGTTTTGATTTGCATTTCTCTAATAATTAATGATGTTGAGCATTCTTTCATGTGTTTGTTGGCACTCTGTATATCTTCTTTGGAGAAATGTCTATTTAGGTCTTCTGCCCATTTTTGGATTGGGTTGTTTGTTTTTTTGATATTGAGCTGCATAAGCTGCTTGTAAATTTTGGAGATTAATCCTTTGTCATTTGCTTCATTTGCAAATATTTTCTCCCATTCTGAAGGTTGTCTTTTCGTCTTGTTTATGGTTTCCTTTGCTGTGCAAAAGCTTTTGTTTCATTAGGTCCCATTTGTTTATTTTTGTTTTTATTTCCATTTCTGTAGGAGGTGGGTCAAAAAGGATCTTGCTGTGATTTATGTCATACAGTGTTCTGACTGTGTTTTCCTCTAAGAGTTTGACAGTGCCTGGCCTTACGTTTAGGTTTTTAATCCATTTTGAGTTTATATTTGTGTATGGTCTTAGGGAGTATTCTAATTTCATTCTTTTACATGTAGCTGTCCAGTTGTCCCAGCACCACTTATTGAAGAGGCAATCTTTTCTCCATTGTATATTCTTGCCTCCTTTATCAAAGGTAAGGTGACCACATGTGCGTGGGTTTATCTCTGGGCTTTCTATCCTGTACCATTGATCTATATTTCCGTTTTTGTGCCAGTACCATACTGTCTTGATTACTGTAGCTTTGTAGTATAGTCTGAAGTCAGCTCCGTTTTTCTTTCTCAAGACTGCTTTGGCTCTTCAGGATCTTTTGTGTTTCCATACAAATTGTGAAATTTTTTGTTCTAGTTCTGTGAAAAATGCCAGTGGTAGTTTGATAGGGATTGCATTGAATCTGTAGGTTACTTTCGGTACTATAGTCATTTTCACACTATTGATTCTTCCAATCCAAGAACATGGTATACCTCTCCATCTATTTGTATCATCTTTATTTCTTTCATCGGTGTCTCATAATTTTCTGCATACAGGTCTTTTGTCTCCTTAAGTGGGTTTATTCCTAGATATTTTATTCTTTTTGTTGCAGAGGTAAATGGGAGTGTTTTCTTAATTTCACTTTCATATTTTTCATCATTAGTGTATAGGAATGCAAGATATTTCTGTGCATTAATTTTGTATCCTGCTACTTTACCAAATTCATTGATTACCTCTAGTAGTTTTCTGGTAGCATCTTTAGGATTCACTATGTATAGTATCATGTCATCTGCAAACAGTGACAGCTTTACTTTGTCTTTTCCGAAATGGATTCCTTTTATTTCTTTTTCTTCTCTGATTGCTGTGGCTAAAACTTCCAAAACTATGTTGAATAATAGTGGTGAGAGTGGGCAACCTTGTCTTGTTCCTGAGCTTGGTGGAAATGGTTTCAGTTTTTTACCACTGAGAACGATGTTGGCAGTCGGTTTGTCATATATGGCCTTTATTATGTTGAGGTAAGTTCCTTCTGTGCCAACTGTCTGGCGGGTTTTTATCATAAATGGGTGTTGAATATTGTCAAAACCTTTCTCTGCATCTAATGAAATGATCATATGGTTTTTTTCCTTCAGTTTGTTAATATGGTGTGTCACATTGATTGATTTGTGTATATTGCAGAATCCTTGCATTCCTGGGATAAACCCCACTTGATCATGGTGAATGATACTTTTAATGTGCTGTTGAATTCTGTTTGCTAGTATTTTGTTGAGGATTTTTGCATCTATGTTCATCAGTGTTATTGGCCTGTAGTTTTCTTTCTTTGTGACATCCTTGTCTCGTTTTGGTATCAGGGTGATGGTGGCCTTGTAGAATGAGTTTGGGAGTGTTCCTCCCTCTGCTATATTTTGGAAGAGTTTGAGAATGATAGGTGTTAGCTGTTCTCTAAATGTTTGATAGAATTCACCTGTGAAGCCATCTGGTCCTGGGCTTTTGTTTGTTGGAAGATTTTTAATCACAGGTTCAATTTCAGTGCTTTTGATTGGTCTGTTCATATTTTCTGTTTCTTCCTGGTTCAGTCTTGGAAGGTTGTGCATTTCTAAGAATTTGTCCATTTCTTCCACATTGTCCATTTTATTGACATATAGTTGCTTATAGTAATCTCTCATGATCCTTTGTATTTCTGCCGTGTCAGTTGTTACTTCTCCTTTTTCATTTCTAATTCTGTTGATTTGAGTCTTCTCCCATTTCTTCCTGATGAGTCTGGCTAATGGTTTATCAATTTTGTTTATCTTCTCAAAGATCCAGCTTTTAGTTTTATTGGTCTTTGCTCTCATTTCCTCCATTTCTTTTTCATTTATTGCTGACGTGATCTTTATGATTTCTTTCCTTCTGTTAATTTTCTTTTTTTGTTGTTGTTGTTGTTCTTCTTCTTTCTGTAATTGCTTTAGGTGCAAGGTTAGCTTGTTTATTTGAGATGTTTCTTGTTTCTTAAGATAGGATTGTATTGCTATAAACTTCCCTCTTAGAACTGCTTTTGCTGCATCCCATAGGTTCTGAGTCATGGTGTTTTCATTGTCATTTGTTTCTAGGTATTTTTTGATTTCCTCTTTGATTTATTCAGTGATCTCTTGGTTATCAAGTAGTGTATTTTTTCGCCTCCATGTATTTGTATTTTTTACAGATTTTTTCCTGTAATTGATATCTAGTCTCATAGCATTGTGGTCCGAAAATTACTTGATATGATTTCAATTTTCTTAAATTTACCAAGGCTGGATTTGTGACCCAAGGTATGATCTATCCTGGAGAATGTTCCATGAACACTTGAGAAGAAACTGTACTCTGTTGTTTGGAGATGGAATGTCCTATAAATATCAATTAAGTCCATCTTTTTTAATGTATCATTTAAAGCTTGTGTTTCCCTATTTATTTTCATTCTGGATGATCTGTCCATTGGTGAAAGTAGGGTGTTAAATTCCCCTACTATGATTGTGTTACTGTCGACTTCCCCATTTATGGCTGTTAGTATTTACCTTATGTATTGAGGAGCTCCTATGTTGGGTGCATAAATATTTACAATTGTTATATCTTCTTATTGAATTGACCCCTTTATCTTTATGTAGTGTCCTTCTTTGTCTCTTGTAATAGTCTTTGTTGTAAAGTCTATTTTGTCTGGTATGAGAATTGCTACTCCAGCTTTCTTTTGATTTCCATTTGCATGGAATATCTTTTTCCACCCCCTCACTTTCAGTTTGTATGTGTCCCGACATCTGAAGTGGGTCTCCTGTCGACAGCATATATACAGGTCTTGTTTTTGTATCCATTCAGCCAGTCTAGGTCTTTTGGTTGGAGCATGTAATTCATTTGCATTTATGGTAATATCGATATGTATGTTCCTATTACTATTTTCTTAATTGTTTTGTGTTTGTTATTGTAGGTCTTTTCCTTCTCTTGTGTTTCCTGCCTAGCGAAGTTCCTTTAGCATTTGTTGTAAAGCTGGTTTGGTGGTGCTGAATTCTCTTACCTTTTGCTTGTCTGTAAATGTTTTAATTTCTCTGTCAAATCTCAATGAGATCCTTGCTGTGGAGAGTAATCTTGGTTGTAGGTTTTTCCCCTTCATCACTTTAAATATGTCCTGCCATTCCCTTCTGGCTTGCAGAGTTTCTGCTGAAAGATCAGCTGTTACCCTTGTGGGGATTCCCTTGTATGGTATTTGTTGTTTTTCCCTTGCTGCTTTTAATATTTTTTCTTTGTATTGAATTTTTTTTTTTTTTTTTTTTTTTTGCGGTACGCGGGCCTCTCACCGCTGTGGCCTCTCCCATTGTGGAACACAGGCTCCAGACGCGCAGGCCCAGAGGCCATGGCTCACAGGCCCAGCTGCTCCGCGGCACACCAGATCCTCCCGGACTGGGTCATGAACCCGCGTCCCCTGCATCGGCAGACGGACTCTCAACCACTGCGCCACCAGGGAAGCCCTGTATTGACTTTTTGATAGTTTGATTAATATGTGTCTTGGCGTGTTTCTCCGTGGATTTATCCTGTATGGGACTCTCTGTGCTTCTTGGACTTGATTAACTATTTCCTTTCCCATATTAGGGAAGTTTTCAACTATAATCTCTTCAAATATTTTCTCAGTCCCTTTATTTTTCTCTTCTTCTTCTGCGACCCCTAAAAATTGAATGTTGGTGCGTTTAATGTTGTCCCAGAGGTCTCTGAGACTGTCCTCAATTCTTTTCATTCTTTTTTCTTTATTCTGCTGTGCAGTAGTTTTTTCCACCATTTTATCTTCCAGGTCATTTATCCCTTCTTCTGCCTCAGTTATTCTGCTGTTGAGCCCTTCTAGAGAATTTTTAATTTCATTTATTGTGGTGTTCATCACTGTTTGTTTGCTCTTTAGTTCTTCTAGGTCCTTGTTAAACGTTTCTTGTATTTTCTCATTCTATTTCCACGATTTTGGATCATCTTTTCTATCATTATTCTGAATATCATTATTCTTTTTCAGGTAGACTGCCTATTTCCTCTTCATTTGTTAGGTCTGGTGGGTTTTTAAGTTGCTACTTCATCTGCTGTGTGTTTCTCTGTCTTCTCATTTTGCTTAACTTACTGTGCTTGAGGTCTCCTTTTTGCAGGCTGCCAGTTCGTAGTTCCCGTTGTTTTTGGTGTCTGCCCCCAGTGGCTAAGGTTGGTTCAATGGGTTGTGTAGGCTTCCTGGTGGAGGGGACTAGTGCCTGTGCTCTGGTGGGTGAGGCTGGATCTTGTCTTTCTCGTGGGCAGGATTGCATCCGGTGGTGTGTTTTGGGGTGTCTGTGGCCTTATTATGATTTTAAGCAGCCTCTCTGCTAATGGGTGGGGTTGTGTTCCTGTCTTGCTAGTTGTTTGGCATAGAGTGTCCAACACTGTAGCTTGCTGGACATTGAGTGGAGCTGGGTCTTGGCGTTGCGATGGAGATGTCTGGGAGATTTTCGCCATTTGATATTGTGTGGAGCCGGGAGGCCTCTTGTGGACCAATGTCCTGAACTTGGCTCTCCCACCTCAGAGGCAGAGCCCTGATGCCTGGCTGGAGCACCAAGAGCCTGTCATCCACATGGCTCAGAATAACAGGGAGAAAAAAAAGAAAGAAAGAGGGCTTCGCTGGTGGTGCAATGGTTGAGAGTCTGCCTGCCGATGCAGGGGACACGGGTTCGTGCCCCAGTCCGGGAGATCCCACATGCCGCGGAGTGGCTAGGCCCGTGGGCCATGGCTGCTGAGCTTCCGCGTCCGGAGACTGCGCTCTGCAACAGGAGAGGCCACAACAGTGAGAGGCCCGTGTACCGCAAAAAGAAAAAAAAAAGAAAGAAAGAATAAAATAAAATGTTATTAAAATAATAAATAATTATTAAAAAAAATTTTTTTAAGTAATAAAAAAAAATGAAGAGAGCAACCAAACCAAATAACAAATCCACCAATGATAACAAGCACTAAAAACTGTACTTAAAAAAAAAAACAAAAAAAAAACGGACAGACAGAACCCTAGGACAGATGGTAAAGGCAAAGCTATACAGACAAAATCACACACAGAAACATACACACTCATAAAAAGAGAAAAAGGGAAAAAAATATGTATATCGTTGCTTCCAAAATCAACCTCCTCAATTTGTGATGATTCGTTGTCTATTCTGGTATTCTATAGATGCAGGTACATCAAGTTGACTGTGGAGATTTAATCCACTGCTCCTGAGGCTGCTGGAAGAGAGTTCCCTTTCTCTTCTTTGTTCGCACAGCTCCCGGGGTTCCGCTTTGGATTTGGCCCTGCCTCTGGGTATAGGTCGCCTGTGGGCGTCTGTTCTTCGCTCAGACAGGACAGGGTTAAAGGAGCAGCTGTTTCAGGAGCTCTGGCGCTCTATGTACTGATTTAAAACTATCTAAAGATGTTCTATGACATTTCAAAAGGAACATGCATTCTGTGTGTATAATATGCTACTATTCTTGACCTCATATCTTTTCCATATTCACATTTTTTAACATAGCATTTAGTGCCAGTCCGTCATTTAATTATTTTATCCTAAGAAGGGAATAAACTCGAAGAAGATCTGGCCTTGTGTCTTGTGTTTGCCTCTCCAGACCCATTCTCCGCCCTCCACCCTGCCCTCTGCCCTGTGAGGCTGACCGGCATGGACAGCTTCCAGAGTCTCTTTTGCCTTTGGTTGGATACAGCCAATGAGCAGCCCCAGCAGGCTATTACAGGGAAAGAAGAAAGTGAAGTTGGGGTATATGTTCATTCCCTGTCTCCCTCTGTGAGGCTGTCCTTCAGTTGACTGTGTCTTCACTGCTCCTCACACGGTCACTGACTCTTTCCTGAGGTCCCGTTACTGCTCCCACACCTCAGGCCTAAGAGTGTTAACAGTTCCACTGTTAGTGGCCCCAACTTATTGCCTGTTCAAAGTGGTTTCCCATCATCCCACTCATATCTTTTTCAGTAGTCTCATAACACTTTCCTCAAATTATTTACATGGACATTGTTCCCTGTTTGGACCCTGACTGTTACAGCGAAGGAAGTAGGTTTTGTTGTTGCTTGTTGTTGTTTTGTTACAATTAATATATAGGAATGAGCAAAAGTAAATATTTAATTGTTGTCATGAACCATGTACCATGAATCATCACAGTCAGAGATTTATGTTAACTTCAAAAGTATATATGTGTTAAGATAGTCTTTGTTCAAAATAAAGTACACTCTGTTTAGTCTGCTGGTTTTCACAGGCCTTGTTTTCTCTTTCTTTTTTTTTTTATTTGATTGCTAGATGTTTTTGCTAGTTAATAGCACATACGTAGAATAAAGAGTAGATGGAGTTGAATGAAATTCTTTCATTTAGAAGGGACAAAAATTATATGAATATCTCCTTATAGGTAGAGATCTTAAACCTCTTCAGTTTCTTCCCAGTGCTCCATGGTACTTCACCTTGATTCAGTGATTAAATACAGATATTGAACTACATACTGCAGTTAACTGTTGCATTATAATATAAGGGTACTCATTGGTACCCTCACTTGATTCGAGTATCAGGTGATCATTTTTCTCTTATGACCACATAACGTCATGAAAGAAGAATGAATTCCACAACATATAGCAATTGTCAGTGGCACTTTTTACTTGTGCCTGGTTAAGTAGATTTATGTTATTTTGGATGGCAGAATCCTATCATTATAATTCTTTGTAATAATATAGGAAGTAACCATGAAGAATTTTTGTCCAGACAGATGGTCCAGACAAACAGTGGTTATCTGGTGACAGAACACTTTAAAAAGCTGGCAAACATAAAAGTGTGTTGTGCATTTTCATTTATGAAAATATGAGTTCCAAATTTTTAGCTTTTTCTGTGATGTCTAGTATGTTACTTGGCAGATATTTTCTCAAAATGCACACACACACACGTGCACACACAGCATTTTATGTGTCTCTTCAAGTTAAAGTAATGGAAAAGCAGATGTTATTCTTTTAAATGTGCTACAGAGGGAGTATTTCGAAAATGCTATGTTTGTTTGGATATGTTTTCAAAACTAAGTGGATTTGTTGCCAAAAATTATATAAAAGTATTTCCTGAAAAATCTCTCATATCTGTGTACTTTTAAAACTTGGGGATAGAATTTTCTAACTTGCATTAAATTTTTCCAAATAAAGAATTTAAAAGTATAAAAGTGCAACAACTTCCACTAGCTTGTAAGAACAACTAGCAGCTATAGATTAACTATATTAAAAATCTCTAGCAAAATTTTTTAAATGTTTGCTTAGCTGTTAGATAGTATTATTATAAATTATTATTATTAAAATACACCTGTGATAGTGCAGACTCTTATGTCTTTCCCCCACTTGGATCTATGCATCTTTGTGATGGGTCTTTTCTAGTAATGAAACCAAGTAGACCAGATATTGAAGCCAGACCTTGGCACCATAAAGCAGTAAACTTTAAGAACTTAAAATATATATACAATGGAATATTACTCAGCCGTAAAAAGAAACAAAATTGAGTTATTCGTAGTGAGGCGGATGGACCTAGAGTCTGTCATACAGAGTGAAGTAAGTCAGAAAGAGAAAAACAAATACCATATGCTAACACATATATATGGAATTTAAAAAAATGGTACTAATAAATCTAGTGGCAGGGCAGGAATAAAGGCATAGACATAGAGAATGGACTTGAGAACACGGGGAGGCGGGGGAAGCTGGGACAAAGTGAGAGTAGCCTCAACACATATACACTACTGAATGTAAAACAGATAGCTAGTGGGAAGCAGCAGCATAGCACAGGGAGATGAGCTCAGTGTTTTGCAATGACCTAGAGACATAGGATAGGGAGGGTGGGAGGGAGGCTTAAGAGGGAGGGGATATGGGGATATATGTACGCATATGACTGATTCACTGTTGTACAGCAGAAACTAACACAGTATTGTGAAGCAATTATACTCCAATAAAGATCTATTAAAAAATATAATGCAGAATATTCAATAATATAATTCTCACCAATTAGTATTAGTAATAATGTTTAGAAAGAGCAAAAAATGCAACTTGGTTGATACATACAATGGAATTAAAATTATTTTTAAATACTATTTTCTTTTTATCCTATTCTATCTTTTATATGTTTTATAACGTAACATATTAGTATGGAAGAATATGCATATAACTCTTAAATTAACTTATATATCTGAGAGTTGCTCCACAATTTTTTCTTTATGAGAAGTGTATGATGTAAAAGTTTGGTGATCTGTGGTTGTAATACTTGGCTTATAGGTCCTGAGTGTTGGGGTTAGGGCCTAAAATTCAACACAGTAGTTCAAGGTAACACTCTTATCTTGAGTTAATGGCAATACTGAACATTGGAAACTGCCCTTAGGAATTTTCTTACAGGTGTTGATTCTGAAGAACAATTGTGAAGCAACAAAGAGAGACCTTCTTTCATCTTTGTTTTATTCTTTTTAAGTAAAAAAAGAAAGAGGAAGTAATTTGCCATTGAAATAATTTGTGCAAGTAAACACAGGTCAGTTAGCTTTCAATGTAAATTTTAATTAGTGTTCTGACTCAGTGCCTAATTTGAATGTTGTTAGTCGTCTGTGGTTTGGAGTATTCCATGCCAAGGTTTACTTCTGTTTGTTAGGAAGAGCCAAGAGTTGGCTTAACTCCACCCCAGTGCTTAGCTTATTAATGCAAAAGCTCCTTGTGGCCTTAAGTGCTATAAAAATGCCATTGCATACTTATATGATATACATCTTCTTTACAAAACAGTTTTTGTACTAATTTCTTCTAGCAAGTGAAAATTATTAGTATTCATTCACTCCTTCATTCATTCATTTAATTAACACATGAATTAATGAATGCCTACTATATATTAAGCACTATTTCATGTGCTGGAGATAATAGTAGTAAACAAATTAAAAACTCTGTCCCTCATAGAGCTTACATGCTAGTGGAGGAGACAGACAATAAACAAGATAAATAAAGTGTATAAAATGTTCTATTGTGATAAATACTAAAATGGAACCATGTTGAGAAGTTGCAATTTTAGGTGGGGCATCCAGGTAAGACCTCTCTGAGAAGAAGACTTTTGAGTTAAAGATCTTTCAGGGAACCAGCCATGAAGCTATTGGGTGCAGCGCATTCTATGCTGAGAAAACAAAATGCAAAGGTATCACAGTGTGAGTGGAAGGTATCAAAGTGTGATGGCATGTTAGGGAACTCTGAGAAGCTGGTGTGGTCATGCTAGGTGTGCACAGGAAAAGGAAACAGACCAGGCAGGCCCTTATAGATCTCTGTAAGGTGGCTGAGTATCTGAATTAGAGTAACTCCATTAATAGGATCATTTTGTCTGCTGTTTTGAAATAGAATCAAGGGGGGAAGGGCAAAAGCAGAAAAGTCACATGTTCTTAGGAGGCTACTGCAATAATCAGGTGAGAAATTGTACTGCATTAGATGAAGGTGTAGCAGTAAAGTGCTAAGATTATATTCTAATTTTGAATTTAGAATTCAGAAATTTCAGAATTTTCTATTCTAAATGTGAACGTAAAGCCAACAGAAGGTACTGATGAATTGAAAGTGAGGTATAGGGCTTCCCTGGTGGCGCAGTGGCTGAGAGTCCACCTGCTAATGCAGGGGACACCAGTTCGTGCCCCGGTCCGGGAAGATCCCACATGCCACGGAGCGGCTGGGCCCATGAGCCATGGTCGCTGGGCCTGCGCGTCCGGAGCCTGTGCTCCGCAATGGGAGAGGCCACAACAGTGAGAGGCCCGCTTACCACAAAAAAAAAAAAAAAAAGAAAGTGAGGTATATTCATTATCTAATACTGGGTAACAAATTACTCCAACATCTTCCTGGCTTAAAAACCATATTTATTATCTTACTCTTTCTGGGGATCAGGAATTCAGGCAGAGCTTAGTTGGACCTTTTGCTTCAGGGTTTCTTTCTCAAGAGGCCGTAACCAAGGTGTCAGCGTGGGATGCACAGTCATCTCAAGATTTAGCTGGAACAGAATTTACTTCCAAGTTGACTCAAAGTAATTGTTGACAAGATTCAGCTCCTTGCCGGGAGACCTTATTCATCAGAGCAATCATAAAAAAATGGCCAGAGAAAATGCCAGCAACACGAAAGTCAGAGTTTTATAATATAATCGTAGAAGTGACATCCCATCACCTTTGTCATATTCTATCAGTTGGGAGCAAGTCACTAGGTTCAGCCAACACTCAAGAGAGAGGATTCCACAAGGGCATGGACACCAGAAGGGCATCATTGAGAACCATATCAGAAGATGCCTCCCACTAGGGGTAAGAGGGGGAAAAAAAGAGCCAGGAGCCAGGAATGGCTTCAATGTAAATAATAGTCAATAGGATCATCTTATTTGACAAAGTTTATTTTGGAGTTTAAAATCTTGCGTGTTTTTTTTTTCTTGAATTGCAGAGTTTGAATTGCAGTTCATTTTAAATTCAAAATCTTCATGATACCTTTTTATTTAAGGACTTTCTGCCTCCATTCTTAATATGTCAGAGACATTTGCCTTGTGCCATCTTTTCTTCACCATTTTTTTTAACCATTCTGGAGTTCCCAGAAGTAGCCCAGAAATCTTGATTGGGGTTCAAATGTGCTCATTATTGGGTTACAGGGCAGTAACACAGAGTCCTTGACCTCAAAAAGACCTCAACAGAGGCAATTGTTTACTAGTCGGAGATTTAAGGAAAGCTAGACACAAGTTTAGGAAGAAATTAAGTTCTCAAAAGGTTAAATAATTTGTCCAAGGCCATACTGCTAGTAAGGCCGATCTGGATTTGAGCCTGTACATCTGTGCCTTTCTTATTTTACAGTCCATCCTCTTTACACAGCAATGTTCAGTTTTTAAGAGTTTTGTATTCCTGAGAGACAAAACCAACACCCTTGAAGCCATCGAAAAGTGGTTACTTGCAATGCATTTTAATGTGAAATGAGAATAAAATTGAAACCAAGAAAAAGGAGCAAGCAGGGTGGATTGGAGTAGAGAAATCGGCTAGAAGGAAACAAGATAAAATGGAGCCTTGAAAAATGGATAGGATAAAATATGCGTATTATATTGTCCTTTGTGGTTTGTGCATAGGAAATTATTAGATAAATGTGAAAGTAAGATTAATATCAGCAGAGAATAGTTAAATGCTTTTGCCTGATTCTTCAAAGTTGCATATTACCTCTCTCTTTCTGAATTTACTTTTATTTATGGTGGTAACTAAGGGAGTAGAAAAAACAGATACGAACACGGTATTCCTACATCATCCCTCCAATACAGAAAAATAATTTAACAATCCTCTTTAGTGGCCATCAGGAAATTATACCGTTGATGGCTTTTGGCCATCGGGAAATTATACTATTATGTAGACTATCAATGATATAGCTCATTCTTTAGTGCTACTAGCATTGGCCTCAGTTCTGTGTGAGTCCGTTTCTACCTGACTAAACCACATACATCATTGATTTTGGAAAATGTATGTATCTTCATATAGTTCCAAAAAACTTCCCCAGTGTTTTATGTTGCAAGTATAAGGTCCCAAACTCTCCTTCTTTGTAATGTGTTTATCTGTGCTTATTCTAAAGCTTTTCAATCTCTATTAAGTAAGAATAAGGTGCACTGAGTTTTTTTTTTAATGGAAGGCCACATCTTTTATTTGAGACTGTCTTTCAGTCAGAATGAATCTAGTGATACTCATGGCAGAGCTGCCAATCCTTGGACTTTCTAACATGAAAAATGGCAAATTAGACTTTGTACATAGATCTAGAGTTGTGTTAATTATCTAGATAGTAAATAAAACCTAATCAGAAGCTTAGCATTATTTAACGAATCAATATACGATATGGTATTTTTTGTTTGTTTGGTTGGTTGGTTGGTTTTTGTCAAGTTAAAAAAAAACTATACCACGCATTCCTTTTACAATCTTTTTTTCCTTTTTAATGTTAACCATTTATTTTATATCAGTGTTCAAAAGATAAGATTTAAACATCTTAAATTTTATGGGCTAGCCCCTCCCATTTATTACCTTCATCTTATCCACTGTAATCAAGTTTAATTTTATAGAGATGAAAGGATAGAAAATTTTAGGGATAGATCTTCCAATTGCTTTTAATTTTCAAAAGTGGATTGAACATTTTAATATATTACATCTTTTAAGGAATGAAAGAAATGTTAACATGAATTAACAGCTGTCCAGCCATACTGTATTATTTAGAACAAATTTCCATCCCTCCAAACAATTTGCCTATATAACGAGCAATGGATTAAATCAAGAGAATAAGTAAATTTCACGGTTAGTCTTGTTACATCAAATGCTTAGTACTGTGCCTGGCATGTTGTAGATGCTTATTATGTATAAATGTTGAATGAATTTTTCAAATAGATTAGTGACAAGTGCTCAGTAGATGTAGTAGGCAGAATTCTAAGATGACCCGCAATGACCCCTGCCCTTGTAAGATCCCCTGCCTTTCAATGGAAAGAAGCTGTGAATATGATATCACTCCTGTGATTATGTTACATTACAGGCATATCTCAGAGATACTGAAGGTTCAGTTCCAGACAACCACAATAAAGCGAATATCACAATAAAGCAAGTCACACAAACTTTTTGGTTTCCCAGTACATATAAAAGTATGTTTACTTTATACTGTAGTCTATTAAGTATGCAATAGCATTATGTCTAAAAATAGAGTATATATCTTAATTTAAAAATACTTTATTGGTAAAACTTGTTACCAATCATCTGAGCCTTCAGTGAGTTGTAATCTTTTTACTGGTGGAGGTTCTTGCCTCGATGCTGATGGCTGCTGACTGATCAGGATGGTAGTTGCTGAAGATTGGGGTGGCCGTGGCAGTTTCTCAAAATAAGATAACAATGAAGTTTGCAGCATGGTTTGACCCTTCTTTTCATGAATAATTTCTCTGTAGCACGCAATGTTGTTTGATAGCATTTTAACCACAGCAGAACTTCTTTCAAAATTAAAGTCAGTCCTCTCAAACCCTGCCACTGCTTGATCAACTAAGTTTATGTAATATTCTAAATCCTTTGTTGTCATTTCAACAATCCATTAAGTTCACCACCTTAGGTAGGCACGGTCATGGTGCCCCAAAACAATTACAATGGTAACATCAAACATTACTGATCACAGGCCACTATAACAAATATATAATAATGAAAAAGTCTAAAATATTGTGAGAATTACCAGAATGTGACACAGAGACACGAAGTGAGCAAATGCTGTTGCAAAAATGGCGCCGATAGACTTATTCAAAGCGGGGTTGCCACAGATTTTAAACTTGTAAAAAAATACAGTACCTGGGAAGCACAATAAAGCAAAGCACAGTAAAATGAAGTATGCCTGTATATGGCAAAAGGGAGATTATCCTGAGTGGGCCTGACCAATCAGTTGAGCCCTTATTAGCAGAGTTTCCCGTAGCTGGCAGAAGATGAAGTCACTACAACAATTCCAAGTGTGAGAAGGAATCAATGTGAGGAGATGCTCTATAGCTAACTTTGAAGGTGGAGGGGACCATGTGCCAAGAAATGATAATGACCTCTACTTGCTGAGAGTGACCCCAACTGATAGCCAGTAAGGGAATGGAGACTTCAGTTCTACAACCACGAGGATCTGAATTCTGACAGCGATCTGAATGAGCTTGGAGGCAAATTTTTCCCCAGAGTCTCCAGAGGATTACTCAGTCTGGCCAATACATGGATTTCAGCATTATGATACCCTGAACAGACTACCCAGCCACACCATGCTTGGACTGCTGATCCATAGCTAATACGTGGCCATTGTCTTAAGCCACTAAGTTTATAGCCTATCAGCTCTCATTCTCATTAAAATCTGAGAAAAAGAATGCTTGGGGAAAGAGAGTTTGAAGAAGTTTATCATCTGGAAACCCTCAGCTAATCTTTTTTTAAAAATATGTAACTGCTTCTCAGACAATCCTTAAATCTTATAATATAGATCCCCATAAATAATTGTATGTAGAAGTGCATATGTTTGGCACAAGTCAGTCCAATGTGAGTTGTTTTAGCCACTCACCTAATTCTAAGGCATTTAGGAAAAGGAAAAGGAGACTAGCCTACATGAGGAACTAATTAATAAAGTAACCTGCATTAGGAAGCAGCTATTTTGTTGAAAACTTCCTTTTACTACAGCAGAAGCCTCAAGGAAATGTTCATGGGAAAGGGTGAGAAAGAAATTTCTACTATTTAGGTATTGATCCCTGTGAATGTATAGACTGCTTCACTCCTTTATATTATGTAGTGGGTATCTTTCCTATTAGGAACCATTAAATTCAAATCTCAATACTTGGATTTTGTATTGGAAATGCATTAGTTTTGTTGAGATTCATTTCTAGTCTGTTGAATGTTTAACCTGTGCCTAAATTGAACTCTTTTTTAATGAAATATACTTAATATAACCAAGTCTGTAGTGTGTAGAGAATCACTCTTATTAAGCTACATCAGATGCTATATTGAAGCTCTGAATCTAAGGCCAGAAAGAGAAGGTTTCTTTTCTTTTAATGAATTTTCTACAATGTTATATTTATTCAGGCAGCATGACAGTAGTTAAAAACAGAGGCTTTGGATTCAGGTAGATGTGAACTTCAATCTGACACTCAGTAGTTTTGTGACTGTGAAAATGTATCTTAACCTCTCTGAGATCTAGTTACTTAATATGCAAAACAGGATGATTAAAAATATTGCTTCATAAGATGTTAATTAGGATTAATTGAGATCATGCATATAAAGCACTTAGCACAATGCCTAGAATAATTAAAGCTCTCAATATATCTTAATCTTTGTTATTATTTTTGTTGTTATATCAAAACTAGAAAATGTAGATCAGCAAAAATATTTTTTTCAAGTGTCACTAATCCCAGCATTTAAGGTTAGCCCCTGTGGGAGAAGGCAGAATTTCCAGTGGTTAGGCACATAGATCCTGCACATTGATTACCAGGGTAGAATTACCAGATCTCCCACTCACTGTTTATATCACAGTGAACAAATTAAACTTTCTAGGCCTTGATTTCCTCAGGTGTAGAATAGAAATTAATAATAGTACTTACTGTCTAGGTTTGGTGGGAGAATAAAATGAGTTAATATATGTAGAATGCTTAGAATAGATGCTGCAATTCAGTTGTGATATGTAAGTGTTAGCCATTAGTAGGCCTTGCTGGCAAATATTCTCCTAATTTTGTGTGATTATGTGTATTATGTGTATAATCTGTGTGTATTATATACACTCTAAAAATAATATTATATTGCAGATATTGTGTTGTACATAGCTTTATTTTAAAGATACAACTTGCCCTGAGCATCTTTCCAAAAAATAAGTACACTTTCACAATGTTATTTTTACAACTGACCAGTATTCCGTTGTTAATTAATATTGTTAATTTATTATATTAAATTTATTATGATACAATTAGCTAACCCCCTATTATTGGAAATTCAGATTGTTTCCTGTATTTTCCTATTATAGTCACCTTGAGTTGAACTTCCTTGTGCTTAAATGCTTGCATAGGTCCTTAGTTATTTCTGTGGGCTGTTTTCCAAGAGTGGAATTGCTGGAATAGAGATTGTAAATGTTTATACTTCTTTTGATCTACATTGCAAGATTACCCTTTATTAAGTAAGATTGTAGGAATTTACACTGTCACTAGCAGTGCACAAGAATGACTGTTTCCTGGACCCTCAGCCATACTTGTACTCTAACTGGTTTGATAATAACGTCTAGCTGTTCAGTTCATCGTATTACAAAGGAACTTGGGTGTGGTTTTCTGTTAATTTTTCTTTAGTATTTCTTAATTTTTGAATGGTGTATTTATTTTACGAGGGATGTTATACAACTTGCATTACAAAGAATTCCATTTCTCAGTAAGGCCCAATAGCAAGTGTGTTAGTTTACTATTGCTGCTGTAACAAATTACCACCAATTTAGTTCTGGAGATTAAAAATCAGAAAATGGGTCTTATCAGGCTAAAATCAAGGTATTAGCAGAACTGCATTCCTTCCAGAGGTTCTAGGGGAGAATCTACTTCCTTGCCTTTTCTGACTTCTAGAGGTCTGGATTGGAAAAATGAGCTCTAGGTTGGAAACTATATTAGTCTGCCAGGGCTGCCATATCAGAGTACCACAGACTGGGGGGCTGAAACAGTAAAAATTTATTTTCTTCCAATTCTGGAAGCTAGAAGTCCAAGATCAAGGTGCTGAAGGGTTGGTTACTGGTAAGACCTGAAAACAGACTTCCTGTCTTACCAACAGCCCAGTGGGTCCTCACATGGCCTTTTTTCTGTGTGCATGCTTATCTGGTGTCTCTTCCTCTTCTTACGTGAACACTCGTTCTGTTGGATTATGTCCACACCCTTATGATCTCATTTAATCTTAATTACCTCCTTAAAGGCCTGTCTTCAAATACAGTCATGTTGGGAGTTAGGGCTTCAACAGAAGAATTTGGGAAGCACAATTCAGTCCATAACAGAAACATAGATCTGATGATAGGACAATCATTATTATCATTTTAGAAATGGAAAGACTGAGGTTGGAACTGCTAAGTTACTTGTGCATACAGAGAGCACTGGAGATGGAATAGGCTTAGTACTCTTTCCACATTCATACGATAGAGTGGATAGGGTGATTATCCCTGCCTGGCAAGTACAACCTGAACAACAGCATAAACAACAACAACAACATCACAGAAATCGACTGAAAATTAACCAGGTAGATTATAGAGGCTTCCTAAAACATCTGTAAGGCTGTATTGAATCTCTAAAAGGAGAGGGATTAAATGGTGCTCGCTGACTTCAGGAGACACGCTGTTTCATGACAGTGAGCAAGAATGTCCCAGAAATTTTCTGAGGACATCAAACACAGCTCCACATCTTATGGATAGTATCTCAGGGAATCTTTAATATCCTCAGAGAATAAACCACACTATCTGTGCCTCTGAAGAATGAAGAGTGAAGCGGCCGCCCCAGCTGTGATTTGAAACTGAGGTTCTGATGCGACCGGGTTCTGGGGAAACTAGGTATTTCAAAGCCAGCTTTGCCTTAGCCCTGTAAACCTGCCCCTCCAGCTGTGTTCAAACACATGACTTGTTCACTGCACAGTGTAATGATTATCCAACTTTCATCAGAGGGCTGTGCAAGAACAAAAGGCCGAGGGGTAAAGAGGATTTTTATTATTAGGTTGCTGTCCTTATGAAACATTCATATAGCAAAGGAATTGCTTTGCCATTAAAAGAAATTTTGTTAAGGAAAGTTTATGAAAAAGGTGCTTACGCTGCCTTTAAAGTAACTATATATGTATTCAGAAAAAAATATATATATAAAAAAAAAGGCTGAGTTTAGGAACTCAGTTCAGAACCATATTTTCAAATGTAAGTAAGGGAAAATGTAGACATCTATTGGACTAGTTTAAAATTACACAAGCATGGATTTGAACATTAATTAGATGTCAAGCAGAATTTATTTTATTTTGGCACACGTGCTGTTGTTAATGACTCCGCATTTCTCTCCTGCCACAACTTGGAATTATTTGGAACCACAGGCCCAGTTAAGGTGGGTAGCTCAAGGCACATCTGTTGTGTGTGCACAGCTCATCAGGATTTTTAGGTTCCCAAGTGCAATCAGGGTGTTCCTTTCAATTCAGCATCTTCTCCCTCCACTCTCCTAGCCCCACTCAGCACCACCACTTGTGTAAATAAACCACAAAAGTCCAGGTCCTCTGAAGTTGTGGAGTTGGTCTCACTTTTTAAAGTGAGGAAGGACAGAGCAGAGGTGAGTGTATTACTTGCATTATCAAAGTAGATCCACATATTCTATTCTTTTTACAGGCGAGATAGGGGAGAGAAAAGTATTCCTGCTTATAAGTATTTTACACAAAATATATTTAGGTTAACAAGCTCTTCTTTAAAAGTTCAAAAAAATGTTAAAAGCAGAAAGGAAAACATTATTAGCATTTGTTGGTGGTTTTGGCAGGGAATTTGTAGGTAGAAGGACAAAATTAAATGAGGAACTTTGGAAAGAAAGAAGTCAGGAGAGCATGAGATTTCTGAGGGTTAGGAAACAGGAAGTAAGAGAAAGATATTAAAGAGAAACATAATAAGAAAGTAGCAAAAAGAGAATTCCTAGATTGTGTATTAGTCTCGGGCTAAATCGTCAGCTGGTATCTATGTTAGGATATCAGGAGGTGGTGCAGCATGATGGTGAACAGCAAGGGCTTTGGAGTCAGATAAACTTGCATTTGAATCCCTGATCCACAGATAGGGTGACTTTGGGCAAGTTATTTGACCTCTATAAACCATAATATCCTCGTCTGTAAATGAAAGGAATCACGTTGCCTGGAGCGGATGTGAGGATTACCTAACACAGCTACATAAAATGCTTGGAAAATGCCTGGTATAAATGCTGGATAAGTTCATTAAGTATTACAGTCATGGAGCCCTAGAGCTGGAAGGTATCTTACCAAACGTCACAAACTCCAACATTTTACAGAGTAGGAAAGTGAAGAGCTAAAGCATTAAGTTTCTTGCCAGAGGTGATGCAAGTGGAAAATCATCTTCCAAGTCGTGTTTTACTGGTTTTTAGGACACTGTGTTAATCAGCTCAGGCTGCAATAAAAAATAACATAGACTGTGTGCCTTAAACAACAGGAATTTATTTCTCACAGTTCTGGAGGCTGGGAAGTCTGATTGAGGTGCCGGCCAATTTCAGTTCCCTGTGAGGGCCCTCTTCCTGGCTCAGGGATGGACGCTGGACACCTTCTCAGTGTCCTCACCTGGCAGAGCTCCAGTCTCTTCTTCTTATAAGGGCAATAATCTAATTATAGGACCCCACTGTCATGGCCTTATCTAAACTTAATCACCTCCCAAAGGTTCCAACTCCAGTATCATCACATTGGGAATTAGAGCTTCAACATACAAATTTTGGGTGGACACAAACATTTGGTCCATAACAGGCACAAAATATGGTGCTGTGGAAAGTGCCTGGAGCAATGGTTAAGAACTGAGGGTTCTAGTCCTAAGGACCTTAGGCAGGTCTCTTAATCTTTCAGTTTCCTCACCTAATAAATGTGATGGGTGGGAGGGATTATCTCAAAATGGGGTTCAGCTCTATGCTAATGTAATATTATTCTCTGAGGATATGAGTGTAATTTACAGTGAGAGACATGTGTTTGACTCGAGTAAGAAAAACAAGGACTAATTGGGATCCCAGGACACAACAGGAGAGAGCAGAGCTAGGTGGAGCTTTTGGCAAAGGAAGAGTGGCAGGATCTGAGAGATTCTTGGGGATCAGGGAGGGGATAAAACCAGAATGAGAAAAAAGGGAAAGGCATCACAGGAGGGTCTCATAGAAAGCTATCTCTTCTAAAGTGTGCCCAGGGCCAAAATTCCACCTGTTTTGTTTTGTTTTGTTTTAGGGTTAGTAAGCACGTAAGGAGTATAACAGTAGGGGCTGAGAGAGGTCACTGATAGCCATTCACAGCTTGGTGCTAAGCTAAGGAAAATGATTTGAATAAAATAACTTACCCTAAGCAGAAGTGTGTTTTGGAATGAGAGGAGGAAGAGAGTTTCTGCTCTCTGATATCACATCATTCAGTATATTAAACATGTGAACATTCGAATACATATGAGTAGATTGGAAAGAGTTTTATTTATTTACCTGTATCTCCCAAATTGACTATATCCCTCAGCAAGATGAGTGGGAACAGGCTCTGATTGCTAATTATAGATTTAAGAATCTTATGCAGGGAAACTTACCTGCTCAGCATAGTTTGTTTTTTTTTTTCCTTCATAGCTTCCAGATGATCCTAAGAGAGCAACACTGCAGTGTAACAGTCATCCTGATTACAAGTGTGTACGCAAACTGGGCACCATCTATGGCTAGTTTTCATTCAGAAAAATACCATTTAAGCTTATAATTAACTATGCAACTGGTCATAACTGTTAAAGATTTTGATATGATGATAAAGTATCAATTATAATAGTAAATATATACCTATGTATCCACATATATTCAGTGTTAATAACCTATTTCCTGATGAAACAACTTTGATTTCTTGAACACAGTTCTGTGCTTAACAATGATCTTCCACAAATGAAGCCAGAATCGGCAGTGCTCTATAAGAGCAGGGAGTGGCTGCACGGGGATGAAGAAAGGCAAAAAGACAAATCTCAGCCAGCTCTCTGAAGAGCAGGGGAGCAAGATTCCCCAGTTTTTATTCTGCATGTTGAGGCTTTTTCTCTCGTGCAGTGCAATCCGTGCATTTTCCGAAGCTGTATTTCTTCCTGCACTGACTTGTAGATGTTTAACGGTCTCGCCTAATTTTCTTTAAATTGGCTGAGCTTGGTATTGGTAGGTCTCCAATAAAAGTTTTTATTATTTTAAAAATACTACTTTTGCCATTTTACATTTTCTAATTAAAACCAGGGTAGATTCCATAGTTTCCTGGTCACTTTTAGATAACAAACTCTTCATCACTTTTGTCCAATTTAAAACTCTATTTTCTTCTCCAGTTTGACACATACCTCCTCCCCATTCTCCAGCACCAGCCAAGCTTTAGCTTGGGGGACTTGTGGTGGGGAGAATATTGTCTGCTGTTTCATTCCTCTTCTCTCTCTGTCTTTTAGTTCTAGCTTTTCTTGACTTTGGAGTGGGAAAGAAAGAGAAAGAGGAAAGTGACCCTCACACTTGTTGAGGCAAGCAAGTACAATCCCCTGTCTGTGGTCTCTGGCTTTACATCAAGGCCCGCTCTGGGTTCAGTCAAAGCTGGCTACCTCATCTGAGTGCGTACCTTGGGTAGCCTTGCAGGACTTCCCACCAGGAGATCTGCTTTTGGCTCAACCTCTTCCTACACAGGAGTGGATCACATTTAATTACTTCCATGTGTTTATTTGAACCTTGAGAAATTCACACATCCTTGCTTGGCCAGTTAGGGTGCAAAAATGCAGGCTGCTCCTTTGCTATCCTGTCTTTCAACAAACCCTCTTTTAGAGCAGAATCTAACCTGGGAATGAGGCAATAGTCTCCCATTCTTGCACACATCTGAATCAGTGGGTATCTTTGAGCTTCCCTCCTCACTGGACTTTGCAAGGATGAGTGGGGGTAGCGGATCCACTCTATCCCTCACTAAGTTGATGACTCATGACTCTCAAACAGCCCTTTCCTTCACCCCCACTTGCAAATATATACTAAAGTCCAGGAGGGGAGATAACACTTGGTGTATCATAGCCATTTTGGCCATCTCCCAATAAACCTCTAAGAGTTCTCTGACTTCCAGTTGTTTCTTTGGCTATTCTTAAAACATAGGATACCTGTTGTCTCTTTTCTTTAATCTTGGGTCTTGGTCGCCAACTCCAGGGCAGTAGAGGGAGTTCCATTAAGCATGCTGATATAGATAGATGCTTCCTTGTCCAAAACCATTGATCCCCTCCCTATTTAGCCATCTTAGTCTTTCAGCTGTTACCATTAGAGCAGACCTCAGTTTCCCAAACTGCCAGGTGTACTACCTCCCTCACTGCCCTCAGCCATCAGACCCTTTGTCTGGTAATGTGTTAGATTTGTCTAGTCCTGTGTTATATAAGTCTTTAAAAAAAGACTTGCTATTGCACTCATTAGTGCATTTTTACTCAGAGAGAATTTCCTATTAGATACTCAAACACTTGGCTGGACAGACAGCAGATAGTACATAAGCCTATTCACACTTTTAAATGAGTCAAAGAGAATGTTAGTGTAACAAAATAACAATAAAATTTTAGCAGTATAACATAATATACATGTCCAAATGAACCAGATCAAATCGTTTTTGAAATACACTTTGGGGCTTTTTAGGATCCATAGAAGAAAGCCATTTTTATTACTTTTATAGTTTTTTTGATCTAAAATGTTATACTCAAATTGATCACCCATCTAATTCACCAGACTTGTCTCCAGATGACTTTTGTTTATTTTCAGTAATTAGTTTTGCCCCAAAGTATCCTCAGGGCTAACATGGGGGAGGTTTAAAAAATGTGCTCCATATTCTAAAGGCAATAGAAACAAACAAATGAAAACAAAAGCAAACAAAAGGGAAAAAGAAATAATATGAAACTTGGCATATTCATTAATTTTTACCACAGCAACAAATAGCCCCAAAGTTTCAGTGGCTTACAGCAAAAAAGACTTATTTCTCACGTATGCCGCATGCAGGCTGCAGACTTGCTGTACTTCCGCTTGGCTGCACTGGACTCCTCACAGCAATGCTCAGCTCTCTCATTCCAGCACTGAAGGAACATCCCCCAGCAGGGACAAGCTGTTCTCGTGACAGATAGCAGAAGTACAAGAGAGCAGACCAATCCATGAGAGCACATTTAAAGCATCCCCATGGACTTGGGCATACATTTTATCCAGTCGCATCCTGTTGGCTAAAGTGAGTCACATGGCCAATCCAGACAAGGGGTGGAGAAGTAGATGCTGTCTCTGGGGAGGCACTGGAAGTCACAGAGCAGAGTGTGGTTGTATAAGCTTCAGGGAAGAAAGCATGGAGTTGGGAAAAATAAATCTACCACATAACGTGAACACAATGGAAAAATCATAAGTATGAACTGTAACATTCTGAATTACTGTTTTTGAGGTGGTAATAAATATTAGATATATAAATTGAAATATGGGGATAAAATTAAGTCGGTTACATACCTTAAGGGCCTGTCTCTTATATTTAAGTGTTCTAAAAATGTATAAAATCTCTAGAGTATGGATTTCATTATTTTCTGAATTTATTCCCTTTTAATTGTTTTATATTCAAGTTGTTTCAAAGTGGCTTATTGACAGACATGTTGCAAAATAACTATTGATTGGAAATCACATTTCTGCAGGCTTGGCCCATGTAATGCTCCTTATATACAAAATTCAAAAGAAGTTCGGTGCTATATTTCTGAAAGAGCAAATCAATATTCTAAAAATGAGCTAGTCATAGGAAACAGTTATCTTTGCAAGACAATAAAATGTATGAAGTTCCTCAGTTTAGGGAAATATTAAGTAAATCTCTCAACCAATGAGAAGTAAAATAAAGTTGTAAAGGCTAAAGAGATATATGCTTTTCACTTCTTAACACACTATTGAAACCTTAAAATTAAAAATTCCATATCAAGTATTGGATTTCAGCCTTTATATGTCCCAGGGTTATAAATACACTTGAAGAAGTCACATTTTAAAATCCACCTGTGCTCACTAAGACCTGGTCTACTGAGTCACACATCTTACTCCCCATAAAGTAGCCACCAATAGAGGAAATGGAAAGGGGAGGTCCTGGAGTGACCTGAAATCACTCATCTTCACGTGTAGCTCAGTTTTCTTCTGGATGTTGTTTCCCCTCTTCACTCACAAGAAATACACAAGAGGGTAAAAAATTTAAGGCAAGCCCTAATTTGTGGGATATTGTGCTGTTGAGAATTAAAATTAAGAGCTACACTGAAGGGAGTCATGAGGCAAGGAGGGCTGGGTTGCCATGATTAGTCTGTTCTGTCCTGCAGGTAGACTGATGAAATGAGACCTATCTGTACTTTTCCTGGGCCTCCAGCAAGTCACTCATCATGGGATCAGAAGCACTTTGTGCATGAAAAAATGGAGAAAAGCTCTTATTTCCAAGAAAAATCTCCATTTCATGCTAGCTGGGGTTTGTGTATCTGAGTCCACCACTAGCTCCTTAATTTAGGCAAATGCCTTTATGATATCCTATAGCAAATATGCTCAGTCACCTGGGTTATGTTTGCTTCTCTTCTTGCTTTTTGCCTCTCATACTCAACACTACCCTTACCTTTAATCAGCTAAATTTTATGCATTTATTCTCATTTTAATGTTGTCATTACTTACAGTCCATAAGACACCTATACAAAATAATATCAAGTTGGGCTTCCCTGGTGGCACAGTGGTTGACAGTCTGCCTGCCGATGCAGGGGACATGGGTTCGTGCCCCGGTCCGGGAAGATCCCACATGCCGCGGAGCGGCTGGGCCCGTGAGCCATGGCCGCTGAGCCTGCGCGTCCGGAGCCTGTGCTCCTCAATGGGAGAGGCCACAACAGTGAGAGGCCCGCGTACCACACAAAAAAATAATAATAATATCAAGTTGAACCATTTCTGGATCTCGCATACACTAGGATAAACAGGTCTCTGACATTTTGAGATTTACCTCACAGTTTGTATGTGGTCACATCGTCTGTATCTTAAAAGCCCAATCTTTCAACACCAAGTCTTACTTCATATTTCTCAGTCCCTTGACCTGAACCTAAAAAAAAGATTTTTTTTTTGAATTTGGCATAAGCAATTCTGTGTCTCCCAGTGACAGTGCCTTATGAAAAAGGTTTCTTTAATGCTTAAGGGAAAGTGGCTAGCTGTTTTCCACAGTCTTAACAAACAGAGGCAAGGGGTAAAAACTACCACATGAGGGTTTTAACCACTTCCTGATGGTGAAGGTCATTGACGTAGAATTGGCTAACTCTCCACCCAAAACTGTATAGTCCAACTTTCTCTGAATTGATTAAAATTAAAGGACATATTAATTTCTCTCATCAGTTAAAGTGACTGTGCCTAAAGACACAGGAATAGACTAACTCACCTCTCGTGGTCATCTATAACACAGTATGATTTCAATTCTGCAATTTGTAAAAAACTTTAAAGTTGGATAAAAAGCCATAGAGCTTGAACCAAATCTCACCAGGAGAGCATGTCGTAATGGCAGGAATGAGAGTTTGCATGAGGTATGTTCTATAAGGAAAATAATCACAATGGAATACACTGAGTTTTCTTCACTTTTAAATTTTTTAAAACACAGTCACATATTCTCTCTGCAAATCTCCCCTGCTCTGTTTTATTTTGAGCAAGAAATCAGACTGATTTTTTTCCCTCCTTGAATCAGCTGCTCATGAGAGAAGCATATACATTTCTCATAGAATAAGAATTGAGTATTAGGAATACTAATTAGATAATTTTGACAATTCCTATGACTCCCCACCCCTAAAATATATATTTTCTTTAAGAATTTTAGTAAAAAGTTGACTTTGTGCAGAATAACCTTTCCGTTTATCATGTGTATAGCAGTCAGGTGGTTATAGAGTTATATTTATGTACCAGAACAGGTTTTAAATATCTTTAAAAACAAGTAACTCAGTATTCAAAGTGTATGAAAATACTGGCAAGCATTGATACGGGATATAGAAATACTCTACCCATCAATTCCCTACGTCCACTGAAAACCAAGTAGACTGTACAATGGTATATTACCAAAGTCCTCAAAACACTGTGAAAATCTCTGAGGTATAATTCTGCATAAAATACCTTGAAGTTTCAGATGTGGATGCTTTCTTTGGGACTTTCCAATTCATAATCACATAACACTCGTTTTCTTAGAGCCTCCAAATAATGGTGTGATACATTTATTGCATCTGACATTTCAAAAATCTCACCATAGAGGTGGGTTGGAAAACTTTTCATTGTCAGCTGTTCTTCTTACATTGAAGGTATAATTATATATGGATTATATTTTCCATCAATACATCTTTAGACCCTTGAGGGTTTTTTTGTTTTTTAATGCTTTCCAGCATTTTTCCAGCATTATTATATTTCCTTTGGTAAAGTAAAAGAGGTGCTAGGAGATAAGTGGGCTTTGTAACAATGACAAAGGAACAAGCCCTTACCTAAAAAAAAAAAAAAAAAAGTCAGGTTCATTCAATTAATTTTTTTTTTTTTAAAGAAGATGTTGAGGGTAGGAGTTTATTAATTTATTTATTATTTATTTTTGTTGTGTTGGGTCTTCGTTTCTGTGCGAGGGTTTTCTCTAGTTGTGGCAAGCGGGGGCCACTTTTCATCGCGGTGCGCAGGCCTCTCACTATCGCGGCCTCTCTTGTTGCAGAGCACAGGCTCCAGACGCGCAGGCTCAGTAGTTATGGCTCATGGGCCTAGTTGCTCCGCGGCATGTGGGATCCTCCCAGACCAGGGCTCGAACCCGTGTCCCCTGCATTAGCAGGCAGATTCTCAACCACTGCACCACCAGGGAAGCCCTCATTCAATTAATTTTTTAACTCAGATGTGTAGGAACAGAGAACATAGAACAAATGAAAATAATGTGTTTCTTAGAGTCTCTGTAGCACAATACACATTGGGCAGCGATGCAAAATTAGGAATGCAGAATGAAACTCATCTATATATATTTTGGCTGCTAGGCATTTAATCCTTCATTTTTCAGTATTTCATTCTCACAATAACTTTCTTCTAGTCCTTTGAATGATAATTATTTTTCAGAAGAGAAGAAGATTAGAGACAAGAATTAAAGAATCAATCAAAGAGAGGTTAACATTCAAGGGAATCAGTCTTTTATTTTCAGTGTTTTAGGGCATAATAAAAAGTAAAGTTTAAGCATGTTGGAATTAATTTCAAGGCAATAGAAATTGTCACATGGCAGAAAGCGTAATCAAATAATTGTCACTGCTCCATTATCTAGCGAAGTATCCTTCCCTTTTTTTGTTCTATGCCTCCCATGTTCATGATACAAGCAGACTGCCAGACAGTGACAGAAGCTGGCTTGGGGAGGCTGCAGGGTACAGATAAACTGATGTTTTTTGACTACTAGTACATGCTTTGTGCTAAGCCCTTTCAAATTAGAATAGCATTAGCTTATTCTATATTCCATACAGTTCTATGGAGTCAGAGTTATTTCTTTATTTTAACCTCAGCCCGGTTAAGTAACTGGCCTAACTTACTTGTAAGTTGTAGGGCTGAGATTTGAATCCAGAAGTGCCTGAAAACAAAAAGTATGCTCTTGCCTTTACAATATCTTCCTCCAGGTAATCAAAGGGAGGTGTTGGAAGAAAGAGCAATACTTAACGTATGTGACAGTCTGGAGACATTATTTTTTGAAGAAAAGCAGAAAAATGTGGGGTTGATGGTTAGGTTGCCATATAGTGTAGTGACTAATAAATACCATTTCTAAAATGTATTTTAATAAGAAGTCAAATATATGCTCTTAAGATAAGTATTTGCTATAGAATTTAAGAAGCCTGAAAGAGGAAAAAGTGCACTGTGAACTGAAATGAGGAAAGGAAGGTCTCTTATTGATTCTTCACTCTTGGAATCTCATTAACTATCAGGTGAAACGATGACTGCCAACAAATAAACAGCGTTTTCCCCAGCCTGGCCTGTTAAACTGCCCAAAGCCACCACATACAGATTAGTCTGAAACACACTTATTGTTCCTGCTAGAGGTGTTTTAAAAATCAGCTTTAGATACAAGAATTTGTTTTCTCTCCTTCAGGCTGCTAAAGGATGCACAGAATGAAGCTTATTTTAAAAGCTGGTATCAGAAGCTATTGGCTGCTCTCCAATTCTGTGCAGGAAAAGCCTTGAGTGATGAGTTTTCCAAGGAACAGAAACTCATCAAAATTCTGGGAGACATTGGTGAAAAAGTCAAATCTGCCAGTGACCCTCAAAGACAGGTTTGTTGCAAAATCAATCTTCATGTCATAAAGTTTTGTTTTATTTCTTAAACCTGGTTCAATTAACTTTGAATTTCATAACACAGAAGGTAAATTCCTTGACTACACTTTGTCATAAGACACTTAAATCGATTCTTTTGATCAAGTTTTTTTTTTCAGTTTACTATCCTAATGTTAATGATAATATCTATCACCAGGACATGACTTTTTGATCTAAATAGCCATGTAGCATAGACAGTACCTGACAAAAGACCAATTTAAAGGCAATGTGATTTAAATGACCGGATGAAGTAATTTACTCAGAAAGGCAGCACAGTTCAGACTCATGGAAGAAGTACACAAGGGGACTTTTCAGAATACCCTTGTCCAAGGTACAAAATCTAGGTCTAGATTTTTCTCACACTGCACTGATCAAAGTCACATTTTTAAAGACTTTTTTTTCCACAACAAATTAAGTGAATTAAATGAAAGAAATCAATAGTGGTGTGGATAGTATTGAATAATACTTTTATTCTAACATCCATGGATGATAGTCAAAATACTGTGCCTCTTTCATCACTGATTATAATAATGGATCTGGCTGTTCGTTTTCTTGCTCTAATGGAAGAACACTTGCTCTTTTTAATTAACTGCATTACTAGTTCCCTTCACTGATATAGATCATTAAGTAGGTTCTCTTAAGTTCAACATTCTAGATGCAGGGAGGTAGTGGACTGTATTCACTGTATTAAGAATCTCATTCAGTAACAAGTACTTACTACAGACTAGGAGTTAAGGATAGAAAGATGCCTAAAACATGAATCTTGTTCTCAAGGGAGCTCATAGTTTCTCTCCACCCACTGTTTAAAATCAACAAGACTTTTCAACAAAATGATATGAAAATAGGCAAAGGGTCCCAGAATTTTTTCCTAGCACAAGATTTTTCTTACTGGAAGTCACTTCATTTGGTAGTAATGCCAGAAGCTATGCTACTTCACCTACCTAGGAGAAATTGGAAAATAAAAAGTATAAGCAGGGACTTTATTTTTAAATGGGAGACATATAAACTCTGTATGCACAGAAGAGCCTTAAGGCTAGCAACATGATAGGCAATGCAAAAAAAAAAAGTTCTATGATTTCACCATATTACTGCAAAATCATTAATTATTTTCTAATGGTAGACAAAAAGTTGAAAGCAAGTAAAATAAATTTGGCTTAAAATTTACAAAATTTGTGTGTAGGTTTGGTCTTTATTTCTTATGTTTCAAAATCCCTCATGTATTTAAGATGCATGCTGCAGTTAGTACAGTGCCTTTTTGACTATTTACATCACGTTCCAGTGATACTGACATTATTCTCTCAGATAAATGCATTTCTCTCACCTTGACTGGCTGCTCTTGTGATAACACCTCTTCATGTGAAAATAGAAAGAGAAAAAGAAAGAGGTGGGAGAAGCATTTATAATTTCTCACAAGTTACTGTAAGCTTTTTTCTTTTCTTTTTTTTTTTTTTTTTAAAGCCCAGTTAAACCTAACTATATGAAGTGAAGAGATTTTAGTTAAAGAGAGCAGAGGTTCCCCTCCATGGTGCTCTTCAGGCAAATCAAGGTATAGAAAAGACAAAAGAGGAGGACAGAAAGAATGCCATTGTGGAGCTTGGCCTCATTTCTCCACCTAGTTTTGCTGGATTCTGGGAGCAGTAGATTCTATTATTTGGCAGTGAACCCGGAGTAAGAGCTAAGAAACTCTTGAGAGTTAGTTAAACACTATTAATCTGATATCCTCATTTTTAAAATTGGGCTTAAACAGTTTTCAAAGTAGGCTAAAAGGAGCTTTTTTTAAATTTTGAATTATTATTATTTCTGAATTATTGTTTTTCTCCTTTTTTGTGTCAGGGGATACACAATTCTAAAGGTGTCATTTGTGGTCTCAGACCTTCCACATGCACAGAGGACTATGGAAGGGAGTGAGTCAAGTATCAGAAATACACTTATTGACATTTAGTAAACTATTTGTTCATGTATATTACTGCTTCTGACATTTATCAACGGTCTATAATTATCTTTTTTGTCATTATTTTGTCTCCTACTCTATGTAAATTTTTTTTTAAAAAGTATTATACTATTAAGTGTAAACCTTGAGAGTTACAAATTAAGATTTCAGGGAATTATGATAAATGGATCATGTTAATAGTTACTTAAAGCAGGGGTTGCAAATTGGTGGGTTACAGGTCAAGTCCAATCCATCGTGCTTCGTTTGAACAGAACAGTGCTTTGTTTTGGTTTGGGTTTTAATTGAATTTAAAGTTCTTCAGAAAGGACATGCAATCTTTACTTCCCCATTTTCCCCAGTACTCCCTATTGTCTTTAGCCTGCTGCCTCCTCATATGTGGCTACATCACCCACCTGACCCCAAAGCACCCAAGTGTGCAACCCCTGAATTAAGGAGTTTATTTAATCAACAAAAGAAAATTATAACTTGAAGGAAAAGTCCAGTTCTTTTCAGTTTTGAAGATGCTTCTTCTAATGATTTTTCACAGGAGGTACTGAAGAAAGAACTTGGCAGACTAGAAGAATTCTTTCAGTGTACAAATACCTGTCACCTTCCTCTGAACCCTGCCCTATGCATAAAGGGAATTGATGGAGATGTAAGTCAACATATTCAGTAGATAAGTTGAGTATTTTTATTTTGAATTGTTTAGTTCATTGGATGTTTTTGAAATGGCAAAAACAATTTATAAATTATCATTGCAATTATTTAAGAAAAATGTAATTGAGTCCCATCCAAACTGTGTGTGCTCTATTTGATGCACTGTGACCAGTTGGTATCACATTAACCTCATCAGATATTTCATTGGTTTAGAAACACACTAACCAAAGTTCAGTGGAAAAAAATGAAGACACTTCTGACTGAATTGACTTATTCACAATGGTTGATTTTGCGACCCCATGCAGGCTGGTTTAATTTCATGCTTATTTAGATTATGTACGTGCCCATGCCTAGGACACTAGTATATCATTAGCTATAACATCTCAGTTTTGATTCAATTTAAAATTCATTGATGCTTATGAGTCACTGTGCCATATGATATGTTTGTGATTTTACTCATGCCTGGAAAGCCCTTCCTGGCGTTGTACTCACAAACTCCTTCTCTTCCTAAGTCTCTATCAGCCACCCTTCTCTGACTTAGAATCATTCTTTCTCCATGAGCTTTATTATATTCCTTCTCAAAAGTCCAAGAGTAGAAGACTCTAATAAAGAGGATTGATAAGTGAGATTTTAAAATGAAGAGGTTAAACTCTCCTGCAAGCACAATAAGTGTTACTTCACTAAAGTCGGAATACAGTCAAGAAAAACAAATTTAATAATTAGGAGAAAAATCAGACCATTAGTTTGAATAGAAAAAGTTTTACTAGAAGCTTAATACTGTCACCTTTACAATTTTGCTGCTGCAAAGACACCCTACAAATTTTCCAAATATGCTGCATAGACGTATTTTGAATAATAACAAAATAAGGCATCAATTTTATAAGCTGAGATATGTCTATCTGGGCTAAAATCCAAATCATCACTGATTTAAAAAAATTGTGTGACCTTTTAGTCATTAGCAGTATGCACTGATTGATGCTTTAAAGATACATGGAAACATTTCAAAAACACAGAGTATCTTAATGTAGAAAGAACAATATATCAATAGTTCATTGAGTCCAGATGTTATTTTTTACTTCTGCTTTCTTGGTTTGTCATTGTTGTTTAAGGAATAGAAAGATTGTTTTCAATTAAAATTACATACGCATTGTGGCTTGTGCAGGCCTTGGTGAAAATTACGTATGCGTTGTGGCTTGTGCAGGCCTTGGTGATGTGGGGCACCAGCTCTAGGGAATCGTTGCTCTGAGTGTCCAGGTGAGCAGGCCATGCCAGGGGCATCACCAGTTCAGGAGTCATCACCCATAGTGCTGTGCCTGGGACCACACTCCTTCCCTACAGCAACCTGCAGCCATCGGCACTTCCCCTGAGGCTGGGAAGTGCCCCAAGTAGAGCCACCTCTTTGTCCCACTTGCTCTGGTCAGCTGTGCCTGTGTGTACAGCAGTGAGCAGGGCGGATGTGGAGGGTGATGCTCTCTCACCTGCAGAACATGTTAGTCTGTCCTCCAGTCCTGCTGAACAACGAGGAGGTCTGAAGGGACATACATCACGTAGGAAGGTGCAGTAAATGCAGCAGAGTTCTAGTCAGAGTCCACATCTGGTTGGCCATCAGAGGATCCATACTGGAAAGAACCTCTGGGAGTGTAATGAGTGTAGTAAGACCTTCAGACAAACCCCTCAGCCAGTGGTTCATCTGAGAACCCACTGAGGGTACAAACCCTATGAATGTGAGAGTGTGGGAAGACTTGTCATCACTCCTCCCATCTCAATAAATACCAGAGACTCCATTACTGGGAGAAACCTCATCAAGGTGACGAATGTGTTAAAGCCTTCACTCCGCGTTCCCTGCTCATTGCTCATCAGGTAGCCTGTACTGGGGAGGGGCCTTCTGAGTGTAACGAGTGTGAGGCCTTCATGCAGAGTAGAACCGTTTTCCAGCGTCAGACACTTCACACAAGTGAGAAACGTCATGTTCAAGTGAGTGTGGGAACGCTCTCTGTTCTGTTAGAGACCTTACTGACCATCAGAGAGTTCACACTGGGGAGAAGCCTTACGGCAGTAAGGAATGTAGTAAGGCCTTCAGTCAGAGTATATGTCTTGTTTGACACTGGATCCTCCATGCCAGGGAACAAGCACATACATGTTGGCAGTGTAGAAAAGCCTTCAGTCAGATCTCTCAACTAGTTGACTATGAGCAAATTCATACCAGAGAAAAGCCTTTTGAATGCGGCATGGCAAAATGTTCAGTCTAGTAAATGTCTTATTTTATATCACAGACTTCACACAAGCAAAAGCCGTATAAATGTGGAAAATATGCAGTCAAAACTCATACCTCATTACATATCAGAGAATTCACACTGGTTAGAAGTCCTATGAATGTAGTAGTGAGTATGGTAAGGTCTTTGTTTATAGCACCAAGCTTACAGTACATCATAGAGCCCATCTGGGGAGAAACCTGATAAATGCAGTGATTTGGGGAAAGTTATTACTGAGCTTATTGTGCATCAGAGTTCACTCTGGAGAGAAGTCCCATGAATGTAGTGAGTGTAGGAAAGCCTGCATGTATAGTCAGCATTCTATTTTAATCACCATCAGTAAACTACACTAGGGAGAAGTACTCAGGCCTGGCTCAATCCATTCTTTAGAGCATGGGTCTCCAAGACAGAGAGCAAAGGTCTTAGGTTTGGTTAAACTTTCTTTATAAGAAGAATTCTCACCCCTGTCTCTCCTTGGAACCACTAATCACAATGGACCATTTCCTGTTTCACTAAGGGGTAGATCATATGAGAGAGTGGGAATAACTGAATGCAATCCTTCTCCCCTCCTGGGAAAGTAAAGACCAGACATTTCATTTACTAATAGGTATCTTTTCCTTTTTAAAAACTGTTTTAAGTCTATTTCACTAATTTTCACTTTTCAAGACCAGAGTTTCTATCTTCCTTTCTCCATTCTAGCTTTTCTTGTCTTCCTTTCTCTATTCCAGATCTTTTATCTCACCATTTACATAAACTATCTTCCAAGACTTTGATTCATTCTTTCCTATCTCTTGGTTATGGCCATCCCAATCCACTTTTTTTTTTTTTTTTTTTTTTTGCGGTACGCGGGCCTCTCACTGTTGTGGCCTCTCCCGATGCGGAGCACAGGCTCCGGACGCGCAGGCCCAGCGGCCATGGCTCACGGGCCTAGCCACTTTGCGACATGTGGGATCTTCCCAGACCGGGGCACGAACCCCTGTCCCCTGCATCGGCAGGTGGACTCTCAACCACTGCGCCACCAGGGAAGCCCCCAATCCACTTTTAACTTCTACTCTAATCTAAGGTGTCCTTGTTTACCTTTTTCTACCTAGCAAACCTTTTCATTTACCTGTTTGCCAATCTATGTCTTTCACAATCTTCAAATTCAGCTCATCTCTGAAAGACTCTCTTCTTCAAATGCTTCTTCATTCAGCTGTGAAATGCATGCGTGTATACATTCATACCAACTTTTGCAGGCTCTATGAGAGGTGGATATGGTGTCTCTTTCTATTAGCATATAGTTAATGCTTTGTGCATACTAGCTGTCAAATGTATAGTATTTTTGCCATGACTCTCAAAAAATATACTGCATGTGAAAACCAAAATATTAAGCAATGAAAGCAATATAGCTGAGTGATATAATTGAGAAGAGGGGCTAAACCTCACCCTCAGCCTTTCTTAGCCCTTTGTCTCTTCCCTGGACTTGGCATACCTCAAAGAGATCATCACTCTCCCACCCCAGCCCCCAGAATTGAATGAGGAGAATTTGAAAACCACTGATCTAAACTCTGGCCTAATACAGGGTTTCCTAATTCAATACCATGACAGAAGGTCATATGTCCCCTGATTGACTGATTCTTGCAGCAGGAATTCATTACTTAACAAGCAGCCTCATCCTTTTACTATAAAACTCAAATTGATTCAGTAAACAAGGGTTTCTGTTTGCTTAGGGATTAGGTTAGATTTATGTTGACAGATTAAGAAATAGATCCTTTCCTCTCAACTTCTACTGATTTCAGACTTATCAGAAATAATGATATTCAGACTGATCCTTCAAAATATATTGATGTCATATTTTACTAAGTTGATGAATTGAAAGTATCGAGTCCTTTTGCTTTCTTTAGTATTGATTTAATAATTTTTGCTGTCAACATGAACTCTCTAATAACCTAAAGACATATAGCCTTTAAACACTCAAACAGTTGTAAGCACATAAAAGGAAAATAATGGACAGTAGTCGATATCATAAAACTGAAAATAGAAATGTAAAGTATAATTGAAAGAAACGAGAATAGGAAATATATGTTGTACTGTTACTTGTAAAGATAAGAAAATGTTCATTAGCAAAAAGTGAAAAAGAATGCATTAATCTTTTTGAAGTACCCGATTAGTGTCAGACACTGTAAAAGGTATTTTATATCCATTAGCTCATATACCTATTACAAAAATGTGTGAGGTAAGAGTTTTATCCCTGTTTTACAGTGGGATACAAACATTTAAGTAACTTGTCCAAGGTCTTACAGCTGATAAGTTACAGAGTCCAAATTTGAACTCAGGTCTTTGTTAATTCTATATGCATGTTTCCTTAAAGTATGCTGCAGGGCAGAAAGAATGAAAAGGAAATATATTTTTTTAAATAGCGATTTCATCTTTTAGATATTAACTAACTAGCATAAGCACAATACCTACATACTACTTAGTTTATTTAAACTCCCTAAACATCATCACTGTTTAGTGAGAAAAAAATGTAGTTGAAGATTTACAACCTGCCGAAAAGCTGGCATTTTTAGTTTACAAATAAAGACTTTGGTTGGTAGACTAAAGTCTTTTTTTTAAGAAATATGTTTCTTTGTTCCAAAGTGTGAGAATTATTCATATGTGTTACATTTGCTCATATAACAAATTCTGCAAGGGGCCATGATTGCAAGGAAACTGTTCTTTTTGCTTTGTTTTGCTCACCATTTTTCTCTTCTTTTTGTCCCATAGGCATGTTCATATTTCACATCTAATGCTTTGCCATTGAAGATTACTTTCATCAATGCTAATCCAATGGGCAAAAACATCAGCGTCATTTTTAAGGTACAGTAGCCCTCCTGAAACATCAAATTGATTCCATTGGTAGAACTATTGATTTATTACTCACAAAAAGAAATTATTATAGCTCTTTTCCTCTGGCAGCAGCACAGAAGATTCTAGTTATTTTTGATTCTGCATTTTTACAGAATTATAGTACATGCCAAACTATGATTGGCAATAAATCAAACATTACTGGCTCAAAGCCAATGAATCTTCAGTGCAAAACTCCGGGAGGTATGTTTCAATAAATGAAATAATGTAATCATTTTTGAGTAATACAGAAAGCAGAATTGTGGTAAAGTTCCTAGGGGGAGAGTCTTCCTTTGGTCTAGATACTAAGTTCGAATCAAAATTAGCTGAAACTCAAATGACACGATTTAGCATAAAATTCTTATCTGTAAGCACTTGCTTATTTTAGTAATTTGGGTTGTTGTCTTCTTTTTAAATAAAATATAAATAAGGGCCATATCAGTCTTTGTCACGCATCCCATGGGACAATAGAGTAAAAGGACAAGAGTAAAAGTCAAGTAGGAAAAAGGGACAGAAAAAGGAGCTGTAAGTAAAAATAAGCATTTGCCAGTCGTTCAGTTAAATTTGATAAGTTATTCAGCCAAACCAGACAACAAGGTTACAGAGTGGAATTTTTGTTAGATTCTGACTAGTTTTGAAGATAATGATTAACATACCTATACTTTTGCTGTGATCTGTGTAAACCTCAAGCATTAATGTTCCCCCGGCACTGCATTTTTGGTGAAGAAAAAAGAAGAACACAAAATCTCATCTTGGCAATAGTCTTCTGCATATAATTTAGAAAGCATTTTCAAAACCAAGCCTCTTATTAGTTAAAAGCATAGAACTGTCCTTCGCCTTTGGACATATTCCATGTCCTTCACCTATGCTAGAAAAACACTCCTTTATCATTTCTTATTATTATCAAAGGCTGTTTACTCTGAAAACTTCTTAACTGCCTTCATAACGAGAGAAGTCAATGATTCAAAGTCTGATGAATTCTATGTGTGCTATTTATACTCCCAGTCAAGAAGCTCTTGGTCGTCTAACTGTATATCAGTGCATGAATTTATGGTACATCAAATAATGTTTCCCTTAGAGATTTCACTTGGCTGAGTTTGAAATTTGCATAAACATTCGTCCAACCTCTCTTCACCAGACTTTGAGGTTAAGACATTGCACATGGATAATAAATTGAAAGATTATTATCAGGGAACAACATTCCAAGCAGCTTCTAATTTAATGGCTAAAGCTTCTGTAATCATTTAAAAGAAAGTTCTCATTTTCTTTGATCTTCTATCAGAAACACAAGGTATTCTTAGTGCTAATAAAACAATTGAAACCACCCTAAGTCAGGCTGGAAAATTATTCAAGGAAGGAAATCACATATACCATATTTGAAAGCCTTTAATAGAATTCAAGGAGAAACCCGGAGTCTATAATTTTGTTTTTAACAGGCTGGAGATGATCTTCGTCAGGATATGCTTGTCCTGCAGATTATTCGTGTGATGGACAATATTTGGCTGCAGGAGGGCCTGGATATGCAAATGATCATTTATAGATGTCTATCCACAGGAAAAGGCCAAGGTCGGTATAGATTAGAAAGCTGTTTGACTTACATTATTTATCTCACGCATTCATCAGTAATATGCCCCCAGAGTTGCCACAGCTTTCATTTTAGATTACAAATTTTAAAATCCAAAGAACTAAACCTGGTCATTCTTCTTTTTTACAAAGAATTATTTTCAAAAACAATAAGCCAAAATGATTTATGTAAAGCATAATGTCCTTCTAGATATTAATTAGGACTCTTGACAACTCAAATGTTAACTGTAATATCCTTTTGTGTGTCCTTAAGGGTTAGTTACATTAATGATTAACTCATATTTGTTTCTCTCTTTCTAAGCTGATAATAGAAAAGTCTACTCATTCAAAAAATACAATTGTTGCCTATTAACACAAAATTTACAAAGTTGCAAATGCTTAAAGGAGTTCTGAAAATTCTAAATACATTATAAACATGCATTCAATTTCTAAAAGACTTTTGAGTAAAGTGTAATATCAACAGTCAAAGATGACCATTCATGCAAACTTAGAGCATACTTTTAGCATTTCTCTTCCTTAATAAAAGCCAGGCCACTAATATGGAAATATAATTACATTTATACACATTTTCAATGAAAATAATCCACCCTAATAATTACTCAAACATCAGAGGTAAAAGTTGTACTTAATTACAATCATGCTGAATTGAAGAAATAATTTCTAGGATATCATATAATTTTTTTTACATGGGGCCATTGCCACTTAGCATTTCATTAAATTAATTAGTATGAATTATAGCAGATGCATCTGCATAAACAAAGGGATAAAAATACCATAGAACTGGAAAGGGGACCTAGAACTATGTTGTCTTTTTTTTTTTTTTTTCTTTTTTAATTCAAACAGAACTACAGTTTAAACCCATCATCTCAAAAGAGAAACTGTCATTGCCTGGCCCTCCAGTTCCTGAGGTCCCACTGCGAGGCTCAGTACCCCAGCCAACTGTGACTCAAGATTTTGGAAACTAAGCATGGAAGCACCTCCTACTTAGCTTAACTTGCAATTGGATACTTCAGGACTACTGTTAAAAGCCATACTGCCCAATTACTTTGATTCTGATAACAGGGCCCTTGTTTCCATGCCAAGTATCCCACTCCTGAACTCCTTCTAAAGTTCTAGTTCCTAAAAGTCTTTTATTACTGCTACTCTGAGATCATTATTCCTTGAGTTTTTCTCTCCCTTTTCTCACGTAAATGACCTAATTCTTTCATATCCTAATATGTTTAAAGGGTAAGAATAAACCTTAGATGAAGCAAGCTGAGCTTTTTGGTGTCACGTGGATTACTTTTTCTTCAGAAATTGAATACAACACCAGCCTCAGTGGAATTCTTCAATTCCATCTATTCATTTCTCTGTTTATAATCATAGGAAGTAATGGAGGCTAAGACTTTTAAAGTTAATAAAATAATCCAGCAGAAATAACTCTAGACTTGCCCAAAGTTACAGATGTCACAAGACAGACAAATTATTCTTTCCCGCTATCTACCAACAATTTCTTTGGTTGTAAGATTGTACTGGAAAGATACTTCTTCAAGAAAAATGGAGATCATTAAAGCAAATGTCTTCTTTTAAGAGATTAGTTTCCATTTTTAATCAGGTTCCAAGGCTTATTGCATATCTACTGTTGACATCCCTCAAGAAATGTCACAAAGTAAGATAGGGAATATTAAAATGACCTAAACAGGGCTGCTGCCCTTAAGGAGAGTATACTCCAGGCCACAAGTTTACATGGCTTTATCAACATTATTGTTGACTATAATTCTTATGACTACTTTGTATATGATGTTGTAGGAACTTTGGGAGAGATTATCAGAGCAGATAAAAATTCTTTAGGATTTATTTCATTGCTCTAAATTTGCTCCAGATTTGATGGACATAAAAATTACTTCGGAGAGTTGGAGCAGCTATATCTAGGACCCAAGCAGGATGCTATATCAGGCTCTTCACTGGGGAGGGTTGGGGAGGGGACGGAGGGTGGGGGACTGAGGCTCAAGTCTCAGTGATTGCAAAAAGCTGCTCTGGAGTTTCTCATGCACACCTTTTTGAGAACCAGTGCCTTGTGTGATACCATCTTGAAAAGTTTTGTCCCTAAGAACCTTGCTACTTAAAGTATGACCTGTGGACCAGGAGCATTGACATCACCTGGGAGCTTGTTAGAAACTCAGAATCTCAGACCCTACTCCCACCCTACTAAATCAGAACCTACATTTTAACAAGATCCCCAAGTAATACATATGGGCATTAAATTTTGAGGAATCTGCATTAGAGAGCTATGGGAATGGAGCCACACATATTACTGTGCACAGAATTATGCTAGAAGTATTTAAAAAGTGTGTGATACATACTAGCTTAAAATGTATGAAATGTAATTTATGGTTTTAATTAATGAGCAGAATTTAGCCATCATGATTGTTATAAATTAGGTGCAAAGTTTTCTGGGTAGTCAACAATGAAAGATATGACAAATGGCTTGGGATTTAGCAATGATTAACTCCCTGAAGACAAATGTGGTCTGAGGAGTAACTGACATTGCTACAGCACCCTATCTAAAGGGTGCAGTAATCTAAGTCCTAATTTGGGGCATGGTCAGATGCAAGGTGGCAATGAGGCATGCAGGAACCAGGTAGAAGGTCGTTTTGTGTTAGGAAGTGTTAAATGGAGGAACTGGAAAAATGAGGGAAAATTTCAGGATTAGAAAGTAGAATTATATTACTCTTTTTAGAGTTATTATATTACTGTTAAATGCAGCGCTTTACATTTGCTATCTCCCTTAATAAGCACAAGAAAACTAGCACAAGAGCTGAATACTGTTGGGGGAGAAGGGAGAAGTGTTATGATATTAAAGATATGCCCAGGATTTATCTCTGGGATGTTACATCTCCTTTTTTCTTTTTGTTTTTAACAAATAGATTTTAATAGGTTGTTTTTGCAGCATTCAATTCCCACTTTCCATGTTTGTTTCTTTCTAATAAGGCAATGTATCAATAGATGCCTAACGGTCATGATTGGGCTGGGCTGGGCTATTGGATATTAAGAGATTAAGGCTGAAGAGAGAGAGAGAGAGAGAGAGAGAGAGAGATTAAGCCTGCAACCAGCTGCCACTGGCCAAATCCAGCACTGAGAAATGTTTTGCTTACCATTACAGTGATCTTCTTGTTTGTTGTTTAATTTGAATATTTTTAAGGTAGACCATGAAATAGTCAATTTTTAAAACTTAATCTTCTCTCTTTTCATATAGTTCCATTTATGTCCCTGGTTCCTTTGGGCATTTGTGTTTTCAACTCTTGCAGTTGTCAAGATTGTGGAAATCAGAAATTCTAGACTGTAATTTCTTTCAATGACTTTATTTATAGAACTGTGCATTACAGGTTGTTTTGTGGACATTAGTCCTGGGAGAATTTTAAATACTGGGTTTAAATTGCTGTTCTGTGCAGAATAAAAATCAGAAGGCTTGAAAATATTTACATTCCAATAACCTTAGGAACACAATGAAAAGAAGCCTTGATGGATGCATGGCTAGTGGGGCAAAGCTCCTATTGAAGTTCAATCAATATATGCTCCCTTAAAAAGATTGTTATCATAGTTTCACTTTAATGCAGACTGAGAAGGAAGAAGCAGGTGGTTCTGTACATGTTCACTGCAGAGTTACTCTGTTCACTCCTAGAAATGAAACGTTGAACAGTGAAGCTTTTATTAACCTGAACATTGATTTTTATAATATATTTGAAATATTTGTCACGGAGGTTGTATTTGATTCACTTACGTTATAAATATGCTTGTTACACAAGTTTGAATGTCCTCCCTTAAACTGTAAATGAATGCACAAGCCATATGTTAATTAATTCACTGCTCTATTGACTCAGTGGGGTCGCTGGGAGACCATCTAGATTTGCTCTCTACTGTAGTTCTAGAAAAATATTAAAGCAGCTCTGATACATCTGATCCAAACACAAGTAGCCTCATTGCTCCCTAGGATTTAGGAAAAATTAGAAGCAATACCATCTAGGTAAAACTCCTTCAGAGAAGAAGGTTGGGAAATAAAAAGGGTAATCCGAGTAGTGCTGGCAAGTATTGATGTTGTTACCTATATCAAGATGCCTTTCCTAAGTATCCCTCATCCTGTAAAGAAAGAAGTATTTCCATAATCTCTTTTTTATCAACCAGGATTGGTGCAGATGGTGCCCGATGCTATAACCCTCGCGAAAATCCATCGCCATTCTGGACTGATAGGACCACTGAAAGAAAATACAATCAAAAAATGGTTCAGTCAGCACAACCATTTAAAGGTGGAATATGAAAAGGTTTGTCCTTCTGCAGCAAATTTTAAATAATGTACTTAAATAAGGATATACTCTGGCTCATTAGATATTCTGATTTATGAAAAAGTAAATTAAGTACATCTTGAGGTCTGATTCATTCATTCATCAGCATAGTAATAATGACACAGTTTAAATGGTATATTACCTAGATAACAATTTCTGTGTCTGGTTTTCCCTCTGGGTGGAATTCTGGGCTATCAATAAAGACTCTCTTTGCTCAGCGGCTTCCCTTACAGCAATCTCACCTGAGATGATGCTCCTGAAAACTACCTCCTTCATGTTACCTGTGCCTATTTGTACACAACCTATACTTTCTATAAATCTCCCTCCTTCCATTGCAATGTATTTCTTCTTCCAAGTTCTGTTTTTTCATGCCTCATTCTTTCAGTGTTTGCGGAATACCTAATAGAGTTTTTATTTTTTTGTATCTCAGAACTTTACAAAATGTATACTATTCCATTTGACTGCCAACATTTTTCCCACTTTACCTTGGCATCTAGCCTGCAGTCTACAATTGTACAGGTTCCACCCTCTACCAGGGCTCCCAGATTAGGGGATGAGTTGGCTGGAGCCAGGCCTTGTTTCATTTGCCAAGGCATGAACTGGTACAGCTGCCCCAGAGGCAGGGGCACCTTTATGCTAATTCACACAAGGATGCAATATGGGCCAGCATTAGATTTGCTCAGAACTGTCCTGAGCACTAAACATCCCTCATTCTAGGAAACTCCTCAGTCCTGGGCAAACTGGAAGGTTTGGTCACCCTAGCTGACCTGGGCCATGAAAGAGAGATCCAAGAGTTCATCTACTCCAGACTTCTGTGAGATTGGAATAGAGCAGACTACAGGTTTTGGAGGCCAAGTAACAGGGAATTAGATGAGATTATCTAGAAATCTATTTTTTAGCCATTCCCCAAATTGTAACTTGAGTTAGGCACAAACCCCTGGAGTTATATTGTTTGGGGTGTTTCCATGTACATTTGATGTTCTTAACCACCATGTGAAGGACATATTTTATTATCTTCACTTTATAAGTAGAGAAAATCTAGACAGACAGATTAAAGACTTTCTCAGGCACCTGGGATACCTGGAAATAAGGTGTCCTGGCATGTAGTCCAGCCACGTGGTCTTCCACTCGCTAGTTGAGGAGGCCCATACCTGTGGCTCAGCCAGTCACTTGTGCTTACACTCATCGTTGCATCATCGATCAAAACGATGAATACCCAGGAGACAGTTTTTTTGAAAAAAGAGTAATTTTGGCAAGAAACCTCTGTCCATTAAAGAGACATAAGCCACAACTAACTTAGTGGAATCTGCTTCTACCCGCACAAGCGTTCACTGGTATATACTGTACCAAAACCTTTTGGGGCATTAACTGGATGACATATTTGTAGGATAAATATAAAGTGTTACAGATATCTCAATGTAGTTTTTTCTGTGTTAAAAATTTCAGATATTCAAAAATTAATATTTTAAATTTCTATGGGAATAGGCAATACTGGACCATATTGTTCCTTCTTCTTTTATCTTGAAAAAAGCTATCCACTATTGTACCTTTGCGACATTAAAAAATAACACTAAGAATCCTCTTTAATAAACTGAAAATTAGTTTTAACTGAATGAAAGTTATTTTCTCCCATTTCAACAAAAACACTCATTAGGCTAAAGAACAGATTGCTTCATGTTCTTCTGTAGCATATCAAGAAACAACCATTTAATCATATCCACTCAGCTGAGATGTAGAATTGGTTCTTGATTAGAGAATTTTGCTTTTTATCGTACTTTTACCATTACCTCTGTGTTTGCTCATTTTTTGTGTGTGTTATTATTTTTCAACCGATTAGGCCTTGAGGAACTTTTTCTATTCCTGTGCTGGCTGGTGTGTGGTAACATTCATCCTGGGAGTCTGTGACCGTCACAATGACAATATCATGCTGACAAAGTCAGGCCACATGTTTCATATTGACTTTGGAAAATTCCTGGGCCATGCACAAACATTTGGAGGGATAAAAAGGTCAGTGCTCAAATAATGTTTATTAATGTAATTAAGCAATCTCCCGGAGTGATATATAACATGTAATGGCATAGAAACCCAGCAGATGACTTGTTCCCCATCTCTCAAATTCCCCAAGATAATGTAAACATGATTATGTATCTAATAACATTGAAGGAAAGATTTTTTTCGATAGACTGTTAATGGAACAAATTAGGTTTCCTCAAGTTGTTAGTACACTAAATTGGCCTTCTCCCACAGGATATTAATACTGCTCCAGTCTGAATTGTACGAAATATGATATGTTCATTTTCTTATAAGCCTTGAATGGACAACGAGGCCTGAGTTCGTGGTCTCAATACATCTGGTATATTGCCCATAACAATCACCAGCCTGGTCTACATGTAAAATGAGCACACTTCCTGCACTAAATTAGGCTTGAATTATTCCAAAAATATTTAGTAAGCATCTACCATTCAAGACTCTGGGGATACAACAAAGCAGATACAAACCCTGATCTCTTTCTAGTAGGGATGATAGACATTAAAAAAGATAACACGAGGAAATGAGGAGTTTCATTTCTTACTAAAAAACTAAAGCAGAGAAATGAGATAGAAATTAACAGGGGCAGGGATGCTCTTTTAAAGAGGCCTCCTTAAAGAAATGAGAGCTGTATAGTGAGTAATCACCTTGTGGAGATCCATGAGAAGAGTATTCCAGGAAGAGAGAACAGCAAAAATAACAGCCATGAGTATGGACTAAGCAGGCATGTTCCAGTGACAGCAAGAAAGCCTGGGGCCTGGAGGTGCAATAAAGAGGGACGGGTAGTAGGACGGAAAGATAAAGGGTTTGGTGGAGGCCAGATCAAGTAGGGCACTGAGGACATGGTGCAGAGGTTGGCTTTTACTTTACGTTCAGAAGCAAACCATTGATGGATTTCAGTGGATTTCAAAGCTCTCGGCGGCTGTCCTGTCAAGTAATGAGACCAGTTAGAAGGCTATTGCAATAGTTAAGGCAAGACCTTAATGGTAAAGAAGTGGCAAAAACTGACAGATTCAGAATATATTTTGGAATCTGAACCACAGGACCTGCTAATTGATTGGCATTGGCAGTCATTAATGGGCTGGGAAAATGGGCCCGGTAAGTAGAAGAAAGGAAAATATTCAAGGATGACTCCTGGATTTTTGTTCTTAGCAAACAATTATATCATTTACTGAAAAGGAAAAGACTGGTGGTTGAATAGGTTTTTGTTTTATTTTATTTGAGCTGGGGGTAAGGGAACCAGAAATCTAAGACTAAAAGTCCCTTGCTCCAAAAAAGGATACTTCATATTGAAGTAGAAATGGGATCAGACCATTCCAAAGACTAATCAGTCACTTTTAGCTAAAAATAGCTTTTCAAAAGAGGAAATAAAAGTCTCCTACAATATAACAAGATGAATTTTCACTAGATGGTCATAATCTGGTATTAAAATCCCAATATAAACTACATAACAAGGTTTAATTCTTATAAACTGATAGCTTCTATTTTGTGGAGGCATACAAATGGAATTGTCTCACTTTTTATTATTTTCAGTACATTGTCTTCTATAATGAATAAGCTCAGGAAGAGTCACCACATATTCATTCATTCCTTACACATCTGTTGAGGATGGTCTGTGTGCCAAGCACTGTGATAAACCTTGGGGATACAAAGATGAATAATACACATTTACCACCTCAGTGGGGCTTACTCTTTCTTTAAAATACTGGGAAGACAGACACATAAATAATTACTCCAGAATGTGGTGAGGGCAGAGATAGAGGTATAGACAATTAGAACATCACAGAGGAGGGATACCTGGTATAAAGGACAAATGTTAATTAACATATACGAGCATATTGCATAATTTACTCATTTAACACTTTCCCTAAATCCACTCTTTCCTAGAAATTTAAAGATTAGATTAAAACTGTAACATTTTTATTTTGCTGTATTGTCCACTGAGAATTCGGGTTAACCCCCTTATTCATTTATTCGACCAGCATCTGTGTTGACCATGGGGGTGGTTAAAAGATGCATAAAGATATTCCAGCTCTACAGAAAAAGTTTCAGTTGGGGAAACTTACAAAGTAAAGAACAAGTTACTAAACAATATAGTAAGTGCTATAATAGAGATATGCACCAAGGTCTGTAGAAAAGATGGAGCCCAATTGTTTGTTTGTTGATGTTACAGCAGCTACTGCTACTTCTGAAGTACAGCAATTTAAATCTATCTTATGCAACCGTTATGGAGGTCCTGAAAATGTGCCCAGCACAGAGCCTCACTTATAGTAGGTTCTTAATATTGTTTGCTGAATTAGTCAGCCAATAAACTATTCACAGGTCAGCCTTCAACCTTTCAATAATTATTAATTGGATGAAAGAAAATGAAGTTGGCCCTGTCTTCCCTTGAGATTATTGATTATTGAGCACCAGCTAAGGAGGCCAACTGCAGCATTATTACCCATTTGGATTATTGTTTGCAGGATTCTGTCTCCACCAATGGCTATGTAAGACTCATTGGCAATGTCTCCTTGGATTTCTTTCTTGATACTGATACTTCTGCCCTGAGTTTCTTTAATGGTTAAACTGAACTATGTCTACTCCCTATTACTCACTATATATTTTGAATTATAGGCAGCATCTAATAATTTTCTTCAAAGTCTCTTTCAGTTGTTTCTGGGGTTCATTTGATTGTTGATTCATTAGGCAACTGATGTCTTCCATCCTAGGTCCACCGGTTGTTCTTCTTTGTTGCTAGGTGGACAAAGGTCTCATAAATCAGGCCTCTGAATCCCCCTAGGATAAATGAACATTCTTATTTGTACTACACTTATTACATATAAAACTTATCTCTAGAGAAAAGCCAGCTCCACCTAGCTTCTTCTGTACACATACTAGATATATTAATAAACACTCCTTAATATACAAAGCCAGGTTTGTAAATCATGCCCTATGACTATCCTGATCTCCCATAACCTAGCAAGGCCATATAAATGCCCCAGTAATAAACAGCAATAAGCCAGGATCATACTCCTTAACATAAAATGCAGCACCCGCAGGGAGTAAAGAGCATATGTATCCCAGACACATGTGTTTCTCCTATTGTCTACTCCTTAAAAACATGGGGAAGGAAAGCATTTGTGTGACTTTTTATGGTTTACAAAGTGTCACTAACATACATTAACTGATTTTTCATAATAAGTAAAATTGCTCAACCTCACATAAATACAGTTTCCAGTTGTGGACAAGTTTGGGGTTGACAAAAAGAAATCACATACATAACATAAAATCCCTCTCTAATAAGATTTAACCCTTAGCCATGGATACAGAACTTAAGAATGGAAATTAGCAGGCCAACAAAGCGAAAGCAAATGCAGTGTATCTGGGGAGAGATTTTCCCTTGGTTTCCTTAAGAGGAAGCAGCAATGAAGTGATATTCCCCTTACAAGGAAGATCTTGAGAAATAAAGGGATTTCTTGCTGGGTCATTGCCCTTTTGTACTCATGCTTGCATCATCATTCCAGAACATCTTACACTAATCATCCGTGTGGTCCTGTTTAAGACATGTTTATAAACATTGGGCTGTCCTGATTTTTGAATTATGTGGAGTCTTCCCAGCAATACTCTCATTAGGAGTCTTTGCTCAGGTTTCCCTGAACCACTGCTCTTAATTCAGTTTTCCAGAAATCTGGAAAGCCCATCTTCATGCTTAGACCAAATCTGAAGCTCTAACTTTCTAACTTTGAAGAAAGAAAAAAAATTACATCTCAGTTATGAATTTGAAGGATTTCACATCTTGTATAGAAACAAGAAGTTCTTCCTTACTGGTTTTAATTATGAGATTAGATGAAGAGGATTTACACCAGCAGATTAAATCACAGGACAGTTCAGCCCCAGCATTACTTAATGATTCTGGGGAAAAAAATGGCTAATCCCTACAATGAAAACAATGAGAAATTTCACCAACTTTCTGAAACCAGTTGGTTTTTCTTTTGAAGTATTGCCTAATTATTATCTTCACTTCTTTATTTTCTCTTACAGAGATTCAAATTAAAGTGGTTAACAAATTATACATCCACAATTTTTCACTCAAAGTTCCCCTGTAACAATGATTTCCATATAGTAATTTTTTCATTGCATATAAGATATTATTGTAATAAACTCTAAATTTCCACTCAGTAATTTCTTGATGGTGACTTTCTTTTACAGAGGAGGAGAAATTAAGGAAGGCCTTTATTGGTGATGTTTATTGTTCTCCTAACTCATTGTTTCATACTTTTGTTTTTTCAGACTATATTTCCAGTCTGTATAGTCTTTCACTTTGTAATGCCAGACTTGCATGAAGTCTTTCTTGCAGCCTTATTTCTAGATAATTTTAGAGGCTGTATGAGCAGTAGTTAAAGGCAGGTACCCTGGAGATAGACTATGCTTTTTTCTTTTAATCCCTTACTATCATTTACTAATGATGTGACCTTAAACAAATGGCTCTGTATGCTTCAGTTTAATCTTTTATAAAAAACAGACTTGTTTTGAAGATTAAATTAATTGATATACATAAAATGCTTGGAAGAGTTCCTAGCACTGAGTAAAGGCTCTATAAATGTTTGTTGGAATTAATTATAATGTAAGTATTCCAAATGAAGTGACAAGAAATGAGATTGCATCTTTAGGTAATTATTGTTTCTTTTTGTTCAAAGTTATCTAAATATCTTATTTTGGTACTTTTTAAAGTACTTTTTTCATACTTTTTAAAGTACTTTTTTGGTACTTTTTAAATTTATAAATTGAACTTCTCTGACTTTGAAGTTTGTTGACTGATAGATTAGATTGCACTATTAGGTTTATTTGGATTGTAATGTTTTTCACCAAGTCACGTTTGACTTCTGATGTAATTTTAGACATGAGCAGAGGTGTGCTGGAGCTGGCTTACACTGGCTTGGGAGAGCCTGTGATGTGTATTCTTTCTCAACTCCACATTCAATGACATTCCACTGGTGGCCTGAAATCAGCCATGGTGGGAGAATATACACCATGGAAATTGGCAAATGTCACAAATCAGAGCTTTTTTTTTTCCTAAAATAAGTAAGTGAGCTGGTTATTAAATATTTACCACCATACTCTAGGACATAAATCCATTTAAAACAGATGAAAAATCATTCCAGAATTCTGTCAAACTCTGTCCTTTTCCTATTAAAATATATACACCTGGGTGATCAAAATATTATATATCTAAAAAAAAATATTATATATCTGTCTTTTTAACAACATGATTTATACCCGATTTTCAAGTTTTACCCCAACAGATCAACAATCACCTAATATAATTGATCTCAGAATTTTCATCTCAATATTAGTCATAAAAATTATCTGCATCTATAATTGTTTTGACACTGTCTTCCATATTTAATTACCACTAATTTAAAAATGTTTAATGTTTAAGCTCTAATTTGAGTATTATATTATTTATATTCTAAATATCCTCAACTTAACCATCTTTGGGAAAAAACTCCCTTAGCAGATTAAAAGATTAATTTTTGTCTTACTCCAGTCATTCTGGTTTAGTACAATATTCATAGTAATCCAAATGCCATATAGGTATTAATGATCTCCCACATGCTTTAATTACTACCTTAGTGTTCTTTGAAATTAGATGTTTCTCTGGTCTGTTTTCACAAGACTATTTATTAAGAAACACTCTGGTTCCTTTAACTCAAAGCAGGTTTCAATTTCATCTGAACTTTCTAGAAGAAAAACACACTATCTAATACCTTTCCAGCTGTGAGTACCATAAGAACATCTTTGTATAAGTGCCTAGCTAGTGCCTGACATTTAGCAGAGGCTCAATTTTGGTTAATTGAAGGATCACTACAAAAATGCCATACAATTTACTTTTCTTGACCTGAGAAGCAGCAATTTTTCTGAAGATAAAATTATTAAGAATTTGCCATATTCTGTTATTCTAACTGGAAATTTACCAAGGGATTGTTTTACCTGCTGGTCACTTTACATGTGGGAGTCTGGTGGATGAGACTCAAAATTTGATGCATACTACCTCATAACCATTTAGGATGGCTAGTATCAAAAAACAGAAAATAAGTTTTGACAAGGATGTGGAGAAATTGGAACCCCTGTGCAATGTCAGTGGGAATATAAAATAGTACAGCTACTGTGGAAAACAGTGTGGCTGTTACTCAAAAAATTAAAAATGGAATTACCATATGATCCAGCAATTCTGCTTCTGGGAATATACCCAAAGGAATTGAAAGCAGAGTATCAAAGAGATACTTGTACAACCATGTTTATAACAGCATTATTCACAATAACTAAAATGTGGAAGCAGTCCAAATGTTCATCAATGGATGAATGGATAAGCAGAATATGGAGTATACATACCATAGACTATTATTCATTCTTAAAAGGAATAATTCTGACACATGCCACAGCATGGTTGAATTCTAAGGACATTACACAAAATAAGGCAGCCTCAAAAAGACAAGTGACTGTATGATTCCACTTACATGATGTACTTAGAGTAGTCCAAATCATAGCTACAGAGATACAGAAACTAAGGTGGCGGTGACCAGGAGCCTTGGGGAGGGGGGAATGGGGAATTATTGTTTAATGAGTATAGAATTTCAGTGTTAAGAGATGAAAAGAATTGTGGAGGTGAATGGTGGTGATGGTTGCACAGCATTATGAATATATTTAATACCACTGAACTGTACACTTAACAATGGTTTAAGATGGTACGTTTTATGTTTTATGTATTTTACCACAGCGAAATAACTGAAAAAAAAATTTTGTACACGGTAATTTTCACAAAGGCCTTCTCCAGTCACAAAGTCAATCTCAGGCAAACTACTCCTAGCATTTGAATAGGGCTTTGGATTTTCCAAAGCACTCTCACTATTTCAAGAAATGAAGTTTATTTTGTCATTCCCATCTTCTTGCTGTTGTTTTTCCCTCTTCTACTTCAATTTATCATTCCATTATGCTTTATCACCTGCTTTCTTTTGAGTAACTTCCTTTATATTTACCTCCCTCCCATTATAAGTAAAAAAAAACAGTTTCTCTAATTAAAAAACCCAACCACCCAACCATGAGTTTTCTTCAAAAAGAGACTTGCAGATTTTCAGATGAAAAGAGTGAAGCATGCTTGAGAAAGGAAGAAAAGTTTGTGACACAAAGGGAACAAAGAGAGGGAAAGAGGGAAGGGGAGAGAGAAAACAATTTAAATAGTGTAAGGATGCTGCTTTCCTGCACCCAATGAGAACAAAGCATGCTTAAGATGGCAGACATGAGTGCTGACTCCTTAGCTGGTCTAAGGTACAATGTGCCTGTCAATATAAGCATCTCATAGCCCTGAGTCTGAGTCTAGTTTTTGAAGAAAGACTACAGATATCTCCTAAACATGAACCTAGTATTAGAACTTCTTCTGGTACCCAAATGAAGAAACAGTACCTGCTTCTGTGCTGGGGGAGACACTCCTGATATTAAACTTAGTAAGAGATAAAAGGTCCATTTCAAGCTTTATACATAAATATTGATCATGCATATGGTAACTTTAAGAGTGATTTAAATGTTTTCAGAGTTAACTTGGGCTATTCTTGATTTACACCTTCAACCTGATTTTAAAACCTTATCGTATTTAAAATGCGATACTACCATTCATTGTCACCCAAGCATTATAGCATTAATAATCTTTTCCCTATATCCAGACTAATTTCTGATCCAAGCATACACTGGAATTCCATGCAAAGCATAACTGTGCACTTTCCCTTGAACTCAAGGAGGGGGAAACATGGGAATTTGGAGGAGCTGACCATTCCGTTGCCATTCTCATAAAATCCTGATCTACTCTAAACTCACACCCAAAATATCAGACTTAGGAAAGTAGGCCTTGTGAAGAGGTAGTTGTTTTAACTACCCTCTTCAAATAAGAGAGACAGTGTACCTGAGCCTGGGAGGAACTCCAGAGTCAGTATCTAAAGTTATTAAGCAGTTAAAGATCAGGGACCTCCCAGAGTCTAACTTAGGACCCACAGTGTATTTATAAAAGAGGCTAGGCCAGGGAAAAAACATGTTTTACACTTAAGAGATTATTGGTGAGGGTCTCCTTAGTTAATAATTGCTGAGAGCTTGGAGCTCTCACAGGGTGTTAAGTGTTCTTTTTGTAATAGTACATGCACCCTTATGTTCTTATTATATTGCACATATGAGGTTTCTTGTGTTGTCTAATTATACAAGGTTCTATCCTATCCAATGGAGATTCCAAAACTGCCTTCTCAATTAACTCATGGATATGAGACAAGAGACTTGTGTTCTTTCAGTTGGACAGCAAAATGTGCTCTCTGAAATGCAGGTCATTTGTGATATCAGGAAAAGTGTAGGCTTAAACATTGCCCAATGTACTCTGTAGTCATTTATTTGTATGCTAATGTCACCATTCACTATGATGGGAGTCTGCAGCTTTTAGAAATCTTTAAAACAATATATTTTAAAGTTACTATGATATTTCCTGGGGACAAAACATTTTTAATTCATGAAATTAATAATAATTTCAATAATAAACATAAAATGTGCCTCATTACTGAGTCCCACATTTCAGTTCAGGGTACAAATACATATTCAGCCCTCGAGACTTTCAATGGCGATTTGTATGTGTCCATTTACAGGCTTTATCCGTTGCTCGAGTAAATATTAGATGAACTATCCTATAAAAGGAAGAAATAAGTATGTTCACAGAGCACAGAAGACAGATTCTATCACGCATCCTTGCTTGAGTTCTCTGTCTTTCCAGTCCTCTCTCCATATCCCCTGCCTACATCACCAATACTGAAACACATAGCTTTTCTCAGATTGTGGTGAAATATCACCGGGAGTGGCAGAAAGCAGTGCTCCTTAGTGTGGTGCTGTGTCATCCAGTATATGGGATCAGATTCTAAAAGGAAAAGTCAAAATTACCCTTTAAAGCCTTATCAATACTTGATATACATTAGCTTAATTAATCCTCACAGTAACTCTTGGCAGTAGCTACTGTTATTTTCTCTAATTTACGAATCACAAACTAAGACAAAAGTCTACATTGTTATAGTCCACTTTGGGAAGGTGCCATGTAGGAATCTGGTAATTCCATTTCTCAGTAATTCCAACACACTGTTTCCTCTTCAGCACTGGGAAAGATGGCTGTTTCTTTAGTTAGTACCAGATGACATAGTTATCCGCATTTATGGCCATGATATATATTAAATTCACGTCTTTAACAACTATAATCAAATGTGTTGCAAGATGGTTGCATGATGGGAGGCATTCAAACATTAAAACCAGGTGTTACGATAGCAGGGCCACTCTCCCATCTATGGGCAATATGCTCTTTTATGACTGAAGAATCAGGCACAATTGCTCACTCTCTTTTAATTTTTTTCTTACATTAAAAAAATACATCTAGTAGGAATCATTAATCTAATAGAAGTTAAATGCTCATGGGATGTGACTCCAGTTTTCAGCTCGCCAGGGACTGTTTTGTTGAACTCAGTATGGCCAAAGACCACCCTGAACTGTTGGGATGAAGCCCAGTGGTACTATTTAGACTGCATAATTCACATATAAGGAAGTTGCTTCTGTGAATAATTATGTCCTCAAATAGCTTATGTGCTCGATACTTTAAAATCAAACATCATTCATTTTTCAAGTATGTATATATTTGTTTAAGGAATAGTTCAATAAATGAAATAATGCTCATTTTAAGGATACAGCACTTCTGCTATTTCAGAGCTCATCCATTACAGTTAGCATGCTTGGTCTATTACCTTAATAATGTATTTCAGAATAGGGCAGTCTCCACTGTGAGGGCTAGTGGTGCTGAGCAGCCTAGCACTGCAAGAAAGCATTGACACAACAGGGCAGATGTTGTCCTCAGTTTCAAATGGGCCATCCTCATGGCCCAGCAATCCCACAATACTTATCCTCACAGGGTAAACCTCAGATCTCTCCAACCCATTATTTACTACTACTTATTTTATTTTTTATTTTTTTTAACATCTTTATTGGGGTATAATTGCTTTACTATGGTGTGTTAGTTTCTGCTTTATAACAAAGTGAATCAGTTATACATATACATATGTTCCCATATCTCTTCCCTCTTGCATCTCCCTCCCTCCCACCCTCCCTACTACTATTTATTTTAGACAGACAACCACACCTCCTACTTTTTTGGGAAAAAATAAAAAGAAATAGAACAGAGCCTGCTTTTGTACTCAGTACAAAACTCACAAACTTACATCTGCATATAAACTTCTTTCTTGTGATAATAGATGAAGATTAGTCTTTCATTTCTAAAGCCAATACCTCCATCTGTGCTTTGGAACCATTTCCCTCCCATCTTCTTACATACATTATGCTATCAATAATTCATTTTTCCTTGCGTTCCTCTCCCATTTATTTATTTATTTATTAGCCACACTGTGTGGCTTTTGGGATCTTAGTTCTCTGACCAGGGATTGAACCTGGGCCACAGCAGTGAAAGCTCCAAGTCCTAACCACTGGACCACCAGGGAATTCCCTCATCTCTCTTTTAAATAATCCTGTGAAATATGCTTATCGCTCCACAGTTTAACCTTGCCCCAAAAAATTAATTTCTATGCCATTTTGCTCACCTTCCCAAATTTCCTGAAGGAGGTTCTAAACTCCTGGTCTCCTTTTCTTACCTCCTATTCCATAACCACTTCAATCTGGCTTTATTCTTCATTACTTGATAAAATCAATGATGACCATAATGCTAAACCCAACAATATTTATTCCTCATTTTACCTAATTTAGCAGCAGATTTCAACAGTGTTGACTATTTCTTCTTCAAAATACCCTCTTTGCTTGCCTTCTATGATGCATCATCACCCTCTAGTTTTTCTCCCCTACTCAGTGTTCAATGCAGGATGATTCCCTTCTACCAAGCCACTAGATGTCAGATTCCTGAAGATTTATCTTAGTCCTTTTCTCTTCTCACTGTACTGTCTCCAGCAAACTGGTATCAGTTACATCCAAGGCTTCTATCAATATTTATTTCCAGATGTCTTATACAATCTTTAATTAAACATTTTGTTTTGAGATAATTGTAGATTCACATGCAGTTTTAAGATGTAATACAAAGAGATCCCATGTGCCCTTTACCAGTTCCCCCCAATGGTAACATCTTATAAAATTACAGTACAATATCATGACCAGCTTATTAATATTGATACCATCAAGATACAGAACAGCTTCATCACCCCCAGGATGCTTCATGTTACCCCACTTCCCTCTCACCCCCCAATCCCCCTCTATCCTTAACCCCTGGCAACTACTAATTTGTTCTCCATTTCAATAATTTTGTCATTTCATATATTCATTAATGCAAACACATACTTACTTGTCCTAAAATGAAATTATATACCATTTAGAAAGGAATAAATGCATAGCCTTTGGGATTAAAAAAAAAGAAGAAGAATCCTTAAAAGAAAAAAATTTTTATCCTGATCCCTTAGTATGACGACATCAGGTGAGAGAGAGAGAAATAGAAAAGATATCCAGAAGTGGGGAACTATACAGGTAAAATGTACAGAAGCATGAATAGTTAGGACTTAGGCAGGTAATAGTAAGACCACTTATCTGGAAACAACAAAAAAAAAAGGTAGGATAGTCACAACAAGAAATTTCTCGTTTATTTGCACAGCTATAAATGAGAGATTTTCAACATTTTATTCAGAATGCAACACAGTATAGGTTCTAAGAGACCAAATCGTTTCCAATCTTCCCTCTTGCCACAGCCAATTTATATCTCAGGTTTATAAGTCCTACTTAAACTTCAGACACAGGCTCCAGTACCCTAATTCTGTAACCTAGGATTAGGTTCACATTTGAGTAGATTGACAAATCACGTACCAGCTGCAGCTCTTACAGCCTCTAGGGATGGGATAGGATTCTGTTTCACACGTGAGGCTTCTTTCCATTTCTAGAAAAGTTTTAGTCTAATTCTGAGTTATTTTTTAAAATTGCTCAGAAGTGAGCCATGCAAATCATACAGAAAAGATGCAGCATTTTAAACTATGGTAATAATTGAAACACAGCTAAACTTGGGTTCTTCAGTATTATTATTAGTTTATATTTTCTCTAACGGATATGTTTCCTTTGTGTATTTGACTCTCTACTATAATGTTTCTTCATCTGATTTATAATGGTGGTTACCGTGGAAGAAGGAAATTGTTATCACATGAACTTAAGCATAACTACAAAAACTTTCCGAGAGAAATCACTTTGATCAAACATACTTTTCTCTATTGAAAAGAAAAGCGTATCTATTAAGTTAGAAAAGAAAATTTCAGGAAGTTGTAAAATTTATGCTCTTTCAAAATTATTTCAAAAGTTTCATTCAACATAGCAAATATACAACAGTATAGAGAGTAAGAAAAAAGAATTGGAAAACTTTTATATACAAAATTAAGATTTTATTCTGATTATGGAAGTCTAGGATATTGCTAAAACTCACTAAAATGTTAGCAGTAGTGATGACTCTGTGGGTGAGTGATATGTAAAAAATGCTGCCAAATTCAAAGGTCCACTTAAGGGCTTATGCAACCAAAGAGGTTACATGGAAGAGCTGGGAGTAAATTAAACTTTGAAGGAAAGATGGGATTCTACAGATGGCATTTTTGAAGAGAAAAGGTGATTTAGCTTCGACTAGGTTCAGCTCTAGAACATTTTTATTAGTTTGGGGACTAGTTAGAGTATTTAAAATTTATTGAGTGTTTACTATGTGCCAGGCTATGTTCTAAGTACTTTTACATGCTTTAACTCATCTGATCCTCTCAGCAATCCCAGTAGTCGAGTGCTCTTATCCCCATTTTACAGAGGAAGAGATTGAGGCACACAGAGGATAAGTAACTTGCTGAGGGTTGCAGAACTACTAAGTGGTAAAACATGATTTGAAGCCTGGCTGGCAGGCCTGCAGTCTGTGCCCTCTGCATAGAACCTCATATAGCCATTCACAAGCGTGTAGTCCTCTCTGTGTCAGGCCTTTGTGTATATGTTCTTAGTTAATCCTCACAGCAATTTGAAGAGCTAGGTTAGGTATTGCTTGTCCATTTCAGAGATGAGGAAACTGAGATACAGCAGGTCCAGGATTAGAACCCATGCTGTATCTCATGTTTTCAACATCTGTGCTCCCAGCTTGGCCAAAGTAAAGGGCTGTAAAGTAAATTCATAGCATACAGGCTAGATAAGTCAATGTAGGCCAAATATAAAAGGATTTTGAGCAAAAATTTTAAAATTTGGACTTGATGCTTAAGAAATTTCTCAGTGTCTAGGTGCTCAATAAATTTTCTTGAATGAATGAATGAATATAAAGCTAAGCGGGGAAATTATTACATCAGCTTCTCCTCCAGACATTTAGTGGTAGCATGGATCACACAATAAAATTTAAAAACCACAGCCAGACAGAGGTAGCTTACTTATTTTCATCAAAATACTTTGCCTGCAATTAGATTCCACTGACCCAGATGAGCTACAAAATACCTGAGTTGTGGCTTTCTGATTTGAATATACATACTTCTGAAAGGTCTGGTTAATTAAGTTCAATTAGTGAGATTTCCAGCTCTACTGAAACAGGAGGAAAGGGGGCAGGACACAACCTTTGAAAGAATGACATAGCCCAAGGACATCACATAAACTGATTAGAACCAAATGGGTCCAAGATGGCAGAGAAGTAGATTTCTACTAGACCTTGAACCTCAGTATACGCTCATTGTAACACATCAGCAAGCTAAATGACACACCCACAGGCGCCATGACAGTTCCAAGATTGACCATAAGGATCAAAAAGTGAGCGGTGGCCCAATTCCTAGAAATCCCCGCCCATTCCTGAAATAGCTGGAATACTCCTCCCACTCATTAGCCTATGAAATTACCCACCCCTATAAAAACTAACAATCCCATACCCTGGTGCCACTCTCACCTTCTGAGATGGCCCACGCTCTGTCTGTGGAGTGTGTTTCTCTTTAAATAAATCCACTTCTTACCTATCACTTGTCTCTCACTGAATTTTTTTCTGTGATGAGACATCAAGAATCTGAGCTTCCTTAAGTACTGAAACCAGCTGTGTGATCTCAGTTGGAAGACACTGGGTTTTGGCCGGGTTCGAGTCCTGGTTGCATGGGTTCAAGTCCCAATCAGGGTTTTGGCCAGGTTTAAGTTCCGGCCTCGGGGGTTCAAGTCCCAATCTGGGTTTAGGCTGAGTTCGAGTCCCAGCAAGTGGGCTCAAGACCCAATCTGAGGTGCAGTTTCACTACTATGTTTTTATTAAAATAGCTAAGCATAGCAACAGTAAAGAAGACAATTATCCTTGTAGTTCCCTGGTGGCCTAAGTTAGGACTCCAGGCTTTCACTGCTGAGGCCCAGGTTCAGTCCCTGGTCAGGGAACTGAGATCCTGCAAGCCCCACGGCATGACCAAAAACAAACAAACAAACAACTATATACATATATACACATATATACATAAAATTAACCAAAAAAATTCAGAGGCTTCCTCAATAATCCTTGACTTTCCTCAGTTACTGCTTGAACTGAACTTAGTTATATCTAGGCTCCTAGGCTCAAATTTTAAAATGTCTTCAATTCATTCAAAAATCTTTATGGACTTCCGGCCTCTGCCACCGCCGCCACGAGCTGAGGGCCGAGAGAGTTGGGCGGCGGGTGCGACGGTCCCCGTGCAGCCATGGACTGGCTAATGGGGATCGAGAAGGGCTGGCACTTTTCACCTAGTAGCGTGGTCCTCCATCTGATCTGTGCCCAGCTCTGGAGCAGTGTTGAAATTAGCTGGAAACCCCTGCTGCTCCCCTTCCTCTTGCATCTTCTGAGTTACATCATGTCTGGTGCTCCCATCATGCAGGGTTGGCTCTCCAGGGTTTCCGGTCAACCGGGCTGGTGAGCCTGAGAACTGGCATTTCCGACAGGCTCCCAGGTGATGCTGGACCAGGAGCAGGTGGGGAAGCAGCCATGTAACTGTGTGGAGGCCACATGGGCATGGAAGCATGTGAGCTGCACGCCCCTCGCGGAGTGTCTGCCGCCTGCACAGCACTGTCGATGCTGGGGCAGGACGGGTCTTTTTGTGGGACCTCCACCCACAAGACACCAGGAGCACCCCTCACTGGGAAAACTTCAGACATTCTTACACATGCTTTTTCAGAGAATAGAGGAGGAAATACTACCTAATTCAGTGAGGCTAAAATAAGACAAGAACCTAACAAGAAAAGGACAATTGCAGAGCACTGTCCTCTGTGAACACAGATGTAAAACTCCCTAAGAAACTATTAGCAAAACGAATCCAGCAATATATAAAAAGAATAACAGGTCATAACCCAGAGAGGCTTTTTTCCCAGCAATCTAAGCTTAGCTGACCTTTGAAAATCAGTCAGTATAATTCACCACATTAACAGAATAAAGGAGAAAAAAAATCTCAGTTAGATGTAGAAACAGTGCATGGCAAAATATTCACATAAACAATCAGCAAACAGGAATAGAAGGGAATGTTCTCAAGTGGTAAAGGGCACCCGGAAAAAATCTAGAGCTCATATCAAATGTTCAGTTGAATGACTAGACTGAACATCTTGCCCTGCGATCAGGAACCAGGCAAGGATGCTCTCTCTCACTACTTCTGTTCAGCACTGTGCTGATGGTCTTAGCTGTGCCATGAGGCAAAAAAAAGAGAAAGAGAGAAGAAGAACAAGAAATAAAAGGTATAAATATTGGAAAGGAAGAGGTAGTTTGTTTGGGAAATAACAGGGTCATATATACTTATAAAATTATAGGACACTGCAAAAAGTCCAAGAAGAAGATATAAAAATTGGAAATATTTATGCACCCAACATAGGAGCTCCTCAATACATAAGGCAAATACTAACAGCCATAAAAGGGGAAGTCAACAATAACACAATCATAGTAGGGAACTTTAACACCCTACTTTCACCAATGGACAGATCATTCAAAATGAAAATAAATAAGGAAACACAGCTTTAAATGATACATTAAACAAGATGGACTTAATTGATATTTATAGGACCTTCCATCCAAAAACAAGAGAATACACATTTTTCTCAAGTGCTCATGGAATATTCTCCAGGATAGATCATATCTTGGGTCACAAATCAAGCCTTGGTAAATTTAAGAAAATTGAAATTGTATCATGTATCTTTGCCAAACACAACCCTATGAGACTAGATATCAATTACAGGAAAATATCTGTAAAAAATACAAACACCTGGAGGCTAAACAATACACTACTTAATGACAAAGTGATCACTGAAGAAATCAAAGAGGAAATTTTAAAAACCTAAAAACAAATGACAATGGAGACACGACAACCCAAAATCTATGGGATGCAGCAAAAGCAGTTCTAAGAGGGAAGTTTATAGCAATACAATCCTACTTAAGAAACAGGAAACATCTCGAATAAACAACCTAACCTTGCACCTAAAGCAATTAGAGAAAGAAGAACAAAAAAACCCCAGAGTTAGCAGACGGAGAGAAATCATAAAAATCAGATCAGAAATAAATGAAAAAGAAATGAAGGAAACGATAGCAAAGATCAGTAAAACTAAAAGCTGGTTCTTTGAGAAGATATACAAAATTGATAAACCATTAGCCAGACTCATCAAGAAAAGAAGGGAGAAGACTCAAATCAATAGAATTAGAAATGAAAAAGGGAAGGTAACAACTGACACTGCAGAAATACAAAAGATGAGAGATTACTACAAGCAACTTTATGCCAATAAAATGGACAACCTAGAAGAAATGGACAAATTCTTAGAAATGCACAACCTGCCAAGACTGAATCAGGAAGAAATAGAAAATATGAACAGACCAATCACAAGCATTGAAATTGAAACTGTGATTTAAAATCTTCCAACAAACAAAAGCCCAGGACCCGATGGCTTCACAGGTGAATTCTATCAAACATTTAGAGAACAGCTAACACCTATCCTTCTCAAACTCTTCCAAAATATAGCAGAGGGAGGAATACTCCCAAACTCATTCTACAAAGCCACCATCACCCTGATACCAAAACCAGACAAGGATGTCACAAAGAAAACTACAGGCCAATATCACTGATGAACATAGATGCAAAAATCCTCAACAAAATACTAGCAAACAGAATCCAACAGCACATAAAGAGGATCACACACCATGATCAGGTGGGGTTTATTCCAGGAATGCAAGGATTCTTCAATGTAAGCAAATCAATCAATGTGATACACCATATTAATAATTGAAGGAGAAAAATCATATGGTCATCTCAATAGATGCAGAGAAAGCTTTCGACAAAATTCAACACCCATTTATGATAAAACCCTCCAGAAAGTAAGCATAGAGGGAACTTACTTCAACATAATAAAGGTCATATATGACAAACCCACAGCCAACATCATCCTCAATGGTGAAAAACTGAAAGCATTTCCACTAAGATCAGGAACAAGACAAGGTTGCCCACTCTCACCACTCTTATTCAACATAGTTTTGGAAGTTTTAGCCACAGCAATCAGAGAAAAAAAGGAAATAAAAGGAATCCAAATTGGAAAAGAAGACATAAAGGTGTCACTGTTTGCAGACCACATGATACTAAAGAATCCTAAAGATGCTACCAGAAAACTACTAGAGCTAATCAATGAATTTGGTAAAATAGCAGGATACAAAATTAATGCACAGAAATCTCTGGCATTCCTATACACTAATGATGAAAAATGTGAAAGTGAAATCAAGAAAACACTCCCATTTACCATTGCAACAAAAAGAATAAAATATCTAGGAATAAACCTACCTAAGGAGACAAAAGATCTGTATGCAGAAAATTATAAGACACTGCTGAAAGAAATTAAAGATGATACAAATAGATGGAGAGATATACCGTGTTCTCGGATTGAAAGAATCAACATTGTGAAAATGACTCTACTACCCAAAGCAATCTACAGATTCAATGCAATCCCTTTCAAACTACCACTGGCATTTTTCACAGAACTAGGACAAAAAATTTCACAATTTGTATGGAAACACAAAAGACCCCGAATAGCCAAAGCAATCTTGAGAACGAAAAATGGAGCTGGAGGAATCAGGCTCCCTGACTTCAGACTATACTATAGAGCTACAGTAATCAAGGCAGTATGGTACTGGCACAAAAACAGAAATATAGATCAATGGAACAGGATAGAAGGCCCAGAGATAAAGCCATGCACATATGGTCACCTTATCTTTGATAAAGGAGGCAGGAATATACAGTGGAGAAAGGACAGCCTCTTCAATAAGTGGTGTTGGGAAAACTGGACAGGTACATGTAAAAGTATGAGATTAGATCACTCCCTAACACCATACACAAAAATAAGCTCAAAATGGATTAAAAACCTAAATGTAAGGCCAGGCACTGTCAAACTCTTAGAGGAAAACATAGGCAGAACACTCTATAACGTAAATCACAGGAAGATCCTTTTTGACCCACCTCCTAGAGAAATGGAAATAAAAACAAAAATAAAGCTAATGAAACTTCAAAGCTTTTGCACAGCAAAAGAAACCATAAACAGACCAAAAGACAACCCTCAGAATGGGAGAAAATATTTGCAAATGAAGCAACTGACAAAGGATTAATCTCCAAAATTTACAAGCAGCTCATGCAGCTCAATAACAAAAAAACAAACAGACCAATCCAAAAATGGGCAGAAGACCTAAATAGACACTTCTCCAAAGAAGATATACAGAGTGCCAACAAACACATGAAAGAATGCTCAACATCATTAATCATTAGAGAAATGCAAATCAAAACTGCAATGAGATATCATCTCACACCAGTCAGAATGGCCATCATCAAAAAATCTAGAAACAATAAATGCTGGAGAGGGTGTGGAGAAAAGGGAACACTCTTGCACTGCTGGTGGGAATGTTAATTGGTACAGCCACTATGGAGAACAGTATGGAGGTTCCCTAAAAAACTATAAACAGAACTACCATATGACCCAGCAATCCCACTGCTGGGCATATACCCTGAGAAAACCATAATTCAAAAAGAGTCATGTACCAAAAGTTCATTGCAGCTCTATTTACAATAGCCAGAAGATGGAAACAACCTAAGTGTCCATCATCAGATGAATGGATAAAGAAGATGTGGCACATATATACAATGGAATATTACTCAGCCATAAAAAGAAACGAAATTGAGTTATTTGTAGTGAGGTGGATGGACCTAGAGTCTGTCATACAGAGTGAAGTAAGTCAGAAAGAGAAAAACAAATACCGTATGCTAACACATATATATGGAATCTAAGAAAAAAGAGAAAAGGTCATGAAGAACCTAGGGGCAAGACGGGAATAAAGACGCAGACCTACTAGAGAATGGACTTAAGGATATGGGGAGGGGGAAGGGTAAGCTGTGACAAAGTGAGAGAGTGGCATGGACATATATACACTACCAAACCTAAAATAGATAGCTAGTGGGAAGCAGCTGCACAGCACAGGGAGATCAACTCGGTGCTTTGTGACCACCTAGAGGGGTGGGATACGGAGGGTGGGAGGGAGGGAGACGCAAGGAGGAAGAGGTATGGGAACATATGTATATGTATAACTGATCACTTTGTTATAAAGCAAAAACTAACACACCATTGTAAAGCAATTATACTCCAATAAAGATGTAAAAAAAAAAATCTTTGTTTTTAACAACGTTTTACTCAAAACTGTATTCGCATTTCAAATGCTTCTAGATCAGGGGTCCCCACCCCCAGGCTACAGACCGGTACCAGTCGGTGGCCTGTTAGGAACCGGGCTGCACAGCAGGAGGTGAGCGACGGGGGAGCGAGCAAAGCTTCATCTGTATTTTGCTCTCATTACCGCCTGAGCTCTGCCTCCTGTCAGATCAGAGATGGCATTAGTTTCTCATAGGAGGGCAAACCCTACTGTGAACTGTGCATGCGAGGGATCTAGGTTGCTTCTTATGAGAATTAATGCCTGATGATCTGAGGTGGAGCTGAGGCAGTGATGCTAGCGCTGGGGAGTGGCTGCAAATACAGATTATCATTAGCAGACAGGTTTGCCTGCACAGAGACCATAATCAATCAATTGCTTGCAGACTCATATCAAAACCCTATCAGTGAGTGGCAAGTGAAAGCAAACTCAGGGCTCCCACTGATTCTGCATTATGGTGAGTTGTATAATTATTTCATTATATATTACAATGTAATAATAATAGAAATAAAGTGCACAGTACATGTAATGCACTTGAATCATCCCAAAACCATCCCCTCCCACCACCACCACACACCCCCACCCCGGTCCGTGGAAAAATTCTCTTCCATTGAAACTGGTCCCTGGTGCCACAAAGGTTGGGGACTGCTGTTCTAGTTGACCTTTAGCCAAATTAGTATTGAAACTCTGTCTCATCCTTGCTCTTATTCAGTTAGGGAGACCTCATCACAGAGCGGGTGAGCAGCCTTCTCTCTGCTCTCGCTATTAGAAGCACTAACACTTCATCTCAGGTCTCTTCGTGTTTCAAATAACATGAGAAAAAACTGACAAATACAGGGAAAACAGGATCTTCTGGTCCTTCTTTCTGGTCCTTTGTTTTTCTGTTTTTCCAGAAATGAAATATAGTTACCTCTTTTTTCCCTTACTAAGCATATCACAGTAAGTTGGTAACATCTGTTTTTTCAGATTACCTTCTGAAAGAACCTGTCATTACATATCTTAGCTTTTCTTTTTTTTTTGAACTATAACTGACTTACAGCATCATAATTAGTTTCAGCTGTAGAACATAGTGATTCAATATTTTATACATTACAAAATGGTCAGCATGATAAGTCTAGTTACCATCTGTCACCATACAGAATTATTACAATATTATTGACTGTATTCTCTATGCTATACATTACATCCCTGTGAGTTATTTATTTTATAACAGGAAGTTTGTAACTCTTAATTTCCCTCACCTATTTCACTAATCCCCCCACCTCCCTCCCCTCTGGCAACCACCACTTTGTTCTCTGAGTCTGTTTCTGTTTTGCTATGTTTGTTTGTTTTGTTTTTTAAATGCTACATGTGAGTGAAACCATGTGGTATATATGTCTCTCTCTGTCTGATACATTTCATTTAGTATAATATCCTCTAGGTCCATCCATGTTGTTGCAAATGGAAAGATTTCATTACTTTTTATGGTTGAATAATATTCCGTTATATATACACCACGTCTTCTTTATCCATTCATCTATCGATAGACACTTAGGTTGCTTCCATATCTGGGCTATTGTAAATAATGCTCCCCAATTTGTTGAGCATTTGTACAATCTACCTTGAACTCTTTATGGGATAGATTGCTTATCTCCACTTCCAAAGTTCTTCTGGGGTTTTGTTCCTTCTTTGGAACATATTTCTTTGTCTCCTCATTTTGCCTAATTCTCTGTTTATTTCTAAGTATTAGGCAAGTCAGTTATGTTTCCTGACCTTGCAGAAATGGCCTTATGTAGGAGATGTCCTATGGGGCCCAACAGCACACTACCCTCTGGTCAGCAGAGCTGTATGCTCTAGGGGTGCCCTTTATGTGGGCTGAGTGGGCCCTTCTGTTGTGATGAGGCAGACTACTGTGGGTGCACAGGTAGTCAGGGCTGGCCCCCATCTGGTTGGCTGTCCAGCTCTGGCTCAAGAGGAGGCTGCCAACCCACTGGTGGGCAGGACAGGGTCCCAGTGGTGGCTGGCTGTGGGGCCCAAAAGGGGGATCCCGGGACTGATGTTGGCCCACTATATCTTAGCTTTTGCCTGAAACTTTTTACCTAAAGGGTCAGCATACCATCTAAGGGAAAAAGAAAGGTTTTTAAAAAAAAAAAAAAAAAAAAAACCATGAGGTTAAATAAATGATCTGTTCTATCATTTAAAAATTTAGCAATAAATATACTTTCTGTGAAATCACCTTAATTATTAATTTGGCCTTAAATTAATTTTAATGAATAATATTCACATCAAATATAACTTGGAATTAACTATTTAAGCCAATATAGGTCAACTTTGTAAAATAACTTACCCTTCCTTCTCTGTTGCAGTTCAGCTACATTATTCAAAGTCTACAGTTAGCAAGTTTCTCCAGCTGTCCTACAATGAAGGAGGTTCATGCATTAGAATATAACAAAAAATTTCAAATGGAAATAAGTTGTTGTCACTGCCTAATATAACCCTTCAAACCATTTCTCTTCCTGCTTATGGTTGGTGTTGTTTTTTGGTTTATAGGGACAGAGCCCCTTTTATTTTTACTTCAGAGATGGAGTACTTTATTACAGAGGGTGGGAAAAACCCACAGCATTTCCAAGATTTTGTGGAGCTTTGCTGTCGAGCTTATAATATTGTCAGAAGACACAGCCGCCTGCTCTTAAACCTGCTAGAAATGGTAAGTCCCTTGGGGAAATAACAGAAATAATAAGCTTCCTTTATGGCTCTCTTTCAGTAGTCTATCTTTCCTAATGGCTTGGAGTTCCCCAAAGAGCTATTCAAAACAGAATGGAATGAACAAACTAAAAGCACCATGGTACAGCTTATAAATACATTTCTTAATAATTCATAACATTTGTTCACAGTTATTGTCTCAAACCTTTCTCTTCACAATAATATTGATGTATTCAGGGGTTATCTCAGTATACTTTGATTAAAGGTCAAGGACAGTAATTTAGAATATTATACCAATTGTACTGTGCTTTAGAATTTTTTCAAAAGTATTTTTAAAATACTATCTCATTTTCACATTATGGCAACCCAATGATGTAGAACAAGCAAGGATTTTTCCTGGTTTCCCTCCCAATCTCTGCCTTTGATCACTTGCTTATTTTCCAGATTAAGAAACTGAGAGCCAAAAATGTAAGGTGACTTCCTAGCAACTTGACTCGAGGGTGGTACATTTACTACATTGAGTCTACTGAGTCATGGTCCTGGGTACTCTCTGTTGACCAACAGGGGAATTTTTTTTTTTTTTAGCATCTTTATTGGAGTATAATTGCTGTACAATGGTGTGTTAGTTTCTGCTTTATAACAAAGTGAATCAGTTATACATATACATATGTTCCCATATCTCTTCCCTCTTGCGTCTCCCTGCCTCCCACCCTCCTTATCCCACCCCTCTAGATGGTCACAAAGCACCGAGCTGATCTCCCTGTGCTATGTGGCTGCTTCCCACTAGCTATCTATTTTACGTTTGGTAGTGTATATATGTCCGTGCCACTTTGTCACAGCTTACCCTTCCCCCTCCCCATATCCTCAAATCCATTCTCTAGTAGGTCTGTGTCTTTATTCCTGTCTTGCCCCTAGGTTCTTCATGACTCTTTTTCTTTTTTCTTAGATTTCATATATATGTGTTAGCATATGGTATTTGTTTTTGTCTTTCTGACTTACTTCACTCTGTATGACAGACTCTAGGTCCATCCACCTCACTACAAATAACTCAATTTCGTTTCTTTTTATGGCTGAGTAATATTCCATTGTATATATGTGCTACATCTTCTTTATCCATTCATCTGTTGATGGACACTTAGGTTGCTTCCATGTCCTGGCTATTGTAAATAGAGCTGCAATGAACATTTTGGTACACGACTCTTTTTTTTTTTTTTTTTGTGGTACGTGGGCCTCTCACTGCTGTGGCCTCTCCCGTTGCGGAGCACAGGCTCCGGACGCGCAGGCTCAGCGGCCATGGCTCACGGGATCAGCCGCTCCGCGGCATGTGGGATCTTCCCGGACCGGGGCACGAATCCGTGTCCCCTGCATCGGCAGGTGGACTCTCAACCACTGCGCCACCAGGGAAGCCCCATGACTCTTTGTGAGTTCTGGTTTTCTAAGGGTATATGCCCAGTAGTGGGATTGCTGGGTCGTATGGTAGTTCTATTTTTAGTTTTTTAAGGAACCTCCATACTGTTCTCCATAGTGGCTGTATCAATTTACATTTCCACCCACAGTGCAAGAGTGTTCCCTTTTCTCCACACCCTCTCCAGCGTTTATTGTTTCTAGATTTTTTGATGATGGCCATTCTGACTGGTGTGAGATGATATCTCATTGTAGCTTTGATTTGCATTTCTCTAATGATTAGTGATGTTGAGCATTCTTTCATGTGTTTGTTGGCACTCTGTATATCTTCTTTGGAGAAGTGTCTATTTAGGTCTTCTGCCCATTTTTGGATTGGGTTGTTTGTTTTTTTGATATTGAGCTGCTTGTAAATTTTGGAGATTAATCCTTTGTCAGTTGCTTCATTTGCAAATATTTTCTCCCATTCTGAGGGTTGTCTTTTGGTCTTGTTTATGGTTTCCTTTGCTGTGCAAAAGCTTTGAAGTTTCATTAGGTCCCATTTGTTTATTTTTGTTTTTATTTCCATTTCTGTAGGAGGTGGGTCAATAAGGATCTTGCTGTGATTTATGTCATAGAGTGTTCTCCCTATGTTTCCCTCCAAGAGTTTGATAGTTTCTGGCCTTACATTTAGGTCTTTAATCCATTTTGAGTTTATTTTTGTGTATGGTGTTAGGGAGTGTTCTAAGTTCATACTTTTACATGTAGCTGTCCAGTTTTCCCAGCACCACTTATTGAATAGGCTGTCTTTTCTCCATTGTATATTCTTGCCTCCTTTATTAAAGATAATGTGACCATACAACAGGGGAGTTTTTAATGTTTCCTTCCACTGTCCAGTGGACAGACCAGATAGTCAGGGTGAGAGGAGAAGGATCTAATAGACATATCTACTGGGAGAAAAATGTGGTGGTTCCTTTGGACACATACATACACTAGTAATTGCAGCAAATTGTAGTAGAGAAATACATCTTTTTTAAATCAGCATGGTGTTTGGAGTCAATAAAGTCATCAAAAATAACTGGTTTAGAGCCTTCAGATGACAATTCTACTAGATGCTGTTAAGGGCACAGACTTGGTGCAGGGCCTTCCTGGGTTTGAATTCTAGCTTGGCATTATACTAGCTACATTCCTCAGGTATGTTACTTAACTCCAGTAGGACTCATGTTTCCTCGTCTATTAACTGAAGGTAATAGCATCTGCCTTGTAGGACTGATAAATGACCTAATAGTGAATCCTGTGCATGAGCATTATGCTAAGTGCTTTATGTGTATTAACTGATTTACATTTCATAATAACCCTATTAGATAATTAATATAAACACTTAGCACAGTACCTGTCACATAGTAGAATCCAATTAATTTATTATACTCGATCCTTGTTAACCTATAACAGCACTGTCCATACAGTATCCCCGAATCACTTGGTTATTTAAATTTAAGTTAATTAACATTGAATAAAATTTAAAATTCAGCTTCTAAGTCTCACTAGCCACATTTCAAGTGCTCAATAGCCACATCTGGCTCATGGTACCATATTGGACAGCACAGATATAAAACATTTCCATCATAGCAGAGAAGTTTTATTGGGTAGTGCTAAATAAATGTTGACCTTGTTGCAGTAAAGATTTGATTTTGTTCCTTGTTTCAGTTTTCAAACAACATCCGCACCTTACTTCTTTCCTCTCTGTCTTGAAAAATATGGATTTCTAAATATACTGTATACATGTAGTCCTTCATTTAGAAAGACACTGTGGTCACTTCACATGTAAACTGAATATATAAGGTCCTGCCCATCTCCAGAGTCTTCAAGTTGGCTTTCCAGTAACAGCCAGTGATTCATATTGGTAGAATTTCATTCTATCTCCCAATTCTATTAGGTCATATTACAATTATGAGATGGTTTATAGTTCATAATCTGCATTCATAACAAGAGTAAAAGCCTACAAAGACTGAGTCCATGACCTTGACTCCATTTCATAATAAATATCCAAGTGGTTATCAACTCTAATATCCTTTTGGGCTGTAGCAGGGTCTAACTCATGAATCCATGAGCTCTTGAGTACTTAATATGTGCCAGAAGCTGTGGAGGATACATTAACGTATGAGACCCAGTCGGTCTTAAAATTTTTAATTTAATAAGAAAGGTAAAATTCATGTACACAGGCAGATGAGGTATCCAACATTTCTAAATGTCTAAAATGCTATAAATAACTGCATACTAGGAGTAAGTACCATATTCTAACAACTTCAACCAGTGACAGACGTTTCAAAAATAAACTCGAAGCAGAAAAGCAAAAATATCGTTTCATACCCTTTCTCAGGTGACAGTAAAATTATGCTGAATGACAAGTAAGCATGTTAAAATAATGTGAAAGGACAGCTTTTTGGAAAAAAATTGATTCTAAAAGCTATTGGTGGGCTTTTATCTTTTGTTTAATAAATGTTTCTACCTACCTAAAAAGAAAACTTCTAGCATGTGAGTCATAATGTATTAAATAGTCATTAAAGAGTTTGTATGACGTTATTTCATTTAAAAGAAGTAGATATATGGTATTTTAATCAAGTATTTAAATAATTTCTTATAAAGTAATATTAAAATCAGATGCTGAAGGTTTCTGGTATATAGTGTTTGCAAAAAATTTCCCTATGTTTTAATTATTCAAGCATGACTTTTAGGCTAATGAAGAAATTTTGGCAGTGAAGGGTACTAATTCAGATTAATCTTACAATCTTAGATTTAAGCTTTTACAGAAGTTGAAACAGAGATAAGCAGCAATGTGGACCAATTAGACCAGTGAATAAATATATGTAAAACAGCAGTGTGTTATTATCTCTCTTTCTGGTTATTTACCTCTTGATTCTCTTCTCTTCACATTTTTTCCCTATGAGATTCTGTAGGTAACCAAAGCATCAGTAAAGGTTTCAAGACCACACCTTCTCTGGTAGAGCTTCTTATAAAATAAAAACCAAATTTAAATTTACAAAAGATTATTTTCTACCTATGTGGGAAATCTATATTTCCCTCAATTCTCAAACTAACTTTTTTTGTGTTAACTTACTTAAAAAGAAGTTAATCTACTGTGCCATAACCTAGTTACAACTTGAGAAATACTTGATATGGGTCATAAATTCTACCTTCCATGAATGGTCACTAACAAAGGATTATGAGCCACAAGTGTTTGGTGAGTCTGCTATGGAGTTAATTGTTCAGCCTTGGTTGAGAGCAGCATGTTTCCACATATTCACAGTCCTTTTTGTTTACTCCTGGGAAAAGCTGGGGAAAATAATCCATGAAATTCCCATCTTGCTTAAAACCAAAACATCTGTAGAGAACAAAGAATGTTGCTAGCTGAATTCACTAACATAAAAGCCTGTATTTCATCAGCTTTTCTCTTATTAAAAAATCAATAGAAATTATTATGGAAGGCTCCCAAAGAACATAGGGACCATTCACCCAGTTTAAAATGTTTATCACACCCATTTTTATATCAGATATTTCCCAGCAGAAATCTTTCTAACTTCTCTACGTGGTGGCAAAGAGTGTCTGCTTCCCTAAGCATAACTATCAAAATAGATTTGGACGTAGTAGGGGAAAAGCAGAAGTAAAAAAAAAAAGTAATGTTCCTATCCTTTAAAAAAGAACGTATCTGTTTATTATCTGTACTAGCCACGCTTTCCCTTTCGTATTGCCCCAATTAAAGTTATAACCCATGTAATCTAAGCCAGGGAGGCACTTGAACCACATCTCTGTGGGTCAGTGAACAGACCTGACTAAGTGGACCAGGTATGAGGCCATCCATACTCTGATGTGCCGAGTCACATCACTCAAAGCCTCCTCTCTAAGGAATGAAACACATCAACAGGGGCAAAGTTAGCACTTGTTACCTTTAATCAGCCACATGAAAGGGAGAGAACTTGGGTTTGAAGCCATCTGCACTTGGCATCTGGTGTGTAGTGTGTGTGTGTGTGTGTGTGTGTGTGTGTGTGTGTGTGTGTGTGTGTGTAGGAAGGGATAAGTATAGGGTCTACTTCCCAAGGAAATGTTTGACAGAGTCCTAAATGAGCAGGTGTGAATTCAGAATATCCAGAGAAACTAGAAAGCAATTCATATCTAGGGAAGAAGCTTGTTCATAGTAAATGGACAGTCATAGTGTGATAACGGGGGAAACTGCCACAATAAATACACACATGTCTCTAGAACTCTAAGTACAGAACTGATAAGATAAAACCTAATCTAGACTCTAGTTGCTGTTGGCAATGTATCTCCTTATGGTTGATTTTAAGTTTATTAGTTGGGGTTGAACTTGCTATCTATAGGTTTTAAATGCCTGACAGATATATTTTCATTCATGCACTCATGCATTCATTATTTCACAGACATTCATTAAGTTCTAACTACTTACAAAGCACCATGTTAACAATTTAGACAATTCAACATGGAATAAAAACCTAATTTTTGTTCTCAAAGAACTTAAAATCTAATGTGACAAACATACACATGACAAAATGTAGTTAAAGCTAGGCAGAAATAAATACTATGAAAGACATGTAACCAAAATAGGATTACTGTACAAAGAAAGCAAGTTATAAAATCTTATCAAGAGGATCTGTGGTGCTTTCAAGGAGGAAGATGTATTTGAGATGAGCCTTCAAAAAGAATTTCAATAGACAAGGAAGGAGAGGAGAGGGATCCTGGCTGAAAGAAAAGTATAAGTGTCTGTGGAGGCTTAAAGAGGGTGGGCATGACATGTGTGGGAAATGGGGGGAATCAGGTGCACCCAGGCTGTGGCACAGATGGAGACCTATGTAGATGGTGAGGTTGAAGTGATAGATCGCAGGTAGATTAAGAAAGGTATTTAGAACAGAATGAACATTTTGGACTTTTATATATAGTCACCTGAGAACCTAGAAGTTTCTTTGTTTTTGATGAAGGGAGTACCATCATCTAGCTTGGATTTTAGACAGATAACTCAGAAATTATGTAATTAGAGAGGTAGCAATTGAATAACTAGAAAAGGGCTATTCAAGTTATCTAAGCAAATGAAGATGAGAAGCTGAACTAGGACAATAATTGCAGTGGAAAAGGGAATGAATACATGAGACTGTTGAGAGGGTTTTTATAGAATTAAGTGATTGACATTGGGAATCAAGAAAAAGAGAATCAAAGAAGATATGAATTTCTTGTTATTTGGACAATGATGACGATGAAATATGAAACAGGAAAACGGAGGAAGAGTTTATGGGAGAAGAAAATTTGCTCAGATTTAGATATCATGAATCTGATATCATCCATTGGAAAGACATCCATGAGGAAAGACAGCTGACAACTTCCCAGGACTACCTAATCCATTCCCATGGTTTCAATTACTATCTGCGTGCTAATGGCTCCCAAATCTATATTCATGCTTTAGACCCCACCCAGCCCTCCAAATATATCCAATCACCCAGTTTTCTCAATTCTACTTCCTACGTATATTTAAAATCTAATAACTTTTCATCATTCCTAAACAGTCTACTAGTCCAGCCTCTTATTTGACTGCACTTTCATCTGTTTTTCACATATAACCATGATGATCTTTCTCGAACACAATTCATTCTTTTAATGCTCATTTTAAAACACTAAAAGAACTTTCCTTGCCATTGGGACAAAGTACAAAACCTTTCCGATTGCTAAAACATCCTGCACTACTTGTCTTTTCGGCCCCATCTCTTGTCGCTCACCCACAGGATACCCAATGTTCCAGAAAGCTATCCTGGATCTCTTCTGCAAACAAATGGAAGGTATCTTGCTCTCCTCTGTCCACCTATATATGCTATCCCCTCAGCCTGGGTGGGAAGAGTAGGAAAGGAAAACAGTTTCAAATCCATTTTTCTCACTTGAACTTCATTAAGTCAATCACAACTTCACCCATCCTCCATTGCTGTATTCTCAGTTTATCTATTATTTTTACTATCAACAGCATTGTTCTTAACTTCCCACTGCTGTAAAAGTGCCTCTGTTCCCAGAGTAGGAAGTAATTTATTTTAGTCATGAGATACGCTGATGATATTCTTCTTTTTTTTCTCAGAGTTCAAATTTATATCAGAAAGATCTATTTTTTTCCTAAGGTGTTTGCCTATCACTAAAGAGAATGTTATCCCTTCAATCTACACTGTAATTTAAGCAAAGTATTTTTCCAAAGTTTGGCAGAAAAAATACCTGAGCCTTTGTACAATTTAATCTTTAATTGTTTCATTGTTTTAATAACTTTTAGTAAATTCAGTCACCGCTTAACTAGGGAAAATTGTGTTCTTGTAGTATGAGTCATAGAGTCATGAAAGAACATAAGAATAAAAAGCAAAGGAATGGCGCCTAAGATTAAGAACCAGAAAGATGAGTTTTATTCTCTGTCTTTACACACCATTTGACCTGGACACTTCACTTACAGGTTTTAGGGCATTAAAGTTTTTCTTCTTGAAAATAGGTATTGTGATATAATTTTTGTGTTATAATGTATATGTATAGAGCTCTTTCTTAGTCATTAGCATTTGATTCTCCCAGAACATGTTGGATATTTTTTTTTTGGATATTTTTATATCCACTTTAAAAATGTGAAAATAGAGGTCCAAACAGGTTAAGAGACTTTTTCAAGATCATTTAGATTTTAAATGATGGGTCCAGAAATTCTGACATTAGAGCTCTTATTACTTCTATTTTCCCATGCTGAATATGTCTCTTCAATAAGAAGACAAGATGGAGATTTGATTTACATTTATTCTGAGGTTTTTTGTTTCTGTTTTATTTATCTTGTTTTGTTTGTGTGTTTGCTTGTGTTGCTAAGATGCTACATGCAGGATTGCCTGAGCTAAGTGGAATCCAAGACCTGAAATATGTGTATAATAACCTTCGTCCACAAGACACAGACCTGGAAGCGACAAGTCATTTTACCAAGTAAGATTAGCAGTGAATGTGTGAGTATGCATGAATACAGACACATGTTTCACATTTGAGGTGATTTTAGGGTGAACAGTCATTGGTATGAAGCTGTCATTTCTACAACAAGTTTGTGTCTTTTTCCCAAGGGAGAGAAAAGGAGCAATGTGAATGTCTAGCAGAAGGCCTGAGTCAGTGTTTCTGTAGCAAGCTATTGTTTGCTAACCAGCCTCTTCATATAATACATTACTCAATAAGAGGTCATTGAAAAGAGCAAGAGCTGACATAAATAAATTGGTTGTTCTACTTGAACTATGTCCAGAAAAACAATTTGGAAAAAAGAGATTTATGATGAGATATGGACTCACTAATTTCACTTTTGTTTCTGAAATTCTCACTAATTTCATCTCTATGATGATAGAAATATTGGAATATTTGGTGACTATCTTCTATTTTTAATACAGTTTTTATTAAGCAAGTCTGGGGCAACACTAGCGTACATCAAGTTCAGAGTCTGGGCACAGCACAGTGATGGTCGATTAGACTCAAAATTATTGTCAGAAGGGTGGTGCATTTTATAATATAAGATTCTTTTGAACTTCAGTTTTTGAATGGATAACATAATTGCTAGCAAATTTTAGGTGCTCAATAAATGTTAGCTGTAATTATTATCCTAGTAAATATTTTAAGTAGAGAAATACAGTGCTCTTTCCTATAATTTATTGATATTGAAACTTACCTGAGTCTAATTTTTAATTTTTCTAATATTTTCAACTGGAAATTTGGAAACACAAATTATATTTTTTAATAGATATATGCTCTGTCCTTTTGAAAAAAACAGTACTTATAGTTCCCACACAGGTATTACTTTTCTCTCCTTTTTCCAGAATGTATAGTGCAGAATCTCTCTCCATTCCAGGGGTGTCAGGGGAGTTCATGGGGATGCATGTCCTAAACACTTGGAGAATTCCACTTTTGCAAGGAATCTCTGTTTCATGAACTTGAATGTATAGGCTGCTCTTGTGGTTGAGTAGAAGCAATATGACAGAATCACAGAATATTAGAGCTGGAAGAGCCCTTATAGTAAATTTATTATGACAGTAAATATGCAAACTAGAAAACCGAGATCCAAAGAAGTAAGAGGCTTGCCCACAATTAAAAGAAGTAGTAAGAAATAGAGCTAGGACTAGGGCCCAAAGCTAAGACTTTGATCCCATGCTGTAGAGTTTTTTCAACGTTTACCATTGGAAAGTATATATGATTAAGGAAATCCAGGCAGAGCCCCTGCCAAAAATATTCCTTCCTGCTATCTGGTTTGCTTCTGAAATTCTACCATTAGAAATTCTTTTGGTGAGTCTGGTAGGTTTTTTGAGTCTTGAAAATGCCCTTTACTAGTAAAGTTACCTCTGAAAGAAGCTTTTGTTTATATCCACTTAGAAAACTACAAATATTAGTTGACAACTGTCTGTGGCCAAAGACACTCGCTTGAAGGCTGGCAGAGGTGTTTCAGATCCTTGGTTTCAAGGATGAGGGACTCTCAAGTTGCCTCAACTAATGGGGACAAGGGACTTACATGAGAAATCCCAAGGAAGGGCTGACAGCCTACCTCAGGAAAAGCAGAAGGACATCTCTCACAGAGCCTGGAAGGTCCTTCGGAGTTCAAGAGAGCTCTGGGGATCTCATGAGTAGGAATTAGCCTTCCAGTCTAGCTGTCATCCCTTGTCCAGTTAACTATACCCGAGGTGGCTGGGTTAACATGGTACCAAAAATAGTCCCCTCAGGCTATCCCATCAGGGTCTGACCAGGGTGCCTTTCTTAAAGTGGGCGGCAGTAAGGCAGGCACAATTATTGACATGTCATTGAGACAGGGTGGGGAGATAGGGGAGGAGCATAGAGAGGGCCAGGAAAGATGGAGGTTGAAAACATGATTGGGCTGCAACCTGTGTTTGATATGTCATTGCTTGGACAAAGCAGTTATAGTGCTGCAGTTCACAAATTATCCCTCCTATAATTTAAAACAAAGGAAAAAACTATATTGGATGAAAAAAGCTCTTTCAGGCCACGGCCACAGGAAAAAGGTAAATAGGCTTTATTTGTCTGCCAGATTCCCATCCCTCCACATCCTCCAACTTCATCTGACACACTCCGATCTGTAAGGGGCAGAATCTTAGAGATGGGTGAGCTTGCCTCTGTCGACTCATGCTTCCCTTCCTGTTCAAGAGGATGTGAACTAATACAGGAAGTAGATCTGAAGCCAGTAACTTCCTAGCAGTGAGCTAGACCTCATTATTCTGCCTGCATATCTCTGCCAGGCTAATTTTCTTACTTTCAGATATTATGTAGTATGTTCTGTTAATTAAACTTCTTTCTACAACTTTATGGTAAATAACTTGTTCTCCATGGCAGACTTAAAAGGCATCTAGTCATCTAAACTAGGGCACGTCATTTCTCTTCAATAATTGTCTTTGACTTGCCATTTCTTACCTCTTACTTTTGAGGACCTTATAAATATGATTGTCTTTATCAAGGTTCATCCACACCACCTCTATTATTCCCAGATGAATTCTTGTCAGGGTAGATCACGTTGTCAATATACATTCATTCCTGCTTTGTCTATTTAACTCACATGCATAGCCTCATCAAAAACGCTCCCTAAGAATCATAAAATTACTAGAATAGAGGGGGGGATCTGATCTAACTTTCAGTCCTACCCATCCCTTGAAACTCTGGACCTCGTCCACAAAATCTTCTCAGATTATTCTGTTACCAACTACTCTTTTCTTCTTAATTCTACAGAACATGTATTATTTCATGATATGCTTCATTTATTGCTGAATTACATACTGTGTAGTATATCACCTAAGTAAATATGCTTGTTGCTTATATCAGTATGTCCCAAGTAAAGCAGGGGACATATTCCCACTTCCCCACTTCCAAAAGTCCAAAAGTATCTGAATGTGAAACAAGTTCTAGTCCCTTAAAATATATTTAAAAGTTTAATTTAACAGAAAATACAATCTAAACATGAAACATTTAAGTGTATAGAAGCCATATAACAATGGCTAACATTTAATACAGCGCTTCTTATATTTCAAGCCTTACTCTAAGTACTTTTCATACAGTAACTTATTTAATCATCATAACAAGTCTATAAGATAGTATCACTTTTATCTACATTTTTAGATTAGGAAATTGAGACCCCAGAGAAATAAAATGATTTGCCAGAGGATACAACCGGCAGGAGACAAAGCCACAATTCGAATCCAGGAGTCATGCTCCAGAGTGTGGGGTCTTAAATTCTACCCTGTGTGCTCAAATTCACCCCTCCCATATGCAGGCTTCCGGGGACGTGCTGCTTCATAATTCAGACCACAGTTTTCTCAAGGTTCCTCAGAGCCCATGTTGGCTGCAATTTCACCAAGGTGACCCTATAACCTTCCTTGGGCACTAATCCTCATTCCTGAATATCCCGAGCCTTGGTGGACAGAGTCCCTTCCCAGAACTATTATCTCTGTGCTACCACCAAGTGTCCCCTGGGTGTTTGGTTCAGGATCTGCTATAACGACTGCCCTGGGAGACCCCCATGGGATAATTTGATTAATGATGCCAAGACCGTCACCTTCTTCCTTTTTTCTGTTTTGGCCCATTACCAGGTGCCTTGAACCTCTCTATATTGTTTTCCACTTTTCTTCTCAGAGAAATCTCCCATGAGACTCACCCTACCATTTATTTCCAAGAGCCTGTCTCAGTAGTATCTTTTATCCTAAAATCTCAATTATGTACCTGTATTTTTTAGATATGATTTAATATGTTTTGAGATTTCCTTTTCAACTCTTCTCTAAGTTCCTTGGTCAGCATATGTAGATCAAATGTTGAGGATCTTTTCTATCACACATTCCATCTAGCACTTTGAAGAACCTATTATCAAGGTTCAAGAAGCCTCAGTGGAATGTGACTGTGATTCTTTACAATTTAAAAAAGTTACTTAAACTCTCTGTTATTTAGATATTTAAAATGCTAAAGAAAATTATGCAATATTTCTTTTGTTAATACTTAAACAATGTATAGAGTGAATTTATAAAAGTAAGCTGCTGAATTTAAAATAACAAGGAAGCCTTAAAAATTATGTGCACTTGTTTACTTTTCTGTGTAAATAATACTGTTTCCTTAAGCTATGTTCTCTGACATTATATGGATATCAAAACTTAAGGAAAAACTTGAAGTGTAGATGTCAGTGCACATAATTTACCAAAAAGAAATCAAGTTCATTAATGGATCCAGTGTTGGTCTTGGTGCTTCAATGAGTGTCATTAACTCAGATATACTTTTGAGAGGCCCTGTATATTTAAATACCCTGTTCTCTTTGTTCTGAAAAGCTAAAAGTGTTTCATGCCACTTTTTATTCAGATACTACTAAGATACAGATAAAAATAAGATGAAAATCCACCTACTCCCACCACTGCCACTAAGCTCACAGATCTGGGTCATGAATGACTAAGCCATCTGAGACACAGCATGTGTGGATGGATACCTTAAGTGCCCTAGTCCTGACCACAGCATTAGCATTAAGAGGCTGCCCCTCTTGACCCTGTTTGAGACTTGAAAGAAAGAAATGGCTTTTCCTGCCTCTCTGAGGGAGTCCTCTATTTATGAACAATACAGGATCTTACTTCACTCTTGGGTATTCACATTCTGGGTTAAGAGCTGATCATAAGAGTTTCAGAGGATGCTGTACTCTGCATGGCATTAAAAAATTATATTATAATGAATGGCATTTAGAGAAAAATGAAAATAAAATTGGTTTACTGGACACAAAGGTTTTTCACATCATTGCCAACTCCTCTCTCTGCTTCCCTTACTTTTTTTACTCCCCTTGCAGCTGCGTTCTGTTGAATAGAGTCAAGAAAGTATCATGACTCAGTCCCTGCAAATTGATATTCTCATGTAATATCTCTGCCGAGCCCACTGCTAGGCAACAAAGGCAACCATATATTAAAATGCCGTCCAAATGGGTTATTTCAGAATTTTCAGTCACTCTCACACCTTGGGTTAGCTGTCTTTAGAAACAGATAACCTATTTCACAGACCAGACTCAGATCATTAAGCATAAATTTCCTGGCTTACCTCCCCTCTCACATGCAGATTATGCTTTTTACTTTACTCATTTCCTCCTCCAGAAATGTGAGAAGAAATTTTCCATGTATTCCCATATATTCCATTTGGCCTGCCAGGCAGATTCTTTGGTTTAGTAAGTATAAGATCCCCTGCTCTTCAACTAAAGAGAAGAGTAGCTTGAAGACAGCTTGAAGCAAAACAAAACTCCAAACTTCAGAATAACAAATTATTTGCATTAGTAAGGTATTTTGATAGCAAGAACTAGATTCTATCTGGTATACTTGGGGAAAAGGGTATACGTGGACTCAAACTCTAACCTAACAAATTCCGAAAACCAATATGGCCTGGCCAGTTTCTAAAGGAAATGAAGACCTTCTCCTCTGCTTATCTCTACCTATCATATTCTACTTCTTTTTGCCTACTGGCCAGTATTCTCTAATATAAATTCCAGAGAGAGACAGTCTAATTGACTTAACTAGTTGCCTTTGACCCTACTGGACAGGGTCCTTCATAGCAAGCCATCATGGATTCTGTTGCCCATCCTTATTCTTAACATGGGCCACCCCTTCACAAAGAACAGCCTGGAGCGTCTTCTCTGAACTTTGAGCTTTAGAAAGAACAGTCTTAATTATGAGGGGCCATTGGGAAGAGCAGGCACAATGACTGTCCCAACAAGTACATCTGTGAAGCTGCTGAAAATGTTGATAGCATCCAGAAAGAGTGCTTCTGGACTTCACAAAGACAGGGGTCAGAGTCTCTGAGCCACCTAGAGTGTGCAGACACAATGCCAGAAATTCCCAGTTTTCCCTGCATTCCTTCTTGTTTATTTCTCGTGGCTATAGGGTGAGACAAGACTCTTTATGCTCAAATGTCTCAAAACGTAATTCAATGGCTTTCTATCTGGTTTCTCTTCAGAATTGAGAAACAGAATATAGGACAGGAATGCAGATCCCTGGGTTCTTTTATCATTAAAGTTTCTTGACTTTTTTCTGGTACTTTGCAAATTGTCATCTCATGGATTGTTGTAATTCCATAAATATGGGTCACAGTTTTTCTTTGCCTTAGCTTAACCGTTGATACCTACAGAAATAAATACTCACAAGAAAAAACAAACAAAAAAACAGAACCTAAAGAAACTAGCAATCATGACGTCCAACTTTCCTTAAATGAAGAAAGCAGATTCAAAGGGAAAGTTAAAGTGACATTTCTCCTTTAGTTGTGATAGTTTCCCATTTTAAAATATTGCATTATAAGCACTAATCTGAACTAAATTGACTTTTTAAACTATGTTTTTTAAACTGCAGATATGACAGCTTTTTACAATACATCAATAAAATAAGGTAGCTTTTGGAGGGAGGGGAGGATAGAAGCCTGGAATGTCATTTCACTGGCATAGTACTTATACGTAGTAAGACCAGCCCATCAATATTTCCCTAGTTTCTTTATTCCATTTGCTCTGATTTGGCTAAATTTTGTAAGGAGCCTCCATAAGAAAGTGTAGGAATTACTTATTGTATTCAAAGCCATGGGGCCTGGAATTCTTGTTTGTATGTAGTTAGGGGCCTGTGATGACATTTGCATAAGACTTGCTGATCTTGTAGATGAATTATGAAGACTTGAAACTTCAACTTGGAAAACAGCAAAATCTTTCATTTTTTAAGCCAAATTCTAAACTATGAAGCAGGAGAAAAAGTGAAATGAAAAGAGAAAAAGATAAGAAACTCTAAAATTGCCTCTTGTTTTAATCCCTAACATCTCTTTCAAAAGGATTTGAAAGAGGATTTCAAAAGAGTTTACCACAAGTCATTTTCCACAGAACCATAAATCTGTACATGTGTTTTCCTTTGTATCTCTCTATCTGTAGTTTACTACCTTTGGGGCTCATATATATATATTCATTTTTTTTTACTTATTTGGTAGTAAGCTTTCTGAAATAATATTTGCATAATATTATTCTATTTACAATAACTTTTTATATGTTACTTCCTTTGATTCTATCGATAATCCCAGGGAATGGCATGGTCTAGTCATCAACTCTGTTTCCTAGATGAAACGATTGAAAGCTAATTGAATTTCTTGGATCACAGGCAGAACTGATGAGTTCAAAAGAGAACAAAATTGATTTCTTGCATAATGGGTGCTCTTCCCAGGACCCTAAACAAAATCATATGGAAAAAAAAAGTCCTACATACAAAACTCATAATCTCAGATAATATAGATGTTCTTTAACTGTAGTGTCTTTGGATTAGTTGAAAGAAAATAGTAAAAAAAAATCTAAATGCTTAAAGTTGTGTTTCCCAAATTAGGGTACCATGCCATCAAAGCTACAAGGATTAACATGAGATACGCTTTTTTAGTATCTATTTTATTTAAAAGATTAGAACATGAAGCTTAAATTTTTGTCTTCACACAAATGTACATACATGTTACGTAAATATTCAACCAAATTTATCAAGTGCTCTCTTTTCCTTGAATTTTTTTAAATAAAAGTGCATAGAGAGGAACTTTTTAAAAGATTGTGTACCAAGACTGCATCAGCAATGATTATTCATTGAATTCATTTAAAATATTAATTTTTTGGTTAAAAAATATTTTGAGTACTTCTGAATACTTATTGGTCCAATATAAATTTGTAACAAAATAGGAATTATCCTGATAGCATATTTTATTGGTTTAGCTATGAGAAAGTGCTGGTCAGATATATTATAGATTACAAATTCAACACTGAACCATTATTTTTCTTCATGGAATAAAAGAAATTATGACAAAGTTGTATTAATTCACTGTTCTCTCTGAATAGTTAAGAATGACTCTCAGAGCTAGACACTCAGTAACTCCAATACAAAAAAGAAAAGGAAAAGTAATGGGGCTTCCCTGGTGGTGCAGTGGTTGAGAGTCCACCTGCCGATGCAGGGGACACGGGTTCGTGACCCGGTCCGGGAAGATCCCACATGCTAGGCCCGTGAGCCATGGCCGCTGAGCCTGCGCGTCCGGAGCCTGTGCTCCGCAACGGGAGAGGCCACAACAGTGAGAGGCCCGCATACCGCAAAAAAAAAAAAAAAAAAAGTAATGTCTTCTTTACATGTGCCAAAATCACTGCAGCAAAAATGAAGTTTGAGAGTTAGATGAAGAAATTTGTTCATGAGGAGTGTGAGTCACTTGAAACTCTTCTATTTATATATGATAAAGTTACAGTGTCAGTGGTAAAATAAGAACATTCTCATGCAAATTCCTTCACAGAAAAAGTCACTTGAGAAATATTTCCCTGCGACTCTTAAAGAGACTGACCAGTGAAATAGGTCAGTGTTCTATCAAACCGCAAAATGATATCAACGACTTCAGCAATAGAAATATGCTCTTGTTGACATTCCTGTCAAGGGTTGCCCGAGAACCTTCTCTTGATCGCCACTCCACACATTTAGGCATCTCTCTTCAATGGTTACTCCGAGGTAGCTCATGAAGCAGTTAGAAACGTTTGCCAATTATACTCTAATAAAGGTGTTAAAAAAAAAAAGATAAGAAACGTTTGCCATTTGTAGTCCATATTAATATAAATGTGAGTTCAAAAAATATAATATTTAACCTGAGGAAACAAATCCGCCTATAGGCTAAATCTGACGTGAAAGATTCGACCCTCTGGATCTAACCCAGTTTTCTGAGACTGATAAACTCCATTGCCCATTCACACACACATAGCTAGGAAACCTATTAGTAACAGTTGTTTCTGATGATAAGCAATTTAAAATATTTGTATCCTATAAAAAGGTACATCTGTTCTGAAGTAGAATAGAATTTGTACACATGTTTAAGATGGGACCTATGGCTTAAGAAATTTTATCTTAATGTATGCCCCTTTGGACTGTGTTCCCTAGATGCCAGAAATACTGTTAATTATTTTTTTTTTTCTGTCTAAGGGTTATTCCTATGTAAAAATTAAAGGATCGTTGTTTTAGTGCCTTTTTACCACCTGGGAATTCCATACTCACTTATTGGCTTATTTCTCACTTAAAGACAAAGTTGGAAGACTGTTCATTATAAATAATCCACAATGAGAGCAAAGACTTTCTAAATGTGTTAGAATTTTTCCTTGCTACTTTCTAAATGATGTCACCTTTGGTATGCATTTAACTTCTCGAGGTCTTTTTCTTATCTGTTGCCAAAATAATTTTACTGCTCACCTCTAAGGATGAAAAGATTAACATAAGGCATTTAGTGCAGTGCCTGCCAAAGGATATATACTCCCTGAGGGCAGAAATCTGATTTCTCTCCTTTACCTCTATGTCCCAGTACAAAGAACAGTGCCTAGCAGGAAGTTAGAAGTGTTTATCAAGACTGCCTGTGGGATTTCCTTAGGAAATTTGAGAACTGAATCCTTCTAGATGCTGCTTTGGATTTATAACATAAGGATACTCCAAAGCATAATCCGGCTGAAGCTGCCATTAAAATAGATAAATCAGAGAGCTGCCACTTGGATAAATCAGATCCTCGTAGAGGCCTGAAACTTACTGCTCTCAGGTCCCCAGTCCTAAATTGGGTCATATTTAACAACATTATTTTATCTGACCTGTTAAATCTGCCACTTGAGAAACTAGAGATGCATTTAGATGAAAGTCTGCATTAAAACTCTAAGTTTATCGTAAAAGTTCATCCTTCATCTCCAGTCTTGCATCTTAACTGCTGGGCGATGTAAGAATAAGGCCTAGACATAGTTGAGATTATGTGAGTGTGAGTACATCAGAACTTAAGATTTATGGTTCATAAGCCTACCTTCATGAAAAGTGAGTACATGCTATCATCCTAGAGCTTTCCACCTCAACACATAAAATATGCTCAGTAACTATTTGTTGAATGAGTGAGAGAATGGTAGGTCTCTGTAAATCATGATTAGTATTATACTCTTACTGCTATTATTACCTTCATGTCTTTGAACTACTGATGAAGAAAGAAATGAATGTTTTATACTGCACTACGTACCCATAAATTCATAAAGTCAAAGGACATCTTTAAAAATAATGAACACTGTGGAAATGAATAATGATCAGGGTCATATTTTAACCTTCTTAGGAAATTTTGTCCAATATTGATGTATAATAATGGAAAAATTTGGATTTTTTTAAGTCTAATACCAGAACAAGATAAATGGGCTTGAAGTTTTATAAAAATGAGGGGGAAATTATTAAACATTATTGAACTACATTTTTAACTTTGAGGACATGGCTGATTTGTTGTAAAGAAGGCATTGCTTGGTAACTTTGATAGATGCCAACCAAGAAAAGCAGTGTTTGATTACATTCAACATCTGTTCCTCATGGAAATATTTTAGTAAGCTCAGAATAGAAGGAAACTTAGATAAACATACTTTTTTAAGTGAAAAATTATAAGCATTCCCATTAATGTCAGGAAAAATATAATAATGCCTCCATCTTGTTAGTACAGCTCTATATTTAAGCTTTGTTATATTGTTATTTTCCACTTGAATAAGAAAACAAATAAAACAGTTCCATATAATTTTTTTAAATTTTTGAAATAAGAATTTAGTACAGTAAGTGGTTACAAGATAAACATTCAAGACTCAGTAATGAAAAAATTAGAGAGGGAATATTATATGATCACCTAAATAGATACAGAAAATTCAGTTATTAAAATTTAGAATCACTCATTATTTTAAAACTCTCTAGAAATAGAAAGGAATATCCTTAAACATGTAGCTAAAAACCTACAGAAAACATTATACTTAGTGGTAAAACATTAAAAGCCTTTCCTCTGTAATCAAACAGACGAAAAATGCCTGCTCTCACCACTTCCATTTAACATTGAACTGGAGGTCTTAGCAGTGCAAAGGGTGACAGAAAACTCTGTCATTATTTGCAGATAACATGACTGTGTCCATGCAAATTTCAAAAGAATATACAGTGTATTGTTAGAATTAATGACTTAAAAATCTACTCATATATTAACAAATATTAGTTAAAATAAAATTTAGAAAAAGCTAGAATTTACAATTCACAATAAATCCAACAAAATATATGGAAAACAGCCACAGAAAAAATTTCTAAAATTATACAGACAGATGTAAAATAAGACCCAACTAAATGGAGAAATATGCCATGTTTAGTGGTTGCGTGTCTCAATACTGCAGAGATGTTGATTCTCCCCAAATTAATTTATAGTTTAATGAAATATCTTACAAATCCTTACACATTTATTTTATGTATTGGTAAGCTTGATAAGGTGATACTAAAATATATTCGGGAGGTCAAAGGACCTAAAATCATGAAAAAAAAACACCTGAAAAAGAACAAGGTAAAAGAATTTTCAAGATTTATTATAAGTTCTTGCTATTTAAGAAAGTGTTGTATTAACACAGAGATAGACAAATTGAAGAGTACAACAGAACGAAGAGACCAGAAACAAGCCTATGTTTATACATACCCTTGGTACTGGACAAAGTTGAATCAGTAAGGAAAGAATGGTCTTTGCAATGAAAAAACAAAATTGGTTAAATTAATCATTGTACATCTATACTTCCAGATAGATCATTAAAAAAAAATAAGTTAGCTCTGTTTTCTGAAGTAGATTGTTCATTCAACATATATTTTGGGGCCACTTACTATGCATGAGTTACTATAAAGTTTTTCTTCCAGAACATATTACTAAGTTAAAAAAGCAAATTACAACATTTCATGTAATTGTGATTTTTGAATCCTGTCTTTTTTACTTCCATCTCACACAACTTCGAAATTCTTACAAAATCATGCTCCCTTTATCTGTCTGTTTCCCTTCTTCCACTCTCGCTCTGTCAGCCACTCTGCTGTTCTTTGCTGTCTGTCAATCACCAGTCATCCATCTACCTCTGAGCTTTTGGATGAGGTGTTGTTTCTGCTTAGAATTTCCTCTATCAGAAATTTCCATGGCCTATGCTCTTGGCAAATTAAGTTTTTTGTCAAATCATTCAACTCATCTTTTTAGTGAGACTGTCCCTGACCATCCTACTTAAAATTACAACACTGTTCCCTACCCCATATTCCCTCTCCCCAATTTCTATTTTAGTTTCCTCTATGGTATATATTTCTTTCTCAAATCCTATATTTTTACATGTTTATTTCATTATGGTCTGAATTCCACATTATATAATCTCTCTAAGGGGATACATTTCTGTCTGTTTTTGTTTTCATTGCTACATCCCAACATGCACCTGGCATGTAACAGGAGTAAGAATAGTGTGTCTGGCTGTGTGTCTGTTGGTTTGTGCAAGTATATAGAGAAAGCTCAAAAGAATACTACCAGATTGTTCATAGTAGTTATTTTGGGGGAGGAGAGTGACAACGGAAGATGGATGAAGGGAACTTTTCACATTTTACTTAATATTTTACTGTATGGCTTGAATTATATATTATTTTTTAAAAATCAAGTTTTTTAGTGTCCCTGGAATTTCTTCCATAAAACAGATCAAACAGGGTAGCAAAACCCCAAAACTACGGGCAACATCTACAACAAAACTAGGTAACAAGGTATTCCTAAGAATCCTAAAATACAAGCAGATGGGGCAAATCAAGTTACAATTATTTTGTAACAGCATCTTATGGGAGGAAGCTAAGGAAGCAACATGTTATCTGATTGACCTGAGAACAGAATTCCACAGAGCCCACAGGTACTCACTGGAAACCTGAGCGGGCCCATTTGATAAGCTGTTTAGCAGCTGAAACTGGGAAGGATTTTTACACACTTCAATTCACAAGGAAGGGCAAAGGTTCCATGGCAAATCTGAAAAGGTTGGAGAAGTCTATAAACTCTCAAAGGTAACTGGTGATTCCTCCCTAGAAATAGTCCTATGCTGAAGAGAAACTGCTGGAACTATAATCCAAATGAAAGGAGAAAGATCATAGGAGCAAAGGAAAACCACAATCCAGAAAAAATTGGGGGCAAAGAGAGAAGCCAAAGAGGAATATCTCAGAAAGTATGAAACAGTGTTTTTACCACTGTGATAGCAACAGGAAAGAAAGCTTCAGACCCTTGAAAAGCCTCTACTCCTTCCTGAAAGTTTAATTTTATATTAAAATGAGTAAGCAAAATGGATCATATCTGAATGTCATACAGAATTATAATTTTAAAAAAGAAATAAGATGCAAAATAAAATCTCTTCAATGAAAATACGCCAGAAAGACATTCCTAACAAGGGATAAACTGTATCCTTACATTACAAATTGATCTAAAAGAAATTAAGAAAATAATAAAATATGCTGGAACAATATAGATTACAATTAGAGAAAACTCAGAAATGAAGTGATTGAACCCCCCAAAAATTAGAAAATAAAAGAAAGAATACTTTTAAAAATAGTAAACTACAAAGAACACAGAAGAAAATAAAAACAGCACAATAGATAATACCTCCAGAGAAAAAAAGATGAAAAAAACAAAGGAGGACCTTTAAAACAAAAAGAAATGAAGTCAATAAATATCCAGTATACATATAATTAACTTCCTGAAAAATAAAACCAAAGTAATATAACAAAAAAATATCTAGAAAGGCCTAAAGTTCAGCATGTGCTATCAGCCATGTGGCTGACAAGGTCTTGGTGCTCTGGCTAGGTGTCAGGCCTGTGCCTCTGAAGCAGGAGAGCCAAGTTCAGGACATTGGTCCACCAGAGACCTCATAGCTCCATGTAATATCAAACGGCGAAAGATCTCCCAGAGATCTCCATCTGAACGCTAAGACGCAGCTCCGCTCAATGACCAGCAAGCTACAATGCTGGACACCTTATGACAAACAACAAGCAAGACAGGAACACAGCCCCACCCATTAGCAGAGAGGCTTCCTAAAATCATAATAAGGCCACAGACACCCCAAAACACACTGCTGGATGTGGTCCTGCCAACCAGAAAGATGAGATCCAGCCTCATCCACCAGAGCACAGGCACCAGTCCCCTCCACCAGGAAGCCTACACAACCCACTGAACCAACCTTAGCCACTGGGGGCAGACACCAAAAACAACGGGAACTAAGAACGTGCAACCTGCGAAAAGGAGACGCCAGATACAGTAAGTTAAGCAAAATGAGAAGACAGAGAAACACACAGCAGATGAAGGAGCAAGGTAAAGACCCACCAGATCAAACAAATGGAGAGGAAATAGTCAATCTACCTGAAAAAGAATTCAGAGTAATGATAGTAAAGATATCCAAAATCTTGGAAATATAATGGAGAAAATACAAGAAACATTTAATAAGGACTTAGAAAAACTAAAGAGTAAACAAACGATGAACAACACAATAAATGAAATTAAAAATTCTCCAGAAGGAATCAATAGCAGAATAACTGAGGCAGAAGAAGGAATAAGTGATCTGGAAGATAAAACAGTGGAAATAACTGCTGCAGAGCAGAGCAAAGAAAAAAGAATAAAAAGATTGAAGACAGTCTCAGAGACCACTGGGACAACATTAAATGCACCAACATTCGAAATATAGGGGTCCCAGAAGAAGAAGAGAAAAAGAAAGGGACTGAGAAAATATTTGAAGAGATTATAGTTGAAAACTTCCCTAATATGGGAAAGGAAATAGTCAAACAAGTCCAGGAAGCACAGAGAGTCCCATACAGTATAAATCCAAGGAGAAACATGCAAGACACGTATTAATCACACTATCAAAAATTAAATATAAAGAAATATTAAAAGCAGCAAGGGAAAAACAACAAATAACATTCAAGGGAATCCACAAAAGGTTAACACCTGGTCTTTCAGCAGAAACTCTGCAAGACAGAATGGAGTGGCAGGACATATTTAAAGTGATGAAAGGGAAAAACCTACAGCCAAGATTACTCTACCCAGCAAGGATCTCATTCACATCCAACAGAGAAATTAAAACGTTTACACACAAGCAAAAGCTAAGAGAATTCACACCACCAAACCAGCTTTACAACAAATGCTAAAGGAACATCTCTAGGCAGGAAATGCAAGAGAAGGAAAAGACCTGCAATAACAAACCCAAAACAATTAAGAAAATGGTAATAGGAACATACATATTGATAACTACCTTAAATATAAATGGATTAAATGCTCTCTCCAAAAGACATAGGCGGGTTGAATGGATGTAAAAACAAGATCCATATATACGTTGTCTACAAGAAACCTACTTCAGACCTCGAGACACATACAGGATGAAAGTGAGAGGATGGAAATGGATATTCCATGCAGATGGAAATCAAAAGAAAGCTGAGGTAGCAATTCTCACATCAGACAACACAGACTTTAAAATAAAGACTATTACAAGAGGCAAAAGAAGGACACTACATAATCATCAAGGGATCAATCCAAGAAGAAGATATAACAATTGAAAATACTTATGCACTCAACATAAGAGCACCTCAATACAAAATATATATACAGCTCATGCAGCTCAATATTTAAAAAACAAACAACCTAATCAAAAAGTGGGCAGAAGACCTAAATAGACATTTCTCCAAAGAAGACATACAGATGGCCAAGAAGCACATGAAAAGCTGCTCAACATCACTAATTATTAGAGAAATGCAAATCAAAACTACAATGAGATATCATCTCACACCAGTTAGAATGGGCATCATCAGAAAATCTACAAACAACAAATGCTGGAGAGGATGTGGAGAAAAGGGAACCCTCTTTCACTGTTGGTGGGAATGTAAATTGATACAGCCACTATGGAGAACAGTATGGAGGTTCCTTAAAAAACTAAAAATAGAACTACCATATGATCCAGCAATCCCACTACTGAGCATGTACCCAGAGGAAACCATAATTCAAAAAGATACATGCACCCCAATGTTCACTGCAGCACTATTTACAATATCCAGGTCATGGAAGCAACCTAAATGCCCATTAACAGACAAATGGATAAAGAAGTTGTGGTATATATATATAATGGAATACTTGTCAGCCATAAAAAGGAACCAAATTGGGTCATTTGTTGAGACGTGGATGGATCTAGAGACTGTCATACAGAGTGAAGTAAGTCAGAAAGAGAAAAACAAATATCGTATATTAATGCATATATGTGGATTCTAGAAAAATGGTACAGATGAACCCATTTGCAGGGCAGAAATCGAGACACAGATGTAGAGAACAAATGTATGGGCACCAAGGGGGGAATGTGGTGGGGTAGGGGTGGTCGTGTGATGAATTGGGAGATTGGGATTGACATGTATACACTGATGTGGATAAAATTGATGACTAGTAAGAGCCTGCTGTATAAAATATAAATAAAATTCAAAAATTAAAAAAAAACAAAACAAAACTACAGTGAGGTATCACCTCAAACCAGTCAGAATGGCCATTATTCAAAAAATCTACAAAAAGTAAATGTTAGAGGGGGTGTGGAGAAAAGGGAACCCTCTTGCCCTGTTGGTGGGAGTATAAATTGATACAGCCACTATGGAAAACAGTATGGAGGTTCCTTAAAAACTAAAAATAGAACTCCCATATGACTCAGCAACCCCGGTACTGGGCATATACACTAAGAAAACCGTAATTCAAAAACAGTCATGTACCACAATGTTCATTGCAGCTCTATTTACAATAGCCAGGTCATGGAAGCAACCTAAATGCCCATCGACAGACGAATGGATAAAGAAGATGTGGTATATATAAACAATGATATTCTACTCAGCCATAAAAAGAAACGAAACTGAGTTATTTGTAGTGAGGTGGATGGACCTAGAGTCTGTCATACAGAGTGAAGTAAGTCAGAAAGAGAAAAACCAATACCGTATACTAACACACATATATGGAATTTAAAAAAAAATGGTTCTGAAGAATCTAGGGGCAGGAAAGGAATAAAGATGCAGACGTAGAGAATGGACTTGACACAGGGAGGGGGAAGGGGAAGCTGGAACAAAGTGAGAGAGTGGCATGGACATATATACACTACCAAATGTAAAACCGATAGCTGGTGGGAAGCAGCCACATAGCACAGGGAGATCAGCTCGGTGCTTTGAGACCACCTGGAGGGGTGGGATGGGGAGGGTGGGAGGGAGATGCAAGAGGGAGGAGATATGGGGATATAGGTATATGTATAGCTGATTTACTTTGTTATAAAGCAGAAACTAACACACCATTGTAAAGCAATTATACTCCAATAAAGATGTTAAAAAAACTATCAAAACTGAATTTTATATTTAGTATTTTAAGAAATACTAACGTCATAATTCAAGAAGTTTTCTGGAAAATGAAAAGTCTTGAAATTACATATTGAAAGGACACTTTGTATATTGAGAAAAGTTACCCTGAATAACAAACCTGAAACATATTTTTGGAAAAACTATTGGACTTTTAGGGGGAAAAAAACTTCCTTTAAGCATCTAAGCAAAAAGTTCAAGTCATTTGTAAGGGAAAGAAGTTCAGTATGTCATCAGAGTTTTGGACAGTAATCCTTTATTCCGAAAAAAAGTTAAATAATATTTTTATGACCCTCAAAAAAGAAAATGTGAGCCAAGGGTGTTTTAGTCAGCAAAATGGACTTTGGAGTATAAAGGCCACAGAAAAACTGTTATCAACACCCAGAACTCAGAAACTTATTTCCTTGAGCACTTCCTGAGGAATTTATCGGAAAATGACCATCAGATAGTCAAAATGACTGGAGGGATGTGACATAAAGACTTGTAGAGCAGATAATATTTAATGATAGTTAAAAGAGAGACTGTATAATATGTATAGTATAGATACCATATGATGTGGATAGAATAGCTCTATAAAAAATGGAAGTGGAATAGGAAGCACATATGAAAAGTGGAATGAGCATAATGTTTGCTTTATTGTATTAACTGGGATAAAAAGGATAACACTGCAAGTCATATACTGGACAAGATGGTGCAGAGGGGATAAAGGATATTATCTAAAGATATTTATTATACCATTAGAACACAATTGCAAACCTTCTTAAATACAAATAATAATAATAATAAAGCGGAGACAAACCAAAACCAAACCAAAAAAAAGGAAAAAAAAACCAGAGTGAAAAGCATTTCATATAAAATATGTGTATATTAAATATAGTATTATACTTTTTTGTAAGAGAGTTGACAGAGGGACACAAATAACACAAAAATAAAATTAAAAATAAAACAATGAAAGTTAAATCATAATTTTTAAAAAATGTTTACGTATGGGGGAAGAAGGGAATAGCGTAAAGACTTCAGGGATAAATGTTGGGCTTCTTGGTATATACACTGTTTTGTAGATTTAACTTTTGGAATTGTGTAAATATTTTAAATAATTATAAACAAATTGGTTTTTTAAAAAATCATCCCTAAAAATCAAAAACAAACTTAAAAGAAGTCAAAATACAAACATTGCAATTACAGTTTTATATTTCACCACAAAAGTTTCTTTTATATTTGCTAACAGTTCAAGATGTGAATTTGAAGTTTATAAAAATAATGTTTAATAGTGGGACTCCAAATAAATAGGCATGGTCCTTGACTTTTTCTTCCACATCTAACACAAGGAAACAACTCAAATGAAATGAGTCAACTCAGGGGAATGTTACTCACTATCTTTTCTTTTTCATTTCTCTAGGAAAATAAAGGAAAGTCTGGAGTGTTTCCCTGTTAAATTGAATAACTTGATCCACACACTTGCACAAATGACAGCCATAAATCCTGCCAAATCTACTTCGCAGACTTTTTCCCGGGAATCCTGTACGATGAGTGCGACCCAGTTAATCCAAAGAGCAACAATTTTAGGGTTCAGCAAGAAAACTAGGCATGTAAGTCTCAAGTCTGTCATCTTGACTTATATATCATTTGACTACATCTCACACTTCCCTTCACTATGCTACACATTCCTCCTTATACCATGATTTTTCTTTTTTGCTACACAACTGAAAAATCAGTTACAGTTTGAACAGAAGTTCCATTAAGGCGGATGTTCCAAGGAGAAATTATAATAACCAGAGCTACTAGTAGAGAACCACCAAAGAGAACAGTTTCTGCCCTGTGGTAGACTATAAATCAAGACCTAATTAAAATGTCCACAAGAAAAAAAAAAGGGGGCTTCCCTGGTGGCGCAATGGTTGAGAGTCCGCCTGCCAATGCAGGGGACACGGGTTTGTGCCCCGGTCCGGGAAGATCCCACATGCCGCGGAGCGGCTGGGCCCGTGAGCCATGGCCGCTGAGCCTGCGCGTCCGGAGCCTGTGCTCCGCAATGGGAGAGGCCACAACAGTGAGAGGCCCACGTATCGCAAAAAAAAAAAAAAATGTCCACAAGAAAAGAAGATCAGAAATTAGGCAGTCTGTTCCCAGCACCTAAGATTATGATATTTTTATATACTGTGTTTATAGGTAATTTTGCCTTTACAAATTGCATCTCTTATCTTTTGTGATGATTTTTTTTTTGCAGAGAGGTTCTTACTTTGTTTAGCTTACATGATACAGAATTTTAGAATGTATTGAAGGTTGATATTGCCATCTTCTGATTTTGTCTCTTTATTTTCTGCAGCTTTATCTAATCCAGGTGACTCACAGTAACAATGAAACAAGCCTGACAGAAAAATCATTTGACCAGTTTTCAAAACTTCACAGCCAACTTCAAAAGAAGTTTGCATCATTGGCCCTCACAGAGTAAGGACTGTCCTCCACTGTTTTTTGACTTTAGTACTTGTCCCTGAACATAAGGAAAAATTATGGTTATGGGATTTTCTATTTGTGGGCAACACAACACAACATTCTGATTCCAGTGCCACTGAACCTATCCCAGCAGAGTCTCTATGGCTCTCAGAGTAGAGAACCTTTTGTCTCATAAAACAGAATAAAGGTTTTCAATTTTGTTTGCTTTCAGCCATTGAGTTTGTAGACAAAAAAAATCATAACCAATTTTATTTTTCATTGATTATCAGGGAAATTGTTTTATTTGCCTGTTTTTAAATTTGATTGTTTTAGTGTTTTCTATAAAAATAAAATTGAAATTGAAAATGCAGAACAAAATTGGATATATCTTCTCTTTCAACAGATAACTGCAATAAAAAGCTCTGATATATTTATTTGCTGTACCAGAAAATTTTGTCAATATCAATTAGTATACAAGTAAAATATATTAACATCAACTCACTTTCGTTATCATTAATTATTAACTTGGACTTGGGTTATCCAAATTTAATTTGTCATTATCTTCATTTTGCAGTCTTGAAAACCATTGCTCAGTTCATGTTATAATGAAAAAATATTAAGCATAAATAATGTAATTGAAAATACTTCTGTTCAAATAAACCTTCTAAAATTCATTATTTAGAGCTAGCCAAATTTATGTTATAGACTTGAGTGTGTATCTTGACCAGAGGTGCACCTTGACTTTAAAAAGGTGAACTTCTTAGAAATTATGTTATTTGCACTTAGGCAAATCAAATGTCATCTTATCTATAGAGTAGTTTCTTGGTATCCACAAGATTGGTTCCAGGACCCCTCCCACGGATACCAAAATCCTTGCATGCCCAAGTTCTATACATAAAATGGCATAGTATTTACAAATAACCTACCTACATTCTCCTGTATACTTTAAATCACCTCCAGATCACTTATAGTATCTAATACAATATAAATGCTATGTAAACAGTTGTAAATACAATGTAAATGCTATGTAAATAGTTGCTGGCATGCAGCAAATTCAAATTTTGCTTTTTGGAACTTTCCGGACTTTTTTTTTTAATATTTCAATCCACAGTTCGTTCAATCTTCAGATGTAGAACCTGCAGACAGGGAGAGCCAACTATAGCAGAATTTTTGTTGAGTAAATTGTCCTTTAACAATATGAGTGTTCATACCAGACCTGACATACTTTGTACATGTGGATTTTTGTTAGACTTTCAGGACTTAGTCACTTACCAAAATGTAAATCTAAACAACGTTGCCAATGGATGGAGAGATAGTGTGCATTATTTTGAAGACTGTGTAGTTCACACTGATGAAAAACTATACTTGCAAATGTCACAGAGATTTTGAAATACAGATGCTTTAAACATCAGAAAGTCATCAGAGTAAGAGCACATTCAAGAGACTGAGAGGGAAGGAATGTCATTGTGGAAACTTAAAGACAACATCAGCTTTAAGAGTTATCAGAAAACATCTAATGTAATAACTGAGGAAAAGGAAATACTGGCAAAAATATTCAGTTTGACTGCAAATATTGAATTCAACATTAGTGGTTTCCATTGTACCCTAATAATTAATGATTTAAAAATATGTTCATTCTTGTTAAATGGCTGTCCTTTTGTTTCAAAAATGTCTCTGTTGTACTCTTTTCTCTTCCCAATACATATTAGTATAACTTGTAAAACTTTAAAGTGCCAATAATCTCTCTCCATATGCCTCTTCTCGATTTTCAGCTTTAGTTAGGATTCTGTTTTGTTCAACAACTCTTGCCTGGTGATGGGACCTAAATTGATTTTAAAATCATTCAAGCAATGTGTGGAGAAGAGGAATATTTAGTCCTTTGTGCCTTGAACAATATTTGTATGCTAACAGTCCCAAAGGAGCTCTGGCTTATAGCAATGCATACAGAAGAAGGATGAGGGCAAGATTTCCTCTGACTCCTAAATTTACTAAGAGAAGCTCTATGAGAATTATATAAACACAATCTGGAAAGTATGATCAGAAAGTTAGAGTCATAAAGAATAAAATTCAAATTAGTCATAGCATGTAACAGTGGTCTTCAAATCAGACTGTACCTCTTCCAACTTCTGAGAATACAGAGGCATAGGAATCTTCCTTGAAATTAATGGTCTTCTTTAAAAGTCACCTGCTTGAGAAAGGTTGATTTCCTTTCCCTCTCCTAATTTCACCATTGCTCTTCTCCCAGCCATCCAGAATTTTATTTTGGTACACTGTCCCAGGGAGTAAAAAATCTCTGAGGATTAAATAAAGGGCAAATCAAACTACTGGTGTTGGTATTGAGAAAATGAATTACTCTAATAACCAGGTATCAAATCTGTTTGCAGGTCGTGTGTTTCTTAAACTTTGGTGTGAACAAAATTGAGGGAGGACATGATAGCACCGTCAGATAAAATATCCTAAAAAATCATTTTCAAGAACTGATTACTATGTTATATTTGACATATAACTCAAAAGCATTTTAAACAACTGAATGACATTACTAGAGCTGAATTCCTTAATTCTCATGTACTTATTTACACACAATACTTTTTTAGTACATACATCTATAAAAAAGGAATAGAACTGATGTTGAACTCCATTTTATTCTAACAATAAAGAAAATTAATCCACAGTTATATAAGTTAATATTTAAAAGCAGCAAAACCACTGTTTATCAAATGTATTTCTATGTTTTGATTAATTATATATGGTAATAATTTTTATGATAATTAAATCTGGATGAAAATTTTTAACACTTTAAGCCTTAGTAAGAGTAAAGCAAGAGTAAAAAAGTAAAATGTCAATTATTTAAATGCACAGAAATATTATTTTGGACTTCCCTGACACTTCCAACAGGAAGCAATGGATGGGATGTCCTGCAGTTTTCACATACTTCTGTGTGTTTGCTAACAACCCTTCACCATCCCCCATGCTCCTTTGCCCAGAGGAAGCAGAAGAGGAAGGAAGCAACAGCAAGACTGCAGTCAGAGGAAGCCGCTAGATAGTTCCTAAAAAGATACATTTAACCAGCAAAACGTGTTGCCAAATGCTTCCCATTAATAGGTCATGCCACCAATAATTGGTCGTAATCAATGTCTAGCCCATCAAGATGAATCATCAGATAGTGAAGAGGAAATTCTGCAAGCTAGACCCCTGGGGAAAGTGATACTTTGTTCCAAAAGACCAGATGGAAGCATATGCTTTGTAAAATGTTTAATCTAGTTAGTGTAGCAATGTCCCTCGTGAACCCAGAGGAAACAATACCATATGACCTTTTTGAAAAATTATGGATCATTAAACTTCAGAAAGTACTTATTAACCCCCCCACATGTATTTAAAGGACAAATTGTGTGGTCTGCCATAAATACAGTAAGAAGGAAAATATATATTAATTTAGTATGTTAAATTAAATTAGTATTAATATCAATGATAGTTAAAATAGCACAAGTGACCACAGCCATGTTAATAAAACTCTCAGAATTAATCATGCATTCTATGGTTTTTTAAAAAAACGTTTTCAGTGGCCCTTCCATCTGATGCAGCCTTAACTTTATGAACAATTCTAAGATACAGATGCCAATTTTCAAACTAATGAAGATATACTTTTTTCTTTTAAAACAGGTTTCCTCATTGGTGGCACTTACCTTTTACAAATTCAGATCACAAAAGATTCAGAGATCTAAATCATTACATGGAACAGATATTAAATGGATCGTATGAAGTTGCAAACGTATGTTACAATTTACTTTTATATTTTTACATAAAATATGGACTGTTTTATGTATTATTACTGGGAATATTTTTAAATACTTTATGATAACATTTTTAGTCCTACATTTATTCAACAAATGTACAGATTAAAATTATCTTGTCAATTCCATGCAAAAACCAACCGGGACTTTACTTGAAATTGCATCTTAATATCTTTCGATCCATTATGATATTCAAGTATTTTTAGAATGTTTTTTCAATAATTGTTTATTGTTCTGTGCATAGAGGGCTTAGAAGTATTTTGTTATACTAGATATAGTACTTTTTATAAAAATCCTTTTCCTGTTTTTTCACCATTATATAGATAGAACTGATTTTGTATATTGACATTTTACCCAACAATCTTACTAACTTCACTTTTAATTCTAATAATTATCTGTATTGTTTTTCAACTTACAATCATATTGTCTGCGGATAACAAGGGTTTATTTTTTCTTTCCAATATTCATATATTGTATTTCTTTTCCTTGCTATTTTGTACTCTCTAGGGCTTTCAATAGATATTGAATTGAAGTGGTAATGGTGGATATACCTACATTATTCTTGAATCCAGGGAAGAAGTGTCTAATATTTCCTCATTAAGTATGTAGGTTTTGTAGGTCCCCTTTATTATTTTGTTTCCTTCTATTCCTAGGTTGCCAATAGTTTTTACAAAGAAGGTTGAATGTATCAAATTTTTTTTCTGAATCTACTGGGCTGCACAATGATCACCAATAATCCTATTTTTCTCCTTTACTCTGCTAATGTGGTGAATTACACTGAAGAACTTTCTAATTTTAAACAAATTTGCATTACTAGGGTAAACTCTACATGGATGTAATGTATTATACTTTTTATGTATTATTGGATTTGATTTAACATTTTCTTTAGCATTTGTTTTCATCTTTATTTATGACAGAGATTGGCCTGGAGTTTTTCCTTCTTACAAAGTCATTACCAGGTTTCAGAATCAAGAACATGCTAGACTCATAATATTAGTTGCAAAGAGTTATTGCTTTTTTCCCTACTCCCTGGAACAGTTTGTATAAAACTGGTTTTATTTCTTTAATTTGTAAAGTCATATAGGTCTGGAGATTCAATTTATTTAAGATCTATAAGACATTTCACATTTCCTATTTCTTCTTGAGTCTCTTTGTTAAGTTACATTTCTATAGGAATTTGTGCTAATTTATTGGCATAAAGTTATTCATAATATCCTATCATAATCTTTTTAACATTTATAGGATCTGAAAAGGTATTCACTCTTCGATTTCTCACACATATTTCCTGATCCATACTTCCAGAGGATTATGAATTTTACCAATCTTTGTAAAGAATGAAATGTGGGACTTATTGACCCTCTCTATTGTATTATTTCTCTGTTTCACTTATTTTTTACCTTTATTATTTCCTTCCTTCTGCTTCCATTCTATTTATAACATCCTCAGATAGTTAATTTAACTTGTTTATTTTCAACCTATCTTCACTTACCCATTTAAAACTCTAAATCCTCTCTCCTAATCAAGATTTAATAGCACCCCACAAGTTTTTATATACAGTATTGTATTTTCTTTATCATTCCTTAAAAATATTTATAAAATTTTCACTATGAATTTTCCTGGACCATGGCTTAAGTCTATTTCACCCACTTGAGTTTTATATGCTGTAGTAAAAATACATATCTGTATCTGTATCCATAAATTTCCTAAGTAATTATTATTGTTGTTTTTGCAATCAATATTTAATATTACTCACATATCTCATTTCCATTGCTTCCTGTAACTCTGAATTTCTGTCTGGGATTGTTCTCCTTCTTCCTGAAGAACACCATCTACTATTCCCCCTAATATGAATTTGCTGCTAAAAAAAACCCTCTAAATTTGCATTTGTCTGAAAAGTTTTTAGTCTACCTTCATTCTTGGAGGATATTTTTGCTGACTATTTGGTATTTGAGCATTTGGATAGCAATGATTTTATTCTAAAAACTTTAAGGCTATCATTTCATTGTCTTTTAGCTTCCATTGATTTTGTTTAGAATCCATCTGTTATATTTGTTTCTTCTTTGAAAAAGTTTTTTTATTCTTTACAATATTGTTCTTTTTACTGTTGGTTTTCTGCCGTTTTACTTTACTTTGCTCAGATATGACTTTGTTTCTACTGATGATGCTTGAGCTTCAGCACTTCTTGAATTTGTGCCATGATGTCTTTCATCACTTTTGGAAAGTTCTCAGTCGTTATCACTTCACATATTGTTCATACTATTTCCTCTCTCCTCTTTTTCTGGGACTGTAATCACATATATGTCTATCCTTTTCATTGTACCCTCTATGTCTCATACTTTTACTCCTGTATTTTTAATTCTTTGTCCTCTATGACTTAGTTTCTGAATAGCTTCTTCTAACTTATCTTTTTGGTTGTTTATTCTCTAATGGTCTGTGTTTAACATACTGTTAAGTCCATTCTCTGAGTTCTTAATTTCAATTATTCTTCAGTTTCAGAATTTCCTTTTTTTTTTTCAGTTCCTAGTCCTTTGCTGAAAATCTGTCCTTTTTATTATTTCTTCAAAAATGGTAAGCATAGTTATTTAAAATCTTCCTAAAAACTCCAATATTGGTACCTACTGCATGTACCTTTTTATTTTCTAATGTTTCTGCTGGTTTTTAATTATGTAGTCTTGTTCCATTGTGAGCCTGGTTATTTTCCTTTTTATTGTGGCCACATATTGTACTGCAATGTCCTTTGTAAAAATTGGATGCCTATGTTACTGTTATCCTGGTATAGAGAATTATAATATCTGAGTACATTAACAATCTAGGGTTGCTGAAATTCAGTTGCAGGGATTCAGATTATTCAAAACTGAACTGTAGCTCTTGTGGGGCACTATTACTGGTTCATCCTTATTCCTTAGATGTAGCCACTTTGGATCTAAACCCAAGGTAAGGCAGACTCACCAAGAATCTACTTGACAGCTCTGGATTCCATTCCTTTTCCTCTTAACTCTGCAAGGTGGTCAAAAGTGCTGCTCTACCTCCCAGCCATTCCACTGCTTCAACCTATATCAATAAAAACCCACAACAGAAAAGCTGTGCCCAAACCCAAGCTCACTTCCCCAAGACTGTCTTGCCCCAGATCCTAGCCTGGTAATTCTTCACTATCTTGTTAGCTCTCTGATGCTTTCAAGCAAAGTTTAAAAACAAGTTGTTTAATTATTCCAGTTATTCTCTTTAGGAGGTCTGGACTAAATGACCAAATCCAATATCACTAAAAATAGGAGCTTACAGCTGCAGTCATGCTACCCCTCAGCTTTCAGAAATATCTGCTGTTCTGCCTCCTCCCCCACATCCTGTGTTCTGATGAACCTTGTCTCTCATAGGTAACTATTTCAGAGGATCTAAGTCTGTGGTCAATTCCCATCTGAAAAAAGTATTTAAGGATTTCTTGGTGAGGTTTTGGTACTACTCATCAGTGATTCTGAGTGGCCTAGAAAATTGAAGAGACATGCCAGACCCCAATTTTGCCCTCTTCTATCATATGCATCAAAAAAAGAACTCTTAAGATCCTTCCCCATACACACATGTGCATACAACCTACACATGCACACAGCTGTTACAACTCCTTCTGAGGACTCAAGGAAGGATTAGCTCCCTTTACTATTAAATTCTTATCACCATCTTGCTTGCAAGGTTCCTGTGAGACAAATGTAAGTTACAAAGGCAGGTACGAAGCTAACAGAATCCTCCAGAGTTCTTGGCTAGACATAGGATCTTTTAGGGATTTATCTAAAACATCATCTCTAAGGGTAAAAGGTTCAAGGCCTGTTAGGTTTTTTGCCTTTTGATATAAGAATGGAGACTATTTATGGAATACCTTTAGCTAATCCACATGTCTGGAATAACTTTAATGTCACCAATGAGAGCCCATTTCTAACATTAATCATGCTAGTCAACAAGCTACCATTTTTATGAACAAAATCCTTTGATATTCAGTATGCTAATTAATAATGTCCATTTTTTAAAGGGGTTCAGCACGATGGCTTGATTTACATATATTGTGAAATGATTACCACAATAGATTTAGTTAACATCTATCATCTCATATAGATACAATAAAAAGAAAAGAAAAAGCAATTTTTAAATTTATAAGTGTCATAAGATGAAGATTTAATAGCTCTGCTTCTTCTTCCTCATCCTCTCCCCCAAATTTAGCATGCTTTTAATTATATCAATAATTAGCATTTGTAAAATACCTATTGTTGATTGAGTTGTGAGAGTTTAACAGAACTACTTACACTGACTGCCTCTAGTATGGGTTGCCTGATTAAAATATTGGGAGCCTCTTATTTCCTCCTGCTCTATGCAGGCACCCCGATAGTGCAGCCTTGATTAGGACATTAACAGACCATTCCTGGACTCTAGTCATTTTTACTTTTATTGAAGTATAGTTGACTTGCAATATTATATTAGTTTCAGGCGTACAACATAGTGATTTGATCATTTTCCTACCATCTTGATTAAATCCTAGCAGCAGTCCAGTTATACTTTGACCTAAGAAACACATTTATAATATCATGCTGTATATACAGACATACTTTGAACTTCAGTAAGTTACAGGCACTGTAACAGGAGGACTACAACCGACCCCATAACCAGGACTTAACTGAGTCAAAGAACCCTATTTTTCTCAGCAGTCAATTCAACAACCTTCCTTCTCCATGTGGAGCTTGGGAAAGACATTAGATGAGATTACTTTCCAGTCAGAGTGTGAATTGTTTTAATTACATGTTGTATAGTAGATTAAGTCAGTATATATCAAGGAAACCTTACTGAAATTTAAAAATAAAATATATTAATGAATGTATTCAAAATTGTCTCCTAACTGTAGGTTTGCTGATTCAGGATGTTGGCTTATTGCTATACCACCCAGTTGTGTAATATTGTGGTTTGATGATGAATAGACCTACTTAAGAAAATTCCACAATTCAGATCACAAGCATCCTAAGGCTATTAGAAAAAAAATCACAATTGTCAATAATGACTGCTTTATATTGCATATAGTCAGGGTCAAGAGGAGAAACTTTTAAATACCTATCACTAGCTCCTAAGACTAGTGGTTCTCAAAGCTCAGCTTCTGGACTGTGGTTGGAACCTCATCTGGGAATTTATAAGAATGCAAAATTTCAGTCCCATCCTAGACCTATTAAATCAGAAACTTTGGGGATGAGGTCCAGCAATGTGTTTTAACAAGCCCTCCAGGGTGTTCTAATCCATGACAATGTTTGAGAACCATTATTTCAGACTCTGGTCATCTTTCCTTTTTTTTTTTTTTCTGCAGTTTGAACATGATCAGACATTTGGTTTCCAATGTAGTAGATACTAAGGTACCCTACTATATCGTTGATTTTTTTGCAAATCTGGACTCAAGCACATTGTGCTACAATATTATTTCCAGGCTGGTGGCTCAGCTAGAGTTGCTGTTTTGTATCAAAGGACAAGTGCCTGAGCACTTAAGAAAGTATACTTAACCCAGTTCCCAGTGAAGTAGAGAAGGCATCCCAGGGAGTATGGCTTTCAAGTTGTTACTAAAGGGCAAACAGAAGTTAGTAAATGGAAACTGGGGAAAAATTGTGCCAGACAAGGGGAACTACAAGGACAAGCATGCATTATGGTTACATGCTTTTCTCTTGTTTGGAAGCTTAAAGAACTCAATGATTATATTCATTTAATTTTACCCATGTATATAGCAAACTTATAATCTTGTCAACATTTAATATATATTTTAAATGAAAAATTACAGAATTATTAACATATATTAACCTATAGGATTTATGTTGTTTTTCAAAACCTAGGAGAGTGAAACTTTGCATCCAAAAAGTATTTAGCAGTCTCTTAACTTATTTATTCTTATACCTTACCAGTTTTATTTTAAATTAGCACGTTTCCAAAACATATAATTTATTTATTTTTAATATATAAACTACTACACTAATAAGTGATAAATGCTTTAAAATTTGTGGAAAAATAATACAAAATTTGGAAAAAATTTTGGATGATATTATAAAATAAATATGAATGTAATTTGATTTTTTTTTCTCGCACCACAGTATAATGCCACATTAACCCCATGAACAGAGACCTCTGGCTTGGTAGAGAATGATCTTGAGAATCCTGCTAGCTGAAAGCTTGAGGACAGGCTCCACAGGTTACCTAGTGCCAAGCCCAGGAGGACTGCCTGGCCATGCTCTAAATGATAAGCATTAATAGTGCACTGGGTCATGATTTTACCCTTCAGAAAGATCACTCAGAGCACATCTGTAATATATCTGTTATGAACAAAGAGAAAGAAATGAACAGTATCTGTTCATCGTGGGGACAGAACCATGTATAATAATAGGATAACTGAAAACAAAGATGTAAAATGATTGTTGAAAACAGCATTAGACAATAGGAAAGCTACAGTATAGTCAATAATTATGTGTAGGTATCTTGCATATTCATGAATTTATGTATTATATTAGCATACTCAATATAAATTGTATTATATCTTTTGAATATATTTAGTATTTAGGTCTCAATCAGTGAGTAATGGGAAATGAGTTCTAAGCTTCTGTCCTATAGGATCAAGGCAACTGAATTTATTTCATTGGATTTCAAGTGCTTTTTTGCATATTCAGGAATATATTAGGTTGAAATCTTAATGTTCCTTACTAACTCTGACATTCTCTGAAGGTCATGTCCATTCACTTTGCTATAGTGAAGGACACTTGGATATGGCAACTGTCTCTAAGGGAAAGCGCTGAGGGGATAGTGGATGGGATTGTCATCTTTCATGCTGAGAGCTGCCTTACTGATTATACTAAAGCTGTTTTAAAGATTGTGCCTTTTCAGGATAATTGACAAAATACCTAGTAACCGTTGAAAGTGTTAGGCTTTGGCCTATTTAAGCAGAGGCAAGTAAGTGCAAAGTGGAGAGGCTTCTGATTTCTGGTCCTAGTGTGAATAGGATAAATTTTGAGATCTGTCTTCAGATGGCAGCAAGCTTTCAATAGGGAACTCGTAAGTATATCTGCCTAGAGTATGGGTTCATATAGAACTGTTAGCAGAAGATTATTATGAAAGGGGAAAAGCAAAGGGGTCAGACATATACAGGTTGGGAAGACTTGCAAAGTGCAGTTTATCACAACAAGATTTAATGAATATTGTTGCTTATCATAATCACAGCTGCATAGAGAAAGCTGAACAAGACCACCAAACGTGTACCTCACAGTTTTCATCACATTCACATTTGCTAATGTGCTAAAAAGTACTACTGTAGAGGCCCCAAGAAGAGATGTTTTTATATTGCTCTTAAACTCTATTGGTCAATATTTAGGGAAAGGAAGGTTGAAGAAATTTCAAACACCTTACTGTTTTTATCTTGGATGAATTAAGATCTAGGATTTGAGTGGGGGAGAAAAAAGGAGAAGAAATAGAAGAAAAAAGAAGAGATATTTATTTATATCATCAAATATGAGATATGACTGTGAAATCACAGATTCCAGAAATGCTCCAAGTGAGAATACATCAACCATCTTCTAACACTGGACTCCCAAATAGAGCAATCCCATTTGGTCCCGTAATAGTATCAAACAAAAGGAAGCTGATATTATAGGAGTTTCTCCCAAAGTAACACCCTCCTAATAATTTACTTGAATTTTGTACAATGAGTATTTGGAGTACAAGAAAATATCTTCCTAAGATGTAAATCCTACATCTGTTTATTAGTCATCCTTTCTATACTACAAAATAAATAAGTTAGTGCTATATTAACAAAGATAAAATCAACAAAAATCAAATGTCGGCACTGGCACAATAGGGACCACTTTCAAAATCTACTGTCTCCATCATTCAACAAATGTTTATTGATTGCCTACATTGTATACTTTCTGGCCAAGGGTGCAAAAATAGTACCTAGCGATCAGTTGTTTCAGAATAATGTGAGGAGGTTTTAAAAAGTATGTTCTGAGGCCCATCCTTAGGGATGCTTGTCATATCAGTAAAGGGAGATACAGGCATACTTCGTTTCATTGTACTTCATTTTATTTGCCATTCACAGGCATTACGCTTTTTTTACAAATTGAAGGTTTGTGGCAACCCTGCTTTGAGCAAGTCTATTGGCGCCATTTTTCCAACACCATTTGCTCACTTTGTGTCTCTGTGTCACATTGTGGTAATTCTCACAATATTTCAAACTTTTTCACTATTATTATATTTGTTTTGGTGATCTGTGATGAATGATTTTTGATGTTACTATTGTCATTGTTTTCAGGTGCCTCAAACTGCACCCATATAAGACTCTGAACTTACTTGATAAGTGTTGTGCGTTCTGGTCCACATCACTGATTGGCCTTTTCCTCATCTCTCTCTCTCTCCTTGAGCCTCCCTATTTTCCCTGAGACACAAAAGTATTGAATTTAGGCCAATTAGTAACCCTACAGTGGCCTCTAAATGTTCAAGTGAAAAGAAGAGTTGCCCATCTCTCAATTTAAAGCAAAAGCTAGAAATGATCAAACTTAGTGAGATAGGCATGTTGAAAGATGAGATAGTCAGAAAGCTGGGCATCTTGAACCAAACACTTAGTAAAATTGTGAATGCAAAGTAAAAGTTCTTGAAGGAAATTAGAAGTACTACTCCAGTGAATACATGAATCATCAGAAAGAGAAATAGGTTTATTGCTGATAAAAGAGAGTTGTAGTGGTCTGGATAGAAAATCAAACCAGCCACACATTCCCTTAAATGAAATCCTAATCCAGAGCAAGGCCCTAACTCCCTTCAGTTCTTTTTTTTTTTTTTTTTTTTTGCGGTACGCGGGCCTCTCACTGTTGTGGCCTCTCCCGTTGCGGAGCACAGGCTCCGGACGCGCAGACTCAGCGGCCATGGCTCACGGGCCCAGCCGCTCCGCGGCATGTGTGATCTTCCCGGACCGGGGCACGAACCTGTGTCCCCTGCATCGGCAGGCGGACTCTCAACCACTGCACCACCAGGGAAGCCCCTCCCTTCAGTTCTATGAAGGTTAAGAGAGGTGAGGAAGCTGCAGAAGAAAAATTTGAAGCTAGCAGAGGTTGGTTGAAGAGGTTTAAGGAAAGTCTCTATAACATCAAAGTGCAAGGTGAAGCGTCAAATGCTGATGTAGAAGCTGAAACAAGTTATCCAAAAGATCTAACTAAGATAATTGATGAAGATGGCTGTACTCAACATCAGATTTTCAATTTAAACAAAGCAGGCTTCTACTGGAAGAAGATGCCATGTAGGACTTTCATAGCTACAGAGGAGAAGGCAATGCCTGGCTTCAAAATTTCAAAGGACAAGCTGACTTTCTTGTCAGGGCTAATACAGCTGGTGTTTAAGTTGAAGCCAATGCTCATTTACCATTCCAAAAAACTTAGGGCCCTTAAAGATTATGCTAAACCTACTGTGCCCTATGCTCTATAAATGAAACAACAAAACCTGGATGAGAGCATATCTGTTTACAACATGGTTTACTAAATATTTTAAGCCCATTGTTGTGAGCTACTGCCTAGATAAAAGGTTCTTTTCAAAATATTACTCCTCATTGGCAATGCACCTGATGGAGATGTACAATATTAATGTTTTTTTCATGCCTGCTTATACAACATCCATTCTGCAGCCCATGGATCAAGGAGTAATTTTGACTTTCAAGTCTTATTATTTAAGAAATACAATTTTTAAGGCTATAGTTGCTATAGATAGTGATTCCTCTGAGGATCTGGGCTAAGTCAATTGAAGACCTCCTGGAAAGGATTCACCATTCTAGATGCCATTAAGAATATTCATGACTCATGGGAAGAGGTCAAAATATCAACATTCACAGGAATTTGGCAGAAGTTGATTCTAACCCTCATGGATGACTGAGGAGTTCAAGACTTCAGTGGAAGAAGTAACTACAGATGTGATAGCAAGATAATTAGAATTGGAAGTGGTGTCTGAAGATAGGAATGAATTGCTGTAATCTCATGATGAACCTTTAACAGATGAGGAAGAGTTGCTTCTTATGGATGAGCAAATACAGTGGTTTCTTGAGGTGGAATCTACTCCTAGTGAAGATGCTGTGAAGATTGCTGAAATGACAACAAAAAAATTAGTTGATAAAGTAACAGCACAGCTTGAAAGGATTGACTGCAATTTCAAAATACATTCTACTGTGGGTAAACACTATCAAACAGCATTGCCTGCTACAGAGAACTCGTTTGTCAAAAAAGAGTCATCAATGGGTCAGACTTCACTGCTGTTTCATTTTCACAAGTTGCTGCAACCACTCCGACCTTCAGCACCCACCACCCTGACTAGTCAGCAGCATCAGCATCAGGGATAGACCCTCCCCCATCAAAAAGATTATGACTCGCTGAAGGCTCAGATGATAGGTAGCATTTTTTTTAGCAGTAAAGTATTTTTACATAAGTTATTAACATTGGTTTTCTTTAGACATAATGCTATTGCTCACTTAACAGACTACAGTATATTGTAAACATCACTTTTATATGTACCGGGAAACCAAAGGTTCATGTGACTGGCTTTATTGCGATATTTGCTTTATTATGGTGGTCTGGAATTGAACCTATAATATCTCCAAGGTATGACTGTATCTGGTATCTGTGTTGGGTTTTTTTTATTTGTTGTAACATATTTATTGGAGTATAATTGCTTTAAAATGTTGTTAGTTTCTGCTGTATAACAAAGTGAATCAGCTATACATATACATATATCCCCATATCTCTTCCCTCTTGCATCTCCCTCTTACCCTCCCTATCCCACCCCTCTAGGTGGTCACAAAGCACAAAGCTGATCTCCCTGTGCTATGCAGCTGCTTCCCACTAGCTATCTACTTTACATTTGGCAGTGTATATATGTCAGTGCTACACTCTCAATTCCTCCCAGCTTACCCTTCCACCTCCCCATGTCCTCAAGTCCATTCTCTACATCTGCGTCTTTATTTCTGTCCTGCCCCTAGGTTCAACAAACCATTTTTTTTAGATACCATATATATGTTTCAGCATACGTTATTTGCTTTTCTCTTTCTGTTTTCTCTTACATCACTCTGTATGACAGTCTCTAGGTCCATCCACCTCACTACAAATAACTCAATTTCATTTCTTTTTATGGCTGAGTAATATTTCATTGTATATATGTGCCACATCTTCTTTCTCCATTCATCTATCAATGGACACTTGGGTTGCTTCAATGTCCTGGCTATTGTAAATAGGGCTGCAATGAACATTGTGGTACATGACTCTTTTTGAATTATGGTTTTCTCAGGGTATATGCCCAGTAGTGGGATTGCTGGGTCGTATGGTAGTTCTATTTTTAGTTTTTTAAGGAACCTCCAACTGTTCTCCATTGGGGCTGTATCAATTTACATTCCCACCAACAGTGCAAGAGGTTTCCCTTTTCTCCACACTCTCTCCAGCATTTATTGTCTGTAGATTTTTTGACGATGGCCATTCTGATCGGTGTGAGGTGATACCTCATTGTAGTTTTGATTTGAATCTCTCTAATGATTAGTGATGTTGAGCACCCTTTCATATGTTTGTTGGCAATCTGTGTCTCTTCTTTGGAGAAATGTCTGTTTAGGTGTCTACCCATTATTGGATTGGGTTGTTTGTTTTTTTGATATTGAGCTGCATGAGCTGCTTGTATATTTTGGAGATTAATCCCTTGTTAGTTGCTTCATTTGCAAATATTTTCTCCCATTCTGAGGGTTGTCTTTTTGTCTTGTATATGGTTTCCTTTGCTGTTCAAAAGATTTTAAGTGTCATTTGGTCCCACATGTTTATTTTTGGTTTTATTTCCATTTCTGTAGGAGGTGGGTCAAAAAGGATCTTGCTGTGATTTATGTCAGAGTGTTCTGCCTGTTTTCCTCTAAGAGTTTTATAGTGCCTGGCCTTACATTTAAGGTTTTAATCCATTTTGAGTTTATTTTTGTGTATGGTGTTAGGGAGTGTTCTAATTTCATTCTTTTACAAGTAGCTGTCCAGTTTTAATAGCACCACTTATTGAAGAGGCTGTCTTTTCTCTATTGTATATTCTTGCCTCCTTTATCAAAGATAAGGTGACCATATGTGTGTGGGTTTATCTCTGGGCTTTCTATCCTGTTCCATTGATCTATATTTCTGTTTTTGTGCCAGTACTATACTGTCTTGATTACTGTAGCTTTGTAATATAGTCTGAAGTCAGGGAGCCTGATTCCTCCAGCTCCGTTTTCCTTTCTCAAGATTGCTTTGGCTATTCGGGGTCTTTTGTGTTTCCATACAAATTGTAAAATTTATTATTCTAGTTCTGTGAAAAATGCCATTGGTTGTTTGATAGGGATTGCATTGAATCTGTAGATTGCTTTGGGTAGTATAGTCATTTTCACAATGTTCATTCTTCCAATCCAAGAAAATAGTATATCTCTCCATCTGTTTGTAAAATCTTTAATTTCTTTCCAAGAAAATACTATATCTCTCCATCTGTTTGTAAAATCTGTTTCTTGGATTCTTCCAATCCAAGAAAATAGTATATCTCTCCATCTATTTGTAAAATCTTTAATTTCTTTCATTAGTGTTTTACAGTTTTCTGCATACGGGTCTTTTGTCTCCTTAGGTAAGTTTATTCCTAGGTATTTTATTCTTTTTGTTGCAGTGGTAAATGGGAGTGTTTCCTTAATATCTCTTTCATATTTTTCATCTTTAGTGTATAGGAATGCAAGAGATTTCTGTGCATTAATCTTGTATCCTGTTACTTTACCAAATACATTGATTAGCTCTGGTAGTTTTCTGGTAGCATCTTTAGGATTCTCTATGTATAGTATCCTGTCATCTGCAAACAGTGACAGTTTTACTTCTTCTTTTCCGATTTGGATTCCTTTTATTTCTTTTTCTTCTCTGACTGAGGTGGCCAAAACTTCCAAAAATATGTTGTATAATAGTGGTGAGAGTGGGCAACTTTGTCTTTTTCCTGATCTTAGAGGAAATGGCTTCAGTTTTTCACCACTGAGAACAATGTTGGCTGTGAGTTTGTCATATATGGCTTTTATTATGTTGAGGAAGGTTCCCTCTATGCCCACTTTCTGGAGAGTTTTTATCATAAATCGCTATTGAATTCTGTTGAAAGCTCTTTCTGCATCTATTGAGATGATCATATGGTTTTTATCCTTCAATTTGTTAATATGGTGTATCACATTGATTGTTTTGTGTATGTTGAAGAATCCTTGCATTTCTGAGATAAACCCCACTTGATCATGGCGTATGATCCTTTTAATGTGCTCTTGGATTCTGTTTGCTACTTTTTGTTGAAGATTTTTGCGTCTAAATTCATCAGGGATATTGGCCTGTAATTTTCTTTTTTTGTGACATCTTTTTCTGGTTTTGGTGTCACGGTGATGGTGGCCTCGTAGAATGAGTTTAGGAGTGTTCCTCCCTCTGCTATATTTTGGAAGAGTTTGAGAAGGATAGGTGTTAGCTGTTCTCTAAATGTTTGATAGAATTTGCCTGTGAAGCCATCTGGTCCTGGACTTTTGTTTGTTGGAAGATTTTTAATCACACTTTCAATTTCAGTGCTTGTGATTGGTCTGTTTATATTTTCTATTTCTTCCTAGTTCAGTCTCGGAAGGTTGTGCTTTTCTAAGAGTTTGTCCATTTCTTCCAGGTTGTCCATTTTATTGACATAGAGTTGCCTGTAGTAATCTCTCATGATCCTTTGTATTTCTGCAATGTCAGTTGTTACTTCTCCTTTTTCATTCCTAATTCTGTTGATTTGAGTCTTCTCCATTTTTTTCTTGATGAGTTGGCTAATGGTTTATCAATTTTGTTTATCTTCTCAAAGAACCAGCTTTTAGTTTTATTGATCTTTGTTATCATTTCCTTCATTTCTTTTTCACTTATTTCTAATTTTATCATTATGATTTCTCTCCTTCTGCTAACTTTGGGTTTTGTTTGTTCTTATTTCTCTAATTGCTTTAGGTGTAAGGTTAGGTTGTTTACTTGAGATTTTTCTTGTTTCTTGAGGTAGGATTATATTGCTATAAACTTTCCTCTTAGAACTGCTTTTGCTGCCCCCCAAAGGTTTTGGGTCGTTGTTTTTCATTGTCATTTGTTTCTAGGCATTTTTTGATTTCCTCTTTGATTTCTTCAGTGATCTCTTGGTTATTTAGTAGTGTATTGTTTAACCTCCGTGTGTTTGTATTTTTTACACTTTTTTTTCCTGTAATTGATATATAGTCTCATAGCATTGTGGTTGTAAAAGATACTTAGTATGATTTCAATTTTCATAAATTTACCAAGGCTTGATTTGTGACCCAAGATATGTTCTATCCTGGAGAATGTTCCACGAGCACTTGAGAAGAAAGTGTAATCTGCTGTTTTTGGATGGAATGTCCTATGAATATCAATTAAATCCATCTTGTTTAATGTGTCATTTAAAGCTTGTGTTTCCTTATTTTTTTTATTTTGGATGATCTGTCCATTGTTGAAAGTGGGGTGTTAAAGTCCCCTACTAGTAGTGTGCTACTGTCAATTTCCCTTTTTATAGCTGTTAGCATTTGCCTTATGTATTGAGGTGCTCCTATGTTGGGTGCATAAATATTTACAATTGTTATATCTTCTTCTTGGATTGATCCCTTGATGATTATGTAGTGTTCTCTTTGTCTCTTGTAATAGTCTTTATTTTAAAGTCTGTTTTGTCTGATATGAGAATTACTTCCTCAGCTTTCTTTTGATTTCCATCTGTGTGGAATATCTATTTCCATCCCCTCACTTTCATTCTGTATTTGTCCCTAGGTCTGAAGTAGGTTTCTTGTAGACAACATATATATGGGTCTTGTTTTGTATCCTTTCAGCCAGTCTGTGTCTTTTGGTTGGAGCATTTAATCCATTTACTTTTGAGGTAATTATCTATATGTATGTTCCTATTACCATTTTCTTAATTGTTTGGGGCTTGTTTTTTGTAGGTTTTTTCCTTTTCTTGTGTTTCCTGCCTAGAGAAGTTCTTTTAACATTTGTTGTAAAGCTGGTTTGGTGGTGCTGAGTTCTCTTACCTTTTGCTTTTCTGTAAAGGTTTTAATTTCTTCGTTGAATCTGAATGAGATCCTTGTTGGGTAGAGTAATCTTTGTTGTAGGTTTTTCCCTTTCATCACTTTAGATATGTCCTGCCACTCCCTTTTAGCTTGCAGAGCTTCTGCTGAAAGATCCACTGTTAATCTTATGGGGATTCCCTTGTATGTGTTGTTTTTTAAGAACAAAAGTGATTCCAATACACAGCCAGGTTTGGATAATTCTCTTCTCGAAATTCAGAAGCTGAATCGCATATGTACACTGCTCTGAGAAGATTACAATCTCTGTCAGTATTCTATGTTGATGTGTTTCAGTGGCTTCATAAAGACTTTCACAACTTCACACATTGGGTTTTTCTTTCCTTTCTTCCTAAGGAACTTTATGGGTCTTGATACAATACTCACTATACATATGACACAGTGATTGAATAGTAATAATTTGACAGGGACATAAGCAGATGCTGACTAGCCTTAATAATGTGACCTGACTAATCACCCTGGTTCTCCTTGATGCATAATGTCATCAGTTTTCAGTTATCTTCAAATGGATTGACCACAGTGAAAGCTTTGTCTCCATATCCTGGTGGATGCTTCCCTAATTCAGTTTGTTTATATTCAAGGAATAAAAACGTATTTTAAGATCAACTGAATAAAACTTTATTGGCCTAAAAATCACATAAATAATACCAAAATAATTCACATTATTTTGAGTTTTTTTTAAATTTTGTATTATTGATGAAGTTCTTCTCTTCTCTCATATGTTTTAACAGAGTTATGTCTATAAACAGTAAAATCTATAAAACCAGGTATGTATTGTATTTACAAAATATTGTAATTATTTTAAATGATATGAACAACTTAGAGGAAATTTTTAAACACACATAAGTTTTTTTCCTCTTCTAATAAAATAAAAGATTTAAAGTAAATTTATTATATTTGTGCTGAATACTCCTATGATAGGTTAATCCTCATCTCTGACCCTAGAAAAATCCTTATAAAAACACTTTTCTTCTTCCATAGCTGCTTGTCATATGACAGTATAGGAAAGACAAATAATCCTATTATGTCTATACATTAAAACTCACATTCTTTTTTAGTTATGTGATCCATTTATTTGTAACTTTCAAAAAATATTTTATATCACTGTATATAACTTTGTAACGATTTTAAAATTTTTACTGATCACTTACTATGTATAACACTCTAGATTAAAAGCTTTAAATTAGTTGCAGAGAACAAATTGGAAAGATGAAAGTAATGCAATATACACTTTACTTTCAGTGAGTTTATAATATGGTGATGAATATAGACACGAACATATATAATACATAGCAGTGAGTGGAAAAGGGGGAGAAAAGAAAGTAGAAGATGCAGCTTGAATATGAAATTGAACAACCTTACCTTACTAAAATCAAATATTATATACCCTTCTGGGGCATACTCAATTGTAAGCAGTCTAGCTTTTGGTCAAGGAAATGAGATGAAGAGTCTGTTTATAGTCCAGTTTCAGGTATTGGAGTTAAGTTAGGTGAGAGAGATTTCTCTGGGGGTTTCATCTAAAAGCACAAGCACAGCCCAAATAGAGGGATGACTGTAAATCCCTGAGACCTTCTTTCTCTTCTCCTCATCTCTCTTCCCTCCCCTTTCATCCCCACACACAAATTGGTTGATAAAAGAAAACAGATATAAATGAGGACTACAATTATACACTATTTTAATATCTCTTCTAATGAGGTTGCAAGCACCAGTTTAGACATCCTAGTCCTATATCTGCCTGGTTTTTGTTTGTTTAGCTTGACTCCCTTCTCCCAAACTCATTGAAACTTCTTTTTTTCTTGAAGTGTTTGTAGTTTCATTCCACAAGCTGTGATAACAGGAATTCCTTTTGCTTTTTAAAATTTTACTCTGTTTTAGTTGAATTGTGTTGCAAACTAAATTAAGATCTTTATAAAGGGCAATATAAATATGTAATAAAAGTTATAGCAAATGATTGCAGTACCTAAAGAAATGTGTACCCACATTTGAGTTTAGCTGAGACATACAAACAGCAGTTGCTTTAAAACTTTTTAAAGCCATGTATTCATTGTGATTTTTGGCTCTTCTCAGTATTGTTGCTCATTTCTAGAGGTCCCTTAAAATAAGGAATGCTATCATGGCTTAAGCAATATTATTTTTTTAAGCAGAAATCAAATGTCAAAATAAATCCAAATGGGTAAATCCTACCTTAATAATGAACATATGTTTCTTGTTCCCTGCTTGCTAAACCCAGATGTTAATTACTACATTTGTCAGTACATTGCTCTTTTCCTATTTGGAGCTGGCTGAGATTACGATGCAGGCAGGATAAATGTCATATGTGTATCATCAGTAAAACCAAGATTATTTTTCAAAGTCTGGTAAAATGCTGATGACATTTGAGAACCAGAATTATAAAAGATTCTTTAAAAGTTCACTGTTTTTCATAGTATCATTCTTGCATGTAACTCCAATACAAATACAGTGGGTTGAACTACATTAAAGACTGGACATTATGACAAGCTGCTTTATGAAAAAAGCAATAAAATACAATTACTGTTCAACTTTGATTTAAAATGCTTATGGGAATTCATTTTTAAATTCACATTTTTACGGTGCTTCATGGAGTTTGAGAGAGATTTAGCTTATTGTTTTAACTCACTGAAACTAAATCTTGCAGTCAGTTCTAGATGTTGGCTGGTCTGTTAATAAATGGGAATTCTTAATGTGTTATTTTAAAGACAGGAAAAATTGATCTCTGTGTTATATTGCATCACTTCTGATCTTTGCAAGGACTTTAACTCTCTGTAGTCTTTGAGAATAAGAATATGTTCATAGGATACTGGAAAAACACTTAGGTTTTGAGCAACTCTGAATTGATCAACTGTCTCAAAAATCAATGATTTTAAATTACCAATGACTTAATAATATAATTGGTAAACAAAATATTAATGTGAGCTCTGAATTTAAAATATAAGCTGATGCAGATTTTGATTTAAAATTTCTCACTTGGCTTCAAGTTTGCTCTTTATTGACTGAATTTCTAATTTAAGAACACATTATTAGACACTAAGAATCCTATATTAGTTAGATAAACATCTACTCAAGCAAAAAAATGTATATGTATAACCTCATATAGTGTTTAATATAACCTAATGTGTTTACATGGATCATTGATATCAAAGTCCAATAACTTCAGAGTCCTTAAGACAAATACCAACCATGTATTAATTTATTCACCAAATATATAATGTTTTACATAGGAGGGATGTTCCAAATATTTAACAACTGTTAGGGCACAGGAACTGATTAATCAGGATAAGTGCAGGCCATCAACCCACCTTTATGGCCATACAAGCTTGCATTGGTTGAATGTTTGCTGTGATGGATGGAGAAAACTGTAGTAAGAGCAGTGCGGAATGAGGGTTTTTCAGGAGCTTGGATCAAAATATTAAGTTTGAGTTGCCTGTGAGACTTCTAAGTAGAGATGTCAAGTGGAAAGTTGAATGTCTTGAGTTGAGGGGAAAAGAGAGGCTGGAAATATAAATATTGGAGTTTCAATTAATAACTGGTTTTCATTGCCATGAGACTGGATGTTACTTAGGGTGAAAATGTAAATATAAAAGAGAAGAGGTCTGAATACGAGACCATGCAGCACACCAACTTTAAAGTTTGAGAAGATGGAAGAGAATCAACAAAATAGACTGAGGAAGAGCAATCTGTTGGAAACCAAAAGAATATGGTGCCTGGGAATTCCCTGTTGGTCCAGTGGTTACAACTCCACGCTTCACTGCAGGGGGCACAGGTTCAATCCCTGGTCGGGGAACTAAGATCCTGCATGCCATGTGGTGCAGCCAAATAAATAAATGACTCGTGGAGGTAATTAATTAAAAAAAAAAAGAACATGGTGCCTGAAATCCAAGACAAGAAATTATTTCAAAGAAGAAGGAATGACAAGCTGTTTCAAATGCTACTAATGGGTCAAAAATTGAGAATTGACCACTGGATTTAGCAGAATGGATATCATTGGTGAATTTAACAAAAACAGTTTGATGAGAGTGCTGGGAACAAAAACCTTATTAGAATGGGTTCAAAAGAGAATGTGAAGAGAGAAATTTGGGGTAGAAAGTGGAAAACAATCCTTGCAGAATCTTTACTAAAGATGAATAGGAAAAAAACAGTGTGCAGGGAAATGTAAGTCAAGAATTTTGTTTACTGAAATGAATTATAGCATACGTGTATGCTGGTAGGAAAATCCACTGAAGAAGCAAAAATTGGTGTTGCAATTAGCCATATACCAGAGCGATGATCTTGACTAGAGAAGAGAGCATGTGATCTAGTGCCCAAATCAGTCTCAAATTAAAGCACAGGCAGTCCTCCTATGTAGTGGACGAAATGGCAGAGGTAAGGTAAGATGATAGATATTGAGCGCTTATAGAAATTCTTTTCTGCTCCTGTTTTTTCTGTAAACAAGAAGACAGCCATAGGAGTTCCTGGTGACCTAGTGGTTAAGATTCCCTTCCATTGCCATGGCCTGGGTTCAAACCCTGGTCAGGGAACTGAGATCCCTCAAGCCCGTACAGTGCAACCAATAAAAAAAGAGCCTTGAACAGATTGAAAGAGGGGAAAAGCATGTTGGCATTTTGAGGAGTGAGGCTAGGGTATTAAATAGTCCTATAGGTGAATGGAAGAATAAATGGTGTAGTGATGTGAAAAATTGCCAGAAAATTGAGCACCAATTTGTGGGTAGTGGGCATGAGGTGAAAGTAAGATCAGTAAGCACGGTTGAGTGCTTTTCTCCAGCAACATTCAGCACACCTGTTACAGTTGCAGAGTTGGCAGAGAGTAACCAGAGTTGTTCTGTTTTCATTTTTGTTTTTTGCCAAGTGAATAATAGAATAACGGGAGAAAGGGTCAAAAGAGTTAAAAGGAGTATACGAGAGAGTTATTATAAGTATTGACCGTGAGATCCATATTGGCCAAGGAGGGATATGATAATAATGAGAGGAGTTAGGGTCAGTGAAAAGGTCAACAGATTGTTCGAGTTACATAACTAGAGGAAAAGAGCTGAAAAGGAGGGAGCGGGTGGTTGTAGACTCAGAAGCTAGGAATCAAGACAATGGAAGAACTTCAGTCACTGATCCAGATAAGATCAAGAGAACAAGAGTGAGTGATGGAGTAAGATGCAGAACAAGATTATTGGATGAGATGAGTTAAAAACAAAGAATCTACCATAAAGAAGGATGCTTTGTGTCAATGTTAAAATAAGTGTGAATTATGACAAGTATTATTGGAGAAAATGACAGTGTTCCAGGGTTTAAAATGTTGTAGGAATGAAGGCCAGTGACCTAGAGATCAGTAGACAAGTGCAACAACAAGAGGGAGAGGGCTGTATAGTCAGTAGACATGGATATTCAAAGCAGGGCATTTTTATATGGGAAGAAAGTGTGGAGATTGGAAGATCAAGGAGATGCAAGGAGGATACCTACCCCATCCCCAGGACCAGGGTTATAAAGGGAATGTGAGACAGCATTACTACCATTTCAGAAACTTAAAAGGAAAGCAGAAGGGACTGTTCAGAGAATATAGTAAGTTGAGCTTATAAGGAGCTTTGCTGATGACATTCTCCAAGGCTGACTGCTGTTTTCTCTTTCCTCCACAATGCTGCACTGTCAACTTTCTAAGAAATATCTGATCATGATGTTTTTCTGTTTAAAATTCATCAATAGGTCCCAGTAGCTTTAAGTTTGTGCAGAAGACCAGCATGCTCTAGGACTCCTACGAAACTCTCTCTAGGCACATCTCCCACCTATCCCCATATGTATTCTTCACATCTATAGGTCATTGGCAGTGGTAACACAGGTGGGCCTGGGCTTACTGATTTACTCTACATTCTTTTTTTTATACTAATCTCAATCAGTCAACCACTTATGCCATCTGGTATTCAGTTTTCTCATTTCTAGAATGAAGTAGTTAAATTCAGAGCTTGTCCTCCAGAAAACTATTACCACTTGAAGAATTAAACAGAAAAGCAACATTCTTTTTTTTATTATTTACTTATTTGGCTGTGCCAGGTCTTAGTTGCAGCATGTAGGATCTAGTTCCCTGACCAGGGATCGAACCCAGGCCCCCTGCATTGGGAGTGCAAGCCACTGGACCACCAGGGAAGTCCCCAGAAAAACAACATTCTTAATAATGGGAGAATATTGTTGGTATTTCAGAATATTTAAGATAAGTGGCCTTGCTCATTAATTGCCAACTGTACCCTCCAGTCATTGAGACAACCAAAAGTGTGCCCATAAATCTTTAAGCATCTCAGATTGTCAGATAGCTTGATAAAATGCAGGCTGCCCAGTTAACTTTGAATTTGAGATAAATAAATATTTTTAGTGTAAGTATATTGTAAATATTGCATGGGCATCATCTGTTTTTATTTGTTATATCTGGCAGCTCTATATATGGAAAGCCCTGCAGACTAGGATTATATCTATAGTCAATGTAAAAATGGCACCCCTAGAGTTGCTCAGTATACAACCTACACAACTAAATATAGCCACACTGCTTGGTGGTCAGTACAAACCCAACTGAAAACACTGGTTCAGGTTATCAGTGAAAGCAACTGTAGCACTAACATTTCTATAATTCTCCAAACTATCCAGTAGTGCAATGTGCTAAAAAGCTGTGGGATACATGTACATAAGTAAAACCAAATCTGAGGAGAAAATTTGATTATTTTGAAATCAAGCAATACTACTTTTTTTATCTTCTTAATCATTTTTATTGATTTCTCCCTTCCATTGACACTGGATCATGCTTTTCCTCAAGAATGAAAACCATATTGCTACATTAAGAAATTAGTATTCAGCATGTCACCCACACCTGGAATTACAAATGTAGGTTTCAAGGATATGACAGTGTAAATACAAGGGAATAATTAGCTATTGGTGACATTTCAGACACGAATTGGGAAGATATTCTGCCTACTCTTGAAGTGTAATAACCATTAGGAGGTGAGGTCAAAACGTTGCCAGAGAATAATAATTGACTGGTTGTCAAAAGCCAAAGAAGGTCAAATTCCCTTCAACAAATTCTGAAATTTGATTTCAGACTTTCAAACTAAAAAACTTGATTTGGTCAGCTTCCTGAAGATGGATATATTTCTTGAGGATAGATTATTATACAAGTTCACAAGAGATCAATATGTAGAGATAAAAATTGCTAATTAACTAGTTTACAATGATGCATAAAACTGCTACACAGATAAAAATATTTGCATTAGAAGACCAATGTATTCTATATCTGAATACAGATCTCAGTTTCTATTAATAAATAGTTACTGAGTAAAAATACTATATTAAATATGAGTGAATAAATGATCTCTGCTCTTGATATCTCACTGACTAGGCTAAAAGAGTAGAGAAGAGAGAATGTGATAAAACTTGGGCAAATGGGTGGATAGAGGTGGAAAGGATGGAGAAAGGAGCATGTAGAAAAACAGAGATAAGAGAGCATGACACACTTGAGGAAATATAATTCAGTATAGTTAATATACTAGAAGAGAAATGGTGAGAGATGAAGATAGGGAAATGAGCAAGATCCCATTCAAGAAAGGTCTTACAAGCCTTGTTAAGCAGTTGATCTTTTTGCTTAAGAGCAATGGGGAGTCACTTCTGGGTTTTAAGCAGTTAATTATTAGATTTTTATTTTGAAAGATCAGTTTGGCAATTGTGTGATGAATAGACTGGATGAAAGGGTAGCAAGAAAAGAGTCGGGAACACTTGCTGTAACTTAGGTGCGAAGTGATGATACTAGAACAAGGAAGACGACAGTATACCTGGAGGGAAGAAATGGATAAGTGAGGTATTTAGGAGGTGAAATTAATAGGACTTATCATTTAACTTTTTGTGTGGGGTAGGGAGAATGGAGAGTCCAAAACGATATACCTTATTTTGAGCCTGGATACAGGAAGAAGTAGCAAATCGAGGGGAAAGAAAATGCGTGTAGTTTGGGGGTTTTAATTATCTTTAGTCAAGGAAGCCAATAAAAAGACATTTTGATGTAGAGGGCTGAGACTCAAGAGATAGATCTGAGATAAAGGTCTAGATTTGTGCATCATTATAGAAGCCACCAAAAGGGATAACATCACAGGGAACGAATGTGTTAGAGTAATGAGAGAGATGGGCCTAGAAGTGAGGGACGCTAGAATTTAAGTTATAAGCAAAAGGAAAAGGAGCCTGAAAAATGTCTAAGAAGAGATGGCAGGACAAATGGAAGAAAAACTGGGAGAACTTGCTATCAAGAAAGCAGGTGAAAGAGTTTTTCACTAAAAATGGAGTAGTTATATAAGGGCCAAGAAAATCTCCATTGGATTTAGGGGAAAAAATGACCTTAAAAAAGAGAAATGATGGTAAGAGCATTTTCAGAGGACGATTAATGACAGAAACCTGAGTGTGATAGATCATAAAGTGAGTGGAAGTTGAAGAAGAGGAACCAGTGTGAGTGCTGACAACTCTTCCCATAAGTTTGTGTCAAAGAGGAGAAAAATAATAGGACTTGAAAGGAGCACTAGTGACAAGACATTATTTTTGTGTGAGTGTACTTTGTGTGGTTTGACTCATCTGTTTGTTAGTTGTTAAAATGGAGAGAGTTGGCCACACTTGATATTGGAGGGAGGAAGGAAGGGAGGAAGAAAAATAAAAGAAAAGAAAGAAAGAAAGAAAGGAAGGAAGAAAGAAAAAGAAGGAAGGGAGGGAGAAAGAAAGAAGGAAGGAAGGAAAGAAAGAGAAAGAGGGAGGGAGGAATGGAGGAAGAGAAAGACACTAAAGTATAGATTGGGATATTCTACAAGGTTCTTGAGGAGGAAGGAATAGAATCTAGGACACAGAAAGACGTGATCAGCATTGGATGATGTCTTAGTTTGTTAGGGCTGCCATAGCAAAGTACCACAAACTGGGTGATGTAAACAACAGAAATGCATTGTCTCACAGTTCTGGAAGGTGGAAGTCTGAAATCAAGGTGTCGACAGGGTTGGTTCCTTCTGACTGCTGTGAAGAAGAGTCTATTTCAGGCCTCTGTCCATGTCTTATAGATGGTAGATGGCCATTTCTTCCTTATGTCTCTTCACATCATCTTTGCTACATGAATGTGTCTAAATTTTCCCTTTTTATATTGGATTAGAGGTCCACCCTCCACCAATATGACCTCAACCTAATTTAACTAATTACATCTGCGATTACTCTATTTCCGAATAAGATCACATTCTGAGCTACTGTGGGTTAGGACTTCAACATATAAATTTTCAGAGGGTAGAATTCAACTTATAATAGATGAGAAGAGAGACACTTCTTCCCGTGTAGCAGGAAAAAAAGAGAAAAAGTGGCTTTGTGCAGCTGTAGATTTTGTAGCAGGAAATATAGGAGTTTCCATCTGCCTTTTATTTTCTCTAGAGTGGAGACAAAATCATCAGCAAAGAAGGAGTCAGAGTTGGAAGTGTAAGTTTCTGGAAGAGGTTTTAAAGAGCCATTGCACAGAATGAAGGCTAACTGGGTAGAATGTCAGGCAGCTTTGCAGGTACTATGGCATCAGCTTATGATAGTCAAAAGAAATAATCAATTATTTAGTGGTGCCCTTCAGATAATAATATAGGAAGGGCTGCTTTGGTCATATAATGGCTTAAAACAAAATGTGTGTCAGTGTCACTAAGGAAAAGTTATTCTGATTCACCAGTTAGCCCATTTATTTGGAGCCCAGGTTAAATGTCAGTTTGTTTGTGACAATCTCAGTTTAAAAGAGAAGCACACTCACTTATTTGTTCTAAAATTAAACGGAACTAGAATTTCTATTAAAGCATTCAATACAATCTGTTTCCTCCACTAGATTGTGTTCTAAAGAGAGGGGTCACCTTTTGCATCTTTCTGTTTCTAAATATCCCCTAACATTCCTCTATGGCATTGGTGTAGTCAGTAATTAGTGAGCATTTCTAGAATTGAACTTTGAGGAGTAATGAGTTTTCACTGAGTACCTGTGTCCTACTGAGAGTAATTTTTCTTCAAAAGTTTTGTCCAATGGTACACATTTTCTAGAAAAAGGAGGTGTGAGATTCATGCATAATTGTAAAGTTCAAGAATATAAACATATGGTGAGTTCTAAAAGCAGAGCACACCTGAGCCTCTTAAAGAAATATCAAATAACCAGATATCTAATCTCATGAAAGTTAAGTTTAACTTGGTGTAAAATTATAGCATTGACTTAATAAACTTCCTAGTATATTTTTTCTATTTATGGAATCTGTAAATATAGATATATCTATAAATAAAACAGGTATCTATAAACATTATATATTAGGGTCAACATTTTTAAATACTAGGGAATAGGAACAATAAATAAATGTAAGATATGAAAAAATATTTTATTTTGCCTTATTTTTCAGAGTGATTGTGTACTTAGTTTTTTCCTCTCTGAGCCTGTGGAACAAACAATGGAAGAATCATCACCTGTGGACCTAGGCAAGTAATTTTATCATTATTTCTATGTACAATTATTGTTTCAATATAATTGTACAAAAATCATAACTATAATTTTTTATTTTTCAAATTAAAATCTCTTTTTAAGAATAAGGCCTTAAGAGTCTTTTCTAACCACTTCGAAAGCTTTTTAACTCCTTAGACTATGTCTATCAAGTTAAATTAAACCCAGATATATTTGTCCAATTATAATAACTACATGGTATCACACTATTAACTCATTTCAATTAATTGTGCATTGAGATGGAGTTGCATTTCAGAGGCAGAAGTCCTGTTTTCCCCTGCAGGTAAGTCTTACAATTTACTCAACATATTTGGAAGCAACAAAAATAAATATTAGGCAATAATAATGATCATGAGTTATCTAGCAGTTTCACTCTTATCTTTTAAAGCTCAATAATTATTCCAGCTCCCTCATGAAGTCTTCTTTTATTACCAGGATCCCAAACTAGACCAGCACAATTATTCACCCTATTCTCTGCCATATGTATGTTAATTCTAATTAATTTTTCTATCATCATCTCACCTAGATTGGCAGAGACTCTTTTTGAATGTCCCGTCAATCTTTTTTTTTTTTGACAGTTTAAAATATTACTTATTTTTTTGAGAGGCCTAGGTTTAATTACATGCTTGGGGATGGGTCTTTACCCATTTGTTCATCTCCATTTTTGCTTAAGTTATCTCTAGTTTTCTCTTATGTGAAGCCAAGAGCATCTCAGCCGTTAAAATATTAGAATGTCCTATCAATCTTAAGCATTCGTAATATAATTCCATTGCCAGTGGCCATCTAATACTGATACTGGTCTTTATCTCATATAAGATTTGCAAACCCATAATTTTCTAGAGCTTACCCCCCTTTCCTTTGCAGCTCCCTGTCTGAGTTTTATCCACATCCACCTTCCAATTCTCTGCCTTTAAGATTAGGCCCATCTGCTCATTACCTCTGCCTGTATCTGACATCCTAGATATTTAACCCTCATACAGAACAACAGTTCTGTACAGCCAGGTCAGGTCTTATAGTGTGACTATTTATTGTTACATATTTATTTTTGTGTCTGCCTTGTTTCTCCTGTTAGACTGAGAGTAACTTTAAATCAAGGACTCACTTCCCTACTATGCATTGCTCTATACTAACAAATCCTAATTTAATATATGAGAATTGTACCACTTTTATTCCCCACATTTTACTCATGTAACATTACTCTCTAAGATGCTTTATATAGTCAATATATAACATATATATATGTTCAATATATAACATATATATATATAACATACATATATATCAATATATAACATAAACAATATTAAGTAAGGTAATTTCTTACATTTTATAGCATGTATCTAAAGAAGAATAATGCCCACAATATAAAATATTTTTATTGTCATAATTTACAAATTATACAACAAATATCTTTTTAAAAAATATAGTATTAGCTGGGGAGATTTTCACAATCAATATTTATAAACTTGCATTAAACAGATTAAAAAACCCAATAATCATAAAGTTGCCAATTTCTAGAGATGTCAAACTTTAAGAAAAAGCTACTAGATTGGCCTCTATTTTGTCATTAAAGGCCTTAAAGAAAATTCTTTCTCTGTGTTTCAAAAAGTAAACTGTGGATCACTATCAAGTTTTTAAATTTGGTGATTATTATAAGGTGTTTTAAAATACATACACACAAAAAATTTAGGATTCTTATTGTAAAAACTAAAATGGTTGCTTGAGAATTCTTTTTTTTCTGGTTTGCTTATATCTTACTACATCATACAATACTCAGGATTTGTTTCGTCACTGTTAATGAGCAAAAGATTTGATTCTCAATATTTTTAAATACAGGCTGCCTATGAAATACAGCTTGTTATCTTAAAACAACAGAACACACCTTCTAAGCAGGATATGCAAATCATTACAACAAACAAGGATTAGCAGGAAGTTGTTCCTTCTTGTATGCTTTAAATTATTTCCTCTTTCCTACTTCTGAATTCTTAATGTTAATACTTTTGTCACAGAATATCAGTTGATTCTAAACAAGAAGCACAATATTATTCTAAGCATAATTCTTGTCAACTAGTTGAAACTTTGAGCTTATGTTGTTAGATGAGTAGAGGATAAAGTTATTCAAGTGTATTTAAATAATGGTTTAAATAGGATGACCTTAAGCAAAAATCCCAGACTTTACCATTTTACTACCACAGCTAATGAATTGAGAGTGGATTCTGGACACCTATGTATCTAGGCACATGACTTATAAAGATCATATTAGAAATCATTTATAGTCCTGCATCTGGGAGATATTCATATTCCTTTGCCTTTACTCACTAACTAAACGTGCCACGGTAGAACAACAGAAGAATTTATCTTTTCCACGTGCCAGCCAATCACTTCTCTCCTCTACTTAACACTTTTCCTTGGCTTCTCATTGCCTTTAGGCAAGGGCAACATCATGGGCTTGTAACCTATGCAGTCATACAAAGCACAGTGCTTAGAACAATCCTGCTGTCACTGTACTGAAATTCTTAACAATTTCTGTAAAAAGGGCTCTGAATTTTCATTTTCCTTTTTTTTTTTTTTTTTTTTTTTTTTTTTGCGGTACGCGGGCCTCTCACTGTTGTGGCCTTTTCCGTTGCAGAGCACAGGCTCCAGACGCACAGGCTCAGCGGCCATGGCTCAGGGGCCCAGCCGCTCTGCGGCATGTGGGACCTTCCCGGACCGGGTCACAAACCCTTGTCCCCTGCATCGGCAGGTGGACTCTCAACCACTGCGCCACCAGGGAAACCCCTTCATTTTGCATTTTTATTTCACTGACCCCCACAAATTATGTAGCTTGCCCAGCTCTTTGGAAGAAGACCAAAATCCTCCTGATGCATCTCAGCAGAATCTGGCACCCACCAATTTCCCTTTCCAGTCTAATATCAGGTCCTTCCCCATCTTGATTCCTATCTTTTTCCAATTTTTCAACTAAGACAAGATCCTCAGTACCTCACAGATTCAATTTTCTCTGCCTAGATCACTTGACTCCTGTTCCACCTTGCCCATCATTTTTTTTTTTTTTTTGCTACATTCATTGGAGTATAATTGCTTTACAATGGTGTGTTAGTTTCTGCTTTAAAACAAAGTGAATCAGTTATACATATACATATGTTCCCATATCTCTTCCCTTTTGCGTCTCCCTCCCTCCCACACTCCCTATCCCACCCCTCCAGGTGGTCACAGAGCACCGAGCTGATCTCCTTGTGCTATGCGGCTGCTTCCCACTAGCTATCTACCTTACGTTTGGTAGTGTATATATGTCCATGTCTCTCTCTTGCTTTGTCACAGCTTACCCTTCCCCCTCCCCATATCCTCAAGTCCATTCTCTAGTAGGTCTGTGTCTTTATTCCTGTCTTAACCCTAGGTACTTCATGCCATTTTTTTCCTTAAATTCCATATATATGTGTTAGCATACAGTATTTGTCTCTCTCTTTCTGACTTACTTCACTCTGTATGACAGACTCTAGGTCTATCCACCTCATTACAAATAGCTCAATTTCGTTTCTTTTTATGGCTGAGTAATATTCCATTGTATATATGTGCCACACCTTCTTTATCCATTCATCCGATGATGGACACTTAGGTGTCTCCAGGCTATTGTAAATAGACCTGCAATGAACATTTTGGTACATGACTCTTTTTGAATTATGGTTTTCTCAGGGTATATGCCCAGTAGTGGGATTGCTGGGTCATATGGTAGTTCTATTTGTAGTTTATTAAGGAACCTCCATACTGTTCTCCACAGTGGCTGTATCAATTTACATTCCCACCAGCAGTGCAAGAGTGTTCCCTTTTCTCCACACCCTTTCCAGCATTCACTGTTTCTAGATTTTTTGATGATGGCCATTCTGACTGGTGTGAGATGATATCTCATTGTAGTTTTGATTTGCATTTCTCTAATGATTAATGATGTTGAGCATTCTTTCATGTGTTTGTTGGCAGTCTGTATATCTTCTTTGGAGAAGTGTCTGTTTAGGTCTTCTGCCCATTTATGGATTGGGTTGCTTGTTTTTTTGTTATTCAGCTGCATGAGCTGTTTATAAATTTTGGAGATTAATCCTTTGTCAGTTGCTTCATTTGCAAATACTTTCTCCCATTCTGAGGGTTGTCTTTTGGTCTTATTTATGGTTTCCTTTGCTGTGCAAAAGCTTTGAAGTTTCATTAGGTCCCATTTGTTTACTTTTGTTTTTATTTCCATTTCTCTAGGAGGGGGGTCAAAAAGGATCTTGCTATAATTTATGTCATAGAGTGTTCTGCCTATGTTTTCCTGTAAGAGTTTGATAGTTTCTGGCCTTACATTTAGGTCTTTAACCCATTTTGAGATTATTTTTGTGTATGGTGTTAGGGAGTGATCTAATCTCATACTTTTACATGTAGCTGTCCAGTTTTCCCAGCACCACTTATTGAAGTGGCTGTCCTTTCTCCACTGAACATGCCTGCCTCCTTTATTAAAGATAAGGTGACCATATGTGCTTGGGTTTATCTCTGGGCTTTCTATCCTGTTCCATTGATCTATCTTTCTGTTTTTGTGCCAGTACCATACTGTCTTGATTACTGTAGCTTTGTAGTACAGTCTGAAGTCAGGTAGCCTGGTTCCTCCAGCTCCATTTTTCGTTCTCAAGATTGCTTTGGCTATTCGGGGTCTTTTGTGTCTCCATACAAATTGTGACATTTTTTGTTCTAGTTCTGTGAAAAATGCCAGTGGTAGTTTGATAGGGATTGCATTGAATCTGTAGATTGCTTTGGGTAGTAGAGTCATTTTCACAATGTTGATTCTTCCAATCCAAGAACATGGTATATATCTCCATCTATTTGTATCATCTTTAATTTTTTTCATCAGTGTCTTATAATTTTCTGCATACAGGTCTTTTGTCTCCTTGGGTAGGTTTATTCCTAGATATTTTATTCTTTTTGTTGCAATGGTAAATGGGAGTGTTTTCTTGATTTCACTTTCACATTTTTCATCATTAGTGTATAGGAATGCCAGAGATTTCTGTGCATTAATTTTGTATCCTGCTACTTTACCAAATTCATTGATTAGCTCTAGTAGTTTTCTGGTAGCATCTTTAGGATTCTCTATGTAAAGTATTATGTCATCTGCAAACAGTGACAGCTTTACTTCTTCTTTTCCAAATTGGATTTCTTTTATTTCCTTTTCTTCTCTGATTGCTGTGGCTAAAACTTCCAAAACTATATTGAATAAAAAGTGGTGAGAGTGGGCAACCTTGTCTTGTTCCTGATCTTAGTGGAAATGCTTTCAGTTTTTCACCATTGAGGACGATGTTGGCTGTGGGTTTGTCATATATGGCCTTTATTATGTTGAGGAAAGTTCCCTCTATGCCTACATTCTGCAGGGCTTTTATCATAAATGGGTGTTGAATTTTGTCAAAAGCGTTCTCTGCATCTATTGAGATGATCATATGGTTTTTCTCCTTCAATTTGTTAATATGGTGTATCACGTTGATTGATTTGCATATAATGAAGAATCCTTGCATTCCTGGAATAAACCCCACTTGATCATGGTGTATGACCCATTTAATGAGCTGTTGGATTCTGTTTGCTAGTAGTTTGTTGAGGATTTTTGCATCTATGTTCATCAGTGATATTGGCCTGTAGTTTTCTTTCTTTGTGACATCCTTGTCTGGTTTTGGAACAGGGTGATGGTGGCCTCGTAGAATGAGTTTGGGAGTGTTCCTCCCTCTGCTATACTTTGGAAGAGTTTGAGAAGGATAGGTGTTAGCTGTTCTCTAAATGTTTGATAGAATTTGCCTGTGAAGCCATCTGGTCCTGGGCTTTTGTTTGTTGGAAGATTTTTAATCACAGTTTCAATTTCAGTGCTTGTGATTGGTCTGTTCATATTTTCTATTTCTTCCTAGTTCAGTCTTGGAAGGTTGTGCATTTCTAAGAATTTGTCCATTTCTTCCAGGTTGTCCATTTTATTGGCATAGAGTTGCTTGTAGTAATCTCTCATGATCTTTTGTATTTCTATAGTGTCAGTTGTTACTTCTCCTTTTACATTTCTAATTCTATTGATTTGAGTCTTCTCCCTTCTTTTCTTGATGAGTCTGGCTAATGGTTTATCAATTTTGTTTATCTTCTCAAAGAACCAGCTTTTAGTTTTATTGATCTTTGCTATCGTTTCCTTCATTTCTTTTTCATTTATTTCTGATCTGATCTTTATGATTTCTTTCCTTCTGCTAACTTTGGGGTTTTTTTGTTCTTCTTTCTCTAATTGCTTTAGGTGCAAGGTTAGGTTGTTTATTCGAGATGTTTCCTGTTTCCTAAGGTAGGATTGTATTGCTATAAACTTCCCTCTTAGACCTGCTTTTGTTGCATCCCATAGATTTTGGGTTGTCGTGTCTCCATTGTCATTTGTTTCTAGGTATTTTTTGATGTACTCTTTGATTTCTTCAGTGATCACTTCCTTATTAAGTAGTGTATTGTTTGGCCTACATGTGTTTGTATTTTTTACAGATCTTTTCCTGTAATTGACATCTAGTCTCATAGCATTGTGGTTGGAAAGATACTTGATACAATTTCAGTTTTCTTAAATTTACCAAGGCTTGATTTGTGACCCAAGATATGATCTATCCTGGAGAATGTTCCATGAGCACTTGAGAAAAATGTGTATTCTGTTGTTTTTGTATGGAATGTCCTATAAATATCAATTAAGTCCATATTGTTTAATGTATCATTTAAAGCTTGTGTTTCCTTTTTATTTTCATTTTGGATGATCTGTCCATTGGTGAAAGTGGGGTGTTAAAGTCCCCTACTATGAATGTGTTACTGTCGATTTCCCCTTTTATGGCTGTTAGTATTTGCCTTATGTATTGAGGTGCTCCTATGTTGGGTGCATAAATATTTACAATTGTTATATCTTCTTGGATTGATCCCTTGATCATAATGTAGTGTCCTTCTTTCTCTCTTCTAATAGTCTTTATTTTAAAGTCTATTTTGTCTGATATGAGAATTGCTACTCCAGCTTTCTTTTGGTTTCCATTTGCATGAAATATCTTTTTCCATCCCCTCACTTTCAGTCTGTATGTGTCTCTAGGTCTGAAGTGGGTCTCTTGTAGACAGCAAATATATGGGTCTTGTTTTTGTATCCACTCAGCCAATCTGTGTCTTTTGGTGGGAGCATTTAGTCCATTTACATTTAAGGTAATTATCGATTTGTATGTTCCTATTCCCATTTTCTTAATTGTTTTGGGTTCGTTTTTGTAGGTCTTTTCCTTCTCTTGTGTTTCTTGCCTAGAGAAGTTCCTTTAGCCTTTGCTGTAAAGCTTGTTTAGTGGTGCTGAACTCTCTCAGCTGAACTCTCTCAGCTTTTGCTTGTCTGTAACGGTTTTAATTTCTTCATCAAATCTGAATGAGATCCTTGCTGGGTAGAGTAATCTTGGTTGCAGGTTTTTCTCCTTCATCACTTTAAATATGTCCTGCCAGTCCCTTCTGGCTTGCAGAGTTTCTGCTGAAAGATCAGCTGTTAACCTTATGGGGATTCCCTTGTGTGTTATTTGTTGTTTTTCCCTTGCTGCTTTTAATATGTTTTCTTTGTATTTAATTTTTGACAGTTTGATTAATATGTGTCTTGGCATATTTCTCCTTGGATTTTTCCTGTATGGGACTCTCTGTGCTTCCCGGACTTGATTAACTATTTCCTTTACCATATTAGGGAAGTTTTCAACTGTAATCTCTTCAAATATATTCTCAGTCCCTTTCTTTTTCTCTTCTTCTTCTGGAACCCCTATAATTCGAATGTTGGTGCGTTGGATGTTGTCCCAGAGGTCTCTGAGACTGTCCTCAGTTCTTTTCATTCTTTTTTCTTTATTCTGCTCTGCAGTAGTTATTTCCACTATTTTATCTTCCAGGTCACTTATCCGTTCTTCTGCCTCAGTTATTCTATTGATCCCATCTAGAGTATTTTTAATTTCATTTATTGTGTTGTTCATCATTGTTTGTTTCATCTTTAGTTCTTCTAGGTCCTTGTTAAATGTTTCTTGCATTTTGTCTATTCTATTTCCAAGATTTTGGATCATCTTTACTATCATTATTCTGAATTCTTTTTCAGGTACACTGCCAATTTCCCCTTCATTTGTTAGGTCTGGTGGGTTTTTATCTTGCTCCTTCATCTGCTGTGTGTTTTTCTGTCTTCTCATTTTCCTTATCTTACTGTGTTTGGGGTCACCTTTCGGCAGGCTGCAGGTTCGTAGTTCCCGTTGTTTTTGGTGTCTGTCCCCAGTGGCTAAGCTTGGGTCAGTGGGTTTTGTAGGCTTCCTGGTGGAGGGGACTAGTGCCTGTGTTCTGGTGGATGAGTCTGAATCTTGTCTTTCTGGTGGGCAGGTCCACGTCTGGCGGTGTGTTTTGGAGTGTCTGTGGACTTATTATGATTTTAGGCAGCCTCTCTGCTAATGGGTGGGTTTGTGTTCCTGTCTTGCTAGTTGTTTGGCATGGGATGTCCAGCACTGTAGCTTGCTGGTCATTGAATGAAGCTGGGTGCTGGTGTTGAGATGGAGATCTCTGGGAGATTTTCACCGTTTGATATTATGTGGAGCTGGGACGTCTCTTGTGGACCAGTGTCCTGAAGTTGGCTCTCCCTCCTCAGAGGCACAGCACTGACTCCTGGCTGCTGCACCAAGAGCCATTCATCCACACGGCTCAGAATAAAAGGGAGAAAAAGTAGAAAGAAAGAATTAGTAGAAGTAGAAAGAGAGAAAGAAAGAAAGAAAGGGAGGGAAGAAGGAAGGAAGGAGGGAAGGAAGGAAAAAAAGAAAGGAGATAAAGTAGAATAAAGTAAAGTAAGATAAAATATAATAAAGTTATTAAAATAAAAAAATAATTATTAAGAGAAAAAAAAGAAAAAAAAATTTAAAAACAAACATAAAAACCCGGACGGATAGAACTCTAGGACAAATGGTGGATGCAAAGCTATACAAACAAAATCTCACACAGAAGCATACACATACACACTCACAAAAAGAGGAAAAGGGGAAAAAAATCATAAATCTTGCTCTCAAGTCCACCTCCTTAATTTGGGATGATTCATTGTCTATTCATGTATTCCACAGATGCAGGTACATCAAGTTGATTGTGGAGCTTTAATCCGCTGCCTCTGCGGCTGCTGGGAGAGATTTCCCTTTCTCTTCTTTGTTCTCCCAGCTCCCAGCTTTGGATTTGGCCCTGCCTCTGCGTGTAGGTCGCCGGAGGGCGTCTGTTCTTCGCTCAGACAGGACGGGGTTAAAGGAGCCGCTGATTCCGCGGCTCTGGCTCACTCAGGCTGGAGGGGAGGGAGGGGCACGGAGGGCGGGGCGAGCCTGCGGCAGCAGACGCCGGCGTCACGCTGCACCAGCCTGAGGCGCGCTGTGCGTTCTCCGGAAGGAGTTGACCGTGGATCCCGTGGCCCTGGCAGTGGCGGGGTGTGGATAGTGACCTGTGCTTGCACAAAGGCTTTTTGTTGGCGGCAGCAGCAGCCTGAGCGTCTCATGTCCGTCTCTGGGGTCCGCGCTTTTAGCCGCGGCTCGCGCCTGTCTCTGGAGCTCCTTTAAGCAGCGCTCTTAATCCCCTCTCCTCGCGCACCAGGAAACAAAGAGGTAAGAAAAAGTCTCTTGCCTCTTCGGCAGGTCCAGACTTTTCCCTGGACTCCCTCCTGGCTAGCCGTGGTGCACTAACCCCCTGCAGGCTGTGTTCACGCTGCCAACCTGGCGCTGCAACCGAAGCCCGAGCCTCAGCTCCCAGCCCCGCCCGCCCCGGCGGGGGAGCAGACAAGCCTCTCGGGCTGGTGAGTGCCGTTCGGCCCTGATTCTCTGTGCGGGAATCTCCCGCTTTGCCTCCAGCACCCCTTTGCTGCGCTCTCCTCCGCGGCCCCGAAGCTTCCCCCTCCGCCACCCGCAGTCTCCGCCTGAGAAGGGGCTTCCTAGTGTATGGAAACCTTTCCTCCTTCACAGCTCCCTCCCACTGGTGCAGGTCCCGTCCATATTCTTTTGTCTCTGTTTATTCTTTTTTCTTTTGCCCTACCCAGGTACGTGGGGGGTTTCTTGCCTTTTGGGAGGTCTGAGGTCTTCTGCCAGCGTTCAGTAGGTGTTCTGTAGGCGTTGTTCCACGTGTAGATGTATTTCTGGTGTATCTGTGGGGAGGAAGGTGATATCCACCCATTTTTTTTTAATAAGGAAGTTTTTGCTGTTTGTCACATATTTATTTATTTATTTATATTTTGGCTGCGTTGGGTCTTCGTTGCTGTGCATGGGCTTTCTCTAGTTGTAGCAAGCAGGGCCTACTCTTCATTGTAGTTGACGGGCTTCTCATTGTGGTGGCTTCTCTTGTTGCAGAGCAGGGGCTGTAGGCACCCAAACTTAAGTAGTTGTGGCACGCAGGCTCAGTAGTTGTGGCTCGCGGGCTCTAGAGTGCAGATTCAGTAGTTATGGCGCACCGGCTTAGTTGCTCCCCAGCACGTGGGATCTTCCAGGACCAGGGCTTGAACCCATGTCCCCTGCACTGGCAGGCAGATTCTTAAGCACTGCGCCACCAGGGAAGTCCTCACCATCATTTTTTTTTTTTAACATCTTTATTGGAGTATAATTGCTCTACAATGATGTGTTAGTTTCTTTTGTATAACAAAGTGAATCAGCTATACGTGTACATATATCCCCATACCTCCTCCCTCTTGCGTCTCCCACCCACCCTCCCTATCCCACCCCTCTAGGTGGTCACAAAGTACCGAACTGATCTCCCTGTGCTATGCAGCTGCTTCCCACGAGCTATCTATTTAACATTTGATAGTGTATATATGTCCATGCCACTGTTTCATTTCGTCCCAGCTTACCCTTCCCCCTCCCTGTGTCCTCAAGTCCATTCTCTACATCTGCGTCTTTATTCTTGTCCTGCTCCTAGGTTCTGCAGAACCATTTTTGGTTTTTTTTCTAGATTCCATATATATGTGTTAGCATATGGTATTTGTTTTTCTCTTTCTGACTTACTTCACTCTGTATGACAGTCTCTAGGTCCATCCACCTCATTACAAATAACTCAATTTCGTTTCTTTTTGTGTCTGAATAATATTCCATTGTATATATGTGCCACACCTTCTTTATCCACTCATCTGTCTGTAGACACTTAGGTTGCTTCCATGTGCTGGTTATTGTAAATAGGGCTGCAATGAACATTTTGGTACATGACTCTTTTTGAATTATGGTTTTCTCAGGGTATATGCCCAGTAGTGGGATTGCTGGGTCGTATGGTAGTTCTATTTTTAGTTTCTTAAGGAACCTCCAAACTGTTCTCCACAGGGGCTGTATCAATTTACATTCCCACCAACAGTGCAAGACGGTTCCCTTTTCTCCACACCCTCTCCAGCATTTATTGTTTGTAGATTTTTTGATGATGGTCATTCTGACTGGTGTGAGGTGATACCTCATTGTAGTTTTGATTTACATTTCTCTAATGATTAGTGATGTTGAACATCCTTTCATGTGTTTGTTGGCAATCTGTATATCTTCTTGGCAGAAATGTCTATTTAGGTCTTCTGCCCATTTTTGGATTGGGTTGTTTGTTTTTTTGATATTGAGCTGCATGAGCTGCTTGTATATTTTGGAGATGAATCCTTTGTCAGTTGCTTCATTTGCAAATATTTTCTCCCATTCTGAGGGATGTCTTTTGGTCTTGTTTATGGTTTCCTTTGCTGTGCAAAAGCTTTGAAGTTTCATTAGGTCCCATTTGTTTACTTTTGTTTTTATTTCCATTTCTGTAGGAGGTGGGTCAAAAAGGATCTTGCTGTGATTTATGTCATACAGTGTTCTGCCTATGTTTTCCTGTAAGAGTTTGATAGTGCCTGGCCTTACATTTAGGTCTTTAATCCATTTTGAGTTTATTTTTGTGTATGGTGTTAGAGAGTGTTTTAATTTCATTCTTTTACATGTAGCTGTCCAGTTTTCCCAGCACCACTTATTGAAGAGGCTGTATTTTCTCCACTGTATATTCTTGCCTCCTTTATCAAAGATAAGGTGACCATATGTGTGTGGGTTTATCTCTGGGCTTCCTATCCTGTTCCATTGATATATATTTCTGTTTTTGTGCCAGTACCATACTGTCTTGATTACTGTAGCTTTGTAGTATAGTCTGAAGTCAGGGAGCCTGATTCCTCCAGCTCCATTTTTCTTTCTCAAGATTGCTTTGCCTATTCAGGGTCTTTTGTGTTTCCACACAAATTGTGACATTTTTTGTTCTAGTTCTGTGAAAAATGCCATTGTAGTTTGATAAGGATTGCATTGAATCTGTAGATTGCTTTGGGTAGTAGAGTCATTTTCACAGTGTTGATTCTTCCAATCCAAGAACATCCTCATCATTTTTTGCATCCTTTAGATCTCATCTCAATTGCCTTTGCTATATAGTCCTGTAATGTTGTTTCCTCAAAATATGTATTGCAATGATATCTATGTTATGTGCTTCTTTGTAGGCTAAAAACCCATGAACACATAATCCTTGTCTGTATGGCTCAACCTTGTAACCCCAGTGCCTAGCACAGTGTCTGGCCTTCTCTACATGCTCATAAAGAATTACTGAACAAATAACTGATGATAGAAAGAACAATAATGGGAGATATGTTAATATTCTCTGCCAAGGTAGCTTGCCATTTTTATAGAAAGGACAAGAGAGAAGAAATCAAAACCCAAATTTATGCTACTTCTCTCACACTCACCATTTTATGTGGAGAAGCCCTGGCACAAGGAACTCAATGCTTCCCAACCACTAGAATTCTCTTGAAGTATCACCTGGAAAAAAAAAATCTGTAAGTTACTGCATTAAATATTACAGACACCAGACCCAACCAGGGCACTAACCAGAAAGTTGATAGATCTTGTATATTCTTTAATGACAGACTGTTTAAATTCTCCACAAATTAATATGGCCCTCATGCCAAATAATACCTCCAGGAAAATAAAAATTATCCACCAGTACACAACTCTGACACACAGAAGATTGATTTTTGTTAAGATATAGAAACAATACCATAGGTAATGGAGTAGAACATCATCAAAGACAACAGTTGCCAGCATTAAGAGGATGAATTAATGAGCTTGTTTAGACTCCATTGATAATTACAAATGATGGCAAACAGGAGCTTTCAATCATTACCTCACATCACTACCTCTCCTTTGAGATGTTAATTTAAAAGGGAGCTTGAAGCCATGCAGTCTCCATGGCAGAGTCTCTCTGGTTAATGTTCTAGCTACTTGCTGTGGCAAAGCCCAGACCAATTATCTGTAAGTTGAAGTATGTTATCCAGGTTTTCAATTGAAATTTTAATGATATGGAAGGACAAGAGGTGATGGGTTAGGACTACTTGGAAATAAATGCTTGTATTAAGTTGTTTTTCAAATTTTCAATTTAAAATATGCATTTTGCTATACTATATCATATAATCTCATGTTTCTAATTAGAAGATTATTTTAGATTTTTACTTGTGGCTGATGTGAGAAGGAAAAGATAAAAAAAAGATGAGAGTTAGAGGACTTTCTCTAATTACCCCATGTCTAATAGCTGGGTGTCAAAAGATATCACTTAAAGTCTAACAAATCAAGCAATAAAAAAATCTTAGCATATGTAATATTAGTGTTAGATAAACACTGAAAAAGATCACAGCATTGAATATATCAAAAATTGGGTGGTAGATCAAAGTAGATGAGAAAGATTATGCACACTAATTTTATCTTTGTTTCTTTAGGAAACAAATATTGTGAAAAGAATATTAAATAAAAGTAACCACTAGAGCAAAAATTAAAGCTTCCCTAAGTATCATAAGTACATAAAAATAAAAACAAATTACTTTGTGAAAGGTTTTCTTTAAAAACCATGAAAACAAAAATGTTCTATTTCTTTAATAACTTAAAACAATATGAACAAAGAGAAAACCTATCTATTATATCAATAAGTATAAATAGGCTTAACTCATCTATTAAGAAAATTCCAACTGGAGTGAAAGTGAAAACCATAACTCTATATTTAATGTAAAAACACACTTAAATCACTTTAAAGTGATTTTAAAAGATTGAAGATTAAAATAAAGGCATAGGTATATTAGGCAATGCAAGGACATGGAAACCAGAAGTCACAGTCTTATATAAAAAAGATGGAATTTGGTCCCAAAAGCCTTGAATTAAACAGGAATGGAACTTAACTATAACAAGTACAGTTCTCAATAAAGATATAAGCAGTTATGACAGCATACAAGTATGACAGCAGCATGTATAAAATGGAAATTATGGGACATACAAGGAGAAACACACAAAAACAAACTAGTAATAGGATATTCTAATTTGCTTCTCTTGATTTATGAAAGACTGAGTAGAAAAACAGAAGTGACACATAGAAAAACTAAATAGTAAAATTAATAAGGCAAATTTTGTTAATTTGTATCAAACTCTTTATCCTAAAAATAGAGAATATAGCTTATTTTCAAGTGCCCATGGAACATTCATGAAAATAGATTATATATTAGGTCACAAAGGAAATTTCAATATATCCTCAAAAATAGAAATAGTATGACATATTCTCTAATCATGAGACAATACAGTGAGAAATCAATGGAAAAATTCAGAAAGCTAAAAGATACTTAAATTTGGAGATATAAAAAATTTAACTCTCTTGAACATCTCTTGGGTCAAAAGGACTTATAAATCAAAATCGCAAAATTTCCAAAGAAGGGCAATAATGAAATACCGCATCTCAGAAACCATGAGAGAAAGATAAAGCAATGCTCAGAGGGAAATTGGAACAAGAGGCACAAAACAAACTAAAGGATGACAAAAAGAAAAACATGGATAAAGATAAAAGTAGATTTATGATTTAGAACACAGAAAACAGTAGATTAAATAAATCTGGAAGTTAAAAGTAAACAATAAAATAAATAAGCCACTAGCTAATCTAATCAAAAGAATGGAGGCAAATGCAAATACACAAAATACAATAGGAGAAGCAAGAAGTAACCATAGAAAGAGATGAAATTGAAGAGTAGTAAGAGACTTTGTTCAACTTTAAAAAACTAAATTTGTAAATGTCTGAAATAGGTAGTGTTCTAGGAAAACACAATTTACCCCAGAAAAGATCAAAGTAGATAGAATAAATAGAAAAGTTTCAAAAAGCAACCGATGAAACAGTACCAAGTTCTGATGATTTCCAGAGGGACTATGCCAAACTTTTAAAAAGCAGATAATTCCACTGTTATTTAAACAATTCCAGAACAGAGAAAAGTAAGGTAAATTTTCTGTATTACTTTTATGAAGCAAATAAAGTAGTTATGCCAGTAGCTTCAATGATTACAAGGATTGCAAAAAAAAAAAAAGGAATCACAGGTTAACCTCACTTCTGAATATAATGGAAAATTCTAAATAAAATATTAACCAAATTAATCCATCAGCACACTAAAGGAATATAATTCACCATGACCATAAATGCCAGAACATTTCAATGCTGGTAATGCACATAGTATATAATACACATTACCATATTAATAGATTTAAGGAGAAAATAGCATGGTCTTCATTACAGACACTGAAAAGGCTTTTGATAAATTTCAATAAACTTTCCTGATAAAACACTCAAATAAAAATAAATGGGTAATGCCTTAACAGGAGAAAATGTATCTATCTTGGCTATCCAAAGCCCACATCAGGCATGCAGAGAAATAGTGGAAAAATATTTCCACTAGAGTATAAAATAAGGCACTATGCCCTTGAGCATCACGATTACATTACATTGTGCTGAAAATATTAGCCAACATGTGATTCCTCCATCCCCTCTTTTGAAGGTCTTTGCTCTAAATTTGCCTTTTCAATGAGAAGTACCCTGATCATCGCATCTAAAACTGCAATCTGCCTCGTATTCTGGAAGCTCCCAGTGCCTTCATCCTGTTGTGGTTTTTTCCTTATCATTAGTCATATTCAGCATATTATAAATTCTACTTATTTATTATGTTTATTGCTTTTTTAATATCTCCCCCAATACTATAGAATTGCCAAGAGGGGGATTTTGTCTAATATGTTCCAAAGGCCTAGAACAGTGCCTTGTCCATAATAGGTCAATAAATATCTGTGAACTAACTAAGTTATTTTAAATAGAAAAGAATTAGAAGCATAAACTTTGGCAAAGAGAAGACAAAATTAATTACTGGTTGCCAGTAATATGATCACATACCTAGAAAAATGAGAATCAACTAAAAATCTATCACAAATGATGAAATTCAACAAAGGTATCAGGTACCAACTTCATATATAGATATCTATTGCATACATATATATATATGTATATAAAATATTGTTACATATATGTAATAACTAGTTAGAATATATAATAGCAGAAAGATCCCCATTACAATGGCAGCAAAAAAACCCCCAGAAAACCAAACCAAAACAAAACAAAAAAACCCTAGGAATAAATTTAACAGGAAAAGTACCATACCAAATGAAGAAAACTTTAAAACACTATTGAAAGATGCCTTGAACGAATGGAAAGATATAGCATACTTTGGGTAGGAAGATTCAACATCATAAAGATGTCAGATATTTCCAATTTAATTTTGAAATATAAAATTTTAAACGACAAACAGATTTAAGTATTTTTTATTGAAGTATAGTTGATTTAAAATATTATATTAGTTTCATGTGTATAGCATAATGGTTTAATATTTTTATAGATTATACTCCATTAAAAGTTATTACAAGATAATGGCTTTAGTCCCTGAGCTATATAACGTATCTTTGTTGCTTCTCTATTTTACACATAATAGTTTGTATCTCTTATCCCATACTCCTATCTTGCCCCTCCCCTTTTCCCCCTCCCCACTGGTAACCACTAGTTTATTTTCTGTATCTGTGAGTCTGTTTCCGTTTTGCTATATACATTCTTTTGTTTTACTTTTTAGACTCCACGTATGAGTGGTATCATACAATATTTGTCTTTATTTGATTTATTTCACTAAGTATAACATTGTCTATGTCCATCCATGTTGCTGCAAGTGGCAGAATTTCATTCTTTTTTATGGCTGAGTAGTATTCCATTGTGTGTGTGTGCGTGTATGTGATTGTGTGTGTGTGTGTGTGTATATATATACACCACATCTTCTTTATCTTCTTTATCCATTCATATGTTGATGGACAGTTGAGTTGCTTCCATGTGTTGGCTCACGTACTACTGCCAAGAACATTGGAATGCATGTATCTTTTTGAATTAGTGTTTTTGTTTTCTCTGGTTATATACCCAGGAGTGGAATACTGGATCATATGATAGTTCCATTTTCAGTTTTTTGATGAATCTCCACAGTTTGCCATAGTGGCTATACCAATTTATGTTCCCACCAACAGTGTATGAAGGTTCCCTTTTCTCCATGTCCTTGCCAACATTTATTATTTGTAGACCTTTTGATGATAGCCATTCTCTCAGGTGTGACGTGATGATATCTCATTGTTGTTTTAATTTTCATATCTCTAATGATTAATGATGTTGAGCATCTTTTCATGTGCCTGTTTGCCATCTGTGTGTCTTTTTTGGAAAAATGTCTATTCAGACCTTCTGCCCATTTTTTAATCAGGTTGTTTTTTTGATATTGAGTTGTATGAGCTGTTTATGTTATTTTGAGTATTAACCCCTTATCAGTCATATCATTTGCAAATATTTTCTCCCATTCAGTAGGCTGCCTTTTCGTTCTGTCAATGGTTTCCTTTGCTGTGCAAAAGCTTTTAAGTTTAATTAGGTCCCATTTGTTTATTTGATTTCTTTTGGCTTAGGAAACAGATCCAAAAAAATATTACTACACTTTATGTCAGAGAGTGTTCTACCTAAGTTCTTTTCTATGAGAGTTATTGTTTCCTATCTTACATTTAGGTATTTAATCCATTTTGAGTTTATTTTTGTATATGGTGTGAGGAAATGTTCTAATCTCATTCTTTAATATGTATCTGTCCAGTTTTCCCAGCACCACTTATTGAAGAGAGTGTCTTTTCTCCATTGTGTATTCTTGCTTCCTTTATCGTGGATTAATTGATCACAGGTGCATGGATTTATTTCTAGGCTCTCTATTCTGTTCCATTGATCTGTGTGCCTGTTTTTATGCCAGTACCATGCTGTTTTCATTACTGTAGTTTTGCAGTATAGTCTGAAGTCAGGAAGTATGATTCCTCCAGCTTTGTTCTTTTTTCTCAAGATTGCTTTAGCAATTCAGGGTCTGTTGTGGTTCCATATGAATTTTAGGATTATTTGTTCTACTGCTGTGAAAAATGTCATGGGTGTTTTAATAAGGATTGCATTAAATCTCTAGATTGCTTTGGATAGTACAGCCATTGTAACAATATTAATTCTTCCAATCCAAGAGCATGAGATATCTTTCCACTTCTTTGTATCACCTTCAATTTCCTTCATCAGTGTTTTATAGTTTTCAGAGTATAGGTCTTTCACCTCCTTGGTTAACCTTATTCCTAGGCGTTTCATTCTTTTTGATGCAACTGTAAATGGGATTTTTTTTTTTACTTTCATAGTTCATTTTTACTATATAGAAAAGTAACACATTTCTGTATAGTAATCTTATATCCTACAACTTTGCTGGATTTATTTATTAATTCTAATAGTTTTTGGCTGTAGACTTTGGGTTTTTCTATATAAAGTATCATATTATCTGCAAATAGTGACAGATGTACTTCTTCCCTTCCAATTTGGATGTCTTTTATTTCTTTTTTCTTGTCTGATTGCTGTGTCTAGGGCTTCCAACGCTATTAAATAGAAGTGGTGAGAGTGTCTTGTTCCTGATTTTAGAAGAAAAGTTTTCAGCTTTTCACCATTGAGTATGATGTTACTTGTGGGTTTGTCATAAATGATGTTACTTGTGGGTTTGTCATAAATGTTACTTGTGGGTTTGTCATAAATCTACCCACTTTGATGAAAGTTTTTATCATGAATTGATGTTGAATTTTGTGAAATGTTTTTTCTGCATCTATTAAGATGCTCATGTAATTATTATCCTTCCTTTTGTTAATGTGGTGTATCACAGTGATTGATTTGTGAATGTTGAACCATCTTTGTACCCCTGGAATAAATCCAACTTGATCGTGGTGTATCATCCTTTTTATAGATTGTTGGATTCACTTTCCTAGTATTTTGTTGATTTTTGCATCTACAGTCATCAAAGAAATTGGCCTGTAATTTTCTTTTATTGTAGTGTCCTTGTCTGGTTTTCATATCAGGGTAATGGTGGCCTCATAGAATAAATTTGGGAGTTTTCTGTCCTCTTCAATTTTTTGGAATAGTTTGAGAAAGATAAGTAGTAGTCATTCTTTATATGTTTTGTAGAATTCCCCTGTGAAGCCATCCAGGACTTTTGTTTTCTGGGAGGTTTTTAATTACAAATTCAATTTCACTGCAGTGATTGGTTTGTTCACACTGTCTATTTTTCTTGATTCAGTCTTGACAGGTTGTATGTTTCTAGAAATTTGTCCATTTCTTCTAAGTTATCCAATTAGTTGGCATATGACTGTTGGTAATATTTTCTTTTGATTTTTTTAAAATCTGTGGTATCAGTTGTTATTTCTCTTCTTTCATTTCTTATTTTGTTTATTTGGGTCCTCCCTCTTTCCTTCTTGGTGAGCCTGGATAAATGTTTATCAATTTTGTTTATCTTTTTAAAAAACTAAGTCTTGGTTTCATTGATCACTTAATGCTTTCTTCTGTATCACTTAATCTGCTATTCATTCCTTCTATTGTGTTTTTTAATTTAAGCTATTGAATTCTTCATTTCTGATTTTTTAAAAAATATTTTCTGGTTACTTGTTAAAATTTTCACTGTGTACATGTATTTACCCTAATCCAATTAACATTTTTATTGCAAATGCTTTGAATTCTTTATCTAGTAAATTGTTTATTTCTGTTTCATTATTTGTTTCTTCAACCGTTTTCTCTTGCTGTTTCAATTGAGAGCAGTTCCTTTGCCTTTTCATTTGTTTAACTTTCTCTGCCTCTATGAATTTAGATGAAACAGTTACCTGTTGCAGTCTTGAAGGGCTGTCCCTATATGGGAACATCCCTATACATACTGTATGTGCCCAGTACCTTTAGTGGGAGAGCTGGATTTGACATGGATGCAAATCACATCTTTCCTCAGGGTGTGCTGACAGCTACCCCCTTGGTAGAGGGTGGGCTGGAAATGGAGGGTCTTAAAGCTGGAGTCGAGTGTGAAAAAAAATGACAGGTGCCTTTAAGTGTGGGTTTTCCCCTAGCCCCACACTGGAACCCTTGCCCCAGAGTGAGGGAATGTTGAAGCAAGGGGGCCCACGCAGGCTGTCAGCTTGTGTCGGCCACAGCAGAGGTCCAAGCTGTCTCTGCTGCACTGACTGTGCAGGCACCTGCAATTTTTTCCCTCACTCGGCTCAGGTGCAGCCTTAGGTGCAAGTCTTCGTCATCCTTCTCAGTCACTGTCACCAGCCTCCACCACCCTCCTTTCCACTGTGGAGCCACAGCACAGGACAGGCAGGGCCTGTGTAGACTCTCAACATGTACCAGGGCGTGAGCTGTGGTGGAGTGGCTGCTCTCAGAGATCTGGGCTGCTTGTGATGTGCTTCTTGAGTAAGCACAAATCATGGCCACTGCCATTCCACCCAGGCTTGCCCAAGCTCTGCGTAGTCTCTGTATCCCTCAGTTGTGTCTTATCCCCAGTATTGGTTGCCCCAGATTGAATACCACACCATGATGTGAAGTGAATGGGGCTGGAGTGTTCACTTAACTTGGGCTGGGGCATGCACCAAGGTGGTTGCAGGAAACCCAGCAATCACTAGATCTTTCTGCCCTTCTTGGGGTCAAGCCAGCATGCATGTGCTCCTCAGGAGCAGAATCCAGGCTTCTCACAGCTCCCCTGTTAGTTCCAGTGGTCCTCCAACCAGCCAAGAGGGCACTTCTCCCCTGTATAGGACCCCAGGACTGGTGTCTGCCCAAGAATCCTCCCTTTTCTTCTGGGCCCCTCTCAGGGACAAAGGTCCCTGTATAGGACCCCAGGGCAGGTGTCTGCCCAAGAATCCTCCCTTTTCTTCTGGGCCCCTCTCAGGGACAAAGATCCCAACCCAATTGCTTTTCTTTCCTTCATACCTGATTACATGTATATCTTTCTTACAGCCTTGGTTGTACAGGAGTCCTCTGCCAATTAGTTTTCAGTGAGAATTGTTCCACATATAGATGTATTTTTGATGTGTTCATGTCGGGAGATGAGCTCCACATCCTCTTACTCCACCATTTTGACTGATCTCCAACAGATTTATTTTTATTTAAATAAACTAATTATACAGTTCATAAACAAAAATTAACAAAGAAAAGCCAGGAAAAATTAGCAAAACAAAGAGGTGAGTTTAGCTTTATCAGATATAAAAACTCATTACAAAGCATCAATAATTAAACAGTGCAGGTGTCAGTGCATAAGTAGATGAGCAAGTAAAACATAATGGAATGTCCATAAACAGAGTCAGATATATTCAGGAATTTAATAGTTGCCCAAACAAGTAAGAGAAAATTCAACAAATAATGTTGGCATAGTATACTTCACACCATATGCCAGGATAAATACCAAATGAGTGAAAGATTTTAAATGTAAATAATGAAACCATGTATATGACAAAGAAAACATGGAAAAAATGCTTTTTAATCTTCGGATGAGCTGCTGTAACTATGACTACAAATTCAGAAGCTATAACAATTCTGCATGATATAAAACACTGTAGCAAAGTTCAAAAAAAGCAAAGAGGGCTTCCTTGGTGGTGCAGTGGTTGAGAGTCCGCCTGCTGATGCAGGGGACACCAGTTTGTGCCCTGGTCCGGGAAGATCCCACATGCTGCAGAGTGGCTGGGCCCATGAGCCATGGCCACTGAGCCTGTGCATCCAGAGCCTGTGCTCCGCAACGGGAGAGGCCATAACAGTGAGAAGCCCACGTACTGCAAAAAAAAAAGCAAAGATGAGAGACAAAATGAGGGAAATATTTGCAATTTATCACATATGAAGGGTTGATTATTTAACATGCAACCATCGCCTATAAATTGGTAAGAAACAGACCAATGACCAAATAGAAAACTGTGTAAAGAATACGAAAAAATAATACACACACACACAAAAAATACAAGTGGCTCTTAACCAAATGAAAGAATCCTCAAGGTCACTCATAAGAAAAATGCAAATTACAACTATACTGATGCCGTTTTAACTCATCAGATGGGCAAAAATTCAAAACTTTAATTAACAAGCATTGTTATAAATCAGCAGACACTCATACACTGCTGGTGATAATGCAAATTGGTACAACCTCCGTGGAAGACAATTTGGGAATGTTTACCAAAATTAAAATGCTAATACCCTATGACTCAGCAATTCGGCGGCTGAAATCTATCCTATGGTATTTGTGCACAGGTACAAAATGATACATATTCAAGGCTATTTACTGCAGCATGGTTTGTAACATCTAGAAAGCATTGGGAACAACCCACTTGCCCGTCAATGGGTAAAGTGTTAAATAAATTATGCTATTTCCTCATGATGGAATAATGTGAAAGTATATTTAAAAAATAAAGAAGCTTTGTATTATTGACATGAAAGTATCTCCAAGACTGTTGTGTAGAATAGTAAATATGCTATTCCTTTTTGGAAAAAGGGGTGAGAATAAAAATACTTATTCATATTTACTTATATGGAGAAATTCTGGAAGAATATGTGTCCATCTGGAGAAATATATGGAAAACGAATAAAATAATAATGGGGAGGCAGACCTTCAAATGGCGGAGGAGTAAGGCGTGGAGATCACGTCCTCCCCACAAATACATCAGAAACACACCTACATGTGGAACAACTCCTACAGAACACTGACTGAACACTGGCAGAAGACCTCAGACTTCCCAAAAGGCAAGAAACTCCCCACATACCTGGCTGTGTGGCTGACAGAGTCTTGGTGCTCTGGGCAGGTGTCAGGCCTGTGCCTCTGAGGTAGGAGAGCTGAGTTCAGAACATTGGTCCACCAGAGACCTCCTGGCTCCATGTAATATCAAATGGTGAAAGATCTCCCAGAGATCTCCATCTCAACACTAAGACCCAGCTCCACTCAAAGACCAGCAAGCAACAGTGCGGGACACCCTATGCCAAACAACTGGCAACAGAGGAACACAACCCCACCCTTTACCAGAGAGGGTGCCTAAAATCATAATGAGGTCACAGACACCCCAAAACACACAACCAGGCGTGGTCCTGCCCACCAGAAAGACAAGATCCAGCCTTATCCACCAGAACACAGGCACCAGTCCTCTCTACCAGGAAGCCTACACAACCCACTAAACCAACCTTAGCCACTGGGGGCAGACACCAACAACAATGGGAACTACGAACCTGCAGCCAGCAAAAAGGAGACCCCAAACACAGTAAGTTAAGCAAAATGAGAAGACAGAGAAATACGCAGCAGATGAAGGAGCAAAGCAAAAACCCACCACACCAAACAAATGAAGAGGAAATAGGCAGTCTACCTGAAAAAGAATTCAGAGTAATGACAGTAACGATAATCCAAAATCTTGGAAATAGAATGGAGAAAATACAAGAAACATTTAATAAGGACCTAGAAGAACTAAAGAGCAAACAAACAATGATGAACAACACAATAAGTGAAATTAAAAATTCTCTAGAAGGAATCAATAGCAGAATAACTGAGGCAGAAGAATGGATAAGTGACCCGAAAGATAAAATAGTGGAAATAACCACTGCAGAGCAGAATAAAGAAGAAAGAATGAAAAGAATTGAGGACAATCTCAGAGTGCTCTGGGACAACATTAAACGCAACAACGTTCGAAATATAGGGGTCCCAGAAGAAGAAGAGAAAAAGGGACTGAGAAAATATATGAAGAGATTATAGTTGAAAACTTCCCTAATATGGGAAAGAAAATAGTCAATGAAGTCCAGGAAGCACAGAGAGTCCCATACAGGATAAATCCAAAGAGAAACATGCCAAGACACATACTAATTAAACTATCAAAAATTAAATACAAAGAAAAAATTAAAAGCAGCAAGGGAAAAACAACAAATAACACACAAGGGAACCCCCATAAGGTTAACAGCTGATCTTTCAGCAGAAACTCTGCAAGCCAGAAGGGACTGGCAGGACATATTTAAAGTGATGAAAGGGAAAAACCTACAACCAAGATTACTCTACCCAGCAAGGATCTCATTTAGATTTGATGGAGAAATTAAAACCTTTACAGACAAGCAAAAGCTAAGAGAATTCAGCACCTACAAACCAGCTTTACAACAAATGCTAAAGGAAATTCTCTAGGCAGGAAACACAAGAGAAGGAAGAGACCTACAATAACAAACCAAAAACAATTAAGAAATGGTAACAGGAACATATATATTGATAACTATCTTAAATGTAAATGGTTAAATGCTCCAACCAAAAGACATAGACTGGCTGAATGGATACAAAAACAAGACCCATATATATGCTGTCTACAAGAGACGCACTTCAGACCTAGGAACACATACAGACTGAAAGTGAGGGGAAGAAAGAAGATATTACATGCAAATGGAAATCAAAAGAAAGCTGGAATAGCAGTTCTCATATCAGACAAAATAGACTTTAAATAAAGACTATTACAATAGACAAAGAAGGACACTACGTAATGATCAAGGGATCAATCCAAGAAGAAGATATAACAATTGTAAATATTTATGCACCCATCATAGGAGCACCTCAATACCTAAGGCAAATGCTAACAGCCATAAAAGGGGAAATCAACAGTAACACAATACTAGTAGTGGACTTTAACACCCCCTTTCGCCAATGGATAGATCATCCAAAATGAAAGTAATTAAGGAAACACAAGCTTTAAATGACACATTAACCCAGATGAACTTAATTGATATTTATAGGACATTCCATCCAAAAACAACAGAATACACTTTCTTTTCTAGTGCTCATGGAACATTCTCCAGGATAGAACATATCGTGGGTCACAAATCAAGCCTTGCTAAATTTAAGAAAATTGAAATCGTTTCAAGTATCTTTTCCAACCACAATGCTATGAGACTAGATATCAATTACATGAAAAAAACTGTAAAAAATACAAACCCATGGAGGCTAAACAATATGCTACTAAATAACCAAGAGATCATGGAAGATATCAAAGAGGAAATCAAAAATACCTAGAAACACACGACAATGAAAACACGATGACCCAAAACCTATGGGATGCAGCAAAAGCAGTTCTAAGAGGGAAGTTTATAGCAATACAATGCTACCTCAAGAAACAAGAAACATCTCAAATAAACAACCTAACCTTACACCTAAAGCTATTGAGAAAGAAGAATAAAAAAACCCCAAAGTTAGCAGAAGGAAAGAAATCATGAAGATCAGATCAGAAAGAAATGAAGGAAACAACAGCAAAGATCAGTGAAACTAAAAGCTGGTTCTTTGAGAAGATAAACAAAATTGATAAACAATTAGCCAACTCACAAAGAAAAAAAGGGAGAAGACTCAAATCAATAGAAAAGGAGAAGTAACAACTGACACTGCAGAAATACAAAGGATCATGAGAGATTACTACAAGCAACTATATGCCAATAAAATGGACATGTGAGAAATGGACAAATTCTTAGAAAAGCACAACCTTCCAAGACTGAGCCAGGAAGAAACAGAAAATATAAACAGACCAATCACAAGCACTGAAATTGAGACTGTGATTAAAAATCTTCCAACAAACAAAAGCCCAGTACCAGATGGCTTCACAGGTGAATTCTATCAAACATTTAGAGAAGAGCTAACACCTATCCTTCTCAAACTCTTCCAAAATATAGCAGAGGGAGGAACACTCCCAAACTCATTCTATGAGGCCACCATCACCCTGACACCAAAACAAGACAAAGATGTCACAAAGAAAGAAAACTACAGGCTGATATCACTGATGAACATAGATGCAAAAATTCTCAACAAAATACTAGCAAACAGAATCCACCAGCTCATTAAAAGGATCATACACCATGATCAAGTGGGTTTTATCCCAGGAATGCAAGGATTCTTCAATATATGCAAATCAATCAATGTGATAAAACATATTAACAAATTGAAGGAGAAAAACATATGATCATCTCAATAGATGCAGAAAGAGCTTTGGACAAAATTCAACACCCATTTATGATAAAAACCCTCCAGAAAGTAGGCTTAGACGGAACTTACCTCAACATAACAAAGGCCATATATGACACACACACAGCCAACATCGTTCTCAATGGTGAAAAACTGAAACCATTTCCTCTAAGATCAGGAACAAGACAAGCTTGTCCACTCTCACCACTATTATTCAACATAATTTTGGAAGTTTTAGGCACAGCAATGAGAGAAGAAAAAGAAATCAAAGGAATCCAAATCAGAAAAGAAGTAAAGCTGTCACTATTTGCATATGACATGATACTATACATAGAGAATCCTAAAGATGCTACCAGAAAACTACTAGAGCTAATCAATGAATTTGGTAAAGTAGCAGGATACAAAACTAATGCACAGAAATCTCTTGCATTCCTATACACTAATGATGAACAATCTGAAAGAGAAATTAAGGAAACACTCCCATTTACCATTGCAACAAAAAGAATGAAATACCTATGAAAAACCTACCTAAGGAGACAAAAGACCTGTATGCAGAAAACTATGACACTGATGAAAGAAATTAAAGATTTTACAAACAGTTGGAGAGATATACCATGTTCTTGGATTGGAAGAATCAACATTGTGAAAATGACTATACTACCCAAAGCAATCTACAGATTCAGTGCAATCCCTATCAAACTACCAATGTCATTTTTCACAGAACTAGACAAAAAAATTCACAATTTGTATGGAAACACAAAAGACCCCGAATAGCCAAAGCAATCTTGAGAAAGAAAAACGGAGTTGAAGGAATCAGGCTCCTAGACTTCAGCTTATACTACAAATCTACAGTAATCAAGACAGTATGGTACTGGCACAAAAACAGAAATATAGATAATGGAATGCACATTTCGTTGCCCTTATTTTTGATAGAGGGAAGGATATAAAATGGAGAAAGGACAGTCTCTTCAATAAGTGGTGCTGGGAAAACTGGACAGCTACATGTAAAAGAATGAAATTAGAACACTCTGTAACACCATGCACAAAAATAAACTCAAAATGGATTAAAGGCCTGACTGTAAGGCCATGCACTATAAAACTCTTAGAGGAAAACATAGGCAGAACACTCTATGACATAAATCACAGCAAGACCCTTTTTGACCCACCTCCTAGAGAAATGGAAATAAAAACAAAAATAAACAAATGGGACCTAATGAAACTTCAAAGCTTTTGCACAGCAAAGGAAACCATAAACAAGACCAAAAGACATCCCTCAGAATGGGAGAAAATATTTGCAAACGAAGCAACTGACAAAGGATTAATCTCCAGAATTTACAAGCATCTCATGCAGCTCAATATCAAAAAATCAAACAACCAAATCCAAAAATGGGCAGAAGACCTAAATAGAAATTTCTCCAAAAAGACATACAGATTGCCAACAAACACATGAAAGGATGCTCAACATCACTAATCATTAGAAAAGTGCAAATCAAAACTACGAGGTATCACCTCACACCAGTCAGAATGGCCATCATCAAAAAATCTACAAACAATAAATGCTGGAGAGGGTATGGAGAAAAGGGAACTCTCTTGCCCTGTTGGTGGGAATGTAACTTGATACAGCCACTATGGAGAACAGTATGGAGGTTCCTTAAAAAACTAAAAATAGAACTACCATACAACCCAGCAATCCCACTACTGGACATATATCTGAGGAAACCATAATTCAAAAGATTCATGCCAAATGTAAAATAGATAGCTAGTGGAAGCAGCCACATAGCACTGGGAGATCAGTTCGGTGCTTTGTGTCCACTTAGAGGGGTGGTATAGGGCGGGTGGGAGGGAGACAGAAAAGGGAGGAGATATGGGGATATATGTATATGCATAGCTGATTCACTTTTTTATAAAGCCGAAACTAACACACCATTGTAAAGCAATTATAGTCCAATAAAGATGTGAAAAAAAAAGTTATGTACCACAGTGTTTATTACAGCTCTATTTACAATAGCCAGGACATGGAAGCAACCTAAGTGTCCATTGACAGCTGAATGGATAAAGAAAATTTGGCACATATATACAATAGAATATTACTCAGCCATAAAAAGAAACGAAATTGAGTTATTTGTGGTGAGGTGGATGGACCTAGAGTCTGTCATACAGAGTGAAGTAAGTCAGAAAGAGAAAAACAAATACCGTATGCTAACACATGTATATGGAATCCAAAAAAAGAAAATGGTTCTGAAGAACCTAGGGGCAGGACAGGAATAAAGATGCAGACGTAGAGAATGGACTTGAGGACATAGGGAGGGGGAAGGGTAAGCTGCGACAAGGTGAGAGAGTGGCATGGACATATATACACTACCAAATGTAAAATAGCTAGCTAGTGGGAAGCAGCCACATTGCACAGGGAGATCAGCTCAGTGATGTGTGTCCACCTAGAGAGGTGGGATAGGGAGGGTGGGAGGGAGACGCAAGAGGGAGGAGATATGAGGATATATGTATATGTATAGCTGATTCACTTTGTTATAAAGCAGAAACACACCATTGTAAAGCAATTATACTCCAATAAAAATGTTTAAAAAATGATAATAATGGGAGGACTGGGTGAATAGGTGTTAGGAATGGGAGGAAGGCTTTTTACTGTATACTTTAAAAATAAATTTTCATTTTTGAATCATATGAATATATTATATCTGAAAGGAAGTTAAATTTTGAAATGGTATTTTTTAACATTAATGGACACATTATGCATAATTAAGCCCGTATTAGCTGCTGTAGTGCCATGCATTCAAGCGTTTCAACACAGTCATTCTTTGGACCAATAATATTTTAACAGTTCTTGGGGTTACTATAAATGGTTAGATTAAGCATGATTAGATCCCCCAGAATCACTTGAAGCAGAAAAATCAAGATATTCTAGCATCTTCTAGTCCCTGTGAAGCTATTCTCAAAAGTCTCCCTCTCTGGGCTCTTCGTTTAAATTCTTTCCCTTAGGTTATTGACCCCTTGTTGCCCCTTACAGCATGATGTTCAAAAACATAGTCTTTAGAGATCATTTGACCCTGCCTAAACTTGGACCAAAATACCTCAGTTTCCTCATGGGTAAAATGGAGGTAACACAAACTTTGTAGGTTTGCTGTGGGGATTTAGTGAGTTTATGTACGTGAAACTGTTAGCTCAACATTTGGCACACAATAAGAATTCTAAAAATCCTAAGTACCTCTGCTATTACTACATTGACTACTAAGACTTCCGAGTGGCCTGTATTTTCAGTGGGTTCTAAAGTCTGACATGTTTTGATGGATACTGTGATTACTAATCTTGCATGAAAGGTTTAGGGTGGAATATCATCTTCAGTCAATTCAAGTAACAGTTGCATGATTATATTTAGACACTCACCCATAAATTTATGCTAATTTCCTGTCTGAATTAAAGCTCCCCTAATTAAACACATTAAGTTTCTAATTAATAATCCTTGCACTCTTTAATTCAAAAATTATGTTCATTGTGCATCAAAAAGTATCAGCATTTTTAGCATACTCATACCAAAAGTTCAACTACATTTTTGTATTATGAAATACAATTTACCCAAGTACTACAGTCAAAATTATCTCGTAGTTTCTCAAACTCACAGCGTCACTCAGTCATCATAATCAAGATATTTTAAGGAAGAATTTTTTTATTATATTTACGTAATTACCATTTCAGTTGTAAGAAACACTCGATGTGAATTTTAACTATTTCAATGTAAATAATCCACATTAACAATAAAATTAATTAATATTACCTATTTAAAATGTGTAAACTATTCTAATAAACATGTAAAAGGCTTTGGGAGAAGAAACATAAAGCTCAGGTTTAATTTTCAAATGTTAGGATTAGAGAGCTAAAACTGACTATCAGAAAACAACGTGGACCCCAGTGAGCCCACAACAAAACATTGCCAAATTCCTTATTAGTAGTAAATTTCTTCTTTCTGAATTCCCTCAGAAAACATACAACCAGAGATTACCAAGGGAAATATTAGAAAACTGTGAATTATGCTTAATCCTTGGGCTATAATCTGGAAAATTTTAATTAAAAAACTAAAGCCTTCGTTTTAATGTTGGAATGATATAACTTGAAAGGAAAATTGAGATTACTTTTGTCATTAAATAAACGTTTAGTGCAACTTTATGGAGCAAGCACTGATTTATATATCCCTTGGGGAAATAGGAAAAAAGTAAGCCCTAAGGGAGATTGTAATCCACTAAGCAAATTGAGACATGTAAGGTAATAATTACAATATAAATATTAAGTGATAAGGGCCGTGCTAAGGGGAGTTCAGAGGGTGGCGACCACAGAAACCCTTTTGCATTTTAATTAGGCCTTGCAGAAAGGTAAAATTTCAATAGCCAAAAATGGTGGAAGAGATCATTTTAAATAAAGGGAATAATATGAGCAATGTCTGCAAGGAAATAGCAGAGCATGTCTGTAGAACTGAACATACAGACTGCAGTATGAAATAATAAGAATGGGAAATAAGATTCAATAAGAAGCAGTAATACAAAGCTGAAAAATTCAGACTTTTTCATAAGCTATGGAAAGCTATGAACAGTACTTTGATCGAAGAGTAATTTTATAAAAGTTGCCCTAGGAAGATTATACTGGTAATTGTGTACAAATACATTTGGGTTCTGGAGGAGGGGAAGAGAATGTTCTAGTAGTTCAGGCAAAAGATCCATATGCATCTGCACTAGGCACAGCAGAACTGGAAAGGAAGAGCTGAGTGTAAATATATGGAGTGATTGCAAACATTCACTGAGATCATCTCAACTGTCCTGAAGTAGATGACTATTATCTCCATTTTACAGAAGTCGATTAACTTAGTCACAGTCTTTAGTATAGTGCTGGGACCTGCACCCCAGACTCACTGACTTCTAAAGCCAACACTTTCAACTCCTATGTTCCCTAATACTTTAAGCTCATACTGAATGTTGAGGAGAAAATTGCGGCCAAAAATGACACTGAGGCCTCAGGCTTTAATAATCGGGAAAATAATGGTATCGATTGAAACAAAACATAGACTATGAGGAGGTAGAATAGATTCAGGATTATTAGACACAAATCCTATCTTAACCAACCCAGTTTCCTGAAGAGTATTATGTTTTCAGTGTCATATGAAGAATGTTTCTTTTTCATATTATTCATTGGTCCTGCTTTAGTCTTTGAATGTTCAGTTTATCCTGTGATCAGCCACTTCCAATTTAATCCACTAAAACTCTACTGTTTCATCAGGTGAGAAGTTTCCTGACAAGAAGCCTAAGGTGCAGTTAGTCATAACATACGAGGATGCGAAGCTGACCATACTTGTGAAGCACGTGAAGAACATTGTAAGTTTATCTTATCTAATAAGAAACATGTAAACCTACGTTTAGAAATCACTTTCTTCCTTTAAGCAATTAATGTCAACGTTCGTGAGAGAAATGGGGCCAGCCACCAAGTGTAAGTAAGGAACAATGAACCAGGTACAGCATTGTGCCTCAGTGTAATTGTGATGCTTGGGGGAAAGGCTATAAAATATTTCACAGAGCAAGTCATAGAATGAAACCCAGACTTTATTCAAAATGAAGTGTCAGGACAAATCTAGTGAAAAAGCTTTGAAAAAGCAGGACTACCGGGGCTTCCCTGGTGGCGCAGTGGTTGAGAGTCCACCTGCTGATGCAGGGGACACGGGTTTGTGCCCCGGTCCGGGAAGATTCCACATGCCGCGGAGCGGCTGGGCCCGTGAGCCATGGCCGCTGAGCCTGCGCGTCCAGAGCCTGTGCTCCGCAATGGGAGAGGCCACAACAGTGAGAGGCCCGCGTACCACAAAAAAAAAACAAAAAAGCAGGACTACCTAGAGTATTAAGAGCCAAAAGAAAAAAAGCTATGTCCCGAGAATTTACCCCTCTCTCATCACGCTGAGCTTTGTGGAAGACTGACTCATCTCTTTGAATAGTGCCAGCACCTTCTTTGTGAAGCCAGGAGCTCTTAGTGTTTTCCCACAGATTGCCATTGAGTATGTTATCGTATTCTGATGTAATTGCTCAAGGGTATTTCTTTTCCCTCAAAAAGTAATAATTTCTTTGATGACAGGGACCCCATCTTTGCATCCCCAGAACCAAGAACGTCAATGGTAGTTAGCCTCTAAGGAAAACTAAAAGCTGCTTTCTCTATTATACCCCATTCCTTCCTGAAGATTGGTCGAGTCAGAGAGGCAAGGATGGCAACTGGGCCATGTCGTTAAGTAAGAGAGGGAGCTTTCTTTGTCACAAGGTAATTGATTAAAGGTCTGAATCTGGGTGCAACAAACAGAAAAGGGTAACTCTAAGCCTCACCTATTTCTCTGGTCTTTTGCTAGCCTAGCAAAACAGGTCCTCCACATGGTGAAACTCCCCAGGAGACTCCACATGGAGAAAGTCAGAAGCACTACCTTAGCTCTCTCCTTTATGCACATAAATCTCTAAGGATGCACTTTGAAGGACTTAAAGGAGCAAACTCTTCTCAACATGACATGCATTTGGAACACACTAGAACTTAATAAATATTTGTTCATTGAACAAATATTTGGCATAACTTTCAGGGAATGCATCCTTTACAAATTTAGTATTAGCCAGATACCCAAGGATGATTGTTTGTAAATCTATAGTGTTTGCAATCAGCCATTTTTGTAAGAGCTGGGCAAATATTATTAAATGTGTTTTTGTAGAACTTTCATTAAAATAATTATTTTCAATTGCTTTTGATAAGTTAATCAGCTTAGCTGAGAATAGCAGTTGTTTAAGAAATTGTTAGGCTGGGAAATGAAGATTAAGTTAGATATTTTTTATAGCTGTATGCATGTTCATGGACTTTAAGCATCTGTATAAATATACATGATAAAATAATAGACTATTAAGAAATAGTGTTAATCAAGTTAACAGAACTTATATATGTGTATGATATATAATTGTCAATTGAAAACAGTCCTCTGGGAAACTATACATGTATTTCAGTAATGTCATTGCTCAAAACATTTTAGGACATGCCTGTTGACATTGCTTTTAGCTCTGCATATAAACCACACAGTAAACTTGTTGATACTATTCAAGAGCCATGCCTAATGTTTGATCAAAAGCAGTATTAACCAACTTGGCCACCCATTTTATTCATCAGCTAAATCCCCAAATTACTTTTGACAGTTTTCAAAAATGCCCTTTACACTCAGATGAAGTTGCACTACCAATAAGTATATTCAAAACCAGTGTGATGCAGGCATAAAGGTGGGGAGTAAGTGACTAAGAGCAAGAGTTTAAGATTTAGATCAAGTTATAGGTAAATGGAAAATGAGCAGGTGAATCCTATAAAAATTTGAAAACCACTTAGGGCCGCTAGACCCTTTACATTGCCAATGCCCTCGGAAGGAAAGTTGTTAATAATGAAGTCATGCTCCCTACTAGTTCTTCTCTCCTCCACAATCTCTTAACATAGCCCTGGAACTCCTCTTTTTTTATTTCCAGGCTTGTGGCTTTAAATACCACTTACATGTCTTTTTCTTCCATATTTTATAATTCTAGCTTGAAAGTCTCCCTAAAATCCAGAATTATATGTACAACTGATTACTCAACAACTCTAGTAGAAATTCAGTAGACAGCATAAATCTAATATACATCCAATCAGACTTCTGATTATCACCCCCCTAAACCTGCTTCTTTGGCAACCTGTCTCACCTCTAAATGGCACCTCCATCCTACTAATTGCTCAGGTTAAAATCCTTAGAGTCCTTTTGACTGCTCTCACAAACTACAACCAAACTTATCAGCAAATCCTGGGAGCTCAGCTTTCAGAATAAATCCAGAATCCCACCATGTTTCACCTCCACTGCTTACCACCGTTGGTTCAATCTACCATCATCTCTCACTGGAATTACTGCTGTAGCCTCTTAACAGGTCTCCCTGCTTCTGCCTTTATATCTTTTTAGTCTCTTCCTAACCTAGCATCCAGAATACTCCTTTGAGAATAAAAGTCAAATCCTGTCATTCCTGTCTCATATCCCTCTGGGGAAGGAATCTCATACCACTTACAATGAAAGCCAAGTATTGACGCCCTTGACCTCTCCTACCTCACCTTGTGCTACAGACTCCCTGAATCACTCCACTCCAGCCTCAGTGATTTTCTTCCTATGCCTTGAATGTTTCTGCATGTTTCTGCCCCAGGACATTTGTACCTGCTACTCAGCTTATTGGGACTGCTCTTCCCAGGCCCATGACTCAAATTCTCCATGGTTCAATCTCACATGTCCTAAACAACTGTGTTTAACTGTCACCTTTTCTGTGAGGTCCTCTCTGACTCCCATATGTAAAACTGCAAAACCACCCCTGTTGGTTGGCACTTCCAAACTTCCTTTCCTACTTTATTTTCTCCACTGCCCTGTATCATTGCTGTAAACCCGGAGGCTAAAGCAGGGCCAAGTATATAGTAGATGCTCAATGAATACTTTGTTAAATGAAAGAATGTTAAATTACTTCTAATGTGAACAACTAAGAACTAAGACTTTTTTCACCTTCCCCAAATCATCACAGCAAAGTTCTCAGGCTTTGCATTTTTCACAGCATCTCTTAAATGACTATTTTATTTCTTCTGCTTATCTGAAGACAGAGATAACATTATAATGTAAATGACAGAAAAATCTATCTGTAAATTCTCAACATATTTTCTTATTTCAAGTTTTAACTAATTGTTTATTTTTTTAGACTTTAGTATTTTCACATGCTTGAGTAATCAGACTAAAGAAGTTGTGCTTGGTTTTAATATTAAAATGAATTATTCTGCCTGCAGTTCTGTTATATTTAATAGTGAGTTTGATGAAAAGAATTGTTTATCTTATATTAAATCCTTGAAGCTTTCTCTAAGAATTACTTCCCTCCTGTGAATTTACAAGTTAAAAAAAAATTGCTAAATTTTTTTCCTTTCAAAGCAGCACGATATGATTTATCCTAGTGAACAGAGACTGACAAAGTAATGCAGGTATTTAGAAGCTTGACCAAGATTATTTTCAATAATTTTTCAGTTTATGTAACAGAGGAACATAGAAAAATCATTTAGATTTGAAATATGTTTTTAAATCTTTCTAGTGTTTTCCCATGTAGCCCACTTTAAAATGATCTCTTCCATTGACTTCTGCAATGTCTCTCTATATATTACAGTGTCTCTCCTGGTCTCATGGATTCCCCTAGTTTTGTGTCATTTCTAGACTGTTTTCTTCTACCTGCTCCAGAATAAGCCCATTCCAGAAGGCTCTAAAAGTAATCAATAAGCATGCCAGACTTCCTTCTGATATTGAATATGCTCACATTATGAGAGTCTCCTACTCTGTAACAGAATAATAAGTCATTTCAAATGAGGAGCAAGTCATGTCAGGGAAATCAGGGTATATCTCAAATGGAGTGCTGTTTAATCCTTTCATAAGACACAAAATCACAGAAAATCATTACTGTATGGAAATTAACAGAAGAGAGAGGGAATTAGTCAAACACAACAAGAACCCAGGCTAAACACACACACACACACACACACACACACATACATGTTAAAATTTTATTACATTTTATTTTTTATTTTAAAGAATTCTTGTAATTTTATTATGTATGTATAGTCTGGGGGTCCTTGTTTTTAAAATCCACATTCCTGGATGCGACTCCCAATGACTGTGATTCTGTAGTTTGGCTTGGAATTTCTACATCTGCCTTTTACAGTCTTCTCCTGGTCTCATGGATTCCACTACTCTTTCACGTCTAGACTTGTTTTCTTCTCTCCTGCTCGCAAATACGAGCATTTCAGAAGGTTCTCTGACACAAGTGGTCCATGGACACACTTTGAGAAACATTTCTCATGGCTAATTACCCCATAAATGGCACTGTGCATACAATGGGAGTTCTGTACTTAGCACCAAGTGACTTGTGTTGCCCACTGGTTAAGAGACAACACATAGACTTGGTGAAGGTAACAAAAGAGGGTTGTGAAAATAAATCACAGATGATGGCAATATTCGACATGTAAAAATAACAATGTTCTATGTATCCTTTTAAAAACTTCTAACTTCTCACTCTGTGCATTCATTCTTTTGTTTCTTTTTGTGGTTTTTTTGTTTGTTTGTTTTGCGGTACGCGGGCCTCTCACTGTTGTGGCGTCTCCCATTGCGGAGCACAGGCTCCGGACGCGCAGGCTCAGCGGCCATGGCTCACGGGCCTAGCTGCTACGCGGCACGTGGGATCTTCCCGGACCGGGGCACGAACCCACGTCCCCTGCATCGGCAGGTGGACTCTCAACCACTGCACCACCAGGGAAGCCCTGTGCATTCATTCTTATCCTGAGTTCTTTAAAAGATGTTTACAATCATTACCCTGAACTCTTTCTTGGGTAGACTATCTATCTCCATTTCACTTAGTGCTTCTTTTGGGGCTTAATCTTGTTCCTTCATTTCGAACATGTTCCTCTGCTACCTCATTTTGCCTAAGTTGCCGTTTTTATTTCTCATTTTGCCTAACTTGCCATTTTTATTTCTATGTATCTCGTAGGTTAGTTATGTTTCCTGACCTTGGAGAAGTGGCTTTTTGTAGATGTCCTATGCATCCCGGCAGTGCACTCCCCTCTTGTCACCAGAGCAATATGTTTTAAGGGTGCCCCCTATGTGGGCTGTGTGGATCCTTCTGTTGTGGTGGGCTGACTACTGAGGGTGGTCTGGTGGGCTTGGTTGGCCCCCAGACTGGTCGGTTGCCAGGCCCTGCCTTGTGCAGAGGCTGCCAGCCACTGGTTTACCAGGCCTGTCACAAGGCAGCCAGCTGCAGCACCCCAGGGCCCTGAGGCTAGTGCTGGCTCACTGATGGCTAAAGCCAGGTCCTGGGGTTAGTGCTGGACTACTGGCAAGCAGAGCCGGCTTCTGGAGTCTGGTTGTAGCGCCCAGGAATCCCAGAGTTGATGTCAGATTGCTGGGAAGGAGGTGGGGGAATGGGGGAGAGGCCTCCTGACACAGTTGGGTACAGGGTCTGGGCTGTCCCAAAGCTTCTGTTGGCCTATTAGTTGGCAGGGCCAGGGCCCAGCTGGTCCCAGGGCAGGTTCTGGCCTTGGTGGGTGCACCAGCTTTGTACGCTGCGGAGCTGCCATTGTCCTGTGGCTAGAGTCCACCTGCTGGTGGGTGAGGCTGGTCCTGAGGCTAGTGCAGGCTCGCTGGTGGGTGGAGCCAAAGATTCTGGTGTTGGTTTCTGCCCACTGGTGTGTGGGGCTGGTTCCTGTGTCCTCTGGTGGGAAGGGCTGTGTCCAGGGGAGGCTATGGGCTCAGGAGGTCTTAAGGCAGCTGTCTGCTGGTGAGTGGGACTGTGTCCCTGCCTAGTTAGTTGCTTGGCCTGAGGCATTCCAGCTCTGGCGCCTACAGGCTGTGAGTGGGGGCGGGGCTGGGTCCTGAGACTAATAAGCTAGAGGGAGGATTCCAGAATGGCACTTGCCAGCACTAGTGTCCACTGCCGCCAGCATCTGTGTCATCAGGGAGAGCTGCCGTTGCCTCCTGCTTCTCTGGGAGACTTTCTAGATCAGCAGGTAGGTCTGACCCAGGCTCCTTTCGAATCACTTTTGCCCTGGGTCCCAGAGCTTGTGAGATTTTGTATGCGCCCTTTAAGCATAGAGTCTATTTCCCTCAGCCCTCTGGGACTCCCAAAAGTAAGGCCTGCTGGCCTTCCGGAGCTTGTCTTCCCGATGCAGGACCCCCAGGCCGGGGAGCTGATGCGGGGCTCAGACCTCTTACTCCTTTGGGAGAAGTTCTGCAATTTTAACACATTATTGACTGGTGGATTTTTGCAGAAACTAACACCTGTGGCTGGCGATTTTTACCTAAGTGAATATCAAAACACCTGCATTTGATTAAATATCAACCACCTTTTTTTGCATTTAATGCATTTACTTGAAACTTTGTACATGTCTTACTAAAGCATCCTAATATTTCGTTAGAGTGTGATAGTGATAGGCAGTATAGCAGGCACCTCTGTGCAGGGGAACAAAACATCTATTACAAATACACCGTGTTTCACTGCTCTTTCCCCTGGAAGAGCAGACTCTACACTTTTCTGGCGGCAATTTTTTTTTTTCTTTTAGTTCTGTGGGTATTATTCCCTCTAGAATATGTTCTTTTATTTTACCTGATAGTCGACAAGGTGGGTCTTTGCGGGAGGCTCTTTTAGAAACACCACAAGAAGAACCAGGTGCAGGACTACCACTACATTCACCAGGATGGTCAGTTACCCATTCTCTAACTACTGCTAACAAAAATTGCATGTAAGTCATTTTATTCTGTGCATTAAGGCTACAATAAATTTTAAACGCATTGAATAAACCACAATTACTCAAATAGAAACCCACTTTTTTATACCATTTGCTAGTTTTCCAGAGGATACTGAAGTTTGCCAGATATTGATCAGATCGATCAACTCCTTTCATATATTTATTATACTCTAATATACAAGTGGGATTAGTTATCTGATGGCCAGTCCTCCTGTCTTCCTTTCCTGTAGATGCTATAGAGGCGTCATGAATAGTTGTCACCATGCGAACTAGCCTCTTGTCTTTCCATATAAGAAGAATCACTTCTTCCTTCTGTAAGAATGTCATTTCTCCCCTCCGTAGATTTTTGGATTTCTCCTTAATTGGTTTGGTAGACCATGATTCTCTCTTATAGTCCCACGATCTCTGGTTTTATTTTTCAACAGTATTTCAGATGTGGACACACTGTTGTAAAAATTGTCTCAGTAAATATGGTGTCATGAACCAAGGTAAAGTTGTAGGACCAATAATATTGTTTCTTGCAGTTTCTTTCCTTCACCTGTGTAAATCTCAAGGTTGCATATATATCCTGTTTCACTTTCGCTAACCATCCTGACCAAAATTCCATATTTTGTAAGTTTTCTGGCATTATAGGTTTTGAATCTGAGGCATCCTCACCACTTTATCATTGCCTCGCCAAGTGATAGCTCTTGTTTGGGTATATAGATAGATTGAAATTTTGGTAGAAAATAATCCAAAATAGGTTTAACATTTGAAATTCTGTCTGCAGGAAGTGGAGTTTCCGAGTTATCGTTAAAGTGAAGAAATTTCATTATGTGTTCGAATCTTCTTCTTGTCATAATCTTTGGAAAGATAGGTGTTTCAAGTAAGGGATCAGTCGACCAGTATTCTTTCCAGTGTGACTTTCTTATTTGTCCCATCAAAATTATTAATCCAAGAAACATCTTCCTGTCACTGTTGGTTATATTAGTCCACTTTAAAGCCTTATCATACTTTTTATATGGTTTTTTATTCTGTCGGGGATACAAGTTTGTTTGAGAAGCGTCCAACTCGAAAAAGTCGTTACCAAAAATTAATTCTGTTATTTCACTAACACGTTGCAGATTATTACATTCAGTAGTTACACCTGACATATCTGTAAAGTCATCTAATTTTCCTGAAATGTTGTCTTCAATCCACTCTTCTGTAGAAGCAAAGGAGCATTCTCCAGCACTGTGAGTTTCATTTTCACTTTCCGTATCAGAATCAATCACTAAGGTTTTTTGTCTTTTTTGGGTCTAATATTCACATTGTCTGAATCAGAACTATATTCCGAAGAACTGTCATTTTCTGAGACACTAGTATATATTTCACTCGGACAATCAGAGAAAGTATCTGCATAAAATTCACCGAAAAATTCTTCTTCACTCAAAAGTTTGCTATGTGTCATTTCTGAAAATTTTACAGTAATAAACTTGAATTTATAATATACACAAGTTTGGAACAAAAACCTAATGGGGCAAACTGTGAATGATAATGACAATCATAAATTGTATAATGAACCCTTGATCAATTTTAAGCTCTAACAACTTCACACGGTGATATTAATTGTATCACTCTCTGAAAACATATTGATACATCTCTGGTCTATAAGTTGTTAATTTTCTCCTGTTTGTGGATTGCTCACCCAGGAGTATAGGACGAGCCTATATTGTGACTCCTCCCCTCCTACCAGTCTCATTGTGGTTGTAGAAGATCTTTTCTGGTAGGTTTCAGTCTTTTTTGTTGATCGTTATTCTGTAAATAGTGGTAATTTTGGTGTGTCTGTGAGGGGGTGTGAGCTTAGGGTATTTCTACTCTGCTGTCTTGGTCCATCAATCTTGTGCATCTTTTTGAACTAACTTGGCTAAGTTCTCTGACTATCCCAATTCTTTTCAATTTTTTAAAATCTAGATTTGTAAAAGAAATTTGTCACTGCCCCATCCTAGATTCACTTTATCTAAATAAATATCAGTTTCTTGATAAAGGGCAATTTTCTAATAATAATTATCTCATTGATTATATTTGGTTTGTATTCCATGAATAAAAAATTGTTCTTCCAGAGTTGGCCCATTATGGCACTGATTTCCTGTTTCAAAGAATAAGATGCAAAGCAATGGATAGTGAAGAGTACCCAGGCCAGATATAGATATTTTATTGTGTTTCATGATTTTTTTTAACCAAAGAAACATTAACCCTCAAAGATTACCAATTGGGCTTCCCTGGTGGCGCAGTGGTTGAGAGTCCACCTGCCGATGCAGGAGACACGGGTTCGTGCCCCGGTCTGGGAAGATCCCACATGCTGCGGAGTGGCTGAGCCCGTGAGCCATGGCCTCTGAGCCTGTGCATCCGGAGCCTGTGCTCCACAACAGGAGAGGCCACAACAGTGAGAGGCCTGTGTACCACCAAAAAAAAAAAAAAAAAAAAAAGATTACCATAATTATTTCTTAATAAAACAAACCATAAATTGTTCTATAAACCTATGATAATTGGTATGATAATGGTAATTGATCTCTTCCAATAGCCAACACCTTTAGTTCTTCTTTCTTGAACTTTTCTATTCTCAGGCTCTCCATAAAACTTCACTGTCTGTACATTCTCTAAATCTCTTTCTGAGGCTCCCTTAGCACTTATAAATTTAAACTAGATAAGGTACATAGTGCTTTAATAGATGTTGACTTCATCTTTAGCCCTTAAATGTGAAGATTTTACAGTGTTCAGGGCTTCAACTCTTCAAACTAATTTCCTAAGAAATTTTATTCAGTTTTGAAACTTGACAGATTATGTGAATTACTCCTAAATTTATGTCTCTGCTTTTAATATTTCTCTGAACTCAATTTACATATTTCCAACTGCCTGATAGGCATTTACACTCTGATATCTTGACATCTCTTTAAACTCAACAATCCTAAATTATAGTCCTCTACTTTCCACTAAAACCAACTCTCACTCAGAACTACTTGCACCATCCCCAAGTAACTCTTGATGAAAACTTCTCTGTAATTTATTTTCTATATTTTAACTTACTCCAGTACTCCTATATGTAATCAACAAATCATTTTAGTTTCCTTTTACTTTTATTATTGTTAAAATTTGACTCCATAGTCTCTGTTAATTTATCTATAGATTATTTTGGTTGATTCCTGTGGTATTCCTTTCCTTGTTTCCTACTTCTCTATTCTGCCTAAAACATCCTACAACTCCATTTTAATCATATCAATAAAAAATTTTAATAGAGTCTCAGTAAATTTAAAATTCTTTAGCCTAATATTTAAGATACTATGCAGTCTAGCTATAACCTGCCTTTTATATCCACCATCCACAGTACAAAACTTGTGTTATATTCTAGATGGTACATTCACTGTTGACTAGACACACATCAGTCATTCTAGCTCACTATATCATACTTCTGCTTACCTTCTATTTACCTTCTACGTCCAACTCAACTTCAAGGCTCAGCTCAAACCTCTCACTCTCTCTGAACCTTCTGGGCCACTCTTGTTCCTAGTTATCCTTCCTTCTTTGGCCTCCTGTTACATTTACTCTATATACCATCCATTTGATATTCACTGCCTTATCTCAGCTCTTGAAGCTTATCAACTTGGCTCATCCTGTAGTTTCAATTGTATTGAAAATTTACTGATTGTAAAAGCTGTGGGAAATATATTTTGTATATCTCATAGTGCTAGCACAATACTATGCCTTTAATGCATGTTTGTTAAATAAGTAAATGTTTGCTTAAGTGTATGTCACTGTGAAAAACAGCCACAATCCACAGCAGTTTAGTTTAAGCTGTATTTACAATTGAATAGATTTTCTCTGTGAATTCTGCTCTCTGCAATACTTGATACTAAACTGAGAATGGTCAAGTGACAAATATTTGATCATCACATCTGTCTCAGTTAAGAATAAGGTGATTTCCTGCTGAGAATTATTGCTCTAAATATTCAACAGCTCTGGACACTCACCATCTCCCCAGATGACACAGCCATCAGTGTATAGGACACCACGTGATGTACATTTTATTTAATCAGTCTCTCTTCTTATTGAAAGCCTTGTACCCTAATCTCTATCCTTTATCCAAAATCTCCCTTAATTCTACATTCTAACTTTAAGAAAACAAACAAACAAAAACACATAAGCTAAGGCCCTGACATTGGTTCTCATAATTTGGTTCCTTCCTGACTTTTCTGAAGTCCCTTTAGGAGTGACATCAGCATAATAGTGGCAAAAGACATCCCTCATTTTGTCTCCCACTCAACAACAAAAATTCATCATCCATCCACAGACAAAAGTGAGACCCAACACCATCCACCAAGGGATCAAGGAGGAGTCTCACCTACCTATGCTTCAGGTAACAGACACACAGGCCTCAGTCCCAGCTGAGGACCCTGCAGTGGGCTGTGTACTGACTCCTGCTCCTCTCAGCTACGGTGCAGGAGCTCCTGGAAAGCACTGTCTTAGACAATCATCTGTGGATAAAAGAGCCTTTGTGGAACTTCAGGTATGCAGAGAAGTTCCACAACACTGTGGTAGCAAAAACTATGAATCTGGATACATTGAAATGGGCAGAGAGTAAAGACTGGAGGAGGTGACTGCCACTTTAAATAGGAAGACAACAATGCAAAATTTCAAGGAACATGAAAATCAAAGAAGTAACAAGACACCACCAAGGATGACAATAATCTTCCAGTAACTGAACTCAAAGACCTGAAGATCTGTGATTTACCTGATAGAAAGAATTCAGAATGGCTATTTAAAAGAAATTTGATGAGCTACAGAAAACACAGAAATTCAAAAAGATCAGGAAAATAATACATGAACAAAATGAGAAATTTAACAAGGAGATAGAAATTTTTTTTTTTTTTTTTCAGTATGTGGGCCTCTCACTGTTGTGGCCTCTCCCGTTGCAGAGCACGGGCTCCAGATACGCAGGCTCAATGGCCATGGCTCACAGGCCCAGCCGCTCCGCAGCATGTGGGATCCTCCCAGACGGGGGCACGAACCCGCGTCCCCTGCATCGGCAGGCGGACTCTCAACCACTGTGCCATCAGGGAAGCCCCATAGAAATTTTTTTATGAAAGAAACCAAACAGAAATTTTATAGCTAAAGAATATGATGAATGAAATGAAAAATACAACAGAGAGCATCACCAGGAGAATGGATCAAGCAGAAAAGGCATCTGTGAGACAGGAGACAGGAACTTTGAAATTATCCTGTCAGGGGAGAACAAAGGGAAAAAAAAAAGGAGAGTGAAGAAAGCCTATGTGATACATTGAAGTTCCAGGAAAAGAGAGGAAAAAGGGAGCAGAAAGTATATTTAAAGAAATAATGGCTGGTAACTTCCCAAATCTGAGGGAAGATTTGGATATTCGTGTTCATGAAGCTCATAGGTCACCAAACTCAACTTTAAAGAGATCCTCTCCAGAGCACATGATAATAAAACTGTCAAAATTCAAAGATAAAGAGAGAATCTTGAAGGCAACAAGAGGATAAAACGCTTGTAACTTACAAGGGAGCCCCCGTAGAGTTATTAGCAGATTTCTCAGCAAAAACCTTATAGACCAGGAGAGAGTGAGATGATATATTCAAAGTACTGAACTAAAATAAATGCCAATCAAGAATACTTTACCTGGCAAGCCCGTCTTTCAGAAATGAAGTAGGGATAAAGACTTTTCCAGACAAACAAAAGTTGAAGAAATTTGCCACCACTAGACCTGCCTTATGAGAAATGCTGAAAGGAGTTCTTCAAGCTGAAATGAAAAGATACTAATTGGTAACATGTATATATGAAAATGTATAAACCCTGGTAAAGTATATAGTCAAAGTTAGATTACTCTAATACTATAATATGGTAGAGTGTTAACCACTTAATTCTAGTATAAAGGTTAAAGGACAAGAGTACTAAAAATAAGTATAGCTACAATAACCTGTTAATGAACAAACAACATAAAAAGAGGTAAATTGTGACTTTAATAACATAAAATGGGGGGAATAAAGGGGTAGAGTTTTTGTATATGATTGAAGTAAAGCTATCAGCATAAATAGATTATTATATCTATAAGATGTTTTTTGTAAGCCTCATGGTAACCACAAAGCAAAAACCTACAGTAGATTCACAAAGGATAAAGATAAAGGAATCAAAGCATACCACTACAGAAAATCATCAGTTTACAAAAGAAGACTGCAAGAGAGGAAGAGAGGAAAAAGGGAACATGAGAACAGCAAGAAAACAGTAAGATGACATGGGTAAGTCCTTACCTATCAGTAATTACTCTTCATGCAAATTGACTGAATTATCCAATCAAAAGACATAGAATGGCTGGTTGGTAAAAAAAAAATGAACCATGATCCAACTATATGCCACCTATAAGACACTTTCAGCTTTAAGGACACACATAAGCTCAAAGTAAAGTGATGAAAGAAGATATTCCATGTAATTGGAAACCAAAAGAAAGTGAGGTAGTTTTATCAGACAAAATAGACTTTAAGCCAAAAAATGGTAACAAGAGACAATTTCATTATATAATGATAAAGGGATAAAGAAGGTATAAGAAACATAAATATATACACACCCAACATCGGGGCACCAAAATATATTAAGCAAATACTAACATCTGAAGGGAGAAATAGACAACAATATAATAATAGTATGGACTTCAATACCCCACTTACAACAATGCATAGATCATCTAGAAAGAAAATCAATATGAAAATCTTGGGTTTAAACCATACTTTAGGTCAAATATACCTAACAGACATATATATACAGAATATTCCATCCAACAGCAGCAGAATACACATTCTTTTCAAGCAAACACAGAACATAATCCAGGATAGAACATATTATATTTCACACACACAAAAAAAAACCTCAGCAAATTTAAGAAGATAGACTTCATACCAACAATCTCTTCCAGCCACATGGGTATAAAATATTTTTTAAAAAGAAGATCTCAAATGAACAACCTAACTCTACATCTCAACAGAAGAACAAACTAAACCCAGAGTTAGCAGAAAGGAAGAAATAACAAAGATCAAAGCAGAGATAAATAAAGAGGAGAAAATAATAGAAACGATCAATGAAACTAAGAGCTGGTTTTTTGAAAAGATAAATTAAACTGACAAACGTTTGCCTAGACTAAAAAAAAAGAGAGAGACTCAAATAAAATCAGAAATGAAAGAAGAGAGAGATTAAAGTGATACCAAAGAAATGCATAATCAGAAATTATGAAAATTATACACCAACAAATTGAACAACGTAGAGGAAATGAATAAATTTCTAGAAATATACAACCTACCAAGACTGAATCATGAAGAAACAGAATATCTTAACAGACCACTAGTAAGTAAGGAGATCGCATAAGTAATTAAAAACCTCCCAACAAAGAAAAAACCAGGACTAGAAAGTTTCACAGGTGAATTTTACCAAACATTAGCACCAATTACTATCAATCCTTCTCAAACTCTTACAAAAAATGGAAGAGGTGACAACACTTCTGAACTCATTTCATGAGGCCAGCATTACCTTGATACCAAAACTAGACAAGAACACCACAAGAAAAGAAAATTACAAGTCAGTATCCCTCATGAACATAAATGCAGCAATCCTCAACAAAATATTAGTAAACTGAACTCAACAATACATTAAAAAAGTCATACACCTGAATCAACTGGGATTTATTCCAGAGGTGAACGAAGGGTTCAACATCCAGAAAACAATCAATGTGATAGATCACATTAACAAAATGAAGGCTAAAGGTCATATGAGCACCCCAAAAGATGCAGAAAAGACATTTGACAAAACTCAACATCCATTCATGATAAAACTCTCAACAGGGAGGATATAGAGGGAGTGTACCTCAACATAATAAAGGACATGTATGACAAGCTCACAGCTAACATCATACTCAATGGTAAAAAATTGAAAGCTTTTCCTCAAAGATCAGGAACAAGACAAGGATACCCACTCTCACCACTTTTATTCAATTAGGCAAGAAAAAGATATTAAAGGCGTCCAAATTGGAAAGGAAGGTGTAAAACTGTCCCTATTTATAGGTAACATGATATTACGTATAGAAAATCCTAAAGACTTCACAAAAAATGATTAGAATTAATAAATGAATTCAGTAAAATTGCAAGATACAAAATCAATATGTTTCCCTCGATATCCAAAAATAGAGCATTCCTACAAAATCTTTAGTAAGCCAAAATGGCAAAAATGAAGAAGCAATTATCTTAGGCCACATCTTGCTAACAAATTCACAGAATAAATCGAGATAAAGCACACATGCTAATAGACACAGTTCAAAGCTATGGCGACTTGATGCTGAGATGCTGAGTGTAGCTCTTGGGAAAAGAGCTTAGCAGTGCCACTCTCACTGCTCAGTGTTCATGCTACCTCTATAACAGCTTGCTGCCCCCCAAAAAACACTGAACACTGTTTTTGCTTTTCACCTTTACTTGTAAAAGTGAAAATCCTCTTCGGATTTTGTTCAATTAGCAAAAACAGGTGTTAATGTAAGTCTTTCTTAAAAGCAAAGTGGCCTAAAGCAAACTTCCAAAAAAGCAGAGAATACCTATATATAAAAATCACTTGCGTTTCTATACACTAATAGTGAACAATCAGAAAGAGAAATTAAGAAAACAATTCCACTTATAACTGCATTTAGAAGAATTAAATACCTAGGAATAAATTTAACCAAGGAGGTGAAAGACCTGTACACAGAAAGCCATAAGACACCAACATAAATTGAACAAACAAAAGTAAATGCAAAGATATTCCCTACTCATGGATTGGAAGAATTAACATTGCTTAAATGTCCATACTACCCAAAGCAATCTGCAGATTCAATCAATATTGAATCAGTCCGTATCAATATTCCAATGGCATTTCCAGAGAAACAGAACATACGATCCTAAAATTTGTATGGAACCACAAAAGAGGACAAATAGCCAAAGCAATCTTGAGAAAGAACCAATTTATGGCAAATGAGCCAAAAATATACAATGGGGAAAACCAGTCTCTTCAATAAATGGTGCTGGAGAAACCGGACAGTCACATGCTAAAAAAAGGAACTGGACCACTATCTTATACCATACACAAATATTAAGTCAGAATGGATTAAGGACTTGGATATAAGACTTGAAACCATAAAACTCCTAGAAGAAACATAGGAAAAAGGATCCCTGACATTGAGCTTAGTAATGATTTTTGGATTTGACACCAAAAATAAAGGCAACAAAAGCAAAAATAAACAACTGGGACTATATCAATCTACAAAGCTTCTGCACAACAAAGAAAACCATCAACAAAATGAAAAGGCAGCTTACTGAATGGGAGAAAGTATTAACAAATCATATATCTAGTAAAGGACTAACATCCAAAATATACAAAGACGTCATACAACTCAGCAAAGAAGCCAAACAAGTCAATTAAAAACGGAACAGATGATCTGAAAAGACATTTTTCCAAAGAAAACATCCAGATGGCCAACAAGTACATGAAAAGATGTTCCACATCACTAATCATCAGGAAAATGCTAATCAAAACCACAGTGAGATATCACTTCACATATAGAATGGCTATTATCAAAAAGACAAGAAATACAAGGGTGGCAAGGATGTGGAGAAAAGGGAACACTTGTACACTATTGGTGGAAATGTAAATTGGTGTTGCCATTATGGAAAATAGTATGGAGGTTCCTCAAGAAATTAAAAATAGAGCTACCATATGATCCAGCAATTCTACTTCTGAGTATTTATTCAAAGAAAATGAAAATACTAATTCAAAATGGTATGTGTACCTTCATGTTTATTGCAGCATTATTTACTATAGCCAAGGTGTGGAAGCAACCTAAGTGTCCATCAAAAGATGAATGAATAAAGAAAATGTTGTATAGACCCACAATGGAATATTATTCATCCATAAAAAGAAGAAAATCTTGTCATTAGTGACATCATGGATGTATGGACCTTAAGGGCATTATGCTTAGTGAAATAAGTCAGGCAGAGAAAGATAAATACTACTAGATTTCACTTGTATGTGGAATCTAGACAAAATGAAACCAAGCTCATAGATACAGAGAACAGATTGGTGATGGCCAGAGGTCAGGGGAGGGGTGAAATGGGTAAAGGTGGTCAAAAAGTATAATCTATCAGTTGTAAAATACATAAGTCACGAGGATATAGTGTACAGCAGGCTGACTACAGTTAACAATACTGTGTTGTGTATTTGAAAGTTGGTGAGAGTAGATCTTAAAAGTACTCGCCATAAGAAAAACAATTTGGAACTCTGTGTGGTGATGGATGTAAACTAGACTTCATAGTCAAATCATTATGTTGTACACCTGAAACTAATATAATGTTATATTATGTTATTTTAATGTTCTATTAATTATATTAAAGTTAATTATAAACTTCATTTTAAAAGTACTAATGTACTTTTAAGGACTGAAATATAAAATATCTAATATTTAAAATCTTGCTTGAGGGACTCAGGAAAAGAATGGAGATGATGGGAGGAAGGGCTGGTGAACTGGAAGATAGATCAAGGGAAATGATCCAGTTTAAAGAACATGGAGAAAAAAGATTGGAAAAAAAGAATAGAATTTTAGGGGTCTGTGGGAAAATACCCAAAGATCTAACAGTAGGTCACATTTTTTTTTCTGGACTCCCAGGACAGAAGAAAGAGATTGGGGCAGAAAAATATTTGAAGAAATAATGGCCAAAAACTTCCAAAATTTAGTGAAGGACATAAATTTATAAATTTCAGTACCTTAGTGAGTACCAAAAGGAAAAACTCAAAGAAAAGCATGCATTTATATATTGTTCTCAAACTGCTAAAAACCAAGGACAAAGAAAAACTAGTGAAACAGCTAAACACTTGGCATATAGGAGAACAATGAAACAATGTAGGCAAGAAAAATTGAAGCGAGAGACAGTGGAACATCATTAAAGTGTTGAAAGAAAAGAATTGTCAACTTAGAATTCTATAGCCAGGGAATATACCCTTCAGCAACAAAAGAAAAATACATATTCCAATGAAGGAAAGCAACAAGAATTTCATACCCTGGATTTGCAGAGTGAGTTTCCCAAAAGAAGAACCTGACATTCAGTCTATTGTTATCAACTTTGTTAGATATAGTTCATCCTTCCAGCCCCTCATAACTCAGTCCTGATGATCTGTTCCAGCATATTGGCCATAACACTCAGATTATTAACACCTCTACATCATATATCTATATCTTTATTTAAATCATGATAAAACTGTTTAGTTGGACAGGATCAAGACAAATATCTGAGGTATATGGGTAAAAAACTCGTATTTTACCTCTAAATTACTAGTTTCTGCTTTTTGTAATCCATCTTTTTCCCATACTATCAAATTTAATATCATAAAGCTAATCTTCCAGTATTTCATCTGTTCTTCACAATTCCTCAGCCATCTGTAACAAAACATATTCTGTCTCTTTATCTGTACAGTTTTCTCAGCACTTGTGGATAGAGACTAAGGGTTAGGAAATTTGCAATCATTTAGAGTGGTTCAGTGCAATTGTAAAAAAAAAAAGAAAAAAGAAAAAAAATTTAATTACCAGTTAACTTACAAACAGTTCTTCAGTATTTGCTATTGAGTAGATTGTGAAAAATAAATGAGGTTTAATGCCTTACTTGTTACATGTTATTAAGAAATGGAAAAACTTTTCAAACAAAACACTTCAGTGGTAAATTCTGGAGCCATAATTAGAATTCTGGACTTTTAGAAGCAATTCAGTCCGTATGTATTGAGTCAGAAAAGGAATTCTATCTACTAGACTGTGACTTCTGTCTGGTTGTTAACTACATCAGGTTGAGGATTAAAATTTAAATATATATATATATATATATATATATATATATATATATATAAACACCAGATGATGATGCCAAAGAGTTTATTTCTTTGAAAGCAGAAACTATTTTTATCACTTTTCTGTGTCCTCTCCCAGACCATCCAAAGTGCTAGACACATGGCAGTTTGATTTTTGAGTTGATTTTTTTTTAACTTATTGGAAATCACCTATTGATGATAAAAGTCTATTAAAGGCTTAAATTGGTGTGAAATGAAGCAGAAGACCATCCTAATTGAATTCATGAATACCTTAAATCGTCTCATTCTATACAAATTAACACACAGAAAGATTGGAAAGACCATTCCACCATTTCTTTAACTGAAGCATACAGCAAACCACATATCAGAAGCACTTTTATTGTACTTCTGTACTTTTGTTGTACATTGTCATTTTACAAAAAGACCCTCTTCATGATGGCTAGCCTCAGTTTCAGAACTGAAATTTGGCAGGCACATAGATGAGGAAAATGCTTTTTTATTATGTTGTTTTGTTTCTGGCATAGACCTCAGGTTTTGATAGTCCCATCATATTTTAATCATTGTCGGTTGAGTTCTTCCAAAGCCTATATTATCCTATGATTGGAAACATTCAAGTTAAAAAAAACCTGATGGAAAATTCTCATAAATTATTCATCAAAAAGATAATAACCTATTAAATAAAATTAAACTTTGAATTAATCTACAGACATTTCCAAAGTGTCTGATATTTTTAAACCATGTACCTTCATTACGTTCCTGATAAAATTTGATCTAGAAGTGCTCTTAATTTGAATCTGACAGTTTCCTTTGCATTCTTTGTAGAGAGTCTGTATAGGGTAGTGGTTAAGAACATAGGCTTTATAGAAAAACCTCTTAAATAAAATAAAGACAATACTGGCTCAAGGATTATTTTAAGAGAGTGCTTTAAATAAGTTAAATATTCAGTAGGTGGTAGCTATTATTACTATGTATGTATGAAAAATAAATATATTTCTCATATACTCATATGAAAATACCAAAGAGTTGCTGGCATAGCCTACAATGTGAGATGGTTTTATTTACTTTACAAACAACTGCTTACTTTTTTTTCCTCAATTTTGATAAATTAACTATATTTTCAAGATACTTTCATTCATTGATATAAAAAAAAGTAACATTGAAAACCATTTGAAATGCTGTGTGCAATGTGAGGCAAGAAATGAAGGCAGAAAATTGGTATATTTAATTATTAACAATATTATTTAGAAGTCAACATTGTGAATAAAGATTTACTAATATACATAATGTTTATAACCTAAAATAATAACCTAGCTAAGAATCCCCTATATTTCATTCTTCAGTTAAGAAAGAAGTCTCTTCCACCAGTGAATGCTGAGAATATCCTAAGGCTTTTCAACTAGAGGGACCTCTTTAAACAAACAAACAAACGAAAAAAAAATTTGATTTCTCAGATGTCATTAAAGTCATTTTGCTATCTGATAAATTTAAGAAATACAAAATAATTTTTAAAACTATAAATGCAGTAGTGTTTTTAAATTATAAAATTGTATTAACAAAAGCACCTACTGATATGTGGAAAAAAATAGTATAGTAGTAAACGTGTATGAGACATATTTATTTCCTCTGCAGGGAGTGCTTGGTGCTAATGTGGGTCCAGCTCCCTGCCTCCACACAAAGGTCCCCATAAGGCACTCATCCAATTAAATTGAATGTACCTCTTTCTGTTTCTTCCATGTACTCCACAAAGCAGGACATGGAGGGGAAAACTTATAGGAGGTTGAGAGAGGGCATAGGAATGTAGCACAAAAATATGACTTTAGTTCACACTTCACCATATATTAAGCCCCCAAGAAATTGTCAGGTCATCATTAGCTCCTAGAAGGAGATTTAAATAACCCACTGTGCTTATTATTAAGGAGATTTTTAATGAGTTAGTGGGAGAAGTCTGGAGTGGTGGAGAGGACTATCACAGAAGAGTAAATATGGTCTCAGGAAGAGGACAGCAATTACAGATCAAGTCTCCAGGTGGAAGAAATGGTGACCAAGGATTCGTTCCGAGAAGGAGTACAAGTAATTATGTTACAAATTCAGTCTAGCTCCAGTTGGAGAAAAAAGGAGTAAGAAAATGTAGTAAGCATCTAATTGTGTACCATGATCTGAGAGTTGAGATAAAGTCAAAGTTTTCGAAGTGGAGCATTAAGATATTGGATGTAACAAACAGAACTTAACACATATATTCCTGATGCAGTGATGTGCTTGAGAAGATCAGCTCTAGCAGAAAGACGCCTTTGAACAGCTTAGAGTTCAAGGTAAACACCTAGGACAGACCTTGGAAATAGACCCCAAGATACATCTTTTTTACCCTGCAGTGGGCTTTTTATTGTTTGGTTACAATAAGAAATATTGCAATAGGTAAGAGAAATTAAATCTTAGGAAGTTAGGAAGACTTCTGGTTTTTATATTGCATTATAAATAATGATTCAGCAAATACTTATGAAGTACTTTCAAAGAACTAGGCACTATGAATATATAGCTCATTTAATTAGTCATTTGATAACTGTTTATTGAGTATTCACTATATGCCAAGTACTGTGTTAGGGACAGGACTCCTATAAAAGAGAAAAATGCTGTAAGGAAGACATAGCTATGAAAAGAAAGAAACGAATAAGGTAAAGGAAAGCCCAATCTCAAGTGAGGATTTAAAAATTTTAATTGGAGATTCAGAAACATACTGAAAGCTTAGGAACAAAGAAATGAGGGTGGGGTTAAGGTAGTAGGGTACAGTAACCAATGGAGCAAAACCCAAAGCAAACATGGGGGGAGGGGAAGTATGGAACAAGACATGGATTTTCCTTTTAAATAATTTCTTATCTCATAAGGAAGCTGACACATATGTAAAACCATTTTTAAACATAGAAAACGATAAGCATTTTAACAGGAAATCTAGAATATATAAAATTCTGAGTTAGTCTGAGAAAAAAAAGTCAAATTTGGATGACTTCACATCATCTGAGCACAGTAAAAATATTAGCCAGAATTCTAAAAAAAGTGGTAGTGCTGCCTGACTTCAATCCACCGTGAATAAAGACATCCTCTGGGTGACACAAGGAAACTTCTCATTGTTTGAGCCTCAGACTCAAGATGGAGCCTCAGACTAAGAACTCTGTAACCCCAAGCCTTATGACTCTTCAAGTCAAAGTGTTAAATTTTTGTGAAGGTCTAAAACACAACCAGAGTAAAATTTCTGGGGTAAGATGGACAAGTAGGAGCTATTTAATCATTTTAAAATAAAATTTAATTCACATAAACATAAGGGCAAACTGTAAAATGAGAAGTGTTGATGAAAAGACACCTAGTGATCTCTTTAATAAATTAGATGAGATCTTTAAGGAGCAGGATACAGTGCCAGTAAGAAGAGGAAAAAGAAAAAGTGTTGATAAGACAGCTGCTATAGGGGGAGAAAGGATTCTCTTAAAAAGAAATCCATGTCTGCACTTAACAGCCGCGGAGGACAGACTAAGTGTGCTGCTCAGATCGAATGCATCCCTGACTTAAATTGTTCTATTATTCTGAAAACAACAGGATATTCAAGGATCTTGTCAGACACTAATTGGAAACAGAAGCCCAAACCTTTAATTGCTAAGTGCTTGGTGAAGGCTGGTATACAAAATACTTTTTCCCTTCTGTGATTGGGAGTTTATTCCTCAGTGGACTGCTTGAGTGTTTTGAGAAGGAAAGTGACAGGATCAAAGCAGCTTTACAGGAAGGTTAAATGCAACAGTGATATACAGGATGAATGAAGGAATGAAGTGGGAAGACCGGAGCATAAAAAAGTAATTAAAATCCAATTATAAGTTAGGAAATAAAGATCTGTGGTGACAGATGAACTAGGGCAAAAAGGGAGGATATTGATCTTGGTACATACTTGGATTTGAAAATCAATGACAAGGGAGACACTGGAGAAATGAAATTGTATCATTTAATGCAATTTTAACAAGTTGAAAAAATCTGTTTTGGAGTGGTGAGGAAAGATAGAAGATAGATTTTGGTTAGAGTATAAGGTACTTGTAACACTCTACAGGTCACTAGGCTGAGATCCTAAGGATGAATTACAGATTCTTATTTGGGAGTCATCAATGGTTCTCAACTGGGGTCAGTTTTGCTCCCCAGGGGACATTTAGCAATGGCTGGGGACATTTCTGGTGTCACAGCTGGGAGGATGGTGCTATTGCAGTCTGGTAGGTGGAGGTCAGTAATGCTGTTAAACATCCTCAATGCACAGAACAGCCCCTACAACAAAGAATCATTTGGCCCCAAATGCCACTAGTGCCAAGATTGAGAATCCCTGCTCATAAATGTCATAGTACATTAGGCATATCTTGTCCAATCAATGCATGTAGTGTATTCTTGTTCAATTTATAGAAAATAAAAATAGTAACAAGCATTTATTGAATCTTACTCTATTTCAGGCACTATACTCACATTACATGGTTTATTTAATTTTTTGAATGCTTTGAGACAGGTATCACCTTTATCCTCATTTAACAGGTTAGGAAACTGATCCACAGAAAAGTTATCTACCAAAAGCCACATAGCTGGGAAATTTGGAGGCCCAGACTGCAACCAAAAAGTTCTTTTCCAGAACCATGATTCTAACCACTAAGATGAAACATACAATGATTATAGGTATGGTATCCTCAAGCCCAGTGCCCAATGGTAGAAGAGAGAATTACAGAGAGCAAAAACACTTTTCTCCCTTCATTTTTCTCACACACATACACACACACAAATCAACTCTCAAATATTAATAGCAATGTTTTTTTCTGTATCACAGAAAATTCCATTGTGTCATTGATAAATTTCAGAGCTCCTCCTGGGGGAGGGTTTCACGTGGGACAGGGATACCTTGAGTACCATCTAAAGCAGCAGGTTTGACAATCTTAGCGTTTTGACATGTGGGTGTGTCCAGATGTATTTTATCTAATTTGCGAATAATAAAGAGCCAGACTTTCCTAATGACATAATTTTTACCATGTAAATTAGAACGGAATAAAAGTCCTCTAATAATATATGTCCCGTTTTCTTACTTTCCAATATGCTTTTCTGAATGCCAAAGAAAGATATAAAATTAAAGCTAACGACATTGGGGGTGTCACTGGATGTTTACATGTGAATGGCGCTGTGATTCAGAATATAAAAATATTTGTTGGAAATTACTGATTTAATAGTTAGAATGTATTCACCAAGAGAACCATTTAATTCCTCAATTGTGACTTTCAAATCATCCACTTAAATATAAATTACACAAGCATTTCTCATTTTATCAAACTAGATATGCAGTTTTTTAGTACAATTTGTTCTCCATTTGGTCACAAAGCTAGAACCCATTTCTCTGAAGTACAGTGGTTTCCAAATTTTTAAAACAGTGTACTCATTCTTCAACTTTATTAAGAAATAAAAATATCCATAAGAAAAAAGTTGAAAAGGAAGAGAGACATTCTGAAACCATGATAGGGGAGCAGGGGTGTTAGGATGAACTAGAGAGAGGGGGTCCAGAGATCTACTCATTTGGCATCAATGATCTACCCATCAGGCAGCAACTTAGGCAACTTTGGGAGCCCCACAGAACACAACTGTAAAAGGATTATCCAATATATTTTAGGATAATTTAGATAATAAAATTATTATAACTCTAAAGTCTTATAAGTATGTTAAACTTGTAGGTCTAATTGATATTTTTCTGTTTGGAAATGTGATATTATATAATATGCATTTACATGTCATTAAATGCTACATCTCATGTGCTAAACTTGAATTATTTATTTTCAAGTGGTGTACAGTCTCCTGAGGCACTCAGTTTCTGTCTCTGCCTGTGGGTTATATTCATCTCTTGACCATTTCTGTCAAAAATGCAAATTTAGCTAGTGGGAACATGCTATAAAGCACAGGAAGCTTAGCTCAGTGCTATGTGATGACCTAGATGGGTGGGAGGGAGGTCCAAGAGAGAGGGGATATATATATACGTATAGCTGATTCACTTCACTGTACAGCAGAAACTAACACAACATTGTAAAGCAACTATACTCCAATAAAAAAATGCAAATTTAGTTTTTACTATAAAAAGCTAGAGCCAATCACATTTAATGGACTTTTAAATGTAGTTCTCTGACACAACACTTAATTTAAGATGGACAGTTTTACTCTTTTAAACTGTATTTTGGGATTATTTTTGAGCAATGATGTATTTCTTTTGATTGTTCCCTTATTTTCTGATAAACAGTGACTGTAATAAATCTTGATCCTCCCTTTGGTCTAGATATTTAGTAGCTGTGTACTTGTTTTCTATAATAGTGATGCACATTAATATTTACAACCGTTTTCCTTTGCAGCATCTCCCAGATGGCTCCACGCCCAGTGCACATGTTGAATTTTATCTTTTATCATATCCCAGTGCAGTTCGGAGGAGGAAAACAAAATCTGTTCCAAAATGTACCGACCCCACTTACAATGAAATTGTAAGTATGAGTCAACTCTTGTCCAGTCGTTTTCTATTTTTCTTACCATTTTTCAGTTTAACCAAATATGGAAAATTTACAGTAATTGGCAGCATTATTCCATAAAGGGAAGTCATTTCCCAAAATAGCCACTGTCTGCCGATCACAGTTCTTGATGCTATAGGAACTGGAAAATACAGATACTGCTTTCAAAGTGCTTATGAACCAAGTTTCAAATTGTGGCTAGCCTCCAGCGAGAGCCCAAGACTTTACAGCATTTGTTTCACCTACTAACATCCCTGACTCTACCTTATTTTCTCTAACAAGTTTTTCTTTACCTGGTTTTCCTTACCTAATAACTTTATCATAGTCTAACCTGTGTATAGCAATAAACTTTATAAAATCTCTTTTGAAAAACTAAAAAATATAAAGAAGTACAAATTATATTGAAGTAATTTATATTATATATAGCTCTCTAATTCATTTGTAGTATATGATTTGAACATCTGATCCCCTAATTCTTTCTAAGGCAAACCCTACATTTATTCTCTTGATTCCATCCTTTCCCATCTCCTCTGTACCTTGCTCACTTAATTATTTGCTCACCTTTTCTTAAGGCTGTCTCATCCACTGGATCCTCAACTCAGAAATCTTAAAAAAACAAAACAAACTCTTCAAGTCAGCCTTTCTAAAGCATCCAAATTTTCTTTCCCTCGCTATCACCTCCAAACTTTTGCAAAATTAACACATTTCCTGCTCTCAGTTCATCACTTCCTTCTCACCCTTTAATCCTTTGCAATGTGGATTCTGACCTTGACTGATGCTGTTTTATTCAAATGGCATCAAAAGACTCCTAATTGCTCAATCCAATGAGCCATCAGGCTCGCCTCTCCAGAACAGTTAGACAGCAGCACTGTTAACTGCTTCCTCTTTCTTTACACCTCCGTTTTGCTTCTTAAGTTCTACCTTTTCTCTTTTTTTAATCAACATAATTTTTATTGGAGTATAGTTGCTTTACAGTGTTGTATTAGTTTCTGCTGTACAGCAAAGTGAATCAGCTATAGGTATTACATATATCCCCTATTTTTTGGATTTCCTTCCCATTTAGGTCACCACAGAGCAGAGCAGAGTTCCCTGTGTTATACAGTAGGTTCTCATTAGCTATCTATTTTATACATAGTAGTGTATACATGTCAGTCCCAGTCTCCCAGTTCACCCACCTGTCCTTACTCCTCTTGGTGTCCATATGTTTGTTCTCTACATCAGTGTCTCTATTTCTGCGTTGCAAATAAGTTCATCTGTACCATTTTTCTAGATTCCACATATAAGCAATATTATACAGTATTTGTTTTTCTCTTTCGGACTTATTCATTGAGTTCTACCTTTTCTTAATTCCCTTCTGTCTTCTCTAACCACTCTCTCATTTTCCTTCATTGCCATTCTTCCTCTGAAAATATTTATTTGCTGGAGTTCCATGACCTACCCTCATCTCTTGATATACACACTCAGAAGTATCTTATGTATCTACAGATTTTCATTTATCACTTGTAGGTTGCATCTGGATTTACTCCTCAAGCCCTGGCTTCTCTCCCAAGCTTTAAACCTGTACTTCTACCTGATTATTAAAGAGCCCCTTTAGGATGCCTCCTACGCACTTTTAAATCAGGCTTTCCTCCTCTGTTTGCCATCTCCTCGGAAGAAACTTTCTAATGACGTCACCCTCTCCCTCACTCACAAGTCCAGTTAATCCCCAAGTTTTGTCAGTTCTACTTGTGCAGCCACCTGCCCCTTCAATCCGTCTTCTCCTCTGGGTCCCATCGCTACTTCTTTGAAGGCCTTGCAACTTTGGCTAATATAAGAGCCTCCTATCTTGTGTTTTTCAATTAAATCATTCAAATTTCTATCTAAGGTGTCAAAAACTACTCATATTATTCTCCTACCTAACTTTTTTCAAATGTTCCTTATTGCCTACTGAATAATATCCAAAATCCCAAGTGTGGCATTCACAGCCTTTCAAATTTGACTCAGTAATTCTCCTGAGCTGTCTCTGGAGCAATATCATCCTTATATACTTTTTCAAAAAAATTTTTGTTTTGAGGTAATTGTAGATTCACAAGCAGTTGGAAGAAATAATATATAGAGAATTCAAATACCTTTCAACCACTTTCCTGCAATGGTAACACTTTGCCTGACTACTGACAATATCACTACCAGGAAATTGACATTGATACCATCCACTGTCCCTATTCCGATTTCTCCAGCTTTACATGTGTTCTTATGTATATGCGTGCATGTTTAGTTCTGTGCATTTGTATCACACGTGTAGGTTTGTGTGATCATCCCCACAGTCAAGGTACAGAACATTACATCACGGTGATTCCTGGCACTACCCTATTATAGCTGCAGACACTCTTCTCCCTCTAACGCCCCATCCCCAAACCCTGGCAACTATTAATCTATTCTCTATCTCTCTAACTTTGTCATTTCAAGTGTTATGTAAATGGAATCATACAGTTTGTTACATTTTCACTTACCATAGTTCCCTAGAGATCCATCCAAGTAGCTGCATGTATGAATAGTTTGTTCATTTTCACTGCTAAGTAGTAGTCATGGCATGGAGGTATGACAGTTTCTTTAACTGTTTACCAATTAAAGGACATCTGGGTTATTTCTGGCTTGGGGCTATTGCACACAAAGCTGCTGTGCTGGCTTCCCTGGTGGCGCAGTGGTTGAGAGTCTGCCTGCCGATGCAGGGGACACAGGTTCGTGCCCCGGTCCGGGAAGATCCCACATGCCGCGGAGCGGCTAAGCCCGTGAGCCATGGCCGCTGAGCCTGCGCGTCCGGAGCCTGTGCTCCGCGACGCGAGAGGCCACAGCAGTGAGAGACCCACGTACCGCCAAAAAAAAAAAAAAAAAAGCTGCTGTGCACATTGATATATAGGTTTTTGTGTAAACATAAGTTGTAATTTCTCTAAGCAAATGCTCAAGATGTAATTACTAGGGTGTATGGTAATGCTGTACATAGTTTTTCAAGAGACTGTCAAACTCCTTTTCTATACAATTTTACACTCCCACCAGCAATGTTTGTGCCAATTTCTCTACATCTTTGCCAGCATTTAGTGTTATCACTATATTTAATTTTAGTTCTTTTGAAAGGTATAGAGTGATAGCTCATTGTGGTTTTAATTTGCATTTATCTAGTAGCTAATGATGCTGAATTTTCTTCGTGTGCTTATTTACCATCTGCATACCCTCTTTCATGAAATGTCTCTTCATGCCTTTGTTCATTTTCTAATTAGATAGTTTGCATTTTTACTCATTTTTACTGTTGGCTTTTGAGATTCTTTATATACTATGGATAACGGTCCTTTGTCAGATGTGTGGTTTGCAAATATTTTCTCCCAGTCTGTAGTCTGACTTTTCCTCCTTTTCTCATGGTTTTTCACAGAGTAAAAATTTTCAATTTTGATGAAACCCAGTTTATCAATTTTTTTTTCTTTTGTAGACTGCATATTTGGTGGCAAGTCTAAGAACTCTTCACCTAGCACTAAGTTCTAAAGATTTTCTCCTATATTTTTTCTAAATGTTTTATAGTTTTACATTTTACATCTAAGTCCATTATTCATTTTTAGTTGATTTTTGAAGAAAGTGTGAGGTTTAGGTTGAGGTTCACTTTTTTTGCCTATGAATGCCAGTTATTTCAGCACCATTTATTGAAAAAGCAATTCTTCCTATGTTAAATGTCTTTTGCACCTTTGACAAAAATAAGGAACGTTTGTTTGTTCATGCCCTTCCATTGCCCCATACTTAGTCATATTCTCAAGTCACATCAGACAGCTTGTCATTCCCTGAATAATCCCTGTGACCTCTGTGATAGAGCTCATGTAGCTGTTCACCCTCCTGCCCTTCTCTGCCAACTTTGAGATTTACCTCAAATATGGACTCTGTGAACCAGTCTCTCTTCCCTGTCTCTTACGCCACATTTACCGTCTCTTATTTATTCCTACACAGACTTTTTTCTTCTAGTACATTGAAAACTTCTTGAGGACAAGGAAAATGTCTTAGCTTTCTTGGTATCTTTGAAACTTAGCTACTTCTAAAAAGATTTGTGGGATTAAATATTTGGGATAGTTTTATAAATGACACTTTATGTGTACATGTATAAAATGTAAAACTATCAAACATTTATATATATTCAAATAATAGATACTTTAGTATGGAAATATATTTTGACATTTTATTATTTGTCATGATGTCAACAGCTAGAGGTATATACCTCCCAACTATATATCCCTAGTTTCCATACGTTCTGGGCATAAGACCCCCCTACATCAATATCAAGAAACTTCTCAGACTGCATGCTGTACTTCAGCATTTGTATCTAAGGAAACACATAATGATGAAAAGCCACTAACAATCCAGGAGTTTAAATAAATTTGTGTTTTATTTATCTCAAGCTATATGTACTATAAAAACCGGTAGTAAATGCACATGTGTGGAGATTATTTTATGATGCTTGCTGCGTCCATAAATTGTCTCACGGCTTGCAATAATTCTGAGTCCTCACACATTCATGGCCCATTGATTAGAAATCAATGCAATACTTTTCTCCATCTGCACATACTTGTAGCTTGGACACACAGTGTTTATACACTGAACACATTTAAAATTGTTTCGAAAACAATAGTTCAGGGCTTCCCTGGTGGCGCAGTGGTTGAGAGTCCACCTGCCATTGCAGGGGACATGGGTTCGTGCCCCGGTCCGGGAAGATCCCACATGCCACGCCACCAGGGAAGCCCGAACCATTATTTTTTTAATGATTCATTAGAAATACAGATTCTATTTTAAAACAGAATTATATTGTTATAGTCAATGTATGTTGTACATTGTATTCCTTTCTTTTTTTCTATTGAAGTATAGCCAGTTTACAATGTTCTGCGAATCTCTGCTGTACAGCAGTGACTCAGTTATACACATGTAGACATTCTTTTTTTTTATATTCTTTTCCATTATGGTTTATCACATGATATTGAATATAGTCCCCTGTACTATACAGTAGGACCTTATTGTTTATCCATTCTATATATAATAGTTTTACATTGTAGTCCTTTCTTAGATATTATCCTACTTAATTAAATTACCCTAAACAGTGTTTTTCTACTTGATGTGACAATTTCAGACCTACAAATTCAATGTTTGTCAGAAGGCAATGAAGACTTGACACATGCCTATGGGTAAAAAGTATTATAAAGCGAAATTAAAAGAGCTGTGCATTTTTGGTTCTGTTTATGTTAAGGCAGAATACATTTAAATCATTTGGTGAAAAGACTCAAAGAATATAATCATCTGAGTACTTCTCTAGCATTACCCACTAATTATTCATTGCATTGGAAGAAAAAAGCACTTATTTTTTTTAAACAACATTATGGATGCAGTAAAGCAATTAGAACAGATACATATATATCTTCTATAATGTACAATGATTACATGTTTATAAAACCTCAGTCACTTTCAGGAAAATAGCTTTTGCATAATGAAGCACAGGGAAAAAAATCCATAAAGCAATATAAACTTAGGAGTTCAAATGTTTGTATTTTAACCAGGAAGGCAATTAATTCCTGTCATTTATTAAAGAACTTCAGCTTGTTAAATACCTGGGACACTCAATATTGTGTACAACTGTTATCTCCAGTCAGGGAAGGCAAAATACCAAGAAACAGCTGTTCTTTTTTTGTGTATTTGATGGACCTTTTTCAGCTGTAATTCATTAGTGTTTACTGTGTATCAGGCTTTGTAATAAGGCTTATATTCATTATCTCATTTATTCTTTCTCACAACGCCAGAAGGTAAATATTATCACCATATTCGAATGTGAAAACACATTCAGATGGCCCCCAACTTAGGATGGCTCAACCTGAAACTTTTTTTACTTTACGATGGTGCAAAAGAGATATACATTCAGTAGAAACCATACTTCAAGTTTTGAATTTTGCTCTTTTCCCAGGTAGGATACTCCTTCCTGATGCTGAGCCACAGCTCCCAGTCAGCCACGCAATCACAGCCAATACGCTTACAACCATTTGGTACCCAGACAACCATTCTGTTTTTCACTTTCAGTACAGTATTCAATAAATTACATGAGACATTCTGAGCACGTTTAAGGTAGTTAGGCTAAGCTATGATGTTTGGTGGGTTAGGTATATTAAATGCATTTTCGGCTACAGTATTTTCAATTTACCATAGGTTTATCAGGATGTAACCCCACTGTAAATGGAGGAAGAACTGGAGTTGACAACAGATTTATATAAATATGAATCATTGATACTGATATGTTTCTTAGAAAGTTACATCTTTAGCACTAATTTATATGATTCACAGAGTTCTTAAACCAGACTTTTCCAAAGGCCTAATGCTTAGAATTATTCCATTTTTCTTCACACACACTAACACTTCGAAGGCCCTTTCGTCTACTTTCTCTGTAAAATAGGAGATAAGTTCATCTGCTGAACGTGTTGTGGGGAGGAAAATGGAGGATAATTTAGACAGTTCAAAATAACCACTGTAGAGAAAAGGAAAGGAGCTTACTCTGAAGTCCTGGGAAGATAAGCGTTCAGGAGACAAGAGTGGTTCACGGAGTCCACGCTGAGCATCCCTTTGCGATGAAAGATGAATTACATTGGTAGGCTTCTGAAATTTTTAAGGCAGCCCTTAAAATCCTTTACTATCCAGAGGAACTCAATAAATTAAATGGAATAATTTGAATAAGCTTTCCTAGAAATTTAAAAGGTAACCTCCTTCTGGAATGGGAGCAGGATTCTGGAAGAGTCGGTAGCCAGGAGATGTCACACGAAGCAGGGTAGACTGGATTAGCATATTATATTGTATCTCATTCCCTTGATTGAATTATTATTTACTTGATAAGTAAATCATTGTTCTGAGCAGCTAACAGATAGATTGATATTGACTGGAATTTCATTGATAAATTGATGGGTTCACAAACGGTAGGCAAATGCAGTACGATGGGCTAGAAATTGCATCCATACACACTGAACAGGCCTCGCAGTGGAGTCCAAGGCCTTTCCTCTCAGTTTGTTTCCTCTGATTCTTTTTTGCATATATAGAGGACGCTTCTGTCTATCTTGTAGTTTAGCTGTAAAAAGCAAGCATGTTTGTATCATCATATGAAACTCCTCCAAATGTGTTATAAGGAGTTTCCTTGGCAACCATGTTGGATCTACACACAGCTCTCCCCTCCTTTGATGTATACCTAATTTCTTGATAGTACTACACTTTTAAAGCTTCTTTACCACTGCAGGCACCCAGTGGTAATGCCTGTGACTTATTTCTTGGATGTTATAAAAGACAGTTGAACACCTCTCTTTTTTAAAAATAGTTACATGACTGACTAGTAAGTGAAAAAGAGAAAAACACAAAACTATACACACAACATAATTACCGCTCAGATTCTTAAAAAGCAATTATATATAGAAAACAAAAAACACATCAAAATGATTATCTCCTAATGGTAGAAATAGAAATTTTTCCTTTCTTTTTTATTCTTTTTTTGTTTCATCCCCATATTTTAGTTAATGAGCATATATTTTCATAACTAAAAATTAAACAATTTTAAATAAAGTAACCATAGAGCGACTGCTTCACATGTAGAAGGAAATACTGTACTACATTAAATTAACACACGGAAATCATGGAGATTGGTCTGCTTTCCTCATTAGCCTTCAACAAAGAAAGACAGTGTTCAAGGTCCCATGTTGCACAACAAATCCAAGGACAGTTGAAAGGTGACAGGTATTTAAATTTATTCCTAGAGAATGATTTACAGTCTTATTAAATTTGGGATAGACAATTTTTAATGCAATCAGAGTAAATTCTAAGCTTCTTAGAGAAATATTCTGTCGTTAAACTCCTTTACGTTAGCAGAACCTTTAGCTCTTCAGAATTAGAGTTAGAAATGAAAGATTCTAACATTAACGTATCCATTCCAAGGTACAAGATATCAGTGTGCAAATATTTTTGTTAAAAGCAGTATTTTTTAAAAGATGCATTTAAGCGTATCTGATTTTTATTCTCTCCCTTTTTAGGTAGTATATGATGAAGTCACAGAGCTCCAAGGACATGTCTTAATGCTTATTGTAAAGAGCAAAACCACCTTTGTAGGAGCAATTAATATCCAACTCTGTAGTGTCCCACTCAAGGAAGAAAAATGGTATCCACTAGGAAACAGTATAATTTAAGCATTGCTATGAACATACGCATTCATTACTCGTAGTTCTTTCACTTTGGGGCCTCTCTAGCACAAGATCAGGACATTTTTGTTATCAAAGATAGCATGGTGGGGACTTCCTGGCGGCGCAGTGGTTAAGAATCCACCTGCCAATGCAGGGGACACGGGTTTGATCCGTGGTCCGGGAAGATCCCACATGCCACGGAGCAACTAAACCCATGCGCCACAGTTACTGAAGCCCGCGTGTCTGGAGCCTGTGCTCCGCAAAGAGAAGCCACCGCAATGAGAAACCCACACACCGCGATGAAGAGTAGCCCCCGCTTGCAGCAACTAGAGAAAGCCCTCTCGCAGCAACAAAGACCCAGCGCAGCCAAAAATAAATAAATTAAAAAAAAAAAAAAAGGTAGCATGATGGTGTACTAAGGACACAAAGAAAATAAATCAGAATCAGTCTTTTATAGTTAGTTATTCTCTACCTGTGTTTCATTGTTTTCTTAGAACCTTTTTTCCAATTGATTGTGTAAAATTCAATGTATAAAATAAAAAAAGGACATTTAATGGGTCTTTTAAATCAAACATGTGTTCACGTTTTATGTGCCTACAGTTAAAAGCAATACTTTAAATGTATTTTCCAAAAAAAGACAAGCAAATAAATAAATCTTATCAATTACTTCAACACCTAAGTATATCTGTAACAAATTTTTTAAATTTGAATTAAATATATATACCTACATATCCACTTATAATCTTATTTACTGAGGGGATTAGTAAGCTCTAGAAGAATGCTGTATTAATTTCTGTCAGAAGAAACAAACATAAATGCCTGAAATTCTTAAATCCAATTTTTGGAAGAAACTTTGTAGTTTTTCACCCTCTTCAGCACCAATCAATTCATCATCACTGGATTTCACCCAAACAGAGGCATTACCACATTTTAAACTTCATTATCCGCTAATTCAAAGATCTCAAACTCTGCAGCTCTCCCCTCTGATCAAAACCTATTCTCTGCACAACAAAAAGTTTTCTTACTTCTGAACCTACTTTCATATTCATCATGACCAGAGTAAACAATCCTGCAGATTTCCACCTGCAAAGTAGGTATAACTCAAGGCACTATGCCACATTCTTTAAGAGAATCAAATTGTTTTTTAAAAATTTCTTCCAATTAAATTATTAAAACTCTTGCTTTACTCAGTGTTTTCCTGTATGTCGATAAAAAAGTAATTTAAGCTCTTTTTATATGGTTATCTGCATAACGATGTAAACATATAAAAGACTACACTTATTCATTGAAAATATTTCAGTGCCTGGTATGGGTTGATGTAGTCTTATTTCAAACACATGATCATGTGAGTCAAGTAAGCCATAATGCTCTGGGCAATGGTTCTATGTTTCAGGTCCACTCACTCTCCCTTTTCTAACAGATAGTGATTCCACACCCTTCTTTCTGCTGAAACCTCATCACCCTCTACTGTAATCCTCACTCTCAGCTGATTACTTTGTTTCCTACTTCACTTGGAAACTGGAATCAGTCAAAAGAAAACCTCTACATATTCCACTAGCACATCTACCTGCCCAGCAGATTCCATGTTCCTCCTTCCTACTTACTATCGTGGAAAAATGACCAAGCTTCTACCCAAAACCAATCTCTCAACTTGTACATTTGATCCCAGCCCCTCTCACCTACTCACAAACATTACTGAAACTCTCCTCTATTCAAAAGCATCATTTCTTTATTCTCTACTGGATAATTCACTTCGGCACACAACCATGATGTTACATGGTTACATGATGGTACAACCATCATAAAAAACTTCTTGGCACCTCCATCTCCCTTCCAAATACTCATCCAATTGGCCTGATCTTCTTTATAGCAAAACTCTTCAAAATTGTTGTCTCTAATCTCTGCCTCCAGTTTCTCTCCTCTCATTTTCTCTCAGACCATTCCAAGCAGGTGTTTGTCCCAAACACTTCAACAAAACTGCTTTTGTCAAGGTCCCTTCTGACCTCCACATAGCTAAATCCAAAGGTCAATTTCCAGCCCTGATCTGGGCTTACCTATCAGCAGTATTTGACACAATCAATAACTCTCTTTCTCAACACTCTTCATTTGGCTTCCAGAACACAACACCCTTTTGTGCTTTCCTTCTATATAACATCAGTCCCTCCTTCTCAGTCTTCTGTGAAGGAGGATCCCCTTTTCCACAGTCTCCAGTGTTGGAGTGTCCAGGACTTACTCCTTGGTCCTCTTCTCCATCAGCTTTCACTCCTTAGTGACCTCATCTATTTTGATGGCTTTAAATATCATCTGTATGCTGAGTATTCCCAGTTTCCCAGTTTTATAACTTCAGCCCAAGGAGTGGCCAAAATAGTGGAGTAGGTAGACTCTGAACTCAACTCCTCTCACAGGCACACCAAAATTATAACCACATACAGAGCAACTATTCATGAGAACAATCTGAAGACTCGCAGAAAATATCTATAACTAGAGATATAAAGAAGGAATCACAATGAGATGAATAGGAGGAATGGACACACAGTATACTCAACACCCACACCCATGGGTAGGTGACCCACAAGTGGGAGGATAATCACAGTTGTAGACATTCCCTCCAAAGATCAAAGAGTCTGAGCCCCACATCAAGCTCCCCAGACCAGGGTCCCTGCACTGGGAAGATGAGTCCCCCAAAACATCTGACTTTGAAGGCCAGCAGGACTTGTATTCAGGAGAACTGAACGGCTGTAGGAAAGAGACTTTGCTCTTAAAGGGCCCACACAAACTCTCACATGCCCTGAGGCCTAGAGCTGAAGCAGTGATTTGAAAGGATCCCAGGTCAGACCTACCAGTTGATCTTGGAGAGCCTCCTGGAAAGGCAAGCTATAACTGGAACTCATCCTGGGGACATAGATGCTGGTGGCAGCCTTTTAGAGTTTGTACTATCACAAGGACACTGGTGCTGGCAAGAGCCATTTTGCAGTACTTCCTCTAGCTTATTAGCACCAGGACCTGGGCCCACCCACCAGCAGCTGGCAGCCACTGCACTAGGCAGAGCTGGCACCAACCAGGCTGGGGGCCAGTCATGCCCACAAAAACTCTCACAGTAGGTGGCCCCACAACAACAGAAGGGCCCATTCAGCCCTCACAGGGGGCACTCCTAGAGTATATAGCTCTGGTGATAGAGGGGAGTGTGCTTCTGGACCCAATAGGATGTCTCCTACATAAGGCCACTTTTCCAAGACCAGGAAATATATCTGACTTACCGAATCTGTAGAAATAAAACAGAGAGTCAGACAAAGTGAGGTGGCAGAGGAATATTTTTGAAATGAGGGAACAAGATAAAACCTTAGAAGAGCCAAGTGAAGTAGAGATAAGCAATCAACCCAATAAAGAGTTCAAGGTAATGATTATAAACAACTCAAGTGAAGAATGGATGAACACAGTAAGAATTTCAACAAAGAGTTAGAAAATGTAAAACACTAAACAGAACTGAAGAATACCATAATTGAAACAAAAAATACACTAGGAGGAATCAACAGTAGATTACATGATACACAGGCACGAATCAATGAACTGGAAGACAGAGTAGTGGAACTCAATCAATGTGGTACACACCACATTAACAAACTGAGGAATAAAAATCATATGATCATCTCAGTAGATGTGGAAAAAGCTTTTGACACAATTCAACATCCATTTATGACAAAAAACGTTCAACAAAGTGGGTATAGAGGAAACATACCTCAACATAATAAAGACCATATATGACAAGCCCACAGCCAACATTACAGTAAAAGCTGAAAGCATTTTTTCTAAGATCAGGAACAAGACAAGGATGCCCATTCTCACCATTTTATTCAACATAATATTGGAAGTCCTAGCCACAACTAATCAGAAAAGACAAAGAAATAAAAGGAATCCAAATTGGAAAGAAAGAAGTAAAACTGTGACTGTTTGCAGTTAAGATGATACTGTATATTGAAAATCCTAAAGATACCATCAAAAAACTATTAGAACTCATCAATGGATTCTCTAAAGTTGCAGGATACAAAATTAACATAGAGATCTGTTGCATTTCTATACACTAACAATGAACTATCAGAAAGAGAAATTAAGAAGACAATCCCATTTACAATTGCATCAAAATAATAAAATACCAAGGACTAAATCTTACCAAGGATGTAAAAGACCTGTACTCAGAAAACAATATGATATTGATGAAAGAAAGTGAAGATGACACAAACAAATGGAAAAATATATTGTGCTCATGGATTGGAAGATTTAATATTGTTAAAATAACCATATTACCCAAAGCAATCTACAGATTCAATGCAATTCCTATCAAAATACCAATGGCATTTTTCACAGAAGTAGAATAAATAATTTTAAAACTTGTTTGGAAACATAAAAGACCTTGAGTAGCCAAAATAATCTTGAGAAAAAAGAACAAAGCTGGAGGTATCGTGTTCTACAAAGCTACAGTAATCAAAATAGTATGGTAGTAGTGACTCAAAAAAACAAACCAAAAAAACCCCCACATCAATCAATGGAACAGAATAGAGAGCCCTGAAATGAACCCACACTTATACGGGCAATTAATCTACAATGAAGGAGGCAAGAACATACAATGGGAAAAAGACAGCCTCTTCAATAAGTGGTGTTGGGAAAACTGGATAGCCACATGCAAAAGAATGAAGCTGGACTACTTTCTCATACCATGTACAAGGATAAACTCAAAATGGATTAAAGACTTAGTATAAGACCTAAAACCATAAATATCCTAGAAGAAAACATAGGTAGTATGCTCTTTGACATTGGTCTTAGGCTCACTGTTTTGAATCTGTCTCCTGAGGCAAAGGAAACAAAAGCAAAAGTAAACAAATGGGACTACATCAAATTAAAAAGTTTTTCACAGTGAAGGAACTATCAACAGAACAAAAAGGCCACCTACTGAATGGGAGAAGATATTTGCAAATGATATATCTGATAAGGGGTTAAAATCCAAAATATACAAAGAACACATACAACTCAACATCATAAAAACAAACAACCCATTTAAAAAATGGTCAGAAGAACTTTTTTAAAGACGTTTTTCCCAAGAAGACATAGAGATAGGCAAAAGACACATGAAAAGATGCTCAACATCACTAATCATCAGGGAAATTCAAATTAAAACCACAAAGGGGTATCACCTCACACGTGTCAGAATAGTTGCTATCAAAAAGACAACAAATAACAAGTGTGGGCAAGGATGTGGAAAAAGGGAACCTTCATAGACTGTTGGTGGGAATGTAAATTGGTGCAGTCACTATGGAAAACAGTATGGAGGTTCCTCAAAAAATTAAAAATAGAACTACACAATCCATCAATTCCATGTCTGGGTATTTTCCAGAGAAAACAAAAACACTAATTAGAAAAGATATATGCACCCCTATGTTTATTTCAGCATTATTTACAATAATCAAGATACGGAAATAACCTAGGTGCCCAATCAGAGAATGAATAAAGAAGATGTGGTGTATACCTACAACGGAATATGACTCAGTCTAGAAAAATAATGAAATCTTGCCATTTGCAACAACATGGATGGACCTGGAGGGTATTATACTAAGTAAAATAAGTCAGACAGAGAAAGACAAATACCATACCGTGTGATTTTCACTTACATGTGGAATCTAACAAAGAAAATGAACAAACAAACGTAACAAAACAGAACAAACTCATAAAAACAGAGCAAACAGGCAGTTACCAGAGGGGAGGAAGTTGTGGGAAGAATGAAAGAGGTGAGGGAGATTAAAAGGTACAAACTTCCAGTCACAAAATAGATGAGTCATGGGTATGAAATGTACAGCATGAGGAATATAGCCAATTATAATACCTCTGTATAGTGACAGATGATAACTAAACATATCATGGTGATCGTTTTGTAATGTATTGAAGTATCGATTGAATCACTATGTTGTGCACCTGGAACTAATGTAGAGATCTAGGTCAATTACACCTCAACTTGAAAAAAGTATGTAGACACTAAAAGGAAATACATCAAAATGTTAACAGTGGTTATCTCTGTGGGTTGGGGATTACGGGTGATTGTTAATTTTCATACTTCTATGTACTTCTAGTTGTCCACAATAACATGTTTTGCTTGTAAAATTAGAAAGAAAACAATATCATTAAAATAAATATCATTTAAAAATAATAACTCCAGCCCAGAACCCCTCCCAAATTCTAGAGTTCCATATCCGACTACCTACACAGCATCCCCCTCGAATATCTATTATCTCAAGCTCAGTATGTTTAAAACTAGACTCCTGATCAGTTTTAAATAGCAAAAATCTTGAAGTCATCCTTGATACCCACTTCCTTGCTCATTCTCTGAGTATAATTCAGCCCATAAGAAACTCCTGTAGCTCTGCCTTCAAAACTTTTCCCAAATCCAACCACTTACCACTCTCCATCTGCTTCCTCTCTGGTTCAAGGTACTCCTATTAAATTTGTCCCAAATTACTACAATTACCTTCTCCTTGTTTCTGTTTACCCTGCCCTCCATACTGTCTATTCTCAACACAGAAATTGGAGTGATCTTGTCTCTCTTCTGCTCAAAACACTGCAGGGGCTTCTACTGCCAGAGTAAAAGCGCAAACCTTTAAAATAACCTAAAAAGCCCGATGTGAGCTGGCCTCCCATCAGCCACCTCTCTGATTTTAACTCCCATTATATCCTCCTATACTCAAAACACTGAAGAAACAGTGGCCTCCTTTCCATTCCCTGAACATTCATTCCAGGCATGCTTCTTCCCTGAAATCTTTATCAGACAGCTCCTTCTTTCCAAAATGTGCTTTTGTCCCATACATCCACTTGCCTATTCTCTCACCTCTTTCAAGTCTTGGTCAAATGTTTCCATCTGTGACAGGCCTGCCTGGACCACTCTGTGTCATATTGTAGCCTGCCCTGTCCCCAGACACATGCCAGATCCTTCCCACTCTGCTCTACTTTTTTTTCTTATATACTTATCACCTTTGAACATTCTATATGGTTTACTGATTTATTTTGCGTATTATTTATGTTTAGTATTCTTTCACTAAAACACAGGGCTCTAAAGAAGTTTCGTTCACTGACAGTACAGCATTGGATCCAGGCAAGAGGAGTCCTTGCCCTGGTGCCCTCTCCTTGGAGAATCCTACTTCCTCCAGCTGTGACTCAGCCACACCCAAAGGCCTTATTCTAGACCACATTCTAGGTACACATGACCCCTGAATTCCCTGCCTGAACAGCGTTTGCAGGCCTTCTAAGGGTTCGCTGACCTGAAGTCAGACACCACCACCGGGGAGAACAATGCCTAGGCTCCAGTGGTGGCCGAGGGCAGGCTGCTTGCAGTGTATATGCATGCAGCTCGAATGTGTCAGCTGGGATGTCCACAAGCGTGCAGGAGGCCACTGACAGTGCAGGAAGGGCCCAGGGGTGGGAAGAAAAAGCAGGGCATATAGAGCGCTCCAGGAGAGGAGACAGCCCTCCTTAGGTCACCATAATCCAACGTGGATCTCCAAGACATCCAAGAATTCTCAATTAAAAGCTGTCCTTCGAGGTGTTTATGAAGGAGAACAAATCATATTGTATTTAATGGCTTCTTAGCTTTATTTATAACTTTTAAATTTAGGCAGATGGTATGTAGGTGTTATGGATTGAACTGTGTCCTCCAAATTTATAAGTCCTAACCACCTGTAACCTCAAAATGTGACTTTATTTGGAAATAGGGTCACTGTAGATGTAGTTAGTTAAGATGAGGTCATACTAGAGTAGAGTGGGCTCCTCATCCAATATGACTCGTGTCCTTATGAAAGGAGGAAATTTGGACACAGACCCGAACCTAGAGGGAACACCATATGAAAACATGACATAGAGATTGAAGTGACACATCTATAAGCCAAGGAACACCAGCAAACTAGCCAAAGCTAGGAGAGATGAATGGAACAGACTGTCGGAAGGAACTAACCCCTTAATTTCAGACTTTTAGCCTCCAGAACTGTGAGACAAAAAAATTTCTGTTGTTTAAGTCACCCAGTTTGTGGTACTTTGTTTCGGTAGCCCTACCAAACGAATTTAACACTGAATCTTCATTCGTTTTGTTGTTCCAGTCCTGACAAATATCTGGTATGTAGTAGATGCTCAGTAAGCCTTTATAAATTAATACCTGAACAAATGACTGAATGACACACCGGTCTACAAAAGCAAGGCTCCTAGTCTTAACTCTCATTCATATCATGTTTTACAGCTCTTTTAGCCTTTTTATATCTATACTTTAGTTGCTTTTTATAAGAAGTCTAATAAGATGGGGAAAGGGGAGATTATTACAGTTTTACAGAGTAGTAACATTCAAATGTCTCCTAGCAGCATAAACTTTCCACTCAGATGAGTTCTTTTTTTTTTTTTTAAAGCTTACTATTTTTAATCCAACCATTATTATCTCTTTTTTTTTTAAAGGTGTCTTTTATTTTATTTTATTTTATTTTATTTTATTTGCGGTACGCGGGCCTCTCACTGTTGTGGCCTCTTCCGTTGTGGAGCACAGGCTCCAGACGTGCAGGCTCAGCAGCCGTGGCTCACGGGCCCAGCCACTCCGCGGCATGTGGCATCTTCCCGGACCGGGGCACGAACCCATGTCCCCTGCATCAGCAGGCGGACTCTCAACCACTGCACCACCAGGGAAGCCCTCAGATGAGTTCTTGAATGGAATGTATACACACTCATCCCGGGAGGAGGGGAGATTTTTAAGTTAAGCAGATGTGAGAGACTGGAAGCATTGGACAGTTGGTCACCCCATCAATCTCCGCCCCTCTATTCTCATCTTCAAAATCCCTGAGAAAATTCCACAGAAAATTAAGACATCTCAAAAATCACAGGCTAAAAGAAACTGAGGATCACAGATATGATGTGGCTACTGCTATCAAACAATTAAGGGGTTGTGGTGACAGACTCATTTCTAGCAAATATGGTTGAAGGTCAGGACTTGATTCCCAGAGGAAATGGATTATTGAAGAGCTACCACTATTGACACATTATCAAGGCCCACAGTGAAGATTTAATAGCACATGGGAGAAATTCTAGTGATTAAAGCAATTGCCCAGCAACTTTAACTCTCATATTGTAACACGTCACAAAAAAGATATATTTTATTTCTTAGCATAGGATCCTATATGCTGTCAATATATTTTAGATAAACCAATTAAACCTAACTAATGCTTTTTCTTCTAAAAAAATGTTGGGGCAAGCACAGCATTAACACAGAAGTTTCAGCAGACCAAGAGACATTGCTTAGACCTTAGGCTTTGGTAAGAATGGGCCAGGTGGATTTATTAACCCTGGTTATAATGATTTAGATTGCACCAACTGACTGTTTTTTAACATTAAAGGGATGTAACATTAAACCTTAGGCATTAATGAGTACAGACCTCGTAAGGTTTAGTCCTTAGAACAAATTAGACGATAAGAAAAAGATAACCCTTTTAAAATTTTCTTAAATAAGCTTTTTAGGCATTAGGTGATAAAAAAAAATCAGCTGCTTTTTTTAATGGATTTCTCAGCTACATCTCAAAACAACTAAGCCAGAAATCTGGAACAGTGGCTGAATTCAAAGTGTGCTACAAGCTCTAGTAAAGTTAAAGCTTAAACTTCTTAACTCCAGAGACATGTATGCTTGCCTACTCTCAACTTTCTCAAACTGTGTGCATGTGTGTGTGTGTGTGTGTGTGTGTGTGTGTGTGTGTGTTATTTTGAAGTGACCTTAGGGTTAACAGCAGTGGAGGAAACCGGACCAAACTTGAATTCGTGTGTCATGTCCACAGCTTTCAGTTACAGAAACAACACAGTCTCAAGGAGGCTCTGCATTTGAAAATTGAAGAAACTAATTATTAGAGTTTGGAGGTTTGAACCATACCCCCACTCACAGAAGGGATGTGGATTTTATTAATATTTAAATCAAAAAGAATGGGGATTCTTTTTATAAAGAGAATATGCCCTCTTCCTAGGCTGAGGTCAAAATATAACTGACTGAGATTATTAAATGCCCCAAAACTGGGAAAGCAATTTAAAGGTCTGTGCCCATCAGCCTCTGGCTCTGAAATTCTGATTTACCCCAGGAATCAAGAAGGAACTGGAATTTCTTACCATCAGAACAAAAGCAGTAGAAGAAGGAAAATAAAATAAAAGACGTCAAACAGAGTAGTAATGAGAATGATATTTCCTTGAAAGAAATGTTGGGATCTTACAACATAAGCTGGGCAGATATGAAGGGGAAATGAGATGTTAAGAGCCAGGAGAAAGAACTACAAAGTTAAAAAGGTGATGGACTTAAATCCAGTTTCTCTTGAAAAAGGTAACAGAAAAGGGCAATACATTTCAGTTGTTACTAGTTCAGAAGGGAGGACGGTACCTAAAAAAATCAATCAGATAAAAAGAGTAAAGGCCTTGGAGAGCAGGTATAATGACATCCTGGAGAGAACTAAAATTAGAAAAATTTTAAAAGATCCCTCATAAAGCAGCAGCATTTTGTAAGAACAACTGGGAAACCATCCCTTAAAAACTGACAGAGTGATTAAGTGATTAAGAAAATCTGGTCATATTTGAGAGGGAAACCCAGGAAAACAGGTGTAAAAGACTCCAAAAATTATTATGTAACTTTCAAAGGAACAGAAGTATGGCCAAGGGGGTCTAGGGAAACATATTTGGAAAATCTCTGGAACTGGTACTCTAAGGGAAAATGAAACAAAGAGAGGACTTACTGAAGGGAAATCAGACAGGATGGTTACAGGTCAAGACTTGGTATGGAGCAAACGTTGGTCTGAAAGGAATATTATCTTTGAGGTGGGACTAACCTACTCGAGAGGATCAAGATGGTCAAGGCTTGTTTGAACAAGGGATGTGGAACAAACATAGAATTCACCGACTTCATCTTTCTCAAGACAAAACTTTGAGAGTAGAAAGAAAAACAAATGCCTGGGCCAGACAGCAAAGGGAAAGGAAAAGTAAAAAAGGCACTCAGGTCCAGGAAACAATGTTATCCTCTGTGAGCTATGGAAGTAAAGAGACCAAAAGATGAAGCTAAATAAAAAGTCAGAAATACAGCTCAAATGACCTGAAAAGAATATGGAAACAATAAGAGGGAAAAAAATACCAAAGCCTAATTTCACGTCATCAGAAAAAAAGACTTTAACTGAAGAAAATACTATTCAAGACTTGGGAAGTTTTAAAAGTGAGATATGAAAGTGTTTTGAAGATCAGATGACAAAAATATTAATTATCGCTAGACTCTAACTGTTCACATATGTCAACTGCAACTTCAGGTAAGGAATATGCTGCCAGTGATCCTTCAAGTAAAACAAATGAAGTGATGGGGCAAAAATATTCCCTAGGACACAGGTGCCAACTGAAGAGCTCTCACTGATCAAGGCTGGACCAAGTTGGGAAAGGAGCATTAGATTGTAATTCAAAGTATAAAATAGTTATCCATAAACCCATACTGATATAAATGACTGATTAAATAAATAAATGGGGGGGGTGAGGTTTGAATCTACCACGTAGAAGAATTCCAAACAATTTATATAGACACTCTGCCTTCTAGAAGGTAAAACGTAACTACCAACTCTTTAAGTGTGGGCTGCACACAGCGACTCTTCCTCCCGAAGAGTATGGCATGAAAAGCAGGGAAAACAGAACTTTACAGAGGAGAAACTTGACAAACTCTACTGCAATCAGGTAATAAACGTCCATATCAACAGTGAAAAGTCATGTCGATAGAATGCACCTTTGATAAGATTTATGAAAGTGGCACTTTACCTCTGAGGTCTTCCTTCCAAAAACTTGTAGCCTTGGTCTAATCATGAGAAAAGCATTATTCAAACCCAACTGACAGACATTCTACCAAATACATGACTAGTAGTTCTCAAAACCATCAAGTTCATCACAAGCAAAGAATGTGTGAGAAACTGTCACAACCTAGAGCAGCCTCGGGAAATATGACTAGTAAGTGTAATGTGAATCGTAGATGGGACCCAGGAACAGAAAAGTGACATTAGGTAAAAGGTAAGGAAATGTGAATAAAGTAGGGACTTCAGTTAATAATAATGTAGCAATATTGGTTCATTCATTGTAATAAAAGTATTATACTAATTGAATATGTTAATAATATTGGTGGAAAATGACATCAGCAAAAATGATGGAGTAGGAAACTCCAAAGGTCGATCCCTCCACAAAAAACAGCAAATAAACTGGTAAACCCTATCATTCAACATTTAAGTCTAATATCCATTTGAGCTAATTTTTTTATATTGTGTAACTTAATCAACTTTTTTTTTTCCTGATTGCCTTGGGTCAATAACTGTGTTTCTGTCATTTACTATAGACCTTAGGCAACTCAATGTTTCTGAGCCTGTTACATTAACAATAAAATGTAAGATTGCTGCAAGGATTTAGGCTATTTTCTATTTGTTTGTTTATGTATTTATTTAGGCTCTGCCGTGCAGCTTGCTGGATCTTAGCTCCTCGACCCGATCGGGCCCTCAGCAGTGAAAGTGGGGAGTCCTAACCACTGAACTTCCAGGGAATTCCCTAATTTCTGTTTAATATCAGGCACATGTTAGGCACTGCTAACACTGCAGAGGTGGAACTCTCATGTTAGAAAAGGGACTGTTCTGGGAGAAGAATAGGAATAGTGACTGAAAGTGTGAAAGTTAAATTGTATACAGATGGGAATTAAAGAGGGCACTAGTCCCTGAAAATGTGTAGGTTTTTAAGGAATTTAACACCAACTCCCACCACTACCACCATCACCACCACGTGCTCAGCTGGTGTGTAAGAATGCAAGACACGGAGAAGACCAATCTCTCATAAGCTCAAATTCCACTTTAATCTACCCCTTGGATGTTTTAAATGAAAATTTCTAGTGGCTGGTAAAAAAAGCTTAACTCTGAATACTACAGAGGGCTCAAACTTCATGGCCTAAGAATCCAGAATGCATCATAAGAATGTTCTCTTTGATGGTACAAATATTTCCAGAGGGTTATTACTTTGAAAGAAATGTAATTCAACAAAGGCTTATGCACTATCCAAAGATATGGACTTTTAATAACTCCTGAAAAACGGAATCCAGGTCATATAATCTCCCAATAAAATGTTCATTGTTCAAGCCCATAACGGCTTCACTAAATGTAAGCGATTCCATTTTCTGGATCCTAATCCACAACATGAGCTTTTTGCCATTGTGGCTCCCAAATAACCCCTGAAATTTGCATAAAGGTTTTGAGTGGAACCCCTCGAGGCACCATCTAGGGTGCATGTGTCTGCATCCCTCAGAAACACCATACACGCCCCCCTACCCAAAATTAAAATAAATACCTCCTTTATACAGCTACAGGGAGTTTCTCCACTCTTCTTTCCAAAAATAGGGCAACTTTATGTCTCAGCAATCAGCATCAGTGGCCTCCCGTGGTCACCATCCCCCAAACAAAAGTCAGGGTAAGTCTAGATTGTACTCTGCATGTTTTCTATTTGAGGCTCTAAACAACCAGAAGCAGAAAAAAAGTAAAGGTCAAAATTAACAACATAACAAAACTTTACTGTCACTAATCACTACAAGGTAATGAGAGTAACAAAAGGAAGAGTCCAGGTTTATGTTAATGCCTTCCAGCCAAAGACCACCAGAAACACACACAGTAGGTCGATTCTTCATTGCAATGAGGGAGACACACAAATGAAGAACCATGGGGTGTCTCAGTGAAGGGGTGTTGGAAAGGACTTACTGTTGGATTCAGGCTTGTGTCAGATGATTTGGGAGAGGGTTCAAGGAAGTAGGTGAAAAATCCGACAGTCATTCATGTTTCCTGGGGACTGTTTGACACTTTTGTGTTTGGACAATATTCATGCTTTTGTCAGATGCTCTGTCATGATTACAGACTGGTTCTGTTTTTCTCCTTATCCATTGTGGTCACAGAGTGACCTTGTCGTGTGCTGATGAGAAACTGTTCAGGTTTGGCAGACGAACACCATGGCCTGACTGTGAGTGTCAGGCCAGCTCTTAGCAACACCAAGGCCTCCCTGAGAGCACAAAGTCACCTCCTAGCTGTCACTTTAATCAGTTGTATGGAAACATAAACCAAGGAATGTAACCTAATCTAGGAGATCATGGATGGCTTCCCTGAGGAACTGACATTGTTGAAAGATCTTCTGTTACCACAGCCCAGGGGTTCATTTTAGCTGTCTCTTATGTTTTCTTCTGCTCCTCAACACTATTATTTTTCTACAAGTGAATTAGGAATATTTAAAAAAAGATAGATTTTGTCTTCACAGTTAGCTGAGTTTGAGTGGTACCTGAAGAAAAATGAGAAAAGGAAATACAACCTTTTTCCTTCCTTATTTCAAATCTTATTAGTATAAATGAGAAATAAGTTTTTCCTGCTGCAAGAATTAATGAACTCTTCTGCAAAATTCATGTGATCAAAGTCTTTAAACCTCATGAAATTCCAGGTCTTCAAAAGGCTTTAGGGGTTTAGAGAAGGTTAAATCCTTGGGTTAATGGGTTGAACATCCCACCTGCTATTAGGTTGAACATAGATATTATAAATAAAATCCTTCTGAAATGGGTCACACTTAAAAAAACAACTTATAGGGATCCTACTGATCTAACAAGAACTTGGGAAACTGGGAAGCATCCAACCATGTAAGGACAGTCGGCTGATGGGGTGGTGGTTACCTCAGTGCTGCAAACAACCCTTAGTTTACCAATGTATCGTTCTGGTGAAGCAGTTGCAACCACCAATGGCGCGCTGCTGCCTTGAATTCCCCGTGGGTCTCATCAATGACCACCAATGGCGGGCTGCTGCCTTGAATTCCCCGTGGGTCTCATCGATGACAACAAAAGCCCAGAAGCAGCTGCTCTTTGGGAGCTTGAGGAAGAAACTGGCTATAAGGGTGATGCTGCTGAATGTTCTCCACCTGTACGTATGGATCCAGGTTTGTCAAACTGTACCACACACACCGTGACAGTAACTATCAATGGAGATGATGCTGGACACGTAAGGCCTAAGCCAAAGCCAGGAGATGGGGATTTTGCAGAAGTAATTTCCTTACCAAAGAATGACCTGCTGAAGAGACGTGATGCTCTGGTAGCTGGTGAACATCTGACAGTGGACACCAGAGTCTATTCCTACCCTCTGGCACTGAAACATGCAAACACGAAGCCGTTTGAAGGGCCCTTCCTGAAGTTTTAAGGGCAAAAGACAGTGGCCACGTTTTTGTAAACAGAACCCCCAGGCCTCCTTCACTAAGAGTTTGTATTCAGCTTAGTTTTAATGTAGATTTGAAATTAGCTTTTTCATAAAATAAAAGCAATATAAGTAAATTAATAAGTAAAGATCCTCCTGTAATCTGGCAAAATAGAAGCAGGCCTCTGAGAACTGGCTGTGTGTCCCTCCCGGGGAGACTGTGCCCTAATCTTCAATCCAGAGAGCCCGCGAGTGAGGATCTGAATGACTATGCACTGAGTAAGCTGGGACATCTGACTCCTTATGGGTTGGATATCTGAATTCCCAGTGGCATTTTTATTTTAAATATTTAGTTCTGAGGCTACACCATGATAATAGTAAAACATAGTAGATGTGATTTTTTTGTATATTTTTTCGGCCATCAACTGATAATGCATTAGTAAACATCTCAAACAAAGAATCATTTTTGTTATTTTAGTTATAAATTCAGATTTAATTTCAACAAATACCTATGAGGGCCCCCTAATTTGTCAAAAATTGTACTGGTGATTTCACCTCACTACCATGCAACAATGTGGTAGAACAAGTATTAGTATGCCTGGTTTTTTGAAAAACAGTTAATAATGAACCATATTCTTCTACATATGACATTTAGTAAAGCAAAGTCCTGCTGATGGTGAGAAGCCCAGCATATGAAACAGCACAGGAATCTCATCTCTGGCCAAGAGGCAACCTTCAATGTGCATCTAGTGCAGATTCAGAAACATGGAAAATTCATTCAGAGATCCAAGCATGTAAGTCCCCATAGTAGATCTTTTTTATAGATACGGAGTCTGGAGGCAGTTTGAATGCAAATCAAAATCATATGCACTCATAAGAATGTCTGTATAATTACAGGGTACCCAATCCAGTGCACAGCATCTGAGAACTAGTCTGAGAATGCAGGGGATAATTGCTCTCCAGGATTCAAAAGGGCGCCAAGCACCTGGGAATCTAATTCCTTCCTACTACAATATGCAGTAGTGGGTGTCTAGAAATTAAAACACTCCTAGATTTCATATTTCTTTTATACTGCCAAATACTTGCCAACCTGTCTTATACAATCAGACATATTTTAGCATCTTGTAAATTCTACTAATTAAACATGATACAAGCAAGTTGAAAGAGCAGCCTCAGCAACAGAGGGGCAGGAGAAATTGGCTGACGAGAATGCCATACTGTCAGGACCCTCTGAAGTTTCTGTTTTGTTTCCACTGTTCTATTCTGCATATTTAAAAGCGCACTGGCTCAATATCTCAAAATAATTATTCTGCTTTATGTTAGAAAAAAAGGGGAAAGATATGGACACCCATTCTGGCTGTTTTATTGCGATGTACAGCTAACACCATGTCCGGCACCATTAGTTGCTATCTGACATACCAAACATAGATAAACAGGGAAGCAGGCTCAAGACTCTCACCCATTTTGGAAAACAGAGGAACACGACGGTAACCTGCAAAAAGAATCACATTTGATGAGAACAATAAAAATAAATTTGTCAACAGTGGCCCCAGTAGTGCTCCTGAGAAATAATACAGTAAGCACATATAAAAGCTAGGACTACGTAGTTATATTCCATCCCATATATTAATTTTCCCCCAAAGTAAAATATTTGACGTTTCTATCCCGACTTCCTACTAAACACCACACAGCTCACACTTCTCCTCCCTCAAAGTGCAGCGTCTCCAAAATTAGCCACCACCCTTCTGCTTCAGAAAGACTGTTTCCTAGGTATATCTCAGATGGTGGCAGAAAAGTAAAAATAAGGATAGAATTGGGAGCACAGTGTAAGTCACCCCTGAAAGGTAACTGCAAGGCAGCCCTGGAAAGACTCAAGAAAAGAGAGCCTTGTGCTCCCAGTGTCTCCTCAAGTGGGAAGAAGGACTCACTGCTTCTCCCTTCCGTGCAGTTCCCATCCTTCATTCCTTCACGGTAGTCATGCCTACTCTTAACTGAAACAACAGAGCTATGTCCATGTAGAGAAATTCTCATACAAGCCAAGTTTGTCTAATTAGTCTTCCTAGAAATCCCACTCCCCAACCCCACCTTCTGTATCAGAACACATTTCTGTAATTCCACTGGGAGAAAATATGTGTCAACACACAAATTTTCCTTTACATCTGACTGTCATGGAGAGAGCTATTTGGTATATAAAAGCGTGTCTTTGGTAAACTCCAATTATATATAAACATTAGCACAATCATCTTACTTTTGGGAATATTACCTTTGTTCATGCATAGAACTGGTAGAGTATATTGCCCAAGAAATTCATTTCCCGCTATTAAACCTTGATTTTCAACAACAAAACGTATCAATGCCAATTCTGGCACCTGAATAATAAATGTGAATGTTTCATTCCATCTTGGACTAAAAGCTGAAATATAAAGAAAGAGATACAACCAAAAAAAATCAAACACCATCCCTAGAGAAAAATGCATAATATCTGTTCTCTAAAATTCTTATTTTCAACACTTTTAATAGTAATAATAAAAGCTTGGGGTTTAAAGCACTTAAATTTTTAATGCACCCAATGACAAAGGAATAATAATGACAATAATAACACTTATTAGGTGTCTACAATTTCTGGGCAATATTCTAAAAACTTTAAGCAGGTAATCTCATTTAATCCTCACAAAAACCCTATCAGGGTTATTTCTATGCACATTTACAGATGAGAAAACTGAGCCACAAAGATGTTACATAACCTCCGAAGGCTTTCACATAAATAGCCATTAAGTGCTCGGGCAGGAAGTCAAACAAATGGAGTCTGATTTCAGAATGGAAACGTTTCACTATTATACAATATGACTGTTGTGTTCCAGCATTTTATTAACAAAGACACTGAGACATGAGGAAGTTAAATAACATCATTTTTCTATATCAGGTCCTATCATAAGAAGAGCTCTATAGACAGTTGTTGGAATGAGAGCTCACTAATGTCTGCTCTCAAGTCAGCTCCTGATCCTTCTTTTGACTAACTGCTCATTTTAAAATCCAAAGTCAAGGAGGAGCTTCAAGATGGCAGAAGAGTAAGACTAGAGATCACCTTCCTCCCCACAAATATATCAGAAATACATCTACATGTGGAAACAACCCATACAGAACACCTACTGAATGCTGGCAGAAGAACTCAGACCTCCCAAAAGGGAACAGACACCCTCAGGCAACCTACATGTAAAGGCAGGGCCAAATCCAAAGCTGAACCCCAGGAGCTGTGAGAACAAAGAAGAGAAAGGGAAATCTCTCCCAGCAGCCTCAGGAGCAGCGGATTAAAGCTCCACAATCAATTTGATGTACCTGCATCTGTGGAATACATGAATAGACAACGAATCATCCCAAATTGAGGAGATGGACTTTGGGAGCAATGACATATATTTTTTTTTCTTTTTCTCTGTTTGTGAGTGTGTATGTGTATGCGTCTGTGTGTGACTTTGTCTGTATAGCTTTGCTTTTACCATTTGTCCTAGGGTTCTGTCTGCCCTTTTTCTTTTTTCCTTTCTTTTTTTTAGTATAGTTTTTAGCACTTGTTATCACTGGGGGATTTGTTTTTTGGTTTGGTGGCTCTCTTTTTTCTTTCTTTCTTTCTTTTTTTAATTACTTTTTAAATTTTTTTAATAATTATTTTTTATTGTAATAACCTTATTTTATTTTATTTTATTTTTCTTTCTTTCTTTCTTTCTTTTTCCCTTTTATTCTGAGCCGTGTGGTGGACAGGTCAGTGCTCTGGCAGGGTGTCAGGCCTGTGCCTCTGAGGTGTGAGAGCCAGGGTCAGGACATTGTCCACCAGAGACCTCCCAGCGCCACATAATATTAAGCGGCAAAAATCTCCCAGGGATCTCCATCTCAACGTCAAGACTCAGCTGAATGTGGATTTCTAACCTCTAGAACTGTGAGAAAATAAATTCCTATGTTTTAAGCCAACCAGTCTGTTTTTGTTGCTGCTGAAGCAGCCTGAACTAAGACACTGAGTAAGCATGAGTTAGAACTAAATTTGTGGTATCTTTGTATGGGTTGTTTGATCTAACCCAACCTGTCTGATATAATCTCCCCATAAACATGAACTACTTCTATTTAATTTCAACTCATTGAGCTTCATCAAAACAAGATGATGAGGACACGGGGAGGGTGAAGGGTAAGCTGGGACGAAGTGAGAGAGAGGCATGGACATATATACACTACCAAATGTAAAGTAGATAGCTAGTGGGAAGGCACATAGCACAGGGAGATCAGCTCGGTGCTTTGTGACCACCTAGAGGGGCGGGATAGGGAGGGTGGGAGGGAGGGAGACCCAAGAGGGAAGAGATATGGGGATATATGTATACATACAGCTGATTCACTTTGTTATAAAGCAGAAACTAACACACCATTGTAAAGCAATTATACTCCAATAAAGATGTTAAAAAAAATACAAAGTCGATGAGTAATTTATGTCCTTAGCAAAACAGATTATCCCAAACACTCTCTTGCCAAACAAGAAATCCAAATTGTATCACAATGTGACCCAAATCAGATAAAAATTAAGCATAATTGAATGGAATCAAGAAATTCACATCCAGATCAAATATACACTCTTATTTAATAAAAACTCAAAAGTTCAGAGAAAAATAATGTATTATTTTTCATTGTACAAAGGCAATGCTACACCTACTACTTCAATAGATCTGTCCTTTGAGTTACATTTCAAGAAGTATTGAAGCATTTATGACTAATTATACCATATCTATGTTTTCTATGGTGCATCTGTAGTCACAAGTGCACATTTACTAGGAAGCAATCCAGAATGCAGTCTATGCCTGTAAAAATATTAAACAAATTGACTCACACTGAAATAATAACCATCCTACCTTGCCCTAAGAAAAGAAATAATTCAACGGAGTATAGTTGCAGGTTTAAGAGTCAGTTCTTTATAGACACTGAAAAATGTCTCCCCAAAATTCTTATACTAATTTATTCTTCCTCCTCCAACCCTCCTTCACCATACTCTCTTTCACTCTTTCATACACACACACACACACACACACACACACACACACACACAATCATATATAGACATATATGAAAGTCCTTTTAGTGTCAAAATAAAATAAATAAATAAATAATAAACCAGAATATCACATTTGCTTAGTTACAAATAGAGTTAAAAATCACTTCCCCACCTTACCCAAATGTGATCGTTTTCCTCCCAGACTCTCATGTCTTTCATTGCCCCACGATTACCCTAGTAGCTAAGTGATCTCAGAATCCCTCCTGTCCAGTTATCTACACCCTTAGTCTTGTTAGTCTTCCTCACATGCATCCTCCATTCCTTTTCTGATGCCACAGCCCTTGTTTAGGACCTAACTTCTACATGCTCTAACCATGAGATCACATCTAACTCTATTCTGTATTTCTCATCTCTCTCTCATACACTTCGTCCTCTCTACTCTGCAGAAATGATCCCTGGAACGCTCAACTCTCTTAGTGTTTTGTATCCCTGTTTAAAAGTCTTAATTTTATTCATTTTATACAGAAAAGAAAGTTTCTACTACCTTATCATGGCTTTCACTATTTTCCATGACCATACCCAATGTAAATTTCTCATTTTATCTCACACTAATCTTTCTTAAGTACATTGCATTTGAACTTCTTTACTCTTCCCTAACATGTTTGAATTTTGTTTTCTCCATGTTTTAGCACTCATAGTATTACTTTTGCCTTAAATTTCCTTATCCTTGGGAATTCCCTGGCATCCCAGTGGTTAGGATTTGGCTCTTTCACTGCCATGGCCCAGGTTCAATCCCTGATCAGGGAACTAAGATCATGCAAGCCTCTCAGCATGGCCAAAAAAAAAAAAAAAAAAAAGAAAGAAAGAAAAGAAAAAGAAAAAAAGTTCCTTTATCCTCAATCTCTATACAAATTCTACTCATTTGCCAAGAACCACCTCGAAATTTGTCCCTTCCATACAATTCTCTGTACTTTCTTCAAAGCACTAATGACTTTTTCGTAACAGTTTTACTTATATTTCATGTTCCACACTGAACTGTAAACTAGCTACAATAGAATTAGTTGGGACATACATAAGAATGCAGTTGATAAAAAGAGATTTGAAGTTTTTTTGATACTTAGAACCAGGCTTTTAATATAATGGGCCCAGTAATGTCTGATGAACCAAACTGAATTTCTGTAGGGATATTCTCATAAAACCCAGGGATGCAATCGAATTTCTAACGGGAGCTAGAATCACAGTATTATATAAGGGGTGCATTGAATAAATAAATGTTCTGTGCATTTTGTCATGAAGATTCAAGTAAGGGGATGGAGAAAACAAGGGATAGGTTACTAGAAGCTTCCTGATAGCAGTTACCATTTCTTGACACTGCCATTTCAACTCTAAGGGGTGCCAAATAAGGCAGGAAGTCATCACTAATATCCCTTCCCACTGATAACACAGGATGAGGTAGCAAAACTTCCCAAACCTTTTTTCATGCCTTTTGCACTAGGGGCCGTGCTGGAGGAATATTCTGGATTTGGGAGGAGTTGAACATTGGACATTTGTGGGGGGGGGGTATTATCACCAAAGAAGAAGAAGTCTACTGAGACTGCACCTGCTTCTCTCTCTGTGCCATTTAGCCTGGAGCATATTTCCAGACTCTGAAATGAAGTCCACTATATTTTGGGAATATCCACTCATAGAAGATTCTAGACTCAAAGGATCAGTTGCAAGCTCTCTTCCCAGGTGATTCTAAGAGTCAACCCCAAGAATCTATACTTTTCTAATTTCTTTCATGATTTCAACTTCAGAGAAGAAATAACAATGTCAGTACTGTATTACCTAAACTATCATGGGATGCTGGAACACTGAAAATCTTACCAAAGTCATTTCTTCCATTCCTACATTTCTCTTCTGGCAAAAATGACTGAATTTTTTATCCAAATACTGTACGAGTAAGTTTCTATGGCATCCTTAGCCTGAGTCAGAAGCCACAGACCTCTGATCTAAAATAATTCAAGTAGTGAAGTAAAACTATGTAACATGCGGTATCAGAGAAATCATAAGTTCTTTATTTTACACAGAGGCTAGAAGCTAAGTAGATTTGCAGCTATCAAAATGTCACTGTTAATTCAGTCATACAAGGAAACATAAAAAGGAAGTAAAAATGGAAAAACCACTAATTTTTCAGGTCAGATACATTTTTGTATCTGTAATCTGAAAATACATCTCGCCAACATTAAGTCATTGTCAAATTGTTTTTGCTGCATATAACACTTTGGTCATCTTGAACATAATGCAAAACCTTTTCCTTATGAATAATAAAAATGTATCAAAACTCTATCAATATATAATTTTTAAGCTTTTCAACAAGAAGTCTAATAAATGTTCGATAAAATATATTAGGAGCTCACCATTTTTTTTAATTACACGACTCTGCTGTTTCATTTGATCATTTGGAACTCCCAAAATTTCTATAATCACTAATGTGTCAGCTTTGTTAGATGATGAATGACAACTGGGAGGCAACTGGATCCCACTGATGAGCTGCACAAAAATAAGGAAATTCAAGAATTGAGCAGAATGTCAAACTGCACCACTGCTTAATTTCAAAATAAAATAGGTTTTCCAAAAATCATGATTGACTAAGTCATTTCCCACCAAAAAAACAAACAAACAAACAAAGTAGAAAATAGTGCCAATTATTAATTTTAACTCTTTTATCCTCAAATATCAATAGATGAACACCAGGAACATGTCTAAATTATTCCATTTTACCAATATGTGATTATAATAGAATCCACATTCTCCAAGATTGATGGTCCAACAAATATTTTTATTTTAAAAGCATTGTTATGATTCCCTTCTACTGTAATTCAGGCTGAGTCGCTCCAAAAACATGAACTCTTTTCAAATTCATATTGTATATATACAACAAAAATATGGTAAACTATAAATACAACTTCTGAAATATAAGAAAAAACACCACATAATTTCCTATGATAGCATTCTCTGACAGTATAATTTATATGTTTGGATAATTTATCATGAAATTTTACCTTACCCATCACTTTCCATATTATCATAAGTAACCTGAGTTTGACAAAATCAATTATTTCATATATATATTAGGGACCGGATAGCAGAAAATGCTTAACAAAGTAACTAATAATAGTTTTATTTAGTCTTCTATTAGTCAAGCTAATTGTTGAAGCACAGATTTGTTTTACTTTAAGGAACAAAGTCCGAATTTAAAAAAATACAGTATTTGAAGGGTACTAGTTTATAGAGTGTACTAATGTAAAAAATTAAGACATGATTTCAATTTCTGAAGATTATAATAAAGAGGAACAAATAAATAATTGTTAAAAAAGAAAGAAGGAAAAGAAAAGAAAAAAGTGCCAGTGTGTAATTTTTTCCTTCCTACATTCACAAATTATGGCATCAGCTAGAAACCAGAGTAACTGTGCAAATATTTAACAACCAGTATGGAACGGGCATTGATCAATAAGCATCATTAGATATCAAGGTAACTTGAAAGAACATTGACTGTGAAAAACTAGCACACTGATAGCAGAGCCTATCAGCTGAATATAGGCCCTCCAGGTAATAAACCCTTATCAGTATGGAGAAGGTGCACACTGAAATAGAATTTAGAGGTTTATTGTTCAAATAATTTGTACACTCTGATTCACAAAGCCCTTCCAAGGGCCGCTGCAGAGGATGGGTGTCAAACAGAAAACCCTTAGTGGTCAACCAGATAGTTCTGTTTTCATCTACTGGTCTTATACACGAGATTTTAAACTTAGAAAATGATACCTTAGTTTTTATAAGCTTGAAAATAACTGATTTAATCCAAAGTTCTCTGTTTACAGTTGACAAAGAGTAAACCAGAAATGTTAAATGGCTTCATCAAGGACATAAGAAAGCTAATGGCAAAACTAGGCCTTTTTATTCCCAAATCATACTCTCCACCATTTGTGCAAGTCATAATGTAATCACAAAGCTCCTAGAACAATCAGAACAAGAGGGGAGACACACATGGCTGTGGCAGCAGCTTCCCAGGAAAATCATCAACCCTGCCTCCTTCACACCATGTCACTTACACCCCTACGTGAGACCTCTCAGAATACAAACAGGCGGCATTTGTAAACATCTATGCATACCAGCTATCCTCCATCTTCACTTTCTCAACAAAAGAGCACATATATTCTCTTTAGTATTCTCAACTTGAAAAAGAAATCATTCATTCAATTAACCTACATGTATTGAGCATATACTTTGTGTCAGTTACTGTGGATAAGGGTTGAACAAAACAGAGTCCTTATCCTTAAAGGACCCTCAGACAAGTGGGGGGAGAAAGACAAGTATAACAAGTAGATAATTATAATTTACAGTGTGGTAAGTGCCGTAATGTATGCATGTATAGGGTGTTATGGAAAAACAGAAGAAAACTTCAAAAGAAGCACAGGAAAAAGCTTCCAAAAAGAAGTGACACTTAAAGGATTGAAAAATGATTCAGAATGCAATAGGCAGATGAAGGATGGAAGAGCAGTCCAATCAAAGGAAATAGCATATGCAATACATAGAAGAGTCATTATGGACAAAAAAGAAGGCTTCCATACAGTTTCGGAATGGGTTGAAAGGCTGGAAGAAGTGAGAGATGAGGCTAGAGGAGTAGGACAAAGCCAGACTAAGAAAACGATCAGGAGACACAAATAAATATTAAGTAGGCATGATAAGATTAGCACTGCAGCAAAATCTCTCTGGTTGACTTGTGGAAGATGGACCAGGACAACTGAGACAAGGCTCCCTGAAAACCCCTTAGGAAGCCAAAGGAATGGAGGTGATGACAGGTAACAGATTCCTAAAAAAAAAAGACAGTAACAAATGACATCAGATCAAGGGGATGGATAAGGAAGACATTTAAAGTGAGATCTACAGAACTTAGAAATGGATTGGACATGGGAAGTGAAGGAGATGTGGAAGACAAGAATAGCTCCACTTTTCTTGCCTGAATTAATTGAGTCAAGGAATTTGACTCAGTTCACTGAGACTTAAATAAACTAGAAGTAGATTTGACGAGGAAGGGATGTTCAGGCTTTAATATTTTAAGTTTGACAGAATATTGGTAAGGAGGCTAAGTAGGCTATTAAAAATAAGCCTTTATAGTCCAAAAATGAGGTCAGATTTGAGCATTGTTTGGGGTTGAAACAGTGAATGTGTATAATGTGAATGTGTATAAAAGAATACAAGGAGGATGTTTAGTTTGAGATAAGGATTAAGAAATTCTTTCTCACCCACAAATGAAAGTGAGAAAGAATCGCTTGCATATAGATTAAAAAGGAAAGAAGAAATCCACAGAAGCACATCAATGAGATTTGTGTGGATTAGGAAGGGATCTGAAAAAGCGGCTGAAACACCCCATCTTCTCACTAGAACAACAACTAGAACAACTAGACTAGTTCCTCTAAATTAGAACTATGCAATTTTTTCATTCATGCAAAAAGGCAACAGAAAGACATTTTTCAGATATGGAAGGATGCTGAAATACCACCCACCTACATTACCTGAAAAGATTAACAGAAATTTAAAAGGCATTAAAGAAAATCAATAGAACTAAAAATATTAATGCATACTATCTAGCTTATATCATAACCAATACAGGTAAAAGAAAAAGTAATGAATCTTACCCTTATCATAAGTATGACTGGATTACTGTCCATTAGTGCTTTATTTGGATTAAACTTTGTTTTACTATCTCTTAGGAAGTGTGGTTTCAAAATATATCCAGAACCACCATTATCCAAAAATTTCCCATTTTGAAGATCCATAGGCAGACCAGGGGTCTGGAAATTTAAGGCCACTGTGAGGGAAAAAGAGTATTTTGACATTGTCAGGAAACAGAGGGTATATCTAAAGAAACGCAACTAAACAGTTTACTGAAACCTAATCATGGATTATATATCTTTGAACATTTTAAGAGCAAGCATTTGCCAAATAAGTCATGATTTTTAAACCTTTCCTTTTGCCATGTCTTTGTTAACATATGAAGGTGAGTTTCAAAATTTAATCTGCAAATTATTTTACAGCTTTGAGTTAAAAAATCAAAATGGCATACAGCATAGATTATAGAATAGCAATGTACATGTCAGAAAACATTCAGGAAATATGAGAGTAAAGAAAATCAGTCATTAAATGCTGGAAGGGAAGACACCAACTGTATCATAAACTTTCAGGTCTAAAGAGGTACTGTAAATCACTTGAGGAGAAAGCGAGGAACAGGCAGAGCAGTAATTGTCGTTAAAATACAGAAACAACTCCGTATAGGCTGGTAAACAGCCACTATATGCAGTACCACCATCTACCCCCCACTGCCCTCCCCAGCATCCTGATCCCGCCCCCTCCCTCTCTGAAAACCTATGAGCCTTGTCACAATCGAGCAGCAGAAGGGTTAACACCTGGCACTTTCTGACTGGTTAGTCCCACTGGTACACCAGTTGATCAATTTGGAATAAGGAGAGTCAGTCAAGGACAAATAACAAAGCTATGCAGTCTTACTTTTCAATACTATGAATGCAGAAGTGATTAAAGTACAAAAAGCAGAGGCCACTCGATTTGAAGAGGCCCTTAGCAAATCTTTCAAGCAAAGGACTCTATCTTCACTGTTCTCTTACATCTCTTTTTTGGTTTCTTTTTCCCATTCCTACAATTCCCATGCAAACTCCTCATGAATTTAACCTCCATGCTTCTACCCTCACCTAGATTTACCCTTTTCAACCTATTTAGGATTAACTTCAACTCTTGAAGCCACTGATTTATCATTGCTTGACTCCAAAACACCCAGGCTCGAAAATTCTTCAAAGGAAGCTCTTTTCATGAATCTTTTATTAATTCACAAAATGAATTTATTTTATCTTATTTTTGCAAAAAACTCAATATCCTATGTAACATACCCATTTGACAACCTACATTCCAAAATTCTTGAGGATTAAAATTAGAAGAGTCTGCTCTTGTTGCTTTGGGATATATTCTGGTAATGAACTTCGTGGTGTGAAGAATAAATTCATTGGCTAAAAAAAAGAAATTTATTAAAACATTTCAAAGATTTCAAATAAACTACTATGTCTATATATTTATTTAATTCTACAACAGTTTCAATAATGTTGATGTCTATTGTCCTGGCAGAAATATTTGCAATTCATGAAAATCAAAATAAATTCATGCCTTTGTTTGGCAGAGTAATTCACTGTTATTGAAAAGTTAATAATCATTTTTATTAAACAATTTTATGTAATTATTCACTCAAAGAAAGAAACAATTGGATAATATATTTCTTTTTGTTCACATCCAAATTAATTTCACTTTGACATAGAGTATATAAAATTCCAAAATAAAATGCATCCATTTTTGAAAACAAAAGTATCTTTACCCATTTTGGTTTTTTTCACTTTGGTTTTCACATTAGGAAAGAATTGCACGGAAGTCATATAAAACTATGTGATGTCATCCAAGTTAATCAAGTTGAATATTTAACAGATCCTCAGGGCTGAAAGGGACCTTAAAGTTACTCAACTCAGCTTCCAGCTGACCTTCTAACCACCATAGTACCTTTCCCCAAAATTCATTCAATTTCTGTTTGCATCCCTCCATTGAAAGAGAACTTGCAGGACTTCCCTGGTGGCACAGTGGTTAAGAACCCACCTGCCAATGCAGGGGACACTGGTTCGAGACCTGGTCCAGGAAGATCACACATGCCGTGGAGCAACTAAGCCCGTGCGCCACAGCTTCTGAAGCCCACACTCCTAGAGCCCATGCTCCTCAGCAAGAGAAGCCACCGCAATGAGAAGCCCGCACACCGCAAAGAAAAGTAGCCCATGCTCACTGCAACTAGAGAAAGCCAGCGTGCAGCAACAAAGTCCCAACGCAGCCAAAAATAAATAAATAAAGTTATTAAAAAATAAAACGTATTTGTTCTTCAAAAAAAAAAAGAGAGAGAACTTGCTACCTCCCAATACTTCTGATTATTTCAAATGTTTTCCTTACAAGGAAAGGAAGACAATGTCTATACTTGAAGCACACACACACACACACACACACACACACACACACACACACACACACAGAGTCTGTTTCAGTTTCTATACATATTCTTTATGTTTCTACTTATATTTTTTTACACATTTCTAGTAATTCTATTTAAATCACTTAAGATTCAAAACTAATTTACACCATATACCATTGGACACCCCTCAAATTTTTGAACATAGATTTTATGTTTCTCCAAGGTTTTTATTCTTTCACTAAGCAGATCCTTTTCCCACAACTATTTCTGCTAATATGGTGACCAGTCATGGAAGAAATGGTTATTGCCTATGTCCACTCTATTTGCTCTTCAGGCTAGAACAGAATCATTGCCACTCTCATCCTAAAAACTGTTCCTTAGGAAGCATTGTCAGGTAAAAAATTCCAGTTACTGAAGTTAATAGTAATTACAGTTAATTTAATTAACACTCAATTTTAGAAGTTATCCTCTCCTTGAGGAAAAGTTCACTTTGAAGCTACTCGTGTACAAATGCACTTTGTGTGTCTAAGTGTCATGATCCCTTATCCAGTCCTAAACTAGATGTCTATCTGTTGATAAAATACGTACTCTTCTGGGTCTTAATTTTTTTCATCTACAAAGCGATAAACATGAATGATCACTATGGACCCTTAACATGATTTTGTTACTTCTGAGATTTAGAAATTAAACACGCTATTTTTTCACATAGCATGAGAAATGTGAAAATTAAATAAGAAAAAATAAGAAAACAACATATAATCTCACCACTCAAATAATAACCCTGATAACCTCTTGGTATATATATATTTCCATTCTTTTGTCATATGTATATACTTATTTTTAATTGAATCTTATTGTTTATTCCCTTTTATAAACTTCCATTTTTTAACTTACTAAGATAACATGAAAATCATTCCATTTCAATAATATTCACCTACGACATTATTTTTAAATAACTGAAAAGCATTCACACATATGAAAATTTCTGTTTCTGATTTTTCCCTATTATAAACTTAATGATGTTTATTGTTTTTAATGATAGACATCCTTGCAGAACATCTTTGCCCAATCATTAATTATTTACTATTAACTTTTGGCACAAGAAAAATATTCTATACTCTTTCCAAAGAAACGCTGATGCTATATTTTATGACTCTGCTCTGAACTACCCAGTCCCTTTTCAGATTTTGAGCAAGTGTTTAATATGATGAGAGTGAGAGAATTATAACAACTTTTGCTGTGCCCACATGTCCTGTCCCCATGAACAACAACAAAAACCATCTGCTAGTTTCAAAGAATGGACGCTAGTAAAGTAGGCCATTCATATTCAAACTCTGTTGACAACAGTTCACAGTAAAAAATATGCTTTATATCACAACCCAACACCACACACACACACATACACAAAATTGTTTCACAAAACAATACTTATTCTTCCTGCCTACATCTTCTCCATCCTATTATTTTGTTCTATTCCATTCCATTCTGCTCTATTCTATTCTTTTAACTGTCATTTAGATCTACTGAATTGACTTTTGGTCGCAAGCCTCAATTTAAAAAAAAAAAAAAAGCCCTATATAGGATCTTTCTAATAGGCAGTTTGAGGAGATAAGCTAAAGCATGCCTCAAAACCCTAGGGTTGGGCTTCCCTGGTGGCGCAGTGATTAAGAGTCCGTCCGCCTGCCAATGCAGGGGACGCAGGTTCGTGCCCTGGTCCGGGAGGATCCCACATGCCGCAGAGCGGCTGGGCCCGTGAGCCATGGCCGCTGGGCCTACGCATCCCGAGCCTGTGCTCTGCAACGGGAGAGGCCACAACAGTGAGAGGCCAAAAAAAAAAAAACCCTAGGGTACCAATGGCCAGCCAAATGAGGTTAACCAACAAATATACCAGAATCTGCATTTCCTAATAGCCAACAGCTTTTCTCAAGTCAGTCGCAGGTGCTGATTTCTCTGCCATAGCACTTCTACATAAGACGGTAGATTGCAATTTTAAAAAGGATATGGAGAGTCACCTGATTCTGATTATTAAGCTAATTGTTGAGGCACAGGGTAGGCTGCCCCTAAAATGTGCTTCAGTGGCATATTGATTATTTTGAATTAAAGTGACTTAAGAAATGGCCAATGCAAGAGGGACGCTCTATCCCTCCTTCCTGTCTCCTTCAAAGCAGGAAATAAATGTCTCATGTGAAAGATGCACTCCCTGCGTCTGAACATAGGACACCCTTCCCACCAAAGACAGGGAATTCAGGGCTGAGAAGACTGTGAAAACAAACTTTGTGACTTCTTTAATTTACTACCCCAAGCCCAAACGCTGTTTGAATTCTTCACTAATTGGTCACCCAAAACCTAAGTTTCTTTGTCCTGTCAATTCCTCACAAATTTATTGTTTCTTTGTCTAAAAAGTATAAAACCTGCTGACTTTGGTCACTTCTTAGGTCCCATTTATGTGAATTAAATTTTGTTTCTTTTTCTCCTGTCAATATGACTTGCGTCAGTTTTATTAGTAGTCCAGCCACAAGAACTCAAGAAGGATAGACGGAAAAAATTTCCCCTCCTGACAGACCATCCCTTTTTAAGTTGATGATATTTCCTGCCATATAAGTCTGAGAAGAAGGTAGCGTCTTCTTCCCATTCTCTTTCCCTGTTGTGTCTCGGGCTCTACCAAGCAGAATAAACCCACCTCAGATGTAGAGTCAGGAGACAGTGAAAAGAAGATGCAGAGACACATGGTCCCTCTGCAGGTACACAGCCATCTGGCAGTCTGGCCTGGGTACCATTTTTTTTTTTTTTTTGCGGTATGCGGGCCTCTCACTGTTGTGGCCTCTCCCGTTGTGAAGCATAGGCTCCGGACGCGCAGGCTCAGCAGCCATGGCTCACGGGCCCAGCCGCTCCGCGGCATGTGGGATCCTCCCAGACCGGGGCACGAACCCATGTCCCCTGCATCGGCGGGCGGACTCTCAACCACCGCGCCACCAGGGAAGCCCCTGGGTACCATTTTTTCCTTCTTCTTCACCTTAGAGATACAGCCTCCCAGTCTATTAAACTCTACCGCTTAGTGCCCACCGAGTCCACAAAGTTCACCCTAGCTCCAGTCTCCCCGCCATAAGCCTTTATCATCTCCTCCCTGCAGACGGTGTCACCCTTATGCACTAACAGAGGCATCTTTCAGAAACACACAGGGAATCATGTGACTCCTGAGATTTCAATCTTTTCCTACTCACTTTGGATTGTAGGACAAAGTCCAAGTTCCTTGTAATTTGGCTTTGCCTACCTCTGTAGCCTTGTAGCCACTGCTCTCCCATGTAAACTGCTCACCACAGCCCCTCCCAACAAAGTGTCCATACTGGACATTCTCAATCAAAATTTCATGACTTAAAATAATGGTTGAGTTCTGTGAAATAAAACTTAATGCGACCTGAGGCATATAACCCTTTTTAAAATATGTTAAATATGTTGAAATTGTACTAGAATATAGTTTTTGTAAACATCATTGATCAATTTTGACACCTTAAAAGTGAATATAACTTGTTTAAACACTTCATCTATTTGAATCATAAGAACTTACGTCTCAACTTTGAAAGTTTTCGGGCTTGTGACTCCCCAATAGAGTTACTTTCATTAAATTGTTGATACAGTCTTGAATGGTGAAAACTTCTGAACTTCTCAATTTTAGTATAAATAACAAGATCAGATAGGGCCGTAGCTATTTTTAACTTTGCGGTGAAAAAAAAAGGCAATAATTTCACATATTTGCACTAATCATTTGAAAAATTATTTTTTCAATAAAGAAAATACGCTTTCAAATCAATGATTTTAGTCTTTTCATAAGATTATATCCTCAAAAACTATTTGGATTGGGTCAATGTGAATATGTTCTATTATGACAACATTTAATGTCAATTATGAGACAACCTAAACCTAAAATCCCAATTAATGTAATAAGTATTGAGGATGGCAATTATTTCTATTTCCTTTATCCCAAAGGTCTTAGTTTAGTATCAGGAATTCTACAAATTCAAGAATTTTAGTCATGTGTAAATATATTTCCAATGTGATCTAACATTTTGGAATAACTTCTGTTGTATAGTACTCTATTGCTCTTCTATAGCCCAGTATCTATACCCTTTGCACTTCTGTTAGCCCCTTCCAAAGTGTTCTTCTTCTTTTTTTTTTTTTTGGAAAACACTTCTTGCGCATGCTCAATCCATGTGCTTAAGTGTCGGTAACGTGGACTGGGCCTGGCTAACCAGAGCTCTGCATTCCCCACAGTAAGTGGCTCAAGGATGTGCACAGCTTGGATCATAGCCAATGTACAAAAAGAATCTGCTTGGTCAGCTGAGAGATAGATAGGCCTTCCATTGGATTTGAATCTGAAAGCATGTAAAACTGAAGCTTGGCAAAGGCTTGCACCAATATAGGAAAAGTAGGGCCAAAGTTGGAGAAAGAAATTTCTGTGGACTTTGATACACTTCAACCAAGTCATTCCTGAAATTAGAATCCCTTTCCCTAAACTTTTCATTTCTGTGGACCAATTGAATTAATTCACATTTTACTTAAACCAGCTGAATTAGTTTTGTATCCCTTGCAACCATGTATACCTTCCTTTGTCATGCTAACTTGTATACTTAAAATACTATATAATATAAATAGTGCTTTTCTTGTCTCTGACAGTATGATCGCCTTCAGAGCAGATACACTATCTTTTGTACACTGCACAGTGTCTAATACATGAGAAGGCATAATATTTGTTAGCTGTAGAGAAAAAAATAATCACAAACAGCTAATACAGGAAGAGATGACTTCTAAAACTTCTTGTCCACTGCTAGTTTTTTCCAAACAAATTTTAAATAACAGACTGAAGTTATTGTAAGTAGGAAAAAGATGTTTCCTCCAAAATGTTTTAAAACTACTCAACAAAATAAGACAACTTTTCAATCACTTGTAAGGCTTTCGCAAAGCCTCATCTCACCTTTTTCTTGAAGAGTGGAATTCCGACTGCCCCTTTTGACTCTGCCTCCTTTTCCAAATCATCTTGAAAAGCATCCGATGGTTCTGGTCCTTTGGCCTCATTTTCCTCCTCCTCTTGCTCTGCCTCCTCTTCTTCTTCATATTCCTCTACCTGACCATGCTTATCAGAACCTCTCCTTTCACGGGTTTCCCTTAAAGTTCCTATTTTCTTGTTTCTAACTAATATTTTGAATTTTAATGCCTACAGAAACAATTTGAAAGAAAGATACAATTACACATGCACAGGTAAATTTGCACTTGTCATTGTCATCGAAAAGTCTTTCATCATATTTTCAATTTGCCCACAGCAGTAAGATATGTAAAAGCTCCATCTTTTTTCCATATTCCTATAAACCTAATAGAAACCAGTGATATTACTGTATTGACCAAAATTCACCAAAAAATACGCCTGTAATGATTGGGGCTTTCTTTTCTTTTCTATTTCTTCTACATTCCATAAATTATTACTATGCACAAATTTGAAATACATGAAAATTATATATATATAATTTTCTGTAATTATTAAAATTATATAATTTTATATAAATTATTATTTATATAATTATATATATATATTTTCAATGTTACAGAAGTTAGAATGTTATAACTTCTGGTAGTGAATGCTTCAGGTCATCACTCTCTTATCCAACATTAAAAGTATTATATGAGATCAGGTATATAAAAATGTCTATTATAGTATTTGACATCTAGTAAAGACTAAATTTAAGCTGAAGATTTATAAATCTTCACATTTCAACTGTATTGCATACGAGCATCATCAACTTAATATTTCCTGCCCATCAAAACTAGCATGGCAATTTAGCATGGCAAAATTCACCATCTGGGTCACTGATTCTAAATCCAAAGCCTTCTGGTTCCTTTCTTTCACTTACTTATTTCTGCCCTTTTCAAATATTCATTAATTTAACAAACATATTTAGTAAGTGCCTGGTACATTGTATATAATGTTACTGGGATCTACCCTATGAAGAAAAATTCCTTTCTTTTTTTATTATAATGTTTTTATGTATGTATTTATTTATTTTTGGCTGTGTTGGGTCTTAGTTGTGACACACGGGATCATTGTTGCAGCATGCAGGACCTATGGTTGTGGCGGACGGGCTTCTCTCTAGCTGTGGGCTCTGTAGTTGTGGTGCATGGGCTCCAGAGCACATGGGCTCTGTAGTTTGTGGCACGCAGGCTCTCTAGTTGAGGCGCACAGGCTCAGTAGTTGTAGCACGTGGGCTTAGCTGTCCCGTGGCATGTGGGATCTTACCACTGGACCACCAGGGAAGTCCCTAAAGTTCTTTTCTTTGAGGAGCTTTTATTGCCCTTCTCTTTGTCATCCTCAGGTACCCACTCAAATTATTCCATCATCTTGGGTCTTCTCTCTTTTACCATGACCCTCGTGTTACTAATACAGAGTTTACCAAAGTGCACTCTGCAACCACAAGTGTCAAAAGCATCACCTGGGGTGCTTGTTAAAAGAAAAGATTTCTGCAATCTACTTCAGAATTAGAGAACCAGAATCTTGAATTGTGGGACAGAATTATGTCTCTTTAACAAGTCTCCAGGCAATTCTTTTGTATACTGAGGGCTAAGCGCAGTATGAGAAAATGACTTTATCTCTAATTTCTCATTTACTCATTGGAAAGCATCTCCTTTACTGTGGAAACAAAAGCTTTAATGGAAATTATATATCTGAATACTAAAAATTAGATTTATAAATAATAAGAGGAGGAATTCTATTCCTAGAAAACTGAAATTATTATTATAATTTCCTGAATTAGACCATGACTCTTAGATTTAATCTCTGATGATGTGTTTACAGCACTCTGCACAAGCTGTTTAATATTTCTTTTCTGTCATAATTGAACACGTTTAGCCTGTGAGCATTCTCATCAGGTGAAAGAGTCACAGTTTGTCCATTTGTTCAGTTTATTTTTCTCTGTCTTAATTCTATCATGAGTCCTATACCTCTTGTCCTTAGTGTCATAACACTTTCATCTTTAAATTTTCTACTCATCTAAATAAAATAAAGAAAAATATAAAGGGGGATATTCAAATATTACAAATATATACTATATCTACCAAAATGATGACATGTCAAAATTAAACTATTGGTTAGGGGTGTCAAAAAAGAAAAAAGTTCATTTATCACCTGATAAAATTTGGGGTGAGGAGAATGGACCAGCAGACGAAATTGAAGAGTGGCCAGAGAGGAATGAGGAAAGCCTGAAGAATGTGGTGTTACAGAAGGAAGTGTTTCACGGAAAGGAAGGAGGCATCCATAGCGTTGAATGTTGTCAAGGCAACAAGTCAGAGGAAGGCTGAAATAGGTCCGTTAGAATTTACTGGTAGTGGGTACTTCTATGGTGGTCCAGTGGTAAAGAATCCGCCTTTCAATGCAGGGGACATAGGTTCAATCCCTGGTTGGGAAACTGAGATCCCACATGACGCGGGGCAACTAAGTGCCACAGCTACAGAGCCCATGTGACCTAGAGCCTGCACTCCACAACTACAGAAGCCCATGCGCTCCAGTGAAAGACCCCACAAGCCTCAACAAAGATCCCACGTGCTGCAACTAAGACCCGATGCAGCCAAAAAAAAAAAAAAAAGATAAAGAAAATAAATATTAAAAAAAAAAGAATTTACTGGTAGGAAAGTGATGAGCACACTGAAATACTTACTTGGTGCACATGGAAGAGGAAGCCTGATTAGGTAGGTTGTGAGGAGACAAGGAAATGAAAATTTGGGTTGAGAAAGGAAATAATAAAATAAAAAGATAGCTGGAGTAGAAACTGCAATCCTGAGGGTAGGGTGTGGGTGCTTTTTTTAAACCAAATACTTGAGTATGCTCAACTGAAGATGGTAAGACGTCTGTAGAGACAGGAACATTGAAAAGAGCAGATTAAAAAAGGGGGAACCTGCCACCCAGATGCTGAGGTATTGGGCATGAATTCTATTTACAGCCTAGATCTTTGCCTCTTTCTTAGCCTTTGGCCTATAAAACATACCAAATTCCTGTGGTCTAATATTAACTGACTTGAAATTTTGGACACATGGGACATAACGCACAATTAAAATGTGAATTTTTAGGTATATCTCTATATATTCTCTTTATCAACATGTATTCACCTACATGCTCACGGGACTATTTCCTCGGAAACACATTGCAAAGATACACCTCGATAAATAATCAAAACTAAGCATTTGTCATTGATCTCTAGCCCAGTTTCATAGGCCAATACAATAGTAGCATGTTTTTTTCTCTTTTTCTTAACCTGAGCTTCTCAGACAAAGTGTTACCTCTGGTGAAGGTAATTTGTCTGGAAAATCATCAAGAGTATCAGAAAGCAAGGCATCTCCAAAAGTAGACTGCAAATTGTCTGCCATCACTTCTTGTTGGGAAGGGGAGCAGTGATTTTCTAAAGAGAGCACCACTGGGTAGTCAGATGTCTAAAAAATTAACCATTACTACAGTTATTAATCAAAACTCCTCAATAACTTTAATGCAATTTATAGAAGCACTTAATTTTAAAACATTTCTAATGTTCAGTACCTTTGCAAAATTATTACGTTTTCTTTAAACTGAAAATAGTTTTGAGTCTGACAAAACAGGGAACATTAAATCTGTATAAAAAGGAAAATTATTACTATTTGCATTAGAAATATAGGAAAAAAAACTGAAGCACCCAACAGTGGGTACTTGTTTAAATAAATTATGGCATATCCTTTTAAAGGAATGATATAACTCTGTCACAAAAGAGGTAGAGCTATATATACTCTACAGAAAGTTATCTATGATCCAGTCTTATGAAGAAAAACAAGTTGCCAAAGAGTGAGATTCTACATTTTTTTTAAACTACATATATATGTTTAGATATTTTTAGGAAAAACTTTAACCCTGGTAAGTTAAAAAAAGGTTAATTTTCTACTTTTTCAATTTTAAATTCTTTAATCAAAACTCATTGCTTTATAATTAAAAACAAAGATAAAGATATTTCCAATTTTTAACAATAAAGAGTATCTAGTAAGTAAAAGTGACTCTACAAAGATATTTTCTGCCCTTAGTCACCACTGTAACTTTTAAATTTGTCACAAAATAGTGAACAGCACTCCTTTTGGGATCTTATTCAAAATTATTTTCTTTATTTTGTTTCCACATATAATTATCAGGACACAAATTTACCAATTTAGAATAATAAGAAAAGGAATTGCAAGGTCTGCTGCATTATTACAGACCTTTGATATATATGTCATATGTTACATATATCACATACAATATTATGCCTTATTAATGTATGAGTATATTAATTTCTTATGGCTGTTGTAACAAATTGTCATAAACTTGGTCACATGAAACAACAGATATTCATCTTTTCATAATTCTGGAGGCCAAGATTTTGAAATCAGTCTCACTGGTTAAAATGAAATCAGTTTCACTGGCTAACATTTCAGCAGCTCTAGGGGAAATCTGTTCTTTGCCTTTTCCAGCTGCTGGTGGTTGCCAGCATTCCTTGGCTTGTGGCCACATCACTCCAATCTCTGCCCCTCATCTTCACATTGCCTCCTCTTCTGTGTGTATTAAATCTCCCTCTACCTCCCACTAATAAGGATACATATGATGGCATTTAGGGCCCACCCAGATAATTCAGGATAATCTCTCATCTCAAGATTCTTAACTTCATCACACCTGCAAAGACCCTTTTTCCAAATAATGTAACATTTACAATTTCCAGGAATTAGAACCTAATATCTTTGGGGTTCAGCCTAAAAAATGACCTTCTCGTAAATACCCATGTACACATATATTGACTCAGTCTAATATTAAGAGAATAGTGTAAAATTTTTTCCCAAATATAATAAGTGATTTTGAGACTAGGCAAAGTGAAGGCCTAGCAAATGGATCTCTTGATTAGGCCCTGACTTCACTCACTGGGAAGAACTCATTTTTTTTTTGTCTTCTGTGGTCTTTGGCTCCACCCTCTGGGAAGATCCTCTGGCGTTATCCTCCTTGTTCATATCTAAAGCATGTGCTGAGGAGTTGGCTTTCCTTAAAGCCAAGCCACTTTTGCAGCTCACTTCCTGACCAAGCATTGTTTTAAGGTTCACCTAACAAGTCAGACTTACGTTTGGTTTAGTTTTTAGCAATACAACTTCCTCAAAAACTTCAATTTCATATGTTTGTTTCTAGTAAGTCACATGTGTCAGTAACTATATCCAAAGTTCTTTCCAAGCCACAGTTATCAAGTCTATTTTATTTCATTGTTCTCTCTTCCCCAAATTAATGGTGACTATATTGAGCAAAAAGTTCAACCTTTGATCTAATCTTTGCTGCAAAACTGTGTCACGTTATCCAACTGAGAAGTCTCATTGAGTCTGTTGCTCAAAGCCTTTTTTTCCCATCGCTTACTCTTTGGAGTCTTAGAAGCTGTAGGGGTTTGTCCATCCTTAAGTCATTTTAATTTTAAGATTGTCTCTATTTCCTTTTATTCCCTCAGTTACCCACCCTGAATGAAGTGAGAGAGTTTGCTACTCAAATATTTGGGAAGAGTATTTCAGACGAAGGGAATAACAAGTGCAAACGCTTTGAGATATGTCTGAAAAAGGGTAAGGAGGCCAGAATGGTCACAAGAACAAGGGAGAGGTCAGAGAGGTAATGGAAAACAGGTCATGTAGGGCCTTGGGAGTCAAGGTATGGACCCTTAGCTTCTATTTTGAGTGGGATTGAAGGGTTTGAAAAGCGGAATGACATGACTTGACTTACCAAAAAGTCACTCTGCCTGATATATTGAGATGAAACCACAGGGGAGGAGGGAGAGAAGCAGGAACCCTGGATAAGAAGCCATTGTAATAATCCAAGTGAGAGGTGATGGTAGTTGACCAGTACAGTGACAGTGAGAATGGGGAAATTCAGTGTATATTTTGAAAGTAGAGTCAAGAGGATTTGCTGAAGAACTTATTGAGGGGTTAGAGAGAAAAGAAGGGACTGTTAATGTTGACAACAATGATTTAGGCCGAACACATAAAAGTTAACATTAACTGAGATGGGAAGGACCACGGGAAAAGTGGGACTAGGAAAAAGAGGAGTATTATCTGGAGCTCAAGTCTAAACATGTTAAGTTAATTATACCTATTAAATATGCAAGTGTAAATGTCAAATCGGAAGTTGTCTATATTGGTGTAAAATTCAAGGGAGAAGTTTGGATAGAGATATAAATTTAGAAATCATCAGAAATTAGTTGTTTAAGAGAATTAATGTCATATATCAAGGTTTTATACTAAGATAAATTTTTAAATATTTTATATTTATTTTGTGAATATTTAGCATTTTATACTCTATTTCTAATAAATAATGGAGCAATTGATTTAACTGTGTGATTTTAAGTTATGCTTATGTTTACAGATAATACATTGACTTATTTAGGAGTACTTTAGGCTTTTCGAATTTGTAAGTTTAATTTATTAGATATACATTAAGTAGTAAGATTTTGTTAATTAAATCTCTTCAATTGCACTATGGTTGAAGTAGTTAAGAAAGAAATCACATATACTAAGTTTAAAAAAACAATTTAAAATGTCTGAAGGTACTGAATTAGCCAAGCTTGTCAATGGAATCAAGTATTATTCAGAATTCAATGACTGTTAAAACCAGCTCAATTTATAGACGAGGATTTTTAAGCTGAATTAAGAAGCTCTAAAAAGAATTAAATCTTTGAATCTGTAACTTAATACATTTAACAATAATTTTGAAATCTAAAGTCAACTTCTGTATAAATAGCTGACATCATAGTAGAAAAAATGCCAAAAGTTGAGATAATACATTTTTGACATTTGTGTCTTGAAAGTAAAATATTCGAATGCTGGTAAAATATTTACTATTACATAGGCCAGTATTTCTCAAACTGTTCTGGCCATTAACTCATGGTAAGAAATATAATTTATATTATGACACAATACACACGTGTGCACACATACACACACACACATAATATATATTATATAATTAAACAAAAAGTTCCATGAAAATCAAGGGGGGAAAGTATGGGGGGGTGGGTGGGATGAACGGGGAGATCTGGATTGACATATATACACTAATATGCATAAAATAAATAATAAGAACCTGCTTATACAAAATTTTTAAAATTTTTTTAAAAGTTCCATGAAACCACATGTACCTTACTACCTGAGATTAACTTTGACAAATCTACCTTTAATGATATACTACATGGATTTCACTGCCGACTAATGGATCATAACCCACAATTGGAAATATTACTGATCTAAACTAAGGTCAAGCATTATAGGATTTTGAAACAAGTAAATTACCTTATGTTTACATAACTAATTGAACAAAGATATGCACGTACTATGAATGCGTATTTGTGTATCGCTCGGATAACAGTTTTAAACAGAAGCTTGCTGGTGAATGTATAGCCATGGTATACAACAGGTTCATTTTGTGATCCGTCCCAGCAGTCAATTTCCAGACAACGGCATCCTTTCACAAGGGCACTAGTAAAATTTAAACAAAATAAATGGTCATTCCTAGATTATGGTTTATACCTTTAACAAAATACTACATGAATTTCATTCCCTACTAATAGATCAAAACCCTCTATAGTTTTGTGGGAAAAAAATTTTTCATGGAGGACAACCTAAATAATACTGATTCTTGCTACATCTCTAGATAGGTTTAATTACATCCTTAGATCAAGCCAACCTTTACCAAGCTGCTATTTTAACTACACGGTTTGGTCCCCAGCAAAAATGTTTTGCGTGGATTGCACTGTGTCATGCCAACCCTTTTACTCAGAAGCATGTAAAAGAAAGTTGTCTCTCCCCCAGCGGTGGTGTGGAGGGCACTTTTCACTGTCTCACGGAGACACGGAGTGAAATGAATGAATAATGACGTGGGAACGAATAATGAAAATTTGTCTCTCACTCAGGAAAGAAATTCTCCACTTAAATAAGTTTAAGTGGCTTTTTGTGGATTAAAATATTTAATGCAGTTAATATTAGTTTTCCTCTTTTAAAGAGGAGGAAACTGAGACACAAGAATGTTATATCTATCATATAATTAACAAATGAGAGAAAGGGAGGAAAGATTAGCACCAGAAACTTAAACATTAATAGGTAAACATTGCATTACATCACCTCTCATAAGTAGAGAAATTTTGAAAGACTTGCATTTTGAGTGTATCTTCCACAGGTGGGTAAGGAAATAGAGGAAGAAATACAATTAAACTTAACTTTAAATTTTCACATGGGTGGAACACTTTCTTGGAATTCAAAAGTAATTTCCTGTATTTCTAAGTCAACCTGTTTAAAATGTGTAGTTTCTCTCTTTAAAAAATTAATATAATGAGGTATGAATAGAAATTTCTGTAATAAAAGTAGAGCTATGAATGGGGCAATCTTTACAGGATTCTAAATAGATATATTTCTGAGTTTGTGGATTTATGTATTTACTTAGATTTTAAACTGGAGAAGCAATATTAATTTCTAAGTTTGATGTTATCATGGGATTATAAGATATCTTTTCTATGATTTTTCCTAAGTAATATCACCCAATCACATAGCTTTGAATATCACCTATATACCAATGGCTTCCAATCCTATTTTTCCAGTCTGGATACTTCTTCTAAATCCCAGACACATACACTCAACTGACTATCTGACCTGGCCCTTTGATAACTAATTGATATCTCAAACTGAACACGGCCATCACAGAACTTTTGCTTTTGCCTCACAACCTCCAATGGCCTCCTCTCTCAGGCTTTACCACCTCTGTCCATAATGTCATCATATCCTAGGTTATCAGGTCCAAAATCCTGATACTCTCTTTCCCTCATACCTCTCTTCAAATCACCGGGTGAATCACCTTGTTGGCTCTGCCTCCTTGAAATATTTCAAATTCAGCCCTCTATCTCAGCTGCTGCCTCATGAATTCACCATCTAAATGATCGTCATCACCTGGATTGCTACAATGTCTTCCCAAAGCATCTTCTACCTCCACTCTTGCACCATCAGTCTTTCCGCCACAGTAAAAAGTAAATCAAATTATGATATTATCCCAAGGAAATTCCCTCCAATGGCTTCCCAATGCAACTAGAATAAATCCATTCTCCTTTCCATGGTCTCTAAGACCCTCATAAATGCATCCTGTCTACCTCCTCAAGCTCACCTCCCTTCATTCTCCATTTATGTTTCCACCCACACTTGCTGTCTTTCTGTCATGTGAACATGCCAAGCACTGATTATTTCTTCTACTTGGCATGCCCTTCCACTAGACCTGAAACTTCCTCTTTATCGTCACTCAGACCACAACTATATCCTCTTGAGAAGCCTTTCCTGACCCTTCAATTAAAGTAACACCCTTCACCCCACAATTACCTTAGTTCATCTTCTCCATATGAATCAGTCCCTGGAAATACCGATTTTTTTATCTGCTTATTAGCTGCCTATTCTCATGAACAAATGAGTGTAGCAACTTTGAAAATCTTGCTCACCACTGTATCTTCAGCTGACTGACTAAACTGAAGCTGAAACTAAACTGGTATTAACAGTATGATACATTGTAGGACGTAAAATTAATGAATGGTGCAACGTAGACTGCCTTTAATCTATGTAAATTGTCTGACATGTAAGTATATATATTATCTATAAATGCCACATTATATAATGTATGTGTTGGTTTTCCTTATAGCACTGAGATATCTGAGAATTAATTTTAATCATATTATTTTAGAAACCCCAGATGTTCTGATTAGCTAAATAAGATTTTTAAAGTCTTCTTCACATATTTTCCTATACGAAGTATCCAAATTGCTCAGGAAACTTCCAAGGGCCAATAAGCGGGGAGAGGAGGTTGGCAGACAGGATTAGAAGGGAAGTGTATGATAATAATATATTGAATAAATTATACAACCACCCAAAGATTGGATATCCAAGATATGTACAAATCAAAATTCCTCTTCCCTATGTGTTTTTATAACATGCATAGCCTTCTTTTACTGTGAATTATTACCTACTGAGGTAGACACCACCAGGAACTTTCAAACATCTTTAAAATATAATGGATTTAAAAATCGAAATACCTTACATATCCCCAAAGGTCACTTGGTCCCACTAATTGGTCAGATATCAAGTACGTATTATGTGAACTTGAAATAAAATAATCACTCAGTGGATGAGTCATATCTTGATAAACACTTTCATACTTATTATTAAATAGTAGACATTCAGACGAATCCATGTATCTTCTAAAACCTTCAAATGACATCTGGTGCGCTTGTTTAACTATGAAAATAAATAAAAAGAATGCAGAAATATCATTAGTAGTATATAAATTACATCTCACTTTAAAACTTAGTAGCAGAGTTTGTTTCTAGAATATTCATTTAGAATTAATATTAATACTATTTTTAATGTTTCTTTGGAAGCAAATTTTTCTAAGGTTCTTATATTTAGTTCTTTTATATCAACATTCAAGTAGATTATATATTATTTAATCATCTCTGATTTTTAATATTTTAAAAATACATACAAGCAAAGTACATATGTCATAGATCCATTCATTTCCACAAGCTAAACATCTACGTAACCAGCACCAAGGTGAAAGAACAGAGCAGCACCCCAGAAGACCGCCTCCTGCTAACTTTCTAGTCTTCCTCCACCCACACCCCACCCCCAAGTGTATTCAACGGTCTGGCTTCTACCAGCATAGATTCCATTTTCCCTGGTTTTTGTGTTTTATATAAATGCACTCACACAATATGTATTTTTTTGTGACCGGTTTATTTTGCCTGACATTGTTTATAAGATTTATTCTTGTAGATGCACACAGTTAGACATTTTTTATTCCCATTTGTATATAGCTTTCTATTGTGTGAGTACACCACAATTTGTTTATCAATTCTATTCTTGATGGGCATTTAGATGATTTCCAGTTTGGGGTTATTATAAAAAGTTCTGCTATAAACAACCAGGACATGTCTTTTGGTGCAAATATGTACATGTTTCTGTTGGGTGCATGCCTATAAATGCAATTGCTGAGTCATTTGCATATTACCATCTTTAGCAAATGATCTCTGAACTTTTATACTCAGTATCATATAAACCAAAATTATCTATTTAAGCAGAACACTGGCTCTGGAATGAGACAGCTTGGGTTAAATCCATTTATTTGTTATATGAGGAGCCTGTTAATTAACTTCTCCCTATCTTTGGAATGGTGGTACAGTAAGTCCCCTACATACAAATCTTCAAGTTGCAACTTTCAAAGATGCAAACTTGCATTTGCATGTCCAATCACATAAGTTAGTTCATGTGTCTGGCGTACATTGTCATGTGCATGCATCCTCTACAAGTGGTTGTGCTTCTGTATACTTTACTGTACAGTACTGTATAAAGTAGTACAGTATCTTTACTTCAAGCCCAGGATGTCCAGAAGCAAGCGTAAAAGCAGCAGTGATGTAGCTGGTACTACTGTACTTTTCAAGGTACTGTACTGTAAGATTAAAAATGTTCTCTTTATTTTTTGTGTTTGTTTTTTATGTATTATTTGTGTGAAAAGTATTATAAACCTATTACAGTACAGTACTATATAGCCGATTGTGTTAGTTGGGTACCTAGGTTAACTTTGTTGGACTTACGAACAAATTGGATTTACAAATTAGCTCTCAGAACAGAACTCGTTCGTATGTAGGGGACTTACTGTAATCATAACACCCATCCCTGCATACTAACTTTATATACTAGCTCTACAAAGGTTAGTTACTGTTGCTTTTGTTGCTGATTACTCAGTTTACCTCAAATTAAAAGTTGGTGTGAGTATTCACTTTAGAATAGAGAGTGTTGATCCTTGGCAAAGAATTTTATTTCTGGGAATTTATACTACAGAAATAGAGCCTCAGACAAAGATGGATGTGCAAGAATGCTCACACTAGCATTATTTATAAAAGCAAAATAAATGAGGGGAGGAAACAAATTAAATCTCAAGCTATGATACAATACTAAGCAGCCGTTACAAATAATGTATCAGAAAAAAAATATACAGTGACGTAAGTAAATGTTTATGACATCATAAAAATGAAAAAGCCAGCATTCAAAATGCTCTTACAATTTTGGTTTAAAAAATGAAAGCTAGAAGAAAATACATAAAATGTTTACAGTCATGCAAACTATTTCAAAGTTATGCAAAGTTAGAAACATGTGAGTGTATGGGGCAAAGGCATCATATATTTTAATAGTAATGATTTGCATGAATTTATTCTTTTTCCAAGTGCAATTAGCAGTGATTGGCCTATAGCCCTTTTGAACTATTAACTAATTAAGTAACTATCTTTGGTACTGGAATAGAAAACAAACTCCTCTTATGCCTTTAAAAATTACCAGACTGAGAATTAATCTCATGGATTTTTATTTTTAAAATAAAATGAGGTTTTCCTTATTTGGTATTGACATATGTCAAGTATCAATGTGGGATGAAACTGAGAAACTTGGCAGCATTTGGGACTGTAAGATCATAATTCAAATTGACCTTAATAAGTCTCTAAAGTGATCAATAGCCATGTAAATGAAATGCAAGGTCTTGGCTGTGTGAAACTATCTGAATGGAAGCAGAGTAAGGCCCAAAAGATGAAATAGATGAATAGTGTAATATTATGGTTAAAATACAAACACAATTCCAAGATGTCACTGGCACCATCCCATTATCCCTTTGTATCTTTTAATTTACCACCTGCAGGTAACAGTGGCAATTTTTTTTTTTTGAATATTGACTGGAATAATGCTACTAAAAGTGCTTGTCTGTGAACTGGTTGTTTCCAGGTGGCAATGACATAAAGAGCTTGAACCAGAGCCTAAATCAATTCACTACTTTCTTAGAGAAAGTCTTTGCTATTGAAAGGAAAGAAGTCAGCTGGACTCATCAGATGTGCTTAAAGATGTACTTTTTTTACGTTCTGATGCAAGCTCTTTATCTTGTTGCAAACCTGCAAAGTTTTAATCGTGATCAGACCAAACTCTTACTAGCACTATCTTCAGTCTTACCACCATGGTACTTAAAAGCCTCCAAGGTCTTTACGTGGCACTGAATCATGAGCCAAAATCTTAATTGTGGCCAACAAGACCAACATGACTTAATCCCTGTCCAAACGCTTTTAGCCCTCATTCTCCAGGTTCCAACCACACTGTCCTCCTCTTGTTCCTCGATTCTCCAACTCAGGGCCAACACTTCTCTTCCCCCATTTTGTCACATGTCTAGTTCTTTCTCACCACTTACGTCTCAGCTCAAATATCGCATCCCCATCAAGGACTCTCCTAAACAACCAAGCTATGGGGACATATGTATAACTGATTCACTTTGTTATAAAGCAGAAACTGACACACCATTGTAAAGCAATTATGCTCTAATAAAGTTGTTTAAAAAATAAAAAACAACCAACTAGAGCTAGACCTCGTGCTTGTCTACTCTCTATTTTATTTTTTTCACAGTACGCAGCACTCCCTGAAATTATCCATTTGTATGTTTAATTATTTATTGTCAATCTCCCTCCAACCCCCATCAGGAATATGAAACGTAGTTTGCCTTGTTCTCCACTGTATCCCCAGCTCCTAGAACCATACTCGGTGGCCACAGATAAACATTTGAATAAATTATGAATGTACGAGCCCATGAAGGAATAAGTCTTGTTTTGTTAGGACCCATATTATCGTATGTTAAGCATTGATGGCCATAAACCAGTTTTCAAAGGCAGAACTTGGGCTTTCATATATCCCTTGTTAATAAATATTTTGAGCTATTCTATTAATTTCTGTAGGGTTAAACAGCATGCTTTAATAGTGTTTCTTGTGCATATTTTATTACATTATTATTTATTATTTTATTTAAAAATAAACATAAATGGAAAAAATTGAAATATTTTAGCCAATGAAAGATGAGACAGAGATCAAAAACTATATGACAAAAAAAACCCCAAAAAACTATACAACAGCTCACTAGCCAAAATGGTCATTGAACTTAAACCAGATGACTGCATTCAAAAAAGAAAAGAAAAGAAAAAATGTTTTAATGTTTATGAAATGTTGTAGACAATTATGTGTATAAACAACAGGGAAATTAGTGATTTTATAATGTTTTATTCTTTCCTAGAATTGTTTTCATTTAGCTAATTTAATATTCATATATTTTTCAATAAGATAGTGTATAAAAATGGAAAAGTGCCTATACCTGGGTTTTTATCTTATTAATGAATATCAAGACCCTTTCTTCCATTACAGTACTTGTAATAGAATCCTTATTTTGCTTTTCCTGAATAAGCTAATCTCTGAACACTTGAGAGATATACAGAAGCAGCTAAAAGAAAGGAACAGGACAATGAAAGAATGCCGCTGTTACACAACAAAGCTTTCTAAAAGATACATCTGCTGTCTGTAAAATATGAAATTAAAACAGCCAATATATATTACCCATAAGAAGTCTGACCTAATCAAAAATTTGAATTTAATAAGTGCAAATCTTAAAAAATAGTTTGCATATAAATATTTGATAAAACTTTGAAATACAAGCATACCTTCTTCAATAGGCTCATATTTTTGAATGATCTCAGAAGCAATACTTTTATTAATGTCAAGTGTATACTGCTCTTGTGTCAAAAATTGGGCCAGATTCTTTTCAAAAAGAAATTTCCGGTTTTCAGAATACGTGTTGAAAATCTCAATAATTTCTTCTCTGTGTGCAATAATTCGATAAATTGTTCTAAATTCTTCTATGGTGATTCTTCCTTGCTTCAGCCTGTCATTATCCTACTAAAAAACAATGACTGGTGGGCTCACATTGTGAACATAAAAAATACACAAAATGAAGACGTTAGAGTATTTGTGTAACATATATACCAACTTATACTGGAAAGCAGTTACATTGGATTCTTATTTCAGATAAAATACATAAAACTGCATGAAATGGTGCCAAAGTTGGGGAAAGGTTAATGGATCATCACCACTTAAAATCCAGTGGCCAGAGCTGCCCAGTTTAAGTGAAGAAGTGTATACTGCCCCTGGGGAGAGTTAGAGCCCTTACGCAGTTCTTTACCCGGAAAGACTTGCCCGAATTCAGGCGAAGCTGCTAGAGATTCTTCCAGACTTAGGACATCCCAGAACCATTTGGATTTACCTCAGACCTTCTCCTCACTGTGGTGATAACATATGCCATCCCATAGAGCTCACTATAGTCTGTTGTTTTGTCCCTGCCTAGTTGGTTTCCTCTATCAAAAGCTTTGTTTTGGGCACTTGGAAACTGAAATCTAGGACATGGGTCCATCATGAAGGGAAAACAGACCTGTGGTTTCAGATCTGCTCGGTCTGAATGGGAAAGGAAAGGTGATCCAGCAGGGGTGCAGGATTGCAGAGGGAAATGCTGACTCTGAGAGGTCATGGAACTTTCAGGGACATGTGTCCTACAGAGTCAGAAATATGAATCTAAATATCTGGAGGGGGATACAGGCTTGAGACGAACATGCTGGAGTTATTCCTGGGTGGATGTTTGTAAATAAATGGTCAGAAATAAGAAGACCCTCTCTAAAAAACAAAACAAAAACAACCCAATAGCCATAGTTGGAATGGAAAGAAGTATGGGAGAAGATGAGGATTCTAGGTTATCTTTCAATTACACATTTCATTTTTCTATTCTACTCTATTTGAGTAGCTTCTTGAAACCATCCAAACAGTATGTAACCCCATGTCATCAATAGGCATCCTGCACCATAAATGTCAGAATAAATCATTCAAGATCACTGTAAATACAGAAGCTGCAATAGGTGGTAATACTTTGAGGAAATGGAATCTGCATAATCACTGAAGGAACTGGGAGAGGGACAAACAAGGTCAGTTTCGATGAGAAAGAGTAGCTTCACCTGGTTGTTCTGGAAAATTCACACTTGAACTTTATGAGATAAGAGACAGGAAAGTGGGCTGGGTCCAGTTATTTAAAGTAACAGAATCACTGTGAGGTTCTGAGTAGGAAAATGACTAGCATAGGAGAGGTTTAGTTGTGATTAGTTGTGCATTACCAATGGGAAGAGAAGGAGAACTGCAGGTAAGGGAAGAGAGAAGATGCCATCCAGGTGGGAGGTGGTGAGTAGAAACTAAAGAACAGGTGTCAGTAAAATTATGAAGAGACAAGTCAGAAGGATTCAACACATTAACATTTTAGATGCATGAGGGAGAGAAGTCAAGAAAGTCTGGAGTTGGGGAGAGTTAGAATAACTAGTAGAATTAGAGTACCACTTACAAATAAAAAACTGAGGTATAAAAAAAAAAAAAAAAAAAAAAAAAAAAAAAAAACTGAGGTATAGGAAGTGCACCTTAGAAGGACATTTAATTTCCAAAGAGGCTATTTATATTTTAATTTTCTCAATACATTGCAGTACTTAAGCTTAAGTACAAAAAGTTCCTGTTAAAGGGCCACTGTATTGTGGTGAAAAGCTGACGATCTGTAGACAGTCTGAGCTGACATTATATTCCCAGCTCCAAAGCATGTGGGATTTTGAACTTCTAAATTAAACTATGAGCTTCATACTCTTCATCTGCAAAATGGGGATAGATAGCACTACTTATGTCACAGGTTGCTATGAGGATGGAGATATCAGTGTATGGTTAGGTCTTATCTATGTCTGTTTCCCTCACACCCTCCAGCCTAGTGTCTCATCTTTTGACAAATTTAACTATAAAACAACCCTAAGGTACAACAGAGGATAAACATGCTGGAAATGATCTCTTCACTTTTTTAGGAAAAGTTCACTGGTGGCTACCGGAGAGTTTGATCTGAGGAATCCAAGAAACAGTCTGAGCTGGGAATCAAGTAGGAAGAGCACCAGCTTAGTTCAAGGAGGAGCATTAATTTACACGTACACAGCAGCTTGAAGAAGCAGGGGCTGGAATGGAGCCCCATTGGGAATGAGACGGTGATAAGCTTGGGAAGAAGATTGGAATCGGTGGTCGTCAAATAAGAAGTTGGGTCTCCAGAGCTCATTAAACAATAATAGCACCTTAAAATTACAAAATCTTAAAAATAATTCATATTATCAATAATCTCAGTAGACTATGAAGTTCAACTTACTGTTTTGAAATTTTGGATTTTGAGGTCCACATAAGTCAATGTTACAGAATTAATTTTGTTTTTAATTTAGCTCCATTTTGCTCATAATTTGTCATAAGATCTTATGCAAGTCAATAAAAATCAAAGTGTGCCTGTAATTCCCGAAACATTTTGTCATGTAAAATTGTATGAATTAAAAACTTTTGTCTTACTGAATAGCAGCATACGATAAGATATACTTTATCCACTAAGCAATGAAAATTCTGCTTCTTTCAAGCAGGATATAAACTTGACCATATGAAATGTCCTCTGGTAACTCGTTCTGTTTTGTTTTTCCCTAAAGATTGAAGTTGTTTTCTGATACTAGAAAGAATTAGAGATATAAAGTTGAAACAAAATTCCACAAATACAAATAATTGCTACAACTGATCAAACCCAAAGGAAATGAAGGGTCAAAAATTAATCAAATTACCAAAAAAGAAAAACCACACACAAGAGGTGAGAATCGTATCGCTGAAAATGGGAAGTTCTAATTTTGATAGAAAGAGAAAAGGAAAAGGAAAGCAACAAAGGGTAAGTAATAAGGAGAAGAAAGATGACAGAGCATCAGCAGAAGGGAAGAAAGAAGAAGAAAAGTGATAAGCAAGGAAGGTTCAAATCTGAGTACTGAGGCACGTAACAGCAGCCACAACTTGTAGGGTACCAATGTATTAATATCTCCCCTGTAGGAGGGAACTGAAGGTCAAAAATCTTATGTAAATTGTCCCCAGTCTCAAAGGCATGGTAGACCAGGACCTGAACTAACTCCAGAACAATAAGGACAAGCAATGGGAGGAAAGAGAAAACAATACACCATTGCACGTATTGAGAGTATATGTGCAGAAATAAACTGTGTCAAATACAAGTCTGATCTCTTTAACTCTCTTAAATTTCTCAGTGTTTCTCCTTTGTCTTCAGGACAAAATCCAACCTGTTGTGTGGAATCCAAGACCCTTGAAGACATCACTGATGGTTTCTTCTCTCACCTTCTCCCTTGCACTTCACACTGCCTGTGCTCTGAATGAGTTGCAGTATAAACATCAAGCTGTCTCTTGCTATTGTAAAGGCTGTTTCTTCTGTCTGGAATGCCCTTCTTTTATTGTACTTCTTAACTTACAAATTTCTACTAATCCTTGAAAAAGTGTCCTTCTCTAGAAGTCATCCCTTATGTCCCTCTGTGTCTCTTCCTCAGCCCATGTTAGAGAGTCCTACTCAGGATTCTTATACGATTCTGTACCTTCTTCTCTCCTAGGGTTTATTACACTGAAATTAAAGCCTTTTTTTCTACTTCTCTTCTAGAAATGCCAAATTGTCTCAGACAGGAAGTCTGTCATCTGTTTCTTGTATCCTAAGTACTTATAAGAGTGTCTGACTGAGGTCTTCAGAACTTGGTCCAGCACCTAAACAATTTTATGATCCTGGTGAAATATGTTCATTTAATTGGATAAAGGAGCTAAAAATCTCCCTAAAGCTAGGGAGTGTAGGAAAACTATTTTTAAAAACATATTACAGAAAATATGCAAAATCTCAGGCCCCACTGCAGGGAATACTATAGCTTTTTAAAATGTTACATATTAATCATTTACAGTTTACAACATAAAATAAGAGTAATGAAGCCATCTTTCTCCTGTTTACAAAAAAAAAAAACCACGAAGCTCATTAAGTGGTTATTCTTTGCAAGCATTACAAAAAGAACTTTCCCAAACAACTCTTTCATTATTTATGTATAATTTTAAAATATATCTTTTACCTTAAGACTATGAATCCCATGAAGGTAGATATTTTATACTTATTTTTATTCCCAGTACCTGGTACTGGACCTACCCTAAAGTAGGAGGCTAGTGATTATATGTTTAAATGAATGACTGAATACAGGAGGATAAAAGAACATATTAAAATAATTCTATTGTTAGTCATCCTGATAGTACACTTTAGAAAACAGAATTAAGCCTTTTCATTTTGTTACCATTCTCCATTGCTCAGTTTGTTAGTAAAAAGATGAAATGTTGCTTTAAAAATGACATCATGAGAAAGCTGATCTATCAAAACAAGAAATTTTAAAATAAAATGTAACATTTAAAATTATCTCTGAAATTACACTAAAAAACAAAGTATTCAGAATATATTCTAGGAAATCATATGACTTGCAACTTTCTTCCCAAACTCTGACATACTTGTTTAAACTACCTGGCAAACTTGGTTTTTTCTCTTTTTTCATTCTGTTTCCTTCTGCTTCTGTTGCACAGATACAGCAGCCAGAGGCACCCAAGTCCCAGTCTTTCCTGAAGAAGGCCTATTTCCATACCTTGGAGACTGTCGCCAAGGCCAGGAGCTTGTGCACACAAGCTGTTTCCCAGAGGACACACCCCTTGATAGCCTGGGTCTGGCCGCCAGTGGGGCTTGTGTTCACGGGTTCAGGAGAACCCTGCCAAAAAAAGAGAAAGTCCTTGGCTGGCAGTCCCTCTGGGGCTCCGCTCAGAGGGGATGGACTGATGCCCCCATCTTCCAGTCTTTTCCTGAAAGATGTCTATTTGCACACCTTAAAAGCTGCTGCCTGAGGGTCCAGCTTCCAATCAGCCTGCATCTAGATGCTGCCTGATCCTCTGTTATGAGACACTGCCAGGTCCTGGTACACCCTCAATGACTGGGAGCCATTAAGAATGAAGTAGGCTGCTTGCACTATCACAGAGGTTGAGAGACAAACCAGAACCAAGGCACAGAAACCGACAGAGAGTAAAGGAAAATGAAGAAACAGAGGAATATGTTCCAAACAAAAGAACAAGATAAAACCCCAGAAACAGATGTTATTAAAACAGAAATAAGTGAATTACTTGATAAAGAGTTGAAATAATGGTCATAAACAATATGGAAGTTCCTCAAAAAACTAAAAATAGAACTACCATATCATTCAACAAGTTCACTTCTTGGCACTCATTCAAAGGAAACGAAATCACTATCTTGAAAAGCTATCTGCACCACCCCGTGTTCATTGCAGCATTATTTACAATACTCAAGGCATGGAAACAACCTACATGGATAAAGAGAATATGAGATATATATGTGTGTGTGTGTGTGTGTATATCATGTAAATATATATAATATTTTTCACCCATAAAAAAGAAGGAGGGCTCCCCTGGTGGCGCAGTGGTTGAGAGTCCGCCTGCCGATGCAAGGGATACGGGTTCGTGCCCCGGTCCGGGAAGATCCCACATGCCGCAGAGCGGCTGGGCCCGTGAGCCATGGCCGCTGAGCCTGCGCGTCCGGAGCCTGTACTCCGCAATGGGAGAGGCCACAACAGTGAGAAGCCCATGTACCGCAAAAAAAAAAAAAAAAAGGAAATTCTGTAATTTGTGATGTCATGCACGGACCTCGAGGGCATTAGGCTAAGTGAAATAAGTCAGACGGGCAAAGACAAATACTGTATGATCTTACGTACATATGGAATCTAAAAAAAAAAAAATGAACTCATAGCTAGAGAACAGATTAGTGGTTCTTTAGCTATGGTGAAGTGGATGAGAACAGCTAGGGCGTAGAAGAGGGGCAGGATGGATGAAGGTGGTCAAAAAGTACAAACTTCCAGGCATAAGATAAATCATTCTGGGATGTACTGTACAGTGTAGTAACTATAGATAATACTGCTATATCATATATTTGAAAGTTGCTAAGAAAGTACTCTTAAAGTCTCCCATCACAAGAAAAAAAATCTGTACCTATGTGAAGAGATAAATGTCTACTAAACTTATCATGGTATCACTTCATAATATTACATATATCAAATCATCATGCTGTTACACCTAAAGCTAATACCATACTATATGTCAATTATGTCTCAATAAAATTGGGGGTGGGGGCAGAGAAAGACTCATTAAGATTGCTCAGGAAGAGTTTGTTAAGTAAAAAGAAAGAAAATTAAGAACTCAACTTTAAGAGGAGAACAGAAGAGGAATGCTAGCAGGACAGATGGAGGAACGATATGAAATTTTAAAGAAAAACTTGGAGAGAGTTATGTCTTAGGAGTTAGAATAGAGAGAAGTTTAAGAAAAGAGCGATAAATAAAATGCATGGAGAAGCTAACCATTGAATTTAGCATTTTTGAAATAAAGAGGTTTTCAAAATAGGTGTGAAGGCAAAATTTATTGCAATGAAACACTGAAGAAGTTGCAGGAAGAAATGTAAAGGATTCTTTCAGTTTATCTGCTAAAAGAGAGACTGTAACATTTAGAAGAGGATATGGTGCAATTTATTTAATTAAGATTAAAAATAAACTTAGACTCTGGAGAACCAACTAAGGTAGGAAATCATAAACTCGAGGTGGAACAAAACACAAATGTAAGTGCCTGAACTGACCCAAGTTGCAGATTTGTAGGGCAGAGGCAGCAGAGAAATATCCTAGCTCATCTCTCTGCCTTCTAACTCCCAATCCATTCTATACTGCTGGCAGATTTATCCTAAAATATGCAATATTTCCCTGCTCAAAAAATGTCAATGGCTACCCACTGCCTACAAAAGCAAGTCCAAATTCCACGGCCTACCAGTCAGGATTTTTATCATCTGGCCATAACTTGCGCTTGCAGCTATTTCTCACCACTCCCCTTGGAGCATCCTACACTCAAGTCATGGCTGCTTACCTGTGATTCTTCAACCATTTCTAGCAATGTGATCTACACATATTGCTTTTCACTCCTCAAGGTCCAGCAAGAATGCCACCTCCACCATGGAATCTTTTATAAAAGCCCAAGTTAGAGTCTCTGTCTTCTCAGATTCCCTGTTAGCATTACCTAGGAAATTTATTATAATCTACTTCTAAAACAATAATTTCTGTATTTCTTTTCTCCTTAAAAGAGACATAGTTTATTTTTTACAATCCGCTGTTTCTAACAGAGTGCCATGCACATACTGCAGATTTAATAATGGTTGCTAACTGCTTAGAGAATTTGAAAACTTAAGGTTAGTCCTATAATAATAAAAATTCTTGAAATTGAAGACGATACTATTTCATACTCAGCAAAAATCAAGAGTGTAATCTAAGACTAGCAATATGTATTGAAATGGCACATAATATTTCCTAAAAATAGCTGACATGCTACAAATTAAAGATAATAATAAAGCAATCAAAAAAAATTTTAGTAAAGGGATAAAAAAGAAACTTAGAGAACTGCTGCTCAAGCCATGACTCAATAATTAATTTTGTAAAAAGAAGTTTACAATATTTTGACAGTGTCATAAATTTACATGATCTTTATTCAAATTTTATAATAAAATTTCACCTTAGAAAATAAATTCATGTCAGAATTTATGTCAGCTTCTTAGGAAATCAATGAATGTACTGTAATTTTCTATATTTTTTTGAATGATCATCAAGTAGCTTCAACTAATATTTATCGAGTGCCTACTTTATGCCTAGCTTGGTACTAGGTACATTCACAAACGATATCTTATTTAATATTCAGAACCATCCTGCAAAATAACTATATTAGTATCCCCGTTCTGCAGGTTAAGACATTTGCTCAGAGATTTCTGGCTTGCCAAGTACAACTAGAATCTAATAGACTGAACAATCTCCACATCCACTGAGCTTGCTAATGACAACAGCTGAGCATTTTTTGTGTGTGTGGCCACCAAACACAAAGATTCATCATGATTCATTTTATTTGCTCTGGCTAAAATGTGTACCCTGAAGTGTGGAAAGATTAGCAACAAAAGTTAAAGCAAAAGAGTCAGATGTTTAAACTTGGTCTTCACCTTTCCAGAAAATTCAGTTAGCCAATACATTTTCCCTGAGCATATTACTTAATCAACATTTTAATGCATACACAGCAACTTAGCCTAAGGCAAAAAAGTATTTTCTATTAGAGGGCCTAGGGGAATTCTTTTAATAGAAGAGAATGGTTTATCATAATCATCAGCCTTGTTTATATGTAATTTATGCTTCTAAAGTATTTGAGTTCACTTTAAAGGGTTTTTTGAAGTATTCTAAGTAAACTCTGCCCCTCTAATTTCTATAATTAACATTGTTTTCATAGCTACTTTAAAAAGGTTTTACTAAACAAAATAGACCTTCAATCCTGCTCTGTCCAAATAATCATAAATTTCAGTTAATGAGCTACTTATTTACTTGTTATAACTGTTTAGCATTCTACATGACGCTTTTCAATATGGCATGCTTTTACTCAAGTGGATTTCAAACAGCTATCTCTATCTTGCAGGTAATTCAAAGCAACTTGATAATCACTAAATAAGATTTTCAATATTTCACATTTGATACAGATTTAGCATATTACTACCTCTATATTGTGTTGAATGTGAATTTCATTAAACCTGAAAGCAGATAGCTCTTTCTCCCTTCGGGCAATACCACCGAGGGAAAATTCTATGTGTAAAGGTCTTTCACAGAAACTTGTGTTCTTCACTTGTGGTATTAGACATGAATTGATTAAAATTCTGATAGCTTATTGCAGCACAAGCTACTTGGATTCATAGAAACAGCTCTGAATTCTTTGTCTTTTACTGCAGTCTCCTGAGAAGTACAGCTTTTCTTTTTCGAAGCTCCTCTTTGTGGTTCGTAAACATGAGGGCTAAATCTTATTGAGAAAAATGCTTGTAGGGTCTGCTGTGTGTTTCTGCTTATTTTCTAAGCAGAGGCACCAACCACCTTTCTTCAGGACTAGCTCTTCAAGGATGTTTTACGTAATGAAGAGATAGTATCTCCCTCCAGAGGAAAACTGCAGGTTTGTTTACTGTCCAGGATAATAATGATAATGACAGCCTCCAGGGCAAAGATCAGACAGGCCTACAGCCCATAAAAAAAGCTCTGGCTTTCTAAACTTGAGGTCCCTCTCAGGTAATGCCACCCACCGCGCGCGCGCACATGTCACCTGAGCCTCCTCACATCACACTTTGGGAACGGGGCTAGGAGACATGGCACCAAAATGTCGATACGCTGGCAGGTGCTATTTTTGTGAGTGCCAAGCTGTCTTTTTTCTCTGAACTGGAAACCTGCGTCTGCCAACATCCCTAAAACTGTATCAGGCTAACTGAGTAGCTCGCAGGTAAGGTAACACAAGCTTCCCAGTTTGTGTTAGTTGGTAACAATTTCAACAAGATTGTGTTATCTGGCTACTCACTTTCAAGAAACAAAATCATATTCAGGATGCCTATCTTCCTAACTATCTGAGCTGGCCAGTCTAGTGTTCTTGCCTGACTCGCCAAGAAATCTGACATCTTCCTAGTGCAAAACTCAGCTATCTCTTGGTTTTTTCTTTTGTTTTTCATGAGCTTTCCCTTTGTCTTCTAGGGACAGACTTGATCCAGGTTCCCTTCCTACTAATTCTTCTTTAAACAAAGAGAATTTACGGCTTGTCTGCTTTGAGGTGAGAAAAATGCAATTTTTCTGAAGATTGCCCATTCCTTCTATAAATCACTAACATCCAATCCACTTACCATTTCATCATTTATATGATTTGATCTAATCAGATGACCAGTCCTAATCTGATGTGAACATTCCGGCATTCTCAGCAGATTGTTCTAAACTAATAACCTGGCATGATTTCAAATTTTATCAACAACTCATTTTACGTCTTACCTAAACTCTTTGTCTTGATTATAAATATATTTAGCATAATTAATTGCTTTAATTCTTAAGAGACTAATCTTTCATATGTATTTTCTTCAGAAAGCATCCAAGTAGTTATCGACATTTTCCAATATTGGATTAAGTCCTTCCTAGGGTGGGGTGTTCAGAGGGTGGATATTATCTCACCTTAAAAATATACTTCACGTGAATAGTATTGCACCGAATACCTAATTTTTCAAGTAATTTCAGAGTTTTTTCTAGGGTAATTTTTCCATATTTAAAGTCATCCCGAACCATGGACAAAAACCATGTACGAAAGGACACCAAAAAAAAGAAGTTAAGGAAATTCTCACAGAAAGTCATTAAGTACTTAAAATGACTAAAGAATATTTTACCTCTCTTCAGATCAACGTTTTTATTTTCAGAGGAGAGTCTATCACAGGCTTAAATGAGAAAACAATTTTATGATAAATAATATTTTTAAAAAACTAAGTAGGCACTACTCTGTGCTAAAGGTATGAAAGGGTATAACACAATAAAAATTACAGGAAAACAATAAAAATTAACATTTGAGAAATCAAGCTATTACTTGGGAAATACAGTCTATCTTCTGAAGACGTGAACTTGGGAGACAGCTGAACATCAACACTTGATCTCTCTCAGCATTAGTTTCCTCATCTGAAAAGTGGTCAAATTAATACTTCCAGAAGGTGGGGGCATTAAATGAGTTCAAACCATGTCTGATATGATTATTACCACTACATTAGCCAAATGTCAGGCTACACGCATGCCCCAAAAAAGCAACATTTTAAGGACCATAGAAAAGAGTAAAAAAAAATGTCATGGTGTCTATTTAGTATGAAAGAGAAGACAAAAATAATCAAGCTTGCTTATTATCTACAGAGAAACTACAAAAATTAGGACACTTCAAATTGAAAAACTAAGGTTAAGAAGAATTAACATGACTGTCTATAAAATCATGAAAGGTACTGGTAAAAATTGTTCAACAACACACTCAATTTCAGATTGTTAGAACTAATTGGAAACCCTTCAAACTAATGGCAATGACTTAATACGGCAAAGCTCATGTTATTATAAGAAAAAGATACAGGAAGCTAGGGAAACTCAGAAAAGCTCAGGGCAGAAAGGGAAGGAAGCAGTTTTTGCTTAAGTTCAAGACTCTTCAAAAAGAATGAGAAAAGAATCAAGGAAAGGGGATAAATCAAAAGAGGAAAGAGGAACAGAAAGCACTCTGAGTGGATATTTGTTCTCCATATTTTCATGACCTGTAGTTCCGTTTCTCCTCGCTTAGAAGTTTCTCCCCATTATGAGTTGCCACAAGTTCCAAATATAATTAACTCTGCCCCTTTGCAGGAGAGGGATTTCTTGAAACTCATCCACTGATGCCACTGCCCCTTTTCTAGAAAGAAAGCAGAAAACACAGTGGTTTGTTGCCTTTGTTCTTTGGAGTTAGCTCAACACTTAAATCCCACAGAAACCATATGTAACATGTGGTCTCTTCACTTCACTGCCCTTAAAACTTTCTGGTTTCTTGCTTACGTTATGACCATTTCCAAACCCACAATGTTTATAAATGAGGCATCTCTTGCTGTCTGGCATTTTCCCATGAACTGCCATCGTACCTCATTTTATTTTTACTGTTTTGTTTAAACCCCTCAAACCTTTCAGCATAGCGTGCTTCCACTGGGTTGGGGACAGTTATTCTGAGGGCCTGATTATACATCAATGCCATCGTGGTCCCCAAAAGGTGCAAAGGGTTGCCAGACACTCTCTAGAAACTCTGGGCTGCTTCTCTAGATCCCTGACAACATATAATGCACACAGAGACACACCACTTTTGAAGAAGGCTGTTCTGGAGGCTAAGTTCTTAAAATCTTCAAAATTCTTATAGCTGGTTGGCTGCGCACCATGCTGTCAGGTGACTATCATGTTTTTCTTCTGGTCTGAACACCTAATGTGATATCACTGAAAGTTCCATACCTCATAGAGAAAGCTTCTTTATGACTTCATCAGGAGACTCAGAGCTTGCCAGACAACCTGTTTTTTCATGGTCAGACATGGTAATCTTAAGCTGAATGTGTAACACCTTGATGGGAAGGTTGTCCCATGGAATGTTTTCTCATCTTTGAACACTCTTTATTTCAGAAGCTCTGCTTCTGCTACAACCAAACATGTCACTTAGCGATCTGAGTAAGAAAGAGAAAGAAAAAGTAATTCTCAGACTGTTAATGCAGGCTCCTCCAGGGGAATTTGTAAATGTCTTTGATGATCTCTGTCTGCTTATCCGTGATGAAAAACTCATGCACCATCTAGGTGAGTGTGCAGGCCACCAACACTGCCAAAAATATTATGTCCCACTCTCCATCAATGGGAATACGGTCCTCCTGTCTCACCACAACGTAGTGAGTAACTACCGATTTTTTGACCACCAGAGCAAACTTTCTTTCAAATTCGACCTGCTTCAAAACCAGTTAAAAGACATCCAAAGTCACGGCATCATTCTGAATGAAACGGAGTACCTGAGGACTGTTGTTCTGTGCGCCTTAAAGCTGTATGTGAATGACCACTATCCAACGGGGAACTGCAATGTGCTGAGAAAAACGGTGAAAAATAAAGAGTTCTTGATCGCTTGCATTGAAGATCACAGCTACGAAAAGGGAGATTACTGGAATGGCCTTTGGAAATCGAAATGGATTTTCCAAGTCAATCCATTCCTAACCCAGGTAACAGGGAGAATTTTTGTGCAAGCTCACTTCTTCAGATGTGTCAACCTTCATGTCGAAATCTCCAAGGACCTGAAAGAAAGCTTGGAAGTAGTTAACCCAGCTCAACTGGCTCTAAATTTCGCGAGGCTTGTGGAAGAGCAAGAGAATAAATTTCAAGCTGCAGTCTTAGAAGAATTACAGGAGTTATCAAACGAAGCCCTAAGAAGAATTCTACGAAGAGATCTTCCAGTGACCCGCACTCATATGGACTGGCAGAGGATACTCTCTGACTTGAATCTGGTGATGTATCCTAAATTAGGATACGTCGTTTATTTAAGAAGTGTGTTAGGCAACTGGATTAGATAAAGGATTTTTGCTCATGGTAACTGTCTTGACCTGATTACTTTGTTTCAGGGGGGCGGGGAGGGTGGCAGAGGTTATTTGCCTAAAGTTGAGAAGCCACTAGACATGCCTGTCACTTTGCAGATGCAAGTTTTGGGGGGTTTTCTTGTTTGTTTCTTTTCAGGGGGGGATAATTGGTCACATCACACAGCTTGTGGGAACTTGGTTCACCGACCAGGGATTGAACCTGAGCCTTTGGCAGTGAAAGCGCAGAGTCCTAACCACTGGACCTCCAGGGAATTCCAGATGCAAGTTTAAATTAGGGACAAGTCTACCAAATCATTTTATTCAAGGAATATTTACCAGTAAGTCAAGAAAATGATGATGGAAATGTATTTAATGGTAGGGACCACCATAAAGTCAGAAACACTTTTAGAACCTAAAATGGTTTTATAGAATGTGGCACCCCAGAAGTATTAATAGAGGTGGCCAGGCTTAAGGCTGTGTATGTGTGTGTGCTTGTGTGTGTGTACAGGAATGACTTTTGACTTTCTTTGTAACTGGAGAAGGTATGTAAATGAAAGTCATTCTGCGAATGATACTTCACCTAACTCAGTTCAGTCCTACACCAACCCTGAGCGGGTAGATTTCAATAAGTAACATGAAGGTTGGATGTTCCATGAAACCAACAGATATTAAAAATCTAGCTATTTGTAATGAGGTGGATAGACCTAGAGTCTGTCATACAGAGTGAAGTAAGTCAGAAAGAGAGAGACAAATACCGTATGCTAACACATATATATGGAATTAAAAAAAAAATGTCATGAAAAACCTAGGGGTGAAACAGGAATAAAGACACACACTTCCTAGAGAATGGACTTGAGACTATGGGGAGGGGGAAGGGTAAACGGTGACAAAGCGATAAAGAGGCATGGACATATATACACTACCAAATGTAAGGTAGATAGCTAGTGGGAAGCAGCCGCATAGCACAGGGAGATCAGCTCGGTGCTTTGTGACTGCCTGGAGGGGTGGGATAGGGAGGGTGGGAGGGAGGGAGACGCAAGCGGGAAGAGATATGGGAATATATGTATATATATAACTGATTCATTTTGTTGTGAAGCTGAAACTAACATACCATTGTAAAGCAATTATACTCCAATAAAGATGTTAAAAAAAAAAAAAAATCTAGCTCATATGAAGGACTATTGGATCCATAGCCATCCCCCCCCAAACACACAATAATCTGGAATTACTCCAGTCCCCAGGCTTTTCTGATACCTAACATGGTCTTCGAAGAATCAACTGGAAAAGCTTGACTCCCAAGCTTATATAGTCCAGCTCTTGTGAAGTCATCACTACAAGCATATATAAGTGCTTATTTCATGCTGGACCTTGTGCTAGATGATTTACACACAATTTCTCATCATTAGGCTGCTACCAGTAGTAACCCCATTTTACATGAGAAGAATCTAAGACCTGAGTTGGTTAATTCACACAGGCACATAGTAGGTGGTGGGTGTGACTACCTCTAACACTCTTAACCTCTAGGGTATTGCAGCTCTCTGTGGAGGCCTGCTTCCTTGAGACTTGTGAACTCTACCCTGCAATGACTTAAATGCCCTAGGCAAGCATTTCACCTAAAGGATACCCCCAAAGGAACTGGAACAGGTGGGCTGCTGTTTTCTAGCCAAGATGTCCCCTATCACTAGTCCCAGCAATGTTACTGACCACTTGTGTCCACTCTCAAAGAAATCCAAATCTAAACCTCTCTAATAAGATTGCAGTCGAGCAGCAGATGGGCCCCAGCCCCCAAGTCCAACTTATCAGGGAATCAAAGTGCTTTATAGTTTGGATCCATGCAATTGAAAAAAGGTCTAATTTTACTTAATAAACATTGGAGCAAGTGTTTATTAAGGATCCTAGGCAAAAATGTCTAAATCTCAAACTTCTTTTCCTCAACTTGTAGATCTTAGAGAATCTCAGGAGGATTACCTAAGGTGTATCATTAAAACTATAACTTTCCAGTCAGTACCCATCCTCAGATTCTGATTTAATAGGTCAGAAAAATCTACATTTTAAACAATTATTGGTGATGATTCCAATGAAAGGGACTCTAGGACCACATTTTAAGTATATTGTTCTAATCTTAAACTAACACACCTTTATTTCTATTAATTGAAATCATTTCCTATTGTCCATTAAAGGCCATTTCTACTACTTCACTGGGTTCACCATGCACAGACCAAGGACAGGCCTTCATCTGCCATGTTAAAAAATTAAGAAAAATCTTTCTAAAGAAAAACAGCAAGGAAAATTGCTCTCATTGCCCTAAAATATACCCATCTGACAAATTATTTTGCAAAAATTTGAATTCATATTATGGTTATATATGTGTTGATTTTCCAGATCATTCCACAGTAAGGCTTAATGTTTTATGGAACAATCACAGAAGCATTTAACACCCACTTTAACACAGGGTTTTAAAAATAATATTTATTGGTATTTCTGGATATAAAAGTCACATGTGCAAATCATAGAAAATGCTTAAAGTATAAAGCATGTTGGCCAATTTCCTTCCACCCAATTTTATGGAATTGTTTTAAATACTAAGGATATACAGTATGTAAAAATTTGTATCCTGTTCTTTTTGTATAACCTCCTATATCATAAATATTGTCCCATGTCATTAAAACCCCTTGAGCACATAATTTTAATTATTTACATAATATTCATACACAATAACAAGACAACCATTTCTCTATTCATGCATAATTTAAAATTTTAGCATTTTATTTTTGTTATTAATTAGGCTATAGTATCTCTGTGCATAAAGCTTTGCCCACATTATACATTATTTCCCTTAAGATAAATTCCCTATAATCACATGTTGAAAACAGATGAACATATTGATGCTCTTAATACATATTGCCAAATTGCTTTCCAGAAAGATTTAACAATTTATAATCCAGTTGGTAGCATAAAAGTATTTAGCTCACCACAGTAATCCTGACAATATTGAATATCAAATTTTTTCTTTGATAGGCAACAAACCTTAAAACAAAACGAGTAAAAAAGGTATTTCACTAACTTATGCTACCCTATACCTAAAAGCATTCCCACAACAATATTATTTGGTAGTTACTTTCTTTATATGGAGGCTGGCATAGCCAGGAAAATCTACGGTTACTACCTTTTCTCGGAACCTTTATCTCACACACACACACACACACACACACACACACTCTTACATTTACACCTGCACTATGTGCCCAGGCATATACACACATACACACAAAATCCTTGAGATTCTGAAGACTCAGTGTGATATTTTTTTAATATTCCAGTATTCTCTCCCCCAATCCTATTTCCAGCTGGAATGTTAGCTCCATCAGAATCCGGACCTCGTCTATCCCAAGTATCTAGTCCATTACTGTCTGTCATATGGTAGGTACTCAGTGAATTAATGAGCAAATGAACAAGTAAATCATGATACTAGGTACATAAAGCATGGTAGGCTTAACTAGCCTTAAGACTTTGTAGACCATAACTACTTGCTGCCTCTTTAGGAACGATGTATTCCTCTTCCGATTCCCAAGGCTGAGGTTGGGACTCTTCATTATAAGGCAGTTGATTGCATTCTGAAGCTGCTATTGGCTGCCTCCTGCTCTGATGAAAACCTTTGCTCTTTTCCCACTCCAAATGGAGAGAGATGTTTCCTCCAACAAGTTGAAGAAAATCAAGTTCTCCAAAAGTCATGTACAGTATTTTGGGTCAATTTTACATGATCCTCTGTCAAAGATTTTTTGCCCTTCCCTTTGGGGTGCTAGTCCAGAGCGTTAGTCAAATGACCATCTCATGTTCTGCTCAGAGATCCGTGGAGGGGTGTACACCCTGCAACGTCCCCCTATGTCAGGGTGAGTCCCGGCTGTTCTGGGATGTGCCTTAGCCTCAGGCGTGCCTTGAAGCTAAAACAGGCTTCAATCTTTCTTCTTTGTTGGGACCTTCACCACAGTGTACAAGACCCAACTACACCCTTTGTTATCTGAAAACTGTGTTAGCCTCTTGGTGGGTATCAAGCCAATAGACACAACCAAGCCAAAGATCTGGATAAGGAAGGATTTATCATTACTTTCAGCAGTTAAGGAGAACACCAGGGATCCTTCCCAAAGCAGTGTCTCCCTGGACAGCAAAATTGGGAAGTTTTAAGCTAATGGTACATGCATATTCATGAAGGGGCTTGAGCAGAGGAGAATTCAGCATAGAATTGGGGCAGAGGTCCACTGAGTCCAAGCTTTAGTTGACTGAAGTAATGCCAGGAGGATCAGAAAAGGTCAACCTCATCATCCCTTAGATTCCAGTTGATCTGATGGTTGAGGGGGGATTTAAATTCTGCAAACAGCTCAAGACTGTGCTTTAGGCTAGTCTTTACCATTGAAAGAGAACTGGGTGTCTAATAAGTTATCTTTGCGATTGTTACTTCTCTTGTCTGATAACAATCGCTTGTTTCTGCATTCTTTTGTTCCCTTAAGATCATGAATTGCTGAGACAAGGGCAAGCATGTGGCCAGGCTTAGATCATGAAATGCCTTAGGCAAAATATGACTTCTCTTATGTCAAGAAAGCTACACCTGGTTTTCTTTCCCCGGGGACCCCCTACCCTGTCTGCTTACAAAACCTATCTATCTCAACTCCACATCAGTCACTGATCTCTCATTCCTGATGAGCAATCAATTTATTCTTTTCTATTGACTCCCGTGGCCTTCTTCACGATATGCTTTCAAATTTTTCTGCTCTACTCAAGCTCTACTTCATCATTCTTTCACTTAGTAAATGACTTTGTTCTTTACTAAGAAGACACATGCTTTCAAAAAGAGCTCCTACAGCTTCTTTTCTCTGCACTTAAAAACATATTTATTGTCTTCTCCCTCCAAATAGTCACCAAAGCAGTGTATGTTCCTTTCTGAGACTAATTCTTCTTCCTGTGCACCTGACTAAATCCTTGATCTTCTGTCATCCAGGCTCTTGATTCATCAGCTATTTTTTATGCTTGACCCCTCACTTTCGTTATCCCCTCTTGGTTCCTCTCCTCTATAAGCAAACATACTCAGTTCCAATTATCCTAAAAAAATCTTCCCTACGAATCTCTCAGGTCCTTTCACCATGAAACTCTTCAAAAGATTATCCTATTCTTAATTTTTTTCTGCTTCCTTACCACTTAATATTTTCTTAAAGGAATGGATTTAATTAAGAGTCTTTTATGTTTTAGGCATTCTACCAAGCAATTTCACCTGCCTCATTGAATCCTTATAAGAATCATACAACTGGGAATTATTTTTTACAGCTTAGGAAACTAAGAGTATTCCTAAGTAATTTTGCCAAATTGATACAGCTAGCAAGTGACAGAACTAGGATTCCAATTCAGGTCTGTCACACTTCAGAACTCCTGCCCTTTACACCACATCATGCTGCCTTTACTCTGCACCTTCTGCCTTCCAGTCCAACAGTATATTGAAAATCCATTCTCGAAAGTTTTCAATATCATCATTGTTCATTTCAATGACCTTCCGTCAGTTAGCATCATGAGAACTTGACTATTTCTTTATCCTGAAAAACTTTTCTTTCCTCAGTTGTAACTGCATCTTAGTATCCTCCTTCTCTGACTCTTTTCATTTTTCCTCCTCCACTGTACCCCATGCTCAAACATAGGCATCCTCCAAACCTAAGTTCTCTGTCCTCTTCTTTTTACATGATCACCCTCATTCACCAAGGTTTTCAGCAACCACCCTATTCTTCACAATATTCATCACAATATTCCGGTACAACAACACTGGCTACTCACTAGCCATACCTATGACTAAGTAGCTCTTCAAAACAGTATTTTTTTTTATAGCATGTGCATCTTTTTCTCTTCCCTCTTAGCTACCAAACTTGCTAATTATTTTTCTATTTTTATGTTATTATTGAACTTGTCACTAAGCACTATATTCTAAGATACAACCTTGACCACACTCTGCCAGAGCAGCTTTGCATAAACACATCTCCCGGTGTGACTTGACCTCCAAGGATGTCCTGTCTTGACACTGCTCCCCCTTGATCCACACTCCCTCCCACCATCCCTCCAACCCTGACCACCCATGTTCTATAAATGAAGAAAAGACATCTACTAAATAATCATACAGATGACTCCAATCAACTTGACTTTGTGCTTCATTTCTACATTCCAATATTACCTACAAGTTTTACCTTACAGTGTCAAAATCAACATTTTCAGAACTAACTTTTTATTCTTTCCTACCTCTCTGTCCTTCAAGAAAATTACTTTCTTTTTTTTTTTTTTTCCTGCTCTTACAAGCACTATCTTACCATTAATTCAAGGTCAAAACTTCGGGCATCTTTAACTTCTTTCCTATTTCCTAAAATCCAATTAGTCATTGCATCTTTTTATTTCTGTTCCTGCATTTTTCTTATTTATTCCCTTTGTCACCTTATCATTAATTCTTGTCACTTCTCATGTATCAAGTTTTCTAACTGACCTGCCTTTATTTTCTTTCTTAAATCTCCAATCTATTCTCTGAAGTTCTACCAAATTAATTTTCATAAACCTTAACTGATTATTCATTGTGTTACACACAATCTTGATCAAATACTTTTAAACAATACCTATTGACTAGGAGATCCATTTCAAATTCCCTGGCTTAGCATTCCAAGGTCCCCCATGGCCTGAGTGCCCCTATACCTTCCATGGATCTAACATGGCTAAACAGGACTTTAGGACTGGACTTAACCACCTTTTCCAAAAAGCCAAGAGAAGCTTCACCAAAAGTGCTCTCTACATTTCCTATATGTAAACACATTCTAGCTCTAATTTTGCCTTGAAACTTTTCCATCCTAATTTGAATATTAGACGCGTGTGTTTGTCCTCTTACTCTAATATACTAAGGAAGGGATTTTTTGTTTCATTCATACACAGTGTAATGGAAATCTATGAAATTTTGAGTTAGAATAAGTTCAAGTCCTGATTCTACCAATTACTACTTTTGTGACATAAGGCAAGGATAAAATATATAACTTCTTTGATACCCAATTGTTCCATTTGTTAAATAGGGGTTAAATGCGTGATGTTTTACATACAATGTGTGAGCAATAAATCGTTCACGAATAAATAAATGTTGAAGAGAGGAGAGCTTCCGTAAGTCTCTCAGGTTGGCCAGAGCTTCACAAGCAACATTTCCTAAAGATAAGAGAGAGTATCTGAAGCATCATTCCTCAATCCAACCAAAGCTCTCTATCTTTCAGGAATTCTAATTTACAAATATCTCTGATTTGGAAATACCGTTTTGCATTTTAAAGATCTTTCATAGTGTCTGGCATACGATAAGAATATAATTCCTATAATGCCAGGAGAATATAATTTTCCTGGCAATACATTCTTGAGATCTTATTATATGTCACATGAAGTAGATCCCTTTAGGAGCCTCCAGGGACAAGATTTATTTTCAGATTTAATCAGTCAATGTCCCAACAGGAAACAGATGACAAATACAGATATGATAGTTCAAAGAGAGTATAATGAAGGGATTATCCACAAAGATGTGGGAACACAAGGGACAGCGAAATAACATGAGAGCAGTTTACATCTTTAGGTCAAGGTTAGGGAGCAGTCACTAGAATCTGGAAGGAGGAGTCAATATAATGGGTCACCAGAAGAAGGGCTATACCCTTCTGTGGAGGAACGTTCCAGCCCAAGGAAACCCCCCAGGAAGAGAGTCAAGGGCATAAATATTCTTCTCCTGCTTCTGGTTTCTGTCAGAGCCCTCCATTGGCAAACCCAATCAAAAATGAGAGGGCAAGGGAGTCCATTAATAGTCTATGCACATCTGCCTCCCAAGGCCAATAGTAGGGGGGTGAAGGGAAGAGAACAGATCTGGAGGGGCAAATGGAAGATACGGATACATGTTCATTCATCTGAAGGCGATTTCTGATACCAGGCAGGACTTTTGTTTTAGTATGATGACCATCTGGCATTTACTCAGTATATGCTTTTGTTCACTTAGATAAGTCATTATTTTAAATAAATAAATATATTTTGTAGAGCTACATAAAAAATGTGTTTGCAAGGATTTCAAGTAATTTTTCTATATATTTCAGTCCATTTTAACTCCCTTGAAAAAGGACAACCTCTTCTAGGTTATAAATGCAACAGGTTTCCTGAATTAATTTTATTACATAAATGTAATTCTTATCATACTGTTCTTATCTCCCTAGTCACTTTTTATTCTTATTTCAGAATATGTAAAGTGCCCTCACTTTGCAAGCACCATGTTCATGCTCCAAATTCATATGAATAAAAAAGAATTTATGGTGTGAATAGGATTTACTAATTCGACAGATCCAATTTTTTATTCCCTAGGAACGTGATCTGTGACCCTAACCACATGCAAATGCAGCCCTCTGTTCAGAGGGAGTCATGGCATGAGAGAGTGAAGTAAGGGGAAAATTCCATAAACATTATATTCTTTAGTAGAGATACCTGAACAGTAACCCAATGTTTCCTAATGAGTATTTCCTATGTTCACATCAGTACTTCTTTTTATACGTCATTCTTGGATAAACAATCTTCAACAAAGCTCAAATTCTTCTGGATATATTAGAAAATAACAATAATGGAAAATCAGGACTCTTTTGCCAAATTATTATTATAGCATAGCACATGCCTAAAGTTCAAGAAGGGTCCGTAGCGTTTGTTTGGAATTAAATTCACCATGTCTAGCACTGAAACTCATAGGTCAAACTGATCTCTTCAGAATTTCTAGAAATTCTTGCAGTGCACCATAATTTCTAATGGCAAGACCTCACAATATAGAAGAAGATATGATGACAGTGGCTCTTTGTAGTTACATGGTACCATTCAATACATTTTGTTGGGACCACCATTGACTCTCAGCACACATCTATTCACAGGGAATTTGACTGGAAATTTTGAGTTAAGTTGCATTAACTTAGCTTGGCCTAGGATGTACTTCTAACCACTTGCCAACATCCATAGTCACACTATTCATTTCACCCAAGAACACCGTGTATCGAACCCTTCTGGACTTTGTAGAATAATCTGACCTGGCCTAGCCCATCCATATATGTGTCTCAACTTCCTCCTTTCCAAGGGACTGCGGTCCCAAGATCCTCCCTTATGTTACTGCAAATTTATTTAACTCTCTTCCAAAACTCTTTTGCAAAATATTCTCATGGACCTATTACTAACTCTGCTTCCTTTTTATCTTCCCGTCACTCAATTCCTTCTTTTAAATTAATCTTCAAAAAATAGTTCTTTATAGATGTAGCCTGAAGGATCCTGTCTTACTGACTTTGGTGATCCCATTACAGAGTCTGAAACATAATGAGTGTTTAGTAGATATTTGCTGAATATGTAGATGATGGTTAAACGAATGAATACATTGAAGAAAGAAAATAAACTCTATTAATCTTCCTTTTAAATAGATACTTTTTCCACTAGATATTTTAATTTTCAAGGCATCAAGAGGTGAATGTCAATCTAAAAATGCAGGGACAAAGGATGTGCATGGGATTTCATGGGCAAAGAAGTTCGAATATGCTGTGCATGCCCCACTTGGAGAGTCTCGATGTACATTAAAGGCTCAGAGATAGTTGGCCACTAAAAAAATTATTTAGTTGAGTATTTTCTGGAATCATTTTTGATTCCTCCCTTTTCCCCTCACCATCCATATCTAACCTATCTGCAAGGTCTATGAGTCTGACCTCTAAAAGAATATCTGTCTACTTCCCTCCACCATGGCTGCTACTACTGTAGCCCATGGCGCCATCCTGTCTCGCAGGAGTCCTGCAATATCTTCCTAATTGACATCTCTGCTTCCACTCTTGGACTCATAACCATTCCAACAAAGTAGCCAAATGAGCTTTTAAAAACATAAATTGATTCCCTGCTTATCCCTAAAGCATACCAATGGGTTTAATGTTCTTAAAGTCCAATCTTCATAAATTTGTCCAAAAGGCCTTATGACCTCTAGCCTGAGCCGCACTCTCAAACCTTATCAACCACCACACTCCTCCTTGCCCATCACTCTTCTGTTCACTAGGCTTCCTTCTCTACCTTTTCCTTGCCAAGCCCTTTCCTGCATGAAGGACTGGTTCTTGACGTTTCCTCTGCTTAAAAACATATCCTTCAGCTCTTCTTGTCATTAGCTTTTCTTCATCCTTCAAGCCTCAGCTCAAATATCATCTTTCTGAAACCCTTCTCGAGAACTGGCCCTTCCCAGTTGTCCCACATCACCGGCTCTATTTCCTTCATAGTAACCATCACAATTTGAATTTTTAAGATTCTGATTTCCTACACTAGAATACCAACCCTTGTTTATATTATTTACCAGAACATCGTTAGCAACTAAATAATACCTGACACATGGTAGGGAATAAATATTTGCTGAAAAAATATGTTTATTCAGGGGGTCCTCTTTCAAGTAAAACTTACTAACATTCCACCGAACACAGAAAGTCTAGTGTAGGCTAAAAAGTAACCATTTTACATAAGAGGTCCATACATATCTTCAGGGAGTTAAGAATTTCTATTCGTATATAATGGGCTTTAGAATTCTGACATAAAAATACGACACATGTGCTCAAAAATCCGTTACAGAGTAATGTCAAGGCTATTAGGTAATGGTTATTTATCTACAGTGTTAAAATATTTTCGTTAGTCATATGCTCTACAAAGAACTCTCCCTTACACTGGTGTTTCCTTACAACTGATTCCATTCTTGTCTTGAAAAATTCATGTTAAAGGCTTCCGCTGGTAAGCCCTTATAAGTTTGGAAATAATTTGAAGAGTTCAATAATATTTTTGACTTTGTTTTTGGTTTTTGGCTAAGAGACTGTTACCATCATATGGCTTTATTTCTTCCTTTATAGATTGGGAAACTGAAATGAGGCCCTGAGAATGTGAGCGCCTTTTTCAAAATCATGCAGCATTAATTAACACTATAGTCCTGGTCCAGGTTATTTTCACATTTTGTTCTATTTTCCCTATTACTCCTAAGTCCATAAGACAGAAATTAGAAGGAGTATATATGAGGGGCTGGATCCAAAGGATGAGCTTGAGCAACACCTAATTTCAGAGAGGATGCTTGGAAAGACCCACTTCCATTCCTATCACAGTGGAGCAGATGATCAGCTGTTCATTATGCAGAAGTGGGATCAGACGCAAACTTTATTCTCCCTTTACCTTCTGATAATTGAAGGAACCTGTCCTAACAAAGAAAGTCTTAACAGCTCCATTCCTATTTATATTGCCAAGTTGCCTACAAGTGGATAGGATCAAAAAAAAAAAAAAAAAGAAGAAGAAACAACTGTACAACTTCTTAATAAATCAACTTAACATTAATGCTCATAATTTTAACAGATCTTTAAAAATTATCTTCACGTGGTTGATGAATGGTAAAATTACACAAGTCTTGAGTGGGAAGCTATAAAGAAGAGAAGTAAATCTTATCCTTCTCTGCTAATACACTCAGTTTGACAGAAGAAGCTGCTTAAGTCAGCCAGAAGACAGCAATCCTAATTAAAAAATGGGCGAAGTATAAAAACAGGCAATCTACAGTACAGGAAATCCAAAACAAATATGAAGAAAAACATGCAACAATCAAAAAAATGTAAATTAAAACCACCATTAGTTTTATGTTACAGCTATTAAAAAAAGGCAAAAAATTAGAAGTTGGTTTAAGTAAATTCTGGTAAAGATGTGTATGTGTACAAGTGTGCAAGTCCATATGTGCATGTACATGTGTGTATATGCCTCTGTGTGTGTGTGTGTGTGTGTGTGTGTGTGTGTGTGTAGGAACTCTCCTACATTATTGCTGGTGGGAGATTAAACAAAAGCTGCTGTTCTCAAGAGCAGTCTGGACTATTTAGTCAAATTAGACGTATGCATACCATATGTCTTAGCAATTCCATTCCTAGGTGTATTTCCTTCCAAATTTCTCACACTTGTCTGGAAGGAAGCACGTACAAGGATGTTCACTGTGGTGTTGTTTGTCTCAGCAGGAAGCTAATCTCAATTTAGAAGTCCACCACTGACGGATTAAAAGTTAATTGTGGTAAATGCACACCAAGGAGTACCATGAATGGCTGGAAGTACGGAGCAAATGTACACAGAACAATATGGGTGGATGGTAAAAGCAAACTGCTGGATAACACAGAGTAAGATACAATGTGATTTGTATCATAACAAATGCAGAAATTAAACAGACGCTCCAAATAATACACACTTTTCAAGAACACATTTTTTTAAAACACACATTATATGTATTAGAATGATTTCCTGTGCAGGAAACAAATTAAAAAGTAATAATAAACAAACCACAAATAAACAACTACAAGCACAAAAAGAGGCAAGTAAAGAGAAAATAAACAGAAGTAAAAAGAATTGTACTTATTTAGAAGCAGCATGAACTTAAAGCCCCCAAAGATGAACTGAAATACCTCCCGCCAAATTTTCCTCACCGCCTCTCACTCCTCAGGGATTAGAAGGCATTACACTTTGTCTCCAGCACACATAACTGTGAAAAGTCTGCAGTAGTAAGACTGAGGCCAAGGACAGGGGAAGGCTGTGCCCTGAACAAAGTCAGAAATGCCATTCACGGGTCTGAGGTTGAATTCCTCAAGATAAGTATGAACCAGGGTTGGAAAAGAAAGTCCATCTCTGTTTTTGTCTAGGGGATGATAGGAAAAGGTGAGTTTGGCTCCATGGACTGCCATGGGTACCATTGCTTAGGAAAGATCAAAAGAGGCCAGGACTTGTAAGAGATATAGGGTTCTAACAAGAAAATTAGAAAGTCAGGGTACTTCTTGCCAGGTCAAAAGATTATAAAAGTCTGATCATAAAGATAGAGCACAGCTTTACTGTGACTGGCACAAAACTGTAACAGTTTTCTGCGTAATGAAAGTGCTTTGTCGAGGACATAAATTACCTCCTTCTCCAGTTTCCCTCATTCTGATCCTCAATTTTATTCACCTCTATCTTGTTGCCTCATGTAGCTTCCTGACAGTGAAGAAAATCAGCAGAAAGAAGTGGCTGAACTATTCATTTAAAAATTTTTACTTATTATAGAGTTCAATGAATATGTTAGAAAAAGCAAAACCACAAAGATAAAATCCATTTATCTTTAAGCAGAGTGCTGCATTCGAAGGAATTTAGCTGTAAAATTATTAGTGATATTTTTCTGGGAAATGACATTATAACAGAAAAGGAGGTGACGCTTTTCAAATAGGTATTGGAGACGCTTTGATGCTCTCCCCACGCAACCACACATATTCTTGGGATGCCCTGGAGTTTCTGGCACAAAGAACAGACAGCACAAGACTTGATATTAGACACAGGCAATTTACATCTACCCCAAGATACATGATTCGGGGGAATACAGTGCATTTTTACAGTTAACACAGTAGCAATTGAAAATATTATGGGCAACCCTATAGCCAAACTCAAAATATGTACAATAACTTTTTAATTGTATTATTAAAATATGGCTCTTATGCACTGAAGCCAAAAGGTGTTTGGAATGGCTATGGTGAGAAGATACCTCATGGAGTCAGCAGAATGCAAGAAACTCCCTTGCAATCCCTCTGTCATCGCCATCTCTCTAAATCCCGAGTTAGAAATCTGTGCATGCTATCCATCAAATAAAACTATGCCCCTCTTCTGCATTCCCACCCTATTAGCTTTCTCCTGGGAAAGTGACCGTGGAGAAGCTTCTGCTGATGCCAACAGTAAACTCCTTCCAAAGGTGTACAGAACATGAGAATATCTAAATCACACTGAATTCATCTGCCATTGGTGAAACAAAGTATAAGCCATACCTATAATGTTAGACTACGGGTCATTGTCCTGAAAACACGCCTGTCCCAGAACTCTTGAATTTGAAAGGCAATATGGTCCCTGCTCTCCAGGAGCTCAAAATCTTGATGGTGCAGTGCTGGAGAAACAGAGAAATAACTGTATGTCAAATAATAAGCATCCTTATAAAGAGTGATAGTTACTATTATTTAATGATGAAATCTTGGCTTTCCTACCATTTGGAGATAATAATTTTAACAGAGAAAGTTATTGAGAAATTAGTATCTCTCCCTTTGCTCCGATAGACCCCAAAAATAAAAAGCAGAGTTCTTTTATTTTTATTCTGTGGGAAGCAGAGTTTTGAATTCTGGAATCCTTTGTCCTAGAATTAACAGGTTGTTCTGTTCTGTTTTATTTTTTTTCTGATTCGGATCCAGTGGAAGCGAATTAAGTTGGCTTATTCCCAAGTGACAGGAGACGGTGACTTTTGTGCTTAGAAGGTAGGGACAAGTGAAGCCAACGACAGTCTGGCAGAGACATCACACTATTTCTGCCACAAGCAGGAAACATCAGGAACACGGAGAGGGCTGCTTCTGCAAGCAGAGGAGGAATTACTCCCAAACCCAACTATAAGATTGAAATTGGACATTCGACTTTTCTTGCATTCAAGTGTCATGAATCCATGCATATCCACGTCATGAACATACACTAAGGTCTGGCTTTCAAGAAATAGGACTTTTTTTAAAATAGATCTTTATTGGAGTATAATTCTTCACAATACCATGTTAGTTTCTGTTGCACGGCAAAGCGAATCAGCCATATGCATACAAGTTCCCATATCCCCTGCCTCTTGAGACTCCCTCCCACCCTCCCTATCCCACCCCTCTAGGTGGTCACAAAGCACCGAGCCCATCTCCCCTGTGCTATGGTGCCACTTCCCACCAGCCAACTATTTTACATTTGGTAGTGTATATATGTCGATGCTACTCTCTCACTTTACCCCAGTTTTCCCCTCCCACCCCATGTCCTCAGGTCCATTCTCTATGTCTACCTCTTTATTCCTGCCCTGCAACTAGGTTCATCAGTACCATTTTTTTTTTAAGATTCCATATAAACATACGGTATTTGTTTTTCTCTTTCTGACTTCCTTCACTCTGTATGACAGACTCTAGGTCCATCCACCTCAGAGCAAATAACTCAATTTCATTTCTTTTTATGGCTGAGTAATATTCCATTGTATATATGTGCCACATCTTCTTTATCCATTCATCTATTTGTGGACACTTAGGTTGCTCCCATGTCCTGGCTATTGTAAATAGAGCTGCAGTGAACACTGTGGTACATGACTCTTTTTGAATTATGATTTTCTCAGAGTAAATGTCCAGTAGTGGGATTGCTGGGTCATATGGTAGTTCTATTGAAACAATTAATACTGGCTGGAAAGGGTGTGGAGAAAAGGGAACCCTCTTGCACTGTTGGTGGGAATGTAAATTGATACAGCGACTACGGAGAACAGTATGGAGGTTCCTTAAAGAAATATAACTTTTAAAGGGCCCTTCCAATGACTTATTGTATGAACTCCTGGACAGCATATTTTCTACTTTTCAGTCTTATGAAAAGCAAGACTATTTCTTTATTCAGTTTGTATTTGTTGAGCCCATTCTTTGTGCCAAACCCTGTGTTAGACACCAGAAGCACAAAAGGAAATAGGACACTATTCCTGTTCCTGAGTATGTCCCAGCTGAGTAAGAGATGTTGGCATGTAAAGAACTGATTACATAATAAGTAGTCATAAACTCTCCAGGGAGAAGTTCGGGAACACTTGCATAGTGGATGTTGCCATCGCCCTGACCAGGATGCTCCTTGCCCAAGACTGATTGGTGCTGGGAGTCCCCACCCCCTCGCACTAATTCAGGACAACTCTGCAGTTAACCAGCTTCTGAGCGCCCTGTAAGACTGGCTAGGTAGGGCCTTTGTTATGACGGCATCTGCAGTTCATTTACCCTTCCTAACCCAGGAGTAAGCAAACTTTTTCTGAAAAGGCTGGATCATAGATGCTTTAGGCTTTGCAGGCCACAGAAGGTCAACCTCTATCCGGTACTCTTTTTTTTTTTTTTTTAACCTTTAGAAATATAAGAACCATTCTTACTTAACTCAGGGTCATATACAAACAGGCTGTGAGCTCGATTTGGTTTGCCGAACTTGCTCCAACCATAACTGCTTTCCTTGCCTACTCCCCGCAGGTGTTGATTTCAAGAGGACTCCCCAGCAAACATCCTGCAAGCAAATCTCTATCTCAGAGTTGCTTCCTGGGAACCTGACTCTGACAGCTTGACAAAGGAAGAACTAACTGAGTCTGAGTGGTTTAACAAGAGTTTATTAGGAGAGGTGGTGACAGTGTTGATTCTACCTAAACTCTATGGTCCTAGAAAATAGAGACGGTTAATCCTCCCAACCTTTTGTTTTCCAAAAACCCCACCCTATTGTGTTCCAAGGAAGGGCTTCCTGCGAAGACCTACCCCCCCCACACGACTTACATCACCCTCTTCTTTCTCCAGACCCCCATGAGACTCTCAGTTGACTCCCTTGTTTACATATAAGGCCAGATACCAACCCTCAGAATTCTCATTCTTTGTCTCATAAATGATTAGCTGAACTGTTTGTGCCCACAAAACTAGCTTGACAAGGAAATAAACATTTCCTGTTCGTCTGACAGAGGCTCCCTCTTAGGACAAAAACTGTAAAATCATTCCACTTGCAACTTGTCAATTCTTCCTTATATAATCTACAAAACCACCCTGCTGAGACACTCTGATCCTCAGATCTAGGGTTCTCCCTCTATTGCAATATACTGGATAAATTCAATCGCATTACTTGTTCTGGGTTTTTGCCTTGAACAGTGAGATGACCACAGGCACAAGAAACATACTATACAAAGGCACCAAAGTATGAAAAGACATGATGTTGTCAGAGAGATACTGGGAAGTCTGATGTGGAAGGAATGGAGAGTTGCGTTTGGGACCAGAGTGGATTGCAGTGAGGCAGGGCGGGGAAAGGGGGGCGGTGCTGTTTAGATTGAATCGCCTTGCATGTTAAACCAAACATGCGATGCTTGATGCAGGGAAATTCCCGAGGCCATTGTACAATTCCCTCTTGGAGGTAAAGAGGCTTGGCCACTAGACAGGGAGAGTAGTTCCTACAATGGACAAAAAGACAGACTTTAAAGTTGTCATCAAGAGAGCATGGTCCCTGAACCCCAATGTTCATTGCAGCACTACTGACAATAGCCAGGACATGGAAGCAACCTAAATGTCCACTGACAGAGGAATGGATAAAGAAGATGTGGTACATATATACAATGGAATATCACTCAGCCATAAAAAAGAACAAAATAATGCCATTTGCAGCAACATGGATGGACCTAGAGATTGTCATACTGAGTGAAGTAAGTCAGACAAATATCATATGACACCACTTATATGTGGAATCTAAAAAAATGGTGCAAATGAACCTATTTACAAAACAGAGTCAGAGATGTAGAAAACAAACTTATGGTTACCAAGGGGGAAAGCAACGTAGGGATAAATTGGGAGATTGGGATTGAAACTTACAAGGACCTACTGTATAGCACAGGGAACTCTACTCAATTACTCTGTAATGACCTATATGGGAATAGAATCTGAAGAAAAGTGGTGTATATGTATAATTGATTCACTTTGCTGTACAGCAGAAACTAACACAACATTGTAAATCAACTATATTCCAATTAATTTTAAAAAAAAGAGAGAGAGAGCATGGTCCCTTGATGAGCAGAGGTCTTCAGCTGACAAACCCTTAAATGCTCAAAATAATTTTGGGAAACTGTATATCCACTTGTACATTTACAAGTTACTCTTAAGATTTTTCATAAAAAGTTTAAATTGCATATAATTTCAGACATATTATAAATATTGACATCTTGAAATAAAATATTCATATCAAGTTTTTTCTCTTTTCTTATATCAGGTTTTAGAAAGTATCCAGTAGAATCTAAATACCCTAGATTTATCTATTTAAAAAATAAGTGAACACTTTAGTTTATATAGTTCCTTTATCTCCTTGAACTTTTCCATTTCATTTCACTAACATATTTTATGCTAATGTAATATAGTTTTATGCTGGAAAGGTTTTTACTGGAGTTACAAGTCTTTTATGCTAGAAGGTATAATACATCTGTGCTCAAAAATATGTATGTAATTTTTTCTTGTGCCTATAGGGTCTAAGTTTAAAAATGGTTTTTTCTTCTATAAACATTTGTTCAACATAAATATATTACAAATTGGTAAATGATTATTAAAATAAAACTTATTGAAGATGTACCTCATAATGTATAGATCAAGCTAATTTATTTGCATTTAGCTTATATATCTATGAATGAATATTATTAATTGCTAGAAAGAGAAAGGGTTCAGCATCAAATCTATTTTTCTTTTTATTTCATAGATATAAGCAATGAGCAAATTAGATAAATAAGTGGATATTAATAAAGAGTTTTCTTATAACAATGTCACTCTGTTATTTAAATTCCTCTGAACTTTATACTAAAAATCACACCGTAATCTGTATCAAAAATTATTGCTAATGATGTATCAATTCACAAACTTGTTAGGTAGCCCTTTTATTGTATTAAGAGCAAAGAATCAGAAACCAACTTATGTGCAAAGGGCTTTATTACAGGCCCTGGCATTCTCTGTTTCTTGGAAGAGCACAAAGGCTTTACCAAGACTCATCCAATGACTTGCCTTATGCCTGCAACTCTGTCACTTAAAGACATTTTTATTTATCCACTATTCTCAGACAGGGAGGAGAAAAATAAAGTATTAAATTCAATACACCTATGTTAATGTAAAAATCTTTTTTAACAGTACATTTTTATCTTATCAAAGTCCGGGAGATGCAGAGTTAATTCATGTAATTAATGGAAAACATCCAGCACACAACCTAATTAGCAAAACCAACCCACATTATCAAACCAATCGGCCAGATCAGAGAAACACTGGACTTCAAGTTTTACTTTCAATAGAAGTGCTAATACATACTTTTAGAAATATAAAAATCACTGTGAAACAAATTGGAAATCAGATCTTGTAACACAGATTGCTAAAAACAGTCATTAAGACTAAAATTTTTCATGTCTAATAAAATTTAATTTATCCATATTCTAATAAGTTGAAAGTATGATAAAATACCATTTTTATTTCTTTATTTGCAAGACTGTTATGTGTAAAGTTACAAGTTATTTATGAAGTGCGGAGTGTATCAGCATAGTACTCCTTTGGTAAATGTATACTTGCATGGTTTAATCTCTGATGTTCAGTGTTAGTGTATAATTAAATAAGAACTATGTATAAAATATAATCAATCCAGAATAAAAATGCCCCATGTATTTTATGAAAGAAATGATATGCACTGCTAAAAATTACTTAGTCCAAAAATTAGCATACCGTTGTATTTCTTGCTAATAGGAAGTAGAAAATATTAAGTATTTTATAGATGAGAAAGATTAGGCTGACTGAAATCAGAATAAATATTTTATGAAATGATTTGAGAAAATAAGTTTAACCATATTAGCAAATAGCGAATTCCAGTCTAAAAGAAAGCACATAAAATGTACTTTTACAGTTTTCATCCTGTGCCTTAAGAAATTAGGCAGTGTCAGAATGATTTCCAGTTACATGCAAAAGAATTTTTAATCCTTCGCTCTTCATTCTGAGCTAATGACGTAACTTGAGGATGACTATTGGAAATGGCTGAAAAGAATCAGTTACCTTTAAACAGAAAACTTTGTGCTCAAGGCGTTCTCTCCAGATCAGTGCTTCTACAGCACTGGAGGCCATAGAAGAGGCAAAGTCACTCCTTGATTCCTCTCTACAACCTATCTGGATTCTGAACATGGCAACCTTCAACCAACGTTCAAATGTCCTTTTGCTTATTGCCCTAGAACTTTTTACACCCTGATAACATGTTCCATAGCAAGATTTGGGCAAGGGGTATGCCTTTGTTTTATGGAATGGAGGTAAAACTATTAAGAAAAATAGGTGGCAAATGTAAAATAGATAGCTAGTAGGAAGCAGCCACATAGCACAGGGAGATCAGTTCGGAGCTTTGTGACTACCTAGAGGGGTGGGATAAGGAGGGTGGGAGAGAGACGCAGGAGGGAGGAGATATGTGGATATATGTATATGTATAGCTGATTCACTTTGTTATAAAGCAGAAAATAACACACCATTGTAAAGCAATTATACTCCAATAAAGATGTTTAAAAAAAAAAGAAAGAAAGAAAAATAGGTGGCAAAAGAGAATCTGCTTGAACATGCAGGAGAGTTCTCAGTAGATATGTTTTAAGAAAAGTATATACAGAAACTGAGGATTCAGAAAATAATTCCCTTAACTTTCTTTGCAAACTCCCGAAAGTATTCACAGCCCAGTTGGAAGACTGCCATCATAAGGCCTGTGCAATCTAGTTTTAGACCGCTAGAAACAGAAAGCTAATAATAAGGAAATGAACAAAAGCATGTGATATCTTGCAAAGTGTTCATGTCCTACTCTGTGTCACGAGAGATTTTGCATACTTGCTTCTTCATAATATTTCTATAAAAGAACATAAAGAGTTCACTTCTTTATGCCACAAACAGAAAAAGTTGTAATTGGGGGCCATTACCCCCAATCATCTCAGGTGTATTAAAGAGAGTCACCTCAGTCCCAGGTAAGTTGTGACAACCTGTTTCACAGAGTTTGCCTCTTAAGATAGGGCTGGGATGGGGTAGGGGATGGGGGTTAAGAGGAAGCCTACTAGGGCAGAGCAGAGGGAACACCTTCATGTTCAATCATTTGAAAGAACTCCAGGAAAGTAAACTGTCCCATTGTAGGGATGAAAACCCAGTACAAACAATATCTTTTTATGACTTAATATTTTTGACAGGAAAATAAAAGGCACTTCATTGAAAAATTCTTTAGTTTGCTGTCTGCTTCATAGACTTCTGAGTATTTCACTGACTGCCATATAAAGGAAGCCATTAATTCATTTAGAGCCTACAAAGTAGAAGAAAGTCCCTCTTTGACTAGTGATTTATCTAAATTAGGTGATATATAATTTTATATTTTTAAAATTGTTATATATACAAAACATACAAGTCAAAAAGAAAGAGGTTTATTTTTCAAACCTAAACACTTACATATTATTCATATTTATTATGATAAAAAAATTGAAGGAACATCTTTCTACAGGAAGCCTAGTAGGAATACTGCTTGAGTGCTTTAATTTCCATTTCACAAATTAATCCTGCAACATTTTATACAAAATCTTATAATTGGTTCTATAGTTAATTAAAATTTCAATAGCAAGCAGATATGAAAGTGCAGCTTATTTGAAGTACTCATTATTCACTCTTGGATTGCTAATGAATTAAAGTCTCAAGTGTATCAGTATTAAAGTCACCTTCCTACTCATCTATCTACATGCTCAGAAAGTAATACATTAAAACCAAAAGGGTTTCATATATTTGGTGTTACTTTTTCTGCCTAACTTGTGAATGTAAGTTTATTCCGTGGTACTTTCTGAAAAATTAACTACTCTTTCAGCTAACAGTCTTTTCCAGTCATTTTAATAATTAGGATTCTATTTGAAGTTCATTTTCATTTAAGCATATTATAACTTTTGTCAACATTTTTCTTTTCACCAAAAGGTTGGTTTGAAGTCACGTCAACAACATTAACTGTTCTAACCTGTAGACTTTTCATGAAATAAGATGCTATTTTATCCTCTGGAGCTTGGTTTGTATTCCTTCAACTGGTTAAAACAGATTTATCATGGTGATCATTTCATAATTTATAAAAATATTAAATTACCATGTTGTATACCTGAAACTAATATATTTTAAGTCAATTATACTTCAGTTCAAAAAATAAAGTAAAACAGAAAGAAAAAAATCCTCCTAAAAAGAGATTTAAAAGAACTCAACCATTGATACAAATATCAGTGTTTTTGAAGAGGCTTTGGATATTTCTTAAATACAAACATCCTGCTATGAAATTGATTAAATTATATACAAAGTAAAATGCATATATACAGATATTTTTATTAGTAGTGAATATTATTAAGATCTGTTTCTATATTCAGAAAACCATGAAAAATATAACTTAAGGGTTTAAACTATTTCCCACTGTGAAAATTCCTCAATTTATTACAAACCCATTAAAGTAAGTTTATTATAATTGTAGACATTACTGAAGACTCTCTACTATAAACATACATTTTTCCCACTGCTATCACAAGATGAATTTTTCCCACCTTAAGTGAGAATAAGATTTTTTAATGAAGGGTATGAAGTTTCTGGAATTCTCCTTTCTCTACAACAAGCAACTATGTAGGCCTCAAATCCTAAATTTTTTAGCAGACAGACACAAAGATCAGAAAGAGGAAGGTTCTAACCCCACTCAGACTCTGTTTTAGGAGGAACCACATGAAATTTATTCGACCATTGTGGAGGCACAAAATCGATGATTTCACATCATTCAGCCTATAAAGTCGATGTCAATCTTTAATCCAATTTTTCTGTGTATTTATTCTGTGTTCTCCATAGAGAAGGTCTGTAGAAGTGTCTACAATGCTACTCAAGAAGAGTGTCAGGGGTAGTGCCACACGGGGATAGGGCTCGAGGACTTTGTCAATGATTCAATCAGACAAGCTCTGTTTTTTTGTCTTTGTTTTTACATAATGGGGTTCCCGGTAAACACTGTTTAAAAAGAAAGAGATTCACATTTCTAAAAAATGATGTTGAAAAATCATGGGTAGATTCCAGTATTATGAAAAGATAATGAAATGACAGTATTAGAAAAATGCAGAGGTGATCTCATCCAATACCCTCAACTTGTAGGAGATACCAAGGCCCTGAGACAGCAAGTGCTTTCCCCAGGGCCACAGGGGTATTCAATGGCAAAGCCACTACAGAACCCAACTCACAGTGTTCTCTTCAATATATCATTTTATAATATTACTGCCCTTTAACTACCTAACCCAAGCCTTCCATTTTCTAGGCTATATTTCTCTAGTTCCTTCATCTATACTTTGGGTTCTATGCTCTCTAGACACTTCATGATCCTCATTTCTTCCACTGACATTCTAATTTTTCAAGTTTCCTACAAACCAAAGGTATCCAGGGTCAAACACAAGATAACTTGATGTATTCTGACCAGTACCAAGTACAGTGGGACCATGCCCCATTTGTTATAGGCACTAGAGTTATATTTTCAGTCCAGCATTTCATTAGTTACTTTATGGTGGAAATAAAAGTGCCAGATGCTACTTTCCAGACTGTCCCCAAGCTTCTGCCACTTTAAGAATTAAAGGGGGAAAGGTTATGAAATGTCACCTCTCAGCCAGGAAAAGAAACCTTAGTTAGAGTGAAATGGAGCATTCTAGATAGAGAAATGGATTGTATCATCTTAACAAAACTCTGTAGGAAGACCTAGTTGTCCTGCAGTAAAGCACAGCCAATCTATGTAGCATGAAAGAAATAGCAGATAATTTCCTTAAGGAAGAAAACCCTTCTTCCTACTACTTGTGAGACAGCCTCTACATGGGAAAAAAAAAAGTACTGTCGTTAACTAAGTAGACTACTCTAAGAATGGGGGCAAAACAGTTATAAGGTCCAATTTTAAAGTCTGTGAAATATGGAGATGGGAAAAAACTCTCTGATCTGCCAAACTCACTTTTTACGTGAGTATATACTTTGTTAGTCCTAATATCAAGATTTTAAATGTGAATCAAAGCCAGATCTTACTATCTGCCTGGAAGAATGGAGGTAACTGGTCTAAAACACAAAATAGTAATGACTTCACATGTGAACATACAGCTACTGTAGAAAACTTGGAGTAGAATGTATCCAAATTTAAAATTAAATTTTAAAAATGGAGCAATCACAGGAAGTGCCCAAGCAAACAAATTTGTTCTATAAAGATAGAAGAAGGTTTTTTTTTAAGACCTGGAGAACTGAAATAATCCGTCAATAAAGTTAAATTACATTTATCAATCAATGTACAGCAAGGCACACTTCAATAGGAATTTAAATCAAATTACACATATTTTCCCCTGTGATTTGATGGTGTGATGATACACCTTTAAACTTTTAAAACTATCTGGATTTTATTTTGCCAATTTGTGTGAAATTGTTATTAAACTGATTTTTTTTCTCTGCGAAGAGTGCCAATGCCATTTGGATGAATATATTTGTCTCTACCATTAATTGATGGACCCTCTTTAGGAGATATTAAGTCCTCACATATACTTACGCATGTTGCCATTTTTCTGTTTTCCTTCCCTTAAGTCCTTATTGCATATTTTCAAACATGTCACTTTAGGACATTGTCATAGCTCTTCTTTGTCAAAAAGGTTTTGACCATTCTTACCTCATTATTTTCTTCTAGATTAACATCAGAATTTCTGTCAGTTGCCCCTAAAAATTACTTTTTAATTTGATTGGGAGTCTGTTAAACCTATTATGGAATTTGGGAAAATTACCAGACATTCTGACATTTTCAAGCTCTTATAACTTTCAAGATACTGTGGTAAGAGCCTTATAAAAATTTGTGACTTAATATACTCATATGAACCCTAGAAAGTATCATTGTTATTCCTAAGTTACAGATAATGAAACTAAATCTTAGAAATTTTAGGCAGCTAGCAAGTGGAGGAACCAGAATCCAAGCCTGGGCCAGTCTGAATCTAAACCCACGATGTTAATCATCGTGATATACTCTTCTCATCAAGTATTATGATATGTCTCTCTATCCATTCAAGAATTCTTACATATACAGCAGTAAGATGTTAAGGTTTTCTTTATATTTCTTTACATTTCTTAAGTTAATTCCTACTATTATAATTTCTTCTGTTACAATTGTGAATGAAATTAGCATCTGTTTCATTTAAATGGTCATATTAATAATTATTGCTTTTGGATAATCTTCTTGAATCTAGTCACTTCAATGAGATTTCTTAATTCTAGGATAGCTACATCTAAAAAATTATGTCATCTGCAAGTAATGATAATTTGTCTCAGTCTTTCAAAATATTCTTGTTTTCACTGTTTCATGTCTAATTACATTGACCCTCTGGAATACTATTAAATAATGTGGTGTAAAAAATAATTTACTGGTAAGAAAAGATCTTTGGCTTCGTTATTAAGAATGATATAGCTCTTAGGTTGAGAAAAATTTTTTATTAATTATTTTTAAGTATTGACTGTTTTCTATCATAAATACATTAGACTTTATGAAATACCTTTTTGGTATCTGTAAATAATGTTTTTTATTATTTAAATTACTGATATGAAATAAATGTATTAATATCAAAACCTCTTTGCATTTTTAAAATAGAAACTACTTACGCATGGTGAAGTGTTTTCCATCATGATGGAGTATTTCAATTTATTATTATTTCATTTAGAATTTCCTTCTTAGTGAAAGGTGAGATTAGTTTGTAATTCTCTTGTGCACAATCTTTTTCAGGTTTTGGTATCATATGTGGTACTTTATTAAATGATTTGCTTATTGTTTCAATCAAAGCACCAGTAAAGTCTTTTGTCTCCTTAGGTAGGTTTATTCCTAGGTATTTGGGTCGTTTTGTTGCAATGGTAAATGGGAGTGTTTTCTTAATTTCACTTTCAGATTTTTCATCATTAGCGTATAAGAATGCAAGAGATTTCTGTGCATTAACTTTGTATCCTGCTACTTTACCAAATTCATTGATTAGTAGTTTTCTGGTACCATCTTTAGGATTCTCTATGTATATTATCATGTCATCTGCAAACAGTGACAGTTTTACTACTTCTTTTCTGATTTGGATTCTGTTTATTTCTTTTTCTTCTCTGATTGCTGTGGCTAAAACTTCCAAAACTATGTTGAATAATAGTGGTGAGACTGGGCAAACTTGTCTTGTTCCTGATCTTAGTGGAAATGGTTTCAGTTTTTCACCACTGAGGAAGATGTTGGCTGTGGGTTTGTCACTTATAAGACACTAATGAAAGAAATTAAAGATGATACAAATAGGGCTTCCCAGGTGGCGCAGTGGTTGAGAGTCCGCCTGCCGATGCGGGGACATGGGTTTGTGCCCCGGTCCGGGAAGATCCCACATGCCACGGAGCGGCTGGGCCCGTGAGACATGGCCGCTGGCCTGTGTGTCCAGAGCCTGTGCTCCGCAATGGGAGAGGCCACAACAGTGAGGCCAACGTACCGCAAAAAAAAAAAAAAAAAAAAAAAAAAAAAAACAGATACAAATAGATGGAGAGATATAATATGTTCTTGTATTGGAAGAATCAACATTGTGAAAATGACTATACTACCCAAAGCAATCTACAGATTCAGTACAATCCCTATCAAACTACCAATGGCATTTTTCACAGAACTAGAACAAAAAATTTCACAATTTGTATGGAAACACAAAAGACCCCGAATATCCAAAGCAATCTTGAGAATGAAAAACGGAGCTGGAGGAATCAGGCTCCCTGACTTCAGACTATACTACAAAGATACAGTAATCAAGACAGTATGGTACTGGCACAAAAACAGAAAGATAGATCAATGGAACAGGATAGAAAGCCCAGAGATAAACCCATGCACATATGGTCACCTTATCTTTGATAAAGGAGGCAAGAATATACAATGGAGAAAAGACAGCCTCTTCAATAAGTGGTGCTGGGAAAACTGGACAGCTACATGTAAAAGAATGAAATTAGAACACTCCCTAACACCATACACAAAAATAAACTCAAAATGGATTAAAGATCTAAATGTAAGGCCAGACACTATCAAACTCTTAGAGGAAAACATAGGCAGAACACTCTATGACATAAATCACAGCAAGATCCTTTCTGACCCACCTCCCAGAGAAAGGGAAATAAAAACAGAAATGAACAAATGGGACCTAATGAAACTTCAAAGCTTTTGCACAGCAAAGGAAACCATAAACAAGACCAAAAGACAACCCTCAGAATGGGAGAAAATATTTGCAAATGAAGCAACTGACAAAGGATTAATCTCCAAAATGTATAAGCAGCTCATGCAGCTCAATAACAAAAAAACAAACAACCCAATCCAAAAATGGGCAGAAGACCTAAATAGACATTTCTCCAAAGAAGATATACAGACTGCCAACAAACACATGAAAGAATGCTCAACTTCATTAATCATTAGAGAAATGCAAATCAAAACTACAATGAGATATCATCTCACACCAGTCAGAATGGCCATCATCAAAAAATCCACAAACAATAAATGCTGGAGAGGGTGTGGAGAAAAGGGAACCCTCATACACTGTTGGTGGGAATGTAAATTGATACAGCCACTATGGAGAACAGTATGGTGGTTCCTTAAATAACCAAAAATAGAACTACCATACGACCCAGCAATCCCACTACTGGGCATTTACCCTGAGAAAACCATAATTCAAAAAGAGTCATGTACCACAATGTTCATTGCAGCTCTATTTACAATAGCCTGGACATGGAAGCCACCTAAGTGTCCATCGACAGATGAATGGATAAAGAAGATGTGGCACATATACACAGTGGAATATTACTCAGCCATAATAAGAAATGAAATTGAGTTATTTGTAGTGAGGTGGATGGACCTAGAGTCTGTCATACAGAGTGAAGTCAGTCAGAAAGAGAAAAACAAATATGGGATGCTAACACATATCTATAGAATCTAAAAAAAAAAAAAGGTCACAAAGAACCTCGGGGCAAGACGGGAATAAAGACGCAGACCTACTAGAGAATGGGCTTCAGGACATGGGGAGGGCGAAGGGTTAGGTGGGACAAAGTGAGAGAGTGGTAGTGTATATATGGACATATATACACTACCAAATGTAAAATAGATAGCTAGTGGGAAACAGTTGCATAGCACAGGGAGATCAGTTCGGTGATTTGTGACCAGCCAAAAGGGTGGGATAGAGAGGGTGGGAGGGAGGGAGACACAAGAGGGAAGAGATATGGGGATATATGTATATGTGTAACTGATTCACTTTGTTATAAAGCAGAAACTAACACACCATTGTAAAGCAATTATACTCCAATAAAAATGTTAAAAAAAAACAAAAAAAACCCCCAAAGTACCAGTAAGAAAACAAACAGCATATGGCCACACTAAGGTAATTCCAAAGAAGATTAATAAAGTTATGAGAGAGGTGAGCAGGGAGTAGAAGAAAACCACACACTATGCTACAGTACCTTAAGGCTGCTAGATGTGAAGGCAAAAATCTAACACACCTAGATCATAGGTAGGAGTGATTACCAGACCTGGAATGAGAGAATAACTTGAAAATGGTCACCTTGAGAAAACTTGTGAGCTGCATTTCAGTTCTCAAACAGGTAACTACTCAGGTAGGGAGCCAAGGGAATAAATAGTGCACGCTTCCTTTCCTCCCTCCTTCCGGTCTCCTGCAGGGTTTCCAATTTGGCTGGGCTCAATTCAAAAGCAGAGGGCATGGAGTCTTTTGATGTAGTGGTCTGGTACAGAGGGAAGGGTGGAGAACAGGAGTTGACCCAGAGGGGCACATGAAGGACACATAGCACACAGGTTTTCAATGCTCTGGAGCAAAGAATAGACTGTTGAAATGAACTAATCCTTTAAATTTTAAATACATGATTTTTAAAGACTTTGTGACTCTGGAGCATATAATTTTAGATAATCGGCATGTTTTTAAATTTCTTTCTAATGATTATATTAGAAAGGTTTTCTATATCTTGAATTAATTTTAATACTTTTTCTTCAAAAAGCTATTCATGCCATTGAAATGTTAAAATTGTAGGCTTTAATAAGCATAAAATCTCTTATGATTTTATCTACTCTTCATTTATTGTTAAATCATCTCTAATTTCAAACTGAGTTTATATATTCTTTTTCAGATTTTCCATTGGTTTGGTTCATTTTTAAATACTAGTTTTTGTGTATACTTATCAATTTGATTGTCATTCCTTTTTTAATCCTGTCCTATTTTTAATTATCTATCTTATATGTATGTACATATATAAAATCTCCACTTGAATTATTTAAATTAATTTTTCTTTTGTTTCTATCTTTTTGAACTGAATGCTTGATTCATTTCTTTTTTTAAATTTTCAAAACATGTGAAAATGTTCACTTCTGAATATATCCTTGGCTAAATCACATAAGTTTTTATATGACATATTTTTTCTTTGCTAAGCTGTTGAAATTTTACTTGTTCTTGAGCCTATGGTAATTTGTGGAGATGCTTCAAATATCAAAGTGATTAAAGAATTTTTATTAAAATTGTGTTATTAATTCAAATTTTATCTTAGGGAACCAAAGAATATGGTCCATACGGTCCCCACCTTCCAGAAGGTAGCCATTATACTGCATATATTATTTGTCATTTCCATTTAAAAAAAATTTATGATGTACATTGTGTACCTCTTTACAAAATATATTGTTATATGGCTCCGGACACGCAGGCTCAGCGGCCATGTCTCACGGGCCTAGCCACTCGCGGCATGTGGGATCTTCCCGGACCGGGGCACGAACTCGTGTCCCCTGCATCGGCAGGCAGACTCTCAACCACTGCGCCACCAGGGAAGCCCTTGTTATATGTTTTTAAGTTTATATAAATAGGTACCATACTGTATCCTTTTAAAACTTGCTCTTTTTTGGCTAAATTTAATTTTTTTAATTTATTTATTTTTTGACCACACTGCGCAGTTTGTGGGATCTTAGTTCCCCAACCAGGGATTGAACCTAGGCCCTTGGCAGTGAAAGCGCAAGTCCTTACCACTAGACCGCCAGGGAATTCCCCAATTTTATATTTTTTAGATCCACCCATGGTTGTATAGAATCATAGGTTATTCATTTGAACTCTGTAGAAATTTATAGTGCATGTATAATCCACAGTCATGCATCTATTCTTCTGTAGATGGACAGTTAAGTTTGCTCCAGGTTTTTGCAAGTATGAACAATGGTACCATAAACATTCTTGTGTTGATCTTCTCATGCCCATGAGGAAGAATTCTTGTAGGGTACTTAGGACTATAACTGCCAAATGACTGGCTACACACATCTTCAACCGGGAAAGATATTCCAAACTATGTTCCAAATTGATTGTAACAATCTCTGTATACTTTCTACCTTTAAAATGTATTGACTTTTTTTGGGGGGTGGGATGACTAGTTAAGATTTCATGTTAATAAATGCTCCCTTAACATTTGAAAAATAAAAAAGATTTTCTGTTTGTGGGTTATAAAGTCAGATACCAAACTATTAATTCAAAATTATTAATCATATTATTCAAGTATTATAATGTGCTTTCTGTCTTCTTGCTCTAGTATAAGTATATGAAGGAGTGTTAAAATCTTCCACTATATTTTCTGTGCATTTCATTTTATACTTCTAATAGACCTTGGCCTATAAATTGTAAAATCTTATTATTTCAAGATTTTTTTCCCTCAAATTTGTATTGTAACTTTCAACATTATTAAATCGCTGTCTTTTTAAAAAAAATAACTGTCTTCTTCAAAGTGTTTTCTCTTTATTTCTACCTATTTGATATGAATAATGCCATCTTTACTTTTTAAAAGTTTTAAACATTTTTGCCTAATATACATCTATTTGCTCCTGTTTCATTTTATAATGGTGTACTCTGGTGTAAAGCCAGTCCCTTTGCAAAAAAAAAAGCCATCAGATGGAATATATTGATTAATATGAGATTTAACCCATTTACATTAAATGCCGTAATTGTTAAGTTTGCTTTGGCTTCAGTACACTTATTCCCTGCATTCTAGTCATACAATTTCCTTCATTATTCTAATATTTGTTATTATTCTCTTAAGAAATTCTAAAGAGAAAGAATCAATTGTTCCTACTTATGAATCCCATAAAGTTTTGCAATGATCTGTATTAAATTAACTACCACATTCAATAACAAGCAATATTATTTTACTTCATTTTTTGGAAAGTAAGGGTTCATACTCTTTTTTTTTGAGGTATAGTTGATGTACAATATTATATAAATTCCAGGTGTACAACACAGTGATTCACAATTTTTAAAGGTTATAATCCATTTATAGTTATTATGACAAGGGTTCCTACTCTTATCTGCATCACTCTTTCCAATCTGTGTAGATTTAACGTGATTAATAATACTGGTCACAATAATAACAACTAATGCTTACTGAGTACTTACCATGTACCTGTCACTGTTTTAAGCACTTTCTGTATTAATTCATCTCATCCTTCCCCCAACCCTAAGAGTATTACTCTTGTCCACAATTACAGATAGGAAAATTGAGTGGCTGAGAGTTTAACTTGCCCTTGGTCATAGAATTTGTATGTGATGGAGCTGGACTTTGAACCCAGTAACTCTACAGTCAGAGCCCAAACACGTGACTACTACACTAAAGCACTTCTCTGAAATTTAATAACGTATTACTCTGTCTTATTGGGTAGATTATAACTTGAGAAGAAAAACAGTGGATTTGATTTTTAATGTATTTAAATAATTATTAAAACTTGCCTTGGTCTAGCACCTTCTTCATGTTTTTATTCAAATGTCATCTTATCAGCCCCAACTATCATATTTAAAATTACAATACTCCATACACTCCTGTCCTACCGCCTCCCTGATTTAATTTTCTCATCATACTTATCACCATCCTGCAGAGTATGTATTATGCTTATTTAATTGGCCTGTTTCTCTCCTCAACTAGAATGTAAACTCTAAAGGGAAGGTCTGTTGACAGCTGTCTCCCCAGCACCTAGAACTGTAATCAAGGCATAATAATCATTCAATAAATATTTGTCAAGTGAATGAGTAAATGAAGAAATAATTTGGGTTCAGTGGTCACTAGTTCTTTCCAATTGCTATTTCATCATAGCGAAGATCTTGTCTTTGACTCATTTTTCATTTTTCCTTGCATACCTGGGAAAGACTTTGTGTCCTTACCATGAATAAAAATTTTCCTGGTTACAGTATTATTTATTTTAAACAATTTTCCCACAGAATTCTATAAGTTTCCTCCATTATCTTACAGTAGACACTGCCACAGAAAAAAAAATTCTCAGGACAATTTGATTATCTCCTTATGTGAAATCTGAAATTTTCTTTTAATTATTATTGCAATGGGAATTTTGGAGATAGGGAAGTATATTCTAATATCAATATTTTACCTTGAAATCTCCCCAAAATTGTATAAAACAGAATGTTGCATTTGAAGAGTTTAATGTGCATTGAGATATCATGTAAATAAAGATAAAGCAAAAAAATGGCATCATTAAATTTTAATGTATGAACAGATAATGAGTAATGCAACTGAGTGAAGCAAAATATATCTATATGTAAGGAAACTAAGTTTTCCTGTAAAGCAAAATTGATCTTAAATTTAAAAATAATTACAAGCTATTGCTTATATAAGTTAACCTAGATTCAAAAATATTAGCAACCTAAAAGTTAGGTTATAGTCTCTGTAACACTCCTTTGTGACTAGAGAGCAGTTTCCTAACATTTTATCTATATAGGCATGACAATGGAACAGTAATTCACAAAAAGACACAGCTAACTTTATATCAGGGGCCTGCAGTGGCAAAGATATTGAAACTTGACTGCACAGAGATGGCTACCAAAGCAGCAGTCTCTTAATTGGGAGCACAGTTTCCCAAGTGTATTAGTTCCGTATTGCTGCTGTAATACATTACCACAAACTTATTTCCTTAAAACAACATACATTTATTATCTTACAGTTCTGGAGGTCAGAAGTGTAAAATGGGTTGACAGGGTTCCTTCTAAAGGTTCTATGGAAAAACCTATTTCCTTGCCTTTTCCAGTTTCTAGAGGCCACCTGCATTCCTCAGTTCATGGTTCCACATCATGATGGTATCTCCTTCTCTGGCTGTGACCCCCCTAATTCCTTCTTATAAGGACCTTTGTGATTACATTGGGCCCACCAGGATAATCCAGAATAATGTCTCAATTTTTAGATACTTAATCACATCTACAAAGTCCCTTTGGCCAAGCAAGGTAACAGACACACAGGTTTTAGGAATTGAGACACACACCAAGTCCCTCAAATTCCCTCTATCCCATTTAAGATGGGGGATACTAGAGCATGTAAATGAGAATAATCTAGTAGAAAGGAAAAACTGATGATGCCAGAAAAAGGATACGATAGCAAAATCCTTAAGAAATAAAAGGAAATAGCATCCAAGGATACTGCTCCCATTTTAGCAGTACTTGGCACATTTGAGGGGCTTGGTATATGTTTGCAGACATTCTAAATACATGCTCTTCTGAAGCTCAAGTATTTACTTGGAAGATACCAAAAGGCAGAAACTTGTGCAAAATCTGCAACATAGCAAAATTCGACAAAAATAAAGTTATCCAATAATAAAGAAATTAAAAATACTATTTCAAAATCTTATTTAAGGGAAAGATATCAAAAGACAAATGATAAAAGTATAAGTAAAAACATCAGAATTCATAAGATGTTACCAAATTAATATTTTAAAGAAAATATACTTTTCTGAATAAATAAATGTTAACTGACACCCGCCTAAAACTTGGGAAAGAAACAAATTATTAAGCCAAATAAATTTGGTAAAGAGAAATGATGCGACTAAGAGCAAAAACAAGTGTGCTTGGGGAAGGGGAGACAAAAATCAGTAAAAATCCATCACTGGAAACAATAATTAACTGGGAAGGAGTAGATAAAGCAGCTGGCCTTCTTTCATGGGGTGAAGGGAACCCCAGGGAAAAGGCAGGTGACCTCCTTGTCAACTGGACCTCCCGGTAAATAGACTAGAGATATTTGCTAGAAAGAAGAAAACTTATTTCTGAAATGCCTTTAAAAGGAAGTCTCTGGCTAAAGATTACCTAGAGTAAATAGAATCGAAGATGAAAGGGGCATGGCTCCTTGGAGACTGTCACGTAGACTATTCACCCCGGGTATAAAAATAGAGATGTTTCATAACTTAAATGCTTCCACTGTGTGCTGATTTCTGATCCATCTGGCTTTTCAATCCAATCCTGTATATTGGTAGCTCATTAACCAACAGAAATACCTAACGTCATTGATCAACCATTGGCTCAATTTTTTAAAATTTAATAAATTCTATTCTAAAAGATTGTTTAAATTGTGACAAATATTCTCAACTATAACATTCATTCAACTAGAGGACAAATAACATTGATAACTATTTACAAAAATAGAATATATTCAAACAAACGTAAAAAGACCCACATTATTATAATCGATGAGACAAAAAATAGAAAAGTCACTACATAATAACAGTATTCCGTTGTCACAGATTCATTGTAAAATTTTCAAAAATATATATAGAGAGAGATAACAATAACTGTTCAGAAATATTCAAAGTTAAAACACAGGTCAAACAATTCTATGAGGCAAAAACTGTTTGGATTACAAAACCTATAAAGGAAATACCAAAAAAGGTTTATTAGGCCAATTTCAACTATTAAATGGTACACAAATATCCATGTATTATAAAAACTGCCAATGATTTATCCTGGGATTTTAAACTGATGTAGCACAAATAAAATTATCAACATGACTCATCACATTAACAAGAGAGCAAAAAACTAAAATATTCTAAGCTTCTCAGTAAATGCCAAGAACACATTTCATAAAATCCAATATTTGTTCTAAATTTTAAGTCTAAAACTAAAATCATTGGGAATTTCTTAACCATCAAAGAGTATGTCTGTTTCAAGTAATGTATTTATATATTTAATACAAATTCATTGGAGTTATTCCTTTAAAAAAAATACAAGGAATGCCTTTCTTTTAGTACTTCTACTGAGTATATTAATAATACTTGCAATTCATATATTAATATTATTGGCATTACTATTCAAGCAGGAAAAGAAATCAGGATACAAACATAAAAATGAAGATATAAATGAACCATATTTGCAGATGGCATGAATATGTATCTGGAAAGCCAAAAGGAAAAAAGAAGAATGAAACTATAACTAGAGACAATAACTCAGCAAGGCTCCAGACTGTAAGATAAATCCACCAAACTTAATTGCATCTCTTTGCAAAAATGATACCTGATTAGAATAATTCAGAAACAGAATCAATTTCACTGGTAATAGAGGTCAACATGTTTAAATACTAAAATATTCATTTGATTTAGGTCATAAGGATTTTTTTTCTAATAGCATAACAGAAAGAGACATAAATAGTTGTAGCAATATACTAGGATTCTGGTTTGGGGTGTTAATGTAGAAAAGACATCAATACTCCATAGTTGTTGTATTTAATAAATTAATGATAGTAATAAATAGCATTTATTGCTTACTATGTTATTATGGAAAGGGCTTTTGTTTCATTTTCTGCTTAATTACTAATCCTATGAGATAATTCCGTTTTAATCTCTTTACAGACAAGGAAATGGAGGACAAAAGAAGTCATGTATTTGTCTACAGTCAACAGGCAGGAAGTGACAAAGGCTGGACTCACACGACTACAGAGGATACTCCACACAAACTGAAAAATTGTTGGTGAAGCTTACTGGAAAGAATAGGCAAAAGGTACCAGCACATTTTTCCCCCTAAAGAGATAACAATAGTGAACTCATTGCTCCAGATTTTAAAAAGCCTCAAAATGACAGTTATATATTTGTATATTGTGAGGCTGGCTACAAATAGTGTGTTTGATTAAAATTAAAATATAGAAGTAATTTGTTAACATATAATTAAAATACGGGTTTCTGCCAAGTCTCGAAGCTGTTCTGGGCACTGAGCCCAATTCAGACCCATATTGCCCAAGACTTTTAACTGGCACATACCCTGGGCCTCACAGGTGTGCCCGCAGCACAGGGCACAGGCCAGCAGAGGAGGGCACAGCCAGGCTCAGCTGCCTGCTGCCCCCGGCGGGGTCCTGGACCACATCATATTCTGGGGGTGGCAGGAGGAGGGAGCCTCGAATACTCTATCAAAAGTTCACCACTTGCCTGAATTAGTGTGTTTCCTTAAATTGATTAATAACTTCCTATGTTTTTTCTTCCTATTCTTTAGGCTCTGTTTCATTTCATGTGTCTAAAAAGCAGCATTTATTCCCATGTACCCTTGTTTACATGGATTTGCCCCTATTTTATAATCTAATTTTCTATGCTTAAGGTACTTATTTCTACTTCCTTTAAATCTACTGATTTTTAAAAATTGTATTTACTCTATAATTTTTAATTAATTTTTTTATACTTTGATTTTGTCTTCCCAGTTCTGCCAGAGGGTCCAGTACAGGCTCTCCTACACATCAGGAACTTCAGCAGGCATGGCTGGAAGGCTGCACTCAGTGGGACTGTCAACCAGAACACTTACACATAGCCTGTCCAATATGGAAGTCTCAGGGTAATCATGTATCTCCCATGCAGGCTCAGGGCTCTCAGAGAGAGTGTTCTCAGAGAAGGGAAGTGGCAGCTGCCATTTCCTTAAGGTCTTGGCCAGGACACTGGCAAGTGTCACTTCTGCCATATTCTATTGGTCAAAGCAGCCTCAGACCCTGTTCAGATTCAAGTGAAGGGGAAGATAGGCTTGTAGACCTCCTTCTAGAGGGAACATAATTGGCCCAGGGGTCAAGGTAATGTGCTTTGAAGTCCATTTCTCCCCGCCAGTGATTGAATATGTTGGGCGTAATAGGGAAGATCTATTCCTAGAAGACATAAGACTCCTTTGTCCCAACTTTGGCATGAGGGCTCCACAACAGCTCTCCAAACCTTCCTCAGATACACAGCAATGTGGCATGCTTTCACCCTTCCCTCCCTCTCTCCACTCAGAGTCTGATGTCTCTCCTAGCCTTTCCTGTCTCCCTCACTGTTTCCTTTCACACACGCATTGTCTCTAATAACATCCTAGCACATTTAATGCCATCTTGGTATCAAGTTCTCAAAGAACTCATATTAATTTTACCTCTCAGTGGGAGGAGGGTTAAAGAGTTTGTGGCTATCTTCAATAATATTATTTTTTTGCCATCGTCTGTCCCTGGAATCTTCTCAAAGTATCTGATTTCACCTGAAGTACATAATCTCTAGCCTGCAGACTTTCCCCATTCAAATCCCCACCCACAGCTGATTGAACCCCGGATGAACTCCTGATTCAGGCAACTCAAGGCTGGGCTGAAACAATCACAGTGATTAGCTAGCGATAAGGAGCTGTGCTGCCAGAATGGTAGCCCCAGAAGGCAGAGTCAGCACCATAATGAGTGAAAGCCATGGAGGAGTCAAAACCAAAATCCTTACAGAAGAAGCAGATTTAGAGAAAAGAAAGCAGAACCTACATGCAGAAAGAAGCAGAGAAGAAAGGCATCAAATAACGCTTGAGGCAAAGTGACGGACATCGCAGAGCTGCCCAACAGATTTCTAGTTTCTGTGACACCCAGGTATACACTGTACAAAGGAGTTCTGTGAAAAACCATTGAATTGTGACCCCCAAAATTATATGTTTAAATCCTAAGCCCCAGTACCTCAGAATGTGACCTTGTTTGGAAGTAGGGTCATTGCAGATGTAATTGGTTAAGATGAGGTCATACTGAAGTAGAGTGAGACCCCATATCAATGACTGTGTCCTTATAAAATGAGAAAATTTGGACACACACACACAGACACACACACACACACACACACACACAGACACAGGGAGAACATCATGTGAAGATAAAAGCAGAGATGGGGGTGATGTTGCTACAGGCCAAGAATACCAATGCTTGCCTGCAAACCACCAGAAGTTAGGGAAGAGATAGGGAACAGATTCTCCCTCACAGCCTTTACAAGGTGCCAACCATGCAGAGAACCTGCTCTCAGATGTCTAGCCTCCAGAACCGTGCAACCACAAATTCCTGTTGTTTAAGCCATGCAGTTTGTGGAACTTTGTTATGGCATCCCTGGCAAACTAATATAACCCCTATAACTTTACAATAAACCCCTTTTCCATTAGCTAATTTGAATGGGTTTCTGTTCCTTGCAAAGAAAAAAAAAAAGATATGAATCAAAAGCCTAACTTATATTACCTTTGCTCTGAGCAGAGAAAAGAAACCACTGGAGGGCTTTGGGAAAATTCTGGCAGAGCCAGAATTCTTCTCAGAAAATTAGTCTGAATGTCAGGACAAAAAATTTTGTCAGGCCAAAGATAAATGAATGAACAAAGTTTAAAAGTTCTCTTCTAAAGAGTATGATCAAGATACTTTTAGCCAAAAAAACTTTAAAGGCAATTAAAACCAGAATCCTGCCTTGACAAAACAAACTCACAACCAAGCAACTTCAGGATGCTTAGATTTAAATGATACTATTTCCTCGGATTCCTTCCAGGATAAACTATTAGCCAAAATATAACAAAGTAAGCACTCATTTTCATATGGGATTGATGTTCATCATTCAGTTAAAAATTAGGCAATAGATACCAAACAAATAAGTAAATAATCCCAGTTTTAGAAAAGAGAATTAGAAATTGTATTTTGGCAATAATTAACTAGCAAACTCATGCTGTCAGCACATTAAACAAAAATTATCTTTTTGTCTCCCATAACAAGCGTATGCATCTGGCTCATCCAAAAGTGGCACTAGCAGATGAAACTATAAATTGAAAACAGGGAGGATGCAGAGAAGGAATGAGAAGCAGGTAAAACATAACCACATGTTAGCAGTTTCTAGCGCCTCTATCTGTGAGTAGTCATTGACCACTCCAAATCCCACAGAAGTCTAATGACTCTGAATATCTATGAACGCCACAAACTGTCTACTATTGTTCCTGATTTACTAGGTGTGCAGTAGCCATACATAAAACCTGACTGTTACATAAAGTACTGACCTGAGAATCCAGACTTTTAAGCAAGTAGCAGACTCAGAAGGAATATGCCACAAATTAACAGAACTATAATTTGAAGAAGCTAGCAAATTACCTTTTTAAATATGGGATACGCTGAAGACCAGCTTCAGTAAGAGAAGATTTTTTTTTGGTTTTACTTCAAATATATTGATTGGATTTCAAAAGTTAAGCCTTCCTAGGCACTGGCCTTTGTAATGGAGTTTGATATTGTATGCTTGCTAAAGATGAGTGTTTTATAAAACTCATCACTTCCTATAAACAGTTGTAAGTCTTTTTGTTTTTCTTTCCAGAAAGAAACAACTCTAACTAAGGATTAGTCACCCAGAGACCTGTAAATCCCAGGGAAATTTCCCAAGTGCCATGGCTTCCTAAATGGGGATTGTTTTTCCAAGTTAAAGTCCTCATTTCACTAAATCGGCTGTTGTTTCATGGAGACTGCCATCTTAATACTGTGTCTTCTAATCTATGAACGTGATATAACTCTCCAATTTATTTGTCTGCTTTAAAGTCACTCAAACAACATTTTATAGTTTTCTGCATAGAGGTTTTGCAAATCTCTTGTTAAATTTATCCCTAATATTTTATGTTTTAATATTTAAATTATATTTTTATTTCATTTTCCAATTCTGTTGCTAGTATATAGAAACAATATATTTACATATATTGACCTAGTAAACTACAGCTTTGCTAAATTTACTTATTCATTCTAGTAGTGGTTAGATTTCTTAGGATCTTCTCCATTAAAAAAAAGTGTCATCAGAAAATAAATAATTTTGATTCTTTGTTTCCAGTCTTGAGCCTTTTATTTCCTTTTCTTGACTTGTTGTCCTAGTTTGGCCTTCCAGTATAATGTTGAATAGAAATAATTACAGCAGATATCTTTGCCTTGTTCTTGACCTTAGGGGGATAGCATTTAGTCCTTCACAATTAAATATGATATTAGCTGTAGGCTTTTCATACATATCCAATTGATCGTTTTGAAATTAAAATTAGATGAGGTCACTCATTTTCCCAAAGCCCTCCAGTGGTTTCCCAAATCATTCAAAATATCTTCCCAAATCCTTAAAATGGCCCACATTATCTGGCTTTCTGTTATCTCTCTGAACTCATACCCTAACATTCTTCCCCATTATCAGTCTGCCCCACTTGTCTTAAGTTTCAGACACTACAAACATGCCCCTATCTTGGGACTTGTGCACTAGTTCCTGCTACCTGACTGCTCCTCCCCCAGATAGCCACAGGGGTCACTCCTTTAGTGAGACCCTACTTGGCCACTTTGCATAAAATTGAAACTCCACCCCCACCTTGCCTATATATTCCCTGTCCCCCATCCTGCTTTACATTCCTTCATAGTACTTACCACCATCTAATATATTATATATGTACTTTTTTCTTTATTTATATGACCTTTCCCCCTATCATGTAAGATCCTTGAGGGTGGGAACTTTTTCTATAACAGAACTGAACACATGGCTTGTGTTTAAAAAGTATGTATTGAATGAAAAACTAAATACCTACTCTATGTTAGAATATAAATGAGGTTCACCCAGCTAGTTGGATAGGGACATTGGGAAGCAAAATTGTCATCATCAAAGAATTCAGAAAATACCTTAAATTCTATGTAATTTAAATGATGCTACAACCTTCTTAGCATTCTATTATAAGGATCTGGGTTTGGCAATTATAATTGGAAATGAGACTAGACTCTGAAATATAATTTCCATGACATGATCATCGTAACTGAGCTCATGGAGGAATTCCCAATGGGGTCATGGAGATCTTTTTTTTGTTTTCAGTTTAATAACCCAAGGAATACCTCCCTGAATTTAGTCAACCCCAGATCTCTTTCTATTTGAACATAAACAATGCTTTTATTTAAGTATACTTGACTGAGAAGCTTACATTAAATTTTTTGATTCTTTGATTCTCCTTTATAGAACTGTGTATGGCCCACTGTGTCAAACACTTACCAGTTTGCTTACCCTTATGGATTCTACTATTCTGGTCTCATCTGGATGGATCTGGAGTGTACATTATCCTATTTTTTTAAAGGTGACCTCCCACCCTCCAGTGAGCCAGCACCAGCCCAGGCAGTGCAGCCAACCATGTAGGAAACCTACCCCACCCTCCAGTAGGCCTGCACCCACCACATGAGGCACAGCATCACAGCCAACCTGTGATGCTTGCCAGGGGCCAGCCTCACCTACCAGTGCACCCACCATAGTCAGCCCCACCACAACAGAGGGGTGCACACAGCCCACATAGGAGCATCCCTAGAACACATAGCTCTGGTGACCAGAGAGGGGCATGCTGCTAGGCCCGATAGGACTTCTCCTACAAAAGGCCATTTCAAATTCAGGAAATGTAACCAAGCTACCTCACACATAGACATAATCACAGAGAATTAGACAAAATTAGGAGATAGAGGAATATGTTCCAAATGGTGGAACAAAACAAAACCTCAGAAGAAGAACTAAACAAAGTGGAGATAAGCAATCTACTAATAAAGGGTTCAAGGTAGTGCTCATAAAGATGTTCGCTGAACTCAGAAGAAGAATGGATAAACACAGTGAGAATTTCAACAGAGTTAGAAAATATAAAGAGGAATTAAACTGAGCTGAAAAATAAAATAACTGAAATAAATGTTACACTAGAAGAGATCAACAGTAGATTACTGATGATACAGAGGAACAGATCAGTGATCTGGAAGACAGAATAGTGGAAATCACCCATGCTGAACAGAAAAAATAATTATTTTAATGAGGACTGTTTAAGAGACTTCTGGGACAACATTAAGCATAACACTTGCATTATATGGATGTCAGAAGGAGAAGAGGGAGAGAAAGGGCCAAAAAACTTATTTAAAGAAATAATAGCTGTAAATTTCCCTTACCTGGGGACAGAAACAGACATCCAAGACCAGGAAGCACAGAGAGTCCTTAGCAAGATGAATCCCTAAATGTCCACACCAAGACACATTATATTAAAATAGCAAAAATTAAACATAAGAGAGAATCTCAAAGGGCTTCCCTGGTGGTGCAATGGTTGGGAGTCCGCCTGCCGATGCAGGGGACACGGGCTCGTGACCCGGTCCAGGAAGATCCGACATGCCGCGGAGCGGCTGGGCCCATGAGCCATGGCCGCTGAGCCTGCGCGTCCGGAGCCTGTGCTCTGCAACGGTAGAGGCCACAACAGTGAGAGGCCCGCGTACCACAAAAAAAAAAAAAAAAAAAAAAAGAGAGAATCTCAAAAGCAGCAAGAGGTAAGAAACTAGTTACCTACAAGGGAACTTCCACAGGATTATCAGATGACTTTTCAGCTGAACCTTTGCAGGTCAGAAGAGAGTGGCACAATATACTCAAGATGATGAAAGGAAAAAACCTACAAGCAAAAACACTCCACCCAACAAGTTTATCATTCAGATTTGAAGGAGAAATTATGAGTTTTACAGACAAACAAAAGCTAAAAAAAAGCTCAGCACCACTAAACCAGCTTTAAAAAGAAATGTTAAAGGAACTCCTCGAAGTGGAAAAGAAAAGGCCACAACTAGAAATATGAAAATTATGAAAGGAAAAGTCTCTCAAGTAAAGGCAAACATATAATAAACATAATGATCAATCACTTAGAAAGCTAGAAGGAAAGTTAAAAGACAAATGTGGTAAAATCATCTATATCCACAATAAATAAAGTATACACAAAGCAAAAAGATGTAAAATATGATGTTAAAAAAAATTAAATGTTGGACAAGGAGTAAAAACGTAGGGTGATTAGAATGCATTCGTACTAGAGGGTATTACACTAAATAAAATAATCAGACAAATACCGTATGATCTTACTTATATGTGGAATCTAAAAAACAAAACAAAATGAAAACAGACTCATAGGTATAGAGAACAAACAGGGTAGAGGGGTTGGGGGAAGTGTGAAATAGGTAAAGGGGATTAAGACACAGGCATGTAATATACAACATAAGGAATATGGGGAATAATACTGTAATAACCTTGTATGGGGACAAATGGGTACTAGGCTTATTGTGGTGATCCTTTCATAACGTATGCAAATGTCAAATTGCTATGTAGTACACCTGAATCTAGCATAATATTGTATTGATACATCAAGTATATTTCAATAAAAAGTAAACAAAACAACCATTTATCAATTACTCTTAATTGCCAGCCTCTGCAGCTATATTAATTTTTCCCATTCTGTATGGTGTATCATCTCACAGGAAAGATTATAATTGTGTTTCATCTCCTGATGATACCAATAAAATGCCCAGTAAATTACCACAACTCTTCCCTTCCAGAAAGGTACAGTGTGTTCACCAGAAACCTTATTGTGTACCATATTCTTTATTATTTTCTTAAATAACTGAATTAGGAAATATCAATATTTAATTTACTATGTTGAATTTAACATGTCATAAAAATCATGATGTGTAGCACCAAACTGAAGACAACACTGAAACACACACTACCCCCTTTCCACAATGATTAATAAAAAATAATCTCTATCTGGACATATATAAACACTAGCTACCAGCATGATACTAAAACCATCCTAAGGGAATATTCTTTCTCCAGAATAAAATGTATTTGATAAAACTGGAACACCACCTAATTAAAGAACAATTCTTAGCTAGCTCTAGGCTCTAAGTTTAATGCAAAATAAAATTTTAGTCACTTATATATAATTGAAGATTTATCTCATGCTGATTTTATTTTAACAGAAATAATCCCCATACAGAATGAAGATACAGACAAAAGAAACTTTAAGGAGATTTCAAAAATAGATAGCTTGGTAACAGGAAAGGAAAATATTTATGTGTAAACATCCTTTGAACGTTTCTGCATAATCAAAATTCTCTTCAGTAGGAAAAGTTATGCCCCAATAGTAACTGCACTAACTGTTGAATATTATTTTTCCAAATGCAAAAGATACATGGATGCATTAGTTCTCAATCATAGAAATGGACTTGGCTCTTTTATTTTTATTCATTTATTTATATTCATCTCTCTTTACCTCATTCTACAGTGTTGAGGCAAGTGATGAAATGCTGCATATAATTATAGAACATTAAGGTATTTTAGGTTCTATATTTGTGAATATTCATGTTTATTAAACAAAATTAATCTAGCAATCTTGAGCACATCAAAGTTTAAATTAAATTCAAACTATGTTCTAAATCTTAGAACATAAGGGGTAAAGACCAGGGTCTTGGGTTCTAGTTCTTAGGTTAGAGACCTTTATCCAGCCAGAAGATAGCACTAACTCTTAACATATATACTTCTTAGTCAATTTACGGAAAAGACTTAATTTGATTTTAAAACTTCATAATTAGGTTACATATATCCTTTTTCTTTATAGTAACACGTTTTATTTGATTTTAGTTTTTAACATCTTTATTGGTGTATAACTGCTTTACAATGGTGTGTTAGTTTCTGCTGTATCACAAAGTGAATCAGCTATACGTATACATATATCCCCATATCCCTTCCCTCTTGTGTCTCCCTCCCACCTACCCTAACCCACCCCTCTAGGTGGTCACAAAGCACCCAGCTGATCTCCCTGTGCTCTGTGGCTGCTTCCAACAAGCTATTTTACATTTGGTGGTGTAAATATGTCCATGCCACTCTCTCACTTCATCCCAGCTTACCCTTCCCCTTCCCCATGTCCTCAAGTCCATTCTCTATGTCTCTGTCGTTATTCCTGTCCTGCACCTAGGTTCTTCAGAACCTTTTTTTTTTCCTTTTTAGATTTCACATATATGTGTTAGCATAGAGTATTTGTTTTTCTCTTTCTGACATACTTCACTCTGAATGACAGGCTCTAGGTCCATCCACCTCACTACAAATAACTCAATTTCCTTTCTTTTTATGGCTGAGTAATATTCCATTGTATATATGTGCCACATCTTCTTTATCCATTCATCTGTTGATGGACACTTAGGTTGCTTCCATGTCCTGGTTATTGTAAATAGAGCTGCAGTGAACACTGTGGTACGTGACTCTTTTTGAATTATGGTTTTCTCCGGGTATATGCCCAGTAGTGGGATTACTGGGTCCTATGGTAGTTCTATTTTTACTTTCTTAAGAAACCTCCATACTGTTCTCCATAGTGACTGTATGAATTTACATACCCACCAACAGTGCAAGAGGGTTCCCTTTTCTCCACACCCTCTCCAACATTTACTGTTTGTAGATTTTTTGATGATGGCCATTCTGACTGGTGTGAGGTGATACCTCACTGTAGTTTTGAATTGAATTTCTCTAATCATTAGTGATGTTGAGTATCCTTTCATATGTTTATTGGCAATCTGTATGTCTTTTTGGAGAAATTTCTGTCTAGGTCCTCTGCCCATTTTTGGATTCAGTTGTTTGTTGTTTTAATATTGAGCAGTATGAGCTGCTTGTATATTTTGGAGCTTAATCCTTTGTCAGTTGCTTCATTTTCAATATTTTCTCCCATTCTGAGGGTTGTCTTTTCATCTTGTTTATGGTTTTCTTTGATATGCAAAAGCTTTGACGTTTCATCAGGTCCCATTTGTTTATTATTGTTTTTACTTGCATTTCTCTAGGAGGTGGGTGATTTATAGAGTGTCATAGAGTGTTCTGCCTATGTTTTCCTCTAAGAGTTATATAATGTCTGGCCTTACATTTAGGTCTTTAATTCATTTTGAGTTTATTTTTGTGTATGGTGTTAGGGAGTATTCTAATTTCATTCTTTTACATGTAGCTGTCCAGTTTTCCCAGCACCACTTATTGAAGAGACAGTCTTTTCTCTACTGTATATTCTTTCCTCCTTTGTCAGAGATTAGTTGAACATAGATGTGTGCATTTATCTAGGGGCTTTCTATCCTGTTCCATTGATCTGTATTTCTGTTTTTGTGCCATTACCATATTGTCTTGATCACTGTAGCTTTTTGTATAGTCTGAAGTCGGGAGCCTGATTCCTCCAGCTCCATTTTTCTTTCTCAAGATTGCTTTGGCTATTCAGGGTTTTTTGTGTTTCCATACAAATTGTGAAATTTTTTGTTCTACTTCTGTGGAAAATGCCATTGGTAGTTTGATAGCGATTGTATTGAATCTGTAGAATGCTTTTGATAGTATAATTATTTTCACAATGTTGATTCTTCCAAACCAAGAACATGGTATATCTCTGCACCCGTCTGCATCATCTTTGATTTCTTTCATCAGTGCCTTACAGTTTTCTGCATACAGGTCTTTTGTCTCCTTAGGTAGGTTTATTCCTAGGTATTTTATTCTTTTTGTTGCACTGGTAAACAGGAGTGTTTCCTTAATTTCTCTTTCATATTTTTCATCACTAGTGTATAGGAATGCAAGAGATTTCTCTGTATTAACTTTGTATCCTGCGACCTTAGCAAATTCATTGATTAGCTCTAGTAGTTTTCTGGTAGCATCTTTAGGATTCTCTAAATGTAGTATCATGTCATCTGCAAACAGTGACAATTTTATTTCTTCTTTTCCGACTTGGTTTCATTTTATTTCTTTTTCTTCTCTGACTGCTGTGACTATAACTCCCAAAACTATGTTGAATAAGAGTGGTGAGAGTGGGCAACCTTGTCTTGTTCCTGATCTTAGTGGAAATGGTTTCAGTCTTTCACCATTGAGAATGATGTTGGCTGTGGGTTTGTCATATATGACCTTTATTATTTTTAAGTAAGATCCCTCTATGCCCACTCTCTGGAGGGTTTTTATCATAAACGGGTGTTGACTTTTGTCAAAAGATTTTTCTGCATCTATTGATATGATCATGTGGTTTGTATCCTTCAGTTTTTTAATATGGTGTGTCACACTGATTGATTTGAGTACATTGAAGAATCCATGAATTACTGGAGTAAACTCCACTTGACCATACTGTATAATCCTTTTAATGTGCTGTTGGATTATGTTTGCTAGTATTTTGTTGAGTATTTTTGCATCTATGTTCATCAGTGAAATTGGCCCATAGTTTTCTTTTTTTGTGGCATCTTGGTCTAGTTCTGGTATCAGGGTGATGGTGGTCTCAGTGAGTTTCAGTGTGTTCAGAGTGTTCCTTCCTCTGCAACTTTTTGGAAGACTTTGAGAAGGATAGGTGTTAGCTCTTCTCTAAATGTTTGATAGAATTTGCCTGTGAAGCCATCTGGTCCTGGGCTTTTGTTTGTTGGAAGATTTTTAATCACAGTTTCAATTTCGGTCCTTGTGATTTGTCTGTTTATATTTTCTATTTCTTCCTGGTTCAGTCTCAGAAGGTTGTGCTTTTCTAAAAGTTTGTCCATTTCTTCCAGGTTGTCCATTTTATTGGCATAGAGTTGCTTGTAGTAATCGCTCATGATCCTTTGTATTTCTGAAGTGTCCGTTGTTACTTCTCCTTTTTCATTTCTAATTCTATTGATCTGAGTCTTCTCCTTTTTTTTCTTGATGAGTCTGGCTAATGGTTTATCAATTTTTTTTATCTTCTCAAAGAAGCGGCTTTTAGTTTTACTGATCTTTGTTATTGTTCCCTTCGTTTCTTTTTCATTTATTTCTGATCTGATATTTATGTTTTCTTTCCTTCTGCTAACTTTGTGGGGTTTTTTGTTCTTCTTTCTCTAATTGCTTTAGGTGTAAGTTTAGGTTGTTTATTTGAGATGTTTGTTGTTTCCTGAGGTAGGATTGTATTGCTATAAACTTCCCTCTTAGAACTGCTTTTGCTGCATCACATAGGTTTTGTGTCATCGTGTTTTCATTGTCATTTGTCTGTAGGTATTTTTTTATTTCCTCCTTGATTCCTTCAGTGATCTCTTGGCTTTTTAGTAGTGTACTGTTTAGCCTCCATTTGTTTGTATTTTTTACAGATTTTTTCCTGTAGTTGATAGCTATTCTCATAGTGTTGTGGTTGGAAAAGTTACTTGATAAAATTTCAGTTTTCTTAAATTTATCAAGGCTTGATTTGTGACCCAAGATACGATCTATCCTGGAGAATATTTCATGAGCACTTGAGAAGAAACTGTAATCTGCTCTCTTTGGATGGAATATCCTATAAATATCAATTAAGTCCATCTTGTTTAATGTATCATTTAAAGCTTGTGTTTCCTTTATTTGTTTTCATTTTGGATGATCTGTCCATTGGTGAAAGTGGGGTGTTACAATCCCCTACTCATATTGTGTTACTGTCGATTTCCCCTTTTATGGCTGTTAGCATTTGCCTTAGGTATTGAAGTGCTCCTCTGTTGGGTGCATAAATATTTACAATTGTTATATCTTCTTCTTGGATTGATCCCTTGCTCATTATGTAGTGTCCTTCTTTGTCTCTTGTAATAGTCTTTATTTTAAAGTCTGTGTTATCTGATATGAGAATTGCTACCTCAGCTTTCTTTCGATTTCCATCTGCATGGAATATCTTTTTCCATCCCCTCACTTTCAGTCTGTTTGTGTCCCCAGGTCTGAGTGTGTCTCTTGTAGACAGCATATATACCGGTCTTGTTTTTGTATCCATTAAGCCAGTCTAGGTCTATTGGTTGGAGCATTTAATCCATTTACGTTTAAGGTAGTTATCGATATATATGTTCCTATTATCATTTTCTTAAGTGGTTTGGGTTTGTTACTGTAGGTCTTTTCCTTCTCTTGTGTTTCCTGCCTAGAGACGTTCCTTTAGCATTTGTTGTAAAGCTGGTTTGGTGGTGCTGAATTCTATTAGCTTTTGCTTGTCTGTAAAGGTTTTGATTTTTCCGTAGAATCTGAATGAGATCCTTGCTGGGTAGAGTAATCCCGGTTTTAGATTTTTCCCTTTCATCAGTTTAAATATGTCCAGTCACTCCCTTCTGGCTTGCAGAATTTCTGCTGAAAGATCAGCTGTTAACCTTATGGGGATTCCCTTGTATGTTATCTGTTGTTTGTCTCTTGTTGCCTTTAATATTTACTATCATTACTCTGAGTCCTTTTTCTGGTAGACTGCTTATTTCCTCTTCATTTGTTTCATCTGGTGGGTTTTTACCTTGCTCCTTCATCTGCTGTGTATTTCTCTGTCTTCTCATTTTGCTTGACTTACTGTGTTTGGGGTCTCCTTTTTGCAGGCTGCAGGCTCGTAGTTCCTGTTGTTTTTGGTGTCTGCCAGTGGGTAAGGTTGTTTCAGTAGGTTGTGTAGGCTTCCTGGTGGAGGGGACTGGTGCCTGTGTTCTGCTGGATGAGGCTGGATCTTTTCTTTCTGGTGGGCAGGACCACGTCTGGTGGTGTGTTTTGGGGTGTCTGAACTTATTATGATTTTAGGCAGCCTCTCTGCTAATGGGTGCGGTTGTGTTCCTGTCCTGTCTATTCTTGTATTCCACAGATGCAGCATACATCAAGTTGATTGTAAAGTTTTAATCAGCTGCTCCTGAGGCTGCACGGAAAAATTTCCCTTTCCTTTCTTTGTTCACACATCTCCTGGGGTTCAGCTTTGGATTTGGCCCCGCCTCTGCATATAAGTCACTCTCTGGTGTCTGTTCTTCACCCAGACAGGAGGGGGTTAAAGGAGCAGCTGATTCGTGGGCTCTGGCTCACTCAGGCTGTGGGGGAGGGAGGGGTACGGAATGCGGGGCAAGCCTGCAGCGGCAGAAGCCACAGCCTGAGGTGAGCCGTGTATTCTCCCGGGGAAGTTGTCTGTGGATGTTTAGATATGTCTTTGTTGATTCTTATTGTATAAATTACTCTCACCTGTCATTGCATAGATGTACTGTGTTATACTTGGTGCTTCGTTGGAATCTAGCAGAGTTTTTATCATCTAAGCTTATCAATGTGAATTTGATTATAGAGATGAGGGAAAGACAATACACCTACAGAACACTGTCTGTCTTTACTGTAGCAGTTATTTAGTTAATGGTAGTGGAAAAACCTCCAAGCCTAATAAATTTAAAATATCTGGCAATTTGAACACTTTAGAGAGAACCAGAATCCTAATTTAACCTCATTTTGTGTTCATACAAAGACTAAAATGCTAAAAATTAATCACAAATTTTTGTATCCATTATTCATATCCAGTTAGTGTTCTGCTGTTGTGCCCAGAAGAAAGTGATTAATGCATGTGGAGCACCAAAGTCAAATTTATGTTGGATACAACACAATGTACCTCCGTATTTCCGTCTACTTCCATGGCATGAATTCTTAATGTCCTCATAACATTAACTTTATATTCAATCACAATTTTGAAATCATTAATGCTTATCCCATGTTAAGATATAGAACCAAGAGGGGCTATAGAACAACAACGACAACAAAAAAGCCAGTTATATCTCAAACACTATGTGAAAAAAATGATTAGACATTAGTTGAAAGATTTCCTGGTACATATTAGCTTTTTCCTGCCTCAGTAGCCTGGCCTGTGGGTGGGGGGTGGGGTGGGGTGGGGAAACAAACACTGTCACTTCCACTTCTCATCTTCCTCTATTTTCAAATAACCTGACCATAACACAGCTTTAGCTCATTAATGATAGATATCCATCACTTTTCAAATTATCTATGCTTCATTGCATTTGACTGCAATGTGAATTTATACAGAGTAAGTCCTATGTTTTTCAGTGACTTCCCAAATATAATAGAATACTTGATATCACTGAAAAAATTCACTGTAGGAACTTTTGGCATGAAGGAGGTTTAAAGGGACAGTAAAATCATGGCCACCAGCATGACTCTGACTACCCTTAGCTTTGGCTATGCAGGTCAGAGCCCCTGGGACTTGCACCCCTCAGAGTGACAGCCATAGCCCCTGACCCTGACCACTCAGCAGCAGTTCTGAGGGGACTGCTCAGAAGCCTGAGACAGAGGCCACTTCCTCAGTCAGAAAACCCAGGGCCCACTCAAATCTCCCTCAATAGATTCAGGCAGGCTGGTAATCAAATACACAACCCTTAAATCCCAAACTGTGAAATCCAGAAAGTTCAAAAGCCCAGAAGTTTTTTTGGCAGCAAAACTGAACTGACCTGAATCATTTGGCTGCAAAACCTGACCTGAATGGTATGAGGCTATTTATAGACTTCATTTATCCCACTGTAGGTGAATATTCATGTTTCTCTGCCAGAATATGAATCTGTTTGATAACAGGGAGCCCTAGATCTTACTGTGACTGTTTATATAACACATGATATTTGCACTGTATTGCCTTCTAAATTCTGATATTCAAAATACATGTGGCACCAAGGGATTTGGATAAGGGATCAGAAAATAACATCTTGTGAAATTACATGGGCATGAATTTAAAACTTGGATCTGCTGCTAATCACTAATTATGTGACTTGGGATAAATTACTTAACTTCCTTGAACCTGGTTCTTCATTTATAAGAATGGAGAAATCAACTGTGCTACAAAAGCTGTGATGGCACTTGTCTACCTAGGGAATCACTTTTTCAACATTATTTTTCCCTAAATCAACTATTCTTCAATAAAATGAATTTTTTGAAATGTGAAAAAAACTTTATTTTTCCCTAAAACTTCACTCTTCTCTGTCTGCTCCTGCCCTCACCAAACAGCAGAACTTGATGGCTTTCCCTCCTTTACGGGGTTACATGTTGCTCATGTCCTAATCCTTTTGTCTAAAGGAGCTAAACTGCAGCATCATACTTTTCTATGAACTATAATAATCTGGGTTCTGGGTTCTCAAAGACAAGAATCATGCCTTTCCTTTGCTGGAAGCGCCTGCACATGGTGGCCAGGGACGGGGGGTAGTAAAGGAAGACCATAGACTCAAGACTTCAATCAAGACTCACATATTACAAATAGATGTCAGAGAATGAGGAGGCAGGTGTGTACATACTAAAGGCTCGGGACCAACTCAACCCAATTCTTTAATGCATTCGAATTACAAACTTTCCCCCTCCGGTTGTCCTGATGTCAACCGGGGAACAGGGACTGTGTGACACTCAGGGACAGGGAGAAATCCTAATGCTATTGAACAGGAGAGAAAAAGACTAGTCACACGTTGGCAAATATCAAGAAGAGGTTTCCATAATTGTAAACGAAGATACTGAACATCTCTAAAAGTCCAGAGGAATCACACATTATGGGTCTTTTGGGCTTAAGAGATTTTTAACCAACTCTGTGAGTTAAGAAGATTGATTTCGCCATCACACACTAATAAGATGTCTGATAAACCCTTCTCAGATGTTAAAAGTGAAATGTTCAGAAGCGAAAGGCACAGCATAAAATCAGAATCTGGGTATCTGAAGAGGCCTTACAGATTAATCTAATTTCCGGATCATTTTACAGATGAAAAACTGAAGCCCAGAGAAACTTAGTAACTTGATTAAATTTCACAGCTGGTAAAAGGCAGAGCCAGAAAACCTCAAATCCTTGCATCCGTTAAGAATATGATAAATAAATGACAATCTATATCTCCACTGGAAGATATTTATATTAAAATTAAGTATCCTTGGACATGCAGTAGCATTGCTGTAGAAGAAAGATCATGGGAGATAGATGCTGTAGACTTAGCAGGAGCTCTGCCACCAACTTAGGCAAAGCAAAACAGAATCAAAGGCCCTTCCAGTTGAGAGATGTTAGGATGCTATGGTTTTTCTCAAGTAACATGAAAGAAATGTAACCTCCAAAGATAAGAGCCAGAAAGGACATTTGATCCTGTAAGCATTCAATGGGTTTAAACCCAATGAGTTTAAATATTAAATTCAATATTAATTAAAAGAAATTTTGGTCTGATTAATCAGAATCTAAATTTGAACACACAACCATATACATTTTTAAGTTACAGAAGATGATATTTTCTCTGTTTGGAAACTATTAGGAGTTATCATTTGATGCGTACAACAAGTCTCAACTACTTATGTCTGTTCAAAAGAAACCCCGCTGACCTTCTTTGTCAATGATTTCTAGTCAGAGGAGCCTTCGATATTCTCAGCATAAATCGGTAAAGAGAGCAATGAAATGGAATCACCGTTTGTTGCAACACTTAACATTTAGTATGAGTGTATAAGATGCAGACCCCTTGGGAGGGGAGAGGCAAAGTTATTAAGAAAGTAGACTCAAAAATACCTTGTGAAATCCTACCTTCTTGCTTTTATTTTATTTTTTAAAAACATTCAACTCACCCTGTTTGGGGAACCCCGTTCTTTGTTCTTATTTATGTCAATTTGATTCTTTCTTTTCCCCCAGAAGACTTGTTCTTCCTCTTGTTAAATTGACACGCTATAAATTATCAATATTATTAAAGTCCCTGGGTTCGCTTTTTCAGATTTTATTATTTTTCCCTCTACATAGTATTTACTTCAAACCATGTAATATACTTTAAACATGTGTTCACATTATCTTTTGAAGGAAGTCTTCTTACCACATGGGACAGTGTAAAGTGCAACAGCAAGCTTCCCTGGGGAAAAACCTTACAAAACATTAGGGGGTGACTATTTGAATTTCAAAAGGACTTCTTTAAAAACTACTCCCTTGGTGCATTTAAGTGTTTATTTACTGATTCCTCAGACTTTTTGTAAAGGAAGTGGCTTAAGCAGCCACTGCCAAATGAAGGTCAATCACATGAGACAAGGAAGCTAGGACAATACAGGGTAATCATTGGAAAACTGCAGTTACATTGCACTTAGTTCTCACCTCACCATTTAGGCAAAACAAAATATCCTTTCTAAGATATCATAGTCCAGTTCACCTTAAATAATGAAAGGTATACTAGCTATATATAGATATATATTTTAAAAATCCTGCTCTTTCTGGGTCATTAAACATCATCCATAAAGTATACTTTGTTGGCAAGAATCAGAAAAAGATTCTTTAAAATATCTGCAGGAAATTGCAGTATACTTTACACATTAAACTTATAGTTCCTTTCAATACTGTTTATGATGGAACCAAATCTTATATTTTGTTGAGACAATTGTAACAGAATATTTCTTTGTAAAGTGAATAATAATGCTTAGTTTTAGTAATGTGTTACTTGTATCTAAAGAATTAATGACTTCTTATAAATCATGAACTTATTGTATCCCAGAGTAACAGTATATATCAGAAAAAGTTACATTAAATAATATATATAGCATATAAATATTTATATTCTCAGTTTGGGAAAAAGAGGTAGCCCTGAAATATGTGATTCACCCATTCATGTTAATAATCATTTTTTCTGGGTGAGTGGCTTTGTAATAATTCTTTGATATTTTCACATAGAGATCTCTGGCTAAGTTTCTGCCTTCTGCCTATCAATTTTAGGATAGTGTGACCATCTTCAACTAGGTTGTTAAAAATCTTACTAATAACAGCCACTTTCTCCAAACAGCAAAGCATTTATATAAATTTTTGAGAGAATTCTTCAAAACAACATGAAAACATACTATTACATTACAAGTAAAATGTCTGACTACTATACGTTCAATACCTAAATTATATCTGAATGAGTAAGACATAAGCTAAATAATTTCAGTAGGTAAGAAATAATTGAGTCCATTACAAATAAGAGATTATTCAATATAAAAATACTTTTAAATGCTGGGCAGGATCCTATTACATTTTCTATTGCAATTGTTATTTCATTTCCCTGAATACTATAGTTCTGACAGTTCACCAGCACAGACAGGGACCTCCTCAGTTCCCTTTCTCACAGGGATAGGTAGGTAGTCTCTGTATCCTTGGAACAAAGAGATTTTGAATATGACCATGGCATCCCCATCAAATCTATCAACAGATGAATGGATAAACAAATGTCATATATCCATACAATGGAATATAATCAGCTGTAGCAAGAAATGAAGTACTTACATATGCTACAACATGGATGAACCTTGAAAGATTATGCTAGGTAAAAAAGCCAGACACAAAAGGTTGCATATTGCATGATTCCAGCTGTATGAAATTTCCAGAATAGACAAATCCATAGAGACTGGAAACAGATTAGTGGTTGCCAAGGGCTGAGATGAGGGGAGAATGAAAAATATGTGCTGAATGGGCATGGGGTCTCCTTTGGAAGCAATGAGATATTTTGGAACTAGATAAAGGTGATAGTTGCACGATCTTGTGAATGTACTAAATGTTACTGAATCGTACTTGTTAAAATTGTTCATTTTATGTGATACAAATTTCAACTCAAAAACAAAACAAAACACCTTCAATGATTTCTCATTGCTCTTAGAATAAGGTTCAAAATCTTAAATGTGGCCCAAAAGGCTCTGCATGATTTGGCCCCTGTTTACCCCAGTGACATCATTAGGGCCATTCACATCCTCATTCTCCAGATTCAAGCCAGACTTATCTGTTGTTAGACTCTAAAACACCAGAAACTCTTTTCTCAACACAGGGTACTTTCTCCTATACTCTACTCCCTTTCCCAAGCTAACTCCTGCTCAATCTTCAAGTCTTAAGCAAAATCTCACTTCCTTGATATCATTCCTGCACTCACATCCCCCAGGTAAGGACCCTTGCTATACATCTGTGTGGCCAAATGAACATCTTGTAGTACTTAGTTAATTAGCTTGATAGTTATATCAAGATCCTGCCCTCGATGAGGGCAGGATACATCTAGTGTTCCTGGTATACAGCACGTACACAATAAACACCTATTAAAGAAATGAATTAAGTGAGAATGTCATGTCAATTGGGTTAAATATGTCTTTTGGTCATGTTCATCCTCTACTAATCTACGAACTACGGCTAAAACAATAGACATTTTTTCACAGCTCCTTTTAATAATTATAATGAACATGTATAGAGTATCATATGCTAGTCATGGTGCTAAGTGCTTTACAGAGATGATCTGATTTAATTCTCATAACAACATCACGATTGTATGTTATTACTATAATAGTATCCCTAATTTATTATTAATCCCATTTTAGAGATGAAGAAATTGAGACTTAGGGAAGTTCCCTAGGTTACTGAAGATCACAGAGATAGTATTAATTCAGAATCTTATTTTTCTGAGCTCATTTTCACACGTTAACAGTCTGCTGAAAATGTATATAAAAGTCTTGCATTTAACCAGACCTCATTCATTGTGATTCTTGGAATAACACTAGTAAACCAAAGGGCCTCTGAAAAGATCTTACTGAGTTTGGAATTACAGTTTAAGTAGAAAACGTGGTTAAAAAATGAATGTTCTGGAAGATGGCAGAGGAGTAAGACGTGGAGATCACCTTCCTCCCCACAAATACATCAAAACTACATCTACATGTGGAATAACTCCAACAGAACACCTACTGAATGCTGGCAGAAGACCTCAGACTTCCCAAAATGTGGGGAACAGACACCCTCAGGCCACCTACACACAGAGGCAGGGCCAAATCCAAAGCTGAACCCCAGGAGCTGTGTGAACAAAGAAGAGAAAGGGAAATCTCTCCCAGCAGCCTCAGGAGCAGCGGATTAAATCCCCACAATCAACTTGATGTACCCTGCATCTGTGGAATACCTGAATAGGTAATGAATCGTCCCAAAACTGAGGCAGAGGACTTTGGGAGCAACTACAGACTTGGGGTTTGCTTTCTGCATCTAATTTGTTTCTCGTTTTATATTTATCTTAGCTTAGTATTTAGAACTTATTATAACTGGTAGATTTGTTTATTGATTTGGCTGCCCTCTTCCTATTTTTTTCTTATATATATTATTTTTTTTCTTTTTCACTTTTTGTGAGTGTGTATGTGTATGCTTCTTTGTGTGATTTTGTCTGTATAGCTTTGCTTTTGCCATTTGTCCTAGGGTTCTGACTGTCCATTTTTTGTTTTTGTTTTTGTATAGTTTTTAGCACTTGTTATCATTGGTGGATTTGTTTTTTGGTTTTGTTGTTCTCTTCTTTCCTTCTCTTTCTTTTATTTTACTACTTTTTTCTTTTTTTATTTTTAATAATTTCTTTCCATTTTAATAACCTTATTTTACTTTATATATTTTCCTTCCTTCCTTCCTCCCTCCCTTCCTCCCTCCCTCCCTCCATCTCTCTTCTTCAAGGCTGTGTGGCTGACAGGGTCCTGGTGCTCTGGCCGGGTGCCAGGCCACAGCCTCTGAGGCAGGAGAGCCAAGTTCAGGACATTGGTCAACCAGAGATCTCCCTACCCCACGTAATATCAAACGGCTCTCCCAGAGATCTCCATCTCAACGTTAAGACTCAGCTCCACTCAACAACCAGCAAATTACAGTGCTGGACACCCTATGCCAAACTACAAGCTAGACAGGAACACAAACCCACCCATTAGCAGAGAGGCTCTGCCTAAAATCATAATACGTTCACAGACACCCCAAAACACACCACGAGACGTGGAACTGCCCACCTTAAAGAAAAGATCCAGCCTCATCCATCAAAACATAGGCACCAGTCCCCACCACCAAAAGCCTACACAACCCACTGAACCAACCTTACCCACTGGCAGACACCAAAAACAACGGGAACTACTAACCTTCAGCCTGCAAAAAGGAGACCCCAAACACAGTAAGTTAAGCAAAATGAGAAGACAGAGAAATACACAGCAGATGAAGGAGCAAGGTAAAAATCCACCAGACCAAATAAATGAAGAGTAAATAGGCAGTCTACCAGAAAAACGACTCAGGGTAATGATAGTAAAGATGATCCAAAATCTTGAAATTGAATGGAGAAAATACAAGAAACGTTTAACAAGGACCTAGAAGAACTAAAGAGTAAACAATGATGAACAACACAATAAATGAAATTTAAGATTCTCTAGAAAGAATCAATAGCAGAATAAGTGAGGCAGAAGAACAGTTAAGTGACCTGGAAGATAAAATAGTGGAAATAACTACCGCAGAGGAGAATGAAGAAAAAAGAATGACAAGAATTGAGGACAAACTCAGAGATCTCAGGGAAAACATTAAACGCACCAACATTCGAATTATAGGGGTCCCAAAAGAAGAAGACGAAAAAATGGGACTGAGAAAATATTTGAAGAGATTATAGTTGAAAACTTCCCTAATATGGGAACGGAAATAGTCAATCAAGTCCAGGAAGTGCAGAAAGGCCCATACAGGATAAACCCAAGGAGAAACAGGCCAAGACACATATTAATTAAACTTCCAAAAATTAAATACAAAGAAAACATATTAAAAGCAGCAAGGACAAATAACATACAAGGGAATCCTAAGGTTAACAGCTGATCTTTCAGCAGAAACTCTGCAAGCCAGAAGGGAGTGGCAGGACATATTTAAAATGATGAAGGGAAAAACCTAAAACCAAGATTACTCTCCCCAGCAAGGATCTCATTCAGATTCTACGGAGAAATCAAAACCTTTACAGACAAGCAAAAGCTAATAGAATTCAGCACCACCAAACCATTTTACAATAAATGCTAAAGGAACTTCTCTAGGCAGGAAACACAAGAGAAGGAAAAGACTTACAGTAACAAACCAAAAACAACTGAGAAAATGTTAATAGGCACATACATATCAATAACTACCTTAAATGTAAATGGCTTAAATGCTCCAACCGAAAGACACAGACTAGATGAATGGATACAAAGAAAAGACCTGTATATATGCTGTCTACAAGAGACACACTCAGACCTGGGGACACATACAGACTGAAAGTGAGGGGATGGAAAAAGATATTCTATGCAGATGGAAATCTAAGGAAAGATGGAGTAGCAATTCTCTATCAGAAAAAATAGACTTTAAAATAAAGACTATTACAAGAGACAAAGGAGGCCACTACATAATGATCAAGGGATCAATCCAAGAAGAAGATATAACAATTATAAATATTTATGCAAACAACATAGGATCACTTCAATACATAAGGCAAATGCTAAGAGCCCTAAAAAGGAAATCAACAGTAACACAATACGAGTAGGGGACTTTAACACCCCACTTGTACCAAAGGACAGATCATCCAGACAGAAATTTAATAAGTAAACACAAGCTTTAAATGATACATTAAACATGATGGACTTAATTAATATCTACAGGATATTCCATCCAAAAACAGCAGATTACACTTTCTTCTCAAGTGCTCATGAAACATTCTCCAGGATAGAGCATATCTTGTGTCACAAATCTAGCCTTGGTAAATATAAGAAAACTGAAATCATATCAAGTATCTTTTCCAACCACAACACTATGAGACTAGATATCAATTACAGGAAAAAAACTGTAAAAGTACAAACACATGGAGGCTAAACAATACACTACTAAATAACCAAGAGATCACTGCAGAAATCGAAGAGGAAATCAAAAAACACCTAGAAACAAATGACAATGAAAACACAACAAACCAAAACCTACGGGATGCAGCAAAAGCAGTTCTAAGAGGTAAGTTTATAGCAATACAATCCTACCTCAAGAAATAAGAAACATCTCAAGTAAAAAACCTAACCTTACACCTAAAGCAGTTAGAGAAAGAAGAACAAAAAACCCACAAAGTTAGCAGAAGGAAAGAAATCATGAAGATCAGATCAGAAAGAAATGAAAAAGAAATGAAGGGAACAATAGCAAAGATCAATAAAACTAAAAACTGGTTCTTTGAGAAGATAAACATAATTGATAAACCATTAGCCAGACTCATCATGAAAAAAAGAGAGAGGACTCAAATCAATAGAATTAGAAATGAAAAAGGAGAAGTAACAACTGACACTGCAGAAATACAAAGGATCATGAGAGATTACTACAGGCAACTCTATGTCAATAAAATGGACAACCTGGAAGAAATGGACAAACTCTTAGAAAAGCACAACCTTCCGAGACTGAACTAGGAAGAAATTGAAAATATAAACAGACCAATCACAAGCACTGAAATTGAAATTGTGATTAAAAATCTTCCAACAAACAAAAGTCCAGGACAAGATGGCTTCACAGGCGAATTCTATCAAACATTTAGAGAAGAGCTAACACCTATCCTTCTCAAACTCTTCCAAATACAGCAGAGGGAGGAACACTTTGAAACTCATTCTATGAGACCACCACCACCTTGATACCAAAACTAGACAAAGATGTCACAAAAAAAGAAAACTCCACACCAATTTCACTGATGAACATAGATGCAGAACTACTCAACAAATACTAGCAAACAGTATCCAACAGCACATTAAAAGGATCATACCATGGTCAAGTGGGGTTTATCCCGGGAATGCAAGGATTCTTCAATATATGCAAATCAATCAATGTGATAAACCATATTAACAACTGAAGGATAAAAATCATATGATCATACCAATAGATGCAGAAAAAGCTTTCGACAAAATTCAACACCCATATAGGGTGTTGTCAAAGAGGGAACCTACCTCAACGTAATAAAGGTCATTTATGACAAACCCACAGCCAACATCGTTCTCAATGGTGAGAAACTGAAACCATTTCCAGTAAGATCAGGAAAAAGACAAGGTTGCCCAGGCTCACCACTCTTATTCAACATAGTTTTGGAAGTTTTAGCCACAGAAATCAGAGAAGAAAAAGAAATAAAAGGAATCCAAATTGGAAAAGAAGAAGTAAAGCTGTCACTGTTTGCAGATAACATGATACTATACATAGAGAATCCTAAAGACTCTACCAGAAAACTGCTAGAGCTAATCAGTGAATTTGGTAAAGTAGCAGGATACACAACTAATGCACAGAAATCCCTTGCATTCCTATACACTAACGATGAAAACTCTGGAAGAGAAATTAAGGAAACACTCCCATTTACCATTGCAACAAAAAGAATATAGTATCTAGGAATAAATAAATGTCTAAGGAGACAAAAGAACTGTATGCAGAAAACTAAAAGACACTGATAAAAGAAATTACAGATTTTACAAAGAGATGGACAGATATACCATGTTCTTGGATTGGAAGAATCAACATTGTGAAAATGAGTATACTACCCAAAGTAATCTACAGATTCAATGCAATCCCTGTCAAACTACCAATGGCATTTTTCACAGAACTAGAACAAAAAATTTCACAATTTGTATGGAAACACCAAAAACCCCAAATAGCCAAAGCAATCTTGAGAAAGAGAAATGGACCTGGAGGAATCAGGCTCCCAGACTTCAGACTATACAAAAAGCTACAGTTATCAAGACAGTATGGTACTGGCACAAAAACAAAAATACTGATCAATGGAACAGGATAGAAAGCCGGGAGATAAACCCAAGCACATATGGTCACCTTATCTTTGATACAGGAGGCAAGAATATACAATGGAGAAAAGACTGTCTCTTCAATAAGTGGTGCTGGGAAAACTGGACAGCTACATGTAAAAAAATGAAGTTAGAACAGTCCCCAACACCATACACAAAAATGAACTCAAAATGGATTAAAGACCTAAATGTAAGGCCAGACACAATAAAACTCTTAGAGGAAAACATAGGCAGAACTCTCTATGACATAAATCACAGCAAGATCCTTTTTGACCCACCTCCTAGAGAAATGGAAATAAAAACAGAAATAAACAAATGGGACCTAATGAAACTTGAAAGCTTTTGCACAGCAAAGGAAACCATAAACAAGATGAGAGGACAACCCTCAGAATGGGAGAAAATATTTACAAATGAAGCAACTGACAAAGGATTAAGCTCCAAAATATACAAGCAGCTCATGCAGCTCAATATCAAAAAACAAACAACCCAATCCAAAATGCGCAGAAGATCTACACAGACATTTCTCCAAAGAAGATATACAGATGGCCAACAAACATATGAAAGGATACTCAACATCACTAATCATTAGAGAAATGCAAATCAAATCTACAGTGAGGTATCACCTCATACCAGTCAGAATGGCCATCATCAAAAAATCCACAAAAAATAAATGCTGGAGAGAGTGTGGAGAAAAGGAAACCCTCTCGCACTGTTGGTGGGAACGTAAATTGATACAGCCACTAAGGAGAACAGTATGGAGGTTCCTCAAAAAACTAAAAATAGAACTACCATACGACCCAGCAATCCCACTACTAGGCATATACCCTGAGAAAACCGTAATTCAAAAAGAGACATGTACCACAATGTTCATTGCAGCTGTATTTACAGTAGTCAGGACATGCAAGCAACCTAAGTGTCCACTGACTGATGAATGCATAAAGAAGATATGGCACATATATACAATGGAATATTACTCGGCCATAAAAAGAAAGGAAATTGAGTTATTTGTAGTGAGGTGGATGGACCTAGAGTCTGTCATACAGAGAGAGTGAAGTAAGTCAGAAAGAGAAAAACAAATACCGTATGCTAACACATGTATGTGGAATCTAAAAAAAAAAAAAAAAAAAAAAAGGCTCTGAAGAACCTAGGGGCAGGACAGGAATAGACACACATGTAGAGAATGGATTTGAGGACATGGGGAGAGGGAAGGGTAAGCTGGGATGAAGTGAGAGAGTGGCATGGACATATATACACTACCAATATAAAACAGATAGCTAGTGGGAAGCAGCCACATAGCACAGGGAGATCAGCTGGGTACTTTGTGACCACCTAGAGGGGTGGGATAGGGAACATGGGAAAGAGACGCACGAGGGAGGAGATATGGGGATATATGTATATTTCTAGTTGATTCACTTTGTTATAAAGCAGAAACTAACACACCATTGTAAAGCAATTATACTCCAATAAATTTGTTAAAAAAAACAAAAAAGAATGAATATTCTGGGTGGAAACCAGAGTCATATAGCATTATATGAATTTAGTAAAATGAGATCACATAGAAAGTTTACTAACATAATTATACACTGGATATTAGTTTTTAACCCTGTTTCAATGCATACCCATTATATTTTAGAAATTAGAATTATTTTTTGCAAGAGAAAGATTGATCAGATATCCTTGGACTAGTTCAAATTTGTTTTTCTGTTTTAATAACTAGATCACTTGGAGACTTTTTGGCAGCTGTGTGTCTTCCAATAGGTGTAAGCAGCGTCTATACTGTCTACACCAATACCATGAATAGAGAAATTTCCAGAGAGCACCATCTCAATGGGGGTCCTTTGAATCATAATTAACACACAGCACTGAAAATGCTGTGGGACTGATATGGCTAGAGGATTAAGTGAGAGTGTACAGGACCCAGCATTTGAGTGTATTCCAGGAATCCTAAACACCAGACTTTCTATGTCCCTGGTAGATTGCTTCCCTGCCCTAGAAAGCTTGTATAGCAGACTGAAAAGCAGTGAGGATTTGCACATGGAATTCATAACCAAACATCAAAACGGGGAGAAATGTTGCATTTATATGTTTCTATTAGAGGGACTGCTGCACTGAGCCAGCTATCCAGGAATACTAAAGCTAAGACTTTAGCATCAGAGTTGATTGGGTCAGTCTCAACAAATGTGATTTTTATCCATCAGTTGTTCAAAAATCCCAAGTTTTATCATAAAAGTGAGGGCTGCATGATTCTCAGAGTTATAAGGCTCATCAGGTCTGAGGTGTTACTAGAGGCCCTTGGGAAGCAGGACCAAAAAATAGAGTTCAGACTTAAGTCAACAAGATGGGCTTGAGGAAAGAGGATGAAATGTACACTGAGAAAATTAGGGCACTGAGAGAAATGCATGGAAAGATTTGGAGAGATGGGACAATGCTTTAGCAACTGCTGTGAATGCATAACATTTACGCAAAGGAGATGCATTAGTTATCTATTCACAATAATGCTGTATAACAAATTACCCTAAAACTCATAGCTTAAAACAACAGACATTTGTTTATTTTGATAATAAACAAATGGCAACTTTGGCTTGGCAATTCTGGTCTTAGCTGGGCTCACTCACATGTCTGGCAATCAGCACCAAGTCACCTGATCTTGAATAGCCTCAGTTAAAACTGAGCAATTCCGAACTGGGTCTCTTCTCAAGCAAGCCAGGCTTTCTCTTGGCAAAGGCAGAGGAGCAAAAGAGAAAGCAAGAAAGGAAAGTGTTTTTTCAACCTTCTACTTGCATCATATTGTTAATATCCCATTGTCCAAGGCAAGTCCTGTGACCAAGCGTAGAATCAAGAGATGGTAAAATGGACTCTGCCTCTTAGTAAGAGAAAATGCAAAGTCATAAGGCAGAAGGTGTTGTGTCAGTTGTCTATTACTCCATTAAAAGCAACCCCAAAACCCAGTAACATAAAATAATTACCATTTAATTTACTCACTACTTGGTGTGATTCTTCTGCAGATCTTTCCTGGGCTTAATTAACAATTTAGCTGAGACTAGATAATCTAAGATGTCTTTACACATGTGTCTGACAGTTGGTGTTGGCTGTCAATTGGACCCTATGTCATCAATAGGGTAACCCAGGATTCTTCATGGTGATTAGTTTGCAAAAGCTAGAGAAACCAAGCCCCAGTGGAAAAGTGCTTTGTGTCATGATTGCTAATGTCCCATTAACAAAAGCAAGTCCCATAGTCAAAGAAAATCACAGAGTCAAGTCCAGGATCAGAGCAAGAGGAGATTACACAAGGACATGGATACCAGGACCTGTGATTATTGAGGACTATTAATGTAACAAACTACCACAGGTGTGGATACAGAGAGGGAATCAAAATAATGGTACCAGCCACGTAATCAATCAACCATAGAAGAGATGTTGAAAAAAAGTTTAAAGAAACTTTTGTAGCATCGTGACAACATTTCTCTTGGCATTTTCAAAAATAACAATTAAAAAGGCTTTCTTAAAGGAGTTTTGGTGACTTTTGTTATATAACGTACTTTACTTTCTCCTCAGTGTATATATTTTTCAACATTACCAATAGTAAACATAGAGATACTTCTAATTATCCAATTAAAAATAAATCCTTGAGTACAATAAGTATTTCCTTAATTGCAAGTCATGTAGGAATGGATCAATTCATGTACAACTTAGCCTTATATAGGTTATATAATGTTTATATATATATATATATATGAATGATTAGAGAGAAAATAAATTTAGTTCTGAAAAAGTACAGTTGCAAAAACTTGAAAAATTAGTATCTTCATGAAAAAAGAGGGGAAAAGTGACTAAATACTTGCTAGGTTGGCTGCTAGATTCACAGTGACTCCCCTCATCTGGATATAGCCTCCCTCTATAGGATGGGTTCTTGGAAGCCATATCTCTGAAACATGATTCTACCTCACTGTTCATATTGATTGACTGAGGAAGGACACCTAGCCTAAGCTGGGCCAATCACCCTTTCTATTCTAGGAATTTGAAATTTGAGAATGAGAAATTCAGATCAAGATAGAAGTTACTGAAGCTACATCAGATTGACAGTGGTACTCTTTCATCTGAAGTCCCTGAGCCAGTCTACTTTCTGCCCTTCTTTAGATGTTCAACACAAGTTTGGATTCCATGAGTTACTCCCAAATCTAAAATTCTTCCAAAAAATTTCCCTTTCCCTTCTTTTGTTTTTACTTAAACCAATTAGATTTATCTTCTACATGTAGTGAATGCAGTGGTGTGCCACTCCATAATACCCTTCAGGACTGAGATACTCATTCATATCTTGGCAGGAGCAAAGCAGTATGTCATACAAAAATTACCCTTGGATGAAGGAAGCTGTTTTCTTCCTTCCCTGCGGCCAGCCCGATATGTCACCATTTCTAAAGAAGACCCAACCAACTACTTGGTACCCGTTTGATTTCATTGGACCCCTTCTCAAAGGGGTCTCAGTTCTCAAAGACGCCCTTCTTGACTAAGATCAATACATATTCCAAATACGAGCTGTCTTTCTTGCTCTCCAGGCCTCAGCCAGTACCACTCTACAAGGGTTCAGAGTATCTGATCTACTGATATGGGGATTCCTCTTAACGCTGTATTGGACCAAGGGACACATTTTATAGCAAAGCAGGGGTAGTTGTGGGTATATGACCATGGGATCCATTGGTCCCATTACAAACCACACCACCAGAACCTACCAGATTGAAAGAGCAATGGAAATGTCTTTAGAAGGCACAGCTGAGGCATCAGTTTGAAGATACCTGTAAGGATGGGGCACCACCACTGAGAACACAACATACATCCTAGAGCAATGACTATTGTATGTTGCCGGGCCCCTACTGAATAAAATACATGAACCCAAGTATCAAAGAGCAGCAGTAGGAGTACGTCTGCTTACCACGCTCTCAGTGACCCAGTTGGAGAATCTGTGTTCCTCATCCCTACTCATCTGGACTCTGCCAGTGTCGAGGTTCTGATTCCAAGAGCATGAATGCTTCCAACAGGGAACACAGTAAGCTGTGGCCATTACTCCATCACTTTAGGATTCCTGTGCCACACAAACAGAACCAAGAAAAGGGCTCACCATGCTGGCAGGGGTAAATGACCTTGAGCATCAGTAGGAAGTAGCTTCTCTTACACACGTAAGCAGGAAAAATACACTTGGCACTTGACTGTCTCAGGGTACTCCCCTGGCAAATTTTGATGATAAATGAACAAAAGCAGCAGCTACATCCCCAGAAAAGCATGATGCCCAGGGACTCAGACTTCTCAGGGTAAGTGTCTAGGCTGCTTCTAAGTAAGTCACCAGACCAGCAGAAGTGCTAGCCAGGGTTAAAAAATCTAGAATGGGTAGTGGAGGAAGAAGATGGTGACCATAATTTGTGGCCCTGGGACCAGCAGCAGTGGTGGGGATTGCAGTCTCTTGTCACTAACGCTTGTCTTGTAAATTTCCCAGGGAATGATAAAAAAACAGAATCCTGGAGCATCTGTTCCTAAATGGGGTGAACTTACTATAAGAAGCAAGAGATTGCAAGTGTTATGTGGGTAAAAAGAAGATGAGGTGTAGCCCTGCTCAGATAGCCCCTTTGTGACAGAGGTGCCATTTTTCCCCTAGCTGCCAAGAGTGTTGGATGCTGACACCTCAAAGCTCTGTCCCTCTCTGGGAATTACCCTCAGTCAAGCGGAACCGCTTAATCCAAGGTCATGTTCCCTCTCCTGGGGCAGCTCACATCCAATGCCTGCTCAATATTTAGGGGTACAAAATCCCAGCCCCTGCCTCAATTTGGAACAACTCGGAATGGCCATCCCAGCTCCAGAGCTTCCTGCGGGATCACCTGGGGCCTTTATTACCGCTGCAACACAGGTCAGCTTTTCTCTTTGCCTATTCCTGCCTCCCCTGCTTCCTTTCAGGTGTTGTCCTGAAGGAGAAAACACACCTTGGTAAACACCCTGCTCAGACACATGTCTCAGAGTCTTTTGCCAGGAACTGGACCTAAGAAACTCTAAGTTCCATCAAAATTAATATAGCAGCTTATTTTGGAGAAAGGTACTATAACAAGGGAGCAGATAAGAGAGAGAAAGATGCTCACAAAAACCCTATAAGCTAGACAGTATTATTATTTTTTAAATTATTATTTATTTAATTTTGGCTGCATTGGGTCTTCATTGCTGTGCGCAGGCTTTCACTAGTTGCGGCGAGCAGGGGCTACTCTTCTTTGCGGTGTGCGGGCTTCTCATTGCGGTAGCTTCTTTTATTGCGGAGCACGGGCTCTAGGCGTGCCGGCTTCAGTAGTTGTGGCTCATGGGCTCTAGAGCACAGGCTCAGTAGTTGTGGCTCACTGGCTTAGTTGCTGTGCGGCCTGTGGGATCTTCCCGGACCAGGGCTCGAACCCTGGTCCCTTGCATTGACAGGTGGATTCTTAACCACTGCACCACCAGGCAAGGCCCTAGACACTATTACTATCTATATTTTATAGATGAGGACATGGAAGCTTGGATAATATGAGAGATTTCTCTAAGGTCACTCATCATGGCTAAGTCAGCCTGACTCAAGAACCTGTATTTTGGGCTTCCCTGGTGGCGCAGTGGTTGGGAGTCCGCCTGCCGATGCAGGGGACACGGGTTCGTGCCCCGGTCCAGGAAGATCCCACATGCTGTGGAGCGACTGGGCCCGTGAGCCATGGCCGCTGAGCCTGCGCGTCCGGAGCCTGTGCTCTGCAACGGGAGAGGCCACATCAGTGAGAGGCCCGCGTACCGCAAAAAAAAAAAAAAAAAGAACCTGTATTTTATTACTGCGTTATTCATAAATAGCCCATTCCCCTTGTGTGGCTCTTAACAAGGCTGGAAATGAAAACATAAAATAGAGTCCCACTATCCTCTCCCAGATGCTCTCCATACACTGAGCCTTCACTTAAGCCAGGATAAGATACTCTTTCATAACAGCAGCCACCTCAATATAGCCTGTAATATTTATGTTACACATTATACGTAAGCCTCTATGAAAAGGCTCTATATGAGAAGTAGCTAAGGAGCTCATATGCAGAATCCTAAACATTGGGAAAATGTTTTTGTATGTGTACATCCATCACATACCTTTGGAAATGATGGACCAAAATGGCCTGGTAGAGATTCTGCTTCCAAATGATGAATTCTCTAAAGCATTATGTGAAGGACAGTCCTCTCTATTTGTAATTTGATTTAATCTGACAGGAAAGGTAAGAAGAAGGGAAACACAATAGGAAGGAGAGTAGAGGGTAGAAAGAAAGAAAAGAAACTGAAATGTTAATATCAGTTATGTCTGGAGATAGAGTTATGGGATTCTTATTTATCTTTTCTAAATTCTCTATAATTAACACAGTGATACAGTAAGAGTTTTGAAATAAAGTGAAAGATTTGGTTTATTATGTTCTTCAAAGGAATGGAGGAAATACTGTTGGGAATGCATAGATAAGAAATAAGGCTGGCTGATGTTTTAAGGTCCCAGGGTCCCCTAAAATAGACTGTTTGGATGCCATTCTGATACATACTGTTCCCAACCAGACAAAGAATAGATTATGAAACAGTGGTCCTCATCATTTCCCATCCAATTCAGTCCGCTTTGCTTTTGTGAACTGTAGGTCAAATTGTGTGTGTACGAATTTGCAGAGGTTTATATATTCATGAACATGGACTGAAAGTCAGCAGGATCACGAACTCTTTCCCTTTTATCACAAATAGTAAATGTGGGGCTTCCCTGGTGGCGCAGTGCTTGAGAATCTGCCTGCTAATGCAGGGCACATGGGTTCGAGCCCTGGTCTGGGAGGATCCCACATGCCGCGGAGCAACCAGGCCCGTGAGCCACAGCTACTGAGCCTGCGCGTCTGGAGCCTCTGCTCCGCAACAAGAGAGGCTGCGACAGTGAGAGGCCTGCACACCTCAGTGAAGAGTGGCCCCCCCTTGCCACAACTAGAGAAAACCCTTGCACATAAACGAAGACCCAACACAGCAAAAATAAATTAATAAACTCCTACCCCCAACATCTTCTTAAAAAAAAAAGAAATAGTAAATGTGTCCAAAATTTTCAACAAAGATAAAATTATTAATAACCAAGTTAGGAGCTTCCGGGAAGATGGCGGAAGAGTAAGACGCGGAGATCACCTTCCTCCCCACAGATACACCAGAAATACATCTACACGTGGAACAACTCCAACAGAACACCTACTGAACGCTGGCAGAAGACCTCAGACCTCCCAAAACGCAAGAAACCCCCCACGTACCTGGGTAGGGCAAAAGAAAAAAGAATAAACAGAGACAAAAGAATAAGGACGGGGCCTGCACCAGTGGGAGGGAGCTGTGAAGGAGGAAAGGTATCCATACACTAGGAAGCCCCTTCGCGGGCGGAGACTGCTGGTGGCGAAGGGGGAAAGCTTCGGGGCCGCGGAAGACAGCGCAGCAACACGGGTGCGGGGGGCAAAGCGGCCAGATTCCCGCACACAGGATCAGGGCCGACCGGCACTCACCAGCCCGAGAGGCTTGTCTGCTCCCCCGCCGGGGCGGGCGGGACTGGGAGTTGAGGCTTGGGCTTCGGTCTCTGCGCCAGGTTGGCTGCGAGAACACAGCCTGCAGGGGGTTAAGTGCGCCATGGCTAGCCAGGAGGGAGTCCTGGGGAATCTCTGGACCTGCCAAAGAGGCAAGAGACTTTTTCTTACCTCTTTGTTTCCTGGTGCGCGAGGAGAGGGGATTAAGAGCGCTGCTTAAAGGAGCTCCAGAGACAGGCGCGAGCCGCGGCTAAAAGCGCGGACCACAGAGACGGGCATGAGACGCTAAGGCTGCTGCTGCCGCCACCAAGAAGCCTGTGTGCGAGCACAGGTCACTATCCACAACCCCCTTCTGGGGAGCCTGTGCAGCCCGCCACTGCCAGGGTCGCGAGATCCACGGTCAACTCCTCCCGGAGAACGCACGGCGCGCCTCAGGCTGGCGCAACGTCACGCAGGCGCCTGTCGCCGCAGACTCGCCCCGCCCCCCGTGCCCCTCCCTCCCCCCGGGCCTGAGTAAGCCGACCTACACGCAGAGGCGGGGCTGGGAGCTGGGAGAACAAAGAACAGAAAGGGAAATCTCTCCCAGCAGCCTCAGAAGCAGCGGATTAAAGCGCCACAATCAACTTGATATACTCTGCATCTGTGGAATACATGAATACACAACTAATCATCCCAAATTGAGGAGGTGGACTTTGAGAGCAAGATTTATGATTTTTTCCCCTTTTGCTCTTTTTGTGAGTGTGTATGTGTATGCTTCTTGGTGAGATTTTGTCTGTATAGCTTTGCTTCCACCATTTGTCCTAGGGTTCTATCCATCCGGTTTTTTTGTTTGTTTTGTTTTTCTTAATAATTATTTTTTATTTTAATAACTTTATTATATTTTATCTTAGTTTATTTTACTTTATCTTCTTTGTTTCTGTTTTCCTTCCTTCCCTCCTTCCTTCCTTCCTCTCTCCCTCCCTCCCTCCTTTCTTTCTTTCTATCTTTCTTTCTTTCTTCTTCTACTAATTCTTTCTTTCTACTTTTTCTGCCTTTTATTCTGAGCCGTGTGGATGGAAGGCTCTTGGTGCTGCAGCCAGGAGTCAGTGCTGTGCCTCTGAGGTGGGAGAGCCAACGTCAGGACACTGGTCCACAAAAGACCTCCCAGCTCCACATAATATCAAATGGCGAAAATCTCCCAGAGATCTCCATCTCAACACCAGCACCCAGCTTCACTCAACGACCAGCAAGCTACAGTGCTGGACATCCTATGCCAAACAACTAGCAATACAGGAACACAACCCCACACATTAGCAGAGAGGCTGCCTAAAATCATAAGTCCACAGACAGCCCAAACACACATAAGTCCACAGACAACCCAAAACACACCACCACGTGGACCTGCCCACCAGAAAGACAAGACCCAGCCTCATACACCAGAACACAGGCACTAGTCCCCTCCACCAGGAAGCCTACACAACCCACTGAACCAACCTTAGCCACTGGGGGCAGACACCAAAAACAACGGGAATTACGAACCTGCAGCCTGTGAAAAGGAGACCCCAAACACAGTAAGATAAGCAAAATGAGAGAAGACAGAAAAACACACAGCAGATGAAGGAGCAAGATAAAAACCCACCAGACCTAACGAATGAAGGGGAAATTGGCAGTCTACCTGAAAAAGAATTCAGAATAATAATAGTAAAGATGATCCAAAATCGTGGAAATAGAATGGACAAAATGCAAGAAACATTTAACAAGGACCTAGAAGAACTAAAGATGAAACAAACAATGATGAACAACACAATAAATGAAATTAAAAAACACTCTAGATGGGATCAATAGCAGAATAACTGAGGCAGAAGAACGGATAAGTGACCTGGAAGATAATATAGTGGAAATAACTACTGCAGAGCAGAATAAAGAAAAAAGAATGAAAAGAACTGAAGACAGTCTCAGAGACCTCTGGGACAACATTAAATGCACCAACATTCGAATTATAGGGGTTCCACAAGAAGAAGAGGAAAAGAAAGGGACTGAGAAAATATTTCAAGAGATTATAGTTGAAAACTTCCCTAATATGGCAAAGGAAATAGTTAACCAAGTCCAGGAAGCACACAGAGTCCCAAACAGGATAAATCCAAGGAGAAATATGCCAAGACACATATTAATCAAACTGTCAAAAATTAAATACAAAGAAAACATATTAAAAGCAGCAAGGGAAAAACAACAAATAACACACAAGGGAATCCCCATAAGGTTAACAGCTGATCTTTCAGCAGAAACTCTGCAAGCCAGAAGGGACTGGCTGGACATACTTAAAGTGATGAAGGAGAAAAACCTGCAGCCAAGATTACTCTACCCAGGAAGGATCTCATTCAGATTTGATGGAGAAATTAAAACCTTTATAGACAAGCAAAAGCTGAGAGAGTTCAGCACCACCAAACCAGCTTTACAACAACTGCTAAAGGAAATTCTCTAGGCAAGAAACACAAGAGAAGGAAAAGACCTACAACAACGAACCCAAAACAATTAAGAAAATGGGAATAGGAACATACATATCAATAAATACCTTAAATGTAAATGGACTAAATGCTCCCACCAAAAGACACAGATTGGTTGAATGGATACAAAAACAAGGTCCATATATTTGCTGTCTGCAAGAGACCCACTTCAGACCTAGAGACACATAAAGACTGAAAGTAAGGGGATGGAAAAAGATATTTCATGCAAATGGAAATCAAAACAAAGCTGGAGTAGCAATTCTCATATCAGACAAAATAGACTTAAAAATAAAGACTATTAGAAGAGACAAAGAAGGACACTACATAATGATCAAGGGATCGATCCAAGAAGAAGATATAACAATTGTAAATATTTATGCACGCAACATAGGAGCACCTCAATACATAAGGCAAATACTAACACCCATAAAAGGGGACATCGACAGTAACACATTCACAGTAGGGGACTTTAACACCCCACTTTCACCAATGGACTGATCATCCAAAATGAAAATAAATAAGGAAACACAAACTTTAAATGATACATTAAATATGATGGACTTAATTGATATTTACAGGACATTCCATCCAAAAACAACAAAATACACATTTTTCTCAAGTGCTCGTGGAACATTTTCCAGGATAGATCATATCCTGGGTCACAAGTCAAGCCTTGGTATATTTAAGAAAACTGAAATCGTATCACGTATCTTTTCTGACCACAACGCTATAAGACTAGATATCAATTCCAAGAAAAGATCTGTAAAAAATACAAACACATGGAGTCTAAACAATACACTACTTAATAACGAAGTGATCACTGAGGAAATCAAAAAATACCTAGAAACAAATGACAATGGAGACACGACGACCCAAAATCTATGGGATGCAACAAAAGCAGTTCTAAGAGGGAAGTTTATAGCAATACAATCCTACCTTAAGAAACAGGAAACATCTTGAATAAACAACCTAACCTTGTACCTAAAGCAATTAGAGAAGAACAAAAAAACCCAAAGTTAACAGAAGGAAAGAAATCATAAAGATCAGATCGGAAATAAATGAAAAAGAAATGAAGGAAACGACAGCAAAGATCAATAAAACTAAAAGCTGGTTCTTTGAGAACATAAAAAAATATTGATAAACCATTAACCAGACTCATCAAGAAGAAAAGGGAGAAGGCTCAAATCAATAGAAGTAGAAATAAAAAAGGAGAAGTAACAACTGAGACTGCAGAAATACAAAAGATCATGAGAGATTACTACAAGCAACTCTATTCCAATAAAATGGACAACCTGGAAGAAATGGACAAATTCTTAGAAATGCACAACCTGCCAAGACTGAATAAGGAAGAAATAGAAAATATGAATAGACCAATCACAAGCACTGAAATTGAAACTGTGATTAAAAATCTTCCAACAGGTCTTCCCTGGTGGCGCAGTGGTTGAGAGTCCGCCTGCCGATGCAGGGGACACGGGTTCGTGCCCCGGTCCGGGAAGATCCCACATGCCGCAGAGCGGCTGGGCCCGTGAGACACGGCCGCTAAGCCTGTGCGTGCAGAGCCTGTGCTTTGTGATGGGAGAGGCCACAGTAGTGAGAGGCCCACGTGCTGGAAAAAAAAAAAAAAAAAAATTCCAACAAACAAAAGCCCAGGACCAGATGGCTTCACAGGCGAATTCTATCAAACATTTAGAGAAGAGCTAACAACTATCTTTCTCAAACTCTTCCAAAAAATTGCAGAGGAAGGAACACTCCCAAACTCATTCTACGAGGCCACCATCACCCTGATACCAAAACCAGACAAGGATGTCACAAAGAAAAAAAACTACAGGCCAATATCACTGATGAACATAGATGCAAAAATCCTCAACAAAGTACTAGAAACAGAATCCAACAGCACATTAAAAGGATCATACACCATGATCAAGTGGGGTTTATTCCAGGAATGCAAGGATTCTTCAATATACGCAAAACAATCAATGTGATACACCATATTAACAAATTGAAGGAGAAAAACCATATGATCATCTCAATAGATGCAGAGCAAGCTTTCGACAAAATTCAACACCCATTTATGATAAAAACCCTGCAGAATGTAGGCATAGAGGGAACTTTCCTCAACATAATAAAGGCCATATATGACAAACCCACAGCCAACATCGTCCTCAATGGTGAAAAACTGAAAGCATTTCCACTAAGATCAGGCACAAGACAAGGTTGCCCACTCTCACCACTATTATTCAACATAATTTTGGAAGTTTTAGCCACAGCAATCAGAGAAGAAAAGGAAATAAAAGGAATCCAAATCGGAAAAGAAGAAGTAAAGCTGTCACTCTTTGCAGATGACATGATACTATACATAGAGAATCCTAAAGATGCTACCAGAAAACTACTAGAGCTAATCAATGAATTTGGTAAAGTAGCAAGATACAAAATTAATGCACAGAAATCTCTGGCATTCCTATACACTAATGATGAAAAATCTGAAAGTGATATCAAGAAAACACTCCCATTTACCACTGCAACAAAAGAATAAAATATCTAGGAATAAACCTACATAAGGAGACAAAAGACCTGTATGCAGAAAATTATAAGACACTGATGAAAAAAATTAAAGATGATTTAATTAGATGGAGAGACAGACACATAGGTGGAGAGATATACCATGTTCTTGGATTGGAAGAATCAACATTGTGAAAATGACTCTACTACCCAAAGCAATCTACAGATTCAATGCAATTCCTATCAAACTACCACCGGTATTTTTCATAGAACTAGAACAAAAAATTTCACAATTTGTATGGAAACACAAAAGACCCCGAACAGCCAAAGCAATCTTGAGAACAAAAAACGGAGCTGAAGGTATCAGGCTCCCTGACTTCAGACTATACTACAAAGATACAGTAATCAAGACAGTATGGTACTGGCACAAAAACAGAAAGATAGATCAATGGAACAGGATAGAAAGCCCAGAGATAAACCCACGCACATATGGTCACCTTATCTTTGATAAAGGAGGCATAAATGTACAGTGGAGAAAGGACAGCCTCTTCAATAAGTGGTGCTGGGAAAACTGGACAACTACATCTAAAAGTATGAGATTAGATCACTCCCTAACACCATACACAAAAATAAACTCAAAATGGATTAAAGATCTAAATGTAAGGCCAGAAACTATCAAACTCTTAGAGGAAAACATAGGCAGAACACTCTATGACATAAATCACAGCAAGATCCTTTCTGACCCACCTCCCAGAGAAATGGAAATAAAAACAGAAATAAACAAATGGGACCTAATGAAACTTCAAAGCTTTGGCACAGCAAAGGAAACCATAAACAAGACCAAAAGACAACCCTCAGAATGGGAGAAAATATTTGCAAATGAAGCAACTGACAAAGGATTAATCTCCAAAATGTATAAGCAGCTCATGCAGCTCAATAACAAAAAAACAAACAACCCAATCCAAAAATGGGCAAAAGACCTAAATAGACATTTCTCCAAAGAAGATATACAGACTGCCAACAAACACATGAAAGAATGCTCAACTTCATTAATCATTAGAGAAATGCAAATCAAAACTACAATGAGATATCATCTCACACCAGTCAGAATGGCCATCGTCAAAAAATCTAGAAACAATAAATGCTGGAGAGGATGTGGAGGAAAGGGAACCCTCTTGCACTGTTGGTGGGAATGTAAATTGATACAGCCACTGTGGAGAACAGTATGGAGTTTCCTTAAAAAACTCCAAATAGAACTACCATATGACCCAACAATCCCACTACTGGGCATATACCCTGAGAAAAACCATAATTCAAAAAGAGTCATGTACCAAAATGTTCATTGCAGCTCTATTTACATAGCCCGGAGATGGAAACAACCAAATGTCCACCATCAGATGAATGGATAAAGAAGATATGGCACATATATACAATGGAATATTACTCAGCCATAAAAAGAAACGAAATTCAGCTATTTGTAATGAGGTGGATAGACCTAGAGTCTGTCATACAGAGTGAAGTAAGTCAGAAAGAGAAAGACAAATACCGTATGCTAACACATATATATGGAATTTAAGAAAAAAAATGTCATGAAGAACCTAGGGGTAAGACAGGAATAAAAACACAGAGAATAGACTTGAGCATATGGGGAGGGGGAAGGGTAAGCTGTGACAAAGCGAGAGAGAGGCATGGACATATATACACTACCAAACGTAAGGTAGATAGCTAGTGGGAAGCAGCCGCATAGCACAGGGAGATCAGCTCGGTGCTTTGTGACCGCCAGGAGGGGTGGGATAGGGAGGGTGGGAGGGAGCGCGACGCAAGAAGAAAGAGATATGGGAACATATGTATATGTATAACTGATTCACTTTGTTATAAAGCAGAAACTAACACACCATTGTAAAGCAATTATACTCCAATAGAGATGTAAAAATAAATAAATAACCAAGTTAATGCTGTTAGAAGGACTTTACAAAGAAAAAATTTGGTTGCAGTGCCTTACTATTTTCACTATAATGCCTCTATCAAGTTTTATTTTACCGAACTGCATGCTCAAACAGTGCATCTATTTGTGTTACTTTATTATTCCAGCCTGTTATAGGTGGAAGCCTATTAAATGAACTGACTATTTAACTGCCTTATCATGTGATCTGGTAGTCACAGCCATAGGAAGATAATCTGGGTAACGAAATGGAGAAAAAATCATTTTGTTTTATTTTTATATCATTTACAATTTATCCTTTCACAATGTACTGCAGAATACAGTTTTTCATGTAATTTAGAAAAAGAATATTGGAAACAGGTTCCAGCCTGTCAAGTAAAGTTCTGTGTAACTAGCTTGTCTGGTGCTATTCTATTAAAATGTTCTACACTTTGAGATGTCCTCATTTCTGAAAGGAAAATGAACACAGTAGGTGACTGAGTGATTATGACTTCTGTTTCAGAGCTCATTTTTTTAAACACCCACTATTTTATGCTTGCTGATTGCCATCACTAACATTCCCTTGTTTTTAATACACTCTTCCTCTTATTCACTAACTGAATTCTGCTCTGTATCCAGAGAGCCCACTTAAAGAAAATCTGCAGCTAAGTTTCAATTCCCTAGACAAGAAGACTTACTACAGTACTAATCTTCAAAGACATATTTAGAATTCTCTATTTTTCTATTCCAGATGTAAATTTTAAAAAATGGTTTGAAAAATGATTCTTAATAATAGAGTGAAATGAAAGGGAGCTACTGCCAACCAGACTCTACTTCATCTAAAATATGCCCCCATATGGGTGTCCTGAGGAAATGTTATAGCAGTAGAAGCAATTACTCTCCTATTCTGAAAAGTTATAAAAACAAAGCTAAACAAAATAAGAACAGCAAAACAGGTCACAAACAAATCAACTCTCCCAGCATAGCCCCTCTATTGATATTTCTGGGGTAGTCCTGAAATTCTGAATATCCTGTCTTTTGATTATAAAAGGAAATCCTGGATTTTATTAGTTTATAACCTAAATGCAAAGGATAAAAACAGTAATGTGTTACACTCTGAAGTCTTCTATGGTTCTCAAATACCATGCACACACTCTGCCCTTTATCTGACTAAAGTGCAATAGTACTTGGCAACAGCTCTTTGACAAAAGATGGAGGTGTGTATCCAAAATTCTAATCTCAGAGGATATGGGTGTTAGCCCATCTTTAAAGAGATATTTTTACAGTAACTAGAAATTCAGGAGCCTCCAATAATGCTACAAGGTTGTCTCTTCATCCATTGAATCCTCAAGTGCTTTGTCACTTGTCATTTTGAATATGGTCATTAATCAGAACAATTTGCACTTGAGCTGACTTGTAACCCATCAGCTTTTTACAAACACAACAAGTTACATCAATAAAATGCAGCTGTTACAAAGTGAAATGAGGCTGTTCATCATCATATGAGTAGATGACTACTATACCCAGTTGAAAATGCTGGCATCATTTTCCTCTTCCTAAACTCAATTTGATATCTCACGTATAAGTATCAGGTGCAGAGGGAATAAACATTCAAGGGCCATTATTGAAAAACACAGAGATAGGTGTCAAAAATTGAATAGGCATATAGAAGTTTACATGAGGATTATACAGAAGGGCTAAATTTGTATCTATATAAAACAAACAGTCCTAATTGGTGTTTTGTTGTTGTTGTTGCTAATTGCAAAAACCAGCTATTGTAAGCAATGTTGGTTAGATCCCATGGAAAACTGCTCATCTCACTTCATACCAACCTGGAAGCTGAATTTAGTACCTGGAAACACCCTGGGCATCCAGATATATCCAGCTCTTCAACATACTAGCTACACATATAAAAAGATATGTTATTTCAAATTCTGTGGGGAGAAGGCAAAGAGAGCTTACATTCCATACAGCATGGCCAAACTTCCATCATTTCCCCAAATGTTCTCTCTCAATGCATCAGCCTCTTTCTTCTCTACAAATCCTGCTCTTCTAGCATTTCCAGCAAATCTCTAGGACTGAGACGTGAGTCCCTTTTCTCATGCAGAACAGTTGAGGTCTCTAACTCTCCAGTCCATTGTGTTTCACCAAAGCAGCAAGGTACCCACCTCCTTGGAAGGCAGGGAAAATTGTAAATACTAATTTTATCTTTTCACTGTTTTAGGGATTTGCAACTGTCTCAAGAGCAGGAATGCTGTTAACCTTAAAAAGGGATTGGATCCAAAAATAGGGAAACCACCAGAAACATTGGGAAACTTCAGTCTTGTCTCAGCTTCTCTCTGTTCATTTGCTTTACTCTTCCCTCTAGTTTTCCCTCCCTCTCCTAATCTCTCTTGTGGTACAAAAAGTGAAGGCTTCCAGAGAAAGGGATCTTTGTTATGCAGATAAGTGGTTTTCAAGTCTAGCTATACATCAGTACAGTTTACTAACATAGATTCCTGATCCTCACTCACAAAGATTATGATTTTAAAGTCTGGTAGAGTTTTACTATTTATAGTTTTTAAAGCTCCCTAAGTGGCTTAAAGATTAAGCTTCTGAAGCAAAGAGCACCTCCCCCCAAAATACGGCAACATAAATAAGATAGACGTATTTCTTTCTTACTTAACAGTCCTGACCTGAGTAGCCCAGATAGGCAGAGCAGATGGGCTCCATCTAATCATTAAAGATCCCAGTTTTCTTCCTTCTTATTCATCCATACAACCAACTTACAAACAAGGAGTAATTTTTTTATCAAAGTATAGTTGATGTACAATATTATATAAGTTACAGGTGTACAACACACTGATTCACAATTTTTAAAGGTTATATTCCATTTATAGTTATTATAAAAATATTGGCTATTTTAAACAAGAAGCTTTTTACAAACGTAGTGGCTAGGGTCTTGCCTTGACTCTTGGGTCAAAGTGAGGTCATTGTCATATTCACTTTTCAGCTCTTGGGAAGGTAAAAAGTAGACGTTCAAGCCAAACAATTTCTTTATCAGCAATAGGGTAAATGTTGCCCATATCACTAACTCCCTCAACCTCTTGTTGAGAACTTGGTCATTTGACTGGGAAGCATAGACTGTAGATGGACAGGGATGTGCAGGATGACGTGGAGAACATTTGGGGAAAACCCAAGCACCTTACCATACTCCTCAAGTGCTTCTAATGCACAGGCAGGCAGGTTTGGGAACAACTATACAGAGGAAGGTTAAGGTGAATTTCCACCTCTGTCCTTCATTTCATATAATCTCAGCTGTCATAGAGAAGTGAGGGCACTCAACTTACAGTCAGAGGATCCATGTGCACGCCCTAGTTCTGCCATGAATTGTGTGACTTCAAGCAGATCCTTTCATAAAAATATTATATGCCAGGCTTAATGCTAAGTGATTTATATGCATCATTTCTTTTGACCTTTACAATGTAAGGCATTTATTTTTAATCCTATTTTACTAAGAAAATAGGTAAGTTCTCCCACTTCACACTGTGATATATTATCAAAGCTGGACTTCAAACTCAACTTTATCTGAGTCCAAAGCACATCATCTTTCCCTTCTGCCATACTTAACCTCACTGAGTCTCATTTTTTTCATAAGTATAAGCGAGATAAAAAATTTACCTCAGGGCTTCCCTGGTGGCGCAGTGGTTGAGAGTCCGCCTGCCGATGCAGGGGACATGGGTTCGTGCCCCGGTTCGGGAAGATGCCACATGCCGCGGAGCGGCTGGGCCCGTGAGCCATGGCTGCTGAGCCTGTGCGTCCGGAGCCTGTGTTCCGCAGCGGGAGAGGCCACAACAGTGAGAGGCCCGCGTACTGCAAAAGAAAAAAAAAAAAAATTACCTCAATGAGTTGCTGTGAGGGCTAAGTGAGCTAATTTTAGGGTGCTGTATAGACCTTTAATATAAACATAAATAAAAGTCATTATTTAACTTTGTATACACAGAAGATGAAACTAATTTGCCATGGTGGGCCTGTGTTTTGAGTTCCTTTCTGGTAGTGGTGATGGATTTGAGCTTGTTCATTCAAGATCTCTGGGTCTGTCTTCAGTGATCAACAGCACCCATTTATGAGATGACAGTTCAGAGCTAACCTGTGGCCATGGAACTGAATAAAGCCAACACACGGGAATTGAATTAATGATCTGGAACTGATAAGCACTGTACTCAGATAAGCTGAAATAATTAGACGTTGACTGTCATGAAGACACAGACTAAAAATAAGACTCAGGGAAAAGCATCTCTTGAAAGTTCATTCATTTTTAAAGGCTTGTAAATAAAACCAACTGTCTTGCCAGCAAATGCCCTGTTGTCATAAACCAAATTAAAGTGTATTCCAGCACATTTACCCATTTCGTATTCCAGCAGTATTACTACCGAGCCTACCACTTCTTTTACAGAGGCTAAAAATTCCAGCCTGTAGATCATAAGTTGCAAAAAAGTAAAGAATAAAACAAGACACCAAACAAGGTTAAACACATACTCCCCTCCCATCTCATTCCTACCTAACCTCTCCCTACAAAGAAGCAGAAATATTGGGGGAAATAGTAAAAAATAAATAAATAAAAATAAACACTATTATTGTCCAGTTGGTATTTATACCACTTTTAAGTATATTTATGGGGTTTGGTGTTCAAATTTTTATAAAATAAAATTATTACCCTTTAAAATTAAGACAAGAAATCTGATCAAAAGTGTCCCCTGGGACAAAGTGAGAGAGTGGCATGGACATATATACACTACCAAATGTAAAATAGATAGTTAGTGGGAAGCAGCTGCACAGCACAGGGAGATCAGCTCGGTGCTTTGTGACCACCTAGAGGGGTGGGATAGGGAGGGTGGGAGGGAGACGCAAGAGGGAAGAGATGTGGAGATATATGTATATGTATAGCTGATTCACTTTGTTATAAAGCAGAAACTAATACATCATTGTAAAGCAATTATACTCCAATAAAGATGTTTAAAAAAAAAAGAGTACCCAAATCTCTGACAATTTCCAAAATAACTAGAATAACTCAAAATAACTCAAATATCCTTAGATTCTCCATAATTGCTCCACCATGAGCATTCAGGGATTGGCCTCAGGATTTTCTTGGTTTTCAGCTCTGTAGTAAGTTATTTACCAGCTCATAATTTTTTTAAATCTCCCCTTATGAAGGAAAACATCCTAACTTGTTCAGGAGGGAGTGGTTTCATGACCAAACTGAAAATCTCACTCTCTATCTCCTACCTCCACCCCGAGCACTGTGTTTTGCCAACAAGCTACCCTTACATATATACTACAGGAAGGGAAATGGAGAGAAAAATAGTTTTCCCTCAGTTTAAAGAATCTCTACTGTCTAAAAAAAACCCAAACCTCTCCTCCCAAAATGAGTCCATCACATTTATATACCAAGCATTATTATTTCCCATGAAAGATCTGAAGAAGACCTGATAAAATCAAGAAAAATTTAAAAATTGATTTAAAAAACAAGTTTTAATACTGAGAGAATCTAAAATTTCAAATTCAACAAAAGTAAGTTGCCTTTTCACTTTAGCTAGGTGAGAATCCTCTATAGCAGACTAAGGGAAGCAAAAAGCTTTCCCTTTCTTAATGGGTTATAAACAGAGGAGATCTGAAACTTGTATTATACCTCAGTTTTCACAGATCTTGTCAGAGTGATTTTAAACAACAGAATTTTTTGCTGAACCACATATAGTTAGGAAGAATGTAGTGTCTATTGTACTAGCTACTTGCCTGCTCATTTGTGAATTCATTTCTAAATATTGAGATTAATCTATGAATCGTGGTGAGTCAAAAAATTTGCCAGGTTATGATATAAAATATTGAGCAACAATTAAATTCTCTGAAGAAGCAACTAAAACACTTCAGTTAGTTGTGATGTTTCTAAGTCTATTCAATGGCAATGCTGAAAAACTGATTAAATGATTAAATCTCCCTGAAAACATAATGGCACTAGAAAGGAACAATCAGTGACTCCCAGTGCTGCTCTATGTACAGTAGATCCTAGGAAACTAGAAATGCAGAACTTTCATAACAATCACTAAAGCATTAGAAGAATATTTATAAATTTACAGATGTCTTCAGCTAAAGTAAGAACATTTTTTTCCTAGGACAGGAAAAAAATACCTAAATGACTCAAGTTTTCTCTTTTTTTTTGACAAAGATTGGGTTCTTTAACATAGTTCTTTTACAAAGAATCACAAAACAGAAATCTTAAGAACTAGGGCTCTCAGTCATTCCTGAAAGGTTTAGCAACATGTATATATGTAGAAAATAGGAAAATGCACGGATCCTAAGTGTAAAACTCAATGAATATCCTCAAAGTAAACATACCTGTGTGACTTTATCCACATCAAGAAGTAAAACTTCTTGTTATCAACACTCCAGAAGACTCCTTTTGCCTCTATCTTTTCCCCCAAAGATAACCACTAGTCAGAATAGTTTCACCTCTTTTTGAACTTTATCTTAATGGAATCATATGCTATGTACCCTTTTGCATATGCCTTAGTCTGTGCAATATTATGGTTGTGAGATTCATCCATGTTATTTCATGTAGCAATAGTTCAGTCATTTCCACTGCTGTGGAAATTGTATAACTATACCATACATTTCAATCTTCCAATATTCCACCATATTTTGGTTAGTTTTAGGTTTTGGCTGTTACAAATAGTGATACCATGAAAATACTTCTACATATAGTATGGTCAAAAGTACATGTTCCTTGTGGTCAGAATGTCTGTGTTCCCCCCAAATTCATACATTGAAATCCTAATACCCAATGTGATAGTATTAGGAGATGGGGCCTTTGTGTGGTGTTTAGGTCATGAGGGTGAAACCCTTATGAGTGGGATTATGCTTTTATAAAAGGCCTCACAGAGCTCCCTTGTCCCTTACACCACATGAGGATTCAATGGAAGTTTGAGACCCAAAAAAGGGCCCTCATGCTGGCATGCTGGCACCCTTATCTCAGACTTTCAACCCCCAAAACTATGAGAAATAAATTTCTGGGTTTTATAAGCTACCCAGTCTGTGGTATTTTGTTACAGCAGCCAAAAAAGACTTCAGTTGAGTATATAGTTACAACTGGACTTATGGGGTCATGGAATATTATTACATTCATCTTTATTAGATACTCCCAGTTTTGAAAAGCGGTTTTACCAATGTACACTCCCACCAGCAATGTATGAGAATTCTAGTTGCTCCAAATCCTTGCCACTACTTGGTATTGTGTCTTTTTTTTTTTTAAGCCATCTTCTAGATGTGACACGGCATCATAATGTGGTTTTAAATTGCATATGCAATTAGGGATTAACATAATACTTAATGATTAATAAAGTTGAGCATCTTTTCATATGTTCATAAGCCTTTTGAATGTTTACTTTCTGAAAGCTTGTTCAAATATTTTTACCCTTTTTTATTGTTTTCTGTCTTTTTCCTACGACTGTGTTGTTTTTATGTATTTTGAACAACAGTCTTTTAATTGGAAATACGTATTGCAAATATGTTCTCCACTCTGCCCCTTGCCTGAAATTCACCAAATGACATCTTCTGAGGAAGGGAACTTCTTAATATTAGCATAGTTCAATTTATCAGTCTTTCCCTTTATGGTTAGCACTCCATTCCAGCTACACAGGACCCTTGCTGTTCCCCAATAATGCTGACATCTCCCCACTTCTTCAGTTCCTACTTGCATAGATGTATTCATTCCCTTCAGGTTTTTCTGTTCAAATGTGCCCTTGTCAGAGCACAGGTCTGGGCCAGGTGTTAAGTGGCCCATTTATGTAAAATGAAAACCATTACCTACCTTGCCCTGCCCCCAGTATTCCCCACTCCCTATGCTCTGCTTTATTTTCTTCTTATCATCCATAACCACTTGATGTATTACTTGTTTACTTTCTCTCTCCCCCACCCACACACTATAATATCAGCTCCATGAGGGCATAAAATGTGCCTGTTATGATCAAACCTCTGTGCCCCAAACAGTACCTGGTACCTAATAAGTATTCAAAGAAATTTTTTTTTGCTGAATGAATAAACTGTGTCTACATATGAATTTATTTTTATTTATCTTTCTCACAACTCTGTGTGCTTTTTCTATCTGGGTGCTCAAATCATAGCATAGATTTTCACATCAGAATTACTGGTGTCATTCATCATTACAAATGTTTTTCTTAATAACTTCCAGGGAGAAAAATAGGATTGGTATTTCCTGTACCCAAAACACATATGAAAGTGAAGAGCAAATCTGAATCTAGAACATGTCTTCTTGTAACAGGGATCAGCCTTTATGTCAAGCTTGACCATTTCAAAGACCTCATACAAAACAGCTGAAATAAAGACTGTGTATGTGCAGTAGAGTTGAGATACCAAATTCAAACTTTCTTATTTCTAGTCTCTTGCCAATATTAGCTGGAGTATTTTAAAGAATTCTTTGGTAAATCATTAGAATGATAGTCCATTGCTTCCTAAATTATCTAAGAATGTAATGTGGAACTGTATAATAACTAGCTTCTTATATAGGTTCTTTTCTTCATGTCCTATATGCTCTTTGGCTGAAGAAACAACAGATTAAAGAAATTAAGAGTGGACAAAACTTAGTAATGGTTGTCATTCCGGTAGCTTTCTTTAATTGAGTTCCATAAAACCATAACAAAGAACACTATGTGCTGTAATCAGGCCTGCAAGGGCTATAAAAACCTTGGCTAGAATGTGGTTGTTGCATTCATTACATTTCTTATTCAGGTTACTTCAAATTAAGCAATGCAGTGAACTGCGTTAAGTTATAATGATTTATTTGCACCAGCCCTCAATTTGAGGATAATATTTTACTACTCATCTCAAAATTCCCAAATACATTTTTATTTCACTTATTTTCTTTCTCTTCTTCCTTTATGTTATCTCCTATAAGTTTACTGAGAACAATTTATCATATTCATTCATTCAACTGTTATATATCTAATGCCCAAAAGTGAATTGGCCTCTACACTCAGGGACAGAAAGAAATTATCAGCAAAAAAACAAAAATAGTCCTTAATCTCAAAGATTACAGTTGGAGTGGGGGCAGGGAAGACAATCAAATAACCACAAAGAAGTTACAGAAGTTACCAACTTATAGAAGTTGATAACTGCTATAAAGTGAGAAGGACATGGTAATGTAAGAACTTATAATAAGGAAATTTGACATAATCAGAAAGGGCTTTCCCAAGAAAGTCACTCTTGTGTTGATATAAGAAAGATGACTAGCAGTTATCCAAGTACAAAAAGGAAGAAAGACAGATGAGCATGTGCTAATACCCTACAAAAGCTTCCTAATGACAGGTACTAGAGTTGCAAAAATGTAGACAAATTGGTCTTATTCCTAAGGCTAAAGCAAATATGCCCCTATTTCTAACTTGTCAGGGTCAAATGATTTCAGGATTGGATGCAGGAGAAATCATTTGTTTTGTCATTACATTCTTTGATTTCTAAGTCATTTTTGGCAGAAAGAAAGAAAGAACAAAGCTCTAAGTCTATTGTAATTAAATTGAAAGTCTCTTTAATCACCCAGGACACAGATACAGAATTTTTGCACATGCTAACTACAGAGCTTGGTGCACATGACTTTTCTCTTTATTTTTATTCTCTGCATTATGCTTAGTACCTAGTTATAAATAAAACATAATGGGTTATTTTGGTTTGATGTGTGATTATACTATAGTTTGCATTTTATTTCTATAATTTGTGAAAATTTATAGTAGCAAAGCATTTTAAGATAAAAGGTAGAGGAAAGTGATTGTTATAAGTTTAGTATAAAAATCGGGCTTCCCTGGTGGCGCAGTGGTTGAGAGTCTGCCTGCCGATGCAGGGGACATGGGTTTGTGCCCCGGTCCGGGAGGATCCCACATGCCGCGGAGCGGCTGGGCCCGTGAGCCATGGCTACTGAGCCTGTGCGTCTGGAGCCTGTGCTCCGCAGCAGGAGAGGCCACAACAGTGAGAGGCCCACGTACCACAACAAAAAATAAATAAATAAATTTCTTCCTAGAATACAAATGATAGCATTATTGTGAACAATTATCAATCTGAGCCATCTCAAACTGCTTTAGAAATTACTGGCTTTCATTTTACATTGGTGTGACATTTAAAAGACCATTTTTACTCTGTCATTGTCAGTCACTACCTCAAATATGTATAATATTATAACTCAAGACCACCATACTTACATAGTCTATCTTCACAAACAGTCACAGCTAAATTCTTGAAAAATACATCGACACAGTATTCCTTTAAAAACTAAATATTAGAGAAGTGCAAATGAAGAAAAAGTTTGGTTCAGTAGGTAATGAGAATGAGTAAGACCTGAACACTACAAAGAAACAAAATTTTCTAGCATTCCTATGTACATATATGTATACATGTGTATATATGTGCATACACACACACACATTGTATATATAGAGAGAGAGAGAAAAGAGAGGTTTACAGTGCCACAGATGTTAATTACAATTTGGGGTAAGTTAATTCACTATCTTCCTCCAATTATTAAATGGTTAACTTCTCATGTATCTATGTTTATTGACCAGTAATTCAAATGGATCATATCAGAAAATAAAACTTACTATTAAGCCTCTGAATAGTTATTAAGGCCCTAAATAGACAACATATGTATTCAGAAGGAAGGAATAATTTTAAATAAATAACAAATAACTAATACTCAAAAATCGTCTTTATCTACTAAATAGTTACATTACATTCATTCATTAACAAATTCTTTAGACTCCTACTGCACTAAGCACTGGGAGATCCTGACAAAGAACACAAAGCTCCTAACACAACAGTACTGAACAATTTTTAGAACTCCACAATAACTGATACATATTTTTCTTTAGAGCTCAGACTGAACCAAGAACACATAAAAGCTTTGATAGTTCTGATTATTCCTCCTTTCCAAATACCATCAACACACCCTTTCTGACACATGTCATCACCATCATTGGCCTTGTATAATAATATGACAAAGAATTTCATAAACATAGCCTACCACTACCCTATGGGATTTTGTTTTGTTTTGGCGGTACGTGAGCCTCTCACGGCTGTGGCCTCTCCCGTTGCGGAGCACAGGCTCCGGACGCGCAGGCTCAGCGGCCATGGCTCACGGGTCCAGCCGCTCCGCGGCATGTGGGATCTTCCCGGACCGGGGCACGATCCCGTGTCCCATGCATCGGCAGGCAGACTCTCAACCACTGCGCCACTAGGGAAGCCCTACCCTATGGGATTTTATAAGTCAGTAACATAGGCTAATAATAATTATTTATATTTACATGTTATTTCACAATTCAAAAAGTGATTCACACACAATATCTCATTTGGTTTATGTGTACTGCTACAGTTATGCATATAGTGATATGATGATAAAATGACAAAGGTCTATGAAGAGCAACAGAATAAAAACTTCTAAGTAAGACACACATGAAAAGCAAGGCATACATCCAATGCAATTCAAAACTGAAGAAAGATGGGGCAAAGCGTTATGATCCATACAGAAACAGATGAGATTTCAGGATGTACTTAAGTTAGAGAAAGGGTCCACTTAACAGGTTAAGATAAAGGAAGTACAAGAAGACGTTCCAAGGACAAAGTGCTACTTTGGAAAAGGCACAGAATTTTATAATATAAATTTATGCTAAGGTTTACAACCATGTGGTTTGTCTCACTCTATGTTGCCTACAAAATTGCTGCTGGGATCAATAACAGATTCTATGAATGAACACAATATAGTTCATCCAATATTTCCATCTCACCTCTTTTATTTCAGGTTTTTTAAATCATTTAAGTGTAGTTAAAGGAAGTTGACAAGCAAAGCCATCCAAACATTCCTATAACTAATTTTGTTTCCCAACATGTGATGTAAAACCCATGAATCACAGTAAGTAACTCAAATAAGTGATCCAGCATCATTCTGACTATGAGAACAGGCCATCTGTTCATTGTCCTTGAAAGCTAAACACTGCTCTGGCTTAACTTTTTTACAACAGTGATTATTCACTTTGGCAAGCATTGCATTTATTGTTTGTTTCATCACTATAAAGATTCTATTTTGGTATCTGAATGCTGTATATTTTCTTCTCTGGCATTGTATGAGCATTCATTGCTCTTCATAATATGGGAAATTTATTCAGTGCCAATTAGAAGAATAAACTGCAAGATGGTAATGGTTCTGTTACATCAGAAATCATACACAAACCAGTTTCTCCCTGCTATTAACCAGTTACAAAGAAATTGCTTCAATAAATTTTCTCTCTCAAATTTCAAATAATTATTGGTTTAAACTACATGAGATTGCCAATATTCAATTGTTTGATTTAAAAAATGGCAAATTCAGGCTTCCCTGGTGGCGCAGTGGTTGAGAGTCCGCCTGCCGATGCAGGGGACACGGGTTCGTGCCCCGGTCCGGGAAGATCCCACATGCCGCGCAGCGGCTGGGCCCGTGAGCCATGGCCGCTGAGCCTGTGCGTCCGGAGCCTGTGCTCCGCAACGGGAGAGGCCACAGCAGTGAGAGGCCCGCGTACCACTAAAAAAAAAAAAGGCAAATTCATAGGGTTCTACCTAATGTAATGAGCCAGAGATTCCTCACACATTACTCCCTATTTAAAAGTTAGCCCAATATCTGCTATCTTCACCCCCATATTCACTGCAGTATCATTTATAATAGGCAAGACATGGAAACAACCTAAGTGTCCACTGATGGATGAATGCATAAAACGAATGTGGTATGTGTATGTGTGTGTGTGTGTGTGCGTGTGTATATATATTCATCCATAAAAAGAGGGAAATCCAGCCATTTGTGACAACATAGATGGACCCTGAGGGCATTACGTTAAGTGAAATAAATCAAGCAAAGAAAGGCAAATATTGTAAGATCTCACTTATATGCGCAATCTGAAAAAGCTGAACTCATAGAAAGAGAGAGTAGATTAGTGGTTGCCAGGGGCTAGAGGCTGGGGAAATGGGGAGATACTGGTCAAATGATACCAACTTCCATCCTAGGATGAATAAGACCTGGGGATCTAATGCACAATATGATGACTACAGTTAACAATACTGCATCGTACATTTAAAAGTTGCTACGAGAGTACACCTTAAATGTTCTCACCATAACAGCAACCAAAAAACAGTAATTATTTGAGCTGAAGTGTTAACTTACATTATTGTGGTAATCAATTTTGCAATACATGTGTATCAAATCATCACACTGTAGACCTTAAAATTACACAATGTTATATATCAATTAAGGCTCAATATAGCCAGCTCCGGATTCCCATATGCTGGTGGGGGTCAGTTGCAGGGGTCTAGGCTGGCATTTGCACACGCAGAGCCACAGAGGCCAGGGCTGGCTGCCAGTGTAGATCCCAGGCCCCGGGTGGGGTAAAGAGTGGGAGGGACATGTGAACACAAAAACCTGTGGGCCAAAACCCAGTAAAATCTGCAAAGAGTCTGCAGTGGCTCTGCTGGTTGTTGGTTTCTTTAGTGGCTTAAGCTGCTGGGGTTCCCTCTGAAGAGCAGGTCAATGGGAACCTCAGTAACTCCCACTGCATGGCTGATGGCCCCTGCCCCTCTTCTTTGTTCCTAGTTGTCACTACATGTCTTAGCTACGCTGGTCTGTGCTGGGGTGAAGCCAAAGCAAGTCGTTCATATGGTTCCCAAAAGGCTGGGAAGCTGGTGGCTTGCCCTTCTCTGTCTTTCCTGGCCAGGGCAGCTCTTTCTAGCTGGAAAGTTCCCTCTTTGCACTGAACAGTGCTGCCTGGGGAATGGGATGATGCAAGGCAAAAAGAAGCTGTTCTTCCTTCCCTTTGTGTGTTGTTATTCTCAGGGGCTTTTGTTCCACTGTGCTATTTAAGTTTCATAAGTCAACTCCTGAGATCTCCCAGAGCTGTTTTTGTTGGTTGATAGCTGTCTAACCGTTGATCTTTGTGAGGGGATGTTGATCTTTGTGGGAGAGTGTCCTACTCTGCCATCTTCATGACGTCACTCCTTAATATTCCTATTCCAATGAAAATACAATCACATAGAGTTTAGATTTTAAATATTTTATATTTAAATAAATTCTACTTTAAGTCAATTACTTTTAACATAGAATTTTATGAGTTTTGTCAACTTCCTGGAATGACCTTCAAAATTCTTCATCTAGGGAAAATTAGAAGCTTTAAGCACACTGTCTTGAGAATGTGTGAATTATGAAAATTAATAGACAGTATATTTATTTATATTAAACTTCATGCCTAAGAGAATGAGCTGTGAGCCTATGGTATTTAGTAAAGGCATAAGTGAGAACCTTTGTACAAAGAAAGCTATGATCAGGAGCTGTAGATTTAAGTTTCATTTTAACTAGGTAGCTATAAAAAAATTATATAGGACTTTATCCTCTTTTGAAAGGAAATATTTTAGCAAACAATATGTAATGCATACAATTATGTTGAAAACTGAAGAGTCCCCTTTTTTGACAGGGTTACTTAACTTGTACATCAGGAAGATGTAGTGGACATGATGTATCTAGACTTTATCAAGGCCAAAAGGCTTGACAAAGTCTTTTTTAATACCCTGTGAAAGAGATAGAGAAAAAGCGATTGAATGCTAATACAACTGGGCAGATTTGAAATAAACTGAAAAGCCATTTCTTGAGGATACTGATTAATGAAATGATGTCACAGTCTGTGAACTCTGCCTTCAGCCCTGTCTTGTTCAACAATTTTATCAATGACTTGAATGAAGGCAGAAAATATACGTGTATTACATTTGCAGAGGATACAAAACTTGCAAGGATAAGGAATAGGTTGGAAGACAGTATACCAGTATCATGAGCCAAAAAGACGTTGACAGGCTAGAGAGATGCGCCAAATGTGACAAGACGGATTTTTTTTTTTTTTTTTTTTTTTTTTGCGGTACGCGGGCCTCTCACTGTTGTGGTCTCTCCCATTGCGGAGCACAGGCTCCAGACGCGCAGGCTCAGTGGCGATGGCTCACGGGCCCAGACGCTCCGCGGCATGTGGGATCTTCCCGGACCGGGGCACGAGCCTAGCCTGTGTCCCCTGCATCGGCAGGCGGACTCTCAACCACTGCGCCACCAGGGAAGCCCACAAGATGGAATTTAATAAGGATAAATGTAAGGTCAGTACAACAGCAACAAGAAAAAGAAAAGAGCCTTGCTATTCAAGCACAGGTGGAGGGAGCTGTGGCGTAAGGGCAGCAGGTGAAATGAGAAATGAGGAATTTAGTCAAGTTCACGGTGAGCTTACCATTAGTCAATAGTGTGAACTGTGATTAAGGAATTGCTCTTCAAAGTCAAAAAGAAGGAAGGATAAAGTCCTGGATCTGACATGCATTATGGATTAAGTTTAGCAAACTACTTAATCTCTCCAAAGCTTAGTTCCCTTATATGTAAAATGAGAGTGATGATAGTAAGCAAAATCTCCAACGTGAAATCTACTATGTTAATTCTTTTATGTAAGTCCTGAACCTTAATTCCTGAATCTTAATGATTACCAAGACTTTCCTTAAATATACCATAGCTTCTTGTTCCCATCTTTTTTTTTTTTTTTTTTTTTTTTTTTGCGGTACGCGGGCCTCTCACTGTTGTGGCCTCTCCCGTTGCGGAGCACAGGCTCCGGACGCGCAGGCTCAGCGGCCATGGCTCACGGGCCCCGCCACTCCGCGGCACGAACCCGTGTCCCCTGCATTGGCAGGCAAACGCTCAACCACTGCGCCACCAGGGAAGCCCTCTTGTTCCCATCTTTTAATGGGAAGAGAAGTGAAACAGAAGACATGAGGAGGTAAAGGCGGGGACGGAAAAGAAGACAAGAGAAGGGAGAAATTAACCAACATTAATTGAGCAACTACTTTGGTTCAGGCACTGTGTAAGATACTCCATGTATATGAACTCATGCAATGCACATAACTAAATATAACAAAGATATCATCATTTCCATTTTAGACATAAGAAAACTGAAGCCTTGAAGGAGTAGTTTTCCCAAAGTCAAAATGCAGAAATTAACACAATTGGACTTTGTATACAGGTCTACACTCCATGACCCAGACTCTCTGTACCAACCTCCTTCACCTCAAAAAGGACTTCTTTGTGATCACCTAATGACAACTATCCTGAATATTCTTTCATTCTATCTGCCTGGTCTGAAATTCAACTTAAAATATTGCTCTATTATCACATTTATATTAACGTTATCTAGTTTGGTTCAATCTGTGAGAATTTTATTTCAACACATTAAATTATGTCTATGACTCAACTTGCCTATATAAAGTAAGTCAGTAGGCACAGTGACACTCTAGAGAGTCCTCCCACTTCTTTAACAGGAACCTTCCCATAACTGGTTCCTAAAAAGCTTTCTTCTCTGAGTCTTTTTTTAAAATCTAATTTTGCTTCCTTTGTGTTTTGTTTAAGTCATTTCTTTTGTCTCTTTATTTTCCACCTATTGCATATGAGCATGCCAGCCACAGCAGAACTACTTCTTATATAAACTTAAAGGGAAAAAAAGAAAAAAGTATTTCAAAAATGCAAAGCTATGCACTTGCAGTTTATCACCTATACCAAAAGAGTTTGGAAAGAGGCCAGTAAGGGAAAGATACAGAAGAACATTATTTGTCATCCACTGTCAAAGCCCTGTGCCACCCACATGCTGCCATCCTTCAAAACCCAAGTCAAACATCATATTTCCTGTGAAGTTCTACCTGGCCACGTCCCCGCCCCAGGTGAGATTTGATCACACTTTCCTTTGCTCCATGCCTTTTCATACCTCTTATATAACACAAATTACACTGTATTGCAAATATTTGCTGATGTAACAGGACGATAAATTATAAGTTTCAATGGAGACACCAACACAATAGATGTTACATTCCAAAAGAGTGGCTAGATCACTTATAGAATTTTTTAAATAGTTCACTAGAAACAATGCCTGAAACCCTCTGCCATATCAACAATATTTTAAAAAATAAAAATGGATATAAGAGACGGACTTTCTGAGTGGGTTTCTTTCTAAAATTGTGCTTGGAGTCACATCTTCCTTGGGGGTGGGGAAGCTCTCAAGCCTCATGAGGGAGCATCAGTGAGTTTGATCTTGAAACTCAGCATGTGAGCCCTGAAGTTAGAAGGAGCACAGTGGACTGGAATCTGACTCCCACCAAGATCAGGCAACAGAAATGGGCTAATAAGCTGCAATTATCTTAGAGTGTTGCTGCTATGTGTAGGGACCAGTGTGCAATCCCAGTGTTTACTGGGGCAAGGCATTTTCCAACCTATTACATTCTGGCTTCTAAGTCTACTTTATAGAAAATGCTCTTTTAAAAGTTGCCAATGACTATTTTCCATACTGAAAAATTCAACGCACTCTTCTAAATCCTTGTTGATGACTCAACATCTCTAAATGATTTAGCATTTGCTTTTATATTCAAACTTTCACCTTCCTTGGTTTCTGTGATCATTCAATGAGGTATTGTGCAAAGACCATGAGCCTTGAAGTCAAACGAACCTAAATTTGATTTAATACAATCAGTAAGGGTTTACAGAATGCACAGTCTGTGCCAGGGACTAAATTAGGTTCTGGAGATCAATGGTAAAGGCAGACATGAATCAACATGCCCTCACTGTGCTTAATATTTAACCCAGCTGTAGCACTTCCCAGCCATATTAACATTAGAAAACTTACTAAGTTGTCTGAGCGGAATCTTGCTCACCTACAAAATGAGAATAATACTACCTATTTCATGAGAAATATGATGATGATTAAATGAGGCAAATTATGTAAATTGCCAATTAGTATCTATCAGACATGTAACAGTCATTCAATAAACGTTCAAGCCTTTCACCATGCCCTCCCTCTCCACCCCTTTGCCCGTTTCCTGCATATCCTTGTCTCCTCTACTGCTTCTGCTCCACTCATTCTTTAGTTATCTCAGTCCCACTCTAGCAAGCAGGCATGAAATGTCTGCATTCCTTAAAGCATTCTCAGCTCTGTCTTTCCTTTCTTTATTTTCTCCCTAAGGGACCTTACTCACTCCCTTGGCATCAACTACCACATCTATGTAATTGCTGCTCCAAGCTATCTTTAAATGAGATCTCTCCTTAGTTTCCATCCCACATTTTCATGATGCCTCTATCTCGGTGTGTGTAAAAATAAACTTACCCTACTCATCTGAAATCTACTCCAATGCTCATACCACTGATATGAATTATATTTATTTCAACAAGCATTTATTAAACATCCATTGTATACAAGAAACTTTTCTTGGGCTAGAGACTCTCCTGTCACTATCTGAATTTAAAAATACTCAAGTAAATGTTTAAGATAGGCCCCGTGTCCTTCATTAGCTGAACTCTCACTATTTGCTCTCAGAAACTCAGGAACCAATAAGACCTGATCAGCAAGGGATACTAGTATCTATAAAACATTATAACTTATACATAGTAGGTAATCAATGAACGTTTACTTAGCTAAATTCTATTTAAATTAATGGTATAAGCAGAAGAAGTATTAAAGTATAAGTCATGCTTGGAATGATAAATAACCCAGAAGCACAGATGAGCAGAAAGTGAGTAATATACCTGAAAAGGTAGATTGAGATCAATTTTGGAAAGCTTTAATGCAAAAACAAGTGGTCTGACATTTATCTAATAATGTTATCTAATGAATAAGGTTTGTCTAATTAATCTAATGTAATGGAAAACCACTGGAAGTTTTGGTGTAAGTGAAAAGCACTATCACAGCTATTAATTTTTTCTGTTTGTACCATGAACTTGAGAAACCATATGCAGAGAAATGACTGAAGCATTATTGCAATGACAACATACATCCAAACAAAGATCTGCATGCAAATATTTGCAGCAGGCTTTTTCATTATAGCCACAAATGGAAACCTCCAAATATCCATCAACTAGTCAATGGATAAACTGCTGGGCAACCATATATGGAATACTATTCAGCAATAAAAAAGGAAAGAACTACACTAATACACGTGACATGAATGAATCTCAAAAGCATTCTCCCAAGTGCGAGTAGCCTCATTAAAATGTTTACATACTGAATGATTTCATTTATGTGACTTTATAGAAAAGGCAAAATCGTAAGGACAGAAAAACAGATCAGCAGTTGCCAGGGGCTAGAGGTCAGGAGAGTGGAGGAGGAAGCGACTGCACACTGATTGCCATATTTTGGGATGATGCAGATGTTCTATATCTTGATTGTAGCAGTGATTACACAACTGTATACATGTGTCAAATTTTATTAAAATGTACACTTTAAAAGAGTGAATTTTATAATATGTAATTATACCTGGATAAACCTATAAAAAAGATCCAAATTAAATCTGATGGTAGTGTGACTGGAAATTAAGAGACTGATTCTAAATACATCGAAAAGGAATAAATGATAGATGTCAGCAACTAACTGCACATAAAATCAAAGGAGTAACTTTCTTCTGAAAGCATGGTGGAATCACGAAAAAGAAAGAAAGAAAGAAAGAATCCAGGAAAAGGAAGTGATTTGGGAAGTGGATTTTTTTCTTCAGAATTTATAAGATGTAATCGACATAAAGTTTAACGTGTACAGGATGAAGATTTGAATATGTATATATTGTAAAATGATTGCCACATAGGGTCAATTAACACCTTCATCATCTCATATAATAACCTTTTTGTTATTGCAAGAACATTTAAGATCTACTCTCTTAGCAAGTTTCATATATATAATATGATGTTGTTAACTATAGTTACAATGCTGTTCATTAGACCCCCAAAACTTATTCAGCTTACAACTGAAAGTTTATACCCTTTGACTAACATCTCATTTCCCCGACACCCCCAGCCTCTGGTAACCACCATTCTACTCTCTGTATCTATCATTTTTTTTAGATTCCACATATAGGTGAGATTTTACAGTATTTTTCTTTCCCTATCTGACTTATGTGACTTACCATAATGTCCTCTAGGTCCACCGATGTTGTCACAGATAACAGAATTTCCTTTTTTAGTGGCTGAACAATATTCCATTGTACAAATGGAATATTACTCAGCCATAAAAAGGAATGAAATTGGATCATTTGTAGAGACATGGATGGACCTAGAGACTGTCATGTAGAGTGAAGTAAGTCAGAAAGAGATAAACAAATATTGTACATTAACGCATATATGAGGAATCCAGAAAAATGATACAGATGAACCTGTTTTCAAGGCAGAAATAGAGATGCAGACATAGAGAACAAACATATGGACACCAAGGTGGGAAAGGGGTGGGTGGGTGGGATGAATTGGGAGATTGAGACTGACATATATACACTAATATGTATAAAATAGACAACTAATGAGAACCTGCTGTACAGAACAGGTAACTCTACTCAATGCTCTGTGGTGACCTAAATGGGAAGGGAATCCAAAAAAGAGGAGACACATGTATACATATAGTTGATTCACTTCACTGTGCAGTAGAAACTAACACAACATTGTAAAACAACTATAACCCAATTTTTAAAAAAAAAGGAAAAAGGAACAAAAATTCTCTGATTCAATATTTTCTTAGGTCAGTCTCCCAAGGCAATAGAAATAAAAACAAAAATAAACAAGTGGGACCTAATCAAACTTACAAGCTTTTGCACAGCAAAGGAAACCATAAAAAAAAAAAAGAAAAAGAAAAGACAGCCTATGGAATGGGAGAAAGTATTTTCAAATGATGGAACTGACAAGGGCTCAGTCTCCAAAATATACAAATGCTCCTACAGCTCAATAACAAAGAAACAAAAAACCAACCCAATCGAAAAATGGCAGAAGACCTTAATAGACATTTCTCCAAAGAAGACATACAGTTGGCTAGTAGACATGAAAAGATGCCCAACATTCCTGATTATTAGAGAAATGCAAATCAAAACTACAATGAGGTGCCACCGAACACTAATCAGAATGGCAAACTTTAAAAGTCTACAAGTAACAAATGCTGGAGAGGGTATGGAGAAAAGGGAACCCTCTTACACTATTGTTGGGAATGTAAGTTGGTGCATCCACTATGGAAAACAGTATGGAGAGTCCTCAAAAAACTAAAAATAGAATTACCATATGATCCAGCAATTCCACTCTGGGCATACACCCGGACAAAACTATAATTCAAAAAGATACATGCACCCCTATGTTCATAGCAGCACTATTCACAGTAGCTAAAACATGGAAACAAATGTCCATGTCATTTGCAGCAACATGGATGCAACTAGAGATTATCATACTAAGTGAAGTAAGTCAAAAAGAGAAAAACAAATACTATATGATAACACTTATATGTGAAATCTAAAATATGGCACAAAGCAACCTATCTACAAAACAGAAATAGACTCACAGATATAGAGATCAGATTTGAGGTTGTCATGGGGGAGGGGGGAGGGAAAGGGACGGACTGGTAGTTTGGGGTTGATAGATGCAAACTATTATATTTAGAATGGATGAACAACAAGGTCCTACTGTATAGTACAGGGAACTATATCCAATCTCCTGGGATAAACCATAATGGAAAAGAATGTAAGAAAAAAAAATGTATGTATGTGTATAAGTGAGTCACTTTGCTGTACAGCAGAGATTGGCACAACATGGTAAATCAACTATACTTAAATTTTTTAAATGTGGAATAGAAAATAAATAATGAGATCCAGCAAAAAAATAATTTCTAAAATGCAAAAAACAAAAAATCTATTGTATATACCTACCATATTTTCTTTATCCATTCATCCAATAGTGGATGAACTAAGATTGTTTCCATGTCTTGGTTATTATAAATAATGCTGCAATAAACATGAGAGTGCAGATATCTCTTCAGGATAGTGATTTTGTTTACTTTGGATAAATATGCAGAAGTGGAATTGCTAGATCATATGGTAGCTCTATTTTTAATTTTTTGAGGAACTTCCATACTAATTTCCACAGTGATGTACCAATTTTACATTTCTATTAACAGTGCACAAGGATTTCCTTTTCTTCACATGCTTGCCAGCATTTATTATCTCTTGTTCTTTTTTTCTTTTTAATAATAACCACTCTAACAAGAGTGAGGTGATATCTCATTGTGGTTTTAATTTGCATTTCCCTGAGATTAGTGATGTTGAGCAGCTTTTCATGTACCTGTTGAACATTTGTATGACTTTTTTGGAAAAATGTCTATTCAGATCCTCTGTCCATTTTCATCAGATTTTTTGGAGATTTTTTGCCATTGAGTTGTATGAGTTCCCCTTATTTTTTGGATATTAATTAATTCATCAGAAAGATGGTTTGCAAATATTTTATTCCACTTCATAAGTTGTGCTTTTATTTTGTTGATTGTTTCTTTTGCTGTGCAGAAGATTTTTGTTTGATGTAGTCCACTTGTGGATTTCTGCTTTTGTTGCTTGTGCTTTGGGTGTCATATTCAAAGAATTATTTCCAAGACTAAGGTCAAGGAGCTTTTTCCTGCTTTCTTCTAGAAATTTTACAGTTTCAAATCTTACATTTAAGTCTTTAATCCATTTGAGTTAATTTCTGTGAATGATGTAAGATACGATTTCCAATTTTATTCTTTTACATATGATTATCCAGTTTTGCCAATACCATTTACTGAAGAGTCTATCCTTTACTCCCACTGAGTATTCATGCCAGTACCATAATATTTTGATTACTATAGCTTTGTAATATAGTTTGAAATCAGGAAGCATGATGCCTCTGGCTTTTCTGTTCTTTCTCAGAATTGCCTTGGCTATTCAGGGTCTTTTGTGGTAGAAATTTTTTTTTTCCTAAGAAAAATGTCATTGGAGTTTCAATGGAGATTGCATTGAATCTATAGATGGCTTTGGTAGTATGAACATTCTAACAATATTAGCTCTTCTGATTCATGAACGTGGGATATCTTTCTATTTATTTGTGCCTTCTTCAAATTCTTTCATCAAAATATTATAGTTTTTAGTGTACAAATCTTTCACCTCCTTGATTAAATTTATTTATAAATATTTTATCATTTTTAATGATATTGTAAGTTAGATGCTTTTCCTTATTTTTTTTTTCAGGAACTAGAATAAGAAAAACAAACTGAGCCTGAGATTAGCAGAAGGAAGGAGATAAGACAGATCAGGACAAAAAAAAATGAAATAGAGACCAGAAAAAAATAGAAAAGATCAACAAATTAAGAACTGTTTTTTTGAAAAGATAAACAAAATTGACAAAACTTTAGCTAGACTGAGAAAAGAGACAAGACTGAAATAAACAAAATCAGAAATGAAAGACACACTATAACTGATACCACAGAAATATAATACAAAGGATCATAAGAGACTGCTATGAACAATTACACTCCAACAAATTGGACAACGTAGAAGAAATGGATGAATTCTTAGAAACATGCAATTTACTTAAACTGAATTATGAAGAAATACAAAACCTGAACAAACCAATAACAAGTAAGGAGATTATATCGGTAATCAAAAATCTCTTAACAAAGAAAAGCCCAGGACCAGATGGTTTCACTGGTGAATTCTACCAAACAAGTAAAGAAGTATTTATACCAATCCTTCTCAAACTCCTTCAAAAAATTAAAGAGTCAGAAATAACATCCCCAAACTCATTTTATAAGGCCAGCATTACCCTGATACCAAAGCCAGATAAGGATACCACAAGAAAAGAAAACCACAGGCCAATATAGCTGATGAGAATAGTTGTAAAAACTCTCAACAAAATATAGCAAACCAAATTCAAAAGTGCATTGTCACACACCATGATCAGTGGGATTTATCTCTGGCATGCAAGGACAGTTTAACATACACAAATTAATAAATGTGATACACCACACTGATAGAATGAAAGGTTACAATGATATAATCATCTCAATATATGCAGAAAATGCATTTGACAAAATTTAACATAAAATTTAACATCCTTTCATGATAAAAACTCTCCACATAGTAGATATAAAAGGGATGTACTTCAACATAATAAAAGTCATATATGACAAGCCTACAGCTATCATCATACTCAGTAGTGAAAGATTGAAAGCTTTTCCTCTAAGATTAGGACAAGACAAGGTTCCCACTCTTACAAAACATATTCAACATAGTACTGGAAGTCCTAGCCAGAGTAATTATGCAAGAAAAATGCATTCAACTTGGAAAGGAAGAAGTAAAATTGTCTCTGTGTGCAGATGATGTGATCTTATATATAAAAAATCCTAATGACTCCACCAAAAAACTGTTAGAACTAATAAACAAATTTAGTAAAGTTGCAAGATACAAAATCAACATACATAAATCAGTTGCACTAACAGCAAAATGACTGGAAAAGAATTAAAAGGGCATGGATGTTTATTTCAACTTTTGCCATTGCATTTGAGACACTGTCATGGTCAGGCCAATCAAGTTAAAAAGCCTGAAAGGCAGTGAGAAAGACAGTAACTAAAAAAGAAAGGCAGGGCTGAAAATAAGAAATTTCTAAATAAACTGCATAGAATTTACATTTGTATTTTTAGGAGTAGATGAGACTACTATGTAAATGTTGGAAAACAGGTATTTTGTGGCCATCCACAATTAGGCTGCAATATGGAGAATAGGAAACATCCAAAGACTAGATAATTTTAGAAAAGTGACATTAACAATCTCTAATGCTTCCGAGTAGTCAAAAATTAAAAACAACAACAAAAAATTTAATGTGAATTTTGACATCATTGGATGACCTTAAATGGTATAATTTAAGCAGAATAGGAAGGGGAGAATTCAGATGGTAAATGTTTGAAAAGAGTGAGCTCTCAAGGACTCTGAAAATAATAAAAGGTTTTTTGGAAAGACTGAAAACAGTAAAAAGCTTTTTTTTGCAAAGATTGCCTGGAAAGTTATCACTAGTAATCTTTGTTCTTGGCAAATAAGAATGGAGGCTGAAGAAATGATGGTCGGGAAAGAATTCAGAATTTTTTTTTAACCCTCAACTACTTGGTTTCTAGGAGCTGCAGAGCTAAAATCAAACAATAAATGTTTTTTGAAGGCTAAAGAAATCAACATTCAGTTTATCCAAGGGCCATCAGGGCCTAGGATATATTAGGTCATGGTGCCCAAATTGATTCAAACCAAAAGGCAATTAAATAATTTACCATGAAAAGCACAACTGTTAAGCTGGCTGCTCTTTGGCTTGGCCGGACAACACATTACTGCCCTGGGGGAAAGCGTGCAGGGGGAAGCAAGTTTAGAATTATAAGGTATTTGTCACCCCCACCAGCATTTAGGCTTCTTCCCCACATCTTCCCTCTTTTTCATTGTCAATTTTTAAAAATATAGTCCAGACTCTATTAAAACTGGGAAGCTTTTCAAAAGGCAAACTTCTGGCCCTTGTTAAGACTAAATTAGAACTTCTGAGAGTGAGATTTGGACATCTCTATTTTTTAAAATCTTCATCATGCTATCCAAATGATTTTGATGCACATTAGAGCATCCTTGGTATGGTCTGTCCTCATTTCCACTTCCTCACTCCATACTTGATTCATTTCAGTCTGGCTTCTACTACCCCACTCTGTTCTTCTCTTGCAGAAATATCCAATGACATCTTAATTTCAGCTCCAGTGACATTATTCTCACTAACTATCCTAAAACACTGACCATTTTTACCACTCTGTGTTTCTTGGAACTTTGTACTTCTTGGCTTCCAAGGTAGCATTCCCTTCAGGTTCTCTTTCTTCTCACTTGACCTGGTTTGTTTTCTTCACTGAATCCTCTTCCACTGCCTTGTGCCATACATTTTAGGTTGTCCCAGAGTTCAGTCTTTGTTTTCTTCTTTTTTATTTCTAAGCTCTCTTCTGGGATAATTTCATTCATTCCCATTATATCTTCTGTTGACTATATCTTTATAATACTCAAGTCTTTATTTCCATTCTTGGCCTCTTTTTTAAACTGTGGTCACTAACCTCCAGTGCTCACCAAACAGCTGCTTTTAGGATTAAGTAAATTTGAGATAGAAACAGCAGAAAGGCTGTGAGTGGAACTGCTCACAAAAAGTCTGGGAAAGGTTGGGAAAGTGCTCTGACAAAACTGCCTGAGATAGATAGAGCCATACTGAGAACCAGGTGACATCAGCCCAAGCAACATAAAGCTAGTAATTAAGTAGATTGATCCAGCCCAGAGAACCTAATAGTTGGAGATAGTGTCTGTATCAAGCCAATCTAGGGTCATGAGCAAGGGCTTATAAAGCTGATCGTGGGCCTGGACAGACACAGGAACTGAAGCAAGAGCTTGGCTGGGAATAAGATTGGGAGATATAGGTGTATATATCCAGGTGCCTGTGAAATGCAGGAACCTGGTCCTAAGGCTGTCAGCCAGCAGATGCCATTGACAGGCAAGCTTAAAGGGGTAGAAAGCTCCATCAGTTTATCAATAAAAACTAAAAATAATTATTATAAATCACCTAGAAATCTTGGATTTAATACGTGCTTAATCTAAGGTGGTCAGAATACTACAGGATTAGCCTGAGAACAATTTCTACTCCTCCACTCCCTCCTTTTTAAATGTCTAATTATAAAATATTTCAAACAGAAAATAATTCAATACATGTGCAGTCTCCACAGATTAAGCAGATTTTAATATTTTGCAAAAATGGCTTCACATGGTTGATCTTTTTTAAAGAGATAAATTGATACATATAGAGCAAAAGACACCCCTACAAACATTTTTCTTCACCCTACTCTCCAGAGGTCATCACTCTGCTGAGGTCAGTGTGTGTCAGTCTCATGCCTGTTTTTCCTCTTTTACTCAGTGGAAATACTAATAGTAGATCTAAAAACTTTAACTCAGCATTGGGTAAAATTAAGAGAAAATATAGAACAATCAGCTCTACCAACCACCAGTCCCTCCCATCAGGAAACGTACACAAGCCTCTTAGACAGCCTCATCCACCAGAGGGCAGACAGCAGCAGCAAGAAGAACTACAGTCTTGCAGCCTGTGGATGAAAAACCACATTCACAGAAAGATAGACAAGATGAAAAGGCAGAGGGCTATGTACCAGATGAAGAAATAAGATAAAACCCCAGAAAAACAACTAAATGAAGTAGAGATAGGCAACCTTCCAGAAAAAGAATCCAGAATAATGATACTGAAGATGATCCAGGACCTCGGAAAAAGAATGGAGGCAAAGATCGAGAGGATGCAAGAAATGTTTAACAAAGACCTAGAAGAATTAAAGAACAAACAAGCAGAGATGAACAATACAATAACGGAAATGAAAACTATACTAGAAGGAATCAATAGCAGAATAACTGAGGCAGAAGAATGGATAAGTGACCTGGAAGACAGAATGGTGGAATTCACTGCTGCAGAACAGAATAAAGAAAAAAGAATGAAAAGAAATAAAGACAGCCTAAGAGCCTCTGGGACAACATTAAAGGCAACAACATTCGCATGATAAAGGTCCCAGAAGCAGAAGAGAGACAGAAAGGACCCGAGAAAACATTTGAAGAGATTATTGTCAAAAACTTCCCTAACGTGGGAAAGGAAATAGCCACCCAAGTCCAGGAAGAACAGTGAGTCCCATACAGGATAAACCCAAGGAGAAACACACTGAGACACATAGTAATCAAATTGGCAAAAATTAAAGACAAAGAAAATTATTGAAAGCAGCAAGGGAAAAATGAAAAATAACATACAAGGGAACTCCCATAAGGTTAACAGCTGATTTCTCAGCAGAAACTCTACAAGCCAGAAGGGAGTGGCATGATATACTTAAAGTGATGAAAGGGAAGAACGTACAACCAAGATTACTCTACCCGGCAAGGATCTCATTCAGATTCAATGGAGAAATCAAAAGCTTTATAGACAAGCAAAATCTAAGAGATTCAGCACCACCAGGCCAGCTCTACAACAAATGCTAAAGGAACTTCTCTAAGTGGGAGACACAAGAGAAGAAAAGGACCTACAAAAACAAACACAAAACAATTAAGAAAATGGTCATAAGAACATACATATCAATAATTACCTTAAACGTGAATAGATTAAATGCTCCAACAAAAAGACACAGGCTTGCTGAATGGATACAAAAACAAAACCCATATATATGCTATCTACAAGAGAAACACTTCAGACCTAGGGACACATATGACTGAAAGTGAGGGAATGGAAAAAGATATTCCATGCAAATGGAAATCAAAAGAAAGCTGGAGTAGCAATACACATATACGATAAAATAGACTTTAAAATAAAGAATGTTACAAGAGGCAAGGAAGGGCACTACATAATGATCAAGGGATCGATCCAAGAAGAAGATATAACAATTATAAATATATATGCACCCAACATAGGACCACCTCAATACATAAGGCAACTGCTAACAGCTATAAAAGAGGAAATCGACAGTAACACAATAATAGTGGGGGACTTTAACACTTCATTACACTAATGGCCAGATCACCCAAAATGAAAATAAATAAGAAACAGAAGCTTTAAATGATACAACAAACCAGATAGATTTAATTGATATTTATAGGACATTCCATCCAAAAACAGCAAATTACACTTTCTTCTCAAGTGCGCACAGAACATTCTCCCGTATAAATCACATTTTGGGTCACAAATCAAGCCTCAGCGAATTTAAGAAAATTGAAATCATATCAAACATCTTTTCTGACCACAACGCTAAGAGATTACAAATGAATTACAGGGGAAAAAACGTAAAAAATACAAAAACATGGAAGCTAAACAATACATTACTAAATAACCAAGAGATCACTGAAGAAATCAAAGAGGAAATCAAAAAATACCTAGAGACAAATAACAATGAAAACACGACAATCCAAAACCTATGGGATGCAGCAAAAGCAGTTCTAAGAGGGAGTTATAGCTATAAAAGCCTACCTCAAGAAAAAGAAAAATATCAAAAAAACAATCTAATCTTACACCTAAAGGAACTAGAGAAAGAAAAACAAACAAAACCCAAAGTTAGCAGAAGGAAAGAAGTCATAAAGATCAGAGCAGAAATAAATGAAATAGAAACAAATAAAACAATAGCAAAGATCAATAAAACAGAAGCTAGTTCTTTGAGAAGATAAACAAAATTGATAAACCATTAGCCAGACTCATCAAGAAAAAGAGGGAGAGGACTCAAATCAATAAAGTTAGAAAAGAAAAAGGAGAAGTTACAACAGACACTGCAGAAATACAAAGCATCCTAAGAGACTACTACAAGCAACTCTATGCCAATAAAATGGACAACCTGGAAGAAGTGGACAAATTCTTAGAGAGGTATAACCTTCCAAGACTGAACCAGGAAGAAATAGAAAATATGAACAGACCAATCACAAGTAATGAAATTGAAAATGTGATTAAAAATCTTCCAACCAACAAAAGTCCAGGACCAGATGGCTTCACAGGTGGATTCTATCAAACATTTAGAGAAGAGCTAACACCCATCCTTCTCAAACTCTTCCAAAAAATTGCAGAGGAAGGAACACTCCCAAACTCATTCTATGAGGCCACCATCACCCTGATACCAAAACCAGACAAAGATACTACAAAAAAAGAAAATTACAGACCAATATCACGAATGAATACAGATGCAAAAATCCTCAACAACATACCAGCAAACAGAATCCAACAACACATTAAAAGGATCATACACCATGATCAAGTGGGATTTATCCCAGGGACGCAAGGATTCTTCAATATACCAAATCAATCAATGCGATACACCATATTAACAAACTGAAGAATAAAATCCATATGATCATCTAAAATAGATGCAGAAAAAGCTTTCAACAAAGTTCAACACCATTTATGATAAAAACTCTCCAGAAAGTGGGCATAGAGGGAACCTACCTCAACATAATAAAGGGCATATATGACAAACCCACAGCAAACAGCATTCTCAATGGTGAAAAACAGAAAACATTTCCTCTAAGATCAGGAACAAGACAAGGATGTCCACTCTCACCACTATTATTCAACATAGTTATGGAAGTCCTAGCCACGGCAATCAGAGAAGAGAAAGAAATAAAACGAATACAAATTGGAAAAGAAGAAGTAAAACTGTCACTGTTTGCTGATGACATGATACTATACATAGAGAATCCTAAAAATGCCAACAGAAAACTACAAGAGCTAATCAATGAATTTGGTAAAGTTGCAGGCTACAAAATTAATGCACAGAAATCTCTTGCATTCCTATACACTAATGATGAAAAATCTGAAAGAAAAATTAAGGGAAGACTCCCATTTACCACTGCAACAAAAAGAATAAAATACCTAGGAATAAACCTACCTAGGGAGACAAAAATCTGTATGCAGAAAACTATAAGACACTGATGAAAGAAATTAAAGATGATCCCAACAAATGGAGAGATATACCATGTTCTTGGATTGGAAGAATCAATATTTTGAAAATGACTATATTATCCAAAGTAATCTACAGATTCAATGTAATCCCTATCAAACTACCACTGGCATTTTTCACAGAACTAGAACAAAAACTCTTAAAATTTGTATGGAGACACAAAAGACCCCAAATAGACAAAGCAGTCTTGAGGGAAAAAAATGGAGCTGGAGGAATCAGACTCCCTGACTTCAGACTATACTACAAAGCTACAGTAATCAAGATAGTATTGTACCTGCACAAAAACAGAAATATAGTTCAACAGAGCAGGATAGAAAGCCCAGAGGTAAATCCACATACCTATCGTCAACTAATCTATGACAAAGGAGGCAAGGATATGCAATAGAGAAAAGACAGTCTCTTCAATAAGTGGTGCTGGGAAAACTGGACGACTACATGTAAAAGAATGAAATTAGAACACTCCCTAACACCATACACAAAAGTAACCTCAAAATGGATTAGAGACCTAAATGTAAGACCAGACACTATAAAAGCCTTAGTGGAAAACATAGGAAGAGCACTCTTTGACATAAATCACAGCAAGATCTTTTTTGGTCCACCTTCTAGAGTAATGGAAATAAAAACAAAAATAAACAAATGGGGCCTAATGAAACCATAAACAAGACGAAAAGACAACCCTCAGAATGGGAGAAAATATTTGCAAACAAATCAACGGACAAAGAATTAATCTCCAAAATATATGAACAGCTCATGCAGCTCAATATTAAAAAAACAAACAACCTAATCCAAAAATGGGCAGAAGACCTAAATAAACATTTCTCCAAAGAAGACATACAGATGTCCAAGAAGCACATGAAAAGCTGTGCAACATCACTAAATATTAGAGAAATGCAAATCAAAACTACCATGAGGTATCACCTCACACCAGTTAGAATGGGCATCATCAGAAAATCTACAAACAACAAATGCTGGAGAGGGCGTGGAGAAAAGGGAACCCTCTTGCACTGTTGCTGGGAATGTAAATTGATACAGCCACTATAAAGAACAGTATGGAGGTTCCTTAAAAAACTAAAAATAGAATTACCATATGATCCAGCAATCCCACTACTGGGCATATACCCAGAGAAAACCGTAATTCAAAAAGACACATGGGCACTTTCCTGGTGGCGCAGTGGTTGAGAGTCCGCCTGCCGATGCAGGGGACACGGGTTCATGCCCCGGTCTGGGAAGATCCCACATGCCGCGGAGCAGCTGCGCCTGTGAGCCGTGGCCGCTGAGCCTACACGTGCGGAGCCTGGGCTCCACAATGGTAGAGGCCACATCAGTGAGAGGCCCGCGTACTGAAAAAAAAAAAAAAAGGATGGAAACACACAGGATGGGGAGAGGCTTGTCTCAGTCACTGGAGGACATTTTGCTCCCTCAGATGCACAAAAATAATGACAATTTTCTTTAAAAGTAACAGAAAGCACTTATCCTTGAACATAATTACCTTAGATGTAAAAACATAAACAGAAATTTGACATATAGAGTAAGAACATTTTTATTATTTACAAAATTATATGAAAAATCCAAGTAGATTTGAATAACACAAAGTCCATGTGGAATTACAAATCAAGCTTGATTCAATAAAATAATCCATGTATCCAATTCAACATGCAGGCAAATTTAAGCTAGTGAATTGCAAACATTAGTGTATTTAATCACTCAAAGAGCAGGCTATTGCTCACTCCAGGTCTCCATTCCCAGAGAGTCCGATTCAGAGGGCTTGAGGATGAGCCTGAAAATCTGCATTTCAACAATTATTCCAGCTTGATCTGTTTTAGGTTGTCTTGAGAAACCCTCATTTAAACTCTAGTGTGTACGTGACAAAGAAATAATAAAGGTTTTGAAGAAGAGGAATAATCTAATCAGAATTCTGCTTTAGAAAGACTATTCTAGAATTTAGAGGAGGCAGATTAGATCAGGAAAGGACTAGTTAGAGAATTACTGAAATAATGCAGTTGAAAGATAATGAGAGTTAAAACAAGGTAATGGCTGGGAGATCAGAAAAAAGAGAGATGTTGAATAAGTAGACTCCACAGTATACAGCGAAAGATTAGAGGTTGAATATGAACTAAATGGAAGCATTAAAGATGGATGAGAAGTTACCATTTTAGGAGAATAATGATGCCATTTGTAATACTGCAGCACAAATGCATGAAAATAGAGAAAATAATTTATTTGATTATGAACATGTGAGTTTGAAGTACTAGAGTTATCCTGCTAACAATAGGAAATACCCATTTGGAATCACATAGGACCTTAAAGAGGTAGTTTTACGAGTCCTGGGCATAGAGATTATAGTTGAAGCCACAGGAGCCTGTGAAATCACCAAGAGGAAAAGGGGAAAGAAAAGGAGAAGAGAAGAGAGGAGAAAGCCAAAAGGTGAGCTATGGGGAATATCTAAATGTAAGAGATTAGAAAAGGAAAAGAAAACAAGAAACAAGGTGGGACAAGAAATGGCTGGGTGCTGTATCTCAAGAATCTAGGACAGAGAGTTTCACAAAAGAGGAAATACAGTAGTCAATTGTGTTATATGACCTTAAGGGGTTGCCTACTATAAGGCTGGAGAGGATCAATGGTGGTCTTTAAGAGAGCAGTTTCAGTTGGCAGGATTTAGACAGCTCCAGGTGAAAAACTAAGTAAGAACTGAGAACGTAGACACAATAAAATTAAAATTATGCAGAGAGTTTTAATGGTAACTTCAGGGCATGGATACACTGGAAAAAGTTCTGTTCTCCGAAGAAACATAAGTTAATCTATACGCTGAAGGGAAGGAGCAGGTAGGGCAAAATACAGTGAGGATAGAAAATAAAAAGAATACTTGGAGGAGCAAAGTCAGGGAGACGGTAAAGGGATGAATTAAGAGAACAATTTGGCAGGGTTAGCCATGAAAAGAATGTGTTTCTTCTGCTGAGCTTGAAAGAAGGCAAAAAAAGATAACAGTTGAAAGTTAAATTAAGGTGCTGTCAGGGAGGAAATTAAAAGAGGCCACATTAATTAATTTAATCTTCTCAGAAAAGTAGAAGGAGAAGTCACCTGCTTAGAAATGGGGGCAGGGTTTTAACTATAGGCTTGCAGACAGTTAAGTGGTTTCAAATTGGAAATGTATCAATGAGAGAAAAATATAAAAGTTTCTAAGCTGCATTGCCTATAAGTCAATTACCCATTTTCAGTGGCATGACTATACCGAGAAATACACTTGACTTTAAGGGGTAGAAAAGGGTACAATGTCAGTTATTTATTGCCACAAAACTTCAGTGGCTTTTGTGAGTTTTTATCCCTGACATGTTTGGGAGTCAGCTGGCAGTTGGATGATCTCTATTAGTCTTGACCGGAACAACTGGAGAGACATGGTTTGGTTCGACATGTCTCTCATTTTCTAGCAGGAGAGCTTGAATAAGTTCCCATGGTGATGGCAGAGGCACCAGAGAGCAAACCCTAACACATAAGCCCATTTCAAGTCTCTTCACGTGCTATGTCTGTGAACATCCCATTGGCCAAAGCAAGCCACATGGCTGAACCCATTGTCAAAGAGTGGGAAAGGTGATCCCACCCATGGTAGAAGGGCACTGCAAAGATGTGGATTTACGGAGGGGTGACTAATTGTTCACTGTCACTGAACTTTTGCCTAGTAAATAAACAAAATGATGACTATATGTGTTTCATCACAGTAAACCCACATCTCAGGATTAAATATTTCAACATTTGTGTCTTTAAAAATAATACGTTCTCATATTGGGAGTAAGCTGCCAGCCAAGGTGCATGTTGTAGTTAAAGCAAAGATTTTTCAATTAATGTATTATGGTATTTTGGAAAATTTTGAGTATTACACAACTGTCCCAAAATTACCATAGTTACTCTGTGAAGAAAAATAAACGCAAAGGAGAAAATAATTAACTCAACAATACAGTACAATTACAAACAATATCACTCTGACATGGTGTGGGTATTACGTATTCTTGGTTGCATTGCAAACAAAACCAAGCAAAACAAAACAAAGTGGTAAGGGGGAAAAAGGGTATGATTTGGACAAATGAAAATAAGTTTATGTTTTAAAGTCTACACTAAATGACAAGCTTGTAACTAATTTTTTATAGAGCTTTGAAAAATGTTTTGTAAAATATAGAAGGCGTTAACAATCTGCTCCCACAAGCCATTTGCTCTCATGACTCCACAATGGGTAAAGACCCTTTGATGTCACCACTACCTCCCCACTGTTAAATCCCATCACTAGCACTTGACATATTTGATCACCCACTCCTCTTTAATACACTTTGTTCACTTGTCTTTTGTGATACTTTATTTTCTTGGTTTTCCTCCTACTTCACCAAGGTTTCCTTCTCAGTCTCTGCTGCTAGTTTCTCCTCTTCTCCCAACCTTTTTATATTGGAGGACCCCAGGGCTTAGTCCTTGGAATTCTTTTCTTTATCCATCCACATTTACTTTCCAGGTAATCTTATCCCATCCCATCACTTCGGGTCATGGGATGATTTCTATGCCTCCTACCCAGACTTCTCCTCTGAAGTCCAGCTTCCTTTATCCAGCTACCTACTATACAACATCTTTATTTGTATACCTAGTAGCCATTTCAAATTTAACACGTTCAAAATCAAACTCCTAATCTTTCAGTCCAAACCTGCAGAATTCCCACCTCAGTTGACAGCAATTCTGTCCTTGTAGATACTCTTGTCAAAACCTTAGAGTTATTCTTCTTTCTTTTTCACTCCACATTCTTTCTATCCATTCTATCAGAGAAACTTGTTGACTTCACTCATAAAATATATCCAGGATCCAATTGCTTCTCACCACCTCCACTGCTACGCTCTGCTCCAGCCATCATCTTTGACCTGGATTACTGTGTTAGCCTCCTTACCAATCTACGTGCTTTCACACTTGCCATTCCACAGTCTATTCTCAACAGTGAGCCTTTTAAAATCTAAGTTAGATCATGTCACTCCTCTGCTCAAAACACCCCAAAGGCCCCCTGAAGGCAAAAGCCTTACAATAGCCTATACGGTCCAGGTGCTATGGCCCCGGTTACCTTGCTGATATCATCTTCTACCCACCGTCTTGTTCACTCTTCTCCAATCATACTGGCCTCCATGCTGTTCCTTGAATGCACCAGGCAAGCTCCAACCTGAGGGCTTTGCACTGGCTGTTCTCTCTGCATGAAATGGTCTTTACCCCTCCTTCAAGTCTTTGATCAAATATCATCTCCTCATGAGGCCTTACCTAGTACAAAACTGTACTGCACAGCCTGCCTCTCCTCAGATACACACACTCCCTGACCCCCTCTCTGCTTGATTTTTACAGCACTTATCACTTTCTAATGTATTATGTTATTTCCCTATTTATTATGTTTATTTCTTCCACTAGTATAATGTAAGACATACATGAGCAGGGATTTTGTACCTTTGATTTACTTATACATCCCAAACACCTAAAACAATGCCTGGCACAGAACAGACCCTCAATAAATATGAGTTTAATATATGAATTTTAACAAGTGAAAAAATTAGTTCAATTACCAGGTGCATCTCTCTCATACGGCAAGATAGGTATTTTGTTAAATAAATGTCATTAGAGATCTTTCCATTCATATTTATTTTATTATTCTCCCTACTTTGGCTAGAATCTGCATCTCTTAATAGTGTTTTTAAACAGCAGTATTTAAAAATCTATCTGTATTTAAAATTTTCTTTCATACATAACACGTTTATGAAAAATACCTCCACTAAGTTTGCTTCCTCTTTTTGTATACAAATTGCAGCTAGAACATAGCTAAAATGTCTTCACTTCCGATATTTTTAAATGCAATTTATGTAGAAAAGTTTGCCGATCATACATTTTAATTATATGCTTTCCAATGTCTGATTTACTCTCTTTAATTGGAGGAATAGTGTCAAGAAAGAGTTGTCTTATCTAATAGTGACAACTGAGCTGTCATTGCTATCTTTCTGTTTGTGAGCTGAAAGTGATAGATGCTGGCCACTGAATGAACTCCGCCTGGCAGACAGACGACCTACACGTCACACACTCCAGTGACTCTCCTCCTGCAGTCCCCGCATGTCCAAGTTTTTCCCCCTTCCTCGCCTTTCTTTTTTTTTTTTTTAATTAATTAATTAATTTAATTTTTTGGCTGCGTTGGGTCTTCGCTGCTGCGCGCAGGCCCCCTCCAGCTGCGGCGGGCGGGGGCCACTCCTCGCCGCGGTGCACAGGCCTCTCACCGCGGTGGCCACTCCCGCCGCGGAGCACCAGCTCCAGGGACGCGGGCTCAGTAGTTGTGGCACTCAGGCTCAGTAGTTGTGGCTCACGGGCTCCAGAGTGCAGGCTCAGCAGTTGTGGCGCACGGGCCCAGCTGCTCCACAGCATGTGAGGTCTTCCCGGACCAGGGCCCGAACCCGCACCGCCCGCACTGGCAGGCGGACTCCCAACCACTGCACCACCGGGGAAACCCCCCTCGCCCTTCTAGTATCTTGCCTGGTTCCACTTTCAACAATGCCAATTGCCAGCTTTACATGCAGTCAGTGCATGGACTGCAACAGATTGGGTTGCATGCCTCATTCCTAAATGTCAGGTTCCCACCTTGAAAACTCTGCATGACCAGAAAGGATGGATGATGGCAGATGCAAAGGAACCTTAGGCCCATGAGGCAGTTGTCAGCAGCATTTTATCATCCCAGATCCTTATACCTCTTCTCTCTCTTTTCTCTGCTTCCAACATCTTGCTTTCCTCCTCTCTTTTGTTCATTTCACCCTCACCTTTCTCACTTCTTCCTTCTTCCTGTAGATAGTTGTTACTTTAAGGACATCTTATTCCCTCAGAATTTATAATGCTTGCCAAAAGTATTTCCTTTAAAATGTTTATAGCCTGTATTTTTATGCTAGGACTTAAAATCATTAGTATTCCCATCCACTGGAGGCAAATGTGAATGAAGTAAGTCCCCTACATAAAAACCTTCAAGTTGCCAGCTTTCAAAGATGCAAACGTGTTACTACCTAGACATCAATGGATCCTTTTTTCAAGAGGGTAGATAGAATTGATTCCAGCGAGGAACCAGACCCTGTGCCATCAGCGTCAGGCATGAGTGAAAGTGCAGCCTGCCCTCCGTCTCCTGTTGCTGACGATCCCTCAGCTCTACCATCTCCCACCTCCTCTCCCTCCTCCAGTCAGTAACTCTTCCTGCCTGTTCACTCGATGCCAGCCCCCGTATGCCAGCTGTTGTACTGTACTACTGTGCTTTTCAAGGTACTGTACTGTAAGATTAAAAGTGTTTTATTTTTTCTGTTTGTTTTTTATGTATTATTTGTGTGAAAAGTATTACAAACCTATTACAGTACAGTACCATATAGCCAATTGTGTTAGTTGGGTACCTAGGCTAACTTTGATGGACTTACGAATAAACTGGACTTACAAGTGTGCTTTCAGAACAGAACTCGTTCGTATGTAGGAGACTTATTGTACTAGCTAGGAAGGGGATCACCAAGACCATGGCCAAAGAGCTGTATTTCTAGATCTCCTTTGTCCACTATGGACCCCATCATGCACCGAAACAAAACAAAAAATGAAGACAGTTGAAAGCAGAAAAGAGTGATTTGATTCAGGGGATGAAATCCTAAGTACAAGGAACAGCCTTATTACTTTTCAATAGATGACTGTAGGCAATCTGTTCCAGTCCCATTATCTCCATATAAGATTGTAGCATCTACTTCCTGGGAGCATGTGTGACAATAAAGCTAACACCTTGGAAATAAGCCTATAGACCTTACAGTGTTTTAAGAACATACACAATTATTGCTAAAGATCCCAGAAATAATTAAGCCACCTGCTTTAAAACATGGATTTTAAAAAAATCAGCTGGGAAAAAAAGTGTCTATCTTATATATGATAAACAAAGAACCAATGATAAAGCTTAGCTGCAAGATTATTTATTTATTTTTTATTTTATTTATTTTTGGTTGTGTTGGGTCTTCATTGCTGCACGCAGGCTTTCTCCAGTTGCTGTGAGCAGGGGCTACTCTTCGTGCAGTGTGCAGGCTTCTCATTGCAGTGGCTTCTCTTGTTGCGGAGCATGGTCTCTAGGCGTGGTCTTCAGTAGTTGTGGCACTCGGGCTTAGATGCTCCGCGGCATGTGGGATCTTCCTGGACCAGGGATCGAACCCGTGTCCCCTGCATCTGCAGGCAGATTCTTATCCACTGCGCCACCAGGAAAACCCAGCTTCAAGATTTAAGAAAAACTGTACTACAGTACATATGTGAAGATATACCATCCCAGGATATTTCTTTAATCATGAAATACTTCAAACATCAAAAGTGTAGAAAATACTATAACAGTTACCTATTGACATATCACTAATACAAACAGATGTTAACATTTTCCATTATATGTTTTAGATATTTCCCTTTATATGAAAAAACAAAATGTTGCACCTAAAGTTAAAGACCTACTTCCCTTCTTTTCCTCTTTTCTTCCTCTCAAACAACCACTTTGCTGAAATTGTTGTGTATCATTTCATACAAGTTTGGGGACATTTACCTCCATAAAGAAAATTCACTAATATTAGTGTATTTTAAAACTTTACATACACACTAAACATAACCTTTTAATCTTTTTCCTCTAAAAAATATATTTCTGAGATTTATCTATGTTGGTACCTGCAGTTCTAGTTTGCTTATTCGTATGGCTCTATAACACGATGTTGAAAAACAATTATACATGTGTCTCCTTATACACCTGAATTTCTCCCTAAAAACGCATAATTGCTGGGTGACAGCACACAACAATCCTCATATTTATAACACCATTGTTAATACATAATTTCTCCAGCAGGTGTCATCAGAATTATTACATTGTACTTATTATATAAGTCTGATATAGTATGTCATAACTTTTAACTGAATACTAGCAACGTTGAAACCTTTTCAAATTTTCATTGGCATTCAGTTTTTTTTCTTCTGTGAATTGTCCATCATGGCCTTTGCCTATCTTTCTATTGGGCTGGTTTTCTTTTTATCATTAATTTGTAGAATCTCTTTATGTATTCTGGATACTAATACTTTGATGGTTATATGCATTACAAATTTCTGGCCGTTTTTATCTACTTTTTTCACGTTGTTCATGGTAACTTACAGAAGTTATTATGTAGTCAGATTTATTAGTATTTTCCCTATTAGTTTGTGCTTTTGCATCATATATAAGAAATGTAGACCTGTATAATTAAAATATTATTTTCCCACGTTTTCTTCTAATTATTTTATTATTTTACTTTTTTAATTCAGGCTTTTAGTCCATCTGGAATTCAATTTGTATATATGTACAGATATAAACTTTTTCCATATCAATTATTGTCAAAATACCATTTATTTAATAATCCACCTTGTTTCGGCCAAACTTTATTACCACAGTCCTCAAGTAAATAGGTTGGGCTCCAAACTTCTTTTTCTTTTCCATTCCATTCTTTTCCTGTGTCAACCCTCACAGATTTTATTCTTATGAATTTACAGAAGTTTTAATATCTAGTCAGGCAAATCCACCATTTTTCTTCTTCAAGATTGTGTTGACTACTCTTGGTCCTTTGTATTTCCACATAAATGTTAGGATTAGCTTGTGAAATCCCATTAAAAAGAAACTGATGACTTTTTATTTAAAATGCATTGAACTTATAGATTAATTTGGGATAAGCTTCCATCTTTATGACTTTGATTCTTCCCATTCGTAAATCATGGTATCACAATTATGCTACATCTCTCCAATATTTGTCTTCTTTTAATAAAGTTTTATAATTTTCTCAATAAAGGTCATAATAACCTTTCATAAGTTTCTTTTTCTAAATACCAGTCTGTTTTCCATTATAAATGATATATAAAGCTTTTATAGAACATTTTCTAAGGGAGACAGCCTACCAAATGATTAACAGGACAAGTTTGGATATTGAAACCAAGAGACTTGAGTTCAAATCCTGACTTTGCCATTTACAGGGTGTATCACCTAAAGCAAGTTATTTAAGTTGTTTTTGCCTGTGGGAGACAGTTCACTCATCTACAAAATCAAGTATTCTAATAATGGCTGCCTCATAGGATTGCTGTGATGATTACATAAATAAACAGGGGAGGGGGGATGAGATGGGATGCAAAGCCCTTAAAACAGTGCCTGGCACATATAAATGCTTAACAAACATTAATTTATTCACTCAGGATGGGCTAGGTTATTAACAAGTAACTAAAATCTCAGTGACTTAAAGCAACAAGTTTATTTCTTGTTTATGCTGTGTGTCTGGCAGGTATTAGGTGGGCCACTGCTCTCTTTTGTGCTCACCCCAGGGCCCAACTGAGAGAGCAGCTGTTATCAGGCAAATTGCCATGTTCTAAGGAACAATGAAAAACTGTAGCCAGTAATGTACTAGGCTCCCAAAGCTTACACCTGGAAGTCACAGGCATCACTGTGCTTACATTTCATTTGTCACAGACAGTCATATGATCAAAGCTAACTTTAAAGGGACAAGAAAGTAAAATCCTGCCGTGTACTAAGAATCAAAATGATTTATTGAACAGCGTTAATGGTTATCATAGTTACTATAAATTGTTTGATCACTGGTTGTAAAAATTGAATTTTTAAAAACTCTTAATCTTAAGTCCTATTAACTTGTTAAACTATCTTATTTGTTTTAATATTTGGAGTTTCTGTTGGATTTTCTTGGTAAATATTCCACTCTTTATAAATAATGACACTTTTGTGTCTTGTTTGCCATCCTTATGCGGTTTATCTCATATGTTTGTGTGTTGAGGTATGTTGTTGTGCTGGCTAGAACTTCTAGCATAAATGAAGAAATGTAGTGGAAGTAATAACTGACAATGAAAAGGTGTGTATTGTCAACCTTTTCAATTTTTGTGAATTTCGTCAACGTGAAGTATCTTTCTAATAGTTGGCATTTCCTCAATTACCAATGAAGTTGTGCTTTTTTTTAATGTTCCTGGCCATGTAACTTCTCCTTTGTGAATTGTCAATTTACACCCTTTGCTTATTTTTCTATTGCACTGTTTGCATTTTTCTTACTAAAATGTAAGAATACTTATATGTTCAGATAATAATGCTTTATTGGTTAAATGCATTTGAATACCTTCTTATAGTCTATAGCGGGTATATGATTTTTTTAAATTTTTGAATTTTATTTATTATTTTATACATCAGCTTCTTATTAGTCATCCATTTTATACACATCAGCGTATACATGTCAATCCCAATCGCCCAATTCATCACACCATCACCACCACCCCTCGTTGCTTTCCCCACTTGGTGTCCATACGTTTGTTCTCTACATCTGGGTCTCAATTTCTGCCCTGCAAACTGGTTCATCTGTACCATTTTTCTAGGATCCATATATATGAATTAATATACGATATTTGTTCTCTTTCTGCCTTACTTCACTCTGTATGACAGTCTCTATATCCACCACATCTCTACAAATACCCCAATTTCGTTCCTTTTTATGGCTAAGTAATATTCTATTGTATATATGTACCACATCTTCTTTAACCATTCGTCTGTTGATGGGCATTTACGTTGCTTCCATGACCTGGCTATTGTAAATACTGCTGCAATAAACATTGGGGTCCATGTGTCTTTTTTTTTTTTTTTTTTTTTTGCAGTATGCAGGCCTCTCACTGTTCTGGCCTCTCCCGTTGCAGAGCACAGGCTCCAGACGTGCAGGCTCAGCGGCCATGGCTCACGGGTCCAGCCGCTCCATGGCATGTGGGATCTTCCCGGACCAGGGCACGAACCCGCGTCCCCTACATCAGCAGACGGACTCTCAACCACTGCGCCACCAGGGAAGCCCCCATGTGTCTTTTTGAATTACGGTTTTCTCTGGGTATATGCCAGTACTGGGATTGCTGGATCATATGGTAATTCTATTTTTAGTTTTTTAAGAAACCTCCATACAGTTCTCCATAGTAGCTGTATCAATTTACATTCCTAGCAACAGTGCAAGAGGGTTCCCTTTTCTCCACACCCTCTCCAGCATTTGTTGTTTGTAGATTTTCTGATGATGCCCATTCTAACTGGTGTGAGGTGATGCCTCATGGTAGTTTTGATTTGCATTTCTCTAATAATTAGTGATGTTGAGCTGCTTTTCATGTGCTTCTTGGCCATCTGCATGTCTTCTTTGGAGAAATGTTTATTTAGGTCTTCTGCCCATTTTTGGATTAGGTTGCTTGTTTTTTTTTTAATATTGAGCTGCATGAGCTGTTCATATATTATGGAGATTAATCCTTTGTCCATTGATTCATTTGCAAATATTTTCTCCCATTCTGAGGGTTGTCTTTTCATCTTGTTTTTAGTTTCCTTTGCTTTACAAAAGCTTTTAAGTTTCATTAAGTCCCATTTGTTTATTTTTGTTTTTATTTCCATTATGCTAGGAGGTGGATCAAAAAATATCTTACTGTGATTTATGGCAAAGAGGGTTCTTCCTATGTTTTCCTCTACGACTTTTATAGTGAACAGTCTTACATTTAGGTCTCTAATCCATTTTGAGTTTATTTTTGTGTATGGTGTTAGGGAGTGTTCTAATTTCATTCTTTTACATGTAGCTGTCCAGTTTTCCCAGCACCACTTATTGAAGAGACTGTCTATTCTCTATTGTATATCCTTGCCTCCTTTGTCATAGGTTAGTTGACCATAGGTGCATGGATTTACCTCTGGGCTTTCTATCCTGCTCTGTTGAACTATATTTCTGTTTTTGTGCAGGTACAATACTATCTTGATTACTGTGGCTTTGTAGTATAGTCTGAAGTCAGGGAGTCTGATTCCTCCAGCTGCTTTTTTCCCTCAAGACTGCTTTGGCTATTCAGAGTATTTTGTGTCTCCATACAAACTTTAAGATTTTTGCTCTAGTCCTGAAAAAAATGCCATTGGTAATTTCATAGGGATTGTATTGAATCTGTAGATTGCTTTGGGTAGTATAGTCATTTTCACAATATTGATTCTTCCAATCCAAGAACATGGTATATCTCTCCATCTGTTGGTATCATCTTTAATTTCTTTCATCAGTGTCTTATAGTTCTCTGCATACAGATCTTTTGTTTCCCTAGGTAGGTATATTCCTAGATATTTTATTCTTTTTGTTGCAATGGTATATGGGAGTCTTCCCTTAATTTCTCTTTCAGATTTTTCATCATTAGTGTATAGAAATGTAAGGGATTTCTGTGCATTAATTTTGTAGCCTGCCACTTTACCAAATGCATTGATTAGCTCTAGGAATTTTTCTGGTGGCATCTTTAGGATTCTCTACGTGTAGTATCATGTCATCTGCAAACAGTGACAGTTTTACTTCTTCTTTTCCAATTTGTATTAGTTTTATTTCTTTTTCTTCTCTGATTGTCGTGGCTAGAACTTCCAAAAATATGTTAAATAATAGTTGTGAGAGGGTACATCCTTGTCTTGTTCCTGATCTTAGAGGAAATGCTTTCAGTTTTTCACCATTGAGAATGCTGTTTGCTGTGGGTTTGCTGTATATGGCCTTCATTATGTTGAGGTAGGTTCCTGCAATGCCCACTTTCTGGAGACTTCAATTTGTTAACATGGTGCATCACATAGATTGATTCGCATATACTGAAGAATCCTTGCATTCCTGGGATAAATCCCACCTGATCATGGTGTATGATCCTTTTAATGTGTTGTTGGATTCTGCTGGCTAGTATTTTGTTGAGGATTTTTGCATCTATATTCATCAGTGATACTGGTCTGTCTGTAATTTTCTTTGTTTGTAGTATCTTTGTCTGGTTTTGGTATCAGGGTGATGGTGGCCTCATAGAATGAGATTGGGAGTGTTCCTTCCTCTGCAATTTTTTGGAAGAGTTTGAGAAGGATGGCTGTTAGCTCTTCTCTAAATGTTTGATAGAATTCACCTGTGAAGCCATCTGGTCCTGGACTTTTGTTGGTTGGAAGATTTTTAATCATAGTTTCAATTTCATTACTTGTGATTGGTCTGTTCATATTTTCTATTTCTTCTTGGTTCAGTCTTGGAAGGTTATACCTTTCTAAGAATTTTCCATATCTTCCAGGTTGTCCATTTTATTGGCATAGAGTTGCTTGTAGTAGTCTCTTAGGATGCTGTGTATTTCTGCAGTGTCTGTTGTAACTTCTCCTTTTTCATTTCTAATTTTATTGATTTGAGTCCTCTCCCTCTTTTCCTTGATGGGTCTGGCTAATGGTTTATCAATTTTGTTTATCGTCTCAAGGAACCAGCTTTTAGTCTTACTGATATTTGCTACTGTTTTATTTGTTTCTATTTCATTTACTTCTGCTCTAATCTTTAGGATTTCTTTCCTTCTGCTAACTTTGGGTTTTGTTTGGTTTTTCTCTTCTTCCTTTAGGTGTAAGCTTAGATATTTTATGTGATATTTTTCTTGTTTCCTGAGGTAGGCTTGTATAGTTATAAACTTCCCTCTTAAAACTGCTTTTGTTGCATCCTATAGGTTTTGGATCATCGTGTTTTCATTGTCATTTGTCTCTAGGTATTTTTTGATTTCCTTTTGATTTCTTCAGTGATCTCTTGGTTATTGAGTAATGTATTGTTTAGCCTCCATGTGTTTGTGTTTTTTATGTTTTTTTCCCTGTAATTGATTTCTAATCTCATAGCGTTGTGGTCAGAAAAGATGTTTGATATGATTTCAATTTTCTTAAATTTACTGAGGCTTGACTTGTGACCCAAGATGTGATCTATCCTGGAGAACGTTCCATGCGCACTTGAGAAGAAAATGTAATTTGCTATTTTTGGATGTAATGTCCTATACACATAAATTAAGTCTCTCTGGTCTATTGTGTCATTTAAAGCTTGTGTTTCCTTATTAATTTTCTGTTTGGATGATCTCTCCATTGGTGTATGTGGGGTGTTAAAGTCCCCCATTATTATTGTGTTACTGTCGATTTCCTCTTTTAGAGCTGTTAGCAGTTGCCTTATGTATTCAGGTGCTCCTACGTTGGGTACATATATATTTATAATTGTTCTATCTTCTTGTATTGATCCCTTGATCATTATGTAGTGCCCTTCCTTGTCTCTTGTAACATTCTTTATTTTAAAGTCTATTTTATAGGATATCTGTATTGCTACTCCAGCTTTCTCTTGATTTCCATTTGCATGGAATATCTTTTTCCATCCCCTCACTTTCACTCTATATGTGTTCCCAGGTCTGAAGTGTTTCTCTTGTAGACAGCATATATATGGGTCTTGTTTTTGTATCCATTCAGCAAGCCTGTGTCTTTTTGTTGGAGCATTTAATCCTTCACGTTTAAGGTAATTATCGATGTGTATGTTCATATTACCATTCTCTTAATTGTTTTGGGTCTGTCATTGTAGGTCCTTTTCTTCTCCTGTGCTTTCCACTTAGAGAAGTTCTTTTAGCATTTGTTGTAGAGCTGGCTTGGTGGTGCTGAATTCTCTTAGCTTTTGCTTGTCTGTAAAGCTTTTGATTTCTCCATCGAATCTGAATGAGGTGCTTGCCGGGTAGAGTAATCTTGGTTATACATTCTTCCCTCTCATCACTTTAAGTATATCATGCCACTCCCTTCTGGCTTGTAGAGTTTCTGCTGAGAAATCAGCTGTTAACCTTATGGGAGTTCCCTTGTATGTTATTTGTCATATTTCCCTTGCTGCTTTCAATAATTTTTCTTTGTCTTTAATTTTTGCCAATTTGATTACTATGTGTCTCAGTGTGTTTCCCCTTGGGTTTATCCTGTATGGGACTCTCTGTGCTCCCAGACTTGGATGGCTATTTCCTTTCCCATGTTAGGGAAGTTTTCGACTATAATGTCTTCAAATATTTTCTCGGGTCCTTTCTCTCTCTCTCTTCTCCTTCTGGGACCCCTATAATGCAAATGTTGTTGCGTTTAATGTTTCCCCAGAGGTCTCTTAGGCTGTCTTCATTGCTTTTCATTCTTTTTTCTTTATTTTGTTCCGCAGCAGTGAATTCCACCATTCTGTCTTCCAGGTCACTTATCCATTCTTCTGCCTCAGTTATTCTGCTATTGATTCCTTCTACTGTAGTATGCATTTCAGTTATTGTATTGTTCATCTGTTTGCTTGTTCTTTAATTCTTCTAGGTCTTTGTTAAACATTTTTTGCATCTTCTCCATCTTTGCCTCCATTCTTTTTCCGAGGTCCTGGATCATCTTCACTATCATTATTCTGGATTCTTTTTCTGGAAGGTTGCCTATCTCCACTTCATTTAGTTGTTTTTCTGGGGTTTTATCTTGTTTCTTCATCTGGTACATAGCCCTCTGCCTTTTCATCTTGTCTATCTTTTTGTGAATGTGGTTTTTCATCCACAGGCTGCAGGATTATGGTTCTTCTTGCTTCTGCTGTCTGCCCTCTGGTGGATGAGGCTATGTAAGAGGCTTGTGCAAGTTTCTTGATGGGAGGGACTGGTGGTGGGTAGAGCTGGCTGTTGCTCTGGTGGGCAGAGCTCAGTAAAACTTTAATCCGCTTGTCTACTGACGGGTGGGGCTGGGTTTTCTCCCTTTTGGTTGTTTGGCCTGAGGCAACCCAACACTGAAGCCTACCTGGGCTCTTTTTGGGGGCTAATGGCGGACTCTGGGAGGGCTCACGCCAAGGAGTACTTCCCAGAACTTCTGCTGCCAGTGTCCTTGTCCTCACGGTGAGCCACAGCCTCCCCCACCTCTGCAGGAGACCTTCCAAGGCTAGCAGGTAGGTCTGGTTAAGTCTCCTATGGGGTCACTGCTCCTTCCCCTGGGTCCCGATGCACACAGTACTTTGTGTGTGCCCTCCAAGAGTGGAGTCTCTGTTTCCCCCAGTCTTGTTAATGTCCTGCAGTCAAATCCCACTAGACTCCCAAGTCTGATTCTCTAGGAATTCCTCCTCTCGTTGCCGGACCCCGAGTTTGGGAAGCCTGTTGTGGGGCTCAGAACCTTCACTCCAGTGGGTGGACTTCTGTGGTATAAGTGTTGTCCAGTCTGTGAGTCACCCACCCCGCAGTTATGGGATTTGATTTTATTGTGATTGTGCCCCTCATACTGTCTCATTGTGGCTTCTCCTTTGTCTTTGGATGTGGGGTATCTTTTTTGGTGAGTTACAGGTCTTCCTGTTGATGATTGTTCAGGAGTTAGTTGTGATTCCGGTGTTCTCGCAAGAGGGAGTGAGAGCACATCCTTCTACTCCGCCATCTTGCCAATAAGCTCTATAGCTGGTATATGATTTTTTAATAAAGTCTTTTGTATAGTCAATATAGTCAAAATATAGTCATAATGTCAAAATTCTTTCCTTCATGTTTTGAGTTTTTGTGTCTTTTTAAAGAAATCCTCACTATCAAAAGATCATATAAATATTTTTTCTGTATTTTCTTCTAAATGGCTTTAATTTTTAATTTACATTTAGTGTCTTAATACACTGAGCCCTATGTGGTGGAATATTTGGGGAGGGGGTCATAAGAATAAAGGAAAAACAGTGATTTACTTGATGCCAACATATCTGACCATTAAAAATGTTTTAATGAAGAACATTAATCACATCTCTCAGAACCCCTAATCTTCTGTGGAGCATAGTCTGGAAAATTCTGGAACAAATTAATTCTATCTAAAATGTCAAGAAAGGAAACCAACAATTCAGTGCCCTCTAAGGGGAAAGCTCTATTCTAGGCATGTCCCCATAACTCATTCATCCTAAAAAAAAAAAAAAAAAAGCCTAATATTAATCCTATTTTACAGATTCCTAAGATCATCTAACTGTGAGAATAAAATCTGAGGCCAGGTTTCTGAGTTCAGAGTTCATTTCCTTCCATTTTCTTCCCACCACAAAATCCTTGAGTATTTTCTGAAGCTGAAAGATAGTCTGATACATTGGGATTTTAAGACAAATTTAGACACTGGAAAAGAGAGGCAATGACTCTGGCAGAAAGTTTGCTTGCTTTTAAATATATATGTAATACATACAATGGAATATTACTCATCCATAAAAAGAAATGGAATTGAGCTATTTGTAATGAGGTGGATAGACCTAGAGTCTGTCATACAGAGTGAAGTAAGTCAGAAAGAGAAAGACAAATACCGTATGCTAACACATATATGGAATCTAAGAAAAAAAAATGTCATGAAGAACCTAGGGGTAAGACAGGAATAGACACAGACCTACTAGAGAATGGACTTAAGGATATGGGGAGGGGGAAGGGTAAGCTGTGACAAAGCGAGAGAGAGGCATGGACATATATACACTACCAAACGTAAGGTAAATAGCTAGTGGGAAGCAGCCGCATAGCACAGGGAGATCAGCTCGGTGCTTTGTGACCGCCTGGAGGGGAGGGATGGGGAGGGTGGGAGGGAGGGAGACGCAAGAGGGAAGAGATATGGGAACATATGTGTATGTATAACTGATGCACTTTTTTATAAAGCAGAAACTAACACACCATTGTAAAGCAATTATACTCCAATAAAGATGTAAAAATAAATAAATATATATATGTGTGTGTGTGTGTGTGTGTGTGTGTAAGCCACGGCTTTTTAAAGTATAACCCAGATTTTACAATTATTTTGAAGTTAAAAACATTTATCAGGATTCAAATCCTGTAGACCTCAGTTCAAACCTGTTATACCAAGCAAGCTATTTTCCTATCCTCAGTTAAAGGAGGATAATAACAGCTACTGCTCAGGACTGTTGGAGAGATTACATGAGTTATATAGAAAAAGCATCCAGTACTCTGTCTCGTACCTAACAGGCACTGAAGTATTAGTTCCATTAAATCTCAATTGCATTATACATATGAGCCCACAACACTCCCCCACACACACCAAAAGGTCCCTACAACCTAAGGAATGTTGGAAGCTATTATTGTCCTCTCTCCTTTTTCTTGCTTTCCTTTTCTTTTTCTTCAGCCATTGTCTCTTCTTCCCAGCCTCCCGCTCAGGCAGCACTGTGTTGGTAATACTGAACTTATTCTATAAACAGGTATCCTGTTATTAATTATGATGAGGTTCAGCTCAGTAGAGCTAAATTACTTTCAGAAGGCCAAGTCAGTGCCAGAATGAGTCACCAAGAAACTGAGACTCTTCTTCCTTCCCTCTGAGCTTTGTTCCCACAGTGGCCACAGCTGCCTACAGGTTCTTAGAGGCTGGAGTTACTGAAGAGGGACGGAGACAGTGACCTCTGATGTCTTGTTGCTTATCCTCCCCCACCATCCCAGCAATGAACAAGCTGGCATCCACAGGGAATTAGTGGGATCATATCAGGGCAAAGAAAGACGTCACATTGATTCTGTCTCTGGTTCTCCTCCGCAAACCTGTTTCTTTCCCATCAGTTTCACTCTCATTCTTTGTCTTTCTCTTTCTCTCTCATTTCTCCTTTGTTAAGTGCTTCTTCCCTCTCGCTGCTATTTTCCTCCTCTTTGTTCTCCATGTGACATCTACCATCTCCATCCTATCCTCGTTCTCCTCCTCATCTCCTCCCCCTTCCATATTCCATTCAAAAATAATGATAATGATAAAGATAACAACAGTAATAAACAGTTGTCTGCTGATTGTACTGCAAGAACATGAAGTACTTTCCGTTAGTGATCACAGGTGGCTTCCCAAGTCCTGCCAGGCTGGTGGTAGAATTGTTGGCCACAGTGAGGCAGGTGGGGGAGTGTGGGTGGTACCCAGTAAGCAGCCCACTTGAGTCACTCTACTGCCAATCCTTCTGACAAGGAAATGTCTAATGCAGGCAAATGCATGGTAGCTCATTAAGTCTGTGTTGCTAATGTACTCCAGTCAATCACAATGCAGTTTCCAATGGAAAATTCCCAGTCTATGAAAGTAAAACAAATAAATGAGACTGAATGGATGTTTTAACTAAGACTGTGACATCATCTCTTGATTTTATGTCTGTCCAGCTTTTGTTCTGTGAATGAGTAGGCTTGTGCTTTTCAGAGCAATGTTGTAACACACACATATGCTAACAAATTATACTGGAATGCCTGATGAAGCCTGCATCTACCCAGACAAATCATCTGGTAGAGATACCCAATGTAGTTAATTTAGTATAAGTTCTTACCTTCTCACATATAGCAATTTAAAAATGGACTCAGATGCATCATTACCTCAAACTCTTTACTTAATTCTGCCTATAATTTTGCCTTGATCTTCTAATTTATATTTACTCAATATTTTTATTTTAAAATCTTGTTGTTTTTAGCATACTTGTTTATCTTTTTTTGTATAAGCACTTCAAATCCCTTGTGGAACAGTTTGAGTTTAAAAATAAATAAATGAAGTAATGAACTCTGTCTTTACCCAATCATCAAAACTATACATCTTGATCTCTACTCTCACTTTTAGTTCATAGGTTTTTCTTTCATTTTTACTGCCTCATTTATTATTTGACCTCATGATGTAGACTGAATGTTTGTGTCCCCTCAAAATTCATATGTTGAAAACGAATTCCCAATGGGATGGTATTTGGAGGCGAGGCCTTTGGGAGGTCAATAGGTCATGAGGATTGAGCCTTTATGATGAGATTAGTGCCCTCATTAAAGAGACTCCAGACACTCCTTCACCCCTTCTGCCATGTGAGGACACAGGAACTGGGAAGCAGGCCCTCATCAGACATCAAATCTGCCAGCACCTTGGTCTTGGACTTCTCAGCCTCCAGACCCATGAGAAATAAATTTCCATTGTTTATAAGCACCTTGTCTATGGTACTTTGTTACAGAAGCTCAAACACACTAAGATACCTCATGAGAGTATTTGATTCAAAGATTTCATTAGAAGACAGACAAGCTTCATTTTATCAGGGTTATGTGAACCTTTTTAATCTACACTCATGTAAGTGAAGAATAGATTTGGAAAAATAGCAACACACACTAGCTATTCATTGGCTACTATTCTAAGCGAAATATCTGGGAAGTTCTGGCTTGAAAGTACTTGTTTTGATATGAATTATCCAGGTGAAGTATTTCAAGCCACATTGAGCTTAAAGGCAGGAATTCAGCAGACACTGTTGTCAGCCTTCCCTTTATTAGTTCAAGGCTCTATTAATAAACAAATTAATCACAAGGAAGAAAGTTTCCTCACAACCTATTGGAAGTTTCTATTGCATATTGAAGCTTTGATTTGGAAAATTAATTCATCGGTATTCATGGACTAAAGCTGAGAACTGTTATTTATATCTTTCTCTTCTACATTCTTGAGGGCTACAGCATCTTTTTCACCACTGAGTCCCCTGGAATAGGTCATGGGCTCTGTGGTATAGTGGTCAGATTACAACCCCAGCTCTGCCAGTTATAATCTGTACACTTTAGGGTAACCTGCTTAAACTGTCTATACATCAGATTTTTCATCAGTATAACAAAATAATAGTTCTTAGAAACTAAAACAATACCTGCATACAGAAAACGTTTGATAAATCATAAATATATGGATGGAACAGTTAAATTTCTTCATAAGTGAATAACATAATAGCTGAATTATATGTCTGTATCTCTAAAATTCTCGAATAGGGATGCATGAGGAAAGGTTCTAATTAGTGATTACTGGTTATCCCAGTTGGCATCATCAAGTGGTTGATGACACCTTCCCAGGCATAGACATGGTGCCCATAAAAAATGACTCAGTATCCAAAGCTGCCTTTTAGATTTAAGCCTGTTCCAGCCATGGCAAGCATCCCAACAGTAACAGCTTTTTATTGTATTTCATGATCAATTGAGCTGTGTATATGGACAATCCCTACGTGCACACGTGCAAACACACCACACACACACACACACACACACACACACACACACACACACACAGAATAGCAACATGGCCAAAAGACTAGATTTTGCCATCAGACCCAGACTGAGGTTTCTGTACTTCTACGTATTAGCTAAGTGGCCTTTGGCAAGTTAAACTCGCTAAACCTCAATTTTCACTTGTAAAATGGAGACAATACCTACTTTAAGGGCTGGTAAGTAGAAAAACAAATGAGACAATGTATGTTAATCATTTAACCTAGTGCCTAACACACATGAAGCATTCATCAGGTAGAAGCTGCTATTATTATTGTTGTTGTTGTTATCATTATTATTTTATCATCCCAAATTCTGAGAGATTTTTCATTAAGAGGTATATATAAGATTGGTTACAAAATAATTTTATTTTAGTTATGAAAAACAAGTTTAGCAATTTTAATCTTTTACAGAATTTGTGATGCTGCACTTGCCATCTTGCCTGCCCTAAAACCTAAAAAGTAGATAAATTCATATTAATTTGTATTGTGGATAAAAGCTTGAAGTGATAATTAGGTAAGAGGCTGCCATGATGTTTCTAGATGACTGGGTTGGAGTGACTGGTTGTTCAGGTGGCATTATTATTAATAATGGTGATAATTATTAAACCCTTTAATGTCCCATAATTACAAATGAAGTTGCCACTGAAATGCCACATCAAAAAATTTTTATTTTCGTTTATGAATTCCATTACTTTGTTCACCATTAAGCATGGTCCGTAGATGTCAGTACTCATAATGATCCTTCTTTTCATGCACATTTTGCTTTGAACAATTTCTTCCAGTACATTTGGTTGGAAGGTAATTGGCCTGTATCATATTTCTATGTGCCTTAGAAGGACGGGAAGGGACTTAGAGGGAGAGAGTGAAAGACCTCACTACATTCAACACAAAAGAAAGAGGGGTAAAGGAGACTTTATCAACAGACTAATATTTTAGAAAAGATTCATTTGCCTGAAAGTGTTGAAGAAAGAGACCTTGGTCCTTTAAGGGAATCTAACAGGCAAGTGTGAGGACAAGTCAAAAAGCACAACTGAATCTCATCCAGAGGAAAATATCTGAATATAAAGGAAGCCAAGCTGGGTTTGGAGAACTATATAAAGGAAATGTAATGTAATCAAGTCTACCTGGATATTTTCCAGGGTCAGTTCTGTGTTATTGTGGTAGCAATTTCATTAATCATTTGTATAGCTACAAACTTGATACTCACTCGGTGTACATTTATTTTTTAAGCCAACCTACACTAGCTCCTTGTTTCACTTTACAAAAAATTTTTAGGGCATTTTCAACTTCCGGTTTGCAGATTTAATCTCTGAATAAAATTCTGGAAGACACTTCAGATGATTTGACAGCAAAGAAAATGCTTTACTTTATATCTGGCTTCAAAGAAGCCAGTTATATCATCATCCTGTTTTCAGTGTGTAATAACTTCATTCAATAAATCTTTCATTCAATAAGCATTTCCTGAATATTTGCTAGTATCTTATGCATGTCATTATTCATGAAACCAAGTATAATCTGATCCCCTACACTACTATTCCAAGGCTAAAACCTTTCCCAAGAGTCTTGATATTTTCAGAAATGCAGAATGTCTTCTTGCCAACTACTTCAAACATTGTTCACCTGGTGTGAGTTGAAGACACTTCAGTCTATCTTTATCACCTGTACTCGGAGGGTCAGAATGAATAAAGCACAAGGGAAGAAACAACAGAAAGGGTGTTAGAAGCTGAAGCTCCAAAATGAGGATGAGAGAGAACTGAAGCACTGACACAGATAATTCAGTCACTGACTCCCTTCCTGTTGAGTACCCATGGGATCTGGAAGCTCTCCAAAGGCTTGAAATATCTTGTCTTAAAAGTGGTCCAGTAAAGTCATTCTCACCAGATGAAATGCAGAGAACACACAGTTGCTGGTGAAGAAGTAGAATTTCTGATGGCCTTACATTTCTCAGGGAATAAAAGGTAGAAACACCAAGTGTTTTGTGATCCTTTTAGGGTCTTCAAAACGTTTCATAAAGCTACTTCAGTTCCAAGTAAACGTTTCTTCTGATAGCAGATTAGAAGTCCATGAGTCATGCTTTGATGGTAAGCATACCATTCATTAATAATGTACATAGTACTCACTTCCTAAAACCATTTCCCTAGTGGCATAAAGATTTTTCTTAAGGGATTCATTCCAGGGTTCTCATTAGCATTATCTTTTATGACCTTAATGAACATCAGTGCCTACTTTATAGTGTGGAGGTTATTGTCAAATGCCCTATGTATGCAAGCAACTAAACTGAGAGAAATGTTTAATTTCTGAGGCTCTACTTACTACTCTGCGTAGGTGTTTAACAAATGCCTAAAGAAGATCTAGCATACAAAGCTCAGACTTCAGAGTGAGAAATAGTTTATAATTTTCAATTCCAAATTAAGCGTGAGCCTGATAAGACTGTTTCAAAATATAAATCTTTTGTTTTACAGGTAAAATACAAAAATTCCTGGGTAAATATCAGTTTTATAAATGCATTAGTAATTTGGTTATGTTTTCTCTGTGTTCCTGAAGTAGTCTACTTAATCATAGAACATTTTTTCAAGAATGTAAGATTCATTTTTCATATTTTAAATAATTGCAACCTTAATAAAGCCAATGTTTGTGCTTTACCTCATTTATGCTGAGGATTTTTAACAACTTATTGTGACTTAGAAAGGTCTCTCCAGAAAACACATGAAATTATTTTCAGGATTAAGTAAGGAATTCTCAACTATATTTACCCTTTTTCAGCCATGATGGCAAAAGTGTTTAGCTTGCAATTTCAAGCCCTATTGATCCCAAACCAATAGCGACTTGTATTTAAAGTAAGCATCTCAGAGGAATAAATTAGAAAAATATAAGGAAATATGACCTGAAAATACTTGGCACACACTTTTTTCCCTTCTTGGAAGCTGAGTGCACTATATGTATATGACCAAACAAATGAATTTAGATTAGCAGTTATTAAATTAGAATCAATGGTAACTCTGAAACTGTATGACAAAGTATGAGCGTGTGCATGCATGTTGGGTAGGGGGAAGGAGAGGAAGAGAGAATACACAGAGATGGAATAATTTCTACATATCAGGCCTTGTTCAAGGCACTGGAAATACAGTGTGAACAAGATAGGGTTCCTGACCTCAAGTAGCTTATATTCTTGTCAAGGAATACAGGCAGTAAGATATATAAACAAATAAATCAATTTCAGAAATGTATCCCTAATTTAGGATCTAATTTGACTTAAGTTCAAAATAATGAGACCTCAAAATCAAAAATGGCCAAAAAAGAGGCCATAGAATCCACTGTGAGGATGAGCAGAAAAGATAGACAACAGTGTTAGGGCATCAAAGACTCAGCTTTAGAATTATTAGATCCAACACATAAAAGAACATGTACAAATGTTACAATCTTTTAAAATGTATGGTCCAAAAAATGATCAAGGAAGAAGTAACAATCAGAAATCACCATAAAGAATTATGGGAGAATCAACATTTAGAAATAAAACATAAATAGGGTGAAGATGGAGTCTCAGTGAATGAGTGGGGCATCAGAACAGAGCAAGATGGTAAACTGGAAGAAAGATTAAAGATGTTACCTAGGGTGCTGTACAGAAAGAAAAAAAGAATTGTATGAAATAATAGAAAAAGGAGATATTCTAGCATGCATTCAACTGAGTCCCAGAAGGAAAGAACATTTTAAAATGCAGAAGAGATAGGTTTGAAGACACAATCAGTGCAAACATTTTCAGAATTGATAAAGGATATATATACAAGAAGTTCCACATACACCAAACAGGATAGATAAGTGAGATCCACATGGGGACATTTTTTATAAGGTTACAGAATGCCGAAAACAAGAAAAAAAAATTTGAAGCAGATGGAGAGAAAAGACAGGTCATTTACTAGGAATGATAATTATACTGATAACTAACACTGTTAGCAACAAAGGAAGCCAAAGACTGAGCATTACTATCTTCAAAGTCTAAGAGAATGTAACTGTCAATCCAGAATTGTAAATCCAGCAAAACTATCATTTTAAAATGGGAGTAAAATGAAGATATTTTCAAATGAACAAAAACTGAGGGAGCTTACCACCAACAGACCTTCACTGAAGGAAGTTATGTAAGTTATGTACTTCGTGAACAAGTTATGTAAGTTATGTAAGTTATGTACTTCGTGAACAAGAAAAATGATCCTATAAATGTTATACACAGTTAACATAGATTTTTGTGTTGATGGTTGCACAGCTCAGTGAATATATTGAAAATCATTTAATTGTACCCTTTAAAAGGGTGAATTGTATGGTGGAAGAATTATATCTCAGTAAAGGTGTTTTTAAAGATTCTTCTTTGCAACATAGACTGTGTGACTTGAAAACTTGGCAAAATGAGTATCCAGACTTCTCTTTTAAACCGTTAATCTTGCTGGGGTTTAATGCATAAAGACAGTTACACTGATGTGCATCTCAGTTTGATAGTGGAAACATACCTAGAGTTGCCTATGAATCAAGAATATTTTTTAGTGAAAGCTTATAAGGTTTTAAGCTCATACTTTACTAATTTAATTAATTAATATATATAACCGTTTTAAAAAACATAGACTAAAATAACTTCTTAACAGTACTGAAAAAATATTTCCAAAGACAAAACTGTAAAACAAGTTCAGATAAGTCCCAATTTTTCATTCCTGTTTCCCTAACTATTCCCTCCCTCCCACGTTGGTAATTAATATTTGACTTCTATTTCCCTCATTTCTCAAAAACTGGTATTTCAGAGGTAGAAGACTAATATATCCATATTTCATTTATTACACTGAAAAAGCACAGTGACTTTTAGGTGTCTGCATCCAGAACAAGTTTGAGAACTATCTTAAATCTAACCACAGACACTGGACATAAGTGTCTTCCAGAGCCTTCAGGAACCAGCTAAAGACAAAGCCCTTTTTTTTTTAAATTAAGACTTTATTTTTTGAATTACAATATGATCCTGCAATTCCATTCCTGAGCATATATCTAGAGAAAACTGTAATTTGAAAAGATACTTGCACCCCAACATTCATTGCAGCACTATTTACAATAGCCAAGACATGGAAGCAACCTAAGTGTCCATCAACAGATGAATGGATAAAGAAGATGTGGTATATATATACAATGGAATATTATTCAGCCATTAAAAAAGAATGAAATATTACAATTTGTGGCAACATGGATGGACCTAGAGAATATCATAGTAAGTGAAGTACGACAGACAAAGATAAATGTCATGTGATATCACTTATATGTGGAATCTAAAAAAAAAATGATACAAATGAACTTACCTACAAACAGAAATAGACTCGCAGACATAGAAAACAAACTTATGGTTACCAAAGAGAAAGGGGAGGGGAGGGATATATTAGGAGTTTGGGATTAACATATACACACTACTATATATAAAATAGATAAACAACAAGGACCTACTGTCTAGCACAGAGAACTATAGTCAATATTTTATAATAACCTATAAGGGAAAAGAATCTGAAAAAGACTATATATAGATGTATAAGTGAATCACTTTACTGTACACCTGAAACTAACATAACATTGTAAATGAACTATACTTCAATAAAAAATAATTATTTTTTGAAACAGTTTTAGATTCACAGGGAAAAAATGAGCACATAGCACAGAGAGTTCCCATATACCGCCTTCCCCTCACACAATGTCTCACTTTTTAACTGAAATATAGTTGACATACAATATTAGGTTCATTTCAGGTATACTACGTAATGATTTGACATTTGCATACATTATGAAAGGATCACCACTGTAAGTCTAGTAACCACCTGTCCCTGTACAGAAAGTTATTACAGTATTATTGTATGCTGTATTACATATTCTTTATGCTATATATTACATACCCGTGACTTATTTATTATATAACTGGAGTTTGTACCGCTTAATCCCTATCACCTATTTCGCCCCCACTACCCTCCCTTCCGGCAACCACTCATTTGTTCTCTGTACTGTATCTATGAATCTGTTTTCATTTTGGACAAAGCCTTTCTTTTGATTAAAGGAGAGTTTCTGGTCAGTTTGCCCATGACGAGAGACATTTGGGGGTCAGTGGTACTTTGAACTCCACCACCAACGCTTGCAACAGTGTGGAAGGAAAATACGTTTCAGAGGCAGGTATTTCCAAGCTGTGATACTTTGAGCAAGTTGCTTAACATATCCATGCTTATTTCCTTGTTTAAAAAAAAAAGGGATAATAGTGTTCACTGTTTCAGACTGTTCTAAGGATTGTATTACATGATGTAATGATTCAGAACCCACAAGAGAAGCAGCATGCTGTACACATGAGGTACTCTAAGACGGAGGCTAAAATTCTAATGCAGGACCACAGAGGCTGTCAACTTCATTTCAACTATGATCAGCAGGTCAAGGTGTGGAGGGAGAGTATCATCCCCTTCTGAGTTAGGCTCCTGCTGTATACAGAATTAAAAACTCAATCTCTCCACTTCTCTGAAAGCAGTGTTATCCCAGAGCATCAGGCTATGAAATCAGTTTAAAAAAGTGATGCAGGGGATGTGGCCAATTCACAGAGCAGCACAGACAAGGCTAAATGCAAATGGAAGACAAACACTTTTTAGCTGATTTGAATCTTTTCAGTGTTACTGTTGAAAAAATAAATGCGCACGGTTATTCTTCCTCATCTGCCGTTAAAATGCACTTGCTCCAAAAGGAAAGTCTCCCCTTGTTTAGCTCACAGAAAATGTTAGTTCTCTACTTAATCTTACTGTACAAAACCTTGGGCTTTCTTCAACAGCCAACTCTCAACGTGCATTGTAGCTAGCAAGGCACTCATGGAATAGCTCTATGAAATCTCCTGGGAAATGTATCAGTGGATTTTGCTGTACAACAGTAAAACTTGCTGCCACACATCAGGAAGGAACATTGGCCAATTATGGTCCTAAAATGAACTGCTCGCTGCTGCTTCTCCATTTCTTAAGTGAACTTCCTTTCCAGTTTATTTTCCATATGTGACAATTCTAGGCCACGGCAAGCTGTGCTCGTTCAGACCACATTTGTTGGAAAAGGTGCAACTGAACTTTGCAAATGGAATAAAAAGAGATCAACTATTAATCTGGGTTCGCATAGAAAAGAAACAGGCTATTTTTGCTTCTAAAAGCTTTTTAAAAAGACTTCACTCCCAGAAGCTGCTCTCTTTGTAAGCAAGTTGGCTGGCACAGGTAAAGAGACCAAAGGTAAGGATCCTGCCAGAGGGAGTCTGAGGAATGGAAAAAAGTACAGGGATTTACTCAGGACTGACTCCAAACCTCCCCTTCTTACCCTGTCTCTCCAGCCAAAGCTGAGAAAAGGTTTTGCAATCACCATAGTAATTCAGGCAAAAACAAGCCTTGCTGTCTATTTATGCGTGAGTTCTGCTAGGCAGGCTTGAAATAATATAGTCAAAAGTAGGCCAAAATTTCATAAAAATACAGAAAATGTAAAACTGGCTATCTGGCAGCCCCAGTACCTAGAAACACCAATTTGTGTGTTCTTCCGGATAATGTGACAAATTTGTGGTTTTTCACTTAAAGTCAGAAAAATCAAGGATGATCTCCTTGGACCAGTTCCACTATGGCAGAATCCCCCAATTACAGGAATAAGCCGGGACTTGTGGTAGGGGTTGCCATGAGAATCAGGAGCACAAGAGTCATCATCCAATGAGAGAGGACCTCCAACTCCAGAAAGGGCTTCTACTGGTGGGAAGCCAACAAGACTTACCCTGAGACCCCACATTCCATCCTGACAGCATCACACTGGTATCTGTATTTCCTTTTTATATGTGCTCCCATCACTAGCCACCACAGAGGAACTAAGGCAGCTCAGGAAACCACATTTCTTAAATTTATAATCAAAAAAGTTTTTAATAAATACATTATGATAGTGTTACCCAAACTGGTACTTGAGAAGATTTTAAGTGACATGCAAATTAACTTTTTTGAAATTTTACTTGTATTTTACGTACATTTTTAAAAATACAGCACATAGAACCTATGATTTCATAAGTACTAGTTATTTAGAACAAAGTTAACTATTTTTTAGAATTTCAAAATGAGTTTATTCACAGCAATAGTAAGTAAAGAGTAGCACAAGTATTAAATGTAAAATGGCAAAAATGTGAAGCTGGTACATGTATGCATAATGAGAAGTATTACGGGGAATGCATAATGAGAAGCTAGTATCATGAGGAGACTTTTACGTTTCTAGTCAAGCCATAAGGTCCTGGCCCATGAAAGAAGCGCCTTTGGTTTTCCTATCCCACAAAGTTTGCTGTGAACTATTTTTTTATGGGTTGACAGACCTTGTTTCCTCAGCTGTGCAAGGACTCTGGGAAGATGCTCCCCACGGCCTGGGAATCCCTGAGAGGAGGCTGCCACTCATCACTGAACTGGGAGGATACCCCTTCTCTGCCATAATGAATGCCACCGCCCTTGTCTCTCCCTGAAGGAAACACACTAGCCTCAACAACGTAAACAGTTCTTTACAGAAGGGATGCCCTCCAAGGTTCCAAAGCTCTAGAGATTGTATTTGGGTGGGGGGCAGGGGAAGAGCCTTCAAGTCAGAAATTAAGCCCTTAACGCAACCTTCTCGTTCTGGTTCTCTCATCCTGCATGAGAAACCAGACCTTCCAAGGTCCTGGCTCCTTAACTCTCCCTCCCATGAACCCTTCCCCCACCCAGTGTTCCCCACTTACATTCTCCCACCCTACCCACACACACCTTGCCCTCTCACACAATTCTGACAACGAAGAAAACCTAGTCCAAGTTGCTTCTTCCTAGACCCTGTGTGTGTGTGTTGAGTGGGGGCGGGGGGCGTTGGGGGTGGTGAAAGAGGGTGGAGGAGTTCTCAGATACCAAGCCTCACTATGAATTTCCTAAAATTGTGTTACAAATTTTGTGCTGGATTTCCTTTCCATCAAAGTGAAAGAGGGGGTGGAATTCACTGTGGTTCCACAGAGGAAGGTCTTCCTAGGCCTTCATCTAGCATGGCTTTCATATTGAGGACTTCGACAACATTCTCTACAAAGAATGCCACGTGGTTTTCCTTTTGCTGTTGCTTACACAAAATTCATCTGTGTAAGCTGAAGTGTGCTTACACACGTCACTGCAATTATGTGTTTGTATGTCTGTCTAGACTGTAATTTCTTGAGGGCAGGTCATAGGTCTCATACATTTTTCTTCTACCTTTAATGTCAAGAACCATACCAGGCTTTCAAAGTGTTTGCTAAGTGAATAAATAATCTTAAGAAGAGGAATGTTTGAAGATGAAGGAACTGAAATGATAGGTTGAAATAGGAAATACAGTTTTCTTTTTGAAATCAACAATTACATTATTTTCAGCTAGAAATCTGCTGTGGTGCCTTAAACAGCACATAGGAGTGCTTTTACCCAAGGTGCCCAGATAACTGTCCATGTCAATCAAAGTTATAATCTGTTTGTTCAGCTTTCCCCTATGTCACGCTGTACAAGTTCAGCTTCCACAGTTTCCATATGACTGTATTTATCCCTCTAATTCATTTTGGACACAATATGGGCCCAGGAACCTATAGGGAAAAAAGGAAATGAAACCATGAGGCAGGGTGACCTAGATTACTTTTTACCTAGGTTATCTTTGGGGACCCTCGGGTCTGCACTATATCTAGGCCACTCGGTCTGAGTGACAGGCAGACCAGTGGAAGTACTAGATTGTCTTTAGTTAGTAGTTATATATCTTAATAAATCAGTCTTTAAAAAAAAGAGGCTCTGGAGACGTGTGACTTGGAATATGGTCTGCTTAGTGACATGTGCTAAAAAAAGAAGTCAGGATGTTTGGTGTAAGTGGAGACACTGTTACATAAGGCTTTTTGAGGATAAAAGTATGAAAAATAATAGAATCTCCCTCTTTCCCTTCCCCTAGGATACATGCACAGCAGTAGGTTCTTATGTTAAATGGTTGGTATTAGTTTGCTAGGGCTGCCATAACAAAATACCATAGACTGGGTGGTTTAAACAACAGAAAATTATTTTTTCACATTCTAGGTGCTGAAAGTTCAAGATCAAGATGCCAGCAAGCTTGGTTTCTTCTGAGGCCTCTCCCCGTGGAGTGCAGACAGCTGCCTTCTCACCGTGACCCCACACGGTCTTTCCTCTGTGTGTGCACACCCATGTGTGTTCAAATTTCCTCTTATAAAGACCCAATCAGATTGGATTATGACCCACCCTAACAGCCTCATTTTAACTTAATCACCTCTTTAAAGACCCTGTCTCCAAATAGTCACATTCTGAGTTATCGAGGGTTAGGACTTCAACATACAGAACAAGGGGATGGGGGGGGGGGGACACACAGTTCAGCCCATAAGAGCATACTATAGTCTTTGAATTTAAAAGCCATAGTGCCATCCTAATTAGTAACTGACTTGACTCCTCACTGCCCAAACATTTAGGATTATATTGAAGTTTAGGGAGGAACTAAGCAATGAGGAAATTAAGAATCATTCCCCAAGGAAGCCAAAAAAGGTTGCAGATTGAGGATCAAAAGTTTGGATTGTTTTAAAAAACAAAAAATCTCAAGTTCACACTAGACCTGGGGCAACAAACTCAAATGCTTTCTGGTTGGAACAGATAATATCAATGTGGACTGCAGCCTAGTTTAAAAAGAAAGGGCAAATGGAAGACAGGGAAAAGAGCAAACTGGAGAGTCTAAGTCATAAAAAGAATCAAATTCAATTTTCCTCCCAATGCATCAGTCAGTTTGTGAGCCCTGAACAAGACACTCTTTGCTACACATTCAAATGTTCGCTAAACAGATGTCCTTCCCATATGTCCCATGACATTTCATCCTGTCCTTCTTGCTTTCCTCCAGCCCTGTCCAGATTAGTTCTTCAGTTTTGTGGCAGCCCAGGGCCTCAAGCTGCTGACCTGAAGGTGGAGTGTTACAGCTGCCAACTGTTCTGTTCCCAATCAGTGCTGGCCGTGAAGGCAGCTACTCTCCTATAAGCATGCTCTTGCCTCATTTCCATTCTCCTCAGGCTTGGTTGTCATAGGGACAGCAGTGTGCTTGAGGCCTGGGTGAAACTCCAGGACCAGAAAAGTAGAACATATGCAAACCTGCAGGGTCTATGAAGCGTTGAGTCAGAACCAAACGACCAACAGAAATTGAAGATTCATGAAAGCCATGGGGGAGGATAAATTGGCATATTTGCAATCTAAGTCAGTGGTTTCTAACAGAAGGTGGATGAGGGGATATTTTATTTTATTTTATTTATTTATTTATTTATGGCTGTGCTGGGTCTTCATTGCTGCATGAGGGCTTTCTCTAGTTGTGGTGAATGGGGGCTACTCTTTGTTTCAACGCCCAGGCTTCTCATTGCGGTGGCTTCTCTTGTTGTGGAGCACAGGCTCAAGCCCGTGGGCTTCAGTAGTTGTGGCTCACAGGCTCTACAGCACAGGCTCAGTAGTTGTGGCGCATGGGCTTAGTTGCTCTGCAGAGTGTGGGATCTTCCTGAACCAGGGCTTGAACCCATGCCCCCTGCATTGGCAGGAGAATTCTTAACCATTGCGCCACCAGGGAAGTCCAAGAGGATATTTTAGATTTAGGAACCATTTCCAAAATACACATGCCTACTACCCCCAGCCCCCAGTTAATTTTAATCACAGGTTAGCAGCCAATAGAGTCTCAGGGACTAAAGGAATCAGGCAAAAGTGTAGACTGAAGCAATTTGATGAGTCATAGCTACCTTTATAATCCTCTCAGTCTGATAGTATTAAGAGATAAAATTTTTCCCCTTTCCTTAGGTTTCTTTGTTAAGAGAACTGCTCAGTTAGTGTTCCTGGCCTAGCTTCACTCTTTTTTTTTTTTTTTAAACATCTTTATTGGAGTAAAATTGCTTTACAATGGTGTGTTAGTTTCTGCTTTATAACAAAGTGAATCATTTATACATACATATATCCCCATATCTCTTCCCTCTTGAGACTCCCTCCCTCCCACCCTCCCTATCCCACCCCTCTAGGTGGTCACAAAGCACTGAGCTGATCTCCCTGTGCTATGTGGCTGCTTCCCACTAGCTATCTATTTTACATTTGGTAGTGTATATATGTCTACGCCACTCACTCACTTTGTGCCAGCTTACCCTTCCCCCTCCCTGTATCCTCAAGTTCATTCTCTAGTAGGTCTGCGTCTTTATTCCCATCTTGCCCCTAGGTTCTTCATGACCATTTTTTGTTTGTTTTTAGATTCCATATATATGTGTTAGCATACGGTATTTGTTTTTATCTTTCTGACTTACTTCACTCTAGGTCCATCCATCTCACTATAAATAAGTCAATTTCATTTCTTTTTATGGCTGAGTAATATTCCATTGTATATATATGTGCCACATCTTCTTTATCCATTCATCTGTTGATGGACACATAGGTTGCTTCCATGTCCTGGCTATTGTAAATAGAGCTGCAATGAACATTGTGGTACATGATTCTTTTTGAATTATGGTTTTCTCAGGGTATATGCCCAGGAGTGCAATTGCTGGGTCATATGGTAGTTCTACTTATAGTTTTTTAACGAAAGTCCATACTGTTCTCCATAGTGGCTGTATCAATTTACATTCCCACCAACAGTGCAAGAGGGTTCCCTTTTCTCCACACCCTCTCCAGCATTTGTTGTTTCTGCATTTTTTGATGATGGCCATTCTGACTGGTGGGAGATGATACCTCATGGTAGTTTTGATTTGCATTTCTCTAATAATTAGTGATACTGGGCAGCTTTTCATGTGCTTCTTGGCCATCTGTATGTCTTCTATGGAGAAATGTCTATTTAGGACTTCTGCCCATTTTTGGATTGGGTTGTTTTTTTAATATTGAGCTGCATGAGCTGTTTATATATTTTGGAGATTAATCCTTTGTCCATTGATTCATTTGCAAATATTTTCTCCCATTCTGAGGGCTGTCTTTTGGTCTTGTTTATGGTTTCCTTTGCTGTGCAAAAGCTTTGAAGTTTCATTAGGTCCCATTTGTTTATTTTTGTTTTCATTTCCATTTCTCTAGGAGGTGGGCTAAAAAGGATCTTGCTGTGATTTATGTCATTGAGTGTTCTGCCTATGTTTCCCTCTAAGAGTTTGATAGTGTCTGGCCTTACATTTAGGTTTTTAATCCATTTTGAGTTTATTTTTGTGTAGGGTGTTAGGGAGGGTTCTAATTTCATTTTTTTACATGTAGCTGTCCAGTTTTCCCAACACCTCTTATTGAAGAGGCTGTCTTTTCTCCATTGTATATTCTTGCCTCCTTTATCAAAGATAAGGTGACCATATGTGCATGGGTTTATCTCCCGGCTTTCTATCCTGTTCCATTGATCTATATTTCTGTTTTTGTGCCAGTACCATACTGTCTTGATTACTGTAGCTTTGTAGTATAGTCTGAAGTCAGGGAGCTGTTTCACTCTTAATCACTCCACCTTAAGGGAGTTGGAAAGATTCAACTTATTGGTGAATTTGGGAGTAATAACCTGCGTGTGCTGAGCCCAGCTCTGTCTTTCTTCCTTTTTAGGAAGCAGCTCGTCCTAAGACAGCATAGAATCATCTGCCTTATGGTGGGGGTAAAGGCAGTGTGCCCGCCTTGGTCCAACATTGCACGCATCTGTTAGCATCAGCCTATCTATTTCTGGGGTTCACTACTAGTAAGGTCGCTTTGTTAAATAGAACTAGAGCCACATCCTCTGAGCCACATCCTCTAAACCACTGTCAATATCGAAGGTAATATTGTGTCCTACATCTGTCATTGTTTTCTTTTATTTATCATTTTGTTCAGAGCCCGAGGATATAAAACTCCCCAACAGTGAAATCAAATCTAGAGAGTCTTTTGTGGTAATAATGACAAAACACAAGATTGCTCTGTGGTGAACCAGAGTATAAGGAGTGGATTTAGTGCTGTTCCATAACAGGTAATTTCCCTTATACTGATATGAGTAAACACAAAGGTAAATACACACACACACACACACATACACACACACAATTACATACATAGCATGTCCTAGATCAAAATAGAGTCTGTATGGTTTCAAGTCACAAACTAGTGGTTCTGTTTACTAAAGTCTTCACAACATTATCACTTAATTCCATAATATCTACCATCAAACATCTTTGAAATTCATTTCAAATTACAAAACATACACTAATTTGAAAACTCATCCTCAAAGATCAAACCATACATCATACTTAAAGGTTTTTCTTACAGCCTTTAAAAGTTTTCCAAATGTTATCAAAGCCAATCAAATTTTTCTGAAGTTAGTATGCAAGAAATAAATGTAAAAATCCTAGGAAATCTATTTGAAACAGTGACTTTCTTGATTTAGTCAACAGACAAGATATTTATAACTATTTGCTAAAAGGCAGAGTGACTGGGAAATTCACTTATGTCTTTTTTTTTTTTTAAATCACAGATAAGAAAAGTAACCTTCCAATTTGGGGAAATCAAGGGAGTTGTTGACATTAGGAATGAGAAGACTATGTAGACAGCTCTATATAGACCTTTGTTTTGGAAGGTCACGTCTCTCAGAAGAATGAGGCTGAATTTCTCCCCCAAAGAAGACATTTTGGAGGTTATAGGTTCTAGGGGTAGAGAAGGGAGCTTTTTGACATGAATGAATCTGGGGAAGAGAAGTTATAGGCTCCCTGTAACAGAGAGAGAGCAGAACTCCTGCTAAGTACTGCCCCAAAGTCAAACAGTTATTCACATAGGAAAAACGTGTGGGATGCCTAAAGATGGCCACTAGGAAGATGACTGCCCCATGTCAAAGTCTGCACTGAGAGATGCCTGTCTCTCAATAAAATGGACCCTCCACTGAGAGCAGCCACACAGCTGACCACAATGGATATCTCTTTTTCAAGGACTGAGTAAAATCTCTAGGTTCCTGTAGTAAATAAGGGAGTGAGGAGTCTAAATTATAATTGGTGTTGCTCTTCTTGATAACTTTGATGAATGGGAACAAAATAAAGAAATATTACACTATATCTATTATACTAAATTACTTGTTAATTTGTAAAACTATGTCACAGAGTACCCGCATTCCACTGTGTCTATATGCCAGATTGTGTTTTGTCAACGTGGTGTTATCACTTCCCTCTGAGGCTGGGGATGACATCTCCCAGGATACCCTTCCCATAAACTCCTGGGTTAAAGCTGGCCACAGTGACAGAGGTGGTAAAAGTGCCTAAAGGGCTCCAGCTTTAAGCTCTTTTCCCAGCTTCTGGCTGTGTCAGCCAAGAGTAACCCAAGCCAACCACCAAATACTAGACTGCATTTCCCATAGAGGTGGCAGCTTCCACAGACCTCTCCACCAGCTCCGCCTTTACATTCCCCTTCAGTGTAATTCATTTTTGCAATTCTGCTTAAAGCAGATACTTGGGCAGATTTCCCGCTTGAAGGATTTTCCCACAAGTTTTGACCCACACATTAACACTAAAGCTTCTGGCTTTTGTATTACTTTTCCTGATCCTGATTCTTCTCATCCAGATTGCCAACTTCCTGGCTCCTCCCGCATGTATATAAACTCTAATTTCTGTGGTCAACCCCATGGTATTTTAGTGGTTGGTTTATTAAGCATCTGCTGATGGCCCCAGTTTAGTACTGAATGTGGTTTCAGAAGAACAGGGTCATAGGGAGGGGAATCTGACATTTTTTTCCTCTGGTCTGATTAGATATAAAGGCATTAATGACCTTGTTGCTCTTATTGAGACAATAATAGTCCATGATATCCAGTGGCAAAAGTCACTTACATTGTCACCTGAAGTCACCAGCAATTGAGTGCCTATAAAAGTCAAGGCTTTGGATGACCAAATTGCTGCAACCGTCAAACATCATAGCGGAAAGAAAGAGAATAAAGACTATGGAGTTCTTTGTCTACCAATGGAGCTCGGAGAAAGAAAATGATCATCTCTGAGCTTAAAAGTCCCTGATCATGATGCAGGTAAGGAGGCAAAAAGCATTTATGATGCTCCTGAAGGAAATGCTCATCTCCTGTATATACAGGATTATTTTCTGAAAACTAAACCCCAAATCTGAATCTGCAGGTGACTGAATTACAATGTAAATTAAATTCATAGCTTTAAGAGGTTCCTTATGTTAAAGTTAAGATGCTGATTGGGGAAATAATGGGGTCCTGAAAGATTGGGCAGATTGAAGGAAGCTGAGGACCTTGAACACCTGAATTCTGCTGAACTCCCCCTTCTAACAGAAGCGGCTCTTCATCTCCCCTCCAAGGGGAGTAGCCTTCCCTTATCTGAAGAGACTGATGACATGTTCTGATGGCGGGTCCTTGCAGGGGAATGATGATCTTCCTCAAGACCCACCTCCATGACCTCTCATTGCTTCTACACTTATAAGTAGCCTCAAATCCTAGTAGGACACAGGAGACTGAGTACAAAGCATGGCCCAGTAAGAGGTCCCACACATGCCAGAACAATTATCAGATTTTGCCAGTTTATAATGATGGAAACCTGGGGAATAAAAATATGTATGAAATGGATTTTATTGTAATGGCAGCAAAGCTAAACCATCAGAAAGTCCCCACGGCCCACCCCAAGTTCTTTGAATTAATCGTGCCGTCACTAGGACTGAAAGAGATGGGCAGACTACAGAAGTTTAATTTGATTTGTCTTGTGCTGGTGAGCAGAAGTGTGGCTTCAATCACCTTCATAAAGTTATGGCTCCTCAACCAATTTCCAGACTTCAGTTTCTTCCCAGACCCAGAGTCCACTGATGAAGAAAAGGCCAGGTCCCCTTTAAGAAGATCCCCTGCTACCCTTTTAAGATGTGTACTGTAAATCTTCCATTTACATTTTCCTAAAGGGACCAGCAGCCATTTACCTAATTAACCATTTTCCAGCATACTGTGCATTGGGCAAAGTAATTTCCCACATTTTTCAGAGATTTCTGTTCAGTAGCTCACATCCAACATGAATTCCAAGGGACCCAAACACAAATATGGTCTACCAGTCAGAGTGCAGAATTACAGAAATCAGGTGGAGGGAATTCTGGCTTGGATTCCTCCCAAAGTAGACCCAGTGATTCCCCATGGCTACTTCCCTAGTTCCAGAATGTAACTGACAGAATAACTCTTATGAACTGAACTGTGTCCCCTGCAAAATTCCTTTATTGAAGCCCTAACCCCCTGTACATCAGAATTTGACTGTATTTAGAGACAGAGCCTCTAAAGAGGTGATTAAGTTAAAATGAAGCCATTATAGAGGGCCCTAATCCAATCTGACTGGTATTCTTATAAGAAGAGGGGATTCGGACACACAGAGAGACACCAGGGATGACATGCACACAGAGGAAAGGCCATGTGAGGACAGAGCAAGAAGGTGGCCACCTGCAGGTCAAGAAGGGAGCCTTCAGGAGAAACCAACCAAAACCAACACCTTGATCTTGGACATCCAGCCTCCAGAACTGTGAGAAAATAAATTCCTACTGTTTAAGTCACCTAGTCTGTGGTGTTATGTTATGGTATGCCTAACAGACTAATACAATAACCATACTGATTCCCTAAGGATGATTAAAGGAAAGAGCAAGTGAAAACTTCTATAACAGCCTCTACCTACAGACAGAGTAAACCACATTCTCAGAAGGATCACAAAAATTAGTGTCACCATCAAGGACTTGAAGGATGAAGGATGATTATTCCTACAAAATCCCCATTTAACTCACCTCTCTGGACTGTACAGCAAATAAATGGATCTTAGGGAATAACAATGGGTTATTGTAAACTTATTCAGGTTTCAGCTGCCATTGCAACTGCTGTTCCAGATGTGATTCTTTTTCACCTGGAGCAAATAAACACAGACCTGAACTCCTGCTATTATTTCTAGGGGTTCAGTGGTCTGGGGCATGTTGAGATAAGCCCTCTAAGATGGGCATGTTGCTGATCTTGTACCTCCTGTTACTGAAAAAGAGGTACAACAACAAATGAGCCTTTTCAGATTTTGGAGTCAACGTACATACATCATTTGCACAGGCTGCTCTGACTAGTTTGCTAAGTAATCTATAAAATTATCTGTTTTGAGTGGGAGCCAGAGGAAGAGAAGGCTCTGCACCAGATGCAGCTTATCATGCAAGTTGCTCTACTGTTTGGTCCATATGATCCAATAGATCTAATGGTGCTTAAAGGGATGCTGTAGGAAGCCTGTGGCTGGTCATCATAGGCGAATCGCAATATAGGTCTTCAGTATTTTGAAGCAGTTAATCTTTGCTTCCACTTCTACATATAACTATTCTCCATTTAACTATTCTCCCTAGCTTGTTCACGGGCCCTAAAACAAACTGAATTCTTGAACATAAACCACCAATTAACTATTCATCTGAGCTACCCATCATGAACTAGGTATTTTCTAAACCACCAAAATTGTGAAAATAGGGACCAGGTAGCTGATAAATGAAAAATGTGAGCCTGCTCTACAGTTGGTTTTATATAAATACTGGTACAACCTACAAGTGGCTGGTTACAGCACTGTAGCCCATTCAGGGATGGACAGTGGTGAAAGGAAGCCGTCCCAGCAGGCAGATCTTTGAGCAGAGAACTGGATATATTCATTTTGCCTGGAAGGAAAGATTTCCAGAGGTATGGATCTACGCTCATTCATGATCAGTGGCTAACCATTTCTCTAGATGACTGGAGACTTGGAAAGAGCACAATTGTGACATTGATGACAACAAGGTCAGGGGAAGTTATTTGGCCAGACCTCTCAGAATTGGCAAATAGTGTGAGGATATTTGTGCCTCATGTAACTGCTCACAAAAGGAATTTTCCTCACAAAAAGGAATTTTGGCAGACAAGGCTCTTACCAATCAGATAGAAAACATGACCCAATCGTGAAGGTCAGTCACTTTTTCTCCAGTCACTTCTGTCATTGCCATATGGGCTCCTGCGCAAAATGGCAATAGCAACAGGAGTGGAGATTCGCAAGGGTTCAGCAACATGATTTTTCACTCAGCAAGGTCAATCTGAGACCATAATCTGCCATCCGCCGGAACCAACACTGACCCCTCAATATGGCAACTAAGAAGAACTGAAGGTACATTGATTAACTGAATATGACCCATCATGGAAGAGGCATCAATTTGCTTCATTTCTTCATGTGGATTTGCCGTGCCTTCCATACTTTTGGCAAAACTAGTTTCCGTAGATGCTTTATTCACCCTCATAGTATTCCAAATAGCATTAGTTGTAACCAAAGGACTCATTGCACAGTGAATGAAATGTGGTATTAGGCTCTTAATTAAGGGGTTCACTGCTCTCATCATGTTCTCCATCACTATGAAGCAGCTGGATTGATAGAATAGTGGAATGGCCTGAAGACTCAGTTATCATGCCAGGTTTTAGAGTGGGGATATTGCTTTTAGGAGCCAATATATGCTCTGATTCAGTGTCCAAACTATGATACTCTTTCTACCATAGCCAAAATTCATGACCTGGGAATCAAGAAATACATATGCGAGCAATTCCTCTCACCATTACACTTACTGATTCATTAGCAAAATTTTTACTTCCTCATCTCCACATTTTTGGGCTAAACTGCTTTAGGAGTCTTAGTTCCCAAGGGAGGACTGCTTCCACCGGAGGACACAGCTATAGTTTCACTGAACAGGAAGCTGAGACTGCTATCTGGACACCTGGGCTCTTTATTCCACTGAAATAACAGGCAAAGAAGGGGGTTACTGCACTGGTTGGGGTGGTTGACCCTGACTATTAAGGGGAAACTGGATTTCTCTTACTACTATGTAAGCAAGGAGGAGTATGCCTGGAACCCAGAAAATTCTCTGTAGTGACATTTAGCATCTCACATACTGTGGTAAAAGTTCATGGACCACAACAACCCAATACAAGCAAGACTACTGACGTCAGAGATCTTTCGGGATTAATGCACTGGATTATAGGGAAACTTGGCCAGCTCAGATTCTTTCTAAGGCAAAGAGAATATGAAATGAGGAGTAGAAGAGGGAACTTTTAAATACCACCATGTTACCAGTGGCAGAAACTAGAACTGTAATGGTTATAAATATTTTTTCCTTGCTTTGATATGAATATATTCAAATAGAGATGAACCAAGATTTTCCTCTCCCATTTACCTACTATCTAACTTAAAGTACTGATAATGACTTGCACTATATATCAGGATTTAATTACAGTTTCTCAAATGGGAAGAATGAGGCAGTTAGAAGAGGAATGAACATTCCCAAAATATGGATAAAATGGTACATGAGACTTTTCTCTTTTGAAGGCAGGATTACCATGTTTTTGTTTGTACAAGGGATAGTTTCATCACATATTACAGAAGCAAGATTCTTCTATGGTTTTTATTTGAAAGCTAAATATGGTTTAAAAATGTATATGTAATGCTAAATTGAAAAAGGAATAGAGTGTGCTAAACTATGTTTTGTCTATTAGTTTATTCCTTTCTTATCTATGACTTGGAACTAAGTATGTTCTGGATTAGAGTTGACCAAGAGGGAAGTTTGCAAAAAGTTTAGTAGTCAGAAGTGAAACAGGGACCATTACTTTCAACAAGCCATGGCAGTCAGACACAGTGACAGACAGACGTGGAGAAGTCCAGAGAGGTCCAGATTCCTGTGGTCTTCCTGACTCCTGGCCTGCCCACTGATGGGGGTCCCAAGCCAACTACCAAATGCTTGACTGCTGTTCCGATGAAGGCAGCAGCTTCCACAGTCTTCTCCATGAGCTCCCCTTTCACAATTCCATGCCAGTTACCAGACACACAGCTTTTGGGATTCTCCTACAAACTCCAACTTGCATATTTTCACCAAAGCTTCATGTTTGAGCTTCCAAACTGTTTGGTCTTAGAATTCTTTTATACTCCTAAAAACTACTGAAGACCCCAAAGAGTTTTAGTATACATGGGTTATATCTACAAATATTACAAATTAAAACTGAGACTTTTTTAAAACACAAAATACACACATTCCATCTCAATATGACCTCAAGCCATGTAACCTCTGAAATTCCCCACCATACACTAAAGAGAGACTGAAAGAGAAAAAGGAAAATACATCTCAGCACTGTTATTAAGATATTTTTGACCTTGCAGACTTCCTGAAAGGATCTTTATGACCACTGAAAAGGTCTCAGGGATGTCAGGGTGTCCCCAGACATCACTTTGAGAACCCACATTCTGGGCCATTGTGATTAGCGTCTTTCTGATCTTTCATTCTCCTCTTCAGTTCTTCCTTCCTCTCCCTGTCTCACATTTGTGTGAGTTCTAATTTCTATAGACAACCTCTACTTCCCTTAATTCTTTTATTAATTTCCTAGGGCTGCTTTAACAAAATATTATAGACTGGGTGGCTTAAATAACAGAATTTATTTTCTCACAGTCCTGGAGGCTGGAAGTCCAAGATCAAGATGCCAGCAGGATTGGTTTCTTCTGAGGCTTCTCTCCTTGGCTTGTAGATGGCTGCCCTCTTGCAGCTTCTTCACATGGTCTTTTCTCTGTGAGTGCACATTCCTGGGGACTCTCCTATGTGTCCGAATTTTCTCTTTTTTTTAGAACATCAGCCTTATTAGGTTAGGGCCTACCATAATTGCCACTTTTTTTTTTTTTTTTTTTGGCTGCATTGGGTCTTCATTGCTGTGCACGGGCTTTCTTCAGTTGTGGTGAGCAGGGGCTACTCTTCATTGTGGTGTGCAGGCTTCTCATTGTGGTGGCTTCTCTTGTTGTGGAGCACGGGCTCTAGACGTGTGGGTTTCAGTAGTTGTGCCATGCGGGCTCAGTAGTTGTGGCTCGTGGGCTCTAGACTGCAGGCTCAGTAGTTGTGGCTCACAGGCTTAGCTGCTCCATGGCATGTGGGATCTTCTTGGACCAGGGCTCGAACCCATGTCCCCTGCATTGGCAGGCGGATTCTTAACCGCTGTGCCACACAGGGAAGTCCCGCAGCCTCATTTTAACTTAATTACCTCTTTAAAGGCCCCATCTCTAAATACAGTCACATTCTGAGGTACTGAGGGTTACAGCCTTAATATATGAATTCGGGGGAATACAATTCAGGCCATAACACTACTTTTGGTCACCATGTGTTTCTGGCTACATTCTGACTGACACACTCCTAAAATCTTTGGCCAGAAAACCTATTTTATATGAACAGATTCACAGTTTAGCCAGACAGAATGAATGTTACAAGTCAGGACTCATGGCCCATTGTAAACACGCTTTGTCATAAAGAGGTCTTTTGTATACAAATAATCTCCAGACATAATAAATAAGGAACCAGAATCTAACTTAGAACTCCTTCTCTTCTCTCCTCATACTAATTTCTTCTCAACCCTTTTAAAATTCAAATGGTGAAGTGATATGGAAACTATGATCAAATATCAGCCCTGAAGCTTATAAGAAATACTTTGTTCATGTTATTAAATTGTGGATTATTGCTTCTCTGCATATTTATTTACCACTGAACCAAAGGTTAATTCTCTCTGTTTGTAAATTAAATGGATTTGTAATTAGAGCCTTTGTTTAATTTGCTTTAAAGATCATTCCTATTTATGTGTGGACCGCAATTCCATTTTTAAATGTAATTGCTTCTAAATCCCAGAGGATGCTAATGCAGATTCAGACCAATACATTCCAATACCAGAATTATGATTAAGGGTCAACAATGTAAAATCTTATAAAGAAAGCTTAGTGCAACTTTGTCTGTGGCTTTTAGGTTGGTGGCTTCTGACTACATGTTGCTGAGAAGTTAACCTCCAGAAGCCCTAGGACATTGTATACCTGCCACTGCTTCCCCAACCACATGCATCGTAGAGAGTGTCTAGAATACAAATTTTCAGTAAGTCAGTCTTTTCCCAGGCAGAACTCAGGAAGAAGGGAAAAATTAATTACAATCCAAGCAGCTTCAATTTTTCATCTCTGTATTGGACACCTCCAAAAAGTCATCTCCAAAGGTTAGAGGGAACTTAGATGGAGTCAAGGATATTTCAATTATGTTGTAGCACATGGCTCAGCCGTGTCCTGAAGCAAAACGTTTTATCCAAACTTTTCACATCGCAAATTCTGCCCTAAGCCAGTTCCCAGGCTGGGCAAATGTACATACTGCCCATTTCTGAAGTCACTGTATGTCACTGGAAAGGAATGAGATGAAGAAATTTGTTTTTATCTGGACTCTTCTCAGAGAAAACTGGTTATAGATGGAAAGAATAAGCTCGGAAGGTGGAAGGTTAGAGAGGGCTAGACATCGTAACAGCCTGCTAACCCTGCCTCCCTTCTAAGGAAACGATATCTGATTAACCACAGGGTTTTTTGTGTTTTGGTTTTTTTCTTTTGCTAAGAAGGGAATGCAAGTTTCAGGCCAAAACTGACTTTCTGAGGATTATTTTAGAAAAGCTAAGAACTGCCATAGCTAGTTCTCTTTCTTTATCCTTCTCTGACATCTTATTCAGTTATTTCTCAAAATAATAGTTAAAGGACCATTCAAAGAAAAGTAATTTGAAAAAGTCATTAAATTATTACAACCATCAAGGAGCTGCCATTTCTCAGTTGGGCTCTGCCTCTGCTGCCCTCCCCACAGCATGAAGAGATTAAAATAGGCCAAGTCATTCCCTAAAAACCATGTGCTATATATCAGTGTTTGTGCCTCCCCCCACCCAAAATTGATATGTTGAAATCCTAGTCCCCAAAGTGAAGATATTAGGAGGTGGGGCCTTTGGGAGGTGCTGAGGTCATGAGGGTGGAGTCCTCATGAATGGGATTAGTGCCCTTATAAGAGAGATCCCTGAGAACTCCCTTGCTCCTTCCACCATGTGAGGACACAGTGAGAAGTCTAAAGTCTGCCACTGGAAGAGGGTTCTCAGGAGAACCCTACCACGCTGGCACCCTAATCTTGGACTTCCAGCCTCCAGAACTATGAGAAATAAATTTCTGTTGTTTATAAGCCACCCAGGCCATGTTATTTGGTTACAGCAACCCAAACAGACTAAGACAATATGCAACCATCCCTACCTCAGCTTCATACATGTTAAAGACTCTGCTTAAAGACTCACAGCACATTAAACAAGCACTAAACTGAGATTTCAATGTCAAAAATACTTTATTAAAAAACAGCTATGTGACTAGACCATGTTAAGTGTTATGGAAGTTACAATGAGAAATATACAACATGGTCCTTTCTGTCAAAGAATAATACAGGACAATCCTGACAGGAAGAAAAGGTAAAGCAATATAATTAGTCAATAGGTTTTTAGTACCTGCTTTATGCCCAGCTGAAACCTGTTCAACAAGTGAAAAATGTATAGGACATGGTCCCTGTCTTAAGAAAGCTTATAGCTCATTGAAGAGATACAAGAAAACTCATTTAAAAAAATTCAGAACAGTTAGGCATGAAATTTTGTGCTTTGATTATAAGAACAACAGATATTCAGAGAAAAAGGAAAAGGGGGGAAAAGGCTGAATGACAATCATAAAAGGCTTCTGAAGGAGAGAAAGTTCAGGAAGGTCCAAGAAGGATGGGTATGGTTACCCATGTCTGGTTAGAAGACAAGGAGAGACTTTATTTCAGAAGATGGAAATTGATTGAATAAAGACAATAAGGCCATTAATTTACATTTGATGGGGGAAATGAAAGGCATGAGGAAGAAAGGAATGAGAACATCTGATGGGCAGAAGCAACGGAGTGAAGTGCAATAAAGTGAAGGTAAGAGGACAGGAACTATAAACCCATCTTCACTCTGCCAGGCACATGCAACTAAACATCCTGAGTCCATCCAATCTCCAGGCAAGGCTCCCCGGAGTCCCAGAGGAATTTATCATCAATTCAGAATATCAAATATCAGGCTTGGTATGGAGTGAACATGGGCAGATGGCTTGGACCTTGTGCTTAACACAAGGCTTCATGTTGAGACACTCCTCCAAAGGATTATTTTGTTTAAAATTTGGCTCCTCTGGAATCCTATTCCATTCCTCAACTCTCCTCGTCCTTCTTTGGGCTCTAATTCATGGATCTCAGGCTCATTAAGTAGAACAACACTTCTTGCTCTATCTTTGCTGTGGGATTTGAAGCTGACCTTTCTCATAGTTACATGCTACAAAAGTCAGATAATTTATAATTTGAAAATCTATGAATAGATAATGTGATACATAAATGCTACGTCTTTTTCAACTAGTTGTAGGAAGTTGGTATTCGATGCTTATGCAAATTTACTGAATTAAAACTGTGTAATTTATGAGAGGAAAGTTGAATCTAATCTTTTCTGCTTGGGAGTTTGAAAAGAATGAAGGAGAAATCATTGGAATGAATATGGATTTGTTTTGAACAACGGAGACTCATATGTGGAAATGATTTATAGGTCATTCAATTCAGATTCCTAACAATGTTGAATTGCTTCCTACCATAAGAGCTCAGAGGTTAAGTTCAGACTATGTTAAACTATGATTCAGCTGCTACCAAACATCAAGGAGAACTTGTATAAGTTCTGGGCAATATAGTTTAATATAAAGTGGTGACCTGACTATAGTCAACAATATTGTATTGTATATTTGAAAGGTGCTAAAAAAGTAGGTCTTAAAAGTTCTTATCACAAGTAAAAACAAAAATTATAATTATGTGAGGTTATAAATACTAACTAAACTTATTGTGATTATTTCACTATATATATATACATCAAATTATTATATTGTACACCTTCAAGTTATATGATGTTATATGTCAATTATATCTCAATAAAAATGGAAAATAAATAGATAAATAAACATATGGCCTTCTTCTGTAAACTACTACCTATCCACATCTAAACATATTTTCTGCTTGCAATTACATATAAAGTCCCTGCCTTAGTCTGGCTTACTGAATCAGTATTTTAGGATACAGCCTGTCCCTGGGGGAATATATTTAAAAGATAAGGCTTGTATAGCACAGGGAGATCAGCTCGGTGCTTTGTGACCACCTAGAGGGGTGGGATAGGGGCGGTGGGAGGGAGATGCAAGGGGTAGGAGATATGGGGATATACGTATATGTATAGCTGATTCACTTTGTTATAAAGCAGAAACTAACACACCATTGTAAAGCAATTATACTCCAATAAAGATGTTAAGAAAAGACAAGGCTTACTATTATCTGTCTTAGCCTTGGTCCAATAAATTCAGATAACCTCATCCCTACCCCATGCCCTACACTTTAGCTGCCACATCAAAGCAAGCTACAGATGATTAAGCTTGTTGGAGACAATTCCCCTGCCCTTCCTCTGGCTTCTGTAAAGGTAAACCCAGCTGATGCAACACCTTGTTATGTAATCCCCACGTGAAAGCTGAATGAATGAATAAATAAATGAACAATCTTAAATCCAGTCGTAAGCCCAAATCTCATGGTGTCAATAGCCAGCCTTAGATATCCATCTTTCAGTGGATTTCCATAACTTTTAAAATAATAACCAAATCTTCAACTTGGCATACAGGCCCTATTAGTTTGGTCCTGGCTACTTGTTCAGTCTGATCATATACCATCCACTCACTTCTGTGCTCCACCTTACACAAGCCTTCTTTTTCTTTCTCCAATATGTCCTGCTTCCTCCAGCCTCAGATTCCTCATAAGTATAGCACTACTTACTCAGCAGAAACTCTTGGTTCCCAACCCCCTCCCATCATTTTCCTGGCCAAATGCAACTCTCAGCTCTCAGCTCTCAACTCCAATGTTGCTTCCTCAAGAACACCTTCCTGATGCCCCCAAATAGATCAATTCTCCTTGATACATGCCTTTATATTTCCCCTGCAATTTTTATTCAGAGCACTTATCACTGATTATGATTAGCCATGGCCGTAGTGCATATTAGGGCATTAATAATTTTATAAGACTGAATGAAGAGCATGCTGTGTGTGCCATTCTAGACCTGAAGTTTCTGTTGAACACAGATACAGCAACCACATTGGTATGGGAAAATGCTCTTGGTTTTGGTCTTGGATCATTGGAATTCCTGAGGTTTCAATCTTAGAATAATCAGATGACTTATCAAAAGAGAGAAATAAAGTATGTGTGTTTAACTATGTATGTATCATTTGAGAAATATGAAGATTTGAGGAAAATGGAGACTACCAGCACCCAGACCCATTGTGGCACAAAGGGATTGTCCACCCCACTCAACTTCTTTTCATTCCATCCACACTCGCTCAGATGGAAAGGGAGCTTTGAAAGACCAAGGAAAGAAGCAAAGACATCATAAGTTTTTTTTTAAACCAAAGAGTGTGTGGAGATTAGTAAGACATTTATTTTGTATCTCTTAGATGTTCTTAACAATCTAGAACAGCTAATCCACTATTAAAGAGAATTGTGTCCGTCAGTATGAGCTAGGTTATGCTTCAGTAAAAATCACCCCCAAATCTCAGTGACTAAACACAGCACAGATCTGTTTCTCACTCCCTCTTTCATGCCCAGTGTGAATCGACCTCGGAATCCTGCTCATTATAATCACTCGAGGACTGAGACTAAACAGAGGTCCATCTTAATACACATTTCCTTGATGAACCACAGCATGGCACGGGGCAACAAAAATCATGCACTAGCTGGTAAAGTTACCCCTGGAAGTGACACACATCACTTTAGCTCACATTTCATTAGCCGAAACAAGTCATGGCCATGCCTAACTACAAAATTAAGACAGTGTAATCCTACCACCTGCCAATATTGAGATGAAAAAATTCTAATGACTAACACAGCAACCATAAGAATTGATAACAGCCATTCCAGTACAAAACAAAGGTTACCATGACCTTGGTTTTTCTTTGCACCAGCAGAACTGGGACTTGTGCAGGGTAGAAGAGACCACGGAGAGAAAGAACTCGCAGAAATCCAAATAAGATTAACTCAGAAGTGGCAACTCAACAGGAAAAGGAAAGAAGTAAAATGGTTGCTCACATCCACCTGCTTCCTCTGGATGACATATGTGTTTATGACCAACTAATGTAAAATTGTTTCTTTTCTAGAAATACATTGCATGGGCACACACATAACGGAGGAGTTAAAATAAACTATTATAGTGCGATTATCATTATTCAAGGAAAGGTATTTAGGGGGAGAAATGACAATGTTTTTTTAGTAGAGATCTGAAACTTCAGATCTTCAAAATGCTTCAAAATGTTGAAAACATTGAGGCTGTATAAAAAATATTGAAGGTAAGGGAACCCAGTAAAGAAAAAATTTTAGAAGAGAAAGTGGGTCTCACTAAGAATCCTACTTCCTTCAGTGAGAATGAGGCAAGATATTTTACTGATATTTAATCATATCAGACCACCCTTCCGTTTTCTTTCCATGTTACCAAGCAGGTAGCCAGATCCTTTAGCTCTCTCGATTCAAGTGTTTTGCTGTGCAGACATCACAGGACTGACTTCACTGAAGATATCATGCCAGTGTCTTAGAGGATAAGGCAAAAAAGACCCATGACTTGAGAACAGTGTAAAGGGAAGTATATGGATAACAGAGGCACACCTCTCCCAAGAATAGCCCTGCTCGATAGCAGTAAGCTGAGAAGGTAATGAAACTCAGACCACTGCTATGTAGTCACTCAGGGACACTGAGCCCTAAGTCAAAAGTAATGATCCCCAAGTTTGGAACAAAAGCAACACAGTTGTTAGACTTGGAAGGACTGTGGACAACAGGCATCACAGAGGTTATCAATGAGACAGGAGGAGCTTCCTTGATATTCTGGTGCAGCCTAAAATGCCTCAGAATCGTGTACAACCTGGTGGTGTAGAGTGCAGATGATACTAACAATCAAATTTTCTACCAGCCCCAACAGGATGGGAGCTCAAATGCAGAGTTAAGTTGATTTAAGGGAAAAAGAAATGTGTCCATTCTTATATGCTAGAGTAGATAGCTTAAAAACCTATACTCATCAGTAAAAGGAAAGATTATGGACTTGGACCAGACTTATGTAGGCCACTAGTGAAAGAGAGCTCATTCTACTTCTCACCATATATTTTTGTCTAACTTGAGATTTGAAAAAAAAAAAAAATAGAGGTGGACAGGGATATCTCACAGATACGATGGTGTTAGTTCTGATCTTAGGATAAGTGTCTAATGCAATACCTAATGCCTGAAGGCTATCTACCCCAAAAGCTGCCAGGGCTTATATCCAAAGTGCTAGAGAGCCCAGAGAACAGGGATCACCATCTCTGGGAGAAGGAAGACAGGAAAGTAAACAAACAGTTGAATAATAAATGATACCCCAGGTTGGACCCTGGAATTAGTATGTCACCTATCACATTCTCTCTAGGATTTTAACATTTATGTTGCCTTATTAATAAAGATTTTATTTTGCCTATGGACTGGTAATCTCAGATATTCTTAGTAACTACCAAAGGCTAACTACTATTCCTAAAAATCAGAGCTCGGTCTTGTCCTTACAAACTGTCCATGGTCACAATCACTTCTTCCAAGTCCTATCTAATGGAAATAAAATGACATAACCCATCTACTTGGAGTTGGTTAAAGATTTACAGATGTGAAGCAAATGGTACAGGGGAAAAAGCACTTTAAATTTAGAGACGGAGTTGTCAATCTGTGAAGCTTTTCATTAGAAGTTTTAGAGCACTTTCATCACTAATTAACAAATAAATGATATGTCAGACAAGCAAATTTAATACTGACAGAACTAACAGATACACATACCAAAAGCTATTTAACACTGACTTCATCTCACTTGAGCACCACTATTTCAGTGTTCTGTTCAATGAAAACTGACACTTGATGTATTAGATCAATTATCAAATAGAAAATAGCATGAAAAATAATTACAGCCAAGGGCTCACAGTCAGTCCCCTAGCCTTCCTTTTGCAACTTCCTTCTTCCCAAAACAAATCATTTGCTCCAGCCCTATTCTCTGAACATCTTGCCAATCCTCGCTGCCTCCCTTATGCTTTTGCTCATGCAATTTCTTCTGGAATTGTCCCTCCTTACTTGTGATTGCTTTGAGGACAGAAACCAACACTTGGTCATCCTTGAACCCCTAGAGGCCCTAGTATGGCATCTGCATATAAAAAGTTGTATGATAAACACTCACTCAAGTGAACTGAATTTTGACTGCTGACTTCAGTTATTATTATAGTGATCATATCACAGGGCAAACACGGGTTTACCAAACTATACTGCAGTTCTTTCTTAATCTGACGAGAAAAACCAGATTTTCAGGAAAAGAAAAGGAGTGAAAGCAAGTAGGCAGGCTAAGACAATAAAAAACTGGACTATAAAAGTCAATTCCATGGAAGAACAATTTTCATACTCTCCTTATTGAGTGTGGTGGTCAAATGTACAAATGTTAAGGAAATATTCCTATTTAGTTAATAGTGCATGATGGACCTCACCAGAATTTGTCTTCATTCTTTTGAGGACTTTGTAGAGGATTTTTTAGCTTCTATTTTAGAAAATTTGGGCTCCTTTCTGTTGAGACTGCTCCCTTTCTTTTAGATTTCACAGATCTCCAAGGCATACTAGAAGAGTGAATCAGTTCTGCTTAGAGTGAAAGGACCTGGGTAATCAGGCAAACCATTCCATTTATTTGAAGGCATTCCTTAGATGTGTGAAATAATTTCAATAAGCCCATGTTCATGCCAAGATTGATACGGGCATTAAGCTCTTATGTTAGTAACGGTAAGGACAATTTAAGTATTCCATGTATAGTCCTCTCAGTCTTAGTGTTTTTAAAAGATGTAAATGCTTTATGCTTAAATAATAATGATGTTGATAATGATTATTAAATGCCTCCTGTGTGCCAGCCCCTATGATGAGCACTTACTTACCCCCCCAATTCAATTTAAAACTCATTAATACTAACAAGTATTAAGATCCTCTGTCACAGATGGGAACACTGAAGTACAGAGAGGCTAAATAACTTAGCTGGTGCCACATAGTCCACTAACAGAACTGAAATTGGACCCAAAACAAATTCCATAGTGCCCATTCTTTATTAGATTACTTTAAATCCCAAGTTAACTAAATGCCCTACCAATTAGTTGACACCTGAGATGGTAGCAGAGTTTGGAAAAAGCTGGCTAATTTACTATTTAAAATCCCCATCAAGAGGATTTTAACTGAAGGTAAGAAAGCAAATGGGAAGTTTAGGCAAAATTTTCTACAACTGGAAAATCTGAGAACACACAGCCACCATTCTGCCAGGTCGCATTAGCACAGCTGGGTAAGGAGGGGGCTCTTGCCAGGCTGCTGGAACCAGACACGCCCAGCTGAGATGGGAAGAACAGCTGTGATAGGAAGAAATCTGTAACTCACGAAAATCTTACTATCTGCTACCCAAGTGTGCGCACAGAGCTGCTGGCTGGCATCATATTGAAAAGTCTTTATTCTGCTTTCCAGATCTGTGTTAATTTGATCCCAGACTACATAGAAAAAAAGCAAAGCAGAAAGTTGATGATTAACCAGCTCTTCTCCACTGGGTAAGCATCCAACTGTTCAACATTTTTAGCAGTGATTTGAAAACATAAATAACACCCCAAGCATAGTTTCAGATGCCCCAAAACTGAATGAGAGAGCTAATATAATTAAGACAATATATTGAGATATAAAATTATGTTAACAAATCAGAACACTAGGGAAAACAGCAAGATTTAACAGAATTAATTACAAAGTTGCATATTTGAGTCCAAAACTTGCAGAAATTGAATAGAGAGTGAGGGAAAGGGAGGCTTGGATAAACTTTCTGTGTGAAAAAGCATTGCACGGGAGGTAGGTTGCAGCTCATAATTAGCCAGAATGTGCAAACAGACTTAAGTAAATGAGTACTAGCCCAGGGTCTGTATCAAAGGAGGTAATGGTGATGGAAGACTGTGTTCAGTTTAGATGCCACTATTTAAAATCAAGTCTATCCAGAGTAGAGTAACCAGTATAATGAAGGCTTTGAAAACCTGTGAACATAAGGCAAGGCTAGAGAAACAGAGGAAGTTTAGCCTGAAGAGGAAAACACTAGAGGTAAATTTGCTAACACTCTTCATGGTGTAATGGGAAGTAAATGGTCTAGAGACCAAGGCAGAATTCATTCCCAACCCTAATAACTGAGAATCAGGGAAACGATTTAATCTCAACCTCGCAGCATCCTCAGCGCATATGGTTTGCTTATTCCTAAATTATTTAGGCTTAATACATTGGGTACTAAAAACAGAATAAAAAGCAAGCTTTTGACCTTAGAGAGCTAACAACTTTGTGCCCAAGATAGACAAGTTTCAGTCCATTAACATACAGAGTAATGATGCTCTGGGAGTTCAGAGGACAGGCAACTCACCCTGAAACAGGACATTTTGACCAGGACTTCTTGATACAATTGTTTTTCATGGTGTATTATTTTCCTGGGACTGCTATAATGAAGGACCACAAACCGGGCAGCTAAAACAACAGAAATTTATTGTCTCACAGTTCCGGAGGCTAGAAGTCCAAGATCAAGGTGTCCACAGGGTTGGTTCTTTCTGAAGGCTGTGAGGGACAATCTGTTCCGTGAATCTCTCTTATCTTCTGGTTATTTACTAGCAATTCTTAGTGTTCCTTGGCTTGTAGATACATCACCCTGACCTCTGTTTTCATCTTCACACGGTGTTCTCCCTGTGTCTCTCCATGTAGTCTCTCCTCTATGTATGCTGTCTCTGTAGCTAAATTTCCCTTTTTTATAAGGATAGTCATATTGGATTAGGGCCCACCCTAATGACCTCATCTTAACATGGTCATATGCAAAGACTCTATTTCCAAATACGGTCATATTCACAGGTACTGGGGGTTAGGACTTCAACACCTTTTGGGGGGATGGGGACACAGTTCAACCCATAACACATGGCTAATTTAAAATAGGCATGTCAAAATACCTTTTTCTTTTTTCATTTTATAAGTATCTAAGCAGAAGTTGTAACAAAAGTTACACTCCCATATTCGCAGGAGCCTCTGATCCTTCACCCTGACCCCAATCCTTGCTCCATCATGGACCCATCCTCCATCTCTGACTCTATTCCAGTCCACACTCTCATCTTCACCCCATCCCTAAACCATATCCCCTCTCTCTCCCCACCCCCAGAGGGGGAGGTCAGCAATGCTTGTAAAGGTCACTAATGGAGTAAGAATAAATGTTTTTCCTTGGGATTCTTTTAAGTCAAGAATTTAATGGTTCACTTTTTTAGGCTCCATCAAAGTGAATTCAAATCAAATGATAGTGTATAAAAATGTTCCTGGAATCAAAATGTCCTCAGGGTGGGCTTCTCTGGTGGTGCAGTGGTTGAGAGTCCGCCTGCCGATGCAGGGGACATGGGTTCGTGCCCCGGTCCGGGAAGATCCCACATGCCACGGAGCGGCTGGGCCCGTGAGCCATGGCCGCTGAGCCTGCGCGTCCGAAGCCTGTGCTCCGCAACGGGAGAGGCCACAGCAGTGAGAAGCCTGCGTACCGCAAAAAAAAAAAAAAAAAAAAAAAAATGTCCTCAGGGTAGAATTTACCAGAATAGCCAAGTCAAAATATTGCGTAACGAATTATGTGGTGCAAGAGAGTCTGGGATTAGCTTATTTGTGAAGGCCATACCAAAGCTGAGTGTAGAAGGACAAACAGGAGATTAATCAGCCAAGGAAAGGAACATTCCTGGCTGAAGGAAGAACGCAAAGGTACGATGCTGAGAAAGCAGGAAGCATCAGAGAACCTCAAAAGGTGTCGCATGGCCAGGGCACAGCGGGTGAAGGAAGGCAGGAAGAGGCCTCACTGCCAAAGGCCTAATACATCGTTCGTTGCCTATTTATTTTAGTATTATTTCACTTATCATTGCCGTGGACAGTGAGCACAGGATTGGAGGCAAGGAGCACCAGGCTCATACGTGTAGTTTTAAAAGAGCACTTTGGCAACTGTGGGGAGGTTGGCTTAAAAGGGTGAAAAACTGGAGATGGGAAGCCCAGTGGGAAGTCTGTGTAATAATACAGGTAGACGATGATGAAAACTGGCTAGAAGATGGCAAGCATGGTGAGGAGGGCAAGCCTTGCCAGCTGTTTATAGAAATAATCCGGCAGGTAGAATTGACAGGAGTTTTTAAAAATTGGTATACAATTTTTAAAGGTTGCTTTCCATTTACAGCTATTACAAAATACTGGCTCTATTCCCCGTGTTGCACAACACATCCTTGAGCCTATCTTACACCCAATAATTTGTACCTCCTGCTCTCCCACCCCTATATTGCCGCTCCCCCCGCAACTGGTAACCACTACTAGTTTGTTCTCTATATTTGTGAGTCTGCTCCTTTTCTGTTATATTCACTAGTTTGCTGGATTTTAATGAAGGAAACTACAAGAGTGGTTTCCAACTCTAGCTGCACATGCCAGGCATCTTGAGAGTCTTTCTAAATGCAGACTCTCTGGCCCTGTCTCGGACTTAGTGAATCAGAGTTTCTGCTGTTTAAGCCTTGAGAATTTGAAGATCCCTCCAGCCAGTCTCTGTGACTAACAATTTAAGGGCTGGCCCCCAGGAGAAAGAGAAAACACTCCCTGTCGGTTCAGAATCAGGTTTTAGTGCCACATAACAAAACTATATCACAGTTAAACTGTTTAAAGATAGAACCATTACCTCTGAACCTTGTCGCTGAATATATTTCAGCAGGAACCAGTAAACCAGTTAAGGAGAGGTAATGGAAGAGTTTTTTTGCTTGCCAGAAGTATGAGAGTGCCTTTAAGGCACTCCAGGGCCAGAGAGCTCTCCAATGCACTGAGAGGAACCAAAGGCAGTCAGAGCAGCAGACAGGCACTCAGAGGGAATCTGTGCATCCTGGCCCTTTGCGAGCTCCCTTTTTGCTCCAGCTGTGGCTTCAGTCACTGTCTCGCTCTGCCCTGGTTTGGATTCCAGGTTCTGGCCTTTGGATCTGTCTCTGTTTCCATGACAACCCAGTCCTGTTTGAGCCATGCTTGCTAGCTGGCTGCTACATCTGGATTCACCCAGGAAACCCCACCCCGTGGTGTCAACTTGTCACCATCTCTGAGGCTCCATTTCGGTCTGCCCACCCCACACCTGGTTTCCAGCTCCATTCAACCCTCCTTAGCTTCCACCATACTCATGCCCACACTCAGGACCCTGCTTCAAGCTTGGGGTACAGACCACCCTTCCCACCCGATTCCAATGCTGGTCTGCTGGACACATTTCTACGTGAGACGATGAAGATCCAGTAGCTTCCCAGTGAGTCTTGGAGGAGGGAAAGTACAGCCATTAAAAGTACAAGCTCTGAATTCAAATCTAGACTGTGTGACAATAAGCCAGTTACCTAATCTCTCCAAGTTTCCAAAACAATTTAAACATGATAAATACATCTAACCCACCCCATAAGTTATAAAGTATAAGCAGCAGGTCAGCTTCACCAACTCAGGATAAACACATGGCCAAGACTCTTTTCATTTAGAGTTAATAACTCAAGCACCCAGATGCTCTTACCAACTGGATGTTCAATGTCTCCCTCTTGTTGCTTAACTCATCTCCAATGCCAAGTAGTCCAAGAATGCTGAGGACGTAGTCAGTCCAAAGAGGACAAATCTAGGTTAATCAGAGAGACAGCTGGAGCTGCCCGTTGGTCCACGCACCTGCTTCTGTCACACGGTATGACATAAAGGCTACTCCTGTGTTCTCTGATGGACGCTTATTTACCATCTCAGTAATGGCATTGCTGGATCCAATTTCTGCCCAGGACTAATGATGTCTCACTCTTGGGCTAACAGGTTACTCTGCTGCAACCAATCCTTCCTCAGACTCTTGCATCTGGGCCTGGGCACTAACCCAGCTACCATGTCCCCTCCGGGAGCTCCTTTTCAAGGCCTTAGGGCTTATATTAGTTTCCTGGGGTTGCCATAACAAATTATCACAAAGTGGGTGGCTTAAAACAACAGAAATGTATTCTCTCACAGTTTAGGAGGCTAGAAGCATAAAATCAAGGTGCCAGCAGGGCTGGTTCCTTCTGGAGGCTGTAAGGGAGAAACTGTCTCATGCCTCCTAGCTTTGGGTGGCTCCCAGCAATCTTTGGTATTCTTTGATTTGCAGCTGCATCACTCCACCTCTACCTCCATCTATACATGTTTTCTTCATTCTGTTATTCCTGTGAGTTCTCTCTTCTTCTTATAAGTCATTGGATTTAGGGCCCATGAGTGAGGACAACCTCATCTTAACTAATACCTGCAAAGACTCTATTGCCAAAGCTCACGTTCTGGGGTTCCAGTGAACATGAATTTGGGGGGGGGGCACTATTCAACGCACTACAGGGCCCCTTCTTGATAGCAAAGCTTGAAGACCCATTTCCCGAATTTCAAATCTCTGAAAGAAGAGTTCTGATACCCCTTCCTCCAAGAAAGTCCACTGGACTCCCTATGTACATTTTTCTTTTATCCTCCCTGCTATACTGAGGAACAGCAAACAGGTCTTATACTTCCAATGTTTCACTTAATAAGAAAAATCTGCCCAAGAAGTCTTACCAGACCCCTCCTAGGATTTAAAAGGGAGTGGCCTAATTTTTATCTCACTTCGAGTGTGAAGTACGTACAACGTCTGGCACACAGACAGCCCTCAATTACTGGCAATTATTTATTTTCCCTGAAGGTAACCGAAAATGCCCTAAAGATACGGAGCATCAGAATAAAACTTACTTCTCTGGAGGCAAAATATCTGCCCTCTTTAGTTTAGGGCAATTTGAGTGGAACTCTCGATGAGGTATGGCAGGCTCTGTATCCTTTATATAACATCTAGCTATATTTTACATATCGTTGGCTCAGGGATCAGACTGATTGTGTGTTTCAGAGCTCTCTGATACTATGAACATTTAAGGGCTCTTACTAGTGCTAAACTAGGATAGACAGGATGTGTTCAGAGTGGAGAGAAGTGCACATCAAGGGCCTTTGTCTTGTGAAGACTGTATGTTCGCATCTACAGGCTCTATGGAACCACAGGCTGGTTGCAACAGCAGCATCTTGGGGTCCTTCTGTTAGCAAACAAGCTCTCACTTAAGACTCCAGTGTAAATCTAGATCTATACCATAAGTCTTCCACATTCTCTCCACATATACTCCCCAGCCTACTACCCTGCTCCCTGCCCCAAGACCTAACATTAAGTTCTTTTATCCTAAGCCTTCCAGTTGGATTTAGAATAACAACTGGAAGTCCCAGCAGGAGATCCGAAGGAAGAGTGAGATGGAGTGATTTGTTCCCCTGGCCCCTACTCTGTGAGATCTCCTAGGGTTGGCTATGTCCTTGACCCAAGGTCATGGTTCCTCTTGAAGTGGCCTCCACAAGACTCTTTCTGTATTGCCCACCCCACCCCACCTTCAGGCCTAGAAGGGGTAACTGCCTCACTGTTTTTATAATATGAGCACTGCACAGTTGTAAATAGTTCCTTTATAAATAAAACATCTTAAAACTCATTCCTGACCTTTACAAGGTCACTACTTAGATTTGGATGAAATACATAGGTTGATTCTCAGTTATTTTCATCTTAAATATTTCATCAAGAATTTTAGGACTGGAAGAGATCACCTAAATGAGCTCTTCAGTTAATAAATGGTGGATCAGAGGCCCAGTGGGGTTCAGTGATTTGCCCAAGGCCATGCTACTTAGTGGGAGAGCTGAGCCTAAAACCCAAGCCGCCTAAACCCCAATCCAGTGGTCTTTCAACCCATCTACCTGTGAGCCTAGAAGGAGGATAACTATTTTCCTAGACAATACCAGCTTTCTGTAGTTAATAGATACTCAAAATCAGCACCACCCCCAGTCACTTTATGAACTTCATCTTCCATTGTTTTCTTCCTTTTTTCCTTAGCATTTCCCTCACACTTTTTGTTTCCAGTACTTTCCCTCTGCCCTGGGAGAGAAATAAACATTTACTGAGTACTCACTATGCACTAGACACCATGAAATACACAAGTAACACATGCTAAATCATTTGTTGTCTCACTTAACACTCTCAGCAACTATGAGGTATTAAACCAATTTTACATATTAGGAAACTGAGGCTTAAAGAACTTAAGTGTCCAAGGAGGCACAACTAATACGCAAGCTTCCAGTCCGGTGTGTTGACTCCAGAATCTGTACTCTCCCCATGACGCCACAATGCATCCTGCAGGTAACTGAAGCCCTCGTGCTGCCTGGTGCCTTCCGGCCCTCCTCCTTCCCCTGTCCTGCCCTCCTCCCTCTCCTGTTCTCACTGAAGCAGCATTCCTCCGGTTTTCAGATCAACACAGCCATCTTGTGTTTGATTCCATTAACCAATAACAGAAAACTAGGAATTTCAAGAAATCAGTTCCCCATCTCTTTTTCAGGTTTTATATTTTTTAAAGGATGCCTAGAATCAAAACCTAACGCGGTCTCTACAAATGCAGAAAATAGTCAAATTGTAACTGATGCCATGTACTAGCATCAATTCTTATTAGGAAAGAAGAAGCTTTTGTTGAAAAGAATATTTAAATGGAAAGATTAGAAAAAGATCTTTTCTTACACATTCATTTAATTAGAAGTTCACACATTCTTTCTCAGGGCCGTGCTAGAAACTGGAAGAAACAAGCAAGTGTTACTTAGAATCCAGATTCTGCAAATGGAGGCCTCCAAGACAAAGAACACTGCAATCACGGTGTGAGAGGGGCAAGTGAGGAGGTGAGGTTTGCGACCGGCTCTCAAGTCTGAAAAGAGGGAAGGGCTGAATTTGTAAGAAAGTATTATATCCCACTGCATTCATTTGTATGACTTATTTTCAGCACAACGAGTAATTATTTTTACAGTTTTCTCTCCTTTGTCTTCTGCATGCTTCACGAGGGCGGGTACTGTGTCTTACCCATCTTTGCACCTTCCACATCCCAGAGTCATTATTTTATATATAGAAGATACTCAGTAAATGTTTTCATTGAATAAGCACTCTACCTTTTCAAGTAACAGACTCACTTAATGAGGCCACTCATAATTTTACCTCTTACGTTGTGCATATTTCAGAACCATATTTTCAAAGGTAGAGGTGAAAATTAGATTTCACAGTAGAATCAGAGGTATAATGGGAGGCTATTGTCAAAAATAATGAAAATAAGTGTCAAAGTTCATCAGCTTCTGAATTCTCTTCTCAATGACTTTTTCCTCTTTTGCGTGGGAGAACCTTGGACCTTAGCTGTTATTTTTTCTTTTTTTTCTTCAAATACCTTTAATATAAAACATATTTTTGAGGCACAGTACTATTCTTGATGCATTCAGATGACTTATTTGTCAGACAAGAAAGGGCTCCTCAGGCTGCTATGAGGCTATTGTACACACCTGTACATTTTAAGTAGATTTCAACACAATGGATATTAACAGCTGTTCTCAGAAGCACTCACTGTTTGAGGGGTACTTATTCCTGCTCCTTTATAGGATTTTGTTTCCTTCTTTTGACATTGTATCTACAATAATACCTCCAGTGGTTGGCAAATTAGGGAGGAAATTCAGCATTAAAATTGTTTATAGTTTGTTTCTCAGAAAAAGAAAACCAATAAAGAAAGAAGCAAATTTCAAAGCACGAAGAGCTTATAATGCCATCTTTTTAAACAGCACAAGTACACCCTAAATCGTTACCTAGCTCTTTAGAAATAAGCGTCTATAAGTGATTCAGTTGTTTTTGTGTTTTTATCTTTTTTATATTTTTACTATCAGTTTAAATAAAAGCAAGCTGATCTTTTCTGAGCTCTATATTCCCACTAACTGAGCATTAAAGGCAGTCTGTACCATGGCTTACTTTGTTGAACCCACTGTATCAAAAACAAGATTCCTCTGTGGACTCCATCAAATAGAGTAAAACGGGGTACAGAAAGATTAGTGAGTTAAGCTGAACAAGGCATGGTTCTGATAGGCCTTTTTGGCCCTTTTGAAGTTAGGAATCAGAACCAGTTTTCTACAAACAGTAGGCTACCCTCAATGAGATGATGTTCAAACATCTGCAACATGTAAGAGTTCTAATTCATAATGGCGCTTGTAAATTTGGCCCTGGCAAATAGAAGGGCCAGCCGCCCACTCCCTCAGGACATGTAGGCCACTGTAACTGATTATGATGACTCAGCAGGGTTCCAGATGTCATTTCTCCACTCACTGGCTAGAATCATGGCACCCAACTTTTTTTTCTGTAACTCTAAATTGGACCCCAAGGAGGCTTTGCCACCCTTCTGTCTTACAGTTAAACTAATTAGGAGCTAGTATACTTCATAACCACTGAGTGAAATTTGTACATTCCTATAGTTATCATTATATGAAAGCAATCTTCTAATATTTAGGCTCAGCAGGTGAGACACCTCAGGTTGGCCTGCGGTCTCTGACCACCAGAGGAAAAAGAGGAAGTGGGAGAAGCCAACATACCCTCAGCGTGTGGCAAACAACGTCCCAGACTGCTGTGGTCCTCCTCCCCACTTAGGATGGGGATGGAGAAAGGAGGGCAGGAAGAGGTCTGCAAAGGACTCTCCTGCCATCCTTCACTCTCTACCTAAAAAGCCTCCCACCCCCCACACCCCCACCTTTGGAGACACATCTATAGACTCTAGACAGAGCTAATTTTCAGTTTCTGAGCCAGAAAACAGGGCAGACAATCCAAAAATATGAGTTATGTATAATATAATCATATTTTCTGAATCAAAATTGAAACATACTGGTCAGACACATTGGTCTAGCTGCACATGGTCAAACAAGAACACAGCATAGAGTATTTTTTAATCAGTTCTAATATACACATAGTTTTATTATTCTAACATCACTGAAATAAGGATAAGGATGTGTCTTGCAATCAATAACATGTTGGTTTAACGTTTTTTCTTGATTAGTGGTACAAAAAATAATGGTGTGTCTTACAATCAATAGAATCTTAGATGTGATCAAATTGACACCAGGATAATCCCAGAAAACCCAGGAAAAACAATCTGTTTTTACACATGTTCAAACCTTGCAGTTCTTTAATCCCAACTGGATTTCAGAGGCAGAGTGTAATGGTCTGTTTCATGTGTCAACTTGCCTGGACTCTAGTCTCCAGTTATTCAATCAAACATTAATCTAGGTGCTGCTGTAAAGGTATTTTGTACATATGAGGTTAACATCCTCCATCAATGGACTTTAAGTAAAGGAGATTATGCTCCATAAATCTGGGTTGGCCTCATTATATCAGTTAAGGTTTTGAGAGTAGAGCTGAAGTTTCCCTGAGGAAGAAGAAATTCGCCCCCATCAGCTCCTCCCAGAGTTTCCATCCAGTCCTTCCTGTCAGCCTGATGTACAGATTTTGAACTTGCCTAACCAGCTCTTGCAGTCACATAAGCCAACTTTTTGCAATCAAACCTTTTATATATATTCTACAGTTCTGCTTCTCTGTTGGAACCCTGACTGATACAGAGGATCGGTGGTATTTTTTTTTCTCCTAATATTTTCTCCCTTTTTGACATTTACTTAACTGAAAAGGTAATATATTTCCCTATTCCTTATATTTATATAAAAGTACACAGTGAAAAGATTTCTTCCAGCTCCCTTCCCCATCCTGCCAGCTCCTAATCTACCAGCTGTCACATGTAACCACTATAATTATTTCTTTGTAATTCTAGAGTTTTTTATGCATAAGCAAATAAATACAGATATACATCTCCTCCAACTCCCACAAATCTACAAAAGAGAAAAAAGGGTAGCCTGCTACATACAATGTTCTGCACTCTGCTTTTTTTTTCCTTAATATTCCTGAAAGGTATTTCCATTTCAGTATGCAAAGAACTTTATACTTTTTCCTCAGCTGTATTATATTCTATTGCATGTCTATACCATGATTTGTTTTTTGTTTTTGTTTTGTAGTACGCGGGCCTCTCACTATTGTGGCCTCTCCCCTTGCAGAGCACAGGCTCTGGACGCACAGGCTCAGCAGCCGTGGCTCACGGGCCCAGCCGCTCCGCGGCATGTGGGATGTTCCCGGACCGGGGCACGAATCCGTGTCCCCTGCATCAGCAGGCGGACTCTCAACCACTGCGCCACCAGGGAAGCCCTATACCATGATTTGTTTAATCAGTCACCTATTGGTGAACATTCAGCTTATTTCAACACATTTGCTAATATTCACAAGGGAATATCCTTAAAAATATTTTAAAATATAAATGGGCAGACAGCTAAACAGATAGATAAATAGATAGAACTGTACATAGTGACTTATGTCTGTATAATCATTGTGTACTTTGAGCAAGAGTACGTGTAGAAGAACACACAAGTGGAATTACTTAAAGGGTTAGAGGGTACATGCATTTTCAATTCTGAGAGATTGTCCTAAATTGTCCTAAATTGCCCACCATCATCAAAGAAAGTATTTGGTTAGAAAGTGCTTGTTTTTCCACAGCCTCAGCAACCCAAGTGTGTCATTGATCTTTGGAATTCTTGCCAATTCAATAAATTACAAAGGTACGTTTCAGTGGATATATAATTTATATTTCACTTAATAAGAGTGATATAGAATATCTTTGTAATATGTTTGAGTCCTTTCTACTTCCTTTGCTGTACAACCTCTGTGCATATTTTTGGACTAGTTTTCTACTGAGTTGGTCTTTCTGTATCATCCAAGGGTCCTTAGATATTAAGGAGGTTACTTTTCTATATGTGACATGAGAATACTAATATTTTCACCAGGTTGTCTTTTGGCCCTCTTGATGGTCCCACCATATAGAATTTATTTTTATGCATTTTGATTTATCAATCTTTTCTTTTTATAGACTTCAGATTTTGTGTCATACTCAAAAAGGTCTTCTCCACACCAAGGTTCTAAAGACAGTCACTATTTTTTCTTTCTATAGAATGTTTAGGGTTTCTTTTTTTACATTTAACTCTTTATTATTTTTTTGATGGCTGACCAGTTGTCTCAACATCATTTATTAAATAGGCTACTTTTTCCCTACTTATTGAAGATGACTTTATCATAGAATTTCTATATATATTTGGATTTAGGATGTTCCATTGGTTTATATGTCTATGAACCAGTACCACATCTTTTAGTTAGTAAAGCTTTATAATATATTTTAACATCTTGGCAGGGTTAATTCTTCCTCACCTTCCTCCACCCCACCATTGCTCTTCTTTCAGAGGGTTTTCTTGACTATTCTATTTGTGGCTGCACAAGAACTTCAGAAACAGTTCTCTGTTCATCCCACCTTGGCCCCCTCCCAGATATTTCCATACTGGTTTGTCTTATCACAGTCCTAAAATTCCCCCATTAGATATAATGACTCAAAAAGCCATAAGCATTAGACAACGGTCTCTTACCTTGTGCTGTGAACTGGGACAGCCACCACATCTCTTAGGGTTTTAGTTTCCCCCCTGACAGAAAAGGGACACAGATAAGGAGAAAAAGTTTTACATAGATGCTCTCTAAAATACCTTCCAGTTCTAAAGTTCTTCAGTTCAATGTCAAACCTCTTGTTGGGTGTTTTAATTAGCAGTATGCTCATTTCTCATAAAAAATGCTTGCCTTACAATTTTATATCACAAACCATTGGAATTTTTGGAATCATTTGCCATAATTTGCAGTAGAGTAGAAGACTGAAATGAAATGACTTATTTCTCCTACAGATCAAAATTTAAACAGTAGAACTTCCACTGAGTCCTTTTTTCTAAGCCATTTACCTCTTCTAAGTGCAACATAGTATAAGCAAAGGATCCGGCACCCAAAAAAGTACCAACAAACAACAGAAGTTTCAGAAGTTCTGCTTCTATTTTTGTTTTTGCTTCTTTTTCTCTTTTTACCATATCTGTAAATTGATAGCTAACCAGACATTGTAAGATCAAAGACTCTAAATGCAGTTTAGTCTCCCACATGACTGAGTGGCCACTGAGCACATTGATTACACATCACCGGTGAGTAACTGGGACAATACTCCACTCTAAATTGCATGTCATGGATGAGGCTGAAAAAAGGAACCAATAAAAACTTTAGTTGGTTGCGTTACTCTGAAAGGTACATTCTTTTTTTAATCTTGCCAACAGGTTGGCACACTACTGGTCTGTGACACCTAAATAGCACCGTAGTTAAATGTTTGGTGGCTTCTGATCAACTACCTGATCTATGAACCACCTAGATCCATGAATTAAGAAGCTGAGAAGCCTCTCTCTGTCTACCTCAATGCTATTCATGACTGTTTTATTAACAGGTTTTTCCTTCTCCCTTTTCCTCAATGGCTCTGTTAGGTGGACTCTCTTAGAATGTGGGCTATAAAGCACAAAACCAAAGAGAATAGTTTATTTTCAGGATAGTATTTTTATCCTTTCTGCAGAATAGTGCCTTACATATGTAATATGCCTCCTTCCGAAAATGATGCATTCTTAAAGTGATTGACCTACATAAAAGTCTCATCTCAGCTTTAAAAAATTCCTGTGCAAAAACATAAAGCTAGGATAGAAGGATCTGCATTTATTTCAATAAGTCAGAAGTTACTTGGGCACTAATCCTCATGGGAGCTGCATACAAATACCTGGACATCAAAATATCCTTGACTGGGCTGACTTTTAATTTGGGAGTTTACTAGAGCCTGCAGCTATACTGCTGGAGTCTGTGATAGTGTCAGATTCCATAAATGAAGCATGGAGGACTTGGTTAGCGGCCTGGGTAGAATGCCAAAGAATGCCCTGGGGACATGCTAATTCAGTACTCAAGGTAGCCTACCCTTCTGTGAGCCAGTACTGAACAAGCGCCCTGTAAAGGTGTTTGAAGTACTGCAGGGCAGTCTCAAGTTTTTGCTGTCAGCTCCTCGCACTTATTTACAAAGCTCTTTTCTCTGGCATTTGCAGGGCAGCTGCAAGGATAATAAGTTATAACTGCCACATCAAATTTCCCTGCAAGCAGAGACTGCCTGGCACCCCACCACCAGCCAGGGTTTCCTTGAACCCCCTTCCTGATTGGTAAGGGAGGCTGGTGAGAGAACGAATGTCCAGGGAGAGGACCCCTCCAACACTTCCAATGGGTACATGACAGGAATAACTAGAGAAAAGAATAATGCACTATGACCATCTCTTACATCTTTTCATCTCTTCCCAAGATTCTGCTGAAGGATGAAGATGTTTAGAAGTGCCACCCTGCCACCATCCAGGCATTGCCACCACTCTAAGAGTGGAGAGCTGGGGGATTACTGTAGGCAGGGAATCTCATCAATGGCCGCAGCTTTCTCTTTAGTAGGTGGTGGCAGGAAACTATTCAAGAACCTAAGGGAACCCAGCCACTGCCATCGTCATGCTCATCATCTTAGGAGCCCCAGGTCCTGAACTCATGCATGTGCATTCCTCACAAACCTGTTTCTGAGAAATATTATTTTCTCCTTTTTACAGAAGTAAGAACTGAAGCTGAAAGAAATTAAGATACCTGTCCAAGGTTGCTCAGTTACAAGCAAGAGAGCTCCCATTCAAACCTATGACCATCTAACGCCAAAGCACAGGAGATGGGAGGTAAAATTACCCATATCTCAGTTTCAGCTGAGTTTCCAAAGACCAAGAATAATACAAGTGGCAAGTACTGCCCAAATCCTCAAGTGAGATTCTAGAGCACCAATAAATGTAGGGCGTGCTGGGAAAGTATTAAACCAGTGCTGTCAGTGTTAGCCTACCTCACACCCCAAGGGTTTAATGAATGAAGACACTAGAGAAAATGTTTCTTTTAGAGAGACTTGCTGGGCTACCATGGCACCTCTCCTCTCCTTTCCTGGGGACTGAGGAGGAGGGTGGGTCCCCATTACCTCAAGCTGAAGAGAGGAACATCACAAGACACTGGAAAAGTCAGATGTGTGTCCCCTTTGACTTTGAAAAATAATAGCTCATTTCCACTAGGGAAAACTAAAGGAAAAAGATGGCAGTTGTTAGAAAAGGGCTATACTGGGAGTGAGCTGTTCTGCTACAGATGCAGGAAAGGGGTAGGTTTATCTGAAGAAGAGCTGTTTATATTTCCTCATAAAACGGCCCCTTTGCTCCGGATCTGCTCTCTGGCTGGGCCAGCTCTGGAGGGGTCAGAGCAGCTGCTTTCCAGGGGAAGGAAATGTATCAAGAGCCAGAAGCTGACCACAGCTGCTCTCCCACTGCTGGCTGACAAGCCTGAAGCAGCCTTGAGCTGGGTAAGTGAATCTGAAATACATTGGGCTTATTTTTTATTTTTGTACAACAGTGGACTAGACAGGAATCATCTGATTATTAGACTGATCTGGGCTTTTAGCACTAAAACAAGGGGATAATTGATTCATCTAAAAGTGGCTTTAGAACTATGAAACCTGCTTGAAATGTCATACGGGAACCAGGGAGAGGGAAGAGCCACCGAGCCTGTATAAGAGGCATTTCTGAAGCGAGTCAAAGTTACTTTATGCTTTTCAGCTGCTCTGAGCCCAGCTCATTCCACGGGTAGCTTATACACGCTCAATGCTGCCTCTTATGAATTATGGAATGCCCTCTTCCTTGGCATGCTCTTTGGGGGGATTAAGTTTCTAAAGGTCTGCCGGGTGATGTATGGCATGCACTGTTTACCCTACAGCCCTCCATCATTTTGTTCATAGCTATCTGGCCACCCTACCCCACCCCACCTCCACTTACAAGAAACTAGCAACTCCCAGTTTTGCACACCTGATGAGTATATAACTCGGTACATTGGGTTGGGCATCACAAAACACTTTTTGCATTTCTTGGTTGCGCACTGGTCATCACATCTTTGCTTCCTATGTTTCAAATCAATCTTCTGGTGCCTCAGTCGCAAGTCCTATGACTACTTGAGAAACAGCCAGAAGAACTCATTAGGTCTGAGTACTCTGAAATCCCGAAGCAATTATTTCTTAAGCGCTACTCCAGACAAGCAATGGAGGCCCAGGATAGGAAGCAATTTGTCTCTCAGGAGCACTCATGCAGATGACACTTCTGCAGTTGTGAGAGAACAAACAGGGAGCGGAGGCAGGGAGGAAAGGGAACCGTCCTCATAATAAAGTACGTACAAACTACATCTGGACTTCAGTGTGCATTTTGCATTTTTTAAATATGGGATGCACTCTAAGCTTACAGATTCAAAACTGTATCTAGATATAGCCATAAAAATACGTTTGTCAACATTCTGTCATGCTTTTTAATTTCCAAAAATTGTCATTAAAGAGTATAACTTGCCTTCTCATTTGAAGATGAAACTCCTGATGGCACCTAAAGAATGGTTTTAATAATATTTTGGGTAAAATGACCATACTCACTGTATACAATGTTAAGTGATAAAAAGCTACAAAATTGGACATGCAGCATGTATATGTATATGGCAGCATCTAGCCATGTCCCAGCTTGAGGATCTCAAACATGCTGAGTTCAGACACCCCCAAATACACATGTGACCCACAAGCCCACAAGGCATCCAGGGTTCTCTGCTGAGTCACTGGGACCCAGAGCAGACACTGTCAGCACCCCAGCAGCTTTCCTCAGGTCATATAAGGCAGGTTACACTGCTTGGCTTCCAACTGCCTTTGGGCTTTCTCTGGCATCCAGAGTCTGCTCTGCCTGCACCTAGAACAGGCTGGGAGTGACCGACAGTTCACATTTCCATCTCTACCAGTGTTCCACCAATGACTGTAGAGTGGTGATACAAATAAGCCAACTCTCTCACCCCTCCAGAGAGACAACTCTGAGACACATGTTATGTCCTGACTGTTTGTGTTCTCCCAGCAGAATTAAACTCCAGTTACCCACAAAGCTAACTGCCTTGATAACGCAACATTATTGGTGTTTCCTTAAGATCAACCCCAAAGATTGTACCAAGTCTTCATCTCAGGTTGTACTTCTGCGGAAACCCATACTGAAACAGCTCGTGACAGAAATGGTTCTAGGAAGCAGATCCTTATCATGGACTCTGGAATTAGATACTGATAAATTGTAGGGAGTGATAACTTAGCTGTGGAATCTTAATAAGGAAGACTCTCAACAGTGGTGAATTGGGATGAGATTAAGGTGTACTCACTTATGCAATATCCACAGAATTAGAGAGAACTTATAAAGACTGTGAGGTTTTTTGATTAGTTAGTTGTTGTGAAACATCATTGATGCAGTAAAGGAAAAGTATTGACAGGCTCAGGTCAACCAATCAGAGCACACTGAGGAAACGAAAAGATGGCCTCCGTGACAGCCTTTAGAGACACTTAACTCTTGCAGCTAAAAGAGCAGCTGCTGAACATCAAGCCTAGAATCTGAGATTAGCCATTACAGTGAGAGACTGAATTCAGAGTCCAGCAAGTCTAGAGAAGACCCTAGATATTGAAGGAGTGGGATTCAGAAAACTGAAACAGGGACATCTGGTTAGACGCACTTGAGAAACTTGAACCCCTAGGTTCCCCTAAATCTTCTGGGCTGGCAGAAATTGTCTAATCCCCCTGCTAAGATAGCAGCTTTCTCTTGTCTACAGATCATGCAAAATCCACACCTATGGCGGATGTCCCACAAGATAACACTTGCCTCCTGAAGATTTGCTCCCACCTTCTCTGATTACTTCCAGGCCAATAACTAGGGTTAAGTCTCAGCATTATTAACCGTGGGTCTCTCTGATTGGAGGAAAGGGATTATCTATGAAAAGAACTGTAGGACCTGGCTACTATGTCATGCCAGGAATGGGAGAACATGCCTGGGAATGGATCTTAATGGTACTGAACCAAAGGAAGCAGAAAATACTATTGAGTAAAGGAAATATTTATAATATAGGAGTACTCTCCTGTGACTCAGGATTGAACATCTGGAAGAGATAGATACCTGTAACCTATTCTAATACCTTGCTGGAATAGCTACTTGAAGCTAGGAACAAAATGATGGTCTACAGTAAAGGAGATGGAAGTCAGAACTTCCTTGGCAGATGTTTAAGGAAGGGGGTCCAAGGTTGGTCCAAAGGTGGACATGCCAGGATGTGTCTATTATATATAAAATCAGAGGACTCATCAGTTGTATATGTTCCCCAGGAGGCCAGAGAACACTCTTCATTAAAGAAACAGTAATATGCTACTGAGGTGTACAAGACATTTTTGAAAATTTCAGTGCTGGATGTTCTCTGTAAACCAGGATTGATGATAGGGTTAATGGTATGCAACTGGACTCCGTGGTATCAATGCGGATGAATGGATTCTAGAAGTGCAGAGGCCAAGTAGCAACACTAACAATAACCATTACAGCAACAAGTCTAAAATGGCATCAGAGAATCCTGACCCACAAAGATCTGTGGCCATGGCTAATATATCACAGTATTCCTTGGATGAGACTGATTCCAGATCCAAGTCAATTCTCAGACCCAAAGCCCACTGGTTGAAGAAGAGTCTGACTTCTTGAGGAAGGACACCGTGATACCATAGCAATTATAAACATAACAGATTCCCCAATCCTTCTAAAAAGGGACCTATGGATATTCATTACAATAAAGATAATGCCCACAGGACTTCCCTGGTGGCGCAAGTGTTAAGAATCCACCTGCAAATGCAGGGGAAACGGGTTTGAGCCCTGGTCTGGGAAGATCCCACATGTCGCGGAGCAACTAAGCCCGTGAGCCACAACTACGAAGCCTGCGCTCTAGAGCCCATGAGCTACAACTACTGAAGCCCACACACCTAGAGCCTGTGCTCTGCAACAAGAGAATCCACCACAATGAAAAGTAACCCCTGCCCGCCGCAACTAGAGAAAGCCCGTGCACAGCAGCGAAGACCCAACACAGCCAAAAATAAATAAATAAATTTATTTTTTTAAAAAAAGATAACGCCCAGATTATTTGAGAACAGTTGGCTACATGGTCTGAGCTGACACTCTTGAGATATTAGGAGATTCAAAACATCGCCATAGTCCCAGTGTTAGAAGGGGAACTTACAGAGGCAAAGCAATAATTGGAGATCTGGACCAAGAATCCTCTTGTGGTCATTTTCCCAGTCTGAGTGCATAATTATGGTAGATACATTTTAGCAGCTGGTATAACCCTCACCTCTGTTCTCTAACCTATGGAATAAGAGCTACAGTAGTAAGAAAGGCAATCTGTAAGTCTCTAAATCTGTCCCTTCCCCATCCAGGACTGTGAATCAAAGTAATACTACATCCCGGAAAGAACGGCAAATTAGAGTCACCCTCAAAGTCCTAAAGGAGGCAGGATGGCGGTCTACAACTAATCTCCCTTTAATTTACCAGTTTAGTCCACACAGAACCCCCATGGGTCACAGAAAATGATAACGGATAATGTAAACTTAACTAAATGGCAATCTTAGTCACTAGAGCAGTGCTGGATGTGGTATCTTTACTAGAAGAAATTAGCACAGACTCTGGAATGAAGCTACAGATTTGAAGGAGTTCTTTTCGATTCCTTGCAGGAAAGAGTATCTGAAGTAGTTTGCATTTGCTTGGATTGGAGAGCAGCTCACATTCATTCCTACCATATACTTCACGCCAAAAGCTATTGGCCTTTCAGGATGTTTGAACAACATCTTAAAGGCACAGCTGAGCTGCCTGCTATGGGATAATAGCCTATGAGGTTAGGATGCAGTACATATTTTGAACGAATGGCCATTATCTGCTGCTCTGTGTCAACAGTTAGGATTGAAGTAGGTCCGGGCACCAAGGAATGAGAGTAAACGTGGCCCTTCTCACCATTAGTCCCAGTAAATTATTCAAGGAGTTTGTGCTTACTGCTCCTTCAGCTTTAAGGTCAACTGGACTAAAGATCCCGGTTCCTGGGTGAATGGAAATACAGTAAAGGACAAAGTAAGGGTCCACTAAACCTAAAGCTATGACTGCCTCCCAGGCATTTTCATCATTCATGCTAATAGATCAGCAGACAAAGTGAGTTATTGTACAAGCAAGAGTGACCGACTCTCATGGGGAGCTGGGATTTCTTCTACAAAACAGGCACAGGGGTTAAGTATGTTGGGGACTCAAGGGATTTAGAGGGCACCTGCTGAAAAAAGAAGTTTAAGAATTGGTGACTGGTCGCCACCTTGAAGAATGAATGACAGAATGGAATGCACTCATCATGGAGCATGAGTGGATCTGAGCAGTGCCAAGGGGCAGACTGTAGCAGAGATTGTCAGTGTACCACCCATACACCCTCAAACTTTACCACTGTAGTGCACAAAGCTGACTTCCAACTGTCTAATGACCCTCTCTGGTGGCCAGAGCCTCTCTGTCCACACACATGGCAGGTCGGAAGTGTCAGAGAATTAACAACCCCCAGGAGAAGCATTCAACCAATGACTGAAGGGAATTGGGGTATAAATGCCACAGTTCCTTTCCCATGGGGGGAGGAGAACTCTGAGGCACACGTTCTGCAGTTTCCTGGAGTTCTTCAGTGAGTTTCCAGTTATCTACAGGGGTTACTTGCTTGACTATGATCCCTTTCTTGGCTGTCATCTCTCCCCTATTTCATCTTCCCACCCTCTTACCAGGGTTTCCTGGAGTCATCCTCATATAAATTACTTGTACTCCAGTCTTCATCTCCGGATTTACTTCTAGAAGAAGACAAACTAAGAAAGACTCCCAGGTCCCTGTTGGAGGGATGTCCACACATGATACTCAAACAGGGACCAAGCGAAGTCTTGTGTCATGGACAGGATCACTTCTGCTGGGCAATGAGTGATAACGCTAGCTACAGACAGAATGCAAACCCTTCTCTGGCCCTGCTGGAAAGGGTTGAAATGCTGTGGGAGGCTACAGGAGGCTGGGTTATCAATGGGCAGAGACTCAGGTCCAGTGCACGTCCTGGTAAGTTCAATAACGCCCCTTACAGCATTCCTTTGTCAGGTTCACTCAGCTGAGACTTCCCAGAAGTCAGGCCCTCTCCTTCCTTGGACAAAATTTCCCACCTTAATAGGTACATCTCTGTTACTCTTCACATCTCCACCACCATCCCATGCCACACATCCCCACAGCCCACCTTTTCTCTTCAGGCTTTCTTGAGCAGCACTTCATCCCTCCTCAAAACTTACACTCCTCTTCTCTTTTATAATATGCCCAGAAGCCCCATTAAACCTGCAATTCATATCTTTAACTATTAAGCAATTAACAAAATTAAACAATTAAAAGCTATTTAACTATATTTAAAAATAGCTTGCCTTTTCTTGAGTGTAGGGAAAGTTTCATCTTCAGCCCCTTCCAGAAGATAAGAAGAAATTGTTGTGCACCATCTTTCATTTGCAGCAAAGAAAAAAGAAATAAATCAGGACAGTCTAAATGGCCACGTTCTGTTACATATGTGTAAACAAAACACACCACAACATTAATAGGTTCTATTTCTTAGTAGTAAATTTACAAAGGGTTCTTATTTCCTTTATTCTTTTCTCTGTTTCCCCAATCTTCTGAAAGATACTACATGTACAATCTCAAGAAAATGCAATCATGTGTATCATTTTAGAGTCCATAGATTGTGGACTCTGTGGTTTTTCAAATAATTTGTCTATATTAGGAGGAAGGAACTAACAGGCCCTTGTTAACTTCGATTTCAATTTATTTCCCATTGACAGTTTTTCAAATTTAAAACACGTACACACAAGTAACTATAACTCAAATTCCGTGAATTAGAATACTACTTACCTATTTACAACTATAACAAAACTTGAAATTCTTTTTCTCATGTGTATGCATGCAAACATAAAATCAATATCTAATCTTACTGAGTATTGAATCTATACACAATTTTTTAAATTACTATCTGGCAGCCCCAAAACAATTCCAGCTTCAGTTAAATTTAAAGATAAAACTTATAGGTGGAGTCTAATACATGACACAAATGAACCGATCTACAAAACAGAAACAGACATAGAGAACAGACTTGCAGTTGCCAAGAGGGTTGGGTGGGGGAGGGATGGACTGGGAGTTTGGGGTTAGCAGATGCAAACTATTATATATAGAATGGATAAACAACAAGTTCTTACTATATAGCACAGGGAACTGTATTCAATATCCTGTGATAAACCATAATGGAAAAGAATATGAAAAAGAATGTATGTATATGTATAACTGAATCACTTTGCTGTACAGCACAAATTAACACAACATTGTAAATCAACTATACTTCAATAAAAAATCTTTAAAGATAAATTCAGCAATATGAGAGCTGATTCTGACCAAGAATGAAAGACCTTATTAGAGGACCATGGTTAAGCACTGGAAATTTGCTCCCTTATAAAATTTCTCATAAAATAGCTAAAGATCATCTTGCTTGAGAAGAGCAATAAAATAAAAGCTACTATCCTTCAAGACAGCCAAAGGTATCTTTCTGAGCTGTTGCCTTCACTGCTCAAGAACATACTAGACTATAGCTCTGAGGCACAGGATGAGCTTCTATGAAATCTCAACCATTTACATCCTAGGCATAAGGAAAGGACTAGAAAAGAATGAGTAAAACTTGAAAGCTTTTCACTACATTCTGGATTAAGTTCCTTCCTTAGAACTGTCTGAAACCATTTAACAAAGAAAGTATGTAAGGAGATAAAAATTCAAAATAAAATAAATTAAATTGAGTACAAGTTAATTTACCATAGCTCACAGTAACTAAGAGAGACTATTTGAACAACAAAAACAAAGAGCCATTTCCGGGATAAGCTGCTAGACACATGTCAAGTATCAGGTTGAACTACATGAAATTGCCCAGGTTTGGCCATTTTTTCATCAAATGACAATTTCATATAATTTCACCTAGTATTTTCTCTTACATTTTGCACAACTACAAAACTCAGAAAAGTAATATTTGGTTGTTATGCTGATTTGAAAAACGACATGCAAAACAAAAAATGACCATACTTTATAATCTTATCTTCATAAAGTATGGTAAGCTAGCTGAGAGTAGAAGGACTCAAGAGAAGTTGATATTCAATTTTCAACTAATGTTCAGATGCACATGGTCAAAGACTTATCTGATTCATATAAATTCACATAAAATCAGTCAGAAAACTTGAGTTAAAAACGAACGTCCTTTTCCCCTACTACTTGTATTAACTATTTCAGTTGTTCTCAGTCTGGTCCAGAGCACCATATTAGACACGAATAGGAGGAGAAATTTCTCTCTTTGAGAAATTCTCCAATGGTATTGTCTTCACAACAATTTTTCAAGTAATATGTTAGCATAATATTTGTTGAGATTATGATGCAGTGATGTTTGAGGTGGGAAGCAGTGTGGAGGAGGGGGAGGCACTAGATAAGCCAGATCCTTGACACACATTTCTTTGCTTGGTCTCCCATTAACTAGTGACGCACACCACCAAGACCGCCTGCCCAGCTCCACTCCCAGAATCTCTCCCGGGCTTTAGAATGTGGTTTCATCTCTGTCTGAATCCTTTACAGGAAAAAGGTAATATGGATCCTTGAACATACAAGGTATTAGGAATATTTTAAAGGGGTAACCATTTATATCCTCCTTCTTAAAATACTCTATTTTCTTGGAAACCTTGACATCAACTCATTTGATTTTCCTTCGACCTCTTTGGCTCTTTTCAAATTCTCAGAGCAGCTTCCCCTCTCTATCCAACCTCTGAATGTTGAGGTTCCTTGGGGTTTAGTCGTGTGGTTTTTCTCTTTTTCTTTTTCTCCCTGATACCTTCCACTCCTGTGGCATTAAATAATATCTATATGAAGACAATTCCCAAATTTATATCTCTAGCCAAGATCTCTCTTCTGAGATCCAGATCCACTGACTTCTTAGCATTTCTACTTGGATTTGTCTCCCTCCCAAGTAAAAATTAGAAACTGAACTCTTAATTTTTCTCCCCAAAATTCATCCTTATTCTATATCCTTCATCTCAGTAAATGGCACTTCAATCCCACCAGTTGCCCAAATCAGAAACCTGGAAGTTATTCAGCTTCCCTTTAAGCCTATCACAACCATCACTAAGTTCTATCAATTCAATACAATGTGTGAGTGTGTGTGTGTGTCTCCAATTTTATCTACCTTTTTCAATGGCCATGGCCATTTTCTAGCCATGTCACCATCAGCTCTCACCTATACTACTGCAGTAGTACCACCTTACCAAATTGTTCTTCACAAAGCTAAAAAGAGCAAACCTTTAAAAGTACAGACAAGGTCAAATCAATGCCAAGGGTAAAACCTTTTGACAGCTTTTAGGGTATTAATCCAAGACTCTGCAGGATTTTGATTTGGTCTCTGCCCTTCTCTCCAGCCTCATCTTGGGCCTCTCTCCCCCATTCTTGGCCCATTCCTAGCCCACCAAGCAACTGACCTGCTGTTCCATCACCTCCAATACTCCCCTTGCTATTCTGTTAGCTAATATCTTAGGCTTCTGCTTAAATGTCACTTTCCAAAGAGGATTTTTCCTGATCCTCCAAACTAAATTAGGCTCCTCCTACTATGCTTCCTCATAGTAACCTACATTTTTCCTTTAAAAGACCACAATTTTATTTAGACTTATGTGTATTTAATATCTCTCACACTATTCCACAAACGCCTTGAGGGCATTTTATTCACCAATACACCCAGAGTCTAATAGAGTGCATAAAACGTAACTATTGTTTGATAGATATTTGGAATATCTGAATCAGCTTTTGACATTAATAATTTATTTTCTGACACAATAGCTGTGTTAAAAAATATTAAATTTCTTGCTCTTGCCAGGAATTGCATCAATTCAGTTTGATGTCATAGTTTACTTTTGCTGATTGGAAGCTCTGTTTGGCCCTTAGAAATAATGATTTTTTAAGGGGAAAAATACGTTTTTATCATCACAGTTAATTTATTATCATAAACGCAGTTTGAGAAATGAAGATCTTTCAAATGTCCATAAGGAAAGCAATAACAAAGTAAGGGTCCTGGCAATTTATTTATTTTTTTAACATCTTTATTGGAGTATAATTGCTTTACAATGGTGTGTTAGTTTCTGCTCGATAACAAAGTGAGTTGCCCGCCAGTGCAAGATGGTAGATTGAATACATATATTTACCATCCCTTCCTGCAAAGATCTAACTGAAATGACAATAATTTATGCCAAAAACAAAGAGAACAAATTCATAGCAGCCCCAAGAAGAAGGAGTGACATTAACAGATTTGAATGACTTCTAGAAAACAGAAAGCAGGTGGAATTATGCAGATGGAAAAGAGGGGCTGGGGGACAGACTGCGGTCAAGAACATGCGGAGGAGAAGGCAGCAGGGGAAGGGGAAGCCACTCTTCCCAGCTCAGCTCCAGAGAAGCTCCAAACCCCGAACTGAGTGGGAAGGGGGCAGAAATCAGGTGATCAATCAAAGGACTGTCTCTAGAGCATGATACAGCCCCCTCCCCCAACTTGCCTCCACGCCCACGTGTGCAAAGTGACTGGCAGCAGCAGCATTTTGCCCTAGACTAAAATCAAAGAAATGCTCTCTAAAGAAATTGAACAACATGCCTGGAAAGGGCAGGGTTCCTAGAGTGGATGGGATACCACAGAATTAGGTGCTTCTTATTTAATCATCCAGTGGCTATATACTTCCTGCTCACACATTCCAGCTGACGCCTACACCCACATACTATACACTCACAGCCAGCCTTCCAAAGCAGGGGAGAGCCTTGTAGGAAGAACCACCCTACAAAACATACCAGCTAGCTGAATTCATCCATTGAATCCTTTACTTAATTCTTATCACGTCCAAGCACAAATTATATAGTATTATGCTGGGCACTGTATAAACATTTCTGGAATGGGGTAAACAAATTAACGAAAGATAAAATAAATCCCTCAAAGAGATTGTTGCCTAGCTTTGGGCTTACAATCATCATTCTCCTAAAACTTTGTTTTGCAGTTGACAAAACTTGCAGCATTTGCATGTTTACTACCTGTTCTTTCCCACAGCTTCAGGAACATTACTTTCTCCTCCTTTGATCCTTTTCATTTTATTCTCTAGTTGTGCTTCCTCTTTACATCAACTATGGAAATTCCTCCAAAACATATGGTTATTCTCTCTCTCTCTCTCTCTCCCCCCTCTCCAACCCTCCTCATTCATTCTTTATCAATTTATTCTCTTTCTTTCATTTGCCTAAGCTCCTCTCTAATGCCCCATCTTCTGGGTATTTCACTCAGATGTCCCTTGTTCACTTGAAAACCATCACCTGCCATCTGTGAGATGGTGACGTCTCACAGCAATGCCACCTTCTTATAGTCATTTATGTGAGATTTTGACTCACTTCTAATTAACTTCTCTCCTTCATTTTCTATACCCAGCCAATCTTTCAGGTCTGTCAACATATCATGGAAGTATTATATGATTTAAACTTGGCCTAATTCCACAGAAATATTTGAGATGGCATGTAGAAAGCACATGAACAAAATAGTTCATCATAAATTTAAAAAATCAGAACTAAAGAAAGTAGAAATTAGAATACAAATACAATATTGGGGAGGGCTAAAACACAGATATGTAGATTATAAAAGCATATACAATTGTTCTAATTTAGTAAAAAATTGGTTTTGAACAATATGATGAAGAAAATGAAATGAAAGATGTACATTCATAGTTTTCAATGTCCAAATATGAACGTTGTTTTCATAAGATGATGGGGTGTGGAAGAAATTCGACAAATAGCAACCCTCTCTCCTACCCAGGTTTTCTATCAGCTGAGAAATTAGAAGAAAGGAACAAGCCAGTGAAGCTAAAATAACAAGATTACCACTGATAAAGCTGCAGTTTGAGAATGTGACCTATATCTTTAGACGAATAGGCTTAACACACTGAACCCAGAATTAGGTCGACTCCCTCTGCCAGTCCCTGCCGTGGCCCCCAGTAAAGGCAGCAGGGCCCCCCTTTACCATTCAGCTTCCAGAACAGCGGAGGACAGTTGAGAGCACACTCTGTGGACAGACACACTCCCAAAAAGAAGAGCGGAGAGAGGGAATGAGCTACCCTTGCCCAGTTCTTCCTTCCAAAATCACCCATCCGATTAACTCACACCTCCCCAAAGGAGGAGCAGGTGAGGGGCAAAGAGATATATAGTTTGCAGCTTCCTCCATGTGGAATCAAGAACATGGGAGAAAAATTCCTTGTTCCCAACATCAGGGTCCCTGAGGGATGTGGCAAGCAAGGTGTTTGACAACTTCCCTGCAGTGAATACAGTTAAAATATATATATATATATATAAAATATGTATATATGTATACGTATATATATGTATATATGTCTTATTGAAACCTGTGATTGTAACACAAAAAACCCGATTCACTGAAAGGAGTTCTGATGGCGGCCTCAACAATAAAAAGTAGAGCATGAAGATTTTCAAAAAGAAAGCTTCATCATGCGCACCTCTGATAAATATAACCTTAGTTTATTTTTTCTTGTAATTTTTTCTATTACAAGAAATTCCACCTTAGAATTTATATCTTCCAATCCAACTCATCGCACTATTAAACACCCTTTCTGTACAAATCCTTTCTATCAGGCTGCATCATTGATCCATGAACACAAAATACTCATGTGTCACAACTTATATTGTTTCCATCTGCAATGTCCTTTCCTAAACTTTCAAATCTTAACCATCTTTCAAAGAGATTCTAAGATTGCCTTCCTCACGAAACATTCTCTAATTACCCCAGACCACATCGGTATCTGTCTTTTCACTTCTTAGAGCACTTAGAGTCTGCATCAAAATTCTGCTCATATATTTGTGTTGGTGTTGGTCATTCTTGTTTGTCATGTATCATCATGTCTACTTAACCAGACTCTAAACTCTTTAAAAGATAGATATTTTGAACTCTTGAACTTTTCTGTATTAGCTACATCGACCACAGGACTGAATGTAGAGTAGGTGATTAATAAATACTCGTTGAATGACAATCAGTCAAATTGAGCACATATCAGAAAACAGATACAAAATAGGATTACAAGTCAGCTGCTCCAAGGTCCAAACTGAATATAATCTTTAAAACTATTCAACTGAAGCTACGAGAGAATTATGACATTTCAGTCGGTTTACATATTATATGTTGTTCCTGCTTCCTCATATAAAATGATACATATGCCTGAGAATGGAGAGATTACATACAAGATGGCAGTAGCTGGGCACTTAAGTATATGAGTTTGCGTGTTAGATTTGCATTTGACTCCCAACTCTTACCAGTTGTGTAACCTTCCTTTTAATTTTGAAATTTTTTATTCCCACAGTAAATTTGAAAGAAAAGTACAATGAGCAGCACAGTTAATAGCTTGCCATCCTGATAATATAGAGAGATGGATACCGATACACACACACACACAGAGACACACACTGCCCTTTGACCAAACCATCTGAAAAGAGGCTGCAGACCCCATGACACTTTGGCACATAAACTGTGTAATCTTGAGCAACTTACTACAACCTCGATAAGCCTTGGTTTCCTCATAAGTGAAACCTGGGGAGGGGGTGATTATTAGGCACTCTTAATAAAGTTACTGTGAGGATTACACCTTTAAATACTTGGCATATAACTGTTATTAAGTCCCATAAAATCTGTACATTTACTATTTCAGTCCAGTACTTCCCACACTTGTAATTGTTCATTTAATGGCCTTGTCCACTGGACTCTTAGACTCCACGAAGGTAGAACTGTGATAACTTACTCATCGTTGTATCCACAGCAAGAAGCATTTGGTCTGTGTTAGGGCCACAATTTAAAGATTAAAGACAACACTTATTCCCTACCTAAAAGGGCCATTGTAATTGCTTGTTGAATACTTAAACAATAATAATCCATTTTAATGATTATTAACAGGTAATTTATGTTCATTACAGAAACTATGTTTTAAACAGACAAAAAAAGAAAGTAAAATTCACACATGATCATCCCACCACCCAGAAGTAACCACTCAGCTAATACTTTTGTATACTCTTTCAAACCTCATTTAAATGTAGGCTTTATAAAGCTATATATATGTTTATTTACATATATGTTTATTAACTGGGTCTTATCGTGTCAAGTGCACAAATACAAACCAGAAAGCACCTTCTTTGCCCCTAATGTGTCATAAAATTTGCAGCTTAATTGCTTCTTTGTGATTTGCCGGATTGTAAGCAAACAAAAGGCAGAGGACGTGTCTTATTTACCTTGGAATTCCTTGGGACCTAGCACATGGTTTTTACACAACTGTTACTGTCAAATAAAAATGAGACCCATTAAAATCTAAAAACCAGCTACAGAATGGTGATTAGCGCTTTGGAAAGACCACTTCTGGCAGGTTGTGCCATAATTCTTCTCAAGAACTAAGGCCTCGATACATTTTGAGAATTTGTTTTGGGTGAAAGAAAAACTACATTTTAGACTCCTAGATTATGAGCCTTCTCTTTTCATACCAATGCATGGTTTCATTGTGATTTTTCTTTTTTGATTTTATTGAGTATAATAGAAAATTTAACTTCAGTAGAAAGAAGATTTTTATTTTAAAGCCTTATGGAGGTGATTATTTTATAGGAACTGATGATATTTTGTAAATATTCAAATATAAAATACTTTAGTAGTTTTACTGAAGTTTTCAATCTGCCATTTGATGTGAGCTGGCTTGATTCCCAGAATGAAGTCTATGTGTATTTATTCAGTCGAGTGAGCCCGGACCCATCTCTGAGGACACTGCCCATTCCCTCGAGTTGGTCTCAGAATTCACTATATTCTTGAACTTACCCAGTTCATTGGGTGGCTCAGTGCCTTGGAAATATACCTGGGTGTGTGTAGGGGGTTCTTCTTTTTATACATATAATCCAAGCCTTCTTGTGATCCTCAGTTTCATCTAATAATCTTATCTTCCTATTTCCAGATGTTCCCTTTCCTCCTTAATGTCATTTTATGTAATAAGTCCTCACCCAAAGCACTGCAAAATACTCGTAAACAATCGGGCTGAGCACGTTAAAGTTTTCTGTGAGGTCACTGACAAACAATTCTTTCTACATCTCCTTTCAATACCATGTACCCATTTTTTTAGGTAAATGAAATATCTGGTATATACAAAAGAATATAAATAAGTTATGACACAAAATAATAAAACAAATATTTACTTTTGAAACCTGACTGTTTCAGATTTAACAGATAATATTATCATTTAAAACATTAATAAAACAGTGAGAGAGATAATAGATAGAAAGAAAGAAAGATAGGTAGATACATAGATAGATGTCATTTATTTAACATATACTCCTCCAAACAACTATATATACTCACGAATGATAAGGCAAAACATGCTCAGGTTGCTTGTGAAGTGTGTGTATACATGACAAGTAATAACAGGTTTCTGCTTCCAGCGATATGCCTGACTAGAAGGTTCAAGGAAACATCCCTCTATAGAACAACTGAAGTTTGGAAACAACATATTGTGTGAAATATTGCTAACCTCAAAGGAATAGGAACACTTCCCAGGGACATACTCTCTTTTTAAAAAGTCACTGGATCCAGACTGGTAGCAGACATCCAGGAGGAGCAGAGTTCCCAGAAGGCAGCTGCTATACTAGCAACGCTGTCTGGAAACTCAGCCTTATGCCAGCCTTGGGCCAGTACGAGTCTCAGAACAAGGACCTACAACTCACATGCAGAGCTTAGGTAGTTCCAGGTTGGAGGGTACCACCAGCAGGAAAAAAAAAGGAAATTCTCTACAGAACAGTTTCTCAAATTTTCAATTTACGCACAAAGGATCAAGCAAGAAACTCACAATATTTGATGCCAAACATAGTTGAAAACATGCCACCAGTGAGAGAGAGGGGAAAGAACAGATCCAGAGGCTGCAGAGATTACAAATGTAGCTACAGAATACAGAACAATGACATACAAAATGATTAAAGAAATAGAGGATAAAATCAGAGATCACCTATCAAAATGAGACTGTTAAAGACTGACAGATATATCTGCAATAAAACTTGTAGAAAGGAAACATATAATGTTGAAGTCAAGATCTCAGTCAATGGGCTAAACTGAAAATAAAACACAGCTGAAGAGAAAATTAATAACTAATATACACACAGACACGCACACACAAAGAAATTACCCAGAATGAAGCAGAGAAGACAGAGAGATGCAAAATATGCAGACACTAAGACATATGGAAAGCCGAATAATGACTAACATAATTCTAATTAAAATTACTGAAGAAGAGAATAGAAAACGAATAAAAATATTGTGCCTGACCTAGAAAACAATCTGGTGAAATTGATTCTAAAAATAAAAGCCTTTGGGAAAAAAAGTGTGTTAATACTGATGTATAGTCACATGCTTTAAAGCTTTAAACATGCAATACTCAGCTGAGGCACATTTTACATTTTTTCAGAGATCATTTTCCATGATGCACAGTGTTGAGTATAAAAATTACCTAATAGAATTCTGGTATTTTTAGATTTAAAAAAATTGGCATTCCTGAGAGCAAAATTTAGTTGTCCAAATTTGTGACTGATTTCAAGTTCTCAAAGTCAAAATCTGCAGGGGAACCGTATCAATAGGGGAAGAGGAGAACAGATTGGTTATTGTGATGGACAGGAAAAAGAAAGGGAGGTAAATGACATGAAAGCAGCCTTAGCACTTTATGCTATAGTCCTAGAAAGAAATCTGCTGAAACTCTGTCTCCTACTAAAATTTTAAATTGCTTAGACCTGAAACTTGGAGCATTTAACAAATCTTTAAATTAAAATCTAACAGCATAAAGATTCAGCACCTTTTTGTTTATTTAAAAGGTCATACTTTTTTGTTACTCTTCTCTATCTTGTAAATCTTTAAATCATGTATTATATTTATATTTAATATGCACAAGTACCACTATACGCATGTTTTATAACTTAGTTCATCTTCCCCAACATCCTATGAAGTAGGTGCTATTTTTATAAATGAGGAGACTAAAGCCAAGTGAGTTAAGTATCTTGCCCAGAATCACAATGTTAGCAAAACGAACGTTGTCTGCTAACATTTTTGAGTAGTGTGATTTTTTTTAAAATGGGTCATTGTGAAAAATACTCTTCTTATGTGAACATTCAAAGCTAATCCTGCAATGCCAATGGTAGATGAAATCAAATGTAAATTTCTAGTTTCTGGATCATTTCTAAAACTTCCTCTCCATCAACCTTTTCCAAAACTCCCCAGATATTAAAATCAGCCTGCCTTCGTTCGGCCACCTATGTGTTCCTCAAGTCTGAGTCTGCTGAGGCCCTAACGCAACAGGGGAGCTGGAAAAGTCAGGCAGAAACAAAGAGGAAGGGTAGCCGCTACAGGATTCACTTGAAGTCACAGGGCCATCAATAACCGAGCCACCTCTTATTAGCGGTTAGGATATCCAACCCTACTGACTTGGCATTTTTAGAAAATTCTGAGGAGCGGTTAGGGCTCTATTGACGTGGAAGCAAATAAATTATGATCTAAGACTGTTGGGTAAATCTGACAGATTTTGAATGTGGTCTGGCATGTTTCAGGCAATAGATTGCTAACTGAAATTGGGAAATAAATTGATAAAAAAAGAGATGAGTTTACATTGAATTGTCAGGCACATCACTGGCCAAAATAACTGGTTTCAATAAATGGGATTTGATGCAGGATCGTCTCCATTCATTTTCATCTAGGTTTCAAAGGCTATAGTCCCACTAAATAATATTATATCTCACCGCAAACACCAATGTTAATGTGATCCTTTCCTTCTGGATGACCTGTTCCAAGTACCATACAAAAAATACACCACTGAGTACTAAAAATAAATCCAGCATGAGGCAGAGTTCTTCCCTTTCATCTTCCACATTGGGGTATTATTACAATTTTAATGATCTGCCTAGGATTTTTCATACATTCTGCTTCTTTTGAAGGAAGGACAGGACACCTATTGAAAAACACCAATCTCCTTGAAATGTCTGCAGCAATGGAGCAGTGGGAATATATGCTTTGCTATATATAAAGAAAGAAAAAGACTAAAGCAATCAGAAGTGTATCACTTTGGTCTTTTATGATACACTGATTTTCCTTTAGAGAGAACAGGTACTGTTGTTCTAATATTGTATTTTCAGTTACTACATTATTCCTTTAAGGTACTCAGAGTATTAACATCCCCACCAAAACAAAAGTCTTCTCTCTAAATATTATTTCTGCTTTAGAATCTTGTAGTCAACCCAATGCAATCATTTGATTATATATCTGGTCAAGCTTCTTTCATTTCTTCCCAAAGGGAAATTTAACAATTTTTTTAAATGATTGAAACCTCATCTATACACTTAGGAAGTCTTCTATGCTTACTTAAAATACAAGTTTTGCTGATAAGTACTTAGAAATGCTAGGAGTTGGGGTAGGAATAACGAAGGAACTAATAATGTTTGAGCAATTACTATACAGTAGGTGTTCCATAGTGGGTGTATTACTGTATAGTGGGTACCTTCAAATGTTAGCACATTTAAACTTCTCAACAAACTCCAAATCTCAGCTAACCCTGTGTGGAAGGAAAATATTACAAACATTAGGGTCAAATCAATTCACTTTTCTTACAATTCATGAATTACTCAAAGCCATATCACATTTTAGTTTGCTCAACATTTGGATTATGATTTAAAAAAACAAAAACAAAAAACAGTTCCTTTGCCCAGAGCTGCTAATTGTCCCTCCTTCTTGTGATTGGTAAAACAAATCATTCTCTTATCAACAAGATGACATAACTTCTTGATAAAATTTTGTAGTATAATTTGCTTTCTTCTTGAAGACACCCTTTCTGAATACCTTGGGCTTCATCTTAATTTGGATCATCCAAGGATTTTATCATATTACTAGATTAGTTTTATTGTTTCGTGGATCCCATATCCTCTTTTCTCTTAGATTCATTTTTACTTCTCTTGACATATCTGCAAATACATTTTTCAGGAAAAGTTAATAAGAGACAAAATTTCAGGACCTCTTGCTAGAATTTCTGGAAATGGCTTTTTGGCCGGGTCTAGAATTCTAGAATAAAATCTTTCCCTTCAGAACTTGAAATCATTGAACCATTATCTTCCTGCATCTAGTGCTGTTGATGAAAAGTCTGAAAACAATGTAACTCCTTTTCCTTTGACGGTAAATAGCTTTTCCTCTGAATAATTTTCAGAATGTCCATTTTATTCATCTGAATAAATCTAGTCTTCTGAAATTTATCAGGGATATAGCTAATGTAAGATGCTAAAAACTATTATTCAGTATGGCACTCCATAGGCCCTTTCAATCTGATCACTCATATATTTCATCTATCCTGAGATATATTTATATTGTTTTCTCCTTTCTTTTTTTTCCCCTCAATTTTCTATTTTTAGAAGCCCTATTAGATGTTTGTGGAGCTGATGGATGGATTCTCCATTTGTCTTAATTTGTCCCTAATCAGCAACCATATTTGTAACTACCAAAAACTTCTTTTTCTCTAATAGCTCCTTTCCTAGGGTAGCTTATTAGTTTCAGTTTTTCTTGTCTCTGGCCACTCACCATGGTTCTGACATGCCACTCCCACCCCTATATATGCTCCAACCTGAGCAGGTCTGACCACCCCCCAACACAGGGTGGGAGGGAGGCTTCCTTGGCAGCAATACTGGCATCCTTCAAGTAAATGACAAGTTCCTACCTGGGCCCCCAGGGCTATGACCAACTGCCACCAGGCAGGTGTTGCCCTTAGAAGATTGCTGTGGGGTCTATACCTCCATAGGACTTTGGTTCTGAGAGCACAGAGGAGAGAAGGAGAGAGCAGATATGTAGGTAATGAGACCATTTTGCACAAAATGGCTGAGTGCTTTGGCTCTGGTGGCCTGGCTTCGAGAGGAGAAAATGGAAAGAGCCTGAAGGCAGTTTGGGGCCAGGAAACACCTGGAATACATGAAGGTTACCCTTTTCAGCACCTCAATTAAATTTCACCTTCATTTAGTGGGATAAGTTCATTAAAATGGACTAAATGCCCGCTTGTCACAAGAGTTACAAGCATTAAAATTTTTAGCAAAAATGACAGCATGTCTGAAGCACATAACAATAATACTGAAAAGAAAAAAAGCTAGACATATACATCCTGTTTGATTTCAGTGATATAAAATTCTAAATCAGACATAAATGGTGGTGCAGAATTACATGAGAAGAAATGGTGAAACTCTACAGAAAGGTGAGTAAAAGATTATTAAGTCAGGAGAAGGGTTTCCTCAATCTGGAGAGAGGCAACTAGGAGTTTCTGAGGTGCTGATCATGTCCCATTTCTTGACCTGGGTAGTGGTTTCATGGGTATTTACTACAAATTAGTTATTAAACTATACATTTATGTTTCCGTACTTTTTTGGATGTATGCTATATTAAACAGTATTTTTTTTAAAAGAAAAAGATTTCATTAGAATAGGTTGGAAGCCAGTTTCTGGTATAGAGTGATATATGTAAAAACATGAGATGTCCCCTTCTAACCACTGAAGAAGGACAGCCACTGAAGTAAACAACCATTGCCATGTTCTGTTGAGTGGCTGTTAGCTACCTGTGGTACAGATATGACAGACATAATAACCTCAACACATAGGTGATACTGAATTGCAGAAGTATCATTAGGAAGTGATGGGTTTTGAGTATTTATTACCTCTGTTTTTTCTTTTTTTTTTTTTTTTTTTTTGCAGTATGCAGGCCTCTCACTGTTGTGGCCTCTCCCGTTGTGGAGCACAGGCTCCGGACACGCAGGCTCAGCGGCCATGGCTCACGGGCCCAGCCGCTCCGCGGCATGTGGGATCTTCCTGGACCGAGGCATGAACCCGTGTCCCCTGGATCGGCAGGCGGACTCTCAACCACTGCGCCACCAGGGAAGCCCTATTACCTCTGTTTTAAAAATAAATTATTTATCTTAAGTTCCTAGAACTTAATCCTTAATTATGGCCTCGTTTAATAACCAGCTCACAAAAACCCTGAAAATTTCACAAGTTACTGGTAAGCCAGTGCAAGCCAGCTTCAGCACACCACTGACTACAGTTCACAACACAGGACTTAATGAGGGTGAAAAGGAGTGTAAGCAAACCAAAGCCTGGTCTCGGAAACCGAGTACATGTAGGGCACAATTTATTTATTTATACATTTAGGAATAGCATAGCACTTACTACCCGCCAGGTGCTGTTCTCAGCACTGTACAAATATTCACTCTGATGGCTGTGGCTGTGCCTGAAGCAGAGGCATGCACTGGAATTAACTACTCAAGGTCTTCAAAGACGAACAGCATCACAAGCTCATCCAGAAATGGGTCAAGACTCACACACTGGCCAATGACAGAGGAAGTTGAACATCATGGAGGGAAATTGCTGTGATTAAGCATGGCCATTAATGAAGCATTTACAAAAGAGTTAATGAATGGCTCCAGTTGGGAACAGGAAGAAAAGGGGTCAAGTGAAAGAAACAAGAGGAAGTAACCAAGGAGAACGGGAGGGCGTGGTTAAGTGTCTTTATGTAAGACTAAGAACAAGGAGACAATCAAATGTGAGGAGGAAAGGGTGATACAGACAAGCAGTCCTACCTAGACTGCTTTGGAGCCCAACAGATGGCCCTAAAGCCACAAGAAACTCTTCAGAGCTTCCAACACAACCTGAAAAGCAAGCGTGAAGGATAAAATTGCCGCTAACTGTAATTAAAAGTATCATGTTCTTGGAAGGGCTTTATATTACAATGTGATGTAGAGACGAAACCAGTTTCATACAGAAAACAGTAAATGGATGAATGATACAGGCAGTTGTCAGTTCTATTCAATATAATATTAAAACTTTTAAATTACTGTGTAATTTTAAATGATGTTATGAATGCCTGCACCTGCCAGATACTAGAATTCTAGAACTAGGTAATTATGAGTGCTTATTTTTTTCCAGTTTTATTGAGATAACTGACATATGGCACTGTATAGGTTTAAGGCATACAACATAATGATTTGACTTCCATACCTCATGAAATAATGACAGTAAGTTTAGTGAACGTTTATCATCCCATAAAGACGGAGTAGATACCAGCAGTACTGGGTAGGAAGCTACAGGTGTTGAAAACTAATTGGACACAGGTGTCAAATGATAGGTGTTGGTCAAAGTCTAGAAGCTACTGCCACATTTTTTTTTTTTTGCGGTACGCGGGCCTTTCACTGACGCGGCCTCTCCCGTTGCGGAGCACAGGCTCCGGACGCGCAGGCTCAGCGGCCGTGGCTCACGGGCCCAGCCGCTCCGCGGCATGTGGGATCTTCCCGGACCGGGGCACGAACCCGTGTCCCCTGCATCGGCAGGCGGACTCTCAACCACTGAGACACCAGGGAAGCCCTACTGCCACATTTTTATTCTGAGCTAAGCAGTAGTCTACTAGAATGACACATTAATTTAAAACGAGAGGTTCATAGGGTGTTTTATTTTTGTGTTTCAATTTTAAATTCACTTACGGAGTTAAGCAGGATTTTTCTTAAATTTCTCAATTTTTTATATATAGTGGTTGAGGTGACACATTAAATCATATACTATATTAAATCATATCAAATATTAAATCATATACTAAATCACATATTTGTGGTTTCTCAAGGGCCCATACTGAGTTTGAAGTAATATAAAACAGAAGAGAAGACCTAGCCCGTGCCCTGGAGGTTTGTAATCTCAGCACGACAGGCAGCTGTAATGGTCTGACTAATACGATTCAGGGATGACTGGGTTACCACTGTGGCTTTGGTTTGCTCTAGGAACTCTTCCAATTATACAAAGAATCATGGAACCAAGAGAAAACTGGCATTTTGAAAAGATGGATGCTTAATGCCTTTACCTCCACCCCACTCTCAATCTCGCCTGGGGAAGGAGAGGAGGAAAATGCAGAATGGCAAGGTTGTCTTACCCCTTGGGAGGTGGTGGTTTTTGCTCTCCAAGGTATGCGTGTCACGTGCATCTACAGTAGTGCACTAATGCAAAGTGAAATCGAAGCTGGGAAAGCTTCCTTTTACTCTGTTCCGAAAGTGAAGCTCAGAATAGTATACAGCTTATTGTTTGGATAAGATCTAGCCTCAGAACAGTGCCTTGATTGGAGAACCAATAAAAGTATATCGAGACTCTTGCGAAGACTCTTGACACACGTGCTGGCCTCCTCACCTGTCAGCACTCACATCTGTTTGTAGAAGTGCTGGAACCTGTTATCATAACATCAAAACCTACCCATACATAAGCAGTCTTACTTTTCTGAAACCTTGTTAAAGTCACAGCCGCCATGCATCTCAGTTCCTTCATCTGCCAAAAAAAGATCATAAAGTTGCCTCTTCCCTGTCTTTCCAAACCTATCCTTTCATAATCCCTGAAGCTGACCTCACCTGGGTTCTTCCATCCCTCACAATGCCACGTTGGTCTCTTTCTAAGTCCCACCACCCTTTTCCCCTCTTTAAAATAATTATTGCTGCAGATTTCCTGAGAGATGACTCCATCATTGCTGTTCAGAAGCCTCTCTCTGTCTTTTCCACATTCCAGTATCATGGGATGACTTCAAGTGGCATTTCTGCCCCTCTCCTTTCTCCTATCAAGCCGAGAAGGCAAAGAACCAGAGTAAAGACAGGGGCCTGTGCGTCTTGGAAATCAGGGGTCAGTCACATTTGAATTTTGAGAAATCAAGTAATAGCTCAGTCGCTCCTGCTGCCTTTTCTGTCCTGGCACACAGCCAGGAGAGGCAGAGCAGGGGACAGCAGAAGTGAGTTTTCAAGGGTGTCAGCTCTTGGGACTGTTCCAGCCTGCCTGGCCATATCCCCAGGAGAGGGGACAGAGCCTTCAAACTCTGCTTTCATTGCCTGGACTCTACTGTGTCAGTCATCAGCTCTCCAACCTGAGAAGAAGGCAAGTGATAATAAAATCAAATTCTTTTATTTTTTCAGACAGAATCTGAAATTAGAGTTGAAATAATTTTGTGTGCACCTTCTTAATGAAGCACTGTTTCCTGCAGAGAGTTTCTGAATTTAGAACTCTTACCTCCTTGCCATCTTTATCACGTCAGCTCTGTGGCACTTAACTTCTTGTTTTTCCCCTTTGGGAGGGGTAAAAAAACGAATGAATAAAATTACAGGTCACTGTTGTTTGCAGGCTGCAAACAAACGATGGTAGAAGAAAACCCATAGTTGTTTGAAGCTGAAAATAATACCAATTGTACTGGCTGTGACACACTCGCATGTTGCAGCTTTCAGATCTGCAGGACTATCATACTTTTTCAATCAGTTCCTTTCACCACAGGCTCTAACTCGTGAGCACGGTAGGCCTAAGGGACCTCGTGAGGAAAGGATTATTATTAGAAATATTCATTTCTGCACCAGGGCTTAAGGAAATATGCAGTGACATATGGATCAGCACTGAAATTTTAAACCTTTAATTGACTTTTTACGGGTCCATACACTGAATATTAAACACATGGATTTTTTTCTGTTATATTTCCAAACTAATTTTGCATTCTGTTTAGTTCAGTAACATTATCTCTTTGTTTTTAAATTTGTTTTCCGCTAACTAATTTTATCACGCTGCTTTAGACCAAGCTACCATCATCACCCAAATCTGCCATTTCACACTGTGTCATCTTGCTGTGTCCTGACATGGTAACGCATACACGGCACATTTCCAATTATCTACGGTAGTGCATGATTGGAAGGGCGTAGATAAGCAAAGCCCGCAAATAATCCTAAAATCTCTTTGTAGCCAGCACTACATTTTCAGGACTTTTCTTCACAAAACATTCCAAAAAATTTGCTAATAAAATTGACTGGATTTCCAATTTCTGCTCCTGACCGTGTTAACTCATTGGTGAAAGTGAGGATAATAAGTAGATAAATTATTAAATGACAACAACGGGAGAGTCAAAATCGACATACAAATTAGCCTGTTCTCCACTGCAGCAATGAGAGTTGGCTAAATCTCAATAGGCCTTTTTAAAAGAAATAATGCTCTGCAGTGGGGGAAGGAGGTTTCCGAACTTGAGTCTGTGGTTTTGGCTAGGACTCAAACAGTTGGCCTGCCTGGAGGTGGTAGAGCAACTTTGGGAGCCTGGAGCAGCAATTAGCTCTCTGGATGCCAGTCACTGGCAGCTAGTAGCAATGGCCAGTGCACCTCGTCCAGCGTGGTGGGCAGGCAAGACTTCTGCATCAGACATTACTGAGAGCAGCCAATGCAGCAACTAGGGAAATGGACTGCCCAACGCATGAAAGCAGAGAGAATCTGAATCTGAGTGTGCATGAGCTGCACCAGGAGTGGATCTGAGTGGATAAGAACCAGGGAAATATTACTACCCTTAATATCACTCTTAAAAACATTACTCACAGCGAAGTGAGAGAGTGGCATGGACATATATACACTACCAAATGTAAAATAGATAGCTAGTGGGAAGCAGCCACATAGCACAGGGAGATCAGCTCGGTGCTTTGTGTCCACCTAGAGGGGTGGGATAGGGAGGGTGGGAGGGAGACGCAAGAGGGAGGAGATATGGGGATATATGTATACGTATAACTGATTCACTTTGTTATAAAGCAGAAACTAACACACCATTGTAAAGCAACTATACTCCAATAAAGATGTTAAAAATATATATTACTCCCAGGAAAATGTGAGAAAGAGGAATTACAGATACATGGGTGATCACACACTTTTTTAAAGATGTAATTGTAGTGTGTAACTATGTGTTTGACTTTTTAACTTTTGTGGCCAAACATATTTCCTCTTTTCCTACCTCTAGGGTCTCTTCTGTTTCCCAGGTTCTTGGGAAATCTCTTCATTCATGTAACAGTAGTCAGGTGGGTACTATGTTTTCTCTGATAAAAGACTGGGGTGATCTGTCTAGATTGACTCAACCCAGAGTTGTAACATACTGAAACAGTGGCTTTATAAACACCAAAAATTTGCTCAGAAAACAGAGTATCTCAGATGGGGATTGACACATACACACTACTATATATAAAATAGATAATTAATAAGGACCTACTGTATAGCACAAGGAACTCTACCCAGTGCTCTGTAATGACCTATATGGGAAAAGAATCTAAAAAACAGTGGATATATGTATTTGTATAACAGATTCACTGTGCTGTACACCTGAAACTAACACAACTTTGTAAATCAATTATACCCCAATAAAAATTAAAAAAAGAAAACAGAGTATCTCGTAAGTCTTGCTTTGTTTCTAGGCCACAAGGGGATGTATTCAAACAAGAGGATAAAACAAGAAGGAAATGTATTCTTTTTTCCTATCTTGCCAACCCTTCTCCCTTCCCCTGATGGGCAACATACATGTTTTGTGCTTTGTGAAAGGAGGGGCAGATAGAGCAGCAGTGGTGGGCTACCCCTGAAACTCTGCCCAAAGGCCTGGCAGAGTGGGAATTTACATGTCCTGCTCTGTAGACATAGTTCGTTCCTGTTAGAAGTAGTTCAAACCATGTTCAGTGATCTTTAAGAATCCAGGAAAAAGGGGGAAAGGCTGAGAGACTGGAGACAGAAAACAAAAAATTGACATTTTTTCTAAATCCAAGCTGGATACTGTAAGGTGCAGACTAGCAATTACATTTGTTAGGCCAATTGTGGCCACCAATAGCAGAGAGCAACTTGAGCTTCTTAAACAAATAATGGAAATTCACTATAAAGCTGACCTGAAGTCAAATTCCAATACAGTCATGTTCAAGTCTCAGTTCTGTGGCTTCTTAACTCCGTGACTTTACGCCAATCACTTAACATCTCTAAGCCTCAGGGTTTTATCTGTGACATGAAGATCATGGTGGCACCTGACATGCAGGTTTACTGTGATGGTTAAGTGAGATGATGCCTGTAAAGTACTAACCACAGGGCCTGGCTATTTGTAAATGGCAGCTATCGTTATTATTATTAAAAGACTCACGTGAGGTTATGAATGGTGTCAGCGAACATGTAAAGAGTGGCCATGTGGAAGACAGAAAATAGGTAGAACTCAGAAACAGTTTTCAGCTCAGTTGGGGGAAAAGCTCTTGAACAATCTGAGTCATTCACGAGGAGAATGATTTGTTGCAAGAACTGGGAGGCTGCTTCCAGCTCCCTGGAGCAAGATAAATACCAGCAGGGCAACTTGGTGGGATGTAAAAGTTTCTCCAGCATTAAAGAGATGGTTGGACAACGAGACAACCATTAAGATTCTTTCAAGCCCATAAGATCCTATGATTCTATTAGTCCTTTCCCTTTGAATTACAATAGAAATGAGAAGAAAGTCACATTTAAGGAATGGCAGAGAGGAGAAGAAAACAGAAGAAGACTGCTGCTCCATACTTACTGAATAGCCACCATTTCTCCAGAAAAGACGTCATCCCCATTACCATGAATGACGATAATTTCCAGAGCTCCAGAAGGTGGGTATTATGGATGTTCATTTTGCAGTTTGTAAAAACATACTTGTGTTTCCAGCATTTTACTATATACAAGGGCCTGCTTAGGACTGTAAGAGGGTTTCAAAATGACTCTTTCTGCACCTTCTAAAATTTAGTGGCCATCTCATCAAATTGGTACTTACCCCACACTGAACAGAAACTGCCCCAGTTGGGTTGCCTCAAGGAGACATTCTGAGAATAGAGGTGTGCTTACAGAGCCACTTGTCATCCTGCATCAGAAAAGAATGCTCTTGCCTACTAACTATTCAAGGCAACTGCAGACCGCAGTAAAGGATGCTGCTTTTTAAAAAGTTTCTCACTATTGACTCAAGGTTCTTTAGTCATGGGATGGTAGCACAATTCCACTTAGAATTAACTAGGAAGTCTATGGCCACCCCACTCTGTGGAGCATAGATGCACTGGAACTTGGAGAGCAAAGGTGGAAATACTTGTGTAAAAACCCCTGCTTAAAATCAGATTCTAAATAGTGCCCCATTTGGGTGACCAAGGATTCAGAATCTTAGAGGAAGAAGAGATTTTCAGTTCAGATGTTTAATAAAGTCTCCAAAAAAAAAAGTCTCCACATGTCTGCTTGTCAGAGGCCCTGACTATTTTTATCCTATTATGGGCTCTGGCTTTAACTTGAACTCTTCAAAGCCAGAGAAAGTTTAGAGAGTTTCAATACACAGACCATTACTTTCCCTGCTCCCATGAGTGAAAAAGAAAGAAAAGGAAAATTTTCTGATACCAAGAATCTAGAGATGAAAGGACTATAAAAAGTAAAATAGCCATCGCTGATAGAGTGCGGAACCCACAACGCTGAGGTAGTGATTGCTGTCAACTACTGTCAATTCCGCTTCAGGACTGGAGTGTAAGGTAGGACAGCTAGGGCAGTGTCCATAGTCATGAAACGATTTCCTCTTGGGCGAAAGTAGTTGCCATCAGGTAGTGAGTCTGGAACCAGAGAGAAAATATTTTATGCTATCTTTCGACTCACTGTCAAAGAACAAAGATGTGTCCCTCGAGGTGCACACAGTGGACAGTGGCGCAGTCAAGAGGTTAAGAAGCCACTGGGTGGTGATCGGCAGCCACCCCGTCTAGCACTTGGAATGGAGGATGCTGCCTTGCCCTTTAGCACAGTGGATGAAGTCTCTCACTGTGCAGTGTTTTTCAAACTCCCCTGATGATAAGAAGCACCTAGAGTCCTTGTTAAACACACAGAGCCCCAAGCCCCACCTTGAACCAATGAATCAGAACCTCTAGGCGAGGGGGCTGGAAAGTTAAATATTGAATAAGTGGCCCCGGGGGAGTCTTATTTTCGAAGAGGCTAGGGAACAGTACAGTTTAAGCCCTTGTTCATAATTCTCTGAAACTTCTGGGCTCTAACCAATGGGATGGCAGGCCCTGTGCACTGGCCTGATTGGCACCTTGCCACCAAGCTTCCAGAGGCATCACGAACCCTTCATATTAGTCAACACTTTCAGCAGCTCAGCCTACATGTCACAGAATAACAGAACTTCTATGATATAAACCAAATTATACAATTAAGCAGCACAGAAGGAAACAGTGTTTCATTAGAGAAGTTTTTTCCATTAAGTCTCTCAAAGTGTTTTTGGATTCAAAAGTCAAAACATTGTATATATGTGCCACATCTTCTCAGCCATAAAAAGGAACAAAACTGAGTTATTTGTAGTGAGGTGGATGAACCTAGAATCTGTCATACAGAGTGAAGTAAGTCAGAAAGAAAAACATATACCATATGCTAACGCACACATATAGAATCTAAAAAAAAACAGTACTGATGAACCTAGTGGCAGGGCAGGAATAAAGACGCAGACGTAGAGAACGGACTTGAAGGCACGGGGGTAAGGGGAAGCTGGGATGAAGTGAGAGAGTAGCATGGACATATATACACTACCAAATGTAAAATAGATAGCTAGTGGGAAGCAGCTGCATAGTACAGGGAGATCAGCTCCGTGCTTCGTGTCCACCTAGAGGGGTGGGATAGGGAAGGTGGGAGGGAGACGCAAGAGGGAGGGGATATGGGGATATAATGTATACATGTAGCTGATTCACTTTGTTGTACAGCAGAAACTAACGTAACATTGTAAAGCATTTATACTCCAATAAAGATGTGAAATAAAAGTCAAAACAAATGCTTTAGTTGGCATAATATTTGAAAACTACTTTCAGTATCAGAATTCTGAAAACAGAAAGTTCCACATTAAATCATAAATCCAATAGAAACATAAGCATGTAAACCCCCATCTAGGATTAAACCTAGATATTAGCTTATTTTCCATTTACGGTGACAATTATACTTTTCTAACAATTATACTTTTCTAACTCCATCCTACATGGAGTTCATAATTACTGCAAAAATATCCAGATGAACAGATACTATTTATAATGTTACATAGTAAGAATTAATTTTATTATTACCTTAAGTGAAAGTTAATCAAGATAAGATTATTTTATTAGAAAGTAAAAGACATTAAAACAAAAAGGAGTTTCTGCTTAAAAAAAACTCATTGCTTATTTTGTCAACACCTGTTAGTTAAATAAATCAGAAAACAACACTTTGAGATGGCCCCAGATATTTCACAGTGTGACTAGTGTGACCATTTGATTGTGACTAGTGTGACCATTTGATTAAGTTCTGTTCAGTGGAACGTCAGCAAAAATAATGTGTGTCCCTTCTGGGTCTTGCTCTCAACACATTTGAACATGAATCTCCTGGTTCCTTTGTTCCTTTCCACTGGTTGAGAGAAACAGCCAGCTTGGACCCAAACATGGAGGCTACAGGTTGAGAAAAGGAAAAGTGCCTGCCAGTCCAGGACATTTAGGCCTGTGTGTGTGTGCGTGTGTGTCTGTGTGCATGTGTGTCTGTGTGTGTGTCTGTGTGTGTGTGTGTGTGTCTGTGTGAGAGAATGAAAGAGACCTCTGTTTTGTTTAAGTCACTTTAATTTTGAGTCTATTTGTTAGAGCAGCCTAGCCTGTACCCTAATTAGTGCCACAAACCAAAAAACAACGACCTTGAATATAGGAAAATAATAGGACTTTCAGAAAAGACAGAAACAAAAACAACCACTTTGCAATACATATTAACCCTGATTGAACTCCCTTTTTTTAATTTCCAAATTTTTTAAATCAATGGATTGTTTTATAAGTAATTGTCAACTCTTATACTCTCAGTATCTACTCTTTGGATGTTATTGTAGAATACTGAATGACCTTTTAGGTTATTTATGATGTAAAACGAACTATCCTTAAAATTGTAATCTTTTAACTGTCAGCAAATCCTTGCAAAGTTCAACAGATTCATAAATAATGGAAGTTAATATTCTGCTACAATATTTATGAAAAATTTAAGGCAGAGGTATATAGATTTAAAAATAAAAGCATAATATTTTTGCATTAGCAATTCAGATCGATAGAGACTGTATTTCTAAGGCTAAAGTTTTCAAGGCACTATTTCTATTTTCATATCTCTCTATGGGAAAAGTATTTTCTGTCATTTTATATAAATCCACAGAGTCTTAGTTCAGAATTTTTCAACATAGAATATTAGAACTCAGGAGATAGAACTGTTAACATCAGAATTGCCTGGATGCTCTTCTCATAGGTTTCCTGTTTTGTTTGCTTAAGCGTTAACTTTGGGTAAATCCTTCTTATACAAATCACACCTGTTTTGAGCAATAACCAAGAACATGGGTAATATCCCAGGGGTCTCTGTTCCCAAACCTCTGTTGAAAAATGTCCAAGATCTCCAAGCTCCTCAGACCACTCTCTCTCTGTTGAAGCCAGGCCTCCCAGTCTTACCCTGCCTATCTCCCCCATCTCTACTTTCCAATGCAGGGTTCTCAGCTTTGGGTAAGAAACTGATTATGACAGCCAACTCTCCAAATTTTGAGCTTGGGTTTCTAAAACTCTTTTGTAGAGGGATTTTGGCTAAAGGAAACCTTACAGAAAAAAAAAAAAAAAAAAAAAACTGGATCAACATCCATCATGATCATAAAAAGCTTCTTAAATATTTTATAATCATGAAAATAAGGTAATAAAGACTAGAGTTGCCAGATCTAGCAAATTAAAATACAGAACACCTAGTTCAATTTGAATTTCAGATAAACAACAAATACTTTTTAGTATAAGTATGTCCCATGCAACATTTGGAACATACTTACACTTTAAAAATATTTGTGGTTCATCTGAAATTTTAATTTAACTGGGCATCCTGTATTTTATCTGGCAACTCTAAATATAGACCGCATAGTTGAATGAATATAGCAACGAAACACATTGTTAGTATAGCAGGGGTCCCAAATGCTAAAATTTTACTGGTCAAGGCATATACATGAGAAAAGGGGGCAGGTGGTCAGCAAGCATCTATTTGCAAGAATTGATCTACATGTGGGGAAAAGACACATACAGAGAGGGAGAAGATGGGGAAAAGAGAAGAACACAGCATCTGTAGCCGGTTGGATTCCCAGGCCTGGCCCCAGGGACTCACAATGAGCCATTTTATAGGGACTGACTATAGGCCCCAGGCTGAATGAGAGATTCTACAAATCACCCAGTAGAAGCCTACACTGCACTTGTATCCAAGTAACATGTAACAGTGAGTAACAGTGTGACTTAGAGGACGGGACAGAAGCCTCCCTCCACTTCTCACCTTGCTGTTTGAAGACTTCAGAGGTAGCCCTCTGGGAGCACTGAATGCCCCTCACTGACCATGCCTGGAGCACCCTCGCTGATTCTAGCCACAGCAGCCAGACAGCAGTGACCCCCCACGGTGATCACAATGAGCAAAAGGACCAGAGAGAGAAAGAAGAATACAGTAAGTCCCCTATATACGAGCCTTCAAGTTGCGAACTTTCAAAGATACGAACATGCATTCTCATGTCCAATCACGAAAGCTAGTTCACGTGTCTGGTGTACATTGTCACATATGTGTGTGAATCCTCGGTAAGCGATTGTGCTGTTGTGTACTTTACTGTATAGTATGGTATAGAATACAGTAGTACAGTATCTTTATTTCAAGCCAGGATGTCTGGAAGCAAGCGTAAAAGCAGCAGTGATGTAGCTGGTGCTGCTAAGAAGTGCCAGGAATTGGAGGCCCACAGAAAGGATGAAGAGAGACAAAAGGAAGAAGAAGTAACTGAAAGACCGAAGAGATTCAAGACACAGGAAATGGCAAGGGGATTTTCTTTATTTGAGGAGGCACTGTTAGTATTTGAGGCACAGGACCCAAACACAGAACTGTACATGAAGGTTGCAGCAGCCGTTCAGAATGCAATCCAGTGCTACTGTGTCATCTATGACGAGAAAAAAAGAGCTACTACCCAGACATCACTGGATCCTTTTTTCAAGAGGGTAGATAGAATTGATTCCAGCGAGGAACCAGACCCTGTGCCATCAGCGTCAGGCGTGAGTGAAAGTGCAGCCTGCCCTCCGTCTCCTGTTGCTAATGATCCTTCAGCTCTACCATCTCCCACCTCCTCTCCCTCCTCCAGTCAGTAACTCTTCTTGCCTGTTCACTCGATGCCAGCCCCTGTATGCCAGCTGTTGGACTGTACTGCTGTACTTTTCAAGGTACTGTACTGTAAGATTAAAAATGTTTTATTTTTTGTGTTTGTTTTTTATGTATTATTTGTGTGAAAAGTATTATAAACCTATTACAGTACAGTACTATATAGTCGATTGTGTTAGTTGGGTACCTAGGCTAACTTTGGTGGACTTAGGAACAAATTGGATTTACGAACGTGCTCTCGGAACAGAACTCGTTCGTATGTAGGGGACTTACTGTATGGCAGATTTGGCAACATCTTTAGCCAACAGAATTGCTCTTAAGCACAAGAGATACATGTCAGATATGGCCGGAAATAAGTGGATGAGTAGTTGAGGAGCACCAGAGAGCTGGCCGTGGCCCAGTGAAGGCAAGAACCAGAGAACCAGAGACAAGACCGCCAGCCTGAGCCCATGTGTGTGCACAGGTAGAGAGGCCCAGGGAACATGTGTCCAGTGTATCAGTAAAGACAGGGATGCCCTCTGCTCTACCACCAACGCCTTGCTCATCAGAAACTAATGAGAATCTCTCTAGGGAAGAGTTCATTCTCAGATCGTATTTTTTCTTCTGCAACCTTCTTTTCTCCAAATATTACATGATTTTTATGAGCAGGGATTCTCAACTCTCCATGCTCCCAGCAAGTCCTCAAGGTTATCAGGAAGGTATTCAGAAATGGATTTACATATTCTATAATTTTATGTCAGGTGACCTTTCAATGGGGAAGGTATTTATTCTACTGCCCTTCATTTGTTTGCCTTTTATCTCCTGAGAAACCCTTCATGGTTTTCAAACTCTGCTCCTGCCAAACCACGAACTGGAGGCTGACACAGAGCACCTGTGCCCTTCTTTGCAGCCTCGTGCCACTGCAAGCACTGCTGCCAGACGCTGGGGCCACAGTGAGTCCCTTCTCCTTAGAACTTCTCCATCCTGCTGTTCCCAAGGCCTTGCCTTCAGCCTCCGAGGTCTTTGCATCTGTTCTCCCAGGAGGCCTGGAGGCTTCAATGCAAGCAAGCCTCTTGGGTAACTTGTTCTGACATCATAGAAGCAGATGAGGCTTCCACCTTTATTTTCACGCCCTTTTAAGTAAATAAATGAAAAAGAAAAAAGAAACCCCTCACACTCTGGGCTCCCTAAAAGCCTAAATAAGACGTTTAGGATTTGGGAGGTGGCAGATATGTCGAGAGTTTATCTTTCCATCAGAAAAATATCAAAGGTAGTAATATCTTAGATTACAGATCAGAGAACTTGAGCGAATTGCCTAAAGTCAAGTGGTGGCAAGTAGCAGGAGGGGAACAAGTTGCCTGCCTTTCAGCTGCATCCTCTCTGTAGTCACCCCAGTGCCTTAGTTAAGAGGGTCACACAAATGCCGACAGCCAGCATTTCAGAAGTGAGGTCTAATCCACTAATATCAGTCTGTGCAGAGTGCAAGGAAAAAGCAAGTACAGAACGATTCATGGTTATTAGGAAACGCTCACCATCTCTAAACTGTGCTCTTGGAAGGGAGACAAATCTTAAAGACACATTGAAGGATTTGCTGTCCCACAAGGCAGCAGGGCCAGAGCCTCCTGGGAGAGTAGGGACACTTGCCATCTCTCTTGCCATCTGTCTCTCTGGCTCCATCTTCTAGGAGCTGGTGAGTATGTTAACGGGCCTTTTATTATATAGCAGGAAGATTCAAGGTTTGAGTGTAGGCTGAAGGAGAGGAAAGCTCCGTGGTCCTCCAGCTTCAGCCACCAAGTCCACCCTCCCTCACCAGTTTCTCTCCTAGCATAAGTGAGAAAAGCATTTTCTTCCTTTACTTTGCAATGCTTCCATTCTCCTTTGGGAACTTGGAGAAAAAGGGTGCCGGAAAGCCTGGCAGGATTCAAGTATTACTGTGTTCCTAACCATAATATCATCTTAACACCAACTAAGACTTATCATAACTGGTAGAAGGGGTAATTCAGGAATAGAGCACACTGTGAGAGTAGAGCTAGACAGGGAGCGAATAATGAGACCCTTTGGAGCCCCAGAGGGATAGCACTCAGGGAATGAGCTGTGCAGAAACTTGACCAGAAAGAACAGGAACAGGAGGCAAGGAAGGAATCCCAAAAGGTAACTGAGCAAGTACCAAGGACCGGCCGGCTTTGCCACCCCATGTTTCTGGTGATGGCAACAACCATGAATCTCCAATTTTTACTGAGCAAAAGCTGTTATGCAACAGATTTCTGAGAGACTTAGAGAACTAATATTCTAGAAACACTTATCTTATCCTAGATAACAAATAACACATACCAACATTCCCAAACTATTTACTATAATGTGCCACACAGTGGGCTTTTGTATTTAAGATTTGTTCAACCAATGAATGGTTTCTCTTTCACTGTCTCTTTTGTCTTTGATCTTAAAGGACATTTTGCTTTAAAAAGTTGCTAATATAACCTATATTTTTTAGTCTGCTAAAAATATTTTAAAACCTCCACAACTTTTCAGTGAAAGGTACTCAAATATAATCACTCTATCATTGCAACTACTGATAATAAAGTTTTTTTTGGAAGGGAGGTTAATACATACTCAAGGAAGTAAAGTCACAAAATTTTTATTGGAAACATCACTGGAAAACTCTAGCAAAACTGATGCTTTTAATTTTGGAAAGAAATCAATTTCCAAAGACCACTTATCACTTCAAACAGATCCTTTAAGGAAGGACTGGGCGTAAAAGCAAATGAAATAATGATTTACTCATTATTTGGGAGTGGAGCAAGCCCTAAAGAGACATGTTAGACTACCAGATATAAAATAACGAAGTTACAGGGATGTAAAGTACAGCATAGGGAATACAGTCAATAATATAATAACGTTGTATGGTGCATAATCTATAAAAATGTCAAATCACTCTACTGTACACCTGAAACTAATATAATACTGTAAGTCAACTATACTCCAATTTAAAAAAAAAAAAGAAGAGGCTTGTTATAGTTGCCCTGGAAGCCATGTCCTTCTTCTGTTCAATTGCAATGGAAAATGAGAAGCATGGTCAATTTGAGCTTTGATTTTTAGCTGTCAATGTACAGGAAATTTCCAGGAAAATGCCACACCAGGGTTGTGTATACATTTTTATTTTTTTAATTTTTTTTCACATCTTTATTCGAGTATAAATGTTTTACAATGTTGTGTTAGTTTCTACTGTACAACAAAGTGAATCAGCTATATGTATACATATATCCCCATATCCTCTCCCTCTTGAGCCTCCCTCTCACCCGCACTATCCCGTCCCTCTAGGTCGTCTCAAAGCACCGAGCTGATCTCCCTGTGCTATGCAGCAGCTTCCCACGAGTGATCCATTTTACATTTGGTAGTGTATATACGTCAATGCTACTCTCTCACTTCATCCCAGATTCCCCTCCCCTCCCGCATGCCCTCAAGTCCGTTCTCTACGTCTGCATGTTTATTCCTGCCTTGACATGAGGTTCATTAGCACCACTTTTTGAAATTCCATATATATGTGTTAGCATACGGTATTTGTTTTTCTCTTTCTGACTTACTTCACTCTGTATGACAGATTCTAGGTCAATCCACTTACTACAAATAACTCAATGTTCCTTTTTATGGCTGAGTAATATTCCATTGTATATATGTGCCACATCTTCTTTATCCATTCATCTGTTGATGGACATTTAGGTTGCTTCCATGTCCTGGTTATTGTAAATAGAGCTGCAATGAACATTTTGGTACATGTCTCTTTTTGAATTATGGTTTTCCCAGGGTATATGCCCAGTAGTGGGACTGTTGGGTCATATGGTAGTTCTATTTTTAGGTTTTTTGTTTGTTTGTTGTTTGTTTTTTTGCTGTACGTGGGCCTCTCACTGCTGTGGCCTCTCCCGTTGCCAAACACAGGCTCCGGATGCACAGGCTCAGCAGCCATGGCTCATGGGCCCAGCCGCTCCGCGGCATGTGGGATCTTCCCGGACCGGGGCACGAACCCGTGTCCCCTGCATCGGCAGGCGGACTCTCAACAACTGCACCACCAGGGAAGCCCTATTTTTAGTCTTTTAAGGAACCTCTATACTGTTCTCCATAGGGCTGTATCAAGTTACATTCCCACCAACAGTGCAAGAGGGTTCCCTTTTCTCCACACGCTCTCCACTATGTATTGTTTGTAGATTTTTTGATGATGGCCATTCTGACCAGTGTGAGGTGATACCTCATTGTGGTTTTGATTTGTATTTCTCTAATGATTAGTGATGTTGAGCATCCTTTCATGTGTTTGTTGGCAATCTGTATGCCTTATTTGGAGAAATGTCTATTTAGGTCTTCTGCCCATTTTTGGATTGGGCTGTTAGTTTTTCTGATATTGAGCTGCATGGGCTGCTTGTATATTTTGGAAATTAATCCTTTGTCCGTTGCTTCGTTTGCAAATACTTTCTCCCATTCTGAGGGTTGTCTTTTCATCTTGTTTATGGTTTCCTTTGCTGTGCAAAAACTTTGAAGTTTCATTAGGTCCCATTTGTTTATTTTTGTTTTTATTTCTCTTACTCTAGGAGGTGGGTCAAAAAGGATCTTGCTGTGATTTATGTCATAGCGTGTTCTGCCTATGTTTTCCTCTAAGAGTTTTAGAGTGTCTGGCCTTACATTTAGATCTTTAATCCATTTTGAGTTTGTTTTTGTGTATGGTGTTAGGGTGTGTTCTAGTTTCATCCTTTTACATGTAGCTGTCCAGTTTTTCCAGCACCACTTATTGAAGAGGCTGTCTTTTCTCCATTGTATATTCTTGCCTCCTCTGTCACAGATATGGTGACCATATGTGCGTGGGTTTATCTCTGGGCTTTCTATCCTGTTTCATTGATCTATATTTCTGTTTTTGTGTCAGTACCATACTGTCTTGATTACTGTAGCTTTGTAGTATAGTCTGAAGTCAGGGCGCCTCATTCCTCCAGCTCCGTTTTTCTTTCTCAAGATTGCTTTGGCTATTCGGGATCTTTTGTGTTTCCATACAAATAGTGAAACTTTTTGCTCTAGTTCTGTGAAAAATGTCATTGGTAGTTTGATAGGGATTGCATTGAATTTGTAGATAGCTTTGGGTATTATAGTCATTTTCACAATGTTGATTCTTCCAATCCAAGAACATGGTATATCTCTCCATCTGTTGGTATCGTCTTCGATTTCTTTCATCAGTGTCTTAAAGCTTTCTGAGTACAGGTCTTTTGCCTCCTTAGGTAGATTTATTCCTAGGTATTCTATTCTTTTAGTTACAATGATAAATGGGATTGTCTCCTTAATTTCTCTTTCTGATCTTTTGCTGTTAGTATATAGGAATGCAAGAGATTTCTGTGCATTAATTTTGTATCCTGCAACCTTACTGAATTCATTGATTAGTTCTAGTAGTTTTCTGGTGGTATCTTTAGGACTTTCTATGTATAGTATGTCATCTGCAAACAGTGACAGTTTTACTTCTTCTTTTCCAGTTTGTATTCCTTTTATTTCTTTTTCTTCTCTGATTGCTGTGGCTAAGACTTCCAAAACTATGTTGAATAATAGTGACAAGAGTGGACATCCTTGTCTCATTCCTGATCTTAGAGGAAATGCTTTCAGTTTTTCACCATTGACGGTGATGTTTGCTGTGGGTTTGTCGTATATGGCTTTTATTATGTTGAGGTAGCTTCCCTCTATGCCCACTTTCTGTAGAGCTTTTATCATAAATGGGTGTTGAATTTTGTCAAAAGCTTTTTCTGCATCTATTGAGATGAATCATATGGTTTTTATTCTTTAATTTGTTAATATGGTGTATCACACTGATTGTTTTGCATATATTGAAGAATCCTTGCATCCCTGGGATAAATCCCACTTGATCATGGTTTATGACCCTTTTAATGTGTTGTTGGATTCTGTTTGCTAGTATTGTGTTGAGGATTTTTGCACCTATATTCATCAGTGATACTGGTCTGTAATTTTCTTTTTTTGTAGTATCTTTGTCTGGTTTTGGTATCAGGGTGATGGTGGCCTCATAAAATGAGTTTGGGATTGTTCCACCCTCTTTTATATTTTGGAAGAGTTTGAGAAGGATAGGTGTTAGCTCTTCTCTAAATGTTTGATAGAATTCGCCTATGAAGCCATCTGGTCATGGACTTTTGTTTGTTGGAAGATATTTAATTATAGTTTCAATTTCATTACCTGTGATTGGTCTGTTTATTTTTTCTAATTCTTCCTGGTTCAATCTTGGAAGGTTGTACTTTTTCAGGAATTTGTCCATTTCTTCCAGGTTTTCCATTTTATTGGCATATAGTTGCTTGTAGTAATCTCTCATGGTCTTTTGTATTTCTGCGGTGTCAGTTGTAATCTCTCCTTTTTCATTTCTAATTTTATTGATTTGAGTCTTCTCTCTTTTTCTCTTGATGAGTCTGGCTAAAGGTTTATCAATTTTGTTTATCTTCTCAAAGAACCAGCTTTTAGTTTTATTGAGCTTTGCTTTTGTTTTCTTTGTCTCTATTTCATTTATTTCTGCTCTCATCTTTATGATTTCTTTCCTTCTACTAATTTTTCTAGTTGCTTTAGGTATAAGGTTACATTGTTTACTTGAGAATTTTCTTGTTTCTTGAGGTAAGCTTGAATTGCTATGAAATTCCCTCTTAGAACTGTTTTTGCTGAATCCCATAGGTTTTGGATCATCGTGTTTCATTGTCATTTGTTTCTAGGTACTTTTTGATTTCCTCTTTGATTTCTTCAGTGATCTCTTGGTTATTTAGCAACACACTGTTTAGCCTCCATGTATTTGTGTTTTTTACTGGTTTTTTTTCCTGTAATTCATTTCTAATCTCATAGCTTTATGGTCAGAAAAGATGCTTGATACAATTTCAATTTTCTTAAATTTTCCAAGGCTTGATTTGTGACCCAAGATGTGATCTATTCTGGAGAACGTTGCATGTGCACTTGAGAAGAAAGTGTATTCTTCTGCTTTTGGGTGGAGTGTCCTAAAAATATCAATTAAGTCTATCTGGTCTCTTGTGTCATTAAAGCTTGTGTTTCCTTATTTATTTTCTGTCTGGATGAGCTGTCTATTGGTGTACATGAGGTGTTAAAGTCCCCCACTATTATTGTGTTGCTGTCGATTTCTCCTTTTATGGCTGTTAGCATTTGCCTTATGTATTGAGGTGCTCCTATGTTGGGTGCATAAATATTTATAATTGTTATGTTTTCTTCTTGGATTGATCCCTTGATCATTATGTAGTGTCCTTCCTTATCTCTTATAATTATCTTTATTTTAAAGTCTATTTTATCTGATATGAGTATTGCTACTCCAGCCTTCTTGTGATTTCCATTTGCATGGATTATCTTTTTCCATCCCCTCACTTTCAGTCTGTATGTGTCACTAGGTCTGAAGTGGGTTTCTTGTAGACAGAATATATAAGAGTCTTGTTTTGTATCCATTCAGCCAGTCTGTGTCTTTGGGTTGGAGCATTTAATCCATTTACATTCAAGGTGATTATTGATATGTATGTTCCTATTACCATTTTCTTAATTGATTTGGGTTTGTTTTTGTGGGTCTTTTTCTTCTCTTGTGTTTCCCACTTAGAGAAGTTGCTTTAGCATTTGTTGTAAAGCTGGTTTGGTGGTACTGAATTCTTGTAGTGTTTGCTTGTCTCTAAAGCTTTTGATTTCTCCATTGAATCTGAACGAGATCCTTGCTGTAAAGTAATCTTGGTTGTAGGTTTTTCCCTTTCATCATTTTAAATATGTCCTGCCACTCCCTTCTGGCTTGCAGAGTTTCTGCTGAAAGATCAGCTGTTAACCTTATGCGGATTCCCCTGTATGTAATTTGTTGCTTTTCCCTTGCTGCTTTTAATATTTTTTATTGTTATTTAATTTTTGATAGTTTGATTAATATGTGTCTTGGCATGTTTGTCTTTGAGTTTATCCTATATGGGACTCTCTGTGCTTCCTGGACTTGATTATTTCCTTTCCCATGTTAGGGAAGTTTTCAAGTATAATGTCTTCAAAGATTTTCTCAGACCCTTTCTTTTTCTCTTCTTCTTCTTGGGTGCCTATAATCCGAATATTGGTGTTTTTAATGTTGTCCCAGAGGTCTCTGAGACTGTCCTCAATTCTTCTCATTCTTTTTTCTTTATTCTGTTTCCTGTCAGTTATTTCCACCATTTTATCTTCCAGTTCATTTATCTGTTCTTCTGCCTCAGTTATTCTACTATTGATTCCTTCTAGAGTATTTTTAATTTCAGTTATTGTGTTGTTCATCACTGTTTGTTTGCTCTTTAGTTCTTCTAGATCCTTGCTAAATGTTTATTGTATTTTCTCCATTCTGTTTCCGAGATTTTGGATCATCTTTACTATCATTACTCTGAATTCTTTTTCAGGTGGCTTGCCTATTTCGTCTTCATTTATTTGGTCTTGTAGGTTTTTACCTTGCTCCTTCATCTGTAACATTTTTGTTGTTGTTGTTGTTGTTGTTGTTGTTTTTTGGTGGGTGGGGCCGTATTCCTGTCTTACTGGTTGTTTACCCTGAGGTGTCCAGCACTGGAGTTTGCAGGCAGTTGGTTAGAGCCTGGTTCTGGTGCCAACCTGAGGACCTCCAGGAGGCCTCACTATGATTAAGATTCCCTGGGGTCTGAGGTTCTGTGTTAGTCCAGTGGTTTGGACTCAGAGCTCCCACCACAGGAGCTTGGACCCGACCTCCAGACTGGGAACGCAAGACATGTGGTGAGGCAAAAGAAAAAAAAAAAAAAAAAGGAGCACTATGACAACAAAGAATAAAAAATAAAATTAAATTAAAAAGACAAAAAATATATTAGGAGAAATAAAAATATAATTGAAACAACTGCAGCAAGTTAAAATGAAACCCTAACAGAAGAAAGAAAAAAAGCGGGGGGGGGGGGGGCGGACAGGGCAAAAGGAGCAGAACAATAAGAAAGAATAAAATAAAGTTAGAAAAATAAAAGATTTATTAGAAAAAATGAAAATATAAATGAATCAATAACAATGAATCAACAAGGTAAAACAGAACCCCAATCTAAAAGAGATAAAAAGGAGGAAAAAAAGGCCTTGGCTATGGAGGTGGAGTTTAGGCAGGGGTGGAACTTAGGCAAGGGCAGGGTTTAGGGTGAGGTGGGATTTTGGCAGGTGGGAGGTGACATTTGAGCATGGGCGGGGCCTAGGCTCAGGACCCAGCAGCCAGAAAAGGCCTTGGGGGTGGGGCCTAGTTAGGGGGACGTTCAAGCTTGGGGTGTGGCCTCTTCTTAGGACCTGCATGGAAGGGGAGAGGCAGCACGTCCAAATGAGGGCCTCTGGAGTGTGGAGTTCCAGAGCTTGCAGGGAAGGCCCTGGGTGAGTTTCAAAGCTTGCAGGAAAGGGCCTGGGTCTCCTAGTGTAGAGGTAGGGCCCTGGGTGGGGGTGTAGGGGCAGGGCTTGGGTTCTGCGTGGCAGGAGGGAGTTGTGTGGAGACGCAAATTCCACATCCTCCTAGTACACCAACTTGACTCCGCCCTCCTACATTTTTAATGTATTAAGTATTTTACAATACTTAACTTTATCTGTAATATTTTAAGCAGTTAATCTTACAATTTATGCAAAGTCTTAAATATGGCACAAAATAACAGGAAAGTAATAATGACAGTGTGTGACAGTACAGTAGTGACCGACCTAAATCACTTTCTCCCCAGCTCTAGATCTCTCTCCCCATGCCCTTTTCTTATATCACCACTCTTTTCTTTGAAGAATCCTGCCTCTCCTCTCCAGGAGGTGCACGTGACTGCCAGTCACTTATCATAAAACACCACCACCTGGGCAGGCAGGTGACTCATGCTGGCCAATCACTGCCTTCCCTGAGAATGAAGCAGCAGTCAGGGAAGTGGAATCCACACATTATTTAAGCCCTTGAATCTTTCCAGTATTTGTCAGCCAGTAGATCCCACCCCCCAAATTATTTTGCTTAAACTAGTGTGAGCTGGTCTCTGGTCACATGCATCTGAAAAAGTCCTGAATAATATGTGTACTATCCTTTATTTTACTTGAACTCCATTTACTCCAATTTATTTTTTCTCACACAGTCTGGTATTTACACCTACCTTTAAACAAACTCTCCTTGATGATTTTTTTGTTGTTGTTAAACTCTTTTTCTAACATCTATTTAAAATACATGTCTCTGTTAGATTCTGGGAGTTGAGAATACTGATCCATCCTTTTTAAGCAATGTTTTCTAAACTTGCCTGATCATAGACTAAACTAAACTCTTGGGAGGAGGAGTCCTTGTTAAAATACAGATTGCTGGGTCCCACGTAAACCTTGCTGAATCAGATTCTCTAAGGGGGAAGGCTAAGAATCTATATTTTTTAACCAAGCGTCACAAGTGAGCCTTCTAATAAGGTAGATTTAGGCCACACTTCCCTACAGCAACATTTGTCCTAAACTTAAATCCTTACTTTTGAAGGAAAGCCTCCTTCCTATGGGTCTTTGAACTTCTGAACCCTTTGAATTTTTCCATGGAGTAAATCTGTTTTCTTCTGAACACCTCTGATGAAGCAAGTCTCTTTGACTACTTTTCTTTTTATAAGTGTTCTGTAGTAAAAGTCATTCAGCTTAGCTAATTCCAATATAATCAATGAAGCTAAAGTTGTGTGAGCTCATTATTTAGGAAATTCATGGAAAGAATGCCAGCCTTGGAATTAGGTAAACTTGAGTTTAAATTTCCCATTTAGACAAGCCTGGGTATAATCCCCTCAATATACTTAATAACTACATAACCTTGAGTGAATTCCCTAAACCCACTTACCCTCAATTTTGTTAACCTGTAAAGTTGGAACAGAACATATGGTATAATGCCAACCCTACAATGATTGCTAATAGAATACAGAGTAGAATGAACACTTTTGCTTAGTACTTTACTTTCATATAGTATTTTTTAAATATTTTTCTTATTTTTTATGAATGATGCAAAGCATATCAAGGTTACATAGAAAATTTTGCTCAAGTGGAACTTCAAGACAGTTTGTGATGTTGCTCCCATTAAAAAGATATAGTAATGCTTCATAAGTAGTAGCTTTACTTATTTTAAAATACAGTTTGGCTTTAATGAGCCCTTAATTACTACTTTCATGCAAAAACAACAGGGAAAAAGAACGTTAACACCAAGCTGTCAAAGGAAGGAGAATCAAGTTGAGTCATTGCTCTTCCTACTTTAGTCTCCTATGTAAATAGTAAGAGCTTTTTTTTTTTTTTCCAATTTCATTCTTTTCTTAGTTCATGAACCACAAACCTAAAGACAGGATCAATAAATCCCCAAAACTGAAGCGATAAAAGAAGATTGCTTTTTACCTGTTGTATTGCTTTTTATCACTCAGTCATAGTCGCCTAAAAACCATTTTGTTGATCTTATTAATTACTTTGATCCTCTGCTTTCTCTGGCCTACCGAGGCTCTTTCCCAAATGTTCTGGCTTGCAAGAAGTAGCAGGGACTCTTCTAGGGGAGGATGTGTTTAGCTACTGGAATCCAAGCTCATCACCACCGTAGGTCCCCCTTTTGCCCACCATGACAGCCCTGAAAGGTTCTTCAATGCCCAGTCGAGCGTTCTGGAAAATATCTAACCTACTCATACAGAGGGTAAGAATTTACGACAAGAATGTTGAACCATTTGACTCAGATTATCATTATAGAGGAGTAGATAAAATTCTCCTGAGAAGTAGAAAATAATTTTTGTATTGCTATAACATTTTAATATTCAAGGCACCAATTGTGAAACCTGGAATCGTAAACTGTTTTCAACCTTGCTTCCAATTTTAAAATCCCTCCTTGTCTGCAGATTCCTGTATATCCCAGAGCACGTCTATATACGAGCTTTGCAATCTCTTTCTGAGAGGTAGTCTGAATATATAGCTTACTATATTATATTATTATATAATTACACAGATTTAGAGAGAATATTTTTACATAAAGTGTTTATATAATTATCTTGGTTGCTATGCTTCTTGCTGGTGAATGGTAAAAAGCATCTCAAGATAACATCAAAACCTTGCTCAAGTAGAAATGCTAGATATTTTATGCTGGCCCTCCAATTAAGAACACAAGTATAATTCTAGCTGGAGAAAAGCCTCCATATCCTATGAAGGAAGTTGACTGGTGCGAATTGAGAGAACCATAGGAAGTACAAAGAAAACTGCACTTAACAACAAGAACAAAATGTTTACTATGTACAGAGGGTTTAGCTCTACCCACCCCAGAAATTTTATCTTGATGTAACACATCATAAAGCTCTGTGTAACCAGTTGTCTTATTTCCAACTTAAACAGGATACTTAAAAGACAAATGCCTACATTTTTTTTGAGTTTACTGCAAATTTCTATTCACTGGTACTTCCCTGTCTAAAATTGTTCTGTTCTGACTGATATTGACAACTGTTGTTTCTTTAGCATTGTGTTTAGAGGCATGTTGGATTTTTTACTGTTACTGCAATTTCCATCTTTCCCTGGGAGTTTCAAACCATGCTGACAGCTAGTCTCTAAACACCTTTTTAGTCACAGTTGGCTAACATAATGTCTTAGAGTCAAGGTGGGAAGTTTTATGTGGTGTCTCACAGAACCGCGTGGTGAATGACGTGTTCAAAACATACAGCACAAGCACAAATTATCATAGTGCAAGAGTACCCTAAAGTTTTCAGGCTTGAGTTAAAAGTAGGCAGCTTTTAATCCATGTGGTGAGCAGAACAACAATCTAGAAAACAAAAGCCACAACAAGACAGGATCCATATACAGTATTTACAGACCTTTAGATAAGTAAGGCAGCACAATGTGGGATGTATAAACTAAATGGGTGGGTCAGAGAGGTAGGTACATTATAAATCAGGGTTAAATTATCTCATTGAGAGATATCACACCAGCCATTCATTCCAAAAGATGAATATGAACATTTTCTCTGCAAGCATTTATTCCTGAAAAATTAAACTTAGTTATGCCTTACTTTATTACATTACCAAAATGATACATATTTTGACCACAGGAGTTCTGCACCTCCCAGCATTGCTTTGATTGAAATATGCTTTAATGATGCCTTAAGCTTCTATGCAATGTTGTAATAAGAAACATTCAAAAGAAATTTGCCTTTGCATTTGTTGTTTAAAAAAATAATTGGGTAGATAATCGAACCTATCATTCAATGTCTCCTATAAAGAAAAGCCCTTAGGGCTTCCCTGGTGGCGCAGTGGTTGAGTGTCTGCCTGCCGAAGCAGGGGACACGGGTTCGTGCCCTGGTCCGGGAAGATCCCACAGGCCGCAGAGCAGCTGGGCCCGTGAGCCATGGCCGCTGAGCCTGCGCGTCCGGAGCCTATGCTCCGCAACGGGAGGGGCCACAGCAGTGAGAGGCCCGCCTACCGCAAAAAATAAAAAGAAAAGAAAAGCCCTTGGACAAAATTTATTCTAGAAAATGCTACCAGGAAAAACTGTATCTTTTCTAAGACCTGTGCTTTTTGCTTTTAAATAAGAAGAAACAGGTAGTTTATCTTATTTCCCCTTTTGCACTGACTGTCAGGAATCTCACAAGTAAGTATGAAGCTCAATATGGTAATAAGTTAATCCATATGGCATCATTTTGCATTCTCCATTTTTCCATAGTTCTGATTTTCTATTTTATTATGTTTGTATTAACGCTGCAAAAGCTACTTCATATTCTTCTGGGGAAAGGACTGGAATCAGCATATTAAATTATCCAGAGAGCACATACATGGCAACACTGACTCTCTAAAACACCGTTCTGATCATCAAAGAAAGTAAAATAAAAAAAAACTCTAAACAATTTGAATCCAGTTACAAAAGCTCTGCACCAAAGACCACACATGTTGCACCAGGAGAATGCCTCTGTCCCTCACTTAAAGATTGTTTTAATTCATTTATACACAATGCTAACAAATTTGGTTATCATGTTCCTTAGGGCACAGAAAATATGAAGCAGGAGTGAGAAGCTGCTAGAAGCCGTTACACTGTTAACAACAATTTGCAATGACAGCAAGGGAAAAAGGTACACAATTATAACATGCCGTCAAAAGAGATGAAACCCTAGGTAATCCAGAGCGATTTCACGAGTTTCTCAAAGTAATGAAGCACTTACATTAGAATCACCTGGGGAGCTATTAAACCGGTAAGGTCCTAAGCCCCGTATTAGCATCTTTGGTGGTGTGGGAAAGTGCAATGTTCACAAGCGTTTCGGGTGATTCTTTCCTAAAGGTAAGTTTGAGAATCACAGGTGTAGACACAGACAACCCTACCTAACTCAGTAGGCCTTCAGGGCCGGACCGTACACCAACCCCCCAAAAGTCAAAGATTATTTCAGAACCTCTTGTAGAAGGTGGTAAGGTATGTGATCAAATGAGAAAGGTTATCCTCGAAAATTGTTAATATACAAACATTTTAGCGTTTTGTTATCTTCGTGTGTGGCAGGATAATTATCAGTACATCCAGATAATGGAAGAACTGTGACTGTCCCAAACTGTGAATGGCCTGAGGTTTTAGCCTAGTTGCAACTGCTACAGTTTCATGCTGGCAGAAGACTGGAGATTCCTGGGTCAGAGAAAAAGAACCTGTTAGTCACAGCACAGCAGGAAGTATGAGCTTCTTATTTGTGTCAGTTTCCTTCTATCCCAAGTCCCTTGAGGGCTGGGCAAAGGGGGCCTAGATGGGTTTGTGTCATAGTTGAGGAAACTTAAGCATAGGAATCCCCAACCTTTCATAATGAGAGTTAGCAAACTGGCCTGAACTTAGCTCTGGAAGGAGGAGGCATTATCCCTGTTATACTGGACAGTAAATAAAACTGTTCTCTGCTCCAGAGGGAGACACCGTATCTTCCAAAGCTGTTCACTCCACAAATATCTTTATAAACACAGCCCGGAATAAAGACCGTCAGTGCCTCTGCTCACAAAACGTACAAAAACAAAAGACTCGTGGAGATGTGTCCCCCAAATGTCCCCTCTCTCCTTGGGTTCTGGAGTAGTGTGTGTTTTTTTAAATACAAGGGTTTATTGTCACTTGGACAAGAAAATGTTTTCTTTTCCTCCTATCTCACTCGTGTTTCTTCTTCGTTTTCATCTGTGGTCCCTCTTCTCCCAGACCTTTGAACATCGGTGTGCTCCAGGTCTTAATACTTCTCTTCCCTGCCTGCCATGACCCCATCAGCGATCTCATCCAATCTCATCACTTAAATAGCATTTATATTGCCAACAACTCCCAAATTTGTTTTTCCATCCCAGGACATCCTCGGAACTCCAAACTTGTATATTTTAGTGCCCATTCAATATTTCCACTTGGGTGTCTAATCCAGACTCAAACTTTAGATCCACGTTCTACCTGTGGCTTCCTCCGCATAGTCGACTGGCAATTCTATCCTTCCAATTGCTCAGGCCAAGTATCTTGGAGCCATCCTTGACCCTTCTCTGTCTCTCATATCCAACACCCAATCTGTCAGGACGTATTGTTGGAATTATCTTTAAAGCAAATCTCACCACTTCCACTGCTCCTTCCCTGATCTGACCCACCGTCATCTCTCTGCTTGACTACTGAACTAGGCTACTAAACTGGTCTCCTTCTACCACCTTAGGCTCCCCTAACCTCCTTCCAACACACACACACACACACACACACACACACACACACGAGTCTATTGTAAAAGACAGATCACTTCACCCCTCTGAACAAAACCGCAGTTAAACTCATGAGAGCTGCCCCACCCCGTTATCTCTCTAGCCTTTCCTACTACTATTCTCTCTCTCCAGTCACACTGCCCTTTCTGTTGCTTGAACAATCACTGGCACACTCACACTGCATTAATCTCCTTTGCCACTGTAACGAATTACCACAAATGTAGTGGCTTAAAACAACACAAATTCATTCTCTTACAGTCTAGAGGTCAAAAGTGTGAAATCAGTTTCACTGGGCTAAAGCCAAGTTGTCAGCAGTACTGGTTCCTTCTGGAAGCTCTGAGGGAAAAGTCAATTTCCTTATCTTTTTCAGCTTCTAAGTGGTCACTTGTGTTTCTTGGCTCATGGCCCCTTCCTCCAACTTTAAATTGCATCACTCCAACCTCTGCTCCCCTCATCACTTCACCTCTGACTCTGACTCCTCAGTGTGCTTCTTGTAAGAAGAGTTGTGATTACATTGGGTCCATTTTAATAATCCAGATAAGTTCCCCATTTCATGATCCTTAATCACATCTGCAAAGTCCCTTTTGCCATATAAGGTAACATTCACAGACTTGGGGCATTGTGACATGAACATATTTGGGGGGTGCATTATTTAGCCTACCATGCTGACCAGGACCTTTGCACTGGCTATTGTCTCTGCATGGAACACACTTCTTCTAGATAATTACATGGCAGATTCCCTCACCCCCTTCAAGTTTCTTCTCAGGTGTCCCCTTCTCAACAAGGCCAACCCTGATTACCCTATTTAAACTAAAGCAGTGAACAACTCCTCACCCCTGTATTCCTGATTCCCTTTACCTCCCCCTTACCTCACCTGCTCTACCTTTTCCTCATAGCATTTATCACCTTCCAACATACTACATAATTTACTGTCTGTCTCATGAGGTGAGCCACTGTGCCTGCTTTGTTCATGGGTGTATCTCAAACACATAAACAGTACCTGGCACACATCAGGAGGTCAATAAATGTTTGGTGAATAAGTAAATATGTCATAGACCTCACAAACCTAGCACACCAGAAGCAGGTCACGTTTTTCAATGTCAAGTAATAATAGCTCATGCTCCCACAAGTCTCAGTTTCAGAAATTAAATCCTCACCACGTCTGGTTCAACCATAGGTGCCAATTCCTCAATGAGAAGGCTGCTCTGCGGGACACATCTGTCCCCCACTGTGACTATGATACTTCTGTCCCTCCTTCCTAAGCACAGTTCTCCACAGTTCAAAACCAGACCAACATATTTAACAGAGACTTAGAATAACTAAGGGACAAACCAAACAAAGAGTGGCTTAAACTGCTACCAGCAGTGCCCACTCTTCTTAGAACCTAAAAACACAAACTCAGGTTCAGAATCTCTTGCCTAGTTTCCGTAACTCCTCCAGGTAACAGGGGCCAGTTCACCCCTGCCGCCACATGGGAGGTTTAGGAACTCTGTTTATAACCCAGAGTCCAAACAAAACTGTTGCTTGACTCAGAGAGAGCAGGAACCTAAAATTTGCCTCCAAGAATTTTTATTTCTCTGCCCTAGAACTGGCTTCGTCCCACAGTAAATTATAAGGGATATAAGGTCTCCAACCAATATGCCCTAAGAGTTGTAACAGAACAATGCACTACTGTTCAATAATTGCACATTTTCTAAAGTCTATAGCTATTCAATTTTTAATAACATCCATTGTGGGGCTTCAACAGAACAGTCCATAATAATAAGCTTCAACAACTTCAGTCAACTCATTTTTAGGGTCCCCCTCCCCCAGTTTGTGGTGTCCATTTGCATCCTTTCTCCTATAATTGTATGTTCCCTCTAATCTTTGGCAAATGCTTGGACAAAGCATTTGGACAAAGCATGAATGAGGATATACACTCAATCCTCACAAGAAAAAATAATTTTCAGAGACTATGGGGTCTACATGTAGAGGAGAAAAAATTCTCGAAAGAAAACATGAAGGATACTCTTGATTTTTATGACTATACAGAACTCTCACCATCTCCCTCTGAAACATCTGCTTCCAGTTACTGCACCACCTTTAGGCCTTCCCAGACACTAACAGGGGAGAAAAAAGAACAACTTTTGAAAGAAGCCTTTCATTTGCATATCTAAAAGCCTTAGTCAAGAGATTTTCTTAAAACAAAAGAGCAGTTTACCCTCAAAGCTGAGTTCAAATTGCTCCCCGCTCCAAGGCTCTGAGGCTTTGAGATTGGCAGGTTTTTTTAGCTCAAGGAAAAAAAAAAAAAAAGTTGAGGTTGAGGTCCAGCTACAGAGATCAAGTTTTACTAAAAGATGAGTAGTACCCTTTGCAAGGTGTCAAAACAACGTTTCAAAAGGCAACAAGAATTCTGAAATAGCAGAACCTTTCTGAAAGGTGTTAAAGTCATTTCCTGCAGAACTCTGAGCACCTATCTGATGAAATGGGTACCCAGAGAATAGCCACCTCTGAAGGAATATGTTCCACGTGCAGAAATGACAAATAGAAGAGGGATCCAGAAGCAGTCTAAACCTGAAGGTAGTTAAATGTCACCTTCTAGCTGAGGCCTTCTGTAGCCACCTTATCAAAGCATCTCAACCACCACTCTCCACTTACACACACATACACACACACACACACACACACACTTCCTAACCTCATTCTTTGTAGTTTTTTTCTCCTTTACACACATCACTATCTAATCTTTTATATATTTTACGTAGGCATTTTCTTTTAAGGCCTTAGCCATCAGAATGTGAGCACCATAGGAGCAGGGCTTTTTCTATTTTATTCACGACTTGTATCATGAGGGCCCAGAACAGTACTTAGTACATGGAAGTCACTGAATAAATATTTGTTAATTAAATGGATGGATGGATGGATGGATGGATGGAAAATCCTGAAGTTCTAAAGAGCAAACTGTCAGATTCTAAATAAATTGACTATGCTATAATAACAGCACATTTTATAGCAGGTGGATACACAACACATGATATTTGCCCATTTAAAGGTTTTTCACAATTTTTCCTTATAATGCACAACATATAACAGTAATGAAACATTTCAAAATAACACCATCACAGATGTCTATCGGTCTCTCCATGCTAGTTCCTAAGACCCCGGTAGCAAAAACTGGGTCTCAAGCCTTGGTGACACAGTGCTTAGTAAGCATTAAGTTCTTCATGTGCAGCTAATGAATAAATGAAGTAAAGTAAGATTTCCAGTTCCCACTATGGGGCTTACAGTTTTCTACAAATTTCCCTACAAAGCATCTGCTTCAGTTTCTTGGATATAAAATAGTCTTTAAGGTAAGTCATTATTTGTTAGAATTTTAAGTTTTTTGAAGACAGGAAAAAAAAAACTGTCATGGGGGTATTTCTTATTTCCAGGGAATGTATACTTTGGGACAAGTGACCTATAAGCTAGGTTTTTTAATAACTGCAAATTATATAATAGTTTTTAAACTCTTATGAGAAACAAATAAACATTTTGAGACATTTACTTTTAGACCTGATGTTCCTTCCCTATCAGATGAGATAAGGTGAGACAAAGTGCTTTGTAAAATACCGACCCTATAAACATAGTATATGATATTGTTGTCATTTTTTTACAGTGTTAAAGGCCATAAAGCAAAGAAGTCTGTGCCTTTTCTTTTTGGCCCCTTCCACTAGCTTCCATGCAGAATTTAACAGAATTTCAAGCCATCCTTTCCTCCTCCTCTAAGAGGGAGTATTATATGAGAAGCCTTAAAAGCATATAGGAAAAGGCTCACTGCTGAAAGACTTCACTGCTTGAACTTGCTCCAAAATTCCACTTCTCCCTCCCTCCTTCACCCTCCAACCCCTTCCAAAACAAGGGGGGGGGGGAAATCAATGTTTTATTTTTTAATGCTGTCAAAGGCTATAATTAAATAGCTAAAAGCAGATGAGAGTGATATGGACATATATTGCCTCTTGAAATAGTAATCCAGAGATCTTTTCCTACATGAGTTTGTAATGGTCAAATAGTACAGTGTAAGCAACAGACTGTCTTCTTGAGGGTTTAAGAATTCTACAGGTAGGACAGGAATAAAGACGCAGACGTAGAGAATGGACTTGAGAACACGGGGAGCGGGAAGGGTAAGCTGGGACGAAGTGAGAGAGTGGCACGGACATGTATACACTACCAAAAGTAAAATAGATGGCTAGTGGGAAGCAGCCACATAGCACAGTGAGATCAGCTCTGTGCTTTGTGACCACCTAGAGGGGTGGGATAGGGAGGGTGGGAGGGAGACGCAAGAGGGAAGAGATATGGGGATATATGTATAGCTGATTCACTTTGTTATAAAGCAAAAACTAACACACCATTGTAAAGCAATTATACTCCAATAAACATGTTAAAAAAAAGAATTCTACAGTATTAGAAAAATGATTTAACATTAAAATTGAGATGAAAAATCTACGGAAATCTATGAATTCCCCCCAAAAAATGGAAGGAAAAGTGAGATCTCAAAGTTAAATACTCTGTTCCTAGGAAAAAAAACATAATCTAGCAGTTTTTCACCACCCTAGTCGAGTTTTCATTAAGTGCTGGCGATATTTCTAACGGAAAAAGCTGGACCGACAAGGTTTCTAAAATACCACTCTAAAAGAAGCTTTAAAATGAAGGTTAGTTTGTCTTATCCTTCCCCAAATCTCCTTCTTTGGGCTACATAGCTAACAAGAGTGGTTCAGAGCTATTGTATTCACTTATCCTTTCACTAATGTCTTCCTTCTGAGAATAAAATACCAGAAAACTATGTGTATAGAGCTGTAACCTTAACTCTCTAGCTGACATGCACACTCTGGAAGGAATAAACAAGCATTTTATGACCCCAGTGTAATGTAGCTACCATACAGAAATTTTAGTAATAACCACTATGGCTGAATAGTGCCCTGTGGGCAAAAAGACAAGAAAACATTTCCCAAAGGAGCAGGGAAATTTTTTAAGAAAAATGTAGGATTTAGCTAGACAAACAAGTTTAAGGGAAGCCCCTTGGAAAAAGGAAGCCAGAATCATAAGGCAGAGGCCAAGCCACGCAGAGCCTTTCTGGCTGTGCGAAATAGTTTAAACCTCATCCTACCAGAACGGACCTCGTAGGGCCATTCTGAAGAGTTTATCACCAGGGTAGACAATGAGTTAATTGCATAGTATCACCTTTTCTGAAATTCGTATATATTTCAGCCAAACTGTACAAGTTATTTTAAAGTGAGATATTTCTCACTAGAAACTTGACAAATATGAACATCAGATAATTATGCTGTAAACGATTGCTCTGTGGCTTATTACACGCAGACCTGCTTGCTCTGTTTTATATAGATGCTTAACTGTTTTTGCCTTTGTTGTTTTGTATGCCTGTTTATGTTTAGCAGTCCAGAGTTACCCTCTGTTAAGTTACTACATTTATAAAAACCGATCTGGGAGCTAATCATCTGACACCAATTATCTTGTTTGTGCCATACAGATTATTCATTATGTACAGATGTTGTTTTCATCCAAATAAATTTTAGCCAGATACAAGTTATGGCTTTAAAAAGTGGCCTTCTATAAACAGGAAGCAGCTACATAGGTAAACAAAAACACCAAAGCTTCTTCCTTAATACAAAGAGCCGGAAATTGATTACAATCTAGATATATGCTGGGAATCTGACCAGTCTTGGTTCCTAGGTCAACTGATGATATTTGCTCAACAATTATTTAGAAGAGGGTGAATCATCAACCACAACTGGCCCAGCCTCTTAAGGTGTACTCTAGCATAGTTCTAATCACATTTAGACCATAGCAGGGCCCGAGCTCTAGTTTAAGAGTTTCTGATTATGTGAAAGTCTTGCTAACAGAATTACTCCGGAACCAACATTTACCTCATGTAAATTGTTCCTACTTCATCGCAAGACTGTTTTACTCTAAACTTTCAGTCCAAAAGCTACCTTAAGGAAAAGAGAAAATGCTCAGAAGCTCTCTCATTTATGAGATAAAGCAAAGTCTAACTACATACTCTATTGCACCTGCAAATTTTGGTTTTATTTTGATCACAAAACAAAGAAGTCATAGTTTCACTACTTGAAAGTGCCTCAAAGATGAATTCCCATTAAAGTCACAGAAACAATCCACTCCTGACATTCTCTTAAACAACATTCATTAGGTAATAAACTCATTCATTTGCGCTTGTTACCCAAAGAACTATTATTTTTCTTTATCTTACTCTTCTTACACTGAGCTATAACATCTCACTGCAAATACAGGTGTATTAGCAGTGTTTCACTGAAATTTAGAAGTGAGTTCTAAGGAAAGAAAAGACAAAGACCTCACTATTTTCAGCGAAAACTACTGTTCGGGCAAAGCCTTTTATGCTAAGCTCTTTTAGATTTGCTTTTTAGACTTTTTGTCATCCGCCAGTTCTAAGTGGAGTCAATACCAGCCAGTAGAGATTTCAGGCGGGAAGGTCTTTTGTGGTCAAATTTTGACTCTTCCCCTTTAAATCATAAGCTTTCTTCCTAATACTCTTTTGATGCACTTAGTATAAAGGATACAGTATTAAAAGTTATGAAGCTTTGTCTGATTTCATTTTCCTCTTAAGCTTATTTCAGCATTTTATTTGCAATTAGTTTAGCAACTTCTCATTTTTCTACACTGAACACTGACTACTTTTATAATCAGGAAAAATAAACTAATAACAAAGAAATTATAGTCAAGGCAGTGTAGTTATCAAACTCTTCTTAAACTGCTCATTATAGGAAACAAGGAAAGACATTCATCTTCCTGGCTGTATTTCAAAGTTTTCACCAAAACTTCTTTTCAAGATTACTTTCTGCCAATTATTTTAATGTCATTGAGACTGCATGACCCCTTTTAAATGTTTTCACTCAATAGCCTAGACTGACCTTTTCCCCCAAGGCCTGGGCTTAATGAACATTTTCCTATCACAAATTTCTCAGACTTGTTAAAAGGGCCCTTGGATATACAAGTTCATACTTCAGAAATAGCGATGATGCCCTCAGAGCTCCCCATTCAGAACAAAATTACTTCAAATACATCAATTCTCAATCTTTCAAGTACATGAGGAGAAAATTGGCAATTATTATCCTAAAGCAAAATTAATGCTATGTCAAATTTAGACATGTATTCCCAGTTCCACCTTAAATCAGTAGTAACAAGGTGGCTATATATAAATAAACAAACTAATGTATCCATGATAAATATTTAAAATTTCAACTGAGGATATTAGTTAATGAGCTGTTTCAGGACAATGATATAAATATAGTTTGAAATACACAGGAGGCAAATAAATAATAGAAGGTTTTTTTCAAATCCATTTAACTCAGACCAGGTGCCTGGTCCCTTATGTGGGCTTCTACCCTCTGACTTGGTGGTAAGTTGTGATTTGGCCCTCTGACAGCTCTGGACTGTCTCCCATGAATAGACAAAGCAATAGATTACAGACAAGTCAGCCATGGCCCTCCGCATCAGGTACCTTCCTAGCCCAGAGCATGAGCTCATTAACTTTAAAGCACTGCCATGTTAATACTATCACAAAGTCCCCCAGCAAAGCCGCTCTTCACAGTTGTGGCTCAAGACTGGCCCCAAGCCAACATGACCAAGCTGCAGCTGCTTTCAAGTTTGCCCCACCGAAAGCTTGCAAGTTAGGGCTTTGGAGAAGTTTCTTGCTGCACTGGACCACTTTGGGGCATTTAGGCAGTTTCTTCAAAAATTTTAAAGTCCCACTGAATAGTTGTCTGGCATTTTTTGAAGTGGGCAAAGTGCAAAACATCACATGAAGGTGTCTTTCTTATGTATTTCAAAGGCTCAATCTGCTCCATTGCTTTTAATTAGCCTATTCTGACCCAATTAAATTCATTCATTCATTCATTCAAAATTGCATTTATTAATTCCACTGTTCAATTTAAACCAGTTGTCCAAGCTCAATAGGCAACTAATTTTCATCTCTGCCATATACAAAGGGAAAAACATGAGCCTGGTTAAAACTTATCTATATTTTTGTCTTTGTGGACAATTTAGAGCGTTGGGCCAGAAAGCCCAACTGATTAGAACAAGGTGCTAATGAGGCCATGGTTGTGGATTCAATCTCTGCATGAGCCAATTAACTTCACTTACACAAAACCACCATTCCACAGATACAGATTAAACCTCTAAACCCAGCCAGCCATGTGAAAAACATGCCAGTGAGCTCAAGAGACTATTAAGAGAAAGAGTGCGCTAGCTCAAGGAAAGTCACGATCACTGCTTAGAGAATGGGGAGAAATTAGTGGGTCATTCATTCAGCAATAAATATCCCACATCTGCCCTGTGCAATGTAATATGCCAGGTAAGTGGTGGATCGGAAGAAAACTAAGGTGGGTAGAGCAGTTTACAATCTGCCACTCAATTTCAGAAGAGGTTCTGCCCAACAAAGAAATAAAGTCAAATATTGAGGCTGAGACATATAAAAAGAAACTACAATACAAGCAAGAAGTAATTAATAGGCATAATAAGGTATATGATAAACCATGAAATTTGAAAAGCTTCATAGTCTTACAAAAGACAGAGAGTTCATATTCAGCTAGCATGACCAAAAGTGACTTAATGAAAAAAATAAAATTTGGTCTGGGGCTTACAGGAAAAATTGAGAGAAAAGTCTAGAAAATAGGTCAAAACTAGATACTAGAGGGCCTTGAATACCAAATAAATAATTTACACTCTATCTTCTAAGAAACAGAAATATTAGAATTTTTTTAATATAGCAACAACCTGATTAGAACTCTGAGACTACATTGGTGGTGGCATGGGACACCTTGGATAGAGGGGATTGGGACAAAAGCAGGGAAAATGAGGCTTTTTTGACTGTTGTATCCAAGATCTTAGTGAGAATGGAAACAGATTCAGAAAATACTAGGAAAATAGAAATAGCCAGGATTTGGCAATGGATCAGATGGAAGAAATAAATGAAGGAAAGGAAATTAAAAATATATGAGGATTCAAAATCCAGTGATGGGGGAATGGTAGTACCACAAACAGAAATAAAGAATAGAAATAAAAAGGATGGAATTAGCCAGGAAGAGTCAGAAAGGCGAATGATGATGATGAATTTGTGCCTATATATACTGAGCTTGAAGTACTGGGAAAACAGTCGGATTCGTACAGCAGGCTTTAAATATGCCCCCAACTTACGATATTTTTCTACTTTATGATGGTGCGGAAGCAGTTTGCATCAATCGAGACCGTACTTTGAATTTTCATTATCGATCTTCTCCCAGGCTAGCGACATGCGGTATGATACTCTCTCGTGATGCTGGGCAGCGGCGGCGAACCTCAGCTGCCAGTCAGCCATGTGATCACAAGGATAAATAACTGATACATTTATAACCCTCTGTACCCAGACAATCATTCTGTTTCTCACTTTCAGTAGAGTATTCAATAAATTACATGAAATATCCAACACTTTATTATGAAATGGGCTTTGTGTTAGATTTTGCCCAACTGCAGGCTGATGTAAGTGCTGAACACATTTAAGGTAGGCTAGCTAAGCCATGATGTCCGGTAGATTAGGTGTATTAAAATGCATTTTCAACTTAAAATATTTTCAATTTATGATGAATTTATCGGGAGGTAATCCCTTCGTAAGTTGAGGAAGATCCATAATTGTAAGAAGGGGTAAGTCAATAATATCAAATGCTGCAGAAAAAAAGGAGAACGAAGAAAGAGAAAAATCTATTTGATTTGATAATAAGGAGACCTGGTAGTTCACTGAATACATTTCCATTCTTCCTTCTGAGCACATGTGAGTTTGTACTTCCTCAATTGACCCCTTTAGTTAGATGGGGCCATGTGACTAGTTCTGGCCAATCAGTTTGAGCAAAAGTGACGTCTCATTTCCAGGTGAGAAAATGTAATTTGCAAGTACAAAACCCTGTAGAATTCTCTTCCTTTGCCAAGGCAACCTGCAACGTTCCAGATACCGGCTGCTTCATCAGCCTGGATCTCAGAGTGAAGCTGTCATGGGGCAGCATCCCCAGGCCACCCCCAATGTTGCAGCAGTCATCGGAGGCTAACCTTTGTGGTTTTAAGTGGCTAAGATTGAGCCCATACTGACTGATAGACCAGGATTCTGGGGAACCATCAAGAAAGCAGCTTCGGGGACTTCCTTGGTGGTCCAGTGGTTAAGACTTTGCCTTCCAATGCAAGGAGTGTGGGTTTGATCCCTGGTGGGGGGCTAAGATCCCACATGTCTCGTGGCCAAAAAACCAAAACATAAAAACAGAAGCAATATTGTAACAAATTCAATAAAGACTTTAAAAATGGTCCACATCAAAAAAAAAAAAAAAAGAAAGAAAGAAAGAAAGCAGCTTCAACAAAGTGGTGAGGAAAACAATCTGTCTTGCAAGGTGCCGTATTCTGCAAGATCACTGTGTTAGTAAATCTGGTCATGAAAAGACAGAAAGTATTCAGCAACTTTGAAGGTAATAGAAGAGAGAACTAGATTGTGAGAGCTTTTGTTGTTGTTTTAGTACAGGAAAGCAGTCCCAAGGAAAAAAGAATATAGGCGAGAAACAGATTAATAGAATAACATTTCAAAAAAGTTGGAAGAGGGTCAAGGTAAAAAGAGTCGCACTTCTTTCTCTGAGGCAAGAATAATGAGAAGAAAGATTAGCCTTCAGGAAATATTGTGATGGGGAGGGAAGAAACTGAACATGCTTATGTCAGATGGTTTCAATCAGTCAATGACAGCACAAAAGCTGTCATATTTTAACATTATCCTGGGTATTATCGTTACTTATGAAATACTAAATAAAAGCAGTCTTTCATGAATTTCATCCTCCTTTTAAGACATCGTGAATGACTACAATGTTCTGAACACAGTGCTAAATAAGCAAGAGGAGGGATACAGGCGTCTGGGGCATGCATTGTAGTCTCTTCAGTAAACAATGAAATTTAATATATATTTAAAATTAGTGAAGACCAGAAACCTGTATATAACCTAGGGCTAAGATGTGAACTATAGAGGAGAGAATGATTATTCAGGTCTAGGAAAGTCAGGAAAAAAATCTCTTTGAAACAGTGGAGCATGGAGGTATGCAAGATTTAAACAGAGACACAGGAAAATGGAGGAATTCCTAGTGATTACAATGACCCCGGCAGAGCAGGCAGACCAGGAGGAGCCTAGCATGCTCTTGGGATGGGAAGATTGACCTGTCTAGGGTAGAGTATGTTATATGTGTTCAGTCAAAATTCTTAGCCATATGCAGTGAAAAAAACAAATTTGGCTATTTTAAGGATTCAGACACATCACAAAAATCTACAGAGCTAGGTTTAGAGGTTAAGTGGCCAGAATCAATGACCAAAATTGTAATGCAGGACTGGTCTACAAGATTCTAGTGCAGCCACTGATGGACACAGACACCTCAGTTTGCATTGTTGACCCCAGATACTGTCACTGATGCCTCTGGAAAGTGGGTGGGTGCTGCCACTACCATGACATATCACAGTGCATTCTGTGAGGGCCCTATCACTCTGTGTCTCTATCTTATGATTCAAAGTCTGGGAGAAGTGTGTCCAAAGGAGAGAACCTAGATCGTATGCTATGACATATGATGACACTGCAAGGAAGTCAGGAAAAGTGACTGTCTGGCATCTGCAGTTTCTACAGCAGGGGTATAGCCCTGCTTCATAAGGTGGGGGATTGCCCATAGTTAAGAGCGTTCCACTAGTGGTTGGCCAAAAGTCTACCACAGTGTTTATGACAAGCAGAAATATGACTGGAATGATTAATGGAGGATGAAGAAGTGAATATAGAGGATCCTGAAATCCCAAAGAATTTAGCTTCCTATTGAAGGAAAATTGGAACTATTAAAGATTTCAGAACAGAATAGAGATGCATATCAGAAGCACATAGGTGTTTTATAAAAATTTGTTGAATGACAAAACAATTAAAGCAGTAAGACTAGATGGACTGAAAAATGGACTAAAAGGATTAGAGACCAGAATGTTAGGCTATAGCAGTAATCTAGACACAAGAGTATGATACCTTGAACTAGGGAAGGAGAAATAGAAATAAAGAGACAAGGGCCCATAAGAAAAATATTGTAAAGAAAAGATCAATAGGCCCTAGAGACTGACTGAGTACAATTAATAAAAGAGTAAATTACCTCCAAAAAATTCCAAACTTTTTAGCATAGATCACTGAGGAAATTTCAACCAAAGCTGATTTGGGTAAATTTTCATTTTGAAGATAAACTTTCTTCTGCCATCTCCAATCTGCTGCTAAGACCATCCAGTGAATTTTCCATTGAAAATTTAGTTTTCAGTTCAAGAATTTCCATTTGGTTCCTCTTTAAGTTTAAAATCCTCTGCTAAGATTTCCTATCTGCTGTTAATAAGATAATATTTTCCCTTCCTTGTTTGAATATATTCATAATAATCAATTTAAAGTCTTTGTCTATTAAATTCAACATATGAGCCATCTTGGAGTTGGCTTTTATTAAACTTTTTTCCTGGTTATGGACCACATTTGGGGTTTTTTTTAAAATTTATAATAATGGGGTTTTTTTATCACTCGATATTGTGGATAAATCACTGTAAAGACTCTGAATTGTCATCGTCCCTTGAAGAGTTGACTTGTTTTCTTAGGCAGTTCAATTACTTAATGATTACCTTGAACCTTATATGAAAACCTTGTGGGCTTTGGTTTTATGCTTCATTAGGAAGGATCTGTAGAAGGCACAAGGTGTTTTTCAAGCCCCTTTAAGTTGGCAAAATTCAACTTCCAAACACTGTCTCCCATAGGTTTTACTCTAGGATGTGGTCCTTAGGGGTTTTCTAGTATCTTAACTGGATTTTAACAAATATTAGTGAGATGTTAACTAGATTTCTCCCCACAGCTGGGTTGGAATTCCAATGTTTCCAGCACTGCTCAACCTCCAGCATCTCTGTTCCACTTTCATCCCCACAACTGCAAGTCTCAGCTCTTTCGTAAGCCTTGAGTAGTCTCTCCTGACACAGATGCAGCCCAGTCCTCAGCCGAGGTATGTATGGGGAACTTCCGTACGCATTTTAAGGTTCACTTTTTCCTCTCCAGTACCCACATATTCTACCTGCTTCTGCTGTCTTGAACTCTAATCTTTATCTCTTCAGCAAATAACCACTGCGAATTCCAGCATCCTCTGCTGTGACTGGGAAATGTTTCCCAGGCAGACATCCAGGTCAAGCACGGGGCTTATCTTGTGAGTGTCCCTTCTTTCAGGGATCATGGTCTTGCATTACCTGTTGTCCAAAGCCTAAAAAGCAATGGCATATAGATCTTGTCCGGTTTCATGACTGTTTATGGCATGAGGCTATCCTTGTACCAATAACTCTACCACAGCCAGAAGCAGAAAACTAAAGACATTAACCTTAAAGGGATGCTGAAACAACAAAGTGAAAATTCAATACACTCCCGACATCTGCTTTGTCTCAGACCCTTATTATGAGGCCAGGTACCCACATTCATTCCTCAAGAAGCCCATACGTGCTGGCTGCAGCCAACCCCCTCTCTCTGGCACTTGTCCAGACTGCCAGTTGGACATTTAACCTCTCTCCTCAATCCTTCAACTTCATTCTCATTGGGCTGGAGAGAGGGGAAGGCAGTTTCTCCCCCTAGCTGTACACTTTTGCCAGCCTTGAAACTGGGAGCTGTTACACTGACTGAATTTTAAGGAGAAATTTCTTCCCTTCTCTCTACCTCTCACTGGCTTCTCCACATAGGAAGAAAAGTGACACAACTAGGGGTTCCGACTGCAAGAGGAGGTATTCTAAGTAGGTAGGTGGCCTGTCCTCCTCTGTGCATCTTGTTCTCTTATAATCAGCCTGTTTCCAGGCTGCATGAAGTACAGGGGTTGCCCTGCAGGTAGGTCCCCAGCTGCTCTGCCTGCCCTAAACCGAACCAGTCTGATTCACTGGGAGAAAGAGCAGGAAGCTACTTAGACCTTGGGGACAGTCACATTTCAGGTTCATATTTACTAGTAAAACTGAACCCAGAGTAGAAAGGTGTGTGGTTCATTGACCCCCTCAAACTTCAACAATGCCCTGGCTTAAGCCCTTCTCCTCATGTTGGTGACTCACTTAGACTTTTTCCTTTAACTTTGAAGCTCAGCTCTTGAGTTGTGCCTGCTTCCTCAGTTTTATCAAACCTAACTCTACATAAGAGAGAATCTTTCTGCCAGTTCCTGCCCTATGGGACATACAACTACCCTGATTCCCCCTCCCTATTTCTTGCTGAAGATAGGAGATTAGAATCCCCAAGAAAAATATCACTTTTGTTTCTAAAATAAGCTTTATTTGGTGCTCATCTTTGTCTGTTGATTAAAGTACGATATAAATCATACCAAGAACAAGGGATCAGTCCCCACGTGGGCTAATTTAACCTGGCTCGTCATCACCTTAGCTAACATCTTACTTCTCCTAGCTCTCCAACCAAGTGGAACCTAAAGGGAAAACATAATGATTAACAGGACTCCAAGACCTTTAGTGGGACAACAGCCTAAGATTCGTGCTGAACTACTGATCAGTAGCAGACTTTTTTGTGTATCAAGGACAGCATTATCATTACATATATTATCACTAGAAGACTCCTCAAAACCAAAGAAATTTCCTTCTTTGATGTTAGACACATGGATGAAAAGGTTAAATGCTGGAAGAAAGCATAGTATAAATTTTTTATCCTCAGAGCAGTCAGGTCAATAATTATGAATTATTCTTTATTATTAACATCATAAAAAAATTTACCCAGCAAATATTATGTGGAATGCATAAATCCAGGTACCATAGTAGAGAATAGACAATGAACATCTTCAAGGAATATACAAAATACTTGTGAAAGCAAGACGCATTCATATGAAAGTATTGCCAACAATAAAAAATAGTATACAAGAAGTGTCCAAATAAATGGTACAGGTAATGTGGCATGAAAAAATGTCTGTGTCCCGAGGGCTTTCCTTCTCTAATCTCACACTGGTTGTTAGGATCTTAGTTGGACTTTATAGTCTGAGTAGAATTATAAGATAGGATCATATGAAACTGTCGTTTTTTTAATAGGTCAAAAGTGTAGAATATCAGCAGTTTCATACGGTTCAACCTAATACCTGGGAAGTCTCTTTTATTATGTGAAAAAGAAAGTTTGGACTCCATAGCAACAGGGCACATGGGGAATAGAAATCCATGAACAAGGTTCCAGTGCTGGCACAAAGTAGGCTGTTTAATTAAAGCTTCTGCTAAGTCAAGTTATTTAGCATTTCTGTTTTCAGTTATTTACTTTAAAAGGAAATAAATGCTCACCAACATGGTGAGCTTTGAGTCAGGAGCCACACATCTGTTTTCTCATTTACTCTTCACAACCATCCTGTGAGATGCACATTTCCTCATTTTTTACATGTAGAAACTGATGGTCAGAAAAGAACCTTGCCAGGTCACAGCGTAGTAAAGAGGGTACCTGATGTCCTTACTAACAATTTCCTGCACCAGTGTAGCATACTGGAGGAAAAAGCCAATCCCTGCCTCCCTGTCAAAATAATTAAGTGATTAATTGATATTTTAAGATATCTGTCATCTCTGTCTGATAGGGCAATGCAAATGTTTCCGAATTAAGTATACTCAAAATCCTGTAGATTTTGGACTGCAAATTCATGGGGAATGACATTTTTCATATCTATTCAGTGCTTTGAATTAGTCCTTAGAGAAAAAAAAAGATTAATATGAGTACTATAGCTTTCTCACATGCTATAAAGTTCAAGAGTGAGACTATTTTTGCTTTAAAATTGTTCTTGAAGGATTCTCAGACTGCTTCCAGCTAGGTTCTCTCTCCATGTGATGTCAGTCTAAAAAAATAGTCTTGCCCTCTGCAACGCTTGACCTACTCTTAATTGCAGTATTAGAATTCACGAGGAGGATTTTAAAGACATCAAAACTAGTTCACTAAAATCAATATTCCCTATACATGAGGTTGATATGTGTTCCTATGTTTTAAATTAGTTTATATTTTTCCTAGAGCTATGTTAAGTGTCTTCTAACTAATTATGACAAATTAGATTCTTCTCATCAAGTTATATTTGCAATTCAACTTGAAGACCTAGAAGAACAGCTAAACATTTAGGACTTTTTTCTTTTTCTAATTAAGTTTCTTTTACATTAGTCTTCTCATTGTTTCCAGAAATCTAAGGTATTTGAGAAAAAAAAAAAAGACCTCATTTATACCAAGATCTATTTCTTAATAAGTGTTAAGACCTTGGAAACCTACTCTCTAAAATATAATTCTGGAAAAGGAATAGTTTAGCTAGCTGATTTGGGATTAAGGAACTGGATATCAAAACTACCTTTTTATCCCTGTTATAATATAAAATTACTTTCCCCTAAAGGTATAGCACATACCTTTGAGATCTCAGAGCAATTCAGATAAGGCACATACAGGATCAAGACACCATTGCCTCATTTTTTAAAAATGTTCTGCATACATTGATCACTACTTGACCTTACACAAATTATTTAACCTTTCTCTCTCCACACAAAGAATTCTGACTCCAACTGTCTTCTGATACACAAATTATTGTTTACAGCTTTTAAGAACCTTTTTAATTGCACCCCTTGCTTCACTGGTGAGCTTTGAAATATAGATAATACAAACTTTTAACATCCGCCTTCATACAAGATATTCATTCTTGCAACAATCCTTTTGAAATCTGCACTCACTCCTTCTACTTCCTTTCTATTCATCACTCCTTATTCCAACCCAATCTGGTTCCATTTTCCCATCCACTCTTCCGATACCAATAACCTCCTTGTCATCAAGTCAAATGGACTTTCCTGAACACTCATCCCTTTGAACTTCTCAGCCACATTTCACACAATCGATTCCTTCCCTCTTCTCTCTCTCTTTTCTCATTTGGCTTTGGTAAAACTTTATTTGTTCTTTTATGTTTCAGTTGTAGCTTTTCTTCCTCTTCTAACCCGCTAAACATAACGGTCAAGCCCCTTCTCTGCGGTAACACCATCCACTATTCTAATCAGAGCTCGGGTTTCACCATATTCAGTAACACCAAATCCACGCCTCTGGCTCAGAACACTCTTTTGATCTCCATACTCAAACATTTAGATGCCGTCCTGTATCTCCACCAATCTGTCCCTTCATTCCTTCAACTCAACACTTCCCTAGTGGAGATCCTCTTGCTCTCCCCCCAGACACCGACTCACTAACTATTAGCAACATCACTAACTTTCAGATCAACCTGATACAAAACTTTAGAGTTGTTTTAATTACTCCTTCCCCTTGACCCGTACTTCAAATCAGTCAAGCTCACAACATTTTCAAATCTCTGCCTTCTTTTTCAACACTGTTCCTAGCATACAACAGAAGTTAACAAGGGTTACTTTCTGATTTTATTTTAGCTATTTCAGCTGTATTTCACCTGTCATTTCTTTCTTCTAAATTATTTGTTCCTGAAAGGAAGGGGCTGTGTTTTATTCATACCGTGTAATCCTTTAGCTGTGCCATTGAATGCTGGAAGGGCAAGAGCAGTAGGCTCCAGAATTTCTATAAAGAAGGGGTTTAGAAATCTGGCTGTGGGCGCAGGGAGGACATAGGAGACTTCGTTGGAAGCAGCATTTGCATGGTTAGCACACTGTTTTCACTTAGGCTGCTTAGGTGGCTTTGGGATCCTGATGGACATTTTGATGGCTCGAAAGACCCCTAAGATCCCTTAGCACTGTCTCAGCTGATAAGCACATTGCCCCAAAATAAATTGTATTAAGGAAAGAGCAGGAATAAACCCAGCTTCTAGAGATGGTGAAAAGAGCCTTTTACATTTCCCTGGAGTCACAGCCTGTCCCTACTGAGTCCAGCTCAGAAGAATGTCAAGCAGTCCCTTTTTCTTGCCTCCTTCTCCCCTTCTCTCTTCCTCCCATGATTCCTTACCCACCTGCCCCTCCTCTCTAATTCCACTTCTCCATCCCCTCAGCCTGGTCTTGTGTGCAGAAAGAAGGAACAAAGGGAAATTATCTCTCTCTCTGACTAGAATCAGATGAAGCCACTTCATCTGATTGCATAGCTCTGATTCTAAAGAATTTCTGTCTTTTTTTCCCATTTTTACCATTTCCTATTATTCTAGTATGGAATAAACCAGAACCCCCAGGAAGGAAGGGTAAGCACTCTACCTATGAAAGGGTGAGGATTTTAAAATCCCATCCTGCAATTCACATAGTCCTACAAAACTCAACACAGAGACTAGCACAAATAAATATTTGGTAAGTAAACTAATAAATGTGTTCTCTGTAAGATTCATAGATGAAATGGAAGTAGTCTCAAAACCAAACATACTAAATTCTGATTAATGTGTAATGCTTTATAAAATACAATAAAAGGATTTAATCTTTTTTATTTTCCTTGGATTAATGGTGCCTTCCTAATGAATCCAGGCTGTTAATGAATTTGGCTCAGCGCTAGTAAAATCAGTGAAGCATTTCTATCAAATCAGTATTCAGAGTATGTCTCCACTGATTGCAGCATAATAGTTAATAAGTGAACTACCAAAACACAGTTGTTTACAATCCAGTACTCAGAGATCCCTCCCTTGAAAAAAATAAGAAAAACGCTGATGTTATAGAGGTACCCCAAAATACAGAGTTCTAAATGTCATCAAACAGGATGTGAAGCCACATTTTGGTAAATCATGTTCTATATTTCCACTAAATAACTAGAATAAATGTTACATAGCTGAGATCAGATGTGTTCGGTTGGCAACACCCATCCCTACACCGCCCAGCTTCAGCATCCATTTGTGGGAGCCAGATGGAAAATAGGGATAGAAAAGAATGGTTTTATATGTGGATTCCAGGGTCCAGAGGGGAACAAAGACACAGGATAATATCTAGTCCTTTTTACAGCCTGCCCCCAAGATTCAGTCTGAGCTATCATAGAGAAAAGGGCTGCAGAGAAAAGTTGAAGTGGCTGTTTGCAGAAGGAATTTCATGAGATTGGTGCCAGGTTAACAATGTCCAAGGCAGAGCTGGGGAAAGGGCATTTTATCATTTCTGTAAATAACACAACATGGCTCCAATGTGGCCGTAAAAATGGAAAGGAATTCAGTCAGATTTGGCAGAGATGTTACAGCTTTGGGAGCACAGTAAGAAAGTATGCTGGGTAGAGAAGCAGCCTTCCCACAGAGGCCACTGGAAAGCATCTTGCAACCAGCGGCTCTCAACAGGGAGAATTAAATGGAATAGCACCAGAGGGGTGTTAGGAACACAAGTGAATCCCAAGAATGACTGGGGAGTTTTAGAGGTTGTGCAAATGGAAATCACCTAGCTAACAAAATAAATATATAAGCAAGCATGGCCTCATTTAGAACCAAAAACACTGAAGTTTGGGGATATTTGGTCTATAGTCATAATGTATAAATTGATGTCCTTCTTATTCAAAGTTAACCATTCTAGTATGTGTGAGTGTGTGTGTGTATTTCACTTATCAGTCTGAAGTTTTCAGCTACTTGGACACCAGAATATAATCCTTAATTTAATCCAACTCTCTTTTCTCTTGATTATTCATTTTACCCAAATAGAAAACAGCAATATGCTTTTTTTTTTTTTTTTTTTTTGCTAAAGTACATTGAGCAGTGTGGAAAAAAAATTTTAATAGTCTTCCATTAATGAACACAAAATGTATTTGGGGACATGAAATGACACATAAAGAACAATTAAGAAATAGATCAAGAATATATGCTAACGTGCTCACAGAATAATTCTGGAAGAATACATAAAGACAGTGGTTTCTTCTGCAGAGGCGGACTGAAAGATAGGCATGGTTGGGGCACCTTCATTTCATGCTTAGCCATTTGTACAGTTTGAACTTTTTACCGTGTGTGTATTGCCCTTTCAAAAACAAAATAAATGAATTGTCTTTTTCTAAAGAAGTACAGAATAAAGTATTATAACCTAGTTATAATCTGTACAAGAGCATAAGTCATTGGAGTCAGACAAACCTGGCATTGCTAACTGATCTAAGCCTGTTAAGACTTTCAGAATTCTCTGGTTCTTTATGGTAGATGTCTATAATATTTGGAAATTAATAGTAGATGAGAGCTCTACCTACAGCCTTGTTAACAGGTAGGATACTATAATGAAAGTAAATCTTGGGCCAAATATTGTAACAAATACAAATATTTATTAGTAAGTAGGCACTAAAAATGCCATACAATCTTGGAGCTTGGTGGAAGTCCTTTAGACATTCACACATGTATCTCACAAGCATTACAGACATGAAAATATTTTAGCAACAGAATCAGCTAATCTTCTACTTGGAGCAGACAACAGAATCTTCCCTTAAGTGGTAGAGTGCTGAACTAAATGGACTGAGTGCTTTTTTAAAGAGTTTTAGGTTGATGGGCTTCCTAATTCTTATTAATATATAATATTATGATATAATATTCTTATGTAACATTTATAGAGGTATCTGCGTATCATTTCTAGTCAACAAACATATCTTAAATACTGCTTATTTCGCCAACAAAAATTTACTTCTAACAGATGCAGCACAGTATAGTCTTAGAGGATGTAGGCTCTGGAGTCAGACCGCCTGGGCTCAAATCTGGCTGTGCCACTTGCTAGCCACATAACCTTGAGCAAGTTATTTAAGTTCTCTGTGCCTCTTTTCCTTCATCTATAAAATAGGGATGCTAAATATGCCTACCTTGAAGGTCATTATGAGAAATAAATGAGTTCATGTTTACAAAGTGCTAAAATCAGTGTCTGGCAACTAATAAGGGCTATATTAGTACTTACTAAATATATTAAATTGGCACCTTTTAGGCTAATTAATGAACTCTCTAATGATGGGTTAGGATTGGTTAGGGTCAGGGTTACGGTTAGGGATTTCTTGCAGCCTTGGAAGATACAGATAGTGATTCCCTCTGGAACAAAGGGCAGGTATGATTACCACTCAAGAAAAAATGTTTGGATTTCCTAAAACTGGTGTTTGATTCCTGTAATACAACACATTGCATGTGCAAGTGTCATCCAGCCTTCTTTACGTCACCCTATGGGAACTAGATTTTAGAAACTGGTAAAGAAGTATTAATACTCTAATTACTGCTACTGCTATAACTAATAAACTATCCTTCATCTCTGACCCAAGGGTCTTGTGTCTTCTGCCAGCATCCATGCAGCTGTAGCAGGCAACTCATTAACTTACAAGTAGAGTACAAGCTTAGCCCTTCACAGTTTTTAATGATATTAAAGATGTATTTTCAGCAACCTTAGGCCAATAAACCTGAAAACTTAGATGAAATCAACAAATGTCTTGAAAGACACAACTTACCAGACCTCTTCATGACATTGGTGAAGGCAAATTTTTCTTAGGCCGGACACAAAAAACACTACCTATAAGAAGAAAATAAATAAATTAGATTTCAACAAATTAAAGTTTTTGCTCTTTGGAAAATATCATTGAGAAAATTAAAAGGTAAGCCACAGTCTGGGAGAAAATATTCATAATTGATATATCTTACAAAGTACTTGTACCAGAATATATAAAGAACTCTTCCAGCTCAATATGAAGTCAAACAACTTAGTTTTTTTAACGAGCCAAATATTTAAACAGAAACTTCTAAAAACAAGATATAGAAATGGTCAAGAAGCATATAAAAAATTCTCCACATCACTAGACAGCAGGAAAATGAAAAATAAAACTATAATGAGATATCACAACATACCCACTACATGATGGCTAAAATTTAAAAGACTGGCAATACCAAGTGTTGACAAGGATGTGGAACAACTACAACTTTGGTATGTTGTTGGTGGAAATGTGAAATAGTATACTGTAAACACTTTGGAAAGTAGTTTGGCAGTTTCTTATTGAGTTCAATGTATACTTATCATATGACCAAGCGTTTCTACTCCTAGATATTTCCCCAAGAGAAAAATATATGTAAACACAAATACTTCAATAAAAATTTTCATAGCAGCTATGTTCAAAATAGTCAAAAATGAGGCCATATATGACAAACCCATAGCAAACATCATTCTCAATGGTAAAAAGTTGAAAGCATCCCCTCTAAGACCAGGAACAAGACAAGGATGTTCACTGTCACCACTTTTACTTAACATAGTTTTGGAAGTCCTAGCCATGGCAGTCAGAGAAGAAAAAGAAATAAAAGAAATCCAAAATGGTAAAGAAGAAGTAAAACTGTCACTGTTTGCAGATGACATGATACTATACATAGAAAATCCTAAAGATGCTACCAGAAAACTACTAGAGCTCATCAATGAATTCAGTAGTTGCAGGATACAAAATTAATACACAGAAATCTCTTGCATTCCTATACACTAACAACGAAAGATCAGAAGGAGAAATTAAGGAAACAATCCAATTTACCATCACATCAAAAAGAATAAAATATTTAGGAATAAATCTACCTAAGGAGACAAAAGACTGGTACTCTGAAAACTATAAGACACTGATGAAAGAAATCAAAGATGACACAAATAGACAGAAAGGTATACCATGCTCTTGGATAGGAAGAATCAATATTGTCAAAATGACTATACTACCCAAAGCAATCTACAGGTTCAATGCAATCCCTATCAAATTACCACTGGCATTTTTCACACAACTAGAACAACAAATCTGTAAATTTATATGGAAACACAAAAGACCCCAAATAGTCAAAGCAATTCTGAGGAATAAAAATGGAGCTGGAGGAATCAGACACCCTGGCTTCAGACTATACTACACAGCTATGGTAATAAAAACAGTATGGTACTGGCACAAAAACAGAAATAAAGATCAGTGGAGCAGGATAGAAACCATAGAAATAAACCCACACACCTATGGTCAATTAATCTACAACAAAAGAAGCAAGAATATACAATGGAGAAAAGACAGTCTCTTCAATAAGTGGTGCTGGGAAAACTGGACAACTACATGTAAAAGAATTAAATTAGAACGTTCTCTAACACCATACACAAAGATAAACTCAAAATTGCTTAAAGACCTAAATGTAAGACTGGATACTATAAAACTCGTAGAGGAAAATATAGGCAAAACACTCTTTGACATAAATCACAGGAATATCTTTTTTGATACACCTCCTAGAGTAACGAAAATAAAAATAAACAAATGGGACCTAATTAAACTTAAAAGCTTCTGCACAGCAAAGGAAAGCATAAACAAGATGAAAAGACAACCCTCAGAATGGGAGAAAATATTTGCAAACAATGCAACCAACAAGCAATTAATCCCCAAAGTATAAAAACGGCTCATGCAGCTCTATGTCAAAAAAAAAAAAAAAATCAAAAATATCGGCATAAGATCTAAACAAACATTCCTCCAAAGAAGACATACAGGTAGCCCAAAAGCACATGAAAAGATGCTGAACATCACTAATTATCAGAGAAATGCAAATCAAAACTACAATGTGGTGTTACCTCACACCGGTCAGAATAGCCATCATCAAAAAGTCTACAAACAATAAATGCTGGAGAGGGTGTGGAGAAAAGGGAATCCTTCTACACTGTTGGTGGGAATGTAAATTGGTACAACAACTATAAGAACAGTATGGAGGTTCCTTAAAAAACTAAAAATAGAGCTACCATATGATCCAGCAATCCCACTCCTGGGCATGTATCCAGAGAAAACCATAATCCAAAAAGATACATGCACGCCAATATTCATTTCAGCACTACTTACAATAGCCAAGACATGGAAGTAGCCTAAATGTCCATCGACAGAGGAATGGATAAAGAAGATGTGGTATACATATATACAATGGAATATTAGCCATAAAAAATAATGAAATAAGGCCATTTGCACCAACATGGATGGACCTAGAAATTATCATACTAAGTGAAGTAAGTCAGAGAAAGACAAATACCACATGGTATCACTCATATATGGCATCTAATTTTAAAAAATGATACAAATGAACACATATACAAAACAGAAACAGACTTACAGATATAGAAAACAAAGGTATGGTTACCAAAGGGGAAATGTGAAGGGGGGATAAATCAGGAGCTTGGGATGCACATACTCACACTACTATATATAAGATAGATAACCAACAAGGACCTACCATATAGCACAGGGAACTCTACTCAATGTTCTATGATAACCTATATCAGAAAAGAATCTGAAAAAGAATGAATAAATGTATAACTGAATCACTTTGCTGAACACCTGAAACTAACACAACATTGTAAATCAACTATACTCCAATAAAAGTCAAATTTTAAAAAATAATCAAAAATGGAAACAAAAGCATTCAACAGGTGAATGAGTAAAGAAATTGTGGCATGTCATATAATGGAACGTTACTCATCATTAAAAGGAAAAAACTACTAATGCATACACAAAATGAATGAATCTTAAAACCATAACACTGAGCAAAAGAAGCCAAAAACTGAAGTGAATATACTGCATGGTTCCATTTACATGCAGTTCTAGAAAAAGCAAAACTAACCAATAGTGACAGAAATCAGATCATGAGCCTGGAGATGGAGAATTGGATTCAAAGCAGTATGAGAAAAGCATTTGAGGCTATAAAAATATTCTATATATTGTTTGGAGTGATGATTATAGGGAATATACACACACATATGCCAAAGCTCATCAAACCATACTGTTAAAATTGGTGCATTTTATTTTATGTAAATTATAGCTGAAGTGAGTTTTTTTAAATCATGACCACTTTCACTAGTTATAAAAGATTCAGTGGGTTTCAACCTCACTGAAACTTTGTCTAAAAGATATGAATGATACTATCTAATGTACTGGCAAGAAAATTATATTAAATAATTCATATAGACCATTTAGCACCATGCTTGGATCAAAGTAATAATAATAATATACCCCAAATAACTGCTGAGAAGGTTAAGAGTAGTATCGATGGTATTATCCATTAAGTTTCCCTGGGGAGATGATTTCTGAGAAAACCATTAATGAAAGACATGAATTATTGGGGAGAACATTCCATATAGAAAATGTCAGACAAAAGCACTGAGGTAAAATTGCCAAGATGAATATAGTAATGGGTATCCATCAGGTATATTCTTCTGGGTTAGACAGAAAATTGAGAAAGAAGTTATGGAGGAAGAGAAGGTAATAAGTTATAAGTCCAGAGATGTAAAAACTAGACTAGGAAATAACGGGACACATTAGACCAAGTACAGCAATGATATAGAGAGACTGGTGTTCAAAGTAGGCTATTCTGAAAACTATATGTAAAGTGAATAGAAGTAGGGCATGACTTCAGACAAGTAGAGGTAGAAACCTATCACTTCTCCATGCAAGAGGCAACAAGGCTTAGGTTAAAAGAGAGAAAACTAAGAATGTGCAAGAAACACTGTGGAGAAATATTTTCAGAAACTGATTCTAATTAGAAGCAAAAAAGAAAAAGGAGTTGCAAATAACTTCAAAGTCTTAAATTGGAAAAATGGGTTGTTCATTAATACTAATGCCCAAGTGCACAATATGTGCAGAAGGAAAACAAAAAGGAAAACTCAGAAGAGAAAGTTAGTATTTTAAAGAGAAAATAGAGGCTTCCAGGAAGATGGCGGAAGAGTAAAACGCGGAGATCACCTTCCTCCCCACAGATACACCAGAAATACATCTACACGTGGAACAACTCCTACAGAACACCTACTGAACGCTGGCAGAAGACCTCAGACCTCCCAAAAGGCAAGAAACCCCCCACGTACCTGGGTAGGGCAAAAGAAAAAGGAATAAACAGAGACAAAAGGATAGGGACGGGACCTGCACCAGTGGGAGGGAGCTGTGAAGGAGGAACGGTTTCCACACACTAGGAAGCCCCTTCACGGGCGGAGACTGCAGGTGACGGAGGGGGAAGCTTCGGGACTGCGGAGGAGAGCACAGCAACAGGGGTGCGGAGGGCAAAGCGGAGAGATTCCCGCACAGAGAATCAGGGCCGAACGGCACTCACCAGTCCGAGAGGCTTGTCTGCTCACCCGCCGGGGTGGGCGAGGCTGGGAGCTGAGGCTGGGAGCTGAGGCTCGGGCTTCGGTCCGGATGGGGGCGTGAATATAGCCTGCAGGGGGTTAGTGCGCCACGGCTAGCCGGGAGGGAGTCCGGGGAAAAGTCTGTATCTGCCAAAGAGGCAGGAGACTTTTTCTTCCCTTTGTTTCCTGGTGCGCGAGGAGACGGGATTAAGAGCGCTGCTTAAAGGAGCTCCAGAGACAGGCGCGAGCCGCGGCTAAAAGCGCAGACTCCAGAGACGGGCATGAGACGCTCAGGCTGCTGCTGCCGCCAACAAAAAGCTTTTGTGCGACCACAGGTCACCATCCACACCGCCCCTCCCGAGAACCTGTGCAGCCCGCCACTGCCAGGGTCTCGGGATCCAGGGACAGCTCCCCCCGGGAAAACGCACGGCGCGCCTCAGGATGGTGCAACGTCACGCTGGCGTCTGCCGCCGCAGGCTCCTCCCGCACTACGTGCCCCGCCCCCCCACCGGCCTGAGTGAGCCAGAGCCCCCGAATCAGCGGCTCCTTTAACCCAGTCCTGTCAGAGAGAAGAACAGACGCCCTCTGGCGACCTACACGGAGAGATGGGGCCAAATCCAAAGCTGAGCCCCGGCAGCTGTGAGAACAAAGAAGAGAAAGGGAAATCTCTCCCAGCAGCCGCAGAAGCAGCGGATTAAAGCTCCACAATCAACTTGATGTACCCTGCCTCTGTGGAATACATGAATAGACAACGAATCATCCCAAATTAAGGAGGTGGACTTTGAGAGCGAGGTTTATGATTTTTTCCCCTTTTGCTCTTTTTGTGTGTATGTGTATGCTTCTGTGTGAGATTTTGTGTGTATAGTTTTGCTTCCACCATTTGTCCTAGGGTTCTATCCATCCGTTTTTTTAATAATTTTTTTCTTAATAATTATTTTTTTATTTTAATAACTTTATTATATTTTAACTTATTTTATTTTATTTTACTTTATCTTCGTTCTTTCTGTTTTCCTTCCTTCCCTCCTTCCTTCCTCCCTCCCTCCTTTCTTTCTTTCTATCCTTTCTTTCTTTCTTCTTCTACTAATTCTTTCTTTCTACTTTTTCTCCCTTTTACTCTGAGCCGTGTGAATGAAAGGCTCTTGGTGCTGCAGCCAGGAGTCAGTGCTGTGCCTCTGAGGTGGGAGAGCCAACTTCAGGACACCAGTCCAGAAGAGAACATCCAGCTCCACATAATATCAAATGGCGAAAATCTCCCAGAGATCTCCATCTCAACACCAGCACCCAGCTTCATTCAACAAACAGCAAGCTACAGTGCTGGACATCCTATGCCAAACAACTAGCAAGACAGGAACACAACCCCACCCATTAGCAGAGAGGCTGCCTAAAATCATAAGTCCACAGACACCCCAAAACACACCACCAGACGTGGACCTGCCCACCAGAAAGACAAGATCCAGCCTCATCCACCAAAACACAGGCACTAGTCCCCTCCACCAGGAATCCTACACAACCCACTGAACCAACCTTAGCCACTGGGGACAGACACCAAAAACAACGGGAACTACGAACCTGCAGCCTGCAAAAAGGAGACCCTAAACACAGTAAGATAAGCAAAATGAGAAGACAGAAAAACACACAGCAGATGAAGGAGCAAGATAAAAACCCACCAGACCTAACAAATGAAGAGGAAATAGGCAGTCTACCTGAAAAAGAATTCAGAATAATGACAGTAAAGATGATCCAAAATCTTGGAAATAGAATAGACAAAATGCAAGAAACATTTAACAAGGACCTAGAAGAACTAAAGATGAAACAAACAACGATGAACAACACAATAAATGAAATTAAAAATACTCTAGATGGGATCAATAGCAGAATAACTGAGGCAGGAGAACGGATAAGTGACCTGGAAGATAAAATAGTGGAAATAACTACTGCAGAGCACAATAAAGAAAAAAGAATGAAAAGAACTGAGGACAGTCTCAGAGACCTCTGGGACAACATTAAACGCACCAACATTCGAATTATAGGGGTTCAAGAAGAATAAGAGAAAAAGAAAGGGACTCAGAAAATATTTGAAGAGATTATAGTTGAAAACTTCCCTAATATGGGAAAGAAAATAGTTAATCAAGTCCAGGAAGCACAGAGAGTCCCATACAGGATAAATCCAAGGAGAAATACGCCAAGACACATATTAATCAAATTGTCAAAAATTAAATACAAAGAAAACATATTAAAAGCAGCAACGGAAAAACAACAAATAACACACAAGGGAATCCCCATAAGGTTAACAGCTGATCTTTCAGCAGAAACTCTGCAAGCCAGAAGGGACTGGCAGGACATATTTAAAGTGATGAAGGAGAAAAACCTGCAGCCAAAATTACTCTACCCAGGAAGGATCTCATTCAGATTTGATGGAGAAATTAAAACCTTTAAAGACAAGCAAAAGCTGAGAGAGTTCAGCACCACCAAACCAGCTTTCCAACAACTGCTAAAGGAACTTCTCTAGGCAAGAAACACAAGAGAAGGAAAAGACCTACAATAACGAACCCAAAACAATTAAGAAAATGGGAATAGGAACAAACATATCGATAATTACCTTAAATGTAAACGGACTAAATGCTCCCACCAAAAGACACCGATTGGCTGAATGGATACAAAAACAAGACCCATATATTTGCTGTATACAACAGACCCGCTTCAGACCTAGAGACACATACAGACAGAAAGTAAGGGGATGGAAAAATATATTTCATGCAAATGGAAACCGAAAGAAAGCTGGAGTAACAATTCTCATATCAGACAAAATAGACTTTAAAATAAAGAATGTTACAAGAGACAAGGAAGGACACTCCATAATGATAAAGGGATCAATCCAAGAAGAAGATATAACAATTATAAATATATATGCACCCAACGTAGGACCACCTCAATACATAAGGCAACTGCTAACAGCTCTAAAAGAGGAAATTGACGGTAACACAATAATAGTGGGGGACTTTAACACCTCACTTACACCAATGGACAGATCATCCAAATAGAAAATTACTAAGGAAACACAAGCTTTACATGACACAAGAGACCAGATAGATTTAATTGATATTTATAGGACATTCCATCCAAAAACAGCATATTATACTTTCTTCTCAAGTGTGCACAGAATATTCTCCAGGATAGATCATATCTTGGGTCACAAATCAAGCCTCAGTAAATTTAAGAATATTGAAATCATATCAAGCATTTTTCTGACCACAACATTATGAGATTAGAAATGAATTACAGGGGAATAACCATAACAAACACAAACACATGGAGACAAAACAATACATTACTAAATAAACAAGAGATCACTAAAGAAATCGAAGTGGAAATCAAAAAATACCTGGAGACAAATGACAATGAAAACACGATGATCCAAAACCTATGATATGCAGCAAAAGCAGTTCTAAGAGGGAAGTTTATAGCTATACAACCTACCTCAAGAAACAAGAAAAATTTCAAATAAAAAATCTAACCTTATACCTAAAGGAACTATAGAAAGAAGAACAAACAAAACCCAAAGTTAGCAGAAGGAAATAAATCATCAAGATCAGAGCAGAAATAAATGAAATAGAAACAAGGAAAACAAGAGCAAGGATCAATAATACTAAAACTGGTTCTTTGAGAAGATAAACAAAATAGATAAATCATTAGCCAGACTCATCAAGAAAAAGAGGGAGAGGACTCAAATCAATACAGTTAGAAAAGAAAAAGAAGAAGTTACAACAGACACTGCAGAAATACAAAGCATCCTAAGAGACTACTACAAGAAACTCTATGCCAATAAAATTGACAACCTAGAAGAAATGGACAAATTCTTAGAAAGTTATAACCTTCCAAGACTGAACCAGGAAGAAATAGAAAATATGAACAGACCAATCACAAGTAATGAAATTGAAACTGTGATTAAAAATATTCCAACAGGGCTTCCCTGGTGGCGCAGTGGTTGAGAGTCCGCCTGCCGATGCAGGGGACACGGGTTCGTGCCCTGGTCCGGGAAGATCCCACATGCCGCAGAGTAGCTGGGCTCGTGAGCCATGGCCACTTAGTCTGCATGTTTGGAGCCTGTGCTCCGCAACGGGAGAGGCCACAACAGTGAGAGGCCCGCGTACCGAGAAAAAAAAAAAAAAAAACTTCCAACAAACAAAAGTTCAGGACCAGATGGCTTCACAGGTGAATTCTATCAAACATTTAGAGAAGAGCTAACACCCATCCTTCTCAAACTCTTCCAAAAAATTGCAGAGGAAGGAAAACTCCCAAAACTCATTCTATGAGGCCACCATCACCCTGATACCAAAACCAGACAATGATACTGCAAAAATAGAAAATTCCAGACCAATATCACGGATGAATATACATGCAAAAATCCTCAACAAAATACTAGCAAACAGAATCCAACAACACGTTAGAAGCATCATACACCATGATCAAGTGGGATTTATCCCAGGGATGCAATGATTCTTCACTACACACAAATCAATCAATATGATACACCATATTAACAACTTGAAGAATACAAACCATATGATCATCTCAATAGATGCAGAAAAAGCTTTTGACAAAATTCAACACCCATTTATGGTAAACAGTCTCCAGAAAGTGGGCATAGAGGGAGCCTACCTCAACATAATAAAGGCCATATATGACAAACCCACAGCAAACATCATTCTTAACAGTGAAAAACTGAAAGCATCTCCTCTAAGATCAGTAACAAGACAAGGATGTCCACTATCACCACTATTATTCAACATAGTTTTGGAAGTCCTAGCCACAGCAATCAGAGGAGAAAAAGAAATAAAAGGAAAACATATTGGAAAGAAGCAGTAAAACTGTCACTGTTTGCAGATGACATGATACTGTTCATGGAGAATACTAAAGATGCCACCAGAAAACTACTAGAGCTAATCAATGAATTTTGTAAAGTTTTAGGATACAAAATTAATGCACAGAAATCTCTTGCATTCCTATACACTAATGATGAAAAATCTGAAAGAGAAATTAAGGAAACACTCCCATTTACCATTGCAACAAAAGAATAAAATACCTAGGAATAAACCTACATAGGGAGACAAAAGACCTGTATGCAGAAAACTATAAGACACTGATGAAAGAAATTAAAGGTGACACAAACAGATGGAGAGATATACCATGTTCTTGGATTGGAAGAATCAATATTGTGAAAATGATACCCAAAGCAATCTACATATTCAGTGCAATCCCTATCAAATTACCACTGGCATTTTTTACAGAACTAGAACAAAAAATCTTAAAATTTGTATGGAGACACAAAAGATCCTGAATAGCCAAAGAGTCTTGAGGGAAAAAAATGGAGCTGGAGGAATCAGACTCCCTGACTTCAGACTATACTACAAAGCTATAGTAATCAAGACAATATGGTACTGGCACAAAAACAGAAATATAGATCAATGGAACAGGATAGAAAGCCCAGAGATAAACCCACGCACTATGGTCAACTAATCTATAACAAAGGAGGCAAGGATATACAATGGAGAAAAGACAGTCTCTTCAATAAGAGGTGCTGGGAAAACTGGACAGCTACATGTAAAAGAATGAAATTAGACCACTCCCTAACACTGTACACAAAAATAAACTCAAAATGGATTAGAGACCTAAATGTAAGACTGGGCACTATAAAACTCTTAGAGGAAAGCATAGGAAGAACACTCTTTGACATAAATCACAGCAAGATATTTTTTGACCCACCTCCTAGAGAAATGGAAATAAAAACAAAAATAAACAGATGGGACCTAATGAAACTTAAAAGCTTTTGCACAGCAAAGGAAACCATGAACAAGACGAAAAGACAATCCACAGAATGGGAGAAAATATTTGCAAACGAATCAACGGACAATGGATTAATCTCCAAAATATATAAACAGCTCATGCAGCTCAATAACAGAAAAACAAACAACCCAATCCAAAAATGGGCAGAAGACCTAAATAGACATTTCTCCAAAGAAGACATACAGATGGCCAAGAAGCACATGAAAAGCTGCTCAACATCACTAATTGTTAGAGGAATGCAAATCAAAACCACACTGAGGTATCACCTCACACCGGTTAGAATGGGTATCATCAGAAAATCTACAAACATCAAATGCTGGAGAGGGTATGGAGAAAAGGGAACCCTCTTGCACTGTTGGTAGGAATGTAAATTGATACAGCCACTATGGAGAACAGTATGGAGGTTCCTTAAAAAATGAAAAATAGAATTACCATATGACCCAGCAATCCCACTACTGGGCATATACCCAGAGAAAACCATAATTCAAAAAGACACATGCACCCCAGTGTTCATTGAAGCACTATTTACAATAGCCAAGTCATGGAAGCAACCTAAATACTCATTGACAGAAGAATGGATAAAGAAGATGTGGTACATATATACAATGGAATGTTAGTCAGCCATAAAAAGGAACGAAATTGGGTCATTTGTAGAGATGTGGATGCATCTTGAGACTGTCATACAGAGTGAAGTAAGTGAGAAAGAGAAAAACAAATATTGTATATTAATGCATATATGTGGAACCTAGGAAATAGTACAGATGAACCAGTTTTCAGAGCAGAAATTGACCCAGAAGTAGAGAACAAATGTATGGACACCACAGGGGGTAAGCAGTGGGGGGGGGGGTGTTGGGATGAATTGGGAGACTGGGATTGACATGTATACACTGATGTGTATAAAATGGATGACTAATAAGAACCTGCTGTATAAAAAAAGAAATTAAATTTTTAAAAAATCTGTGACCTCAGTTTCTTCTTTCACACAGCAAGCATAGAAAGGACCTCCCAAGTTTATTGTGAAATTAGAGACAATTATTACATATAAAGTACCAGAAACAAAGTCTGCACTCAATAAATGGTAATATTGTTATTATATTTTGTTTAATTATTAATCATTCATCAACTGTTGATGGAGCATCAGCTATGTGACAAGCATATGATGGGTGGCAAGGATACAACGATAAGCATATCCCTGCACTGCACTTTCTGAGATCTTATAGCCTATTAACTGTACTATATTAAGTTCATCAGAGGAAAGCTACAGCCTTAGTAAGAAAGCCTAACAAGGACACCTTATTGAAATGCATGGCTGGGCTTCCCTGGTGACTCAGTGGTTAAGAATCTGCCTGCCAATGCAGGGCACACAGGTTGCAGCCCTGGTGCGGGACGATCCCACATGCTGCGGAGCAACTAAGCCCGTGCGCAACAACTACTGAGCCTGCGCTCTACAGCCCGTGAGCCACAACTAGTGAGCCCGTGTGCCACAACTACTGAAGCCCATGCACCTAGAGCATTGCGGTGGCTACCGCAATAAGAAGCCCACGCGCCGCAACGAAGCGTAGCCCCCACTCACTGCAACTAGAGAAAGCCGCGTGCAGCAACAAAGACCCAATACAGCCAAAAATAAATAAATTAAACAAATAAATAAAATTTATTAAAAAAAAAGAGATGCGTGGTCTAGGATAGTTTCTCTGATAAACATCTAAACTGAGTCTGAAAAAGATAAGGAGGTATTAACCAGGTGAAGAATGCTGGAGAGATGGGTATGGACAGAGGAACAGCAGCATGAGCCTGAAGCAGGAGAGGACTTGTACATTCTTAGAGCTGAAAGAAGGCTGCTGTGGCCTGGTCAGCAAGCAGGAGGGGTGTATAATAAGAGACTAAGAGATAAGCCTTGTGTTTTTCTTAATAGCTAGCCTAGAACCCCTATCCTGAGAGGCTAGGTATACAGTACTATGGCCGTGGTATGACCAATTGCCAACAATGTGCAAATACTACCTAGGAAATAGAAGTTAATGACCCATGAAGCAAATCATTTCCAAAAGGTGGTCCACAGGTTCGTGCCATGCTGTGAATAATAAATTTTAGTGCTTCGAGGTAAGGCAAGAAAAATGGGACAATGTAGAGAATTGTTAATAAATTCATTTGATTTTGAATTTTATAATTATGTCCTTACTAGTTTTTTGTGAATAATAGTGATGATAGTCGGTTTTATTTTCAATGCCTTTACCTTGAAAAGTAGAAAGGTAGCAACTCTATTGCACCCCAGAAACTATTTTCATCTGACTTTGGGGTTTCTTCCTGTGTTCTGTGATATATACAAGTCTAGGAACAATTGACTCAAAAGGCAACAGTGTCTAGATTGATTCTTACCTTCAATAGTTGACTATTTTGTAAGAGGCAACAGTACAGAACAAGCAGAAGTAGAGCCTCCTGCATCCTCAAGGTGAAGCTATTGAATCTTTGTTTGAAATTTTTGCTTATTAAAAAAAAAGGTAATACATCAGGGACTGAAAATTCATATTCAAACACATATAATATTCTTTATGTAGAAAATGCATCAAGGAAACAGCACTGTAATTTTTCTGTGAAATATAAATGTCAAAGACATGCATAATTTATACAACATAAAACCAACAGACCATGTAGGTTTGGTGTTTAATTACGATCCCTTGGTTCTTCCTGATGAGCACCATTAATCAGTCCAATCAGTGTCTGAAACGTCCTATTTCTGTCTACAGACACCCAACTGGAGGTATTAAAAAAATTTTAATTGAAATGTACTTTTGTAGAAAGCATTACTCAGCCTAAATGTAATAACTGGAATTTAAAAGCAAATAATCAAATGATTCACAAAAACAGTAATATTTTTTTCTGAGATTTTTAGAGATACATGGAAAAGTATAATTTTAAGCATCTTGACCTTTTGCTCAAGCAAAACTTCCTCCTGTTTAATGTCTGTGATTCTTTTCTTTAAAAAAAAAAAAAAAACCTCTAAAGTTGCTGCTTTAATACTGATAAACTTAGAAGGGACCTTCATGCTTTAATGTGATTGTGTATTAGAATATTCGACCTGATGGATATCCAAAGGCTAGAACAATCTCTCAATGGTTTCACATTTTCTAACTTACATTTTCTAACTCCAATGGTTTCACATTTTCTAACTTACATTTTCTAACTCCCTCCATGTTTTCAAAGAGAAATAAAATCGACTGATATGACGGGCTGTAAGCATTAAGACTTAGATCTGTTTTTCCTTTACAAATCTCCGTCTACAGCTGCTCCACTGCATCGCCATAACAACATGGATCTACCGAACATTTGCAAATGGCCTGAAGGGACATTTCCTGCATGGAGGCTACCAACATTTATAAGGTAAACATTGCCATTTGTTTCCTCAAAAGTAGATTGAAAACCTGATTTCAGCTCTACTCCTATCACACTAGAAGCAGCCTTGTCATTTGTTAAGATAGCCATTGTCTCCTCTCTAGTAGAAGAACAAGCTCAGTCACAGGCTTCTCCAAGTCTCATCCATCACGTTCCTCATGGCAGAGCCTGCTTCTGTCAATCACTGTGCGCTCTCAATTCTCTCTACCCTATAATCCTTCTGGACAGTGCATTGCAATACTGTGCTGGATTCCAGGCTGCCTTACAAACATCATCTGGTAATTTCATCCATACGTATGTTTCAAATGCCAAGTCGTTTATAAATTTGAAACAAAGCACTACTACAACCATTGCTCCTTATTTCCTAGTAGTTTTATTCACTTTATATCCTTACTAACTGCTTGCAGGATAAATGGATAGACATCAATATAGCATGGTGGTTAACAGCATGAACTTTAAGTTTGAATTAAGGTGGAGTCCTAGCTTCATCATCTATTAGCTGTGAAACTTTGGACAAGTTATTTAAACTCTCTAAACCTTGGGTTCTTCATCCGCAAACTAGGGATGTTAGTACCTATTTTATAAGTTTCTTGTAAGGATGAAATGTTAGGATCATGGTAGGACAGGTGTCTAATGCAAAATAAGGGCCTAAGAGATGTTTGTTATTGTAGTCACTGTTTGTCCCACTCACTCGACAACTATTTTCTAAGCACCTACTATGTTCCCAGCATGTTCTAAAGGTTGAGTAATGAGTGATGAATAAAAGAGACATGGTCTATGTACTCTATGGAGCTTACACCCTGGTGAGGGAGAGGCACAATAAACACATCAGCATATAATTACAAACAGTGACAAAGGCTGAGAGAAAGACAGATGCTGTGATAGAGAACACCAGAGAAAGATGGGATAATCAGGAAGGGCTTCCCGGAGAAGGTTATCTTTAAACTGCGACCTGAAAGATGAGGAAAATACCCAGTGAAGAGTGGGAGAAGGCATAGGACAGAGGCTGAGTGGGAAAGCACTATGAAGTAGGTCGAGGGTCTGGAGCACGCTTAGTAAGAAGTATTGACCAGACTGAAAGAGTTTCAGAAGCCAGAAAAGGCAGAATCTTGTAGGACATGGGAAGAAGCTTGGATTTTACTCTAAATTCAATAGGAAGCTATTGAGAAGTTTTAAGGATGAGAGTGGCATGATCTGATTTCTGTTTTTAGGAAATTACTCTGGTTATCATGTGATAATTTGGAAAAATGCAACAGAAGTAGATGGACAAGTTAGGAAGCTGTTGCAATAGTCCAGGAAGGAGATGATGGCGACTTGGACTTAGTAGCAGGGGTGCCAGTAGAATCAAATCTCACCATGATGTTGACTGGGGGAGGCAGGTGTTGTGGTTGACTTCAATTTCTTCCTGTTTATTTCACTCCTATAACTATCACCAGCCAGCCTTTAGGTTCCCAAAACAGGGTGTAGCAGAATAATAATTTTAGTTGTTTACATTAAATATTCTCTTGTAGTTATGCAGTTATTTTCTAGCAACCTTCTCAGAAATTTACTCAACACATTTCCCCGTTTACATCAGTATTCCCCAAATCCTGCAATAAGACTTAGAGAAAAGTAAAAATTCTTCATCATCATGAAAACTTTACTCTTTAGCACCAAGCTGAGATGCTGGTAATCTGTGAAGCCTTGTTTTAATCCCATCCAACACAACAAAAATTACTGAGCCTCCCCTCTATGAAATTTGTTTTTTGCCTTACCTGGAAGCCTCAAGGATTCTCTACATAACTTACTTTGCTTCAAATTTATATGTGCCTACTTTCATTCCCTTATAAACAACACCAACAGGTGGTATGGAATATTTGGTTGCATAATGATTAAGCCTGAATTTGGTGAGAACTCAAAGATTAAGGTTATTCTTAGCAAAACAAGTAATCCACTGCCAGGACTTTAAAGTGTTTAATGATTTATATCAAAAGAACACCTATGGAAGCACACCATGTGACTTGCAGATCTCCGTTTAAAACCATATATACCTGGGCTTCCCTGGTGGCGCAGCGGTTGGGAGTCCGCCTGCCAGTGCAGGGGACGCAGGTTCGTGCCCCGGTCCGGGAGGGTCCTGCGTGCCGCGGAGCAGCTGGGCCCGTGAGCCATGGCCACTGAGCCTGTGCGTCGGAGCCTATGCTCCGCGGCGGGAGAGGCCGCAACAGTGGGAGGCCCATATGCCGCAAAAAAAAAAAAAACAAACATATATACCTGAAATAAGAATCCGTGTACATTCACCCACAAACTATCTCAACACCATGAAAGAAATGAGTGACTCCATCTTTGTGTGTTAGGGAGTAGATTCTGAAACTAATCTCAATCACCACTCGATACATGTTCCGTCAAAATGCAGGCCACCAAGGTGTGCAATACATTCTGGCTATTTAAACATCTTTATGGGATTTTTCTCAACAAGTGGGAGCAATGCAATTCTTCTACTCTTACTATGTGCAGAAAATAGTTAACAGGAGGATACTTGAGAAAATATCACAGGGTCATTTCATTGTCCCATAGCTCAGCATGTTGTAGTTTGAAACAACCAAAGATCCAATTCATCCTATCTGTTGTAGTCCCAGAACTACCTTTTTAAGGAAAATTTTATATCTAAAATCAGAAAACTCATCCTTAAAGTAATTCAACCCAGATTAGGCAATTTTGATAGCAGAGAAAACAAAAACACTGAAGACAGCATAGCATGTCATCCAGAAAGATGAGATGTGGGTGTGAAACCAGACTAGGGGCTGCAACACAGAATGACAAAGCATTTGGAAGAGGAGATGGAGTGGGAGAATTCCCGAATTCCAAAGAAAAGTTTTATCTAATAATTAAAATGGCATCCACCAGTTATCAAGCATATGCCAAGGGCCAGACACTATACTAGACACTTCATGAATCTTATCTCTAATTCTTGCAGCAACTCTACAAGTCAGGTCTTAAGTATTCTCATTTTTTGACGAGGAGCCAAATCTTCATAAGGTTATATACCAGGCTTAACATTCCTCAGCTAGGAACTGCAGAGCCAGAATTTGGTGTCATTTCTATCCATCTGTAAAGACCAGAGCTGCCTGGTAGGGTTGTTCAACCTACACAACCCTATACAATGGTCCTGTTAAAGCCCACCTCTTTCCACAAAAATACATTTTCCAAAGTTTGATTAAGTTTTAAACACTGACATTTAGAAGCCCTAAGCTAAAAGCTGCAGTCCTAAGGTGAATTTGAGAAGCCCCAAGCATTTTTGATGGGAGGAAGACCATATTGACACATTTTCAGAAATATGGCAGAGTAGTTCAGGGAAACTCTGACAGGGAGACCAAGGTGGCACATGACAAATAGTTTCTGGGTGATCTATTTTGAGCAAAAGTCGGAGAGAAGAGGATGTGGAATTGCACACGGTGGCTGACTTTATGAAGAGCGTGGCAGATATTGGCAACTGCCCTCTAATATCTATTACCCTCTTATTTCTTTTAGGAACAGAACCCCTGAGTTTTAGCTGGGTTTAGCTGTTCAGCTAGATACTTTCCCAGGCTCCTTGGCAGCTAGGTTCCAACCAATGGAGTTTCTGGTTGACATCCGTCAGATTAAAAACAAATCTGGGGCTTCCCTGGTGGCGCAGTGGTTGGGAGGCTGCCTGCCGATGCAGGGGACACGGGTTCGTGCCCCGGTCCGGGAAGATCCCACATGCCGCGGAGTGGCTGGGCCCATGAGCCATGGCCGCTGAGCCTGCACGTCCGGAGCCTGTGCTCTGCAACAGGAGAGGCCACAACAGTGAGAGGCCTGCATACCACTAAAAAAAAATCTGGACTTTATTAGAAAGGATTATTGAGAAGCATTGGGGAAGGATGATGGCAATGGGAGGGAAGAGAACTATTACAGCAGGGAGAACACTGACCACATGATCTGCACGTGTCAGGCAAAATGGGTTTCTTCCACCAAGAGGAGGAAACAAGGCTAGACAGAACCAGGTGCAGGAAAGTGGGATGAAAGGTTGACAAAGTCAGACAGTATATCAAAGAATGTTTTACTCTGAGTCCAGCCCATTTTCTGGGAGACCCTTAAGGAGGGGCTGTACCCCGGTTCAGGCTGAGGGCAGGCCAAATTTCAAGGGGCTCAAGGGAAGGAGAAAATCTTAACCAAATCCTGGTTAATAAATATTTTGTTCCCAGTGATCAGTGGGGACCAAACAGTTCTGCTAATCAGGTAGGAAGCAAAGAATGGGAATTTGGAGGGTCTGCGTCTGGCCTTGTCATACACAAACAAGAGCAGCATCTTGAGTCTTTTCTAAATCATGGGTAAGTGTGGTTCTTTGCAGTAAGTTGTTTCTCAGAACACAAAGAGTGGGAGGGATTTCTTTAATCATTTTGGGTTTCCAGAATCACAGGGCTCTGTAAAGTTCGACATGGTCATAATCTTAAGAGCAATCTGCTTGCCTGTACTTCCTCTTTGGCCTGTTAGTGGTTGGAGCTTAGACGTGGTGGTGATGAGTCACCCTAAGGGAGGGTATAACCTAAGATGGGAGGAACCTGGGTGCCTGAATGACTTTGTGGAACAGAGCTGTCAGCTTGCCCTGGTCAGCTCACCTACCTTTGGACTATTAGGAAAGAGAAAAATAAGCTTCTATCTAGTTTGCAACGTTTTATTTTTAAGTCTCCAAGCTATAGCCACTTAGCGCATACCCTCATGATTAAAAATAGTCCCTGCAAACAAGAAATTATTTGTGTGTTTTTGGCATCATGGTCAACCTGTAAGCAACATCTTCAAATATGAGAGATAATACTAAATGCAGAGCTCCCTTGCAAGTATTCATATTCTCATTAATGTATGAACACCTGAAGCATCAAAAGTTCAATTTTGCTCTTCTTTTTCTATGTCACATAGGAAAAGAATTCTGTTTCAGTTCCTGAAATGCATTTTAAAACTTTCCATTCACCTAGCATTGGAACATAAAAAAAGGAAAATGCACTTATTTCTAACTAAATAATATATATTAATGTATGAATTTGTTATGCTATTGTTGGGGCTCTTAAAAAGTTGCTTAAAATGGCATAATGTTCTACCATTTGATTCAAATGGCCTTTAGGTCAGTAATGTACTCCTTAATTGGAAATGTGGACATAGGAAGACACAGAAGTTTGACCAGTAGTGTTTAAAAGAACGAACTAATCGCTATCAACTATGTATCACTTCCTGTTAGACACTATAATGCACCCATCAAAGGTTGTTCCCAAATGTAGCACCCACATGATGTACTTTGCTAATTGAACAATTACATGTATGCCTATTGCTAGTGTCACAGCTTGTCAAATAACGTAAATAAGAATTATCGATTAGTCTATGTTCCTCTAGTGAAAAAATAGTCCCATAACAAAACTGCCTAGGAAGGCTGTTTGTTCAATTTAATCTAAACAAAGAATTGGGTAAGAGCACTCACTGCAGCCTCTTTGATTCACTGGATCATTGAATTCACTGTCTCAGTTGAGTTCTTAATGATTTTCAAATACATTTTGGAGAAGTTACCTATCCTAGCAAAAAATGAGCCTTTATGGTTTTAATTCCCTGCATCTCCTCTGTATTTTATGTGTGATTTTAATATGCTGTGAAATTATTCCAAATCTTTATTGTCCATTGTTCCCTTTTTAAAAACAGGTCCAGAACAGACATGAGACAAGCAACCAAATATATGGCATCGTTTTTCACCTAAATACTCAGAGTTTCAAAAGCATTCTTTCCTCTCCCAAACCACCCCTTCTCCTTGTGGCTTCTGAAAAGTTCTACTTAAATGGATAAGCTCCCCACTGGGCACATTATCAATTAAGAACTTCGGCTCCATCCTTTGCACTTTGCAGTAATTCAACAATCTTTTATATGTTAAAAACAATCTCACTTCCAAGATTTGGTGTTCCTTGCTAATGCAAAACATCACTGGAAAAGGTCATCCTTTTTTCTATAGTGGAACCAACAAAAGAGAAGGGCACTAAGCCCAAAGAAATTCACTAAAACATTTTTCCTTTTTATTCAAGCTTAAAACCTTACCTATCATTACAAAATGAAACAGAAATTTACCAGTCATTAGACTGAATTTGCTGATAAGTACTTTTCTGCTTTTGAAAATCCTTTACAAAAAAGATTAACAAAAGCAGTTCCTATCAAGGTGATTATTGTACATGCTTTTACTTTTTAAAAGAAACCAATTTCCCATGTTCTTACTTTGATGGGCTAATGCTAAACTCCACAAGAAGAAATCTTTTGGAAATGTGGACATAACCTGGGTTAGACATACTCCAGTGCTTTTCTCAGATGTTCTGGGTCCTTTCTTAAACATTCTAGGTTTGGTATGCAATATGAAACGCAATTGGGTAAAGGACAGTTCGAAGTTCCTTTGTATGTGCTGTTCAAAAAATAAGTTTACAAAGTCAAAAGTCAGTGTAGTGTGTGTATGCAATAATTTTGTATGTGTGTGTGACAAACCTGTACAATTGGTCGGCTACTGTTAATTGCTTTCTCTCCAGCACCTGTTTAACACAGCATGACGTAGCAGATACTCAATAAAAGATTACTGAATTGAAAGGATGGTTGACGTGTAACAAAGATTACATATAACCCTTAGTTTAAAATGCCTACTTTTTTAAACAATTGATTCTCAAAAAAAAAGTGAATACGAGATTGATTGCTAAATTACTGAATACCTATAAAGGTGTGTTTAACCTACTCCAACCTACACAATATGTCGATGGGATGTGAACACTTTTTTTTTTTTTGCGATACGCGGGCCTCTCACTGTTGTGGCCTCTCCCGTTGCGGAGCACAGCCTCCGGACGCGCAGGCTCAGCGGCCATGGCTCACGGGCCCAGGTGCTCCGCGGCACGTGGGATCTTCCCGGACGGGGGCACAAACCCCTGTCCCCTGCATCGGCAGGCGGACTCTCAACCACTGCGCCACCAGGGAAGCCCATGAACACTCTTACTTAGCTGCATCCATTGGACGTTTCCTTACCTCACTGAGATCATTGTCTCCCTTTTAAAATAAAATACTGAATGCTCCGGGGGCTGCGGAGATAGGTCGAAGCTCGCCCTCGCGATAACTTCCGGAGATAGGGCGAAGCTCGCCCTCGCGATAACTTCCAGCTGGTGTGCCTCACGACAGTGTTGTGCGGGGCGGGACCTACCGGGCGGAGCAGAGCGCGCGATGGCTGCGGTCGTGGCCGAAGCGTGCTGGAAGGCCTTAGAGCGAAGACCCCTCACCAAACGCTCAGTTTTGCAAACTGCTATAGTTTAGCCTGCGACGCTTATGATTAGAGTCAACAGTTTGCAATGGCCAGCTCACCTGATGCATTCTTAAGGTATGGCTTCTCCACCAGCTTTCTTTAAAAGTCTGGCTCACTTTGAACCTCTTAAAAGCATTAATCTTCCGAGACCTGATAATAAAACTATGGGATAAATTGGATCACTATTACAGAGTTGTCAAGTAACATTGCTGCCCTATCAAAGTCCAGCCACAGGTGTCTTTCCCACTAAAACGTGGCGATGATCAGGCCAAGATCCACAACAGTCTGTACTGTGCTAAGGGGCCTGGCTCTTGCATACAGGCGCATAGACGAGGAACAAGGGAAGGACCCATGAGCTGGAGCGCTCGGCCGTAAAATGTATGAGAGGAATTATCTACTGCTATGTGCATCCGGCCCATAAGGTCCAGCAGTTTAAGCAGGATCTACTCCCAACATGTCTTTACTCTATCTTCAAGGTACAGACAGGGGATGAGATCCTCTCCTATGAGGAATATCGTCATCTTCAGATAAATGCAGTGTCACTCTATCTCCTTTACCTTGTGGAAATGATTTCCTCAGAACTCCAGATTATCAATAACACTGATGAGGTCTCTTTTATTCAGAACCTTTTATTTTGTGTAGAAAGCATTTACTGTGTACCTGACTTTGGTGTCTGGGAAAGAGGAAGCATATATAATAATGGCAGCACAGAGTTGCATTCGAGGTAATTTGCTGATTTATCAGTGTTTTGGTTTTTGTTTTTGTTTTAATTTCAATGTGTGGAATTTGAATATGAATAAAAAATCAAAGTACTAGATTGGAAAAATAAAAAATAAAACGGAACTAATATTAATGATGACAATTAAATCAGATAACACACACATTGTGCCCAGCATTGCACCAGGCATGTAGTAGATACCCATTAGATGGTAATAATTATTTTATTTTACAAGAGTGAAAAGAAAAGTTTATTCTACCTGGTGACTCTGTTCTGATTCTGAGGGAAAGTAGCAAATTTTTATAATATGTATGAACTTTTCATCTTATATATAAACGTTGCCTTCTCTCTCCTCTTTCTTTAGAAGAATGGGATAGAGGGCAGACCAATACCTGGGGAAAAAAACAGCTGCATCCTTACACCTGACCTTCCAGGATACCCCCTCCCTCATCATTGCCACCTCTATTGCTTTTGTCTGATTTCTGCATGTTGATCTCTATTTGTCTTGGGTCTGCATGGAGCCACCTGCAGGGCTTTTGTTTCTCCACCTATTGAGTCTCCCTTTGAGTAGAAAAAAGAAAAGATTTCCAGAGTCTGGACAAGAACATTTTCTTAAGTACCTAACAATAAAAGGGGCATGAAACTATTTACCAACCTCACTTAAATCCAGTAAAATTACCATTTACAGGGTGTTGCGTTAAGTTGATTGCTTTCCTTTCTCTAAATAAAGACTTAAATTTCAGCTCACAGGAAAAACTGATACCAAGAGAAGCTGCTCGTGAAATGATACAAGCAGCGCCGGAAGGGGGAATGTTAGAGGCAGGGTGGGGAGGAAAACAAAACTTGAACCAAAACCTTCACCGCATGTTTCATTTTAGAGTAATAATCAAAAACAAACTAAACGTCAAGTTTCCTTGGATTATTATTCTCCCGGTCACGAGGCCACTTTTCATTGTTTCTCAGGGTGATCCTGAATAGAGATATTGTACAGCCCACATTAGGGAGAGAAACTGGTTGCTCTCAACTCTGACCACAGATGTAAAATAACAGGCTCTGATATTCTTTCAGAAGTTTTGACTTCATTTTTTCTGGAGACTATAAAAAGAAATCTTTTTTGTTGCTACAGCTTTGCTGTACTAGATGCTTTGTATTGCTTCCCTTCAGTCTGGTCTTAAGAGAAGAGCTTTATCCTGCATACCTATTAGCAAAGAAAAGTGTCTTAGAATCCCTACACAAAAGAATTATTTTGTAGAGGTGCCCGGCCATAGGTTTATATTCATTCCTGGTTTCTCAGGTGACCTATCACGCATAACAAATTTTTTGAAGAGGTTAGAAAAAAGATGGTGGGACTAAAGAAGAATTTGAAAGTTCACTGTATCCAATAACCCAAGAACTTTAAAAGAAAAAAAATAAACATTAAGAGAGACAAAGTTTCTAAAATAAACAAACAAGGATCTGCCTTAATAAAGTAGTTGACAGCTTCTCTCCCTCTTTTCCAGGCTCAGCCACCAGCAACAGACAAAAGGCCTCGTTTGCACAGCTGTTGCCCAAAGAACTGAACAAAGCGCTGAAACTTTAACTTGAATTTGAAAAAAAAAAAAAGTCAACTGACCAAAAAAAGCACAGATATCAGGGAAGTCAACAACGAGGCAAAAAACTTTGTGAGGTCAGGAAGAAGAATTTTCTAAAAGGTAAATTTCCTGGGAGCCCGAAGGAAACTGGAAATTGGAGTCTGATAAAGGCACGGAGGCTGAGCTCTGGAAGCTCCCATCCCCGCACAGCCACCAGAGTGAAAATCACAACAGCAGGGAGAAATCCATTGCCCAAGATGGTGGAGCAGAAAAGGCAACAGTTTCTTCAGAGCTCGGAAGCTGGAGCCAAGTGAGGGCTAACTTCAAGAAAGAGCCTGCCTCATATCGTTTCTTCTAACTTCTGGACTCTGCCTTAGAATGAGTCTCTGTCATGGGGAGAGGGAAGATCCGGGTAAGACAGAAGAAGGTAGTAATGTTTTTACATCCCCTTCATTTTAAATATTTTTCTTGTCCTTTTTTTTTTTTTTGTGTGTGTGTGTGTGGTACGTGGGTCTCTCACTGCTGTGGCCTCTCCCGTTGCGGGGCACAGGCTCCGGACGCGCAGGCTCAGCGGCCATGGCTCACGGGCCCAGCCGCTGCGCGGCATGTGGCATCTTCCCGGACCGGGGCACGAACCCGTGTCCCCTGCATCGGCAGGCGGACTCTCAACCACTGCGCCACCAGGGAAGCCCCCTGTCCTTTATTTTTTTTTAACAATATATAAAGCCTCACAAAAGAAGAGGCAACTAGTGTTTTACAAGTAAAGTCTCTTAGGAAAATAAGAAATATACTGGTTTAGGCTATTTATTATTTATAGACTATCAGTTTCAATAAAAAAGCTTGAAGCATCCATACAATAGAAACTATGAAAACAATTAGAACATTAAACCAGGAGTCAAAGAACAAGATGGCAGGATATAATGGGGACAGGGAGAGGGAGTAATTGTACCGGAAAATATAGAAATAGTCTTCTCCTTTGCTCTATCAGCTGTGATATACAGAACTAAAATTTAAGTTCAACTGCAGTGCATTCAGTTCTTTTATTTTTTTTAGTCCTTTTCCAGCTGCAATAAGAAATGCTGAAGGAATTTCAAGTACAGTCCCAGAAATAGTAATTAAATGTTCACAACATACCGCCTATGCATTGGGTTTGCCCAAAAGTTCATTTGGGTTTTTCCATAAGAGGGTATGGAAACCCGAATGAACTTTTTGGCCAGCCCAATACTAGACACCCCCCCCCCCGCCCCCCCTTGAAGAGTCTTGGAGTCTTATGAGAAAGAGAAACAAAAACAAATAATCTCAATGCAATATGATCAATTTGGGTTGCATTTCTTTTCATATATACTATAGGAGAGGTTTTGTGGGGCTAGGGAAGGAAAGCCTTCACTTGTTGGGAAAGAGAAAAAGCATTACTAACATTTCATATGAGTGATATATTGGCAGGGACTTAAAAGAAGACCAATTTTCCAAATGGAAAAGAGGGAGAAGGACAGTCCCCAAAGAAACCATGCATGCAAAAGGACAGAGGAGGAAAGACCACAGTGTGTCCAGGAAGATTTCACCATTGAGGGGCTGGGGATAAAGTGGAAAAGTAGCTTGGAACTGTGAAAAACTATAAAGAAGACACTGAAAAGCTTTTCAACAGGTAAGTGAAAGTATCCTATTTCAGTTTTAGAAGCCAGTTGCATGTTGCAACTTGGAGAGTGGATAAGAGTAAGAGTGAAATTAAAGTAAGGACGGAGGCTGTTTTAGGGTTCTTCAGAGAAACAGAACCAATAGGATGTGTGTATATATATATATATATATATATATATATATATATATATATATATATATATATTTGTATAACAATGGGTTTCTTTTAAGGAATTGGCTCACACAATCACAGAGGATGGCAAGTCTAAAATCTGCCGGCTGGGCTGGCAGGCTGGAGACCCAAGAGAGCCGAAGCCACAGTTCTAGCTGAAGGCTCTGTGCTGTAGTGACAGAAAGAGCCAATCAGTGTTGTAGTTGAAGTCCAAAAGCAGTGTGCTGAGAATTCTCTCTTGCTTGGGGGAAGTCAGTCTTTTTTTTTTTTTTTTAATTTATTTATTTTGGCTGTCTTGGGTCTTCGTTGCTGTGCGCAGGCTTTCTCTAGTTGCGGTGAGCGGGGGCTACTCTTCGTTGCAGTGCGCAGGCTTCTCATTGCAGTGGCCTCTCCCGTTGCCATAAGGAACTCAACTGCCATAAATCCCTTCCCAGGAGTTTCATAACCAGGGAAGATTGATTCTTATCACAGGAGAAGAGACTAGAAATGGACACCTTAACCAGACAGACTTTGTCACAAACTATCATACCTCCCATCTATTCTTCTAAGGGCCTATTCATCATTCCTAAAAATCATTTACCTAAGAGGTGTACATCCCCCCCTCACCTTTAACCTATTGAGATGGCATTTAAGTCTGAATTCTAAGCCACCTGGGGAAGTTACTCATTTTTCCCTGGGTCTCTCTCATGGACACATAAGGTATACACGTTAATAAACTGCTGTTTGCTTTTCTCTTGTCAATCTGTCCCTTATTACAGGAATCTCAGCCAAGAACTCAGAAGGGTAGAGGGAAAATTACGTTTCCTTCCCTCCAAAGACAAAATGGGAGAAGCTCAAAGGGGTACACAAGCTAAATTGTCCTCCTCCATATTAGGAAGTTAATCATTCATGCCTAAAACTGAAAAAATAGGAAATAAGAGTATAAACATGGTAATAGCTAAAAGAGTTAAAACTGGTTGCCCCTTTAGAAGAAGGATAGAGAGAAAAGAGAGGTAAGAGAGGAGACTTTTCGGTTTTACTGTAAGCCTCATACAACGATTTGACCTTTTAAATTACTCCTGCATAGTTTGAGAAAAAAAATAAAATCAAGTTAAGAAAATAAACTTAGTACAATGTAGGAGTCAAAATTTAGTAAATGTTTCTAAATTTCTTCTGACAGACAATTTCTGCCCTACTCTGTTTTCTGACACTCAAAGAGGAGCAAAAGCCTTCTTGGGGCTTTCCTCTTGTCCCCACAACCCCTCTCTGTCCCCAGCAGAATGCCTCAGACCCTGACTCTGGGCTTCAAGTTCAAAGGGACAGACGGGAGAGTCACTGGGGATGCCTCATCCTAATTCTCCCGTGAGATTTGGGCAGAGTTGTTTTCTCTATGATCGTGTCTGCAGAAAAAACTCTCTCGGTCATCTAGAAGTTTCTACTATGTGTAAGGTTGCCATGTTTTTGCCTGTGTTTTGATAACATACCCCTGAGCTTTTTGGCATCATGCTTTCACTTATTCAGTCATTCATTCATTCAAAAACAAATGTTTAATGAGGCCCTACTATGTGCTAGATACTTACTATTAAGTTTCTTAAAATTATTTTTCCTCAATGTATGGTTTTCATACTTAGGGATTAAGATATTTCAAGGTTCTTTATAATTCCTGCCTTTTTGTGTGTTAATTAGAAAAGGCAACCTTCTGTGATGTAATGATTAATTAAAATAAGGATAAACTAGATTATCTTAAGAAAAGAAAAGCTCCAAGATTTACTTTCTAAATTTAGATCAGGTCAGTTTAAATTTTCTCTTAACCAACATGTCAGTGGTTTCTCTTCTCACAAAAAAATTAAAATGTTAACATTTATCTAAAAGCGTTATCCACCTCCTGCTGCTGGTTTATGAGCAAACAGACTTCTGCATTTCCTCTCAAGAGAGAAAAGTACATTTACAGAGTAGAATAGTATTTTGAAGTACTAATCCATGTATCTTCACTCCTTCCCACATCACCCCCACCTCTTAGTTTCCAGTTATGGACTAAATGTTTGTGTCTCCCAAAAATTCATATGTTGAAGCCCTAATGTGGTGGCCTTTGAAGGTGGGGCCTCTGGGGGTAATTCGATCATGAAGATGGAGCCTCCATGGGGGAACTAGTGCCCTTAGAAAAAGAGAAAGAGAGCTGCCCTTTTTCTCTCCTCTCCATCATGGAAGGATACAAGAAGACGTGTATCTAAAAGCCAGGAAGAGGGGTCTCACCAGACACTGAATCTGCTAGTGCCTTGATGTTGGACTTCCCAGCCTCCGAAACTGAGAGAAATAAATGTTTGTGGTTTAAGTCACCCAGTCTATATTTTTGTGATAGCAGCCTGAACTAAGGTTACCCAAAGCAGGAATTGAAATCCCAGAAGTAGCCACCTGCCATGAAAATCAGGAGCCCGCACTCCAGAGACAGCCCATAGGAATATACACCTTCTGTTATCCACATCTCCATCAATACTAGCTTTTCTAACTAGCATAATGAATGTTAGAAACAAGGTCTCATTGTGGAAACGAGTGGAATTTCAGATATGTTGTTCAATGAACAGAATACAAAAGTCCACCCAGGGCTTCCCTGGTGGTGCAGTGGTTAAGGATCCGCCTGCCAATGCAGGGAGACACGGTTTTGAGCCCTGGTCCGGGAAGATCCCACATGCCATAGAGCAACTAAGCCTGTGCACCACAACTACTGAGCCTGCGCTCTACAGCCCGCGAGCCACAACTGCTGAAGCCCGTGTGCCTGGAGCCCATGCTCCGCAACAAGAGAAGCCACCGCAATGAGAAGCCCGCGCAGCGCAACAAAGAGTAGCCCCCACTCACCGCAACGAGAGAAAGCCCGCGCGCAGCAAGAAAGACGCTACGCAGCCAAAAAATTTTTTTAAAGTCCACCCAGGCCTGTAACCTGTACCCTCAAGGATAATGCCCAAGGCTTGACCCACAGCAGAACCTGTGTCCAATCATTGAGTCAGAGGACTTCTGGTTGCCTCATGCGACTCCAAGGGTACAGAATTCTGCCTCTGGATATGGTTGCATCTGCTTCAAGTAAACATTTCATGAAAGAGGTAGTTGGAGCACTTCAAAAGAACAGAGAGCTGGGACTTCATCGATCTTACGGAACAGTTTGTATAAATGTTTTTGAGCCTGCTTGCCAATGAATTTTTTTAATAAGGTCTGTACTTGTGGCATAATTTATGGAGAGTAAGTCAGTTTTGTGGTGGTTACTATTATTTACTAAAATAACTTAAAGTTGTATGAGACTAAACTGGCTTAGGTTTACAGAATTAGTTGAGAGAGTGAAGAGCCCTGAATGAAATTTGTAGTCTTGACCAGGGAACAGTGCAGCATAAGAAAGCTTGGATCATATAGCTGAGAATTACTAGGAGCATGAACATCTCAACAGAAGCTACTGTAGTGTAGTGACTACATCTGGAAACCATACACGATGACCTCAGCAAATGACAGCATGGACAACTACTAACCAAGGCCCAGATACTTCCTCCTTCCCTGGAGCCAAGAGGCTACTTAAATGCAATCAGAGAATTGTCTGCATTAAAATTTGAAGTGACTGAGTTTGCCAGGAATTGACTAAAACTATGGTTACTGCCATCAGGAAGAATCGAGTCTCTAAATAGATATTAAACTGGAATTTAGAAAAAAAAAATCTAAGACTTTTCCTTTCTTGCACATCTGAGTTTTGGATTTTGAGAAATTCATACCCACTATATGCCACACGAGGAAAAACAATTCTGGGTCTCTCTCAATTTTTCTCTCCAAGATCTTTTAAGACTTGACACCTCTGTTACATTTTCTCCTCTATTTAGGTCTTCAGGAGTGACCCATGATCCCCCAGACTCTTCTTTGTAATCCAAAGTCTGGTTCAAAGCCCAGAAAAGGGATATTCACGTCTTGCTGAAAATCAGGAAGAAAAGAAAGGCAGCATCTTAAGTATGTAGGTATGTGTCTTAGCTTGCGCTTCTATAACAAATACCATAGATTGGATGGTCTAAACATTTATTTCTTACAGTTCTGAAGGCTGAGAAGTCCAAGGTCAAGGTGTCAGCAGATTTGGTGTCTGGCAAGAGCCTTCTTCTTGGCTTATAGGCAGCCAGCTTCTCACTGTATCCTCACATGGCAGAGAGAGAGATCATCTTTCTCCCATCTCTTCTTATAAGGGCACTAATCCAATGCACTGGGGCTCAACACTCACAACCTAATTACCTCCCAAAAGTCCCACCTCCAAATATCATCACATTGGGAATTAGGACTCCAACATATAAATTGGGAATCCATAGCAGTATATATTGTGGCAGGGAGGAAAGTGATAATGAGGGAAAAGTTATGTTGAATTCACCTCCCAGGAATTTTACTTCCTGAAGGAAGAAGGTAGAATCATCTTGCATTCAGCAAAAACTTAACTATGAGCCATCATTAGGAAAGCACTAGTTTCACCAGGCTGAGTAAAATATTTTCTGACATCAAATAAGGAGACAGACCATATAATGTGCTAAGTGCCGTGATGGGGTTAGGTACAGAACCAGCGTTGGGGGATGGAGAGAGCCCAGCTCTGACTGGAGGCATCTGAAAAGCCTTTCAGAAGTGATGAGATTGAAACTGGGTCCTACGTTTCACCAGCAGAGAATGGCCTTGCCAGTGAGAAGTAACAGAAAATGTCAAGGCAAAAATGAAAGAAAAAGCATGGTGTGTTAGAAATGGTGACAAGTCCAGGGGTCAGAAAGTATGTGGGTGGACTAGCAAGACTATGCTAGAGGGTGAAAGTGTGGTCAGATTGTGAAGACTCGTGAATGCTTTTCTGAAGAGATTGGCCTTGATGAGGTCAGCCAGGTCATCCAATGAGCCTGCAGGTCCCAAAGAGGTGCCCTAATGGGAGCACAAAAAACCAGAGCTCTGGGCCCCTCCACTCCACCCCAGACCACTTTGTATCTTTTATATATCTCTTATATTTCTAATTTGAAAGTAGAACTCTGCTGTTATTTTTAAGTTTTAAAATTGCTCATATAAGCAAATGAAAGTCATGAAAGATCTTTAATTAGGGAAGTTAAATGACCGTGTTTACATTTCAGACAGCTAATTCTGGTTGCAGGGCAGGAGGAAAGATTAGAGAAAGGAGACATAAGAGGCAGAAAAGTCATTAGTTAGACTGTTAAAATAGCCCATACAAGGAATGACAAAGGGTCCAAACTAAGGTAGTGATAGTACGAGTGTGAACAGATGCAGGAAGAGGCAACACATTGTAGAGACATTTTAGAAATTGAATGAACAGCCTTTTACAAGTCCTATTACACATGTAGCAGATTTCAACAGCATTTGGGCCTAGCAGGCAGGTAATCCACTTTACCTTTACGTTGGTGGATTCATGTAATATCAGTTGCTTCACTTCAACTCCAGTGTATTACCACAGGGAGGTGAGATAAGGACCTCTGGCAACATTCCAAAGTCTAGGTTGTTGAAGGTATTACAGCTTGTAGACTGATGTGACTTTGGAAAACAACATTAAATTTAGTGGCTTATGGACGAACATAGGAAAAGTCACCAATGCAGAGTGTCCATTTGACTTATCAATTCCAGAAGACTGATGTGGTATTTTGTTGGCTCTTTTCTTCTCTCTCTTTCACTTTCTACAAGTAATATTTTTTCCAACTCTAAAAAAAGGAATCTGAAAAAAAATAAATTTAGTAGTAAATAAAGTAAGCCATAGATATGGTTCATTTTGTTTTTGTTGTGTTATACTATTTGTCATGATATCACATGATAGAATGCTTTACTAAGATGGATCCTTACAGTATGCTGGCCTTATAGGCAGGCAGAACAGACTTGACTCTATTATGATTTGAGATATGGTGATGAGTTGCTCAACCCTTATTCACACATTCAATCATTCAGTAACTACTTACTAAGCATCTACTTCGAAAAAGTCTTATGACAGGTAAGCACAGTGGAATACAACACAGATGTAGTCTTTGGCTAGTAGAGTTTTCAGCCAGCCAGAGAGACAAACATTAAACAACCAGTTGCACACTTAATTATTTGACCATTATTGTGATAACTGCTTTGAAGATGAAAGAAAAGCTACAAGAGAGTCTAGAACAGGGGACCTCACCTAGTCTGCACTTCCACGAGGGAGTGACCCTTGATGGGTGAGCTGAAGAACAGGCTGCTGCTTCTGCAAGAAAATGGAGAAGAGATATTCAGGCAGAGTAGGTGGTGCAAAGCAGGCATATATGCACTGAGCAGCTGGAAAAGGCCATGGTGGCTGGAGGGCGGAAATCAACAGGAAGACTGGCCGGATGCACAGATTTGTACGCCTCGTTGGGGTTTGGTTTTAGCCAGAAGGCCAAAGGAACACCTTCAATGGAATTTAAACAGAAGATGTGGTCATCAGACATTTTTTTTTTTTATAGCAGCGTTATTTTTTTTTCACATCTTTATTGGAGTATAATTGCTTTACAATGGTGTGTTAGTTTCTGCTTTATAACAAAGTGAATCAGTTATACATATACATATGTTGCCATATCTCTTCCCTCTTGCCGTCTCCCTCCCTCCCACCCTCCCTATCCCACCCCTCTAGGTGGTCACAAAGCACCGAGCTGATCTCCCTGTGCTATGCTGCTGCTTCCCACTAGCTATCTACCTTACGTTTGGTAGTGTATATATGTCCATGCCTCTCTCTTGCTTTGTCACAGCTTACCCTTCCCCCTCCCCATATCCTCAAGTCCATTCTCTAGTAGGTCTGTGTCTTTATTCCTGTCTTACCCCTAGGTACTTCATGACATTTTTTTCCTTAAATTCCATATATATGTGTTAGCATACGGTATTTGTCTCTCTCTTTCTGACTTACTTCACTCTGTATGACAGACTCTAGGTCTATCCACCTCATTACAAATAGCTCAATTTCGTTTCTTTTTATGGCTGAGTAATATTCCATTGTGTATATGTGCCACATCTTCTTTATCCATTCATCCGATGATGGACACTTAGGTTGTTACCATCTCTGGGCTATTGTAAATAGAGCTGCAATGAACATTTTGGTACATGACTCTTTTTGAATTATGCTTTTCTCAGGGTATATGCCCAGTAGTGGGATTGCTGGGTCATATGGTAGTTCTATTTGTAGTTTTTTAAGGAACCTCCATACTGTTCTCCACAGTGGCTGTATCAATTTACATTCCCACCAACAGTGCAAGAGGGTTCCCTTTTCTCCACACCCTCTCCAGCATTTATTCTTTCTAGATTTTTTGATGATGGCCATTCTGACTGGTGTGAGATGATATCTCATTGTAGTTTTGATTTGCATTTCTCTAATGATTAATGAAGTTGAGCATTCTTTCATGTGTTTGTTGGCAGTCTGTATATCTTCTTTGGAGAAATGTCTGTTTAGGTCTTCTGCCCATTTTTGGATTGGGTTGTTTGTTTTTTTGTTATTGAGCTGCGTGAGATGCTTATAAACTTTGGAGATTAATCCTTTGTCAGTTGCTTCATTTGCAAATATTTCCTCCCATTCTGAGTGTTGTCTTTTGGTCTTGTTTATGGTTTCCTTTGCTGTGCAAAAGCTTTGAAGTTTCATTAGGTCCCATTTGTTTATTTTTGTTTTTATTTCCATTTCTCTAGGAGGTGGGTCTAAAAGGATCTTGCTGTGATTTATGTCATAGAGTGTTCTGCCTATGTTTTCCTCTAAGAGTTTGATACTGTCTGGCCTTACATTTAGGCCTTTAATACATTTTGAGCTTATTTTTGTGTATGGTGTTAGGGAATGATCTAATCTCATTCTTTTACATGTACCTGTCCAGTTTTCCCAGCACCTTTATTGAAGAGGCTGTCCTTTCTCCACTGTACATTCCTGCCTCCTTTATCAAAGATAAGGTGACCATATGTGCGTGGGTTTATCTCTGGGCTTTCTATCCTGTTCCATTGATCTATCTTTCTGTTTTTGTGCCAGTACCATACTGTCTTGATTATTGTCACTTTATAGTATAGTCTGAAGTCAGGGAGCCTGATTCCTCCAGCTCCGTTTTTCGTTCTCAAGATTACTTTGGCTATTCGGGGTCTTTTGTGTTTCCATACAAATTGTGAATTTTTTTGTTCTAGTTTTGTGAAAAATACCAGTGGTAGTTTGATAGGGATTGCATTGAATCTGTAGATTGCTTTGGGTAGTAGAGTCATTTTCACAATGTTGATTCTTCCAATCCAAGAACATGGTATATCTCTCCATCTATTTGTATCATCTTTAATTTCTTTCATTAGTGTCTTATAATTTTCTGCATACAGGTCTTTTGTCTCCTTAGGTAGGTTTATTCCTAGATATTTTATTCTTTTTGTTGCATTGGTAAATGGGAGTGTTTTCTTGATTTCACTTTCAGATTTTTCATCATTAGTGTATAAGAATGCCAGAGATTTCTGTTCATTAATTTTGTATCCTGCTACTTACCAAATTCATTGATTAGCTCTAGTAGTTTTTTGGTATCATCTTTAGGGTTCTCTATATATAGAGTCATGTCATCTGCAAACAGTGAGAGCTTTACTTCTTCTTTTCCGATTTGGATTTCTTTTTCTTCTCTGATTGCTGTGGCTAAAACTTCCAAAACTATGTTGAATAAGAGCAGTGAGAGTGGGCAACCTTGTCTCGTTCCGGATCTTAGTGGAAATGCTTTCAGTTTTTCACCATTGAGGACGATGTTGGCTGTGGGTTTATCATATATGGCCTTTATTATGTTGAGGAAAGTTCCTTCTATGCCTAATTTCTGCAGGGTTTTTATCATAAATGGGTGTTGAATTTTGTCGAAAGCTTGCTCTGCATCTATTGAGATGATCATATGGTTTTTCTCCCTCAATTTGTTAATATGGTTTATCACATTGTTTTGCGTATATTGAAGAATCCTTGCATTCCTGGAATAAACCCCACTTGATCATGTTGTATGATCCTTTTAATGTGCTGTTGGATTCTGTTTGCTAGTATTTTGTTGAGGATTTTTGCATCTATGTTCATCAGTGATATTGGCCTGTAATTTTCTTTCTTTGTGACATCCTTGTCTGGTTTTGGTATCAAGGTGATGGTGGCCTCGTAGAATGAGTTTGGGAGTGTTCCTCCCTCTGCTATATTTTGGAAGAGTTTGAGAAGGATTGGTGTTAGCTCTTCTCTAAATGTTTGATAGAATTTGCCTGTGAAGCCATCTGGTCCTGGGCTTTTGTTTGTTGGAAGCTTTTAAATCACAGTTTCAATTTCAGTGCTTGTGATTGGTCTGTTCGTATTTTCTATTTCTTCCTGATTCAATCTTGGCAGGTTGTGCATTTCTAAGAATTTGTCCATTTCTTCCAGGTTGTCCATTTTATTGGCATAGAGTTGCTTGTAGTAATCTCTCATGATCTTTTGTATTTTTGCAATGTCAGTTGTTACTTCTCCTTTTTCGTTCCTAATTCTATTGATTTGAGTCCTCTCCCTTTTTTTCTTGATGAGTCTGGCTAATGGTTTATCAATTTTGTTTATATTCCCAAAGAACCAGCTTTTAATTTTATTGATCTTTGCTATCGTTTCCTTCATTTCTTTTTCATTTATTTCTGATCTGATTTTTCTGATTTCTTTCCTAAATTTGGGTGTTTTTTTTTTTTTCTTCTTTCTCTAATGCTTTAGGTGCAAGGTTAGGTTGTTTATTCGAGATGTTTCCTGTTTCTTAAAGTAGGATTGTATTGCTATAAACTTCGCTCTTAGAACTGCTTTTGCTGCATCCCATAGATTTTGGGTTGTCGTGTCTCCATTGTCATTTTTTTCTAGGTATTTTTTGATTTCCTCTTTGATTTCTTCAGTGATCACTTTGTTATTAAGTAGTGTATTGTTTAGCCTCCATGTGTTTGTATTTTTTACAGATCTTTACCTGTAATTGATATCTAGTCTCATAGCACTGTGGTCGGAAAAGATACTTGAAATAATTTCAATTTTCTTAAATTTACCAAGGCTTGACTTGTGACCCAAGATATGATCTATCCTGGAGAATGTTTCATGAGCACTTGAGAAAAATGTGTATTCTGTTGTTTTTGGATGGAATGTCCTATAAATATCAATTAAGTCCATCTTGTTTAATATAAATATCAATTAAGTCCATCTTGTTTAATGTATAATTTAAAGCTTGTGTTTCCTTATTTATTTTCATTTTGGATGATCTGTCCATTGGTGAAAGTGGGGTGTTAAAGTCATGTACTATGAATGTGTTACTGTCGATTTCTCCTTTTATGGCTGTTAGTATTTGCCTTATGTATTGAGGTGCTCCTATGTTTCGTGCATAAATATTTACAATTGTTATATCTTCTTCTTGGATCTATCCCTTGATCATTATGTAGTGTCCTTCTTTGTCTCTTCTAATAGTCTTTATTTTTAAGTCTATTTTGTCTGATATGAGAATTGCTACTCCAGCTTTCTTTTGGTTTCCATTTGCATGAAATATCTTTTTCCATCCCCTTACTTTCTGTCTGTATGTGTCTCTAGGTCTGAAATGGGTCTCTTGTAGACAGCAAATATATGGGTCTTGTTTTTGTATCCATTCAGCCAATCTGTGTCTTTTCGTGGGAGCATTTAGTCCATTTACATTTAAGGTAATTATCAATTTGTATGTTCCTATTCCCATTTTCTTAATTGTTTTGGGTTCGTTATTGTAGGTCTTTTCCTTCTCTTGTGTTTCTTGCCTAGAGAAGTTTCTTTAGCAGTTGTTGTAAAGCTGGTTTGGTGGTGCTGAACTCTCTCAGCTTTTGCTTGTCTGTAAAGGTTTTAATTTCTCCATCAAATCTGTATGAGATCCTTGCTGGGTAGAGTAATGTTGGCTGCAGGTTTTGCTCCTTCATCTCTTTAAATATGTCCTGCCAGTCCCTTCTGGCTTGCAGAGTTTCTGCTGAAAGATCAGCTGTTAACCTTATGGGGATTCCCTTGTGTGTTACTTGTTGTTTTTCCGTTGCTGCTTTTAATATGTTTTCTTTGTATTTAATTTTTGACAATTTGATTAATATGTGTCTTGGCGTATTTCTCCTTGGATTTATCCTGTATGGGACTCTCTGTGCTTCCTGGACTTGATTAACTATTTCCTTTCCCATATTAGGGAAGTATTCAACTATAATCTCTTCAAATATTTTCTCAGTCCCTTTCTTTTCCTCTTCTTCTGGAACCCCTATAATTCGAATGTTGGTGCGTTTGATGTTGTCCCAGAGGTCTCTGAGACTGTCCTCAGTTCTTTTCATTCTTTTTTCTTTATTGTGCTCTGCAGTAGTTATTTCCACTATTTTATCTTCCAGGTCACTTATCCGTTCTCCTGCCTCAGTTATTCTGCTATTGATCCCATCTAGAGTATTTTTAATTTCATTTATTGTGTTGTTCATTGTTGGTTGTTTCATCATTAGTTCTTCTAGGTCCTTGTTAAATGTTTCTTGTATTTTGTCTATTCTATTTCCAAGATTTTGGATCATCTTTACTATCATTATTCTGAATTCTTTTTCAGGTACACTGCCAATTTCCCCTTCATTTGTTAGGTCTGGTGGGTTTTTATCTTGCTCCTTCATCTGCTGTGTGTTTTTCTGTCTTCTCATTTTGCTTATCTTACTGTGTTTGGGGTCTCCTTTTCACAGGCTGCAGGTTCATAGTTCCCATTGGTTTTGGTGTCTGCCCCCAGTGGCTAAGGTTGGTTCAGTGGGTTGTGTAGGCTTCCTGGTGGAGGGGACTAGTGCCTGTGTTCTGGTGGATGAGGCTGGATCTTGTCTTTCTGGTGGGCAGGTCCACATCTAGTGGTGTGTTTTGGGGTATCTGTGGACTTATTATGATTTTAGGCAGCCTCTCTGCTAATGTGTGGGGTTGTGTTCCTGTCTTGCTAGTTGTTTGGCATAGGATGTCCAGCACTGTAGCTTGCTGGTCGTTGAGTGAAGCTGGGTGCTGGTGTTGAGATGGAGATCTCTGGGAGATTTTCGCCATTTGATATTATGTGGAGCTGGGTGTTCTCTTGTGGGCCAGTGTCCTGAAGTTGGCTCTCCCACCTCAGAGGCACAGCACTGACTCCTGGCTGCAGCACTAAGAGCCTTCCATCCACACGGCTCAGAATAAAAGGGAGAAAAAGTAGAAAGAAAGAATTAGTAGAAGGAGAAAGAAAGAAAGGAAGAAAGAAAGAAAGAAGGGAGAGAGGGAGGAGGGAAGGAAGGAAAAAAGAAAAAAGATAAAGTAAAATAAAATAAAATATAATAAAGTTATTAAATAAAAAAATAATTATTAAGAAAAAAACAAAAACGGACGGATAGAACCCTAGGACAAATGGTGGAAGCAAAACTATACAAACAAAATCTCACATATAAGCATACACATACACACTCACAAAAAGAGGAAAAGGGGAAAAAATCATAGATCTTGCTCTCGAAGTCCACCTCCTTAATTTGGGATGATTCGTTGTCTATTCATGTATTCCACAGAGGCAGGTACATCAAGTTGATTGTGGAGCTTTAATCCGCTGCTTCTGAGGCTGCTGGGAGAGATTTCCTTTTCTCTTCTTTGTTCTCACAGCGTCCAGGGGCTCAGCTTTGGATTTGGCCCTGCCTCTGCGTGTAGGTCGGCTCACTGAGGCCGGGGGGAGGGAGGGGTACGGAGGCGGGGCGAGCTTTGCGGCGGCAGAGGCCAGCGTGACGTTGCGCCAGCCTGAGGCGCGCCGTGCGTTCTCCTGGGGGAGTTGTCCCTGGATCACGGGACCGTGGTAGTGGCAGGCTGCACAGGCTCCCCGGAAGGGGGATGTGAATAGTGACCTGTGGTCGCACACAGGCTTCTTGGTGGCGGCAGCAGCAGCCTTAGCGTCTCATGCCCGTTTCTGGGGTCCGCGCTTTTAGCCGCGGCTCGCACCCTTCTCTGGAGCTCCTTTAAGCAGCGCTCTGAATCCCCTCTCCTCGCGCGCCAGGAAACAAAGAGGGAAGAAAAAGTCTCTTGCCTCTTTGGCAGGTCCAGACATTTTCCCGGGCTCCCTCCCGGCTAGCCGTGGCGCACTAATCCCCTGCAGGCTGTGTTCATGCCACCAACCCCGGTCCTCTGCCGGCGCTCCGACCGAAGCCCGAGCCTCAGCTCCCAGCCCCGCCCGCCCCGGCGGGTGAGCAGACAAGCCTCTCGAGCTGGTGAGTGCCGCTCGGCCCTGATCTTCTGTGCGGGAATCTGTCCGCTTTGCCCTCCGCACCCCTGTTGCTGCGCTCTCCTCCACGACTCCGAAGCTTCCCCCCTCCGCCATCCGCAGTCTCCGCCTGCGAAGGGGCTTCCTAGTGTGTGGAAACGTTTCCTCCTTCTCGGCTCCCTCCCACTGGTGGAGGTCCCGTCCCTATTCTTTTGTCTCTGTTTATTCTTTTCTCTTTTGCCCTACCCAGGTACCTGGGGGGGTTCTTGCGTTTTGGGAGGTCTGAGGTCTTCTGCCAGCGTTCAGTAGGTGTTCTGTAGCAGTTGTTCCACGTGTAGATGTATTTCTGGTGTATCTGTGGGGAGGAAGGTGATCTCCGCGTCTTACTCTTCCGCCATCTTCCCGGAAGCCTATATCCATCAGACATTTTTTTAAGGGCTTCTCCAACTTCTGGGTGAAAAATAGATTGGAGTGAGACAGAAGTCGATTCAGGGAGACCACCTAAGTGGCTCTTGTCAGAAACTTCACCAAATTTCTCATCTGCAGACCCTGATGCCAACAGCCTGAGTTCCGGGAACAATTTTAACCAGAGTGTACATACAGTTAGGCCTAGATACACCCAGCAACAGAGTCTAGAGTGTATCTTGCTGTTGAGTTTGGTGTCCTGTGCCTCTAGGCCACAGCCTTTGCCACTGCAGATGTGTGGGCTTGGGCCATGTGCCAGCCACTGTTTCAGGGTTTCCTTCTTCCTCATTTGCTAAAGCCTCTTCCTAAAACCTGCCCCTGATCTCTGCCTGGCTTAACCAGTCCTTCACTTCTGTAGTCATTCATCACACACTGGATGGGCCTCTTAGAATAGCACTGTCTTCCAGATAGAGTTCTGTTCTACCAGCTGCTTCTACCTCAGCTATTGGTTCCCTCACTGGTTTCAGCCCTGCCCTAGGTCAAGGTCCTCACCTGGTCCCTCCCTTCCCCCAAAGTTCCTCTGAGGCGAGGCTGTCAGAATGATACAAAATAAACTACAATAAATAGCACACAACGGTGGGTTACCTATCTAGAAGCGTTTTCCTTTAGCAGAAGACAGCTTTATTTCTTATTCTTCTGAGAGAGCAAGGTAAGATTTATTATTTGTTAACAGTTGCACCAGAAATTCCAGTGTGGCTGAAGCACTGTTGCATACGGTTATCAAAAGAATCAGGAACATGTTTTATAGCAATAAATATCACTCAGATTTTTTTCTCAAACATGTTTCATTGTTTAGGTGTTTTTGCTTTTAACTGGCCTGTCTGACTCCCATGTTTCTCTGGATTTCCTGCAGTACAAATGATACACCTCAGTGAAGAAAGATACTGGCATGTGAAAAGAAGAGAGTCAATTTAATCTGCATTTAATCTGTAGCAGGTGTGCTGTTGGATTTAGTAAGCATTTCTGGGTAAGCAGTGTTTTTTTTTTTCTTTCTTTCCTTAGGAAGAGGCCTTGAATCACATGAGCAAATTTTAAATCAAAACATGAAATATAATCTGAGCAGGATACAACAAATAATTCTCCACCCTTACACTTTCTCTACACCTAAAAGAAAAAAAGTTAGAGGGAAAAAGTTTTCTCTGAGCTTGCTAGGGTACATTTCTTTTTCTTTTGTTTCCTTTTTCCTTTTCCAGTCCAGGCAAGATGGGACCACCCATAGAAATTAACTAACATCTCATTTCCTGAGTCTGAAATCTGAAAAACATTCATAAGTTTCAGGATAACATCTTTTTACATCTGTGTTTATGGTTCCGTTTTAAACACCTTTTTCTAAAAATAGAATTCTCAGTATGACCAGAACAAACACGGACTGGGTGAAAAATGTTTCTGCCAGATTGTGAGATTGATGTGAATTAAAGTAGCTGAAATGTAAGCCCATGTTATTGTAATCTGAAGTGTTAGAGCGTGCCCTTCAGCTAAGAAATGCAAAATATTTTCAAAACAAGCATCATGTGACACTCAGCAGATTGAGTCATATTATTGCAGCTCTCCAGAGGAGGTAATTTGTTGTGCAGAGACTTTGGGATGTTTTGCTAAAATATTGACCTTTTATTTCCTAATGCGGCTCAGAATTCTCAAATTTTTGATGCACTTGTTTTACATTTTGTTCTGTTAACCAGATTGCTGTCAAAAATTCTAATGAATCTTACTATCTTTTAAGATAGAAGGGATAGCAAAAAAGATGTACAAAAAAGAACAACAAAGTTTCAGGTGTTTTGATTTAACGCTTTTTATGCAGTTTTGAAGTTCCCAACCATAGTATTAACTTTACTTCAGCACTTTGTAACCTGTCCTCAAATTTGGGATTTTCTTTATCCTTTCTTCCATGTACTCTGATAGCACATATGTTATAATCTGTAGATTAGTTTAATTTTCTGCAATGATGAAAACATCAAAGAGTTTTAGTCACTTGAGCTGCCAGTTAGAAATTGAAGCTTCCAGCTCCACCTGAGCAGAAATAAACAAGCCCCAAAAGGAAAGATGAGTAGGAGCCAGAAAGAGATCCAGTGGCAAAGCTTTTGTGGGAAATATGGAAGAACAATGTTATTTCTGCTTACTAGATATGTGAGCACAGTGCAAGGGACACCAAAAGCTGAGGCTGGACAAAAACAAGAAGCAGAGGCTTTGACTTATATCAAAATTGGTCAGGAGAGAGGCAATTGTCCTTTGCAAATAATTTCCAAAAGAGCTTCCTACCTAACAATACACCCTCCATTCAGTTCATCTTTTGTCTTCTATTCCTTTTATTTCCTTTGGGGTTTTTTGTTTGCTTTGTTTTGTTTACATAGATGCTTAGCTTCTGGCTCTCATCATTTCTCAAACTCCAGCTCAGTGACTTTTTTTTTTAAATAACAAAGGACGTTCCCAATTTAATGAATGAAATTAATTTTCAGATTTAAGAAATCCAGTAAATCTCAAGAAGAATAAATATGAGCAGAAACATGCTTAGGCCCATAATAGATAGAAGGCTGAAAACCAAAGAGAAAAAAACTTGAAAGCAGACAGACAAAAAATGGCAACTCGACATAAAGCAGCACACAGTTTGAATGATGTTGATTTCCTATCAGAAACTATGGAGATGAAAAACAACATCAAAGAGGTTTAAAAAAAATCTGCCAAGACAAAATTCTGCATCCAGCATAAGTGTTCTTCAGGAACAAAGGCAAATAAAGACATTTCAGGTAAATGAAAACAAAAAAAACTCAGCACAAGCAAACCTGAACCATAACAAATGGGAAAAACAAGTTTTTCAAGTTGAAGGAAAATTATACCAGGCAGAATTATATATATATATTTATATATATAATCATAAATAATTTGTATATTAAGTAATACATAATTACAAATAGATAATTTATATGCACATTTGATAATTTTCATATCTTTCCTCCATATTTTTTAGCTGGGAGAATTAAAGAGGAAAATTGTTTCGTCAGTTTTGAATAAAAGATTCTTTAAATTCTATAGTGCTCGACGATTTTCAGAAGTTTCACACACGTGATTTCATACAATCCCACAATAACCTTTTTATTTTCAAATTCCAACTCAGTGACTTTTTTGATCTGTTTGTATTCAGTAGGTTATTCCTAGGCATAGCACCCATAGTAAGATTTTAGATATGTTCACTTATTTTTTTAATTAGTCCTCTGTCCAGAGCCAGCTCCCTCTGTTATTCTGTGCTGGCTCAAAGGTCTGACTCATCTTCCTGGTAAGATGCTGCCTATCTTTGCCAAAGAAAAAAAGACCCATTTCTGAAGGAGGCAGAGTTAAAAGTTCTCCAAGGGCCCAATTTCTGTGAATTCATAATCCAAACATATACAATGTAAGTGAAAGCTGAACAATTACCTCATAACTGTTGGAGAACATATTTGAGGTAGGGCCGTATGTGTCTGTGTTTAATTATCTTTATGATTAACAGAAAAACACTTTCGAAGGACCAAAACATTTTTAGTTCGTCTAACCAAAGGAAGATCAAATTTGTATAGGGCCTTTCAACTTAAAGGGGTACTCTTTAAGAAAAAGAACACAGAATTAAAACTAGAAAATTAGGAACAAAAGTGAATATATGTTTGGAAAGAAAAATAAATCACAATAAAATACATTTTAAAAAATAGATAAATACATTAAACATCATACAATAAAGAAAATAACTATTTTATTAATTAATTGCCTGTTAAGCCTCTCAGATACAAGTTTCTATTTTTTGGCTTCATACTCTGAAAAATATATACAAAATTAATTGTAACACAAGAGGAATTAAAATACAGTTTTAAATTGTTGCTACATTATATTGAGCTGCATAAATATGTAATCATATTACTCTAATACTACATACATTAACTAAGTTGATGAATATGCATAGGTATCTTGTCATCAGAGCGCTTATTTTTTCAGTCTATATTTCTTTATTGTTGACAATTTTGTGTACTATTTCATCTGGAACTGCTCAACTTTCCAAGGACAAAGCATGTCAGATACTATAAGAAGTGATAGTGATCTGACATATTAGAATGAAATGCACAGTCTGTCAAGAAACTTATTGTTACTTAATATTACTGTTTGTAACATTCCTAAAGTTTGTAACCTATAAACACACGAATTATTAGATAGATTTTACTTTGTGTGATTCTCATCCAAAAAAGAAAAAAATATCGCACATTTATCCTTGTACATTCTACATTATTAAGTATGTTACTGACAGGAGAGAATGACCATTTTGATTAGGTGATAATAGGAAGGGGGATGTTTTGCTTACAATTCTACACTTCTGATGCTTAGAAGAATTTTCCACAAACTAGCTTCTGGCTTCCTGATTTCTAAGTCCTTTTTCTCTTCCACAATCCACATACTTCAGTGCCTGGTGCTATAGGACACATTCATATCACAACATGACTCCACTCTTGCACTTTCATGTTGTAATGCCAGATAGTCCACAGAAGTTTCCTGGAAGCAATTCTTCCAAAGAGTTGGCAATTATACATGGAAGTGATTGTCAATTTCTGCATCCCCAAAATGCCTGACACCAGAAGAAGGATGCAGGAAAGAAAGTATGAGTGGAGACAGGAGTCTTAACCAATTGTAGTTAAAAGTTTGTAAATTTTACAAAATCATATGACCATGTGAACACATGGCTAGGACCTTCCCAAGGCCTGGGAGGGAGCCATGCAAGGAAAGGCCTTGAAATGCAAGCTCCATCAGCTTCACAGTAAAGTTGCTTCTGCATCTAACCTCATTGACCTTTTAAAACAGGATGGTTAGACTCCTGGTTTCCTGCACATAAGGAGCTTAGAGGTTGTCTCGCTATCCTAACCATGAGTAAAAAGCTAAACAACTCTTCTCAGATCCATCAGAAGTCACAGGGTAAACTGCTGTCCCAAAAGTTGGAGAGACAAACAGGTGGATACAGAGAATCACAACTTACCGGAGCAGAAACCCACAAGCACAAACTTCCGTAGGAACCAGTAGGAAAACATAAACCATAAATTGACGAATCCCTGTAGGTTCAGTGTGGATGTGTCTGAGAGCTAAAAACTGTTAGGGGCCCATTCATTGGGGACGGGGGAGGGGTATTTCCACACTTTTGTGAGTTTTACCTCCAGGGACTCTATCAGGTCCTCACAGTAAAGAGTGGATAAAAGTATCCTCATGCTTTCAGCAGGGAAAAGGGAAAAGGAAACTTTTTAAATATACCAGAGCATTCTGTTCTTCTTACAAGATCTACCCTCAAGAGAAACGATTTTACAAGAGCCTAACCTATAGGGATTTTATCAGAGCCTAACTGAGCTGAGGGAAGGGAAATACCCACCTCCAACCCCCTCTAACCATCCTGTCCCACCTAAGGGGAGAGGGGACTGAGAAGTACTGCTGAAGTTCACAGTCCAGGGGCACAAGCTCACCGAAGACTGAGACCTAATCATGGGACTATAGTGTGCTTCCCCTCTCCCCACACCTTACCACTACATTACTAAAGATCTATTTACTTAAGTTTCTTTTACCAAGTACATCATGTCCACCTCTCAACAAAAACTTCCAAGACATACTAAATAGCAAAAAACATAGTTTGAGGAGCCTGAGCAATAGCAGAATCAAAGTCAGATATGGCAGGAATGTTGGAATTATCAGACCAAGAATTTTAATAACTAAGATTAATATGTAGACAACTTATAAGTAAACAACATTAAGAACACGTAGATAGTGTAAGCAGAAAGATGGAAATTCTAAGAAACAATCAAAAAGAAATTCCAGAAATCAAAAACATTGTAACAGGGCTTCCCTGGTGGCGCAGTGGTTGAGAGTCCGCCTGCCGATGCAGGGGACACGGATTCGTGCCCCGGTCCAGGAAGATCCCACATGCCGCAAAGCAGCTGGGCCAGTGAGCCATGGCCGCTGAGCCTGTGCGTCCACAGCCTGTGCTCCGCAACGGGAGAGGCCACAACAGTGAGAGGCCTACGTACCGCAAAAAAAAAAGAAAACAGAGGTATTACATGATGATAAAAACAACAATACTCCAAGAAGACATAGCAATCCATATGTGCCTAACAACAGAATGACAAAATATATGAAGCAAAAACAATAGAACTCCAAGGAGAAAATGATGTATATACTATTATATTTGGAGACTTAAACACTCCTTTATAAGAAATGGACAGATTCAGCAAGCAGAAAATTTGTAAGACATAACTAAACTCAACAATACCTCAATCAAATGGATATAATTGACATCTGTGGACAGCATCCATAACAGCAGATTATACATTCTCCTCAACTTTGCATGGAACATTCACCAATATAGACAACTTCTGAGCCATAAAACACGTCTTAACAAATTTAAAGGAATAGAAATCACACAATGTTTGCTCTCAGACCACAATAGAATTAAACTAAGTATCAATAACACAAAGAGCTGGAAATCTCAAAATACATGGGGAACACCAACACAATTCTAAACATACAAGGTCAAGGAATAAAATCTCAAGAGAAATTTAAAAGTATTTTTAACTAAGTAAAAACGAAAATACAACATCAAAATTTATGGATGCTGTGAAAGCACTGCAAAGAGGAAACTTTATAGCATTGAATGCATTTTTTTTTTTAAGAAATATCTAGGGCTTCCCAGGTTGTGCAGTTGTTAAGAATCCGCCTACCAGTGCAGGGGACACGGGTTCGAGCCCTGGTCCAGGAAGATCCCACATGCTGAGGAGCAACTAAGCCCGCGAGCCACAACTACTGAGCCCATGTGCCACAACTACTGAAGCCCGTGCGCCTAGAGCCTGTGCTCTGTAACAAGAGAAGCCAACGCATGAGAAGCCCACGCACCGCAACAAAGAGTAGCCCCTGCTCACTGCCTGCATGCAGCAACGAAGACCCAATGCAGCCAAAAATAAATTTATTTTAAAAAAAGAAAAGAAATATCTAAAATCAATAATCAAAGCTTCCACATTAGGAAATTGGAAAAAAGGAAGAGAAAATTAAATCCAAAGTAAACAGAAGAAAAGAAATAAGAATTAGAGCAGAAATCAGTAAGAGAGCAAATAGGAAATCAATAGAAAACAATGAAATCAAAAGCTAGTTCTTTAATAAAATCAGTAAGCCTCTAGCAAAGCTAACTAAGAAAAAGAGAGAAAGGATACCAATTAGTAGTATCAGAAATGAAAGAGGGGGGCTTCCCTGGTGGCGCAGTGGTTAATAATCTGCCTGCCAATGCAGGGGACACAGGTTTGAGCCCTGGTCCGAGAAGATCCCACATGCCGCGGAGCAACTAAGCCCACGAGCCACAACTACTGAAGCCTGCATGCCTAGAGCCCATGCTCCACAGCAAGGAGAAGCCTGTGCACCTCAATGAAGAGCAGCCCCCGCTCACCACAACTAGAGGAAGTCCATGCGCAGCAACGAAGACCCAACTCAGCCAAAAATAAATTAATTTTTTAAAATAGAAATGAAAGAGGGAAGGTCAATACAGGTCTTATGAACATTACAAGGGTAATAAAGGAATACTATGAACAAATCTGCCCACACATTTCACAACCTGGATGGAGGATCATTTCCTTGAGGGACACAATTTGCCAAAACTCTCACAAGCAGAAATAGACCATCTGAATAGGCTTGTATCTATTTTTGTATCAAAAAATTAAATCAACAATTAGTAACTGTCCAAACAGAAAACACCAGGTCCAGATGAGTTCACTGGTGAATTCTACCAAATAGTTTAAGAAGAAATCATACCAATTCTCTACAATGTCTTCCAGAAGATATAAGCAGAGAAAATACTTTCTGAACGATTTTATGGGGCCAGCACTACCCTAATACCAAATGCTGACTAGGATGTGGAGCAACAGGAACTCTCATTCACTGCTGGTGGGAACGCAAAATGGTATGGCACCTTTGGAAGGCAGTTGGATGGCTTCTTATAAAAATAAACATACTTTTCCCATCAGGTTTAACAATCACACTCTTGGGTATTTTCCCAAAGGAGTGGAAATCTTAGATACTTAAATACCTGCATATATCATAATTGCTAAAACTTGGAGGCAAACAAGATGTCCTTCAGTAGGTGAATGGGTAAATAAACTGGTATATCCAGACAATGGAATATTATTCAATGCTAAAATAAAAGAGCTATCAGGCCATGAAAAGACATGGAGGAACCTTAAATACATATTACTAAGTGAGAGAAGTCAACCAAAAAATACCACATACTGTGTGATTCCAACTATAAGACATTCAGGAAAAGGCAAAACTATGCAGACAGTGGATGCCTCAGGTTTGGGGGGAAGAAGAGATAAGTAGGTAGAGTGCAGAGAATTTTTAGAGCAATGAAACCACTCTATGTGATATCAGAATCATGCATGCATGTCATTATAAAATTGTCCAAACCCATAGAACGTACAACACCAATAATTAATCCTAGTGTAAAAAATGGACATCCAATGATAATAACATGTCAGAGTAGGTTCATAAATTTTTACAAATAATCTACACTGGATTGATAACAGGAAAGGCTATGGATGTTTGTGCCAAAAAGTAAGAAAGGGCATTGCAGGTAGAGGGCATAGTGTATGAGAGGTTCATTAGAAAACAAGGAGCATAATCACTCAAAAGACTAAAAGCGTATGTGCCTGGAGCACAGTGAGCAAGGATTATCACAGGATGAAGCTAGAAATTAGGCAGAAGCCAGATCATGTAGGGCCTTCCCAGATATTAGACTAAGTGATTAAAAGGTTTTAAGCAAAAAGGAGCACTGTCAGATTTAACCTTAAAAAAAATAATTCTGAGATAGACACAATATAGAAAAGTTAGGGGGAATGATACTTTTCTAAGGATATCATTTTTATCACTTTGACTTTGAACCATGTTATTGTTTAATACTCATAAAATAATAATGAATATATTTTATTCCTAAAAGGGAATACAAACTAAAGCAAATGAACCTTATTATAATCCAAAAGGATAACATAACCATATTTGAGGTGGGGGAGGTGGGGGGAGGACCAGGAAGGGCTATTCAAGTAACTTTTTTAAAATTGAGACTTAATTGACATATAACATTATATTAGTTACAGGTTCAAGTAACTTTTGAACACAGCATTTTAATACTATACGTTCATTCTAAAGAGAAAGAACTGTAAGTAAATATTAAACATATGATTTTTAATATATATATTATAAAAGAGGGAGAGAGTTCAAGAAATAGATAAGGGATATATGTGTATGCATGTATATATGTATGTGTATGCACATACATATTCCTTAGCAATGTCTGTTGAGAAAACCTAGAGGTAATCACTCCCCAATAGCAATGAGAAAAATTAATGACCAAATTTTGACTTCTAAATATATTTTGTACTAAAAGGAACCATGACTCCTTAGAGAAATGGTTGATTTCAGCCTGGGACAGAAAAAATAGAAGAGGAACTGTGAACATCTTGTGCCAAAAAGTAAGAAAGGGCTTCAAAAATGTCGGGGATGACAATAAATTAACACAGGAACAATTTTTTTTTTAATAGTCACAAAATTTATTATGTTAAAAAGGCAGATTAGAAAATGGCATTACGGTATTATCTAATTTTTTTTAATTTTTATGAATATGTTGCTTTTATAAGTAGCTTGAATAAACATACACTAAAACATTACCATTAAATCCAAGGAAGAAGGGATATATGTATATGTGCGACCGATTCACTCTGCTGTACAGCAGAAACCAACACAACATCGCAAAGCAACTACACCCTGACAAAAAAAAATTTTTTAATTAAAAAGTGTTACCATTAACTATCTTCATGTGTAAGAACTATGGAATTTTCTTACATATGTGTATGTGTGTGTGTGTGTGTCTGTGTGTGTGTGTGTGTGTGTATATATATACTTTTTTTTTTTTGGCCGTGCCATGTGGCATGTGGGATATTAGTTTCCTGACTGGGGATGGAACCCGCGCCCCCTGCATTGGAAGCTCAGAGTCTTACCACTAGACTGCCAGGGAAGTCTGATTATGGAAATTATAGTTCATTAATTAACTAAACACAGGACCATTTTGAAAAAGATCTTACCTAACCAAATCTAAAAATCACTATATTAAGATTAAAATAATTATATTATTATTTTAGGAAAATAAATATACTAACAGATTAAAACTCATTGAAGGAAATAAGAATCCATGAATTTATACTAATATAGAAAATATATGAATGAATGAATGAGTGAATGGGAAGAGAAAAAGCTTTTATGTGACAAATATAATTGATTTAGGCAAAAATCATCAATCATTAAACTACTGGATGAAAGTTTGGTGATGAATCGAGAGACTTGTGTAGACTTACAAAATATTATCTCCCCTGAAAATACTTGTTAATTAAAAGGAGAAAAGTAGAAACTTTACAACCGAGAGAACTCTAACCAGATGATCAAAGTGAACATCACTGGTGTTCAGACAAATCAACATCATGTGCCTCACGATACAGGGCATTGAGAAGCATACAACATCACTTCTGTGGTATTCCTGCCCAAAATACATAACCTCAAACTAATCACAAGGAAACATCAGACAAATCCAAACTGAGAAACATTCTACAACAATAACTGGCCTGTGTTCTACAAATACATCAAGGATATGATCAACAAAAGCAGACTGAAGAACTTTTCCAGATTAAATTAGACTGAAGAGATGTGACCAGTGCAACATGTGATCCTGGAGGAACACTGGACCCCATTTTTTTCTTTTTCTTTTTTTTTCTTTTTTCTTTTAAAATTAAGAACTTCAGTTCCTTCAAAGATATTAAGAGAATAAAAGATATTGTTAAGACATATTGTTAACAAAATATTTTCTCCACTGGGAAATCACATATTTGATAATCAGCTTGCATCCAGATTATGTGAAGAATTCTCAAAACTCAACAATAAGACAACAAACGATCCAATTTTTTTAAGTGGGCAAAAGATTTGAACTGACACTTCATCAAAGAGGTTATATGCATGACAAATAAGCACCATGAAAAGACACTCAACGTTACTAGTTATGAGAGAAATGCCTATGAAAACCACAGTGAGATACCACTACCTACCTATTAGAATGACTAAATTAAAGAGTGTAAAAAGTGTTAGCAAGACTGTGGAGCAACTGGAGGTCTTACACAGTACTGAGGGAATGTAAAATGGACCAACCACTTTGGAAGACAGTTTGGCAGTTTCTTAAAATGTTAAATACACACTTATCATGTGACCAAGCCATTCCACTCCAAGGTATTTATTTACCCAAGAGAAATGTAAGCATATGTCCACACAAAGATTTGTACATAAATGTTCATAGAAGTTTCATTTGTAATAGCCAACCACTTTCTACTACCTCAACTGATATAAAATCTAATCCAAGTCACATCATCTCTAGCTTTAATTATTATAATAACCCCTGCACTGGACTAAATGTTTGTGTCCCCCAAAATTCATATTTTGAAATCCTAGCTCCCGATGTGATGGTACTTAGAGGTGGGACCTTTGAGAGGTAATTAGGTCATGAGGGTGGAGCCCTCATGAATGGGATTAGTGCTCTTATAAAAGGGACCCCAGAGAGCCTTCTCTCCCTTTCTACCCTTTGAGGATACAACGAGACAGTCGGAGGAGGCTGGACATCTGAGGTCAGAGGGCCAGCATGGTCAGGTTCTGGTGAGAACCCTCCTCCTTCTGTTGGTTATAAGCCATTTATAAGCGACCCAGTCTAAGGTGCTTTGTTATAGCACCCCAAACTAAGACACCCCATAATTGGTCTCCCTATGGCTGCCCTGACCCCAACCTCAGCAGTGTATTCTCAGCATACAGCAAAGTATCTCTCAAAGCATTAAGTCCTACAGGAGTACTTACATAATCCTAACTGCCTGCCCCACCTGTCTATCTGACTTTATCCCTTATCACTCGCCATTTTTTTTTGTTTGTTTGGTTTTTTCTTTTCTTTTTTTTGGCTGTGTTGGGTCTTCGTTGCTGTGCCCAGGCTTTCTCTAGTTGCAGTGAGCGGGGGCTACTCTTCGTTGTGGTGCACGGGCTTCTCACTGTGGTGGCTTCTCTTGTTGCGGAGCATGGGCTCTAGGCATGGGGGCTTCAGTAGTTGTGGTGCACTGGCTTAGCTGCTCCATGGCATTCACTCTCCTTCTTACTTCTCAGTTCCAACCTCATTATCTCCTTGCTTTTCCTCAAACACAGTAAGCATGTTCCTTCTTCAGAGATTTTTGCACTTACTGCCTAGAAACTCTTTGTCCAAATATCCACAACGACGACTCCCTTACCTCCTACAGGTCTCTGTTCAAATACCATCTTCTCACTGGAGATTCTTTCGGATAAACCCATAGAAAATAGCTAGTTCCTCACTGATACCCCCATTCCTCTCCCCTTTCTCTGTACTACTTCTCACCGTCCAACATGGTGTGTATTTACTTTTTTAGTTATTGTCTCCATGTTCTCACAACCACTAGAATATAAGCTCTGTGAGAGCAAGAACTTTGTTCACTGCTGTATTCCCTAACAACTAGAATAGTACCCGGTAGGTAGATATTCAATAAATTCTTGTTGATTGGATGCATCAATATTGTAACTGCATTATCTTTAATCTTTTGTTTGACATCTACAAATTGGTAACGGTTTCCTGACCTATTAGAAGTAACTTAAGTGAGAACTTTTATGTTAAATTTACTTTGTTCCATATTTTATGGGCTTTTTTCTTTAAGTGACTTGTCATTGTCTATTCTTCCTTCCCTCATCCCTACCACATTAGTTCATTTAATTTCAGATGTGGCAGTACTCTCTGATCATACATCCAAAGTGTTATGCTATTTTCTCTTCTTCATTTCTCAAGGTCTGTAATAGCTGAGTAGGGGAAGAAGGATCAGACCTAGTGCTAAAATATATGGTAGACATTTTCCTAGTGCTTGGGAAGGAATGAGTACTTCTAAAATGTAGAGAAAAAGAGGAAAGAAAAGAAAAATGGCTCTTCCTGGCAGCACTATTTCCTAACCCTGATTCTTTGGTTACTCAGTACATAGCATTTGAGAGCTGCTGCTCTTACAATGTCCCTCTACATTATCACGATGATTGAAAGGCATAATTTGATCACCTGCAGTTTACTGTTAAGGATGCATAGTAGTTATCACAATGCATAACTGAATTAATAGAGCAAGAATTTGTCCAGAATAGCTGCCACTGTTGTTTAGTCTCCAGTTTCTGCTCATATACCACTGGTCATTCCCCACACTTAACTAGCACAATGTCAGTTTCTTGCTGTGATGCCATTTTCTAACCCCATCCTGCTGAGGTAACCTAGTTGCTTACAGAAAGAAAGCTGCCTCGGGAGTGGCTGAGATTCTTTGCTGCTTACAAAAAGAAAAAAAATTATTCTATGACCAATGTGAATAATGTGAGATAACTTGAAAAGGGCCAAAGAATTAAAAACAAGAATAAATCCTGAGGAAAGATATTTGACAAGCTTTTGGCATTATAAAAGAAGAAAATCTAAGAAATTACAGAGGGAAGACTATTTTGATCTTCCAACTGGGGGTGGAGAAAAAGGAAGAAAAATGAAAACTACTAAGTAGAAAAAGAACTCACATTTGGTTAGTTATTTCCTTAACTTAGAATGAACAGGGTTGAAATTAAATAGATACTGCTGACAAAAAATGATTCCACTGGTAGATATCTTTGATATCAAGCCTCGCTATAGATGGGAATGTTAATCCAGCTCATTTCCAGTCTTCCCCACCTTGGATTAACCTCCCCTAGTTGCCATATACCTCTCTTCGTGACTTAAATACCTAAAAATGAAAGTCTGTCTCAATTGTTATTGTTTCCCTAAATGGGTCACAACACTGCATATTCTGACTACAAAATGGGGTGTCAGAACCCAACAAATGTTTGCCACAGGTATTTTTAATCCTAAAAAATTACCATTTCACACAAAATACTATAAACCACTCTTATACGCAGAGATCGTTCTGCAAGATATATGCCCTCTATCCAGAGTACCAGAAAGAAAGCACAACACTTTTTCCCTTTGATCCTCTTCCCTCTTCCTACACAGACTTAATGAAGATATCTGCCTGACAATAGTAAGCTTGTCAAATTAGACAAGAAACAGCCCAATTTTCCTTGTTATCTGCAAAAAAAAAAAAAAAAAGGAAAACAAAAAGGATTTCAGAAATATATACACGTTATTTGGCTTTCAGCCCGTTCCTTGCTGATTACAAGAAGAATGAATGATGCTGAATGGTTTTACAATTCTCTTACTTTTGATGCTCCCTCCTGAAAAATGAAACTTTATTACTACTAAAGCCCATAAGCAGCATGCATACAACAGGGAGAGAAGCTGCCACAGAGGAAAGTGGATAGTAAACATATGTGGTTCAAATGCTTGATCCACAGTGCAGAAAACTCTACCTGTTAGAATGGAAGAAGGTAGTTGAATAGAAAAAAGGAAAGCAGGTTCCCAAAGGGCTTGAAAATCAATTCCAAGTTTCCACAAATAACTAGACCTGCTGATGACATATGTAAAAAGCTGACACAGTCATGTCTATTCCCCATGTAGCCTCTCTTGTCTTTTTCCACCATTCAAATTGATTCCTTCTCTCCTCCTTTTCTATAACATTTCAAGAGCAACCCTACATATAATGCAAAAACAATGACAAAATAGAGATCATCTCTTGTGTCCATTTGGGAATTTCTTGTTTGCATATGCTATTGTATATTCTTATTAGACAGATATACTTAGATATGTGTTATCTAGGATTATTTCCTGTGACAAATAAGTACATAATTGATACTATTTGATGGATTCATAAAGTTGTCTTTATTTTTTTTTTCACATCTCTATTGGAGTATAATTGCTTTACAATGGTGTGTTAGTTTCTGCTTTATAACAAAGTGAATCAGCTATATGTATACATATATCCCCATATCTCTTTCCTCTTGTGTCTCCCTCCCTCCCACCCTCCGTATCCCATCCCTCTAGTTGGTCACAAAGCACTGAGCTGATCTCCCTGTGCTATGCGGCTGCTTCCCACTAGCTATCTCTTTTACATTTGGTAGTGTATATATGTCCATGCCACTCTCTCTCTTCGTCCCAGCTTACCTTTCCCCCTTCCCGTGTCCTCAAGTCCATTCTCTACATCTGCGTCTTTATTCCTGTCCTGCCCCTAGGTTCTTCAGAACCATTTTTTTTTTTTAGATTCTATATATATGTGTTAGCATATGGTATTTGTTTTTCTCTTTCTGCCTTACCTGACTCTGTATGACAGACTCTAGGTCCATCCACCTCACTACAAATAAATCAATTTCGTTTCTTTTTATGGCTGAGTAATATTCCATTGTATATAATAAAGTTGTCTTTAGACTCAATTTCCCTACGACATTTCAACTGATAAGCAACCCAATCCAAAATATTAGTTCCTTTATGGACATTGGTCTTTATTGGCTGCCCAATCCATTCACCTTCCCCTGATTCTTTTGGGAAACTGCCTCCCCTGTTGTATGTTGGTATGGTGGAAAGGCAGTTGCATGGCTTTGGAGGCCAAGGGACCCAGGTCCTTTTTCTGGTAGACCCAAGGGTCAGACATGTGACAACCTCAGCCAACGAGGTTCTCTCTCCTGGGCCTATAAATCTTGAGGGTGTGATGCAAGAATGAAGAAACCATTGTAGAGATGATTTCATTTCACTGGCAGCAAAAGAGAAGAGGTGTGCAAAGCAGGTGTCTTTTGCCATGGGGTCATTGCTGTCCTTCCTGGTCCTCTAAAGCTCTCTTTGCTCCTCCCTGTTTCCACGCTTAGCTTCTCAGCCTCCTTGCCTGTTATCCCTACATACACAAGCACCATATCTATCCCCATCCATGCCATCATAGTCTTAAATAAATTCCCTTTTAAGTTAACAGTATTCAGTTTCTATTGATCATAATTAGAGAAACTGATAGACTACCCTAGAGATAAAAGTGAATCTTCAAAAAGTAATTTGCAAACTCTTTCTGATTTCAGTGGAACTACATGTGAGAGGAAAATTTGATAGGATGTTTCTCTGCTACATGGGGAAATAGAACACAAAAATATTCACATTTAAATACTCTCAGGATGTTCTGGGAAAATAGGAGCCAAACTTTAAGAGAAAAGGGGCCAGAATTGATGTAAGAGACTGTTTCTACATGTTAGGTCAGAGTCAGTGAGATATTAACAGATAAAAACAAGGGTATTTATCTTGACATATTGTGAAGACTGAAACATTCTAAAATTTCTCTAGGTTAGGGAGAGTTCGGGATAAAAGGCCAAAAGATCAGAGTAATGGCAATGGAGTGAGTGGATGTGACAAGAGGACATGTCATCAATAGCCCCAGCTAATACTTTTGCTGACAGGCAGCTGAGTCATGAAATGACAGTGAGCAAAGAACTGTGAATGAGTGGAGAGAAGCCCATGGATGAGCAAAGATCACATAAGAAAACAAAATTGCACATTCCCAGACAAAAGTTGATAATGGCTCCACTTGCTTAATACTAGTTATTAATTTTACTGAGAAACTTCAGTATTTATCACTAATTTTATTCAGAATTTACTTTGATATCTGTCTTTATCTCTAATTTTTGTAAATATTATTGGAAAAAAACTCAAAAATTGTGATTGCTGTGAGATAGTGATTTACCATAGTGTGGGCAATACAGAGCTTGCAACTAAATGCAGTGCTTGTGTGTGTATGTGTGTGTGTGTGTGAGAGAGAGAGACAGAGACAGAGAGTGAGAGAAAAAGAAGTGTAAGTATACATAAAAGCAATGGGGCGAGGAGAATGAAAGAAAACTCAATCCTGAATTGCCTGAATCGAGTTTCATACTGGAAAGAAATAAAAGCAGACATGAAAATTGCAAATGCTTAAGAAGTAATGGGAAAGAAAAACATAACAGAATTCTTATGTAAAAGCTCTGTTAAAAGAAAGAAGAGCAGGAAAAAAGTAACAGAACTGACTGAAGAAGGAGCAAGAGAACTAAAAATATATTACAATATAAGAATAGAGAGATTCAGGAAAAATGCTATATATATGTCAAGGAAACTGCTGATAAAGAAAAGGCCTTTGGGCTTCCCTGGTGGCTCAGTGGTTAAGAATCCACCTGCCAATGCAGGGGACACAGGTTTGAGCCCTGATGCGGGAAGATCCCACATGCCTCGGAGCAACTAAGCCCGTGCACTACAACTACTGAGCCTGCGCTCTAGAGCCCGCAAGCCACAACTACTGAAGCCCGTGTGCCTAGAGCCTGCACTCCGCAACAAGAGAAGCCACCGCAAGGAGAGGCACATGCACCCCAATGAAGACCCAACACAGCCTTTTTAAAAAAAGGCCTTTGGATTGAGTCATACATATGCATATTACTACAGCATTCATTTTTTTCTGATTTTTAGTGAAAACACATTCATCATTAAATTTGATGAAATACTGAAGAGCATTTAGAAGTTACCATAGATCTATTGATGATATTTCACCACCACGTAATTATTTCAGAGAGCAGGCTGAATATATATGCATGTCTATTTCAGTGGCAAGAATTACAGAGCCAGGGATGTGAAGCCCTATAGCATCAAAAGATGTGTGCTTGACCAGCATGAATGAAACAAAAGGAGGTGAGTCCAAAGTCAATCATAAGGGCAGTTCTACAAATTATGATTTGTTTCATTATTGTACATGGTAAGAAAAACACTTTGGAGACAAACCAGCTTGCGTTCAAATTTGAGCTCAACTCGACTCTTTTCTGGGTGTGTGACCTCAGTTATTCAATCTCTTCAAGCTTCACTACTCTCATCTGTTTAAAAAAAAAAAGGACAAATACTATTTACTTCAGTGAGGGTTGCATTTGATATAGTAAAAGTATGGTTGGTGTTATAGAAAGTGTTTAATACTAGAGTTATTGTTTAATACCTGGACCTATGTAGTAAGATTTCACAAGCTCCAACTTGTTATGTCCCTCCTTTCCTCACCCCTACCACCATCAGAAGGGAAAAAAAAACAACAGAAAAACCTCACCTGATACTCAGATGGAAACCTGAAAATTCCATTTTAGGTTAAACCACTAGGCTAAAGATTGTGTACCATTTTCAAGTTTAAAACATACTTAAAAAATGTAACATATTAGCTTTGTCAGTCATTTCTACCTCAATTGATACATTTATGAACTCCTTGGCTGAGAGTGTATTTTAATGGAGGTAGAAGGTCCATGAAAGGCCTGAACCCATTTGCAGTGGTGGCATGGATGAGAAGAAAAAGGGGAACCTGGGAGCACAGAGACAAATTTTACCTTCTTTATGGCTATTTTCTAGGGACTAAGAGAGTTTAGACGTGTTATTTTGGAGGGGAAAAAAAAAAGATCTGTTTGATATTAAACAGTTATGACTTCGTAGTGTGCCATGAGGGTAAAATGTAAAAGCTTTTTATTAATATTCAGGCATTCATAATACATTTTTATTTATACATAGCCTTTATTTCCAGAGCTCTTGGGACTTTGCAGACACATTATATTTCAGCCTCCATTTATCTTCACAAGTGTGTCACTAAAGTGTGTAAGGTAACTCTGTTATCTTCAGATTACAGATACAGAAAAGAGCAGACACAGATAAAGCAATTTGTCTATGGCCTCACTACATGTAAGTTGTTGAGCAAGGCGTAGAACCAGTCATGTAATAGATACCTCTCCTGTCAGATAAGGACATCAGGGCCCCATCCCAGCTGGGACGTGCCTTTTTCTGAACGTTTAGTATCAACAGATGGAAGGATGCAAGGTGGCGTCCTGTTCAGGAAAATCAAAATGAACAGTTTAGTCTCCAACAAATCATTGCAGGTATGGTTTCTGTGGATTTGGTGGCTGTTTGGTGGAGGTAGGAGTCGAGAATGGTCTAAAGTTCAGAGCAGCTTTTTGTCCATTAGATGAGCGTCTGTATAAGGCCATTGGGGCCCTCCCCTGCTACCCCTCCCATCATACCCTCCTTTCACTGGCTTCAAACCTGGTGTTGTTGAGTAAGTCCCTCTGCAGCTCTGCCACAGCTGAATGGGTCCTGAATCTTAACCTGGCGTCTCCAGCCACCAAACCAGAATCACACTGCAGCCACGCTTCAAGGTACAACTTAGCACATACAGAGCTCTGGCTGTGAGCCAGTTCTGAGGCAAGACTTTCACTTTGTCTTTCCATCAGTTATCTTTATCTCAAAGGTCACCACCATTCAGAAGAAAATAAAGGAACACCCAACATGAATATTTTCACATAGGGGTAATAAACAAGTACTCATTTTTGTTTATAAAAATCTACTTCCCTTGTTTCTTGAGAAAAAATGAAATGAGCTGGTAGAATAATTTTTAAAACTGAATCTTTAAGAGTAAATGGTTAAGATCATTTATTTTGGGTAAAAGTATGAAAAGATGTCTAAAACTTTAAATCAAAGTCTTTCTTACTGCTTACGATTGTGAACAGCTTGAATTTAGGTAAGAAAAATGACATTCAAAAATTTGGAATGAGGGACTTCCCTGGTTGTCCAGTGGTTAGGACTCTGAGCTTCCAGCGCAGGGGGCGTGGGTTCGGACCACCTTCTTCCAATTCCTCCTCCTCCCAACTCTTTTTTTTTTTAATTAAGAAAACTGCTCTTTTAGAGCAGTTATAGCTTTACAGCGAAATTGAGGGGAAGGTACAGCGATTTCCCATAAAACCCCTGTCCCCACACATGCACGGCCTCCCCCATTATCCACATCCTCCACCAGAGTGGGCCATTTGTTACAACTGATGGACCTACACTGACACATCATAAGCACCCAAAGTCCACAGTTTACATTACCGTTCACTCTGCGGTGCACATTCTGTGGGTTTGGACAAATGTATAATGACACGTATCCTTCACTCTGGTATCATAATAGAGTATTTTCACTGCACTAAATATCCTCTGTAATCAGCCTGTTCATCCCTACCCACTTCGCCAATCCCAGCAAACACTCATTGCTGATCACTGATTTTACTGTCCCCATAGTTTTGCCTTTTCCAGGATGTTATACACTTGGAACCATATAATTTAAGACTGGCTTCTTTCACTCAGTCATACACATTTAAGTTTCCTCCGTGTCTTTTCATGGCTTGATAGCTACTTTCTTTTTAGTTCTGGATAATGCTCCACTGTCAGGATGTACCAGAGTTTTTTTTATGCATTCAGCTACTGAAGGACATCTCGGTTGCTTCCAAGTTTGGGCAATTTTGAATAAAGCTGCTATAAACATTCATGTGCAGGTTTTTTGTGGACATATATTTCCCACTCCTTTGGGTAATACCAAGGAGTGCAATTGCTGGATCACATGGTAAAATATGTTTAGTTTTGTAAAAAAACACAAAATTGCTCCAAAGTGTTTGTACCATTTTGCATTCCCACCAGCAATCAACAAGAGTTCCTGTTTTTCCACATCTTTGTCAGCAATTGGTGTTATCAGTGTTTTGGATTTTGGCTGTTCTAATAGCTTGGTAGTCTAACTCACTGTTGTTTTAATTTGCAGTTCCCTAATAACATATGATCTAAAACATCTTATCATCTGCTTATTTGCCATCTGTATACCTTCTTTGGTGAGGTCTCTGTTCAGCCTTTTGCCTATTTTTTAATCTGGTTGTTTGTTTTCTCATTTTTGACTTTTAAAAGTTCATTGTATGTTTTGGATAATAGTCCTTTATCAAATGTGTTTGCAGGTATTTTCTCCCACTCTGTGGCTTGTCTTCTCATTCTCTTGACAGTGCCTTTTGCAGGGAAGAATTTTTAATTTTAATGAAGTCTAGCTTATCAATCATTTCTTTAATGGATCATTCCTATGGGTATCTAAAAATTCATCACATACCCAAGGTTATCTAGGTTTTCTCGATGTTACCTTCTATTTGTATGTTTTTTGAATTTTATTTTATTTATTTTTTATACAGCAGGTTCTTGTTAGTCATCAATTTTATACATATTAGTGTATACATGTCAATCGCAATCTCCCAGTTCATCACACCATGCCACCCCCCAGTCGCTTTCCCCCCTTGGTGTCCATACGTTTGTTTTCTACTTCTGTGTCTCAATTTCTGCCCTGCAAACTGGTTCATCTGTACCATTTTTCAAGGTTCCATGTATATGCATTAATATACAATATTTGTTTTTCTCTTTCTGACTTACTTCACTCTGTATGACAGTCTCTAGATCCATCCACGTCTCTACAAATGACCCAATTTCGTTCCTTTTTATGGCTGAGTAATATTCCATTGTATATATGTACCACATCTTTTTTATACATTTGTCTGTCGATGGGCATTTTGTTTGCTTCAATGACCTGGCTATTGTAAATAGTGCTGCAGTGAACACTGGGGTGCATGTGACTTTTTGAATTATGGTTTCTTTTGGGTATATGCCCAGTAGTGGAATTGCTGGGTCATATGGTAATTCTATTTTTCATTTTTTAAGGAACCTCCATACTGTTCTCCATAATGGCTGTATCAATTTACATTCCCACCAACGGTGCAAGAGGGTTCCCATTTCTCCACACCCTCTCCAGCATTTGTTGTTTGTAGATTTTCTGATGATGCCCATTCTGACTGGTGTGAGGTAATACCTCATTGTAGTTTTGATTTGCATTTCTCTAATAATTAGTTGACCATAGGTGTGTGGGTTTATCTCTGGGCTTTCTATCCTGTTCCATTGATCTATATTTCTGGTTTTGTGCAGGTACCATATTGTCTTGATTACTGTAGCTTTGTAGTATAGTCTGAAGTCAGGGAGTCTGATTCCTCCAGCTCCACTTTTTTCCCTCAAGACTGCTTTGGCTATTCAGGGTCTCTTCTGTCTCCATACAAATTTTAGGATTTTTTGTTCTACATCTGTAAAAAATGCCATTGGTAATTTGATAGGGATTGTATTGAATCTGTAGATTGCTTTGAGTAGCATAGTCATTTTCACAATATTGATTCTTCCAATCCATGAACATGGTATACCTCTCCATCTTTTGGTATCATCTTTAATTACTTTCATCAGTGTCATAGATTTCTGCATACAGGTCTTTTGTCTCCGTAGGTAGGTTTATTCCTAGGTATTTTATTCTTTTTGTTGCCATGGTAAATGGGACTGTTTCCTTAATTTCTCTTTCAGATATTTCATCATTAGTGTATAGGAATGCAAGAGATTTCTGTGCATTAATATTGTATCCTGCAACTTTACCAAATTCATTGATTAGCTCTAGTAGTTTTCTGGTGGCATCTTTAGGATTCTCTATGTATAGTATCATGTCATCTGCAAACAGTGACATGTTTGTGACAGTGACTTCTTTTCCAATTTGTATTCCTTTTATTTCTTTTTCTTCTCTGATTGCCATGGCTAGGACTTCCAAAACTATCTTGAATAATAGTGGCGAGAGTGGACATCCTTGTCTTGTTCCTGATCTTAGAGGAAATGCTTTCAGTTTTTCACCATTGAGAATGATGTTTGCTGTGGGTTTGTCATATATGGCCTTTATTATGTTGAGGTAGGGTCCCTCTATGCCCACTTTTGGGAGAGTTTTTATCGTAAATGGGTGTTGAATTTTGTTGAAAGCTTTTTCTGCATCAACTGAGATGATCATATGGTTTTTCTTCTTCAGTTTGTTAATATGGTGTATCACATTGATGGATTTGCATATATTGAAGAATTCTTGCATCCCTGAGATAAATCACACTTGATCATGGTGTATGATCCTTTTTATGTGTTATTATATTCTGTTTGCTAGTATTTTGTTGAGAATTTTTGCATCTATATTCATCCGTGATATTGGTCTGTAATTTTCTTTTTTGTGTAGTATCTTTGTCTGGTTTTGGTATCAGGGTGATGGTGGCCTCATAGAATGAGTTTGGGAGTGTTCCTCCCTCTGTTATATTTGGGAAGAGTTTGAGAAGGATGGGTATTAGCTTTTCTCTAAGTGCTTGATAGAATTCACCTGTGAAGCCATCTGGCCTGGACTTTTGTTTGTTGGAAGATTTTTAATCACAGTTTCAATTTCCTTACTTGTAATTGGTCTGTTCATTATTTCTGTTTCTTCCTGGTTCAGTCTTGGAAGGTTATACCTTTCTAAGAATTTGTCCGTTTCGTCCATTTTGTCCATTTTGTTGGCATAGAGCTGCTTGTAGTAGTCTCTTAGGAGGCTGCTTTGTATTTCCACAGTGTCTGTTGTAACTTCTCCTTTTTCATTTCTAATTTTATTGATTTGAGTCCTCTCCCTCTTTTTCTTGATGAGTCTGGCTAATGGTTTATCAATTTTGTTTATCTTCTCAAAGAACCAGGTTTTAGTTTTATTGATCTTTGCTATTGTTTTCTTTGTTTCTATTTCATTTATTTCTTCTCTGATCTTTATGATTTCTTTCCTTCTACTAACTTTGCATTTTGTTTGTTCTTCTTTCTCTAGTTCCTTTAGATGTAAGGTTAGATTTTTTATTTGAGATTTTTCTTGTTTCTTGAGGTAGGCTTGTATAGCTATAAACTTCCCTCTTAGAACTGCTTTTGCTGCATCCCATAGATTTTGGATCATTATGTTTTCCTTGTAACTTGTCTCTAGGATTTTTTGATTTCCTCTTTGATTTCTTTAGTGATCTCTTGGTTATTTAGTAACATATTGTTTACCCTCCATGTGTTTGTGTTTTTTACATTTTTTTCCCTCTAATTGATTTCTAATCTCATGGTATTGTGGTCAAAAAAGGTGCTTGATATGATTTCAATTTTCTTAAATTTACTGAGGCTTGATTTGTGACCCACGATGTGATCTATCCTGGAGAATGTTCCATGTGCACTTGAGAAGAAAGTGTAATCTGCTTTTTTGGATGGAATGTCCTATAAATATCAATTAAATATATCTGGCCTATTGTGTCTTTTAAAGCTTGTTTTTTCTTATTAGTTTTCTGTTTGGATGATCTATCCATTGGCGTGAGGTGTTAAAGTCCCCCACTATTATTGTGATATTGTCAATTTCCTCTTTTATAGCTGTTAGCAGTTGCCTTATGTATTGAGGTGTTCCTATGTTGGGTGCATATATATTTATAATTGTTATATCTTCTTCTTGTATTGATCCCTTGATCATTATGTTGTGTCCTTCCTTGTCACTTGTAACATTCTTTATTTTAAGTCTATTTTGTCTGATATGAGTATTGCTACTCCAGCTTTCTTGTGATTTCCATTTTCATGGAATATCATTTTCCAACCTGTCACTTTCAGTCTGAATGTGTCCCTAGGTCTGAAGTGGGTTTCTTGTAGACAGCATGTATAATAGTCTTGTTTTTGTATCCATTCAGCAAGCCTGTGTCTTTTGGTGGGAGCATTTAATCCATTCACGTTTAAAGTTGTTATTGATATGTATGTTCCTGTTACCACTTTTTTAATTGTTATGGGTTTGTTTTTGTAGGTCCTTTTCTTCTCTTATGTTTCCCAGTTAGAGAAGTTCCTTTAGCATTTGTTGTAGAGCTGGTTTGGTGGTGCTGAATTCTCTTAGCTTGTGCTTGTCTGTAGAGCTTTTGATATCTCCATCGAATCTGAATGAGATCCTTGCCAGGTAGAGTAATCTTGGTTGTACGTTCTTCCCTTTCATCACGTTAAATATATCATGCCACTGCCTTCCAGCCTTTAGAGTTTCTGCTGAGAAATCAGCTGTTAACCTTATGGGAGTTCCCTTGTATGTTATTTGTTGTTTTTCCCTTGTTGCTTTTAACAATTTTTCTTTTTCTTTGATTTTTGTCAGTTTGATTACTATGTGTCTCAGTGTGTTTCTCCTTGGGTTTATCCTGCCTTGAACTCTCTGCACTTCCTGGACTTGGGTGGCTATTTCCTTTCCCATGTTAGGGGAAGTTTTCGACTATAATTTCTTCAAATATTTTCTCGGGTCCTCTCTCTCTCCTCTCCTTCTGGGACCCTAATAACACAAATACTGTTGCATTTAATGTTGTCCCAGAAGTCTCTTAGGCTGTCTTCATTTCTTTTCATTCTTTTTTTCTTTTTCTGTTCCGCAGCAGTGAATTCCACCATTCTGTCTTCCAGGTCGCTTATCTGTTCTTCTTCCTCAGTTATTCTGCTATTGATTCCTCCTAGTGTAGTTTTCATTTCAGTTATTGTATTGTTCATCTCTGTTTGTTCTTTAATTCTCAGTGTTTGTTCTTTAATTCTTCCAGGTCTTTGTTAAACATTTTTTGCATCTTCTCCATCTTTGTCTCCTTTCTTTTTCCGAGGTCCTGGATAATATTCACTATCATTATTCTGAATTCTTTATTTGGAAGGTTTCCTTTCTCCACTTCATTTAGTTGTTTTTCTGGGGTTTTATCTTGTTCCTTCATCTGGTACAAAGCCCTCTGCCTTTTCATCTTGTCTGTCTTTCTGTGAATGTGGTTTTTGTTCCACAGGCTGAAAGATTGTAGTTCTTCTTGCTTCTGCTCTCTGCCCTCTGGTGGATGAGGCTATCTAAGAGACTTGTGCAAGTTTCCTGATGGGAGGGACTGGTGATGGGTAGAGCTGGGTTTTGCTCTGGTGGGCAGAGCTCAGTAAAACTTTAATCCACTTGTCTGCTGATGGGTGGGGCTGGGTTCCCTCCCTGTTGGTGGTTTAGCCTGTGGCAACCCAACAGTGGAGCCTACCTGGGCTCTTTGGTGCAGCTAATGGCAGTCTCTGGCAGGGCTCATGCCAAGGAGTACTTCCCAGATCTTCTTCTGCCAGTGTCCTTTTCTCATGGTGAGCCACAGCCACTCCCTGCCTCTCCAGGAGCCCCCCTGACAGTAGCAGGTAGGTCTGGTTCAGTGTCCTATGGGGTCACCGCTCCTTCCCCTGGGTCCCAATTCTCACACTTCTTTGTGTGTGCCTTCCAAGTGTGGATTCTCTGTTACCCCCGGTCTTGTTGAAGTCCTGCAATCAAATCCCGCTAGCCTTCAAAGTCTGATTCTCTTGGAGTTCCTCCTCTCATTGCCAGACCCCCAGGTTGGGAAGCCTAACGTGGGACTCAGAACCTTCACTCCAGTGGGTGGACTTCTGTGGTATAAGTGTTCTTCAGTTTGTGAGTCACCCACCTAGCATTTATGGAATTTTATTTTATTGTGATTGTGCCCCTCATACTGTCTCATTGCGGCTTCTCCTTTGTCTTTGGATGTGGGATACCTTTTTTGGTGAGTTCCAGTGTCTTGCTGTCAATGATTGTTCAGCAGTTAGTTGTGGTTCTGGTGCTCTCACAAGAGGGAGTGAGTGTATGTCCTCTACTCCACCATGTTCAGCCAATCTCCTCTACTAGTTTTATAGTTTTATGTTTTATAATACATTTAGATCTCTGATCCCTTTTGAGTTAATTTTTGTTAAAGGTGAAAGATCATCTCTAGTTTCATTTTTTGCATGTGGCTGTCCAGTTGTTCCATTGCCATTTGTTGATAAGATTATTTTTGCTCCATTGTATTGCTTTTTCTCCTTTATCAAAGGTCAGTTGACTGTATTTATGGGTCTATTTTTGGCCTCTCTATTCTGTTCCATTGATCAATTTGTCTATTCTTTCACCAATACCACACCATCTTGATTACTGTAGCTCTGTATACGTTTTGAAGTCAGGTAGTGTCAGTCCCTTAACTGTTCTTCTCCTTCGATATTGTGTTGGCTATTTGGGGTCTTTTGTCTCTGCATATAACCTTTAGAATCAGTTTGTTGATGTCCAAAATATAACTTGATGGTATATTGTTTGGTATTGTTGAATCTCTATATCAATTTGGGAAGAAATGACGTCTTAATATTGAGTCTTCCTATCCATGAACATGGAATACTTCTCCATTTCTTTAGTTCTTTTTCGATTTTGTTAATCAGAGCTTTGTACATTTTCTCATGTAAATCTTGTACATATTTTGTTATTTTGTACCTAAGTAATTTATTTTGGGGGTGCTAATGTAAATGGTATTGTGTTTTTTAATTCAAGTTCCATTTATTCATTGCTGGTATATAGGAAAATAATTGACTTTTGTATATTAACGTTGTATCCTGCAACATAATCACTTACAAGTTCCAGCAATTTTTTTTTATCAATTCTTTTGGATGCTCTATATAGATGACCATGTCATCCTTGAACAAAGACAGTTTTATTTCCCTTTCCTCAGTTTATATACCTTTTATTTCCTGTTCATGAGCTGTTGCATTAGCTATAGCTTCCAGTATAATATTGAATGTGAGTCATGAGAGGGGACATCCTTGCCTTGTACTTGATTTTACTGTGAAAGCTTCAAGTTTCTATTAAATATGATGTTAGCTATAGGGTTTTCGTAGATGTCCTTTATCAAGTTGGGAAAGTTCCCATCTATTAAAAGAGAGTTTTTATTATAAATGAGTTTTGGATTTTATCAAAAGCTTTTTTCTGCATCTATGATAAGATCATGTGATTTTTCTATTTTAACCTGTTGATGTGATGAATTATATTAATTGATTTTTAAATGTTGAACCAGCCTTGCATACCTGGGATAAATTGCACTTGGTCAGGGTGTATAATTCTTTTTATACATTGCTGGATTTGATTTGCTGCTATTTTGTTTATGATTTTTACATCTATGTTCATGAGAGATATAGGTCCATAGTTTTCTTTTCTTACAATGTCTTTGTTTGCTTTGGTATTAGGGTAATGCTGACTTTACAGAATGAATTATAAAGTCTTTCCTCTGTTCATATCTTCTGGAACACATTGTAGAGAACTGGTAAAATTTCTTCCTAAAATGTTTGGTTGAATTCACCAATGAACCCATCTGGACTTGGTGCTTACTGTTTAGAAGGTAATTAATTCAATTTCTTTAATAGATTCAGGCCTATTCAGATAGTCTATTTCTTCTTGTGTGAGTTTCAGCAAATTGTGTCTCTCAGGGAATTGGCCAACTTCATCCAGGTTATCAAATGTGTGGGCATAAAGTTGTTGATAGTATTCCTTTATTATTCTTATAATCTAATAACATCACCTCAAAATATGTAGAGCAAAATTTGATCCGAGCTACAAGGGTAAATATTCAAATCCACAATAAAAGAAAAAGTTTTTTACACAACTTTCATTAACTTACTAGAATAAGGAGACAAGAATTCAGGAAGGATATAGAAGAATCAAATAATATTATAGCACACCTGACCTTTTCCAATGCACATGGATTATTTACAAAAATTGTCCTCTCACGAAGATAGCTGAGAATAGGAAATTAAATAAAATAATTTAAAATGAAGGAAAGCAGACAGCTGCATGCAAAGCAATAAAGTTAAAACACACCCTCACGCCATACACAAAATTAACTCAAAATGGCTTAAAGACTTAAATATGAGACAGGACACCATAAAACTCCTAGAAAAGAACATATACAAAACATTCTCTGACATAATCATACCAATGTTTTCTTATGTCAGTCTCCCAAGACAATAGAAATAAAAGCAAAAATAAGCAGATGGGACCTAATAAAACTTATAAGCTTTTGTTTTTGCAGCAGAGGAAAACATAAACAAAATGAAAAGACAACCTACAGACTGAGAGAATATATTTGCAAATGATGTGACTGATAAGAGCTTAATCTCCAAAATGTACAAACAACTCTTACAACTCAATAACAACAACAAAAAAAACCCAATCAAAAAATGGGCAGAAGACCTAAATAGACATTTCTCCAAAGAAGACATACAGATGGCCATTAGGCACATAAAAAGATGCTCATCATCACTAATTATTACAGAAATGCAAATCAAAACTACAATGAGGTACCACCTCACACCAGTCAGAATGGCCATCAGTAAAACGTCTACAAATAACAAAAGCTGGAGGGGATGTGGAGAAAAGGAAACCCTCCTACACTGTTGGTGGGAATACAAATTGATGCAGCCCCTATGAAAAACAGTATGGAGGTTCCTCAGAAAACTAAAAATAGAGTTGCCATATGATCCAGAAATCCCAGTCCTGGGTATATATCCAAACAAAACTATAATTTGAAAAGATACATGCACCCTATGTTTGTAGCAGCGCTATTTACAATAGCCAAGACGTGGAAACAACCTAAGTGTCCATCAATGGATATTATCCAGGTGAATGGATAATGAAGATATGGGGGGTGTGTGTGTGTGTGTGTGTGTGTGTGTGTGTGTGTGTATGTATTTATTACTCAGCCATAAAAAAGAAGGAAATAATGGTATTTACAGAAACACAGATGAACCTAGACATTATCATACGAAGCGAAGTAAGTCAGAAAGAGAAAGACAAATACCATATTATATCACTTACACATGGAGTCTAAAATACAACACAAATGAACATATCTACGAAACAGAAACAGACTCACAGATATAGAGAACAGACTTGTGATCGCCAAGGGTGAGGGGGATAGGGAAGGGAAGGATTGGAAATTTGGGATTAGCAGATGCAAACTATTATATACAGAATGGATAAACAAAAAGTTCCTATTGTATAGCACAGGGAAATATATTCAGTATCCTGTGATAAACCATAATGAAAACAAATATGAAAAAGAATATGTATGTATAGCTGAATCACTTTGCTGTACAGCAGAAATTAACACAACATAGTAAATCAACTATACTTCAATAAAATTTTTAAAAATAAATAAAATGAAGGGAATATAAAGGTAAGAACAGGGCTTAAGGACTCTGTCACATATTCTTGTGTGTATGCTTGTTGTTTTGTTTTGTTCTGTTTTGTTTCATTTTGTTTTTAACAACATTTAAAAATGTAAAAATTATTCTTAGCTTGCTGAGCCAAACAAAAACAGGCCATGGGTCAGATTTGGCCAGAGAGTTTTCATTTTGCTGACTCCTGCACTAGATCATACAGACATTAAAATGATCATAGAAGGATATTATGAAAAGCTTCATGCCAATAAACTTAAAAATTCAGATGACATGGACAAAAACACAAGTTACCAAATAAACAGAAGAATAGAAAGCCTAAGTTGTTTTACAACTATCAAAGAAACTAGATTGTTAATGTAATTCCTTTCCACAGAGAATAACAACAGGTCCAGATGGCTTTGCTGGTGAATTCTACCAAACACTTAAACAGACTTTTCTAGAGAACAGTAAACGAGGGACTATTTCCCATCATATTTGAGGGAGCTTAATAACCTTGATATCAAAACATGACAAAAACATCCTGAGAAAGAAAAATTCCAAGCCAATGTCACCCAGAACAGGTTGAAAAAAATGCAAATAAAATATTAACAAATAAAATTTAGCAAAATATAAAAATTTTGGTTTATTTCAGGAATACAAAATTGATTGAACAGTTAAAAATCAAGCAATATAATTTATCACATTAATGGAATAAGAGAAAAATCATATGACTATCTTAATAAATGGAGAAAATATTGTGATAAAATTCACTATTTATAATAAAGATTCTTAGCAAACTAGAAAGAGAAGGTAATTTCTTTATTTCAAAAACAGTATCAACAAGATAATACACAGCAAGCATTAAGCTTAGTGATGAAACGGTGAAAGCTCTCTTACCTGGAACAAGACAAGTATGTCTGCTGTCACCACTCCCATTTAATAATGAACTGAAGGTTCCAGACAGTACAGAAAGGGAGCATAGCTATTACAGAAAAAAGAGAGAGAGAGAGAGAAGGAAAAAGAGAGAAAGAAAATTGGAGAAGGAGGAAGAGATTGGAGAGGAAGAAATAATACTTTCATTATTCACAGATGATATGTGTGTATATGTTCATAGAAATTCTGAAGAAGGAATGTAAAATGGTACAGCCACTGTGGAAAACAGTATGGAGGTTCCACACACATAAACATACACACACACACACACACACACACACACACAAAAATAGAACTACCATATGATCTAGCAAATTCTACTTCTGAGTATATATCTGAAGGAAATTAAATCACTGTCTCAAAGAAATACCTGCAGAGTATTGAGTTCCCTGTGCTATACAGTAGGTTCTTATTAGTTATCTATTTTACCTGAAACTAATATAATATTGTATGTTAATTATAATTCAATTAAATAAATAATGTAAATAATTTTAAAATAAAGAGATATCTTCACCCCCTATTTCATTAAAGCATTATTTGCAATAGCCAAGACATGGAAACAACCTAGGTGTCCATGAAAGTATGAATAAATTAAAAAACGTGAGATAGATATATAATTCGGTCATAAAAAAGAAGAAAATCCTGCCACTTGCAACAATATGTATGAACCCTGAAGGCATTATGCTAAGTAAACTAAGTCAGGCAGAGAAAGACAAATACTGTATGATCTCACTTACATATGGAATCTAGAAAAACCAAATTCATAGAAACATAATAGATTGGTGGTTGCCAAGGGGTAGGGTGAGGGATGAGTGAAGGTGGTCATTTATAAGATGAATAAATTCTGAGATTATAATCTACATGGTCACTTCAGTTAATAAGATTGTACTGCATATTTGAGAGCAGCTAAGAGAGTCGATCTTAAGAGTTCTCAACACAACACAAAGATTGTAACTATGTGAGGTAATGGTTATGTTAACTAACCTTATTGTGCTAGTCATTTATATATATATATTTATATATTATATATATATAGAAAATCATCACATTTGTACACCTTAAATTTACACAATGTTTTATGTCAATTATATTTCAGTAAAGCTAGCGGGGGTAAGAAAGAAATTCCAAAAGAATTACAGGTATTTAGCATTAACAAGAGAGTTCAACACAGTTGCTATTTAAAATACACAAACGCATTTCTTCTCCTATCCCAGGTCATGGAGGCATGTCTCCTATTATCTTCTAGAAGCTTCAGATACACACAAACACATTTCTTTATATCAGGAATAAACAGCTAGAAAATAAGATTTTTAAACGATACCATTTATAACAAAACTGAAAACATCCAATTACCAAATATCAAATCTAACACAAGATACACAGGACCAGCAGTGTCATGAAAGGGCAGCAAAGACCCGCGAATTGAAGGCTCCGCTGTTTGCGTGCGAGGCGTTTCTTCCCAGAGCAGTTGGGAAGTGAGAGGCGTAAAGATAAATTTTTAGAAGATAATTCCAGAATACTGTTGACCAGGAGTGTGGTTCACTTCGACTGGAGCAGTAACTGTTGATCAGCCATCTCCAGGGGACTGTGGGTCTGAAGCAGTGGCAGGAAAAATCTGGCCCTTGGACCTGGGCGAGGTGGAAGCTCTGGAGGAGGTGGACACACTGGAGCCGGAGGTGGATTTGGAGCAGTTCCTGCTCCCGGTATCAACCAGATGCTGGAGGACATCACGGAGCTCACCCGAAAAGCCGGGAGCATGTGTCTGAGGACCAGGGGCAAACTGTGGGAGATGGACCTTCTGCTCATCCGGATAAAAACACAGGTGGAGGCCTCGGAGGACGGCGCCTTGAATGGACGTCCCGGTGGGGAGGCTGACAACAGAGTATCAGAATTGTGCGAGAAGGCCAAGGAGATTGAAAAGGTGGCAGAGATGTTGGTCGAGCTGGTCTGGTGGATGGAGAAAAATGAAGCGTCCTGAACGAGGGTCTCCAGTTCACTGCTAATGGACTCTGGTCAACTGATAAGAATGGGCCAACATCTCGGGGAAACTAAAGCAGCTTGTCATTTTCTCTGTTTTGTTTTGTTTTGTTTTGTATGTTTTTTAACCCCCATGTAACAATCTCCCTTAGGGTCAGTGGTTGGTGACCTCCATAGAGGTTTAGATTGTCAAATATATTTGGTTCTTGAAAAACAAGTTTTGTTTGAGAAATACTCAAATAAGGGATATGGGGCTAAATCAAAAGTTGTTTTAGTGGTCGGGTTTATTTTGTTCCTTTGCTGTGTTTTTTAAATGTTGGGCAAGGCCCAACACTTGCTGTTACCCATGTGACAGCATTGTTTTCTGGAACCTTGGAACATTTGAAGACTTGGGGTCAGAATCTCCCCACTTTAGAGGTGCAGTAGAAGGCACCACTTGGATGCAGCTGATCAAGAATATAGGGGTGAGGAACTTCCCTGGTGGTCCAGTGGTTAAGAATCCCCCTTCCAATGCATGGGACATGGGTGTGATCCCTGGGTGGGGAACTAAGATCCCACATGCCTCGGGGCAGCTAAGCCTGCATGCTCTAGAGCCCACAGGCCACAACTAGAGAGCCCGTGTGCCACAACTACTGAACCTGAGAGCTCTGGAGCCAGTGTGCCACAACTAAAGAGAAGCCCGTGCGCTGCAATGAAGAGCCTGCATGCTGTGACTAAGACCGAGTGCAGCCAAATAAGTAAATAAATATATTTTTTAAAAAAACAAGAATGTAGGGGTGAGACTGCTTTGGAAAGACTGGAAAGAACCAGAGGATGGTTGGAGATGGAAGATGGGTCTGCATATATTTTGGAACTTTAATTCTTCTGTGAGGCAAAAGAGAGCTGTGTTTTGTGGCAGATTGTCCTGTGTATATTGTGTAACCTGACAGGTGACCCTGAATGACAAGGAAGCTGGAATAGGGAATGATGGGAGTACACTTGACCAACTAATACCCCCCCAGATTACAGGGGTTTCAGAGTATCACATCAAAGAGATGATCTACAAAGAGCTTTGAGAGGCTGGAGAACAGAGAAGGCATCATGAGGGCCCACAAAGTCCTTTCTAGTTCATCAGGGTAGTAGACCTGACTGGGATTTGAGGACAAAACCAAACATCTACTAAGTGGTCATTTGCCTTGAAAAACAAAGACCTAAAAAACCTTTTTTAAAAAATAATTTTTTTGGTCCAGATGACCAAAGCCTCTATGTGTAATAAAAAAATCATAAATAGATTTCTTTTGAAATGGAAAAAAAATTTTAAAAAAAAGACCAGCACCTGGGGCAGGAGGAGCTGCAGGTGCAGTGCATGGGGGTTGAGGCAGGGGGGAGGGGAGCTGGGCCCCTGGGGCCGCAGTGGCAGCAATTGGGGACCGCCCCCAGCTCAGGAAGGGGGCCAGGAGACCCTTCCCTTGCCAGTGGCAGTCATGAACTCCAAGGTGGGGAACCTGCCCCCATCCTCCATCATCCATTTGGTGTACAGGAGGTGATGACGCTGACAGCTGACCCACCTGACGGCATCAAGGTCTTTTCCAACGAGGAGGACCTCACAGACCTGCAAGTCACCATCGAGAACCCCAAGCGGACCCCGGCGCTGGAGGCCTATTCCATATGAAACTCCTGTTGGGGAAGGACCGTCCTGCCTCCCCACCCAAGGATACTCGTTGACCAAGATCTTCCATCTGAAGGTGGACGCCAACGGTGAGACCTGCGCCAACATGCTCAAGAGGAACTGGACACCAGCTGGGCATCCGGCATGTGCTGCTGACCATTGAGGGCCTGCCAATCCACCCTGACCCGGAGTCCACCCTCGGCAAGGAGGCTGGCCTCCTGCTCTTGGAGAATTAGGAGAAGTAGTACAGCTCACAGAGATCCCTCCGGGCACAGGCTGGCTGAGGCCTCCACTGCCGACCCCATGGCCCCTGGGGGCCTGGGAGGAGGCAAGGGTCCCATAACCAAGAAGCACACGCCTCCCCCCTCTCTGTCCCACCCACTCCCCCTACCCCCCCCCACCCGCCCACCCCGGCCCCAACTCTGTCTCTAAGTTATTTAAATTATGGCTGGGGTGGGGGAGGGCATGGGGGCACTGGGACCTGGATTTGTTTTTCTAAATACAGTTGGAAAAGCAAAAACAAACAAACAAACAAAAAAAAAAAACTACAGAAATCTGTAAAACATTACCACGAGACATTAAAGAAGACCAAATTAAATGGAGAGACATACCATGTCAATGAGTATAAAGATTTGCTAATATAACAATGTCAATTTTCTTCAAACAATTCTATAGATTCAGGGCTATCGGAGTAAAACCCCAATCAGTTTTTAAATTTGGTTTATGTGTGTATTTATCATATTAAGTGTATGTTGATGTTTATGTGTGTGTATTTGTTTTGTTGTTGTTGTTATGGAATTCGCAAGCTGATTCTAGAAAATATATTAAAATGCAGTGGACTAGCCTGATTCCAAAATGGAAATCAATGGAAAGGCAATGGACTAAGAATAGTGAGGGTAGTCTTGAAGAAGTTCATGGTGCGAGAACTTACTCTACAAGACATTGATAATTTCCCTGATGTGACAGTAATTGAGACAATATCATATTAATGAAAGGATAGACAAATAAAATAATGGGATAAAATCAAGACTGTACATATATAGATCCTGAATGACTAAGATGACACTTCCGAACCTTAGGCAAAGCATAACTTTACAATAAATGTTGTTGAGAATATTGGCTATCCCAATAGGGGGTTGCTGGGCGTGGGGGCAGGTGAAAATGGACCTTGAACTCAATTACATATGATTCAGAAAAAACAGCTCCAGATGGACTGCAAGCTTAAATGTGAAATACAGAACGCTGAAGCTTCTAGAAGATAAGATAGGAGAATATTTTCATGACCTACAGTAGGAAAATACTTTATAAACAAGACACCAAAAGCGTAAAGGAAAGATTTATAAATTTTACTGTATTAAGTTCATCAAGACACCAATAAGAAAGTACAAAGTAAGCCACAGAGTGAGGGACAATATTTTGAATCACCTAAACAGTCCTGCGATCAACAACAACAACAGTAATAAAATCTGGCAACCAAAAAGGAAAATGGGCAAGAGATTTGAACAGCAACTTCACAGAATATGAGAGCCAATAGCCAATGAATGTATGAACATGTGAAAGGAACTCAACTCAGGGGAAACGTAAACTAACACTAAGTGAGATAACACTACTGTGATAAGAAATATATATTTGGTCTCTGCCCTCAGTTCCTGACACAGAGTTCCTAAAACCCTTGTAATTTCCTGAATAATAGGAATAACAGGAGCATTTTTTGTTACAATATTTGGACTAAGTCCCTGGTTCCTGACACAAGAGTTTCTAAGACCCTTGGAATCTCCAGAGTGATAGGAGCATTTTATCACATGCTAATGAGAAGACTGTCACTGGGGTCCCTGGATAGCTTCATGATGGGAGCTAGTCCCCAGAAAGACCAAGGCATGATTAGAAACTTAGAAATTTCAGTCCCACCTCTGCCGACCTCCAGGGAGGGGAGAGAGACTGGAGTTTGAATTAATCACCAATGGCCAGTAATTTAATCAGTGATGCCTATGTAATAAACTTCCATTAAAAACCCTAAACAGGCGACTTCTCTGGCCCCTTTCTCTCGGACCAGTAAACCTCGCCCGGGAGCGTTCCCAAATAAAGCTTGTTTAAGCTCTCAAAAAACACAAAACAAAACAAAAAAACCCTAAACAGAAGGGTTCAGAGAGCTCCCAGGTTGGTGAACAAATGACGGTGCTGAGAAGGTGGCACACCCAGAGAGGACATGGAAGGTCCACACCCCTTTCCCACACCTTGCCCTACGTACCTCTTCATCTGGCTGTTCATTGTATCCTTTATAACATCCTTTATAATGAACTGGTAATAGTAAATAAAGTGTTTGCCTAGGTTCTGTGAGCCACTATAGCAAATTACCAAACCTGATCAGGGGGGTTGTTGGAACCCCCAATTTTTAGCCAAGTAAGACAGAAGTATGGATAACCTGGGACCTTCTACTTGCAGTTAGCATCCGAAGTGGGGGCAGTGTTGTGGGACTGAGCCCTTAAGCTGTAGGGTCTGTACTAAATCCAGGTAGTAGTGTCAGAATTGAATTAAATTGTATAACATCCAGTGGGTATCCACAGAGAATTTCTTGGTTTGAAAAAGCCATACATTTGGTGTCAGAGGAGTTGTGAGTAGAGAAAATTTTCCTTTAACTAGAAAACCTATCAAAACAGCTAAAATTCAAAAGACTGATGATACTAATCATTGAGGCAAGTAGAGAGCAGCAGGAACCCTCATTCACTGCTGCTTGACAAGTGTATTAGTACAGCCCCCTTAGAAAAGGGATTGGCAGTAGCAGCAGAGCTGACTACGAGCACACCCTAGGACCCAGCATTTCCACTCCTAGGAAGAGAGAAAACAGAAATGTGTGTACATGTGCACCAATAGACAGTAGAATAGTGTTCTTAACAGTACTATTTTGGGGGGCTCACACTGGAAATACCCAAATGCACACTAAGTGTAAAATATATAAATAAATTTTAGATATATACAATTGAAGACTATAAAAGAGTGGAAATGATCCAACTACAGCTACAATCAGATCCTGGGTAAATTTCACAAATATCTTGAGCAGAAAAAAACCGGTCATGAAAGCAGTTATACTGTAGGATTCCATTTACTATAAAATTCAAAACAGAGCTACAGAGTTTGGGGATACACTGTAACTGTAAAGCAAGCGAGGAAGTGATTACCGTAATTGCCAGGAGGAGATGAAGGAGACATGAGAGAGGCTTTGGAAGTGTCGGCAAGATTGTTTCTTGATCTGAGTGGTGTTTACATGAGGGTTTGCTTTGTGATAAATCATTAGGGCACACATTTTTTTTCATATATATATATATATATATATATATTTTTTTTTTTTTTTTTTTTTTTTTTTTTTTTGCGGTACGCGGGCCTCTCACTGTTGTGGCCTCTCCCGTTGCGGAGCACAGGCTCCGGACGCGCAGGCTCAGCGGCCATGGCTCACGGGCCCAGCCGCTTCGTGGCATGCGGGATCTTCCCGGACCGGGGCACGAACCCGTGTCCCCTGCATCGGCAGCTGGACTCTCAACCGCTGCGCCACCAGGGAAGCCCCATATATTTTATATATGCTTTTATATATGCTTTTTTCAAACTGTACCTTTTGAAATTTATTCAATTTAATAATAATGAAATAATTAATATTAATTTAATAATAATAGGTGGTTTTTTTTAATATGTTGGGAGTAGGAGTTTAGTAATTTATTATTTAGTTTTGCTGTGTTGGGTCTTCGTTTCTGTGCTAGGGCTTTCTCTAGTTGTGGCAAACGAGGGCCACTCTTCATAACGGTGCACGGGCCTCTCACTATCGCGGCCTCTCTTGTTGCGGAGCACAGGCTCCAGACGCGCAGCAGGCTCAGTAGTTGTGGCTCACGGGCCTAGTTGCTCCGCGGCATGTGGGCTCCTCCCAGACCAGGGCTCGAACCCGTGTCCCCTGCATTAGCAGGCAGATTCTCAACCACTGCACCACCAGGGAAGCCCAATAATAGCATTTTTAACTGAGATATAATTCATATAATATTGTATTCATTTTAGGTGTACAACATAATGATTTGATTGATACATGTATATATTGCAAGATGATTGCCACAATAAGTTTAGTTAACATCCCTCACCTCAAACAATGAGGGAGAGCTTTTTCTTTTTAGTATTTCTTTATTTATTTGGCTGCACTGGGTCTTAGTTGCAGTATGACACGTGCATTATCTTTAGTTGCAGCATGCTAACTCTTAGTTGCAGCACGTGGGATCTAGTTCCCTTGGGAGCGCAGAGTCTTAGCCACTGGGCCACCAGGGAAGTCCTGTGATGAGAACTTTTAAGATCTACTCTCTTAGCAACTTTCAAATATACAATACATATTGTTAAGTATAGTTGCCATACTATATATCCCCAGGACTTATTTATCTTAAAACTGAAAGCTTGTACCTTTTGACCACCTTCACCTATTTTGCCACGCCCTCCCCCAACCTCTGGGACCATCAATCTGTCCTCTGGATCTATGAGTTCAGCTTTTTTTTAAGATTCCACATATGAGTGATATCATACAGTATTTGCCTTTCTCTATCTGACTTATTTCACTTAGCATAATGCCTTCAAGTTCTGTCCATGTTGTATATAACAGGATCTCCTTGTATTTTTTTAAAATTTTTTATATTGAAGTATAGTTGATTTACAGTGTTATATTAGTTTCAGGTGTACAGGAAAGTGATTCCGTTATATATATACATATATTCTTTTTCAGATTCTTTTCCTTTCTAGGTCATTACAAAATATTGAGTATAGTTCCTTGTGCTATACCGTAGCACAAGGTTATCTGTTTTATAAATAGTAATGTGTATATGTTAATCCCAAACTCCTAATTTATCCTTCCACCTACTTCCCCCTTTGGTAACCATAAGTTTGTTTTCTATGTCTGTGCATCTATTTTTGTTTTGTATATAAGTTCATTTGTATCCTTTTTTTTTTAATTCCACATATAACTGATATCATATGATATTTGTCTTTCTCGTTTGGCTTACTTCATCTAGTATGCTAATCTGTAGGTCCATCCATGTTGCTGCAAATGGCATTATTTCATTCTTTATTATGGCTGAGTAATATTCCATTGTATATGTGTGCCACATCTTCTTTATCCATTCATCTGTTGATGGACACTTAGGTTGCTTCCATGTCTTGGCTATTGTAAATAGTGCTGCAATGAATCCTCATATGTGTTTTAAATTCAACATTTAAAAGCTTAAGGAAACGTTCAGCATGAACCAGTGGGTGGTGTCCAGTGATACTGCTACTTGCAGCCAATGTCCTGTTAAATTCAGCCCTGGTCTTTTTTATTGTGCCTTGAATAATCTTACATTACAGCCCAACACAACAATCCTTACTAAAGCCATCATGTCACTGATTTAAATGAAGGACTTTAGAGTTTTCTTTTTACAAAAGGCGAATTGTAAGGTTGTCAGAGAGAAAGAACAGCAACCATTTCAAACCATATGTAAGCTTTAATTTAACTCTCTTTGTTAAAAATATATATATATATTCTCTTGCACTATTCCATCTATGGACCCTCTAGGACCTCCGTTGGAGTGCTCTGCTTCTCATAGAACTGTCAATGTACACACACATTGAAAAAAACGAGGGAGCCAGGTATAAAGATCCCCACCCCTATGGAGCTGACTGAATTATCCTGTACCACAGAGCTCCTAGGCCTTCCTCGACAGTCTTTTAATATATTGGCTTTCACAACCGTCGCCCCCCTTGTCACTCCAACTAAGTTATTAAAATTAAAGTAGAAGTGTTTAAAGCTAAAGATTTTTGGTAGAAGTTTGTAAAGGGGTCGGAAATCTGTGCCTTGACTCCCTAGCAGGATACTCCCCCAGTTTTTTTGTTTTTTGTTTTGTGCAGGGTTTTTTTGGTGTTTTGTTTTGTTTTGTTTGTTTATTTTATTTATTTTTGGCTGTGTCGGGTCTTAGTCGCGGCACGCAGGATTGCCATTGAGGCATGCAGGATCTTTCGTCGGGCTCTTCATTGTGGCGTGCGGGCTTCTCTCTAGTTGTGGTGTGTGGGTTTTTTCTTCTCTAGTTTCTCTTCTCAACTAAGCCCGCACACCACAACTACTGAGCCTGAGCTCTAGAGCCTGCGAGCCACAACTACTCAGCCCGCATGCCACAACTGCTGAAGCCCGCACGCCTAGAGCCCGTGCTGCACAACAAAAGAAGCCACTGCAATGAGAAGCCCACGCACCACAACGAAGAGTAGCCCCAGCTTGCCACAACTAGAGAAAGCCTGCGCACAGCAACAAAGGCCCAATGCAGCCAAAAATAAATAAATAAAAAATAAATTTATTTTTTAAAAAATGTTTAACCTTTCAGTGTTTAAAAACACAAAAACTCTGTTTGTATGAGAAAATTAAAATTTACATTTAAAACTTCTCTCCGCTGGCCTTCATCTTCCTCTAACCAAAGGTCAACTCTTCCTTGACCAAATTCTCAAAACTGGTATCTACAGACAAAGACACATACTGAGAGTGGATGAACTCAAACAGGAATTTTCATGTACTCAGTACAGTTGAACTCAAAGTCACTTATTTTATTTTATCTTTTTTTGGTTTGTTTTTTTTTATACAGCAGATTCTTATTAGTTATCTATTTTATCCACATCAATGTATACATGTCAATCCCAATCTCCCAGTTCATCCCCCCCCACCCCCCGCTTTCCCCCCTTGGTGTCCATACATTTGTTCTCTACATCTGAAAGTCACTTATTTTATGAAGAAAAGGGAACCACCCTTCTCATGCCAACATACTAGCTGCTTGTATAAAGTTCAGTGGTCAAGGCTGGGGAGAAAAGGATGTATTTCTGATGCCAGATAAAACAGAATAGAAAAATTCCACGTTAAATACTAGAGAAATCTCTTAATGAAGGTATTTTTCAGGCTAGAGCAACCTCCCAAGGGAAATGATTTGGAGTGACGTCCCTTGAGACATTTAAATTATAGTGGATAAAATACTCAAACCCACCACGAAGAAACACTCTTTGTAGAGCTCATGGGAGAATTACTGGGATTTATAATAGGCCTTTTCTAAGAAGGAATTAGCCCAGGAGGCAGACCTGCTGTTGAATAAATATTATTTTTAATAGAGTGTGGCTGTATTGTAACTCTATTCCTTCTTCTTTGGAGAAGACCATGAATGGGTAGGGTAGCCAAAAATTAATAGGTTTTTTTTTTTAAGCGGTAGATTTCTTCACCAAGCCTTCCTAATTATGTGTTTCCTCAAGAAACTCACATTTCTATTCTCATTTTCTTTTAACTATTTTTTTAATGTTATCTACCCCTAGGACTTCCAGCCCCTTTCTCTAACAAATCAGCATGTAACAGAAGAAAATTTCAGAATTCACACAGCTTTCAATGTCAGATGCTGAAATTTAATCTCACCTTTTTTGAGTAGAATGAATTTAATGGTGACCCTCCGCGCTAAGGCTTTCCCACTGCAGGGCTGACCCATCACAGCCCTAATTAAGAATAAAGCCTTCCACAATGAGTACATCACTTGTTTGGAATCAGCCTTTATATGTTAAAACAAACAAACAAACAAACACCCTGCCTTCGGGCTTCCCTGGTAGCGCATTGGTTGAGAGTCCGCCTGCCAATGCAGGGGACACCGGTTCGTGCCCCGGTCCGGGAAGATCCCACATGCTGCTGAGTGGCTGGGCCCGTGAGCCATGGCCTCTGAGCCTGCGCGTCCGGAGCCTGTGCTCCGCAACGGGAGAGGCCACAACAGTGAGAGGCCCGCGTACGGCAAAAAAAAAAAAAACCCTGCCTTCTAAAGAGACTTCATTTAAAAGTACAATTGCCATATTCTGTAAGCCCATTGATTTTTCTTCATTGTTGAAATGGAGAAAGTAAACAGAATTGCATATTTACTCATTTCATTTTCTGATACCTTTGCTCCAAGAGCTCCGCACTTCGGTCCCACGTGGATGAGAGGCTGCTATTTCCAGAGCTTGTCCGTGGAGATGACTGATGAATGACCAGACAAAATTCTGATTAATGCTCTGTAATTACGAGTTTGCTTCTACTTCAAGAGCTTTTTTTAAGTCCACAATTTTGACCGCACCATGTTTTTTTCCCCCTGGTAATTGCTGAAGTTTGACAGCCACTGTGTTTACTGCCTGTAACATATGGCTAATTGAATCTGACCTGGGGAAAGGATGACCAGATTGCTAATTATGATCCACTCCACAGATCTGAGGCCTGAATAAATAGAAAACAAGGAAAATGCTGCTGAGCCAGAAAACATCATATTAGTGTTGAGTGGTTGTAGCAGGATGCAAGTATTCCCAGAAATGCCTGAAGATCACTTCTTTATGGTTTGCACTTTCTGTCTTTTAATCACAGAAGGCAGATGAAGATTAGACAGAAATTTGCTTTCATCTGTGTGGTTTTTGCAAGTCTGGACACTGGACACCTGATACATAGTTTCCTGAAATTCACACAATCTTACATTGGAACACTTTGCATTTCTTATAAGACAAAGACTGGATTTGCATCTTGTCGATTCTTCCCCATGCCCACCACTCCAGTAACGAAGATACACGTATGTGGACGGAAAATGTCACCTGCCGTATCAGTAAACAAAGGATGTTGTGACCATCAAGCCATCAACCACTGCAGCCCCCCACGCCCCGACTGCGCACCCTGAGGGGATTCAGGATGGAGAAAAATAGGATACTGGCCCTAGATAGTTAAAGGTGTGTATCAAAAGAATGATTTCAATGAGCCCAGACTCTTGCATCTTCCCATACATAGAAAAATGCTAAATTCATTAATTTGTTTGTTTTTCCTTCAATTAGAAGAAATTTTTTGATGTTCAATATCTGGTTTGTTTTTTGCAAAACTTCTATATATCTGGGCTCATCCCTTACCTCTTCGGAGCAGTCCCTCAGAGCTATCTGAGAGGCTACCTCCCACGCTTAAGTCCTCAACAAGTTCACCAAATAAAGCATAATTCTCAACTTTTAGGTTATGCATTTTTTTTCGGTCGACACATATATTTTTTAAAGTGTGCTTCGATTTTAAATGAATTTTTCTATAGCAGTTAACATAATGTAACATACCTCTTCTGTATTGCCTCCCCTAGAGATAGGGGGAAAGCAGTAAATGAAACAAACCAAGAATATTCACTCATCAAACATTTTTGCTGAATATTTAGCAGTGTAAGCCAGTACTAGGTGTCAAAAGTGTATATAGATGATAAGACACTTTTTCAACTTTTTTTTTAACCTTGTGAAGGTAGGCAAGGTGAGCAGTAGAAGTAAAATGTGAGGTAGGTTGTGGTATGTACATAAGAAAATATTATTTTCTTAATGTCCCTCACAGAGATGCATAGTAGGTGTTCAATAAAATCAACTGTAAATTAATAAAGGAAAGAATGAATATAATATACAGTTATACTTGATCTAGAGAGAAGTCACTTCTGATTGTGGGGTTCTAGAAGGGGTTTTGTAAGGAAGTAAATTTTTTGTTTTAAGTCTTAAGTAAAGGAATAGGTTTAGAGTGGATATGATGGGAGTCGCTCTACTGAGATGGCTCAAACATAGAGAAAAAAAGGTATAGGATATATTTGAGTGGCACAATAGATCTAGTTTGTCAGAGAAAGTCATATAATACTTCATATTTTGCAACGTGTCATAAATTTTAAAGATACATGAAAAAGAGTTGTGTAAGCTAGACCTAGAAAGGTACATTGGGAACAGATCTTGGATGACCTTGATTACAGGCTAATGATCATGATAAAAAGCAGTGTTCCATCAATGTCTGTGGGCTAATTCAAATCTTAACCATTCATTCATAACAGGAAATGTTCTCTCCTCCAAAATCTCTGAAGAATTCATATACTGGAATTAACATATTATGGTGGAAAAGATAAAGTTTGGTTCTAGCTGGAATTCATTTTTGGGGTGAACCTGAAAGATAGTAGAGGTACCACTGAGAATAAACTCCATTGAAAACAAACATGCATGTTAGAAACCTGGTTCCTTCCACCTTTTTCTTAGCAGAAACCTGGTTCCTTCCACCTTTTTCTTATTTTTTCTAAAAATAATTCAGAAATTTAATTTAAGGAATGATATCTATGGTGTCTTTTCTGTTAACAATCATTTTTGTTGCAAAAATTTAGAAGAAGAAATTATCTGATTTAAAAGCTTGGTAGTGCTGAGAACACAGTTTCTTTGTAATTTTTTTTTAACATCTTTATTGGAGTATAATTGCTTTACAATGGTGTGTTAGTTTCTGCTTTATAACAAAGTGAATCAGCTATATATATACATGTATCCCCATATCTCTTCCCTCTTGTGTCTCCCTCCTTCCCACCCTCCCTATCCCACCCCTCTAGGTGGTCACAAAGCACTGAGCTGATCTCACTGTGCTATGCGGCTGCTTCCCACTAGCTATCGATTTTACATTTGCTAGTGTATATATGTCCATGCCACTCTCTCACTTTGTCCCAGCTTACCCTTCCCCCTCCCCGTGTCCTCAAGTGCATTCTTCAGTATGTCTGCGTCTTTATTCCCGTCCTGCCCCTAGGTTCTTCATAACCTTTTTTTTTTTTTTAGATTCCATATATATGTGTTAGCATACAGTATTTGTTTTTCTCTTTCTGACTTACTTCACTCTGTATGACAGACTCTAAGGCCATCCACCTCACTATAAACAACTCAGTTTCGTTTCTTTTTATGTCTGAGTAGGTAAGAATAAGTTTCTTTGTAATTTTGTGGCAAACATGACCAGTTGTTTACACAAACAGCTGTTTTTCCCTAATAGTATATTAACATTCATAAGACCTATTATTTTTCACAGGAAACATGGTCACCTGGAAAGTTTTAAAAATAAAGTGTAAAATTTCATCTTCCCTTGCTAGTATAATTATGTGAATAATTTCTGGCCAATAATATGTAAGCAAAAGAATTGTGTGCAACCTCTGGGAAGACAGGAGATGTGACTTTCTTCATCCCATTCTCTATCTTGCCGTCTGCAATGTGGACCTGACGGCTGAAATTTGATCAGCATCTTGGACCAGGAGGTGGCGTAGAAATAGGAACAGAGAGAGAGAGAAGACACTGGGCTCCAGAAGATTATGAAGATACCATGTCGCTTTAGATTGCTTTCCTGTGGACTTCATTTATGGGTACAGGAAAAAAAATTCTATATTTAAGCTACTATTATCTAGCGGTTTTTATCACTTAAAACTGAATCTGAACTTAAGTAATTTAAAGTTTGAGAAAGAATGAAAGTAATATATAAAGCATCCTATGGTAAGTTAAACTGCTGATAAGGAAACATTCACTCTTCCTCTTTCCATCCAAGCCATATGCTTCCGTATCCCATTGATGTTGGATTTGATCGTGTGACTTGCTTTGACCAATGAGAAGAGTAAAGGCTTGAACTGTGCCTATGTGGCTGGGCTTGCCCTTTTACTCTCCTCATTGCCCTGGAAAAAATTTCCACTGGATAGCCATTACCCCTTTGACCCCAGTCTTATAATGAACACTCATGTAAGAGACCTAAACCCAGCCCTCAGCTAAAGCTTGGAGCAGCTGAACTCCAGATGACACCAAACGGGTAACCAAGAAATAAATGCTTGCTGTTTTATGCCATTGGATTTTGTGATTATTTATCATCCAGCATTAATGGACTAATGGACTTCTTCTCCCGTTCAAATTTGTCAGGATTTTATGCATTGAGAACTGCACTCTGTGGTTTTCAACCACCCAAAAATCATCATTACAATTCATTACAGCATTAGACCAGCATATTACCAGCCTTTTATTGCCAGTAAAGTGACTTAAAGGGATGAATATTTAATTCGTATTTACGCTATAGCACACCCCATGTAATTAAGGTCAGAATTGAATTATATGGGATGGCAAGTCCTTTCTATGCCCATTGGCTTTTACAATTGTGACAGTTTCAAATAGAACTCATAGACCCAGTTTGTCTGGAAATGTGACAATTTAGTAACCAACTGCCTTTGGTGTGACCACCAGAGCGTTTGAAGGTTTCCTCTTGTATTTATACACTTGGAAACAGAAATCACCTCACACCATTTACTTTCTGATTTCTCTCATTCTTAGCAACTGATGCAACAATCATTCTTGTTGAGGACGTTAATAACTACTTTACTACAGGTAATGACAACAAAAGAGGTGCAAATTATCGCAAGATAGGTAATCCTTCTCAAGAGAGCTTTTATAGTTTTATTACTCTGTCTGTAAAACTTTTCAGCCCCCAGGATCCAGTGTGGATTCTGGAGCTATTTGCTCAGATATCTGAGGAGGCTGTCCCCTCCTGCTCTGCTTAAATAAAACTTTTCTTTATTTGTTCAGCTCTCCTAGCTCTCCCTAGCCACCATCACAATATATGTGGATGTCTTTCTCCTCTAGAGTCCTGACTTATCAACAGTGGCTCCAGACACTTGGTTGTGGACCCACAGGACTAACAGGTTTCCACAGCCCCTCTCTATGAGCTCATCCTTTGTGATCTGTGTGCTTTCCTTCTTGGCTTTTCCTGCAGTCCTTGACTTTTCACCCATACAGTAGATTGGTTAGTGATTCTCCCTTCTCTCATTCCCTCCTTCCCTTTTCTATAATAAATCTCTTGTTCTAATACTACTTATAATGGCTTTTATTTCCTGATTGAACCCATTTGCGATTTGGTTTGGTTTGATTTGGTTTTTTATTGAAGTATAGTTAATTTATAGTGTTGTGTTCATTTCAAGTGTACAGCAAAGTGATTCAGATATATGTGTGTGTGTACATTCTTTTTCAGATTATTTTCCGTTATAGGTTATTACAAGATATTGAGTATAGTTCCCGTGCTATATAGTAGACCTTTGTTGTTTACCTATTTTCTATATAGTAGTGTGTATATGTTAATCCCAAACTCCTTATTTATCTCCCCCCCCACCCTCTGCTAGCCCCTTTGGTAACCATAAGTTTTCTATGTCTGTGAGTTTATTTCTGTTTTGCAAATAAATTCATTAGTATCCTTTTTTTTTAGAGTCCACTTATAAGTGATATATATGATATTTGTCTTTGTCTGACTTACTTCATTTAATATGATAATCTCTAGATCCATCCATGTTGCTGCAAATGGCATTATTTCATTCTTTTTTATGGCTGAATAGTATTCCATTTTATGTACACACACACACACACACACATACACCACATCTTCTTTATCCATTCATCTGTCAATGGACATTTAGGTTGTTTCCATGCCTTGGCTATTGTAAATAGTGCTGCAATGAACATTGGGATGCATGTATCTTTTCAAATTATAGCTTTCTCTGGATATATGCCCAGTAGTGGGATTGCAGGATCATATGGTAACTCTAGTTTTAGTTTTTTGAGAAACCACCATACTGTTCTCCACAGTAGCTGTATCAATTTACATCCCACCAACAGTGCAGGAGGTGCCCATTTGTTTTCATAGCATTTGCTTCCTACTATGTCTTGCTTCCCGGCCACAACCCCACTGCTCACTACTGCCAATCAAACAGTCCTTTTTGAGCTCCTGTGCATACAGAGGCATATAAAATCAAAGAGGGAATCTTCTTGGATTTTGTGTTTCAGTAACCTACGCCCACAGTTCTTTAAGTGCTATGGTGAATTTATAGGACCATTGTGACATATTTAAATTTTTGAGCTGTCAGACAGTGCACAAAGTACTACTATTAAGTTGTTTGGACCTAACCGTTTAATAAATGGAACTGTTAGGATTTTAGTATTTCATTTGTTTGTTTGCTTGTTGTTTATATGTTTGTTTGTTTAAGCCTACGGATGCCATGAAAAAAATTATTGACACACTAAGGACACCATAAACCTAGAAAGGTGGGGAACCTCTGTAGACTAGTAAGGACTCACAGCATAGGAACAGTTTAGCAAAAAACATAAGGAGTAAGAGCAAGGCTTTTCCCTCGATAAGGCCCCTGACTATTACAGGTCTCCTTGGCACAGGGAGGTGGGGTAATCAGGACCCAGCACTCTTGTCCTAGAACCAAGCTACTGTGAGATAGCAGAACTCCCAGATAAGTTTTGGGGATCTTAAAGCAAAGGAAACTTGAGCCCTATTTTATGACTAGTCCCCTAAGGATTGGCAAGAGAGGGTCTTGCAGCCTCCAGAGCTTTACAAATGCCAGCATGACCTGGGAGCAGCAACATGATTCTCAAAAGCCCTAGAAACGTGTGGATGTAACTGAGAATCCTGCCAGACCTGAAGGCCTCATTTCAGACAGAAATGAAAAACGCACACCTATAACACCTATGTAAGCATATAAAATGGAAGTGATTTCACCACTATTAAGGCAGGTGCCATTTTTAAGAGATTCTGCTTTCTTTTTTAAGAGAAATCTGTCCAAACACGAAGAAGAATTTTTTCAATACACCTGACCAAGCGAGATTGTGGTTCAAACCGAAATCCACTCAAAATCCACCATGCCCACTGTGATACGTTTTATAAATATTAGAACTAGAAAGAGATACTAAGAATATTTGTCCAGTGGTTTTCAAACATTTTTAAGTTCAGAAACTATTTCTTAGATAGAGTATTCCAAAAAGAATATTAATAGACCCTAAGAGATAAAAGTGGTATTGTGCTAGCAAAATGTTTTTCTTAACTCAAATTTGTAATACGTGTTTATTAAGAGAACAACCAATGAAAACAGTAAAGCAATTTTGCAAATGCCAAGATATTGAAAATTGAAGATTATTGGTGTTAGTTGTAGTCTTAAATCAGACACGTGGTCTTAAATCAAATAAGATGCTCAATTTATTTCTGTATTTTGCATTCTCCATTTCTGTTGCTCAAGATAAATAGTTGGAAGCGGTCAGAACTTTCTAATAGCTTATCTGGTTATCTCAGATTATTCTTCAATGTTCTAATTATCTATTGCAATGTAATAAACCATCCTAAAATGCAGTGGCTTAGAAAATCATAGCAATTCCAGAATTCAGGCAGAACTTGGATGGTGGATTCTTCTGCTCCACGTGGCTTTAACTGAGGTCATTCTTTAACAGTACTTAGCTGACAGATGACCACTTCTGGAGTGATCAAAATTATTTCACTCACATATCTGATTCTTTGGTGGGCACAGCTAGGCCCTTCCCCTTCCCTGCAGACTCGGGACCTCTCCATGTGGTCATTCCAGCAAGGCAATCAGATTTCTTTCATAGTAGCTCAAGAATCCAAGAGTGAGTTCCAAGAGGCCTGGGCAGAAGCTGCAAGTCTTCTTGTGAGCTAGAATTTTAGAAAATCCTTTCCAATATATTCTATTGATCAAGCCAGTCACTAAGGCCTGCCCAGGTTCAAGTGGAGGGAGGAATGGACTCTAGCTCTCAGTGGAGAAATGGCATATGCATACAAAGAGCTGAAGGAATTGTTGGGGGCCCTTTTAGAAACCAGCTACCACATTCAGGAAAACCAATCCAAGCATTTGAAAAAAAAAACGAAGTTTTAATATTTAATAAGTAACAAATATCTACAAACATTTCTTAACTGGTAAATGTTCAACGTAGAGAGAATCAATGAATGGATTCTTCAGACCATCATTGTTTGGCAGAAAAATAATTTTCAAACATATATTGTTAAATTATGACATGTTCAATGGCATCTTTTTCAAAACCCCGGGTTCTTAGATAATTTTGTCAGATATTTCTTTAAATTCTCCAGATAATCAGATTGTGTTATTTTGTGTGTCAAGCCTAAAGTTTGTTTTCATTTCTTTACTGACACTCTAATCTGTAGCTGTAATTCATTGGGATCTTGAATTGCCAAACAAAACATGAGCTTCTTCGTGTTCTATAACTGATTACCCATAGCAATGCAAATAGTCCTGAAAAACCTGCAGCTGAAAATCTGAGTTGATAAAACTGAGCTTAGTATGGCACTATGTAGCACTGTAGGCAAAGATGCTAGACTCCTCTTAGTAGCTAATGTTTGTCTCATACAACGTATGGTGACTAAGTAAGTACATTTTGGCAACGCATTTTCTCTGAGGCATGAATCCCTTGGTGCTTTTTCCCCCCCACCACTGCTCTTACACAGTCATTGAAGACATTCCTACATTAGTAATATTTGAAAAATGATTTTAACTCTTACCATTTCTTTCTGGTTCCTATGAATCATGTGTTTGACACAGCATTAAATCATCTTCTTATATGCGTGCCAGAACATATCATAAATTAAGCAAAAATGAGAAATCCACAGTATTTGCAGTATCGTCAGTTGAATTGTAAAAAATTTGTATGATCTCGGCTTCCTTACTAATATATCAACTTCAGTAGATACATTCTAAAATCCTCTCTAGAATATGTTATCAGATGTTACAGATCTGCTCCCATATTTGTTACTAGGTTGTATCAGTTATTTGTTACTATGTAACAAACCACCCCAAAGATCAGTGACTCAAAAAGACAATTGATTATTTTTTCCCAATCTATGAATTAACTGGTCTGCCCTTCTGCTGGTCTTGACTGGGTTCACTCCTGTGGTTGTGTTGATCAGCTGACTTGCCTTGGGTCAGAACGTCCAAGATGGTCTCACTCATATGTCTTGGGCCTTGGGTCTTGCTGTTATGTAAACAATTCTTTCTGTGTGGTTTCTCATCATTCAATAGCTAGACTTCTTGACATGTAGCCAGAACACTCTAAGAGGGAGAGGCAAATGCTCCAACGCTTTGGAGGTCTAGCGTCTGCACAGTATAACTTCAGAAACATTCTATTAGTCAAAGCAAGTCAAGAGGCAAGTTCAGGTTCAAGGGGTGGAAAAGTAGACTCTACCTCTTGATGGGAGGACCTGCACAATATTGATGAAAGGATCTGGAATCCCTATGTTTACATTCACAAAACTGCATTTCAAATGATGTTGTAACTTGATAGAACGTAAAGGTATCTTGCAAAAGTTCACTATGTATATCACATTGAAGATTTGGGCATTCTTATTACCACAAAGGCAAGTCCCAAAGATAAATAATGGTTAAAAAAAATAACAATGCTTTGAAGTTTTCATTTTTCACTGATACTTTAATCTGTAACTATAATTCACTGAGACCCTGAATGGCCAAACAAATACAAACTTGTATCATAGTGACTTTGAAGAGAATATTCTGCACATTGCTTTCATTTTGCACACTGCTGTCAGTATGGTCGATAAAATGGGAAGATGCATTCAGTACTTTATAGTATGACTCATTTTATTCTGAGCCTAATCAATACTGCATGTCTATCCTAAAACGTGTGCCTGGTCGATATTATCATTTCCCTCATCCCATTTGCTTTTTAAATGTCCTGCTTTTAACTAGCAATCCATTTCTAGTTGCAGGAGAATTTTTCCACCTCACCTAAAATAAACAAACAAACAAAAACAAATATACAAACCCCCCAAAACGTGTAGCAACTTTATCATAAAGCTCAGATAACAAGCATCCAAAATGAAAAATAAGCATTTAAACACACTGCCAATTGCATTCTCAAGCAGAGATACAGAAAGTAGTCACTCTGGACTATTTCACTAATGATTACATGGTGAGTTGGAGGAGGCCAGGCAGAAGTGTGCGTTTCTGACTTGTCATTTCTTTGATGACAGTCTCTGTATTCACTTGTATAATTGCATTTGAGAGGACCTGGGCCTGAATTTTCAGGAAAATTTCAGAATTTCCTAGAAAAACTCTATTCTTCTTGATCAAGGACACATATATAAGGCAGTTAAATATAAGCAGAGGAATCCTTATTCCAGGATTAACCAAAAAAAAGAGGTTGATGTGACAGTGGGTGGGTGGTCTCAGATATGTTAAAATTTGGGATTTAACAGCCTTAGTCTGTACCAATTGAATTTTTAATAGTCAAAAATTACCTTTTAAATGTGAAATTTGAATCAAATTTCTTAGAATGGCTGTAGCAGCATGAAAACCACTGATCTGGTTGAAAAGTGTTTTATAAGTAGACAACACAGGCCAAAGTTAAGAATCTTGCCCACAAATTAAGGAACTAGGGCAAAAATCCAGGTCATGAGACTCCCAGTCCATCATCTTACTACACTAGTGGCCTTTAGCTCTGATTTTTATCTAACATTGGTTCTTCTGTGTGCTTTGACCTTGAATATCTAAAGAACTTTGGAAAGAGAAGAGAAGTTTTGTTAAGATCACACAAAAACACAGTAATTCATATTTCCAAGAACCAAAAATGACATTGAAAAATCACTCTTTTCCTGTCAAGTTTGTGTAGATGTATATAATGTAATATATCACAAAGAAGATGCATCTTATATTCCCCTTAGGCCATGACAAAATAAATCCTCTTTTTTTTTTTTTTTAACTTATTTTTTTTTTTTTTTTTTTTTGCGGTACGCGGGCCTCTCACCGCTGTGGCCTCTCCCGTTGCGGAGCACAGGGTCCGGACGCGCAGGCTCAGTGGCCATGGCTCACGGGCCCAGCCGCTCCGCGGCACGTGGGATCTTCCTGGACAGGGGCACAAACCCGAGTCCCCTGCATTGGCAGGTGGACTCTCAACCACTGCGCCACCAGGGAAGCCCTAAATCCTCTTTTTAATTTCCATTTACTTTAAGTTCTTAAATAAGTCAGGGTGAAGAGCTCTAGCTAACATAAATTGTCAAAGTCTATTCTTATTTTAGGGCTCCAATCCTCAGCAAACTATTTATTGATTTCATTGCTCAGGTACAATACTACCTGGCTGGGATAGAGACCTAGTTTGCCAGTTTTTCCAAAAGGACAATTTCTACTCCCTCAAAACTATAGAATTATTACTTTCCTGGGCACCCCTTGAACACTTTATGCCAAAAACTGAAGAAAAGACAATATGTAGTATTAAGGAGATTTTAGGAAACTAGGTACTGTAAATTGTTTCGGTATTTCTAGAGGGCAATTTGGCAATGAGTATTAAAAAGTCATTTTAAAATTGTGCAGTTCCTTTGAGCAATTTTGCTTCTGGCAATTTAACTTAAAACAATAATCTCCCTATGTATATAAATTTTCCTATAAATATGTTAATCACAGTATTTCTTTTCATATCATCAAATTAGCAACCACCTAAATATCCAAGAATACAAAATTGGTTAAATAAATATGCAAATACAAAATAATAAAAAATTTGTTAGTTGCTCAAATAAATATATGGCGTTATATCCATACATGAGCCAGTAGGCAATAGTGACTGAGATCTTAGTATTTAGAGTGATACAAATCTGGGTTCAAGTCACATACTACCTGTCTGACAGTGAGTAAGTTATTTAAATTTACTAAGGCTCAGCTTCCTCATGTTGAAATAACCTTGCAGGGTTATTGTATTAAATAAGTATTTAAAGTATATCTAGCTCTAGTATACAGCAAGTGCTCAGTGGATCTTAGCAACTAATATTATTATTGGTTTAATTGAATTGTTTGGGGGCCATTAAACATCATTTTATAAAAGAATCTTTAGTCATGCTGAGAGTAAGAGTTACAAAATTGTATATCTTGATGCTAAATTCATGCATGTATTCATTCTTACACTGAAAAAAAACCCCACTGGAAGGTAATCACCAAAATGTTAAAAATTACTACCTCTAAATATCGAAATTCTGGATGATTTTAATTTTCTTTTTTCATATATAGTCCAAACTTTATACATTAAACAATTTTTATTTTATGTATATGCAGGGGGAAATACTCACTATTTTAAAACCCTTCATATCAGCTTGCTTAAACTACACACTGCATTTTCTCATTTCCATTTTTACAGGAGGGGAAAGCAGACCTCAGATCTCGTGAGTCCCTAGTGGGATGGGACTACCCGTGGAGGGATCTTCCAACCTCAGTGTAACACAAGTTGCAGGTTTTCATCTTTTTATTACTGTTTGATTCTATAGCCAGACAAGTTGTTTTTATACTCAGAAACCTGATAGTTTAATAATGTAACAAAATTTGAATAATCAAATAATTTCCAGGGGCAAAAGGCAGGGTTTTGTTCTGCCCTCCCCCATCCTTTTTTCCACTTTATAAATAAACACATGTTGCTTATTGTGGTGAGGAGATGGGATGTTGAAGCTCAGAAATAAATAGATATAGTTCTTACCATCAAAGAGCTCATAATTTTAAAGAAATAACATTTGTATTGCAGTTTACAAAGCACTTTGCATGTATACCTTTAATTCCCATAGCAACACTGTAGGGGGTAAGATAGTATTATTATAGTGATGATCAAATAAGACAGAGAGGCAGACTTCCCTGGTGGCACAGTAGTTAAGAACCTGCCTGCCAATGCAGGGGACGCGGGTTCGAGCCCTGGTCTGGGAAGATCCCACATGCCGCAGAGCAACTAAACCTATGCACCACAACTACTGAGCCTGAGCTCTAGAGCCTGCGAGCCACAACTACTGAAGCCAGCGCGCCTGGAGCCCGTGCTCCGCAACAAGAGAAGCCACCGCAGTGAGAAGCCTGGGCACCGCAACGAAGAGTAGCCCCCACTCGCCACAACCAGAGAAAAGCCCACGCGCAGCAAAGAAAACCCAACACAACCAAAAATAAATAAATAAATAGATAGATTTATTTAAAAAAAAAAAAAGAGAGACACAAGTAATTTACTCAGTTATTGGCGAGCCTGGGACAGACCCTAGATCTCCTTATTTCAAGTCTGCTGTTCTCTCCTCTAAACTACCACTAAATGTGTTAGTATATATGTAAGTTATATGCGACCCAGTCTCTGGTCTTCTTAAAACCTGCTCAAAGAGTCCCTTCTATCTGTGTAGTTCACATAACAGAACATATAAATTCACCTCTATAAGTTGTTGAATACATTGTCTTCTGACGCATTGTCCACTACACCAAAGGCTATGTAAGCTTTTTTTTTTTTTCGAATTTAATACCAGAGAAAGCTTTACTTCCCTAGAGGAAACTATGTAATTCCCTCTATCTATAAGAATTCCTTCTGTCTATAAGAATTATGTAATTGATCATATCTCCCTTGTTGACTTGGCTTCCAAGAAACTCAAAGCCAAACCTGAACCTAATATATGGATCGTAATAGTAGGTATCCACTAAATATTTAGTGGATAAGTGAAAGAATGAATAATTGAATAATGAGTAAAGCAACTATGTTGGCCCGTATGATTTCATATTTGTATTATTTTCCTTAGTCCTATTTCTGTTTATGTTATATTTTTATTGAGGTAACCTTGGTTTATGACATTATATAGGTTTCACGTGTACAACATTATATTTCTACTTCTGTATACACTACAGTATACAGTGTACTCACCACCAAACATGTAGTTTCCATTTATCACCATAGAGTTGATCTCCTTTACCCATTTTGCACCGCCTTCCCCCACCCCGACCCTGCCACATCCCTTCTCCTCTGGTAACCAGTACTCTGTTCTCTATATCTATGTGTTTGTTTTTGTTTGGTTTGGTTTGTTCATTTATTTTGTTTGTTTTTTATATTCCACATATGAGTGAAGCCATATGATATTTTTCTTTCTCTGTCTGATTCATTTCACTTAACATAATACCCTCAAGGTCCATCCATGTTGTTGTAAATGGCAAATTTTCATCTTTTTATGGATGAATAGTATTCCACTCTATACCCTGTACTACATCTTATTTATCCATTGATTCATTGATAGGCACTTAGGTTGTTTCCATAATCCTGGTGAGGATATGAAGAAAAGGGAACCCGTACAGCCTGTTGGCAGGAATGTAAATTGGTGCAGCCACTGTGGAAAACAGTATGGAGATTCCTCAAAAAATTAAGAATACAACTAACATATGATACAACTATTTGACTTCTGGATGTTTATCCAAAAAATATAGAAACACTAATTAGAAAATATACATGCACCCCTATAATTATCCCAGCATTATTATTCTTTTATATATATATTCTTATTGTAGTCAGCCTCAATTCATTGGCAGAATGAGCCAGGAAATAAGTAAATCAATAAACAAATGTCTACTGCACATACTGAATCTTATGGTCTTTACCTTTTACCCAAGACTTTTAATGCAGGATTCCTAAAAATAAGACAGTCCCTGAGAGCATGGAGACATTCACTCATTATGCTCCCATGAGGCAGTAAATCAGGATGTAATTTGGTGGGAAGAAAGCAGTGGCCCTGTCAACAGATGCTAAAGAAACTAAAAGGTTATACACATTTCAAAGGCCCATTTGCTCCAGTTCTCAGTCTCCCCAAAGCAAAGATGTGAATTTGCCCTTCAAACCTTCACAATCATATGCCTCAAGCTGTCCTTGATGTCTTTCTTCCTTCTATTTGTTTTCATATATACACACACACATACACACACACACACACACACACACACACACACACACACACACACATTTTGACCTGATTTCACCTTTGTAAAAATAGTAATGAGAACTGTAGGAATGAAAATAAAGAATTGCTTGTCTAGGTTCTAGGGCCTCCCAGGCACCTGACCACCCTCTTCCTAATAATAACCTTCACTGTGCATGTATATATCAGATCCTGTGTAACAGGGTTTTGTGACATGGTCACCATCTACAAGGAGTTCACAGTCTTGGTTATATAATACTAATGTGGAAAATGCAAAGAGAAATATTTTCATCTATTTAGGAATCATAGCAACAAGGTATTTAAGGGAGATGACAGGAAGACTTCCTGGAGACATCTGAGATAACTTTGAAGGATGATAGAAGTTAGCCAGGTTGGGTTGAGGGGCAGGGCGGGAGTAAAGGCACAGATAGGAAAGAGTATAGTGTGCGTAGCTAGTACACACCAGTCAGCTACACAGGTTTCTAAACTACAGAAATTGCTGGTAGCCATTCTTTGAGCCCATGAGTCCCCCTCGTATACTCTGGTTGCCCAGTTCTCAAGGATCCCCAGATTTTAAGTCCCCAGTGGGCATGAAGCAGGAGACAGTGTATTTGGACGTGTGTTTTAGGTAGATAATTGGCTTTCTCTGTAAGGACTGTTCAAATAAATAAAACTAGAACAAGACCACTAACAGTGATTATAGTATTTATAAGTTTTTCGTTTAATACCGAGAAAATTACAAAAGTCTTTCACTCCCATCCACAAAAGCAGAGAAGCAATTTTAATATCAAGATGATTGAATAACTGATTTTTTTTTTTTTTTTTTTTTTTTTGCGGTACGCGGGCCTCTCACTGTTGTGGCCTCTTCCATTGCGGAGCACAGGCTCCGGACGCGCAGGCTCAGCGGCCATGGCTCACGGGCCCAGCCCCTCCGCGGCATGTGAGATCTTCCCGGACCGGGGCACGAACCCGTGTGCCCTGCATCGGCAGGCGGACTCTCAACCACTGCACCACCAGGGAAGCCCCTGAACAACTGATTTTTATAATTTAAACTCCAGTTTAATAGCTGAAGTGATTTTTTTAATATTAGGACAGAGCAATAAAAACTAACCAAAGATCAATATTATACCACGCTTCTCTTCATTTCCCCTTTTTTTTTGAGAATTGTAACTGGTCTGTATTCACTATGCTTTAAAATTACCACATAGTGTAAAGTGGAAGCTATATTAAACTCCAAAGAAAAAAAGATTTTAAGAAAATATTACAAAATTTTCCAAGCTTATCTTTAAAAGCAACAACAATAACAAAAAACCCAGAAACAAGGAGAGGGTTTCAAGGCTTTTCAGAATTTCAGATAAGAGAGGATGAAGGCCTGAACTAAGTAGGTGATGGCAGACATAGAGAGGTATGGACAAATACAAGAAAGTTAGGAAATTAAAATCAGTAGAATTGGTGAATGAGCAGATGTAGAGAGCAAGAAAAAAAGAGTCGTTCTAGATGACTCCCACACCTTTGGTGTGGGTTAACATAAGATTCTTAGTGTTACCAGCTGAGGGAAATAATAGGTGAGAATATAGAGTTTCGTTTTCGGTAAGTTGAGTTTGAGGTTTCCCATAGGATCGTAGGGTAAAGATGGCCATCAGGATACACATCGCCAAGGCTTGGAGCAAACATGCACAGATGTAGTAGCAGAAATCAGTTCTGATATAACCACTTAGGGAGAGAGTAGGAGAGTGAGAGTGAGACCACTGGGTTTTGTGAGACCACCAACATTTACTGGATGGGTAGAAAAACAGGAGTTTCTGATGGAAATAGAGGACAGTAAAGGACTAGAAGGAAAATCGAGAGACAAAAAGTTTCAAGAGGAAAGGCTTCTTCATCAATGTGAAATGCAGCAGAAGATCCCATAAGGTAAAGACAGGAAAGCATGCTAAGTTTTTGCACTTAAGAGGTCAGAGGTAACCCAGAAAAATTGCTTCAGAAAGTATTGAATTGTTCCACTTACTGTCTTAGCCCACTTTATTAACTTGTTAACTTCCTTTCACGTGCCCTACCCAAACAGTTGACGGCCTGATCATCGTGACCCAGATTTTTAAGGAGTGATACATTCCAGGGCCTTCTTTTTGAGACGAAGTTTTCTGGTTTGTCAAGTGGTGCTAATGGTATTTCTGGGTAGTTGCATTAATAATGGTACTCCATTCTTTTAGCTATTTTATGAACACTAATCTTTATTCAAAAGAAAATTTGAGGGCCTATAGGTTTTATTTTTACTTTGATAAAAAGTTGTAAATCTTCTGTTGATACTGTGTTATTTTTGAATTACATTCTTTGATATTTACAGGTAGTTCTTTAGAGTTAAAAGTGATGTAGGATAAGTCAATTATATCTCAATTTAAAAAATAATTTTTACAGTGATGTATGTGTGAGAAGACCATTTCTAAAGCATGATCCACTTAATCTAGCAGAGCAAAGAGAAATAGGAAAATATTCCCTAAAATTTTTAGAAATTTTAGAGGGGATATGGGGATATATGTATACATATAGCTGATTCACTTTGTTGTACAGCAGAAACTAACACAACATTGTAAAGCAATTATATGCCAGTAAAGATGTTAAAAAAAATTGCTTTATAGGACTTGCTTTATAAATCATTCATTCCCTGGTGGCGCAGTGGTTGAAAGTCCACCTGCCAATGCAGGGGACACGGGTTTGTGCCCCTGTCCAGGAAGATCCCACGTGCCGCGGAGCGGCTGGGCCCGTGAGCCATGGCCGCTGAGCCTGCGCCCCTGGAGCCTGTGCTCTGCAACGGGAGAGGCCACAACAGTGAGAGGCCCTCGTACCGCAAAAAAAAAAAAAAAAAAAAAAAAAACCTTCATGTAGTTAATTCAAATACACATTCAAATACTTATAGAGTGCCAAATGCTTGCCATAGGTATGCACGATGTTACACGGGGGTAAAGAGGAATTAGTATACCTAGCTTTGCCCAGGAATACCACAGAAGCATTGGAGATGAGAATGTTTGATCTGAGATTTGAAGAGTGAATCGGAGTTTGCCAGTTAGACCACCTGGTGAAGGGCCTTCTTTAATGAGGGAGCAGCTTTGTGTAAGATGAATCAGAATGGCTTAACCAAAAGTGGAGGAAGCGGGGAGTAGAATTAGAAGGCTGTTGCAGTTACGAGTTCAAGGGAGATAGGACTACTCTACTTTGTGACAGGTCCTGTGCCAGAAACTGAACAGATTAAAATAGTGTAGTCTCTGATTTTAAGAAGCTCAATGTCTAGGGGGGGGAAAAAAAAGCCATGCAAACACTTCTGTAAGAGGCCACACAAAAGAAAGAAAACAGGGACAAATAGGTACGATGGGCGAAACAATCTTCTCCTTTGATATGTGCTGTTAAGAGTTGAATTATGTCCCCCAAAATTCATATGTTAAAGTCTTAAATCCCCAGTACCTCAGCATGTGACCTAACTTGGAAACGGGGTCATTGCAGATGTTATTAGTTAAGATGAGGTCATCCTGGAGTAGGGTGGGCTTCTAATCCAATATGACTGGTGTCCTTATAAAATAGGGAAATTTGGAGAATGCACGCACACAGGGAGAGCACCATATGAGATGAAGGCAGCCATTGGGATGATGTTTCTACAAGCCAAGGAATGTCAAAGATTGCCAGAAAACCACCAGCAGAAGGTAGGGGAGAAGCATGTAATAGATTTTTCCTCACAGACTTCAGAAGGGACCAACCCTGCTAACACCTTGATCTCGAATTTCTACCCTTCAAAACTAAGACAATAAATTTCTGTTGTTTAAGCCACTTAGTTTTTTGGGAATTCCCTGGCAGTGCAGTGGTTAGGACTCTGAGCTTCCACTGCAGGAGCCACGGGTTTGATCCGCTGTTGAAAAACTAAGATCCCACATTCCGCGCGTTGCAGTCAAAACAGAAAACAAAAACAAAAAACCAAACAAATAAGCCACTTAGCCCTCTTTTAATTTTATTACAACCCTACAGAGTGAGAAATAAGGTGTTACAATTGAGTTTTATCTGCTTAATAGTTTCTGAAAAGATGTCATAAGGAGAGACTTCCCTGGTGGTGCAATGGTTAAGAATCTGCCTGCCAATTCAGGGGACACCGGTTTGAGCCTGGTTGGGGAAGATCGCACATGCTGCGGAGCAACTAAGCCCATGCGCCACAACTACTGAGCCTGCACTGTAGAGCCCACAAGACACAACTACTGAAGCCTGTGTGCCTAGAGCGCATGCTCCGCAACAAAGAGAAGCCATAGCAATGAGAAGCCCGCACACTGCAACGAAGAGTAGCCTCCGCTCTCAGCAACTAGAGAAAGCCTGCACTCAGTAACAAAGACCCAACACAACCATAAATAAATAAATTTATATTCTTAAAAAAAGATATCATAGGGACTTCCCTAGTGGCACAGTGGTTGGGAGTCCGCCTGCCGATGCAGGGGACACGGGTTCGTGCCCCGGTCCGGGAAGATCCCACATGCCGCGGAGCAGCTGGGCCCGTGAGCCATGGCCGCTGAGCCTGCGCGTCCGGAGCCTGTGCTCCGCAACGGGAGAGGCCGCAACAGTGAGAGGCCCGCGTACCGCAAAAAAAAAAAAAAAAAAAAAAAAAAAATTAAAACAGCATTTAACTACCACAGAAATTTTGAAAAATGGCACAGCTTCAGACCAGAAATGGCTCTTGTTTTTGAATGTGCATTATACTTAATCTTTCGAGCCTATAATTCAATTTTAGCTTTATGTGTTTCTCAAACTTTGAGATTATTCAGTTCTTCAAATTTCTCAGCAATCAGAGCCAGACGACTGAACACGCTACAGAGGAAAAACGTTCCATGCTATTAACCACACAAAGCTAAACAAAGCCCTTAATAAGCTAATGCTCATTTTTAAAAATCTCCATGGTATAGTTTGCTGCCTTTTTCAAATGTAAATGATTATGGACCTTTCAGCATGTCCCTGACCCAGTGTTCCTTGGGACACGGTTTGGAAGATACCGCTCGCCAGTCACCTACATGGTGCAGGTTGTGGATTGGCCCCCGCAACTGATTGATTCATTTACTCCCTTTTCATTCTTTCATTATTTTATTCTTTCTGTCATTTGTGGATCAATGCAACACTTATTTATTGAGTACCAACACTGTGCCAATCAGTATGCTAAATGCTATTCAGTGTCCCTGGTGAACTTCCTACATGTAGATATGACTAATCTGAAATACCTCTGTTTAGCATTTACAATTATCCCTGAGTCCATCCAATTAAAGACTTACCCAGTTTCATGAGGGTCCATCTCACTTTATTATATGAAGGAGATGAGAGAGAAGAGGAGCTTCTCAATGGAGATTAGTCACGGTTTAGGATGTGAAAGGAAGATCTTCGTCTCCTATCCAAGGACATTTTCTCCTTTGCCCTCAGACTCTGGTGAGTTTGCTTTCTCCTTCAGCTCCACAGGTTCACGCCCTCTGCCCATCTCCACTTTTGCATCTCTACTTTTCATGTAAGTGGATCTGGGGTTTCCAGGCCAGAAACAGGGGATACAGTATTCTTTGGGGCCTCTCTCCCTCTGCAACACTGTTTTCCCAAAGGAGGAATCTCCTTGGCCTCCAAGTGCTAGAGGCTTATTCATTTAGTCATCAAAAGTATACCGAGTAGGGGCTTCCCTGGTGGCGCAGTGGTTGAGAATCTGCCTGCCAATGCAGGGGACACGGGTTCAAGCCCTGGTCTGGGAGGATCCCACATGCCGCGGAGCAACTGGGCCCGTGGGCCACAACTGCTGATCCTGTGCATCTGGAGCCTGTGCTCCACAACAAGAGAGGCCACGATAGTGAGGGGCCCACGCACCGTGATGAAGAGTGGCCCCCACTTGCCACAACTAGAGAAAGCCCTCGCACAGAAATGAAGACCCAAAACAGCCAAAAATAAATAAATAAATAAATTAAAAGATATCATAAGGAAGAAGAATCAAATTGTTAGTTTTGATCACCTATAATTCAATTATTTATCATTTATTTCTCACAGATCATTCAGACTTTGTAGTGACCATGTTTTTAGAAAAGTTGATAATGTTAAATTGCATAATACATGAATTCCCACAAAGTCAAATATTTGTTCAAATTGCCAATAGTCTTCTAAAAGTAGTTCTTTGTAAAAGTGTTATCAATGGAGGTGACAATTTTTGATGAGTTTCAACTTGGAAAATTTATTTCTTCTTTGCCTTTCCTTTATAATCTTATTTTAATTCTAAAATCAGCTTCAAAGAATAGCTTTTTAGAAGAACATATTATAAATTAACTGCATTTAGTCCATATGTTTTTCTATTATTAGGCATAATTATTTATTGCAAATGACTGTGACTTCACTTAAGATAAAGTCTTCCATCTGGATAGAAAAGTCTTGATTCACTGAAAATAAAAATAATAATAATGAGCTTTAAATGCTCTACCATAAGTTTTTTTGCAAGTCAAAAAAAAAAGCTGTCTTTTAAAATCACATGGTTGTACTAAAAATCTCTTAGGCCATTCATCATAAAAAAAATATCTCATTCAGCATTTATGTAAGATGAGTGCTGCTTTTATTGACCTATTGTTTGCAGGCTTTTTTCTTAAATATGACACCATACTTCTAAATCTCTGCTCTTTCTTAGTTCCTTTTCTCTCTATTTAGAAAAGATTTAGGTCACATTTTCTTAGCAAATTACAAATTTTCAGCGTTAGACATTTGTTTTTCTATGTCAGAGTATTATTTTCCTCCAGTATTTTAATTCTTTCCTTGTTTCCCCAGCAAAACTTCAGCCAGTGCATTTAATTTTATCTCACGTTTGCTAGCCAAAGGCACATTTCCATATGCCTTGTTCTCACAATTTTTTAAAAACAAGACTCTTTCCCATAAAATTGTTTCCTCTTCACTGCCCCACCTACATACACACACACACACACACACACACACACACACACACACACACTCACACACACACACACACACACCATCACCACCACCAGCAGCAACAACAACAAAAACAGCAACAATAAAAACTAGATCTTCCAGGCTGAAAAGCTGCTCAACAGCCTGTGGAAGTCTAGGCAGGTCTGGAGCAGAACAAGCCCTTGTTTACCAGGAGTAGCTAAGCTGATTGGCTGCTGATTTACAACAGACCTAACCAGTGTTTCTGGAAAAGTGAAATAAAGCTTCTGTAATGAACGGAAAGGTAGTTATTACACCCTAAACTTCATAAGAAAGGTAAAGGACAGATTCCATTGACTTATTTCTTTTTCTAGACAAGGGGCACTGTTGAATTCCTGCTGAATTCCAGATTACTGGACCAAGTGAAGTTTCTCCGAATTATGAAATAAATAGTGCAAGATGAGAGGGCTAATTTGACATATCTGAGAAGAGCTAGTACCACTGCCTTCTCTTCACCTCCACTAAATGGGGCAAGTTAAAATTTCTTGTGGGGGGCCGGCATCACTGTGACTTTCATTGTGGGATTCAGTATGAAGAGGTCCATTTTGTTCTTGAATAAAAGCGTTGTTCGTCATAATGGTGCTTTTTGAACATTCCATCTGTCTTATTCTTCTACATTATTTTTCAGTTTGTTCAGAATCCAGAAGAGGCAGAAAGGCCCTATTTGGTGGATCTTCACAAAGACCCCCAAATTGGATGAATTGGCTACTAACATGGAGAAATAAAACGAAAGAAGTGGAATCAGAGATAGAAAAAATATATACTCGAGAGGGGTCAGGACAGGTGGCAAAGGGCTTTACACTTTAGTGTATGGGCAGGACATTTTGACCTCAATGGTTTGTAGAGGCTTATTAGCCAAGTTGACTTAACAGATGGACAGATGGCTTTATCTGCTACAGCCTGAAAGTGAAGCTTTGAGTTTGGGGTCATACAGTATGATGAATACAGTTTATGGCAGCTTTGTCCAAGGATGAGCAACTGTTAATGTAAGAGACAGGACTGCTTATGGGGTTGGGGGGATTGGTGTCAGGTGGGAGAACACTCTAGTTAAGTGCAGCTTTCAGCAAACACCTCTTGGACCACTTGGACCACAGAGCAAAAGGCAGGGACCAATGAGCTTTGCCAAGGTTTACAGGCCCCATGAATGTTAGTCTTGCAAACAAATGTGCCAGACAAGTAGGTTTTAGCAAGGATAAGGGCAGCCGCAAGATGCAGACTGCTACAATTTACTACATAGACACAACTTTCCTTATGCCTTCCAGGAGAACATCTAACTAAGGAGAAAGAGCCTCAGTGCACAGGCCTTTAAGACATTAAAGGGTGTAATATGTTTTGGTGTTTTTACCTTGTTTCTCAGTCAGGCCTGAGACTAAATTAGACAGATGCATACTCTGTGTGCCCTGAGCATTAAGATGACTCTGACTTCAAAGATTCACTGCCAGTTTTAGGAATCTGCTGCTCCATAGTCCGTCTAGCATTGGGGCTGAGGAGGGAGGGAACTGTGCAGTGTCTAATCTTGACCTTGTGTGGCTTGTGCATGGGTTTAAGTCATCCCCCACTGCATGATCTCAAGTTGACTCTGTACGTGGTAATTACATATGCGGGAAAAACTTCTCAGCAGACAAGTTTCTTCATCCTAATGGGCACAAAGGAAAAATGGAAATTAAGAGGTTTTGAATATATTGTATGAGAAAGAAAGACCCTCCAAATGAGACCAGGTGACCAAAATGCCATCACTGCAAATTTCTGAATTTTGCGATGTCTTACCTGCCAATCTCAAAAAAAAAAAAAAAAGGCAGAATGCAAAAGCAGGTTTTTACCCTAGCCATGGTAAACGCATAATGCTAAAGGTAACTTCTTTCTGAGAGGCTTCTCCCAATTAAGATTCTAGAATGAGCATTTCAGATATTTTGAACTCTTCAGGTGAGAATGATGGAAGTATATCTTACTGGCTCCAGCAGGAATCAAGACTCAGGAGACCTGGCTTTGTTTCCTTCAATGATTTTTTTTTTTCCTTAATCCTTGATTTATATTATAAAACTAAGGATAGTTAGGTTTATCTTTAAGAAAATTTGAACAATGGCAGGTTGACTATTTGTACAGTACCTGGAACTCTAATCTGGAATATTCCAAGTACAGATGTGTTACATCCCTATAAACCCATCATAAGTTGAAAATATCATAAGTCAAAATGCATTTAATACACCTAATCTACTAAACATCATAGCTTAGCTTAGTCTACCTTAAGTTTGTTTAGAACACTTACAGTAGTCTACAGTTGGGCAAAATCATCTAACACCAAGCCTGTTTATGATGAAGTGTTGAAAAGCTTATGTAATTTATTGACTACTGTACTGAAAGTGAAAAAAGAGAATGATAGTCTGGATACAGAATTGTTGTAAGTATATTGGTTGTTTACCCTCCTGATCACGGGGCTGACTGGGAGCTGTAGTGGCTGCCACTGCCCGGTATCATGAGAGAGTATCATACTGCATATCACTAGCCCAAGGAAAGATCAAAATTCAAAGTATGGTTTCTACTGAATGCTTGTCACTTTTGCACCATGGTCAAGTCAAAAAAAATCATAAGTTGAACCATAGTAAGTCATGAACTGTGTGCATTGTTATGAGAACTATATTTTCAATAAAGTATTTGGAAATGCTTTTTATATGTGCCCTTTCTATAAGTAACACCTTCCTGTGCAGTGTAGTTTGTTCGTTTGTCTCTGGTTGCGTTATTGTCTCCCTTTCTCCTAGCTTTCTTTCCCTGGATTTTAGTTCATGTTTTTTTTTTTTTTTTGCAGTACGCGGGCGTCTCACTGTTGCGGCCTCTCCCGTTGCGGAGCACAGGCTCCGGACGCGCAGGCTCAGCGGCCATGGCTCACGGGCCCAGCCGCTCTACGGCATGTGGGATCTTCCCGGACCGGACCACGAACTCGTGTCCCCTGCATCGGCAGGTGGACTCTCAACCACCGCGCCACCAGGGAAGCCCTTAGTTCATGTTTTAATGTGAGCTCAAAGAATACAGTATATACAGAAAAAACTGACTATTGTTAGACAAAATACATGTAGTACAAAATGATTTTACCATGATAACACCTTTTCTTTTTTAAAGGAGGAAATTAAATGCAATGTAAATGCTACATTTTTTATAAAACATTACTCTTTTTAAAAAGTGAATTCAGTTAGTTTTACAGAATATTGCTGTTACAGATATTATTACACCATTATGCTTCTATAGAGCATCTCAATTAACCAGACAGCACAGTTCATGCATTATACCTGTCAGCAAAGAAATATCTGTTGGCTTTTTTTCAATCATTGCTTCCTTCACTCTGTAAGACTACCATGTCACCAGGTGGTAGACTGAAGCAGAAAAACCATGGTGACTACAGAAACTCTTCTAATCACTACTAGTCTATAAACAACATATTTACTGCTAATCATACTAGAGTGGCCCCAAGCCCATCTGCACCCTAAATCCAAAGTATAACAGACCTGGGCTTTCCTGGAGGCGCAGCGGTTAAGAATCCGCCTGCCAATGCAGGGGACACGGGTTCGAACCCTGGTCTGGGAAGATCCCACATGCCGCAGAGCAACTAAGCCCACGTGCCACAACCCTGAGCCCACGTGCCACAACTACTGCAGCTCATGCACCTAAAGCCCGTGCTCCTCAACAAGAGAAGCCACTGCAATGAGAAGCCTGCGCGCTGCAACGAAGAGTAGCCCCCACTCGCCGCAACCAGAGAAAAGCCCGCACACAGCAGCGAAGAACCAACACAGCCAAAAATAAAATAAATACATTTATAAAGAAAAAAAAAAGTGTAACAGACCTAACCTCAATTATAAAGGAAGGAATCCACCTTGGCATAATTCCATTGCTCTTAACTAAGACTTTGTTTTTTTGGTTTTGGCCTCGCGGAGCGGCTTGCAGGATCTCAGCTCCCTGACCAGGGATTGAACCCAGATCACGACAGTGAAAGCCCAGAATCCTAACCACTAGGCCACCAGGGAAGTCATGCTCTTAACCAAGATTAATTTTTACTTCCAAAAGGAATCCAGAGTAAGCAGAAACCCGTTGTCATCCAGCCTGATCACGTAAGACCTCATCTAAACCTAGATGGAAATATTCAACTCAAGTCTTAAGACATCACCTCTTTAGTGATTCATCTAAACTGATTCTTGTAGGCTGAAAATAAGGTGACCTCTTCAGAAAAAGAAGTGGATTGTCTAAGTTATAACTCAGGTAGTGTGACTCTAGAATTCCTGCTCTGGACCTCTGTACTGCACGGTCCCTCTCTTAAAGAAAACACTGCTCAATTCCTCTCCCTGCTGAGGAGCAGCAATGAGACACCCCTTCTCTGCTGACATCTGACAAACTAGGTGCCCAGTTGCATCCCACTGATTCTAGACATTTATTTGGTAGAACTATCACTGCTCTCTTGGCTCCCTCATCCCAAATTGGTTTAAGTGTAACCAACACATCCTATGCCTTCCAGACATCGCTGTCCAGGGAGGCGTGTCTTGTCTAGGAAGAAAGTTGTGGATTTCTACACAACCTTTCTTTGGTCTCTCAGATGTGTCTTTCCATTTGTATGCAAATTAGACATCATAACGGTAAACTTCTCAAAGGCAGTGATGTGTTTTCAAACTTTTTTGCATTTCTCACCATGATGAGTGAACAGCAGGGCTTTTATAATTTTTGTTAATGTGGGTTTAAGATTCTTTTCTTTGCATGCCTATGTATTTTTTTCTACATGTTCTTACACAATAGTAGAGGTGTCATATTTAGTAGAGAAGTAAAAGACTTTTATATTTAAACCTTTCTCTCTTTACCTTCCACGTTATTCTGAAACTGGCTGTGTGAAACAGAATTCATATTTATGGCAAAGAAAGAAAAATTTAAACACAAAAATTCTTCTCTGCCCTCTGGCTCCCTCTCTGTGCATTGTGTATCCGCATTATGCATTGACCAGACCTCCCCCATCAGTACGAATACCTGCTCAGCCATAAAGAGCAACATCCTCCCAGCATCAATAAGACCACTTCTTAGAAGATAACATTCCTTCTGGATCTTGTAAAGGGTCACACGACCCGCCACGATGGCACTTAAATCTGGATTATGTAAACTGTCAATAACATCTTTTAATGTAGAGCCCTCTGTCTCAAAAAACTTATATAAACTGTGTCTTGACTTCTAACAGGCAGAACAATTCTCAGAGCTTTCTGAGAGACTCTTCCTGGGTTATAATCCTCAAATTTGGCTCAAGTAAAATTTTCCAATTCCTTTTTAGGTCGACTGATTAATTTTTCGTTTACAGCTGGCATGATCTTATTACTTTACTGCCAGATACTAGCGTATCGGCGTGACGTAGGATTTCATTTCTTATATTCTTATGGCATGAATTATTTAACGCAACTTCTCTAGCCTTCCAACGTCATTCTTCTCTTTAATATCTAAAGAAGGATCAGAGCCTCCCTCCAAGGAATGCAGAAAGCCCAGTCCTTCCCCCAGACTTTATGAAGATACACAGGAAGTTCTCACATGTTTCACAAATCCATCCTGAGTGTTTTGTGTCAACTCCCTCTGGGCTGCTGCTTCAGATTCTCCACTGTTCACGCCTGGCTGAAGTTCTCCAGGCTCCTTAACCTCCCCAAAGTGTAGACACAGTTTCCTCCCAAAGCATAGAAATGGATTTCCCCCGACCTTGAATTTAGAAAACACAGTTAACACATTTTAGGATATTTTACTAAGGCTTGAAGAAGATCTAAGAGATTATAAAAAAGAAAAGAAAAATCTGACCAATGATGTGAGATGTTAATCCTAGAACCCAGAGTTTATTGACATGCCTCTTCACAGGGAATAAATCTCCTAGGGGATCGTCTCTTTGGGCCCCGGTCTACTTGCATGTTTACAGAATCCACTTCATCTCCTCTGGCCAAAGTTCCCTTTTTGATCTCATTTCTTTCCCAAGTACCATATCCCCAAACACTGTCTCAGATTCAGCTAGAGGAAGGAGAGCCGTGTCATATAATCAAAATCTCTTCTGAGAAGCATGTAGCCTCCCAAAGAAGTCAGCAGACTTTGGGATCTATTTTGGGGGTTTTGTGTATTTGTTTGTTTTGTTTTAATTAATTTTTATTGGAGTATAGTTGATTTCCAATGTTGTGTTAGTTTCTGCTATATAGCAAAGTGAATCAGCCATATAGATATACATATATATATCTACTCTCTTCTAGACTCCATCCCCATATAGGTCATTACAGAGCACCGAATAGAGTTCCCTGTGCTATATAGTAGGTTGCTATTAGTTATCTTTTATATATAGTAGTGTGTATATGTCAAAGGAATCTACTTTTTGATGCCTGTCAATAGGCTTCCCCAAAGATAATGGTGGGTACTTCATTTACAAATACTCAACTAAAAGAAATATTATTTACTTAATTTACAAATACCTAACTCATGAAATATGAGTCCTTCCAAAACAAAGGAGGACGATACCCTAAAACAAATACCTTCCATCATTTATGAAGGAGTTGCAGGTAAGAATGCTTGGTGGTTTAAAACATTTTATTCCCTCTTGCAACCATCAACAATTTAACTATTAGGATCTATGGTCCTAGATTACTGCCACAATAGTATTATGAACTCTCTTCTTTTTTTTTTTTTTTTCTTGCGGTATGCGAGCCTCTCACTGCTGTGGCCTCTCCCGTTGTGGAACACAGGCTCCGGACACGCAGGCTCAGCAGCCATGGCTCACGGGCCCAGCCGCTCCACGGCATGTGGGATCCTCCCAGACCGAGGCACGAACCCGTGTCCCCTGCATTGGCAGGGGGACTCTCAACCACTGCGCTACCAGGGAAGCCCTCTCTTCTTCTTAAGCATAGTTATTTCTATTTGATTTTTCCTTTTCGTATGCAGAAGAGCTTTAAAGACTTGTATTTCCCCCCTTTTCTTACATTTAACACTATCCTATCACAGTGCAGCTTACTGGATAATTCCTAAGAAACGTCATATTTGCACTCTTGGAGCACGAAAGTGTTGTTAGCTTTGGGGGATATTAAGTGAGGAAGGGACTGGCTTATGAACCACTTAAGAAGTAAACTTCACAAAAGCACTTTTTACGAGGAAGAAGGGAATGGAGTATGTGGCATTTTGTTTGGCAAAACTGTCACTTTTTTCCCTATTTATTTTTTTAAATTAATTTTTATTGGAGTATATTTGCATAACAACAGTGTAAAAGTGTCACTTTGGAAAAAATCTGTGAGTCACTGCTTTAAGGGAAGCTTGTGCTTTACCCATTGAACTTTGTCCTCTTGTGATGGGTGTGGTAGGTTTAGTTAGAAAGAAAGAAGGATCCTGGCAGTTTCTCCACGCTTATCTGGAATCCTGGTTGTTTCTGCACTACAGGGGTAGTATTCAATTTTCATATTTGCTTTCTTTGTGTATTATAAATACTCCAATATCAGGAACTTTAATTCAGTAAGAGTTTAAAGAGGGGAGGGAACTAAATACATATATATATATATATATATATATATACACATATATATATATACTTAGATAAAGATATCTATATAGATATCTGATATATACATATATCAGATATATAATATACATGTGGTGTTCCTTGAAATATCTCCAGATGAAGGCAAAAAGGTTTGTAAACTGTCTTAACAAGTTTATCATATTTAAAATTCTGCCTAACAGTTTCTGTGTAACCCTAAGTTAACCAACAGTTGATATGCCTATATTTCTGATAAAATTTGATCCCCGAATATATTTTAAATGTCAGCACTAGTGGAAAAAAATTGATTTTTACTGGCAAAATTAAATTCTTTCCACTAAAAATTCACGTTTAGGAAGCATAACCTTGGGAAATGACATGTTTTGTACTCATGTCTTTAACTCTAAAACAAACTTTATTGTTCTGTTTTTACCAAAAAGAAGTAATTACACAAATGCTATATATGTACATTACTAAGTACTTAAAATCTTAATTATAATTATACCTGAACTTCTGCTGAATATCTAGGGACAGCAAAGACATGTCTGAACAGGTAAATCAGTACTTAATTAAATGACATCTGTGGCGCATGTGTTACACCCTTATGAAGTTCCAAGTATGACTACTTTCTATTGCACAATTTTTAGAGCAGTAACTTTTTTTTTTCTTATGTTGCACAAACATGATAAGGACACAAAAGACATTTTTTTTCCTTTGGCCACTGAACTTTCATGAGAATGTTATGAGAACCGCCTTTCTTACCATACCAGCCCCCATCCTTGACTGTATTGCCTAATAAAGACCAGATTTTCCAAATATTTTGTTTTAGCTGAGTTTACAGCAGTCATAAGGCAGTTATTAGGAATCCTTTGCATATAACAAGGTTTATCTTAATAGTATTTTGAACTGAATATAAGGAAGCATCTTTAAAATCGCATTATCCAAAGAATCGTACTTCAACAGTCTGGCTTTCTTTGCATGCTCCACAATGTCTATTATTAGTAATTAACTTGTCCTCACCACCTCCACCATCCTTCTGGGATGAGCAAGTCATTCCTTAAGAAACAGTTTGTGGGGAAAAAAAGAGACACCTTAATGACCTTCTATGGGACATTTTGTTCCTCTTCAAATGGGACAAAAGTGGTTCTTAGATGTAACTTTACATAACCTCAGTGGCATGTTGAAGTATGGGAAGCAAAAGACATTTATGCAATTATTAAGTCTATTGTATATGTGAGCAAGCGTGAAGATAGAGCTATTATGTTTCTATAGCATTATTCTAATGTTTTGTCTTCATTTCCAATACCCAGAGTCATATTTGGAGAATGTCAAAATATTCCCTTTATTATAATATATGATTGGTGTGTTTTTTTTCTTTAAAGGTTGTAGCTATTTCTCTCCTAGAAAAATACTGTTTTGATAAAGGAATTAATGATTGCAATCAAAAACTCAATTTAGTAAAATTTTACAGAAAAAGTTTTGGTGGCATCCAAAAGGAAAGATTTGACTGATATACGAACGTAATTGCTTATGAAATAGAAGCAGAAAATATATTACATTCATTGTAACCAAGGTAAGACAGTTAAGCCAAGGTATGACCATTGCAATTGCCATTCAAGCATGGCAGATATTTTGGCCTGGCCTACTGACTAGTGTCTCCCATTTTCAGGTTAATTTCCAGATTTATTTTTCCCAGAATGATTTCTCAGGGCTCCATGTCCCCTGCTTTGAGACAGGATGCTGTGACTCCCATAATGTTAACTTTATTCTCTGGGGTGGCCCGACCTCAGCATAGGGCAGACCATTCTCAGAATCATTACTCTGTTCCCATGACCTGGACCTGATTAAACAAATTATAGTGGCAAGCCCAGAAGTATTCCTCCAACCAGTTAGGCAGAAACTTGGGACCTAAGCAAGAGAAAAGTCACAAAGGAAAGCAACAAAGGGGAGATAATTTCTTCAGGCATAAGGGCAGAAAACTGACAGTGTAAACAAGGGGCAGAATTTGATAAGCCTGGATGGAGATGGTGAACAGCAGCCTGAAACATCATGGTATGACAAGCAATTACAGACTCTGCAGTAAGCATGTGAGCAAACCTGATATATTAGCTAGTTGAAATGTTCCAACTATCGAATCTATGAATCTAACAAAAGAAACAGAATAATAACCAATGCTTAAATTTCATATCAAAACTGCCCCTCAGTGTAACTCTATACTGCCTGTTTTGTTTTCATAACTCATTTTCTGTGTCTCTAGGTCAAACTGGCTATAGTCCATCTTGTTTTAAAAGTTCACCACTCCAGACGCATCTCACTGGTTAAAATAAGCAATCTTTCTACAACTTGTAAACATAAAACTTGCCTGGAAATAGCCTATTTGTTTTTCCTTGGTAAATGTTAATCATTCCCAAGTTAACAACATGAACTTGAAATTCAATTCAGTCTAGTTAGACATGAATTCAACTGACTTTAAAATTTTAACTGACAAAAAATAATAAAATCATTAATACAAAAGAGGATAGGGACATTGCCTTATGAATATTCAAAATGGATATTTGCAAGTATTCCCAAATAAGGCAAGTTGCAAGTGTTTGATTTAATAGTATTTAGCAGTTTGTCTGTTCTACAACTACTTTATATTGGGGAATTAACATCCATAGACAATCTCAGGGCCAAATTCTTTGTAATGTCATTTTTATACAGTTAAATGGATTAATTAGCAAAAAGATACTTATCTTTCTTCTTGAGACTATGATAATTTAGCCAACCTATAATCAATCAGTTTATACTTTCGGTAGTCATTCATTGGGGACCTATGTATACGAAGCCCTCAGCTAGGGCCTGAAAATCACCATAGACAAGAGCAATATGTCCCAAACTCATTACAAGAGAAAAGGAGCTTCTGCAGCAGAGACATTTTGCTTTCCCACAAGTCTCCTGCCATTTTGTGAGAAGGAGCTATTTCTCATTTTACTACTACATGGTGGAGCTTCAGATCATGGAGGAAAATGAAATGAGAATAGATATGATGGTGAAGTTTCTAGGTAGGGCAGGGGAAGGGGATACACTAACAACTAGGTTCTTCCTTCTCTCTGGGGATTCCAACTGAATAAGGACAAAGGATGAGACAGTGGCATGGCATGGGAATCAAGAAGGGGAGCCTCTAACAGTCTACCTTTTAACAGTGTGGTAACCATGAGCGCTTTGTTACCTGTACTGGTTTTGGTTATGGCTCATGTTTCTCCCAAGCCTGTGCTTTCTGTTCTTCTTAAAAAATAATAATAAGGAATGAGAATAGTTTTGTCCTTAAAGATGGTACATAAAGTAATGTTCATTTCAGGATGATTATTTTCCTTTGAATAACTCTATCTTTATAGCTTGTACCTCTAGCTCATAGTAACCATCAATAGAGTAATGACGTTTTTTGTAGATATTTTTCTTAGATTATTAGTGTGATTTACAAGCATCTTCTATCAGATAACAACAGTAAGAAGAATCTTATGTTTGTGAAGTGTTTTATAGTTTACAGACACTTTCACATACATTATCTCATTTGATTAACAACCCTGGCAGGTGGCCAGGGCAGACATATTTATCCCTGCTCTAAAGAAACAGAGACTTAGAGAGGTTATGAAACTCACCTGAGGCATCACAGTAACTAGTAGGGAGAGGGAGGTTTTAAACCTAGGTCATGTGTCTTCAAGCTCAGGTTCAGTTTCCTCTCCTCCATATTTTGCCTCCTGTATTATGACCCCGAGTGGATTGATTGGTACCATGACTTTTAACCATCAGTGTTATAGAGGTTGATAATATAGATGATTTTATCGGATGTTTAGTTAGCATAATATAAGTGATAGGGATTAAAAGTCACTAGCTACCACTGTGCATAAAGCAACCTGAAAAATATGATTAAATCATCATGGAAAGAGTATTATGAATGACCAAAAAAAGCAAGAAAATAAAAGAACAATGTCCATTATAACAGGTAATTTTTTAAATTGTTTATTAGGAGAAAAACATTTAATCTAAAAGTTTAATAAAATAAATCCCCCTCAGGCTTCCCTGGTGGCGCAGTGGTTGAGAGTCCGCCTGCCGATGCAGGGGACACGGGTTCGTGCCCCAGTCTGGGAAGATCCCACATGCCGTGGAGCGGCTGGGCCCGTGAGCCATGGCCGCTGAGCCTGTGCGTCTGCGCAACGGGAGAGGCCACAGCAGTGAGAGGCCCACGTACTGCAAAAAAATAAAATAAAATAAAAAATAAATCCCTCTCTTAGTGATTGGCTAATATATTAGCCTTCCTGGGGGTAATTTGTGTACTTTTTAAAAATCTCTATTTGACAAAACATGCTGCAGAGAAAATATTTAAGCTATTTTTAAATCACTGAACCTTTCAGTGACTCTTGTCTACATTAGGTCAACATTATTCTCCATTTGATCCTTATTATACTATTCCCTAAAGGCAACACATTAGCAACTTAGAACACCACTTCTGGATAGTTACTCTGTTTTCTCTCCACTTTTTTGGATATTCAAATTAATAGAGAAATAGAATAATTTTTGAAATTCTTCTTGTTTAACTCAATTTACAGCATTCAACATGTATGAAGCACCAGAAGCCAGACACAAGGAAATATGGAGACCAATTAAACTTGGTCTACGAACTCAAGAAATATGCAAGAGCAACTTCTCTATGAATAGCAAGATTTACTTGGAGCCTCAATTTGTATTTAGTAGATAACATTTTGGGCTGATTCATCAGCACTTACCCCTTTTTGGACAATGCTTCCCACCTATAGAGATGGGCCCTGTGACTGCCTTACTCACCAGGGCTGGTCACTGGCCCAAGCTGAACTAATTAGATTTTCCCTCCTGAATTTCAAACGAGGACACAGAAACTTGTAAATTAGCTCTGGTTATAGGTCAGGTACACCCAGGAAATGAGGGCAATGGATTGGCTAGGCATGATGCTAGGGTTGCCAGGTAGAATATAGGCATCTTGTATTTTTATTTGCTAAATTTGACAACCTGACACGTGCCATGTAAAGTGAAGAAACCTGCTCTGTAATAAGAGAGTAGAGGACTTCCCTGGTGGTCCAGTTGCTAAGACTCTGCGCTCCCAATGCCGGGTGCCGGGGTTCCATCCCTGGTCAGGGAACTAGATCCCACATGCCGCAACTAAAGTCCCTGCATGCCACCACTAAAGATTCCACATGCCGCAACTAAAAGATCCCACGTGCCACAACAAAGATCCCGCACGCAGCAACGAATATCCCGCATGCCACAACTAAGACTGGCACAGCCAAATAAATAAATATATTTTAAAAAGAAAAGAGAGAGAGAGTAGAAACATAAAGATAAGGGAAATTAAAGACTATGGTGAATGTGCAGTGGGGGAGGGGATGAGACTGAGAGAAAGAGAAAAGCATATCAAGTGTTGCCTTGGACACTGACAACTTTTCAGTTCTCAGCTCCAGTCCCTCGGGAGATTTGGCTGTATTTCTGACCCTTGAGTTCTCTGAGATACCTTGCCTCTTTATAAGAGATTTTTCTTTTCTTCAGATAGCTTAGAGAAAATCTGTTCCTTATATCAAATAGGTCCTAAGGCATGTATAATGTTCTCGCACTTTGAGGGAAAGTTCTTATTCTTTCACAGACTTTAAAGAATTCACATGGTCCATAAGATATGTGAACGGGAAACTTGTTTCTTATTTATCAATAGTAGGAAATCTTGCCTCTCTGTAATATATATCATGAAAGGTCTGGATCAATACTTGTAAAAAATTCTGTATTTAGAAACCTATTCAAAATAGGTCTTCTTGGGCTCCTTAGAAGTGTCAGTAAACTCATTTGATGCACTTCCTCAAGATGTTATTCTATGTTGTGCTAAAAGTAAAAACTATGAAGTGGCTAAATTATGAAGCCTTCAGGTATTTTATTGGTTTCAATCATGCGTATTCTTCCTATTCCCTTTCCTTACCTCTTTCCTTCTGTCTTTTCTTTGCGTATCCTCCCTCCCCCATTCTCTAACCTCCCTCCCTAAGTTCCTCCTGAGGAAAAAAGAGCTATCAAAAAAAAAAAAAAATCCCTAACACTTCAGTGTAAATTAGTCGAAAGCAGTTATTCATACTTGGAGTATTTGCATTTTAAAAAAAGACTTTCAGAGAGGGAAGTCAACAGAACATTTCTGGGCTTGCTGTGAGCGACAACTCTACATAATGTGGAGTTTACATTAAATAGCATGAGTTAATGGATTGGGGACAGACCCTGCTGAACGGTCAGGAAAAACATCCTGGGGCTTCCCTGGTGGTGCAGTGGTTGAGAGTCCGCCTGCCGATGCAGGGGACCACGGGTTCGTGCCCAGGTCTGGGAAGATCCCACATGCCGTGGAGCGGCTGGGCCCGTGAGCCATGGCCTCTGGGCCTGCGCGTCTGGAGCCTGTGCTCCGCAACGGGAGAGGCCACAACAGTGAGAGGCCTGCGTACCGCAAAAAAAAAAAAAGAAAAGAAAAAAGAAAGAAAAACATCCTGCTCTGGTTCAATCTACCCAAGCTGGGACGGGGGCTCGGGCTGGAGAAGACTTTGTGGGGTGGATCTGAGGAGAGGATCCACCAGGATGTAAGCCACTGACAGTTGTCATCTGAGCAACAGCCCAAACCCCAGAAGAACAAAGAAACAGAGCTGACCACGGGCCTAAAGGAGGGACAATAGATGGATTTAAAACATGCACTTGATAGTACACTTCTAGGGTCGGTAGTATGGAGAGGTCAAGTAAGAGTAAATACTACTGTAAGATTCTTGATCTTAAAGTGAACACAGATGGTTAGACCTCTTTTTCTTTTTATTTATTTATTTATTTTTGGCTGTGTTGGGTATTCATTGCTGCGCGCCGGGTTTTCTCTAGTTGCAGCGTTGCCGTGTGTGGGCTTCTCATTGCGGTGGCTTCTCTTGTTGCAGAACACGGGCTCTAGGCGCTCAGACTTCAGTAATTGTGGCACGCGGGCTTAGTTGCTCTGCAGCACGTGGGATCTTCCCAGATCAGGGCTCGAACCCATATCCCCTGCACTGGCAGGCAGATTCGTAACCACTGCACCACCAAGGAAGTCCAATAGACTTCTTACTTCTACCCATAAGTGATCAGATTGTTCCCTCTCTGCAAAAACATCTACCCCCTACCTGAAATTCTAGTAATTGCATGTTCTTTCCATTAATCAGCAATCTCTTGTTAGAGTTTTAAGGAGGATTATCGGTCATTCATAATTTAATTAAAAAATAATAATTAAAAAAATAAAAATAGAAGCCAAAAAAGATGTTAAAAACAACTTAATGTAAACTATGAAGAAACCAATCACTTCTTAGATGTATTATAAAATATAGACATGTCTTATGGCTAGTGAGGAGGAATAATTTTGGAATAGAGGTAATTTGAAGGGCAGGCAGGCCCAGTGATAAGAAGGCAGCATTGATAACAATATCTGAAGTGCTGGAGTTATAAGACAAGAACTGGAAGACAAGCACAAAGGAAGCCTTCTAAATCAAGTTTTTTAGTTTAAATTTTCATCTATAGTTGATCTGTCCCCAAAACAACTACTCCTAGAAACCAGATCCTTCATGTACATTGCAACCTTTACCTCAAGTGGGTGCTGATCTACTCCAGGGTGCACAGCTCAGTGAGCAGAAGGAGTATAAATTTCAGGTCCATCCCCCCTTTTTCTTAGCTGGGCATCTTGTACACAGCTCATACATCCTTACGTACAACAGTTCCTTCCCCCCTGCTCTCCTGCCCACATCGACACTTGCACACATCTACACAGTACTGAATGAAATGTGACTCATCCATCAAGATCCAGCTCAGTAGTACTTCCATTTCCAATTTTCCCTGGAGAGGCTTCTCCTCTATTACTTCATGCAGGCCCCAGAGAAGCACCATTGGATAGTGACTAACAACACCAACTCTGAAGTCAAACTGCCAGTGTTTAAATCCCAGATCTGCCATTTATTAGTTGCATAATTGTCGGCCTGTTCCTTTATCTATAAAATGAGGGTAATGTAAGTAGCTACCTCATAAGTTTGTTATGGATATATAGCAAGTTAATACATGGTAAGCACTTAAAACAATGTTAGGTACATAATGAACATTTAATAGGTATTTGGAATTTCTGTAACTCAGCTGATGCGGGATACTACATCATTTGGCCCATTACATTTTTGTTAGATTTGCATGAGTCTAGTTTTTCCGTTCAAGAAACAAATTTTATTCATTTTTGAATCCATAGTGCCTGGCAAAATACAGGCAAGAGGTTACTCAGTATATATATATATATTTTTTTTTAAGAAGATGTTGGGGGTAGGAGTTTATTAATTAATTTATTTTTGCTGTATTGGGTCTTCGTTTCTGTGCGAGGGCTTTCTCTAGTTGTGGCAAGCGGGGGCCACTCTTCATCGCGGTGCGCGGGCCTCTCACTATCGCGGCCTCTCTTGTTGTGGAGCACAGGCTCCAGACGCGCAGGCTCAGTAGTTGTGGCTCACGGGCTTAGTTGCTCCAGGGCATGTGGGATCCTCCCAGACCAGGGCTCGAACCCGTGTCCCCTGCATTGGCAGGCAGATTCTCAACCACTGCGCCACCAGGGAAGCCCCTACTCGGTATATTTTTGATGACTAAATGAATAAGCCTCTAGCACTTGGAGGCCAAGGAGATTCCTCCCTTGGGAAAACAGTGTTGCAGAGGGAGAGAGGCCCCAAAGAATACTGTATCCTGTGTTTCTGGCCTGGAAACCCCAGATCCACTTACATGAAAAGTAGAGATGCAAAAGTGGAGATGGGCAGAGGGTGTGAACCTGTGGAGCTGAATGAGAAAGCAAACTCACCAGAGACTGAGGGCAAAGGAGAAAATGTCCTTGGATAGGAGACGAAGATCTTCCTTTCACATCCTAAACCGTGACTAATCTCCATTGAGAAGCTCCTCTTCTCTCTCATCTCCTTCATGTAATAAAGTGAGATGGACCCTCGTGAAACTGGGCAAGTCTTTAATTGGATGGACTCAGGGATAATTGTAAATGCTAAACAGAGGTATTTCAGATTAGTCATATCTACATGCAGGAAGTTCACCAGCGACACTGAATGGCATTTAGCATACTGATTGGCACAGTGTTGGTACTCAATAAATAAGTGTTGCATTGATCCACAAATGACAGAAAGAATAAAATAATGAAAGAATGAAAAGGGAGTAAATGAATCAATCAGTTGCGGGGGCCAATCCACAACCTGCACCATGTAGGTGACTGGCGAGCGGTATCTTCCAAACCGTGTCCCAAGGAACGCTGGGTCAGGGACATGCTGAAAGGTCCATAATCATTTACATTTGAAAAAGGCAGCAAACTATACCATGGAGATTTTTAAAAATGAGCATTAGCTTATTAAGGACTTTGTTTAGCTTTGTGTGGTTAATAGCATGGAACGTTTTTCCTCTGTAGCGTGTTCAGTCGTCTGGCTCTGATTGCTGAGAAATTTGAAGAACTGAATAATCTCAAAGTTTGAGAAACACATAAAGCTAAAATTGAATTACAGGCTCGAAAGATTAAGTATAATGCACATTCAAAAACAAGAGCCATTTCTGGTCTGAAGCTGTGCCATTTTTCAAAATTTCTGTGGTAGTTAAATGCTGTTTTAATTTTTATGTTTAACATATTTTTATTATGGTAAAATATACAGAACATAAAATTTACTATTTTAACTTTTTTTTTTTTTTTTTTGCGGTACGCGGGCCTCTCACCGTTGTGGCCTCTCCCATTGCGGAGCACAGGCTCCGGACGCCCAGGCTCAGCGGCCATGGCTCACGGGCCCAGCCGCTCTGCGGCATGTGGGATCTTCCCAGACCAGGGCACGAACCCGTGTCCCCTGCATCGGCAGGCGGACTCTCAACGACTGCGCCACCAGGGAAGCCCTAACATTTGTTTTGTTGGAGGTTTACAGGAGCATCGTGACCTGACCTACATGGACAGCTGCAAGAACAAAGGATTCCAACAACAAGAAGTTTGCAGCAACTCACCACGTCACTCCCTCACCTGGCCTTTAAAGACGCTTTGTGGAAACCCTTTGGGAAGTTTGGGGTTTTTTGTGCACGAGCCACCCATCTCCTTGCGTGGCCCTGCAATAAACCTTTCTCTGCTCCAAAAAACAAAACAAAACAAAACAAAACATAGTCTTTGTCAAACGGACACACTAAATAACAAGTACAACAGCCAAAAGTCAATTATTCCATTTGGATGAATTTTTCAAAGAGCATCTATCCAGCAATACACCCACTCCTTGCTTTACCATACACAATTATACATAAATATCTGTAGTGTAGTTACAGAATATTGGTATTCTGATTCCAAATTGACTTCTATTTGTTATAATTTAGCTAAAATCCAGTTTTTCATGAATAAAATGAATCTGTCTCTAAATTCTAAGTTTAGATAATTTATCAAGGGTATTGTAGAGTCAATTTATACTTTAGTTGGGAGATTAGATTATATGACCTATAAGAATTCTTTCAACTGTAAGGGAAATATTTCAATTCACCCAAGTTTATGATGGACATTTAGTTTAGTCTATCATGAGGTTTTATATATGAACCTTAATTATTAATTTTCCCAATGGTAAAATATGGAATTGCTACGCTTCTCTAGGCATTTAAGAAAATGTAGATTTTCATAGTTAAAAACAGGTGAAAAAAGATTTGTTTTATTATAAAAGTAAAATATACTCAATAAGGAACTATTAGCAAATACAATGAAATGAGTTTCTAAAAAAAATCTAATTACTAAAAGTTAATCACTGCTAACGTTTAAGTATGTGTCCTTCCCTGCTTTTCTAGTTATAAACAGACAGCCAGTTATATATTACAAACATTTTCCCATGTTAATAGTCCTCTAAAACCATGTTTTTAAAGACCATGTATTAACAGCATAGGTATACCAAAATGTGCCTAACAAAATCCAAATTCTTGGGCATTTATGAGAAAAAAAATCACTGTGATGAACAACTCTGTACATATAACTTTGCCCACATTTCTTATTATTATCTTAGGATAAATTCCAAGAAGTATTATTTCTGGGCCAAAGAGTATACCCATTTTAAGAAATTTGTCAAATATGACCAAGTTGCCCTCCAGAAAATTAATACCTATTCACCTCTCAGTGGTAGTATATGAGCATTTCACCTTCCCCACAACCTCTGTAAAAATGGATTTTTTCCCCCTTAAATTCTTTTTCTGCACCCAGTGTTAAGTAGTACTTAAGGAAAGAAATTGTCTTATAATTGTTTCCTTGATTCTCAATACAGTGCCTGCCATATAGTCTGCATTCAAGAAATATTTATTAAATTAAAGAAAGAATGAATATATACGATTCTAAGCTAACCATGAGGTGAATATGGAAAAATAATAGAATGTAGAGGAAAAAAAGAAAAACTAAATAAAGAATCAGGAGGCTAGTTCTGCTCCTAACCAGTTTCATCACATCAGGCAAATAATTTAACATGTCCAACCTCTTCTCAGGACTGGCTTCGTGGACATGCAACGCTACAGTCACATAGGGGCCTGCCCTCAGAGAGAGCTTCTGATTTGTTTAATGCTCTGCTGTCGCCATCTTGAAACGCCTAAAAATTTTTTAACAAGGCCCCAACGTTTTCATTTATGCGAACTGTGTAGCTGGTCCTGCCTCTACTTCCTCATCTGTAAAACATGATAAAAAAAAAAAAAATGAGGCCCATTCAAGCCACAGCAATTGTGCTGCGATGAGTTCTTCCTGAATACTACCCAGGTGGCTACTGTTGAGGTATGTAAATATCTTGAAACTATTTTGAGAGTCATTCCGATTGCCTGATGGAGATCCTTTGTTCTGTGAATCACTCAGGCCTTTTCTCTAACCCGTCTCTGTCAGTGATTTCCTCCAGCCTCTCTCTTCTGAATCAGCTTCATTATTGCACTGGATTATACTGTATTTACACCTGCAGTACTGCAGCCATTAAATTTTAGGATGAAGGGACTGGGAAAGAGAAAGTTACTCCTGATGATAAATTCCTCTGGTGCGAAAAGAAAGAATTATCCAATATAATTTTCTATGATGAGGGTATTGAGCAGAAAAAAAAAGAAAAACTTTGAAAAATGAATTTGAGCTTCGAAACTTTAACTCACAGATAATCCAAATCATGGAATAGTATGGTTCCTTTCTTCCCTTCTGCCTTCTTTTCTTCTTTCCTTTATTCCTCCCTCCCTCCCTCCCTCCTTTCTTTCCTTCCTTTCTTCCTTCCTTTCTTCTTTCCTCCCTTCCTTCCTTCCTTCTATTTCTAAAAGCAATTCGTCTCCACCCCCAAATTAAGTATCATGTCATAGACGAAAATTCTCATATACAACTCTTTCAGAAGGGAACAAAATCTCCTGCTCCAGTTTTATTTTGGAGTAGTCATTTTGAAACTAAGTGATGGACTATAGAGGAAAAATCACTGCAAGTTGCCCAGAGATGGGAACAGCATGCAAATTACTACTAATTTAAATTACCTTCCTTTCTTCTCCACTCTAGAAAAATGCCATGTTTATTTTAAAACATTTATATCTGAGCATTTCAAGCTATTTCAAGATGTTATCTGTTTCAACACGCATAATGAAATGTGGTGGGTAAATATTCCACCATTTTACAGAGAGATGGAAAGTGAAAACAACCGGCCCAAAGTGACACAAGGCTGAGATCTCTGAGCCTAATGTTCTTTGCTGCTTCTCAAAATGTTTAATAAAGCACTCTCCCGTTAATGAACTGGAACCATTTGGAAGCGTTTTTTTTAATGTTTCCTAAAATGTTTACTCTTAAGACTTCATTATACGTAAAACAAACTAGATGATATAAATCTACTTGACAACCTGGTCTTGCCCCTAATAAGTAGTGCTTTTCTACAAAGCATGTGTTTAGGAGAATGCTGATGATACTGGCATGGTTGGTGTTCTGAGCCTCTCCCTGAGACCTGGGTAGACAGAACACAAACACAATGTAACACACGTCCATCAATGCAGAGTTCGCAAAGACACCTATTTTGGTCCAAGTTTTCTGTCAGTTTTGCTCTTTGTTTGCAATAATGTGAAAACACATTGGCAATGTATAGTCATAGGGAGTAAAGTAGTGTGACTATTTGAAAGGTCAACTAACTTTTAACTGTTATAGTTCAAATTAAGAGTTCAAAGAAATTGTCTAATTCCCAGAATGAATTAAACTGGCTTCTGTAAGGGCCTGCCTCACTCTCAGGAAATAACTGGGTAAGCAAAGAGACCACCTGATTCATCTAAAAAAGTAATTAGGTGTTATTCAGGCATAAGGCAAACTTTGTATAAGTAATTTTGATGTGTGTGTGGAGATTCACACATTCATTCTTTCATTCTTTCAAAAAGTTATTATCTGACATGTACTAGGCAGTGTGTGATAAGGTAGATACACACACTACTACTTATCTGATGATACATCAGATAAGATTAGGTTGAGCTGAGAGCAGCAGCAGATTTCCCCCTCCCCAAAAACTTCATTAGCTTAATCAAGATAGAATTTAATTTCTCCCACACTTGTAAGTCTGAAGGAAGCAGTTTAGAGTTGTTATGTTGGCACTACTGCCTGAAGTCCTTAGGGACCCAGGCTACATCCAGGTGTCCGCTCTGCATCCCTTGGGTGTGGCCTTTCTCTACTTCTTTCCAGATGGAGGTACAGCCATCCCATCCACATCCCAAGCAACAGACTGAAGAAGAGGAAATAAGCAGAACCAAGTATTTGCCAACCATCTTTTAAGGAAATTTCCCATAATCTGCCATACATTTCTCTTTTTACATCCTACTCACCAAAACCCAACCAAAGAGCTCATATCTACGTTAAAGGGTGCTTGGGAAATATGTCTTTAGTTCATGCATCCATGTACCCAACAAAAAAATTCAGGGGGTATCTAAGCGGGGAGAAGAGATGTTGGGGAAATTATCAATTTCTGCCATGCATGGCCCCAAACCTCTTGTACCTAATTCTCTAATGGAGCTAAAGGAGGGAGGAAGGAGGGCAGAGTCAGCTTACACTATAATTTACCAATTTCAAGATACTCTTCTCCCAAGGCAATAGAAATAAAAACGAAAATAAACAAATGGGACCTAATGAAACTTACAAGCTTTTGCACAGCAAAGGAAACCATAAACAAAACAGAAAGTCAACCTACAGAATGGGAGAAAATATTTGCAAACAATGCAACCGACAAGGGCTTAATTACCAAAATATACACACAGCTCCTACAAGTCAACAACAAAAAACCAAACAACCCAATCAAAACATGGGCAGAAGACCTAAAGGGACATTTCTACAAAGAAGAAATACAGATGGCCAATAGGCACATGAAAAGATGCTCAACATCACTAATTATTAGAGAAATGCAAATCAAAACTACAATAAGGTACCACCTCACGCTGGTCAGAATGGCCATCATTAAAAAGTTTACAAATAACAAATGCTGGAGAGGGTGTGGAGAAAAGGGAACCCTCTTGCACTGTTGGTGGGAATGTAAGTTGGTGCAGCCACTGTGGAAAACAGTATGGAGGTTCCTCAGAAAACAAAAAATAGAATTACCATATGATCCAGCAATCCCACTCCTGGGCATATATCCAGACAAAACTATAATTCAAAAAGATACATGCACCCCTATGTTCACAGCAGCACTATTTACAATAGCCAAGACATGGAAACAACCTAAATGTCCATTGGCAGATGAATGCATAAAGAAGATGTGGTACATATATACAATGGAATACTACTCAGCCATAAAAAAGAATGAAATAATGCCATTTGCACCAACTTGGATGCAACTAGAGGTTATCATACTAAGTGAAGTAAGTCAGAAAGAGAAAGACAAATACCACTTATATGTGGAATCTAAAATATGACACAAATGAACCCATCTATGAAGCAGAAACAGAATCAGGGACATAAAGAATAGACTGGTGGTTGCCAAGCGGGAGAGGGGTGGGAGAGGGATGGATTAGGAGTTTGGGATTAGCAGATGCAAACTGGCATATATAGAATGGATAAACAACAGGTCCTACTGTATAGCACAGGGAACTATATTCAATATCCTGTGATAAACCATAATGGAAAAGAATATGAAAAAGAAAGTATATATGTATGTATAACTGAGTCACTTTGCTATACAGCAGTAATTAACACAACATTGTAAATCAACTATACTTAAGTTTAAAGAACTATTAAAAAAAAGAAATCTTTGTAGAGGTAGTGTTATTTAACAACATAACTCAGGTAACACTTTCTCCAGGAAGGCCGCCTCCACCCATGGTTGCAAGATGGATGTCCTTTTTACAAGCTCTCTTCCATCTTATGCAGTATCTATCATAACATTTATTACCAATATAATATTTGTTTATCTCTTCTCCATTCCCTCCCACCCCAAGTTGATTGTAATGCCTTGAGGGCCATAACCTGAATTTGTATTCTTTCTATTCCCAAGTATCCCTAGCCTAGGATGTGACATACATTATTAGATTCAAGAAAAGTGTCTATTACTTAAATTGGATAAATAAATAAACTTCAGATAGAGGCTCTCTAATCAAATATAATAAAGCTAGTTACCATAGAGTAATAGTATAATAGCACCAAACTTTTTGCTTACGAACAGAAGTGATACTTTTATTTTCATCAATATTTAGAATATCATCTAATCATCTGAGCATGTTAACTATTGCTGACAAACTTAGAACTCATTGCATTTTGTTGATGATGAATGTTATGACAATTATAAAAATTTAAAAATCACCCTATTATCAAGATTGCCCCCCCAAAAAAACTCTCTTAAAATACTTTAGTAGAAAACATGAAGAACTATTTCTGTCTTCTCTATACAAATGATAAAGCTGGGCTCAGAATGACACAAGTGGAAATAGACTAACGCACATGCCTCTAACCAACATTGTTTCTTAGGTTTATACCCTATACAATTCTAGCGGGGCAGATCTCCAGTGGACAAGACTGTTGTCAAAATGCATTCGATGGCTCAGTCTCTCCTTCCCTCTGTTACCCATACACAACTTTGAAAAAACAAAAATTTCAGCTGATATGATTTTTTTAAAGCCTTTTTCATTTCAGACCTATTCATCTCCTATGTAATTATTCATATTTTTTTCTTGATTTTCTTAGGTCAAACATGCATGTTGTAAAAAAAAAAAAGCATGTTCTTCAAATCAGAAATTCAACTGTTGGGATACTTCTGAATTTACAATTGCTTGGTTTTAAGATAAATGTAACCAAAATAGAAGAGCTTTGTTTAAAAGTTTCCAGTTTTTTTCCCCATCGCACTGTACACTGTTATGTCATGATTCATTCAATTACTAAACATTTGTTGAATACTAACTATATACAAGGCGGTGCCTATGATAATACAAAAATTTGCATTCACATTACATTTTCCTTAATTGGGACTATACAATACATTACAATTAGCTACAGGTATTCTATTTTAGGTTACTATTTATATAATTCTACATGTAACTGAAACATAGACAATAAGTTGAAAACTGAGGAAAATTGGTTAAAAATCAAATATATACATATACATGTATGTGTACATAATTTTCTATAATAAGATATGAGTTGCTGGAGAAAATTTTCTTGCTTTAAGCAAGTAGTGACTCAAAATATTAAAGAAAAATTATTCAGAGAGTAAAACACTAATGATGAGGAAGGAAATGACTCCCCTTCTTTCTTTGTTTACTCCTTGGGCTTAGAGCATGAGATCTGATAACTTTTATCACTTATAGCTATACACATAATTAGTGATTGTAAGTTTATTTGTTTTTTCCTCCAGTTCATTCAGCTATCTGATTTTCTAAGTACTACGTATTATTTTTTATCAATATTACTTTTTCTAGGAAGAACTTATATTCTAAAGAAGGTTCCATAGGGCCCTTTAACAAATTACAGACAATGCTGAATCCTTTCTGTCCTTCAATATCTCACTCAATAGAACTCAAATCTTAGTATTCTGTAAACCAGGTAGACAGCTCTATAGAAAGCAGCTATTTTCATACATTGCTATGCTGGTCTTGGGCCCATGCCATTTTTTTCTCTTCTATATGGGATATTCTATAAAAAGCTAAAGAGAATGTTAAACCTAAGAAAGGAAAGAAACATGACTCACTGGCAAGTTGCAGTAATAAAACACAGAATTAAGTATCAAATAAGGAGTGCTTCATAAAATATAGGGCACTATATAAATATTAGTACCATTATTCAGTCACGTAAGTAAAGTTTATTGAATGCTAGGTGATAAAGATAAATAAAATGTTTTCATTTAGGAAGTTAGGGAGGAGAAAGAGATGTCGACTACGAGAACAATTCAGTAGAGAAGATATGGCAACATGACGGAAGGAGCAGCTAGGTTGGCCCTAAGGAATCAGGGATGGTTTCCTAGTGAAAGGAAGTCTTGAGCTAAGAACATAAACGTAAGTAGGGGTTTGTTAGGTAAACAGAGAAGAAGACATTCTAGGGAGAGAGAGTAGTGTGTACAGAGACTTGAAAGAGCTTGGCTTGTTCAGAGAACAGTAGGCTGCCCTATATGGTGACCATGTAGGTGGGCAGGGCTCAGATCAAGAAGGGTCTCCAAAGCCAGGCAACAGCCTTTGGATTTGTCTTCTAAGTTTTTTGAGCCACGAGAGGATTTTCTGCAGGAAAGCAACATAATCAGATCTGCATTTTCAAAAAGATCATTCTGGTAACGGTGATGAATGCTCATATTAGGATATGAGGAATGAGGAAGAGGGTAACTTGGTGATATATTTAATGAATAATTAATAAAATTTATTAACTGACTGGTTGTGGGAGGATGAGTCTGAAGTTTCTGATGAATGAAGTTTCTGATGAATTTCTTCGTGAATGCTGGTACCATTCACTAAGAGGGGAACACACGGGGTGGTGCAAGTATTTGGAGGAAAAGTGACTTGTTTGGGAAGGTTGAGCTTGAGTACTGGAGGACCACCCAGAAGGAATATTCCAGAAGGAACATGTCTAGAAGGAAATTTGATATATGGTAAGGAGAGAGGTCTAGGCTGGAAATAAGATTTAGGAATTGTTACCCTATCAGGCAGTGGTTCTCAGACATTAGTGTGTATAAAATCACTAAAGTGGCTGTTAGATGCCAATTCCTTGGTCTAATCTTCAGAGGTTCTGGTTGAATGGTCTAGGAGAGGCCCAGGAATCAATACTGAAATAAGCTTCCTGGTGACTGTGCTGCAGATGGTCTAGAGCAAAGAGCAGGAAGAGAACTACATGGAAGTGGCATCAAGAACCCCAAAAGTGGAAAGTTTCAAGGAGTGGAGGTGGTGACATGAATACAGCAGAGAGGTCAAGAAGTGTTGGAGCTGAGGGCTTCCCTGGTGGCGCAGTGGTTGAGAGTCCCCCTGCCGATGCAGGGGACGCGGGTTCGTGCCCCGGTCCGGGAAGGTCCCACATGCCGCGGAGCGACTGGGCCCGTGAGCCATGGCCGCTGAGCCTGCGCGTCCGGAGCCTGTGCTCCGCAACGGGAGAGGCCACAACAGTGAGAGGCCCACATACCGCAAAAAAAAAAAAGAAATGTTGGAGCTGAAAGCATCCACTCAACTTGGCAGCCTTCAGGGGAGACACTGGTGACTCAGAAGAGCAGGTGCAGTAACGTGGTGAGAGCAAACACTGGCTGCAGTAGGTAGAGAGTAACTGCAGGTAAGGAAGAGACCTAGTGAATGAAGCTTGGCTAGGAAGGGAATCCCTCATGGACAGAATTTGAAATCTAATGTCCAAAGGACCAGGTTCAAGCCCTAAGTTTGCCACTTAATGGCTAGATTATATAATATCTTCATGGAGCCCATTTTCTTATTTATACTATGTTAATAATGTCTATGTACAGAGCCATATGTACAAGTTAAATATGATACTGCATGTGAAAGAACTTTGCAAATTGCTCTTCCAAATTTTTCTATTAGCAAACCATCTGAGTAGCAGAAAATCCTAAACAGCTATATACAGCAGACATCTTACTTGTGTCTGTCCACTGTGACAAAACATCCCCACCTTCAGCTGTTGGAGTGTTCACCCCATGAAAGCAGATCATACATAATGTCCTAAATAGACCAATGCCCTTACTTTACAGATGAGAATCCAGAGGTGTGAGACAGGAATGGAGGTGAAATGATTTATTCAAAGTCATACACTAATTCATGGCAAAGACGGGCATAAATTCAGCCAGACTCCTGACTCACTCTAGCCAGCCCCCTCCACCTGCATAATAACATACTTCTTTTAATTCTCCACCATTTCAATTTTGGTCTTTCTCTTTTACAGCAAAGAGAGAAGAAGGTGATTGAAGCTTTGCTGACCGGGATAAAGGAAGAGGTGTTTAATTTGACCAAGTCCGGAGGTTCAAAGGTGAGTTCCTTGAATACATTTTTGATATCCATCCCTCTGAGTCTCCAAGCCTCGAAGCAGATGCCAACTTAGTCTAGAATCCCAGCTGTAGTAGAGGGACCAGCCAGCAGCAGGGTTATTAGTGCTGCTACATATTTCTTTCAATTAATCCCCATTTATAATTGAAGAGCTCTCCAAAACATTAACATTAAAAGACTGCAGTTTGAGATAGGCCTTGAGTGGTTCATGGGACACCCTTAGAAAGCAAATGCTAGAGAAGGTTTGTTTCTATCAGAAGGATAGAGATGCTACTTCCACGCTATACTTAAATATTTACATCTCCATCTTCCTTTCTAAGCCGCCCAGAGCAGGCCAAGACTTTTGATTCCTCTCACCCAGCAGAATGGCTGGCACACCATATATAGTAGGGATCCTATAGATGGTTATTGAATGAATGAGTGAAATAGTTTCATCCATAACTCTCTTATCAGTTTATTCCTTAACAGAAGAAGAATCCCTAATAAATTGACTTCTGAATATTATTTTTCTTCCCTTAGACCCTCAGTCTCCATCTTTTCTACCTAGATTTCCACTAAGCTAATTGTAACCTCTATTTTGCCCTTCCTCACAACTTTTCCTGATACATAACACTCTATAGTTGACTAGTTAAAGGAACTGTTTACAATATTCTTTATTTTGTGAAATAATAATGTAACAAAATATATAAGGTAACACAAATAAAGTTGGAAAGACAACCTAACCAAAGTCACAAGACTTTGTTGGTAGATTTTAACAAACATTAATGTGCATGAATGAGAAATGTTTCTTGATAGTAAAGAAGAAATTTCTCTCTAGAGCCTCTTTCTCTACTTTCCAGAGCTTACGCTTTTATCATTTCCTTTAAAAGGGGGAAAATCTTGATTTGCTGTTTTCTAAGATGTCACTTTGTTCTCTTTCCTTTCACATATTTTAAGAAACTTCCCTTTGAGTTTTTCTTGTCACAGTATGTATTTTTTCTGTTATATTTGAACTGGAAGCTCTTTAGGACAAGGATTGTCCTCTGTATATGGACAGAGCAATGTTTACTTTTAGTGCTCAGTACTTTTAAACCTCTTCTTTTCTTCAGAGAAGGGGCACTAATCATAGGCTAATACACCTCAAAAAGGTAGATCATGATGTATGAAATGGAATAGTTTCATAAGACAGAAAATAAAAAAATACAATAAAATGCAGAGGTTAGATATGAGTTTAGGTCTGAATCAGTTATTGAAGAGGTACAGAGTGATAAAAAGGGAATATGTTACTGGGAAATAACTCTGTTGGGAGGTCAAAGCACTGGGAAGAACATGAAATTCAATAACCATCTGAGTACTGACTCAAGGTTGGGAAGGATTCAGTGATGAGGAAGACATGATTCTTCGCCTCCTGCAGTGAAGAAAACACACATGTACACACAACTAGAAAGCAAAGCGGACCTGCATAAGGCAGCAAAGATACAAAGAAAGGACATTCTAGGAAAATTTAAAGAACAATACAGCTTTACTTATTAAGGGTGAAAATTATTCAGAGTGCCTCACATTCTAATGTATGAAGCTGGTTTTATTGGTTCCCGGAAGTCACGAGGGCTATTATTTTCCCAAATCAGGAGCACTTTGTATACGCCTCATTTTGTACGTTGTCACTAAGTTTTTTATTTACTGCCTTTCCTGAATTTTGGGACACATGGAATTGTACTTAAGATTTTAGGTTAGTATTTAAGCACAGCAAATGTGATTTCATAAGATACACATTTTTATTAAGTGAATCTCTATCACTTTTTGAAATATGCCTTGCATTAATGGATCTTGTAAATCAAAGATTCACAACTAAAAGGAATCTCCAGACAACATATGGTCCACTTAACGACTTCTCAGCAGTATTTGTCAAAGAGTCAAATGCTATCGCTGGACTAACAGGTACTAGATTTCTAAAGTTATTATGATATTAAAGAGTCACTTTAGATTTTTCAATCTGTAATGATAGTACAATATAAAGTCAATAGATCTTGATTTTCTTGCTATGTTACATACTGACCACTGATGGTAATGTGAAACATTTCCTGCTATTCACTGATTAAAAAAACCCACATTTTTCCAGAGACTGGGCAGGAGATAAGAGGTCAAGAAGTAATGAAATGAAAGAGGATAATGCAAAGGAACCGAAAAGAGAAAAACATTAAAGCGATGTTATTTTTTTCCCCTGTGTATGCAGACGGACAGGAAAATTATAGCAGTAATTGCAGACTCCTTTTCACCAAAGACAGAATGGCCTTGGGGAATTAGGGGATGAGAGAAAAAGTCCAGTGAAACTACATTCTCTTCCAGGCTCCACCTGAGTTGCTAGATTTGGCCAAGGTCATTTACCCTTCTGTGCCTTAGTTTCTATAACTGTTGAAAAAGATTGTTTTTTTTTAAACAACAGAAATTTATTTTCTTTATTTCTCACTCCTTTTTTTAAAAAAAAATTATATTGGATCAGTTGATTAACAATGTTGCGTTAGTTGCAGGAGTACAGCAAAGTGATTTAGTTATACATATACATGTATCTATTCCTTTTCAAAATGTTTTCCCATCTAGGTTATTACAGAACACTGAGCAGCGTTGTGCTATACAGTAGGTCCTTGTTGGTTGTATAAATATATTTATTTATTTTTAACATCTTTATTGGAGTATAATTGCTTTACAATGGTGTGTTAGTTTCTGCTTTATAACAAAGTGAATCAGCTATACATATACATATATCCCCATATCTCCTCCCTGTTGCATCTCCCTCCCACCCTCCCTACTCCACCCCTCTAGGTAGTCACAAAGCACCGAGCTGATTTCCCTGTGCTATGTGGCTGCTTCCCACTAGCTGTTTTATGTTTGGTAACGTATATATGTCCATGTCACTCTCTCACTTCGTCCCAGTTTACCCATCCCCCTCCCTGTGTCCTCAAGTCCATTCTCTACGTCTGTGTCTTTATTCCTGTCTGCCCCTAGGTTCTTCAGAACCTTTTTTTTTTTTTTAGATTCCATATATATGTGTTAGCAGATGGTATTTGATTTTCTCTTTCTGACTTACTTCACTCTGTATGACAGACTCTCGGTCCATCCACCTCACTACAAATAACTCAATTTCATTTCTTTTTATGGCTGAGTAATATTCCATTGTATATATGTGCCACATCTTCTTTATCCATTTATCTGTCTATGGACACTTAGGTTGCTTCCATGTCCTGGCTGTTGTAAATAGAGCTGTAATGAACATAGTGGTACATGACTCTTTGAAAAAGATTATTTGCCTCTTTAGTGATTGGGAAGATAAGATAATTCTTTAGGGGCCCCAAAAAGTGGTCAGAAGAAGGTGCTATGAGAAAACCAAGTAGTACTATTATTATTGAGCTGTGTATCCTGTTGGCATGAGTCATCTTGCTGCAAAGACACAGAAGCAATTCCAAGTGTGGCTGAGCATCAGAGACAATTAGAAGGAGGCCAGTGCACTTAGCCGGTGTTAAGGTAGATTTTAGTTGCATTGAAATCTGCCCTTTACTCGTTCAAAAAAATCAAAGCCGGGGGACACTTTTAAAATAAGTATAGCAATGTGATTATACAAATAGACTTTCAAAATATTAAAGCCAGTTTGAATCCATGGTTTGCCACTTAGTACTATGACCTTGGGCAAGTTTCTTTAAACTTCATTTTTCCCATCTGTATAATAGCATCTATAGGGCTATTGTAGGGACTTAAAAACGTACAGGGTTACAAGGACTCAAGAAAGTTAGCTATTATTGTAATTTATAGGAGATAGAAGAAAGTAGAAATTCAGATTGATAAATAAGTGAATCTTTAAAAAAAGTAAGAAGAAGACAAGTTTGTATTTTATAAAACATTATATGATTCAAGGGGTCTAGGAAGAGGCAAACTTGTTTTGTCAAGTCTGAATCCACCCCTATTTCATGAGTCTACCGCAACCCGTCAAACCTATGATATCTCGCACACAAAACACAAACAGGAAAAACCTTCCGTGTGCTTCAACAAAAACAGCTTTCCATTCTAAAGCCACCTATATATATTTATATATATATATATTTTTGTTTGTTTGAAAAATCTCTTGGATACCCAATAGCTCTTTTAAAACAAATCTCAGATGCTGTGTTTCTGTTGTTTTAAAGAGAGAGCAATCAGAGGAGCGCGGATTAGCTCCCTTTGAATCTCCCTGGGGGCTGGGAAGCCTTCAGGCAAAGCCCGGGGGGCAGGACGCTTTTTTTTTTTTTTTTTTAATCGATCTCCGAACCTTCGCTCCGGCGGCGGGGGCGGGGGGGGCGCGGGTGGGAGGGGTCTGGCCGCGGGGCGCGGCGCCGCTCACCCATCCCCCCCGAGCGCGCGGCTGGGCGGCCGGCCGGCGGCCGCGGAAGATGCGGAGGGGCGGCGGCGCGGGCCCTACCCAGCCCGGGCGGCGGGGCGGGCGCCGCCCGAGGGGGTAGGGCGCGCGCGGGGGCGCGCCGGGCCGGGGAGGCGCGCTCCGGCCGCGCTCGCTCCGCGCTCCCTCAGCTGGTTCGCTCGCTCGCTCCCTCCTCCCTCGGCAGCCGCGGCGGCAGCAGGAGAAGGCGGCGGCGGCGGCTGGGGATCAGACATGGCGGCGGATCTGAACCTGGAGTGGATCTGCTCCCTGCCCCGCACCTGGACTTACGGGATCACCCGGGGCGGCCGAGTCTTCTTCATCAAGTAAAGAGCTGGGGACGGCGCGGGGGCCCGGAGGGGGCGGGAGGCTGGCGACAGAGGGGAGCGAGCCGGGTCGGTGCCTCTCCGGCCCCCTCGGCTCCTCCCGCGCCCCCACTCAAGCCCCGTCTCGGCCCCTTCTCTCACCCCTGCAGCGAGGAAGCGAAGAGCACCACCTGGCTGCACCCCGTCACCGGCGAGGCCGTAGTCACCGGGCACCGGCGGCAGAGCACAGGTAACGCCGAGCCCGGCCGGGCCCGAGCGGAGTTGGCTTTCGCCGGGAGGAGGCTGCAGAGCCCTGGCCGCCCACCTCCTGCCGGCAACCTGCCCCGAGCCGCCGTCCCCGGGAGGCGGCGAGGTGGGGCGGAGGCCGGCGGGCGGGGGCGGCCGCAGGTAGAGGGGCCGGGGGACTTCCCTCGAGTCTCCGGACGCCCCTCTCCTTCGTCTTTGATCGCCACTAGCCCACGGCGCCCTCTGCCCCATCCCAACCTGCTCTTCCCCCACGCCCCTGGGTGGCCCACTCCCCTCCCCCGGGAAACCTGGGATCCTGAGTTTTTCCTCCCGCGGCCACTCCTGAGTCCTCCGAGCGCCCCCCGGGCCCCCCACCTCACCCCTCTTTCAACCTTTAGGAAATCCTTTCCCACTCCCCTCCTGCAGCCCGAAACCCTGCCTCTCGTCCGCGGGGAGAATGTGTCCACATCCTCCCCCTCCTCCCCGGGAGCTGCCTCCCTCCTCCTGTGCGGCTTCCTCCTCCGAGGTGGGACTTGTGGGTAGGTGGCTGTTGGAGGAGGAGACGAGTTTGGGGGTGCTTCGATCCTCTCCGCGACAGAGCGGCTTGGGAAATCTGCACGCTTTTCCTCGTGCCCCCGGAGGAGCAGCCGGGGCAGGCATTTGCAGCTGCAGTTGCTGGCCAGCCAGATTCGAAGTCCCCGGCGGCGGCACCGAGGTCGCATACACTGCCAGGAGGCGGTGGGCGTGCTGGGAGGTGTCCTGCGTGAGGGCACTGGTGCCCTGATAGGAGAGGGTCGCCGGCGAAGCATATCTTCCTGGTGCCTTGGATAGCTTGTTTGAATGCTGCTTGTGAGTTGAGCTGGAGGAGAGCTGATTGGAGCTTCAGTGCTGGTCTGGCTTTCTTTTGTCATTCTTTGTGTACATTCTTGAAACTTGTTTGTCTTTGAAACGTAACATGTGTTCTCTTCCTGGCCTGCCTCTGTTTCGGGTGATTGGAAAGGCTTGAGAACAGTTTGGGTGGAAGGTGAGGCCGGCTTCAGAAGTCTGTAGAGCTTGCCCTCCGGGATACTTCTCCAACTCTGAGATTCTCTTAAAGTTGCCAGGATATTGAACAAGCCTGCCTTCTCTATTAAATTCTGGAGTTCAGCGAAGTGACTAATATCTCTAAATTTGCAAAAAGGTGGAGGAGGAAGGGGAAAGCTGGTATAGCAAGCATGATGAGGTTACATTTTTAAGGCATTTCTGACTAACGCGGCGTCATATTTCTTAACTCCCTGTCGTCTTTGACTTGAATGTACATTTCAGTGTTTTGCATACGTAAGTCAACTTTGATGGCCTCTTTGCCTTATGGATAGTAACAGGTTTGTGTCACAAGAGATAATATGATATTTATTTAGCCTAATCGTCTCGTGGAATTATTCCATGATTATTTTGGCTATGTGAAATATAAATCTTTATCCTATTTACCCCCAAGGATTTGATAACATTCACACCTCAGAAAATTTTATTATATGATTTCAGGTTAATTTTATTTTTGAGAGATCATCTTGATTTTTCTCTGGTTTGGTTTACTTTGACTTTGTACACACATCATCGGTTTTTTATTTCAGAGCGGTATTATGGTTAAATCCAAGACACTGGTGGTTTGTTAAGTAACATGTAGCACAGAGTGGTGCCATCGTTCACCTGCATTATTGCCAGGTTTATTACTTGAAACTTCACATCTCTTAAAGTCAGGTCTGTAGAAACACACATGTACGTATAAGTATGTGATTTCAGATTTCTTTCCCCCTAATTAAGTACTTAGGAAGTTCTTTCTCATCAATCACACTTCCTGGATGGATTCACTTATGTAGCTGAAAGATATGGTCTTACATAGACACAACATACCTAGGAAGAAGTGGGTGTTACCTTTTACGTATAGTCTTTTTCTTTGGTTTTGGGGGAGTTTTTGGCCTACCGTTCAAGGGTACTTACCTAGGATTACAAGGCATCCCTTTGCTTTTTTGGCTGCCAGGGCGTAGTTCCTCTCCACTCTGATCAAAGTGTATAATTATGTCAGATAACCTCTAATATTGTTGATACTTTTCTGGTGGCTTTACATTTGAATTGCCATTTTCCCAAAAATGATATTATATCTGAGTTTTATTACCAGTCTAATGCTTTTGGGGGGGGTTACAAACCTACTTAATAAATGAAAATAGCTGATCATGAAAAGGAATAATTAAAATGGTTTGAAACTTACTGTGCTGTTCTATCGATGTAATACTAATGGTGAAATGTATGTTTTTTTAGATTTGCCTACTGGCTGGGAAGAAGCATATACTTTTGAAGGTGCAAGATACTATATAAAGTGAGTTTTTTTAATTATGATTTTTTCCCTTGGTAATTCAAATGTTGTGATTAACCTTTGGTTGTATGTCTAGGTATGATCGTGATTTCTTAAGGTTTATTGTATTATATTGACTTTATGCTTTATGAGTGTTGGAATTTTGAGGTAAAAGATGACACTCTTAGTTTTCTTGTGTTGTTTGCCTGGACCTTCATTGATTTGGGAGTTAGATCATTTATGGCCACGGTTACATTTTTGGTGCCTCTGTATATATTTTTGAGTGATAGCGCATTACAGTATTTTGTCTTTAGTATGTTACCTTTTTTTTTCTTTTTAAGTGAATTCTGTTCATGTGTATTTTGACCAGAACTATAAGTAGCAAAAGTGATGTAAAGCTAGATTACCGTTTGATGGACAATAACAGGACTGAAAATAAAAGTAAATAAATAAGGAGTATTTCACAAACATCTGTTGGAACATTGTTTGTAATTTGCCTCAGTTTATTTAAATATATCTAAGTTTTAAAAATACATATCGAAATATTTTACTGGTAATTGTATTTGAATAAAAGGCTTTCAGTAGCACTTACAAGGGACAAATGACCAGTCCTAAAGTTAAGTTAATTCTATAGAATATTGAAATAATTTTCTGTTCAGAGTTAACTTGATAGTACTTGGAGACAAATACAATGTTTGAGGGCAATATTATATAGGAAAATTTTTTATCCCTCAAGGGAAAATAAAGGTGGTTTTATCTTCATTTTAAATTAGAAACTGTTTACTTAAGAGCTTGTTTTTGTTGTTTTAAAATTTTTTGTTTAATTTTAAGGAACTGAGGCTTGAAAGAGAATGCTTAAATACAAGATTTGGTTGAGATGTCAGTGGTTTAATAATAATAACAGGTACCTAGCTAAAGGCACCTCTGTTACATTGGGCCCAGTAAGGTATTTTGCTGAGTGCCATTTTAAAGATGATGCCGTACTTCACTAAATTATAATTACCTATATGGTTTTAACATTTTTTAGAATGATATTTACATAAAATGTTAAGGGATATGTATAGTATTAGCTATGCTTGCTTTTTTGGATGTAGAAATAGAGAAAGCAGAACTAAGATACAGGAATGGAGTATAGTTTCATGATGTGGTCCTTCTCTGGATATGTTTAATTTACATCTTTTATTTGGAGATTGTGCTGTGCATTGTTAGGTGGCCTAAAAAATAAAGGCATGAGTAAAGTGCAGAGTCACCAAGTATTTTTTCTAGTGGTTATTTTTATCCTGAATTAAAGTGAGTTTGTATTGCCATGAAAAGGGATGCTTCTTTTTTTTTTCTGGACAAACTATTGATATTTCTGAAGAAAGACAGTTTTTTTGGTGGAGTTCATTTATTTTTATCCAGTATAATTTTAACTACTGTACCTTAAGCCTAGCTGATCTACAGAATAGGAGTAACATTACAATTCTCAATATTATTTAAATGTCGGTGAATGTGTACGTTCTTAGGTGAATGTTTGACAGTACAAAATGTTATTATTCTGTGTGGGCCAAATATGTATGTTTTAATTTAGAAGTAGGATGTTAGAAAGACTGAGTTTTCTTTTGTTTTACTAGCCATTTTGATTAGAGTTTCTTGAGTGTCATGCCTAAGTAAGTTTCTCAGGCAAATGAGGACAATATTAAGAAAGTGGTAATAATTTTACTTTAACTCAGGATACATTTTTAAACTAGTGGATTTTAATCATGTGGTATTGATAGACAGCCAATCATTGTGTCCAAAAGTAGCAATAAAGAATTTATATTATGAAGGTAATTTGTTCTAAAATTGAGCATATTTTAGAAATATACACTCATTAAACTTCAAGTAAAATAACCATTGACAAATACATGATTTGCTGAATGTTGGGTGCTACTATCTTTCCTTTCTGGGTTATATCAGAAGACTAATTTCTTTTAAGATTAGCTAAATCTCTAATGTGGCCTGTAATTTCCTAGAAATTTTTTACTTACTTGTGTTGTTATGAGCAATTAGTGATGCCTGATCATTCTAATATAATAGGGGCACTACTTTTATCTTAAACTTCACAATTTACAGAGTGCTTTCACATATGTTACCACGTCTGAATCTCATTTTAATCGTGGATGTAGTCAGAAGAATTACTCTTTCCATTGTCACACCACATAATAAAACAACAGAAACATGCCTTTGGAATTTATGGTCTGCAAAGACAGCAAGATGAGAAACAGCAGGAACATGAACTATATTTAGAATGTTCAGAGTAGGAGAAAGGATAGGAGTCTTCAGTAGGAAAGTGATGACTGTTGGTGGATATATTTCTCATTGTTGGTTCTTTTTTAGATGAAGGAAGGAGGTTACTGCTCAAATTATAAGAAAAACAGGTGATATAGTGAGCAGGGTGGATTTTATTCACAGGGGAAGAGGGAAGATGAAAGGCCAATAAAAGACACATTGACCATCTTGTTATTCCTAATCCTGCGTTCCTGGGAGGCTCCCAGAGCAAGAACTGGAAGAGACTGAAAGAACTTGAGTTGTTTCTACTTTAGTTCCCAAGTGAAGTACATTTAACTCTCAAATTATTTCTCTCCTGAACAAATGTTGGTGTTTGTTCAAAATGGCAGAAGAAGAATTTATCTTTGCATAGTATTTTGGTATCAACAACTGCATCCCTGTGGGCATTAAGGAGAAGAACACTCTTGTGGGGAAGAGTTGGAAGGCAGGCCTTGACCCTCTGACACGTTGGAGCTCAGTCTTCCTGTCTTTAAATTAGGCTGGCTGGAAAAGATAACTTCTCAATTCCAGCCCACTTTCAAATTTCTTTGAATTTTATACTATTCTGGGAATTTACAGTATTCTACAAAATAATGAACTCACAGTGCCAAGAAGAGATAATGTGGGAAATGTGGAAAGTTAGTTAGCTTTCCTATCCCGGTTAACTGTTTGATCTCCCTCTTTAAGCTTTGTGCAGATAACCATAGATAAGGCTAAGCAGAGCCAGAGCTGTGTTGTGCTTGCTGTCTTTCTGTTGCTGCATTTTGTGTTTTGTGTACTTATCTTCCAGGGAGAGCTGTGTGCACGCAGTTAACAGTGCTAACTAATGTCAACAGAGGAGCTGATCAGAGTTGAGTTGTATAGATTTGAGCTGGATAATCAGTTTACTTTATACAGTTTTTGAAATTGGTTCTTTCATAAAAGTCTACAGTTTGGAAACAGAATATATAATATAGAGAAGGTATTTTACTTTAAGTCAGTTTGGCCAGAAAATATTAAAATTTGAAAATTCTGTATTGTAAAGATAAATATTTAGCTTTAATTTTTTATGAGAAAAGCTTGCTTTAAGCTAACCAGCCTCTAAATTATTTTATTACTTGTGTGTGTGTGTGTAAATACATATACACAGAGTTTGAATTTGATTATTGTTTCCATATTGCTTTTTAACACTTAATTCATGCTTTTTATCTTTAGGAAGAATGCTGAAAATTGCCAGTGATTTTTATAATTTATAAAGTGTAGCTTTAAATATTCAAATAACTTAGCTCGTAAAGTACAGAAGATAATCTTATATATTTGAAGGTTATAAAACTTTCTGCTTACTCCTTGAAATATTACTTAATGACTCTGTAATGACAGGTCATGGTAGCTTAAAATGGATGTGTCATTGACTATTACTTTGTGCTTCAAAGCTTTAAGATGGTTAATTTAAAGGGCTAAGTAAATCTTAAAACAGTGCTCTCCTAATAGTGAGAAACTTTGTTCTAATTATTTAGAGGTCATTGTCTTATGTGGCAGGTTTGGGGATCAAAAAATGTCTTTGCAGGGTTATAAAATAGTATGTAAATTTTTGAGGTTATATTTTCATATTGCTTTTTTCTTTCTTTCTTTTTTTTTTTTTTTTTTTTTTTGCGGTACACGGGCCTCTCACTGTTGTGGCCTCTCCCATTGCGGAGCACAGGCTCCGGACGTGCAGGCTCAGTGGCCATGGCTCACGGGCCCAGCCGCTCTGCAGCATGTGGGATCTTCCCGGACCGGGGCACGAACCCGTGTCCCCTGCATCGGCAGGCAGATTCTCAACCACTGAGCCACCAGGGAAGCCCCCATATTGCTTTTTTCTTGATTTAAAATTTTAAGTTCTGAAAATTGAACTTTTTCTTAGATATGCAAATAGAGCAGTGTTTGATTTTTGACTAATGAAGTTTCATTTCAGTATCTGTTATAGTTGGGTCTAATGTGTGCTTAGAATTTCAAACTAATCTGCAGTGATGGGAATTCTAGTATGAAATAGCCATTTAAGGTTGCAAGTGAGAGGAAAATCTGTTTTTTCACAGATTATCACAATTCAAACTATGAGTGAAGACGGAACATAGCTGCCATGAGAATGTGAGAATATATTGCAATATATTTGATATTTTAAATTGTTTGGTATAATAGTACTATAATATTATAATTAGACATAGCAACACAATGTTTCGGAACAATTCCTGGATGTTGTACATCTTTTTTGTATTCATAACAGAGTTTTTGGAATAAGTAATCCTTTTTTTAAAAAATTTTAAATTTTATTTATTTTGTTGTGCTGGGTCAGCAGGCGGGCTCCTTAGTTGTGGCATGCAAACTCTTAGTTGTGGCATGCGTGTGTGATCTAGTTCCCTGACCAGGGATCGAACCCAGGCCTCCTGTATTGGGAGCCTGGAGTCTTAACCACTGGGCCACCAGGGAAGTCCCAGAATAAGTAATCCTTACATGTGTAAAGCACTTCATGCTGATTCGATAGGTACAGCATAACAATTGAACTATGACTTCAACCTTCAAGGAGTTTGTAGTATAGAGAAAAGCATGCAGTGTATTAAAAAAGGGAGATGGTGTGGGCCCCATGAACTTGGTTAGTGTGAGGCACTTCAACACAGCATTCAGTGAATTTAATCCTCACAGTAGCCCCTAGTTTTCTTTTTCTCCCGGCCACAACCCCTTTTTCAGGATGAAACTGAAGCTTAACGAGGTTAAGGGCCTGTTGTAGGTCATATAGTTTCACTATGAGTCACTAGCATTCAAATTAAGGTCTCTGGGCTGAAACCGATCTAGACCTAAAAATACAGGGCAGTATAAACAGATCCTATAGTATGTGTCTCTCCATAAGTAGGTTGCTTGGGGACAGAAGTATCATTTCAGAGAAATAAGTACAATGGTTAGGTTAGTGGGCCAACCTACAAATAGAAGCTTGTTTCACCCCCTAAAAACCTGTTGACTAGTATTATTTTAGTAGAACCTTGGAATTTGGTCCTTCCTTTGCATCCACGGAAGAGTGCTAGACACTGTTCTAGGTGTTTGGTGATACACCTGAGACGCGGCCTTCCTGGAGCCTACAATCTAGTAGGAAAAAGAGACGTTAAAACAAAACATGGAACAAACATGTAATTTTAAAATGGCGTCTTCATAAAAGAAAAGCAGAGTGTTTTGTGGCAGATTAGGAAAGTTTACCATAAAGAACAGTGTGTCAGTGATGAAATGTGTTTAAGTTTCAAGGGTGGGGTGACAGGATTTCCACCCTCAGTGAATTTTATCTGGAATCTCATTGTCCTTTTTAGCCAGGAAGGTTGCTCGGGACCAGGCCCGCTCAGTGCCTTCTTGTAGTGCCTGCCTATAGCTTAATGCCAGCATCCAATGAGCCTCTGAGTAAATGGTGTCTGTACTGATGATGCTGGCCTCCACCCTCCCGAGGAGTTAATCGGGGTAGAACAGAGGAGTCCCCACAACTCAAGTGATTGCATTTGGAGAGCCCTTTCTGGATTTCTCAAATGATTTTCCCCTAATGTTGATAGACCTCTTTCTTTGTTTTCTTCTTATTCTCAAAGCTGGTGTAGTTTAGGAAGGGGGAAGAAATGGGGAGTAGAGAAAGAATTGGTTGGAAGAGTCAAAGAGTTGGAGGCCTTGAAGACCGGTAGGATATAAACATCCCTGTCTAGGCACCTCTGTCTGTTCTACAAAGACAAGGGGTTTCTCAGCACTTGTGGGCCAATACTCTCTCCTGGGACCTTTTCATTTTTCTGTAACAGATAATGTAGAAGTTGGGGTTAATGGTGAAAATTTACTTGTATAGATGTGTATGCATAAATTGGAGTTAATATAAAAAATGATGCTGGGGCTTCCCTGGTGGCGCAGTGGTTGAGAGTCAGCCTGCCGATGCAGGGGACGCGGGTTCGTGCCCCTTTCCGGGAAGATCCCACATGCCGCGGAGCGGCTGGGCCCGTGAGCCATGGCTGCTGAGCCTGCGCGTCTGGAGCCTGTGCTCCGCGATGGGAGAGGCCACAACAGTAAGAGACCCACGTACCGCAAAAAAAAAAAAAAAAAAAAAAAATTGATGCTGGTTGTCCGTCAGACGGTGTCGTAAGAAGTCAGAGGAGGAAGGAGCTTACTTAGGCCAGGCTGACGTGGAAAGGCTTGAAGGAAGAGGCAGGAGTTGAGCTAAGCCTTAAGGGCATGGATGGAATTCAGATGGGTTGAGATAGATGACTGATAACATAAATTCATGGGGGTGGGGACATGTATAATATGTGTGATGAGTAGTGATAACTGCCCTGCTGGTGATTAGAAAATGCTAGGATAATGGGAAGTCAGACGAGGAATGCTGTTAGGAGTACTGTTTGTTGTTGTGTCTGGTCTTTGAATAAAAGGCTGAGATTTTTATTTCTAGGCAAGACCACCGCAGGTGTTTTTTTGGTATATCATTAATAGCTTAAAGTGAAGGTTTTAAGGGAGATTTTAATATAGGCAGCTTGGGTTAGAAAGGGGCAAACCTGGAATCGAGGAGTCCCATCCTGGGTCTGTCGCTGTAACCTGGGAGTTAGTTGCTGGAACCAACTTGGTAGCAGTGGGAATGGAAAGGAAGGAGGCCATTGATCAAAGATACTGAAGAGGAGTTGACAGGCCTTGGGAGTCTTGCTGAGCTGGGAGGCTGTCAGAGAAAGAGAGGTCAAAAGTTACACAGAAGCCTTTGTGTCTGAGTGGCTACAAGAATGATTGGTACCCTTGACCAGAATAAGGGAGTAGGTGGTTGGGGGGAGCGCTAGGTGGAGGTGTTAATGATGGTTTGGTTTTTGAGCTGCTTATCTTGAGAGGGCATAGCATTTTACGTGGCTAAAATCTGGCCTTTCCAAAGGACTCCCAACATTATCTTCTATTCCTCCCTCATGAATAAGAAATACAAACCACCCCCATCCCCCCTGCCCCCACAAAATGCTATCTCAGCTACCTAATTATCTCCAAGCAGTATGTAGATCCAAGCCAGGAATGTCATATTCATCCATCCAATTATTCATTCAACAAACACTTACTGAGTACTGTGTGCCAAGTGCTTTAGGTTTTATGAACGAAACAGACATGGACCTTGCTCTTAAGGAGCTTATAATTAAATTAAGGAAAGAGGCAGCAGTATCATAATCACAAACATATAGTCGTAGACTGATAAATGCTATGAAGTATACATCATGCTTTGAGCAGATGCATTTGTGAGGACTCGGCCCAGTGTGGAAGAGGCCTTTCTCACAAACATAAGGAATAACCCTTCCTCTGAAAGCTCAGCTGTGAAACCCCACAGAGTGATGAGAACAGAGCAGTGCAAAGTCACCTGAAAGATGAATTGATAGCATCTTGGGCTTGAGATTGGACCATAACCTGAGTGAAAGCGTTGCTATAGCTAAAGAAAGACTTGGGGTGGGGTTGGTGTGATGTGGAAATTTAGAAAAAGGAGAAAAACTGCAGAAGTTACTCTCTACTATCTAGTAGAGAGCAAGGTTAAGCCAATTGATTTTGACTGTTATTCCAGTCCCAGTGGCAAGGTCTTCCAATTACTCAATCTTTCACTGATGCATTTTTTCCCTTCACTTCTCTTCAATACATTTTGAACTCATAATTATGTGCCTTAGCAATTAGGTACAATCATTAAACAAAATAGACCAAACAGCTTTACCCTTCTGGGGACTGGGATGGTGGAGGAGAGAATATCAGACGAAGAAAATATAACTTTTATGGTATGTAAGAATATATAAATGCTGTAGGAAAAAAAGTAGAGCAAGGTGTTTAGGATCAGGAGAGGAGTGAAGAGGGATGGGTGTGGGAGAAAAAGACAGTGGAATCAGAGAAGGAAGAGCCCAGCTGCGTGGCGGCCTCCTTGGTTGATGTAATTGGCTGTTACACGGGGAGATGTGGAGCCGTCGCAGGTCTGAGCAGAGGAGGAGATGCGTGGTCTGGCTTCGCCCTTTGAAAGGGTCAGTCTGACTGTTGTGTGAAGGTGAGACTTTGGGGGCCTAGTGGAGCCCCTCCAGTGTAAGTTCTCTCCCTCATCAGATTTGCTCCTTATATTTCCTTTTAACACTTAACAGGATCATGATTAAATATTTAATTGTGTAACCCCATATTTCTTTTAAGCTGCCAGCGATTATCAGTGCCATTGATTTAATAATAGTAACAGCTTTTCAGAGGGGAGAGACATAACCATATTAAATAAACCCCTTGATCCTTAATTCAGAAACAGTATATTGAAAAAGCATGTTTTAAAATCAAGTCAATGCTTGCTTAATACCTGTTTGCCTACACTCCTTATGGTAGGTAAGCTTCATGAAAAGCAGCTCGTTCATTGCTGTGTTTTTAGTCCCTCAGCTTAAACTTTTCTCATAGTAGTTCCTCAGTAAATATTTGTTGATTGATGAATTTTGATGATGACACTCAACTTCATTCCATGCTATTCAGAAACCTTGTAATGTGGCTCTTTGTGAAATTTAAATATTCTCTTTATGTGACATCTATCTGTCCCAGTATGAATTAGGAAGTCAGCTGTTTCTCGAGTTTGGCTCATGCGATTCTCCTCCAGGAGACAGATAGGATCTGCTCAGAGGCCTGATTATGGGACCAGATCCAGGATCAAGCCAAGATAATGCAGGGACCTGTGAGGGCTGTTGGGAGACAGCTGAATCCCAGACCTTGCCAGTGACCATGCCATTTCCATTTAGAAATGTTCACAGTTCAGGCTGCTGTGGTTTGGAGAATGGGGGAGATATACTGTCATCATTAGTATGAGTAAAGCAAGTGTAGACCACTGAACTCAGTGGGTCCTAGAGAGGCCTGAGAGAAATAGAAATTAGTCCTCACAAGGTACAGGTGACAGACATTTCAGAGCCACGCAGAGAATTCCTTGGTTACTTAGAAGTAGCCTCCTAGCTATTTGGGAATTATTTTCTGAAGTGGCCAGTAATTTCAGAAACACCCAAGAAAATCCCTCTGGACTGTTAACTCCTTGAAGGCAGAGACTGTGTCATATCATCTTTATGTTTCCAGCACTTGACACATAATAGGCAATGAGATGTTTGAAATGAAGACCTATTACAGATTGTAAGAAAAACAAGTCATTGCCCAAATCTGAACATCCCAGGTCACTTTTCTGCTTCTCACTTGTCATCTAGTCAGGATTCATATTGTTGTAAATGTCAGTGACCCAAAGCCAACTATTACAAGCAAAAGCAAACTGTCTTCCCACATTAGTTCCAGGAGTGACACAGGTGAATCCTTCAAGACCCTTCCTCACTCACCTTTTTTCACTTTAGAAAGTTTTTCTCCACTTAACCATAAAAATGTTTGCCCATGGCCCCAAATTACACCCTTTTAGCTTTTTAACCCAAAAGATAAGGTTTCTTCTCTGTTCCTCAATAAAAAAAATCTTAGACAAGGACTTTGGCCACCTTGTATTACATGCCCATTGCTGGAGTGAAGACTGGCCCTCTGGTCTTCAGTAATTTTCTGTCCTTGGCTGAAACCAAGATTATAATCAACCAGCCTTCCAAGAAACTGTGTGATGAGAGAGGAAGGCCTGGTCACGTAGGAAGTCAGGGTGTGAAAGGCTGCATGATCAGAGATCTCCTGCTTCTCCCTTGTATACAGTGCACAGTGCTAAAGGCCAGGAAGGCCATGAACCTGAGCGTCTGCAGACTTCCTAAGAAGTGATATTATCAATGATTTTCAAGGATGCTTTCTGCCTTCCATTGAAGAAGAAGTAGTTGAAGATACGTGCAGGGTGGTTCAGGCCTGGACCCTGGAGAATGAAGAGGAAGAGTTAAATTCTGAGGAAGAAGCAATAGAAACCAATCCTATACTGGCTGCCTTGAGCAAGGGGGATTGAGGAAACCAACTTCGATTTGGTACAAGTGACAGTACAGCCTCACTGTGATCAAAACCTCCACCCTGCTACAGTGGGCCAGGGATTCCCTCTGGTTCTTCTGAAATCACTGGCCACTTCAGAAAATAATTCCCACACAGTGTCAGTGCTTGAGTAATGCTACCCAAACTTGCTTGCTACATGCCTCCCGGGGATGTTCTACGTGCTTTCCACCCCCGCCCGCCCCCGTCCCTTCCAAGTGACTAAGATTCTTTACACATATTATTTCTTTGGAATAGACATGGTCTTCAAAAGAGAGAATTTGCCTCTGAGATGAAAAATAGTTTTAGACTTCATATGGAGTGAATTCCATCAGCTTTTGCTGAACTTGGTTGAAGGTGCATATAATACCCATTTTATTAAATATTTACAATGAAGCTGTTTAACCTAAAATTTAAAACTTAGTAAAATAGGACAGAATAGCAGAGTCTTCAGAAGAAACAAGGAATTACTCCTTGCTCATTTTTCATAGTATACAAAACAATGGTGGAGAGAAAGTAACTTGTTAAACTTAGTGTCAATTTTTTTTCTGTTTGAAAATTCATCTGTTCCAGTTTTATTTTGAAAAATCTAATCGATCACAGAATATAGATGCATCTAATAATGATGGCATTTAAAAAAATTTAGTAAAGAAATGTCAGAGAATGATTCCAAATCTGTGTTTAGTGTGTGTCCTTTTTTCCAACCTGTTTTATAATGTTAAGTGTTTCTTTCTGATTATAGAAGTAAAACATTTGGAAAAAACTGAAGAGTATAAAGAAGGAGAAAATAAAATCACCTGGTCTCATTATGCAGAGAGAATTTCTATTAATATTTCTGTATATATGCAAAAATATTTTTAAAGATTTGGGTCTTATTGCTAGTACTGTGTCGAATGCTGTTTTCATTAAAGTTATATCGTGTGTCCTTATGTCATTATATATTCAATGGAAGATTTTTTAATAACTGATGTTTTATCTTATGAATATATAATAGTTTAATCATCCCTCTATTTTTAGATGGCTATGTTGTTTCCAACTTTTTGCTGTGAGAAAAATCCTTATATAACATACGCATGTCTGTTTCCTAGACTTGGAATTATTGGGATAGGGTGTGAGCTTTTTAAAGGGTTCATTACTTAACATTTTGCCAAATTGCCCTCTAAGAGATTTGTACAAAGTTATGGTCTCTCCTTAGTATATGAAGTGTATAAAAGTGCCCCTGTTTCTCCATACCTACAGTAAATACTCCGGACAGATGAAATTTGAAGGTAACTGATGGAGAATCTGTGTGGGTTGTCACTAGTGATTCGGAGAGTTTGGAACAGGGATTAGTCTTTATCTGTTGCTACATAACCAACTATACCAAAACTTAGTGGCTTAAAACAACGATTTATAATTTCTCACCTTTCTTTGGGTTGACTGAGCTCAGCTAGGCTGTTCTATTTCCTGTGATATAACTGAGGGCCCTCCTGCAGATACATTCAGCTGCAACTTGGCTGGAATATCCCGTGTCTTCTCTCCTCGTGGCCTCTCATGACTTAGTAGTCTATCTAGAGTTTCTTGCTAACAACGCAGCTGGCTTCTAAGAGGGAACGTTCCAAGAAGACAAGCCCCTGGGTGCAGGCGTTTATCAAACCTCTGCTTGCATTATGCTTGCTCATGTCCTGTTGGTCAAAGCAAGTCACATGACCAAGGCCAAAATCAAAAGTGGGAGAGAACTACACAAGCCTGTGAATACCAGGAGATGTGGTTCATTGCAGACCGTTGATGTAATGGATTACCAGAAATAGTAAATAAGTTTCAACTAGCATTGCAAGTCTGATTGATGAGCAATAGCGCTTTGGAGCACTGTGTTTGGAAAAATTTGGAGATCAACTTCTGGATCAGTAGGAAAGCGTATTGTGACAAGTTAATGACGTTTGCAAGGGCTTAGGTGAGGAGGCTGGTATAATGGTGTATTTACCATCCTTAATTTAATATCTGAATTTATATCATAAAGCCACAAACGTAAACATGAAAGGCAATTCAAGAGCTTACATGTAAGCCCAAATACTTTAAAAACATTGGAGTACTTGAGTAAAGTGAGCCTTAAGCTTTTATTCATCCTGGTTTCGTACTGACAATTAATACAACTGGTAGTATAAGATATCAATAATTGGGCTTCCCTGGTGGTGCAGTGGTTGAGGGTCCGCCTGCCGATGCAGGGGACACGGGTTCCTGCCCCGGTCCGGGAAGATCCCACATGCCGCGGAGCGGCTAGGCCCGTGAGCCATGGCCGCTGAACCTGTGCGTCCGGAGCCTGTGCTCTGCAACGGGAGAGGCCACAACAGTGAGAGGCCCGTGTACCGCAAAAAAAAAAAAAAAGATATCAATAATTGGCATCTTGTGCTCGATTAGTTTGCAAGATACCCGTATTTCACACCAGGACTGCTCTTTCCCATTGCTGAGTGAAAAAGCTGTAGCAGGGTTCATAGATGAGGAGCAAGTACCTATACTAGTGCCCAAGGTCAGAGTATGGGTGGGTGGATGGCTAGATGGATGGAGACATAATCTCACATATATATGTATTTGCATGTGTGAGTGTATGATTTTAAGAGCTTGACTGAGTTGTGAACTTGACGCTTGGATTTACTCATGTGATTTAACCAGTATTATCAGTGGCAGTATTTAAGAGTAGGCACTGTGGCCTATGCCAATGGTCCCCAGCCTCTTTGGCACTAGGGACCGCTTTCATGGAAGACAGTCTTTCCACGGACGGGGTTGGGGTTTGGTTCAGGTGGTAACATGAGCGATGGGGAGTGGCAGGGAGCAATGGGGAGCGATGGGGAGCGGCAAATGAAGCTTCACTCGCTCTCCCGCCGCTCACCTCCTGCTGTGCGGCCCGGTTCCTAACAGGCATTCTGAGGGAGACTTATAGGACAATGTTACTATTCCTCCTGATACAGTAGTGCGGAGTCTCTTTTATGCTTTTCCCTCTCACCCCATACTCTGCTCTCCCAGAGGAGGTTCTGTGCATGTCAGCAGTTTGGTGTGTGTCCTCCTCCCCCTTCTTTGCATACCTATACATTCATTTATTCATTTATTTTTACCAAAATGAGCTTGTCCTATATGTACAATTCTTTGACTTTTCCTTTTTATTTAATACCTTAGATCTTTTCGTATTAGTACTTAGAAATCAACACCGTTCTTTCAGTAGCTACAAAATATTCATTAATTATTTAGCTGGACATTAATTATTTAGTTGGACATTTAGTGTTTTTCCATTTTTTTTTCTCAGTTTCTAAAAATGTTGTCATGAACGTACTTATACATAAACTGTGGCCGTATGCAAATGTTTTTATAAAATAGATGTGGAAATTGCTGAGTTAGGCTGTATACGTATTTTAGCTTTTGATAAACGTAGTAAAATCCTGCTAAACACCATAAATAGGGTCTGAAAATATTGAAGTGATTAAAATGCATAATTATAAGATTAATGAAAAACAGTATTTTTCATTAAGTTCATGGAGTCACACACAAAAAATAGGAAAGTGGTAGAAAGTGACACATTGTGCAAAACTACATAATGAATCAGAAAGCCCCAAATGAAAACAGGGCATTCACCCCCTAAATTCCTTTTGGAATTGGAGTTGGTCCAACTATTGGAGCCGTTCGACAGTCATGTTCAGATTAATTTGTGGTTTTACTATTTGTGGTTTACAGTTAGGCCAACTTCCAAAAAATCTTTACCATCTTATCCTCACATGATGCAGTGTGTAGGATTATTGTCTCCTGTATCCTTGCCAGCACTTGGTGTTACCAGCCTTAAGTTTTGAGTAATCTAATGGACAAAAATGGTATCTTGTTTGAATTTGCGCATTGTTGGTTTTGGCCATGCTTGTCATCTTTCCCTCTATTTGTTGCCTATTTGAGTCTCTTCTACAAATTGCCTCTTCCATATATTTTCTCTATTTTTCTATTGCTATTTTTCTTAATGATTTATGTCATTATGTACTTTTTTGTATTTTTGATGTCTGAGCCAGTTAGCTTGTTAGAGCTCTCCAAGGTATTTTTGCTGTGCACCCTGATAAGTAGAACGTTTTTGGTTATATACTCTCCTTATATGTCTATTTATTTATAGATTATATATGTGTATTGTTGTCAGTCTGTGTCATACATTTTTTTTTTTTTTTGCGGTATGTGGGCCTCTCACTGTTGTGGCCTCTCCCATTGTGGAGCACAGGCTCCAGACATGCAGGCTCAGCGGCCATGGCTCACGGGCCCAGCCGCTCCGTGACATGTGGGATCTTCCCGGACCGGGGCACGAACCCGTGTCGCCTGCATCGGCAGGCGGACTCTCAACCATTGCGCCACCGGGGAAGCCCCTGTGTCTTACATCTTAGTAAAGCTTATTTTTTCCCTGTTTTATTGTGTTTTAAAAATAAGTGTAAATAGGGGTGCTACAGCAAAGGAAACTATAAACAAGACCAAAAGACAACCCTCAGAATGGGAGAAAATATTTGCAAATGAAGCAACTGACAAAGGATTAATCTCCAAAATGTATAAGCAGCTCATGCAGCTCAATAACAAAAAAACAAACAACCCAATCCAAAAATGGGCAGAAGACCTAAATAGACATTTCTCCAAAGAAGATATACAGACTGCCAACAAACACATGAAAGAATGCTCAACATCATTAATCATTAGAGAAATGCAAATCAAAACTACAATGAGATATCATCTCACACCAGTCAGAATGGCCACCATCAAAAAATCTAGAAACAATAAATGCTGGAGAGGGTGTGGAGAAAAGGGAACACTCTTGCACTGCTGGTGGGAATGTGAATTGGTATAGCCACTATGGAGGACAGTATGGAGGTTCCTTAAAAAACTACAAATAGAAATACCACATGACCCAGCAATCCCACTACTGGGCATATACCCTGAGAAAAGCATAATTCAAAAAGAGTCATGTACCAAAATATTCATTGCAGCTCTATTTACAATAGCCAGGACATGGAAGCAACCCAAATGTCCATCAACAGATGAATGGATAAAGAAGATGTGGCACATATATACAATGGAATATTACTCAGCCATAAAAAGAAACAAAACTGAGTTATTTGTAGTGAGGTGGATGGACCTAGAGTCTGTCATACAGAGTGAAGTAAGTCAGAAAGAGAAAGACAAACACCGTATGCTGACACATATATATGGAATTTAAGAAAAAAAAAGTGTCACGAAGAACCTAGGGGTAAGACAGGAATAAAGACACAGACCTACTAGAGAATGGACTTGAGGATGTGGGGAGGGGGACGGGTAAGCTGTGACAAAGTGAGAGAGTGGCATGGACATATATACACTACAAAACGTAAAATAGATAGCTAGTGGGAAGCAGCAGCATAGCACAGGGAGATCAGCTCGTTGTTTTGTGGCCACCTAGAGGGGTGGGATAGGGAGGGTGGGAGGGAGGGAGACGCAAGAGGGAAGAGATATGGGAACATATGTATATGTATAACTGATTCACTTTGTTATAAAGCAGAAAGTAACACACCATTGGAAAGCAATTATACTGCAATGAAGATGTTAAAAAAAAGGTGTTGATATTATTTAGTCTTTGTTTAAACTTGGAATTCTGTAAAAAAATTCTACATATTTCATGATTCATTTTATTCTACTACTGTAATTTGAGATTTAAAAATTTTCTTTATTATAAATGGTGACTGAGTGATTTTGTAGAAATTATTCTTTTAAACTTCTTCCTAGATGTAAAAGAAAAAAAAAAACCAAAACCAACTTATTTCACTGTTAATCTTCAGTCTTTTGGTATGATTTCCTTTATTTGTAAATAACCTCTCATTAAATATTATTCCAAAAAAAAAAAAAAACAAATGGGGTGCTAACCTGTCCACAGCCCAGTGTAGAGTCTAGTGTGCATTCACCTAGGAAATCAGGACTTGTGAGCGAAATATGATTTAGGCCCTTTACAGGCCAGTTAGGTTGGCCAAGAAGAGCATGCTCTCTGTTCTGTGACCACACTGTGCATATCTGTAAGCCCCTGGCCACTGAGTACTCTGGTGAAGTGGAAAGTAGCCAAGGGTCAAACCTTGGCTCTGTTACCTTTATTAACCACACAGCTTGGAGAAAATTGCTTACTCTCACTAAGAACCAGTTTCTTCATGTGTAAAATGGAGAGGGTAGTCCTTGTCTTGCCTACTTTATAGGCTTATGATGTGAGTTAATCTATGTGAATAAACTTTGAAAAACTGTAAAACATGGGGTACATATGAAATACCTGGGTACTTATTTTGCAGGGTCATAACATTGCGTATATAAGACAACATACTTCAGGATCATTTATGCAGGAAAACAGTTGAAAATGGCTGGCCTACTAATTGTGGTTCAGAAATATTTAAAGTCTTCATCGTGTGCAGATTTTAAACCTCTTGAAGGTAGAAACTATTACACATGATGGTCAATAAGTTTTGTTGTTGATGGTGTATGTACATTTAATAATATACATATTTGGTTTTTAAAATGGTTTCTATTTAAGAAAGCCCTGTGATTTAGGAATTAGAAATCAGCTTATTTGTGAAATACCCAGTGACACTAAGGAAGACTTTCTTGAAAGAGTAAAGTAGCTGTTGTCCAGGGCTGCAGAGAAAAGACAGGGCCTGGCATGAATATATTCTCCAAGATAGTGAAGAACTCAAGGCATTGTAATGGTAGGGTCTCTCATATAAGCAGTGGAACTGAATTATGAGGAAGGCGGTGTATGATACAGCGTACCCAGGAGTGGTGATGAAAAGGCAGTTTTGAACATGGATAATGCTGTTTTTAAGAAATGTGTTTTATAATTTTTTAAAAAAATAAATGAATTTAACTGTAAAATAAATTATTATTGTCTGTAGAAGATAGTGGATGGAGGGAGGAGAAATAAAAGAACTGAACCCCTTGTCATTAATAAAAAAGAATAAGAAAATTGGGATTGCATATTTTACAATATTTTACAAGTATTGACACTCAGGCTCTGTAACGGTGCTGGAAAACAGGCGCTCTCAGGCCCGTGCTGCTGGCTGGCCAGGCCGGCCCATGACCAGTAGTGGCCTGAGTAGGCTGGGACTGAGCTGTGGGCAGTGGGCCAGGCGAGGTCACATTCCTTCTGAATACTCTCCCCTCCTTCCCTCTCCTTTGATTCTCAGAACAACCCCATGGGGTAGAAAGCAGGACAGGCCTAGTCCAGTTCAACTCACTAAACCTTTTATGCTCACCCAGATGAGTGGGAAGGGGTGGTGGCATGCTTACTTATTATATCTACTTTCAAAAACTTATTTAAAACTCTTGGAGGGGTAGAAGACAGTGTGCAAAAAACAAACGAAATCCTTTGTATATTTGGAAGAATAGATGTATTTCTCAGAAATAGTTCACACTGAGGAATTTCTGTATTTCAGAAAAGAATGATAAAAGGACTTTTTTTTTTCTTACACAGAGGAATTCCATGTCCATTTTGAACATTTACCTAATAATCTAGATTTCTACTATGTCAAGTCAGGCCCCCACCCCCCACCCCCTTTATTCTTTTTTTTTTTTTAAAGAAGATGTTGGGGGTAGGAGTTTATTTATTTATTTATTTATTTATTTATTTATTTATTTATTTTTGCTGTGTTGCGTCTTCGTTTCTGTGCGAGGGCTTTCTCTAGTTGTGGCAAGCGGGGGTCACTCTTCATCGCGGTGCGCGGGCCTCTCACTATGGTGGCCTCTCTTGTTGCGGAGCACAGGCTCCAGACGCGCAGGCTCAGTAGTCGTGGCTCATGGGCCCAGTTGCTCCGCGCCATGTGGGATCCTCCCAGACCAGGGCTCGAACCCGTGTCCCCTGCATTAGCAGGTAGATTCTCACCACCAGGGAAGCCCCTCCCTTTATTCTTATGTGAATGATTTTCAGTCCAGCTGCTGTTCCTTTCTCAGTGGAGCTGCAAAAGAAACTCTGAATTGGAAACAGGCAGTATTATTGGTAAGAGAAATAAAATCTTTTGATGGGGTTCTACGTCCTTTCTGTATCTACCCAGCCTGCTATTAAAGCCTTCTTGCAGAATACCCTGAGATTAAAATATTTCACAATTTTTGGCTTCAATTCCTCAAAAACATTACAGGAGAAATGTAATAGATTATTCAAGTTGAATAGATATGATTAATCTTGCTGTGTCAGTTACTGCTGTATAACAAACCGTCCTCACACTCCAAGGCTTAAGATAATCACTGTATATTACTGAGCACAGGTCCCTGGGTTGGCTGGGCAATTCCTCTAGTTTCTGTTGCATTTATTCTTGTCTGAGATCAGCTGTGGGTCAAGCAGGAGGCTCTGCTGATCTTGGCTGGTCTAAGATGGTCTTTTCTGAGATGGTGGGAATGACTGGGCTCTCTTCCATGGTCTCATTCCCAGTAGGCTTGCCCAGGCTTGCTCTTGTGGTGAAGGCAGGTGTCCAAGCAAGTGAGCCTTAGTGCTCCAGGTCTCTTGAGGCCTGGGCTCAGAATTGGGGCAGTGTCATGCACTGCTTTCCATTGGCCAAAGAAAGTCTCAAGGCCAGCTTGAATTCAAGGAGTGGAGAGATAGACTCCGTCTTTTGAGGGAGGTTGGAAAATCACATTGCAAATGCTGTCAGAATGGCCATCATTAAAAAGTCTACAAATAACAGATGCTGGAGAGGGTGTGGAGAAAAGGGAACCCTCCCACACTGTTGGTGGGAATGTAAGTTGGTGCAGCCACTGTGGAAAACAGTGTGGAGGTTCCTCAGAAAACTAAAAGTAGAACTACCATATGATCCAGCAATCCCACTCCTGGGCATATATCCAGACAAAACTATAATTCAAAAATACATGCACCCTATGTTTGTAGCAGCACTATTCACAATAGCCAAGACATGGAAACAACCTAAATGTCCATTGACAGACAAATAGATAAAGAAGCTGTGGTATATATATACAATAAACTACTACTCAGCCATAAAGAAAGAATGAAGTAATGCCATTTGCAGCAACATGGATGCAACTAGAGATTATCATACTAAGTAAATCAGAAAGAGAAAGATAAATGCCATATGATATCACTTATATGTAGAACCTAAAATATGACACAAGTGAACCTATCTATGACAGAACCATGGACATAGGGAATAGACTGGTGGTTGCCCAGAGGTGGAGGGGTTGCGGGGGGAGAGGGATGGAGTGGGAGTTTGGGATTAGCACATGCAAACTGGTATATATGGAATGGATAAACAACAAGGTCCTACTGTATAGCACAGGAAACTATATTCAATATCCTGTGATAGGGCTTCCCTGGTGGCGCAGTGGTTGAGAGTCCGCCTGCCGATGCAGGGGACACAGGTTCGTGCCCTGGTCCGGGAAGATCCCACATGCTGCGGAGCGGCTAGGCCCGTGAGCCATGGCCACTGAGCTGCGCGTCCGGAGCCTCTGCTCTGCAACGGGAGAGGCCGCAACAGTGAGAGGCCCGCGTACCACACACAAAATATATATATATATATATATATATATATATATATAGATATCTCCTGTGATAAACTATAATGGAAAAGAATATGAAAAAGAATGTATATATGTATAACTGAGTCACTTTGCTGTACAGCAGTAATTAACACAACATTGTAAATCAACTATACTTTAATAAAAAAATTAACAAACAGACAAGAAAAACAAAAGTTGTGGATATAGGGAGAGGTGGAAAGTTGGAACCTTTTTGTAATCTGTATAGAACATGTGCCCCTAAATTTACTGAACCCATTTGAAGTTCATGGTTCCTCTGTCTCAAATAGGGGATTACACTTGATCCTGGTCACGCTGCTGATCATGCACTTCAGCTATGTAGAAAATTAAGTGGACCTGTGTGAATAAGTCTCTTCTTTATTAAATCAGTTAGTTCCTAACTCCTGTAGAGCAGGGTTATTTTTTTTTCCCCCCTTTCATGATGTGTTTAGTTGGTTTGATAGTCTCCCTGGGCTTCGTCATTTTAAGGTTCAGAATGGGTCCTAGTGCCTCAGTTGTGGGGTGTGGAGAAGATATTGTAGGTTTCAGTGTATTTAAGAAAGCTCTCAAGTATATAACCTCCCTTGTCCTACCATACCCAGAATCCATCGACCAGGCACTTGCTGTCATATTACCTCCCATGTTATTTTCCTCCTGGTACTTAGCACTGGCTCAAATTCTTGTTCATATACTTTTTGGTTATTTGTCTCCCCTCACTGAGCTATCAGCTTCCCAAGAGCAGGGACTTCCTCTGACCTGTTCACTACTGAATTCCCAGAGCTTAGAAGAGTGCCTTCCTCTCCTTAGGAGATGCTCAATAGAGATTTGTTGAATATTTATAATAAAAATTTTGTGATTAAGCAAGTCCGCAGCTTATTAAAACACAGCGTGTTATGTACTATGTCCCTGGTACATTGTAGACACTCATTAAGTGTTTATGGAACCTTTAGGGAGGGTCGTGGGCAGTGGGAGCTCAGAGAAAATGAAGAGTTGGAGCCACCAAGGGTTTTTCCAGATGAATGCGATGAAAGACAGATGAGCAGGAGAGTTTAGAGTATGGTAGATTTGTTGAAATGTTAGACTGTTGGATTTCAGGCTGGGAAGGAAGGAAGTGGAGCAAGAAGGAATCTGAAGAACAGAGATTCTCCCAAGACCAGAGACCCCACAGAGGGAGAGTAGTTAGACGTGCATGCTGGGGGTCGGGGGTTGTGTTGATGCACTACGATCGCTGATGTGCTGGTAATTTCAGATTATGTGCCAGGTTATGGGCACGTTGGGGTCCTGGGATTAAGGAAATGAATGGCTCAAGTGGTTGAAGGACCTTGAGGAGGGGGGAATTGACAGCTGTTGTTTGAGAGGGTGCAGCAGGACAGCTGGTGTCCTTAGGGGAAAGTCCTTAACAGCCAAGATATTGGGGGTAATGCTTTGAGGAGAGGTTTGCTAACAACGGAGCACCGCTTCCACAGGAAGTTTCTTTACAAGACAGAGGTGGAGTGGCGGCTAAATCAGGGACAGGCTGAGCAAAGCCTGGACAGACCCAGCAAATGGGTCAAGGGATGGATTGGGAAAGGGACTGGAGATGGTATGAACTTGGGCATTGAGAGGCTTGATGGATTTAGTTTCAGTAGAATCTTAGAGAAAAGTGACCCTGGGACTAACCAGACAAGAGGCCGTGACTCATTTGGCCAAGGGTAGTGGTCAGCCTGGAAGTTCTGAGCTCTGCCTGTGTGGAGGGATTTTAGGTGGAACTCATGGGAGTTTACATGAGTTCTAAACAGATGTGTTCTCATTTATTACTTCAGTATTTTCATTGTAGGTTTTTCAGAATATTTTAAGTATCTTTTTAAATTAGAAATGGCATTTTCTAAATGTAAACTATTAAAAAATGTGAAACAATGATATATGCAAATACTAAAGGACAATGATTTAATCAATTTGTGTAGCGCTATTTATCATCTAAAATCCAAGGATTAGGATTTTCAGATTAGTATTTTAATCTATTTTTTGGTCATAAAGTTTTTTACATAGGTATTAATCAAAGTAGATATTTTAAATGTAAATATTTAGTCTCTTTTTGCTGTTAGTCATTTTGAAAGTCCAAACTGTGTGGTGAACCAGAGCAGAATTTCATAATCTTTAAACCACAAAGTTGCCTAATAGGCAACAAAGTAGAAATGACAGTAGTGGAAGATTTTACAAAGTCCCAGAACCACCTGGCAATAATTTTAGGAAAAAACTTTTGACTATAAGCTCATAAATAGGGACTCTGTAACATAAAGAATAATTAATAGTAATTAGTTTCTTGCCTTTGAACCCTTTGGTCAGACTTGTTCCATTGAAACGAGCAAGGCAAGTTAAAATAATCTACAGAATTTAAATTGTCTGCTTGTGCAATACAGGTGAGTTTATATTACACAGCAACAAATTGTCTAAACTGTGGGTTTAGACAATAAACAAATGTTTATTTTACTACTATTTGTGTCTGATGCTAAGTACTTTTTTAAACTTCTTTTTTGAGTATGTGTTTTATTTTATTATGAAAAATTTGATTCATACCAAATGAGTATAACATTTGTCCGACATAAAGAAAAATACGATGGTTGATCACTGCACCAGATACTCAGCTTTAAAAAGAGAACATGTCTCAGACCTTTGGAGCCCCCTCTTGCCCCTCCTTGATGCCATTTCTCTGTCATTCCCCCACCCCTTGCCTCCATGGGCAACCACCATCCTGAGTGTTTATAACATTCCAATGGTTTTCTTTAAATTTTAACCACATATGTTTGAGTCCATATACAATGCATGGTTTAATTTCCCCAGCTTCTTCTTATAACTTCATAAAAGTGAAGACATTCTGTATGTGATTTGCTTATTTTGTTAAACATAATTATTTGTGAGATTCATCCCAAATTGATGTGGTTCATTTTTATGACTGTGTTCAGTGTATGATTATACTACAGTATAAACATTGCCCATTGGTGGACATGTGTTTGCTCTTTTTTTTATGGCTTTATGTGAGCATTATCATATGTCTCCTCATGCACATTTGCAAGTTTCTCTTAAACATATAACTATGAGTATAATCGAGGTGGTAAGGTGCATTTCGACTTCTTTGAATAAATCTAAATTATTTTCCGAAGTGGTTGTACTGTTGTACTCCCTACAGCAGTATATGGGTTCTTATTGCTTCATATCTTTGTCAGCACTTCATATTGTCCAACTTTTACATTTTTGCCAGTCTGGTGGTTGTCAAATGTTTCCTAATTATGGCTTTTACTTTGAATTTCCCAGGTTAATGAAATTAAGCATCTTTTATTAGGTTCATTGTATATTCATGTTTCTTCCTCTGTGACATGTGCTTATATCTTTTGTCTACTTTTCTTTGTGTCTTTTTTCTTTGGATTTTGAGGAATTTTTTTTCTTTATTAAACATAGATAGTAATCTTTTGCAAATCTACTCTTTGGGTTTGTATCTTGCCTTCACTTTTTTTAAACGTTATACTCCCTTTATAGTTATTATAAAATATTGGCTATATCCCCTGTGTTGTACAGTATATCCTTGTAGCTTATTTTTATACATAATAGTTCATATCTCTTAATCTACACGTATCTTGTCCCTCTCCCCTTTCCTCTTACCACTGGTAACTACTAGTTTTTTCTCTATCTCTGAATCTGTTTTCTTTTTTGTTATATTCACTAGTTTTATTTTTTAGATTCCACATGTAAGTCATATCATACAGTACTTGTCTTTCTGTCTGACTTATTTCACTTAGCATAATGCCTTCCAGGTCCATCCATGTTGTTGTAAATGACAGAATTTCATTCTGTTTTTATGACTGAGTTGCATTCCATTGTGTATGTGTGTGTGTGCGTGTGTGTGTGTATGTATATAAAATCACATCTTCTTTATCCATTCATCTGTTGATGAACACTTAGGTTGCTTTCATATCTTGGCAGTTGTAAATAATGCTGCTATTGCTGCTATGAACATTGGGGTGCATGTATCTTTTCCAATTAGTGCTTTTGTTGCCTTCACTTTTTTTTTTGATAAATTTATTTATTTTATTTATTTATTTTTGGCTGTGTTGGGTCTTCATCGCTGCGTGCAGGCTTTCTCTAGTTGCGGCAAGTGGGGGCTACTTTTCATTGTGGTGCGTGGGCTTCTCATTGCCATAACTTCTCTTTGCAGAGCACGGGCTCTAGGCGCACGGGCTTTGGTAGTTATGGTGTGTAAGCTCAGTAGTTGTGGCTCGCGGGCTCTAGAGCGCAGGCTCAGTAGTTGTGGCGCACGGGCTTAGTTGCTCCATGGCATGTGGGATCTTCCCAGACCACGGCTCGAACCCATGTCCCCTGCATTGGCAGGCGGATTCTTAACCACTGTGCCACCAGGGAAGCCCTGCCTTCACTTTTTTTAAGGGATCTTTTGATGAATATATAATTGTTTATCAATCTTCTGTAAGTCATGGCAGATTTTTTTCTTTCCAGTCCTTTTATCCTTTTCCATTTTACCCTTTGTATTTCTTTATGTTTCTGGTTAGTACCTCCAGTACAATGATAAGTATTAATAGAAGCAACTACAGCTCTGACTTAAAAATAACTGCTTCTGGGGCTTCCCTGGTGATGCAGTGGTTGAGAGTCCGCCTGCTGATGCAGGGGACGCGGGTTCGTGCCCCGGTCCGGGAAGATCCCACATGCCGCGGAGCGGCTGGGCCCATGAGCCATGGCCGCTGAGCCTGCGCGTCCGGAGCCTGTGCTCCGCAACGGGAGAGGCCACAACAGTGAGACGCCTGCGTACTGCAAAAAAAAACTCCTTCTTATTTTACCATTAAGAATGATATTTAATGAAGATTTTTAGAGGGTATTCTTTCTAGGTTAAGAAAAATCTCTGCTATTCCTAGTTTGGTAAGAACTTTTATTAGGAGTGAGTGTTAAATTTTATCAAATATTTTTTCTGTATCCATTTAGATGAATTTTTTAAAATTTGCTAACTCAGCAAATTACTGTGAATTGTGTTTACTACACTTGTTAATGGTAAGCCAGCCTATCATTCTTGGAGTAAACCCAACTTGGTCATGATGTACCTTCTCTTTTACACATTGCTCCATTGGGCCTGTTGATATTTTGTTTAGGACTTTGCCATTTGCGATAATAAGTGAAATTGCCTTGTAAATTCCCTCTCTGTACTGTCATTGTCTGGCTTTGAAATCAAGGTTGATCTAGCCTCAAAAAATTAGGTGGAAGGTATTCCACTTTTTGTGTCCTGGAAAAGTTTGCGTGAGATTGGAATCAGTTGCTGAGAAAGGTATATTAATAATTTTCAACTGTTGTGTTGACTTTTCATTTTCTCTGTGAAGTTCTGTTTGTTTTTTTTTTAAGTTTTGAAATTACATTATCAGGATGCATTTAAGTGTAGAATTGTTATGTTTTGTTAAGTGTAGACTATGTCATCAGAATGAAGTCAACATTTTATCCTGGGGAGTTGACCTCTACCTCCATTTACACTTATGGTCTTGCCTATTTGTCTGATTTTAATATATCATACCAGCTTTAACAAAATTTTTTTAATCTGGAAATTTAGTTTATATCTGTTGTGATTACTGGTATATTTAAAATTATTTCTGCCTTCTTATTTTGTGCTTTCCTCTTTTATACTTTCTACTTTTGCCTTTTTTTTTTAGAGGGGGGTGTTTAAAAGGGCAATACATATATTGTCTTTTACATTAGACCCAAAATACTCAGTAGTAGATAACAAATTTTCCCCTCAGTAGTTGACTTTACAAGAAAGATAGATTTCAGTATGCACCACAAGTTCAGTAAGAGGTTATTAGAGGAAAAGCCTGGTAAAATCCCTTCATAATTTTGGAAGAAGTTATTCTAAAGAAGAGTACTGATCTTTGTTTAGTGGCAGGAGTTAAATATGTTGGTTAAATGCTTTTCACTTTTTTTTGTTTGTAGTTATGGATGGAAGCAGAGTGTTTGGTGTCTTTTTTAAACTTAAACACTAGAATCTTCTGTTAATAGTCTGATATTTATACTGGCTTTCAGTGATTTAAAATAAAATGCCATTTTTTATCAGGACACCAGGCAACATCAAGTGACTTCTGTTCTAAGGTCTGTACTTTGTGGGCACAGAGAAATGATAGGCTTTGTCCTGAGGGGTTCGTATGCCCCAACATTATATATTGATGTTAAATCAATGTCAGGTAAGAGTGAGAAACCCCTTTCTTTGTATGTCAGTATTGGGCTAACCCTCTGGGTTCATACAAGCATGGCTGAAGCATAGAGTGGAAAATGAAGCAAAGAGGGGAGAAGCAGTAAAGGACCAGTCAGAAAAGCAGGAAGGAACACTACTGGAGGTATGCAAGTAGACAGAATTGCCTGTCTGTAAACAGATTATTTTAAAGGTGTGCATAGGAACTCTTGGTACTTATCTGAAAGCTCGTTGTCCCATACTGGGAAGATCTCAGAAGCTCTATGTAAAATAACTGAAGTGTGTTTTTATATTATCAACTTTTTACCTGGTAAGATGGAAGTCCAGACAGTTCTGAACTTGTTTTGATCATGAGATTAAATAAAAATGCTTTTTATGAGATGCTTCTGAATAATGAACCCAACTCCATCTAGTAAGAGAGCCCCTGCCAGGAATGGAAGAAAGCAAGATTCTTTCTTATTAAATCCTTAAACCTTAGTTTTTCTTCAGGTCCCATTTGTGTACTGTCCTGTTAGTCTTCAGTCAGACATCTGCCTGATTACTGCAGTTTGAGGATCTGTAGATTTTTTAGTAAACTTTGGAATCCCCCGTATCTGGACTTCAGATGTAACCTACTTAGAATGAAGTGGAATATGTTTTCTTCCGCAAAAGAAGATAACAGTTTAAAAGAGTGAATCATAGTTTTGGGCATACAATATCATTAATCTTTAAAATTTGTTAGTGCTCTGCACACAAGATTGCAAAGGATTCATGTACTTAGGTGACAAGATTCTATCAGAGATAGAATTACTTCTCCTAATCCTCATAATAAATCAAACACATGGGGAAAAATTGTGACAGTTTCTGGCTTCTGTGGCACTGAGTGTGATAACACCTACTGACCCAAATATCCTAATATGCCCTGAAACAACTCACATGGCTCTCTGAAGCTAACTCATCTCTGATTGAAGATCTTTATCTTCAGAGACATTCCTGAAAAGTGTACATTGAATGAACCATCCTCCTCTCTGTAGTAGTTGATACAGGCAGACCCAGGTGTACAGAGAAGGTAATTTTTATAATTAGTACTTTTGTTTGCTTTTTGAGAGGAATATTTGTATTAGGAAGTACTTTCCATTTTAGAATCTTGCTTTTTGAGGTTTCCTATATCAGTTATTGTCTCTCAAGGTTAGTATTCCAGGGACATCCCTGGCAGCGTGTTCTCTAATTGGCAGAGGGATCAAAAGGTTAGATAGGAGCGTTTCCTTGCTTTGTTTTCTTTCCTTTAGGGAATGGAGCCAAGCCAGTCATTACAACTTCTGTGAAACAGAACAGGAAGTAATTGGAGATTTTTATAGAGCAGTGTGGAAAGCTGGCTCTTTACTTTAGAAAGTTGGTTGTATGGAGTTTCTCAGGTAAAAACCATGTGTTATTGGTGAAACTATATATGACACTGAATTCTTATGTTTCTTTCGGTCTTGGTAAGAAGGCACCCAAAAATCCAGTATGCCATTTAGAGTAAATGCTTCTTGGATCTAAAATGATGACACTGCTGTCAGTTCCTTAAGGTGATCAGCTTCTAAGACTTTTTCTTTTCTTTTTTCTAGCTTTATTGATAAATAATTGACATAGTCTAAGACTTTTTCTTAAAACAGAACTCCCAGCAGTAATATTTTCAATATAGCCTTCTCACACATTTGTTTGATCTGACCTCTGGTTAGGAATTATGGTTCTGTTCCCCTGTTTTACAGAACGTGAAAATTCATGCATTTATTTAAATATTTGAGCCCCTTAATTTCTGTCAAACATTGAGCATCTATTGGGAATAATTAACCAGACAGACTTGGCCGTTACCCTTACATATGTTGTAGTCCAAACACAAAAGCCCTTACATTGAGTTAAATTACAAGTCAGAAGTTTTACGAATTCAAATTAATTTTTAATTTCATGAGAAAAGATGAAATTAACTGAATATGTTACATAATCTGCCAGGCCCTGGGATGCAGAGGTGAAATAGGCAAGGTCTCCAAACTAGAAATTCTCAGAATTTCATAATAGATTTTGATAGTTATTATTTAGTAATGTAATAATATTTATCTAATACCTACTGTTTGCTAGGTATGGTGCCAGATGCTAGGGATAAGACATTGCATGATAATAATGGGAGGGGATATTTTGGTTTGCTTTTTGTTTTTTCAAACTTTGAGAAAACAGTTATTTGAATCAGAGACAACTTTTACTTGTATTTCAACTTTCTGTCTATTTGTTTTATGTAATATCTGCTGTTTATGGAACACTTACTACATCCAGGTACTCTGGTGAGTGTTTTACCTGCCTTACGTCATTTATTGCATACATTTTACGGACCTATCCACCCGTTTTTGAGCATTTATATATTCAGAAACCTTAAAATGAGGACCTCAAACCTTAAAGAACTGGCAGAGTTGGAATTCAAACTTGGGATGGATTGGCAGTTGTGGGGCTGTACCCTACCCAAGAAGATCTTTTAGCAGTTGAGTTTTGTGGTAAAACTTCCATTTACAGTATAAGTAATAGATGATCAGATTAAAATTCACCAGATCAAAAAAGAGGCAGTCGGGGGCTTCCCTGGTGGTGCAGTGGTTGGGAGTCCGCCTGCCGATGCAGGGGACGCGGGTTCGTGCCCCGGTCCGGGAGTATCCCACATGCCGCGGAGCAGCTAGGCCCGTGAGCCATGGCTGCTGAGCCTGCGCGTCCGGAGCCTGTGCTCCGCAACGGGAGAGGCCACAACAGTGAGAAGCCCGCGAACGGCAAAAAAACCCCCAAAACAAAACAAAAAAAAAAACCGGGACCTTGAAGAATGTCTTTTTTAGTAAAGTTTTGAATTTCTTACAGGTTCTGGGCTTCCATTGACCTTACAGTTCTCCATTTAAGAGACTAACAGAGGGCTTCCCTGGTGGCCCAGTGGTTGAGAGTCCGCCTGCCGATGCAGGGGATGTGGGTTCGTGCCCCGGTCCGGGAAGATCCCACATGTTGCGCAGCGGCTGGGCCCGTGAGCCATGGCCGCTGAGCCTGTGCGTCCGGAGCCTGTGCTCCACAGCGGGAGAGGCCACAACAGTGAGAGGCCCGCGTACTGCAAAAAAAAAAAAAAAAAGAGACTAACAGAGAGAGTAGTGTCTAAAGTAGCTCTAACGAAGACATTCACCTGCTGTAGTGTTGCCTTGTCTCCATCTGAACATATCCCTGCCTCCCTGATTTCTCTGGCTAGAGTAGAAATCTTGTATCGTTTTTGAAGGGTAGAGAACAGGGCCATTTGCAGTTGTGATCCATGGCATTAAATGACCTGAGTCTGTACTGACTTGCTTTATTATTTCCCTAATTATCTTACCACAGCAAATCAGGTGTGATTTTTAACTTGCCCATCTTTCTTGTATTTTAGGTTACTTGTAAGTGATGAGGCATCTCTTTTGTCATTTCTGATTTTAAATGGCATTAAATTAGAATTAACTCCTGAGTAATTCAACTGATATTGTACAACTTAGAATATAAACCAGACAACAAATTACTGAAGCTAACATTCCAAGTAATCTCTTTTTTAAATTAATCAATCAATTAATTTTGGCTGCGTTGTGTCTTCGTTGCTGTGTGCAGGCTTTCTCTAGTTGCGGTGAACGGGGGCTACTCTTCGTTGCAGTGCATGGGCTTCTCATTGCTGCAACTTCTCTTGTTGCAGAGCACGGGCTCTAGGCGCACAGGTTTCAGTAGTTGTGGCGTGCGGGCTCAGTTGCTCCGTGGCATGTGGGATCTTCCCAGACCAGGGCTCGAACCCATGTCCCCTGCATTGGCAGGTGGATTCTTAACCTCTGTGCAACCAGGGAAATCCCTCCAAGTATTTTCTAGTGTGCCTTTAACTTTTGCTGGGCACAAATGGAAATTCGCAGCCTCTGACTGTCATAAAAAGGGGTTGTTACTGTTTAGTAATACAAATTAAAACACAGCTGGGAATGAAGTAGTTAGCCCAGTCTCACAGACATTAGCCTCCTGTTTATTTCCTCCTGTTTGTATTCCTAGAAGCAAACAGCTGTGCATTCAATTTTATTCTTTATTTCTTTACTTAAAATCTGGATCTCAAAAGAAGCAAACTGGGCATTTAGGCTTAGAAAAATTGCCGTATCTTTTTTAGTTGAAACAATGATTTATCCATAATGTCAAAAATTTTTTGTGAAGTAGATTTACCCACAATTTTACCATCACCCATTTTCATCTAGCTATAGCCATAATCTTTGTATCCTTTAGTAATCTTCTGTTTTCACTAGATGGTTGCTGTAACATTTTCTTACACTTCTGTAGAGTCATTAAAATGTTAACCTCTGCATAGTATTCCATTGTTCAACGTTTCATTTAAAACTCTATGCAGTTCACTTAGTTCCAGAATAACATTACTTTCAGTAATGAATAACATCCATTTTAAGCTTACTGTTCAAATGTCTTTTCTGCACATTGTACTAGTTAAATATTAGTCTTCTCTTAAAGCCATTAATGTTGTGCAAATTAGCATAGGTTAAAAGTTTCAGTTCAAAGAAAGTCAGGTATGAGTAAATGAAAACTTTTAATTTGAACAGTTGAAATTACTACTCAAAGTATTTGAAGTATTTCTTAGTCTCAGATCTACGCAAGGCCTTGAGGGATGTGTCAGAGGCCTTGGTGAGTTCACTTTTTATGTAGTGTATATGTAGCAGTGTTCGCAATTTTTGTGTAATTGATAGTAGAAGGCTGTTGATTATAGCAAGTTGATGTGACTCCTTCAGCTGATAGTCTGTCTATAGTGGGATTAAGGTGATTTTACCAATTGGGCATAGTTGGCTTCTGTGATTTGTTTAGTGATAGGTCCCCACATATCTCTTATACATAACATATTATGTATCTGTCATCCATGGACTTATTTTCACTCTGTTAAATCTATTTTTTAGTGTATATTATAAACAACTTTTTGTAATATAGTGCTTTCTTCTAACTTTATTTATTGTATGACATAGAGATATACTATAATCCCAGTGTTGTTCATTTTTTTCAGATAAAGTCCTTGATATTGGACACTTGGATAATCACCTCCTCCCCATTCCTATCATCATTATCATCATTTACCTTGTTTTTGTAGGCCAAATCATAAATTATTCCTTTTCTTTTAAGCCAAAGGATTTATAACTTTAGTTATTATATGGCAGCCAAATGGGGCATAACAATATATTATGTGAAATAAAATTTTGTTTCTGAGTATAAAAGAAATGCTCCTACTGGGAAATATAGAAAATTAGTTCCAAAAAAAATACCTATACTCTGCCATCCACATATACAAACTGTTGACATATTTTTAGTTTTCTACTTATACATTTATACACATAAGGGAATTGGGATCATAGTATACACATTCATAACTTGATTCCATTAATATGTCTGCAATTTTTCTATTAAATAAATTGTCTTCTACATCTTTCTAGTAATTACTGGAAAAGCAATACATGCTGATGATAAATTCAGGCAGTTTTTATAAAGGGGCGTAAGAGGACTAAAAAAGTTCCTATGCTTTCAGCCCCACTAGTGACAATTTCTTATTCTATAATGACTACACAATATTGTATTACATAGGTGTATCATAATATATTTCATTGATTTCCTATTTTCAGTGGTTAGTTTTCTAATCCTTTTTGTTAAAATAATTTAATTCTATGATAAACATCCTTGAACATAAATTCCTTAGGACATTTTGTTTTTAGATAAGTTCACAGTTGTATTGCTGGGTCAATGAGTTTGAATTTTTAATTTTTGACATTTTATAGTAAGGTATTTTTAAATTAAATTTAGTGGGAGGGTGCAAAGTCTTTATAATTTTAATGTTGTCCTAAGAAATAATTTTTTTGCTACTTGAATATTCTATGGCTAAATACTAAAATAAAATCAATAGTAATAATAGTGTTAATAATAATTATAGCTTATATTTATAAAAGAAAGCAGTGAGGTTTTTGCTTTCATTTAAATCAAAGGATTTGTTATAGAAACACATATTAATATTTTATATTAGAAGTGTTCAGAATATTCCCTAAAGAAAGAATATAGGAAAACTTAAGTATTTTTTATGGAATTTTTTTCTTTCACTCTTCAGTTTTACCCTCATGTTTTGAAAGGAAGAGAAAAGCAAAATGTTGTGTGTCTCTCTCTCTCTCTCTCATAGCTTATTTTGAGTTAATCATTGGTTTTTCACTGGGAAAACACTTCAGTAAATGTCATAAAACTTCCATCTGAATTTGCCAAAATATGTTTCTCTGTCTTTCCAAAGATCGAATTGTTAACCTCATTTGTAAGAAAATCCTTAATGTGTTCCGAGCAGACAGTTTCATAGTTAGCTACATATTAAAACACACAGCCGATACCCCTTTCCCACTCTGTGATTCTAATGTGTACCAAAGGTTACTATTTTAAACTCTCAGATTTAACAGATAGGGTCTTGCACAAAGTGAAAGCCAACCTTTTATAGATTCAGAATGGAACCTTTACTTTCTAAAGTGTGTTGGCTACTCTTCCTTCTCTAGGATTAGCAGGTATTGAGATACTGATATGTTGAGAATATGCCAGGGAAACAATTTCTAGGAGCAAAAACTTTTTGGCATTGAAAGAAGAGGATTTACTATAACATATGTGCTTTTGGAAATTAACCAAGATTGAGTTATGTGTGTGCCAGCTTCAAAACAGCACTGAGAATGTACTTTCCTTCAGGGCAAAGGAAAGAAATGTAATCTTGATTATTCAAATTAGATATCCCTTTTAAGAACAGAATGAGTAGATTTTTCTGGGGTCAGAAAGTAGTCTTACTTTTGTTCCCATAATATGAATTTGCACACTTCCATTTAAGTAAATGCCCCCCCCCAAAAAAAAATTAGTCATCTGATGTAAATCAGAGATCTTTTAAAAGCAATTGTACTATGATGCAATCATTTCTGGGAAAGTGCAGGAAGTTCACAATTAGGTTTATTGCTTTAGCAATTGCTTTGTATTTATGTTGAAATGCAAGTTTGTTTTAATATAAAATGGAATTATTATACATTTACCTTAGTTTAATGTTTTTCCTTATTACAGAACTTACATTTAAGTAATTTGAATGAGAGGACAGGTTGCTACTCCAACTTTCAATTTACTCCCACTGGAAAGTTTTTAAACATTAGATTGCTTTACTTAACAAATACTTAGTGAGCTCCTACTATGTGCTAGGCAAGCTCTGATTTTTTTTCTGCCAGCATCTTGGTAGATGATTTTAAAGTGATGACCACTAATTTATGCATTATTCTTCCATAAGAAATGGGTTTCTATTTAATTTTAACTCTCCTTCCATATAAGAGTGTTATATTGAACGTTTTTGGGAAAATGTTTTCTATTGAGGCAAAGAAAATGGGTAAGTTATGGGTAAAACAGATTTTTCTTGAACATGAAATTGCTGGACGTAATTCATCCCTTCCAGTCATTTCCGTGAAGACAATATTTTTTTTTCTTGCAATGTTTTAAGATTTAAAGGAACCAAAATTATAAGGCACCATCTCTATGCACTTTCTAATTCGACCTTTCAGTTTTAGGATATATTCCTTGTCAGATTGCTTTGTGAATTTAAAGAATAAAGCACTTAAACATTTCATCTTGTAAGAATGTAGGCCTTGTGAATAAATATAGATAGAAATTTTGTTCCAAGTATTATATTAGCAAGGTATTGATGAAATAATACTTGAAATTACAGGGGTAAAAACTAGACGGTGTAATTAGACAAGTACTGTAGTAAGTACGGAAGGGTCAGCATTCACAGTTACTTTGGAAAAACATAGCTGGCTTTTTCATTTCCTTCGAGTGTTTACAGTCTTGGTGTGTCATCGCATCCCAGTATTTTCAAGTAGCAGTAGGATGCTGTTACATCACCTTGAGCTTAAAATATTCTTATTTGAACATTAATTGCTAGAATAACAAAATGTTTTTCTAAAGCTATTTTACTCATACATCAGAAGCAAAGAAATTCTAGTTTTATTTTTCTATATGTCTTGTAACTACACAATTTTTGCTTCATCTTTTAAAAGAGTAACATTGTATCATATAAATACTATTCCTCATGTTGATTTTCTGGATAATTGAGAATGTGTTTTGTGTATGAAAAACAAAACAGGCATTTCATTGAAAAATGTTTTTATAGAGGTATAGCGTAGAAAAATAACCAATTTGTGTGTGTTTTAAAATTTATGTTAAAGCATTGAATTTATACACTGAATTTAAGCTTGGCTTCGCTATGTGTATCTGGTTTTAATAATAAAGTGTAATCAACTAAAATTTGTACAAAATATCAAAATACTCGTTATTTTTTTTTAAAAGATGTTTACCACTGTCTTAATATTTTCATCATTTCTTAAACTTTTACTTTCTTATGTTCTGTTCCTACGTTTGTTTGGTGCTTTGGTGCATAATTACTAAAAGTAGTTCTTTGTCATGAGTCATGTTCAGACTTTATATGAATCATTTGTTTAGAACTTGCACAAGTGCATTGTCTCATAGAAATAATGCGTAGATAAATCAGCCAACTTGTGATGTGTAATACTGATAGTACTGGAAAACTTAATTCATCTGCAGTATTTTTGGGGGCAGATACATCCCTCTACTGTAACATTGTAAGGATTCTCCTTTGCCTTCCCCCTCCCTTCTTAATCAAGTGTGATGGAAACCTCTTTCTCTAGCTCTAAGCTTTGGCAGATGGCTCCTGGGCTTCTTATAGGGTCTCCAGTGGAGTTTTGTTCTGGGTACATGGAAGCTGGGGAGAAGAACCATGTGAATATGAACAAACCTGGGCTTCCCATTTGGACGCTTCTTAGTCTGAACTAGGTGCTTGAGAACTAACCAAGTTAGTATCAAGAACTAACCAGCAGGTCCTCTTATCTTCACTGTTCTCTATTCACCCAGTGCTTCTTTTCTTCCTGGCCCACTTCCAATGGGGACACAGTCTTACTCTTTCTTCTTCCTTTCCTGGAGCAGTTTCATAGCCCATGTGGTGGTTTCTCCAGGTATGAGTGTGTGTGTATGTGTTTCCCTTTATTCATTCCTTCTTTCCTTCCAACACTAGGAAGATGAGAAATCAAAACTCTTTCTGCAGCCCACCTCCCTTTCCAGCCCATTCCCTCCACTGCCCACCTCTCCCTATCCGACTGTCTCCTTGTTGTTTGATAGAGCCCCTTCTGTCAGTTGTGTAGCCACACAGGTTATGGGTCTTTGGGCATTAAAAAGCTATGATTTGTCCAATTGAGAGTGACACGCTGACTACCCTAGACATTTTATCACTGATATTGGTGTTAGGGTTTAAGGAGCAAAGAGTCACAAAAGACGCTTCAGAGTTTAGGAGAGGAAATGTATTTAGAGGCTGTGAATATAAATAATAATCATATTTGAGGGGAGAGGAGAAAAGGGATGCAGAATTGGCCATAGGTTTTCCTCTTTGCCCTCTTTCTCTTCCCAAGTTCCTTGCATTTGAAGCCAGGCAGGATGGAAGAGGGGCGTGAGGAGGACAGACTGGGAAAGAGGAGAGAAAGCGGGGGGGAACCTCTTGGAATAGAGCAAAGTCTGCAGGGTCTTAACCGTCCTTTGAAGCAGAAGTTCTTAACCTTTTTAAAATCTGTATTACACACATGCGCACAACTGTATGATTGCAGAGCAGGCCAATTATATTGAAATATAGGTAGGAAAATTTTCAAACATATTTGTGATACAGTAATATCTATATCACATTAAATAAAGTCTAAAAGTGAGTCTAATAACTGGTAATTTTGGAGTGGCAATGAGTGTAAATGATATTTCAGGATATCTGCAGTGAATATAATACGATATAAAATATCTGAATTTTCTTGTTGATAAAAATCAGAGGTGCCGCTAATACAAGTGTGGCCTGTTGTCTATATTCATAATTAAAGGAAATGTTAAATTTCAGTTAGAGATCAGTGCTGGCAAAGAATAATTTCTTTCTCGCCTAACTTAATGGATTTTCTGAATTCCATCCCCAGATCTCTGTATTCCCCCGATACCTTGGGGTACTATTTGTATGTAGGCAAAAGAGCAAATTGGAGTCTATCTTCACCTTGTAGCCCCTTCCCAATGAAATAAGTTATACCTGTAAATATAAAATGCAGGGAACGATTGTCATATGTAATAAATTATTAAGGAATTTGTAATCTTCCATCAGAAGCTGTTTTGCATATCAACAAACATCTACTGAGTGCCGACGAAGCCAGGTACCGATCTAGGTACTTTTAGATAATTTATCTGATTTTGTATATTTTCTCTTATTTATGGGTAGCATTTAACATGTGCCTTTTTAAAAAGACATGTGAGGGGTTTCCCTGGTGGTGCAGTGGTTAAGAATCTGCCTGCCGATGCAGGGGACACGGATTCGAGCCGTGGTCTGGGAAGATCCCACATGCCGCGGAGCAACTAAGTCTGTGTGCCACAGCTAATGAGCCTGCACTCTACAGCCTGCGAGCCACAACTACTGAGCCCGCGAGCCACTACTGAAGCCCACGCACCTAGAGCCCGTGCTCTGCAACAAGAGAAGCCACCGCAATGGGAAGCCCACACACCGTAATGAAAAGTATCCCCTGCTCACTGCAACTGGAGAAAGCCCACGCGCAGCAACAAAGACCCAATGCAGACAAAAATAAATAAAATAAATAAATTTATAAAAAAACGTGAGATTCCCTCTTGCGAGAGCACCAGAATCACAACTAACTGCTGAACAATCATTGACTGGAAGACACTGGTACTCACCAAAAAAGATACCCCACATCCAAAGACAAAGGAGAAGCTGCGGTGAGATGGTAGGAGGGGTGCAATCACAATAAAATCAAATCTCATAACTGCTGGGTGGGTGACTCACAAACTGGAGAACACTTATACCACAGAAGTCCACCCACTGGAGTGAAGGTTTTGAGCCCCACGTCAGGCTTCCCAACCTGGGGGTCTGGCAATGGGAGGAAGAATTCCTAGAGAATCAGACTTTAGAAGGCTAGAGGGATTTGATTTCAGGACTTCGACAGGACTGGGGGAAACAGAGACTCCACTCTTGGAGGACACACACAAAGTAGTGTGCTCATCGGGACCCACGAGCAGTGACCCCATATGAGACTGAACCAGCCCTACCTGCTAGTGTTGGAGGGTCTCCTGCAGAGGTGGGGGGTGGCTGTGGCTCACTGTGGAGACAGGGACACTGGCAGCAGAAGTTCTGGGAAGTACTCCTTGGCGTGAGCCCTCCCAGAGTCTGTCATTAGCTCCACCGAAGAGCCCAGGTAGGCTCCAGTGTTGGGTTGCCTCAGGCCAAACAACCAACAGGAAGGGAACCCAGCCCCAACCATCAGCAGACAAGTGGATTAAAGTTTTACTGAGCTCTGCCCACCAGACCAACACCCAGCTCTACCCACCACCAGTCCCTCCCATCAGGAAGCTTGCACAAACCTCCTAGATAGCTTCATCCACCAGAGGGCAGACAGCAGAAGCAAGAAGAACTACAATCCTGCAGCATGTGGAACAAAAACCACATTCACAGAAAGATAGACAAGATGAAAAGGCAGAGGGGCTACATACCAGATGAAGGAACAAGATCCAGCAATCCCACTACTGGGCATAAACCCAGAGAAAACCATAATTCAAAAAGACATGCACCCCAATGTTCATTGCAGCACTATTTACAATAGCCAGGTCATGGAAGCAACCTAAATGCCCATCGACAGACGAATGGATAAAGAAGATGTGGTACATATACACAATGGAATATTACTCAGCCGTAAAAAGGAACGAAATTGAGTCATTTGTTGAGACGTGGATGGATCTAGAGACTGTCATACAGAGTGAAGTAAGTCAGAAAGAGAAAAACAAATATCATATATTAATGCATATATGTGGGACCTAGAAAAATGGTACAGATGAACCGATTTGCAGAGCAGAAGTTGAGACACAGATGTAGAGAACAAACGTATGGACACCAAGGGGGGAAACTGCGGTGAAGTGAGGATGGTGGTGTGCTAAATTGGGCGATTGGGATTGACATGTATACACTGATGTGTATAAAATTGATGAGTAATAAGAACTTACAGTATAAGAAAACAAACAAACAAAAAAACAACTAATAAACTTTCTTTGGGTTATTTGTATGGAAATATGTTAATATAGATGTTTCAGACATTACATGAAATTTCTAAAAATCTTATATATTCTGGTATAATGTTATAAGTCATAATTCTAGTTGTTACTTTAAAATATATATCTCAGAAATAACTTAATTTCCTTGTCAATTGCATTATTATGAACTTTCATCAAATCTTTAACTGTGGTCATTTTTAAGTCTTTTGTCATTTACAGACAGTTCTGGGTGTACTCTGATGCTTTTGCAAAAATGTTGCTATAAAAGGGTTTCATCTTTAAGGAATCCATGGAAAAGACTCTGACAAGTACAGGTTTCTGGTAACTGACTATACTGCTGAACTGAATGAATAAGCATTTTCAGAACTCTAATGGACAACTGATGAATTCATAAAAGTGCTAACAAAAGATCAAGACACAAAAAAATTAATTACATGGGACTCAGTGAACTGATGAGGATGATTATAATTTTTGTGAGTTTCTGTTTGAATAATAATTTAAAAAAATCCCACACGGACTCAGAGGCAAAAAATATACAAATCAATTTTCACTGCAAAATAAAGGAGCTGTTACAGTGGAGGATTGCTGGACTGAATGTCAATATTATGACATAGTATGAGTGTGTTTCGTGTTTGGTAATTGCAATCATCGCTTTTGTTGTGTTCATCCACTTACAATGCTTGGTGTCAGTTTATTTCTCTCTTGTAAAAATAAAATACAGTGTGTGTGTGTGAAAAAAGAAAAGCAAACAAAAAAAAATGATCATCTCAATAGATGCAGAAAAAGCTTTTGACAAGATTCAACACCAATTTATGACAAAAACTCTCCAGAAAGTGAGCATAGAGGAAACCTACCTCAACATAATAAAGGCCATATATGACAAACCCACAGCAAACATCATTCTCAGTGGTGAAAAACTGAAAGCATTTCCTCTAAGGTCAGGAACAAGAGAAGGATGTCCACTCTCTCCACTATTATTCAACATAGTTATGGAAGTCCTAGCCACGGCAATCAGAGGAGAAAAGAAAATAAAAGGAATCCAAATTGGAAAAGAAGTAAAACTGTCACTGTTTGCAGATGACATGATACTGCTATACATAGAAAATCCTAAAGATGTCACCAGAAAACTACTAGAGCTAATCAATGAATTGGTAAAGTTGCAGGATACAAAATTAATGCACAGAAATCTCTTGCATTCCTATACACTAACAACAAAACATCAGAAAGAGAAATTAAGGGAACAATCCCATTCCCCATTGCAACAAAAAGAATAAAATACCTAGGAATAAACCTACCGAAGGAGGTAAAATACCTGTACTCAGAAAACTATAAGAAACTGATGAAAGAAATCAAAGATGACACAAAGATGGAGAGATATACCATGTTCTTGGATTGGAAGAAACGATATTTGGAAAATGACTATAGTACCCAAAGCGATCTCCAAATCAGTGCAATCCCTATCAAATTACCAGTGGCATTTCTCACTGAACTAGAACAAAAAATCTTAAAACTTGCATGGAGACACAAAAGACCTCGAATAGCCAAAGCAATCTTGAGAGAAGAAAATGGAGCTGGAGGAATCAGACTCCCTGACTTCAGACTATACTACAAAGCTACAGTAATCAGGACAATATGGTACTGGCACGAAAACAGAAATACAGATCAATGGAACAGGATAAACAGCGCAGAGATAAACCCACGCACCTATGGTCAACTAATCCATCACAAAGGAGGCAAGGATATACAATGGAGCAGACAGTCTCTTCAATAAGTGGTGCTGGGAAAACTGGACAGCTCCATGTAAAAGAATGAAATTAGAACACTACCTAACACCATACACAAAAATAAAATGGATTAAAGACCTAAATGTAACGCCAGACACTATAAAACTCTTAGAGGAAAACATAGGAAGAACACTCTTTGACATAAATCACAGCAAGATCTTTTTTGACCCACCTCCTAGAGTAATGGAAACAAAAATAAACAAATGGGATCTAATGAAACTTAACAGCTTTTGCACATCAAAGGAAAGTATAAACCAAACGAAAAGACAGCCCTCAGAATGGGAAAAAAATATTTGCAAATGAATCAATGGACAAAGGATTAATCTCTAAAATATATAAACAGCTCATGCAGCTCAATATAAAAAAAGCAAACAACCCAATCGAAGAATGGGCAGAAGACCTAAATAGACATCTCTCCAGAGAAGACATACAGATGGCCAAGAGGCATATGAAAATCTGCTCAGCATCACTAATTATTAGAGAAATGCAAATCAAAACTACAGTGAGGTACCACCTCACATCAGTCAGAATGGCCATCATTAAAAAGTCTACAAATAACAAATGCTGGAGAGGGTGCGGAGAAAAGGGAACCCTCTTGCACTGTTGGTGGGAATGTAAATTGATACAGCCACTATGGAGAACAGTATGGAGGTTCCTCAAAAAACTAAAAACAGAACTACCATAGGACCCAGCAATCCCACTACTGGGCATATACCCTGAGAAAACCATAATTCAAAAAGAGTCATGTACCAAAATGTTCATTGCAGCTCTATTTACAATAGCCAGGACATGGAAGCAGCCTAAGTGTCCATCATCGGATGAATGGATAAAGAAGATGTGGCACGTATATACAATGGAATATTACTCAGCCATAAAAAGAAATGAAATTGAGATATTTGTAGTGAGGTGGATGGACCTAGAGTCTGTCATACAGAGTGAAGTAAGTCAGAAAGAGAAAAACACATACCGTATGCTAACACATATATATGGAATCTAAGAAAAAAAAAAAGCATGGACTTGAGGATATGGGGAGGGGGAAGGGTAAGCTGTGACAAAGTGAGAGAGTGGCATGGACATATATACACTACCAAACGTAAAATAGATAGCTAGTGGGAAGTAGCCGCATAGCACAGGGAGGTCAGCTAGGTGGTTTGTGGCCACCTAGAGGGGTGGGATAGGGAGGGTGGGAGGGAGGGAGACGCAAGAGGGAAGAGATATGGGAACATATGTATATGTATAACTGAATCACTTTGTTATAAAGCAGAAACTAACACACCATTGTTAAGCAGTTATACTCCAATAAAGATGTTAAAAAAAAAAAGACACATGCACCCCACTGTTCATTGCAGCACTGTTTACAATAGCCAGGTCATGGAAGCAACCTAAATGCCCATCGACAGACGAAAGGATAAAGAAGATGTTGTACATATGTACAACGGAATATTACTCAGCCATACAAAGGAACGAAATTGGGTCATTTGTAGAGACGTGGATGATCTATAGACTGTCATACAGAGTGAAGTAAGTCAGAAATAGAAAAACAAATGTATATTAATGCATGTATGTGGAACCTAGAAAAATGGTACAGATGAACCGGTTTGCAGAGCAGAAGTTGAGACACAGATGTAGAGAACAAACGTATGGACACCAAGGGGGGAAAACCGCGGTGAGGTGGGGATGGTGGTGTGCTAAATTGGGCGATTGGGATTGACATGTATATACTGATGTGTATAAAATTGATGACTAATAAGAACCTGCTATATAAAGAATAAAGAAATAAAGGCAAAAGAAAAGTCACAAGACCTTTCCCTTAACAAGGGAAACAAACAAAAACAAACAAAAGACGTGAAATGATTGACAAAGCACAATGCAAAATACGATACAAATGAAATCAGAGGTAAGTTAGCTTGACCAACATCATAGCTAGTTAACTAGGAACAAGAGTTTGAACCCACCTGTGTTTGTCTTTCCGCCATCCTGTCTGGGGTGGAGGTGTTTATGCCCCCAGATGTTACGTCTGCTGTGTGTTGCTGGTGAGTTCCAGTGTCCTCTGGAAAACTGTGGCTGACTTCTTGTTCATGTTTTCCATTCTAAGTTTTTCAGTGTGGGTACTCACCCAGAACTTCTTATCCGCTCTTTGGGAAAAATAACTCTGGCATTTGGGGTCGTTACAAATTTCTAATTTCTGAGTCTCACTTTGGTCCTCAGTAATACTCAGTGACCCTTTAAATGGTTTCTAATACCTCTTCAGAGGTTATCCAACAACCCCTGTCCCTTCTCTCTCCAGAGAAGAGTAAGGCTGCCTGATAAGAATTTTGTTTTCTTTCACCACCCAAACCAAGATACAGTTTTATCCCATCTTTGCTTCCATTCTGTCTGTTTTAAAAGGAGTGACCTTTATTCTTTTCTTCCAAGAGAAACTCTTCTTCCCCTTCTGTTGTTGATCCCGTTGCAACCCCGAAGTCTCGAATGTTGCTTATATCAGCGGCCCCCAACCTTTTTGGCACCAGGGACTGGTTTCGTGGAGGAGAATATTTCTACGCACCAGTTGGGGAGGGGGGATGGTTCAGGAGGTAATGCGAGCGATGGGGAGGCCCAGGTGAAGCTTTTCTCCTCAAAAGCAGCCAATTAAAGAACCTCCTGCCAGGAGGTAAAAACAAAAAACGAAAACAACCTTGCTCTTTCCTCCATGAAGACTCTGGTTTGGGGGACACAGGCATCCACTCAGAATGTGCAAAATACCTTAAAGGTTATGGTTTTGGAGCTGCTGAAAAATTTTCTCCTGGTAGGGTGAGGATGATGTTCCCACAGGTGGACAGATTACCGGTCTTCTAGGGAGTATCATGTGAAGTTTGGTTTTCTTATTTAGTATTCTGTAAGTGGCTTTGTAAGGAGTATGAACTCTTATACCATTAAGTCAGGCTTACATGCATGCATCCTTATACCTGGTCCATCCCTGATGCTTGGCACACGTTTGTTGTTTTATTTAGAAACCTAGGATGTGAGTACCTCACTTCTTTGTTGTTTAACCCTTGTTTCCTTTCAATCATATAGTAAAGCTTCAATCAAAAGCATCTTATTTCTGAATAGGAACCTTTTATGTTAGCATCTTAGACATCATTTTTACAGATTTTGGGAGAGTGTTTAGTTCGCTCACATCCTTAATCAGTTTTACATAGGCAGTGATGGAATCTTTGACATTCAGAGATAAGGTCTGAAGCATAGAGTATAGAAAAGAGCTCAAAGTAGAAACCTGTAATACCTGTTCAGCTTGTGCTGTAACCAAGACAGGGCAGGTTCTCTGCAGCATCTGCTCTGGGGAACTTCCTACGCTTAGTGATTTATAATGTCTTGTATTCTCTCGAACTTCTGTATGTTTTGGTCAGACTATTTAAAACACACAGACCACATTAGCAGGTGTGGCGACATCCTAGTTACACTGTGAGCAGTTATAAAGAGGGTTCCCAAAAGGGAAAGTAATTAGTATTGTCCCAGGTACCATTATTTACCTGCCCTTTCAAGTTGTAAAATATATAGAAGTGTGGAAGATTTAGTAACTTTTCAGTAGCAAAGATTTATTGAAGGTTAACTCTGGAGGCACCATGATTGGACCCTTAGGGAATACAACATTGGGAAGAGATCCCATTCCTAAGGGGATATGCATGTGTAGACAGGTTTACAGACTAGGAAATTGGATTTCACTAAGAAACTCTTTATTTCATCTTGAACAAGTAGTGAACAGGGTGTTGTGATGTAAATCCGAAGGTAGCTGCCCGTTCTTCACTGAAATACCAGAGGTAGCTGTGTGCCTGGACGCCAGGCTCGCTGGCTTTTGTGTTGCTCCTCCCACCGCTCCCTTACTTCCTGTAAAAAAGGAATGGAGGGCTTCCCTGGTGGCGCAGTGGTTGAGAGTACGCCTGCCGATGCAGGGGACACGGGTTCGTGCCCCGGTCCGGGAGGATCCCACATGCTGTGGAGCGGCTGGGCCCGTGAGCCATGGCCGCTGAGCCTGCGCGTCCGGAGCCTGTGCTCCGCGACGGGAGAGGCCGCAACAGTGAGAGGCCCGCGTACCGCAAAAAATAAAAATTTAAAAAAAGGAGTGGAATATTGGCATTTGCATTTAGTGTTCCCATTATACCTATTTTCACATTTTACTTTCATGAGTGATTCATTTGAACTTAAAAATATGATTTAGAAATTAGGCATTTTAACTCCAGCTCTTTGCTTTGTATTGACATCAGCTATATTAATATTTATCCTGGACCAAAGGACCCCTCTTATTCAGCTCTTAGGAGGAAACCAGTCGGGGCCCCTGCTTATCCTGCTGCCTTGCAAGGCAGGGGCTTCTGCATCATCTTCAAGCAAGGGGTCAGCACTAGCCTTTCTTGGGGAGAAGTGGGGCCAGAGAGTTCCAGGCCATCTGGGAATTCAGAATCATTAGTGGATGGACACAGATGTCCACATCCCAAGCCTCAGAATCTCACTCCTTAAAAAAAAAAAAAAGAATTCCCTTTCACTCTTTTCAGAAATAAATAATATTCTGAAATTATGGTGCCCAGCATTTTCAGCTAACTGTTGTGATACTTGTTAGTACAACGATTTTTCAGTTGGTCAGTTTGATTTTAGAAGTAATTATGAGAAACTACTATGTTTATTACCAAGTGCTCTGGAATACCCATTTACTATTTAAAAACCTAGTTTTTATTTACTATTTACTTATTTACTTTACTTTTATTTACCCATTTACTATTTAAAAACCTAGTTTTTATTAAGATCTGATTTTTTTTTTTTTAGGTCTACCTGCGTTTAAGCTACGTATTTAAAGACCATTGTACCTAGTAGATGACAAAACTATTTTTAGAAGCAAGGTATTTTGTGATTAAGAAGATAGACTTTGGAATCAGAAAAACCCAGATTTGAATTCCAGCTTTAACCTTATTAGCTGTGTTTTAACCTTATTAGCTGTGTCCTTGGGCAAGTCATTTAACCTCTGCATCTCAGTTTCCTCATCTATGAAATGGGGTTAATAACATCTAATTTATAGGATTGTTGTAAGGGCCAAGTGATGTAAAGTATGAATAGTACAAAGTAAGTACTCAGTAAATGATGGCTGTTTTTTTCTGGCCATTCCTTTATGTAAGTTGAATAAAAGTAAAAGATGGGCACTTTTCTTTTAATAGAATTTGTTGCATGAGCAGAAGGTATTTATAGCATGAGTAGAAGGTATGAGCAATTAGATCTCTTAAAATATATACTTAGGGCTTCCCTGGTGGCGCAGTTGAGAGTCCGCCTGCCGATGCAGGGGGCGCGGGTTCGTGCCCCGGTCTGGGAGGATCCCACATGCCGCGGAGCGACTGGGCCCGTGAGCCATGGCCGCTGAGCCTGCGCGTCCGGAGCCTGTGCTCCGCAACGGGAGAGGCCATGGCAGTCAGAGGCCCGTGTACCGCAAAAAAAAAAAAAAAAAAAAAAAAAAAAAAAAATATATATATATATATATATATATATATATATATATATATATACTTAAACTCTTTCATGTGTTTTATGACATGGAATTTTAGAAATTGACTTAACTAAAGGAATCAAAGAATGTTAAGAGTGTGTTTTCAACAGATACTTATATAAAGCTTGCCGTGTTCCAGGTCTTTGTACTTCTATAAATATTAATACAGTTAATCCTTGTAACTAGGAAGTAGATACTATTATTTTCGACATGTTACAGAAGGAAACTGGGGCAAAAGGAGATGAGTGACTTCCCAAGGTCACACAGGTGATATCTGGTCCCAAAGTGCTTGCTCTTAATGTGACACTATACAGCCTCTCCTAGTGCACTTTTTTTTTTCTATAAATTGTGTGTGGGCTTTAAGAAAAAACAGTAACAGTTCTTTTCTAATGCCAAAACATAAAAGAAGTCCCAGGTTAGGACAGGGTTGAAGAAAATTTAATTTAAATTTAATACTTGATTTAATATTATCTAGCTTATTCCAGGTAATATTGACCTCGTTGAAACTGCAGCCATGCAAATACATCATGGTACTAAATGTCCTGTTCCTGACGTTTTATACCTAAATGGCCAAAGATACCAGTGTTACCTAATTACGTCTGCTTTTGCCTCTGTTTTTCATTTGAGTGTCTGGCTATCTTCTCCTGGGCGGGATCTTTGTGTCTGTACTCAGCTTTCGCACGCTGTTGATTATCACCCCTAAATGGTCTGCCACATCCCAAATTTGTCCTTTTGTACCTCAGCTGACTAGTGACTGTGAGCCAGGAACTTACGTCCCTGGCACCTACTCAAAGACTGTCAGCTGTCCAGGAGAAGTTCCAGATCATGCAGTTTACCAGTTAAGTGTCTGGTTTCTGTGTTGGTAGCTATTATATGTAATGATAAACAACTTTAAAATTAGAGCCCTGTGTATTTCACCTTTTCTCCCTTTCTTCCTTTTGAAGGTAGTAGTGATCGTGGCAACGTCAATTTAGTTTTTCCTAATTATGTAGACCATTTGACCTGTGATTTGTCACTCTTTGTGACCCTTGTGTCTGTTACTGTGCAGTCCACCTTATATTTTGTTTAAATTGAGTTAGCAAATTTATCAAATAAGCCAGCTTTAAAACTTCTATACATAGGGCCTTCCCTGGTGGTCCAGTGGGTAAGACTCCACGCTCCCAGTGGAGGGGGTGAGGGTTCGATCCCTGGTTGGGGAACTAGATTCCGCATGTGTGCCGCGACTAAGAGTTTGCATGCTGCAACTAAAAACAAACAAAAGACTTCTATACATTCTCTTTCCACTACGAGAAAATAAAAAGTGAAGGACGTTGTTGCACATATTCATCCAGACAGATAATCCCTACTCTCTGTTTTCATAAACAGGATGATAACTGTTCACACACCCAGGCCCCACCTTACCTTACCCCATACTTACCCAGTTGTTGTATCTGTTCAGGATGGTTTCCCTTTTTGCAGTCCAGGCTTTGTCCATAGACCAGTGATGAAAGCAGCCTCTCCAGGGTAACCTTGGAGCCGTAATCTGATCTCAGATTCTTCTGGGAACCAAGGAGAGCTAAAATGTGGCATTCAAAAGGGGTGAACTGAATATAGCTTCCTTACGCAGAAGACGGATAAAAGTGGCAGTAGATGCAGTCGCTTATTTGATTTAGGAAACCGCAGAAAGAATTCTTGATTTTGGTGTTGGCATCACGCTTACATGAGACTCTGCAGGTCTTCTGAGGCTTCTTTTTTTTTCCACTTTGGAAACATGGCTGTGGGCAGATTCGCTCTTGCAGAGATAATGTTTTTATAGTCCTTAGCTATGCTGACAGCTTCAGGTTTTGAAATCCTGTCATTTCCCTGTAGGTTTGACCCGAGATACTTTCATGCCACGGTCTTTCATTTCTTCCATTTTCTTTATTCACCTGATTGACCAGAAGATGTGAATTCAGCCTCTCCTTTGCCCTAGGTTGTGTGTTCTTCACCAGGGTTACTGTGGTGAGCACAGATGTCCTCATGGAGCCTTTGTTTTGGTGGGGGGGAGGCAGTCAGTACACCAGCTGTCACACAAATCAAGGTCAAATTGCAAGTGTGATAAGCTTGATGAAGGAGGGGCTCACAGTGTTCTAAGACCTAGTCTGCAGGGAGCTGACTGAATCAGACAGAGATCCACAGGATAAATGGGAATTATCCAGGCAAAGACAGAAAGGCGGCTCATTGTAGGCACAGGGAAACGTTTGCCCAAAAGCCCTCTGGAGGGAGGAAGTGTGGTGGGTTTTTGTAGACGGAGAAGTCTGGGGCAAGCTGAGGCAGGAGAAGTAGGCACGGAATCATTACCAAACAGGATCAAGAAGGCCATGTTAAGGATTTTTGTGTTTGTCCTCAGAGCAGAAGAGTGCCAGCATCACATTTCTGTTTTGAAAACCTCATCCAGTGAGACGAGGTTAGAGAGGCCAGAATAGATGTAGAAAAATGAGTTAGGAGGCTATTGCAAATGTCATTGTAACGAATTTTCAGATACAACATGGTGCCCATGTTTCACTATCTTCGTGCTTTGTGTTGGGATTTCCCTGGTGGAAGCTTGTCTTTCCACCTGACTTGCAAAGGACTTTGAATCTACTTGGAAGTAGGTAAAGGGGAAGGTTACTTGAGACCCCTCACTGTCTGGCCACGTGATCGCAGATGATTAACTGTCAGTCTTAGAGAACAAGCTCAGGTGTATTGAGGTCCAGGTGCTATCTTGCCTTCTGATGATTTCATTGGCTTCTTATTTATTTGTCTATTAGATATGTGACTGGCGGTGGTGACGGTGGTGCTAGCAGCAGCAGCAGCAGCAGCAGTGATAGTTGCAAATGTGCAGTATGTCAGACAGCGTCCTGGGTGCTGGGCATATAAACATCCATTCATTTCTTATACAGTCTCATGTGATGTTCGACCTTTGATTCCCTCTGCTTATAGATGAGGATGAGGCCCAGAGAGATTTATGAAATTGCAGAGCAGGGTTTGAACTCAGGCAGCTTACTTGTAGGAACCAAGCTCTTAACCTTTCCTTTAAGTGGTGAAAGGTCAGAAGTGGCCAGTTAGTGAGCTTAGAGCCCGAGGTCACACTGCACAGTGTGTCGTGGATGCAGGACTCCAGCCCAGGCACTCTGATGTCAGAGCCCACGTGATATTTCCACGTGAGTTACAAGCATGGGGAGAATAGTTTTCTGTAAGTCAAAGAAGGTCAGGTTGCAAGTGTCTACAACTAATTCACTTTACAGAGTGGCGGCCGATTTTCTTATACTGTTTTCTGAACATTATTTTACATCATTGAGAACACATTTATATATAGCTTTGAAATCACATGTCATTGTAGAGGTGCACTGTAATTAAACTTCCTTTAATTTTAGATAATAAATTATTTTATGTTGAGAATAATTAAAAGCATATGGTACTTACCCACCAGAAGGGAGACAATGAAAAAGAAGTGTTGACAAGGATGTTGGAGCAGCTAGGACTCTCCTGTGCTGCCGGTGGGAGTGCAAGTTGGCGCCATCACTTGGCAGTATTTAGTTTGGTCATATTTACTAAAGCTGAACATATGCATATCCTGTGACCCAGTAATTCCTCTCTTATGTAAGTACACAACAGAAATATGAATATATGTTCACTGAAAGACACGTATAATAACAGCAGAAAAACACTGGAAACTACTCAAATGCCCGTCAGTCGTAGGTAAATAAACTGAGGTGTATTCACACAATGAAGTGCTGTACAGCAATGAGAAGAAAAGAGTTTAAAACTGCATGCAACCATAGGGTTAAATGTCATAAAGATACGTTTTTATGCATATCTTTCTAGATCTTTTTAAATAGTTACGTGCACATATAGATTTCCTTAAAAAATGAAACTGCTGGTATGCTACTCCACTAGGCAGGGTAGACGAAGCCATGTGGGCCTGAAATGTCATGCACAGACACAGCAGTTTATTTTTCTCCCACACAGCAGCCCAGGGTAGATGCTCCAGCTGGGGGTAGGGTGGGGCTGTTTCCACTCCTCGCGGTGTTTCAGGAACTTGGTGTCTCTGCCACCTCTAGCATGTAGCTCCAAGGTTACAGCTCGGCTCATGGTGTGTTGCAGAGAACGTACTCACAAGGCACAGCAAACTGAGTGTGTCAGGAGGAAGGATGGGGGCGGAAATGTAGTCTACTGTGTGCCCAGGAAGAACGTACTTGAATAGGCCACAGTCTTGGCCGTGCACATCATTTTTATTGTTTTTTTGTTTTTTTGTGGTTTTTTTTGCGGTACGCGGGCCTCTCACTGTTGTGGCCTCTCCCGTTGCGGAGCACAGGCTCCGGACGCGCAGGCTCAGCGGCCATGGTTCACGGGCCCAGCCGCTCTGCTGCATGTGGGATCCTCCTGGACCGGGGCACGAACCCATGTTCCCTGCATCGGCAGGCGGACTCTCAACCACTGCGCCGCCAGGGAAGCCCCATTTTTATTGTTTTTTGATCTGTTTCCCGCCCCGCCCCCCACTTACTAGTAGTACATTGTGACTATCTTTTCATGTCAATGCATAGAGATATATCTCACTCTGTTTTTTAATGGTAGTAGATTATTTCATTGAAAGAATGGGATGATTATAATTTAACATGCTCGTATTGGCAGTTTTTGTTTGATTTATTTTTGCCAGGCATTAACAATGCTAAAGCGAATCCTTGATAAGAAAAGTGTTTTCAAAGACTAAGTTATTAGAAGTAGAATTTGATGGGTCAAAAGGTAAGCCCATTTTTAAGGTTCCGATACACATTCCTGTATTGGTCTCCAAATTGATTGTCTTTGGTATCCATTTTTGTTTGATAAATTAGTCATTTTCTTTTGATTTTTAATATGTTTTTCATTTGTATTTTGATTGTCATTTCTTTATTGCCAGAGAAGTTTTTGTTCTGTTGTAGTGAAATCTATCAGTCTTTTCCTTTTTTGATTTCTGTTTTTGGCGTCATGCTTGGATTTATTCTTGGCTTTTAAAAGTAGCTGTTTCCTTCTATATGTTTGTGTTTTTATTCTTCATATTTACATTTCTAGTCCACCTGGAAACGGTTTTGCATAGAGTCTAATCTGTTTTTGCCAAGTAGTTGGTTACTAGTCGCAGTAGAATTAACTTTTTAAAATGTATAGGATTGTATGAACACATATAAAACTATTATGAAGTATTTTAAATTATCCTTCTAATTAATGACTAGGATGGAGTACGGGAGAAAGTTTTCAGTTCTCTGGGCCGTTTGAAGCAGAGAGAGCCACATTGCCTCAAACATAAGGCAGCATCACTAAGCATTAAACACTGTATCGTGGAGAAGGTGAAGTCCCTTTCGTTGGCTCGGAGGGTATGGTATGCTCTTAGATTTAGGAAATCTTCTCCATACTCCGAGTTGGTCCCCAGTTATAGGTTTATCATCTAATTACATGAGGCTCTACTTGCTGCCATTTCCTGTGCTCTTCATGCCATCTCACACCGAGTCATGGGGAAGGCGGGTATACCTGCGAGGCTGTGTGCTGAGTGAAGTTAAAATAGATTCTTTTTAGTGGAAACTGGGATCATGATAACTTTAGCGACTGTGGGGTTTTTTTTGTTTGTTTGTTTTTCAACTTTGTTCCTTTTTTTTTAACATTTTTATTGGAGTATAATTACTTTACAATGGTGTGTTAGTTTCTGCTGTACAACGAAGTGAATCAGCTATACATATACATACATTCCCATATCTCCTCCCTCTTGTGTCTCCCTCCCACCCTCCCTTATCCCACCCCTCTAGGTAGTCACAAAGCACTGAGCTGATCTCCCTGTGCTATGTGGCTGCTTCCCACTAGCTATCTGTTTTACGTTTGGTAGTGTATATATGTCCATGCCGTTCTCTCACTTCATCCCAGCTTACCCTTCCCCCTCCCCATATCCTCAAGTCCATTCTCTAGTAGGTCTGTGTCTTTATTCCTGTCTTACTCCTAGGTTCTTCATGACTTTTTTTTTTTAGATTCCATATATATGTGTTAGCGTACGGTATTTGTTTTTCTCTTTCTGACTTACTTCACTCTGTGTGACAGACTCTAGGTCCATCCACCCCACTACAGATAACTCAATTTCATTTCTTTTTATGGCTGAGTAATATTCCATTGTATATATGTGCCATATCTTCTGTATCCATTCATCTGTCGATGGACACTTAGATTGCTTCCATGAGGGACTGTGTTTTTAATGAGCACTTTATATTACTTTAATTTCCTTAACGTGTGTGAGTATTCAAGTTACTATTAAAAATAACCGAAGTTCCTGAGCCTCTCTAGACATTATATTAACATAATCCTCTCCTTCGGTTTACATAACATGCTTTGAGCAAGTCTGTATATGTGCAACAACTGTAAGGTCTCTGGAAGAAGAAAGAGGAAAACCTTGCTTGCTTGCTGTATTTTGCTTACTCAGCAGTCACGCCCAGCTTCTGTGAGCAACAGAAAGAGAAGCAAAATTTGGTTCCTGGACTGGTGACTCAAGCGTCAGCTGGAACCACCTGTCCAGCCTCCCAGGCTCACAGTTAGTATTTGTTAAGGTTCCTTGTGCTGCCAGGACAGAAACTCAAGTCTAACCTCATCAAAAGAACTTATTTGTTGAAATGGGTCATTGAAAGGATTCTTGGGGAGCTTGCCGTCTTGAATGAATTGTTGCACAGACAGATTTTGTGCGGGGCAGGGATCAAGGGCCCTAGCAGTAGGAGCTTCTGAAGCCGCTGGAGCGCTTTCAGTAAGGTGACTCAGCTCTGACCATCTCTTCACTCAAGCCTCAAATTCCCAAGAGAGAGAATCAGATTTGCTTTGTGGATGGGAGACAGAGCCATATGTGGTATCAATAGATTGAATCATAATAATTTGCTGTTATTGGGCTGTTTTTGAACCAAAAAAGCATTTTTTAATGCTTCAACTTTAACAGTGTAGACGTGGCCTTTAGGGCTCTTGTTAAGTGTCAGGAGAACTGTGGGGTGGTGAGCCTTCCCAACTAATGGTCTATGACATATTCCTTTGATCTTCTCAACTCCGTGAATCTCATCTGATTTCCTCGTGTTCTTTTCTATTTTGCTATAAACACCGAGAAAAACTCTTAACCCTAGATCAGCTTCCCTATGCAGGGAAGCTAAATACTGCTGGGGAAAATGACAACCCTTGAGATGGCCCTCTTCCACTTGTCATTGGATGCTGGAGATCTTCCTAGGCGTCATCCTTCTGTAAGGCATCCTTGGTAGTGCTTGAGTTCTTTAAGCTTCTATATGTTGTCTCCCCCAGCACCCAGCCCCTGAAGGAGATCTTGATTACTTTTGAACCATAGAGTTCAATCCATTAAAGCCTTGTGTTTTGAATAGAGACAGCCTTCAGATTGGCTTCAGGATATAAGCTGTCGCAGATAAACAGAAGGAACCAACTCCTGGCTACCATTTTGCTTCATTTGTTTTGAAGTATTCTCCTTGGCTGACTTAATGGTTTTTGAGATTTACTTTTCACTGAAATCATGTATTTGGATTCCATCAGTGGAAAAAATTTTTTTCTGCTTTATGTGTAAATAGGCTATCATAATACAAAGTAAACGTCAGAGTTTGTACAGCCACAGTGAGTTATACCTTATTTACACCATAGATGAAACAAATCAACTGTGGCAAGTACGTTTGTGGAAACCACAAGACTCTGAAGTGGACGCAGTTTATTGCTGTGATTTACAAACTAATAGCTATCTAGCAATTTCTTTTGGGTAGGAGAAATAAAAACTTGGTACCAATATCTTTGCCTTTGTTTGAATGTTAAATTTACTTAAAATTCTGTATCTTCCCACGTATTCCTCTTCCCCCGTACGCACACGTGCACACGTTCTGATTTTCATAATGCTTTATTACAAGTAACATCAATAAGAAAGAGCTCTTCTTTCCCTTATAAGGGGAAGGGTGTAATAGTAGTGGGTAATGCCAAATTTTGAGATTTCTTTTAAAAATGTGTTATATTCAGAAATACAGTTAAAGGTAAGTGAATGATGGTGAAATAGTAAATCAATTATGGTGAAATAGTAAATCAATATTCTGGAGTCAACTTGATGAAGTGGAAAAAGCTGGGCTTTGGAATCAGCCAGACTTGGCTTCGAATCCCAGACCAGATTCTAAGCCATATAACCCCTTTGAGTCTCTTGTTTCTTTTTCTGCAAAGTGAGATTAATTACTGTCACACAGGATTAAAGTAACATACTTTGAGTTCCTGGTACATAGTAGACATGCAAATAATGAGATGCAATAGTTATTATTTCAAAATAACTTATGAAAGATAAAACAAATTGCTTGGTTTATTTTATTCTGATAGTAGTCCTAGGAAGTATGTGTCATCTTTCTCTTCTTTTTACACTTAAAGAAAAATTGGGTTATCCCTAATGGGTTTAGCAGCTTGGCTGATGTCATACAGCTAGTTTAGACCCAGTGGTTAACTTAGACCAGTTTTCAGCTTTATCTTTGGACCTAAGTAAAGGTCTATTTAAAGATTATCAAGTTAAAAAAAAAAAAAAGGGTGGGGGGGAAGTGGTTGTAAACTAAAGCCACCACTAACGAATGGCGTTAGTGTTGCTTGCCTAGTTGGTTTCCGCTGATACTGCATGGAAGGGAATCAGAGCCCTCTCTTCCTGTCCAGTACTGGGAGGGCCTCAAACACCTTCTGGCCTTTACCCATCCAGTTTACAGTGATTCGTATGACAGTGCTGGGTTGACTGCCTCTGTCTAGCAGTGGTAGACTCGAGTTTCACACTGACTTCTGAGACACGTTGAAAGATTGCCCAGTGGTTTAATACCTACTTTTCTAGGGAAAAAAACAAACAAACTACTGCATTAAATTCAAACATTCAATCTAAGATGAACCCAATTTCATAAACATTGAAATGTGAAACAGAATGTATATGCCTCCAGGACTTGGAGGGCATTATGCTACGTGAAGTCAGAGAAAGTCAAATGCTGTGCGACAGCACTTACATGTGGAATCTAAAAACACAACAAACTAGTGAATAAAACAAAAAAGAAGCAGACCCACAGACACAGAGAACAAACCAGTGGTCACCAGCGGGGAGAGGGAAGGGAGGCAGGGGCAATATAGGGGTGGTGGGAGAGAAGAGGGTTATTATGGGCTTATATGAAATCATTTGTGTGAAACTTCTAAAAAGTGTAAAGCACTATAGAATTTAAAGCATCTTTCATTCAATTTAAAAATATATATACATCCAGGAAATACATAAATTGAAGAACCCATTAGCAAGTCTTTTTTGTGACCTTACATGTGTTTATACAATTAGGGTCTCCCAAACCTGTCTTCTGCATCCCTCAGGATCATCGGTGGCTCCCGTGAAAGGGCTTAGGTGAAAACCAGGTTAAGATTTAATTGGGCCACAGTCTCTTAGAGCTTGGACTGGACATCTGTCGGGCCATTACTGATAACCGGCAGTTCTTCTACTTTGTGTACCTTTTTCTCTGCTCTATTTTCCAGAGCAATTTTAGGTTCACAGCGAAGTAAAGAGGAAGGAGATCTCCCATACGCCCCCTGCCCCCACACATGCATAGCCTCCCCAGTATCAACATTCCTCACTGGAGTCCACTCTTTTTTGTAAACTGTTTGTCATTCATTCTCTTCTCATTCCTCACGCAGCCGTGTGAGATAAGACATGAATGTTAAGCACCATGTGTAGAGAGAAAGCAATATGCGAAAGAAATGAATATTTTATCAGTATTTACTGTGTATTGTTGAGTGTGTGTGTTCTGTCTGTTCTAGAACTGCCTAGCAAGCCCTAGCCCTACGTGACCCACTCTAGGAAGTAGCCTGCATATAAATCCTGCATTAAAATGTAAAACAAGGTCAGGTAGAAACCCGGATCCCAGTGAACTCCATCTCTTGCTAGTTTTCATTTATTGGTAAAACACAAGTGTGGGACCTTTGCTGTATGATCAAAAGAAAAATCTTTTTGTGGTTGGCTTATCTGGAATGTTTCTCTTTTTCCCCCTTAAATTTAAAAATAAACCCTGTACCAAACCTGTACTTGGGTATTGAAGTTTCTGCGAGTATTTTGTTTCTAAACAAAAAAGTTGGAAGTATAAGAATGAGTGAGGTAAAAACGTTTAATTGGGGCTTCCCTGGTGGCGCAGTGGTTGAGAGTCTGCCTGCCGATGCAGGGGACACGGGTTCGTGCCCCGGTCCGGGAAGATCCCATATGCCGCAGAGCGGATGGGCCTGTGAGCCGTGGCCGCTGAGCCTACGCGTCTGAAGCCTGTGCTCCGCAACGGGAGAGGCCACAACAGTGAGAGGCCCGCGTACCGCAAAAAAAACCACAAAAAAACAAAAAACGTTTAATTGTATGAGGGACACTGGTAAGGTAGCAATTCAGAAGAATCTTAATGACGCCATTTTTATCTTGGTCCTTGACTTTAGCCTAATTAAATTGTGGGAAACTCGGGTCATAAATTGAAGAGTCACACTCTTCAGTTGGAAAGGTTTCTTCTTAACCTTTGGAGTGGAATATGGATCACCCATCTGACTTGTGGTAGGTGGGATGGTGTTTTATTTATAGAGGTTCATTTTCAACCTGGCCTTAAAGACATTCAGTGAATAATTTAATGGCTTTCTTTTGTGTTTTAAGTTTTGATTTACCATATTTACACTCTGTGTTTACAGAGTATTTTTTCTTTCCCTGTAAACAAACTGTAAGGGGGAAGAAAAGGGCATCAGTGACTATGATTATCTAAGGTTTTGTTGTTGGGCATTTAAACCCAGTTAATGGAGATCAAAAATTTTCTGCACAAAATATGACTGAAATCTCCCTGTAATTATTTTATAGGTAGTTTATCATCCTTCATTTTTAGAGTCCACATGATTTTTTGAAACTTGGCTGTCTTTCCTTGTATACTTCAGTTAAAAGTGAGCAGCCTGGCTGGCTGGGAGGGTAGTTGAATTACTTGGGAGGGTGACTGTGCCACAACTCATATACTTCAAAAACCACAGTTGTAAAACTCTTGTTTATAGTTGTCATCTGTTACTGTTGCTAATTTCTGATTGTCTTTGGGAATTTGTCCAATAAGACAGTTGCACAAAGTTCATAAAATCTTAAGTGAAAATTTTTCTGCAGTTTAAGATGTAAAATGAGAATCATAGCTACAGTAGAGATAGAGATATTTCTCCTAGTCTCTTTCTTTCCCCTACTCCAGAGAGAAACCCCAAGCAGCCTGGCTTGACTTAATGGGGTGGGGGTGGGGAGGTGCTAGAGAAAAACAGCTTTTTTTTATAGCTTGAGAACTGTAATGCCAAGTAATGTCCCCCCAAACTGAGATTATTAAGAAGAAATCAGTTGAGGGGGTGAGCATTTAAATTCTGTCACAGACTTTGATAAAAGGTCTGGGAAACATAGAGATGATCAGCTCCTTTAACTGCACCTGGGAAGATTTTAATATTTCTTTTAATATGAGGATAAAGAAACACTTGATATTGGCTGTGAGTTCCAACAACACCCTGTAAGAATAGCTGCTTGTAAGTGTAGATTTACCCTACTTAAGATAGCTGAATTAGCTCTTCTGAAATTTATGTGGATTTATTTATATATTTATTTTATTTAAGCCAGAAAAATGTTTTAAAAGAACAAAGTAGGAGAACTCATACTACTTGTTTTCAAGGCTTACTCTAAAGCCTCAGTAATCAGGACAGTATGATCTCAGGGAAAGTCTATAGAATAATAATATAGCAGTGGGATAAAATAGTCTAGGACACCCATAGAAATATGGTCTATTTATTTATTTATTTTTACAAAGGTGCAAAGGTATTGCAGTGGAGAAAGGTTAGTCTTTTTAACAAGCAGTGCTGGGACCACTGTTCATATGCAAAAAAAGAGAGAGAGAGAACTTCAACCTGTATCTTATGCTTTATATAAAAATCCAAATGGATCATAGATCTAAATTTTAAAACTAAAACTTCTAGAAGAAAACATAGGAGATACTCTTTGTGATATCATGAATACTATATTCTCTACCATATTCAGTGGGTCAGTCATGTGCTGCTGGGTTCTGAAGTTCGTGGTAGTGATTGCTGGCCTTGTGCCGGCCGGGACTGTGTTTTGCACCTGGGCAATAGAATGGGAAGATTTTTTTTTTTTTTTTTTTTTTTAAGGAAAATCGCCCCTGATTTTCCTTTCTTATTTATATAGACTCAGGCACACAAAATTGTGCCATCTGTTTATGGGAAAATACTGTTTTAATTTCTTTTTGTTGCTAATTTTCAACCTTTGCCCATCAGAATAGTAAGGAAAGGATCCTCAGAAAAAGACTGTCTCCATTCTTGGAGCCAGCTACAGTTGAGGGTGGAGACACCAGTTCTAGCTGGGACCAGCACTTTTTTCCCCCAGACAAAGCCATGACATGGTGCTAGTGCTTTTTATTAGCAAAAAGATCTCGGGATGCACAAATCACTCACCCTTCGAAACTGTCACTATCCTACTAACCAACCCCTTTGACTCCCTGGAACCGAGTCAGGAGTGAATAGCCTGGGGATGGCCTAAAGTGTCATGTTTGATGTATAGTAATTAACCATCTCATCAGAGGAAGCACCATGTATTTTTATCTTTTAAGGCTTGAGTTTGGCCAAGTCTTATTGGGATCCAATTCATGTTAGTAGTGTGGAAAGGTCAGGGGCTACACCCTGTGCCCTCAGCCCTCAAAAATCAAATAGTTAATTTTCAAGTGTTGGAAATGTGAATTTTTCACCTTTCAGTTCTCATAAACTAAAGCTACTGTTGCTATAGCAGTGATTTTCCACCTACATAAAATTTGTGTTTGAGACTTTTTTTAAAACACAGTTTTTAAAACTATAAAATGAATAAGCATAGGCATCATAGTCTTGAAATAATTATTCACATGGGAGAAAGGTGATTTGTGTTTAATAATTTTATGAGTGGAAACATGAAAACTTGATCACAAATCTCAACTGATTTTATGGGTAGGAACATAAAGTCGAATACAAGTCTAGTTAAATGTGATACATCTCATTTAAAACAACAGTTGAAAAAATTAAAATAACATAGATGCCAGTGAGTGGCATTATTCCAGCAACAAGAAGCTTTTAATAGCAGTGGACTCTTAAATAGGCTTATTTTTTATTTCTGCTAAACTACTCATAAAATGATTATAGAGAAAATTTGAAGGTGGTAAGTTAATACTTTGAGTATATTCAGTATATGCGTGTTTTCCCAAGTTCCTAACATATTGAGTACTTTAAAAAAATGAAACGTCTAGGAAGTGAGATATTACAATGTTGATAATCTTGTTATGATTTAGTTTTATTTTTTTAAATACACATATTTTTCATTATTTATATTTATTATTTTTTTTTACTCTGTAATGATCAAGTTATTTCATTATGTCCTTCTATAGGTATTTCATGGTTCTATGAATCTATGAAGAAAATGTTGAAAGCTCTTAGGTTTATGGGATTTATACCTGGAAGCAGTCTTAGGGATCATTCTGCCCAACTTTTTCATTTTATTGAATGAGGAGCTGATTCTTTGAGGCTGAGGTGACACCTATGGGTTATTCAGCTTATTGGAGCAGAGCTGAGACTGGAATTAGATGGACCCTGGCCTCTTGGCTGTTCCCCTGCATGATGCTGTGTCCCTGTTAGTTCCTTCCACACTAGAGTGCCACTTGGTTGCATTTTTATTGATCTTTACAATAGATTTATACATATAAAAACAAATCTACATGTGATCATTTCTGTTGGACTTGGACAGAAGTAAGTACAAGAATTCTTTTTTTTTTTTTGCGGTACGCGGGCCTCTCACTGCTGTGGCCTCTCCCGTTGCGGAGCACAGGCTCCGGACGCGCAGGCTCAGCGGCCATGGCTCACGGGCCCAGCTGCTCCGTGGCATGTGGGACCTTCCCGGACTGGGGCACGAACCTGTGTCCCCTGCATCGGCAGGCGGACTCTCAACCACTGCGCCACCAGGGAAGCCCAAGAATTCTTAACAAGCAATTCAAATGACAAGAAAACTACAGCCAGTTTTCATAATTATTTTTGTAATGAAGGAAATTTTATCGAGTGACCTTGAATATGTAGCACTTTAAAATATTTGATTCCCAGTAAGAAAATAATGAGCAGACTAGTAGACAATGTGGGTAAAAGATGGGAACAGTGAAAGTCAACTCACACTAAAACAAATACAAATGGCCACTAAAAACAACGCCAGCTGGAATGAGCTATCCTATTCACCTATCAGATTGGCCAAGAATTAAGTGTGGTAATGCCTCGTATTAGTGAAGGCATAGGGAAATAGTCATTCTCTTTTACTACCTGTGGGAATAGTCAAATATAATATGCTCATAACCTTCGATCTGTAAATTCTATGGCTGCAACTTTGTCCTACAAATATAATAGTAATAGTATGAAGTTAAACTTTTCATATAGTTTATAATGATGTGCAAGGATGGTTATTGAAGTTTTGTTTTTATACATTTACACAGATCAAAAAAAAGCAAAAACTGGTAATTGCTCAAGTATCTTTTAATAATGAACTAGTTATATAAATTATAGAACTGTAGAAAATAATAGAAAATATATGTAGCAGTAGATTGGTATGTGTTGAAGTCCAAGATTTATTAAGAGGAAAAAACAAGCAAGTTTTAGAGATGTTTGTATACTAATAAAGATATACATATTTATGTTCTTTCTATTTAAAAATTCTGGTAAGATACAAATGAAAATGTTAGTAATAATGTATGTCTTCTGGGTTTTATTGGGTTTTGATGAGGAATATTGAGGATAGAGCAGAGGAGATATATATACATACATATATATATGTGTACTCTCTACACATATGTTGGTTTTGTTAAATTTTTTTAAACAGTAAGGCGTGTTCATTGTTAAAATTATATTGCTTATTAACTTCAAGTCAGGAAATCTTCCCTTATTTTGAAGTAATTTTGAAAAACTTGTTCTTGATTTCTTTGTAAGTTAATTTCTCTTAAAGAAAAAGCATATTTAGTTCCAACATTTAATTAAAGTTATTGAGAGTCAACCAGAAAAGTTTCAAAATCAGTAGAATTCTACCCCACTCACGTCCTATATGCCAGTCTTCGTTCAGGAAGATAGGTTTCTAAGAAGTACATATATCAAAAGTCATAGAGGTAATTTTATTCTTTGACTCTGTAATTCCATTTCTGGGTCTAGGTGCTAAAGAAATAAAAATTTTAAATCTTCATCATAGTAGAAAATGACTATAATACAAATGTCTAGCAATTGACTCCCATTGACCAAACCGTGAGATAAGACGGAATGTTATGTTATCTTTACAAATACTGAACACAGATAAGGTATGCATACAAAATAGTACCAGTGGTTAAAATAATGCTTTTTGAGTACCAGACATTCATGGTAGAAACCATGTTTCCTATTATATTAAATCTAGACATTGCCTCTGTTTGATAGAAAAGGAAACTAAGGGTGAGGGGAGCTCAGCAGTTGTCATGTAGATGAGCTTTGTTTTGAAGCCCCAATGTCAAAGCCCATCAGCTCCCACTCCAATCCATCCATACACTCAGAGCACATGCTGTCCTCAGGAAGAAGTTCTGCACTCATCTTTTGGAAATATTGCTTAAATGATCAGTAATAATGATTTTAAAGCACACCAAGAGTAGATCTGGAGCCTCTTTGAACTCTGGGACGCCCAAGTGGTGGTTCCCTCCATATCTCATTTCCAATTTATAACTGAGAATAATCAGACCTGTACTATGACCTCTGTGTACTTCTATAATTATAATTTATGGGTAGATTTGTAATTTGAAGGATAATTCATAATAAATGATTTTCCTGCTCAAAAATGCTTGATTTGTCTTTCCAGCAAGCAGGAGTACTTGCTGCCATTGTTAATTTTCTATGATTTAGGCAACACGGATGATCAGTTTCTGTGTGCATACCTTTGTGAGTTAACTCTAGAGGTATATAGGTCCTAGCTTTGAAAATGAGCAAATCATTCATTATGGAGTTGAGCCTGTGATGGTGTCCCCATAATTTCCATACTCCAGTTTACAGCTTCTGCTGCTCCTGGTCTGCAGTGATCAGGTTCCAGAGGCCTCTGAGCACCACACCCCACCCTCCCCCGCAGCCTTCAGGGCTGGAACCGACCCCCAGCCCCCACTCTATCAGTCCCCTTGGTCCGTTACTCCTGTGTGCTTCTCAAGTATTATCGTTTCCTTTGTGCATCTGTGACATGAAAGAAGTGGAGGAAGCACTGCTAGTAAAACACATGTTTATAAAAGTGTAACGCAGATATCGGTTTGATTTTCACTCGTACCTTCCATTTTGTTCAGAATTCATTATTCCCCAGGTGAAAGCTGCAGAGAGAGAGATGAAATGTCAAAGTAATCTCATCATTAGTTAAAGACATATTCAGGGATTTTTGAATTCTAGGCCAGCATACTCAATTTCTAGAAAAACAGGGAAATCAAGACCTGGAGAAAACAAACAACCCAATCAAAAAATGGGCAGAAGATCTAAATAGACATTTCTCCAAAGAAGACATACAGATGGCCAAAAAGCACATGAAAATATGCTGAACATTGCTAATTATTAGAGAAATGCAAATCAAAACTACAGTGAGGTACCACCTCACATCAGTCAGAATGGCCATCATTAAAAAGTCTACAAATAACAAATGCTGGAGAGGGTGTGAAGAAAAGGGAACCCTCTTGCACTGTTGATGGGAATGTAAATTGGTACAGCCACTATGGAGAACGGTATGGAGGTTCCTTAACAAACTAAAAATAGAGCTACCATATGATCCAGCTGTCCCAGTCCTGGGCATATATCTGGAGAAAACCATAATTCCAAAAGATACATGCACCTGAATGTTCATTGCAGCAGTGTTTACAATAGCTGAGATATGGAAGCAACCTAAATGCCCACTGACAGATGAATGAATAAAGAAGATGTGGTACATATATACAATGGAATATTACTCGGCCATAAAAAAGAATGAAATAGTGCCATTTGTGGCCACGTGGATGAATCTAGAGATTATCATACTAGGTGAAGTAAGTCAGAGAAAGACAAATATCATATGGTATCGCTTATATGTGGAATCTAAAAAAATGATACAAATGAACTTATTTACAGAACAGAAACAGACTCACAGACTTAGAAAACAAACTTATGGTTATCAAAGGGGAAAGGTGCAGGGGGAGGGATAAATTAGGAGTTTGGGATTAACATATACACACTACTATATATAAAAATAGATAATCAACAAGGACCTACTGTATAGCACAGGGAACTCTACTAAATATTCTGTAATAACAAATGGGAAAAGAATCTGAAAAAGAATATATAACTGAATCTTTGCTGTACACCTGAAACTAACATAGCATTGTAAATCAACTATATTCCAATATGAAATTTAAAAAAAATTTTAATCCAAAAAAAAAAAAAGACCTGAGAGACAGATTGCAACTGTGGGGCTTCCATGAAATAGGCTGTGCGGTAGGATGCTTGACCATGCTTTCCAAGGGGGTAGTTAATTTTATTCTTAATTTTCATGATTGAAGTTACAAAATCCACATAATGAAACAGATTGTGCTGATGTGCACGGAGGTAGTATGGAGCCTGCTTACCTCTGTTTGGTGAGATACTGACAGGGTTTTCCTGGTTGACGTGCGTCTGTCCTGAGCAGAAAGTGGTAGAACTTCGGCTTCCTCCGTTTCACTTCCCATCTCTCTCACCGGGTGTTAGTTTCTTCATCTCTACAGAGGAGGTGTGGGCTATCATGTGATGATGTCTGTTAATTGCTTTCTTTAAAAAGGAGAAAAGAAGAAGTAGAATTATTCATAGTGAGTGGTGGTATGTTAGCCTAATTAGTTGAAATCTAGAAAGCCATGTATATCTTACTTACTTGGTTTATTCTGTTTGGGAATAGAAACCAAATGCTCTGGAGAAAGCAGGGAAAATCTTATCTTTGTGTTGTTTTAATTGCAAACACACATTGCCTGTTTCAGAAATTCTTATGACTTTTCTTATGACTAATGATTACATTACATTTTAAAGCAAGGCATTTAATTCCTTGGCACTGGGAAATCAGTTTTGGGGGTACAATTTTTTTAAGTGTGAAATTGACTCTTTTATAACTATTCTTGAATACTTTTCCATTCCTTTTTCTTTTCTTTTGTTTTTTTTGATTCCATGCATTATTGTTAAAGACCTCAGCATAGCAATATTATTTGTATTGAAACAGAAAAAACAAGTGTGATACTTTGGGATCACAATTTTATAAATTTATGCATACTGCTAACGACTGGAGGGGAGCCTGAAAAACAATTGGAATTGCAAAAGAATGAAGTGTTAGTTACATATAGATTTTGGGGATATAGGTTTTTCCCTGGTGCATGGGGGAGAAATGGGCTTTTCCAGTAGTTAACAAGTAAGTTAATTTCAGGGTAGTTGAGATTTAGCCTCTTGTTTGTAACAGAATAGTAATATAACTTTTTTTTGTGAAAGAGATACAGAAAAAAAAAATAGTTAGAATGAGGTAGAAGGTAACCTGATAAATTTATATGAAAAAATGGCATTTATTTAAGCAAAAGTCTTTCAGAGCCTCCCTCCTCTCCTATATAATTAATGTTATACTTAGTTTTATGCTTTGTACCAGAGTGCAGTATACCAGTGATTTTTTTAGAGCTTGGGAGTGCCAGAGGTAGCAAGCAAATCTCAAACTGTCGGCTTTGAGATTTATTATGTGTGTCTGCTGTTTGAGTCCAAAAGGGCTTAACAGCTGAATATAGATTTTTAAATCACTGTTGGGATTTAAATTTTTACTCTGAAAGACTAGGTCATTTGACAGTAGTCAAGGGCATTTTCATTCTCAAGACTGTTCTGCAGGCCCAGCAGAAAGCTCCTCCCTCGGCCCACGAGGGGCGTCATTCTCTGGGCTGAGGCGTTCTAATCTGGGGTGTTTCACACACAAAAATAATACAGCACAGGGGGATTTGTTCTGTAGACTGATCCAGCAAGTGGGTTTTAAATTGGCAGCGCGCAGATAGGAAACAATTGGTCCAGATACCGAGGATTAAAGGTTTTTAGAATGTATATTGTGTTATTACGTTTGATGTGCAAGAAATTTTTACACCTGGAAGTTTGTTTTAGGAACTCACCAATATGAAGACTGATCAGTTGGGGAAAAAATTTGACAGTGATTATTGCAATTATATTTCCAAAGATACATGCAGTACATTGATGGTGTAAAATATGTTGGTTACGTGAGATTTTTAAATTAAATGACTGATTGAATGCAATATACATATTTTTAAATATATATTTATATTTATATAGATCTTTGAAATATAGTATTTTCTTTTAAAGAGAAGAAAGGTTCTGCAGGCTGTGCTTCTTATTCACTGGTTCCTCAACAGACATCCGCAACAGCATTCAAACTTGGGCTTATCAGAGACCAACCAAGTCAGACCCCTCTGGTGTGGAGCCTGGGGGTCTACTTTTCAAGAACCCCTCAGATGATTACAGTGCACAGCCAGGCTTCCGAGCCACTGTTCTAAAGTTCTGTGTGTTTCACATGGAAAGGCACATAGTTGAAAGAAATCTTTTAGTTACCTTGTAGTAATTGTAAAAAGAAAAAAAAAAATCAGTTTAGTTCTTTAATATTCTGGAAAATATCAGATTAAAAAGAATACCTCCCTCTCTAAGAAATAATTTCATTCCTTACCTGAGATGCCCGGAACTCAACATAACCAAATAGAAGATGGCAGAACAGCTGATAGCTGCAGACCAACACTGGCATGAGTTAGACTTGAACTAGGCTTAGATTATCAAGCAAGTTAAATTCAGCACCAAGCTGAGGTTAAAGGGGGGAGGCATGTGAGTAAATGAAGTAGAACAGTAGTACTGTGTTACCTTTTAAAGAGGTTTGAAATCTCCGGTTGAATGAAGCATAGTAATTTCATAGAACTGAAGTATAGACTCTGAAGGCTTAAGGTACAGTGGCTCACTGTAATTAAACGTGGAAATGCTGGAAAGCGTGAATGTGTCTATGTTGATTATTATTTTGGTATTTTAAAATGCGATGCATGGAACAGGTTAGTACATTAAGATAATTAAGGTAAGGTCGTGTAAAGAAATGTCACTGGAAACCTGAGGAAAGTGAAATGGCATCAGGCATTTATAATTACAAGCAAGGATAAATTTGCCTGGGTTCGTGTTTTGGTACCAGTGGTTGGGGCGGGGGTTGGTAAACAGAAAGATATTTTTGCTGACTGGTCACACAACTGCGGGTCGGATGTGACTCATTTCATCCTTTAGCTTAATCAGTAAAACTGAGTGTGTTTAGATCTGGAGGAATTCAAAGATGATTACTATATAGTCCTTGCTCTCAAGAAACCTGTAGGTAAACAAGATAATATAGGTGTGTAGGTGAATAGAACATATACCAGTAACAACAATAACAGCACGTTGACTTTTTTCATTGATACAGTAGTGGGAAAAGGGGTTTGTTTACTGGAGAAGCCAGTGCTAGAAGGGTTAGCTCATGTACCGTCAGTTGTTAAAGTCGTAGTATTTAAGTGGATAAATGAAATGGTGCTTAAGAAAATACGTTAAGGATCTGATCTGGGAGTGGGGGGATCGGTCAGGAGGGGAAAAGGGGAAGATGGTAAAAGGAGGTACTGCTTCGTGGTGATCTCTGTATTGCAATACCGGGGATTGGGAGTTGGGGTCCATCTGGTGGAAGTAGAGGCATAGCTTGGCACTGTGGAATAGGACACAAGGTCCAACCTTCTGGGAGAGGGGAAGGTAATGATTAGCCGTTATCACTTGTGTCGGCCAAGTGAACTAAGACTGAAGGAGGAAGCCACTTCTTGAAGGGAACTGCAGTCAAAATCAAGACTCTATATACCAGCTACGCTGCCAGCTACTTGTGCCATTTAATCTTTGAAACGGCCCTATGAGGAGGATACTGTTATGTTCCCCACTTTTCAGTTAAGGAAGCTTAGTCCAGAGAGGTGAGCAACTGCCCTAAATCACAAGGCTGGGAGGTGGTAGAGCCAGGATTTGGATCCAGGGTGTCTGACCTAAGAGATGACGTTACCACCTCCTTTAGCCTAAGTGGATCGTTAGTATCCAAAGCCAAATGGAGCTGGGCAAGGCAGGGACTGATGACTGGTACAAGCAGAATTTTTGAGGACTTTGTGGCTGGTGTATTACTTTTTTTTGCGGGGGGGGGGGGGCATGGTTTTTGATAGATGCACAGTCTAGATGAATATCATGGAACAACAAAGGATATGGAAGTGAGACAGCGGCAAAATATGGGCCCAAAGACTGCATTTGAAAGGGTCTTGCAGTGTTTTGAGGCAGTAGTACAAGGTGGAAAGGTAAGATGGGATCTTTTTGAGATCTGGAAAGGATTCCTAACGTCAGATTCTTTAAAAAAAAAAAAGTCAGATTCTTAAAAAGGAACTTAGGTTTTACTTGATTATATTCTGGAGAACTGAAAGCTTTCAAGTGAGACATTACATGACTGAAGCTGATAATAGGATGTGAGTTAGAGTATTATTTTTATCCAAGGGATTTGTTCTGCTTCAGCGTGGTCACAGTGGATGTCGAAGGTAGAAGATAGAATGAGTCAAAGGTTGGTTGAACAGGGAGAGTGACGATGTAAATAGTTTCAAACAACAGTAAGTGGGAGGAAGATGTCGTTTCCACTTACTGTTGTTTGAAACTATTTACATCATCACTTTCCCTTGGGAGAGTGAGGGTGGGAGAAATTCGTGGAGCCCATTCGGCACCGAGAGGCCCCAAGTACTGTGCTTACAGATTGAAGGCAAGATCGAGATGGACATCATCCTTGCGTGATGCTGGTATCAGATAGACAAACCCAAGTCTGAAGATTATTTAGCTGTGTGACCCCAGACAAGTTAATTGGTCTGTCTTTTTTTTTTTTTTTTGCGGTACACGGGCCTCTCACTGTTGTGGCCTCTCCCGCTGCGGAGCAGAGGCTCCGGACGCGTAGGCTCAGCAGCCATGGCTCACAGGCCCATAAGCTCCGCGGCATGTGGGATCTTCCCGGACCGGGGCACGAACCCGTGTCCCCTGCATCGGCAGGCGGACTCTCAACCACCGTGCCACCAGGGTAGCCCCTGGTCTGTCTTTTTAAGTCTCAAGTTCCTTCTGCTAAAGTAGGATTAGTAGTAGTACCACCCTCACTAGCATGAGGAGTAACTGAGTTTAGCTCAGTGTATTAGTTTTATGTTGCTGTTGTAAAAATCAGACACACTTTACTGTTGTAAAAATTAGCCAGCAGTGTTGCATCTCTCCCAGCCTTCTTGCATGGCCCCACCCCGCCTCTGACTCTTCTGCCTCCCTCTTCCATGTTTAAGGGTCCCGGTGATTCCATCGGGCCACCCGGCTACTCCAGAACAATCTCTCCATCTTGTCTCCCCATTTTAACCACGTCTTCAAAGTCCCTTTTGCCATGTAAGGTAGTGAAGTAACTGAATCGTGGGTTCTGGTGATCAGGACGTGGATATCTTGGTGGGGGGGTACCCTGTTACCCCTGCAGTGCCACCGTGCCTGCAAATTGCTACCATTTAAGCAATTTCTAGTACTATCAGTACTATTATTGTCATCATCATTACTGTTAATGACAGGATTACTCGCCGCTAGCATTTCATTGGTAACGTTTGTGTCACAGCACAGCTGAAAGCTTTATTTTCATTTGCTGGATCTGTTGGATCTGTTTGGCAGAGACGGATCTGTTTGGCAGAGATGTCAATCTGATAATATAAGTAGTTTAACTGGAGGTGGCATGTTAGTTTTTAGAAGTACTCGGGAAGGAAAATTCTGAACTCTTAAGTTGTGCAAAGATATTTTTTTCCAGATAATAGCATATGGCAGTCATTAATCAGCCTTGTCATCAGAATGTAAAGTTATGTGTGCCATTTTATTATTAATGATTTGCAAATAAGAGGACTGGTAACTATTTTCTTCCTAATACATTTCTAATATATCTGGTTGGTGAGAGACTACATATTATATAATTTGCTTTATATTTTATGGTTTAAATAGTTGTTTTTGAACAGCAAATGGTTATATTTGTAAAAAGCAGGAAAAAAAATTTATACTGTTGGCTTGCTACTTGTTTTTTTAAATCGTCAGATTTATTTATACACCAATTAAAGCCCTGTAAATTACACTTGAACAGGCGTTAATACGAGCATCTAAAACGTTAAGTTTTTTGTTTGGCCAGATGAGGGCACTTTTTCTTTACATTTCTGGAGTTTGAGCTCTGAAGCAGATTTGTTTTTCTCCATCCAAGCTGTTACTTACTTTCTGTTATTATTGCCAGTGAGAGAAATAGTTCTGACATTTTTAATGTTTTGATTGTGTTGTATTCTTAGAGGTTGATCTTTCCCCAAAAGGAAGAAGCTTCAGCTTCTTGCAAAATTTTTGTATATGGGAACTTTAAAATGAATGACAATTTCTGTGGTACAGGGTAGTTTTAAGAAATACATGTATACGTGATTTGTAGTTTTGCTTATAATTAGTAATAGCAGTTGAAATTTACTTTTATCCTAATTCGAGTACTCTGTCCACAGCAAGATGAAGTGGAATTAGACGGACTCTTCGTTTCCTCATCAAACTTCTTATGCCTTCTTTACATTGAATCAGTGTCACTTTGTATCTCCATCAAAATCCAAGTAATGAAGAGGAAATAAAATACCAGAAATATTTTGTCTTAAAAACAAACACCAGGGCTTCCCTGGTGGCGCAGTGGATGAGAGTCCGCCTGCCGATGCAGGGGACACGGGTTCGTGCCCCGGTCCGGGAAGATCCCACATGCCGCGGAGCGGCTGGGCCCGTGAGCCATGGCCGCTGAGCCTGTGCATCCGGAGCCTGTGCTCCGCAACGGGAGAGGCCACAACAGTAAGAGGCCCGCCCGCGTACCGCAAAAAAAAAACAAACAAACAAAAAAAAAACACCCAAAACCAAAAATAAATAAATAGAAAAGTTAGATAGACCAAAGGTTAGATAGATGTAGCATGTTTAACTTTTTTATTTGTAGTGCTGGCTGTCAAGGGCTAGGGTGAGTTGAGTAGGATAAGGTTTCTAAGGTTATGTGTGATGGTACTAAAAACAGTACAGACTGCAGTTGCTTCGTGTTGATGTGAATAATCTAAGGAGAAAACCAAACACAGAGTAATGTTGAGGATTATATTAAAAGGCCCCCGTCACAAAGCTCTTGTCATCTCACCGCAGATAAAACACGTTTACGACTTCTTTTGAAAGTTAAGTTTCTGAACAGCAATGAAACAGGGAACTTGCTTATTAAAGTTTAAAAAACAGTAATGAAAATAAATGTCATCAAAACTTGATTGACTGGAAGGAGATTAAAAAGGGGAGAAACCACCATGAATGAGACCAAAGAGCAAGTTTGTTTAAAATGGAGCACACGTTTAAAAGTCATGAGAAGGAATGAATTGGTTTTAAGATATACGTATAGCAAGATGAGGATGAAGAATACCTCCCTGGAGTAGAGTCAAGCAAGCTGCTCTCAAGTCACTCTGGAAGCGGGTAGGGGCATCAGCTTAGTGCGCCAGCCGACCTTCGTGTCCCCCGTGACTGCCAGGCCGCGCTGTGATCACCGTCATCACAGCCCTTACTATGGGCACTAGCTGTGCTGCAGGGGCTTCTCCTTCACTTACTCTCGTCAGCGTCCCTGTGAGACACGTATTATTATTCCCATTTTAAAGATGAGGACATTTAGGCTCAGAGACATTAAGCAATGCGTTCAGTGCCACAAAAACTAGAAAATAATGTATTCTCGGGCCAAAATTCATGTCATAAGAATTAAAGACACTTTAAAGATAGGAGGAATGTCAGCAAGAAGCAAGGGCTTCGGGTTGAAAGGATGGAGTTCCCAGTCAGCTCTGTGTGCCTCAGAAGGCCATCTGAGCTGCTTGGTACCTACGAGGAAAGATTTGTTATGGCCTCAGCAGCACGCACATCTTCGGCCTATCATGGACTGTTCCTGTTAGTCCCTCGGAGAGAAAAAACAGAGTATCCTAGTGTTTAATATCTACCAACATTATTATTTTTCTAACCTAGGGGATTACTAAGAAAAAGGAAAGAAGACAGTAGTGGCTTTTCACCTTAATTCTGTTTCTGTTCCCTGACTTTTTGTTTTATAAATTTTGGTAGTGGTCTTTTGCCTAGACACAGACTGTTGGAATAGTAAAGCCAAACTTTTTTTTCTTTCTGACAATCCTTTTTAGCAAGTAGTAAATACTTTAAACCAGGAAAAGTGTAGATCTTTAATAAGAATTCAACTTTTCTCTCCCTTTCATTAAACATTCATTGGGGGGCTTCCCTGGTGGCACAGTGGTTGAGAGTCCACCTGCCGATGCAGGGGACACGGGTTCGTGCCCCGGTCCAGGAGGATCCCACATGCAGCGGAGCGGCTGGGCCCGTGAGCCACGGCCGCTGAGCCTGCGCGTCCAGAGCCTGTGCTCCGCAACGGGAGAGGCCACAACAGTGAGAGGCCCGCGTACCGCAAGAAAAAAAAGAAAGAAAGAAAGAAAGAAAAACACAAAAAAACAAAAACATTCATTGGGAACCTTCTATGTACCAGCCGCTCTGCTTGGCCTGTTGGATACAGATGTAAGACAGCTGCGCCCTTGCTGTTGGTTTATAGTCTGGGGTGGGAACTCAGGAAGTACACCAGTCATTACGGTGAAACGGGATAAATACTGTGACAGCGGGCGGGGTGCCCTGAAAGCAGTACCCCAGCCTGGGCAGGAGCAGGGAGGGACGGCGTCACGGAAGGAAGATGTGATGTTTGAGCTGAATCCTGAAGCACAGGTGATCAGAGTCTTTCTCACACAGATAACTGAGAGAGAGGAAGGGCTGGGTTTTAAAGGAGAGATGTTTGTTTTGGATATTTGGGGCGCGGTACTTAGGTTCTGAGGTGTATATTTGGTTTTTTAAATGTGGGAGTAGAATTTTTATAAGGATTATTATTATTTGTTTTTGGTCCGGAGGTGAATATTTGAGACTCGTTTGAATAGAAGTGACAGAAAAGATAGATTAGTGATAGAATAAGGTAGAAAAAGAGGGGAGGAAACTGGGGAGTGAATGCCTGAGAAAGTCAGAGAGGTGGCCGGAACCTCAGAGTCAGAAGCCAGACCCTTGCTTCGGGAAGAGGTGACGCGGCGTCTGCGGACGGGGTGCAGCGCCCCCACGTGGATTCGGACGAGGAAGGCACCGGCTGTGGTTAGGCCTCCAGTCAGTATTGTGCAAGCTTAGATTTCAGGTAACGTTTTAGAAATGTGCCTGTTCTTCTCTAAGCCTTTTTTACACTGGTTCTTGACTTTGGAGAGGGCATCCAGGGGCCTCTTTGAAGCCGTGTACAGACGTCGATAGTGTCTCTTTATTTTGTTCCCTGCCCATCGTCCTCTTTCTCCTGACAATCTAACCTGCATTTTCTTTGGGAAATAACTCCCTGCTGGCTCTCAGGCCTGGTCTTGCCCTGTATTTGATGCACACCTGACCTTAGGAATGTGCACGTGATGTGACTGGACCAGTGAGACTTGACCCTGGGACTTTGCTGAATCTCTGGAGGAAAAGAATCTCTTTGGTTGGATTTGAAGCTGTAAAGGTGTAAGCTTAGAGCTGTCCTCATGGGACAGGAGACTCAGGGAGGGAGCGGGGTGAGGGGCTGAGACAGACAGACACACACCCCTTTATCGTGTGAGTTGAGTCTCTGGATCGATTCCTGGACTTTTCAATTTTTTAAGCCAATAAGTTTCCCTTGTTTTGTTTAAGTTCTTTTGAATTGGATTTTCTGTCATTTGAGGCTCTAAGAGTCTCTCATTCCTCTGAAGAATACTATGTACTTACGTATTTTAAATCCTGCAGATGATTCAGGGGTTTACAGATGAGTAGAGGCCCACTGAACAGAATTAAATGCTTTACTCTGTTCAATTATTATCAGGAAGATTTGCCCCACAAATGTAGATTCAGTATGGTTATCATTAACTAATTTATAATGGTCATTCTTGGGACAGTTTGATCTTTATTACAAACATACGTGTAACATTTTGGTTTTTTTTATTGTAGATGAGGGGAATGGGACATTTTTATTAATGCCTTTTAGATTAATCGAGGGTTAACCCATTTATCTCCTTCAGCTTCTTTCAGTAAGGATATCCTTTTGGACATGTTAGGATTCCATTTTATTCGTTATCTGTCTCTATAGGCTTATAAATATTCTTGCCAACCATAAATCTTAGATCTAGGAATCAAGCCCATGAACCATAAAAGCAACATAACTTGCCAAAGACTGCATAAAATAAAATATGAAGTCGTCCCTGGCTCTAGCTAAGTTAAGTAACTTGAAGAAAAAGGAAAATGGTTTTGCTAATTTTGTCATTAGGAGTAGGCTTCCAATTCAGTAGAAAATGATGGATATTTTAAAATTTAATTCAATAAAAACTATTTACTAGAAGGCAACATTAAAAATACTAGGGCAGGGGCTTCCCTGGTGGCGCAGTGGTTGAGAGTCCACCTACCGATGCAGGGGACGCGGGTTCGTGCCCCGGTCTGGGAAGATCCCACATGCCACAGAGCAGCTGGGCCCGTGAGCCATGGCCACTGAGCCTGTGCTCCGCAACAGTGAGAGGCCCACGTACCGCAAAAAAAAAAAAAAAAAAAAAAAAAAAATACTAGGGCAGTTGGGAAGTACTTGCTCTGATAAAAAGATTTCCAAGGGCACTGTGACATCTGCCCTCTGGGTTGAGTTAGTGAGGCTGGCCACAGAGAGGGTGATTATTTCTTTCTGGGCACTGCACGTGCCATGGATGGAGCTTCTCCCAGGCACACACTGATGCTTGTTTGGGTTACATAGAGCAAAAAAGTTGGATTATAATCACCTGTGGAGAGCTGAGACTGTGCCTGAATTCAGTCTACTAAATTTCTTGTTTTCTGTAGAAAGAGACATTTCCTAAGAGAATAATACCAACTCATTTCTAGTTAGTAGGTAGAAGAAAAGGAGTAAGAGTAAAAAGGTTGGATTGAAATTGAGTCCCAGACCACATTCCCTATGCTCTGGTCATGTGTTCCTTGATATTGGTCTGATGTTCTCAGCCTCCATGCTTTTTTATCTTATTCTCTATCTAAAATACCATTTATGATTTAGTTTTAAATTATGTAATTTATGAATTAGCACTAATTAGCATTAGTATATGAAGTCCTGTACTCTAATGCAGCTCACATTCCAAGAAGCTTTTTGAGGCATTATAGTCAGACTTAATCTCTTCCCACTTATGAACAAGCATCCTCCCTTTCTCTGTCCCTCCATTTGTGCAGACTTTATATATTTTTTTCCTACTACATGCTTTAGGCATTGTAAGTGCTAGTGGGTCAAAGAAGAACAATGTGCCACTCCTGCCCTCTGGTGGTTGAAAGAAACATTGCAAACAAGTGACTATAAAGATCTGTGTGCTATGACTCTTCATCAGCCTTGGCATCATCCGTTTCTTTCATTCCTGCTGCGTTTATTCATTCACTGATTGGTCATTCATGTAATGAGCATCTTCTGTATGACAGCCTTTATCAGTACTCTAATGGTGCCTTGTCTGGTGTAGCAGCATTCTGGGCTTCAGTAGCAACAGTTTACACATGTGAGGTCTTTCAAATGGAATTACAAAGGCATGCTTTCGCTGTGTCTAGATCTGACTTTCTGCCTCCCTATTTGGGTTGCAAAGTGTTTTCCTATCTGCATCTAACATTTCTAGGCCTGCTGAGCTTCAAAGTGGTTGTACATGTGATGGATGAAAAATAAAGAAGTATTGTACCTTAGTTTTCTCTTGCTGCCTGACAAATTACGTCGAAACTTAGCAGCTTAAAACAGTAAGCATTTAATATCTCAGAGTTTCTGAGAGTCAGGAATTACGGAAGTGACCTAGCTGGGTGGTCTGGCTCCGTCTCTTAGGGGAATGCGGTCAAGGTGTTGGCTGGGGCTGTAGTCGCCTGAACGCTTGGCTAAGGCTAGGATATGCTTCCAAGTCGATCCTGATCGGCGGGAGGCCACAGCTCTTCAGGTCATGGTGCTTGGCTTCCCCCGGAGTGAGCGATTCAAGGGAGAACAAGAGGGAGGCCTCAGTGTCTTCTATGACCTCGCCTTACAGGTGAGGCAAGAGGACTGCGAAGGGCTTGACTGCCAGGAGGTGAGAATCACTAGGGGCCACCTTGTCTGCCGGCCACCACATGTTACAACGCCATGTTTGTGAGCCTCTGTCAGTGAATTTGGGCCCATATGAAGAAGACACTAGTAAATCTTCAAATGGAAGTATTTTAGAGTGAAATAAAGGGTTGAAAAATTAGACCAGCTCATCTTCGCTTTAATTTCATTCTTCATTCCCCTGGGAGAGTGCCGATAAGTCCTCAGTGCTCCCAATCTCATGCTTTTAAACGGAGCACTTAGAAATGAGTCTCATGGGAACAAATTTTTATGAATGTGAGACAAACATTTTCATTTTTTAAATCTGTGATCTCTTTCTGTGCCACTCAGTGGTGAGAAGTATTTCTGCAGAGAGGATGCTTAGTGATGGCTGCTTGTTTCTCAAAGATTCTTTGTCACATTACTTACATGTTTTAATTTGAGCAGTGAACACCATTTTGGGTCTACGGTCTGTCAGAACGCTGCTGGCCTCAACAAGGTTGTGATGAAAAATGGCAGATATACAGATGATCGGGTGGTAAGGAAAGTGTGACCACCTCATGCATATGCAGGTTTAAACATTGCTAGGTTACTAGCACGGATGTGAGCAGAGCTGAGAGTAAAGTGCTAGAACAGAATCTTTAGTATTAAGAACATCGGGTCTTTGAAGTAAAATTAGAAAGGAAAATTAAAGTTGCCTCTCCTCTCTGCTACCTTCCCCCCAAGTAATTTTCCTCCCTGTTTTCCATCCCATCTTAATACATGTTTTCATAAGTAAAATCTGTTTTTAGGTTGGTGTGTTCATTTTGAAAGTACAGCAATGCTACTTTCAGCATTGTAAATGGATGGGAAAGGAAAATATGGGAGGATATAAACAATTTAAAATATTAGAATTCTATTGATCTGGTTTTCATGTCATGGTTTCAATACCATTATAGAAACAAATCATATTAGAAATGATATTTCTAGCTATGCAATTTTATTGATGCTTCTGGTAATAGCCGACTTAGAATACACATTTCCATGGAATAATTATAATAGCCTATAATGTTTATCTTTAAGGTCTTATTTTGCAGATATGACTCATGAAATTAATATATTAATAAGTTTGTAATCCCCAATGGCAAAAGGATAGATGATAATATATTATACATTGAGATTATTTCCTTTAGAACTTATTTCATTGACCATATTGTATCACATTGATTTGCATATATTGAAGAATCCTTGCATCCCTGGGATAAACCCCACTTGATCATGGTGTATGACCCGTTTAATGAGCTGTTGGATTCTGTTTGCTAGTAGTTTGTTGAGGATTTTTGCATCTATGTTCATCAGTGATATTGGCCTGTAGTTTTCTTTCTTTGTGACATCTTTGTCTGGTTTTGGTATCAGGGTGATGGTGGCCTCCTAGAATGAGTTTGGGAGTATTCCTCCCTCTGCTATATTTTGGAAGAGTTTGAGAAAGATGGGTGTTAGCTCTTCTCCAACTGTTGGATAGAATTCACCTGTGAAGCCATCTCGTCCTGGACTTTAGTTTGTTGGAAGACTTTTTAATTACAGTTTCAATTTCAGTGCTTGTGATTGGTCTGTTTATATTTTCTGTTTCTTCCTGGTTCAGTCTTGGAAGGTTGTACTTTTCTAAGAATTTGTCCATTTCTTCCAGGTTGTCCATTTTATTAGCATACAGTTGCTTGCAGTAATCTCTCAAGATCCTTTGTATTTCTGCAGTGTCAGTTGTTACTTCTCCTTTTTCATTGCTAATTCTGTTGATTTGAGTCTTCTTTTCTTTCTTGATGAGTCTGGCTAAAGGTTTATCAAACTTGTTTATCTTCTCAAAGAACCAGCTTTTAGTTTTATTGATCTTTGCTATTGTTTCCTTCATTTCTTTTTCATTTATTTCTGATCTGATCTTTATGACTTCTTTCCTTCTGCTGACTTTGGGGTTTTTTGTTCTTCTTTCTCTAATTGCTTTAGGTGTAAGTTTAAGTTGTTTTTTGAGATTTTTCTTGTTTCTTTTTTCTTTTTCTGTTTTTAACTTTTTGTTTTATAAAACAATCATATACTTGTAAAGGAATCTTTATACTTGACTTTACTATAGGTTTTTAATAAACATTATCAAGGGACTATATTAAATTCTTACATTTTCCATATATCAAAAATGTGGAACGCTTTATGAATTTGCGTGTCATCCTTGCACAGGGGCCATGCTGATCTTCTCTATATCATTCCAATATTAGTGTATGTGCTGCCGAGGCAAGCACTTTTCTTGTTTCTTGAGGTAGGATTGTATTGCTATAAACTTCCCTCTTAGAACTGCTTTTGCTGTTTTGGGTCGCTGTGTTTTCATTGTCATTTGTCTGTGGGTTTTTTGGGGGTTTTTTTTGTTGTTTTTTTTGCGGTACGCAGGCCTCTCACTGTCGTGGCCTCTCCCTTTGCAGAGCACAGGCTCTGGACGCGCAGGCTCAGCGGCCATGGCTCACGGGCCCAGCCGCTCCGCGGCATGTGGGATCTTCCCAGACCGGGGCACGAACCCGTGTCCCCTGCATTGGCAGGCGGACTCTCAACCACTGCGCCACCAGGGAAGCCCTATAGGTATTTTTTGATTTCCTCTTTGATTTCTTCAGGGATCTCTTGGTTATTTAGTAGCATACTGTTTAGCCTCCATATGTTTGTATTTTTTACAGTTTTTTCCCTGTGATTGATATCTAGTCTCAGAGAATCGTGGTTGGAAAAGATACATGATTTCACCTTTCTTAAATTTACCAAGGCTTGATTTGTGACCCAAGATATGATCTATCCTGGAGAATGTTCCATGTGCACTTAAGAAGAAAGTGTATGCTGTGGTTTTTGGATGGGGACTGTCCTATAAATATCAATTAAGTCCACCTGGTCTAATGTGTCATTTAAAGCTTGTGTTTCCTTATTTATTTTCATTTTAGATGATCTGTCCATTGGTGAAAGAGGGGTGTTAAAAGTCCCCCACTATTATTGTGTTACTGTCAGTTTCCCCTTTTATGGCTGTTAGCATTTGTCTTATGTATTGAGGTGCTCCTATGTTGGGTGCATAAATATTTACAAGTGTTATATCTTCTTCTTGGATTGAGCCCTTGATCATTATGTAGTGTCCTTCTTTGTCTTTTTTAATAGTCTTTATTTTAAAGTCTATTTTGTCTGATGTGAGTATTGCTGCTCCAGCTTTTGATTTCCATTTGCATGGAATATCTTTTTCCATCCCCTCACTTTCAGTCTGTATGTGTCCCTAGGTCTGAAGTGGGTCTTTTGTGGACAGCATATATACAGGTCTTGTTTTTGTATCCATTCAGCCAGTCTATGTCTTTTGGTTGGAGCATTTAATCCATTTACATGTAAGGTAATTATCGACATGTATGTTTCTATTACCATTATCTTAATTGTTTTGGGTGTGTTTTTGTAGGTGTTTTCCTTCTCTTGTGTTTCCTGCCTAGAGAAGTTCCTTTAGCAGTTGTTGTAAAGCTGGTTTGGTGGTGCTGAATTCTCTTAGCTTTTGCTTGTCTGTAAAGGTTTTATTTTCTCCATCAAATCTAAATGAGATCCTTGCCAGGTAGAGTAATCTTGGTTGTAGGTTTTTCCCTTTCATCACTTTAAATATGTCCTGCCACTCCCTTCTGGCTTGCAAAGTTTCTGCTGAAAAATCAGCTGTTAACCTTATGGGGATTCCCTTGTATGTTATTTGTTGTTTTTCCCTTGCTGCTTTTAATATTTTTTCTTTGTATTTAATTTTTGATACTTTGATTAATATGTGTCTTGGTGTGTTTCTCCTTGGATTTATCCCGTATGGGACTCTCTCTGCTTCCTGGACTTGATTGACTTTCCTTTCCCAAGTTAGGGAAGTTTTCAACTATAATCTCTTCAAATATTTTCTCAGACCCTTTCTTCTTCTGTTTTTCTTCTGGGACCCTTATAATTCGAATGTTGGTGCATTTAATGTTGTCCCAGAGGTCTCTGAGACTGTCCTCAATTCTTTTCATTCTTTTTTCTTTTTTCTTTATTCTGCTCTGCAGTAGTTATTTCCACTATTTCATCTTCCCGGTCACTTATCTGTTCTTCTGCCTCAGTTATTCTTCTATTGATTCCTTCTAGAGAATTTTTAATTTCATTTATTGTGTTGTCATCATTGTTTGTTTTTCTCTTTAGTTGTTATAGGTCCTTGTTAAACATTTCTTGTATTTTCTCCATTCAATTTCCAAGATTTTGGATCATCTTTACTATCATTACTCTGAATTCTTTTTCGGGTAGACTGTCTGTTTCCTCTTCATTTGTTTGGTCTGGTGGGTTTTTACCTTCCTCCTTCATCTGCTGCATATTTCTCTGTCTTCTCATTTTGTTTAAGTTATTGTGTTTGGGGTTTCCTTTTCGCAGGCTGTAGGTTCGTAGTTCCCGTTGTTTTTGGTGTCTGCCCTCAGTGGGTGAGGTTGGTTCAGTGGCTTGTGTAGGCTTCCTGGTGGAAGGGACTGGTGCCTGTGTTCTGGTGGGTGGGGCTGGATGTTGACCTTCTGGTGGTCAGGGCCGTGTCTGGCGGTATGTTTTGGGGTGTCTGTGAACTTAGTATGACTTGTAGGCAACCTCGCTGCTAATGGGTGGGGTTGTGTTCCTGTCTAGCTGCTCGTTGTTTTGCATGGGGCATCCAGCACTGGAGTTTGCTAGCCACTGGTTGGAGCTGGTCTTAGTGTTGAGATGGAGGTCTCTGGAAGAGCTCTTGCTGATTGATATTATGTGGGGCTGGGAGGTCTCTGATGGTCCAGTGTCCTGGACTCGGCTCTCCCACCTTGGAGGCTGAGTCTCAACACCAGGCCGGAGCACCGAGACCCTGCCAGCTGCACAGCTCAGGAGAAAAGGAAGAAAGAAACAAACATAAAAACGGACAGATACAACCTCAAACCAAATGGTAAAAGCAAAACTAAACAGACAAAGTCACACAAAGAGACGTACACACACACACTTGTAAAAAGAAAAAACAAACGAACACCAACAACAAAAACTTAAAAAAAAAAAAAGACAGAACCCTATTACAAATGGTAAAAGCAAACCTAAATAGGCAAAATCACACAAAGAAACATACACACACCCCCACACACACACTCACAAAAAGAGAAAAAAGGGGAAAAAATTTTTTAAAAAAGGAAGAGAGCAACCAAACCAATAAACAAATCCACCGATGATAACAAGCACTAAGAGCTAAACTAAGATAAACACAAAACCAGAAACAAATCAGACGCAGAGACAGCAAACCCCAAGTCTACAGTTGCTCCCAAAGTCCACCTCCTCAGTTTTGGGATGATTCGTTGTCTATTCGGGCATTCCACAGATGGAGGTACATCAAGTTGATTGTGGAGATTTAATCCGCTGCTCCTGAGGCTGCTGGGAGAGATTTCCCTTTCTCTTCTTTGTTCTCACAGCTCCCGAGTTCAGCTTTGGTTTTGGCCCCGCCTCTGTGTGTAGGTCACCTGAGGGCGTCTGTTCCCCACCCAGCCAGGAGAGGGTTAAAGCAGAGGCTGATTAGGGCTCTCTTGCTCACTCAGGCTAGGGGGAGGGAGGGGTACAGTAGTCATAATTGGAATGCGGGGCGAGCCTGCAGCAGCAGAGGCCAGCATGACATTGCAACAGCCTGAGGTGTGCTGTGTGTTCTCTCAGGAAAATTGTCCCTGAATCATGGGACCCTGGCAGTGGTGGGCTGCACAGGCTTCCGGGGGTGTGTGTGTGGATAGTGACCTGTGCTTGCACACAGGCTTTTTGGCGGCAGCGTTAGTGGTCCATACCCATGTCTGAGGTCCGCACTGATCGCCACCGCTCGCACCCGTCTGTGGAGCTCGTTTAGGCGGTGCTCTGAATCCCCTCTTCTCACGCACCCCGAAACAATGGTCTCTTGCCTCTTCAGCAGCTCCAGACTTTAACCCCGGACTCCATCCCGGCTAGCTGTGGCACGCTAGCCCCCTTCAGGCTGTGTTCACGCAGCCAACCCCAGTCCTCTCCCTGGGATACGACCTCCGAAGCCCGAGCCTCAGCTCCCAGCCCCTGCCGGCCCCGGCGGGTGAGCAGACAAGCCTCTCGGGCTGGTGAGTGCCGGTCGGCACCGATCCTCTGTGTGGGAATCTCTCCGCTTTGCCCTCCGCACCCCTGTTGCTGCGCTCTCCTCCGTGGCTCCGAAGCTTCCCCCCCTCCGCCACCCGCAGTTTCCGCCCACGAAGGGGCTTCTAGTGTGTGGAAACCTTTCCTCCTTCACGGCTCCCTCCCACTGGTGCAGGTTCCGTCCCTATTCTTTTGTCTCTGTTTTTTCTTTTTTCTTTTGCCCTACCCAGGTACATGGGGAGTTTCTTGCCTTTTGGGAGTCTGAGGTCTTCTGCCAGCATTCAGTAGATGTTCTGTAAGAGTTGTTCCACATGTAGATCTCCGCGTCTTACTCTTCCGCCATCTTGAAGGTCTCCTCAGTCTTACTCTTAGTATCATTTTTTCCAGAGCTTTTCTGAAGCTTCATTGTGCCTTTTTCATAGAAAGAAAATCATCAGTTCACAATACAGCCATCGTCACCTTGAGCTGTTTTTGTTCATCCTTTCTCATTTTGGAGTAATCTTGAAATCTTCCCTCCTATTAGACAGTTTTAGGAAATGTTTGGCTCTAGTTATTTATATTTTCAGTGGTAGAAATACTGCCTTAATGCTAGGAAAACTTCCTCATGGATAATAATGCCTTCCTCTTGAAGCATTACAAATTAGTAAGTGAATTATCCGTTGATTCGATAAATTTATTTTTTATTTACCAAAATAAATGCCTTTTAAAAAAACATTCATTCTTTTATCAGCTTAATGCAAAGCCTGTACCAGGCACTACAGAAGAGAGAACTGGAAGATAGTTCTGCACGGAAGATGAGTCCTCTGTCTGCAGCGCTTGCCATAAAAGCAGAGAGCTTTTACCTACTGCATATTAGTAATAATAACGAGAACGTTCACATTACAGAGTTAAAAATCAACTTATAAGCCCAGTGTATCTGGGCTTATAAGTGAAGGTGATTCATTTGGTCAGAAGTCCCAGTGATCTCAGGGTCATTTCAGATTCCCTATGTGATCTTCCTCTTCTTGCTTGCCTTACTCTTTCGAGACAGCCACTGAGTGTGTTTCAAAAGGGATGTCCCCAAGGAAAAGGGACTCCCCTATTCCCAACCCTCAAGATGGACAGAACTGAAGTTAGGAAAAAGCCGATTTCCACGTGGATTTTAAAATATCAATGTGAAAACAAAATGAGCAGTGAAGCCCAGGTTTTCAACAGACAGTCAGAAGAGAAGTCGGAAAAGGAGAGCAAGATGGTGAGAATTGGGAGAGTCTGGTGACTCATTAGTTTTCTAGGATGTTAATGTATTTGGCATTTTATGTCACTGGTGTTAAACTTTTTTGACCACTATCTGCAACAAGAAATACATATTATTGGGCTTCCCTGGTGACGCAGTGGTTGAGAATCTGCCTGCCAATGCAGGGCACACGGGTTCGATCCCTGGTCTGGAAAGATCCCACATGCCACGGAGCAACTAGGCCCGTGAGCCACAACTACTGAGCCTGCCCATCTGGAGCTTGTGCTCCAGAACAAGAGAGGCCGTGACAGTGAGAGGCCCGCGCACTGCGATGAGGAGTGGCCTCCGCTCGCTGCAACTGGAGAAAGCCCTCGCAGAGAAACGAAGACCCAGCACAGCCAAAAATAACTAAATAAATAAGTAAATAAATAAAATTTAAAAAAAAAAAGAAAAAAAGCTGAATAGGACCTTAAAGATCATTTAATCAACTCATTTAAAAAAAAAAGAAAAGAAATACATATTATTACATGACCTAGTGTTCACATACAAATACATTTCTTTATATAAAACTGAAATGAAAAATTATTTTCCCCTTACTACCTGTACCTTCTCTTCTGTGTCATTATTTTAAAGTGCTGGCAGAAAGCATCCCATTAATTGCATTTCATTATCCTCTAATGGGCCAGACCAGGGGTTAAAAATACTGGCTTGGGAAACAGTGAGATTCACATGGGCAAGAATAGAAGTGAAGTAAGGATTGTTTTTTGGATGTAACTGTGATTGTGGGTTATCTGCCAGTTTGTAGAAATCCAACTACTTTGATCGTCTGACACACAGCTTTCCACCCAGCAAGTGTCAAGTTACTGTTGAAGAAACACAGCACAGCAGTCATTACTACCATACAGCCAAATCAGTTGTTGCTTATATCAGTCTCGTCCCCTAAACTCATCCTGTTGCAAGACAGGAGATGCTTGTTGATCAACTGCAGCTGCCACTGACCAAAACAGCGATACAAAATAGGGTAAACTGTAACTTAATCAGACGAGGAGGATCCTCTGTGACTTCAGATCACTCCAGAACTTTGTACAATAACCATTTCTTGTCATCCACAGTTCCTGCAGGGCAGGAATTGAGCTGCTCAGTAGGGCAGTTCTGGCTCAGGGTGTCTTATGAGCTTTTAGTTTGATGTTGACTGGGGCTTGGGAGCTGGGGATGGAGGATCACATGGCTACCAAGTTGGGACTGGCCAGTTGGTTTCTCTCCACATGGACCCCTCCACCGGGTTATGTGCCTCTCGACATGGCAGCTGGCTTTGTCCAGAGCGAGCCATCCTAAAGACCAAGACGGAAACCCAAGGAGGTGCGATACATAGGTGTGCGTACCAGGAGGTGAGGATCCTTGGCTATCTTAGAGGCTGGCTACCATTCCTTAAAAGAATATCTTTATTGGGCTTCCCTGGTGGCGCAGTGGTTGAGAGTCCGCCTGCTGATGCAGGGGACACGGGTTCGTGCCCCGGTCCGGGAAGATCCCACATGCTGCGGAGCGGCTGGGCCCGTGAGCCATGGCCGCTGAGCCTGCGCGTCCGGAGGCTGTGCTCCGCAGCGGGAGAGGCCACAACAGTGAGAGGCCCGCGTACCGCAATGATAAAATTTAGAAAATGGGGTTCATGAGGAAATACTGAATCATTAAGCAAGTAATATTTAAAGTGCAGAATTATGAAAAATCAGTTAAATATTGGGAAGAATCTAAATGGAATTAATAAGGATAGAAAATAATTTAGTAAAATTAGTAATGCTAATCATTAAATAAGTAAAATGACCCATCAACTGATTGGTCAGAGACATGTGTCACTAAATTTTTACAGAGGAGACAGAAGACTGTCATACACATTTCACTTAATTGCTGCTCTAGATTAGGCGTTGGAAACAGTGGCCTGTGGACCAAAGCCAGCCTGCTGCCTTTTTTTGTAAATAAAGTTTTATTGGAATGCAGCCACATCCATTTGTTTACATGTTGCCTATGACGGCTTTCTCACTACAAGAGCAGAGGTGATCACTGTGACCAAGACTGTTTGGTCCACAAAGGCTAAAATATTTGCTGTCCTTTGCAGAATAAGTTTGTCGACCCCTGCTCTAGATTTAGATTTTAGACTTTTAAATACAAGGTTAGGTTTTGTAGTGTTGATGAGATGCATAAATCCAAGGACTGTAGCATGTGAGTGGACTTATAAACACAAAGGAAGGTGCAGTGTTAAGTGTTTTTAATTTTTTTTATAAGAAAACTCTTAATAATTAGAAGAGGGGTAGAATATAGTGAGATTCACAAGGATAATGCTTCCTTAGGGAAGACTTTAATTAGGATAATTCATGAGCTTCACATGGGGCTCGTGGGGGAACACATGAGGCCAACATTTGAAAGACAAATGTGAACATTATGTTGACTGAATTAGGTTATTGTGAAAAAGCGATTTAAAATTTTTAATCAGTTTCTTACTCTGAATTGGAAGTGAGGAGTGTTATTATGTACTTGGAATTCTATTCTGGTTTATGATTAGAGTTTTGATTTCCTTTTTTTTCTTTTTAACATGAAAATATAGTCTTAAGAACATGCCTCTGAGTAATACCCATTTTCTACCCATGTACAGTGGGATGACTTGAAGAGATACAGGTACTTATCAGTCTTATAATATGCTGCAGACAAACAAGAATGAAATTTCTGGGTAAGAAGCATAAAGTTTAGGGCTCAGGGTCAGACAAGTGAGGACAAGATGCTAGGTACTTATGTGCAAGGGTTGCAATATATTTCTGATAGTACCAGCAGCATATATTCTCCAACTGGATTGGTTTTATGGTCATTATTAAAAACTACTTTTCTAAACTAGTGAAAAGAATTTATACCAAATATAATATACGTTAAGATTATGGTATAAAGAAGAAAAGATTTAGAGATGAAGTTATTAGTATTCCCTGAAGTTAACAGCTACCATTTATTGGGTACTTACACTGGGCCAGGCATTGTGTCAGGTACATTTCAAAAATTAGCTCCTTTAATGCTCACAGTAACTCCATAGGGTAAGAAATGACGTTATCTTCACTCAGCACATGAGTGAACTGAAGCTCAGAGAGTTTAAGTTGCCCACATTTAGTAGCAGGACTAGGGCTTGAATGTGGGGGCATCTCGCTCGGGTCTCTCCACACCACGCTGCTCACCTGGGCACCTGTCACCTTGCTTCTGGCTCCTGTTGGTTTCCTTTCTGTTTTCCCTTCTTCCCATCTCTTTTTCCCTTTCTCATTTCCTTTTTTCCCCTTTTTATCAGTTAATTGCATAACTGATAAATGCTGTGGAAAACAATTTATAAAGCCCAAAAGGGTACAAACTGTCAATAAAACATGAAAGTCACTTCACCCAGGCTGCCAACAGTCACTGTTCTCTCACCTGCTTCTGGGATGATGTACACGCACCAGAGACACCTGCCAGGATGGGACACACAGTTCTGCCCTGATGGGACACACAGTTCTGCCCTGTTCTTTTTGACAGGTGCACGACCTGTTCCATAGTACAGATACTTTAATTTATGCAGCCATTCCTGTTGAGTATCCTTTCGAATCTTGGCTTCTTGTTTTCCCTCTTTGTTGCTGTTTATGTAACTTTGCCTAATGAGCTTCTGGTGTTTGCCTTACCTACACTAATTGAGACGACTGAAGTGTATCTGTGAGTCTAGATGATCTTTGAAAAGCCATAGTCACGTTCTTCTACGACCTTAAATGGTATTTTATTGAGTCTAATTTCTTGAATAGGATTTTGTTTCTGTGTCATGAAGTCTTGTAACCCTTTCTTAAACTCCTTGAGAAGTGTCCTTCTTTGCTCATTTGTCAACAGATTACGTTTTGTATGTCAATTCTGATTTAAAGTTTTTTAGGGATCTGCTATTTCAAGCAGATGTTTTAAATTACCACAGAAAAGTAATTTTTAGAGTTGATTTGTCATAGGTCATTAAGCTGTAAAATCATATATATTGTTAAATCTATGTAGTGAAAAAATTTGAGCCACAAACTGTCAGGAAGTAATTTTTCCAAAAGAACATTAAGATAACCTAATTTCTGGTGTCATTTTAGTAATTTATTTAAATGAAGATCACAATTTACCATCATTGTTGATATATTGGTTAATTATACTTTTTATACAGCAGTTTTTCTTATTTTGGAAGATCTTTTTTATTTTTTTTTAGAAAATCAACTTTTCTAAAATGCAGTAGGACTTCGTGTGCAGAGTCGCTATTTGTATATAGCAGACACTGGTACATATTTATAAATGATAGAAGAGGGGGTGGATGGATAGATGGGTAGGAGGGAGGAAGGGGAAAAAATAAAACGAAAATTAAAAACTTATCATGTGTATATAGCAAGAATGTCTTACAAAGCAAGAAGAAAACCTACCCTGTCTGCCTCTTGTTTTAGGTACATATAAATAGAAGAGAGACATGAGGTGGCAGAGAAGAGAAAACATGAACTCCTTCTAACCCCTTCCCTCAATTTCCTAGCAGTGAGACTGTGGGCAACCTCTGTCTGTTTCACCTTTTTCCTCATATAGGATGTGTAGTAAATCTATCTGACAGTATTCTTTTTTTTTTAACATCTTTACTGGAGTATAATTGCTTTACAATGGTATGTTTATTTCTGCTTTATAACAAAGTGAATCAGCTATACATATACATATATCCCCATATCTCCTCCCTCTAGCGTCTCCCTGCCACCCTCCCTATCCCACCACTCTAGGTGGTCACAAAGCACCAAGCTGATCTTCCTGTGCTATGCGGCTGCTTCCCACTAGCTATCTATTTTACATTTGGTAGTGTATATATGTCCATGCCACCCTGTCACTTCGTCCCAGCTTCTCCTTCCCCCTCCCCATGTCCTCAAGTCCATTCTCCACGTCTGTGTCTTTATTCCTGTCCTGCCCCTAGGTTCTTCAGAACCTTTTTTTTTGGATTCCATATATATGTGTTAGCATACAGTATTTGTTTTTCTCTTTCTGACTTACTTCACTCTGTATGACAGACTCTAGGTCCATCCACCTCATTACAGATAACTCAATTTCATTTCTTTTTATGGCTGAGTAATATTCCATTGTATATATGTGCCACATCTTCTTTATCCATTCATCCGATGATGGACACTTAGGTTGCTTCCATGTCCTGGCTATTGTAAATAGTGCTACAGTGAACATTGTGGTGTGTGTATCTTTTTGAATTACGGTTTTCTCAGGGTATATGCCCAGTAGTGGGATTGCTGGGTCATATGGTAGTTATCTGACAGTATTCTTGTGCAAATGAAAGATCAGTCATATATCATCAATACCTGCAATGATTCTCAACAGGTTGGTACCATATTGCTGTTGAAGCTGCTTCTCTGGCTTATGAGTTTTTAGCTCTTTTTCTCTATTTTCTTTCTTTCTTTTTTTTTATAGCACAGAATAAAGTGACCTTTATTATGTTCAATTTTTAAGACTAAATGTGAATGATATAGTGAACAAAGATATGTAAATGCATTTTAAAGGATTTACCACATTTACTTCAAACTTAAAGGAATAATAAGGTTCATGATGTACAGTTGATCCTTGAACAACACAGGTTTAAACTGCATGGGTCCAATTATACATGGATTTTTTTTTTCAGTAAATATATACTACTATAGTACTACACGATCAGCAGTTGGTTGAATCCATAGATGCAGAACTGCAGATATGCAGGGCTGACTGTAAAGTTATATGCAGATTTTTGACTGTAGAGGGTGGGTGCCTCTACCACCTTCTGTGGTCAAGGGTCAACTGTAGTTATTTGATAGGGAGTTAGATGGGCTATGGAAAGAACACATAGATAAATTATTCACACTAACTGCTGGATTAGAAATTTGGTTCCATGGATTTTGTTGTGGCATGCTTTTATATATATATATATATATATATATATATATATATATATATATATATATATATATATATATACACAGCAGGTTCTTATTAGTCATCCGTTTTATACACATCAGTGTATACATGTCAATCCCAATCTCCCAATTCATCCCACCACCACACCCTACCCCCGGCTGCTTTCCCCCCTTAGTGTCCATACGTTTGTTCTCTACATCTGTGTCTCAGTTTCTGCCCTGCAAACTGGTTCACTTGTACTGTTTTCTTTTTTTTTTTGAGAAATAGAGTAGTGATTTTTGAGTGGTTTGTAATTAATAGAATGAGAAAATAAGCAAAATGGGCTTTTTGGATTCCAGAATTGATTGATGATGTTGACATTATTAAAATTTTTAAATCCTTATATGATGGCTGTGGCAGATCGTTGAGTCCTGAGAACCTGTCTTATTATTACATTTAGAAGTGAATATACCGCCTGCCAGCTGGACCTCCTTCCCTGCCCTTCCATAGAGATGGCTTTCTTCTCTACTGGCTCCACACTGCACTTCCAGCTTTAAGAACCTCTTTGTTCTGGCCTTACTCATACTCTTGGCAGCGTTCAGCATAGTTGGTCCTTGACACCCTTTCCCCCTTGGCTTGCGTGACATCATGTACTTTTGGGTTTCATGCTGCTTTTCTGGGCACTCCTTGCTGGCTCTTCTTCTGCTCCAGCCACATTGGTTTCCCTGCCATTCTTCAGATATGCCAGTGATCTTACTTATTCCTACCTCAGGGACTTAGCACTGCCCTTTCCCTCAGCCTGGCCCTTCGTGCACATTTCATCTTTTTTTTGTTTGTTTGTTTGTTTTTGCGGTACGCTGGCCTCTCACCGCTGTGGCCTCTCCCGTTGCGGAGCACAGGCTCCGGACGCGCAGGCTCAGCAGCCATGGCTCACGGGCCCAGCCGCTCCGCGGCATGTGGGATCTTCCCGGACCGGGGAACGAACCCGTGTCCCCTGCATCGGTAGGCGGACTCTCAACCACTGCGCCACCAGGGAAGCCCCACATCTCATCTTTTGAATGAGCTCACCCAGACCCCCATTTAGCTCCACCACCCTAGCCACACCCTTGATTCCTCTATTTTTTCTTTTTTTCACAGCACTTACCCACCCTGTCATACAACACAGTTTACTTATTTGTTATGTTGTATTTGTCTTCTCTGAGAGAGTGTAAACTCCATGAGGGCAAGGGTCTGAGTTTTTCACCCATATTCCAAGCACCGGTAATAGGCGTTGTGGATTGATGAAGGCACAGCATCTGTCCTGTGTTCCCTTTTCCGTCACCTCATTCACTTCCAAGGCGCTTTGCACACCATTTGCCAGTCACCCATAAACCCACATCTCCAGCCAGACCTTGTCCCCCTTCTCCACCTACTGACCTCACCACATAGTGTCTCATGGACCTAATCAGAAGAACAATAAAATCTTTGCACCTTCCTTAATTTCTCTCTTTCCTTCACTTACCCACCTACTCGCAACCTCCAATCAGCAGGCTCTGTTGACCCTTCCTCTGCCCCAAAAGCATCCTAGATCTGCCCGCTTCTCTCTCTCTCTCTGCCGTACCTCACAGCTGTGCCACCATCGCTTCTCACCCAGACAATTCCAGTGGCCTCTCAACTGTTTTCGCTTCTCTTCTTGACCCTTTACAACCCATTCTCCATGCTGTAGCCAAAGGTGTCTTTTTAAAAGGTACAGATGTACAAATCACATCACATTACAGCCTTTGAGCGGCTTTCCATAGCACTTAGAATAAAATCCAGAGCTCCTTCTCTGTCTCATAAATCCAACACCAGTGGACCTGTGACCTCTCACACCTCATCTCTCAGTTCTTTCTCTCGCCCACCACACTGTAGTCCCTGGGCCTTCTTTCTTCTCTTTATATATGGTGGCCTTGGAGCCTTTACACTGTCCACTCTGTCTGGGTTTCTTTTCCGCCTTCTCTGCCGTTGTTCAAGCCAGTGCGTAAATGTTACCTCCTCAGGACTTTTCTTGGCCATCCAGCCTTCATTCAGTCATTTATCTTAGCATAACCCTCTCCCGCTGACTTGTAGTCGGCCCTCCATATCCACGGTTCTGCATCCTCAGATTCAACCAACCACGTATCGAAGATACTTAGAAAAAAAATTCCGGAAAGTTCCAAAACACAACACTGGGATTTGTCTCGCACCAGCAACTATTTATGTAGCATTTACATTCTATTAAGTATTATAACTAATCTAGAGATGATTTAAAGTATACGGGCTAGGTTATATGCACATACTGCACCATTTTATATAAGGCGCTTGAGCCTCTGCAGATTTTAGTGTCCTTGGGGGGATCCTGGAACCAGTCCCCCGTGGATCCTGAGGGAATATGGTACATTCTTTGTTTATCGAGTTTCTTCCCCAAGGGAAAGTAAGCTCCGTGAGAGCACAGACCTGTTTGCTGCTCTCTCCCTAGTATGTAGAACCGTGTCTGGCACAGAGTTGATGCTCAGTCACTATTGGTGAGTGTAATGAATATAGACAATAATATTGCACTATAATGATGTAATGTGATAAATGTTGCTTCAGTGGCAATCATAGTACAATATATAAATGTATCAAGTAACATGTACACCTTAAATTTACAAAATGTTACATGTCACATTTATCAAATAAAAAATTTAAGTAAAAATAAATATTTGTGGGGACTTCCCTGGCAGTCCAGAGGGTAAGACTCTGTGTTTCCACTGTAGGGGGTGTGGGCTCGATCCCTGGCTGGGGAACTAAAATCCCATATGCAGCACGGCCAATAAGTAAATAAATAAATATTTGTAGAATGAATGAATGAACAAAGGGAACAAATTGCTTTTTTTAGGTTATAAATTTCTGTGATACTTATAATATTTTAACCAATTGACTAAGAATCCTTAGAATGGAAAGAAATTGACTATTCTGGTTTTGGGGAAGAGACACTAAGAAATACGTTCTGTCTCTCAGTAGAAAGCAGAAAATAGTTCTGCCCCACCCTCATTTTTTCTTTTCACTTACACAATACAATATTTTTAAAAATATTTTTCTCATGTCTTTATTTGGAAGCAAAATTTTGCATTTGCTTTTGTTTTTCTCATAAAGCGCGAGAGATTTTCTTATAGCCTTAAGCATTGTCTATAGCAAGAGACAGCTTGAATTCCAAAATAATGTATAATTACATCTATTCATTATCTTGCCACACGCTAAGTAGATGCTAAGGGTTTGTCACTGCAATAAAAGTCATTGGGATATTTAGGTTTACTTTATGAAAATATGTTTTAAAATTTACAATTCTCCTTTTGTCAGACAGTAACAAAGTATTGTGCAGAAGGTATTCCTTTACCAAAGACTTTTGCAAATATATGCCCTGGATTTTGCAGAGACTCTTCCTGTTATTTATTTATATATATTTTTAATTGTACATTGCCTGGGCTCACTTTATTGCTATATATTTGGAAAAAAATTCCAGTTGTATTAGTTATTAAGATTGCATATTTTAAAAAGTCACAGGGCTTCTACTTTTTTTTCTCGTTGATACGCTCTGAAGATCTTTGAATTGGAAAGCAGTAAAATCTGAATAGGACTCTTTTACCAACAAGATGTATAGCGTGAGTACTAATGACTGATTGTTACTGTGTTGTGCTGAGGAATGTCATCCGTTTGTCCCAAAGAAGGAAGTGGTGACAGTGGTGGCTGTGGCTGCTTCTAACTTGTGGCTTATTTCTCCTCTTCAAGAGCCTGTTGCTTGGGGCTGGGAGTGGAAGTGGAGATTGACTGCAAACGGGGCATAAGGGAACTTCTAGAGGTGATGGAAATGTTCTTGAAGCGGATGCGGTAATGGTTGCACGACCTATACATTTACTAAAAGTCACTGAATCGTGCACTTACCAGGTATGAGTTTCATGAATGTAAATTTAACTTCAATAAAACTAAATAGAAACCGGTTTAGTCCTCCTTGCCTCATGTTCATTACTTCTCCCTTAACTATCAGTTCTTCTCTTCACAGTTACTCTCGTCTCTTACCCCGCCTCTTTTCCACATTGTCTCAGCTATTGAAAATCCTTTTTTTTTTTTTTTTTTTGATAATTCTGCCTCCTTCGTAAGCTTACTGCCCTTTAGATCTCATTCAGACCATGGGTTTTGGGGTCCAAAATTTTGGATCCACATTCCTGTACTGATTATCAGTGACACTGGGTAAGCCTCTTGAGCCTCAGTCTCCAGATCTGTAAAATAGGTAGAATAATAATCAGATCTATTGCATAGGGATGTTGCTAATATTAAATGAACCCATATGTTTTTAACATTCTGTAAGTGTTATTTATTGCTTTTTTTTTTTTTTTTTTTTTAAGCATCCTAACAGTTGAGTTAGTGTAGCAAGTTCCTGGTGAACACACCAACTAGGGAATCATAGCATAGCTGTACCACTTGCCAGCTGCGTGAACTTGGGAAAGACAGTTAAAAAGCTCTTTGCCTTCATCTTTTCACCTCTATTTGAGATTTTAAATAAAGTTATCACGTAACGTTGTTGCAGGGGCAAATGATGCAACCCTTGTAAAGTTTGTAGCACAGTGTCTGACAAAAAGTAAGCCCTCAGTAAATATACTTGTTATTAAGTCTCTTGAGGACTCAGTCCCACCTGAGCCTTTCCTAAGCTGATTTTCGACCCCACAAGGCTATTAAAAAAGTGTTTCCGGGGTCTGTATTGGTGAGCCCCAGATGTATATTTCCTTCAGCCAATAGTAGATATCACCAGGGAGCTTTCAGGATGCTAAACTCCACCTGTTTCAAACTGAGCTAACTCTCCTTCCTGTCCGCTCTCCTTTTGCTGAATCACTCTCCCTGAGATGCAACCCTTACACCGGTCTTTTGCATCTGTCTTCTCTGGCTTAATTAGTCGCCTCACTGCACCCACTTGCCCCAACCAGAATCCTTATAGTTGTACTCTAGTTTTCCATCTGTTTGACCCCTCCATCCAGTCCAGCACCATATCCTATTGATTCTGTCCTTAAAGTCTGTCAAATTTATTATTTCCTCTCCAGTCTTCCTCTTACTGTACTACTTTTGACTCTCCCTCTAATTCTCATATCAACGATCAGTCCCCAGCCATTAATCTCCCTTCCCTCATCCATTTTCTGCGGACGAGTTGCCATCAACAATATATTTAAAAACATAAATAGGACCATGTCAGTGCACTATTTAAAATTATTTCGTGGGAATTCCCTGGCAATCCAGTGGTTAGGACTCTGCACTTTCAGTGCCGAGGGCCCAGGTTCAATCCCTGGTTGGGGAAGTAAGGTCCTGGAGGCCGCATGGCGCAGCCTAAAAAAAAAATTGTGTCTCTGAAGAGCTGGCAGTGATACATGTGTTCATTCACGTGTTTAGTGCGTTCTGGAATTACTTATAAAGTCTTCCATAAACTGTCCATGTGCCTTGCTGGCCTCTTTCTGCTTTGCTGCCCCCATACCATGCACACGCTTCCCGCCTTTCCCCACCCGTACGCATCTGCCCTGGCTTTCTGCCTTGCCCGTGTTGTTCCTTTGTTTGCTCTGAAAGGTCCTCTGAGGTATCCAGCTGCCTTTTTGTACCAGAACATCTTCATTCTTCCTGCCAGTCCTGCTCAAATTTAACTGATCTGTAAATCATGCAAAATTATTGTATCTTTAACATCCTCCCTTCCCTGTCTCTATCATTGTCTTTCAATTATTTATGTGTCCATCTCGCTCTGTAAACTGATGGGTACCTCAAACAGCGGCTCTTAATCAGAGGAACCTCAAAATCATGTACGGAGCTTCTTCGTAATGTCTGGCCCCCACAACGAGTGTGCAGACTGAAAGATTTCTGGACCCTGAACGCGTGTGCTTGAGTGTGTTTTTGCTACCCAAATGATTCTGCTGTGACCCTCTGTTAAAAAACAAAGCAACAAATTGCAATATAAGGCTCGTATGTTCATTTCCATTCTCCCTTCTCCCCTCCGCTTCCTGTGGTGAGGAATGAATGCCAGGTATGTTTATTACACAGAGAGATCCACCCAACCTCGCATGTGTACATGCAGTGAAATGCACTAGAACTGTGTACGGTCTTCAGAGGTTGCTCACTTTTCATAGACATAGGTTATATCTTCTGTTGAATTTTTACAGATTCATCCATTCTTATCAGGGTAGCATTTGGGAAACTTTTTATCAGGTTTTGTGGGTAGAGAAAGCGTAAGCAAGTAAATTAAAGAATGAGTGATGAGAGAGAAAGATTTAAAAGAAGAGAAAAAAAAGCAGGACCTCTAGGTAAAATCAAAGGATACATGTAATTACAAGATGACCTCAAATTTGAATCAGACAGCTGAGGTCAGATTTTTAGGAGAGAGGAAGTTCAGTTTGAAGAGCTGTTAAGTGATACGGAAGAATTCAAAAAAGTGCTTTGGACAAGGGCTTTACTATGCCATGTGCTGGAATAAATGCCTCTTTCCCCTGTTTTTGTATCTGCCTGTCTTTCCAAAGTTGACTCTTCCATTCTGCATTTTAACACATGACCCTAACTCTCCCATTATTCAGGGTATAAAATGCTTCTGGCCAGCTGCTTCCAAGTACCATCCCAGAATAATGAGCTTCTTTGTCCTCTTTTCCCTCGTCCCAGTGTTGACACTTTCTGGTCCCCATACCAGTTCCCAGGTCCTCTGCTGTCCTCCCTCCCAGTCCCTGACCTGGCTGTTTCCTCTTCCTTCCCTCTCCTTTCTGGGCCAGATCCTCACTATTTGTCTAGGCATTTCAAAAAGTTCACCCCCTCGCAAAACCTTTTCTGAATTCCCCTCATAGCATGCTTTCTGTCTTCCCTCCAAACTCCAGAACACAGAGGAACCTCTCTTCTGCCGTGGTGATCTCACCTTAGTTATTTGTCCTCTTGCCTCATCGTCTGTAAGCTCTGCTGGAGACAGATGTCTTTCTCGTTTTTTACTTCCACTGCACCCGCATTGCCTTGTACCATGTGTCATATATAGATTTTTTTGTTTGTTTGCTAGTTTTCAGTGAAGAACTTTTCCTTTCTCATTCAGGAATCATAGAGCTTTCCTTGAGTACTTTAGGTAACTTACTCTTTCTACAGAATCCTCACCCTGACATGTACAGTACACAAAACTTACTAGACTTAACAGTACACGAGACATATGCATATTGACCGTTTTTGATAATTTGCTTTTATTCTGTGTTCCTTCACTTCCTGTGCTTTTTCGTTAAAGATAGAATGTTTATGTAGCACACAGCACCCACAGACCTTGTAGTTGAACTTATGAATTTTTCTTTGGTACATTTCTTTGGTACATGCTTTGGTAGAATGCTAAAGAAACTAGTGTGTTGGTACGTTTCTTTGAATGTAACACTTTTGTTTTCTAGAAGGGTATTGGAATTAGATGTGGTTCCATAAATGGTTCTCTGTGTTTGTTTGTTTTAAAACATTAACATTTTATTTTTTACAACCTCTCTGAACCTTTAAGGATCTTGTCCCACCATTTATGAGGGACCTTATCCCGGCTGCTACCATGGAGTTTGTCTATTTCCTATGCCTTCTTACTTTCCCAGGCCTTCTGTGTTAATTTGGGGGTTGGGGGAGGAGGGAGAGAGTTCACAAAATGAGACATCTGTAGCAGGGCGGGGTATACGTAGTTTACAATAGGGAAGTGGTAGAAGTAACCAAGGAGGATTGTGAAGAAAGGAAAATCGTAAATTAGCACATGGGCCCATTTAAAGGGCAGCCCCACTCTGTCAGTGGTTTGCTGTCCCAGGCTGGGTGTGTGTTGAGTGCATGGACACTTCCTAGTTTGCTTGTCTGCCCAAGGTGAAAATGGGAAGTGGACATTTGAGAATTGTCTGGTTGGTTTGGTGGGGCTGGCTGTATCTGCTGTGCTAGGTTTCTGTTTCTGGAAGACTGAACTGGTCATGGTGAGCAGAGGATAAGCTTCTTGACCGTATTTCCATCATATAAAACTGTATGGTCTTTGCAGCAAGTTACTCAACAAACCAGGCAAATTAGTTACTTGGTGACAGAAACATGCATACACAAACTATTTGGTTGATTTGTGTGTGTGTGGCATTTTGGTAAAATTGTTCTTGAAAATGCAAACAAAAAAAATTAAGTCCTATTTAAAGCTTTATCAACATTTGGGTGAGGTCTGTTTTATATAAGCATGTAATCTGTTATATAATGTATAATCTGTAGGTGAGAAAGATCCTATTTGCTATAGTTTGAAGAGAGCAGACATTTTTAATAAACACACTGAACATTCTAGTTTACTGATATTTACTAATATTTCCAAAGGAGAAATTAAAATACTACTAGATAGTTTGTAGATGGCTTTATTTAGTGAATAGGCAGGAGGACAGAAGAAGAGGTTAAAAAGTGAAATATGAAAGGCTTATAGTTTGCTTAATTTATCAGTGGTCAAATTTATTTCTGAGGATCACATCCTGGATATCTTGAAATTTCCAGTTCATTCCAGCATTTTGTTTGTTTTTGTTTTTTTGCCGTACGCGGGCCTCTCACTGTTGTGGCCTCTCCCGTTGCGGAGCACAGGCTCCGGACGCGCAGGCTCAGCGGCCATGGCTCACGGGCCCAGCTGCTCCGCGGCATGTGGGATCTTCCCGGACTGGGGCACGAACCCGTGTCCCCTGCATCGGCAGGCGGACTCTCAACCACTGCGCCACCAGGGAAGCCCCATTCCAGCATTTTGGATGCTTATGTGGACATAGTTAATGAAACCTAAGGACTTGTTTGAATAACGGTATAGGAATAATCATTTCCAGTCACATCACGTTAAATGAACCACAAAAATCATGAAGTTAAAAACAAATCAGTTATCATTGGGTGGTTCTGTTTAGTTTATTGCAGTAAATGATCTTCGACTGAATTTGCAGCTCTCGGAGTTTGGAAGTAGGCCATCACATGCTGACATGAAATACCAAGTCATTTAAATTAGATACCGAGCATGCTCATATGAAGTACTTATTCTTGGAGTCTGCAGTGTGGTTCAGTTTTCTTCTAGCGGAAATAGCAGAAAAGAGATCACGGTGCGCCCTTTTGTCATCATTCTGTCAGAGAGCATGTAATTTGTCTTTGGAAGCCAGAGGCCTGAGACAAAGAGAAGAATGCAGCTTTTAGCCAAAGGCTATTTGGTGAGTTAATTAGCTGTTTTATTCTATTCTGTAATTCCTAGCAAGGCTCTGTCTTTACTTATATCTGCTGCTTGTTTTGTACTAAGCTGAAGCTTTATGTAGCAAGTAACTTAGCTGAGACTGGGAGAAAATTGTTTCCGCTGTCCAAATCTCAATCTTTTGAAACACTTTCAGTATATTTCTCAGGTGACAAGTTTGTAAATTGCTATGATGATATTCCTCCGTATTCTCCACAAGTTTCATTTGCTCACTGGTGCTGAATAACGCTGGCAGAATTGTGTGCTGAGGGAGTTCAGGATTTGTCTATGTGAACAGTTTAACATTTTTGCTCTTGTATTTTAATTAAATTGTAATTTGTGCTTTCACACTTTTAAACTGTATCTAATAAAGTAGTGGCCTAAGAGCAAGAATTTAGCCTAAGAGCAAGAATTTTTAAACCGTATGTAATAAAGTAATAGCATAAGAGCAAGAACTCTTCAAAGAGAATGAGAGGCTCCGTTCTGATAATATGTCCATGTATGTTACATAGGTGGTTCAAAAATAAATTGGCTTTATAATATAATTGGTCATTTAAAATACTCTAAAATAAAATGAGATTGACAACACTTTGTGAAATATGTTACAGTTATTCAGGATTCATATTTGGAATTTGTTCTGTTGTTAGCTATTGAATTAGCTACAGAAGTGTTGGAAGTACAATAATAGTTTTGCCATTTGGGACTCTTCTCACTTCCCTTGAGCTCATATATGGTGATTGCTAGGCAGATAATCTTACTTAAATGTTTTGTGATTATTTTCTGTTATCCAACATGTTCATGTTTTACCATGAAGTTAAAGGGGGGAAATCTTTTTTTGCAATTTTTTGTCATGTTATCTTCTCATAACATCAAGCAACATTTAAAATCTGTAAATTATTATTTCATAATGAACATGATTTTTATTATATATTTATAATAGATAAACTTGGCAAGCAAATCTTCAGGGTATTCTCCTAGAAATTAAAATTGCATACTCTGCTCGAGATAAATCGTTGTATTTTTTGAAGATTGGAAGAAAAAGCATAAAATTACCATATTTATTTCCTTGGGGGAAAATCATGTCTGTGAGTAAACGGAAATGTCAGGTAGGGAATTTGAGGTATAGAAGGTGCATTAAATAGCTCTAGAAAAACGATGAGGGGGTGGGAGGAATAGGAAAAGAATACTAAAAGCCCGGTGCCTTCAAACGCCAGGCAATTATGTGATGCTTTCCTAAAATATCTTTATTTTGAGAGCTGCCCCCACTATGCCATTTTCCAGGATTGGCACATGTGAAGGAGGTGGGTGTATACTTAAGCTTGTATGTTCATGGAAAAGGGAGGATTAGCAGTTAGAGATGAGCACTGCATGACAATACTCAAAAACTCTATCCCCACTTCTAAATACTGACTCACTTGTGTGCCCTTGGGTGGCAGCTACACCCTGTTTATTTACACTTATTTTTAATATAATATTTTACCATGGTAATAGGAGGTTCATTTAAGGTTTCTAAAGTAATAAGATGATTTCTTGGACTGTTGCAGAGATTCATGAGGGCTGTAAGTCATTCACAGATAGCTACTGTGGGGAAAGAAGCAAGTATTGCTTTTACAGAGTCCTATCAGCTGTTTTCTTTTTTAATCAAAAATATTTCAAATGTGTAAGTTCTCTGTGGTCTTCAGAAATACACATTCCATGTCTATTATATAAGTAGAAGATTACAGATTTTAACTTTTTCCCCCATATTTACTCACGAAATAATCATGAAATTTGCATGGCAAAATGATACTTTACACTGCTTTCTCTTATGTATTTAGTCCCATTTACCTTTAATCATAGATCTTCAGTAGAAGAGAAATGGATAATAAGCAGAAGATTTATTAAAGAAAAATATTAAGGAATACTGGGAAAATGAAAAGACGGGACTATGAAAAGAAAAATTACTGATGACAAGGATTTCTTTGCCAGGTTTCTAAAGATTAAGTGTCTACCTGTATATTTTGTTCATTTCCAAATCATTAAGTTCAGGTACTCACTTATTAAACTTAGCATCTACCAATTAAGGAGCATTTATTTCCATAGCTTTTATGGCGTTCAGTAGTGCTTAGAGATCCTGAGTGGTGTTACTTGAAAATGGGGGCAGTGGTCAATTAAGTCTGGGTAATAATGGGCCAGGAGGCCTTGTTTATAGCACAACTTCTTGGCCTTTAACATCTTGTTCAGAACTTTTTCCTCTGGAATATGGTTTACTTTTGAAAAGAAAAACCAATACATGGTATTAAACATTTAGCAAACATTTTAGTAATTCTGAATATGTATTTCTTATGTTGAAATATATGGAAAAGTGAAGGAAGAATTATGGGTTTGCATATATCTTCCAGAAAATTACCTCAGTTCTTTTCTCATTTTGTATTTAGAAGAACCGTCTTAGAATTACAATGTAAATGGGATTTAGAGGGTATGATTAAATTTGGTGATAGAAATGGTGATATAAGCTAAAATTACATTCTTAAAAGCCCCAAATGCCAGAAGTGTAGGCAGTGAATACCCTGTGGAGGATTTGGGGCACAATATGACCAAGTAAAGAGTTTGATAATTCTCACAAGTTCTAATTCATACTCTTAAAGTTACGCCTAGATTAGTCCCATGGAGAAACAAATTAATTTTTAAAATATGATTTGTAATGGGAAATAACGTGTTTATAATCTGTTGGGCCTGGGTTCTAATCTAGCTTTTGCCACTTGTAACTGTAGGCAAGTATCTGCATTTCTCTATTTTCTGTGCTTTCAATAGTAAACAGAAATGTCAGTACTTTTCTTTTAGATTTATAGGAATTGAATTTTATAAAAATAACCCAAGGATGATGTTAGTCAAAAAGTAGGTGTTGAATAAATGTCTGTCTCCTTAATTTCCTTTCCAAACAATTATATATTTTCTGTATTAAAGTTTTTTCAAAATATTACCTATCAGCTGTCTGAAATATCAGATTCATAGAAGTATACTGATTTGTAAATAATACTGTACTTGGAATCTCTTTATAATAATATATTTTTAAAACCTGAATGCATACATGATAAAATGTTAAAAGGGTCTCAGTTGCTTAGCCAACTTCTATAAATAGAATAACTGCTGGATACCTGTTACGTTCCAGCTGTGTTTGACCTGGTAGACAAAGTGATAAATATTTTAGCTAAAAAGTACCTCAAATTTGTTTCTATTAGTATATAAACAATGTTAGATAAATAAAATCACACTTACTGAAGTGTGAACTCCTAACTTAGTGGAAACCCAACTGTACCTGGTACACAATTGGCACTTACTAAATGTTTATTGAATTAAAACATTTTCCATCTCATATTTTTCAATCCAGATCAATGAATAACCTATTTAAGAGCTTATATTTTCGGTTCTTTACTTTTGTGAAACTTGCTGTTTTTTAAAAAACAAAGACCTTTTCACACTACTATTGTTTAAGAAACACATTAAAATTATCAGACTCTGTTATGTAATCGCCCTATGAGCCAATAATAAGAATAGATAGGGCCTTTTTTTTTTTTTTTTTTTTTTTTTTTTTTTGCGGTACGCGGGCCTCTCACTGTTGTGGCCTCTCCCGTTGCAGAGCACAGGCTCCGGACGCGCAGGCTCAGCGGCTATGGCTCACGGTCCCAGCCGCTCTGCGGCATGTGGGATCTTCCCGAATCGGGGCACGAACCCGTGTCCCCTGCATCAGCAGGTGGACTCTCAACCACTGCGCCACGAGGGAAGCCTGGGACTTTTTTTTTTTAAACTGTAAACAATTCTTTGTTGACCTTGATAGAATTTTACAATTACTTGTAGCCAAGAAGCCTGGAACTCTGCGGCCCATCCATTGAAAATTTCGTTAAATCTGGCCCAACATAGTCCTTATAGAGAGCAAAGTTGTTCAGCTATCAGAGACTGAATGGGTGCGTGGGTTGGCACTGGAAGGATACCTCAAATGCTTTGTCTTTGGGGCCATAGCCATTGTACACTAGCTTCTCTCTAGTACGTTTCTTCTAACACTGGCTTTTTGGCTAATTCAAGGTCAGTTAACTAACTCGATACTAAACTTTTAATGAGAGCTCAGGGGCATGAATGATTTAAGATATGTGCGTCAAAATATACGTATATGTAATCCCCTTACTTAACCTAACGTGACATAACTCTATAAATAGGCTCTTAATAGATGCTCACTAAACCCTCAGCAAATTCATGTGAGTTCCCCCTCAGTCTGTTGTTTCCTCGATGTTGTGTTGATGGTGCCCAGATTACCTGCTCCAGTTCAGGTTGTCAGCCTCTCTTGGTTGCACTTCCTGACTTCGTGGCTTCCTGGTTCTTTTTTCTCATCTAGATCCTTCTTAGCAACCTTTTACCAAGTACTTGCTTGCATTTATAGCTCAGACATTTAGTCCAGGAATCACATTTCAGTATTTGTGTCTTAGGTTCGTTTTGCTCTTTCTCCCTGTTAATCTTGGATTCGCTCATGCATAAGCCTTTTTTTTTTGGCCATCATGCCGCTTGCGGGGATCGTAGTTCCCCGACCAGGGATCAAGCCTAGGCCCCCTGCAGTGGAAGCGCAGAGTCCTAACCACTGGACCGCCAACGAGTTCCCAGGATGCACTCATCCAGATCTTTGCTCGCACCTAGCACAGAAGAAAGGGACTTTCGGTTAGCCACATGCATGGGATCGGTCTTGCCTAACTTACTCTAAACATTTTCAGTTTTGTGTAACCTGTATTTCCGCAGGTGTCATCAGTTTGAGCAATAAAAAGTAAGAACTGCAGGTCAGAATAAACGTTAAAAATAATAACAGCAACAATAACAATAGCCTTGCAGGAATTCCCTGGTGGTCCAGTGGTTGGGACTCCGTGCTCCCAATGCAGGGGGCATGGGTTGTATCCCTGGTGGGGGAACTAAGATCCCGCATGCTGCATGGCCCAGTGAAAAACAAAAACAAAAACAATAGCCTTACATCATTTCCAAAAAAAATATCTTCCTCCCACCCGTGTTAAGCTTAATGTTCGAATGCAAACAAACCGTCTCAGGCTCTACCGTTTCTAGAATGTCTTTGTTACATTTGATTGACCAGCTATGGGCATGCTCTCCTAGCCAAATCTGCCACACAAATTTTCTTAGGGGTTTTAAGCCTTAAAACGGTTTGAACTACAATGTACTGTAATAACCTCAGAATGACTTCTCCTCAGCAGCTCTTTAGCCCACTGGCCCCGAACTGAATTTTAAACTTTTTCTCTTCCCTCATGACGAGGTGCTAGTTCTTCCCCATTATCCTGAATGCTGCCAGGGAAGTTACAGAATGGCCGTTAGTTTACTTGAGTCTCAAGCCTTCTGCCTCTTCAGTGAAACACATCAGACTCACGTGGAGGTGAAATACCTGTTGGCTGGTCCGCCGGCCCACCCACTCACTTGAGGGGCTCTTTGTTTTGATTTTGCTTTGAAAAATTGATAGTTTGGTTTGGTTAGCAGTTGAGGCTCTTATTCTGGCACCTCTGTTAAATTTGAAATTAATCCAAACTGTGTTTTTTCTTGCTTTAACCTAACAAGTGTACAAGTTCTCAAATACTATTGTATTCTGAGAAGGGCGGGTCCAAATTGTACCGGATCTGGGGGCAAGGACTCCTACCCTGAGCTACTTGGGAGCCTGAGATGGGCTTGGTTGCTTTACCCCAGGACGCTCTGCAGATTGAATTTCGGTCTTGGTTGGTTTCTGAGAGTGACCATAGACCAAGTTTCTTATTAAGCCTAGCATAGAATTGGTATTTTGGTGGTTTAGTAGCCATATTTACTCCACTGTAAAGGACTAGACATTGAATATGCAGTTTAGAGAACCTATAATGAAAAATACGTGTCTTACTAAAATCCTGCAAATATTCTGAGATTTTTATTTCTGACATTTTTCACGTATAAGTTTAAAATCTACTTCGCGAAGATAGAAAAATCACAAGTCGAGAACAGAGGATCTGTGACTTATTTAATGCAGATGGAATTTCCCCTGCCCAAAGCCATCATTTAGCATGGATGATTTCCAATGGAAGAGGTTCAGAATTAAGGATAGGGATCTTCTCCAGCCTTCTTCATGTCTGGTAGATAGCTTGTCTGCTGTCTAGCACACATCTCTGAGGTTTTTTTGAATGGTTCTGATGAACTAAGTTAGAAATTTTTTTCCTGTCTGTCTGAAAGGAAAGTATGCTTTGGATATAAGAATAAATTTTTCTTGGAACTATACTTTTTCCTTGAGAATAAATCTCTGAAATTGCAGTTTAAGTCAATGAGAAAGTATGATTTTTCTCGACTAAAAACAACTTTTTAAGTGTTTCAGAAGCATATCTTTCCTTTGAGGCCAAGTTGCTTATGGCAAGAAAGGGAGAACTGTGGCAGTTAACGTCTAGCCAACAAAATCCATCTGGGAGATGGATAATTTAATCTTAGTAAATAGTGCAAAAATCTTTCTGTGTCAAAAAATAGAAATTGTAGGGCAAAGGATGTGAAGATCGGGAAACTTAATCAGCATGTCTGTTTCCTGGTTGGTCAGAGACGTTCTCATTTTCACTACCTTTTTTCCTCTACTTCCCTAAAGAGTTAATAATGAAGCAAGAGTTTTTTTCCATAACCAAGGAGTTGACCGGTTTGTAGATTTTAGCAGTGGCATTTGAGACAGTTACTGATGTAATTCTAGACATCAACCTGAAGCTTAGCACATTGGATGCTTTTTAGGACTTATGGAGGAAGATTACGTTGTACCCTTTTTCTTTTTTAATACTTAAAAATTACCTTAAAAATACTGTAAAGGTATTATAGGCCTACAAAGGATAGGGGTAAAAATACCCATATACTCACTATCTAGTATAAGAGGAAAGAAATTGCCAGTACATTTTAAACCGTGTACTGCATGTGTACCATTTACGACTGCATTGCACATTTCAATTATTTTGGCATAGCTGAGAAGTGATTTAATATTAAGTGTATAATTCCTTATCTAATGTTAGATTTCTATCATATATTTGTAAATAATTTTAAGAGACAACAATATATTGTTCAGTTTCTCTTTTTTCCTCCTGTTTTTTGTACAACAGATTTGAATCTTCGATAGTGTTTTCCTCTGTATAAAATTGTTCTCAAGAGTAACTGAAGCTACTTGGTCAGGTAACTAAGATGGTGACTTTCAGCAATATTGGGGGATCATGTTAGGGCTGGACTAGAAAGACCATAGCTGTAGGAGCAGTTTTTGTAAAACAGCTGGACTGTGAGTATAAAGAAAGGAAGATAGTGGAAGTTGCTCCTTCACAACTTTGGGACTTTGTTCTTGGGTCTTGTAAAACCCCCCTCCCCTGGCTAAGTAATGGTCCCTGGATGTGTACTGATCATGTTCTAGTCCCTGGAACCTGGAAGGTCACCTTATATGGCAAAGATTTTGTACCTTGAGATGGGGACATTATCCTGGATCGTGGGAGCTGGGACTAAATATAATCACGAGTGTCCTTATAAGGGGAGGTGGGCAAGGGGAGATTTCAGGCATAAGAGGAGAAGTCAGTGTGACCCCAGAGGCAAAGATGGAATGTTGGGGCCGCAAGCCAAGGAATGCCAGCAGCCACCAGCACCTGGAAGAAGCAAGGAACTGATTCTCCTCTAGAGCCTCCCTGAGGGATCATGGCCCTGCCAACACCTTGATTTTGATGCAGTGAACCTAATTTCAGCCTGATTTCTGGTCTCCAGAGCTGTGAGAGAACAAATTTCTATTGTTTTAAGCTGCCAATGTTGTGGTAATAGTCCTAAGAAACTAATAGAACACCACCAAACTGGGTTCATTGGGACACTCACCTTCCACCTTTGTCATGTCAGCCTTCACAAATCTCTGCCAGGCTGCACAGTTCCTTCTATGAGATCTGTCACACTATCAGTGTGTAGGTATAATCTCACAGCCTGAGCGAGGTACCCAAAGACTTGGGTATTATTAATCCTACTTAGCTCTGAGACTTTGAGGAATTCCTGTGTAAACATACCTGCCTTGCTCTAAAAAGGATTGAGACAGCTTGCTCACACATTTGAAAGCAACACAGGGAGAGAACTTTAATTTAAAACAAATAAGAAAGATGACACATAGAAAAATAGTGATAGAAAAATAATGAAGTCAGGAGAGACTTTGAATAAGTCACTTTACCTCTGCTGGCCTTTGATTCTCAACTTCAGAAATAGGCCTGTTATTACCATCCATGTGAGGATTAGGTTGAAGATTATAAAATGCTGCTAATGTATTAAGGTGTTTTATAATTGTCATTACCATGTTTTACCCCATGACCACAGTGTTTGCTGATTGAGTTATTGGAAGAGATGGAGTTCTTTTTCCTCTTTGTACGTTAACACAAAACATCTTGCAAATCATATATCTGATAAGAGACTTGTATCTAGAAAAAAATTTTTTAAATTCCCACAGCTCAATCATAAAAAGATAAATACCCCAACTTAAAAATGGGCAAAAGATCTGAATGAACATTTCGCCAAAGAAGAGTAAGTACCTGCAAAGATGCTAGACATCATTAGCCATCACAGCAATGCAAATCAAATCCATAATGAGCTATCACTTCAGACCCACTAAGATAGCTCTAATCAAAAAGATGGGCAATAACACGTGATAGCAATGGTGTGGAAAAATTACAGCTCTCCTCCATTGTTGGTGGGAATATAAAATGATGCAGCTGCTTTGAAAAGCAGTTTGATAGTTCGTCAAAAAGCTAAACATGGAGTTACCAGATGACCGGGTAGTTCCACTCCTTGTTGTATATCCAAGAGATTTGAATACATATGTGTATACAAAACAGGTACGTGAACATTCCTCCTAGCGTTATTCAGAATAGCCTCAAAATGGAAACAACTCATGACAGCTCGTAAATGGATGAATAAAATGCACTCTATCCATACAATGGAATACTGCTTGGTGACAAAAAGAAACGAAGTACTAATACATGCTATAACATGAGTGAGCCTTGAAAACATTATGCCAAATAAAAGAAGTCATTCACAAAGGACCACATATTATATGATTCCATTTATATGAAATATCCAGCATAGGCAAATCTGTGGAGACAGAAAATAGATTGGAGGTTTCCAGGAGCTGGGGAGAGAAGGTAATGAGTGACTACTCACGGGTACAGGTTTTCTTTTGGGGTGATGAAAATGTTCTAAAATTGATTATGGTGATAGCTGCCTAATTTTATGGCTATCTAAAAACAATTGTACAATTTAGGGCTTCCCTGGTGGCGCAGTGGTTGGGAATCTGCCTGCCAATGCAGGGGACGTGGGTTTGAGCCCTGGTCTGGGAAGATCCCACATGCTGCGGAGCAACTAAGCCCGTGAGCCACAACTACTGAGCCTGCGCATCTGGAGCCTGTGTTCCGCAGCGGGAGAGGCCGCGACAGTGAGAGGCCCGCGCACCGCGATGTAGAGTGGCCCCCGCTCGCCGCAACTGGAGAAAGCCCTCGCACAGAAACGAAGACCCAACACAGCCAAAAATAAATAGATAGATAAATAAATAAATTTTTAAAAAACCAATTGTACAATTTAAATGATTGAATTCTATGGTATATGAATCCAAAAAGCTGTTAGTTTTTAAAGTAATGCTAGATCATCGTAAAGAAATTAGAAAATACAGAAAACTGTAAAGGCCATAAAAACTACTGGTAATTTCACCAACAGAGAAACCAAGAACATTATTTACATATTGCCTTCTGGTTTTTGTCCCCATATGTGTAACCCCCCCAATGTACACACATTTTCTTTCGTAATGGGTACCATCTGGAATATACAATGTTATAATTCTACCTTTTCACTAACAGTTTATTTTGAGCATTTTCCGAAAGATTTTAAAATAATTTTATTGTAAAAAGTGATACATGCTTATTGTAGAAAATGTTTTTAAAAATGAACAAGTAAAAAAGAAAATCATTCATGATCCTGTTTTAATATTGATATTTTGCTGGTGGCTCTTGATCTTTGTATGTTCAGTTTTAACCTGACGGTATTGAATAATGGCTGTCTTAACTTCAAATGACTTTTCCATATCTAATTTATGTGGTTTTTTCCCCTTATTAGCTAATGCCTGTTAGCTCAGTCTGTCTTTCAGTCACTTCTTTTTAATTTCATTTTGAAGCACCAGAGTTACTGAGTAGTAAGATAGGGGAAGTAATTGAATCTCAGTCATGCTGAGTTTGAAAAAGTAGATGAAATTAGTGATTTTATGCTTCTTTCCATTACAAGGATTAGGAAAACTTTAAATATGGAGTAGCATCAACCGAAATCAAAAGAGAAAGAATTCCTTTAGTTTTAATAAAAATATAAAGCATCTGTTAAACTGTTACTTCTATGTAAATGTGTTGATAAGTAGGTTTTGAAAAGTTAATCTGTGCTCACATGTTTAGTTTTCGTCTTAAGTATTTATAACTTTCGAAATGTTATGTGATCAGTATGCTCATAAATTCCCCGAATATTTCATGTACTTCATGTTAGCAGTTGTTGAGTGCCTGTTATCTCATATAATCCTCACAACTGTCTGTGGGAAAGGTATTATTATCCCCATTTCAGAAACAGGAAAACATGTTGAGAATGGTTCTTTGAAGTTCACAGAGCCTGGTAAGTAGCAGAGCCGGGATGTAAACCCAGATTTAAGTAACTTCAGAATTCTTCATCTCCAACCTGAAGAACTCTTGTGTTTTTTATATTGTTCCAACCCCCGTGCTAGATTCTGGCGAGCCTCAGACAGCTCTGAATCTGACCAGTAGAGGGGAACAGGGTCTAAAAAGATAATTTCTGTCAAATAATTAAATAAACAGTAACACATTCCAGACCAGGTGACCTGAATCTCCAAAGAGGGGCGAGGGATCCTTCTGGGGCGAGTACTTAGGACAGGGAGAGAAGTGTGCAGCGTGGGAGATGGCACAGCGGAGGAGGTGATCTCTGCTGCCAGGGACCTGAGAGCGTGGGTGGCTCCCCAGAGGACATGATGTCTGTGCTGGGTGTTGAACGATGATTCAGAATTTGCTAGGCAGAAGAGAAGGGATGGGTCGCAGTCAAAGCAGAGTGACCAGCAAGACTAAAGGCTTGTAGATCTCTTCAAGGAGCAGTTATTCCAGGGCTGCTAGAGTATTGGGGGTGAGGAACTTGGGGGCAGGGAGCTCAGGAGGTGAGGAGGGCAGGTCCCTGTAGCACTGGTGGGCCATTTGTAAGGGTTTAAGTAGGAGAGCAGAGCAGGACAAATTTGTGTATTATAAAGATAAACCTGCCACGGTGTGGAGGATACTTTGTAGGAGGAGGAGGCTGGGCCTGGATTCCTTAATGTTTGAAAGTGAGACCAGGATTTCAAACTCTGGCAGGAGAAAGGGAGAGAGGATTGGTGCAGTGGATGTTAAGGTGGCAGAATCTTAGGGTTCGATGAGCTGGGAAAGGGGAGAGCAAAGGGGTGGGGAAATCCAGCATTTGGATTATATTAGAGATGAGAAATTTAGGAGAGAAACAGGTTTAGCTGGGAATAAAGAGGTTTGGACATTTTGAGTTTGAAACATGGGTAGGATATTCCTTTTGCCGAGAGAGCACACATTAGTTACAGGACCCCACAGAGCGGGGGAAAATACCAGTCAAGAGATGTAGATCAGAATGTATAGGTTTAATGAAAACACCAGTATTGTTATTGTGTGATAACTGGAGTCGTTAAATAAAGACTGAATTACATCGCTTAAGGATGGAGAGTGTAAATGAAGGGGGATTGAAGATAGAACCTGAAAGGAAACCGCATGTCTGTGGGCAGCAGAGGAGACCTGGAGGAGATCGTCAGCAGGAGAGAAGCAGAGGAGTGAGGTTAGGAAAACCAGGACCATTAACCATATCAAGTGCTGCACGTCAGTCCTCTGAGGTGATGGCCAACAAGCGGCCTTTGACTTTGTCCGTTAGGAAGACATCAGCGACCTTCACTGAGGGAGAGGATGGAAGTGGGGTGACAGTCAGTGGAGGAGTGAAGGGGGGCAGGGGGAGTGCACGCAACCAGTGTGAACTAGTCTTTGGGCTGAGAAAGAAAAGAGAAATTCATTGACAAGATGCGTTAAAGAATGGGAATGGCTAAAGTGTGATTTTTAGCTGGTGAAGTAGGAGCCAGGAGAGAGGAGATTGAAGATGCAGGAAAGAGAAGAAACATTGTTAGAACAAGGTCCCAGGGAACTTGGGAAGAAAACAGGTCAAGGATATAAAATGGGGGGCAGGCATCTCATCTTCTGAAGACTTGAAGGAAGAAATAAGAATGGACGTAACTTACAGTTAAGATTTGAGCTGTAGGGCAACAAATGTTTACTAGGGGGCACAGGAAGGATTAGGTAGGTAGCTTAAGGAGAGTGACAAGAAGTTTTAGAGTGGCTGCTGAAGTAAAAGCAGGTTTAAAAGTTGCCTGCCAGGCTTCCCTGGTGGCGCAGTGGTTGAGAGTCTGCCTGCCGATGCAGGGGACACGGGTTCGTGCCCCGGTCCAGGAAGATCCCACATGCCGCGGAGCGGCTGGGCCCGTGAGCCATGGCCGCTGAGCCTGCGCGTACGGAGCCTGTGCTCGGCAACGGGAGAGGCCACGGCAGTGAGAGGCCAGCGTACCGCGGAAAAAAAAAAAAAAAAGTTGCCTGCCAAGTGGTGTTAAATCTGAAGCTGGAAACCAGGAATTGTTAATCACATCAATCTGCACGGGTAGATAGATGCTGCCTTTTATTTGAAAGCAAGCATTTTCTTTTTTCTTTTCTTTTCTTCTCTTTTCTTCTCTTTTCTTTTCTTTTCTTTTCTTTTCATCCCCTCCCCTCCCCTCCCCTCCCCTCCCCTCCCCTCCCCACCTCTCCTCTCCCCTTCCCTTCTTTTTCTCCAGAATTTATTTGCTTCCTAAAAACTAGTCCTTCCCTTCTTTTGCAATACTTGAAATCCTTTACGTTAGCCAAAAGTTTGTTTTTTTACGTTAGCCAAAAGTTTGTTTGTTTATTTGTTTCTTTACGTTAGCCAAAAGTTTGTTTTTTCAAATGTGAAATATAAAAACATGTTATGAGTTATAAATAATATAGAAGCTATAACAGAATCTAGACATTGTTATGTGCTGTCTAGCATGCAGAGACAGACGGCCAAGGTAATATGGACTCTGACATGTTAACAGCTGAGATTTTAGCCATGTATGTGCATGTGTGGGTTGCGTATATAGGGTGGTCTCATTTATACCTTTTTTGGAATTAATTCTCAAGAAGAGAATTGCTGGATCACAGGATATATGTGGATTTAACTTTAGAAAATACTGTCAAACAGTGTTTGGAGTAGTTGTACAACTTAGGCTTGCAAAAGCATTGTGAGAAAGTTATGATTGGCCCACATCCTCACCAAAACAATATTGCCAGTCATCTTTTTATAGATTGTTATTCTACTTTGTCCCTTTGCATTACCATATAAATTATTGAATTGGTTTTAATTTTCACAAGAAATCTTGCTGGAACTTTGATTGCAATTGCACTGAATCTGCAGATCAATTTGGAGAGAACTGACATCTTCACAGTATTGACTTTTCGTGATATACCGTGAGATATTCCTCCATTTCTTAAGAACTTTTAAAACTTCACTCAGTATTTTACAGTTTTCTATGTAGAGGTCTTGCACAACTTTTGATATGCTGGTACTTTATAATATACATGGAATGACATACATGTGCTTTAGAAATGGGACAAGCAGGTTGAATTCCTAATTATAATTATAATAGTTGTAAGCTCTAAGCCAATAGTCTATTTTTTATGGCAGTCCACCCTATGTCAAAAAGAGGTGGGATGTGTGTGGGTTTTCCAATCTTTTATGCAGCAGATATACTACCATGTGCTTCATAGACATTACTGTGTGTCAAGCACTGTGCTAAACACTGGGGAGATGGTGATAAACGAGAGAATAACCTACTCGGAATGCAGTTTACTACCGGAAATGGTAAGAAAGCTTGACTAAAGTGGTAGATAAGCCAGAATTGCAGAGTATATTTGGGCACCAAGGAGTTAAGAGGCTAGGCAAGTATGGGGTGATATGTAGGGTATGTGAAGAGGTTGGCATAAGGTCTAGCACATTAGTACTTGATAAATTTTAATTGTGCTGGTTGCAGCTGTTGTTACTACCATACCTGTTGTGGGAAAAGATGGGGACAGAAGTCAGAGTCTTGGAGAAATACCTGTGTTTAAGGGATCTGAATAAAAATACAGCACATGAAGAAAGTCAGAAAATTAATCCAGAGAGCCTGGGTCAGAACTTGGGGGAATTCAGTATTGTGGAAGCCAAGGATGTAAAGATTTCCAATTGTCAAAAGATGCATGGACATCAAAGGGATGAGAAAGAAGCAGAGACCATTGATGTAGCAATTATGAGAATATTGATTGACCTCTGAGAAAGCAGTTTTAAGTGGCATGATTGGTAGGGACTCTCTAGAGAAGTTTGGCAGAAGGAGAAAAATGGAAGAAGCAAGGGAAGAATGCTTTTACGTTTGAGAAAACTTAGTAATATTTGCAACCTTTAGGAAAAATTGAATGGATTACATTAATTTGCCTATTGCTGTGAAACAAAATCATCCCAAAGTGTGGTGTTTAAAACAGCAGTAAACATTTCTGCGGATCAAGAATTTGTCGTATGATTGAAATGAATTATTTTTGCCTAACCTCCAGCTCTTGACCTTCTTTGTAAATTAAAAAGTTGGGGACACCAGAGTTGGTTTTCTTTTTTAATAATACCAACTCTTTAACCTAGTTGTCAAGGACACTACAGAATGAGGAATAAATATGTTTAGTTCTCATTTGGGAAAGGAACCTTACTTTCATTAGACCCAACAAGAACAGGAGATAGCAACATATTCTTCTGTATTAAAAATTCATGATCTTAGCAGCAGTATCCAAAAATGCTGTAGAACAGAAATGTTTCCCCATAAAATAAATTATTTTCTCTGTAAAAAATATGTCGAAAGTTGTATGTATGATTGACTTTGCTCCAGTGGAAGGGAGGAGGGGATTTCAATAATAGGTATATCTGAAGCAGAAGGTAACACATGTTGCCTGGATTGGGAGGGTAGGGTTAGATGGGTTTCACTTCTCACTCTCTGCCTAAATGAGCTTTTGAATCATCAAATCATGTGTATATATTTCATTTATTTATTTCTGTGTGTCAACAGATTATTCTAGGCATTGGGATCATTGGCCTATTTTGTTCTATTTTCTTCTATATGTCATTGTATATTTAAAAAAAACTCAATATTGTTCATTTTAAATAAAAGGCGCTACTATGTATGTAGTGAGATATAGTATAAAATACTTAAAAATGTAATTATATTTCCAAACTTGAAATGCAGTCAGACCTCTTAATAACAAATCTGTTGATTATACTTCTATTTTTAATCCCCTAGGGCTGTAGATATATTTTTTTTAAGTTTTGGGGAATTTTTTTGGTTGGTTGTTTGGTGTGTGTGTGTGTATACGCTTTGTTTTGTTTTTAGAAACAACTGCAAAGGATTTGTGATTCATTTGGATATGTACTGCTGTGGATTACCTCTGTTTCTTGCTTTTTAAATTTCCTACCATGAATTGGCAATCGTAATTGAAATAGAAAGACTAACTTACTATATGATGAGTGCTTATAGGTAACCTACTCTTTTTAAAAAGCATACTAATGTAACGTTTCACATATCCCTATATTTTAAAAATACAGTTAAATTGTTTTTAATTTTAAGCTTCAGTTGAATTTTTTTCCCTATGGATTTTTTTCAGAAGGAAAGATGATCTTCAACCTAATGAATGGCCTGAATTTCTGGTATCATTCAGGGAAAGCTGTCTCTATAAGATCTTAAATAATTGGTTTAGGTGGATCTGGAAGTGTGTGTGTGGGGGGGGTCATTTAAAAAATGGGAACAATAGAAGCACCTTTCTTTCTGGTTGTGTCAAACACTATAGAGTAACAGTTAGTACATACAGTTGCCAAAGATTTTTTTTTCCTCAAAAAAAAATTCACACAAAGAGAAAGTCAAAAACATCTTCAATAGATGTTTTTTAAAAACCAGTGGTTGAATGCATCCATCACATTGACTCATTGAATACAGTTATAATTCCTAAAGAAAATAGAGAAGTTAATTTCCTTTGAATTGGAATTAGCCGTATCTCCAGATAAAATGCCCAATACCGCTTGAGAAAAATGACCAGTTAACCGACTTGGAATCTGCATCATTAAGTTCTGCTGAGGTATGGAAATGGAACATAGATGTTTGCCAAAGCTCTGATAGTGGACAGGCTATGCCAGTTATGTGGCTTGTATTTTAAACAATACAACTCTCAATCTTTAATAAAGCCAGGATGTGCTCAGAATTTATAATGAACTTGTTCAAAGCTCTGTAGTGCACTGTTTTCGTGAATGTACCTTAATTTCTTTAATTATTTCTCCATAAGAGATTGTGACATTTGGGACTGATTTCATTTTATGTGCTGCTTTTTAGAAAAATAAAACCAAAGACTCAAGTAGTTAGTTATTGGTTCTGTTTTTGCTGACCTAGATGAAATGATGAGATTGATTTATAATGTGTTCTCTAGTAAATTATGTAAATCTGAACAAAAAATAATTCATTAAAAATGTCTTTATCCCACAATAAGAAAACAAATAATCCAATTAAAATATGAACAAAAAAAGATCTGAGTAGACACCTTGCCAAAGAAAATATACAGATGGCCAAAAAGTATATGAAAAGGTGCTCAACACATTTGTCATTGGGGAATTGCAAATTAAATAATAGTGAGATAACACTACACACCTATTAGAATGGCTAAAATACAAAAAAACTGACAATACCATTTGCTGGCAATGTTGTCGAGCAATAGGAACTCTCATTCATTGCTTGTGGGAATGCAGAATTGGAAGACAGTTTGGTAGTCTCTTATAAAGCTAAACATAGTCTTACCATATGATTCTGCAGTCATGCTTCTTGGTATATACCCAAATTAGTTGAAAATTTATGTCCACACAGAAACTTGCACATGAATATTTATAGCAGCTTTATTCATAGTTGCCGAAACTGGAAGCAGCCAAGATGATAATCCTTTAATAGGTGAATGTATAAACAAACTGGTACATCCATATATAGTGGAATATTATTCAGCAGTAAGAAATGTGGACAAGCCACAGAAAGACACAGATGAATGTTAAATGCACATTGCTAAGTGAAAGAAGCCGGTCTAAAAACTCTACTAACTGTATGATTTGCACAGACATTCTGGAAAAGGCAAAACTATGGAGTCAGTAAAATGATCAGGGGTTTGAGGGAAAGGAGGGACCAGTTGAATACTTGAAGCACAGGGGATTTTTAGGGTGGCAAAATTATTCTGTGTGATGCTTTCATTGTGGTTATCTGACAAAACCCATTGAACTTTACACACAAAGAATGAATCCAGACTATATGCAAATTCTAAAAATCATTTAGGAGGTCAAGGGATCCCAGGATAGGATGCAGACTGTGACAAAAGAAGCTAACTGTTACAAATACGTGACACAACCTTATTGGACAGAGTGGGGCAGAAAGGTGCTGACCAAAGCGACTATGGAAGTGAATGGCGTCCCTAAGACTAAAGACAAAAGACTGTACATAAACACTCTATTCTCTAAGGTCAGGAAAAACAAGGGAACTCTGAGAAAGTGTCACAGCCAAGAAAACGCCTAACGACATGATGACTAGATATAACATGACTAGATGTAACATGGTAACATGACTAGTTAACATGGTTAACTGTCCAACCCTCTTTCAGATTATAGGGTACAAACATCCTCAAACAAAGATGCATTTTTAAATTTTTCCAGAGTTACAGTTGATTTGGATTTAGGCATGTCTGAGTTCATTTCGTAATTAGTGCCGAATTGGTGCGTAACAATTTATCTATTATGTACACCAAACATTTCTGTACTTTATAAAAATCTTGATAGAAGTATCTTTGGAAAATGTAAGCAGTGCCTAATTTAATGATTTGTTCGTTCTCAGCTGTAGGAATTACAGAGTGCAATTGTGTGTGTGCACCCCTGACACACAACACCCCCTCTTGCTAATAAGCACACTCAATAGTTGTTGAATGAAATAGTGAATAACTGAAGAGCTGGTTCAAGCACTAGAAACTTTCATTTATTTACAACCCGCCTCCTCCCATGAAAAATTTGAAATGGCCTGTAACAAAAAAGACAATAAATTAATAATATCTAAAGAAGGGAGGTGAAAAATCAGTGCCAGAGAAAATACATGTTTGAGTCAGACCCAGAAGTGTACGTAAATATTTTTTGAAATAGAAGCACATCAGGTTTTCTTTCAGCTACTCTTTAATTCTGGGATGACATGCCTGAGAGTGAGGCGGATACTGTAAACATGTGCAGTTGGGTCAGGCGTGATGCCATCGGGGCGGGGAGGCTCTGCCCTCCCTGCCAGCAGCGTTCACATCTCCCGACGCCATGCTTGGGGACATAGCTGCCAGTTTGCTTTGGTCCAAATTTTTGCCCAGTGCACTAGCTCACACAATCCCAGAGATGTTACTAGATAAACATTTGTTTTACTTGGGTGGGAAGCACACTAGATGTGAGGGGAATTTTTTGTTGTTATTTCCTTCAATTATTGTGCACATCAGATCTATGACTTTATCCAGATAGCTTTGCAGTTAGTTAGTCCTGGCCTAATTTTGATTCCTGCCCCCGAAATGTTACTGAGGGCCTCCTCCCCGCAGCCTCTGGGTTCTAGGGGTAGAGGTGTGCTCTGCTGTTGCCTCTGGGATTTTATTCCCTGCTGTGGATGCACACACTGTGCTTCTGATATCCGAGCATACACAGGTTATGAAAATGGTATCACAACTGCCTCCTGGTGGACGGTGGTCGTAAAGTGCCATGAGATGTGAGAAGCCTCCCACTTTCAGAGCTGTTACATGTTTTTAAAAACATGCTTCTTGGAATAAATGAATAGGGTACTCTAAGCATGTTTATATAGTTCTTATTGTGAGATGGTAGCTATACTAGTACTTTTGAACACCAGCAACTCATCTGGGAAATCTGGGACTTTCAATCTATAGCCATAGTTGTTTGTTTTGTTAGAATAAATAGTTGCTTTTGGGCTTCCCTGGTGGCACAGTGGTTGAGAGTCCGCCTGCCGATGCAGGGGACACGGGTTCGTGCCCTGGTCCGGGAAGACCCCACGTGCCGCGGAGCAGCTGGGCCCGTGACCCATGGCCAAAAAAAAAAAGTTGCTTTTTTTTTTTTTAACATAAGGTTTCATTTGGCATTTCTCAAAGCATGGTATGCATGTCACTGGTAGTATATTAAATGATTTTTAGGTACGTTGTGAGCTGAGATAAGCCAACTTGGGCATTTGCCTCTGTTAATTCAACACTGGCAAGTACCTGTAGCCTCTGACAGTTACAGGTAGACGTGACCCCTGTATACCATCAACTTGTGAAATATGTATGTTTTGTATTTTTAGAATCTGTCAGCATTGTAGTTCCTCTCTTGCAGCCACAGTGGGACAGCAGTTTTAGGGCAGTAAAGGATGGACACCCATAAGAAGGGTTTTTGCCATCTCTTAACTCCCTCTGTGAAGTGCGAGGCAGTACCAGCTATTGCCTGTGCTGCTGATCCCAGTCTACGTCCCTAAGGGCGAGGATCTCAGTATCTGAATATTACATGGCCCAGGACTGCTGCTGTTGCTCGGCCTGGAGGAGAGATGATAGCAGCTGACAGGGGTGTCCCTGCTGCCTCAGCCATAGCCCAGCCACCTCCTATTCCTGTCCACAGGGCAGAAATTCCGGACCCGTGCAAAACTTGCTTACCACATCGAGAACATCTGCAAACAAGGAAACTTTATAGACAGAGATGGAATTTTAATTCCAGAGTGTGTGGAGTTTTAACACAGAATTGCAAATGTTGCTTGTTCTTTTCCCTTGTTATGTTGTATTGTACGGCCTGCCTTCTTGGAAGGACCAATCTGATCCTTGTAGAACATTTCCATTAAAACAACAGCGGTAGCAAACAATCTGTTTATCCCATCTTTCTCTTGAGAAGCAAAAACAGACTTACAAAGTGATTTCAGAGGGTCCTAAACCACCAAGAAATCTCCCTGGGGCTCTCCACAACAGTAAATAATTAGGTTCTATTTCGTTTGTAATTTAGATGAGAATGCTTTTTAACTTAGCTTTTTCCTGAATGAGCTGGGTGGGCAATACCATTTGTGTTGTGGGAATTAATCTGAAATTCAGTATAATAGACTCACATTGTAAACCTTAGAATGCTGGATGTAATGGAGAAGATCCCAGATTATATCCAACCAGAGGAAGAGCTGTAGAATGCTATGCTGTATTAAAGCAAGTTGAAATATTGCTACTTCTGATCAGGACTGACTAAATCCCAATGCACATCTTCCTTCACATCTTTACGTATTTCATATTACAGCTGCATTAGATATTTTTTAATTCCTGTAAAATTCATATAGCATAAAATGAGCCATCTTAAGGTGTAAGATTCAGTGGCACTCCGTATATTCGCAGTGGTAGGCACCGATCACCTCTAGCTAGTTTCAAAATAATTTCATCACCCCGAAAGGAAACCCTGTGCCCATTAAGCAGTTGGCTCCCAATTTCCCCCTTCCCCCCCAGCCCCTGGCAATCATTAATCAACTTTCTGTCTCCATGGATTTACCTTACCTGAGTATTTCTTATAAATGGAATCATACAATATGTGATGTTTTGTGTCTGCCTTATTTCACTTAACATAATGGTTTTGAGGTTCAACCCGGTTGTAGCGTCTATCGATACTTCATTCTTTTTATGGCTGAATAATATTCCATCGTGCGTATATGCTGCATTTTCTTTGCTCATTCACCCGTTGATGGACATTTGGGTGGTTTCCACCTTTTGGCTTTTGTGAACTGTGGCTAGGAATATTTGTGTACAGGTGTTTGTTTGAGTACCTGTTTTCGGTTCTTTGGGTTATATACCTAGGAGTTGAGTTGCTAAGTTGTCTGGTAATTCTTCGTTTAACTTGTTGAGGAACCACTGAACTGTTTTCCACAGCAGCTGCACTTCTACATTCCTGACAGTACTACGTATTTATGCTGGGATCTCGAACTGACTCTGGGGCTTCCAGATGAAATTCTGAAAAATCGAGATGTGTTTTTTTTGGTCAGATAACACCAGTATATATTTTTTTGGAAAATTTTCAAAGGAAGCCTATGAAAGTGATCCATTCCTAAAGTTTGTATTTTAGTATCCATAATTTGTTATGCCGTTGATCTTCAGGCATCTGAACAAAACTTTTAAGAACAGTGTTTAAAAACTGAATTTACTCTGTTATTTAAATTAATATATCTAGTCCTTTCTTATTTTGTCTTCTATATCTAATATGTAAATAACACTTTTGAAATATTTAGCTGATCTAGCAACCAGAGAGTAATGGACACACAGATTGCTTAGAGTAGGAAAAAGTTTCTGACTAGTAATTTTCAAATCAAGTGTTTGATTTGATTGACAGTAATTTTACTGCATAAGGAAGTGGGTTCTATCCTTCCAGTTTCCAGTTGGGTACATCTTTTCTTTAGTTTTCTGTTGGCAGCTTAATCTTCCTTTTGTTGGTCGTTGCTAATGTTTTCCAGTCACTTAATGCACTGAACTGGTTTCTCCATGCTGAATTACATTTTGATTGGTTTAAACATGGTTTATTACTTTGTCACAGAATGTGATGGACCCCTTTTGGTGCCTAGCAAACTGCTGTTGACACATCCCTCCAACTTTCTTGCTGTTGGAAAGAGTCCAGACTTTGTTCTAGTGGTTGTTTCCTCCGTGTGTTCTGGGAAGGTGAGCCTCCTAAACCCCAGGGTATAGATCATAATTATTCTTAGGGAGTTAGTCCTATGCCTTATGCCATAGGTAATTGGTTTAAGCTGAAGAACTGTGAAGGCTTTCTTCATTTTCTTAAAAAAAAGAAACGTAAGACAGGAATTCGTTCCCTTCTTTACCATAAGAACATGATACTTGGAGCTGCAGGGGCAACAGTGGAACTGTGAGAGAAAAGTAAGGGATTCACAGAGGAGCCCCGCCCAAGCGCCCTGACATTACTGAGCTTCTGAGTTAGTCAACCCAGAGACTGCCCTGCCTCTTCTTGCCATTTGAGATGCTAAATTCTTCATTGTCTGAGACACTTTTTAATTGACCATTCTGTTACTGAAAGCATCCTAACTCATACCAGAAGATAGATAGAAAATGTTTTGTTAAAATGTGAAAAAAACAATATATTTCATAATTCCCACATGTAAAATTCAGGAAACTTTATAGGTTAAAAAAAAATTTTTTTATAGGTAAAAATTCAGGACATTTTATAGGCTGAGACATTTTCTTTAAACGCCTTTCACTTACCATTGAGGTAACTATTATCCTCCATCATATAAATTATAAATAAAGATGGGTTTTACCTAAGGGAAGAAACAAGTAGGACTAGTTTTGTTCACACATACATATCAGCTCCTCAGCCTGTTTGTGCCTGAAAGTAGTTTTGTGGCCTAGAATGTAATGCCCAGACTAAACCTGCTGAATCAGAATCTCCTGAGGTTTGGTTTGTTGGTACTGTGTATTTTAAGCCAGTTCTCCCATGATTCTGAGGCAACCAGTATTTGAGTTTAGGAATCACTGACCTAGGATAAATGTCTAAATTTCTCAGTGCTTTAGAACTCTAAATACTGCTGCCCTTTTTTGCTGGTAATAAAAAAGTATTTGAATTTCACATTTCAGAAGCTAAATTGATACCGAGACATTGATTGTCAAAGATATGAAATACATGTGAAAGTACCATTCTTGAATTTGTCCTTTGTTCTCTCTGCACTGTTTATTTAGCGGCTTTGTTTAGACATGGCAAATATTGTATAATTTGAGGAAAGCGGGTTTTTTTTGTTTTATTTCTTTCCTGTTCTGTTTTGTATACCTTGTAAACCACTTTACTTTTTCCTAAATACATTGTCTTAACTCAGGACTCTTTTGTTATGGAAATCGAATTCAAACTTCTAGGCAAAAAGAGGAATTAGATGGTTTATATACTCAAAGTCTGTAGAAGGCATGGGTGCAACTCTGGGGAGTGGCAGTAGGGTTTGGAAGTAGTAACCCTTAACTCTGCAGGAGTTTTGCTGCTTCTCACTGGTGTTTGGCCTTATTATCTCAGATTCCACCCATCCTCTGTGGGTTTATGCTCAAAGGCCATTTACATTTGTCTCTGCATTTTTGATCCACGTGTCTTTCAGAATAGTAATTGTTATTGCTTAATGAGCTCTAATTATGTGTCAAATACTGTTATAGGGGCTTTAATGTTTGTATTCATCTAATCCTTATAACAGTCCTATGAGGATGGTGCTGATGTTACATCCGTTTTAGAGGTGAAGAGCTGAGGCACAGAAGAGGTACAGTAGTTTTCCTAAGGCCTCACCTAAGCTTCTGACCTAGGCAGTCTGGTTCCAGAATCCATTTATGCTATAGCATCTCATACTCTTACTTGTTTTTTTACTTATGTAGTTATTTACCCACAACTAGTCTGGACATTTCATTTCTTTTTCTTTCTTTTTTTAGTTCTCCCACAGGAGCCAAAGCAAATGCTTCTTCTGCAGAAGAAGCAATATCTTCAATAAATGTTCGTTGAATGAATTTTAAAAATCTGTTAATAGTAGCCAAGGAAATTAAATCTCAACCCAGGTTTGTTTAATTTTTCTTTTCAACACTGGACAGCAGTATGTGTAACATTTCTAATAAACTTCTAATGTAAGGTATTTTCACTTAAAAGCAGAAAAAACTTGTAGGCCAAGGAATTTGTGCAAATGAGGTGTAAAAACAAAGAAATTTCTCCTCCAGTGCCAGAAATGTGAGTGTAGAAGTGTAGTACATTAAAACCTGTTTTGTTTTGTAAGGGAGAATACTCATACCTCGAACTTGGCCTTGGCAGACAGACGGTCTTGAAGTTGTTGCCACAAAACCACCCGATTGTGTCTGTTATATAATGTCATGAAGAGAAAGGGATGACTTATGAGGACCTTTCGTGCAGTCATTTGTAGATATAAATGTCTCTTTGGTCCCGAGGCTATGTCTCAATTATGGGTCTCCATAACATACTACATCCTGTTCTGCGGTAGTAAAACCTTTAAAAAACATGCATGTTCTCTTGCCTCCTTTCAAAAGAGTAAGAAGTACTTCTATTGACTAAATGAAGCCGACACACAAAGCACCATTATAATAAGTTTCTCTGAGGCCTGTTTTTTGATGATAATGAAACCGGTGACACTGTCATATGTTTGATTCTATTCCCGCATCAAAAATAGGCCATGTATCTTCCAGGCAGACGGTATAAGTATAGAATCTATTTAGTACTTGAATAATAGATGTTTTGTTGGTAAATCAGGCTCTGTAGAAAACCAGTTAGATTTTATAATTTCTTTCAGAATGAAAATCAGTCTATATACAGGTAGGGTGTAAGTCACAAACTATTGTTCAAAAATGTATATTCATCCAGAGTTGAAGTTAGGACCTAGTCAAGGAAATTAGGTGTAAATTTGTATCTGTTTTCCTTGGTTGTTGATATATTATTTCATATTCATCAATGTGTTCTGGAGTCTGAATTTCTTTATTATGTTAGAATTTAAGATTATCTTTTATTATTTCCAAATCTAATTTTTTATTAGTTACCATTGGACGTTAAAGTACAAAATTAGCAAAGTTTTCAGACGTTACTTGTTGTGCACATACACTTTTACCTGGAATTTTTCTAGAATTGAAATGGTTGCAGTTAAAATATAGGTAAAGATGCCAGAGCCTATCAAAAAATTGACTACTCAGAATCCATTTCTTTCCCTATCAAGTGAAAAGCACCCAGAGATAGTTTGGGAGTTTAGATATTCAAAGGAGGTATAAACATAACCAGACATTTCACCTGTAGCTCCGAAGTTGAGATGTCATTTGCTAGTCGTGAAAGGGAAGAAAGATGATCGGTTTTAATGCCCACATCATTGCTGCCTTTTAGATTTTATCTCTTACTTTGGTTTGTATTTGGTTTTATAGATGTGTAAGCTTATTAGAGTTAGTCCACTTTCTGTGAGTATATATGTTCTATTTATTTTTCAGACTAGTTGACAAACATCTTTACTGACAGATCCTTTGAGATATAGGTGTGTATGACTGCACATTTTGTTGGTCATGCTAACTGTTTGTGATATGTATTACTGCAGCTACCTGAGTGAGGGAAATTGGGGGAAATCTCTCCAAGGAGGTGACATTTGAGCTGGACCAAAGGTGTAAATTGGTGAGATACACAAATTATGACAGAGTTCGCAAGGAGGAAGTCATGGCTAGCAATCTCACACAAGAAGTGGAAAGAATTTTAAAAGGATTGGAAGAAGGCTTCCCTGGTGGCTCAGTGGTTGAGAGTCCGCCTGCTGATGCAGGGGACACGGGTTCGTGCCCCGGTCCGGGAAGATCCCACATGCCGCGGAGCGGCTGAGCCCGTGAGCCATGGCCGTTAAGTCTGCGCGTCCGGACCCTGTGCTTCGCAACGGGAGAGGCCACAACAGTGAGAGGCCCGCGTACCACAAAAAAAAAAAAAAAAAAAGGATTGGAAGAAATAAATTAAAGGGATTATATGATGGCCGAGTCAGTATCTTATTAAACTGGCCTTTAAGGGCCAGCTTGGTCATCAATGACCTGAGAACTGGATATTTTCAAATTAGAAGGTTCCTTGTCCTGTTAGTAAGCAAGTATATTTAGTAGCTACCACTCCCTGGGGAAGAAGACTCTAGTGGTATGAAGGACTTTTTCATTATAATTGGTTCCTTCCTAAGCAGGTGTTTGTGGATTAATCTGATTCTTAAATCATTCAGCTCTTCCAATTACTTTTTCCCAGGGTTTGCTGTGTTATGAAATTTTAGCACTAGTAGAAAACCCAGCTGGTAGTGTGGAACAACCCTTGAACATTTTTGTGTAGTGAATGGAGAATATCTGCACTGTGACATCAGAGTCAAGTGAGGATGACTCCAGCGCGCACCGTGATTGTCTTCCTTAGTGGTGTTGAGTTGGTTTCTGTGCTGAACTTCAGTTGATGTAGCGGTTACCTGTCCGTGCACTAAGTTCATGGGACATTTGGATTGTCTCTCAGGCTATCGTTGGGTGTGAGTGTTTGATTTCTGTGAGTTGACAGATTTACTCTTTACCTGATTGCCACCTTTTAACAGAAGATAATGAGGATGTGAGACACCGTAGTTGTGAATTATAGCCAGTCCTTTGTATCCAAGGGTTCTGCATCCACTGATTCTACTAACTGGATCAAAAATATTTAGGGCGAAAATTCCAAAAGGTTCCAAAGAGCAAAGCTTGAATTTGCCTATTTACATACCATTTACAATGTATCAGGTATTATAAGTAATCTGGAGATGGTGTAAAGTATGCTAGGGGCTGTGCGTGTAGGTTATATGCAAATACTGTGTCATTTTAGATGAGGGACTTGAGCGTCCATGACTTTTGGTATCTGAGGGATGAGGGTCTTGGAACCAAAACCCCACAGATACTGAGGGACGACTGTATTTTTAATTTCCTTTTGTAAATTGATACCTTGATGTTTCTTTTTTAAGTCATGAAGATATGGTGGTTGATATGCCAAGACGAATTAATTTGGAAATTTGGGAGAAAGGAAAAGGAGTCTAGCTGTATTCTTACTTTACCTTTGTAAAGTATGTACCTGTGTACCTCTCCATCTGGCTATTTATCTGTATCCTTTATAATATTCTTTATAATAAACTGGTAAATGTAAGTAACTCTGTGAGTTCTGTGAGCCACTCAAACTAATCAGTCACACCTGAGAAGGGGGCTGTGGGAACCTCCATTTATAGCCAGTGGTATCTAAAGTTGGGTGGGGCTGGGATGGGGCTGGGGGGACAGTTTGTGGAGCTGAGCCTGTGGGCCCTGACGCTATCTCCAGGTAGATTGTGCCAAAGTTAATTGCCTGGTAGTGTCAGAAGAAACACACCTCCGAAATATGTGGTTGTGGCCTTCTCGCTGCACTAATATTTTTCTGACCTGAAAGATCTGCATTAATTAAGTGACCTCGAAGATAAAAATCAGTAATCAAGTGATGGGACATTTGAGCACTTTGTGTCATCCAGCACTGTGAGACACAGTATGGAAAAGACATCGGTGGATCTGTTTCTCACCCATTAAAAGAGCTTCCGCTTTGGGTATTAGTGATGAGTAAATGGGCACCAAATTATAGAGACAGTTGGGTGCTGGATTGAGTCGTTTGGATTCATGCCTGTTTTGCAAAGTGAAGGCTGGGGAACCAGGTCACATAATTCAGGGTCAGTGGTGGCATTTTTAAGAACTGAGTGGGCAAGAGTTTTAAATGCCACTGAGAAGCGAAGTAACCAAGAACGGGAAAATGACAGTTACCACAACTGCATCCTCAGTCATTATCACCAAGAGCCCTAAAGAACGTCCGGAAGCACATTGTTTGGTGGCACATGTTTTGGAGGCCCTCACTGGACTTTTTTTCTGTGGCTTTTTAACAAAGCATGGTTCCTGCCCTGTAGTGTAGAGATTCATGGAAAGAGAATCAGGATTAATTGAGATTTAGGATTCTCTACTGATTTAAAGAAGTTCATTAGCTCTGACAGAGTAATGCGGCAGACATCCACGATCTACCTCAGCTTCCTTTCCTAAAAATGTTGTTTGGGCAGAATCAAAACAGCTAAACTAGCCATCCCTGACTTTGGGGGAAGCAGGGCAGAATCTCACGAGGCACCTGTAAGAATTGTCCTGTTGGTATGCTTTTTTTTTTTTTTTCCTTAAATGAATAGTTTCTCTGTTAATTGGGCACCTTTCGTAGGTGTAAAATTTAGATTACATCTTAAATTTGTGCTTTCACAACTACTGCTACCTCTAACTGAAATCTCCTCTTGAAGTAGGTCAGCTGTCATTTACTGTACGTTGTTAAGTCTTTTCCAGCTTCCCCCAGGCATTTAGCCACTTCCTCTTCTGTGCTCTGCAAATCAGGTTATGTTATAATGATCTGTTTATAGCTCTGTCTTCCCTATTAAACTGTCAATTCCAGACTGTTCTGACCTTGAGAGGAGGGGCCTTATCTTATTCCCTCTTTTATGTTCCTTGCTCAACCACACTGTTTTACCTGTGGAGGTCCTGTAAACCGTGGGTGGTGGGTGGAAGGACCTGAGCCTCCCAGGTCCTTGAGAAATAGTGCAGGGTGCTAGTAATTTCATAAACCAAACACTGGTCGACTTGTTAGTTCTCGGTAACCCTGGTAATCTTTCAGAGTCTCTTTACAGATCTCTGCTGCTCCATTATTGTTTTTCTCCTGGCAGCCATATACAGAACCACCATGCCACTGTGATTCTGCAAACATATTATGCTGCCATTTTATTACAGAAACGTTTGCCTTCAGATGGGATAATTTTATAGCATATACAGCAGTGACTGCACCTAAACCAGATCTGCTAGGATAACATACAACTTCCTTCTTAGTTCATTTTAAAAGTGTTTTGTTAAAACTGTCCTGATGGTGTGAACAGTTGAAGACTTACATAACGCAAGGTCACATTGGTTTGGGGTAGATATAATAGGCTTACTACATTTTAACCTTCAAATATTCTGCTTAAACATTGTTATGATTTGTGTCATTTAAAAGGGGCTGTCCTTTGCTTTTAGAACTATAGCAAAAGTTATTTTGTTGACTCCTCTTTGACGTTTTCAAGAATGGGTTTTGTTTTCCTTTTTAGTGTGAGAAGTTTAAACAGAGACTAATTGAGGCTAGGAAAACCTTCACTTTGAAAAAAAAAAAATAGGACAGATCCATGAATGACTGATTACTTTTCTAAAACATATGCAAACCCTTCTGGTTATAGCAAACTGTGTCGGCTTGCTTGTCTATATTTCAAGCTACATGATGAAACAATTTTGTTTTCTCAACTTGGAATGCTATTTTAAATTTTTGTTATAGCAGTTTCCTATGAAAGGAGTGTTTCGGCTCCAGTTATGTTACATGCTAAATTTAGTTGTAAGACAACTTACTTTGATGTATCTGCACATTTTTATGTCATTAGCATTCTAACAGGATATTTCTAGTACGTTTTGTAAAATGGTTTGTCCGTACTCTTGTTAAGAGTCACCATTTTGGTTGAAGGGCATGAAATGCAGAAGAAATAGAGTCGGTCATTAAATATGAGTTAACATTTAATCAAACACCTGTTATGTGGTAGGCACTTTTCCAATTTCTTACATGGTTTTTCTCATTTAATTCTCACAAAAATCCCATGAGGATTAAAGTGTTATTTTTATTTTCCATGTAAGGAAATTGAAGCATGGAGAGGCTAAGTAACTTGCCTGTGGTCAGAAAACTATTGAGAAGAAGAGCTGGGCTTGAACTTGGAGTCTTCTGACTCCAGAGCCTACGTGCTTGTGGCCATTAGGTAGACTGCCTCCTGTGTGAATAAGCATATGAAGAAAGGTTTAACCTCACTTGCAATTAAAACACACACGCAGGACTTCCCTGGTGGCACAGTGGTTAAGAATCCGCCTGCCAATGCAGGGGACATGGGCTCGAGCCCCCGTCTGGGAAGATCCCACATGTCGCAGAGCAGCTAAGCCCGTGCGCCACAACTACTGAGCCTGTGCTCTAGAGCCTGCGAGCCACAACTCCTGAAGCCCGGGCACCTAGAGCCCATGCTCTGCAACAACAGGAGCCACCGCAATGAGAAGCCCGCGCACCGCAACGAAGAGTAGCTTCCGCTCAGCGCAACTAGAGAAAGCCCACGTGCAGCAACAAAGACCCAACGCAGCCAAAAATAAATAAATGAAATAAATTTTTAAGATAATAATAATAAATAAATAAAACACACACACACACACAATTATAACCGTATTTTCTGTTAGATTTGCAGAGGAAAGTAATTGTCAATACCCAGTATGTGGGAAAGGAGAAATCTAATGCACTGAGGTATAAATATAAATTGTTACCTCTTTTTGGAGGGCGGAGCATGCGGATATTGAAAACATGCACATGCTTTGACCTGTCCATCCCACTTCTAAGAATTATCCTACACAGCTAAATACAGAAAAGTACAAAGGTGTCTAGACCGTGATATACATTAAGCACTATTTATAAGAAAAAATTTAAGTGTCCAGTAGGAATCAGGTTTGGGGAATTGTGATGTGCGGCCATCAAAAAAGAAAAGTTAGGGATGTAGTTACTGACATGGAAAGCTGCCCATGGCATTTGTTGAATTTAAAAAGCGGGTTGTAAAACAACATATATAGTTTGATTTCCTTATATTGAATAAATATGTGTTTATATACACACAAACTCTGGTCTAAAAGAGTGTTCACCAAAATGTTAACAGCTGTTATCTTTACTGCTAGTTGGTATAACTTAGTGATCAGATGTATGGGTTTTGAAGTCTTGCAAAGTCACTTACTAGCATTGTGACCAGAGGCAAGTTCCCTAACTACTCTGTGCCTCAGTCTCTTCAGGAAAAGGGAGATCATTACAGAACCTACATCTTTGGGTTCTGAGGCTCAGATGAGTTTGTAAAGTGCTTGACATAATAAGTGATTAATTATTATCATTATTATTATCATTTTTAGGTGGTGGGACTGCAGGCAATTTTAGCTTTCTTTATACCTTTTATTGGCAGAATTTTTTGAAATAAGTATGAATCAACTTTGGAAACAATAGCAACAAAAAAAATGTTTTTAAAGGAATCATTTAAATAGGTTTGCTTACAGTTTTAACAGAAAATATCTGTAAAGAGCTAAGGTTATTTAAAATTCCTCCCAGAACATTCTTCACGAGCTGTTTGCAGCCACATATGCTGGTACTTCTCCCTGTGCTATGTGCCAACTTTAAGGGAATTGAAATCATATTTTACTCTCATGGCTGGAAGGCATGCATAATCACAACAAACTCCTCTGGAGAAGCTGCCTCAGTTTGCAGCTGCAATGACATACTGGTGCGTGACGTCAGTCTGGTGTCAGACTGGCAGAGTGGCAGGCTGGCCGGCAGCCACAGTGCATTTCCTGAGTGCTCAGTCCTCACAGCGCTCATTTGGGAGCAGCTCAAAGACAAAGCAGTGGAGTGTGATTTTTATTCCAGTATCCCCTTTTGCCTGTAGTTGAATGTCTGTTTACGAATGTGATTTTGATGGAGGCTGGTGAGTAATCCTTGTTACTTTCATGTAAAATAATAAATAGCTGATGGCTAGATGAGTGGTAGTCCTTTTTTTCTCAGTTAATGATCCTCTGATAAGTAATCTTTGTAGCCCTAGTGCCAGGCACAGTACCCAGTGCAAAGGATTTACATATTATAAATATTTCTATAACTGAAGTATTGTATTCTTGTAGAAATGTAAATGCATTGTTAGGCTTTTCAAATGACTTGAGGATTTTAAGATGTAATCTTCCTTTTGGTCTCTCCTTAACTTGAAGTTGCATAAATGCACAGTAGTTGCAAATTGCTTGAAAGCCTAAAGATTTTTGTTTATTGGTTTAACTTCTTCAGAGGAGAAGCTTGATTTTTTCTTTTTCCCCCTTCACTAGAGCCAAATGAATAATTCTCAGAAGTTCCTTTGGAGGAGATGCAAACAGTACTCATTATATAATACTTTTATTAAAAAGTATATTACTAGTCTAAATTAATTAACAGCTGAAGCTGCTAGTTATTTAATTCTTTAATTATCTGGTAATGTGATTCAAAATAGGAATTCACAAAGTAAGATCCTCAAAATAGGAATCCTCATTTACCTAAAATTTAAGAGCAATATAACGGCAGGAGATTATTATAGACGATATTTTGGCATTTAAAGTAATTAAATTACTACTGCCTTTGATTGTAAAGGCTGGCAACATGCCTTTAAAGATTTCTTATTAGCAATTTTAATTCATGTCTCTTTGAATTGCACTATATGAATTGATTTAGTTGTTTTGAAATCATTAGTTTAAGAAGTAGGCTATGTTGGGTAAGTTTTGTGTGTGTGTGTGTGTGTGTGTGTGTGTGTGTGTGTGGCTATTTTGGGTTTTTTTTCCCCTTCATTTTGAGTGGATGAATGATATTTTAATTTTAATTTCATACTATATAGTATAAACTGAAGCCTTTAAAGCCTTATGCTTTGTCATTTCTGGCATAATTCTTTTCTTGCAGGTTCAGTAGCAGCCTTGTGATTTCAAGGTCTTTTAGAGGAATTTTCCAATAAAGTTTTCTCTTAAAGAACAGGCACTTTTTACGTGTAAGTCTAGTTGAAGAAAAGACAATACGAAAATTCTTAATAAATGTAAATATTTTCACATGAATTTTCTGAAGCAGTTAAAGAATAAGACTATTTGTACATATTTTTTAAGTGAGTAAGATAGGTACTGAAAGGAAGTGATCTAAATCAGTCGTTTATATGCAAATGTGCGAAGATATCAATAATTGCCTTATTATGACTCCTAATACATTGTATTTCTTCTATATTTAGAAGCACAGGTTATAGAAGTAGGGTTTCAACTTTATTTTATTTGACTTGACAGTCTTAATTCAAGATCCACAATTTTTCCCATAAGCTGCAGAATTTTCAGCTGAAAATTCTGCTGAGAGCTAGAAAGTATATAGAGAATTCATCAATATTTTTATTCCCTGTAAAATTTATCTCAAATCTACCTAAAATATTTTAACATGGTTTTAAAATAGCCTATATTTTAAACTTAATCAGTAAGTTACTGTAGTAATGATGAATTGATATATATTCAGTATACATTCTAAACAAAGATGTTTTTGAAGCATTATGACATCAGAGGTCATTGGCCTAAACGCTATTAAAGTTCAAGTGAAGACAAGCTACTTAAACTTTTTTGTATGAACAGGAAATTAAGTCTGGCAAAACACAAAAGAAGGGAGGATGAGCAGAGCTTGTTGAGGGGGGAGGGAGGGATAACCTGAAATTGACTTAAAAGTCTGACTCAAGTCTAAAGCACTGGGGATAAAGTGCTTGTCTGTTTTCTAGTGAATAAGGTGTGCTTTGAGGAACTCTTTCCACCAAAACTGAAGCCTGATGGTAAAATATAATTGCTGTGTTCTTCAAGTTTGAAATTTAGCTTAATTAGTAAACTCAGATGGAATAGTAATTCTTTAAGCCCGTTATAGTCTTGAACTATATTTTTGTTTCCTAGTAGGGACAGTACAAAACCTTGTGCTTAATAGATGCTTAATGAATATTTGAGCATGAATAAGTGGATTGATGAAGCAAGTGAAATGAGTGAGGAGAATATCTTGATCCTGTATTAGAGAGATTTCATCTTTTCTGGGATGATGAACACCTACTAGTTATCTAAGCAACTAATAGCATGCCGTGGCCTTGCATTCTGTTCGAAGGAAGTGTCTCCAGAGTAGAATGCGGCCATCGCAGCGGCCTACAGTGGCCATTGGAGTTCATTGCCGGCTTTGCTCACTGTGTCTCGGTCTCTGCCGTGGGAAGTGGGCCCTGCCCTGGTATTCTGAGTCAGATTTCTGTCCAACTCCTACCTCATCTGTAAGTGAGAAATCTCTCAGTACTTGGGGATAATGATTTGCTGACTAAACTGAGCCTTAGTTAAAGTGCTGTGTGTGTCACGTAAGTGCATTATTATTTGGACCTTTTCAGAGTTAAAAATACATATATTCCTTTGAAATTGAAGTGACAAAGAACCTAAGAATGGAGCAAATACATTGCTTCAAAACTTATATAATAAAATTTTTATATGTAAATATATTTTCACTCAAAGCCTAGATTTTCAGCCCCATTTCTGTGCCCCCATCCCTTCAATCTGTGCTAAACTCTGGCCACATCCGAATATTCTTGCTGATTCATGGAGGCTCAGTTCAAATGGCAGCCACTTCTGCGCCACCTTCCGCGCTCTTCCCCTTTCTAAGCAAGATCAGTCCCTAATCTGCCTCCCCTTTGTGTTTCGTTTTTGGTTATATTACTCCTCCTGTTTGTTTATGTATAACATTGTTAAGGCTGTGTATCATCAGTGCCTGTCTCATATTGAATGAATGAAAGTATATAAGTTACACAAAAACACAGCCATTTTGAAAGAAAGTACTGTTTTTTAACAAAATCTTTGTTGCATAAAGGTATCATTTGACTTATTAGTAACTCCCTTTTTGTTCTTGAAGTGGTTGTTTAGATAAAGCTCATGCAATATTAAAATGATTAAAAATATGCAATGAAGGATAGTAAAATTCAGTGATGACTGATTTTTTTTTTCTATTTGAATTGAGCTGTTCAGTGTGTCAGCTTGATTCTGTTGGGAAGAATGTTTCATCTACAATAAAATAATTGGATCTTTTTTGCAACTGTGTGGTTATTTAAGTGTAGGTTAGAATTAGGTTAACTTTTTAAAGTAGTGTATAACCACCCACAAAAGCAAAAGAGATGGTGTTGAAATTCCTCTTTTTCTAATTTGTTGTTTGCTTCCTTCCCAGTGGTATAGTAAACTTACATTTAATGCATGTTACAATAAAACATTACTAATTAGCGTTCATTAGGGACTAGCAGAGTTGTCTGAATTAATGAAATTCTAGGTTATATATATATTTTAATGCCACATTATTGCTTTTAAATGCCAAGAATATTTCTGACTACTAACATGTTTCCAAGTTGGAGTTCTGCTTAGTTTTATTTTAAAACTCCATTAGATTTTTGTAATTAATAGTTTTTTTTAATACAAGTGACTGTAATTTTTCAAATAAGTATTCTTTGAAACCTCTAAAATACACCCTGTGATCATTTTTACTCTGTTGTTTGGTTTTACAAGGACTTCTTACATAGATCATTCAATAGTAAGCTTTAACCTTAGATTAGTTGTACTTCACATTAAAGATAGGTCAGAGAGCCAGCAACTTTTTAAAGCAAGGGTGTGACATAATCTTACTTCTTCTCAGGAAAGCTAACTCTGCCTGCACATTCAAGTTTAGCTACTGTTTAGTGAGGGCTTCATTAGGTAATGGATGGTGGTGCTACCAGGTACTTGATCCTTTACAAAGCCCCATGGAGTAAAGTTTGTTGTGGTTTTGGTTTTGGTTCCTGTTTTACAGAAAGAAGTTGAGGCTCAGTGAGGATGGTCTAAAGGGGAGATATCCTGATTAAAATGAGTTGGATTTGGATGTTAAGAGCCTGGGAGACATAAGAGCCTAGAGTAAGGCAGTGATGGAGATGCCATTAGCTGTCTGCTTGCATAGGGTAATTTCTGGGTAGCATCCAGAAATGTCACTTGATTCTTGAGTGCTTGACAGAAAATTACTCTGGTGGATTAGCTTGTACATTCTAAGAGCATTTTTCTGTTTTAACCATAAAGTGTCATTTAACCTTCCCATTTAAAAGCTTCTTAAGAATCACTTATATGGCTTCCAAGTGAGAGAATTATCTAAATTCTTTTAAGCATTTTTGTGTATAATGTAATTTATTAAGTGATCTAAAGTGTAGCTGTCCCATAACACTCAGGATGGATAACAGTTATTAACGTGCTGGGTACATTTTGTTCGTAACTAGCATGGTGTTAATTGAATTATTCTTACACTACTTCCAAAATTATTTAAAATCTATTGTAAAATTTATTTTGTAGATTCTAAATGAGCATATTGGTTTTATTCAGGAAGGTTTTTTCAGAAGATGATTTAGAAATTAGTTGTAAATACAAAAAACTAAAACAGATGAATTTATGTCTCATTTTTTGAATTTTTTATTTTTTTCTTTATTTTGTTCCTAGTCTATAATAATGCTTTCAGCTTTGTACTCTTGCAGCATTGCATCATACTCCTATTTTCCCAGCGGAAAAAGCAAGTTTTCTGTTCCTGTTGGGTGATTCTGTAAAGCCCATTCTTTACTGTTGTTGTTATTTGTACTTAAATTCTTTGGGACCGATAATCAAATGTGAGGTTACATTTACAATTATGTTGTGATAATGTTGTCTGAGTAGCTAAGCGTGGAAAATGATTGCAAAGCCTTAGAAAATAAGAAGATGGAAAAGAAATACTGGGTTTACAATTAAGTTGAATCAGAACAGGTTTCATTACTGTGCTTCAGATAGAAATAGCCTTGGGGTGATGCTAAGCAATGAGACAGAAAGGAGAAGAGGGAGGATACACGTCCATGGTCTGTGCAAGAGGGAAGGACCTCCAAGGAAAGGATTGTGTTGTGTTGTGCTGTGTTTGTTACATTGGGAGAAGATGTAGGGCAGAATGTAGAAGTCCCACTGGCTGAGATGAGTCAAGGAAGGGGCAGCTGTTGAAAGGGGGGAAAGGGGGACTAAACAGGGCACAACTGAAACCTTGGGGACCACGTCTCCATGTGACTTCTGACACCCTCGTAAATGCTGTGAGCCTCAGTTTATTCACACGTAAAGTGAAGATAGTAATGCAGACCTCAGAGGGTCTGTGTGAGGATAGATGGTCAGGTTTCCAGTGTAGGGTGCGACAGAAGGAGTGTGTGAGCAGCACTGAGTGTGACTTCACCTGGTGATTACTATTTAGGTGATGATTTTAATGTTTATTGTTGGGAGCGAGGATCATCGAGGCCCTCGCACCTGTTCAGTCCTTCATTTCCCCCAAGAAATCTGAGCCAATCCATTTCCTGAATGATGAGAGGAGAGAGGATAGATTATGAAGGGTTAAGAGTGGAGGGAGAATTTGTAGATGTGGGTAAATGAATCACTGAGGTTTGAGCAGGATGTCTGGAAGCAGTTAGCTCTACGTTAAAGGCAAATGGCATTTAGAACTAAATGTGGGGAAAGGAAATATATACTTTACATGTTTTGCAAAGAAAAAAATTACAGTCTTTTAGATTGCTGACTCAATGGTTATTTCTCCACAAAACTAAGGCTCAAGAATTCAGTTTCTCTCAAGAAAAGGCATGGCACTTTTAGTGTTTTCTTTTGTTCTTAAGACACTGCTTTTAATTGTAGGCATAATTTTCCATACTCCAGTTTAAAAATAAATTGCAGGGCTTCCCTGGTGGCGCAGTGGTTGAGAGTCCGCCTGCCGATGCAGGGGACACGGGTTCGTGCCCCGGTCCGGGAAGATCCCACATGCCGCGGAGCGGCTGGGCCCGTGAGCCATGGCCGCTGAGCCTGCGCTCCGCAACGGGAGGGGCCACAGCAGTGAGAGGCCCGCGTACCGCAAATAAATAAATAAATAAATAAATAAATAAATAAATTGCAGAGTCAGTCATTGTGGTAGTCAGATTTCAACATAACATTTTTCTCCTTTTTATTTAAAGGAAAATGAATTTAAATAGTTATCTGCATAGGACATTAATCAACTTTACATTTAACAATATTTTAAAATTTACCCTGGACCACCGTAGAACCAATTGTGGAATTCATAACTAGAAAATAAAAATAATATTTAATAACTAAATCACTGCTACAAACATGTTTTTTAAACCTAATTTGAGACTGAGTCTCAGAGGGTAACATGCAGCATTACGATTTCTATTGATAAAAGTTGTTCAACTTTTTTCTTTTTCTTAACTGAAGTATAATTGATTTACAGTGTTGTTAATTTCTGCTGTACAGCACAGTGATTCAGTTATACACACACACACATATATATATATATATATATTCTTCTCCATTATGTTTTATCACAGGATATTGATTATAGTTCCCTGTGTTATACAGTATGACCTTGTTGTTTATCCATTCTGTATGTAATAGTTTGCAAAGCTCTTCGATTTTAAAGTAAGTTGAAAAGTGTAATTGTTTGATAGTGTAATGAAACCAAGGCCAAATTGAGAATGTACAATATTCTTTTTGGTTTGAGTGGAAGGATCTTGAAGAGTTGTCAGTGAACATCTGAGCTGTTTGCTGTCTGGTTTTCTACCTAAATTTGAGAAATACAGTCGCTTCCATAATCCCCACATCTCTCTGCCTTGCTCCAGTCCACATTGTGGGTATGTGGCAGCTTGTGTGGGTTGGGCCCTTGTAAAAGTCCAAGTCATGATGGTGGCTTCTCTACCAGGGTTGCAAAAAGAATTGCCAAACCACTATGATATCCTATTTTTCTTAGACTAAATTAAATCCTTCTTTCTCTCCCATAAAGGAAATACATGATTCTGAGCAAATCATACAAATGGGTTTGCAGCTGAATTTAATAAGAGACAACCAAAATCTCTTCTGTGGGACAGAGTTTTCTAAAATAACATATTTTGTTTGTGCATAGTGGATAAATTTTCAACCTTCTTGCCATGGATACACATATAAAACACTACCTAATAAACCTTGCTTTGTCTAATGTATTACTCAGAAGAATTATTGGCTGTTATTGACAATGTTACTAGCAATTTCAATATTTATTTCTTAAATTAAAAAACAGAGTGGATTTTGTAGTAAAGCGGTCATTGGTGTTACTCGTGAAGCAAAGGTATTTAAAAAAAAAAAAACCCACAAAAACAAGTACTCCCGGGGAGAACTGCAGTACTAAGAAGTAGCCAGTATATAGTTATTAATGGCCAAAACATTAAAAAAAATTTTCCTAACACCAAATGCAAAGGCAACAAAAGCAAAAATAAACAAGTGGGACTGCATCAAACTAAAAAGCCTCTGCACAACAAAGGAAACAATCAACAAAATGAAAAGGCAACCTACCTAATAGGAGAAGATATTTGCAAATCATGTATCCAATAAGGAGTAATAATCTCAAATATATAAAGAACTCATACAACTCAATAGCAAAAAAAAAAAATATCCAGTTAAAGAAACTGGGCAGAGGGTCTAAATAGACATTTTTCCAAAGAAGACATACAGATGGCCAACAGGTACATGAAAATGCGCTCAACAATACTAATCATCAGGGAAATGCAAATCAAAGCCACAGTGAGCTATCACCTCACACCTGTTGCATTGGCTGCCATCAGAAATATAAGAGATAACGAGAGTTGGTGATGATGTGGAGAAAAGGGAACCGGGAATGTAAATTGGTGCAGCCACTGTGGAAAACAATATAGAGTGTCCTCAAAAAATTAAAAATAGAACTCCCATGTTGATCCAGCAATTCCACTTCTGGGTATTTATCCAAAGGAAACAAAAACACTAACTCAAAAAGCTATCTGCACTGCCCCCCACCTCCCACATTCACTGCAGCATTATTTACAATAGCCAAGATATGGAAACAACCTAAGTGTCCATCAGTGGATGAATGGATAAAGAAGATGTAGTGTGTACATACACATACATGTACATATGCACATGATGGAATATTATTCAGCCATTAAAAAGGAAGGCAGTCTTTCCATTTGCAACAACAGGGATGGACCTTGAGGGCATGATGCTAAGTGAAACAAGTCAGACAGAGAAAGACAAATACTCTATGATCTTACTTATATGTAGAATCTTTAAAAAGGGAGAGAGAGCTTATAGATAACAGAAAACAGATGGATGGTTACAGAGGCAGGGGAAAGGGTAGGGAGGGTGAAATGGGTGAAGGAGGTCAAAAGGTACAAACTTCCAGTGTTAAAATAAATAAGTCATGGGGGTATAATGTACAGCATAGTGACTATAGTTAATAATACTATTTTGCATATTTGAAAGTTGCTAAGATCTTAAAAGTTATTATCACAGGAAAAAAAATTTCTGTAACTGTATGGTGACTGATGTTAACTATTAACTAGACTTACTGTGATCATTTCACAATATATTCAAATACTGACTCATTATCTTCTATACCTGAGACTAATATAATGTTATATGTCAGTTAATTTCAAGTTTGAAATTAATTAATTAAAACAATGCAAAGGAAAAAACTTTTTTTCTGAGGGTGTAAATAAAACCTCTAGAGTTTCTAAAGTTCAGCTTAAATCACCCTCTTTACCTTCCCAAAGCCTCACAAAAGAATAACCCGGTAAAGCATTTTCCTATTTTATCCGACAGAACAGGAAAATCTAGTTTTGAATATGCTAGTACCAGTATTTTCTTTGAAAATCTATGTGAGTTGCTTTCTCTAAGAAAAATGAAATGTTTCCTTAGCTAATAGCCTTTCCCTTCTCCTTCTTCCTTGCTATTATAATATAACCTCATTTTATTCACTTTCCTCTCTGTGAGCCACAGACAAAATTGTGAATCTTGAATGGTGTGAGTTCACTTACCATTGATTGAATTAGACGTAGACGCATATGTCTGGCTAATGAGAGCCTGGACAAGGATGGCCAGGGAGCTCTTGGGAAATTTCTTGAAAAGGAATATGTAAGCAGAGACTTTATTTTCACCTCTGGACTCTATGGTCTGCATGTGATGTTTGGGACTACAGCAGCCAGTTGGGGACTATGCAGATGCCTAACTAAACAGGACAAGCCAATCAGTGTTGCCATATATTATGCAGTCATGAATAATATCTCCTTGAAATCTCAAATGTTCTGATCTTTAAATCAGGAATAGCGCCTTTCCATGCTTGGTTCAAAGAATATAATACCATGTGCTGTACTGATTCATTATATGCAGCATTGCTCTAATTTTTCATTTTAATTTTTCGATCTAGTACTCTCAGTACTATATTCATTTTTGAAAAAAATCAGACGAATCCTGATGTTTTAAAGAACTTGTGAGGGTATTTTACCTATTTATAAATATCTGATATAAAATTTACATTTACGCTCAACAAAAGTTGTAAAGTTTTGGCCTTATTGTTGGATGACAGGAGTTTTATAACCAGATTTAATGTGTCAGTTCGCAGTCAGTTGTGTTAATAGATACTTCATCTTTGACCTTGCGTAGTTTGAAATAACACTCCATTAAGAGTGAAACAGTTCCTTCAGTGTTACTGAAGTCAGTGTTCCTGACTTTCATCATTATACTAAAAAATTTAAACACCATATTAGCAGACATCTTTTTTCCTCTCTTTCTAAACCTGTAATTTTATTGGGGTTTATATTTGAAATGTGCATTTTATGCATCTTTGTAGTGTATGGGAGTTGTTTCCTTAGGGACGTCGTTGGTTGGAATCCTCCCTCTGCTCTCCTGCTGAGAGCAGACTAGCAACGTGGACTGAACCAAAAAATGTCTTCCTTCGGCAAGCCTGGAAATGGACACCCGTCATCCCTGATCTTCAGAGCGCTGCCCCACAGTCTCAGTTACTCTTCATATAACAGAACCTGCCGCTTAGAGTTGACTCTAACCCACTAAATTTTGTTTCCGTAAATAGGTTATAGGAGCCATGTAGTTTATCAGCTTATTCCCTTTTGATGTAAAGCTCAGAACTGCTTAAACAGCACACCTCTGCCCAGGTTTTCTGGTACAGTTACCTCCATGATGCATTGTTCACTTCACAGATAAGATCTGAAAAAGAATAAGGGAGTAATGAATTTCTGTTCCATCTCCAGTAGATATGTCATTTTTAATTTGTTTTTTATATAATTTGGTGGAAATATACCATTTTATACACACACTGATTTATTCATCTTAATATCTTTTAAAACCAAATTATTATTGAATGGAATAGTTCCATAAAGGCTGGAATTAAGGAGGTCTTTCATTTGATTTTCTAGTTTTAGTAAATGATTAAATGTCTAGTAATAAATAGTGAAGAGGACATAGTGCCAAAGAACAAGCAATTTGTGTTGCAACGTGTCAATTTCTTGATAACCTTTTCTAAAAATGGCATCGATTCAATCCTTTATCTGGGCCTTTGATAGAGCATGATCCTCAGATTCAGCTATTGAATATGACCAATTTCCTTCAGTCCTGAACTCTGGAATAGCAGAAGCCTTTTTTGTTTTTTAAGTGTTGTCTGTCACTATTTAAAAACCTTCTCGAATACTGCCTTAAAAACATAGCTACTCTTGGGCTCCCCTGGTGGCGCAGTGGTTGAGAGTCCGCCTGCCGATGCAGGGGACACGGGTTCGTGCCTCGGTCTGGGAAGATCCCACATGCCACAGAGCGGCTGGGCCCGTGAGCCATGGTCGCTGGGCCTGCGCGTCCGGAGCCTGTGCTCCACAACGGGAGAGGCCGCAACAGTGAGAGGCCCGCGGACCGCAAAAAACAAAACAAAACAAAAAAAACATAGCTACTCTTGCTCTGGAGCTTTTATATTAGAATTACTTTTCTCCTCTATTTTTTGTTTTTGGACATATTAGGGGTATCTTGACCAGAAGCACGAAAGCCAAGAGCAATCACAACTTTATTCTTTTACAATAAATACTGAGTAGTGGGATAACATGAGTTTTTAAATAGTTTTGGGGGTACGTGTTAATATGAACTGTTACGGTTTAAACAGGTGACTGAACAGTAGTCTGATGACGACAACATATGCTCAAAGTCCTGTAGTGCATAACAAAAGTAAGTAACAGTTATCGAGGGCTTGTCTGTCCAAAAAGGACAGACAAAAGGCTTGTCTGTAGTCCAAAAAACCTTTGGACTACAAAAAGGATGGCGAGTGTAGGATGAAAAGACACCCTTTGTAAATAATGCTGGGGACAAACTGGTAGAATTGAAGGCTGGAATCTTGTCTTCCCTGCCCCCTCGTGGCCCTAAGCAGTCACTCCTCTTTTGCACCAAGGAAGGTGGTCATGACATGATACCTCGGCCAGCCACCTCCCACAGTGCCCAGTTGCTGTGTGTATTAAAGAACTCATGTATTATGCACTAAAAGAATCCTGTGCATTAACAGAGATAGCTTTTTCCTTATGTTTTCAAAGGTTCATTTGGATTTCATTTACATTGCTGTCATTTATTGGCACTCAGTATGCTTTTAACTCATATTTTTAGTTTCTGTAATTTAGACATTATGTTTATCCTTTACCATTACGGTACTTAAAAATGCAAGATTAGTATAAAAATGAAGTGTAAATGCCAACATAATAAGAAGGAATGGTTTTGAAATTTAAAAATGTGTATAAAAATAGATTTGCACAAGAGCAGTGAGAATTGACAATCCTATCAGGTAGTGGAAAATTACGACGTTTCAACAGTTAAGACTGGAATTTGGTTTGGCTGATGTTTTGGTTTGTCATACTCTTAATTTATTTTAATTCATTTTTAACAAAATGATTAGAAAACATTACTCTGATTTTTTATTTGCTAAGTATGTTGTTTTATGGGAGATGACAATTTTGTAACTAAACTAATTGCCTATAAAACCTCAGTCTTCTGAATTTGGATTTTATAGAAACCTAGTAATCTTGAATGACTGTAATTTAAAATATAAGTCAGAACAAATAAATAAACATTTCAGAGGACTTCTTTGTTTATGTTACAATTAGGTGTACATAGTAGGAAAGATTATTTCTTTCGTTAGAGAACAGCAAAAGACTTTCATGTTAGAGTATCCTTCGAAATAAATGAATTTTTCTGTCAATTTAATATCATAACATTAAAAGAAAACACATTGGGTACTTCGGAAAAGTAAAAGAACATAAATATGTTCATTTTTCATATTGGTTTTAGTCACTGAACTTTTAACTAAGATGGAATGCTAAGATTTTTATTTAGTTAGTTTTACTTTAAGACATTGTGATCTTAAAAGTACTTGGACAGGGCTTCCCTGGTGGCGCAGTGGTTGAGGGTGTGCCGATGCAGGGGACACAGGTTCGTGCCCCGGGCTGGGAAGATCCCACATGCCGCGGAGCAGCTGGGCCCGTGAGCCGTGGCCGCTGAGCCTGCGCGTCCGGAGCCTGTGCTCCACAACGGGAGAGGCCACAACAGTGAGAGGCCCGCGTACCGCAAAAAAAAAAAAAAAAAAAAAAAGTGCTTGGACAATAAAAATGTCAATTTCATTGAACTAGCATCCACTTTCCGGGAAAAGAATGTTTGTGTGCTCCTTTTTTTTTTTTGCAATCATTCCGTTGTCACAATAGTCAATATATAATTTTTTTAAACTGTATACCTTTTCTTTTATACGGTTTTAGTTTTATTTAATAAAGTTTCCAGTACTTGAGTAACCAATAAAAATAATATTACTGAAAGTTCAGATTTGGAAAAGGAACTTAAGTATCTGAAGTTTGCCAGAAAGTTTGTGGCCTGCGGTTATAAATGTCCTACAATACAGATCACATGTAATAATCTTTTAAGATTAACAAAGCAGTATTCAGTACAACATCTTGACAATTTCCTCCATAATGAAAGTAAGTTTTCTAAGATCTAGCACACCAATGATTGATCTTCCTTACAGGTCGCTTTGTGGTATGTTACTAAACGGGAAAAAAATATTTGTTTACAAATGATGTATTTTTTTTAGTATATCAAATGTATACTGCATATTATTTGGGGCATCTGTTATTTTTGGCTTAGATAAATAGTTTGGGATTTTTCTCCTCTCATTTCTAGAAAACAATAGGAAGCCTAAAGGTCTTATTCTCCAAAAAATAGTCACTCTTTAATCAAACCAGATTTTTTTTCAGCAAACATAATAAGTAGATTTTTCTTTGCTTGTGTTGTTGTTTGTGCATTTCATTTAAGATTTTTGTTTTCTCCTTCAGATTCCATTTTTCTATAGCATACTTCAGGTATCATAAAAATCAATCCCATTACATTATTTATGTAAAGATTCCTTTGTGAAGCCAAAACGCCATAAATTATTGCTCTTCCAGTGGTACTATGTTTTAATGTGCCAGTGCCCATCTGGTAGTACTGTTAGATTTATTTTTCCGTCATGAATTTGGCATTAGGTTTCTGTAATGTACCTGGATTGGTATACTAAATAATGAACGTAGGTGGATACTCATACTTTTCTGTGGCCCACCTGTCACGTAAGATGCAATGATTGTGGAGTCAGATCAACTTACTTTTGTTTATACAATAGAAGAACAAATTGAGGTCATACTGGTGGTGGGCATGGGGTTGGGAGTGGTGAGTCTAGCTGTACTGTAAAACTGTAAGTAACATTTACACAAACGTGTACACACGGTAGATAGTAGAAAAGGTTATGTAGGAGTGTCAACACCTGGGGGTTTGAATTGCATCTCCTTTATTCACTAACTTTAATGTTGCTATAAAGAAATGGCTATTTTGCTACCAGGATATTTTTTTAAAGTTTGTGGTAATGGCATGTACATTTTCTCTTATTCTGTTTTCTTCCAGCCATAATGAAAGGAAAGTGACCTGTAAACATCCAGTCACAGGACAGCCATCACAGGACAATTGTATTTTTGTAGTGAATGAACAGTAAGTAAAGTGTTTCATGGAATGCCTCTGTTCAAAATGGGGTTAGTCTAAGTATCCATCAACAGATGAATGGATAAAGAAGATGTGGCACATATATACAATGGAATATTACTCAGCCATAAAAAGGAACGAAATTGGGTCATTTGTAGTGAGGTGGATGGACCTAGAGTCTGTCATACAGAGTGAAGTAAGTCAGAAAGAGAAAAACATACCGTACGCTAACACATAAATATGGAATCTAAAAAAAAAAAAATGGTTCTGAAGAACCTAGGGGTAGAACAGGAATAAAGATGCAGACGTAGAGAATGGACTTGAGGACATGGGGAAGGGGAAGGGGAAGCTGGGACGAAGTGAGAGAGTGGCATGGACATATATACACTACTAAATGTAAAATAGATAGCTAGTGGGAAGCAGCCTCATAGCACAGGGAGATCAGCTCAGTGCTTTGTGGCCACCTAGAGGGGTGGGATAGGGAGGGTGGGAGGGAGACGCAAGAGGGAGGAGATATGGGGATGTATGTATATGTAGAGCTGATTCACTTTGTTATAAAGCAGAAACTAACACACCATTGTAAAGCAATTATACTCCAATAAAGATGTTTTAAAAAAATGGGGTTAGCGTTGAAATTGCTGTTATCCGTACTTAATACAGTACAATTTAACAGTTTTCTTAATTGGACATTTGCAGTCAAGTATAATAACAGAATGCCGTCTGTTTACTATGTATGGTATAGAAACATGACTTAAATTTTTTTTTCATGAGGAATTTAATTCCAGAAGCTCTTTTTACAATAGGTCAGACACAGATAGTAAACTCAAGAGCACAGGATGCAAGGTCAGGGAAAACTGTAAACTTGGTCAAATTATTAAACTAATTTGTGGGATCTCAGTTCCCCAACCAGGGATCGAACCCGCGCCCTCAGCAGTGAAAGCACAGAGTCCTAACTACTGGACTGCCACGGAATTCCCTATCATTGTTACTGTTTTCAATATTAGAATCGCTAATCTTGTAATTAAATTTTTAATGTTCCAGTTAGATGACCAAGTAGCATATCTGTATTAAGGCTTATTAAAATAAACATGATATTAAGTTGTGCTTAATTATTTTTAAAGTAGTTATAAATATTAAGCTCCAACTCTGGAGCTTATTAAGCTCTAACTAGTACCCAGCTGTTTTGAAAAAGTCAGACAACAGCATTGTTCACTCTAGGGAAATGTTATTGTACAGTAGTTTATATAAACAGCAAGTTCTAGCGTTCTGGCATATTATATTTTCAGGACCGTTGCAACCATGACATCTGACGAAAAGAAGGAACGACCTATAAGTATGATAAACGAAGCTTCTAACTATAACATGAGTTCAGACTATGCGGTGCATCCAGTGAGCCCTGTAGGCAGAGTAAGTTATTTTGCTTACTGTTAATTACTGATAACTGGTATAATTGGTAATATCTATTACTCTTAATGGACTTAGAGTTTTAGAATAATCATTTCATTTTTATTATTATGTGAACCTAATTACGTTCGAGGTAATTGACATAAGCAGTGGCTTAGAATATAAAGTAGTAAGCTTATATTTTAATAATTTAATGATTTTTTAAATATTGTAGAGTTCAGATTTGGAATAATTTTACACATGTAATGGATGTTTGTGTGAGAAAATGGAAGTTTATTGAATCAACTTAAGTTTTAATGGTGAAGGTTAATATAATGGCCTAGAACTCCCATTTTCTGACTATTAAGTATACCTAGAATAATATATATTCTATCATATTATACTGTTTCTTTAAAATGTAAAATCTTTTACTGCTAAAGGGAAACCCATCAAGCCACTGTGCTTGATGACTGATGTGTTTAGAACCCATGATGTGAAAAGTGCCATAGCCACATGGAAACAGTAGTGGGTGGTTTTTCTTTGTAATCGGAAACAAAAATGTTAATTGTTTAACCTCTAATCCCAGACTTGTGTGTCTATAAAAGTTTGTAGTTGTTGCTTCTTGTACTTTAAACCATAACGTTAATGTTTTAAATTTAGAATTTTAATATTAAAATGTCTTCAAACTCGTAGAAAACCTGCTGCTAAATCTGAATAAATAGTTGCTGTAACATTAATGCTCAGGTCCTAAATTAAGGATAGCAAGAAAATCAAGGGATGATAAAAGAATTTTCTTTATTTAGAACATAATTGTGTGTTTTATAATAGTAAAAGAATTGTAATAGTAAATTATGGTTATTGTAAAGAAATGGGTAATAGACAATTATCTATTTTAAATGCCTGGTAAGGTTTTTTAAATGAAATATTGCAGATATTACAAGTAAATATAAATTTTCAAATAATGTAAATTATTTCTAATTCTTGTTAGCATAAAACACTAGCAGGATAACACAGCATTATAATGCTTGTAAATTTATACTAATTAAAATCTAGAAAAATGACTTACCAGTTGAGGGCCAGTAAGTCATTGTCTGGAAAGAAGGTTGGAGCCGTTCCTCACACTTTACACCCAAAATTTTCCAGATGGATCAGGTGTTAAAGCGGTAAAAACAAAACTCTAAAAGCAGTACAGAAAGCAGTGGAGGTTTTTTAAAATAAACTCAGAATGCAGATGGGCTGTCTAAAATATGACATAAATCCCAGAAGTCAAAATAGAAAATGAGAAATCCAACCACAGAAAACTATCATGCATGCATAATATCTGTAATTTATATGATAATTAAAGAAGGATACTGAAGAGTAGGAATTATGTATGCAGTTATTTGAGAAAAAAAAAGAGAGATTCCATAACTATGAAAAGTTATTCAGATGGATACACACATATATACACAGTGGTATCGGTCGCCTCACAGGGTTGTGTTTGGGTTGTTTGGGTGCTGGGGTCCAGAGGTGAGAAGTAGACTGGTCCTTTTGTATCTTTTTGTAACATTTGAGATTTGTACTGTGTTTAAGCATTATATGTTCATAAGTAAATTAAAATGTATCCCCCCAAAATGGCTGATATCGGGCCTTAAAATTCTATTATGTACTGATACAAGCCTCATAAAAGGAGATTCTAATGTAATGTGCTAGATTTCCAAAGATTCTAGATAAGTTGAAAAATAAGAGATAAATTGATATTACTTACTTCATAGAGAAATTCAAATTCAGCTTCTTTGTCTTTATGTTTGTTGGTTACTGCTATCATTCCCACCAAGATAAAATGTTCGCAATAAACAACAGCAGTATTTTAAAAGATTATGTGTACTTATAAGAATATGGTAAACACCATCTGTCTGGTATTATCCACGTTCAGAGTTTGTCCGTAAAGAAGAAAACACTACATGACGTTAAGCAGATCCTTCCAGTCTTGTTTTGACTTGATGTGATATGTTTGTTTCTATTTTATCTGTTAGATTTGCTCTTGTGACATGGCACTGTTAACTTTCTTTAATTGGAGCAACACGATTAAATGCAGATATAAATCAAAAAGTGCTGTCATTTGGTTTATTCTTTAAAATGTGTTAATATTATTTTTACTCAAGGTTCCTTCTATTTAGCAGGTAATGCCACACACTGTGCCTTTTTAAAAATTGTACACGCGGATTTTAAAGGAGAGAGATTTGTGATCCTTCCGTAATATCCTAGAGGAGGAAAAATCTTTGTGCAGAATTCTTACATTTGAAACAACTAAGACACAAAAGTGGGATTGCAGTAATTCATCTGAACAGATTAAATCCTGGAAGTTTCAGAGAAATCTGAAAAGAGATGAAAATTCTGAAGATGAAAAATAAACTCAATATCTAGGCATTAATACCACATTTTCTGTTGGGCTTTTTTTTTTTTTCCTTAGACTTCACGGGCTTCAAAAAAAGTTCATAATTTTGGAAAGAGATCAAATTCAATTAAAAGGAATCCTAATGCACCTGTGGTCAGACGAGGTTGGCTTTATAAACAGGTATTTTTTTTTTTTTTCCTATTTGATGTGAAAAAAGGACAAAATCAAAAGGGACCTTTTCTGCCGAAGGCACCTAAGACAATTGTATAGAGTGGAGAAAGACCTGTAGTGGTCATCCAGATTCTTCACTTCTTATTACCATGGAGAGAGTTACGGGAACAATGGAGAAGGAAAAAGTAATGGATGTTACTTAGAGTTATTGTGGGCGGGGGTGGGCAGGTATTTCTGAATTTGAAATTAAATATATGCTGCCTGAAAATGTTAGGAACAGCATGCTAAAATTATCTAGGCAGAAATATTTTTAAAATGGAAAAAAAAACAGGTATTGCACATTTTTCTATCCTATAAAAATCATTGAAGAAATGTAGAATTATGTACTTCTCTGCTTTAATTTATAGAGAAATCTGATCATAAGTTGAGATTTTTCTGATTTTTTCAGATTTTTGCTTCTGTGCTCTCAAGACCGCTGTTAAGTGTCTATACTGTTTTTTCTTTCTTTTGTTTGTTTGATCAAGCATGGGTCACTCAGATACCCTGATAAGTTGGGGTTTGTATAGTTGTGTTACCTGGGAAACCTGGTAACTAAGCTTTTTTGGAACATTGTTGTACGTTTTGGAATTAGTAGGGATGCATGTACGTTGGACTTGGTGACATCTATTTGGATTGCTCAGAGGCTTTTGTTTTCTTTTTCGCTTTCTAGTTTGCAGCTGGGTTTCAGATAAATGAACTCCAGATAACTGAGATAACTCGGCATTCAAGACCTTTATCTTTCTTTGTCCTGTCTCTCTGATTCTACATGTATACAGATGATGCAGAGCAAGTTAAATATTAGTCCATTGATAGTGTTAATTTATTCTGTCAAATATTGCTAATTGCTTTCAGATGGCCTAATAATTATATTCAGTAAAATTCATAATGACTTTGTTACGAAACATTCATTAGACCTTGTTCTGTCTGAAAGTTGGGTGGCAACTAAACTACTGTATTGGCAGAAGACCCACTTAAAATCCAGAGAGTTCCCATTCAGATTAGTTTCGCCAATTTCTTACTGAGTTGATTGGGTATGTAACTTGGATACCAACTTTTCATTTTTACTTGAAGATCATTTACTATATTTTAACCATCTGACATTTAAACTTATCCAAGCTAAAAGGTTTTTTTTAACTAGACTTTCTGAGTCCAAATTCTATTGAAATAGCTCCGTGTGATATTGAGCTTTGTAGAGGATATAGGATTCCTTATTTTAAATGATTGTTGTTCTTATTTCTTGATCCCTTGGCTAATTTAGTATTGCCAAAGAGTTACCAACCAGTTTCTCTACCATGAGTGTTTATTTTGTAATAGGTGTGTGACTTACAGAGAATATTTGTTTGTAGAGCCGCTTAAAGATCTAAACTTTTTAATTATCTGTACTAAAGAGATACTTAATTAGGAGATTGAAAATACCATGTAATTTGGGAGGGCGGGGGAGAGCTTTCCTTAGTGTAGCTGTCAATTTTAAGGACAGATCCCTTACTTCAGGAGATTTTTACCCATGTAATTTCTTCAGTTCTAAAGGCATTTTTAGATGATAGTCACAGCTAGAAGTAAATGCACATACAAACTGACCTCTTTTTTGCCTTTGTGTGTGTGTGTGTCTCAGTCTGGGTCTGGGTCTGTGTTTCGTTTTCTCTTGTGGTTTTGCTCTAGTGCATGTGGGAAGGTAATTTTCATGAAAATTGTGATTTTGTTGGAGCTTGGCATTTTTATTACCTAAATAACTTAGAAAAAAGCTGCCAAGTAGGTACTCTTTTCTGCTGGATAAGCAAAACCCAAGCTGTCTGTGTAAGAAGAAAAAAAATGTTTATGAAATGTGTTTATATGCTAAGGTTCCTTTATTCGCAGTCATTTAAAATCACATTACCTTTGGAATAATTTCAAATCACATACTTTTCTTCTTGTTGAAGATTACCATATTTATTAAATCTGGTTTTCCAGAGTGCACACGCTGCTGCACAGTTACATTATTCTCATGCTAGCAGACGTGTTCAATAGAGGGGATTTCAAATTGCTTGCAAATAGGAAACCAAATCACATTGCTTCAACAGAATTCCTTTTACATGACAGTGTTACTCTTCAAAGACCAGTATACTTGGGAATATCTTAATATGATACAAGTCCCTAGACAACAAACCCAAAATTTTGCTTAACGTTTTAGTTCGAGTTCTGTATAGCATATGTCAAACACACCTTGTTTTAAAAGCTTATTTTAAATAAGAAAACCAGAAATGAGTTTTAATTTTCTGAAATGAAAAAAAAAATCCTTTCATATGCTGATCTAATGCAGGACAGTACTGGCATGAAGCTATGGAAGAAACGCTGGTTCGTGCTTTCTGACCTTTGCCTCTTTTATTATAGAGGTGAGTTTACCGTAAACAATAGAATATATGTTAAGTATCAGATACTCTTTTAAAGAGAAAACATTACAAATCTTTTTGCTATTTTATTATCAACAAATAGTATCAAGAAAATCTTTTCTTTATTGACATGTAATTCTGAGTAAGGCGGAGGGACAGAAGGATATTGTGCTTCAAGCAGATGGGTCTTAGTTTTGGTCCAGTTTCTGTAATCTGATTGTGCTGAACTGATTTGTTTTGTGTGAAGAACATGTGAGTATTCACTCTATAATGTTATCCTTGAATTCAGTGCCTAATAGATGAAAAACGTTAGTTTGATGTTTGATTCTTTTTACTTGTCAGTTTTGTCAGATCTAGCCATCAGTCTGTTAGATATCCCATTCTCCCCAGCAAATGATTTTAGTGCATTAGATTAGAGACTGCCATGATGTACTAGCAAATAAGAAAAATAACATAGAATGTATTTATTATGATCCCTTCCAGCCGTTCACACACACACACACACACACACACACACACTTTTTTATAAAACAAAAAGACCTCCATGAAACATTGAGAAAGTTACAGAAGGGTTACAAACCAGGCTACTAATGTTGGTGGAGAAGAAATAAAGGTATTATTAAAGGCAGTCTTCATTTCTCTCTCTCTAATTTTTTTTTTCTTTTTAAAATATTTATTTATTTATTTTGGGGCACAGCGGGTCTTAGTTGTGGCTCACAGAATTTTTCCTTGCGGCACACGGGCTCTTTATTGTGGCACGCGGCCTTCTCTCTCCTTGTGGCTCAGGGGCTCCAGAGCGCGTGCGGACTCTGTAGCACGCGGGCTCTGTAGTTGCAGCACGCGGGCTCAGTAGCCCGGCAGCACGTGGGATCTTAGTTCCCTGACCAGGGATCCAACCCGCATCCCCTGCGTTGGAAGGCGGATTCTTTACCACTGCACCACCAGGGAAGTCCATCTTTTATTTTTCTTCTTCTTCTTTTAATGTTTTCTGGTTAATAAGTTGTTGATTAATAACAATTTTAAGTCAGAGTCTAGAGAAGTCTCTGATCATATGCCATGTGGATCTGTTAGATACCACAGAGCTGGTATGAACAGAGAAAGGGGTGCATAGGCTGTGCTCTCCCTAGAAATCTGCTTCAGCTACAATATAAAATCATGAATTTGGACAACCATTCCTTCTTCCCTAAAGTCTGGTTGGAAACAGTCACTAAAGAATTAGATTGTCAGTGCATGATTACTCATTTATATACCACAGAATACAATAGAATTTTAGAGCCTATTAGCAGTTTTAAAATTTACTTTGTGATTGTCCAGAAGAAGGTGTGACAAAATTCTGTGGCCATCTATCAAAGCAACATGTGCATATTGACCTTCAGATTTAGAAATTACTAGAATTGTATTCATCTTTTCCCCCCACTGAATACTGTGGTTGAGAAGTACTGCTGAGTCAGAATTAACCAGACCTATAAACTTTCATTTTGTCATAGAGATGTTGGTCAGGCCGCAACTGTGGTATTATCTTTAGTTAAGTGCCAGACTTACTCTACAATTTTCCTTAAAGGTTTTCCCAGTCTTGCAGAAAGTCAGGATTTGTAACTCATACATTATTCCTAAGCTTATAATTTGTACTTTTCTCCCTTTTTCAGTACGTTTTATAGACCATTTAGAACTTTAAATAAGAACAAGAAAATGTTTGTTGCTTCTCATATAAAAATTTCTTAGTGTTAATTTGCAACAAAAAACTCACTGAGTTCCTTGTCTTTTGCTGTTATTATTGCTCATGGAAAGGTGCTTGCTACTTGTCACCTTTATTAAAATAGAAAAACTTTTAACCTAATTTTTAAAAAGTAAAGGTGAATTCAGAAGCCATGTTGAGTATGAGATTCCATATTATTATTAACCATATGCATTTTACATTCAATGTATTTATTAATTTTAGTACAGTTCCCCAGACAGGAGGAATGTAAAAAAGAAGATATAGAAAGGAAAGGTATAACATTTAACTCACTTCCATTCTTCAGATGGTTGGAAAGAAGCATATGATACTACACTCTCACTATTTTATCAATAGGAAATGTCAGATTTTAAATAAAAACTATCAGATTTTAGTGAGATGATCATAATAGCTTGCAATTTTTGGAGTTTACTATATGCTAAGCACATAACATTATGATCTTGTCCATCTTTTCCTCACAGCCACCTGATAAGGTGGCAAATCTTATTACTCCCATTCACACGAGAGGAAACTAAGGGCAGCAAGGTCCAATTGCTGGCCTGTCTCCCCAAGCAAGTCTCAAAGCCAGGATCTGCACCCAGACTCTTCTCCTAAACACCCAGATCTCGTCTTCTCTCTCTCTCTTTTTTTTTTTTTTGGCCACGCTGCACAGCTTGTGGGATCTTAGTTCCCCGACCAGGGATCGAACCCTGGCCCACGACAGTGAAAGCGTGGAGCCCTAACCACTGGACCGCCAGGGAATTCCCAATCTCGTCTTCTCTTGTACCGTGAATACAATGGCCCCATTCATTTCTTCCATATGTCTCAAAGCATTTAATATACTAACATACAGAACGTGCTGTCAGAATTTTTTGACAGGTCAGTCTGTGTTTTACGGATATGGGAAATAATTCAGAGAGAGAATAAGAGCTTTACTGTTTTTTTGCAATAGGATAGCATCCAACACCAGATGGAAGCCCAGGTTCCCACTGTTCTTTACAATATACCAGGCATATCGTGAACACTGTGATAAAGTACTGAAATTCCTCTGTTCTGTAGTCAGTCTATTGATGAAGTTTACTGTGGGACGCAATTCACTCAACGAATGTTTACTGAGCAGGACCCTCTTCGTTCCAGGTATTTTCAAAATAGCAGTGAAAGAAGGCTTCCATGAAGCTTGTCATCTAGAGAGGTCAGGGAGACAGTAGATAAACTCAGATAAATAAACAAGACCATGGTAAGTGTTTTTAGGAAAATAAGGTCATGATATGAAAAGAAGGGCATGGGGCAAGGGCCTCTATGGACCAGGGCTCTGAGCCGATGTTTTAGGTAGCAAGATCCCAATGACAAGGAGGAGGCAGAGTGAGCAGAGCATTCCAGGCCGGGGGGGGGGGGGGGGGGGGGGGGGAGCAATAGCGCAAAGGCTCTGTGGTAGGAAAGTGTTTGGGATGTTGAAGAAGCAGAAAGAAACCAGTGTACCAAGCAAGGAGGTTAACAGTAGGGAAAGAGATGGATGGGAGATTGCACCAGTCTTGGATTCTGTTCGAGTTTAGTTTCTGCCCAAGATACCATAAGGAAACAGCTGTGTATTTGTAAGTGTAAGAGTGATATGCTTTTGATTTACATTTCAAAAAGCTCACTCAAGCTGCTGTTAGAGAATGAGTTATAAAGGGGAAGGAAGGAAACAAGAGTTAGCAGTTACTGTGTAGAAATGATGATGGCTTTAGACTAGGGTGGTAGCTAACAGGGAGCTTTTTTTTTTTTTTTTTGCGGTGTGCGGACCTCTCACTGCTGTGGCCTCTTCCAGTTGTGGAGCACAAGCTCCGGACGCGCAGGCTCAGCGGCCATGGCTCACAGGCCCAGCCGCTCCGCGCCATGTGGGATCTTCCCGGCCCGGGGCATGAACCCACGTCCCCTGCGTCGGCAGGCAGACTCTCAACCACTGCACCACCAGGGAAGTCCCAGGGAGCTCTTTTGATGCACCAGACATCTTATTAGGTGGTAGGATGCAGAAATTAACAATATAAACCCCTCTCCTTATGGAACTCACAGATTAGCAGAAGGAGTCTGAGAAAAAATGTTATAGTATTCAGTTGTGTTGATGAGTGTTGACCAGGCCTGTGCAAGGAAGGGATTAGGAAAGAAGGGTGATCTTGACAAAGGACTTAGCATGTACAAAGCATGAGTGAGCATGACATATTTGTAAAATTTTACATATAGGACTTAAGGAATGAAGGTTATGTCTGAAGACGTAGCAAGAGTAAAGGCTAAAAAGTAGATCAAGGCACAAAAGGCATTTGTTTGTTATTCTAATGAATTTAAACTCCTGTCTTGAATACAAAAAATAGTATCAAGATCAAGTGTACATTTTAGAAAAATCACCGTAGCACTTGAAGCCAAGAGACCAGTTAGCAAAATATTGAAGTATTCTGGCGAGGAACGATAATGAGTAACAACATTCCGGTCTGTAAGTTACTTACCCAGCTGTGACTGTATGTATTTCTTGTCTTGTTCCCAAACGTCTTTAAAGCGAAAGAAGGAATGGGGGAATCTAAAATGTCACTTGCATCCGCTAAAATGTTGAGCTTTTTATGGTTCCTGTCCCAGGTTGTGTTCCTCAGGAAGCGAGCCTTGTGATGGAGATCAGGGTGCAAGAGGCCTACTGGGGAGTGTTCTTGGTATCGGGACCTGGGCCCGGGAACGGAGGGAAGTAGGATAGGGCAGAGGGAGAAGTTAGGCTGCCGTGCAGTCTAAGAAAGGCCTGGCCGACTCTCCGACTCTCCGTCCCCAACTAGGAGTTCGTTCTTTCTACAAACATCACTCAGTTCCTACCCTTCGCTTGGCAGTATACGAGGCCCGCTGGGTGATAGAAACTAAGACAGTTACCTAGGTAGAGTTAAGACAGTAAAAAAATGTCAGTAAGACAGTTGCCTAGGTAGACAGTTACCTAGGTAGAGAACTATAAAGAAAGCCATGATTAGGAACATTTAAGTGATCTAGCAGGGGACTCTTCGGTTAGTCATTTGACAGATGAAGATTTTATATGCCTTCAGTTTTATGTAATAATGGCAGTAGTTACTGAACACTTAGTATGAGCTGAGTGCATTATTGCGTTCATTATGTCTGTTAAATAATTTAACCCTCACAACAAGTTCCTTAGTGGTAAGTCTTGTTTTCCTCAGTTTTGTAGTAGATGAAACTGAGATGCCCAGCATCAGTAACTTGCCCAGGATCTCAGAGCTGCTTGGAATCTGGCCAGGAAACAGTCCATGATAATCCAATGAAGTCACCCTGTGCTTATTGATGCTGCATATTCTGAAATAACTTTAGGAAAGTTATTTCCTAAAGTTCCAATTATGCAACATAGAAGAAGGTATTATTTGATAAAAAATGATCTTTTAATAAAAATGACTTCAAGCTGTTTCTGATTATATGCTTTATATAAGCATAAAGTTGGATTTAAAATTAGAATATGACTCAATTATAGAAAATTGTCATGTTCTCTATAATTGATGTCTGCTCTCTGCCTTTTTTTTTTTTACCTTTTAGAATAAATCTGCACTTTTGTTCATTCTTACTTGTATTAGTGAACTGTACCTGAATGAGTACAGTATAGTAAAAGCAAAATTTTGTTCCACTGTTGTGAGAAAAGCTATAGAAATAACCTCTAATGTGACTTTTTTCTTTTGGAAGTTTTACCATATAGTCTAGAAGTGAGGGGAAAATAAATAAAATCCCTCGTTAAGTTTATAATAATAAAAAAACATGGTAAGCATAATAAAAGGAATTATTTCTCATTTATGGTTTTTCTCATTGGTAAGTTCATCAGCCTAGTGCACAGCTTTATTGACTTGTCTTTTGGGTCTCTAACAATGTACTATATGTATTTCAAGTTTCATAAACATCTCTGCCCCCAGGCAGCAAGTTAATAATGTGACTCTATACTGTGCCGAGATTAATGTTTTATCTTTTTCCTGGGTATATTTTATGTGCTTGCCTTGTAGGCCTGTAATTTATTCCCATAACTTTATTGTATATTGTAGCGACTGATTAAAAACAACCCTTCAAAGATATATGCTTAAAAAGCGTATGATTTTTATAGCATAGTTTACAATAATGTATTTATGTGTATCATCATTTATTCAAAATTTTTTGAGTATCTGCTACTGTTGTTCTAAGTGTCTTCATGGAGTTACATTCCAGTGGAGAGAGAAAGATGATAAATAAAAAACTAAAACATACAGTGTATCAGCAGTAATTGGGGTGGTGGTGAGGGGAGACAGTGGTGGAGTTCCAGAAGGAGAAGAGAGGGCTTTGGGATGGGTCAGGGTGGGAAGCACTTTAAAATAGAGCAGTCAAGGAAGGCTTTATTAATGAGAAATTGAGCCAAGTCTGAAGGATGTGACAAGTGAGCCGTGCATTTGTCCTAGCTTTAAAATGGTTGCACATTTATATCCTACCAGCCATGTGGGTGGATTCCTTTTATAAATTTTCTGTGTCCTCACTTATATGCTAATGTAGTTTCAGTGAATCACATGTCAAAGGGCTTTGTAGCATGCAGTCTATATGCCAAACAAATGTATGCTGTTTTTCTGTCTAACTGACCTTTTTCTGACATGTGGGCCAATTTCTGATTTGCTTAGGATAGGGAAGCGTGTTGAAAGTAAAGCAGTATATATACTCTGCTATTTAATATTTTCTTTTAAAACCTTACAAAGAACTACCTAAACAATACATGAATTCTTCATTAATATATGAAAATCTTTTGATTTTTTGTCAAAATAAGTTTCAAGAAAATTTATTCTGTTTCATGAGAACATTTAAAATTCTAATCAGATGTTCAATTATCTCTTAGATGAGAAAGAAGAGGGTATTCTGGGAAGCATACTGTTGCCTAGTTTTCAGATAGCTATGCTTACCTCCGAGGATCACATCAATCGCAAATATGCTTTTAAGGTAAGGAAATAATCATACTTTTTTATTCTGCATTTGAATCTTGCACTGATTAAAAAGTGGATATTGACCATGGATTATTACAAAAAGATATTTTAGTAACAGTTATTTTTATATTTAAAACATAATAGTGGTCTTCGGGTCGAGGAGGGGAGTGTCCCTTTAATTAGGCAGTATGTGCTCAAATATTTAGGGGCCAAGGGTCTTTTATGTCTCTACTTTCAAATGGTTCTAGTTAAAGCAAATATGTTAAAATGCTAATAATTGATGGCTATAGCTGTAGGTATCCTGGTGATCATTGTACTATTCCTGAAAGGTTACTGTATGTTTGAATTTTTTCATAGTAAATTTGGGGGTGGTGTGTTATTTAACATAATACATGTGCATTCATGATTTTATAGGATATTTACAAAGATATTCTTGGGTCTAAGTACTTCACAAACATCAGATAGTTTTGAGAGAATATTGCAGTTGAAACATTAAATCTATTACTAAATCTAAGCAGACCTGAGCTTCCCTCCCCTAAGTAACAATACCCACCCATCTCTGCATCTCTGTGATGTGCTGGCTTGTAGAGCACCCTCAAGTAAGAGGCCACTTGAACGCTCAGTTGGTTATTTTTGTTTTCAAAGACCATACTGCATTCTTTGCTTTATGATTATGGCTGAAATAAATTTCAGAAATCACCTATTTTTTTTTAAATCAGTGTTAAATTAAGAACTCTGAAGGGTTTAAATTTTTCATTTTAAGGAAAAGAGGAAATACAAGGGTAACATATGCTGTTATTTAACAATGAAAATGTTTGCACCATTATAAAATTGATTCAATTTTTAATTACTGTCCACTTTTAAAGAGTACTCAGGACTGCAGCTGATTTACAACTTTTGCCAATTAATGTGTTACATTATTAGCTATGGAGAAAAGAGAGGGAAAGGCAGGAGTGGTGGGAGGGTGATGGGTGACCTCAAAGAGAATGTAATATCTGAGCAAAGACCAGTGGCTACAAGGGCAGTCGCTACCCATTTCAATAAATGTTATTAACAGTATGAACCAGAGAAATGGAATTAAGTATTTTAAGATGCTATAGCAAACTCTAATACTGATAACTGAAAGTAATAACTTTTTAAAAGTACATTGCTCAATTCTGTGATACTAACACTGTTATTTGGGCACAGGTTTAAATTTTTTTGTTTGCTCATCAACTTGTCAAATGTTTATTGAATTTGTACTAGTCATAGGACATTTTGCTGGTTCTTAAACTCTAAAAAAACATAGATTTTTTAAAATATATAAATAGAATGTTAAAATAGCAGTAAAAGTGACCATGCGTGTTAAGTATATTGTCTCTGTAATTATTCGGTTTAATCTTGATTGGATTTTATCTGTAACGAGGATAATGATTTCTATTTCAAATTCTCTTCTCTGCCATGTTGTTTTCTCTGAATTTATGAGCCACTTTTACTACTAAGTCCGTTGGCACTGATGCTGCTGCTTTCACAGTGGTAAGTAAAAGTTATAGACAATTGTTGAACAAAACTGTGGAACTTAAAGCTAAATCGGGAACTTTGCCATCATCTTGTAAATATTCCCGTTTGACGGATCACAAGCTTGGGTGTGGTGTGTTAGTGTCTTGAGTCCTGGCTACACCTGGGTCCTCTGAGCACCAGCCCAGTGTTCCTTCCGTTGATCACAGATAGGGGCAGTGGTCTTCATCCATTTCTCCAAAACCCCACTCAGCCAGTCCAGTGACTCTTGGTGGTGGTTTTAATCATTTTAACAACTGGTGGCATTTGAGCTGTTTCTTTCACGTGGTTTCCGTAGATAGCGTTACATCCCTTACGTGGTCAAGTGAGATTTGTCGGTTCTGTAAGTTAATTTGCTCGCTGTGTTGATTGAATTTATTTATATCCTGATTCTGAAAAAGATTCTGAAGCAGCTAATTTGCCATTGTAAGTAAAGCAGATAGATAGTCAGGATCTCTGAGTGAAGTGTGTGGCTCCAGATTTACTCCTCTCGTCTCTTTAGACTAACTCTGTGCTTAGTGCCCTTCCTTCTGCCTCATTCTATGCTGAAGTAGCTTTTGTTTCTTTTTCCTTGTCCTTCAGTGTCTACCAGGGAGCTGTCACAGGCATTCTTAAATGGAAATTAAGAATGGTTCCCCCCACAGAATTCCCCACCCTGGTCTTTGTTTTCTTTCTTACTTTTTTTTTCCCCCCTTCTTTTTTAAAGAAATTTTATTGCAGTCTAGTTGATTTAACCATGTTGTGTTAATCTGGCTTTGTTTTCTGCTCTGATGTAGCTACTGCTGCTGTCCATCTTTGCGCTGCAGGCCCAGGGCTAAGCTGAGCACTCAGTGCTTGGACTTGGGTAGCTGTCCCCCAGCAGCGCCTTCTTTGTGTTGTTTTCTGTTTCTCTGGATAGAGGCAGATGGCCACCATAAAGGAAGAAACCTACTTACCAGTTATATAGGCCTCAAACCCAGTGTATTTACATTTTCACTCTGAAACTTAAGAAAAGCTAAAGGGCAGTGCCATTTTGGGTCATTTATAGATCTTTTATGTTTGTGTATAGATGTCTGTAAGGATTAGTCAACATGCTTTAAACAGCAGCACCTTTTAAGGGCTAAAGGAACTGGTAACACAGGAGGGAAATGCTATGATATGTACACTTCAGTGACTTGTGTTGCTGGTTGCTCTGGAACATTCTTGAATAGAGAGATGTGAATTGTAGTAAATGGAAATTGCTAGGGATGTGTGCATGGAACAGGGATGGCCAGCTGCTTCCTTTCTTACCTCTTTCCCCTCCTATACATCTTCTTTTTTTTTTAAGAAAAAGAAAAATGGTAAAGTTAGAAAAAATATAATATGTATGTATTTTTCAATATTGAATTGTATTTTTCTTAAGTCCCTCATTTCTATATCGGTATGTAAGACAAGTCTGCTTTCTTTGAAATTGGATAGTAATGATCTGTGTAGAGAGCCACCGAACTTTCTTTCTTTTTCTTTTACAGATACCATATTTCTATTTAAAATGATCGTGCCATTTTCAATCAGGCAGCCCATCCAAACATGCGGACCTATTATTTCTGCACTGACACAGGAAAGGAAATGGAGTTGTGGATGAAAGCCATGTTAGATGCTGCCCTGGTACAGACAGAACCTGTGAAAAGGTAAAGGCTTGTAGGGAAAATAATGGTGATTTCCACTTACATTTTATTCCATGCCTTGCAAGTATGTCATTATCATAGTACATATCATTTTAGTAGTCATGATATGAAACCACTTCTTCCTCAGAAAGCAAGGATTAATTCATGTTTTATATTAAACTAGTACACCTTTAGTTAGTTTGAAAACCACCTGCATTTTTATTCCACCTTCCCTCTTTATTCATTTTCACCTATCAGTGTACTGAGGTGAATGCAGAATCCTAACATTCCAACTGAACGTTCTTTCTTCTTACAGAATTACCTTTAATTTCCGGTAAGTATATTTTCAATTGCTATCTTAAAAGTACACAAGACAGTGTTTTTTAAGGTTCTGAATCTTAGAAGGGAATTTATATTCATGAAGTTAATTTCATTGTGTTTTTATATTATGTTGGATGTTTTTCAAGTTTAATAAATTAAAATAATTATTATTTATTTTTTTTTTTTGCGGTATGCGGACCTCTCACTGTTGTGGCCTCTTCCGCTGCAGAGCACAGGCTCTGGACGCGCAGGCTCAGCGGCCATGGCTCACGGGCCCAGCCACTCCGCGGCATGTGGGATCCTCCCGGACCGGGGCACGAACCTGCGTCCCCTGCACCGGCAGGCGGACTCTCAACCACTGCGCCACCAGGGAAGCCCTAAAATAAAATTTTTTGATGAGTTTCATTTCTTTGGCATTTCTGGGTTAATTCTGATTGTTTTATGATGAATGTCTCCAGAAAATAGTTCATCAAGCATTTAGATTATTTCTAAATATATCTACCTCTTGATGAATTCTACCTTCTTTCTTTTAAAACTCCAGGGCTTAGATTCTTCAGTAATATAAATATGTACTGTTAAAATTGATCTAAGTGTGATTTTTTTCCCCTGCTTTAACATATGAATCATTTTAATATTTGACTATATTAAGAACTAGTGAGGGCTTCCCTGGTGGCGCAGTGGTTGAGAGTCCGCCTGCCGATGCAGGGGACACGGGTTCGTGCCCCGGGCCGGGAAGATCCCACATGCCGCGGAGCAGCTGGGCCCATGAGCCATGGCCGCTGAGCCTGCGCGTCCGGAGCCTGTGCTCTGCAACGGGAGAGGCCACAACAGTGAGAGGCCCGTGTACCGCAAAAAAAAAAAAAAAAAAAAAAAAAGAACTAGTGAGAGGAAATCTCTTTCTAAAATATGTAAATAGCAGCTGAATAATGGGCTTACAACATTTTTGTTATATATTCCTATAATTTGAAGAAAGATCTATGATACAGTTAAATTTTTCTTCCAGTCAGCAACAATTGAGCGCATATCTCATATAAGGAAGATCGCTAACGTGCAAATTTGATCTTTTTGCTCTCTTCTCAGGAAATTATATGATTGTTACATTGTAAATCTCTTTTTTTTTTAAAGTGTACCTGTTAATAAAGTCTTTTGACTGTGTTTGTTAAAAGACTCAAGTTGATGCTATATAAGTAAATTTGTGTTTATTTTTTAAAGTATCTATTCCAAATTAATCACTAGTAATTAGAGCTAGGGAAAAATATGGAGAAAAAAAGGAAAGAAGGTCCAGGGTTGAACTCTGGGACACCTATTTTTAAGAGTAACCACCTCGGGGCTTCCCTGGTGGCGCAGTGGTTGAGAATCCTCCTGCCAATGCAGGGGACACGGGTTTGAGCCCTGGTCCGGGAAGATCCCACATGCCACGGAGCAACTAAACCCATGCACCACAACTACTGAAGCCCATGAGCCACAACTACTAAATTCCGCGCTCCTAGAGCCCGTGCTTCGCAACAAGAGAAGCCACTGCAGTGAGAAGCCCGCACGCTGCAGTGAAGAATAACCCCCGCTCGGCACAACTACTGAGCCTGTGCTTTAGAGCCCGTGCGCCGCAACTACTGAAGCCCACGAGCCACAACTACTGAAGCCCACGTGCCTAGAGCCCATGCTCCGCAACAAGAGAAGCCACTGCAATGAGAAGCCGGCGCACTGCAACAAAGAGTAGCCCCCGCTCCCTGCAACTAGAGAAAGCCTGTGTGCAGCAACGAAGACCCAATGCAGCCAAAAATTAATTAATTAATTAATTTTTAAAAAAAAAGAGAGAGTAACCACCTCAACCGTATACATTTTCTGGGTTGAGAGCTAATAAAAGGAAAATCTGCTTTTGGAATTCCATGTGTAAAAGCAACCTGAATGGATGTAAAAATGAGGTGATTATGATTGACAGCTAGAGAAAATTTGTAGGTGAAAAAAATTCATTGAAAATCTTAAGATAATATTAACTTAAGAGTAGAATTTTCAGGGAATTGTTTAGAATACAGAAATCAATATAATAATTAAGATGTATGATTGCCAGGTAATTTCAGTATTGTGTGTTCACTTATCCCAGACTTTCAACTTCCATTTTCTTTTCTTGTATTTTCCACTCTAAAAACTAATAATTACTCATAATTTATGGTGATAAAGATGATATTCAATATTTTGTTTTGACTGTGACAACTATTCGTTGATTATGTGCTCACAGCAATTTTTATCCAGTTGTGTTGATATAATTTGCCCTATTAGCCAGGAATTGTTGAATACCACCTAATGGCCCAACCTGGTGTCAGTCGCCATTATCCTCTAGAAATTATGTCCTTTATTCTACTTCTAGCTCTCAGCATTTTTATTCTGCCTTGGTAGTCTTAATCATTCAATATGAAGGTACCTAATTACTATGCTATTTCATTTCATAAGATGGGGAGATTTTGTTTACTTGGTTTTAAGGTATTGGGCTCTTTTTCCCGTGTGGCCAGAATACTTACAAATGTTTATCACGGCATATCACCTAAGAGATAGAACATCCAGTTTTTATCTAGATAGTTCATTTCTTCTAAATTTATAAAGTATTTAACCGATGAATTACAATGTCATTGTCCCTGAGTGTGCAGAACCTTGATGGCATTAAAAAATCTAAGCATAATATGCATTCTCTGAATAATTTCCATCTCTGGGCCCATTATTTTCATTTTCTATGTTTGCATGTATTTTCTGCAGTAACTTAAATGTCACTTTTTAAAATTGGATCACAAGTTTTACATTATTTATGTTATCTTAGCATACATTTCTGAATCAGTTTTGGTTCCACTTAGAGAAAAGTCAGCATGTGTCTTTTTTGATTACATCTCTTAAATCTCTGAGAAAAATATTGAGGAAAAACTCATTGCAGTTCTAATTTAAAATAATAGCTTTTGGTAGACAAGAGGTAACTAGTTTTAAAAAACCTTTTCAGATATTTGATATTCAATGTTAAAAAATCCTCCCCACCCCTGAATTTAGCACGGATAAATGTGCTTTTAGTATAGATCTTCTCTGACTTTTATCTTTCAAGGGAAAGAAGCTCTATAGCATATCTTAGTAAACTTTAACGGTGTCTGATATTCCTTCCAACCTGGAAGCTATGAGTTTTATCTAACATAAATATATGGATAGTCCGTAACTCCAAAGAAAATAGTCACATTTCCTTTGATTTTTTCTCACCGATTGTGTTCCTAACGCGCTCTCTCTGTATAGCTGTATAGGATATGTAGAGATTATGTATTTTCTACACATCACTGAAACTGGCAGCAACAGCACACTGAGGATCCAATAGGAGCATTATTATGTATTGAAATGTGCAAGGTTGGCCAGTTCCCGAGAGGGGCCTCCCTGGTGTGGTATGATCTTGGCAATTTCATGCAGGTTCAGACACTCAGCTTGGTCTTGTCAGATCCTGGAAGTGATTGGTCTCAGGGAAGCTGATTCTCATCAACAAGACCCAGATACAGCAGCTGGCATGGTGAGCAGTAAAACTGCCCAGTGGCCCAGGCACATACTGCTGAGCAGCCCATTCTTCCTGCGGTGATGTGGACACGAGATGCCAGATTCGAATCCACAATTGCTTGATGAGATGGAATGGTAGTGGTAATAGAGTCCGTGGCAGCCACTGACTTACTCATCTAGTCCTCACAACAATCTTGTCTCCTTGGTGCTACAATTTTCCCCATTCACCACAGGGAAGATTGAGGCTTGGTCAGTTTCTGCATCTTGCCCAAAACGCAGCTAGTAAGAGGTAGAGCTGTCAGCTGAGCACATGCAGTCTGGCTCCAAGAGCTCTTACCTGAAACTCAGGTCCTCTTGAACATAGACACAGAGAGTTAATCAGTCGTAGGGTTCAGATCTTTGATAGCATCAGAATGTAATTTCCGTTGCCACAAACCAGAGTCATGTTTGTCTCCTGGTGAGTTAACCCTCCTGGCTAGAAACCATGTTATTTCAAATGACTAGTTACTGTGGTCTTTTAAGTGTGGATTTTTGTGGTTTCACTGTCAAAGGGCAATCTTATTTGCTTTCTTTCCAGATTTCTAATGGTGGGGACACGCATCACTTTTTTTCCTCTAGTGCTTTATACGCTGTATATTTTAGGTTTAATTTTTTTTCCTCTTTCTGTTTATACATTCTGGTGTCGTACTTGAGTTTTCATACTACAATACTGGGGATTTGTGCAGACTTCTCTGTGACCATTTCGGGGTTTTTTTTTGGTAAAGTCGAAGGTAATTTTATGTTTTTCCTAGATTGAATCCCAGAAATAACATGTGCATTACTTCATCTGATTTACTCTGGCTTTCTTCTCTGATTTCAGAGTGGATAAGATTACATCTGAGAATGCACCAACTAAAGAAATCAATAACTTTCCCAACCATAGAGTGCTAATTAAACCAGAGGTCCAAAATAACCAGAAAAACAAGGAAATGAGCAAAAATGAAGAAAAAAAGGCATTAGAAGCTGAAAGATATGGATTTCAGAAGGATGGCCAAGATAGACCTTTAACAAAAATTAGTAGTGTAAAATTGAATTCTCTGTCGTCTGAATATGAGAGCGGGTCAACGTGCCCGGGTCAGACTGGACACTACAGGCCAGTCAATGTGAATAGTTCAGAGAACAAAACGGTCAATGTTAGCCTGGCAGACCTTAGAGGTGGAAGTCACCCAAATACAGGGCCCTTACACACAGAGGCTGATCGAGTCATACAGAGAACGAATTCAATGCAACAGCTGGAACAGTGGATTAAAATCCAGAAGGGGAGAGGTCATGAAGAAGAAACCAGGGGGTAAGTGTCTTGTTATGTTCACAAGAAACCTTGTGAACCCAGGTTTCTTTCCTGTTATGTTGGTGGGAGACTGATTTCTGAGATACCAATTCAAAGTATTGAGTTCAAATTGCGTTTGAGATATTACAGCTTCATTACTCATCTTTTTTTGATGGTAATCAGATATCAGTGTTTTTTCTCTGCCTCTCAGTGTTCTGTCACCCAACTTTACTAATAGCAAGGAGTCATCCTCCCTGGCCCAGCACAAGAGAAGGCATAGGCTGTGGGTACAGATCATGTTTGTTTGGGATGAGGAAAGTCGCAAGACCTAGCTTCACCCCTCTACATGCACACGTGCGTGCACACGTACACACACACGCGCACACACACACACACACACACACACACACACACACACACACACACACAGTGAGAACTTGTCTTCACTCTCCCCACCGCCCTGCTGTTTTCCACTAGTAGCTTCTGCAGCTTGATGTAATACAAAGCTCTCCTGAGACATGTAACGTGGAGACCAGAAAGGCTTAGGCTCTCTAGTTATCAGTCTCATTCCTTGGCTTTCTTAAACTCATAATGCACATGGCTAAGTATTATATTTATTCATCTAAGCATTTATTCATTCATGTACACATTTGTTCTTTCATATACTTATAGTATAACTACTCCATGGTAATCATGGGGCCAGAAAGTGAAATACTGAGAAGATATAGTCCAGATTTCTCACAAAGGTTCTTAGTCCAGTAGAGGAGAAAGTTAAACAAACAGGTACAGTATATGGTGATAAATACAGTGATGGAAGAACAGGATGCTGTAAGAAGATGTTTCAGGGACAACCAACACAACCTAAGTGTTCAGGAAAACCTCTTTGGAGGAAGTGAAATATGGGGCAAGATATGAAGGATGGTATGCTTATCTTGGTTTACATATGCAGAACTGATGGAGCTGGGAAAGGACTCCGAAGACATGAGTCTGACTTAGGCACAACTGCTGTGATGATGGATGGGAAGTGAGACTGGAGAGAGAAGCCAGAGGAGATGTATGCAGATCGGTGTTTCAGCAGTATCATCCCTGCTGCAGAATCTGGAGAATGAATTGGAGAAAGTTCAGAAACTATTGGCATGAGTGAAATGAGGAGAGGAAGGGGATGTATTCACGATATAATTGACAAGGCTAGTTGGGTGCTTGGATGTGCTTGATCGCAAACTGGTCTCACTCAAGTCTAATTTGAGCGGCTGGGGGAAATCAAGAATGACGCCCTGCTTTTTGGTCTGGTCATCAGGCGTTGTCCGGTGCCTTTCACTGCATAGAGAAGGTTTGGGAAGAGAGAAGGTAATGAGTGATTGGACAGGTTGGATCTGAGGTGCCTGCAGTCTGTATCTCCAGAGAGAGATCTGGGCTTGAATAAGATTTGGGGTGTCATCATTTATCAGATATGCTTAAAGGTAAGGATGAAAATCAGAAAGAACATTTACATTTAAAGGGAAAAAAAAGGATGGTGGGCCTGCAGAGGAGACCGAAAATAAGGGCTAGAGGAAACGGAGGAAAAGCAGGTGATTGTGGATGAGAAAAAATGTTGTGTTGTGTTGTTAGGTGGGAAGCTGGTGATGCAAGATTTATAACGTACTTTAATGAACTAACAGAGTAAAATTAACTGAAGACTTACTGTAACTCTTACCTCTCGATAGTAGGAAACCAGAAAACAACGAGTTACTAATGTTTTGGTTAAAAGGAGATGAACTTTTGTAATAGTGGAATGTCCTTCCGGTCTGGGTGGCTGTCTGCCAGTCTCTTCTCTCAGGAGTGCAGCTCAGCCAGGGCTGCAAAACCCGACTCCCGTGATTCAGTTGCTCACTTCCGTTTTCTTCTCCTCCACCCTTGGTGCTCACTTTTCTAATTTTCTCAAGGGACAAATTGTGAGAAACAGTTGCTGTTTCAAAAATAAAATTTGATTAGAAGAAAAGCCAGAGGTAGTTCTGGGCGGTGGTGGGGGAAGAAAGGATGTTTTAAAGTACTTATAAAGGATGTTTGAAAGTACTTACTTATAAAGGTAATTGTTTTCAGGGAAACAATAATAAAAATCCCAGCCAGAAGATTTGCTGCATCTCTACCCAGCAAATTAAATCTCACTTCTCAATAGAAGCACTTTTCCTCAAATAAAATCATACTTTCTTAAGGTTGAATGGGTATAGTTAAAGGGGTTCAGTATCTGGAAGTTAATTTTTTTTTAATTGTTGAGCATAAGTATTAGTTTTCAAGCACTTGTTAAAGCCCTTGGTTGAGTATAATTAACACACATAAAGGCTCTTTATTTTGACTGCAGACCTTCAGCAGCTTCTGAAGGCTAGTCTTAGGTTATTTTGAGCTAAAGTTTTCTCCACGTTGCTCCTCCAGCTTCAGCTTCACTGACTGGCGTCCAGTTTGGATCACTGAAATAGATCATCTACATTATCATATGAACTTCGTGCTTAAGAAACAGTTGCGAGGTTTTATAATGAAATAATTTTTATTGGTGGGAAGAAGCATGAGAGTAATACATGGTATAATTGGTTTTGTGAAACTTTATGAAAGGCTGGCTTTTATTCCTAAAGTTCTGATAGAAAGAATAGAGGTTTAATATGGAGTCATACAGTAGATGCCTGCATCTGTGAGCAGAGCCTGAAAGTTTCTTTGTGAGTAGCGGGCACCGTTCAGATGCCGGGAGCCTAAGCCATTGTTCCGCGTGGCAGAATCACAGGTCAGGGTTTTCATGGTGTTTGACAGGCAACTGCTGATGAATGGAGCACTAAACCTGATGAAGGCACTTACAAAGTTCGTTTCTTAAGCTTTCCCTTAAAAGTAAATCACACTTTGCTTAATTTGAATTTCTTTGGGGAAAACCACTGAAGGAGAATGTAGTTTTTTTTTTTAAAAAAGAGGTCTCAAAATGGTAGAAAGTATATGGGATAAAAATAAATATACTTGATGACAACCAGATTTTCCATTAAAATTCTCCGAAAGGAGTTCGAAAGATGGCAGAAGAGCCTTTTATACTTTGTGATCCTTAATTAGCCAAACTTGGTAGGAAAATAGCCTGTTGTTAATGATCACATGATAAGTGTTCAGCTTCAATATCCATCTCTGCCACAGGTTCCAGCTCACGTGTTATGAATGCTTGGGTTTCGTGTAATCAGATTTTCTGAACTGGAATTTAAACATTAGTCCACAGGCAGTTTTTCATGTATTTTAGATCGAAAATGTGTGTCCCCTCTTTATGTGATTATATATGATCTTTTTACAGATTTCCAAATAGGGTATAAAGTTAATATTATTTATGTTCTCAGTATATGCTTCTATGATATAGTTCTATGCCTAACCCAGAGCTTCTTGCACAGCAAGGTCTCTATAATATGTCTTGAGTTTATGAATGGTCAAATAAACCAAGGTATATTGGAGTACGTTGCTTGAGTGCTAGGGCAGAATTTCTTGGATGGAATCATCTTCTCCCTGTCTGACACGCTTCCTAAGCATATAGCTGTGGGGTTGCCAGCTCTGGACTTTTTCCAGTTTCTGGCTTAACGGAGAAGGTAGGAATAGGAAGGGAGACCAAGCAGGGGAAAATTAGGAAATGTACGTGAAGAGAAAGCAGCAAAAAATTAAAGTCTTTCTACTGCTTATATCAGAGTATTATTGGGTACTTGTCTCCCTCACTTCAGCCCAAAAGTCATCAGATGGTTGGCCCCTGTGTAGTGGTTCTTGGGATGGAGGTATGGGAGGGAGAGTGACGGGGATAAATTTTGAGCAAGCCTGTTTTAAATCAAGACATTGAAAAGCTGAGGGATGATCAGCGTGATGAAGGAAATTCAATTCAGGGGAATGGTTGAAGAAATTGGAAGTATTTCAAGTACAATGTAAGACATGGGATTTTAGAGTTGTAAGACCACTCTGTGATCAAATCATCTTCTAGATGAGAAAGCCGAATCCCAAAACGTTTCAGTTGGCCAGATAGCAGTAGCATGTGAAGGACTCTAGCACTTTTAAGATTACTCCTTTCCTTATTTAGGGGTATCTTTTTATCTTTAAGTATATCATTGCAATAGAATAGTAAAGTTTTTTTAAAAATAATTTTCATACTTTTGGCACAAATTTTAAAACAGAAAGTTGATAACCCCAAGTATTAAAAGGAGTATGAGCTCTCGGTCTTCGCCACACACACACTTGAACATTCTCTCAGTCCCAGAGGTGTAACTTTTCTAAGGTCTCCGCACTTAGTGCGAAAGCAAGAATGAAAGCTTGGCCCTCCTGGTTTTTGATCAACTGCTTTTTCCCACTTGACTAATAATGAAGTTCACTAATATTAAAACATTGTAAAATTCCAGAGATGTGCAGTTTTGTGTCTGAAATATTATACTGGAAGTATTTTGTCTTTAAATAATTAAATTTTGAGCTTTGGCTTCAAGTCATTTTTATTTCTCAAATTAAGAAAAGTTATCAAGGGAAATTATTCCTTCAAGCCACAAATGTACTGATTGATGTACTTCTTCCCATAAACAGTCATGCTCTCAGAAGGCCATGGTACAGTAGAGCATCACCACCTGCAGTCCTTCATTTCCTGTCTTCACACTCTTAGGCACAACTCAAAAACTCTAGTGTTCCATCCACACGCAGAAACCCTATTTAACTATTCTGGTGAGATGTGTGAAGATGAGATTCTAGGAGTTTATTTATATAAAAACAAATAAGATATGAGGACAGACTTGAGATGAGATCTTGAACATTCTTATTTCTGAAAAAAGTTTAATACTCTTTTTTCTTGCAATAAAACTGTACCTTGTGTGGAACTAATAGTCTTTTATGTGAGTGACATAGATGCTGTTCACTTAATATAGTAAATCCATTGAATTGAATTTCATAAAAAGATTAAAATCTGTTCATTAATCACTTGTACCCTGTATAATACTTTGGTCTTTAAAAAAAATAAGTCCTAAGTATATATTTTACCTACCAAGAGGAAAAAAAAATTTTACTCTAATTTAGAATCTGGGAAACAACTCTCCTTCATTTTTACATTCCAATTGTTCTTTTATTTCAGAGTAATCTCTTACCAAACATTACCAAGAAATATGCCAAGCCACAGAACCCATATCGTGGCCCGCTACCCTGAAGGCTATAGAACACTCCCAAGAAACAGCAAGACCCGGCCGGAAAGTATCTGCAGCGTAACTCCTTCCGTTCACGACAAGACAGCTGGGCCTGCGGCCGAAGAGAAGCGGAGATCCATGAGAGATGACACCATGTGGCAGCTTTATGAGTGGCAGCAGCGTCAGTTTTATAACAAACAGGGCACCCTCCCTCGCCATGGCACCCTGACCAGTCCTAAAACCATGGTTAATATTTCTGACCAGACAATGCACTCCATCCCCACATCACCGTCCCACGGCTCCATAGCTGCTTATCAGGGCTACTCCCCTCAGCGAACCTACAGATCAGAAGTGTCTTCACCAATTCAGAGGGGGGATGTGACGATAGACCGCAGGCACCGGGCCCATCACCCCAAGGTAAGACGTCTGTTCATCCAGGCTTCACTGCTCCTCCAAGGATGCTGCGTTTTACTTCTAGTGCACGTCTCTCTTTCTCTGAATGGGAGAGACAAGAACATGGGGAGGAGGTAGGCAAGGCCAGCTCTTTTTTTGTCTTAAAAATTAAGGAAGAGTATTCTGCAGTGTCAGAATCTCATGTAGAAAACCTAAGCTTGCAATGCTTCATCCCTCAGGAGCAGCTCTTTGGAACAGATGCATTATGTATTCTTCCCTGCTTGATAGCATGTCTCATCAGCTTTCTCTGTAGGGTAAGACCACACATATTTTGATTGGCCCTTCATACACTCAAATGCTACGCCCACCCTCTTCTAGCATCCCTGCAGTCTTGTGTCAGGCCCTTCATGTTCTTTGCTAAGATAAAAGTGCTAACCTCAGGACTTTCCTGGTGGCGCAGTGGTTAAGAATCTGCCTGCCAGTGCAGGCGACCCAGGTTCCAGCCCTGGTCGAGGAAGATCCCACATGCTGCGGAGCAACTAAGCCCGTGCGCCACAGCTACTGAGCCTGCACTCTAGAGCCCGCAAGCCACACTGCTGAGACTGTGTGCTGCAACTACTGAAGCCCGTGCACCTAGAACCTGTGCTCTGCAACAAGAGAAGCCTGCGCACCGCAACGAATAGTAGCCCCCGCTGGCTGCAACTAGAGAAAAGCCCGCACGAACGAAGACCCAACACAGCCAAAAATGAAATAGATAAATTAATTAATTTTTTTTTTAAAAAGTGCTAACCATATCTTCTAACCAGCGGAAGATATGGCATATTGAAATACTCCTCAGGTGCCCAATTGCATATTAAAGTAACAATGCTTACTGATATATGTACTTTTTTTTTGCTCAGCGGCCATGGCTCACGGGCCCAGCCGCTCTGCGGCATGTGGGATCTTCCCGGACCGGGGCACGAACCCGTGTCCCCTGCATTGGCAGGCGGACTCTCAATCACTGCACCACCAGGGAAGCCCACTTGTTTTTGGTCCATGCCTCGTGGCTTGTGGGATTTTAGTTCCCTGACCAGGGATCAAACCCATGCCCTCATCAGTGAAAATGAGGAGTCCTAACCACTGGACTGCCAGGGAATTCTCTACATATACTTTTTAAAAAATTAAGTTATAGAGATCATGCTTTAATTTGCACCTTAAGTTGGTATAAGCCTTGCTTAGTAGAGTTTTTGAAGTGAATTCGAGTGCTTTGCATCAATCAGCTCTTCATAATGCTGAAGCAGTTGTTTTGATCAGTCACCCTATGTGTGCAGCTGGGTCTCCAACGTCTGTCCTAAAGTGAAAAGGAATTTTCCTGTCACTTTCTTTTTAATTCTAAAGAACACCTTGCTTTATTCCATTTTGAAAAGCACCTTTTCTTATCCTTGCGATGGGCTGACTCCTTCAGTTACATCATTGCATAAAGCATTTGCTTGATTTTTCCATAAATAAGCATTAGATAGAAATTACTAAGTCAATCAGGAATTTTCTTCTGGAGGAAGCTTTCGTTTGTCTCACCAAAAAAAGCTCACTTTGAACTCTGCTGTAGCAAAGGTCAATATTTTGTCACTTCGTACATCCAAAGACTAATAAAAATAGTAACAGTATTCAAGAGAAATCTGATCTAATACAAATTGTCAGTGCGTGGTTGATGAGTGTTTTCATGGCCAAAATTCATCAACTCTTACAACAGCAGGTATGAGATGCGTGTGTGCTCTCTAGCCAGTTTTCCCAGTCAACTAAACATCTCCTCCTCCCAAAAAACTTCTCCAACATTGCCAGTTTTTCTTTCAAACTGTCCTATCATCTTCCTTGATGTGATCAGTGGTTCTCAAAGTAGGGTTCATGGACCCTTAGGGAGTACCTGGGGGGGTACCTGAGGGTCCCCATGACCCTTTCAGGGAGCCTGTAAGTAAACTCAGAATTATTTTTATAATAATAATAAGGCATTATTCATTGTGTTACCATTTTCTAATAGTGCGAAAGCAACAGTGGGTAAAAGTACTAGCACCTTAGCCTAAGTCAAGGGAATGGTTCAGACTATGCTAGTGGTCATTGTAATGCTTCACTGCCACAGACTTGCCTTAAAAATAAATCCCTTTGATGAAACAGTAAAAGATAATTTTATTCAATCTTGACTTTTCATTCCATAGCATTTTAATATTCTGTGTGATGAAATGGGAAATGTACTTAAAGCATTTCTCTTTGCATACCAAAGTGCTAATAGTTGTCTCAGGGAAAAACACTTGAATGGTTATTTGAGTTGCCAGCAGAACTAGTTCCGTTTTTGTTTTTGTTTTTGTTTTTCAGCCTCTAAGTTTTTATTAACATGGGTTTTCAAAAATAAGCATCTAGGGACTTCCCTGGTGGTGCAGTGGATATGACTATGCACTCCTAGTACAGGGGGCCTGGGTTCGATCCCTGTTCAGGGAACTAGATCCCACATGCATGCCACAACTAAGAGCCCGCCTGCCGCAACTAAGGAGCCTGCGAGCCTCAACTAAGACCCGGCACAACCAAGTAAATAAAATAAATATTTAAAAAAAAAAACAAACAAGCATCCATACTAGTGTTGTGGGATGAGGGTGGGAGAAGAAATTCTGCTGTATTGGTAATAAAGCTCCAGGTTCATCCCGTCATGGATCTCATAGTCCCCCAGAGACAACGTGGTCCTTAAAAATCATGTACCACTTCTTCAAAACAATCTTGTTCCAATGGGTGCCAGTTTGGGCTGCAGTCAGCTTCTAAGGTCCCCGATGGTGTCATCAGTATTGCATTTAACTCGGACCTTCGTCCCTAGATGGTCGTTGCAGACAACCTCGATCATCCTGGCTGGAACTCGAATCACCCAGAACCGTCTGATGCCACAACCTTCTCACTCTAGTGCAGAGCCCAGGCCTTTTTTTTTTTCTTCTTCTTCTTTTTTTTTTTTAAATGAAACACCATTTTTACTTGAAAGAACGAATGACAAACTATAGTTGTTCAGACTTGGTATTTGACAGACACTTCCTCAGAGTGAAACGTTAGCCTGTCACGTCAAGGAAAGCAACCCACAGTACCTGTCACCAACCACAACATTTGAGCTTTCAAGCAAAAATCAGAATTTTGGAAATCTTGTATCTGCCTCTGTGAGCTTGACAGCTCTCTGGTGCTTAAAGGTCAATGATGGTATTAACAGATAGGCGCTACTGATCTTGTAGACTAACATGTGCCAGCATTTGGAACATCTGCATAACCCACTGAGCCAGTGTTTGCCGCATGGCCAGTGTTTGATGTCTCAAAATCATGGATGGGTAAAAGATTCCTTTAAAGTGCAAATAGACCAATGAATGGATGTCAGTGTGACAGAGTACAAAAAGTTCATTGATACGGTTTCAGACACCACTTCGCAACTAACCTTTAAGAAAGTACCACTTTTTGACCTTTAGTGCAGTATCAAAGAACATCTGCAAATATCCAAAAAACCTATTCAAGTTCTCTTCCCTTTTCCAATTACATATATCGAAGGTGGCTTTTCTTCATGTACTTCCCCTAAAAGAGATGATCACAACAGATCGAATACAGAGGCAGATATGAAAATCCAGCCAGACATTAAAGAGATTTGCAAAACTGTAAAATAATGGCACTCTTGTCACTAAAATCTCCTTTTTAAGGATGTAAAGGGCTCCTGAGACCAATAAGTTTGAGAACCACTGAGCCATACTGTATGGAATTACTCTGTTCATCAGTGTCTGTATTTTAGTCCTGAAGTTTTAGTATCTGTCTTCTTTCATAAGCACCAATAGCAATTTTAAATGGCATTTTATAATATAATTTTCATCACTGACATTGACCACAGAATTTATACTGTGCCTTCATCTTCCTAGCACATGTATGTGCCTGACAGGAGGTCAATGCCAGCTGGCCTAACCTTACAGTCCGTTAGCCCCCAGAGCCTCCAAGGCAAAACGGTGAGTACGATATCTTTATTTACCATATCATGTTTTATTTATGTGCTACCCATGATAGCGCACATCTGACATAGCTTTTAAGTTTGAGTTTTCAGAGAGGTGCCTCCCAGAGAAAAACCATTACTAGTTTTGTGGAACAGACGCTCGTCAGTAGGATTTGGAATCATGTCGCCATTTCAGTGTCTTCCTGATACCTTTCCCTGAACGTCTGACTGCCTAAATACAAGATTCTGTTTTCCAGAATCTTTATAACCTGGGAGGGTGTCTTTACTTTATAACCTGGGAGGGTTTCTTTACTTCATTGAATGTTAATATCCTCTTCCTTAAAACGGAAGTTGGAGTAGTTCCTTAGGGAAACAAATCCAGCAAGCAACTCTGTGTCTATAGTCAAACCACAGGCCTGTCAAGTTTCTCCTGTGGATTTTTATGTAGATTAACTACCTTAGAGCAGAAAAGAAACCGATTTACATATTTATGCAGAGAAAGAGAGACTGTTAGAAATACTAAGTTCAAGCAAGTACTTACCTTTATCATTTCATAGTCAGTGTTATTCCTGTTCACATTGGAAAGGAGTTATGTTACCAGGACACTATTACTCTTCAAATTAAAGAGAAAAGGTGACTTTTCATCACTTCATTTTATTTTAATGGCATTCTTTTATCAGGGGAACTATGCTTTCATACTAGTAGTAGTCTTAATTTCTGTAAAGATATGATTTGAGGACCCTATAGTTGTTCACGACTTAAAATCCTCTTCCTGCAGTAATCAAAACAAGTTTATCTTCTATGTATTTTTCAAACATTGTTTTATTTCATCTCTTACATGCTTAGATATGAGGCAGATTTCTTGGCTTTAAACTGCTTGTGGTTTACTTATTAAAGGCGACAGATATTGCTTGACTATAACTAAAAATTCTTAACTGTTGGAAATTTTAAACATTAGATCGTTGATCTGGCAAACAGACCTTAATCATAAGATAATGCTAAGTATCATATTATGAAAGTTTCTCTTCTACCTTGCTCCCTCTAGTGGATATTTAGGACAAAATTTATTTACCACGTCCTCCTTTTGGAGGAATCAATTGTGCCTCTTTTTATTTTGCCACAAATTTAAACATCTAGCAAACTTATTGTAATCTTTCATGCTTTTGAAAATCTCTTTAACTCCATAAGTAATAAAGAATTTTAAGGTTTCTTCTTTTAGTATTTCTGTCACATATCCCTCTGGGTCTTAGGCTATCTAATCCCTTACCCCACTCTCCTTTCTCTCTGGCAAGACCTCTAGAGCTTGATATGACGACGTAAGATATGGACTGTCTCACAGTCATGAGGTCACAAGATGTGGTTGGCCTCAGAGCAAAAGCACCTCTTCTTTTCCTGTTAAGAAGTTTCTTCTTTAAGTCACACATGCACACACATTCTTTTGACTGTTAAGAAGCTATTGTCTCCTCTCTGTGGATACTCAGAGAATCCAATAGTAACTGTGGTTTACTTCTGACATTTTTTCCTCTTGAAGGCAATAACCTTTAATGTAACTTCAAGTAACAGTTAAAATTGATTTATAACAGATACAGACTACTATACATAAAACAGATAAGTAACAAGGATTTACTGTATAACACAGGAAACTATTCAATATCTTGTAATAACCTATATAGGAAAATAATCTAAAAATATATATATGTAACTGAATCACTTTGCCACATACCTGCAACTAACATAAAAATCAACTATACTTCCATTTTCTAAAAAATGATTTGTGACCCTAATAATATTTTTTTTTTATGGAAAGTAAAGAGCAACAGCAAATGAACAGAAGAGAAGAGAGCTAAGTGTAACGCTGTGCTGTCGGCAAAACAAGTCAGTGTCGGGAACGCATTTTGGCTCGGAAGTTTTAAGCACAGCTGTAGCTCTTAAGTGAACAGAGTCTCCCTGTGGTCTCTGTGCAGTTTTTAATCATAACAAAGCTCAGTCAAACACCGAATGATATTTTATGGCCTGTAAGACTGCCAATGACCATACTTTACTGCATTTCTAACGCAAAAAAATATATCGGATTGGCCTGTTAAGGAATTGTATCTACCTTTGAAAGTTTATTCCCCTCAGAGATCAGAGTAACCAATCAGGAACCAAAAGGTTCTCTGCTCTCCGCCAAGGGTGGAAGGAGGGTTTATGCGCACATGGAAACTTTCTGTGTGTAGTAAATACATTTTTTTCTTCCTTAAAAATAAAAACTGGTCTTTTGGTCAATATAAAATATCCTGTGAAAACACTAACAGTGACATTTAAAAATATAACTGGGAAGCAGTTAATAGATCTCAGGTACTGACTGAGCTTAATGATGTGAAGATGTCATCCAAGTTTTACATGAATTTTAATTCTTTTTGTTTTACCTTCTGTTCTCTAAGATAGAGTGTTGGGCATGCAGGTAGTGTTCTATTGCTATAAAAGTCTTAGGTGTCATTTTTAAACATCTCATTAAAATGTATTTTAATAATAGCTCTCATGTGCAAATCTTTATAATGGTGGGGGGGGTTTTGGCATTGCACTTCTTTATACTTAAGATTTAAATTTTCTCTCATGAGTTCTGAGAAAATGCCTTAATAGACTGCTGTTTTGCTGTATCTTACCAAGTAAGACTGTTCCTTCTATTTCTCTAGATATCTATGCATTTATGTATGGCCTATCATCATAGTGCCTAGGCACTATGTTTGATGTCAACCATAAGAGGATACTTGCCAAGAAATCTTGGTTTAATATCTGTCACTTAAGACCACAATTAATCTGTTTTCCACTGTTTGGATTCTTAAATTGTACTCCTTCAGCCAGAGGAGCTTACGCTGCTGCTTATAAAGCTGAGACGGCAGCAAGCGGAACTGAGTAGTATCCGGGAGCACACGTTAGCACAGCTCATGCAGCTAAAGCTCGAGGCGCACAGCCCAAAGGTCAGCTATGGAGAGATGTGTCTGTGTGTCTGCTCTTGTCACTCACGCTGAGCCATTCATTATTAATCGGTTTGATCAGCGTCATTCCCGTGAGCATGAGCCCATCCCACCACTGCGGCGACGACATCGGGATCTCCTATTGACCCTTTGAGAATTCCCTTGGTTATACGATATTAAAGGAAAACGTGGGTCGGCTGCATTTCTTCGTAGCCTTCCACCCACCCACTCACCCACCAACTCTTGGTTGTGAGGGAGGAAATGCATGCAGACTTCAGAATACTATTGTCATTCCTCAAACACTAACTACCACCTCCGGTAAAACAGATATTGAAGAGTCCCGTCGTTTCCCATAAAGTAATAAGTTGAGAAGTGATTAGCGTTTTAATAGTACTGCCTTTTAAATGTCAAAGATTAATTTCGTGTGTTCTTGATTTTTAAAATGAACACACGTAAACATTTCTCAAAGGGTTTAATAGCCTCTGGTTATATGAGAAACATCCAAAGAAGTAGTAACATATTGCAGAAAAGAATTAACATGTAAAGCTTCTAACCTTGAGTCTGCTAAAGCCATTTGAAGGATTTTTCTGCTTAATGTTTCAGCTTATATGCATGTCTACTTAATTTCTTACAAAACTAAATGTAATTTATAATCATTGAATGCATCATCTGTGCCGTTTACAGGGGAGCATGTGTGTGGAAGTCGTTGTGTGCTGTGGTATAATATAGGTTGTGACAAACTACCTGTTTTCCCTGTTTCAAAATTGACCTTTTCATGAATTCCGCACCCTCTTTCTCTGTCCGTTTGTACCTTGATTGATGCCTACTAGAATGAAATCCTTTCACATCACCTTCAAAGGAACACCATATATTTGGATCATCAGGTGGGCCTTGAAGAATTTTTCTTACTTCTCATACCTTATGTTTTAATGTTTTCAATGTAGTACAATTTTCGGGCTACTCAGATATTTCAGTCGTTTTGCGTTAATAGTGTGACTTTTACAAGTGGCAGGCTAAGAGACCCCTCACCAGGGGAATTCAGGAATACCAGAAGAAGCAGGTTAGAAAGGACAGTTGTGGAGATGAGGTGGGATACAAATGCCAGCTCTCTGGAAATTGAGAGCCTGGATTCTCTAGATTTCTTTTTTCTTATCCCAAGAATACTTGTACTTATTGGCTTGTATCAGCTTGGAGGTGACCTAATTAAAGAAATAGGCACGCAGCTGTGAATGCCTTGTTGAAGGCCAGGAGGAGGTGGGTGTGGTGCTCTCTGTATTCCCAAGGGGAGGTTAACGATGGGTAAATGTTGAAAAGTGAGTGGAAGTTGATGAACAAGGACTGACACTCCTAAATGTTGGCGTCTATGAACTTCCATGTTAATATTTAATTTTAATTTGATGAGGATTTTTTATATGTTCTTAAACATAAAATTTCTTCTAGTGGCTGCTTTCTTTTTGCATATAAATTAGGCTAGAATTTTCTTTAGCTTGTCTTCAAAACGTTCAAACTTGAATATTTTATCAAATGAAAGAGGTTACTGCGGAAAATGCTGTAAGACAGTATTTACATATTTATATTTGCCCTGTTTGAAACAAAATAATAATGTACTGCTTTAAATTAGTTATATTTAAAGAGGGATTTTGCATTAGGATGACCCTTGAAAGGATGTTCAATCATTTTTCTTTTAATTTTTAAAAGAAATATGCTTTTGTTAATTTGTAATTTATTTTCCCACAAAATGTTTTCATCATAGTTTTGCCTATTGGAATGCTTTAGAAATCAGCATTTCATGAATCCAAACTCTAGTCTTCACTTCAGAGACTGGTGCTATTAAATTTAACCACAGTGTACATTATACAATCTAATAAAGACATGTTTGCCAACAAAATAGTAAGATAAGCCTTCCCTCAAAATTCCACACTGCCAGAAAGCTTCTAAGATACATGGGGAATAACTTTCTTAAAAGCACCTCTGTCTATAAAGCTAGAGATCGTTCTGACAAATGATGGGATATTACAAAAATTAGGGTTAAAAACGACGATATGAATGTGACTCTGAAGTTATCTAGAATCTCTGGAAATAAACTTAGTGGTTTATTAATCTATTGTTAATTTACTGCTCACCTCAGTAAATCAAAACTGGCATTGCAGACACATAGAACTTGAGCAGCTCTTGGGAAAGGACAGGTAAATATATCGAAAAGACCACCATTTGCTAAGATGATGCCTCTCCTCACCTCCCTTTCCCGGATTGAGCTGTTTCTTCCCTTGGCCTTAGTGGCCCAGATCCAATTGAGGCTTCTGTTCCCGTCCTTTGCTCCCTTGGCAAGGTGACTTCTACAATCTCAACTTTTAGGCGACGCGCTAAGGAGCGCCGCTCTAGAAAGTGGAAAAGGCAAGGAAATGGGATCTCCCCTAGAGCCTCTGAAGGGAGCATGGCCCTGCCCACACTTTGGTTTTGGCCCATTGAGATGATTTCCGACTTCCAGCCTCCAGAAGTATAAGAGAATAAATGTGTGTTGTCTTTTAATTAATTAATTAAAATTAAAATCTCAACTTTGTATCGATCCTCTCTGTTCTGTCAACATGTCAGCAGAGCTTTTCCAGTAATTCACCTTTTTCTTATATTAGATCCCAAAATAGTTATATTATTCCACTTTTAAAATTTTGTGATAATGAGAAGAATTGTAGAATTTGATTGTTTAAATGATGATTTGCATTGAAATAAGACTATTTCTGATGGCAAAAATTGGACCATTTTTAGATAATAATTAGACAGTACATAAAAAACATGGTGAGGGCTTTGCCCAGAAACTCAGATATGCCTAAATGTGTACATCCTTAAGTTTTCCTTAAGGTTTCCTAAGGAAAAATCTCTCTTTAAATAAATCAAAAAATTTTATGATTTCAAATAATTGCATTTAATATAAATGAAATATTTACCTTTGAACTGTCCTGTATTTTACATCAGTAGTAAGGTTATTAAGTTATGTAGAAAGAATTCTTGGTAATGTTGAATTTTAATGAAATTTTTCATTCACTCAGCTCAAACATTTCCAGCTTTTAATCTTGTTACTGCCAGTAGCCGATTCTAGGTGACCAGGTGTATTTTTATGGGCATTATTGGTTGCCTGGGTTTATAAACTGATTCACGAGTTTTATATAATTATAAATTTGAAAGTAGATTTTAAAACCTGAAAGTCAGAGGCTCTGGTCACATTTTATAGAACTATATATCATACCAAGAGAACAGATACTAATTGATACTCTTCCGACACTTATTCTGCTTGCTCAAATAAATCATCAGAATAACCTAAGGCCAACATTTAATTGATTTAAATTCTCTTAATCCCTATCACTATTCATGAAAAATAGAACCAAAGGGTAGTCTCTGAGTTACTTCAGAGGTAAATTCATTTCTGATATTATAACAAATAAAAAATAAAAATGCCGTGTCTGAAATTCTGAAGATTTACATATTATACAGTCAGTCGAAAACTCTTGTCTTCTGGTGCCATATCACCATCATGAGGACAAGTCATGTACTGAAGTGTTTTTAAAAATAACAAAAGCTGTACTAATTATATGGTATAATTTTCTTCTGCTTTTTGTTTTATTCTGAAGTACGCTATTATAGTTTATGTTTTTATAGCCCAGTTCGTAGACTGTTCAATGTCTACATTTCTTAAGACGAGCCTAGGTTTGTCATTTTTATGAATTTTAAGATAAAGCCCCAAAGTATAACCTGTGAAAGTATAATAATCCTAACTGGGTACTTTATGAACCTCATCCAGGTTCTATTTCGAAAATGAATAAATACATAATATATCAGTAACTCATTTTCTTCTCATTTAGCTTAGTCATCACTGAACGTTAGAGAAGCTTTTGGGTACCGTTTAAGTGAAACTCGGAAATTTCATCCTACAGTATACCTCTGGAATGGATTTGACATTGTCTTTTCCCTCGTTCATTCCTCTACTACCAGAATATTGGAGAGGGGAGAAAGGCCATAAGTGCAATCTTGCAGTGACCCTGTACTTGCCAGGAAGTTGGAGTAAATTCGAGATTATCAGCAGTTGTAAGGGCATCCCCTCCTGGAGAATGGAGTGTCCTGTTGCTGTTCTTTGACAGTGAGGGAAAAGAGACTGTCTTGATATATTTTCTTTTTTTCTCAGAACAGGGCAGATTGAGCATGAGTTTTAGAGCTATATGACCCTGCTGAACATGTATTTGATGACTAGGAGTTCCTAATATTTCGTGGAGCCACGTGCATATCATCTGTTTGAAGCCAGCGTAACAGGTCCCCATAGAAGCTGACTGTTATCAACCTCCTGCTGTTCAGCTGGGGCATATATATCCCCTTCAGCAGGTCTAACATGGCGAGTAGGGACTTCATTTTCTTACTCTTGTCCCTTACGAGGATTTCCTCCGGTATCTAGTTCTTGGCTCCTGTAGTCTGGACCAGGACTGGTTGTACTGAGCAAAGGAATGAAGCTGGGATCGTAGAAACTAGAGCAGGGGCTGAGGAGAGGGAACTAGGCAAGGCCTCTGTGGGTGAAGAGGTAGAGCAGGGGCTGGAGCTTCTTCGATCAGTCGTAAAGGGAGGATTTATAGAATTGGGGAGATGAGGCCATGTTCCCATCCCTTCATCCATCTTCTTCCCTCCATTTGTTTCTTTCTTCCTCACTTGCTTTTTCTTTCTTTTTCTGTTAGTGATTGCAGAGCAGTTATGAGGGAATTTCTGCCAGCTTTCCATGTAGGCCATGGTAACAGAAAATAAGTCGCTTAAGAACTGAGATGAAGAAATGTGTAGGGGCTCCCCTGGTGGCACAGTGGTTGAGAGTCCGCCTGCCGATGCAGGGGACACGGGTTCATGCCCCGGTCCGGGAAGATCCCACATGCCGCGGAGTGGCTGGGCCCGTGAGCCATGGCCGCTGAGCCTGCACGTCCGGAGCCTGTGCTCCGCAACCGGAGAGGCCACAGCAGCGAGAGGCCCGCGTACTACAAAAAAAAAAAAAAAAATTATGACATTCTGCCTCTACCCCTGTCCCTTCAAGAGTCACTGTAGTTAACTGCATCAGAAACAGCTGCATGAGAACGGGAAAGGAAGGGAAATCCCTCAGTCAGTCACACCTGTGTTGGGGATGGCCAAAAGTTCTTTGTGAAAAGAATATGACTCTACTACGGATAATTTTATGAAATTCATTTGCCCCTACCCATCTGGAGCCATCTCCCCCACCCCCCAGCATGGAGCATACCTAAGTCATTTCTGAATTTAGCATCAAATGGTATATTCTTTAACACCAGATGGCTAAGGGACCTTATCCTCAAATTTTCATGGAAAAGCTGGAAGTTTCCCATAACAAACCAGTTTGCCATAGTACAAGAAAGGAAAAATACAGCTCAAGTCATACCTGTGGAGTTCTTTGTTGCATGGAAATGTTGAAGGTTAGCAAGTCAGTAGCTCAATCCTTCTTTTATCAGCACATTTTTTTTAAGTATGAGCAGACGCTTGAGAGAAGAGTCATTTTTGATCATACTAACCTCTAAAACATCTTGAAGAGTAAGCTGAAGTTTCTAATTTGCAAAAGTTTTGTAGTAGCATTCAGGTTTTATAATGTAATTCTTTTATAAAGATTAATATTTTATGAGCCGTGCGCTAAAACTACTAGTGACTTTTGGAAGAAGTCTGATATTCTATTAATATTACTGGTTGCTGTGGACATTGCTCATCAGCATGCTTTCTGTATCCTTTCAAGAAACCACAGTGTAGAAACAGGAGCTCTGACCACTTTTAAACATACTTATGCCAAGGGAAATGCAAAAAGGAACAGTTAACTGGGTGTATGTAATTGGTACTGAAACCATTCAAGGTAAAAATCTCAGTACTTTCTTGCCTTTTGTTCTTGTGTTCATGAAAGACAGCTTCCCTATAAGGGAAGAAATGCTAACAAGATGATTGAAAAGATTCTTGATGGCTTTCATTGTTGTCCATTCAGCAACCTCATTCTATTGAGCTATTAAGCAAGATCCCATTTTCTCTAATATTTGAAGGGGTCCTAGAGCTTCTATTTTTAGGAATGACTGAGAGCTACAGGAGCTAATGTTTCTAGGGGATACAGAAAAGGCATTTGAAAAAAGCAAACTGGAAAATTGAAAGAATATTATTGAACACTTACTGACCCAAACTAGTTACATAGTGTAGAATATCTGTATTTTCTTTTGCTGTGCTATTCAGAGCATTCCTCTCTCTCTCTCTCTCTCTCTCTCTCTCTCTCTGTGTGTCTCTCATACACCATTCCTCCTTTCTTCTTTTTCTGTCTCTCCCTTCCTCTGTATATTTGATCATAGAAGTGGGAGAGGGAGATGACACTGAGAAAATTCTTAATCAGGATATGACATCATAATGGCAGAATATAAATAAATGGACAGTGGGTAGATTAGAATTTAGAAAGTGGAAAGATTTAATACATGTGTGTCAGTACTCTGATCTCTCAGCCTATCGGATGCTTAACCATTATTATATGGTTCTCCTGTTTCTTACCAGTGACTCATCAGGCCCTTCTTGATAACTGTTTTCACCCCTCTCAACCCTAACTGGGGAAGTGCCCTGTTTCTTGGTGTTCTCTCATCTGAACATTCATCTACTCATTATTTTACTAGTTCTCTCTTCGTTACTTTTCATCTCTAGCCCCTGGGTTTCTCCCAGAAAGCAGAGCCTGTGATGTGGGCTTCCTTGATGTGGGCTTGTTTGCAGGAAGTTTATTTTGGGAAGTGATTCCAAGGTACAGGAATAAAGAGAGTGAGACTATATACTATCAACTACCATAGGCAACTGGGGCCTCATCTGATACTTGTTAACAAATAGAAACCCAGCTGAACTAGAGAAGAGTACTCACTCCCGTCTTCCACTGACCAAGGGTTGTCCCTTGAGACTAACTCTCTAGCACACTGAGGTTATGCATACATGAGCACCCAGTGGGTTCCCATACACCCAGCAAGACCTGAAACCGAAGATGTGGAGAGGGGCACAAAAGGCATCTAAAACACCACTCTCTGCAGTTTCCGTTACGTAGTTATAGTTGCTCACAGAGATCTCCATTTGGAAGTTCTGCCTTCAGTACATCTCCAGCATGTCCAAAATTAAGGTTGTTATCTGATCCCTCAATTCCCTGACCAAAAAACTGAAAGCAGAAGTGGTTCAAAATATTGGTCACCTTTAACCCCATTGATGTAACAGACATTTATTGAACACATCATCCTTGGGGAAGAGCTTGATGGACTTCGAGAAGGATTAGGACCTTTCTTTAGCTGTTTGCTTAGACCTAGAACATAAAGTGGGAAAAGAGGAAAGTCTCCTCCAGCTATGGCTCGGACAGCCTCTCACAGCCTGGTGGATGAAAAGAAAAACAACTGGCAGGCTACTTGGAAGGACCCCCAATGTGATGGTCCTTGGCACCCTGCCTGCTGTTCCACCACTTTGAGTGTGGAGATTCTACAAATTTATAAAAATGGCAGAATTAAGTCATCCAGCCTCCTGGAGTTGTATTACGTTCTCCTAATAGTTCATGTGCCCAACACCAACTCCTGTTAATGCTAACGATACCTTGAAACTGGAGTTAAAAGTACTTTCAAAACACTTTTACTGAAAACAGGAAAATCATGCGATTCTGTAGAACCATCCGAACAGGTTTTAATTTAGCTGGTACATAATATCTGCATGGTGTTTAGTCAGGATCATAGAAGCCACCAAAACACCTTCCACGTACTAGCTCCTTGTTATACCATTTAGTCAACAAATCCTGGCAGCACTCAAAGCACCTGCCTCATTGTCTTTCAGCTAACTCAGGAAACTTCAAACTCCCGGTTCCCTACAAAATAAAGTCTCTTTTTGGTTTGTCACTCAAGCCCTCGTTTCATCACCACCAGCCCCTACCAGCCTGTGAAACACTTCCTCCCCCATAAACCCTTTTCTGCAGCCAGCGCCCCATCGTTTCTCAGATACTACAGAAGCACCCCCATTCTCTACAATGTGCACCTGCCCAGCGTCTGTCCATCCTAATAGCATAAGTATCACTTCACAGTTTTCAAAGTGCTGTTATATACCGTGTCCCATCTGCTTCTAATACTTGCCTCTGCAGCATGTGGCCAGTTACTTTTATCCCCAGTCACGTTGAATGACTTGTCCAAAATCACAAAGCTAGGATGAATACCTTGTATTAGTGAATTTTCTTTCTTTTTTAAATCTATTCTTCCTTCAAAATCAGGAGTTGTTCTTGTACCTATAGAATAGTTCTGTTTCAGGTTGCTGATCTTTGTTACCTGAAGAATACCAGCTCTTGGTTATATAACTGGTTATTCTCCTATCTAACAAGACGGGAAAATGAAAACAAAATTTCCCCACCCCTCCGAAAATGCATAATATTTCTACAGTTCCACAGTTGATTTACAAAAGCAGATATTTTAATAAGCCAATTATTGTGGCTTTTGTTTGCTTCTGTCTTATTTGAATGTATTTTTTCAGAAAGTTCATTCAGCAGAGATTTATGGAGCTCAGTGTCAGGCAGGATGTTAGCTTGCAAAGTGGAATTGTAAATGATTTTCAAAGCTCAGGAAGGAAACAAAGTTGAGCATAAATGCCAAAGTCATTTCTGGGATCAACCTAAGGATGTGATTATGTAGTTAAAACATAAGCTGATAAATCTTTGAATTAATGGTAGGAATTCTGCTACTCAGTGCCAATTTTAACTCAGTAAGAATACAATTGCTATTAATAAAACCCAGATCCTGTATCTAGAAGATATTTTACTTTTGATTTAAAGCTCAAATGTATTTTTCTAGTAGATTTACCCATTGACCAGAACAAATACTTTTTTTTAGCTAACAGAGATGTAAGATTTTCACTTTCGGAATGTTTTGTCCCTTTAAAATAGTATTGTTTTATGGTATCGTTTCACAAAATGCTTGCAAAGAAGAGAAATATGTGACCATTTCAAACACAATATTTATTTATTTCCACCATAAAGCATTTTTACAAAATGTATTTTGAGCTTTTTTAATATTTTCAGTTGCCTGTGGATGCCAGGAATAAAGATGGTGGCATCAGATAATACATTACTTAAAGTTAAAGGAACAATTTAAAAAAAAAAAAAACAGTCCTTAATAAGGAAAACAGGTTTAAGCCACTGAAGTAAAAATCAGATCTATAAAATGTATCCTGTAGCCAAAAGGATTTTAATTTTATTTTAAATTCTTGAGACTCGTAGGTGAAAAAGGATGAAACTGACGGTAAGCAAATTATATATGTAAATTATTTGGAAAGACATTAGCCTAGACCTTAAAAGTTTCCTTCAAAATATACCACAGGTATATACCTCAAGATGGCGGCTTAAAAAAGTCAGCAATTTAAATAAGGTTGTGTGTAGACATTGCCCTCCTTTTGTTCTGCTGGATTAGGGGTGTTTTCATATTTCTCAATAAATGGACCTTATTCCTGAAGCCAGTACTTAACAGCATCAGTCAGTCTAGAAATGCTCTTTTTTTTTTTTCCTTCTTTTCTTTCAAGGAAATGTCGGATACATTTGACTTCTGTGTTAGTGTCGCAATTTGTTTTTTCTTTCTTTGTTTTTAATCTGTGTTTCTCCCTTGAAGAAAAAGAGGATATGTTGTATGGTCTAGCTACATCATTTAAAGTACCACTGATTTTTCTGAATACATACAATAGTAATACTTTCCCAGAGTTTTACATTTAGAAACCATACATAGCATAGAAGAGTTTGTTCTGATTGCTTTAAAATTTCCAAAGAAATAGACCTCCATACTTTGCCCCATCGGCTATAAAGAGACTTATTTACATTCTTCTATTTAAAAAGTCACTTCAGATTTTCCTGCTTCCTGTTAAACAATGCGTGGTTTCTATAGGTAGTCATACCCTTCAATCTCAGGTTCTCGGACTTTCAGAAGTGCCTGGAATGAGAGTGGAAGGCATTTACATTGTCATTATCCAAATGACCTGTTTACAAAGGCCCCTGCATTCCTCACAGCTTCACCCTGGGCATGTCAAATTCTCTAGCCTTTTATTTTTGCCACACATCTTAGAAGTTTATTGATCTAGACACAGGAGGACATTCTTGAGAGATGGATTCTTCAGTGATTAGGCTATCAGGGTTTTTGGCTATTGTTAAGACAGATTCCCAACTTAAAAATTCTTTTTCTAAGGTGTCTTTAAGAACTCAGGAAAAATCCATTTTCCATTTGAATGGAAAATGACAGCACAGAGATGGGTTATCAGTGAAGGACAAAAGCTCTGTAGGGCGGATAGAAATCATCCTGACTTCTTGCACCCGCCCCCAAAAGAGGGAGGAAGCTGTTACTGCAGAATTCAGACTCGAGGAAACTCATTTACTCGACAGAGCTTGGGCAGATGTTTTCCCTTACGGGAATGAGATCCAAATCTAGGGGGAAATTATACTTACTTTACTGGTCTAGAATTTCTAGACTTACAATCCAGTATAATAGCCACTAGCCATATGTGGCTACTTAAGTTAGGTACACTTTTATAAAAATAAGATTCATTTTCTCTGTCACACGGGCCACATTTCAGGGGCTGAGGAGTCATTGGTGTGGCATGTTGGACTACACTAATGGAGAACATTTCCATCATCAGAGAAAGTTCTGTTGGACAATGCTATTCTAGATGAATCATTATGTAAACTTTTCAAAGAGCAGTTAAGGGACTTCCCTGGCAGTCCAGTGGTTAGGACTCTGCGCTTCCACTGCAGGAGGCTCGGGTTTGATCCCTGGTCGGGGAGCTAGGATCCCGCATGCCGCACGGCCAAATAAATAAATAAATAGCAATTAAGCCACTACTTAACCACTTCTTAAACCGAAAGGGGGATTGGGAAATTAATCTTCCCAAGGATAAATTATCTGAATGATTGTCCTGGCTTTGCTCACTGCTAGTCTTTCTTCTTCCCCCTAAAAATTATTCTGGAACATTTATCTCATGACTTACAATATCCTGTTCCTTCTGCATCCCTAGCTGGTCCAATTTCTGTAGAGACAGAGACTTTGAAGCGGATATTAGAAGTTGCCACTGGCAACTGGAAATTGGATTCGTAATAATACCCCACCCCGTGATTCTGCTGAGTCCACTAATATTATTAATAAGGAGATTCAGTTGATTTTTTAAGGGGGTTAAGTCTCTTAATGCTGTATTTCATACAAAGACAAGACTATTTTAGTCTACATGCAATATACTTGTGCTTAGATCATTAGTTTGAAATTTTTCATCTTTTGATAGTTGCACAGGTATCCTGACCAACATTTTAGTACCAACTCATCAAGACGTTGAAGAATTCCTTATTGGTGATGGTTGAATTGGTCCTCAATGACGTAAATTAGTGCCAGGGTAGGACCATTGTTCTCAAGCCTGATTTCCTGTCATACCTACCGGCGGATCTTTAGAAAGACAAAAACAAAGTACAATTCTCAAGGCTGTCTGCCCCCCAGCCCCCAGTGAGAGTTGCCAGAGCCCACTCTGTTTTGAAAACTCCACAGGTGATTTATTTTTTCTCCTCAGTCAGGTTTGAGAACTACTGAGATAAATAATGACAAGGAAAGCCAAAGAAAGAGGAGATGTCTGGGGTTTTTTTTGAAACATAAAACACTATCTTAGTGCTTTCTAACCTTTTTCCTACATGGCCCACATAGAAAAGTGACAGTAGGTGTGCACACCTTGACAGAAACTTGAGGCCGTGCTGTTGGGAGCGTGTTAGGCACTCTGAGGACTGAGGTGGTCCCCAACTCCAGACACCTGGAACCCTTTCCCAGCCCGCAGGTGTCAGTTGGGAGGTTCCACTCAAGATCCTGCCAGCTGTGACACGGTTGCATAGAATTGTGTTGAGTAAGTTTTTTGGTGATGGGTTTTTAAATCAAGATATTTCTAACAGTAACATCAAAGGATGCTCTATTCATACTAGCCCAACATACCTCAAACCTCAGAAGGAGGCTGGAGTTAAGTATCTCATTTTCTAGGTGGTTTTTGTAAACATTTGGACTTACAAATTTCAAGTAAAAATATGTCTTTGTTGTAAACAGAAATATATTGGCATTGCCTAACTGTATTTCCAAGATATTTCCACTTAAGTTTTCTTATTTATTGCTGAAGTTAATTATGAAAATAGTGTCATCCCCAATTCATACATTCTCATTTTTATTATTATAAAATAGTGGGCCTTTTATAATAGCTTTACAATTTAGCAATTAATTGGAAACTAAACCTGTATTACCGTTTAGTTCAAAGAAGGAATTAAAGCAGGAAGCGAAGCATTTAACTCATTTTCAAGTAAATTATTAAACATCCCCCAAGTACTAATTAGTCTTTCTCTTGCTCTGATTCCTTAAAACAAAAATACAGTAGCTATTAGCAGCAGTGCCTTAATGCTGCCTAGGATTCTTGTAGTAGTCAAACCAGAAGAGAATTGCTGGATAGTCCTTTTTTTTAAGAACTGAGCATGAAATTCTAAGGTGCTCATGGAGCATCACGTATTTGGTGGGGGGGAGGGGGGAGTCATATTTTACTGCTTTAATTCAAAAGCTGTTGTATAAAGTTTACGTAGCAAAAGCCAGATAGCATGTGTTGTTTCAGTGTAAATTTCAGAGATGATCAGTTTCTAAGTTTTAAAATACAGATATTTCATGAAACAAATGAACCTGTCTACGAAACAGACTTACAGACATAGAGAACAGACTTGTGATTGCCAAGGGGGAGGAGGGTGGGAGAGGGATGGAATGGGAGTTTAGGGTTAGCAGATGCAAACTGTTACATATAGGATGGATAAACAACAAGGTTCCACTGTATAGCACAGGGAACTATATTCAATATCCTGTGATAAACCATAATGGAAAAGAATATAAAAAGAATGTATATGTATAACTGAATCACTTTGCTAAACAGCAGAAACTAACACAACATTGCAAATCAACTATACTTCAATAAGATAGAGATATTTCAGAGGTGATTTAGTGAAAGAAATCACTAGCCTATTTCTAGGATCTATTTGGAGAGAAAGCAGATCTAGTATTTCCAATTCAGTAAATCTGGAAAGAGTCAAATTTCAGGCAGATCATTGAAATTGTTTAATGTGGACCGCACTCCCATTGTGTGGGATCCTGAGTACTGTGTTTAGCTGGCCTCACCTGTTGCATGCCACGTGCAAGGAGAGTGCCACCACATACAGGACCATTCCCCTGTGCAGATTTTTCTTACAAGCCCAGTCATCCTAACAGCCCTTGGTCAGGTGAGTGTGGTGCCCAGGGGAATTCTGAAATACTTCTGCTGCTTCTGTCTGCAGATAGACTTATCCCATCTCTCTGGCTTGAGTAAAATGAGATTCCCAAGGAGTATGTAAGCTGAAGAACATTCACTGTTACCAGATTACATTTGACTTACTTCAGCACCTTGAGAAAGAACATTGTAGTTACTTCTGCCAAAAGGAATCTTTAAACCAGCCTGTCACCTTCATGTTTTAATGGTATTGTCTACATCAGAGATTTTCAAATTGCGCATTATAGTTATCTGGGAATCAGGGTCTTTTCAAATTCCTCAAGTGATTCTGGGTTAAGAACCACTGGTTGAAATAAGCTTGAACTTTGATTTCTGAAGTAGCCAGTAATAAAAAGGAAAGAAATATTAATAAGATAGTCATAGGTATTTACAAATGCATTGGGGCAGCTTACTTTTTTTAGTTAGTTAACATTTCTTCAGTCAATTTCTGACGTGGATACAGACTCATACGGCAGGATAAAGGTTGTGAGAACAGTTCTTTAGATCAGGGCCTCGCTGCACTAAAGGACTCCCAACAGCTTTGAACATGATACAAACACATGTGCTAAAATTTTTTCTTAACCTCTTTGTGTCGCCAAGGGGTGTTTCCCAGAGGATATAGTTGTTCCATTAATCTAGTTTATTTGTTTTTTTTTTTTATCCTTGACTAATAACATTTATTTTTTAATGAGAAAAGCAGTATCTATTCAGTGGAGAAAATTTGGGAAATGTAGAGAAGTATATAGAAAAAAAAATAATGATCTGGTCCCACAATTTAAAATAATTACTGCTAACATTTTTCATTTCTTTGCTGTACTAAACTGTCACTTTCCAAAGATGCCTTCTAATTTTAATATTCTAGGATTTGATATATACATTTGAAATTTTTCATAGTGAAAAACAGTTCCAGAAGTGATCTCTGAGACACTCTGTACACTTTAAATGTTATTTTTTGTTAGACAGAGAAAGACAGATACTCCATGTTATCACTTATATGTGGAATCTAAAAAGTAAAACAAACGAATGAATATAACAAAACAGAAACAGTCTCACAGATGTAGAGAACAAGCTGGTGGTTACCAGTGGGAAGACAGGAGTGGGGAGGGGCAAGACAGAAGTGGGGGATTAAGGTACAAACTGCTATGTATAAAATAAATAACCTACATGGATATATTGTACAGTGTAAGGAATATAGCTAATATTTTATAATAACTTTAAATGGGGTAAAATCTATAAAAATACTGAATCACCATTGCACACCTGAAAATAATATAATACTGTAAATTAGCTATACTTCAATTTTTTAAATTTAATCTTTTTTTTAATGTTATTTTTACTCTTAGTATTTTAGTTTCTCTGTTCCTAAATCAGTGTCTTCCTGCAAGATCCTTCTCAGTGACTTAATATTTAATGATCTTTGACAGGTAAATTAAAGAGTCATTTTTAAATCACAAATGTGGCTTCCCTCTATAATGTACATATTTACCCTCTCAAAGTACTCCACTAAATAAATCAAGCTTGATTACCCTTCTGCAGAAATCATACTGTCTCTTCTCCCTTTATAAATACATTTCAAGTAAACTCCTCAGGCCTAGAGGCTGAACACTAGTCATTGATCTGCTCCACTTAAAGGTGGGAGCCGCCATATTGGCAGACCCAGCCCTTTGACAGTGGCCTCTTTGTAGCGCCAGATTTCCGAGACTCCACGGCAGTTTCAGTTTGCCCTTGAGTGACTTTTACATTTGGATACTCTCTGACCTGCATTATTTCTTAAATATTCATATGCTCCTGACCTTTCTTTCAAACCCCAGCCCCTCTACCACCTCCCCCCAACCCCCCAACCTCTGAGTCAGGTACTCTTCTGTCTAATTTTCATGGCATGCTATTGAAAAGTAGCAAGTATAGATGAGATTGCTTTGAAAATCAAAATTAAATAATACTAAAAAATGAAGAGAGACTTAAGCTACCTATGTTATACAAAGTATGTATCAATGCAGTCAAATGATGGAGCCAAAAACAAAGGCAGTTACAACTGTTCCAAGATCAACATTTGGTTAAGATAAAATAACCAGCGTTCCTTTAAAATATAAGCATGTAATAAGCATTTTTTTTCTGCTAAAGAAAAATTTATATCTATAGTTGTCTCTATATGTTACTTTCCACCACTGTAAAATTTTTTCCTGTACTGCATATCAACACAGTTCTTACCTGTGTGCATGAGATGTCACCTCTAAATGCCTTGGTCCCTTATTGGATAACATTGGGGAAAAAAAGAAGTTTGAGTTCAACCGATGAGTAGATTTAACTGATGTATAGAAGTTTGAGTTTAATAAGTAAATGTGTAGATTTAAAAGCAAATTACTTACCTTGAATAAAACTTTTTAAAAGTAAATTAAACCAGTCATTTAACAACCAAAACAGGTATTATTGACATGAAACATTGGTAACTAGACTGAAAATAAAAATGTCTAGGTATAAAGTTTTCAAGATTTAATTTTTACTTATGCATTTAATCTTAATATTAGTAAATTTTTGTTGCAGATTTAGCTAACTCAGTAAAGTAGCATTCGTTAACCATGATAGAAATGCTTATTTTCTATAATATGGGGGATGAAAATTATATAAACCAAGTGTTACAAATTGCAATTATAAACAGACTTGTCTGCTTACAAATGGTACAAACTTTGTTGGCCTTTTACCATATATATATATATATAAAACTGTCTTTTGAATGCTTTAATTCTTGAGTCCAGAGCCTGCTAAAATAAATATTTTTCTAGAGGCAGTAATTAAGTACAATATAGCTGGAAATGTGAAACATGGTTTCAGCCTTTTAAGGACCTAGGGAGATTCACTTAGTCTTTGCTGAATAAATTTTAGTTTGCATGTCCTGGAAATCATTCTACATACAGTGTTATACTTTGAGAAAATCCAAAATAGAGTATATATAAGTGTCTATCAAGATTAATAAAATGTGTGATTGTCTAAGTGACAAGATATATTATTATATTATTTGTAGAGAACTAAAATTTTTCTGAATAACCTTATAAAGAACTGAATATCATTTTAAGCTTTTTTTTTTACTATATAAGTAATTGATTAAGTCATGCCATTTTTCTCCTTTTAAGTTTATAGGTTGTCACTCTTTAGTTTATCCCTTGAATCTTGATGCTTTTATTATCTATTCTAGTATTATAGGAATATTCATTAATTGACAATATTGGTTATGTTTATAAAGTAAAACCTTTATTACAATTAGTAAGCTTTTTTATAACCTTGGAAGTATTTTGTAACATTTAATACTTGTTTGAAATGGTTTATATTAAGTTGATTCTATGCAACCTTGGGATAATATGTAAACAACTGCACTATTAGGAAGATATTAAAGTAGAGGCTATATTTACAGTGTCGTCTTTCAAATCTAGCTATGCTGTAAACTGATGTTTGCTGTATGCTCCTCCTGATTTGAAATAGATGAAAGAAAATGAACCTATTATCACCATGGTTCACACAATGATTGAGAACTCGGCGCTAAGACCCCAACTGTACCAGCAAGTAAGGTCTTGGACAGTGAATGATACTGCTTTATCATCTGCAAAATCCCTCAGTGACAGTTTTGGTTTATCCTCAGAGTTACTCATAACATTAGTCTTTTTCTTATTCCATTCTTTGTTTCTGTCTTTTTGGAAAAAACGCAATTCATCCGTGCTTTTCAAGATGCTGCAGTTCTTAGCATGGCTTTGCTGAACATTTCGCTGTTGGATATTAAGTGTGCCATTTTCCTGAAGTTTTTGTGCAGAGTATTTGATTGATATGTACTTGGAGGTCTGCAGTACACTTGCAAAATTTTTACGAACTTGCCGTTAATTTTGATTAACTCTAAAAGCATAACTGATTTTTAGGGAAAACTTTAAAAAATATTTTTTTCCTTTCAGGGGCTGCCTCCCTACCCCACCCCACCCCACCCCACCCCAATGTTTTAGGAATAGATTATATTTGTATGGGAGTTATTTAAAGGTTGTTTATGTACTGTGGTATGGTAAAAACTAAAGATAGCCATTTCTTACCATACTGGGAGTATCTTCTCCCCGTATTCTTTTCCCTCTTATGTAGTAGTCATCATGATCATCATATCTTACCCCATTCTTTTCCCTAACTCAAAATATGTGCCATGGAGTTGGCTGGCTTTAATTTAGGACCTTGGTAATCTGCAGATCTGCAAAAGAAGTCATGTTATACATTCCTCTCCAGTTTTTTTGTATTTCATGGTCTAAATGTTCTTAGCTGTGTGTTTTGCAACATCAGCTTCTTCCACTTCAACCCCCTCAAATAACTGTGGCCTACGACCTGTTACAGTATTTTAAAAATCATACAGAGGGAGAAAATTAACTAACATGAAAAATGAATGTATATTTTGATTAAAATATGTAAAAGCACCTGGTAAAAAGAAGCACCTTGAGCTCGCACTGGCTTTAAAGGCCTCTGGTTTGCACCGGGCGCCTTGAGGGTCTGCATCATGGGCCTTGTAAACTGGGAGACTGAAACAGTTGGTGGGTGGGTGACTCATTTCTGAGCACAGTTTTCAAAACATTTAAAGTATGTTATGTGACTGAGCATAGTTTTTAATTAGCAATAAGGAGATAAAGTACTAAATATTTAAAGTTAAACAGCTTTTCTTTTCAAAAGAAAATGGAATCTTACCACTCCTTTTAAAGTCACCAGATTTTAGAATCTTGACACTTCATTCCAAAAAGCCACACTGACAGCCTTAGCACTTATTCTGGAATTGATACCATTTTCAGTGTCTGAAGCTGTCAGCTTATAATTTTATATGATGCTGATTGATGTGAGATCAAAGGCCTTCTGTTTTAATAGGTTATGGTTTCATTTTTCACATTTTGTATATTTACAGTAAGAATGAGAGCTGGGATTTTCTGTTCCATTTGGTTTGGTTTTTCTTTTTTTATATTGATCGGTAATCAAGGTTGATGGTGCAGAAGTCATTGCTGATTGAAATCACTCAGTTGCACTAAAAGTTCTTACTGGAGTCCTTCAAAAATGTGGAGGTATCTGAGACTGGTCTTATATAGCATCAGTAACCTTGAATACTGAAAGTAATAGATTCATATAAACATATTTCCTCATCTTGATACTTGAAAGAAAACAACCTGATATTGTATAGAACAGGAAGATCTGAATGTGTAACAGCAGCAGCCATGCGTGGGTATGACATGGGCAGCCAGGTAATGAATATTGACTGTCAGTGCTATCAAATCTAGGGAGTTTTTAGATGATACTTTTCTTTAATCAGCCAGTAGTAAAGTACTTAATTATGGCCGACCATCATTGGTAGATAAAAGTGACAGATGCGTTTCTTAAACTCTGTTAATATAAACTTCTGTAAATTGAAATTACATCTTTTTTTTTCCTCCAGATTTCCATTATCATGTTATTATTCAAAGAAAACCTTTGTGAAAGTTTATATTGTACACCTGATGGTTTGCTTTTCTGACATTGCATTGCAATGCTGTGTTAATAGGTTCCTGAAATTTAGCTGAAAATAAAGTGGCAATATAGTGTTTTATGACCAGTTTTTCTGAATCATAGCCATTCAGGTTTTCTCTCAGGAGAACCTCTGTGTTTACATCTTCCTAGAAGAAGGAGGACACCTGAGAAATTACCTGGGCAGTAATTTTTTTTTTTTTTAATTTTTTGGCTGTACCACACAGCGTACAGGATCGAGTTCCCCGACTAGGGATCGAACCCACACCATACAGTGGAAGTGTGGAGTCTTAACCACTGGACCACCAAGGAAGTCCCAGTAATTTTCTTAAAATTAGTCAAAAAAAAAGAACCTAAAACTGAATCAAAACAAATGCTAAATGAGCTTCAAGTTGAAAAACTCCTCTGCGTTTATTAATCATTCTACCACCTTTCACGAGTACAGTTTTGTACCAGAATTTTTTTTTTTTTTGCGGTACGCGGGCCTCTCACTGTTGTGGCCTCTCCCGTTGCGGAGCACAGGCTCCGGACGCACAGGCTTAACGGCCATGGCTCATGGGCCCAGCCGCTCCTCGGCATGTGGGATCTTCCCGGACCGGGGCACGAACTCATGTCCCCTGCATCAGCAGGCGGACTCTCAACCACTGTGCCACCAGGGAAGCTCATGTACCAGAATTTTTATAACATACTTAATATCAGTGAAATTAGTCACATGATAAATAATTGCTTTAAAGGTTACAGACTAATTAGCAAATACATACAGTCCAACGAGCATTTTTGAGTTTTCATAGAAATTAAAGTCTAATTTTATCAAATATTGCCCCAAAAGTATTTTTTTGTGTTTTGTATATATATTCATATGCTTTTAAAATATATATACACATATATATATTTCACATACTTAAAAAGGGATACTATAGAAAGTTGAATTTTAATTGGCAAAAGTGATTTTGTTTTAACTTAATGCCAAACCAGTTTTTAAAAAGATTAAAAGATACCTTACTATGAAAAAGTTCTGACTTTCTAAATATAATATACATATCCTTATATAGTCAGTAGTCTGTATAATACGCTTCTCAGATTGAAGCTTGAGCACTGCTCAAGCTTATATAATTACTATGTAGCCCCCTTTCACTTACTTTTCTAGTGTTGCTGAGGTACCTCAAACAAACGTATTCAAATTCAGAGATTTTTTGCTAAAGATGAGTTTGAAAAATGCTAAAAAGTATTGCCATGAAACATCATTTCATGCAGAACTTGAGTTAATTAGAATATTCATGAAATTACATTTTTCTTATTAGTAGGATTTTCATATTGAGGACAAAATAGTAAACTTCAATTCTAGATGGAAATTTTTTTAATAAATTATATTCAGGAATTCCCTGGCTGTCCAGTGGTTAGGACTCTGCGCTTTCACTGCCATGGCCCGGGTTCAGTCGCTGGTCGGGGAACTAAGATCCCGCAAGCCATGCGGCATGGCCAAAAAATAAATTAAAAAAAAAAATTATATTCATCTCTTCTTAAGAAAAACTTCAGTAATTATTATCAGTAATGGGAAATAGGCCATGCTTAAAAGTTAATTATTTAAAGAATAATCTTGTTTTCTTATGCTTTCCTTCTGACAGGCAAAAGAAATGAATTCAATATAGTGGAAGGTTGATTATTTTAAGATTTTTATTAGTTGATATTTAATTATCTTTATTGAATAAGTTGATAAAAGGTTTAAATAAATTTTCATTGGTACCAAAAATATAGGTACAGCAAAATAAATCTAATATATATGTGTAATATTATTTCTATGGCTTTAAGGAGATACCACTCTAAAGTTATAAGTACACAGTACACATCTTTCTTTTTTATAATATGCCAACTGGTATGAAAATGAATATGCAGTAAGATTCCTTAAATAAAAATATTAAACCATTACCCTAAATATTTCTTACAAATTCTAAGTTTCCATTTTAAAATACTTGTCTTTTTTTCTTTTGACCGTGGGATATAGGGTACAAAGCATATTTTAATCTAGATATAGCACTAGCCACTAGTTATGTTCAAATTATGCATTCCATGGTTTAGTAAAGCTGTTTGGCGTTTAACTTTAAATATTAAATAAGCAAAGTATATGTAGACATTTAGTAGCTAAGGCTTTACATCTTTTATTTCTTAAAAATGAGAAATACTGATTTTAGCATTATCTCACATTTTTTATTCTGGATCTAAGCATTTTAAAACTTATTTTTCATTTCTTCCTTTTTTCAAGTGGGAATATAAATTATTTTCTTGGTTCTAGGTGCTTTAATTTAGAATGACAATTGACACTTCTCAGGACATATTCAGTGGTCTTTATTTTAAAATAGTGCACAAGTATTCTGACTTTTGTCATTAAATTCATTTTTCATGTGATGTTCACTTCTATGAAAGTTTTGTGGCTTAATAATCACTGTGTATACCCCTAAGTAGTCACAGAATCATTTGCATGAGGTACGTGAAAGCAGTGTCTTGAAGTGAAACATGGAAATCCAGGATTTATTATTGTATGTTTGGAATGCTTACATTTTTAATCTCCTGATTCCCACATTCCTAGACCCACTTAAAGTTATCTGCTGTTTAAATTATGCCTCTTGAGATGTAAATGTCAAGCAGTATTTTACAGACAGGTCATACATAGTTGTAACTTCTACATTCTTGTGCATTTGTATATGTATATACGAAATTTAATTTTCCAATCTAGAATGTAGTTGGGATACATTACTCCTATCCCCACTTGGAGAAAAAGTATACCATTTAGCAAACATGCAATGAGCCCCAATTACATTTTCCTACTATGTTTTTGTTACTGTCTAGCAGACAATATAAAGTTAAAAGACAAGAGAGATAGTGCAGTTTTGCCTGCAGAGGCGCTATGATGTGACCTGGGGTATAACTGATTGGGATGGCTTATTGAAATCTTGGTAAACACCATCAGAAATGAGGATTTGCTTGACCAAAAGATATTTGGAAGAAGCTGAAAAAAGGATGTTTAAATACACTGAATAATAATTCACTACAATATAATGAAGCAAATGGTGTCAGCAAACACATAACCAACTTTTTATGCAATTTGACTGTCCATAGTTTATAACGTAGGCTTTTAGTTTTAAGAGGTTTTTGAGTGCTTTACCCCTTTTCGATTAAACCCATCCTTTTCTTCCATTATCTTTTAGTTCTTAAGACAGAGGAACAAGATAAGTCTATATTGTGTATGTGTGTTTATATATTATGTATATGTATACAACGTGTTATAGGTTTTGTTAATAATATTGTACTAAGATGTGTTGGCATCTGAGTGTACACATACACAGTTGTGTGATTATGTGTATACCGTGAAGGTACGGTTTTGACTGTTGAAATATGCCTGATTCAAAATTTGATTCAACACAGTTGCTACGATTGTATTTGTCAATTTTTCATTTAAATAATGTGTGTCTCGCAAATGGAAAATGTAAGGTGCTGTATGATTTTGTTTGGCCAGCTTATTATTTTGTTTGACAAGCCTAAGTTAACATCATTCTTATGTATCTTGCATATTGTATCACTGTTAAATAATTTTCTAGTTTTGTAATGATCTGTGTTTGAATTAAACTTCTAAAAGTATAAGAATCATTAAAAACCCATTTTTGTTACTGTTATATAAATCTAAAATATTAACTATAAGCTAATTAAATGTGTATTTTTAAAATTATTTTTAAAGTTGTTCTATGACATTTTCCCTTATAGCTGTCACAGGATGAATGTAGAGGCACATTATACAAATACAGACCTGAAGAAGTAGATATTGATGTACGTATTAGCATGCGATATATTATCAATGCTCTGTCATACTCTCTGGCAAAACACTGGAACTAAGCATGACAAAAAATTTCCTCTTCCTCTCCTGCTGTCCAAAATGACATCAAATAAGTAACGTTTTCTTCTTTTGCGCCAATTAAATCCTCACTTCCTGATTTATTCCCTGCCCACCCCACGCCCGTAGCAGCTGAACATAATTTAGAATCATTTAAATGAAAGTAAAGACTATTTCTTATATAAAATTATGCAGGATTGGAGACAAAGTAAAATTGTCTGTCATCTAGAGAAAGTATTAGCCTCAAGAAATTCTGTCACTGCATCCTTTGTTATTGTTATTAATCATATTTTACATCACTGACGTCCCTATTTATATCTCATTCTTCCCTCCTTTCCCCTGGTTTTATTCCATTGAATTGTACCTCCTTCTCATTTCAGTTGTATCCCATCTGATGTAGCTTGAGTTGTGTTGTCTAACAAAGTTAAGGTGGTTACTTTTTTTTTTTTTTTTTTGCGGTACGCGGGCCTCTCACTGTTGTGGCCTCTCCGTTGCGGAGCACAGGCTCCGGACGCGCAGGCCCAGCGGCCATGGCTCACGGGCCCAGCCGCTCAGCGGCATGTGGGATCTTCCCGGACCGGGGCACGAACCCGTGTCCCCTGCTTCGGCAGGCAGACTCTCAACCACTGCACCACCAGGGAAGCCCAAGGTGGTTACTTTAATGGATAAATGGCAAAGAAAGTGGAATCTCAAATTTCTTGCTTTCTTATCATTATGCAGTAACGTTTGGGACATAGTTACAGTTTGTCCAGGGTTTTTATTTTCAGACATGCAGTGAACTGGTTTATTGCGGGATTGAAATTTTATTAAAGTACCCGCTCATATTTTTATAATTTAATAAATTGGGGTATTACCAAGAATTTAAAACATTAAAACTATTGAAAGTGATTTTTCTCCATTAGCAATGTTTTTAGTTAGAAGCGATTTTTCTGAAGAACATAAGAACATAATTTTAAAAATATAAAAACAGAATCCAGTCTGTGTTCTAATTAAGGACTGCATAAGTTACTTAACCTATCCAGCAGTTTGTAGAGAAAATATCTTAACCACATTAAAATGATTCATTAAAGTTATATGAGACTGCCTGATTACTAAGAATCTTTTGAATTATGTAGGTTAAATAGTATGGTTGAAATGCTTTTTCACTCTATATGCATTTTTTAAGCATTCTATCTTTAAAGGCTATACTTTAGTTTTTATTTTACTGATTGAAATAAAGACTGACCTAATTAGCTATTCCATGGCTGTTTTAAATGTGTTTTTTTTATTATGCCTAAATCCAATTACAGGGAAAATTAAAAATTGCTAACAAAAGATGTCTTCTCTTGTAACCTAGGTCAAGTTAAGCCGATTATGCGAGCAAGATAAAGTGGTACATGCTCTGGAAGAGAAACTTCAGCAGCTCCACAAGGAGAAAGTAGGACAATTATGTTTATTATCTACAATTGATGTTACTTTATATCACTATTATCAGGACACTGATAACTAAAGTAAAAAAGAATTAATTCGATGATGCAGAATATTAAGTGTAATCATTTTTATTATAATAGTACACGCTTGAGCAAGCTTTGCTGTCAGCCAGCCAAGAGATAGAAATGAATGCAGATAACCCAGCAGCCATTCAGACCGTGGTGTTACAGAGGGACGATTTACAAAATGGACTGCTTAGCACATGTCGAGAACTCTCTCGAGCCACTGCCGTAAGTAGCAGATTTTCTGTCCTAGTGAGAGTCACTGGAATGTTACGTAGTTCTTTTTTTTTTTCTATTTATTTATATCTCTATTTAAGTGGGCTTTCTTTAGGATTTTTCTTTATTATAACAAAAATTTAATTTGTTATTAGTTAATAATAACAAAAACAAAGGGTGGTCTTTGTTTTTTTAATTAGTGGGGCTTTTGTTCTTTGTGAAATAGTTTTACAGAGAAGATAAATACACCTGGTTATATATTATGAAAATGAAAAGTTCTTAAGAATGTTAAAATTTATTGTGTTAAGAAAATAAATGTTTTATTATAATAATTTTTGGAAGGTAGTAATTGGATTCATTTAACCACCCATTTCAATTATAGGCTCCTGTGAAATGCTTTTAAGATGCTGTCAACATTACCATTTTATAGCTACAGTGTGATCTAAGTTTAGATGATAGTTTTGAGTGAGAAATATAATTAGCAGAATCTTTTAACCCATAGTCAAGTTACTTGATAAAGAGTCTCTTCGGATTACCAAATCTAAAAGTCTTACTTAGGGCTTCCCTGGTGGCGCAGTGGTTGAGAGTCCACCTGCTGATGCAGGGGACACGGGTTCGTGCCCTGGTCCGGGAAGATCCCACATGCTGCGGAGCGGCTGGGCCCGTGAGCCATGGCCGCTGGGCCTGCGCGTCCGGAGCCTGTGCTCCGCAGCGGGAGAGGCCACAACAGTGAGAGGCCCGCGTACCGCAGAAAAAATAAATAAATAAAAATAAAATAAAAGTCTTACTTAGAGTATATAAATTGAGTGTTTTATGAGTTTAAACAGTCTACTTTAGATCCTGTGATGTCATCATTTCTAAAGACAGTAAGAGCACCCGCCCAAGCAGCCCTTTGAAAGGGGAAAAAACCACCTGTTATAGAAAACTGCTAACACATCCTTGTCTGTACCTTCAGTGGGCTGTTTAGGGGGCAGCTACCTTTTAAGAAAGTCCACAGACAGTATAGCTTAACTAAGAGAGGTCTTTCCAACTGCGAAGCCACCAGAATCTCAACATGACTTCAATTCTAAACACTAAATTCACATTCCAAACATGAACTGTTTTTAAAGGAATATGCCATGGTTTTATATAAATCAAAATTTGGTTTTTGTGCCTCTTAAGTACCTTATATTTAATATACTTATTCTTTTTAAAAAAATATACTATTATTGGAACTTCCCTGTTGGCGCAGTGGTTAAGAATCCGCCTGCCAATGCAGGGGACGTGGATTCCATCCCTGGTCCGGGAAGATCCCACATGCCAGGGAGCAACTAATCCCATTTACCACAACTACTGAGCCCGCATGTCGCAACTACTGATCCTGTGTGCTGCAGCTACTGAAGCCTGTGCGCCTAGAGCCCATGCTCCGCAACAAGAGAAGCCACCGCAACGAGAAGCCCGTGCACTGCAATGAAGAGTGGCCCCCGCTCACCACAACTAAAGCCCACACACAGCAACAAAGACCCAACCCAGCCCCCCCCAAAAAAATGTGATGAATGATTGAACTGAATGACTTACCCAACATTACAAAGCAAATAAATGCAATGCCCAGAGGTCAAATGCAGGTCTTCTAACCATAGTCCTGAAGACTTAGATCTACATGGCTTTTTATAATATCATCATAGAGAAACTATATGAACCTAAAATGTTGTCTGCAAGCGAGAAGTCATTTAGTTCGTCAGTGATGGGTAAGATTTGGAAGAAAGAGGAAGTCCACACAGGACAAAATGCTCTGAACCATAGCCCAGAGATGAGAATGTGCAGGATATGTTTGGAGAAGCAAAAAATAGAACTGACTGGCTGACTGAAATAGAGGATGCGGATTATGAGATAAGAAAGGGGAAGAGGGGTTAAGCTGTCAGTTCCGAGCTAATGAAAAGCTCAGTATCCCTGTGACAACCTGAGTCAAATCAAAATTAAGTTAGAAACTATTTCATGATGCCATGTCTGTTATGGAAAGTTCTAGGGATGTACAATGTTCCACTAAACTGTTACTTCTTCCCTTACCAAATAGGTTTCATAACTTAAATCTGATTAGTAGGCTTAGAATTTGCTCCATCCCAAGGTAACTCCAGTTGTGATGGAAGTTTTATCAGAATATGTTCAAAGAAATTAATTATGTTTGAGTATCTCATTTTCTGGTTGTTATCCCATATAATCACTTTCCTGGGGTTTTTTTTCTTTGCCTTTAGCATTATTTCTTTGCCTTTGCCTTTAGCATTATTCAGTGGTCATTACAAACCCTCAATATGTTCTTCTAAGACATGTTTTAATGCATAGAATACAAAGCATGTTATTTGTGCCTTTATGTAAACATACTCATTTTGTAGCTTAAGGCTATAAATGGTGTGTTTATAACAACATACTGGACATATGGTTGGCACTCAATGGATGTTGATTAGACATAAATTTGAACTACATTTATGCCAGCAGAATCCCAAAGGATTCCTCTGATTCTTTCACAGTTGATTTGGGGCCTTGGTTCAAATCCAAGCCTTGAGTTATAAAAGATACAACATAAGAGGTATAACATTAAGGCCTCCATAGATCAAAGCCTTGATTCTGAGAACATCTTCTCCTCACCTGGTCGGCCACTGAGGTATTAAAACTAGGATTAACACAAGGTAAACATGTAAAGCAGTGTTCCCTTTGTGTTTGATTTAATTCTTTTTTTTTAAAATTTATTTATTTATTTTATTTTTGGCTGCATTGGGTCTTTGTTGCTGCACCGGGCTTTCTCTAGTTGTGGCGAGCAGGGGCTACCCTTTGTTGTGGTGTGCAGGCTTCTCATTGCGGTGGCTTCTCTTGTCGCACAGCGCGGGCTCTAGATGCGCGGGCTTCAGTAGTTGTGGCTCGCAGGCTCTAGAGCACAGTCTCAGTAGTTGCGGCGCACAGGCTTAGTTGCTCCGCAGCATGTGGGATCTTCCTGGACCAGAGATTGAACCCTTGTCCCTGCATTGGCAGCCGGATTCTTAACCAATGTGCCACCAGGGAAGTCCTTGATTTAATTCCTGATGCAGCATCTCCTCTCCCTAAGCCCCACCCACCAGACACACACATGCTTTAAGCATATAATGACTTTGTGTGCTCTCCTGGCCTCTACTTCTTTTTTTCTTTCTTTCATTTTAATTTTTTAAATTTTATTCTACTTCTTTTTAACCTAAGCCTGATTAGTGAGAAAAATTTTTATAGCAGTCAGTTATACCTTGAAAGTTTTCAATGTGTTGCTGTCTTTGCTTAGGTTTTCTTCTGAAAGCAGAGCCTGGGATGAGGACCTGGGCTCAGAAAGTTTATTTGGGAGCGATTACAGGAAGCTGAAGTGAGGGAGGGAGTGTGGAGAATGAGACAGGGAGGGAGAAAAGCCAATAGAGGTTTCATTTCTGAGTTGGTCACCGCTGTGGGTGACCCTCAGGGGACTGTCTGAGGACATGAGCTGAGAATGTTTGAACATGAGAATGTTTCCGAATTTTCCGCTGAGAGGCGGAGAGGCTAGGGTATCTATCACTCCTTGGTCGAAGTTGCCCCGGGGTTCTTAATTCACCCACATTTCCAATCCGCCTTAGCTAATTGACCACGAACGCTGGCACACGTGGAGCTGAACCACAGTTTCTTGAAATCAGGTGGGCAGAGGGCATAAACATCTGCTGCAGTCACCTCTCTTGGGGAGTTTACATTAGGCCTTGTCTCTAACTGTAAGAGAAATATCCTCATGCTTTATCCGCTTAACAGGTGCTGCTTTTATTCTTTCCGACAATTCAAGGAGCCAGGTAAAGCAGACGCCATGCACATGTCTTAGATGAGAATGTGGGGCTCATCCAATAAAATATATTTGTATTTCTATATTTTGTACATATATTGTCTGGTTTGGTCCTTAAGCAAATGCTTTGCAAAATAGATATAATTATTATCTCCATTTTATTTTCATTTTTATTACCTCCATTGCACAGATGAAGAAGAAACTCAGGTTCATAGAGGTTAAATGACTTGCGAAAGTGACATAGCCAATACGAAAAAGTCAACACCTAAATCAAGGACTTTTTAAATTCTAGGGCTTCTGTACTTTCTATTCCACTTCACTGTCTGTGTGGTCACTAATTTGTACTTTCTGAAACTTGGAATCAAATCTAGATTCTCTTACTCAGAAATCTCAACTTGGGATTTCATAGTTCAATCCTGGTTTTGGCACCAAAATAATTAATTAGTTAATTAATTAAAATTGGACTTTCAGATATCAGAAAACAAGTATAAAGGCCCCCAGTCATCCCGAATGGCTGGTAGATGGCTTATGCATTTATCTACTGCAGAATAGGACCAATATATGAAATAATAGTAAATACTGTGAATATTTCTGGAGTTTATTGAGTGCCAGGTTCCATTATAAATGCTTTTACATGTACTTAAGCCACATAATAACCCTTTGACAAGGGTACTATTATTACTATGTTAAAAATGGAAAACTGAAGCACAGAGAGATTGCCCAGGGTTACATAGTGAATAAGCATTATGTATAGACTTCCATTAAACTTATTTATGTTTTAAACCGGCTTCTGCATGGGAGGGCCATGAGTAAATGGAGATTTTAGACTAGAATGGATAAACTTAAAGGGGCAAGGGAGGAGGACAAATGAACCTCCTTGAGGAGAAGCTTGCACATTAAATGTTTTCATATTCTCATCCTCAGTGAAACAAAGAGCTACTGAGAATTATGGTGACAGCAAAGTGTGTTTTTTTTTTTTTTACAGAAGATCTGTTGACATCTATGAATTGTCACGAATACACTCTGAAAGATTTCAAGATAGTTTTTAAATACCCTGGTCATTTCATGATCACAATACTGCATTCCCAGAAATAGAGACAGTCAGGTGTGATACACCTCCTGATGTGCTGCAGTGGAAAGTACCCAGCAACACTTGTGAGGTTTGGAAAATCAAATGTGAATCTCAGCAAGCCTCAATATCCAACTAGGAGTTTATAGGAAATACAGGAAACAGAAGAGCAAACTAAGCAATACCACAGGAATTCAATTAACAAAATCTAGCCTCGGAGAAATTCTACAGAACAAGTGACCCATTCTCTTCAACAAATAAGTAGCAAGGGAATAAAGAGGGGGGTGTAGGGAAATCATTATAGTTAAAAATATTTTTTAGGAAATTCCCTGGCAATCCAGTGGTTAGGACTTGGCACTCTCACTGCTGGGGCCCCAGGTTCTATCCCAGGTTGGGAAACTAAGATCCCACAAGCCTTGCGGTGCCACCACAAATATATATATATATTTTTTTTAATATTTTTTAGAGGAATACATATTAATGATTTAAATAAGTAAGAATTTGCCTGTTATTTTCATTTCTTTTCTTTAGAAATGCATACTGATTTATAAATGAAATGATATGATGGCTGGTGTTTGCTTTCAAATAATCTCACAGGGATAGAAAATGAATGCTGTAGATGAAACCAAATTGGCCACGTATTGATAACTATTGAATTAGGGTGCTAGTGGGCTACTTTTGTTTATATTTGGAAATGCCATTGTGTATGTCTGCGAAAGGTTAAAAGAAAATTCACAAAAATGCTAACAAAAGGGTAGCATAATAATAGGTCTTTTTTTTCATCTTATCCTGTATTCTAATTTTTCTACTTTTTAAAAATTTATTTTATTTTTGGCTGCGTTGGGTCTTTGTTGCTGCGCGTGGGCTTTCTCTAGTTGTGGCGAGTGGCAGCTACTCTTCGTTGGGGTGTGTGGGTTTCTCATTGCAGTGGCTTCTCTTGTTGCGGAGCACGGGTTCTAGGCACACGGGCTTCAGTAGTTGTGGCGCATGGGCTCAGTAGTTGTGGTTTGCGGGCTCTAGAGCGCTGGCTCAGTAGTTGTGGCGCAGCGGCTTAGTTGCTCTGCAGCATGTGGGATCTTCCCGGACCACAGCTCAAACCCGTGTCCCCTGCATTGGCAGGAGGATTCTTAACCACTGCGCCACCAGGGAAGCCCTTTCTACTTTTATAAGTATAAAAATTTATTATATCTTCAATTTGTACAGTAAAAAGTAACGACTTTCTTTGAGATGGAATATTGTTTTGTTTCAAAGAGAAGATTAGAAGAGAAACTAAATATATGAGTTAATGATTATATTTAGCCAATGAGTTAAAGATTATAAGTAGTCAAAACAGATGACTATAATTGTTATCATAAACTAGAAATTTAAAATAAAGGTGGCTCTATAACCATGCCTGATTTAGTTGAACCTCATTTTATACCGTTTGAATTTGGTCCCTTGCAACATCTTTTTTGGTTTAAAAAAGCCAGTATTGGGGAATTCCCTTGTGGTCCAGTGGTTAGGACTCCACGCTTCCACTGCAGGGAGCCCAGGTTTTATCCCTGGTGAGGGGAACCAAAATCCTGCAAGCCGCGCAGCGTGGCCAAATAAATAAATAAATATTTAAAAGCCAATATAGTAGTCATTATTAGATAGTATAGCAAGATATGTGCTTAGTAAATAGTGATTTTTATTTGAGATGCAGTTATGTAGTAAGGCAAGTATAAAATCATAAAAGGCATTCTTTTTTTAAAAAAATTATTCAAAGTACTAAACACATTCTTAAAAATCTATGGCAAGAAATTTCTACATCCTGAAGGTAAAAACGAAATCAGATTGACTTTATCTTGACTGATCTCAAAAATCAACTGCTTCTAATACCCAGTTGACAGAATTGTTATTGTTGAGTGGTAGTGGCCAAAATTAATATTTTTTGTGCCTAATCCCCAAAACATAACAGTAAATTTACATAGCGCAGTATTTTAATTATCCAAGGTTTAGCAGTGGACATTAATCTGTAATATTTAAAATCGAAGAGTTGGCGCTTAAGAAGCTAATAGTCACATATCTATATTATTGCCTCGTCTCTATTTTGAAACAGAAAATCTACTGCCAATTCCTTACCAAAGCCTTATGCTCCATTTTTTTTTTTCTTCAGAACCTTTTTTATTCTTCTGACCACCAGAGAAAGTCAGCTTGAACCAAAACAAGCTGAAATAGCCTCAGAAGGCCCACCTCATTACACACAACAGGGCAAAACCTGAAGTGAAGCCTCAGTTTTTTTCAGAGCAGACTCAGCATGTATTCTTACACAGGTGTCCACTAAAGACTGATCAACAAAGCACCACCACCACAAACATACAAACACTGTTGGGGGCTCCCCCGTGTGTCATTCACGGAGTCCGCCTCTTCCTCAGCCATAAGCAAGCCCTTCCTTGTTCTTTTGCGGGGGAAGGTCCTCCGTGCATAGAGCGATAGACCATTTATTTACTCTGGAACTTGGAAAGGAAGGTGACTCAACTTATTTCCTCCCCTGCATCTGAGATGCAGTCACTTCTCTGAATATGTGAACGGTGATCTGGGAGATAGGTGGTAGAGGGTCCCTCAACAAAGACTCTTCAGGACCAGCCTGTCAGGCTTCTTAAGTACTTAATCCTTTGTTTTTCAGAAACCTTTGCACCTGGGCTCCCAAGGGGCAAGCAGGCCCAAAGGAGCGGCCACAGGCCTGGGAGCGAGCGGCCTCTCTGAGCAGTCACCGGGGAGGAGGAGGGGGCAGGGAGGGGCGAGGTGGAGATGCAGGGGGACAGAAATCAGCTGAAACACTCCATGCTGGTTCTGACTCGCTCCATCTCGTGCAGGAAGCTGTAGAACTGAGGCAAGGTTAATTCTATGTATAAATTTTCCGTTTGGGGCTTCCCTGGTGGCGCAGTGATTGAGAGTCCGCCTGCCGATGCAGGGGACACGGGTTCGTGCCCTGGTCCGGGAAGATCCCACATGCCGCGGAGCGGCTGGGCCCGTGAGCCATGGCCGTTGAGCCTGCGCGTCCGGAGCCTGTGCTCCACAACGGGAGAGGCCACAGCAGTGAGAGGCCCACGTACCGCAAAAAGAAGAAAAAAAATTTTTCCGTTTGATTTCCTTTCTTAACCACCAACTTTAATTGTAAAAACATACTTCCCACTTTTTCCAGTTCTCTGCTCCCAGACGTCACTCCAAATGTCCACTCCATATCTATAAGCTGGTTAATCATCAGAGTCTGACCTGTGGCCCATCGAGCAAGGGTGGGAGCATTCTGTTTCCACTTTTCAGAAAAGTAGGTGACTTTCTCTTCACTGAGACTCAGAGTTATGAAATCAACCTGGACCTGCTCAGCTGTGAGACTCTTCTTCAAGGCACCATTTGAAATCAGGAGGAGGCTCTTCACGATGCTTCTGACGGGGCCGGGGCTGATTTGCTTGGTGGTGGCAAATTCAGAGAGCTGAGCCAGAAACCTTTCCATCTCTTCTGGCTCAGTGAGGCAGTGGAAGAGCACTTCCTTCAGGGCTGAGAACTTCTGCGCGCCCAGCTGGTTCAGCTGCTGCGCATAGCTACCCATGGCCCCGGGCACGGGTCGGGTCCTCTGTGCAGTGCCGGCGGCACATGGCGTCCCCTCAGCCCCACGGACCCTCAGCTCCCGCGCCTCCCCAGACTTCCTCCTTCACGCCGCCCTTCATTTTTTAAATAGAAAACAGAACAGGGACTTCCCTGGTGGCTCAGTGGTCAAGAATCCGCCTGCTAGTACAGGGGACACGGGTTCGAGCCCTGGTCTGGGAAGATCCACATGCCGTGGAGCAGCTAAGCCCGTGCGCCACAACTACTGAGCCTGCGCTCTAGAGCCCACGAGCCACAACTGCTGAGCCCACGTGCCGCAGCTACCGAGGCCACATGCCGCAACTACCGAGCCTGCGTGCTGCAGCTACTGAAGCCTGCACACCTAGAGCCCGTGCTCCGCAACAAGAGAAGCCACCGCAGCGGAGAGTGGCCCCCGCTCGCCACAACTAGAGAAAGCCCGTGTGCAGCAATGAAGACCCAATGCAGACAAATTAATTAATTAAATTTTTAAAAAATCCTCTCTCATCTTTTTGGTAGTCTGGGGTTTCATTGCCTCTGAGGATTACAAACCTACTTGTAGTTTGTTTATTTTTTTCCCTGCGGTGGCCGAGTCTTGCCTCAGTACAGGCTATAAAGAAGTAACCACTATTAGAATGTACTTGTTCCAAGCCTTAAACTTGGACTAAGTCAAATTTTTAAAAAGTTTTCTGCCATCCCTCAAGCAACTCCACACATGCACACACACATTTTTTTTTTTTAAACCTTTGTTATAGTAGGTCACATTCTCGGAAAAGTACACAGGTTTAACTGCGCAAACATGGCTAACACCCGTAGCAAGACACTGAATTCTACTAACGTGCCAGAAACTTCCCTCCCAGTGATGGCTCCTCCCCAAACACCACTGCCTGACTTTTAAACTCTACATTAGCTTTGCCTGTTTTTCTGTTTTCGTTTTTGTTTTTGCGGTACGCGGGCCTCTCACTGCCGTGGCCTCTCCCGCTACGGAGCACAGGCTCCAGACGCACAGGCTCAGCGGCCGTGGCTCATGGGCCCAGCCGCTCCGCGGCACGTGGGATCTTCCCGGACCGGGGCATGAACCCATGTCCCCTGCACCGGCAGGCGGACTCTCAACCACTGCGCCACCAGGGAAGCCCTAGCTTTGCCTGTTTTTGAACTTAGTATAATCACGTAGTATATACTATTTGGCTTTTTTTAACATTATGAGGTTCATCCACGTGGTTGTAAATTGCAGGATTTAACTCATTCTCTTAACTGTATGGCATGAAGGTCCATGTTTTTATTGAAAGCACGGCTGTGTTTCCTGACTTGTGCCTGTGATTTTAAGATAATTGTATATTTGCAAGTCGTTACCCCTTTTAATTGCCTTAGTGCACCTATATATTATCTTCTTGACAAAAAAGAAGAGTAATCTCATATTTAAAGATTTTAACGTTGTACTGTATAAGCCACTAAATTGTTTAATGAAATACTCAGCCAAGTGTTAGGAGGACGGATGTTATGCCAGTGCTGCCTCTTTTCTTCCTGTCCCCGTTGACTTGTGTTACCACCCTCCCATAATCATGCTGGAGGAGCCCAGGGGTAAAGGCAGAAACAGGCCCATCAGGATAATGGGACTCAGGCCAACTGGTACAGTACAATGGCAGGACTTTCCAGGTTAGGAAAATTGGAAGTATATTGTGTTTCTTCACCCCTAGAATATTGGTAGAGTAACCTCTACCTCTCAATCTCTATTTTTCCTGTGTTTCTGTAAGAAAGACAAGAATTTCCACCATCCTAAAATGTTCTTGTATTTAGTTGCGTCTGCAGCACCTTTGGTCTCCCCTTGAACTTTTCTACAAAAGAAGCTCAGTGTCAGCCTGGCAATGCCATCTCACTTCATTGCTGGGCTGCCACTGGGTCTGTTATCCTCATTTTACCCTCCCTGAAGCCTTCAAAGGCCCACTATTTAAATTTGCAGTTTTTGTGGTGCTTACAGTTTAGAAGATGGCTAGAAGCAATTTTTCTTTTCTTTTTTGGGCACGCCGCATGGCTTGCAGGATCTTAGTTCCCCAGCCCGGGATTGAACCTGCGTCCTCAGCAGTGAAAGCGTGGAATCCTAACCACTAGACTGCCAGGGAATTCCCTTTTTTTTTTTTTTCTTTTCTTTCGTTTTGCAGGCAATTTTTCTTGAAGGAGATCAATATCCTTATTGATTCAGGTGAAAACAGTTTGCTGAAGCCAAGTCAGGAGGGTAATATTTACACAATATAAATGAGATTAAAATCTTTAGTCCTTTACCACTTTGCCTTTTTAAAATTTAATGCACTGTGAAATCTGCATAATAACTCCCTAAATTATATAATATAGAGATGATTAAAAAAATCTCCAGTGGTTTATCTCTGCTTTTTTAAAAAACGTAATCCAGGGCTTCCCTGGTGGCGCAGTGGTTGAGGGTCCGCCTGCCGATGCAGGGGACACGGGTTCGTGCCCCGGTCCGGGAGGATCCCGCATGCCGCGGAGCGGCTAGGCCCGTGAGCCGTGGCCGCTGGGCCTGTGCGTCCGGAGCCTATGCTCTGCGGCGGAAGAGGCCACGGCAGTGAGAGGCCCGTGTACGCAAAAAAAAAAAAAAAAAACGTAATCCATTGTAAAACCCGCTTATGGACTTCCCTGGTGGTGCAGTGGTTAAGAATCCACCTGCCAATACAGGGGACACGGGTTTGAGCCCTGGTCCGGGAAGATCCCACATGCCGTGGAGCAACTAAGCCCGTGTGCCACAACTACTGAAGCCCGTGCGCTTAAAGCCCGTGGTCCTCAACAAGAGAAGCCACCGCAATAAGAAGCCCGCGCACCACAGCAAAGAGTAGCCCCCTGCTCAACGCAATTAGAGAAAGCCCGCCGGCAGCAATGAAGACCCAACGCAGCCATAAATTAATTAATTTTTTTAAAAACCTTATAAGGAGACATCTTAAATTCAAAAAGCAGTTATTCCAAATGGCCCAAATTTTAACACTCATTTTAATTTTTAAAGGTAATTTTCATTGCCTAAGTTTTTAAGCAATTGTAAGCTAGTTGCAGAATATAGAAAATAGAGAACCTCTAGGAGCTTGAATATTGCTGCTTTATTTTTTTTTTAACTGTTAAGATGATTTTCAGTACCTCTCTTCTACATTCAGTACCCTCTTTTCTTATCCCAAAACTACTGCTGTTGTTAAACTAACATTTCCCAGGGGAGCTTTGCTTACAGCCATTCAAGTCAAGAAATCTATGGTCAAGGGAAGTTCTTAGACAAGAGTTACTAATTCATTTTACAACAGCATTCAGTAAACATTTGTTGGTTGTGTCATGTGTGCCAACACCACGCTAGATACTGGTGACAAAATAGTGATCAAATATAGTTCCTGTCCTTAGTTTATCAATTTGACCTCATAACACTCTCTGAAATGTCTGAAGAGTACGTACACTCCTGTGGAATAGCTTCCCTGAAGCAGAATGACATGACAATGTACTTTTGAGCACTTGTAGAATTATTCTATATTAAATAGATGACAGGTGGATAAGGATCAAGTATGAAAGTTTTCTCTGTGATTTGAGGGTTTGGGGGTAGTTCTTTTTCCCCAAAGGAGAAAAGTATAGGTGAGTAGTACCTCTATTGAGTCTCTAGGAACAAAATTCACTAGATTAGTTAGCTGAATTAGCTTCATTACATTACTGTAAATTTATTCTAAGTGAAGTCATGTCAGGCTTCTGGTGTTATTGAAAATCCAACATGCTAGAATACAACCTATTTAGTATTTTTATTCCTGGACAAATTTTAACCATGTCAGATAAGAAAGTGCTTTATTTATGCCTCTTCTGCATTTAAAAAAATCGCTTTCAAGAAAAATTTAATGTATTACTATGAATAAAATAACACATTTTGGGCTTCCCTGGTGGCGCAGTGGTTGAGAATCTGCCTGCTAATGCAGGGGACACGGGTTCGAGCCCTGGTCTGGGAGGTTCCCACATGCCATGGAGCAACTAGGCCCGTGAGCCACAGCTACTGAGCCTGCGCGTCTGGAGCCTGTGCTCCGCAACAAGAGAGGCCGCGATAGTGAGAGGCCCATGCACCGCGATGAAGAGTGGCCCCCACTTGCGACAACTAGAGAAAGCCCTCGCACAGAAACGAAGACCCAACACAGCAAAAATAAATTAATTAATTAATAAACTCCTACCCCGAACATCTTCTTAAAAAAAAAACACATTTTCTCAAAATAAAACTCTTTAGATATTAGAATCAACTGAATATTTTGATGTCATGAATGAATAAATAATAAATAGTTGAGGTGGGTTTGTTTGGGTTTTTTTGGTTGTTTAGGGTTTTTTTGGGGGGTGTTTTAGTAATTTTGAGTATAGCAGCAGCACAATAATAAATAATTCAGTTCCTCAGTAAATTTTTCTTAAATTGAGCAAAAAAGAGAGGAAAAAAATAAAGGAAAATGAGTTATAAATTTTTTTATGTTGTCCATTGTAAACTACAGGATTAATAACACACCAGCACATTTTCTCCCTTAAAGTAATTAAAGCTCTGATTTCAGGAACTGGAACGAGCATGGAGAGAATATGATAAGTTAGAATACGATGTAACTCTCACCAGGAACCAGATGCAAGAGCAGCTAGATCGCCTTGGTGAAATTCAGGTACAGAATTATAATATTTTTACATTGTTTTAACTGGCTTTGACTGGTACTGTACAACCCATCTTGTTAGCTTCATGCACACCGTTAACAGTTTTTGCATTATTGGCTACCTAACATCTGGGTTTCAATACTTTCAATGATAGGAATCTTACGATCTCACAAAGTAGCCCATCCCTCACTGTTTAAAAGTTCTTTATTCTATTGGGCACATGGTGAGCCCTAGAGTGTTCTGTGCTCCTAGCTAACTATGTCACTTAGCACTGAAGTGTCAAATTATCTTATCCATTCTATATTAAATCCCTCTCATTTATCAAACCGTTATTTAGCCTATTGTCTTGACTGCTATTTTATTAGAATAGAGGAAGATGCAGCACCATTTGGCATAAAGAATCCAGTTTTGTGAATAGGCAGATATGGAATGAAGTTCCAGGTGTTTGTTTTCTTATCTATAAAGTTGAAATAACAATACCTGTCTTAAAGTGTTGCCCTGAGGAATGGAAATAATACATATTTAAGAAAATAATAAAAGTCACTTTATGCTTGTGACCCTATGTAAATTTGGTCATCTGCATTGGAAGCCCAGTAGACTCAACAAATCAATACAACAAATAAAGAGTAAGGTTGACTCATAGAATGTCAACTGTCTTCTATGCGTGCTGTCCAAAATAGTAACCACCAACCAGGTGTAGCTGTTGGGCACTTGCAAGGTTGCTAGTGTGACTGAGGAACTGAATTTTTAATTATCTGAATTTAAGTAACCATGTGTGGTTGTGACTTCTGTACTGAACACTGAAGTTACTAAATATAATAGAAAAAATTGGTAAACATCTAAACCTCAACCAAGGGATCAACAAACTTTTTCTGTGAAAGGCTAGATATTAAATATTTTAGATGTTACAGGTATATACGCTCTGTCACAAAACCTTTGGTGTTTGGGGGTTTTTAATAACCCCTTAAGATTATAAAACTTATTTTTAGCTCACAGGCCATAAAAAAGAAGCCATGGGCCAAAGCAGTTTGCCAATCCTGATTTAACCTAACAAAAAAAAGCTCATCATGAAAATTTAATTACTATATTATAGGACATAAGAGAAGACCTGAATAAAAGGAGAGGTATTATTGCTATACTATGTTCACGGATGGCCTGATTTAACGTTATCACAATGGAAATTCTTCCCATAAGCACAATTCCATTCCAACCAAATTTCCAGAAAAAATTAACAAAATGATTCTATATTTTTAGGGTATAATAAAGACCACAGTAGTTAGACATTTTTTGAAAAAATAAAGAACTAGGAAACACACCTTATGAGAAGTAGCATTGCGCATGTAACCTTAGGCCAGTTACATAACAGCTTTGTACCTCAGTTTCTACAGCTGTAAGATGAAAATAATAATAATACCTACCCCTGTTGGGTTATTATCATGGTTAAATGTGTTGATTTCTTTTGAAGCACTTAGAATAGAACCAGGCAAATAAAACAGACTATATATATAAGTGTTTGTTAAATACATAAGTAAACAATGAAGACAATATAGAAAACTTGAAAAATGACATACTAGGAAGAAGTGAAGTATCTTTGACCTCTAAAAATTCAACAAGTCACTGTCTAGATTTGCAAAGAACTCTTTAATTTGGAGAAACAATGCATTAGAAAAATAGACAAAGAACATGAGTAGTTTTAATTAATGGAAAATTTAACTCACATTGCTAACAAGTGTTTGAAAAGTTGATCAGTGTAACTAGTAACCAGAGAAATCGCAAAATAAAACAAAAATGAGATTTTTATTGTACACCTTTCAGATAGACAAAAATATGTATATTTTTTAAATTAGTGCAAAAGTAATACATATTCTATATGTGCAATTATCTGATTTTTATAGTTTATATTCCCTACCTATAAGTCTTTATCAGTATTCACATCTCAGGGCTGACATACCTGTTACAGTTATCGTACTTATTTACCTATTTCTTTTATAGTTATATTCTAAAAATGATATTTATCATTTTTGTATTTATCAATAAGAGTCATTAGAGTTTTACTAGAATCTTACTAAGATGATCTTATTTTGGCTTCAGTTAGAGTATTTAGCCTAAGGGACATGAACAAGGGTAGTAAAGAAATAACTTTAGGATAGAGTAAAAATGGCAATAATCAATTTCAAAAACTGAAAATTTGTCCTGCAAGTATATTTAACTCTATCAGTAAAAACTCTTCAAATTGCCCTTTCTTTTTTTTGTTTTTTGGCATGTCTCTATGTTCTAGAACTTAAGAGACTAAAATACTTTCCTTTTTTTCCCCTAAAAATGTTTTGTTTAATTTGGGATTTGTGAGTTTCTGATCTGTTGTGTTTTTGTTTTGTTTTGTTGGTTTTGGTTTGGGGGAGGGTTCCGCATTTTTAGTCCCATCTAATCAGTATTCCTTCCTGGGATTGTAAGTAACTCAACACAGTGCGTATTGAAAAGATGTGAAATAGTGTGTGTAATATTAAATTTTTACACACACATACACACATGAAATAGTGTGTGAAATATTAAATTTTTCTGTTTCTCTGCTTTTTTTCCTTTATCTTTGCCATTGACATTGCAAAGTTGAGAAGGTCACACAGATCATATTAAATATTCTTAAAACTTAATCCACTGCAATTCTCATTTTTTAAGTATATAATTAGTGGAATTTATAACTGTATTTAATGATTTTTTCCCCCTGTATGTGGTCTGTCCATTTTTACTGATAGACTGAATCAGCAGGAATTCAGCGTGCACAACTTCAGAAAGAACTCTGGAGAATTCAGGATGTCATGGAAGGACTGAGTAAACACAAACAGCAGAGAGGCACTGCAGAAACAGGTGCATTAGCTTCATCTTTTATTCTGCACTTATTGACCATAATAATATATCTAAATGGAATAACACATAGAATTGGATTTCTCTTGTTATTTTAATGGATTTTTGACATTAGAAAACAGGCACTTTGTAATATTGAATCAGTACCCAAGTTTATATATAATATAGAAAGCAAAAGTTTGACCAACCACACTCACACAAAAATGAATCATTGTTTTGTGTCTATAATTATAAATGCACACAGTGTTTTGGTTTGGGGAGTTTTTTCCCCACAACAGAAAATGTTGTTTTTCATCAATATGTTTTTTTCTCCTTAACAATACAATACAATAACAGCTGTGTAAGAATCATTGTGTAGATGAACTATAATTTATCCATTTCGGTGTTGATGAACAATGTAGGTTGCTTCCAGGTTGTTGGGTGGGTAGGTGGGGTTTTTTGTTTTTCTTTCATAAGCCATGATGTAACGAACATTACTGTGTACATAATAAACACACCTGCTAGTACTAATGGGTTCTAGGAAATGAGAAATAAGTGCACATTTTTCATTTTGATATGCACAGCCAAATTGCTCTCCTAAAAGATTATATCAAATCATACTTAAACCAGTAGTATTTGAGAAAACCCATTTCCCCATACTCTTGTTTATATTAGATATTTCAGTTTGTATTTTTTAATGTATTGAGGTTTTTAAAATATATTTTATTGAAGTGTGGTTGATTTACAATGTGTTAATTTCTACTGTATAGCAATGTAATGGGTTTTAAATTCATAAAACAAATGAGGGGTTAGAAACTAAAAACTTTGTTTAAAATAAATGAAATTGTTCCTTTTTTCTGTAGATTTAGGAAGATATGTTTAGTGTAAGTAGTTATATTTTACAATTTTTTTAATAGGCATGATAGGATCAAAGCCTTTCTCAACAGTTAAGTACAAAAATGAGGTAAGTTTGGATTGTTTCTCTAACTATAAATTAATTTATAATTAAAACATGAATTAGAATTTTCTCTACTCATAACAAAAATGTTTTCTAAATATGTTTGAGTTACTGTTTTGATCTTGAAATTTTGCTGGTTCAGTAATTTGGTTCTTCTAACAAATGTGATCTTCTTCCCTTTTCTTAATGGAAAAAAAAATTGAATCACTACTTCTCATCTATGTTAGAACTTTAACATTGTCATACTTTTTCTAATCTAAGTAATTTGAGTATTTATTTATCATTGTTTGGTATGATAAGTTGGCTGTGTATCATGCATACCATAAAGAAATGACAACTACAAAGAGATACTGTCAACCTAGTTGAAAGCATCTGTGGTCTTGAATTTTGTATAAAAGCCAATCAAAAAGAAATGTTCTTTCTTTTCTCTTAAAAATTAGCAAAACAATACAGAGTGAGATTTTTTTTAATGAATTCTTTCCTTTTATTTTTAAAATGAAATACAGTAGTTTCATACATTTGTTTTGATGTTGAGCTTTAGAGTAAAGCTAACCTGTGTGTTACAGAAAAAATTAAATGCAGTCAAATTTAAAACCCAGTTATTGGCTATCATAAACATTTTTTTGTTTTACTTTTTAATATGAGACTCTTGGCTTGGCAGTGTCCCTTTAATTATCTTAAAGTGAATGTAAGTTAACTTACCATTGCAAAGAATTTCGATATACTTAATTCAATATGCTTATCTAAATAAGGTGACTATTCTACAATCTTTAGGAAGAGGAAGTAGTCCCACCTCGTCCTCCACTTCCTCGGTCCTATGACTTTACAGACCAGCCTCCCATAATCCCCCCTCTGCCCAGTGATAGCAGCTCCTTGCTCTGTTATAGCAGGGGCCCAGTCCATCTGCCCGAAGAAAAGAAGATTCACCAAGTTCAAGGATATCCAAGAAATGGATCTCACTGTGTAAGTGGCTGCAATAGCCACAGAATAATCAATCGTACATGCCCTCATTTTTCAAACTTAATTTATTTTAGACTCAAACTTTTTTTTATTATAACACCACTTTTAGCCAGCACTTTTTTGTTCATATATAACATTATCATTTGTTTTTCCTGTTTTAGTTTTACCATTCTTATTTTGTAATATTTTCACAATTTTAATAAAATTTCATAGCTTCTGCTTTTCATGAATATTTTCATAAAGTGGTTACTTTATGTGCCTGTGTTTAAGGAGCCATATTTTAAATATACCATTTCAGGATATTAGAAGCAAAATGATATCTTTAGATCAGAAAGACGCAAGGAAAAGAAGATTCTTACCAGGAATGATCAAAAGGTTGGGATGTGGGCAGTTCAGTCTAGGAAAACTGTTAGAGGATGTGGACATTGCCAAGGAAAGACATTACCCATGGAAACTGGAAAAAAGGAGTTTGGGGATTAAACAAATAAATGTAAAATGTAATAAGCAAGGAGAAGAGAACAAGGAGAAAAGGAATAGGGCTAATTGAGTTAATATGATATAATTATTTTTAGACTTTAGTTTTACTATGATAAAAATGTTCTGATGACTTTGTCCCTAAGAGGAATATTCTTAATTTTAAAATCAAAAGATATGCTGGTTAAAAATCTTTTATAAAGTCTTTTTTTCTACCCTAATTGTAACATATATATTAATTGTGTTATACCCAAGATAGCTGACTGAGGCTTTTAATTGTTAGAGTGTGAGTTTTTAGAGATAAACGTTTTAAAAGAGACTTTTGCCTTTTTGTGTGTGTTTGTGTGTGATTACATATCTTCCTTTCAAGGGTCCAGATTATAGACTCTACAAGAGTGAACCAGAGTTAACAACAGTGGCAGAAGTTGATGAGTCTAATGGAGAAGAAAAATCAGAATCTGTTTCAGAAATGGAAACTTCTGTTAAAGGTCAGCATTTGAGATATGTTTTATCTCCTGCGTTTTTCAGACACCTTAGAAATAAATTTAGTTTATTTGTTGACACAGTACCTATACAAGTCCACAGTCTCTCATCTGAAACCTTTGGAATCTGATGCGTTTCTGAATTTAGAAGTTTCAGATATTGGGAAGATAACATGACCCATAAACCACATATCAACATGTCATCTCTCTCTGCTGAGACAAATATGGCAAAATGTGGGATTTTTCAGGAAAGTAATTTCTGATCATAACCCACTAGTCAATTTTTTTTTAATAATCTGCTAAAGGGTCATAAAGTAAAGCTTGAAAAATAGTAAGTGGTAATATTCACATAGCTTTTTCCATAATTGGAATATCCTTCTAGGTTTTCTAACGCTGGGTTTTGTGTTGTTGTTGTTTTGGGTTTTTTTTTAATTAGAAAAATACAGCTATCTTGAAAACTTAATATTTATATGCCTTTCTCATTCTCATCCAAATCATATCTTTTTCTCATTTAAAGTCTTTGTTAACTTTATCTTTTCATACACAGATGTAAGTGAAACAGTCATAGTCTTCGTCCTTACCATATTCGTGCATATAATTATAAATATGCAGGAAATATCAGACTGCAAATAAAAGTAAATGTTTTTGGCAAATAGGTAACTAGATACCTGGCCAGTCCTCCACAGATTATAAATGCTGGTTCATATCATTTTAAATATTTTTGAGACACTTCAACAAGTTGCAGAAAAGTAAAGAGAGGGATGTTCAGGCCAAAAATTATTTGAAGGGTAGTGCATTAGTCTGCTCAGGCTGCCATAAAAAAAATACCATAGACTGAGTGGTTTAAACAACAGAAGTTTATTCTCACAGTTCTGGAGGCTAGAAGTCCCAGACCAAGTTCTGAGAGGGTTTGGTTTCGGGTGAGGACTCTTTTCCTGGCTTGTAGATGCTGCCTCCCTCACATGGCCTTTCCTATGAGTGCCTGTAAATTCTCTGGTATCTCATTTTATAAGGACACTAATCTGTGGGGGCCAGGGCCCCACCCTTATGACCTCATTTAACCTTAATGACCTCCTTTTAATCCCCATCTCCAAATACAGTCACATCAAGAATTAGGGCTTCAACAGGAATTTTAAGAGGACCAATTCAGTCCATAGCAAGAGGCATCCAGGAAGTAAAGTGGAGCATGAAAGCCAGCTTTCACCTTGTGACAGGACAAAACTCAGAGCATGAACAAATTAGGAGTCTGCTAGGAGACCCCCTCAAATAAAGCTGGGGCCCTCTGAGGGCTATACTCTCAGTGAAAACTGATTAATTCAATTTCATCAAAATTTAAAACTTTTGCCCATCAGAATGGAAGAAAATATTATCAGTACATATACCTTACAAAATCCTTGTATCCAGAATATATAAATAACTCTTGCAAATAAGTAATAAAGATAAACAACCCAATAAAAAAGTAGGCAAGGGCTTCCCTGGTGGTGCAGTGGTTGAGAGTCCGCCTGCCGATGCAGGGGACACGGGTTTGTGCCCCGGTCCGGGAAGATCCCACATGCCGCGGAGCAGCTGGGCCTGTGAGCCATGGCCGCTGAGCCTGCGCGTCCAGAGCCTGTGCTCCGCAATGGCAGAGGCCACAACAGTGAGAGGCCCGCGTACCGCAAAAACAAAACAAAACAAACAAACAAAAAAAAAAGTAGGCAAAAAAAGCCTTGGAGAGTTAACAAACCAGGTATACAAATGGCCAATAAGCACATGGAAAAGCTTACAACTTATTAATCACAAAAGAAATGCAGTTTTAATGCAAATAAAAATCACATTTCACACCTTCTAGAATGGCTAAACTTGAAAGACTGACTACCTAGTGTTGGTTAGGATGTGGAACAATTGGAATTCACACACATTTCTGAGGTGGTATAGGATGGAACAGTAGTTTGGCAGTTTCTCATAAAGTTAAACACGCAGTCATCATAGCCAGGAATTCTATATATTTACCTAAGAAAAATGAAAACATAATCCCTCAAAAGACTTATACAAGGGTTGTTATAGCAGCTTTAATTCATAATAGACAAAAACTGGAAGCAGTCATATGTCTGTCAACAAGAGTACGGCTAAACAGGTTGTAATACTTCTCAGCAAAAAACTGATATATGTATTTAGTCATAACAATGATATCATCTGAAGTATGTTCTCTAATATGGCTTGAATTCTTCCTGGAAGTTTTTCCTCTTTTAAATTTTGGGTTTTTTTTTTTTTTTTTTTAGTATATAATCATAAGCTCTCATCTAATAAATTGTCTGAAGTGTACAGATCGATTACAGTGTAATTTATTTTGTTCCACATGACTTAAAGTCGGGCTTTTAAAACTGGACCACTGACTAGCATAGTAGAAGGCTTTTCTTCATTTGAACTGTAAAAATTACTTGTAATACATCAGTCCAGCTCTTCACATTCTCAAATATACAACTGTAATAAACACAGAGTTCATAAACAATATTAAAACTTCATTAAGCTGCAGATTGTTTGGTTCATAACGTAAAGGGGCCCTGAATGATTGACCACCATTTGTCTTTGGGGGGGAAATAAGATTTCATTTTTCTACTTAGTTAATGTAACTTTAATGAGCCCAAAGAGAATGATTTTTTTTTCAGCAAACTATTGAGATTTGAATAATTTCTTATTTTACTTGTGTCCACACTATTGTGTGGACAATAGTGTATATATTCTGCTTACACAAGATGACTGTGGTACAGATGAATACATTTTATGTGAACTGATCATTAGCTTTTATTGTTGTGTTAATGATTTTGTGTGTGTGTATTGTTCGTTTTCTAATTATAAAAGTAGTGTGTGTTCATTTTAGAAATTTTTCAAAACTGCAAAAATAAAAGTAACTTCAATTACCTATAGTCAACTCTTGTTAACATTGTTAGTGGATTCTTTATTGAGGTGGTGCAGTGTGATTGAAAGAGACCAAATGGGAATTAAGGACGTTTAGGTAAATCACTTAACCCTTCTGGCCATAACTTTCCTCATCTCTGTGAGAGGATTAGATTAAGGTAATTTTTTTTATTTTTTATTTATTTATTTTTGGCTGTGTTGGGTCTTCGTTGCTGTGCACGGGCTTTCTCTAGTTGCGGCGAGCGGGGGCCACTCTTCGTTGCAGTGCGCAGGCTTCTCATTGCCGTGGCTTCTCTTGTCGCGGAGCACGGGCTCTAGGCGCACAGGTTTTAAGGTACTTTTAACCTGTGAAAATATTGTAAATACTTCATGAAGAAGCAGAGCAACAAGGGAAAATGGGCCAAAGCAGAAGCTCTAGCCATGCTGCTGCTAAGCTATATGTACTTGAGGAAGTCAGTTAACCCAGATTCTGCACTTCATTTACCTTCTTTTTTTACAGGGTTGTTGTGAAGATATATGATCCACTGCGTATCATTAAATTTTATAATTTTTTTAATGTCATCTGTTATCATCAGTAGAACTTTATTTCTAAAGCTAACCCTAAATTTGTCTGGTTAGTATCATTGCTGGCTTATTAGGTAAAACAAGTAACAAAAGGTTATTACATTTCCCTGTCTCTTCTCAAACGACACATTTATTTGCCTTCTGATTTTAAAAGCCTCAGAAATTGAATATGTCCAAATAAAGCCATGTCATGTGAAGATGTTTTGTAGAACTTAATGCTGTTTTTATTTTTAGGTTCCCACTTTCCTGTTGGAGTAGTCCCTCCAAGAACAAAATCACCAACACCTGAATCTTCGACAATAGCCTCATATGTAACTTTAAGGAAAACTAAGAAGATGATGGATTCAAGAACGGTATTTGATTATACATTAATTTCCAGAAGGATTCTCAACCTATTTATTGCCACCTTGTATATGTTTTAATTTTTAGAGGTTTCTTTCAAAACTTTTTTTTGGGGGGCCACACCACACGGCTTATGGGATCCTTCCCCGACCAGGGATCGAACCTGTGCCTGTGCCCCCTGCAGCGGAAGTGCGGGGTCCTAACCACTAGACCTCCAGGGAATTCCAATCAGAACTGTTCTTTACATACTCTTAAGAAAAATTTAGTTATCGTAATTTTTTTAATTACATTCAGGGAATGAACACCTCAAAGGACAGGCCTAATCTAGGTTTTCTTTGCTCAGACTCCACATGTGGTCTTTGGGGCGCAATTTGTGGAATCTGTTCTCAGATAGCTGCCCTATGTTACCTCTCCTGACACCTCTAAAAATTTCCTTAGGAGACTGACAGACATGTGCTGTGGTCACCCAAGCTACTGGACTTCCAAGCCAGCCTGAGTTTGCAGGGCCTTTCCGCTGCAGTAGACTTGGAGTTTGCCAATCCTCTGGTTACAATGAGCAATGTGAATTGAGAATGAGAAGCAAATCCTGTACTTCACACTTTCATCAGAGATCCATTTAATTCAGACTGGCTTTTAACCAGTCTAATCTTGGTCTTCTTGGGAAGATTCTCAAAGGACTTAACTCCCTTTCCCCAAGTACTCTCTAGAAATTTGGGCTGCAAAAGAAATTTTACTTTTTATGTTTATAAATTCTATTTATTTGGTATGAGATAACTTAAAACTGTAAGAAAAGACTGAAAGGTACAACAAATGATAAGATTTATGATTATTCTTGAAAGATATTAAAGTATGGTACAAAGTATATGCCAGAAATTCTGACAGATTTATATATATAAGAAATATAATGGTCCTGTAATACTGCTGTTCATAGAGTTAGGCATTTTTTAGTTTAAAAGGGTGTTTTTTTGGAAATTATAATGTGAAATAAGGCAACAGAAAAAAAAAACCTTTAAAAATGCATGTTGAGATCAAACAGAAAGATATTAGTGGATTTATATTATTCTGTAACTATCTTTTTTTTTAAATAACTATCTTTTTTTTTTTTTGCGGTATGCGGGCCTCTCACTGTTGTGGCCTCTCCCTTTGCGGAGCACAGGCTCCAGACGCGCAGGCTCAGCGGCCATGGCTCACGGGCCTAGCTGCTCCGCGGCATGTGGGATCTTCCCGGACCAGGGCACGAACCCGTGTCCCCTGCATCGGCAGGCGGACTCTCAACCACTGCGCCACCAGGGAAGCCCTAAAATAACTATCTTAAATACTACAAGAAAGACTTCTACATAACCAAATACTGGGGGGAAAGTATAGACGACTAGTTACCTAATATTGTACCGGAAAGTCCTTTATAAGCAATACATATACCAGAAGAAAATACTTGCAGTATAACAGACAAGTTTCATAATATTTGAGGAATTAATATAAATCAGTTATTTTTAGGGTTTTTTTAAATGGAAACTATGTAACAGTAATTCACAAAAATATGAAAATTGCTCAACACTGATAATCATTTTTAAAGTGCTAACTAAAACCCCAGTGAGATACTCTTCTCCAGTTATACTGGCAAAAAGATCTAAAAATTAATAATATCTGGCATTTTAAAAGAATAAATAGATTTGTACAATACGGTAACTTGGAAAAGGAAGTTTCAGTGAGACAACACTTTTGCACAAACACAGAAAAACCAGGAAGAATACATGTTTCTTGTTACTAAAAACAAAAGGAGGGCTTCCCTGGTGGCGCAGTGGTTGAGAGTCCTCCTGCCGATGCAGGGGACACAGGTTCGTGCCCCGGTCTGGGAAGATCCCACATGCCATGGAGCGGCTAGGCCCGTGAGCCATGGCTGCTGAGCCTGCGCATCCGGAGCCTGTGCTCCGCAACGGGAGAGGCCACAACAGTGAGAGGCCCACATACCGCAAAAAAATAAATAAATAAATAAAAGGAAAGAGTGCTAAAGTAGCCAACTTCCCAATCAGTATCTAGAATTTACCTTTATTTAAAAAAATATTCTCACAAAAGCAAATGCTTTGCTTCACAAATGAGAAGCATCATTTCTGCACTCTAAGGCTTTTCATTTTTCATTTTCCTTTCAGTTTCTACGTGAGCTCTTCAAGATATTCTATACAATAGAAAACAGTTCTAGATCTGTAGCTACTGCCCTGCAGACACATTTTAGATTGCAGTGGAGAGAAGAGGACCTTGGCCGTTATCCTGACATACTGCTTAGTCACGGAAATACTTACCTCTGCCCTGGGTTCTTTCCAAAACACCAGCAACTCCACCAATGTCTCAGTCAGTTCCCAGCAGTTCAGTCCAGAGGACACAAAGAAACCTATGCATTCTATTCTATAGATCTTAGAATATGTTTAATCTCTAAAATTTCTATTATATAAAATAAGCTAAAATTTCCTTATGACAGTTATTGATTTACTTATGTTGAATCTCATACCAATATTGTTTTATATCTTTAGTAAGAAAGTGAGAAGTAAGAACTGGTTGTTTAATGTGACTAATATTTTTAAACCCTTCAGTAAACCATAAAAATGAGCCATGTAGGGCTTCCCTGGTGGCACAGTGGTTGAGAGTCCGCCTGCCGATGCAGGGGACACGGGTTCGTGCCCCGGTCTGGGAAGATCCCACATGCTGCAGAGCGGCTGGGCCCGTGAGCCATGATGGCCACTGAGCCTGTGCGTCCAGAGCCTGTGCTCTGCAACGGGAGAGGCCACAACAGTGAGAGGCCCGCGTACCACAAAAAAGAAAAAAAAAGAGCCATGTAAATGTATATATGTATATGAAATATAACCTTCTGATTTATAGAAAATAGATTTTTCCATAGTTTTTCATGAACTAAGGATGTTTTCTCTACCAGTCTTTTCACAGTAAAAAATGTGTGACTTGAAACATTACATTTTTAGTATAATAAAAGAAATTGCTGATTTTTAGAAGCTATGCCCCCTGTTTTCTCCTAGTTTGAGTTTTATACAATTTCCTATCTCAGGGCCGTGGGGTAGGGTCACTCCAGAGCTGCCATACTTTTTTGTATTTTGTTTTTAAAAACAAGCAAATCCCCTCCTTAAGTTCCTCTTCTCTCCCCTCCCTCCTACCTCTTCTCTCTCTCTCTTTCCATCGCTGATCCTGCATCAGTGCATGTGTAAAGTAATCTGCCGTTCTGGTGTTATCTAAATGACATCCAAAACCTCCACTTGAGATTTTGCAAACAAAGTAAATGCATTGCAGGACATTTTTTTTTCTAACATACTTTTCAGAAGTTATCCTGTCTTCAGATATTCATCTGTTTGTTTACTTTCAATTTAAAGGAAAGACCAAGAAGTGCAGTGGAACAGCTCTGTTTGGCTGAAAGCACTCGACCTAGGATGACTGTGGAAGAGCAAATGGAAAGAATCAGGAGGCATCAACAAGCATGCTTAAGGGAAAAGAGAAAAGGATTAAACATTATTGGTGCTTTAGACCAGTCACCCTTACCAAGTCCTTCAAATTTAAGGGATAATCCATTCCGGGTTACCCAGGTATATCAATTGCTTTTACTCATTCTTGTGGGTAAATCTAATATCACTTGAATCTTAGAATCGTAGAGTTACATGGTTGATGGGCTTTTAAATGTCAGCAATATGGATAGTTATATTATTCAACTCTTATAATATGCCAGGACAGCTTAGTAAAATGGAAATAGCCCTGGGTTCAGAAAACCAGAGCTAAATTACTTGTTGGATACCCTCCTATACGTTGTGGACTTAATCTCCTCTACTGTAAATCAAATATACAACCTGTCCTATCTACTTCATGGAGATAGTAAGAAGATAAAAGTGCTTTCAACAAATGTAAAATGCCATGCAGGTTAGCAGGATGGTCCCCAGTTCCCCTCCCAATGAAAAGTGTATTACTCTGTATACTAATTTAGCATGACCTAAATTGTAGCGAGAGGGTTTCTAAAGAAAAGTTCTACTATTCATTACATTTTAACTTTAGTCTTATAAAGAGACACCATTCCGTTTCTTATTACTTATTTGTTTGTTTGTTACCCTGATTCATAAATCAGAGCAGACTAAGGAACCTTTCCAGTGGCTTCAGTCTGGTCTATCCCTGTTAGTAGACATGGACCAGCTGAAAGTGATTCCCTGTCATCATAGAAATCCTCTTTCTGTCTTGTCTAATGGAGAGCAGGCATTGCTAATGGTGGTTCAACCAATTAACAGTTGAATAACTGCACATTCTACACATTACAAAATAGATGAGTAATATATATGATTCCTCTGTTGTTTTTCATAAGGAAACTCTTGCAAGTGAAGAACCAACTTTAAAAAGCAAAAAATTAATAGGTACTATCTAAAAACTATGCATGACCGTATAGTATGAATCTAAAAATGCTGTCTATCTGTTGGACAGACTCGAAGGAGGGATGATAATATAGTATGAATAGTATAGTATGAATCTAAAAATGCTGTCTATCTGTTGGACAGACTCGAAGGAGGGATGATAACCTTAAGGAACTGGATGCCGTCATTAGAGAAAATGACGTGAAGCCAAACCATGAAACTCCTGCCGCAGAAACTGTTCGACTAAAAGAAGCTGAACCTCAAAATACAGATTTCAGCGAAGAGGTAGAGAGATTATTTTGGGACAGATGTTACAAAGGGGTGGATTTTTGAAGATAAGATCAAGTGAGAAGGTTGAAAATAGTTACGTGTCATTCTGTCACAGGGGCTATATAGATCTTAGTGAAATGATAGGCTTCGTATAATTTGATTGATGTATTCAGCCACGACAAAAACTGGGTTAATTGAAAACTTAAAACATGATCAATCAAGGCTGGAATAAATTATCATTAACCCAATTAAAGAATCTTATATCCCAAAGCGGCTAACTAATGGCAATGTACCTTTTATCCTAGTAGCAAAGGACATTAATTTTTTTTTTAGTGTTTTCTTTTAAGTTTTGAATTTTATTTTATTTATTTTTTATAGAGCATTAATATTTTTAATGCACTTGAATATAAATTTATATTTCAGTAAATATTTGATAGGGTATGGGTTTTTTAATAAACTTTATTTAGGAATCATTTTAGATAATTCACTAATATATTAAATGTGGTAAAAATGATTTGAAAAAGAGAATTTTTCTTCTTCTATAGTTTAAAAAAACTGAAAATGCTTTTTCCGAAACACTTTTCACACCTGAGCCAAATGGAGTAAATTCTGAGGAAGTGGTGGATAAAGAAGAAAACAAAGAAAAGATGCCCAAGGATGTTCCATACAGGTAATAATTAGGAAAAACAAACAAAGGAATCATTCACAAAATTGTATACCTGCTTAAAAATGGTAAACTTCAGAGTCAGAGGTCTTGGATTCCAGTCCCAGAATATCTCTTACGAGCTGTAGGATCTTGAACAAGTTACACAACTGTCATGGTTCCTCACTTGTAAAAATGAGGATAATAATCGTATCCATCTCACAAGTGTATTATAGGGATTAAATAGGAAAATATGTGTATAGCACTTAGCACTGTGCTAAACACCTAGCAAGTGATCAATAAATACCTTTTTTTAAAAAATGCCAGAGGCACGCAAGCTACAGCAAAGTAAGCACCTCAGCGTTGCCTGTATAATGACAGGCATTGATCAGATATCTAAGATGTCTGTTAAGCGTTCCAAATATTATAGTGATTTGCCATTTATTTTTTAACTGTATTTCTTAACTAGCATTTTTAAATGCATATCCTCAGTCTCACCATCCATAAAAAAATTCCTAGTGCTGGAAAAGAGGAATGCTGTGATCTCATGTTATTAGGAATGCCTTTATCTCTTCAATGAATAGCAAGAGGGAACTTGAAAAATATTTGGCGATCGCTGATAAGAAAAAAAATCTGTGCTGAACTTTTGTTAATAGACATAGATTAAAACACATCCAGTATATTACAAATCTATGAGTTCATAATGATACAACAACAACAAAAAATAATTTGTTGGCCCCTTCAGAGGATGCTAGGGAATCCACTTATTGTTCCAAAACCTGGTACATAAAGAGAAAGAAGTAAACATTTATCTTACCTTTCCCAAACAAGCTGCAACCAGAGAGTTTATGAGGAAACTCTTCTTTATTAGAAAAATTTCACTCAATAAAGAATGAGAGGGCTTCCCTGGTGGCGCAGTGGTTGAGAGTCCGCCTGCCGATGCAGGGGACATGGGTTCGTGCCCCGGTCTGGGAAGATCCCACATGCCGCGGAGCGGCTGGGCCCGTGAGCCATGGCCGCTGAGCCTGCGCGTCCGGAGCCTGTGCTCCGCAACGGGAGAGGCCACAGCGGTGAGAGGCGTGCGTACCGAAAAAAAAAAAAAAAAAAAAAAAAAGAATGAAAGGGCTTCCCTGGTGGCGCAGTGCTTAAGAATCTGCCTGCCAATGCAGGGGACACAGGTTCAAGCCCTGGTCCGGGAAGATCCCACATGCCGCGGAGCAGCTAAGCCCGTGCGCCACAACTACTGAGCCTGTGCTCTAGAGCCCGCAAGCCACTACTACTGAGCCCGCGTGCCACAGCTAGTGAAGCCGGCGTGCCTAGAGCCCGTGCTCCACAACAAGAGAAGCCTGTGCACCGCAACAAAGAGTAGCCCCCGCTCGCCGCAACTAGAGAATGCCTGTGCACAGCAACGAAGACCTAATGCAGCTGAAGATAAATAAATAAATATTTTTTGAAAATTTATTAAAAAACATAAAAGAATGAGAGACTTTGGGACTTCCCTGGTGGTCCAGTGGGTAAGAATCCACCTTCCAATGCAGGGGACATGGGTTCGATCCCTGGTGGAGGAACTAAGATCCCACATGCCGTGGGGCAACTAAGCCCACGTGCTGCAACTACGGAGCCCACGTGCTCTGGCGCCCACACACCACAACTAGAAAGCCCACGCACCACAACTGCTGAGCCTGTGTGCTCTGGAGCCCCCATGTGCCACAACTAGAGAGCCCACACACTGCAATTAAGACCCAACGCAGCCAAAATTTAATTAATTAAAAAAAAAAGAATGAGAGACTTAGAATATCACTGCTTTGCTAAAACCCTATTAAAATAATGGATGAACAATATTCCTCAGTGCTGCTAAAGCTGTTAGCTAAAAAAAATTTTGTTTTGTTTTTTTTAAAGATTTTTTTTATGTGAACCATTTTTAAAGTCTTTATTGAATTTACTACAATATTCTGTTTTATGTTTTGGTTTTTTGGCCACGAGGCATGTGGGCTCTTACCTCCCCGACCAGGGATCAAACCCACACCCATTGCATTGAAAGGTGAAGTCTTAACCACTGGACTGCTAGGGAAGTCCCCTGATCTTTTTAACATCAGGAAAAGAGACAGACTATTAATGCAGTAGTGCAAGACACCCACCTAAAAGAGTATTACTTACCTCCTTTCCCCCAAAACCTAAGTCTGATCAAGCCTAAGAATCGTATCAGTTTATAAAAAATATGAGGGATACAGTCATCAAAATCCAGAAATGTAGTAAATTATTGGACAGATAAACCAGGTTCTTTCTTAAATAAATGACAAAGAATAAAACGGGTGTGTGTGGTGGTATATTTTAGAGGAGACTTTAAGGGACTTCTCAGGCAAATACAGTGTATGGACTTTGTTGTGTGGATCCCCATTCAAACAGATAACTCTAAGATGATATTATGAGGCAATCAGGATCATTTGAGCATTGACTGGATATTTGATGGTATTTACAGACTGAATGATATGTCTGGAATCTGCTTTAAAATAATTTGGGGAGGACTTCCCTGGTGGCGCAGTGGTTAAGAATCCACCTGCCAGTGCAGGGGACACGGGTCAAGCCCTGGTCCGGGAAGATCCCACATGCCGTGGAGCAACTAAGCCCGTGTGCCACAACTGTCGAGCCTGTGCTCTAGAGCCCGCGAGCACAACTACTGAACCTGTATGCCACAACTACTGAAGCCCATGCACCTAGAACCCATGTTCTGCAACAAGAGAAGCCACCGCCATGAGAAGCTCACGCACCACACCGAAGAGTAGCCCCCGCTCGCAGCAACTAGAGAAAATCCGTGTGCAGCAACGAAGAACCAATGCAACCAAGAATTAATTAATTAATTAAAAAAAATAATAATCATCATTTGGGGAGTAGGGGGCTGAGGGTTTAGAATGAAACAAAATTGGCAAAATGTGGACAAAAATGCCAACAAAATGTTAGCAATTGTTAAGTACAGATGGTGACATCTTTTATGTATAGTTAAGATTTTTCATAACACTAAGTTTGGAAGAAAAAAAATTAATTGCATTCTAAAATAACGAACTTTAAAACTTCCATCTATTTTCATTAGCCCTCAAGATGAGTCACAGATCCCAAATCATAAACCAGAAGGCCACCCTGAAGAAAATACAAAGGACAATATTCATGAGCAGGAAGAAACTGTTATTTCTTATGAACTAACTCCTGAGGCTTCTAGAGGAAGTCAGACAATGGCAGGTAGATATTACATGTTTCCTAATTTTCTTACTGGTGCTTCCTCTGAACCTCTGAATTTATTTGCCATGTGGAGACTCTAGCAAGGGAGCCACGCAGGGACGTCAACTGCAGACCAAGCAGCCTTTGCCTTCCCACACTTGCACCGTCAGGAGGGCTGCAGTTGCACCAGAGCACAGGGCCAGCCCTGCGTGAGCAGCTAGATCTGCCCTCTCTCCTGTCTTGGGCGTCAGTTCCTTCTCTTTGTTTTGTTTTATTTGTTTTTTTAATCTGAACCTTTACACATACCTTAAACTTTTTTCTAAGAAGAAGATCTTTTAGTACTTTTCTCTGACGCTGGATTCTCAGAGTATTCATAAGCCTACCCCTTTGGGAACTGTGGAAGATTGAATATCTACACTAGTAGAATAGATTTACTTACTTAGCTCCTACTATAATCCACATCTGGGTTTTTCTTTGATAGTGGAAATCATGATCCGTAGCATGTTAAGAAAAAATAAAATTTTCTGTGCTATTCTTTTATACTTTCTGGATTCTTCACACATCTTTTTTCTTTTTTTTTTTTTCTTTATGACTTTTGCCAAGGGATGGGGGTAGGGGAATCATCCCACTAGTGTAATGTATCAGTTTTGCATCTCATAGTCCATAAACGAAAAGCTATCCCTAGTAATTCTTTCTCCTCCCCCCACCCAACCCAGCCTCCAGTCATTTTGCAGAAGGGTAAGTCCAATGAAATTCAATTATGCAGGACTGTTCTTAAGAGCATTTTCTGTATCTTATATACATATAACATGGAAATTTATATCAGCAGCCATGTTCCTTTGTAACCAGTATGAAGCACTTTTTCCTTTGCCTCTTATCACTCACAAGGCAATGTGTACAGGAATTCTCACTTTCTTTAAAAATTGTCATTGATCACATTCGGTTATTATGATGCCAAGTCTGTGTTAAAGGTTGTGTGGGTGTATTAAAACCCCAACATTTATACCATCTGCAGTATTTAGCTTCATGCAACTAGAAAAGCTTTTAAAAATGAGACCCGGGACTTCCCTGGTGGTCCAGCGGATAAGACTCCGCGCTCCCAATGCAGGGGACACGGGTTTGATCCCTGGTCAGGGAACTAAGATCCCACATCCCACATGCCACACGGCGCGGGCAAAAAAAAAAAAAAATGAGACCCAACAGGGGTGAGTCACTGATATACACCTGAAAATTAACCTTGAAGCCCCCCCAAAAAATTTGTTTTAATTTTTTCCCAGTTTCATTGAGATATAATTGGCATATAACATTATATAAGTTTAAGATGTACATGGAAAAGGAATTTTTAACCAGTCTTCAAGAAACATTTCATACTGAATAATCAGTTGCCAGAATAACAAAAAACAGAGCCGAAATGCAACTAAGAATTCCTTCCCGACACACGTTCTGTGTTGGGAATCGCAGCGTCAGGATTTCCTTCTCCGAAGGTGTCTCCAGGATTTTGATCTCGTCACGTTTTCTCGGTGTGTTTTAGTGCAAAGCCTGTCCCCGTCTCCCGAGTCCTCGGCATCACCCGTTCCGTCCACTCAGCCGCAGCTCACAGAAGGCTCACACTTCATGTGTGTGTAGTCTCAGAACAAGTACGTCGTTTCCTTTCATTTTCGTGCTTTACTGTTAGAGCTTTCAGCCTGACTTTTGTTGATTTGGTGAATAAAAACTGTGATGAATTCCGGCCTGTGTGTTAGGGATAGTTAGCAGAGCAAGTGTTTGAACCACGGGCAGTAACTCAAAATTTCCAACATCAGCCCTTCAGTGATTTGCTACGTAACAACATTTTCTCTGTCTCTTCTTTCATCATCCATAAAAACAGCTAAACTCGGAGGGGAGGTTTTGCAGTGTTTTGCAGCTGTGCTCCCACCTAACAGTTTCTTTCCACAGTTGGGTCTGAGGATTCTGTTCAAGTCATTACATTTTGATACAGAAATGTTTTTTACATTCAGCGTGGACCTATCTACCACACTGGGAGTTTGCTAATTATTTTTAAGGATAAAGAAAAGTTTATGGTACAGCCAACTAGATATGGAATGTAAAATCTTTAAGAGCCATCAGAAATTATTTCTAAATAATATATTTTTTTAAGTCAGGGAGGTAGCTTTTGGTTTTTTTTAGGTAGGGAGGTAGCTTTTAAAAAAGCCACAGGTGGGGGCAGGGAGACGGGGCCTTTCTCAACCAGTGTTCCTTAGACCACACTTTTAGAACCACGAATAATTTCCTAAGGTGTCTTACTTTTAAACTTTATCAACAATGGCTACATTTTACCTCAATTTTGTACTTACATACTTTTTTTATTTTTCAGAAAAGCTGTGAGGTATGGAGTGAACATTTTATGCCTTTTTCTGCACTTTTTTTCTCAGTATCTACCAGATCTTCTCATGTTTGGGGCCTTCGGATTATCACCAATTTCTGTTAAACAGTTATAAGCTGAGCAAACACCTACAGACATTATGAGCACGGCTACAAACATGTTCTTTAATTTTTAGGTACTCAAATGAGTACAAATACCAACTTAGACTAAGTTTTTCATCCAGTAGTGCTCATTTTCTAGCCTCTACGTCCATTCACACCTTTTTGTAGCAGCTATAATCTGTGTCCCTTTATTTCAGCCAGAGGATTTATGTTTAACTGTCTTGTCATTTCTGTAACTTTTATTTGAGATCACGTCTGTCTGGAGCCAAAAAGAGGCTTTGTTTGTTGTCACTTGGTATCTCTTTAGGACTTGTTGTATTTGTTGTAGTCTTAACCTGTGTCTTGCCTCTGTCACTCATATATTTAAACTTTTAACTTAATACATTCAGAAGGGGCAGTTGCCACTAGTGACAGAATAACACCAAACAGGGATAATGAACATGATGCTCATTTTATTCCTCCTGTGCAAAGAATTGATTGATGGCCTCCGTCTGTCTTAGTGGTGAAACGTACTTTGAGAGCCACTCCCATTATCTCTTGGTTCAATAAACAGGTTACAATTCACTGTACTCGGACCATTCTGATAACAAGAATGTTCACAGTTAAAACTGGAGTACATTTCCAGGTTCCTTAAGTTGTTATTACTCGCTTTTGTTTTGTTTTACTCTCATTCCAAGAGCCAGGAGTATTACGTACTAGCCTTAGGTACAGTGATTGCCGGATATTTTCTAGCTTTGTGGTGTGCAGTCACCACAACCAACCAGCGGCATTCAGACTTGCATTATTTTATAATCCATCTTCTCATTGTGCATGTGTCATCTTTCTGAACTAGTGGTTTTGGCAAGACTCAGGAAAGTTTTACAAATGACACCGCTATGTAGGCAGCTTAATATAGTATTACGTATTTTAGTAAAGTTGTGCAAACCTCTGCTCATTTCGTCAACCTTTTGGATTCAGCCACAAGTTTCGGTCCTTTTTTTCATCTGAATTGCTGTGCACATATTGCATTATGTTTCTTTGCTTTGTGAATTAAGCTTATGGAAATGAAGAGAAGATGTCCTTCAACTGTATTATGTTTTGGGATTTTCATGGCCATGCTTGTCAGTTCTATTGCTAGAGAATGTGGCCCTTAGGTACTTCAGGAAATGGTCATTAATTAACTTTGCAGGTGTCAAAGTAATTTTACTTCTTTGTATTTTTCAGCTATACTGACTTCCGTTGAAACCATTCAAAGCTGAGGACATGGACCTTTGGCAATGTGAGAAGATATTGTACAGTATATTTTAAATCTATGAAATTCATAGTTCTGATGCTTTTGGCCACAGAGCATCATTTTATCACTTCTGGAAAATGTTTATTCCAAAACAGCTTTAATGGCCCATACGTACACTCAAGGTCATGTAATGTAATCTCAAATTTATTATTCTGACACCAGCTTGCTGCTATGATTTCAGAGCACATAAGTAAAGGTGCTTTTTAGTGTGTGGTCTACAGCCAGAGCTTACTTAGTTGCTGATTTCCAGATTTTGATGTTTCTAAAGTCTAGCTGGATTTATATTTCTTTTCACTTTTCAGTACATAAATTTAGTTATTATTTCCAGTGAAGCTTGTTTTCCTTTTTTTTTTTTTTCCTTCTTCCTCCCATTTTGGCTACTGCAATGCTTTGTTTCACCCTTGATTTGTAAAAATTTTATATATATATTTAAAATGTGCCATTTTATTACTGCTAAGTGAAGTATGTCCGTTTCCTGCTATAATTATTTCTCAGTCAGATTGCATTGTCAGCAGTTATGCCACACTCTTGTCAGCTTAGATACAAATGTTATCGCTTACTTTTTTCTTAAAAAGCAATTTAAAATGTAGGTATTTTGAAGTACTGGGCTTATACTTCATTGGACTAGATGTGTACAGCAATAAGCAGGTTTTCAAATCCAGTACTTAGTTTGTGTACAAATGTAATTATGTTCATTGTGTATATATTATACAATGAGCACATGTAATGTAAGTATTAAAGGCTACTTACTGTTGTTTAAATGCAAATGTTCATATCTCATTTCTTTTTTATCATGTTAAATAAATGTTGATGTTCTTAAATCACTTGTGTTAGAATTTTTGCTCTTCCCATCTAAAATGGAAAGTCTGAGACTTTAAGAGACTTCTAGATGAAAAAGTAGTTAATCTTACTGGAAAGAGCATCGTAAAAGAACTGTGTCTGTCATCCAGCTCAGCTCTTCCACGTCAAAGTCGGGAAACTTGAGGCCCAGAGAGAGAAGCTGACTTGGCCACAATCACATTACATTTAATGACAAAATTTGCACCAGCATAAAGCTTTTCTGACTTTTCAACACCACTGGGCAAATGTAGTTTTGTCAAGTCTTCTATACCTATTTCTGTTGGTTTCCGTGTCATAGAAGGCATCTGCAGCCTCGCTCTGCTTAGTGGACTGAACTTGGGGTTGGGGGCGGGGGCAGAGTTATTCTTCTGACATGGGTAACTAGAAACCGTTTCATCCTCATAAGCAGAGATCATTGTCTCTTACACCACATTCTCTGCAGATGTTCACGCTCTTCAGAATCAATTACATTTCCTTTCCACTATAACCTTTTGTTCAGGCTATATATTGTTCCCAGAGTACAAGGAAATGCAAGGCTTTGGGATTCCTATATAAAATTGCTGAAACTAAATTGGTGCTGGTCAGTCTTCTTTTTTTTTTTTCATGCTATGTTAAAGAGGATTTAGATATAATTTAAAATGCAGATGTATAAGAGTTCATCTGATCCAAACAGAAACACACAAAATGAAGTGCAAATAGATACAGGCTTTAATGTAGGAGGTGAATGAGAAGAGAGGTGAAAATGGGAGAAGAATGTTTAGCTCCTTATATCCATATGAACATGTTTACATATATTACCTTTTTCTAAAGACACACAGAAGTCTTCTCAGGGGAAATAGTCAACAGATTATGATTTCCCTTTAAGTCATGACACAGTGATTGTTACCAATCTTTTATGGGTGTGTTGAGGGGAGAGTTGATGTTATTCTTTGGGATTTGTTTGGGGTGGTTTTATGTGGGGCTTTTGTCTTTATGTTTGCCTGGTATGTGTGTGTGTATGGTTTTACTTGAAGCACTTTTTTTTATAAATTTATTTATTTTTATTTTTGGCTGCTTTGGGTCTTTGTTGCTGCACGTGGCTTTCTCTAGTTGCAGCAAGCGGGGGCTACTCTTCACTGCAGTATGCGGACTTCTCTCATGGCGGTGGCTTTCTTTGTTGTGGAGCACGGGCTCTAGGCATGCGGGCTTCAGTAATTGTGGCACACGGGCTCCAGTAATTGTGGCACACGGGCTCAGTAGTTGTGGCTCGTGGGCTCTAGAGTGCAGGCTCAGTAGTTGTGGTGCACGGGCTTAGTTGCTCCACAACGTATGGGATCTTCCCGGACCAGGGCTCAAACCCGTGTCCCCTGCATTGGCAGGCGGATTCTTAACCACTGCACCACCAGGGAAGCCCCACTGGGCCCCATTCTTAAAATTTCTGATTCTTTCAGTCCGGGGTGTGGCCCAAAAATTTGAATTCTAATTCTAACAGGTTTCCAGGTGATTCTAATGCAGATGCTCCAGGTACCACACCTTGAGAACCACTGGCACATAATAAGGCTCTGTGTTATTTTTTGAATTTTTGTTTTATTTACATGTGGTAGTAAAAAAATTAGGATAAATTCACTTTTTATTTACAAAGGTGTGCACAGAGTGTAGAAAACTAAAAAAAAATAATGCAACAACTTAGAGATGTTCTACCCCTAGGCCCAAAGTGGTAAGGGGAGAAGTAAGTGGAACCCGTAGAAGAGAGTCACTTGAAAGAAGCCTTAATCTTTTTCCAAGAGACCAAGCCAGCCTCGGTGTATGCAACCCTGCAGGGAAGGGGCCAGAGCAAGAAGTATTCCCATGGCACTGTCTTATTGCCAGGGCTCCCAATGGCTGAACCCAGTGGGATTCAGAAGTCACAGGAGTTGTATTGAGTGTGGCCGGGAACTACGGGGGTTTCCCAGACCTTCTCAGAGGATCCTTGAAGTCAAAACTGTTTTCATTATAACACTAATATGGTATTTGCCTGTTTCACTTTCATTCCTTCAGGAGTGAATAGCGGCGTTTCCCAAAGGCTATCTGACCTCTGTGATACGACAACAGACTGAGTGCAGAAGCAGATGTGGAAATCCAGCTGTCTTTTGTTAATCCCGATAGAAAAGAGCGTTACAACAATGGAAATCAATTTTTTTTATTAAAAAGCATGTTATTTATGTTAACACGTAAGTGGGTTTATTACTGTTATTTTCGATGAATGAGAATATTTTAAATGTTTCTCAGCTTTAATTTCTATTGCCGTAAATGCCAATAGATATAACCCACAAAACAAGCTATTTAGAGTCCTCAGTAGTTGTTAAGTTGTGAGAATCCTGAGACTCAAAAGTCTGCGAATCTCTCATATAGTCCTTAGAGGTCAGCCCCCTGTTGCAGGGCGCAGTTGAAAGCTTTGAGGGGCAAAGGAGATACCAGCCCACCTTCCTAAGGACAATGCTACTTACAGTCACTGCTTGCAGATCACCACCGGTCTGCTCCTTGAACTGAAAGCCCCAGTGTCTGTGAGTGATATCCAGAGCCTGTGGGTCCCTCTTGGGTCCTGCCGGCTGCAAATCATTCATAAAAAATGACTCAGAAAGGCGGCGTCCATACATGCAAGAGTGTAGAAAGGCTGAGGCTCTCTGGAATATCTGTTCTCTCTCTTTTTCTTTGTCTGCTTCAACACACACTTTTGACCTTGCCTCGGTCCCCAGCTGTGTTTGAGTTTTTACTCTAGCCCCCATACCCAATTCATACTTCCTTATTCATAGCCTTGGGTGATTACGAAAACAGTTCAAAATGGGTAAATGAAGACGTGCCATTCCATGTCAACATGGAAGAGCACCCCTGAAAAAATCCATTACGTTATTCCCCCAAATGATGTTATTTGTTATACGGTACGTGATTTATACGGACATTCGTGTCACCTGTAAGAAATTGCTATTCTCTGACTGCTGGACTGTCTGGTTCCACCCAGCGTAAGAAAATGAATGATTCAACCCTTTGTATTTGAAGTAGCAACTCACGCTGTTCAGAAACTTGTTCAGCATATACCTTAAAATAGCAGCTGCTCAAAGATCCCTAGCTTTTTTTTCTTTTTTTTTTTTCCCTTGGAGACATAACATATCTCACCAAGATCCTTCCCAAGTGTGTTGGGCTTGTGGAGACATCTGGAAAGTGCCGAAGAGCAGGCCTGGAACAGAGCTCGTGTCTGTAATATCCTACTGGAAAGTGACAGGGATGTAATGGAGGTGCTGGAATTTCAAACAAATTGGCTGCTAGCCATATCCCCCAACATTGCCCACAGCCAAAGACGAGGGAAGCAGCTGCTTCCAGTAAGTTCCCTGGTCTAACTCGCAATTTACAAAAGAAGGAATAGAAGCGTTCACTAAATGTATGAATTATCAGTGGTAATCAAAGATAGACAAATTAAAATGAGACAAATTACAATGAGATATCTTTTTTACCCATCAGTTTGGAAATGGTGCAAAACAAAATGATAATGCAGGCTTCCCTGGTGGTGCAGTGGTTGAGAGTCTGCCTGGCGATGCAGGGTGATACGGGTTCGTGCCCCGGTCCGGGAGGATCCCACATGCCGCGGAGCAGCTGGGCCCGTGAGCCATGGCCACTGAGCCTGCGCGTCCGGAGCCTGTGCCCCGCAATGCGAGAGGCGACAACAGTGAGAGGCCCGCGTACCGAAAAAGAAAAAGAAAAAGTGATAATGCAGTCCACAGTCCATGTGGTGCACTTCAAAATTTGCTAAGAAGTAAACTTATACGATGTTATATGTCAATTATAGCTCAATAAAGCTGGAAAACAATTTTTTTTTTTTTTTTTTTTTTTTTTGCGGTACGCGGGCCTCTCACTGTTGCGGCCTCTCCCTTTACAGAGCACAGGCTCCGGACGCGCAGGCCCAGCGGCCATGGCTCACGGACCCAGCCGCTCTGCGGCATGTGGGATCTTCCTGGACCGGGGCATGAACCCGTGTCCCCTGAATCGGTAAGCGGACACCCAACCACTGCGCCACCGGGGAAGCCCTGGAAAACAATTTTAAGACGGCAGATATCACGTTAACTGTGCTTACTGCCTGCACACACACAAAAACACGATGGGACACAGGGACACTCTGGGAAGGGTTAGATGTGTATATTCCCTTGATTGTTGTGATAGTATTACAAGTCTTTGAATATGTCCGCGTTCATCAAATTGTGCAGTTCTCTGTATATCAATTATACCGCTATAAAGCTATTTTGTTTTTTATAATATAAAAATAATAAGTGATAATATCCTGAGTTGGCACAGTGTAGAGAAAGTTGTAAATTTATAGAGATAGCCTGGGACCTGGGACCCACTACCAGAGTGCTTGCACCATGCAATAGCTTGGGACCTGGGACCCTTTACTGGCGTGCAGAGTGTAATAAACGCCTCCTCAAGCAACAGCATACAAAGAAACTATAAAGGACTAAAAATAACTGCATGCATGATGCAGTCCCAGCAGTTATCAACAACAAGCTACAAAAAGGCCACACAATTACTGCCATGTCTGAGGTGCGGGGAGCAAAAGCACGAGACTGCGCATGACCCCTGCGCACAGCACCACCGAGGGAGGGGATGGGCAGACCACCTTAGCCACGCCTCTGGTCCCACCCACCAATCCGCCTCACCCGCAGCCATTTGAGGAACCAGCCAGCCATACCCGGAAAACGAGCAAGATCACCTGTTTCTTGTTTCCGTTCCCTGGTGCTGCAGCACGAGCCCCAAGAAAGCCTTTCGTGAAGTTCTCGTCTGTCCTCTTATCAATTTCTATTGATTAAAGAGTCCAAGGACGCAGGTCAGTAATAATACAGGACTGGTGGGAGTGTCAATTGATAAAACGTTTCAAAAGTATTTAAAAACGCATACTCTTATCCAACAGTTCTACTTCTGGGAATTTTTCTTGGAAATAACCTAGTGAGTACCCAGCGGCATTTTGTGGTTTGTTTTGTTAGTGGTTTAAGTAAGGTGTCTATCTCATGCCATTAGAAGTCCAACAGAAGGGCATCCAGGGCTGTCTGGAGACTGAGGGATGCTGTGAGGGAACCGGACTGCCCCCTTCCGGCTCTGCTCTAGGCAGTGACTACTGGACCTGGGGCCCCCAGGTGCAGGCCCCCTGGGGAGCAGGAAGCCCAGGAGGCAGTATTAGCTGCTTCCATTTCTGTCTCATTGGCCAGACCCAGATGACATGGCCGCCGGACCTGCCGGGGTATCTGAGAAAGCAAGTATTTATCTTTCCAGCTTTTAGAATTGAACAGGGCAGTGAGAAGGGAGTTGAAGTGGGTGTTGAGTAGGCCAAGCTGCAAAAAGTACCCCACAACCTACATGTCCATCTTTGGGGAACTGTTCAAATAAATGAGAGAACACAGTCACTTAATACATAAGCAGTCACTTCTTGTGGTATGGCTAATCTATGAAAAGTGGTTCACTGTATATTAAGTGAAAAGAGTAGTTGATAAAATAGTATGTTTCATAGGACTCCATGTTGTTAAAAATACATGTGTATACTATACATTTGCAGAAAAACCTTATATATATGATAATGTTAATTCTGGATCTTTAAAGATTCCTACACTCCCTGAATTTTTTTGGCAAGCAATCATGTCTTAGTTTTAGAATAAGGAACAGAAAATAAATGTCTATTTTTAAGTTCTCACTGGACCTGAAACAGGAGGTAAACTAGTCAGTCAGTTAAAATCAACCTGATGAGGGCTTCTGCCCCCACTTGACCTCCAAATCTTAGCCCTACCATCTCAACTTTCTGATTCACTAAGTCTGGAGCGTATCCAAGGAAGCCGCATTTTTTTTTTAACCATTTCATGTTTTAGATGAACTGTTAGGAAGCTGTAATTTACATAAAATATACCCATACAAAGGGTACAGTTAGGTGATTTTTTTTTTTTTGGCAATATGTATGCCCCATCTAACCTCTACCACAATCAAGGTATAGATCATTTCCATCTGATGAGGTCTTCTTCCCCTAAGTGACCTCCAAATCTTAGCCATGAGACTTTCTAGAATGATTCAAAACCAAGTATAACGAGAAAACCGTAACACCCAAAAATGTTCCCTTGTACCTTGGCAAATCATGTCCCCAGCCCACCCCTGGCAACCTCCACCCCAGGCAACCACTGATGCACTTCCTGACCCTGTGGATTGGTTTTGCTTTATCTAGAGTTTTGTATAAATAGACTCATATATTCCCCAGTGAATTGCCTTCACAGAGTCAAAGATCAATTGAAAAAAGAATTTTATATACATAAAACATATATTTTATATAATATATATGTTACATATTATGTTATAAATTATATATAATAAATATGTAATATATAAAAATTATGTACACATTTTATATATAATTATATATGTAATATAATTATATATCTGTAATATAATTATATATATATAATATAATTATATATATATGTGTGTGTGTGTGTGTTTCTGGACTCTCCATTCTGTTCCATTGGTCTATATGTCTGTTCTTTCCCCAATGTGACATTATCTGGATTACTGTAATATGTCTTGAAATCGGATAGTGTAAGTTCTCCATCTTTGTTCTTCATATTTGAGATTGTTTTGGCTAGTCTAGGTCCTTTGCATTTCTGTTTCAGGACTCAATTTGATAATGCTTTGTTAAGGATTTTTTGTGTTTATCCTTCACAAGCGATATTACTCTGCAGCTTTCATTTCTTATAATGACTTTGTCTGGTTTTGGTGTTTTCAGATAGTGACCTCATACATAGAAGGGTTTCCTCTTCTATTTTCTGAAAGAGTTTGTGTGTTATTTCTTCCTTAAATGTTTAATGGAATTCACCAGTGAAGCCATATGAGCATGGAGTTTTCTTTGCAGAAAGGTATTTAACTATAAATTTTATTTAATTATTACATATAGGACTATTCCAATTTTTTATTTTTTCTTGAAATAGTTTTAGTAATTTATGTCTCCAGTGAATTGGCCCATTTCATTGATTGGCATAAAGTTGTTCATGCTACTCCCTTATTAACGCTTTAATATCTTCAGTGGTGTCCCCTCTTTTATTCCTGATATTGATAATTTGTATATTCCTTTTCTTTTTTGTTAATCACTCTAGCTAGAGTTTATCCATTTTATTGATTGTGTTTGATGGATTGTGTTTCCTTTCAAATATTTTCTAATTTCCTTTGCAACTTCTCTGACCAATGAGTTACAAGGAAATTTGTTGTTTAATTTCCAGATATTTGGGCAGCTTTCCAGATAACTTCTGTAATTAATTTCCAGTTTAATTCTATTGTACTAAAAAGGAACATTCTGTAGTTTTTCAGTCATTTTACGTTTATTGGGATTTATGTCTCCATATTTTCTCTATCTCAGTAAATGTTTCATGTGTACTTGAAAAGATAATGTTGTTCATATCTTTTGTGTCCTTCAAGATATTCTATCTTCTTCTATCTGTTGCTGAGAGCAGTATTGGAAGCTTCAACTAAAATTGTGATGGTGGATTTGTCTATCTCTCCCTTTGGTTCTGTCAGGTTTCACCTAGCATATCTTGAAATTTTGATATTAGGTACATGCATATTTAGGATTGCTATGTCTTCTGAATGAATTGACTTTTTTTGTCATTATGAAATGTATTGCTCTTTAACTCTGGTGAAATTCCTTGTCCTTATGTCTGTTACCCAAAAACTGGGTTAGCCTCTTGGTGGGTATCAAGCCGAAAGACACAACCAAGCGAAAGATCTGGATAAGGAAGGATTTATTATTACTTGCAGCAAGTAGGGAGAACACCAGGGATCCTTCCCAAAGCAGTGTCTCCCTGGACACCAAAATTGGGTAAGTTTTAAGCTAAGCGTTCATGCATATTCATGAAGGGGCTTGGGTGGTCCAGTCCAAGCTTTAGTTGACTGAAGTCACTGAGGATCAGAAAAAGTCAACATCATCATCCCTTAGATTCCAGTTAATCTGGTGGTTGAGCAACGGAGGAGGAATTTAATTTCTGCAAGACAGCACAAGACAGTGCTTTAGGCCAGTCTTTACCATTGAAATAGAACTGGGTGTCTTTACAACTGATTTGTTATCTTTGCTTTTGTTACTTCACTTGCCTGATAACAGTCCTCTGTTTCTGCATTTTTTGTTCCCTGAAGGTCATTGATTACTGAGACCTGTTCAAGGGCAAGCATTGTGGCCATGCTTGGATCACAAAATGCCTTAGGCCCAAAATGGCTTCTCTTATGTCAAGAAAGCCCAGCCTGGTTCTCTATCTTCAGCGACCCCTTACCTTATCTGCTTGCATGTCTACTTTGTCTGGTATTAATATAGGAACATCACCCTTTTTATGATTAGTGTTTGCATCATATATCTTTTTCTACTTTTTACTTTCATCCTATATATGTCTTTATATTTAAAGTGCATTTCTTTTTTTTAAAATTTTCTTTATTTTTGGCTGCACTAGGTCTTCGTTGCTGCACGTGGGCTTTCTCTAGTTGTGGCAAGTGGGGCTACTCGTCGTTGCAGTGCGTGGGCTTCTCATTGCAGGGGCTTCTCTTGTTGCAGAACATGGGCTCTAGGCTCGCGGACTTCAGTAGCTGTGGCACGCGGGCTCAGTAGTTGTCGCTCGTGGGCTCTAGAGCGCAGGCTCAGTACTTGTGGCGCACAGGCTTAGTTGGTCTGCGGTACGTGCAGTCTTCCCCGACCAGGGCTTGAACCCGTGTCCCCTGCATTGGCAGGCGGATTCTTTTTTTTTTTTTTTTGCGCGGTACGCGGGCCTCTCACCGTTGTGGCCTCTCCCGCTGCGGAGCACAGGCTCCGGACACGCAGGCTCAGCGGCCATGGCTCACAGGCCAGCCGCTCCGCGGCATGTGGGATCTTCCCGGACCGGGGCACGAACCCGTGTCCCCTGCATCGGCAGGCGGACTCTCAACCACTGCGCCACCAGGGAAGCCCGGCCGGCGGATTCTTAACCACTGCGCTAACAGGGAAGCCCAACATGGTAGAGTTTTTTTGTTTGTTTATTTGTTTTGTTTTGTTGCTGAGCCATGAGGCTTGCAGGATGTTAGTTCCCCAACCAGGGATTGAAGCCGGGCCATGGCAGTGAAAGCTCCAAGTCCTAACCACTGGACCACCAGGGAATTCCCTCAACATGGTTGAGTTTAAATCGACCATCTTGCTATTTGTTTGCTATTATCTCATCTGTTCTTTAGTCTTTTTTTCTTTTTTTCTTCTTTTGTATTGAGTGCTATCTCTGCTTGGGATCTCCCTCCCTGCACCATTGTCCTTAAAATGGCTCTGGAGCAAAGTAGGGCTTATCTCATTGGTTTCACTTCTCTCAGCTTTGTTCACAGTCCTGCACTCTTGTTGTCCACTGTCTGAAAAGAGTAGTTTCATATATTTTGTCCAGTTTTCTAGTTGTTTACAGAGGGAGGGTGTATGCAGTCCCAGCCACCCAATCAGGGTTTGAAATTAAATTCTAGAATAAGTGGTGTTAAAATATCTAAAATAGGCCCAAGGTGGAGTTGCTCACGCTAAGCCCCACATCAGCAAACCAAAACTTAACCAAGTTTCTCTCCTCAGCTCGCCCAGAAAAGGAAGACCTAGGTCAACCAGTCAGCGCTTGCCAGCTCAGCACAAGTTACCTGACCCAGCTAGAGTTCCCCTTTACCCCATATAAGGAAGGTAGTCCTGCTTTAACCAATCAGGGAATGCCTTGTACCTTCTAGCTTTTGTCTATAAAATCTCTAGCCTTGCACAGCTCTTTGGAGTGCCTTTCTGTCTGCTAGATTGGATGCTACCTGATTCATGAATTGCTGAATAAAAACTTACTGGATCAGTACATTGTCTGTGGGCTTAATAGTATTTAACAAGTTTAAATTAAGCAGGATTAAATAGAAGTATGTATCTACTAGGCAGGAAAATATTTCTGATACTTATTGCTGTTCTTATCCATTCAGCCAGGTTTTATTGAATGCCTACTAAGTGCCAAGCACTTGGTATGGCTCTTGGAGATGCAATGTGAGCAAAAATAGAGATGGCCTCCGCAGACTTTTAGTTTAAGGAGGTACTAACAGGAATTCAACCATGTGGTTATTTGTTCTAGAAAATTCTTATGAAAGCATGTAAAGGAAGCGATCTAGCAGGTGTGGTACAGATGGTGGAAGACTTTCTCATGGAAGCAAATTTGAGCTGAGATCTGAAGAGTGAGTAGGAGTTAATTAGTAGAAGGGGAACAAGCCGGGGGCTTAGGACAGGCTTTGGTGGTAGAAGGAGGCTGAAATCGAGCCAGACGTGATTGCAGTCCTCAGCAGAAAATCAGCAGTTCTCTACTGCTTGAGGTATCTTGAGCAGGAGATTGACATGATCGGATCTGCCTTTTGAATAGATAAGTGTGTCATTCTTGTATATGCATACAATGAAAAGATTCCACTGCACTGAAAATAAACGGACCAGGACAACACGTTTCAGCATGAACACTTCACGCTAACAGGAGCTTAATTGAGGTGCGGGTGGAGAGCAGTGGCAGAATGACACATGCAATGTGACTTTATCTCTATGAGGCGTTAAAACATTCAAGAAAATATACAAAATACACAAAGGGACGCATACTAATGTTGTAAAAGTACACAGATACGTGAGGAAATGATAGAGGTACCTACCATGCTGATATGGTGTTTATCTGCAATATTTAAATACAGGTAGACTGAGGAAAGGAGAATATGATTGGAGAGGGTTACAAGAGGGACACAACCAGATGTATTTTTATTTTATTCATTTATTTACTTAGGCCACACCACGCGGCTTGTGGGTTCTTAGTTCCCTGACCAGGGATTGAACCCAGGCCCTCGGCAGTGAAAGCACAGAGTCCTAACTGCTGGACTGCCAGGGAATTCCCTATTTTTATTTTCTTAACATGTGAGTTGGATACATGAATATACATTATTCCTTACTCCTTTCCGTATGTCTGAAATACTTTATTAACATCACTTTGCAATGCGGAGACGAGATTAGAAAAGATCGAGAATAGATATGGAATAAAAATAATAATTGAGATGGAAAAGCTCTAGGAGATCATTATAGCAGTCTACTTGAGAGATGATGATAGCTTAGACAGGTGAAGTGGTAACAAGTTGGAGAAATCTAGCCGTATTTGAGTAACATTTATATCTAAGAGGTAAAATCAACAAGATCAGCGTATGCTTACATCTGATCCATGTACCTTTCTGTCCATTTTCTTTTCTGAGGCTCTCTTGATCATATCTACTTAGATCTGATGCCAAAAGCTCTGTGCACCAGTGCCAAGTTCAATCTCGGAGACAGAGTTTGGGGTGAAGTAGAAAAGAATAGTTTTATTGCTTTGCCAGGCAAAGAGGGACACAGTGGGCTCCTGCCCCAAAAAACTATGTGTCCCAACCCAGGAGGATTTGATGAGGAGTTTTATAGCAGCGGTTCAAGGGTGGGGTGGCTGATAAGATTAGGGTGTGTGCAGGGCCTGCAATCCTCTAACCTGGTCTCAGGTAATCTTGATGAGCGTCTCTGGTTCCTGGCCTCGGGTGGTTTCCTGGCTACTCCTCCCTTGATTAGCAACTGTTTGAATCTGCCCTTTGGAACTTGGGAAAGGTCATGGAGGTTGGATTCTATTTCCTACAAGCAAGAAAACGGGACAGAAAGGCTTGTGTGCCCAGGAGCCTCACAGGATCCTGCTCGGTTTCAGTTCCACCCTCAATGCCACTGTGATTTCCCACCTGGATTACTACACCAGCCTCTAAACCAAACGCAGAGTTACCTCTTACGTTCAGTCTATTTTCTTCTTTTTTTGGCCGCACCGCGGGACCTGTGGGATTTTAGTTCCCTGACCAGGAATCAAACCCGTGCCCCCTTCAGTGGAAGCATGGAGTCCTAACCACTGGACTGCCAGGAAAGTCCCTCAATCTATTTTCTTTCCTTTTAAAAAAAAAAAAATTATTTATTTATTTGGCTGCGCCGGATCTTCATTGCCACATGCGGGGTATTTAGTTGCAGTGTGCGGAATCTTTACTTGCGGCATGCAGGATCTTTAGTTGTGGCATGCAGACTCTTAGTTGCCGTGTGCATGTGGGATGTATTTCCCTGACCAGGGACGGAACCCAGGTCCCCTGCATTGGGAGCACAGAGACTTAACCACTGGACCACCAGTGAAGTCCCTGGGATTTCCATTTGGGGTGATAAAAAAGTTTTGTAACTAGATAGTGGTGACGTTTTTACACAAGATAGTTGTGAACGTACTTAATGCCACTGAATTGCACGCTTTAAAATGGTTAAAATGGTAAATTTTATCTTACGTGTATTTTACCATAATAGTTTTAAAAAAGACAGAGGGCTTCAGAGTCCGTGCACTTAATCCTCTCACTACCCTGTCCCCTCAAATCTGACTGCTGGCGCACACTTCACGGAATGTAGAGACGCAAACACTCACACACACACACTCTGCCCTTGTCTAAGAAATGCCTACTTACCCTTGAGTCAGCTTAGACCTCACTCTTCTAGACGCATTTCTGGACTGTGTCACCCCTCTCAGGATGAAACTCTCCTCTTTTGTGTCCCTCACAGCTTTAACTTCTCCCCTATCACAGCACTTAGTAACCACTGAGGCCAGCGACTACATGTGTGTATCATCGCTGTATCCCTGCCACTTAGCAGAGTGCTCTGCACATAGTAAATCTTCACTGAATGCATAAGTATGTCATAAATGTTTGTTGTTTTTTAATATGGGCAAACTTGTTTTATTGAGCTTCGCTTCATTGCGCTTTGCAGATTTGTCTTTTTTACAAATTGAAGGTTTGGGGCAACCCCATGTTGAGCAAGTCTATTGGAATCGTTTTTCCAACAGCATTTGCCCACTTTGCTTTTCTGTGTCACATTTTGGTAATTCTTGGCAATATTTCAAGTGTTTTCATTATTATTATATCTGTGATGGTGATCTGTGATCAGTGATCTTTGATGTTACTGCTACACAACTTGCTGAAGGCTCAGATGATGGTTAGTGTTTTTTAGAAAATGGACTCAAATGATGACCAAAATCTGTTCACAGAAGTGATGACAACTGACATTAAACGTATGTTTTTTGTTTGGGGGTGTTGTTTTTGCATTTTTGTTGTTGTTTTGGCTACACCGCGAGGCATGCGGAACTTCCCCAACCAGGGATCGAACCCATGGCCCATGCAGTGGAAGCGCAGAGTTTTAACCACCGGACCACCAGGGATGTCCTAAACATATGTTTTAAAGGATGATGATGGAATTAATTCTAAAAACCTCCTTTGGGCTTCCCTGGTGGCACAGTGGTTAAGAATCCGCCTGCCAATGCAGGCGACACGGGTTTGAACCCTGGTCTGGGAAGATCCCACATGCCACAGAGCAGCTAAGCCCATGCGCCACAACTACTGAGCCTGAACTCTAGAGCCCGCGAGCCACAACTACTAAGCCCGTGTGCCACAACTACTGAAGCCCACACACCTAGAGCCCGTGCTCTGCAGCAAGAGAAGCCACTGCAAGAGAAGCCCGCGCACTGCAAAGAAGAACCAAAGCCAGCCAGCCAGCCATAAATAAATAAATAAATAAATAAATAAACATCCTTTGAGGATCCACCGTATTTCCAGCGTTGTGCTGCATGTTGTATAGGATGTATAAGACATAGTTACGGCACAGAGGGACACTCTGTTAGCACTGCCCAAACGAAGAGGACACCCACAACTACTTGCTCTAGTTGAATGACAGTGAACCCTGCCTTTCTCCCTTCCTACCAGGGATCCCTTGTTCAGCAAGGTACTGAGGATGGTGGCATGAACCAGACTGTGGTCACTGCTTACGGTTTACCCAACCATCTGCCCATCCTCAGACATCATAACTTCCCCCAAAGTTTCCTCTTCTATATGTAAAAGAAGTTGGGAAATTCCCCAGTCCTGTACCTGGCTCTAAGGAGAAGCTCAAAAACTATTAGTTCCCTTTGCCCCCTCTCCATCCTCCCAAGGGCTGCAAAAGAAGGGCTGTGTGTTCTGGAAGCCCGGCTCCAAGTTCAACCATTTGATAGACTAAAATGTTTCTTAATAAAAGAGAAACTAGAAACTTACGAAGAGAATGCCTGCATTTTTGTAGAAACATGGCTTTTAAGTTGTTAATGATATCTAGGTTCAATGGAACTATAATGATTAGAGAATCAAATCTCTGTCAGAGCAGAAGTCTATGTGATTTTTCTAGAGAGAAGGCCATTAAAAGACACTTTCTCTACCAAATTCTTTTTTTTTTTTTTTTTCCCGGTACGCAGGCCTCTCACTGTTGTGGCCTCTCCTGTTGTGGAGCACAGGCTCCAGACACACAGGCTCAGCGGCCATGGCTCACGGGCCCAGCCACTCCGCGGCATGTGGGATCTTCCCGGACCGGGGCACGATCCTGTATCCTCTGCATTGGCAGGCGGACTCTGAACCACTGCGCCTCCAGGGAAGCCAACCAAATTCTTATTTTACCTCCTAAGATTTCTTCCCAACTAAGATATCCTATCTTTGCTAGCTGTTTCTCCAGCCTGTTGCATCTTGCCTACAAAGATAACAAACAAATTAACAGTAATAAAGCACAATCTTGCTGGCAGGTTGGATGAGAAGGCTTTCAATATGAGAAATTGCTCTGGAACTATGGTGGAAGGTAACGTGGGTTATAACGTGAACCGGTTTGCAGGGCAGAAATTGAGACACAGATGTAGAGAACAAATGTATGGACACCAAGGGGGGAAAGTGGCGGGGTGGGGGCAGTCGTGGTGGGAGATTGGGATTGACATGTATACACTGATGTGTATAAAATTGATGACTAATAAGAACCTGCTGTATAAAAAAATAAAATTCAAAAATTCAAAAAAAAATTTAAAAAAGAAAACTCTGTGAATGTTATATATATAAGTATATGTTATATGTATATACCAAATCAATCAGTCAGTCACTGTGAATGTTCGGCGATTCCTAGTGGTGACCTCTTGTTATAGCAGGGAAATAAACTGAATGTGTAGACAGATTCAGAAATGAGGGGAGAAACACAAGGGTTATTTTTCTACCCCTAGCATCTCACTTAAAACATTCAGGTACAAGGGACTTCCCCAACGGTCCAGTGGTTATGACTCCACCTTTCAATGCAGGGGGCATGGGTTTGATCCCTGGTCAGGGAACTAAGATCCCACATGCCTTGGGGTGCAGCCAAAAAATTAAAAAAATAAATAAATATAAATAAATAAATAAATTGCACATATCTTTAAAAAATTTTCAGATGTGAAATAATTGTGTTTAAATGAAGAATCTAGGCCAACTCACTCAGCTTGTCGTACACTGGTGCCAAGGAGACCAAAGGCGTCCCCCCAGGGGACCAAGGGATTCAGACACAGGCACATTTTCTTCCATCATCACCACCTCTAATCCTGCTTTGTCACCTCAAAAACAATGCTGTAAATTCCCAAGGGATTTAAGAAAGCAGTGTAGACAGAACCTTTTCAACACTCCTGGGGAAAGTGTGTCTTTATATTTTCTTTTATATATCAGTAGCATCCTCTTCACATTCAAGGGCCTGCCTGATCTTAAAAAATAAACTTAAGAAACTTATATTAAGTGAATAATGTTGAAGTTCATGTTCAAGGGCAGCATGCCTCTTGACAAAGGAGATTTGGACGCATAAGAGCCTCACATGTGTAAGTGCTTTAGATCCTGATTTCCTTTTAGGTCACAGGTCTCTTTTCCCTTGCCAACCTCATACATAATGCAGTGGTATCCACTTTCAGTGAAAGCTTGATTGATTTCTTCTCTTTCAAAAGCAATCATGAGAATGAAGCAATTAAACTTAATAACACACAGTAGAAAGAAAACAGCTCTGTTTGTGTTTCAGTCTTACCTCAGGAAGATCATATGGCTTTTGCATAATTTTAAAGAATTTTATAACAATAGTTACATGGATTTTTTTTTGGGGGGGGGTATACTCTTAATTGAATCAACCTGTCCAAACAGCTCACAATTTATGAAGTTGAAGTGTTCTTAAGTAATTGGATAGGAGGTTTCTTAGTAGGATATTAAAGGGCATTTAGAGTGAATAAGGACAGCATTGTAGATGTAACTTACGACTTGGGTTTATCTTACAAATAGGCAGATATTAATGACCTAATGTCCTATCTCTTCCAAAATGATATAGAGCAACAAATTATTGTCATTTATTTTAATCAGCAAAGAGTTAAAAACTTCCTGAAGTGTTTCTTTAAATTTTTAATTAACTTCTTCATTTAAATTTCCCTCCTAATCAACATGCAGGTACACCCGGTAACTACTTCTTTCTTGTTCTTATTAATCTGCCAATGTTACGCTTTTCATAAAAATACAGAGAATACTTTTTATAAACTAATTGGAACCAGATAAATTAAATCTACATTTTATTTCTTTTTTTTAAATAAATTTATTTATTTTATTTATTTATTTTTGGCTGTGTTGGGTTTTCGTTGCTGCGGTGGGCTTTCTCTAGTTGCGTCAAGCAGGGGCTGCTCTTCGTTCCAGTGTGTGGACTTCTCACTGCGGTGGCTTCTCTTGTTGCGGAGCACGGGCTCTAGGCGTGTGGGCTTCAGTAGTTGTGACTCATGGGCTCTGGAGCACAGGCTCAGTAGTTGTGGTGTACGGGCTTAGTTGCTCCGCAGCGAGTAGGATCTTCCTGGACCAGGGTTCGAACCCGTGTCCCCTACATTGGCAGGCAGATTCTTAACCACTGCACCACCAGGGAAGCCCCTACATTTTAGTTCTAATCTAATTTTCACAGAGTTTTAGAAGTTTGAGTTCGGGGCTTTCCTAAAGGGAAACCCCAGAGTAATTCTTAGCTCTGAGGTTTTTCACAGCACCTTACCAATAAATATAATCTATCCATTTAGGTAGAAAATTTAAAAACTTTTTAAAGATATTTTGGCTGTTTTAATAGGTGTGTAGTAGTGCTACAGCAACTCTCATTCATTGCTGATGGGAACGCAAAATTGTACAACCACTTTGGAAGATAGCTTGGCAGTTTCTTAGAAAACGAAACATACTCTTAGCGTACAATCCAGCAATCACACTCTTTGGTATTTACCCAAATGAACTGAAAATTTGTGTTCACACAGAAAACATGAACACAAGTTTATCTCAGCTTTATTCATAATTGCCGAAACTTGGAAGCAACCAAGAGGTCCTTCAGGAGGTGAATGGATCAATAAATTGTGGTACCTCCAGACAATGGAATATTATTCAGCACTAAAAAGTACATGAAAAGAGAAGGAAGAGCCTTAAATGCATACTACTTCATGAAAGAAGCCATTTTGGAAAGGCTCCATAGTGTATGATTTCAACTGTATGACATTCTGGAAAAGGCAAGACTATGGAGACAGTAAAAAAATTAGTGGTTTCCAGGGGTTAGAGGGCGGGAGGGAAGAATAGGCAGAGCACAGAGGATTTTTAGGGCAGGAAACTCTTCTGTGTGATACTATAATGATGGATGTCATTATACATTTGTCCAAACCATAGAATGTACAACACCAAAAGTGAACCCTAACATGCACTATGGACTTTGGGTGATTCTGATGTGTCAGTATAGGTTCATCAGTTGTAACGAATGTACCACTCTGGTGCTGGATAGGGGGAGAAGGTATGTGTGTGTAGGGATAGAGGTATATGAGAACTCTGTACTCTGCTTCACTTTGCTGTGAGCCTAAAACAGCACTAAAAAGTAAAGTTTTGATTTAAAAAATGTATTGAGCACTTCCTACTTTGAGCTAAGCAATGTGCTAGAGATACAAAGATGGATTCTGACAACATATCTGCCTTGAAAGAGCTCACAGTCTTGCAGGGAAACAAAGAAACACTTGATGCTCTAATGGAATGATGGGTGTTGCTGCCGTGAAAGTGTATCTTTCATATAGGGAGATACAAAGATGGGATTTTCTTCTATGGGATGGGGAACACAAGGAAAGGATTTCCAGAGGAAATGGAAGTGAGGTTTGGTGAGACGGTGGTGTTAGAGTTCTTTTCTACTGTGCTACAACCAGACACCAAAGAAATGATTCTTAGTGTTGTCTCCTTTCCACTCCCTAAAAAATGTGTAACTGAGAGGGAACTAGGGAGGGAGACATACCAACCAATGTTTTACTTGCTCTTATGAGCAGCCCAGGATGAGGTCCAAATAACCATTGAAAATATTAAAAGATTCTATTCTTCAAACATTTATTCAGTACCTATTAGGAACCAAATGAAGAGTGGAAGAGAATTTGGTCAAGTTCATAAACTACATTATCAACCCATGCTTCAGCCTCCAGCTTTTCTCACTTGATATTCTGTCCCCCGTGATATCGGGACTAGCCCTAGACAGAAATATCTGGAAGCACATCATTGTCTCAGGTGAATATCTCCAGCTGCATGTTTGACATCTCCACTTGAATGTCTCGAAAGCACCTTTAATACAACGTGCTGAAAACTGAGTTCACACACTTTCGCTCTAAACCTAGTCCTCCTCCAGTTCTTAGCTCATGATTGGCGTCACTCTCTGTGCAGCTGCGCAGACAGACCCCAAGGAGCTATCGCAGTCATGGCTCTTCCTGCCTTACCCCCGACATCTGCCTCCCAGTCCTGCTGTTGGACCTTCGTATTCCTCAAGTGTATGCTCTTCTCTTCATCTCTTCCTCCGTCTCCCAGATCAAACTACCATCAACACTAACTTTTTATCTCCCCCCAATCCATTTTCCCCCTGCACAAAAATGGAAACTTGAGCACATCCTTCCACTTAAAATCTGTAGTATCATAAATAATAAAGATTTAGGGAATTCCCTCGTGGTCCAGTGGTTAGGACTCTGCGCTTCCACTGCAGGGAGCACAATCTCTGGTAGGGGAACTACGATCCTGCAAGCCGCATGGCCAAAAATAATAATAATAAAGATTTAGTCTCTGTCCCTGGTTCCTGGCATATAGCTCCTAAAACCCTTGGAATCTCTGGAGTGATAAGAAAATCTTTTGTATTCTATTGAGGTGACTGGTGTCTGGGGACACCTAGATAGCTCTAGGCTAGGGACTGTTCACCAGGAAAGACCAAACCATGTGATTAGAGGGTTGGAACTTTCACACACACCCTCCACACCCGACCTCTGGAGAGGGGAGAGGGGCTGGGGGTTGAGACCAATCACCAAGTCCAATCACCAATGACCAATGATTTAACCATTTGTTCCTGTATAATGAAACCTCCATAAAATCCTCTAAATAATGGAGTTTGGAGAGCTCCTAGTTGGTGAACACATCAAGGTACTGGGAGGATGGCCCACCCACCCAGAAAGGTCATGGAAGCTTCGAGCCTCTTCCCCCATACCCTGCCCTACGCATCTTTTCCACTGGCTGTTCTTGAGTTCTGTCTTTTATAATAAACCAGTAACAGCAGGTAAAGCAATTTCCTCAGCTCTGTGAGTCAGTCTAGCCAATTTCTAAATCTGAGGAGATGGTTCTGGGAACCCCCAAATTATAGTCGGTCATTCAGAAGTAAGAGTGTTCTGGACTTGCAGTTGGCGTCTGAGGTGAGAGCAGTCTTGTGGGACTGAGCCCTTTAACCTGTGGGGTCTGACGCTAACTCCGGGTAGATCGTGTCAGAATTGAATTGAATTCTTGCACATCTAGTTGGCATCAAAGTGTTGGAGTCATGGTGTTGGAAAAGACAGAAGTGGTGTCAGGAGTGGTATAAGTAAAAACAGCCCAAAACCCTTCAAAGGGTTTCCATTGTTTATGGACCAAAGACCAAAATCCCTTAAGGTCCCACAAAGTGCTGCACGCTCTCTGGCTCACACCTGCTCCTTTTTCAGCCTAACTGTGAGCTGTTCTCCTGGGTCACCAGTGCTCCAGTAGTTCTCCTTGACTAATAAATATTAGGTTTCATGACCTGTTCAAAATTTTGTGTCAGTTCAGGAAAAATAATATGAATCATTTTGAAAGAGTCACCAGGTGTAAGATTAACCTCATTAAAAAAAAAAAAAACGGGGCTTCCCTGGTGGCGCAGTGGTTGAGAGTCAGCCTGCCGATGCAGGGGACACGGGTTCGTGCCCCGGTCCGGGAAGATCCCACATGCCGCGGAGCGGCTGTGCCCGTGAGCCATGGCCGCTGAGCCTGTGTGTCTGGATCCTGTGCTCCACAACGGGAGAGGCCACAACACTGAGGGGCCCGCGTACCGCAAAAAACAAAAAAAAGTTTGTGTATCTGTTCACCTGCTGAAGAACATCTCTGTTGTTTCCAAGTTTTGGTAACTATGAATAACACTGCTATAAACATGTGTATGCAAGTTTTTGTGTAGACATAACTCTTCAGCACACTTGGGTAAATACCAAGAAACACAATTGCTGGACTGCATGGTAAGAGTATGTTCAGTTTTGTAAGAGACTGCCAAACTGTCTTCCAAAGTGGCATTTTGCCTTAAGCCAGCAAAGAATGAGAGTTCCTGCGGTTCCTGTGGCTCCTCGCCAGCATTTGGTATTATCAGCGTTTTGGATTTTCACCATTCTAATAGGTGTGTAGTGATATCTTATTGTTTTAATTTGTAATTCCCTAATAATATATAATGTTGAGCATCTTTTCATATGCTTACTTGCCATCTGTATATCTTCTCTGTTCAAGTCCTGTGCATTTAAAAAATCTTTTTTGGGGGGTGCCTTGCCACACGACTTGCGGGATCTTGTTTCCCCAACCAGGGATTGAATCGAGGCTCCGGCACTGAAAGCACTGAGTCCTAACCACTGGACAACCAGGGAATTCCCATCCAGTGCATTTTTAATCAGGTTGTTTGTTCATTTTCTTATTGCGAGGCTTTTCCCCCCCCAGACACCAAATATATTGTGTCTTTTCCAACACCATCAATTCTCCAATTCTCTGACACCAACGTGGTATCCAACAATTCCATTCATCTGGCAATGTCTACCTGGAGTTAGCATCAGATCCCACAAGTTAAAGGGCTCAGGCTCAAAAGACTGTCCCACTTCAGATGCCAACTGCAAATGACATACCCAGGCTACATACAGTTTTGCCTGATCAACTACAAATTCAGGGGTTCTCATGAGCCACTCTCATGTTCAATAATTTGCTACAATGGCTCACAAAACTCAGGAAAGCATTTTAATTATATTTAGGATAAAGGATGCAACTCATGAAGAGTCAAATGGAGAGATTCACAGGACAAAGTATGGGGGTAGGAGGAATCAAGAAGCTTTCACACCCACTCTGTATATACCACCCTCCTAGTACTTGAATGGGTTCACCAACTCTCTTAGAGCTCCATGTCCAGCCTCCTGAGGTTGGTGGGTGGAGCTGAGAGCTCTGACTCTCTAATCATTAGGTCTAGGTTTTCTAAGGGCCCCACCATGAGCCACCTCATTAGCACAAATCCATTGTGGTGGGAGGGGCTGGTTATGAATAAAAAGATACTCCTGTTACTCAGAAAATTCCTAGGGTTTTAGGAGTTCTGTGTTAGGAACTGGGGGCAAAGACCAAATATATTTTCACGATACCCAATTATTGTTGAGCTTTAAGAGATCTTTGTATATTTTGGCTAACAGTCCATCATCAGATATGTCTTTTACAAATATTTTCTCCCAGTCTGTGGCTCGTCTTTTCATTCTTTTGGCAATGTCCTTCACTGAGCAGAAGTTTTTAATTTTAATAAAAAATAGCTCATCAATTTTTCTTTTATGGATCATGCTTCTGGTGTTATCGTTTTTTCTTTCTTTCTTTTCTTTCTTTTATTTTTTTGGCTGTGATGCACAGCTTGTGGGATCTTAATTCCCTGACCACGGATTGAACCCGTGCCCTTGGCAGTGAACATGCAGAGTCCTAACCACTGGACCACCAGGGAATTCCTCTGGTGTTATATTTAAAAAGGCATCCACCATACTCATGGTTATCTAGGTTTTCTCCTAATCTGTCTTCTAGGAGTTGTATACTTTTTACATTTTACATTTAGGTCTATGATCCTTTTTTTTTGCAATACGCGGGCCTCCCACTGCTGCGGCCTCTCCCGCTGTGGAGCACAGGCTCTGGACGCACAGGCTTAGCGGCCATGGCTCACGGGCCCAGCTGCTCCGCGGCATGTGGGATCCTCCCAGACCAGGGCACGAACCCGTGTTCCCTGTATAGGCAGGCGGACTCCCAACCACTGCACCACCAGGGAAGCCCTGTGATCCATTTTGAGTTAACTTTTGTGAAGGATGTAAAGTCTGTGTCTAGATTCTCTTTTTTTTTTCTTTTTGGATGTGGATATCCACTTGTTACAGATTTTGCTCCTTTGTCAAATGTATATTTTGAGTTAAAAAAAGGTATGGCACAGATTAATATTTTGCTACTCTACCCTTTGTATAAAAATAAAGATTAGGATTTAGAGAATACATATATGTAGTTACCTAAATATCCATAAAATGTCTCAGAAAGAGTTACACTCCTTACTGCAACAAAAACAAAATCAAAACAAACTTACAACATTAGCTGTTTTGGAAAGGAAAGATTGGGCAGCTAGGGGTTAGGGATAGAAAGACTTTTCCTGTATATCCTTTCTCAGTTTGGATTAACGTGAATGAATTACCTATACTAGTCAAATGACAAAACTAGAACAATTTAGTAGCAAGTTTGATGTCCTTTATTTAAGGGAAATATTCCATGGATTGGGGGAGTCCAGTGCCTCAGGAGCAGTGGCCTAAGATCTGGGGCAGGAGCGAGTTTTACAGAGTATTAGAAGAGGTAACGTGGAAATAGGGCATGATGGGCTAGGAGGTGGGGGATTTCCTTATAAGGCCAGCCGTTCTATTTTCTATGGTCAGGTAAGCTAGTGAAAGCTGAGTTAGAGGATTTTGATTGGTTAGGTTCAGTTTCTTGACAGGTGTTTCCCATAAACACAGGCTGATTTAGGTTGAAATTTGTGATGTGGGCCAGGCCACGGAGGCTGGCTTCATTTTGTGAGTCCCAGTGTACAAGTTGTCTTGATCAATACAGAAAAAGAAAATATAAAATATGCAAAAATTACCAAGTTTTTTTTGTGTGTGTGTGTGTTTCTCTTCTGGAAGATGTACTTTATGCATATATAAGCAAATATGTATTTATCTTTTCTACCTGGAATAGAGTTTGGCTTAGGATAGGCGATAAACTAGACAAGGGAAGAATGACACTCCAGAAAGAATCCAACTTGACTACAAAAGCTAGCAGTCTTCAACTGAAGATTTTTTAAAAAATTTTATTGAAGTATAGTTGATTTACAATGTTGTATTTAATTTCTGCTGTACTATAGCAAAATGACTCAGTTATACATACATATATTCTTTTTCACATTATTTTCCGTTATGGTTTATCACAGGATATTGAATATAGTTCCCTGTGCTGTACAGTAGGACCTTGTTGTTTATCCATTCTATATATAATAGTTTGCATCTGCTAACCCCAAACTCCCAATCCATCCCTCCCCCACACTCCCTCCCCTTTGGCAACCACAAGTCTGTTCTCTATATTTGTGAGTCTGTTTTTGTTTCATGGATATGTTCCTTTGTGTCATATTTTAGATTCCACGTATAAGTGATATCATATGGCAGTTGTCTCTCTTTCTAACTTATTTCATTTAGTATAATTTCTAGGTCCATCCATATTGCTGCAGATGGCATTATTTCATTCTTTTAAATGGCTCATATTCCATTGTATATATGTACCACATCTTCTTTATCCATTCATCTGTCGAAGGACATTTAGGTTGGTTCCATGTCTTGGCTATTGTAAATAGTGCTGCTATGAACATTGGGGTGCCTGTATCTTTTCGAATTATGGTTTTCTCTGGATATATGCCCAGGAGTGGGATTACAGAATCATATGGAAACTCTATTTTTAGTTTTTTGAGGAACCTGTATATTGTCTTCCATAATGGCTGCATCAACTGGTGTTTTTTTTTTCAACTGGTGTTTTTAATTAGCTTATTTAATTTTGCAATACCAAAGCAAAAAAAAAAAAAAGTTTTCTGTATCATTTAATCTACCTGCATTGGTATTTCCCTGGCAGATGGCTGCAAAATCACATTAGTTCAGTTACAGAATTTTGCACTATATTAGGCACAACTATTTCCCTTGGATCCTCATTAAATAATGTTGAATCAACTTTCTGCCTATAGCATTTGCGCTAAAAAAAAAAAAAAAAAGACCAAAAAAAACCAAACAAAAACTCCATTGCATTATTCTCCATACCCTTAGAGAAATAGAAAAAGTGAATGAATATCTTCTCTCAAAGGGTTAAATTCAGAATTTTTTTTTTAAACCCACTGGAAAATGGCTTCCACATTCCAAAGGATAAGGAAGGAAAACTATGAAATCCTTTTGAATGGATTTGTTCAGCAGGGGAAGAGCTGGCTCATTTTCCACGTGGGCTGCCAAGTTCACCAGGCGTGGGGGGAAATGATTTTATTCTTTCTTACTTCACATACATTTTTAAACTGCAGTCTTATGGAAATGAAAATCCCATTTGGAGATCAGATTCTTCAGATGGATTTAATTTATATACCATTTGACCAAGTCAATCAGGCCAGGCTTAGTAGATGGCTTTTTTCATTACAATGTTGTGGGCTTTGCTGAGGAATCTTTTTTTTTCTAGGTTACAGAAAGTCGATGTAGCAAGTACTGCATCTAATTTAGGTTTTGTAGCTAATTATCTGTGGACTGCATGAAAATTTTCTTCAGAGCAATAATTATGTTGCCTCTCCTTAAAAGCAAACTTTCTGAATTATTGTCTGATTTAACCTTCTAAAATCTAGAGTTTTCCCCAGATTCGCTGATGGCTAAATACGATCAAGGGAACTGAGTTCAGCCTGTAGCTTGTGTAGTTGTCAGAAATGTGCAAGGATGGAGCAGACCAGGGCAAGAAAACAGTACAAGCAAAGCTTCTCCTCTAAGAGATCAAACTCTGTCTCATTCTAAGAAAGGGCCCAGTGTCCAAACTTCGCTGCTACGCCTCCTTTTTCTTATTGTTGGAAAATACCAATGAGTTAATTTTCTGTATCTTACAGAGCTGAAGCCTGTTGGATTTAACAGATAATTGCGTACCAGCAAGTGCACCCACATGAAAATGTGTGCCCTGGGATTAACAGAAGAAACTTTAGCCACTATTCTCCCTTCAAGGGAAGTTGGAGTAAAGCATGCCTCCTGCCACTTCATTATGTCAGAGGTTTGTGTCTCCCGTTAGTAAATCCACAGAGAGCAGGGACTTCCTGCCAGCCAAATGGTGTAGATGGAATAGATTCAAATATTTGAGACAGAACCTGCATTGTGTCTGGTCTTTTCACAGACGTTTTCTCTAGCTGAGGGAGTCTGTGCGAACGCCCTGCTCTCTCCACAGCCTCCCTGTGCCTCTAGGAATTGCCTCTCTCCTTTTTCTAGGCTTTCTCCATCTCCTTTCCAACCGGCAGAAGATTTCTGAATTCTCTGCCAGAGACTCTACAAATCCTGGCACATAGTAGGTGTTCAGTCAGTATTTTCTGAATAAATAAAAATACCAAATGATGACATACTTGATCTGTTTGCTGGAAGGCTGGAAATGATCAAAACTCTTTCTGCCCATGTGGATCTTGATAGCCAAGAATTCTGGGGCGGGAAGCATTTTGAAGACCTTTCATTGATGTGAGCTTGAAGAGATCTGTCATTGATATGCCAGCAATGTAAAGAGCTGCATGGGAGGCAATGGAGAGAAGACATGACATGCTTTACAAATGCTAAAATGCATAATTTGTTGTGGGTAAACTAACTTTTGTTACTTAAAGTTAACTTCCATATCAGTGGCCTGGAGAAGTTGATGACAGAAGTGACTAGGTTCACTGAAAGTTCTCAGAGATGCTAACAGACGTGAAACGCACACCATTCGTGAAACACACAACCATTTTTTTTTGTTTTTTTGGCTGCATTGGGTCTTCGTTGCTGCACGTGGGCTTTCTCTAGTTGCGGCGAGCGGGGGCTGCTCTTCGTTGTGGTGCGCAGGCTTCTCATTGCGGTGGCTTCTCTTGTTGCGGAGCACGGGCTCTAGGTGTGCGGGCTTCAGTAGTTGTGGCATGTGGGCTCAGTAGTTGTGGCGCATAGGCTTAGTTGCTCCGTGGCATGTGGGATCTTCCCCGACTAGGGCTCGAACCCGTGTGCCCTGCACTGGCAGGCGGATTCTTAACCACTGCACCACACAGTCATTTTGCTGACCGATAAACTAAAGGACTGGCAAAGCTTTTGGCAAATGATTGAAAGTCAGCATGTGGGAACTTGGACTACAATTTGGGAGTGGATCTTCTGAAACCACTTAACTCCACTAAACAAACCAACAAACCTACTCTCATATTTTATAAAACACAAAGGAAATCATCTTAGGATCTAGTGTTCATCATTAGCTCTAGTGTTATACGAACAGCACAGCTTATTTGATAACTCACAATATTAGAAACTGGTCAGAGAAGAGGATGCTCCTCATTTCAGCATGGTACCCCCCTGGGCAGGCAGTGTGTGCCCTGACTGCTATGCCACAGGCCAGGTAAGGAGACCCAGCGTGGCCAGATATCCACATGGATTCGAGAGAAAAAGCAACGAGAATTTCCTCTTCTGCCTTAGCTCACTTAACCAGAGGAGCCTCAGGACTCTGGAGAGGGCCGTTTTGCATCTCTGCGCTGGGATTTTACAAATTACTACCTCATAGGGTTGGAAGAATTAAATGAGTTAATCCACATATAATTCTTAGAACAATGTCTGGCAGAAGTAAAGACAATAAATTCTCCTTCTCCTGGAACTTCCCTGGTGGCGCAGTGGTTAAGAATCCACCTGCCTGGGCTTCCCTGGTGGCGCAGTGGTTGAGAGTCCGCCTGCCGATGCAGGGGACGCAGGTTTGTGCCCTGGTCCGGGAGGATCCCACATGCCGCGGAGCAGCTGGGCCCGTGAGCCATGGCCGCTGAGCCTGCGCGTCCGGAGCCTGTGCTCTGCAACGGGAGAGGCCACAACAGTGAGAGGCCCGCGTACCGCAAAAAAAACAAAGAAAACAATCCGCCTGCCAGTGCAGGTGATATGGGTTCGATCCCTGGTCCGGGAAGATCCCACATGCCACGGAGCAACTAAGCCCGTGCGCCACAACTACTGAGCCCGCGCGCCTGGAGCCCGTGCTCCACAACAAGAGAAGCCACCGCAATGAGAAGCCCGCACACCGCAGTGAAGAGTAGCCCCCACTGACCGCAACAAGAGAAAGCCCGCACACAGCAATGAAGACCCAATGCGGCCAAAAATAAATAAATAAAATTAAAAATAATAGTAATAAATAAATTCTCCTTCTCCTCTCCTTCTTCCTCTCCCTCACCCTTTCCCTCCTCTTCCCTTTCACCATCCCTTCCCCCCTCCTCCTCATTATTATTTTTACCATCATCTCAGGTCTTGGCAGGTCCAAAACCTCCACCACGGCTGGAACATTTCCTGAAGGAAACAGATGTATTAACTCTCTGTTAAGCTCTTCTAGAGAAACTAGGATTTAATGAGCACCAACTATGTTACAGGAAGAAAGGCTTTACTTACGACTCTTTCACTCCTCACAATAATGCTAAAAAAAGTAATGATGATCACTCACATTTTAGAGATGAAGAAACAGGCACGACCAAGTCAGGTGAAGCCCAAAGTCTCCTGGCAAATGGTTGGCTTGGATTTGGAAAGGTCCATTCAGTACCCATTTCTCATCACCCGCATATGAGGTAGAGATCGTAGATCCCTGCCATTTGGGTGAAGCAGGTTTTGCACCTTCCCAGGCAACTGCCTGCCCAGTGTGTACCCTCTGCAGGGCTGTCTTGTCCTGACAAAAGCACCTTTCAGCAGTCACATGTAGGCTTTGTCTGGATCCTCAGAGGCCCTAGGAATCTCAGATCTTCAGGTGCCAAAATTCAGGTAACCTATGGACCGTTACCAAGAACGCACGCTTTGATTTCCAAAGTGTTTATAAGAGGAAATCCTAAACTCCGTGTGTGATGTGCTGAAATTGTTTGTACAGGTGAGGTGCCTGAGATCTCAGGGTGGGGACCGGGCAAGGTGAGGAAGGTACCCAGGACACAAAATTTAAAAAGATGCCTTCATGCAAGCACAGGCGTGGCATTCTTCTGTCCCAGGCGTTTTCTGTCCCAGGCGTCTCTCCTCGCCCTAGTCCCCGCCTGACTAGTCAGCAAACATTGAATAGATCCGGGTACCTACGTGGGGACAGAAGGCAGTAGAAAAGTGGTCTGAGGCTAGATCCTAGGGAGCCTTCGGAGCCGTACCTGAGAGTCTGCGTATTACACCACTGGCCAGTGTTTCTCCAAGTGTGGTGTTGGAATTCTCAAATTGACTAGAAAGGTCTTTGCTACGGAGAATACACGTTAGCTTGGCTGAGTCCTTTGGAAACCTTCTTCCTTTCTGGGAAAGAGATAAATGAGATGATGTTGGTAAAAGTATCTAGTAAAGTCATTATGAGTTCTATAATTTTCTTTAACATATTTTAGCCTGTATTTGGGGATATTACATGTGTACCACTTAGATTAGGCTGTAATTCAGATGCTACCAGCATTCTAATCTGGAAGGTACAAGCCAGTAACAGCCAAATGAAAGGCAAGATCCTCATTGGGTCTGGTTTTTAAAAATCAACTGTAAACGCCTTTTGGGGACAAATGTGAAAATCTGAGTACAGGCTGGGCATGAGAGGATATTAGGGATTACTGTTAATTTTATTCAGTGTGATGGTGGTATTGTGATCATGGGGAAATGTATTAGGGTGTTAGAAATGCATCATAAAGTATTTAAGGGTGAGGGCTTCCCTGGTGGCGCAGTGGTTGAGAGTCCGCCTGCCGATGCAGGGCACACGGGTTCGTGCCCCGGTCCGGGAAGATCCCGCATGCCGCGGAGCAGCTGGGCCCGTGAAGCCATGGCCGCTGAGCCTGCGCGTCCGGAGCCTGTGCTCCGCAACGGGAGAGGCCACAACAGTGAGAGGCCCGCGTACCACACACACACAAAAAGTGTTTAAGGGTGAAATATCATGATGTCTATAATTAACTATGTAATACTTGAGCAAATATGATAAAATGTTAAGAGTATTAGGACTAGGTTATGAGTATATGGGTGTTCATTAAACTATTCTCTCCACTTTTCTGTATGTATAAAAAAATGTTTATAATGAAAAGCTAAAGGAAAAAAAAAAATAACACGCAGGCCAGGGGTGGTGGTTTTCTTGCTTTCAGAGGCAGCTTTTGCAAATGCTTCTGTTACCCGTAACTTGACCAACCATGACACTTTATAATTTGCCAACCAAACGTGGGAAATGGATTTTACTGGTAAAAACAATGGCCTGTGGAACAACAGGATAAATGTTGGAAATTAGAGGGTTTTTTTCCGGCCAAATGAAAGATATTGAAGATATGTGATTTTTTAATTTTTTTCGCCTCACCGCGCAGCTTGAGGGATCTTAGTTCCCTGACCAGGGATTGAACCCGGACCCTCAGAAGTGAAAGCGTGAAGTCCTAACCATTGGACCACCAGGGAATTCCCAAGATATGTGATTTTTCTAAAAATATTCCCTCCCATTGTGTAAGTAGGGTGTACAAATCCCAAGAGGTCTGTAGCCTGTACCTTTAGCAATGATGCTCTAGGCTAAATCCTTCAAGGGGTCTCTCATGAGGAACACTGGAGGATTCTGGGTGCCTGACCCAATTCTCCCTTTGGATTCTTGGCTTTTACTTGAAGTAAAATTTTTGGGGGGCTTCCCTGGTGGCGCAGTGGTTGAGAGTCCGCCTGCCGAATCAGGGGGCACGGGTTCGTGCCCCGATCCGGGAAGATCCCACATGCCGCGGAGCGGCTGGGCCTGTGAGCCATGGCCGCTGAGCCTGCGGGTCCAGAGCCTGTCCCTCGCAACGGGAGAGGCCACGGCAGTGAGAGGCCCGCGTAAAAAAAAAATAATAATAATAAAAAAAAAATTCAGTGATTGGAATGATATGGACACTCGCCATTCAGAATGGATAGAAACCATGTGACAGTAGGAGGGGCCTGGGGGGTGTCCTGATGCCTTTTGTTGTCCCTGTAGTTGCTGGATCTTGGGAAGGATCTGGGAGTCCTAGGGAGGTAGTGTGCTTCAGCATTTTAAAATCTCTATGTGGGGAATTCCCTGGCGTTCCAGTGGTTAGGACTCTGTGCTTTCACTGCCTTGGGCCCAGGTTCAATCCCTGGTGGGGGAACTAAGATCCTGCAACCCTTGCGGCACAGCCAAAAAAAAAAAAAAAAAAAAGATCTCTATGTGAAACTTGGGAGTTCTGAGCAACCATACTTCCTGCCATGTTGTCATATTGCCTCTGTAATAATTTATTTTAAAATACTTCCTTATAAACAGTGTAATGTACTTGTGTGTAAATTAACTTTAATCTACACTCTAGGGGAGGTTAGTTATCATTAGAGTTACCCTATTAGGAATTCACACTCCAGAGGTGGTTAGTTATCATCTGAAGTGCCCTAATCAGGAATCCATACTCCCCAGGTGGCTACTTAAGCATTTCAAGGATCTTTATTGAAATTTATACCAGAAGGTTCATTAATTAGCATAAGGGATGTTAGAAATACATTTTCATTGGTGAAATAAATGATGTCCCAGATATATGGCTGGCTAGAAAGACTTCACAGCCCTGTCACTCTTGTGAGAATGAGGTATGAGAACACCTAACCAGAGAGTAAGCTCTATGAAAGTAGGAATTTTTCTTGACTTTACCCACCATAGGTCTATATCCAGTGCTGAGAACAGCGCTTGACACATAGGAGACACTCAGTAGATCCAATATATGGTGAATAAGTTGCTAGAAAGCCCAGCAGCCTACTACCTTCTCAGTCTAAATTCTATATGGTTCTGTGTTATCTACTTCTCCCCAGTGCCTTCTATTCAATTTTTTAAAATAGTGTCTATTGTTTTCTTTATTCTTTTATTTTTGTTTTTTATTTAATTTTGTTTTTTATTTATTTATAGTTGATTTACAGTGTTGTGTTAGTTTCTGGTGTGCAACAAAGTGATTCAGTTACATATATATGTATTTTTTATATATATATATATACACACACACACACACACGTATATATATATATATATTCTTTTTCAGATTCTTTTCCATTATAGTTTATTACAAGATACTGAACACAGTTCCCTGTGCTATACAGTAAGCCCTGTTGTTTATCAATTTTGTATATAGTAGTTTATATCTGCTAATCCCAAACTTTTAATTTATCCCTCCCCACCCCCCTTTCCTCTTTGGTAACCGTAAGTTTGTTTTTTATGTCTGTCAGTCTGTTTCTGTTTTATAAATCAGTTCATTTGTATCTTTTTTTTTTAAGATTCCACATATTAGTGAGATCATATGATACTTGTCTTTCTCTGTCTGGCTTACTTCACTTAGTGTGATCATCTCTAGGTCCATCTTCTGTTCAATTCTTGGAGGCATCTACTGACAGACCTGAATAGAAGGTTGAGTGATTCTGCTGTTTGGATATTGCTGCACCCACCTCAGAGTGAGCCTCTCCTACAAGATGCTTTAGGCATGCTTCAGGACAGAGAGTGAGGATTTCCTTAACCTTACATGCGCAGGTTATAACTTTTTTTGCCCACTTGCAGATAAAAATTAACACATTTGGAAGAATTTCGTCGAAGGCTTGCTTTCCTTTTAAGCTACCACCTGACATCAATGTTCGGTGGGAGAGGGGGCATGCTTAACTTCTGCCTAGTCCAATCAGTGGACTTTGAGTAAATTGATATTTACTCAGAGTACCTGACAGTTACTGAAGAACCCAAAAGGCTGAAGTCAATTGGCAATACATGAGAAGACTGTGGGACAGACACACAGACAAGTTTTTATATTGGTGCTGTATAAATGAGGGATCCTCTGCCGTAGGGAGGCATTGGTGCTCTCCAGCCATGTGGAGGATGAATCTGGGAGGCTCTCAAGATTCATCAACAAGGGATCAGAATCGGGAGACTGGATGTTATTTACCAGGAAGACTCTGTAGAACAAGAAGAGACTTGGCCAAGTATATAGACTTGGGAGCCAACATTTAAAGAACAGGAGATCAAGAAGAAATGATGAAAGGTATTGGCAATCTATTATAGATAAGTGTGGCATCGTAGAATTCAAGAGAGAAGAGGAGAATATGCCACAAAGTGCACAACGCAGAATTTGACCTGAGACTTATTTTCATCGTAGTGTGATAGCAAAGTTGTAAGCCAAGAACTGAAGAGTATCCCCTAGGTTTGGCAATTAATGATTTTACTGAGAGTAGTTTTCAAAAATGTAGTGGGGTTGGATATCATGTTGCAGTAGAGGGACAATATATGGGGGGTAAGAGAGTGCAACAAGCAACTCTTGTTCATATTTTTATTTTTATTTATTTTTTGTTTGTTTGTTTTTTTGCGGTACGCGGGCCTCTCGCTGTTGTGGCCTCTCCCATTGCGGAGCACAGGCTCCGGACGCGCAGGTTCAACGGCCATGGCTCACGGGCCCAGCCGCTCTGCAGCATGTGATATCCTCCCGGACCGGGGCACGAACCCGTGTCCCCTGCATCGGCAGGCAGACTCTCAACCACTGCGCCACCAGGGAAGCCCTTGTTCAGAGTTTTAGAAGTTTAGATGAAAACAGAATCAATACTTACAAGGATGAAAAGACCTGATTGTGTTAATGAACTGAAAAGAAAGAGCCAGTGGAGAGGGTGGGATTGAAGACAGAGTAGGAAATCGACACTGATGGGTTAAGATGTAAAGTAAAGTTCCGTTCATTTGAGTGAAAACTAAGTTGTCATTTTAAAAAAACCAAACCATGGTATTTATGTTATTCACTTTTCACATTTTGCTTATCCTTTCATTGCTAGTTTATAGAAAAAGCAGTTTACTAAATTCAAAATTAGAAACTATTCACAATACCAGACATGCTTATGATGTCCTTATTGTCGAAAGTTACCAGCCAAAGCAGTTACGTCTTAAAATGGTCCTACTGACGACAGAAACTGTAACTCAAAAACTAATCATGAAGAAGATGATGCTGACAGATGATAATGATGGTAACTAACATGTGCTCTTCTGAGCCCCTTAGGGATACTCAGCTTTTGATCTTTACAACAACCCTGAGGGAGATACTATTATCAACCTCCTTTTATAGATCAGAGAACAGACGTAAGTTGCCCAAGGTCACATGTGTAAAGGGAAGAAACAGGACTTGAACCCAGGCAGTTTGGCCCCAGAGCTCATACTTTTTTTAAAAAAAATAAATTTATTTTATTTTTATTTATTTTTGGCTGTGTTGGTTCTTTGTTGCCATGCGTGGGCTTCTCATTGCGGTGGCTTCTCTTGCTGCGGAGCATGGGCTGTAGAGCGCAGGCTCAGTGGTTGTGGCCCTCGGGATTAGTTGCCCCGTGGCATGTGAGATCTTCCCAGACCAGGGCTCGCACCGCACCGTGTCCCCTGCATTAGCAGGCGGATTCTTAACCACTGCACTACCAGGGAAGCCCCCAGAGCTCATGCTTTTAACACCGCACCACACAGCCTCTCCAGTTCGATGAGATGAGGGATGCTACAATGCTTTAGAAACCAGAAAGTGCTACAGTAGATGTAAGATACTTCTTCTATTTAAAAAAACAAGCAAACAGACGTAATAATCAGTTGGTTGTATTTTTGTTGGATGACAGTCTACAGATTGGGGAAGCTTTCATCAGCTTTCTCGTTCTTTTCCAGCTTTAAGATCCTGTCATTCCATCTTTCAGTAAGATGTTCTCTCTTTTCACATGTACTTTCTTTCGATGTCAAGTCAATCAGAGAATGAGGTCATTACACTGCTACTGATTCTGCTCACCATGGCAGTGTCAACAAGCAGAATGAGGAACCTCAAATAAAGGTGCAAAACCTGCTATGGCTGCATATTTTAGAGAATTTTTCAGAAGTATCGTACATGTAGTATAGCAGGAATCTCAGCCTGAATCTAAGCTGGGTCTGATGCTGGGGTTCAAGCATGTCTCGGCATGTCTGGCAAACTGGTGAGGCAGGGCTGAAAGAAACCTGCTGGCCTGGGGGCTGAGACTGCTTCCTTGAACAGGACTCATGTTCGTGGAAAAGAGAATTAGACAGAGAAGCCCTATAAGAAAGACTTAGTCATTGGATGGGGAGTAATAAATGCAGCTTGGGGTAGCTGTTACTCAAATCCATCACCAGTCTAGGCCCATGAAAGCATGTCTGGGTTCCTAGGAGAGACAGAGCTCTGAGTAATACCATAAAGACCTGTTTCATTGAAAATCATATATGATATTGGGCCAAGCAGTCTGCTCCGGGGTTCCCCTAAAAGAGGTCAACACAGCGATCTCCATTTCTTCAGGCTACACCATGGCTTTGGCTGTTTTGTTTGTATCACAGGCCCCGGTAGGAGGAGCCTGCAGTGTCTGGTAGGAGCAGAGCAGGGGAGGGGGCCACTGGGTGAGCAGAGATCCTCCCACCCCAGGGGCTCCCCGAAAACTGGCAATGACCTGCCTGTGTTAGCAGACTTGGTAGGTAGAAGCGCCAGTAAAATTCAAGTTATTGTTGCTAATTTGACCCATTGGTACTGTGGTTGATGAGTTTGAATACTATTCCTAATCAAATAGCTCGTATGCAATGGTGTATTATTGGGTAACTTATAATTATGCATAGAATCACATACTCTCCAAGCAGGCAGGAGGGAAATAGAACAGTGATTCTCAACTGAAGGATCAGTTTTTTACTTACCAGTGGACTGAGGCTTTTGAAGAATACAATAAAAGTGAATTACCAGATGGGACTTGCCTGGTGGCACAGTGGTTAAGACTCCCGCTCCCAATGAAGGGGGCCTGGGTTCGATCCCTGGTCAGGGAACTAGATCCCACATGCATGCTGCAAATAAGGAACCCGCCTGCCGCAACTAAGGAGCCTGTGAGCGGCAACTAAGACCTGGCACAACCAAATAAATAAATAAATAAGATAATAAATTTTTAAAAAGTGAATTACCAGAATTATAAGATAAAAAGTAAACTGATGACATCAAAAAATAAGCCTCCATTTTTTATTATTAGGTTCAGCAGATGTAAAATTACTCTACCATGTTGTTATAAAAGTTTCCTGAAGCTAATTTCAGCATGTATCTAGCTGCAGGCTGGTAACGAACAGGGGGTGGATGGGTACTGGTCTGCAGACCACACTGCTTGCATTTCATCCAACCTCTCACCTGATGTCACCTGAAAAAATTCTATCACCCAGAGGTCCTGCCTTTAGTCAGACACTTCACTGAATGCGATAATGACATTGTGACACTGTGGTTATGTACGAGAGTGGCCTTGTTCTAAGGAGATGCATGCAGAGTAATGATGTCTGCAACTAAACCAAGAGGGAGAGCGAGAAAGGGAAAGGGGGGAGGGAGAGGGAGGGGACATAGAGAAAGAAACAGAGACAGAGGGACACAGACTGTGCAAATGTGGCAAAATGTTAGTAATTGATGAATCTAGGCGGGTGTATAGGTGTTTATTATCCAATTCTTTCAAATTTTCAGAAAATTTGCAATTAAAAAAACAGAAAACCTCTCCAGTGATGGGAAACTCACTTTTCTCCAAAAAGCCAGTTCTAAGATAGCTCGTTTTCATATTCAAGTATAAATACTGCAGTCGGAGCATTCATTTGTGGCTTTGATACCTGCCATTTCCACGTGTCTAATCTCCATTCGCCTTTCAGTCTTTTCACATTTTTCTCCATATCATCTATAACATTAGATACCCTTATAACTTTAATCATGGCACACCTTTAAAAAATATTTTTTCTAAATATATATACACACAAACACACACACACACACACTGTGGTATATAAATATACCTGTCATCTTTCAAAGTCAATCTTTTTATTCAAGATTTTCTGTAATCTCATCTTGAACTCTTTTTCAGCTTTTTAGCTTCGTTTTCTCATGGTTAATTAACAGTCACAAATTAAATTTTTATGCTTTTCCAGTGTTACTGCTTCTCAGTCCTAGAATTCCCCCTCACACAGAATTCTAGTCTATTCACTCTTCAAGATCCAGCTCAAATGACTTAAACTTAAATGTAGTATATCTTACATACACAGCTGTTCAAATCCTACATTCTTCGTTAAGTTTTCCTTAAATAACTCAGCCAAACTCAGCCAAAATCTCTAGGGCTTCATACAGTGCTTGGCACATACACTTAATACACACTTTTCAGCTAAACTCTCTCATAGTTCTTTTTTTTTCTTTTTGGCCTCACTTCGCCGCATGGGATCTTGGTTCCCAGACCAGGGATCAAACCTGTGCTCCCTGCAGTGGAAGCGTGGAGTCCTAAACAGTGGACTGCCAGGGACGTCCCTCTAATAGTTCTCAACTGACAACACAGAAAGATAATACCTTCCTAGTCTATCTCAAAGAGTGGCTTTGAGGTTAACGTATTTGCAGTTAGCATTTTGCATTGTATGTGTGTGTGAAAGGTATCTGTAAGCCATAATGCCCCATACTATTACTATTATTTCTTATTTTTATTTTTGCTTTCCCTTGAGGCAACATATGGAACATATAACAGCTGTCCAAAGGCCTAAGGCAATAGACATAATACTGGGGTATCCATGGTGTATGAAGACTTTCTAAGATGTGTATGAGCACCGAGCCTGTTTTAAGGCAATCCGTTCTCTGATTCTCACTTCCCTTTTACCTGAAAGGATCTGCCGGAAAATGTGCTCTGGGGTCAGAGGGTAATGTGGGCTCCTTTGCAGCTTCCCTTATCCCAATTGCCCCTCCCCTACTTTACCAAAAAAAAGGCATAATTCTGCCCCACCTCACATCTTCCTAAGGTGCTGTACCCCGGTGATGCAAAAACCTCCACAACACCGAAAAAGGAACTATTGACTGGTGAATGAGAATGAGTAACACATCCTTTTACAAGTCAGGTGGTTTTCAGTTACTTGCTTTCAACAAAGTTGAAAGAGAATCTAGTCTGTGTTGTCAGCAGATAGACCATTAAAAGTATTTTTTTCTTGTTAGATCGTTGTGTGACTTTTGGGGGCATATAATTTGGAAAGAGTTCAAAGAATTGAGTTGCATTGCTGTAACAAAACTCCATTAATTCTCATGTACTTATTTATGTGAACAAGTTTTCTCAGTGCTTACATCCATGGAATTGAAAGCTTGGAATAGAATTGAAGCAGCTCGTTCTCATTCTAGAAATACTCATCCACTGATAAATAATCTAGTTTAAAAAAGTATTCAATTCCATCTTTGTGAGGTGCATTGCCAACAAAACTTTACTTTTGTGTTTAATATTTATTTATATTTTGAAATATATTTGTTTTGATCAGTTGAAATAATAAGACTTAAGAGTGTTATGATCACAGGAGATTTAAAAACAACCGTTAAATTTCAATTTCTGTACACATTTTTGTTACAAGGAAATATAAGATGATCAATAAAACAGTTCGAATATAAAATATATTATTAAGATAAAATTCAGGACAGGATGTAAAATGTACACGAGTCCCAGAAGATAAAGGATGGAAATTGCCCAAGCATAACAGAGATCGGATTCTAAAAAGTGTATATTGGTGGGTGTTAAATCCCTATGGTATTTAGGGTTCATTGGCTACGTTTAAAAAAGTGTGACAGTTATAAAACATAAGAAGCTGGAAAAAATGTGGATGTCACTTCAAACCGTATAAGGATGTACAAAATCGTTTGAGAGGGCTCAGGAGCTAAAAAGTTTGAAGATCTAGAACACACATGTTTGCTCTGAGACTGTGATTTAACCATTCCTCGGGTTATTCGAACGCAGGTTAGATGATAACCTGTGGCTCTATGTCGCGCGTATGGACTCAGTACCTCGCACTGTATTATTGATTTTTACTCATTTTAATCGCCTCTCCTCGTAGACTGTCAGCTCTCAGAAGCCCAGGGACTTGTTCGATTCTTAGCTCAGCGCCTGTGCATCGGGGACTCCCCAAACACCCCCCGGAATGAATGACTTTATCTTGAGACCTCGGTGGGCTGTTAGAATCGCCGGCTAGCGCTCAGGTTTTCGTTCCGCGTGTCCCGCCCGCCGCGCGGGCAGGGAAGCCGTGGGAAGGCCCCGCGGAAACTCTGAGTCCTCGGCGGGTCGGGGCGGAGGCCGGGCAGGGACCAGCGGGGGCGCGGAATCCGCGGCCGGGGGTGGGGGGGGGAGGTGCCACCGCGTGCCGCCGCGCAGGCGCGCAGCCGTCTCCGCGTGAGTGCGCGCAGTCGCGCGCCTGTCCCCGCGCGGGCTCCGTAGCGCGTGTGCAGGCTGACGCAGCTCGCGGGCCCTCCTCCTGGTCTGCAGCGGCGTCGGCGGAGTTTTGGGCGTTCGGGAGGGGGCACGGGAGCGAGAGTCCAGAGAGGGAGGCGGCGGCGGCGGCGGGGAGGAGGAGGAGGAGGAGCAGGCGCCGCCATGGCCGCCGCTATCACCGACATGGCCGACCTGGAGGAGCTCTCCCGCCTGAGCCCTCTGCCCCCTGGCAGCCCCGGCCCGGCGGCGCGGGGTCGGGCTGAGCCGCCAGAGGAGGAGGAGGAGGAAGAGGAGGAGGAAGAAGAGGCGGAGGCCGAGGCGGTGGCGGCGCTGCTGCTGAACGGCGGCGGCGGCGGTGGGGGCGGTGGAGGCGGCGGCGGAGTGGGGGGCGGCGAGGCGGAGACGATGTCGGAGCCGAGCCCCGAGAGCGCCAGCCAGGCCGGGGAGGAGGAGGACGAGGAGGAGGACGAGGAGGAGGAGGACGAGAGCAGCAGCAGTGGCGGGGGCGAGGAGGAGAGCAGCGCCGAGAGCCTGGTGGGCAGCAGCGGCGGGAGCAGCAGCGACGAGACGCGCTCGCTGAGCCCCGGTGCCGCCAGCAGCAGCAGCGGGGATGGGGACGGCAAGGAGGGCCTGGAGGAGCCCAAGGGACCGCGGGGCAGCCAGGGAGGCGGCGGGGGCGGCAGCAGCAGCAGCAGCGTCGTTTCCAGCGGCGGCGATGAGGGCTACGGGACCGGGGGAGGCGGAAGCAGCGCGACCTCCGCGGGCCGGCGAGGCAGCTTGGAGATGTCGTCGGATGGGGAACCCCTGAGCCGCATGGACTCCGAGGACAGGTCAGTGCACGGAAGCGTTTCCCCTTCCTTTCCTCCTCTTGCGCTCCTAGGCCCCTCGAGGGGACTTTTTGCTGAGATCCCCCTGCTCCCCGAATCCTCGGCCCCTCCCCCCGGCTCTCAACTCGGAAACCTCTGCCGGCCGCCGCGCCCCTCTCGCTGCGGATAGCGGCTTCCAACTCTCAAACCCTTTTCCCCCCAACTCTCCTTTCCCCGCCCTCTTTCCCCTCGGCTCTGCACTCCGTACGGACCTAAGGACGGCTCCAACTCGGAAACAATCCCCAAAGTAGGCCCAGATCCTGTGGCGGAGCCGAAGAGGGCCTTGATGTACGCACCTCGGTACACAAGGTAGCTTCATCCAGCCGTGTTCGCGAATACTTGTCAGAACCGTAATTGACAAGTGTTTTCCAACATGGCTGGTTTCGCCTGGATGTAACAGAACTTCCTTGTTCAGGGAGGAGACCCCCAACCATCACTTTCCTTTACTTAGAAAAGTGAAGACTATTCTTTTATATTTAATCAGAGCTTCCAGAATTCCTCATGTGTGGTCATTAACATGGTCTCCAAAGTGGTTTTAGTAACTTATATTTCGTTGGTGATCAAATTGGGGAGAAAGTTTTAAAAACGTATAAATCGTTGTGTAAAAGAATAATGAATTAGTGTCCTTTAAAATAACTTTGCGGAATCGAAGAGAGTTGGAATTGTAACAAAATGCAGTCTTAAGGTACAGCATGTCAGTATGCGTTTCAAAATCTTTATACAGTAATGCTTCAACGTGAGAGTCATGATTTTAGATGATAATATTTAAAGTCATGTTTTGGCGAGATCTCTGAAGGGATTAGTAGCATTTTTCTAAAGCTTCTTAGAAAGAATGTGGAGACTGACAAAAATGCGCTTCATTTTTTCGGGACATTAAGACGTTTATTGTTATGGTATGTTTCAGTTGTTACTATCATTACTTTTGATCCCTGGAAAACTTCGTACTTTAACTAATTGGCTTTTAATGTACTTTTTTAAAGAGAGAGAACCATGTCATGCGTATTATAATGCATCTAAAGTATATTAGTTATTTTGACCATCTGCTAATGTTTTGATGAGCAGTAGAATTTTTAACAATCTTTATTGACTTGGATTTAAAAGTTAAGTATTCTAAAGTTCTAGGAATTCTATTGTTAACATAAAAATAAACACAATGGCTTATATTTAGTGTTATAAGGAATTCACAGCTCTAAATATTTTGAAAATATAGCATCAAATTCTGTTTGACATTTACTCTAATGTCTAGTTAAGGAAACATCTTGAGTGGGGTAAAGTAGAGAGTGCAAACCTTGGAAAAATTGTCCTGAACTATACAGGCATGGCAGGAATGAGAATGTCTTCAAGAAAATTAAAAATTGATGTGAACTGCACAATGAAGCATGTGTCATTTATCATTTTACTGTATACTCCTTCTTTGGTACCAGTAGATATTTGAAAGTTGACATTAATTTATACAGTCAGCATCTACCACAGTTGTTCCATGTACCTAGTATACACATACACCCATAAAACACACTTGCCTAGCACTGCACGATTTAAATGCCTTAATCATTTCATTTCCACAACTCTGGCGCAAGGTAGGTATTATTTTGGCTTCCATTTAACAGATGAAGAAGCAAGTTGAGTGTCTTACTCAAAACAATAAGTATAGAATGGAAGTGGTGGAGCTGGATCTGAACAAAGGTTCTCTGCTATTTCCACTTCACAAGAGTTAGAATAATTCACTTTAAATAGCTACAAGCAGGATGTGCCAGGTATTTGGCGTTTTGTTTTGTTTTTTTTTAGTTAATATCTGTCTACTAGTCCTTTTAGGAGATAGTAATTGGCCAAGCAGTATTTCAGGAAGTGGAGTTTTGACTTCATTTTTATTATTCACTTGAATATGTAATTTTTACATCATATTTCAGAGTAAGGAGTAAGATATTGGTGCCAAATAAGGTTAAAACCTGATAACCAAATGTACTTGCTTTTCTTGATGCTTAAACATTAGAGACTACAAAACACTGTAATCATTTTACCATTACAGGGTAATAAATTTATCACTTGTATGAAAAAACCTTATGTGACTAGTGAAACTGGTTGTGGTCTTGATAATCTTAATTTTGAAACTCCCCCTTTTATGCCTTTGAGTTTTTTTTAAGAGTTATTTTAAATTTGCAGAGGATTCATAATTCTTATAAACTGTCCTGCAGATTACATCAATCTACGGATTTTATAGATTGATTTCACGGTAGGAAGTCTTTATATTTGTAACTGATGGGAGGATATCGTGGTTTTAAAGTGCTTTTTAGAAACATGAGGCATCCTATTGCAAGGATTTTATTATCATTAGAATTTACTCTTTCTATTAGAATGCCAGTTGAGTTTTTCTTTCAGTTTGAAATTAGTTTATACTTTTGAGTTTATCTAACATACTTTGTAAGTTGTTGAAATTATCTTAAATATTTTTAACTGTAAGTGTTCCGTTTTAAGAAAGAATTAACTTTAAAGATTTGGATATTAAAGCTTGTGATCCAAGGAGTCAGTTTACAAAACGTATTCGAAGTGTTGTGAAAGTGATTAATTTATAAAATGATTAAATCACACTTGGTACCAAAAACATTGTTTTTCCCAGGAGAAAGTTATTCAGAACCAGCCTAAATGTATTGGTGTGTTTATTGTGGTAAAGTTAGAAAACCTTAAAGTTATTGTGTAGTTTCCTTTTAGTTTGGTTATAAAGATAATGGGATTTTCTTTGAGGGGAATATTTAGCTGCGTGAGGCCACTAAAAACTAGCTTTTATTTTATTTTACTTTGAATCTAAGCTTAAGTACCTTTTAAAAAGTTACCACCTTTTAAGTTAATTTCAGAGGCTAAGTTGACTTTTAAATAGAATTTTAGAATGCCTCTGAAATATTTTTAGTGTAGAAATTAGTTCTACCTGTTGAATCAGATTATACATTAAAATACTCTTCAGTTGCTTATCTGTATAAGCGAATTGATAATAACAGCCTCTGTTTTGTGGTTATTTGTCTCTATTACGGTTCCCCCCTCCCATCTAGAATATAAGGTACGACTTATTTTGAAAAAGCCACTTTTATCAGACTTTCTGGGTAAATCCAGGTGTCAGGTGAAGAGTGTGTGCATAAGGTTGGGGTGATAGGGAAGGGCATTTAGTATGAAACTTAATGATAAGCAAAGACTACAGGCCCTTACTATTTTGTGGATTAAAATTTGGATTACCAACCTAATGGGTTGCAAACTTTGAGGTATAGTTAAGGTTGTTTTGACACTGGGAAAACAGGGTTATGTTTTGCACTTTCCCAGTAATATGATTAGGAAGATCTTTTTCTAGTATGGAGGCTAAACTTTTAAATCGGGTTAATATTAGAAGGCTGCATGTTGAGGTTATCATCAAGACCTATTAAGGCTCTGTACGGTTGAGGCAATAAAATACTTTTATAAGAGGTAAGATTTTGCTCATATTCCATGAAGGAACTGCTTTTCACCATTCACTTTTCAACTCTGAAGCAGCTGTTCATAGTCTCTCCAGAATCCCTGTTTTAAGCTACCTTTTAATTTTGACTAAATTTAGGGAAGAGCTTCTATAACAGGTCTCAGTTGTCATTGATTACAGATTGTAATTCTCAGTTAAGAAAGGTACGGCTCTGTGCTAAAAAGTAAACAACAATAAAACCACAGGTTTCAGGATTGAACTTATATGGAGAGATTCTAAGGGGTCATTTTACTTTTAAGAAACATTGAGACTATTGCATTGGATCAGTTAGGAAATCTTGTGTGTAATCTAGTTTGTTACCAAGCATAGGTATTTGCTGTGTGCAGGAAGGACTCTACTGGATATTGTGGGATACAGGAAGACAAAATGCTTCCCGGTTCATCCATCTTGTATATTGCTCTGAAACTTTTAATTCCAAAGTGTGGTTTTGCCATAATTCCTAGCACAAAACTTTATTGACTCTAAACAAAGTTAGAGATGTCACACCTTGCCTGTTGTATTAGCTATTTATTGCTGTGTACCAGATATATCCCCCAAATTTAGCAACTTAAAACAAACATTTGGTATCACATGTGGTTTCTGAAAGTCAAGAATGGAGAGGCTTAGCTCGGTGGTTCTGGCTCAGAGTCTGCTGTTGCAGCAGAAGTGTTGGCCAGCACTGCAGTCATCTGAAGGCTGGACTGGGGCTGGAAATCAGCTCACTTAATGTACCTTTTGGCAGGAGGCCTCAGTTACTCACCAGGTCAGTATCTCCATAAGGCTGTTTTTGTGTTCTTAGGACACAGCAACTAGTTTCCCCCAGAGCAAGTCATCTGAGAGAAAGAGAGCCAAGGATTTTATGACCTAAATATACCTGCTCACATAGTCTTCATACATCTTCACTTAGCAGATACATTTTTCCTACTTTTCTTTTTATTCATACTGTGATACATAACAAATGCTTCAGATTTTTGTTGACTGAGACAACGTTTCAAAACCCATGAAAATGCCACAACAAATTCTTTCCTGGTCTTACTAAACTTGATTTTAATTTTTTCTTTTTAATTACTGTGTTTGTATTTCTCCTTTATTTTTTCATCTCAATTTCTGGCTTTGTTATGTAGGGATGTAGAAATTGCAGTATAAAGAGCTTGTAATCAACAGTCAAAGGACAGGGGCTTCCCTGGTGGTGCAGTGGTTGAGAGTCCGCCTGCCGATGCAGGGGACTCGGGTTCGTGCCCTGGTCCGGGAGGATCCCACATGCTGCAGAGCGGCTGGGCCCGTGAGCCATGGCCGCTGAGCCTGCACGTCCGGAGCCTGTGCTCCGCAATGGGAGGGGCCACAGCAGTGAGAGGCCCGCGTACCACAAAAAAAAAAAAAAAAAAGTCAAAGGACACAATTCAGATTTTAGCATTGCTACTTACATTATGATTTTAAGTAATATCTTTGACCCTTAGTTCCTCAACTGCAAGACGACAGGGTTAGGTTTAACCATGAAGGTGTTTTAAGGTCCACGTGAACTTCTGTTAAGGAGCCCTGTGGACCGTTTGGAAGAATCCGCGTTGTTCAAAGCACTTGAATGCTTGCTTCATCCTTTTTGTTGTAGCATGGTAGTTTTGAGAGCAGGGGTAGTTTAGCTCATTTATATCTTTGTAGTATCTAGCACAGTACCTGCATATGGTGAGTACTCAATTATTAGAATTAAATTGAAATACCTGCAGTAGAATTTGTATAAAGAAGACTATAAAGTGAGGGCCAGGAATTGGTGCCTTTGGCTGGATCATTGTATTTAGTATAGTGAGTTTAAGGCCAGCTTTTCTCTGGGGGTGTACTCTAGTAAGGCCTTTGAGGTCGTATGCAAAATTTTATGTGGGCGTTTCTCTGAGAAGATGTCAGCAGTTTTTCTCAGAGTCTTAAAAGGATTTGGTCTAGGGCTTCCCTGGTGGAGCAGTGGTTGGGAGTCCGCCTGCTGATTCAGGGGACACGTGCCCCGGTCCGGGAAGATCCCACATGCCACGGAGCGGCTGGGCCCGTGAGCCATGGCTGCTGAGCCTGCGCGTCCGCAGTCTGTGCTCCATGACAGGAGAGGCCGCAGTGGTGAGAGGCCCGCGTACTGCAAAAAAAAAAAAAAAAAAAAAAAGGGTTTGGTCTAAGTGAAGAACTACAATTTAGAGGCGATCCAGAGGTGCATAATAAATACTTTTTAAATGATTGGACAACTTTGAAATTGTAAATTTCTGTAAAAAGCTTATTTTAAAAGTAAGTATAAGGATGGAAAATCTGAAGTGGATAGTCACCCGAGGTTTGTTTTTTTTTAAACCATTGTTTAGAAGCATTTATTGTAGAAAAATGCCCAACATTCTATCAAAGGTACATGGAAAATTTGAAGTTAAGGAGAGAAGTTGTTAAGAGTACAAGATGAGCCAGAATGTTTGGATTTGAATTCTGGCTCTCACTGAAGCTGGGTGACCGTGGGACAGTCATTTAAGTTATTTAATGGCTTTCTACTACTTCAGGTTTCTTATCTGCCGAAGGGGGACTGTAATAGTTCCTATCCTGTAAGATAGCTATGGGGATTACATGTACAGTATTTCGCACACAATTTACTAAGCATGTATTATGTGATAGGTGTTTATTCCACAGATATACATAGAACCCCCGTAATGTGCCAGGTACTATTCTAGGTGTTGGGTACACAGCAGTGAGTAAAACAAAGCACCTGACCTCATGGGTGGGGGAGACAGACTGTGAACAAGAGCTGATAATAGTCAAGCTAGCACTGGTCTTTGGTTGAAGCAGTTTAAGATCTGAAATGCCAAAAGTACTGTACCAGCTGTTAAATGTGTGGCAAATATCTGTAAATGAGTGCTGCAGAAACTTGCAAAAGGATACGCTATAGCAAAATATTTCATTACAAAATCTACATTTTAATCATTTTCTTTAACATATATGGTTGACCTAAAAGGCCTCTTAATACCTTTTGTTTTTAATAGTTTTTAATATGTAATGCTGCTGATCTATTACTAAAAGGTTTCGGGATATGTTTTCTAGTAATGGTAATGGATCTGCAGTTATCTAACCGCATATTGAGTTCATTTTTATGACTGATAGTATATATTTGTGAAAGTAATAGTGATATTGACCTTAGAACTAAACAGACAATTTTGGGCATGGATAGGAGATCAGGTAGATGTTTAGATGTTTAAAAAATCATTTTTGGGCTTCCCTGGTTGCGCATTGGTTAAGAATCCGCCTGCCAGTGCAGGGGACACAGGTTCGATTCCTGATCTGGGAAGATCCCACATGCCGTGGAGCAACTAAGCCCGTGCACCACAACTACTGAGCCTGCGCTCTAGAGCCTGCGAGCCACAGCTACTTAGCCTGCATGCCACAGCCTTGATTTCCGTGTGCCTAGAGCCCATGCTCCGCGACGAGAGGCCACCGTGGAGAAAAGCCCGCACACCGCAACAAAGAGTAGCCCCTGCTCGCCGCAACTAGAAAAAACCTGTGCACAGCACGGAAGACCCAATGCAGCCAAAAATAAATAAATTTATTTTTTAAAAAGTCATTTTTGAGCATTTACTGATGGTTAGCATTTAACCCTGTTTAGTGATAAGAAAAATGTGCATCCCCAGATAGTTTTTAAAGAGAAGACTAAAAAGGTGATTCCATTGTTTTCTAGTTTTCCTGTAAATTGTTTGTGACACAGTACATTAAAATTAAAGCTGTGGAGTATTATAGTCGATGACTAAAGTTTTGATGGGAGAGGGACTGGATTTTAGGGTTAGTTGAGTGATGAAAAGAAATTTCTAGGAAGCCGAAATGAAACATAGGAAGGAAAGAGCCTAGCATATTCAGAAAACTTTCTGCCTAGATTAGAGGATCCACATTGGAACAGGGAAATAAGAATTAATGACTAAAATGTGACCTTTCATGCAAACACAAATTTGCCCATCTTTCTCTCTATAGGCTTGTGAATTGGATTCTTTGCCTCTCCCCAACTTCTGTGTTTGTAACTCCTAGTCATGATCAGGTCTTACCTTGAACATTTTCTCAGGCAAACTATCCCTGATTTTTCGTTGGACACATTGCTAGCCCTTCAAATTCTGCATTGCCTTTATCACAGTTTGAGTAATTATTTACTGTTCATCTCTCTTCCTAGAATATGAGCTCCTTGAGAATAGGAACTACATCTGTTTTGAACATTGCACTATCTGCAGTACCTGGCACAGTGCTTAACAGTCATTTTAGGTATTTTAAAATATATTTTGAATGAATGATGAAACTTGTGTTACCGGAAAATTAATCACATGTGGCAGAGGTAGAGAAGGAAAGCTTGGGAGCTGGGAGACCATTTAAGGTGGTAGGAGTAGTACAGGTGTGAAATAAAGAGACTCGAGCTGGGGTAGAAGTTGGGGAAAAAGTCATGCTTGGGAAACTGAATTAAAGGAAAGAAAAGCTAATTTCCTGAATGATCAATAAGAGAAATAGTGTTACTATTTCGGAGTAAAAAGTTTTTTTCTTGACGATTTAACTGGAACAGTACTTCACCATATTTTTCTAGACACATCTATCACTAAAACAGCTAAAGGAACATTGGGTAGTGAAAGGGCATGAACCTCTAAGTCAGAAAGACTTGGCGTTATAATTTAACTTTTCAAAAGTTGTTTCCTTACCTTTAAAATAGAAGTAGTATCTGTCTGTCTATTTATGTATGGCTGCATTGGGTCTTTGTTGCTGCACGTGGGCTTTCTTGAGTTGCATCGAGTGGGGGCTGCTCTTTGTTGCAACGCGCAGGCTTCTCATTGTGGTGGCTTCTGTTGTGGATCATGGGGCTCTAGGCACGCGGGCTTCAATAGTTGTGGCACGTGGGCTCTAGAGCGCAGGCTCAGTAGTTGTGGTGCACGGGCTTAGTTGCTCCATGGCATGTGGGATCTTCCCGGACCAGGAATCGAACCCGTGTCCCCTGCATTGGCAGGCAGATTCTTACCCACTGTGCCACCAGGGAAGCCCTAGAAGAAGTATCTTAGTGTTATGGTTAAATGAGACGGAATATGTAAAGGGCCTAGGGCTGTAATTAATTCAGTGTCATTTATTTTCCCATTTTTCATGTGTAAAATGTGGGAAGAATACTTTATTGAGAATAATCAGTATTGTAGTACTGGCATTACTAGAGACTGCCTGCAGGATATTTGGCAAATCGTTTTATTTCTCTGAGCTGTAGATTGACTCTTTCTTTAAAGTGAGGGTTTTGGACTAACCAGTATAAAGAAATTTGGAGCTCAGATGTGATAAATCTGCTGTAGATTTGGCAAGTGCTCTAATGGAAGTCAGAAGATAAATATATGTATCATATCGTGAATCACATTCTTTTCCGTTCTCCAGCTTCTGTTTTTGTAACTCCTAGTCACGATCAGGTCTTACCTTGAACATTTTCTCAGGCAGACTGTCCCCAATTCTTTGTTAGGCTCATTGCCGCACTCAAGTTCTGCATTGGCCCTATCACAATTTGAGTGAGTATTTACTGTTCATCTCTCTTGCTGGAATGTGTGCTCCCTGAGAAGAGGAACCTATTCTGTATATATGGGGTGTGTGTGTGTGTGTGTGTGTGTGTGTGTGTGTGTGTGTGTGTGTGTGTGTGTGTGTGTGTGTGTGTGTGTGTGTGTGTGTGTCTGTGTGTGTGTGTCTGTGTGTGTGTGTTTCCTATCCTTTAGACAAACCCAGAATATTGCAGGTGTGTCTTTGCTCCATCCAGGATCTCAAAGATACTTTAGGTTCTTCTGAGTTCAAAAATCACCATAATTCTAATTCATATTTATGGCGTTGCATTGAAATATCCATTTGTGTTTGTGTTTGTCTTCTCCAGGCTATAACATTTTTAAGATTAAAATCAGGTCCTATTTATACTTCCAGCGCTTACCTGTAGCGCATTCACCTGTTACACTCTGTATATTCAGTAACTCTGTAATTGGTTGAATTCAGCTGAATGTGGATGTACCTTTCTCACTGTTATTAGTGTGGCTGCATGAAACAAGGAGTTGAACCATTCTATGCCTTATTTCTTCCCCCAGTTCTTTTAAGCAGCATATGTGAAAACAGTATTTGAAAAAAGTTGTGGTTATTTGAATAATTTTAAAAAAGCAGGATTCCCCAACTTATATTTTGTTTCTCAAGAAAAATATGTATTTACACACTGTTTTAGAAGAAAACCCACTGTTGATTGTCTGGTTTGCTTAAGAATCTGAGACTTGAGCTTATTGAAAGGAGTCGGTGAAGTTCATCCACAGGACCAGTGAGGTGAGGAAGCACGCACAGACTGTCTCGTCTGCAGTCACACAGCTCCTGGAGAATGTTGGCAGTCCTGGCTCTAGACGCGGTCTTAGCTACTACACTTACATTGCCTATAGGACTGTTGTAACAGCCTTGACCAGGGAAGTTTAATTAAAATATCAGTAGTTTACATTAGCGGCTGTTTTAATTTTCATCCTATCCCTTTAGCAAAGAATAACTTAGGTGCTTGAGTTCATTTACATTTCTGGGCTTTATTCTCATTTGTAATTATATAGTTAGACTTTGTAACCTGGATTCCTCTTAGGACTATGAAATACGGAAGTTAATTTTTTAAAGTATTATAGTTATTCAGTCTTTAGGGGAATAGAGAGTCTTTATTGACATTTTATTTCTTTAATTTTGACACTTTTCAAAGCCCTTGACTTGTTTTCTGGTTTTCATTTGTATTTTGAGTTTCTAGAAAGATAAAGTGTTATCAATTAGAGAAAACACAGATTTCAGAAGGGTATTAGTATTTCTTAGTAAATACACTTAACTAGTTCATTTCTAAACTATAAAATTTTTGTCATTACAAAATTATGAATATATAAATACTTGTTAAAGTACTGAGGGTGGGATTAATGAGCAATAGCCTTTCTACTGATTTACATTCCTGTTGGCAGTCATTTGAACTTGTCTTCTGAGGTGTTGAACTCTACTGTAGTTATTCTTGTCAGATATGGGTACACTGAAATGATCCGATAAAATCATTTTTATGATTTAACACTAACTTAAAAAAACACGAAATGAATATGTGATTGCTTCTGTATAAAATGGGTATTGTTTTTCATAGCATATTTTTTAATATACCATCATTGTGTATAGACATTTTTCTGGAAACCTTTTTAAGACGGTAAAAGGTGACTCCTTATAGTGTAGTTTTACTGAAGTAGAATGTTTCTAGTATTACAATCTTTTTGAAGATAATTGCTTGCTGATCTCTTAAGCTGGATGAAAAATGTGGGTGGAGTAATCTTAAAGGGCATAGACTAGAGATGAGAAACAAATTGAAAATAATGTGCGCAGTGCATAGTGGTGATAGAAGAATGTAACGTACTTGTTTTCCATGAACTATATTTCATCATTGTTGCATAAAGTCCCTTTTGGCCAATTTGGTGAATACTGCTGGGTCTTGGGGAAAAATCTTTTGTCTTTATTCAGAGAAATAATTGTAGGGATAGAGAGTAGTCTTTTTCTTGATTAGAAAAATCCATTTAGCTTTTTAAATTACAGTGATAATAGCTTATAATTACAGTAACAATAGTAATAATAATATCTTGGTGTTGGCTAATGATTTTTACTGTGCCTCCAATTAATTTTAATGATTATCTCAGTGTGACAAAGCCATATATTTTACTTGCCTTAAAAAGCCTACTTAAATTTGTCACTGAAAACTATATGAGCATTTACTGTGTGCAAGGCACTAGCTGGGTTTAGGAGTTTACTCTGAGTAAGAGGTTTATAGGTGACTCACAGTACAGATCAACCAGATCATAAAGAAGCAGAATTCCTTCCACCTTAGGTGGGTAGGAAAGACCTTAGGCAAGTTTGACCTGAGCATATATATAGCACATACAATAAACTGGGCACTTATCTTTCCTTTTTTTTCCCCTAATTGTTTCTGAGTTTAAAGCTCTGAAAGCCTATAGCACCACAGCAGTTTGAAAGACCAAACCAGGCAGCCTTACAGAAATCAGATGTGGTCTAAATTCCTGAATCCCAGTTAAGACCAATCTCATAACTTACTCTTTGTTTTTGATAAATAAAAACTAAAGTGTCCCCTCATTGTTCCTGGAGTATTCTGGAGCTGGATTTTACACTGACATTGTTTGTCTCATAATCTGGTTCAGTGGCCTAAGTTCTAAATTTGGAACAAGTTCTACCTGAGAATAGTGTTGCTTTGTATGACTGACCTTGAATTAATTTTTTTCATGGAGCTAATTGACTTGTAGAAATCAAATTTAATAGTTTATCTTGTAAAACCATCCGACTCATCTGTTCAAATGAGTCACATTACACGTAATGCTAAATATCTTTTGTGTGTGTGTGTGTGCTGTAGATGTACAAAAGCAAAGGAACAGCTTCTTGTGTGTGCACACCAGATGAAACCGTCACGTTATCTTGATATTGTAATATAGGCGGCATTTCAGTATTTCTTAAATCAGTAATTTACTCATTTTTCTTTTGTATAAATGTGGCAAATAGATTGTTTGGCATTAATGTTTTGTACTTGTGTGACTGGGCAAGTCACATAATTTTTGTGTTTTTGTCCCTTTTATCTGCTCAGTCTCTTTTATCTGTAAGATGAGGCTACTAATACTTGAGTATTAGTAAATAATGAGTAATTACCTCATTTGGTTGCTGTAAGCGTTACATGAGTTAATTCACATCAGGCATTGTTCCGGTTATTATGACTGTGTGGCAATCGACTCCCAACATTTAGTAGTTTAAAACATTATTTTGCTTACAAATCTACAGTCCGAGCAGGGCTTGGCAGCTTGGAGCAGTGTAAAGTCTGGGGACTGCAGTCACCAGAAAGCTCGCTTGCTCACGAAGCTGTCACGTGTGTGGTGCCTGGGCTGAGAAGACTCAAACAGCTGGGAGCTAGAACAGCTGGGGCTCCTGGCATCTCTCTCTAGCTCTGTGTACTTTCTTCACAGGATCTTTTTAGCACAGTGGCTTCAGGGGAGCCAGATTTCTTTATAGGGTAAGTAAGTAGTTCAGGGCTCCCAAGCTGTATGTCCCAGGAGAGACAGGCCGAGCTGTATTGCCTTTGATGACCTAGCTGTGGAAGTTCTGGCAGTGTCACTTCTGCAAGAGTTTTAGGACTGCTCAGATTCAAGGGGAGGTAGTATAGATCCCTCACTTCTTGATGCCAAACTGTAAGAAGAGGATGTGGGAAGCTGTGTGTATGGGGGTGGCTGTCTTTGGAAAATACAGTCTGACACAAGCGCAAAGAACAATGCAGGGCATATAGCAAACAGTACTTGTTAGCTGTTGTGATAAAGAATGGGAAGTCAGATTTAAAAACAGCACCTTACTTTTGTGATACAAATTTTGATATAGTAAGTTACATAATCCCTTTTTTCCTTAAGATAAAGTCATAAGATGTAACAGGCAGGCAGTTCATAGTTTTCTTGAAGTATCTGTTTCTTCTTTTAACGGATTCAGTTTTAGCCTTTAATTCCTTTGTCAATGCCTAGAATAAGGAGCAGGGCACAAAACCATGGTCTCTTCCAACAAAAGGAGGCGAGGACTGGTACGGATAATTGAAATAGAGAGTTCACTCAAAGTTGTATCATATCAGGCATACAACTTCAGATTTCTCAGAAATAGAGGATTGCCACTGGTTGACCAGCAACTGGCACAATTTGACATCAATAAGGGCTTAACATCTCCACAAAATGCCTTAGTCTGCCTATGATAGAATATGGTCTTTGTTTTAATTAATTGAATTAATTAGGTTCAGTTTTTTGAATTTAAAAATATAGGATTGTCTTACATGTTTTGTACTGTTCTGGATTTTAATAATTTTGATTACAGGTATGGGAGAGACACAGAGTAATCTTTCTAGTATTGAGTGGCAGTTTTATTACAGATGAAAGGAACATCACCTTTTAACCAAATAATAGCTTACCTTGTTATATAATTAGATAAGGAAACCCGTGTGTGTGGTTATGTTTACCTACAATTTGGTAAGTATTTTGAAAACTATATAGTATACTTGTATCTATCCAAAGTTTATTACCAGTTAAAAAATAAAGCTAAGTTTATAACGCTTGACCCTGTTAAGTGTTCCTTACTTAGACCAGTAGAATTTTTGTCTCCCTGTACCTCGTTGCACTTTCTTCAGTCCATATGGGGAACCATGTTCCATTCTTAAAAAGTTAGAATGAGAGAATGTTTATTTTATAATAATTCAGATACAGTCTATGAACCGAAGGCTTCCTAAAGATTATGTGTTTTTCACTGATAGAACAAAAATAAAACAGCCTTGGGGAATTCCCTGGCGGTCCCGTGGTTAGAGTTCCTTGCTTCCATTGCAGGGGGCACGGGTTCGATCCCTGGTTGGGGAACTAAGATCCTGCATGCCGCGTGGTGCAGCCAAAACAAAACAGAAACAGCCTCGATCCTTTAGAGATTAAGGGGGTTCTTTTGTGGAACTTCAATCAGTAACTTCCAGATCCTGAAGAGAGTTTCTAGATGCCTCGATCATTCTGTTTTCCTACTACATTTTTAAAGCTTATGGCACTTAATCTGTACATAATAGAGCTCAGTGGTTTCTAACCTTTTAATATAAAAGTTAGTAGTTTGACAATTTCGAGGTCTGTTATGAATTTTTATGTGGAACCCCAATGCATAAGATATATTAAAATGATATTTTATGAGTATTTTTTTTTGTAAGTTCAAAAAGTTAACAATTTATCAGGTCAATCAGAATAGGAAGTTTTTTTGAGATGAACTTAAATTTCATGTGAGGTTTGTGGATGATACAAGTTTATGTCAGTATTAGCATCCAGTTTTTTTCTTACTCTATTTTGGCTGCTTAATCTTGAAGATGTGACTTGTGGACATGGGCAGCTTGTCTGTAGTCTCCATATACACTTTAATTCTCCTGGCCAAGAGCTATGAAAGGGGATTACCAGTATGGAAACCGTGTTTGGAATACGCCATTACTTAATGGTTGGTCTTAATTGTCTTTACTTCATATCACAAATGCAACAGTGACCAGAATCTTTTTTTTTTTTAATACAGCAGGTTCTTATTAGTTATCTATTTTATAAATATTAGTGTATGTATATATGTCAGTCCCAAAGTGACTAGAATCTTAAAGTCAAGCAATAAAACTCTTAATATCGTTTCATGTCAGCTGTTTGATTTGTTACCAGCTACCGGGCTAGTCCCCTAGCAGAAGAGAGCATTCAGCAAGTAACTGTGAGTCTTTTTGGAAGGCATTTAATTGGATAAAGCATAAGATATGGGATTTGCCGACCTAATTTTTATATGAATGGACAAGTGGAGGCCTAAGTTAGGGTTGGAGAAGCACCAGTGCAGAGCTGCAGCTTTGCTAATTAATGACATATTTATAGGAAATTCTGAAATTCTTATATTTTAGTTTTTTGATGACAAGAGTAAATTATATTTGATTTCACATTATACGCTTGTATCCCCTTCAGGTCCCTGTCCTCAATCCTCCTTTAAAGTTACACATTCAGTAGCCTAGAAAGAGAAGGACTCAAAGTTACCAAGGAAAATTCATATTCCAAATGAGTTTCCTCACAGATAACTGAAAAGTAGATTGCAGATAAGGCTGCCCCTACCCGTTTCACCTCAAACTGAATTTCAAATTCAACAGTTAACCTTAGAATAAAATAAAAATATTCCAGGTCAGAAACATACTCTTTCCAGTCTATTTCAGAGAGACCTTTAAGCCTTGCTTTAAATATAGTCTGGATCAGTGGTTCTCAAACATTTTGCTTGTAAGGACACCTTTGCTTTCTTAAGTATTGAGGAATACGAACTATATCTCAGTAAAGCTGTTAAAAAAGTTACTGAAGGGCTTTCCTGGTGGCGCAGTGGATAAGAATCTGCCTGCCAATGCAGGGGACACGGGTTCAAGCCCTGGTCCGGGAAGATCCCACATGCCGCAGAGCAACTAAGCCTCTGCGCCACAACTACTGAAGCCCACACGCCTAGAACCTGTGCTCCACAACAAGAGAAGCCACCGCAATGAGAAGACCGTGCACTGCAACGAAGAGCAGCCCCCGCTCACCGCAACTAGAGAAAGCCCACGCGCAGCAACAAAGACCCAACGCAGCCAAAAATAAAATAAATTTATTAAAAAAAAAAAGTTACTGAAGAAACCATAGAGCTTGTTTATGGACGTTACATTTATCACTGTTACAGGATCAAAATTCAAAACTGAGAACATTAAAAACATTTAATCTAAAAATAAATCAATTATATGTAACAGGAAGTTTGGTTTTCGTTTTTCTTTTGGCTGCGTTGTGTCTTCGTTGCTGTGTGCCGGCTTTCTAGTTGCGGTGAGCGCGGACTACTCTTCGTTGTGATGCGCAGGCTTCAGTAGTTACGGTGTGCGGGCTCAGCAGTTGTGGCTCACGAGCTTTAGAACTCAGGCTCAGTAGTTGTGGAGCATGGGCTTAGTTGCTCCATGGCATGTGGGATCTTCCAGGACCAGGGATCGAACCCATGTCCCCTGCATTGGCAGGCGGATTCTTAACCACTGTGCCACCAGGGAAGTCCCAGGAAGTTTTTTTAAATGCAAAATAACTTTTTCAGTTAAAAAAAACATAGAAGAGTGACATTGTTTTATATTTAATGTTTGGCTTAACAACTAGTTTCTCATACCTGCTTCTGCATTCAGCCTGGTGCAATGAATTGATTTGGTTGAGCCATATGAAGAAAATCTGGCCTCATGCAGATATTTAGTTGGAAAAGGAAGGAGTATTTTAATATACTTTTTAAGATAATTGTGTGGCTATTTGGTAATATACCAAAACTTGACAAGTGATAGTTTTTTTAAGATTATTTGCAGTGTGGAATCTGAAGCCATGTCAGCAAACTTTTTTACTGCTACATCAAGACTGTGGTCTCTTCCTTCTCTATCATAACATAGCATCCATGTTTTGCTTCCTCTGCTCCTGTATCTTGTCATTTAGCAAGCTGATCTTGTCAGTGTTGATAGCCCTATTGACAGTGGTCACGTCCACCAGACATATGTTTTGCTTGGAAGTAATTTGAGTTATCAGAAAAGGGCTATTCTTGTATGTATGTGTGAACTGGCCCTTGAATTCTCAAGGGAAACCATTTTCATAAAATCCATGTAGTTACTCTAGACGTTAGGGTCTGCTCTGCCAGATAGTTTCTTAACAAGGCCCATGGAAAAGAGGAAAAAGGGAACGTTGTTATGTTAAAAATGTCTTACATCCTTCCCTAAATATTGCGTAGGAATCTCTAACAATGTGTGTGTGGTTTTCTGTTTTTTTTAAACTTACGGATTTTCTGTCATCGTGTGTGTGTGTATGTGTACGTGTACGTGCACACACGTGGTTGCTTTAGCTTACTATTCTACAATATGAGACAATTCCTTAGATAGTCTGGTCAGTTTCAGTTGGGTAATAATAATAAAGAGATCTTTTAGAGTCTTGCTACTTAAAATGTTGTAGCAGCAGCATCAACAAGTAGGCTCTTGCTAAAAATACAGTATGTCAAGTCTTACCCCCAAACCACCGGATCAGAATCTGTGATTAATAAGATCACAGATGTTCATACACATATTATTGAACAGCACTGCTTTAAATTATTGAAACTATCTGAATAGAGTGAGTGCTTTTTCTGGCTTAGGTTTTCTTAAAAATACCAGGCTGCTTTTGTTCACATTTTACAGAATCAGTAAGTTCATTGGGAAGGAGAACTAACTGAATGAACAATCTTAATATATGCTTGAACCTAGACACAAGGTCAGGTGGAATGTCACCTTTTAGTTCTGAGCATCTTGTTATCCTACTATTATAGGAAGAAGGACTTTCTATGAAATCTTTATCTATCTCAGGGCCCTGTCAAAAATCAGAAATTGCTTGTAACTCGTCTCCTGTGCTCTCCTGCATCAGGACTGTTGCCTTTATCAGTCTTAAGACTGGAGAGAACCACTGATTCCGGCATGGATCTGGGGCCAAAAGGTAGCCTGGAGGTTTAGGATTAGACACTTTCTAGAAGTTGGAGGAGTCAAGAAGGGATCATAAGGCAGGACTCCAGTTTGCCCTGCTGGGCTCTGGGAGGCTCTGTGGGGATGCTGCCCAATTGTGAAGTGTCTCTTGCGTCTTCCAGGGTAGGGTACCTGCCCTTTATCTCCTCTGCCATTGCATTTGCAGCTTGTTGCCAATGGTGGACAAAGTTCATGTCCTTTAACACCTGCATTATGTTCTCCTTTTATGAGGATCCACATCCACATGAAGTACTATTTTTCAAGTGAGTAATGCTGCATGTAGACAGTATTGCACTTAAAATTGTTAATATTTTGTTTGCCTTTGGAGTTAATTAGTATGGTTTACGAAAGTATGAACTTTACAGTTGAAGTGTTTTAGAATATATGAAGCAAGTGATAAGGAAAATAGGTAACCATTTGGCAGATAAAGGCCTCATGAGACTTGAAATTTCTAGTGCTCAAGTAAAAACTTGTGTTTCAGTATATACCGTACTTACAGTTTATTCCTGCAAAAACAAACAGTATATAAGTAGATTTTCAGGTATTCAAGAATTGATTCACATTGGAGAGTTTTCTTGAGATTACAGAGTTTTAGAATGAAGTTTTAAAGTTGCAATTTAGAATCTATGTATTGACTGGTAGATAGTTAGCCAGATGGACTTAAATATGTGAATATCCTTCAAAGGGAAATCTGAGACATTTTTCACATCTGAAACATCCTACAAAAACATTTTCGTTATCTTTGTAAAATGGGTGCATTTGATGTTAGACACAAGTCATTATTAAGCTTATTTAAAAAGTTCAGTTTAATTCTTGGGTGTGAACAAATAAGGTTGTAGTGGTTACAGGTGAATGTTCTTGTTTTTAGAAGGCATGTGCTGAAATAATTGTGGTTGAAGTATTATGTTTGCAACCTGCAGATGATTGAGAAAAACAAATTATAGCAATATAGCAAACAGGACAGGGACTTTCCTGGTGGTCCGGTGGTTAACACTCTGCACTTCCAATGCAGCGGGTGAGGGTTCGATCCCTGGTTGGGGAGCTAAGATCCCGCATGCCACGCAGCATGGCCAAAAAACCCCCAAAAATGAAAAAACAAAAAACAGCACAAAGTGTTAATTGTTGAGTTCAGATTTAATTATTTTTATTAAGATATAGTTGATGGTACAATATTATATACATTTTCAGGTGTACAGCATAGTGATTCACAACTTTTAAAGGTTATATTCCATTTACTAGTTATTATAAAATATTGGCAATATTCCCTGTGTTGTACAATATATCCTTGTTTATCCTAGCTTATTTATGTTATGTATAGTAGTTGGCACCTCGTAATCCCCTGCCCCTGTCTCGCTCCTCTCCACTTCCTGCCTCTCTACTGGTAACCACTAGCTTGTTGTCTGTATCTGAGTTCAGGTTTAGATATATTTTTCTGTGTTTTTGAAATTTTCTATAATAAAAGCTTGGGGGTAGGGGGGAAGCATACCCCTTAAAAGTTAGTATCAGTTTTATAATTTACTGGTACTTAAATTACAAGCAGTTATATAGCTTTTAATGGATTTAGTCTGAAGCATTCTTACTGTTGGTCCTTCTGTGATTGATGCCATGTCCATGTAATTTCTCTATGGAGAAGATATTGAAAAAAGAATTAGAAAATGAATTGCTTTTAAGATGAAGGCAAAGTATTACATTTTATTATGATGTGAAATTTTGAACATTCAAAATGACTCTATTACTTTTATTACTAATGTAATAATTTTTTAGTAAATAAAAGAATTACTAACATGTAATACTTTGTTTAGTAAATAAAAAGTTAAAGGGATTGATTGGCATTTTCAGTCTTTTTGGTGCAAAGGAGTTTAAAAAAAAAATGAGGGCCAGGAAAGTACTTCTTATTTAGACTTGGGTAAAATCAGAGAAACTTTTATTGCACTCAGATTTCTCTTTTCTGCCTATTATTAAGAAGGGAAAATACAGCAAAATTTCCCAACTTCTTTGAGATGGAAAGAGGTAGGATGTGATAGCAGTTGTATTCTCAGATTAGTGAATAGAAGAAAAGATTTCAGATCAACAAGTGATTTGCAGAACTGTAAAGATAATCTTTTTATTCTGAATTATTTGCAGTTGGAATCTATTACTTTATCATGCCTCTTAGAACTGTGGAAGGGATGAAATGTGAAGAGCTGTGTGTGTGTGTGTGTGTGTGTGTGGTGTGGTTTGGTTTATTTTCTGTAGGATATGGTGTTGGGGACTTCATGTCTGCCAAAAGTTGCTCAAATTATCCCGCATCTGGTTTTGAGGAACTAGCTTTTCTTACCTTGATTTGCACTTTATTGCAAATAATATTTATTTGAAATTTAGTTTCAGAGAATAATTATTTGAAACTAAATAATTTTAAAGCAGTGTTGTTTTCTAATGGAAAATATGGTTAGTATGCTTTATGGGGCAGAATGTCAAGTGGTAATCTTAATTATTTATAAGATCATATTCATGTTAGTGAATTTCTAGGAATAACACAGCCTTTTTTCTTCTTTTGTAGCATAAGCAGTACTATAATGGATGTAGACAGCACAATTTCCAGTGGGCGTTCAACTCCAGCAATGATGAATGGACAAGGAAGCACTACTTCTTCAAGCAAAAATATTGCCTATAATTGTTGTTGGGACCAGTGCCAGGCTTCCTTCAACTCTAGTCCAGATCTGGCAGATCACATCCGTTCCATACATGTAGATGGTCAGCGAGGAGGGGTTGGTTTTGTCATTTCTTTTTTTCACTCCCTGTTTTCATTAGTTTTATTAATTTATAATTGCTAGTTAGGCTTTTTTTTTTTCAAAGTAATTTGGGATTGCTTTTACACAGGGTTTATTTTTTTCAAATGTTTTTTTTTCCCCTTTTATTTACTTCCCACATATTTGATGGAATCAAATTAAATAGAACATATTATGTGTTTTATTTTAATTTGCTCTTAGGTATATTACTTTGAAGAAATTAGACTTTCTACAATACAGTGGGAGTATTGTAAATGAATACTATGTATTTCAAGCTTCTGATGTTTTGAGTTGAGGACATTTAGGAATTGGCACTGTTTGGGATTTCTGTTGTTAGAGTGGTCTTTAGTTATCCCTGATGCTGAAATTAACTAGAGAAACTATTGGTACCAGGATTAATATAAACAGTCCTGTTAAATGGCAATCTGTACTCATTATTTGTGATAATTGATCATCTTTCCCAAGTCTTGTCAGAGCTGGCTTAGTATTGACCTGTATTCTTTCAGGAATCCATTTAGTTGTGTCAGTTCATATACTTTTTATTGATTAGTAAATAAAGAGCTAAAGCAGATTAGGTGAGGCACAGTGTAATGGACCAAAATATTTATAAAATTAATAATGTTATAATTTTTTTCAACTTCATCTAGGTTTATGTCTTGGTTAACCATACTTAGTATGTTTTCCAGAAATTAATGTCACATTGTAAGTACAGATAATTTATTAGGCCACACATTGCCTGTCAGTGTGCCATCACTTTTGAGATATACTGATACTAAAATGGTTAAAATCTTCTTGGTTTAAATAAGTGGGTAACTGTTTCCATGGTGGTATTGATATTTAGATTGTATTACTGATCTTTTTTTTTTTAAACACGCAACCGTAACAGGCACTCCTCACGTTTTTACCAATGGTGTTGCATTTGAAATTTCTTTTAAGAGATATTTGCTGTTATCACAATATGTTATAATGTTTCAGCAATCTTTTAGTTACTTGATAAGTAAACATTTGTCATATTATTAGATTTAACGTATATGGGGTCTGGGTAGACACCAAAGCGTGTATTAATGAACTGTGCCCATCATATGGTATTTTCACTGCGTAACCCACCCAGCTCAGTGGTTAAGCTCCGTTGGTAACAGTCTTTATTTCCCCCATATATATATCTCAGATTTTTAGTGAAACTGTCTTAACCAAGTTGGTTTCTTGGTCATTACAGAGTTGCCTTTTGTGAGCCAGTGCTTGTTGTCACTTGGTATATATCACTAAGGTAGTCTTTTGAACCATGGCATGATGCTTTTTAGTCACTTGACTTCGCAACTGCATATAGGATCCCAAGCTATGTAGGCGATCTCTTAGGAGGTATGGGAGAATTTCACATTTCTAAGTCTTGATCCTACAAGTTGAGTTGGCACACAGCCTTTAGGAGAATGTTTTCTGCCTTTTACAGATTTGAAGAAAAAATGGAGTTAACAGTCTGAATGTATCATGTAATCGCTGCACCTGCGCGTGTCTTACTGATATTACAGAGCTAGGCATGAAGTTGTGGTGTTTCTACAGTAACTATAAACTTGCTGAAATGGAAACCCCCTCCCCCATGTCATTTCTTGAATGCTTATTCATAAAATTACTTTATTACAAATAATAAGATTTTCTGGCTAATTTTAAGAGTAATGCTATTGACTTCAGAAAGATGTCCTGATCTTTGAAGGACATCAGTTGCTAAACTGCAAACGTAAAGAATCAGCTTAATGAAGAAAATAGTTTCCATTTATTTCTACATATCAGTCTTTGATATCTAGACTTAAGCTTTCAGAATGAAAGTGTGAATGAGAATTTGAAAACTTGATACTGCTAGATAAGACAGGAAATCTTGATCTAGTTTGTGCTTTAAAATAGAATAGTTGTGTCTACGGCCGTACCACCCTGAACGCGCCCGATCTCATCTACAATAGAGTAGTTGTTGGTTGGAACATTTTTTTTTAAAACGACCTCTTGGAAGGGAAATTAAAAAGAAATCATTTTAATTGTTTTTAAATGTACAGTTCAGTGGCATTAAGTACATCACATTGTTGTGCAGTCATCACTACTGTCATTCTCTGGAACTTTTTCATTATCCCAAACTGAAATCTGTACCTATTAGACAATAACTCCCTAATCGTCTCTTCCGCTAACCCCTGGTAACCACTATTCTATTTTCTGCCTCTATAAAATTGACTATTCTAGATAACTCATGTATAGTGGAAAACAGCTGATTTTGATGACATTTTTAAAGAATTTTTATTTCTCTTCTTTCTACTCCAAGTGTTAAACTGTCATAATAGAACAGAAACAAATGAGTAAATTATTGATAATTCTGCAGGATTTTATGTTTCTAATTACTGAAAGATGACAGTTTTTCTGGAGCAGTAAGTTAGTAAGATCTAAATACTATATTAATTCCTGTTCTTTTTCTCATCCCACTCTAATCTTTGCCCTGGGAAAAACAAAACTGTCATATAACAGCTTAGAAACTTCTTTACTTTCCAGTAAGCTGTTTGTGTTGCCATGTCATGTGGACTTTATATTTGAAGGATGAAATCAGGTGGAGTTTAGATTTTCCTGACCCTTTCAAAGTGGGTGGATACTTAATTCTACATTAAAGGAACTTACCATTTAAACACCTTTTATGAATATACCTTTTTAAAAAAGAATCATGAGAGTACTTTCTTGTATTTAAAAAATAAAAACAGGGACTTCCCTGGTGGCGCAGTGGTTAAGAATCTGGCTGCCAGTGTAGGAGACACAGGTTCGAGCCCCGGTCCGGGAAGATCCCACATCCCGGGGAGCAACTAAGCCTGTGTGCCACAACTACTGAGCCCATGTGCCTAGAGCCTGTGCTCTGCAACAAGAGAAGCCACAGCAATGAGAAGCCTGCGCACCGCAACGAAGAGTAGCCCCTGCTCACCGCAATTAGAGAAAGCCCGCACGCAGCAATGAAGACCCAACGCAGCCAAACATAAATAAATAAATTTATAAAAAAAAAAATAAAAAGCAAGAAAAATTTAACCTTTTTTGTTAAGTAAAATAGAATTGTGTTCTTCGGCTCGTACTTCTGTGCATGACTGGATTTCAGGAACGAGGCTGAGCTGTTTTACTAATCAAATTTCAAACCCCTGTGTCCTCTTAATATACACGTAAGTCTTGGTAGGCAGGGAACTTAATCTTGTAGGATTTCAGTGGTTCCGTAAGATCCATTAGTGTTCTGTTTTTTTTCTGTCTTAACTATTTCTTACTTTAAAAGCAGTTGCCAGAAAGAAATCTGTTTGTTTCTTGTTGCAGGGGTGATTTTACATGTGTCATTTTATTAAGTTCACTTTTGTATATGTTCTTTGGTGTGTTTGAGGGAAGAGGGCCAGAGGGAGATTTTGAGGAGGGGCGATAATAGGATATTATTATTCAAAGACTCGAATGAGTTACCTCTATGTTATTTAAAATGATATTTTTAGACTCTCATGGTTAAATCCGAATGCTGCTAGGAAGTGGAATCAATCTTAGGAGGTTACTTTGTGTTTTGATTGCCAATCTGGTATCTCCTGAACACAACATGAAGTTGGTTATATCTTTTGCAAGAAATGAGAAATATTTTATTCTTGTATTTGGACAGTTTATCGAATATTTTGTCCTCTGTTTATTAAATACCTTTTAACAGAGGAAATTGAAAATGTTAGCACATTTAATGTGGCTAAAAATTATGGGATACAAAATTATAGCCTTCATTTTAGACAGAGCTTGAAAGAGCAGACTGATTTGAGACAAAATAAATATCAAAGACATTTGCTTCCCTTTTACATGTTCACATTTTGTGAAAAACTGAGCTAGTTTTTTCCTAAGAGCTTAAAGGAACCATGAGATCATCCATTCAAACCCCTTCCTGACTTTAGATTGTGTCTCTCTTCTTTAATATAAAATCTTTTTGTATCATTTTACTGCAGAAGGAATCTAATTAGTAAAAGTAGGCTTTCTTTCGCTCCCTTTGAGCATGTAAATTATGCTGCTTACTGGCTCTGTATTTGAGTATATCTGACTGATCTCACTTTACTAATAGTAATGGAATTTTCCTTATGCATGCTTGTTAGACTTTTACAGGTTGCATTGTATTACTTTGCAGTGGGTTTTACAGTTTACCTAAAGAAAATTTTGTCTACATTCATTTAAAAAGTAGCTTTTAATTCTGGTAACTTTAGGAATAATTTTATAAACATGTATTAGGGTCAGGAATTTTAAGTACCAAGGAGGAAATGTTATGACTTACAATATCTGCTTAACTAAAAGAAACCAGCAAATCTGTTGTAGAATCGAGATGTGCGCTAACATTCTTTAAGCGTATCAAACAGCAGCAGCAGTGTTGTCTTGTAAAATGATTTTGAGTAAAAATTGATCTCAGTTACTTTAGACTGTTTTTCTAGACTTATAAAAAATTTTATTTTACACTTACTGTTTAATGATTGTTTCCTCAGTCCTGTGTGTAGCTTTGTTCTGTTCTATATGCAGTACATTATAATCTTCAGAGTGTGGCTCTATCTATAATTGTTATAACCTTAGAAAAGAACAGAGCCTATATATGGTTTTTGAAGGTAGCGGTTACAGTAGATTCGTACTTCTTTTACTGATGATGGGGAGCAGTTTTCAGTGTTCAGTTTGATAAAAGTAGAATCGGTCAAAAAATTGATACCTCAATGGTAGGAAAAAGATTATGTTGTTAGTTGTTAACCCAGTCACACTCGGTTGCCTGAACCCAAGAATGTGGATCTATTATGATGATAGAAGTATCTCATGACATTGCTTTTGCAGCTATATTAATTTTAACATTCTATATTAGATTTTGCTTCATAAGCAAGATAATTGGAAATCATTTTTAATAAGTAGAACAATATAAACATAAGTAGTGTTAGTATACATTTGAGAATAGGAAATCAAGAGCAGAAAGACTGTAATTGGATAATTTGTTTACTCATTCTTTGAATGAGTGTCCACCAATTGACTGTTTTGATTTATTTTCATTGTTTCTTTATACCTTAATATATTTCTGATATTTACAATTAATACATGCTTGTTCCCTCATGCAGTAAATACAAAAAATGTAAATAATGGTCCATGGTTCTAGTTCCTAGGGCTATATTGTTAATATTTTGTATATTTCCTTCTGAATGGCACTTTGGGATTGGTGTATCAGTTCCTTATTGAGGGAATGGACAGCAGCCTTAATGGGGAAGGGTTAAAACTATACCTCTCATTCTGGAAGTTCAGGAAGTTTATCTACAGTAAGCATTTTGATTGACTTGTACAATAAATGTCTCTGTGAATTGAAGACTTCCAACATGTTTATTTGAATTTACAAGGAATAAAAGTCCTTGTTGAAATAAGTGATGAAAACAATTATGGCTCTTCTTTTAACAGGTATTTGTTTGCTTATGGAAAGGTTGTAAAGTATATAACACTCCGTCAACCAGTCAGAGTTGGTTACAGAGGCATATGCTGACACACAGTGGAGACAAACCTTTTAAGGTAAGTAAGTGTATGTGAGTTTTTTTTTTCACTTCAAGTTAACACGTTTTTTAATGGGCATACTTTTGCCGTTCTAAAAGTTTTTTAAAGAACCATTTGTTTTAACATTCCCATAGATGCATGGAATTTATAAAATAGATGAAGGTAAAGATAATTTAATCTAATTTTTAAAAATTTGAAGACCAGAAAAAAGTCACTGTGAAGGTAGGGTCTTGAAAACAGCTAGTGTGCAGATCAGTGACTTGAATGTATGTCTTTAAAATTGCTTGGTTGTGGTTAATACCTCGTGCTCTAATTATATTTTCTCACTGTCATAGGTTTGAACCTTTTTATTAGCAAACAGTACTGATTATTATATGAAAAAATGAAATTGTAGAACATGAAGGGATTTGATTCTTTTCACTCAGTTTTGAGGTCATGCTACTGAGCTCAGTCATAAATTACCGAGTCAAATAGATGTATTTGGGGAAATCTGTACAAAGAGCAATTTTCTGTAAAGACCATTTTTCCTTTTATCCTCATTAAAAGTTAAAATATTTTGGTTTGTAATTATGGAAAGTGTATACCATAGAGGTTAAAAGTTTGTATTTAAAGAAGTTTCATAAGTTAACACAGTATCTGCTGGTATATAAATACTGTGCCAGAAACTTCCCTTGGGTTTCGTTAGAGAAGGAGATTATTCTTGTAGAGTTATTTTTTTAAAAATTACTTAATTTTTTTGGGAAAGACAATCATTAACAATTTAAAAAATTATAAAGAAAAAATTTAATTGAGAAATCTTGCTCCCTTTCTTGTTCCTTATTTTCGCTCCCCCGAATATATAACCATTGTTCTTAGTAGTGAATTCTTTATGAAACTACAAGCAGATACATATATAAGATCATTCTCCTTCCTTTTACACAAAATCTAATAAACTATATACTGTCTGTATCTTATTTTTTATAAGCTTTTTATTTTAGAGCAGTTTTAGATTTATAGAAATATTACAAAGATTGCAGAGTTACTGTATGTCCTATACCAAATTTCCCGTTATTAACATTTTTATTGTATGTATGTGTACCTTGCTTTTGTAACATACTTTCTAGTAGAGATCTTTTCATATCTGTTCATAGACAATATTCTCTTTTTAAACAGTTTTACAGTATTCCATTTTGTTGCTGTAGCAGTTTATTTAAGCAAACTTGTATAGATACTTGGGTTGTTTTTAGTCTTTTCCTGTTGCAAATAGTACTGCAGTGATAAATCTTTGAACATATGTCATCTTGTACATGTGTAATTGTATATGTAGGAGAAATTCCCAAAATAATGTGAGTGGTTGGATCAAAGGCTATATAAGCATTGGTAATTTTGATAAATACTGCCAAACTGCCCTCTCTAGGGGTTGTGTCCTCATCAGCAATGTTAGAGTGTCTGCCTTCTTCACAGCTTTGCTAAGAGGGTGTTGTCAAACTTTTGTGTTTTTGCCCATCTAATAGATGAGAAATTGCATCCTGATGTAGTTTTTTATTTTTATTTTTTGGCCGCGCCTCATAGCTTTCAGGATCTTAGTTCCCTGATCAGGGATCAAAACCCAGGCCCATGCAGTGGAAGTGCCAGGTCCTAACCACTGGACCGTTAGGGAATTCGCTCCCCTGATGTAGTTTTGCTTTTCCTTTATTATTGATGAAGTAGGGCATCTTTTCATATGTTTAACCATTTGGATTTCTTTTCTTTTGTTCTTTTTAAAATAGTCTCATGGAGCCTTCTGTTGGCATGTGGGTCCTATAATGTTAACCCCCTAGTCTTCCCTATAGTCATACTACAGATCCTGGCCCTGAAGTACGTGACCTGGGACAGTTTTTTGAACTTCCCATCTAACACATAACTGGTAATAATAGTTACCTCATAGAGTTGTACAGTATATAGCTAGTAAATGTAAGAGATTATTGTTGTTAAAGTAAAGGAATCATTTCATTTCTCGTTTTATTTCCATATATTTTTCTTTAAGGCAGCAATTCTGTTGCTGGTCGATTATGATGTTCAGGTTAATTTCACAGCTTGTACAAATGGATTTCCCTCCCCAGATCTCTTTTTAGAAACTAGAGAAGATTCCCATTGGAGAGGGGGGAAGAAAATGTCTTTAAAAGGCAGAAGTTAAGGAGTGTGAGGCATTGTTCTATAAATCATAGGAACCATTTGAATCAAAAAAACATTTTTTGATGTCTGTAGTACATGGCAACGTGCTAGGCATTTGGGAAGCAAGGTGAGTAGGAAAGGCAGGCCTCTGCCCATCAGGGAACTTACATCTTTAGGTTTATACAGATATAAGTAGATTTAAGTAGTGAAATGTCACTATAGGTCACTATAGTGACCTTCAAAAGGTTCTCTGGAAACATGAATTAGTGATGAATGGGGCTGGAAAACAGTAGTAGGAGGTGAGTGGGAGTTGGCTATAGAGAGGAGGTGATGAGGTGATGATGCTTGAGGCAAGTCCCTTTGAAAAAAATTTTTTTAGTTGTAACATGATATAATGTACAATAAAGTATTTAAAGTACACTTAAGTGTTCAGCACTTTACAGGTTTGTTTCGTATGTTTGTATGCACCTGTGTAACTACCATTCTGATGAAGAATATTTTCAGTAAAAATACTCAGTGTCCCTTCCCAGTCTATCCCCCTCCATCCTCTACTCCTTCCCCCAGGCCATGTTACGATTTCTATCGTCCTGGCTTAGTTGTATGAACTTTTGTGTCTGGCTTTTTTTCACTCAACAAAATAGCGGTGAGATTTGTCCTTGTAGGTATCAGTCATTAAAAAAAACTGCTGTGTAGCATTCCAGTGTCCAATAAACCATAGTTTATCCATTCTTCTGCTCATGGTTTTCTAGTCTTTGGCTGTTATTAATCAAGCTGTCCTAAACACACTGTCTACATGTCTTCTGATGGCACACATGTACTCATTTCATTTCTCTTCGTTGCATCGTTAGGAGTGGAATTACTGGGTCATAGAATATGGCATATTTAGCTTTAGCAACTACAAACTCTTTTTCAGATTGGTCATATCACTTTACATTACCACCAGCAGTGAATGAGAGTTTTAGTTGCTCTGTAGTTTGGTATTTGCCATCTTGTTAATTTTAGCCATTCTGGTGTCTGTGTAGGGGTATCCCATTGTGGCTTTAATTTTTATTTCCCTGGTGAGTAATGATATGTTGCACACATTTTCATGGGCTTTTGGCTATTTGAATTTCCTTTTTTGGATGAAGTGCCTATTCAAGCCCTTTTCTATTATTTTATTGAATGATTTGTCTTTTATTATTATATAAAGTTTTGTATATATTTTGGATACAAGTCCTTTGTCAGATATGTATATTGTAAATGCCTTCTTCCAGTCTGTCTTTGGTTATCCTTCTCACCTTTCCTAATGAGATCTTTTGAAGAACAGTTTTTAGTTTTAATGAAATCTAATTTATCACTTTTATGGTTAGTGCTTCTTACATTCTATTTAAAAATTCTTTGCCAACCCTCAGTATAAGATGAGGAGGATCGTAACAGAGCTAAGAGTTTTGTCTCATGGTAATAGGGAGGTCATTTCAGAAGTGTGTGTGTGTGTAATATAATTTACAGGGGCTTCCCTCGTGGCGCGGTGGTTGAGAGTCCGCATGCCGATGCAGGGGACACGGGTTCGTGCCCCAGTCCGGGAAGATCCCACATGCCGTGGAGCGGCTGGGCCTGTGAGCCATGGCCGCTGGGCCCGTGAGCCATGGCCGCTGAGCCTGCGCGTCCGGAGCCTGTGCTCCGCGACGGGAGAGACCACAGCAGTGAGAGGCCCGCGTACCGCAAAAAAAATAAAAATAAAAATTTACATATCATAAAACTTACCAAGTGTATAATTAAGTAGTTTTTAGTGTATTCACAGGTTTGTGCAACTCACCACTAATTACAGAAATATGTACTTTTGAAAGAAAGAAAAGGAAGCATAAAAGAATGAGTGGACTATTTAGGGAATCACATGTAGTTTCATATATTTAGCGATACTATATGGTGGCAATTTGAAAATATGTAAAAAAAATTTCTGACTAGTGAGCTTGGACTCTCTAGAAATTAAGTATAAAAGTAATTGGTTGCAAAATGTTTTCTTTGCATTACTGTTCTTATCTCTTATTACCTTCTAGTCTGGAATCCGATTATTATAAGGAGTTTGCATTGTATTTTTTGTCTTTTATTTTTACCATAGGCTTCAAGCACTTGCCAGAGAGTTCAGTTGTGTTCATATCTTAAACAGCATCGGTGTGGCTGCTTTGTGGTTGGATGGTTTGTGTGTGGGATAATTGATAGAATCATCTTGAAGAGAAATTTTTTAAAATGTACACTGTCTTTACTGAAAACATTTAAAGTTGTTAATTCTTTAGAATGAAGCCTGAATAAATAAAAGGGATGGAGGGATAGGGAAAGGAAGGGCTAGTATAGTGCCTAGTGTTGCCTGGCTACGACAGACGTTGGGAGTTCACAGCCAGCAAAGCTTTTCCTTAGTTCCTAGTAGACTCGCTCTTCTTCCTCCACTCTGTCACATGGAAATAAGTGTGTTCTGAAGGTTATGCTTGCTTCATATTAAAAAATTTGACATTGACAAGCTTAAATAAGAAGATAGTGGAACTATAATCTAACTATCTATGATATTTGACTTCTTAACATATATGTACAAAGTAAAGAAATAAATGGGATCATTTTGCACCTACGTGTATTGTACCTTTTTTTTTTTTTGGGGGGGTCATGTTGCTTGACTTGCTGTATCTTAGTTTCTGGACCAGGAATTCCCTAGCCTACCATTTTAGTTTTGTATTGGACATCATTTCATGTCAATAAATTAACTTTTTAGTGGTTGTGTGATCTTTCTATGTAATAGTTTACCACATTTTATTTAATCATTCCTTGATGGATTTTGTTGGTCCAGTTTTCCACAATATAATCAGTTAACACATTTTTATAAACTACTTTTGTGAGCTAATATAAATTCCTAGAAGCTATTTTGTTCAGTCAAAGGGTATATGTCTAGGCTTGCTTTTGAAAGGTATTATTCCCCCTACAGAAAAACGTACCAATTTGTATTCTAACCAGCAGTGTATAATATAGTGCCTGTTTCTCAACAACCTTGAGGCTTGTTATTCTATCTTTACCAATCTGCCGGTATATGGTAACACATTTCTACTTATATACAGTGCAGACACATACAGTGTAAATACAGTATAAATACTTTTCTATGTATTCACATCATTTTTCCTCTGTATTAATTATTTTGTATTTTTAGAATGGAAATCCTTTTTGAGCTCATTATTCTTTTTTATAAAGTAGGAAAAAATTTCCCTCCTGTGATAGGAATTAAATATTTTCCCCATTTTGACCTTTTTCTTGACTTTTTATGGTACTTTTTCTAAAGCACAGATTTTTTAAACTTTTAATTTTGAAAAATTTCAACTTGCAGAAAAGATACAAGAACTCCCATATATTTCTCTCTCACACATGTATGGGTAAAGAACTCCTGTATACCCTTCAGCCAGATTCACCAGTTAACATTTTGCCACATTTTCTTTCTCTGTATCTTTCCATCCAGCAGTACATCATCCATCTCTCCATCTGTCTCCCTCCCCCCATCTCTCTCTCTTCTTTCCTCCCTTTTTTCCTACATACACACACACGCACACGCGTGCACACTATTTTGGGGGAACCATTTAAGAGGAGCCGTATCCCTAGATACTTCAGTGTGTGTTATTTCCTAAGAGCAAGGACGTTCATTTACATAACCTTAGTACAGTTACCAAGTTCCAAAAATTTAACATTGATGCCATCAGCTATTCAGATTTCACTAATTGTCCCAATAATGTCCTTCATAGCCGTTTTTCTCCCCCCTTGGTTTAGCATCCAGTTGAGGATCATGCATTACATTTAGTTTTCATGACTCCTTAAAACTTACAGTTTCCTCAGCCTGTCTTTATCTTTTATAGCACTAATATTTTTGAAAAGTATAAACATTTTATTTTGTAGTATGTTGCCCACTTGGGGGTTGTTTGATGTGATCAGATTCAGTTTATGCATTTTTGGTGAAAATAGAATAAAATTGTCACAGTATCACTTCAGGGGACACTTGATGAGAGTTTGTTCCATCATGGATGAAATTACCTAGCATCACTTGGTTAAGGTGGAATTTGCCAGGTTCTCTACCATAAGCTTATTTGTCCCTTTACAATTAATGATTAATTTTTGGAGAGATACTTTGAACTATGTGAATATATTGTTCCCCATTAGAACTAGTTTTAGTATCCATTAATGTTTCTTGCCTGAATCATTTATTACTATGAGGGTTACAAAATGAGTTTTTTTCTCTCTTACCATCTAAGTTTATAAGTTGACATTCTACTTTCAGTGCTTTCTACTCTTTATTCTATCAGTCAGTCAATCATCTGTCTACAGAATGACTCATGTATTATGTTATTCTTTTTTTTTAAAATAAATTTATTTAATTTTTGGCTGCATTGGGTCTTTGTTGCTGCACGTGGGTTTTCCCTAGTTGCGGCGAGCGGGGGCTACTCTTCGTTGCAGTGCGCAGGCTTCTCATTGTGGTGGCTTCTCTACTTGCAGAGCATGGGCTCTAGGCACACGGGCTTCAGTAGTTGTGGCACGAGGGCTCAGTAGTTGTGGCTTGCAGGCTCTAGAGTGCAAGCTTACTAGTTGTGGCGCACAGACTTAGTTGCTCCGCGGCATGTGGGATCTTCCCGGACCAGGGCTCGAACATGTGTCCCCTGCACTGGCAGGTGGATTCTTAACCACTGCGCCACCAGGGAAGCTGTATGTTATTCTTTGGCTTATCATACATGACTATCATTTTGATGCTCATTTAATACAGATTTTTATATGTTTATCAGTTTTTGCTCATGTGGCTTCTGGAGCAACTGTCTAAAGATTCAGATGGTAAAAGTCCATTGGAGTGTTGGTAATGGCAAAGGCTAGAAACTGGAAGTCTGTAAGACCTAATTGAGTTGACATGGGAAATAAATGAAAGTCATGGATGTGTCATTTATGTTTAAGTTACATTTGATGTTTCTTAAACTTGTTGTTTTGTGCTTGAGAAGAAGTTAATGTCATATGAAAATAATTGATCATGTCAGCTCGTTATGAAATTTTAGTTTTGTAAAATCAAACATACTCCTAAAATGTAAATATAGTTTTTTCTTTTAATAATGTTTATCTTTTATAATTAAAGTGCAAAGATTATTCCTAGATAAGCACCTTCTGCCCCGGCCTCTCCCCATATTCTCTTTGTCTTGTGTATACACCCTTGCTTTGTATGTGCATTTAGAGTTTGTGTGAAGGGGAGTTGCTGCTGCCATTTTGTTTAACGTAGTGAAACCTTTTATTATTAAAGGTTTGGAAAACATTACATGTGTTTATAGGACTAGGATTTTGGAATTCTTTCAACTATTCTCTGGTCTTCTTTTTTTTAAGTGTGATTTTGATTTTTCTTAGTCATTTGGTATTAAGCTTTATCATGGCTAATTGGCTTCAACTCACCATGCTCAGAAATATTTTACTTAACTGAAGAAAATAAAAATTAGTCATACATAGCATGTTTGGTGATCGTTTTGATTTCCTTTTTTGCCAGTGTGGCAGTGGCTTGTCTGGACAAATTTGTATAGTATGTTAGAAATTACATAGTTGAACTTTTCAGATAGGCTCCATAGTTTTTTTTTTCTTCCTACATGTTTCTCCCCTACTCTAGTATTTCTGTTTACTTTGAACACAGTACTTGTCGTCACTTAGTTGTCATGGGTTAATGAATTTATTGTAAGTTTTCCTCAGCAGCTAGTCTCCAGCAGCTCAACATGATTGGCTTCGTTCATAATAGTGACACATCTGAGTGACTTCTTATTGTGATAGAGTATTGCTTGAAAAACTCAGATTTTCTTTCAGGCCTTATACATGAAATAGACAGTCTTTTTAGGTGTTTTGGAATCAAGAACGTAGCCTAAATTGTCGATGAAAAAAAAAGAAATTTTATCAAACCAGACTTAAACTATCATATCTTTATTCCTGTGGGTGGCTTACAGTTGTGCACACAGGCAAATTCTGGTAATTTTTACAGGACATAGTGATGCTAATAATACATCATACACTGCGATGGGTGATGCAATAATTTCCCTCTTCAGTTCCTTTGTAACCTGTTTTATAATGTTAGTCGATACTGATAATTTAAAAAATCTTCTGCTTTTTCCCCCCAGCATTTTTGAGGTATAATTGACAAATAAAATTGTAAGATACTTAAAGTATACGTCATGATGATTTGATATGCATTAGTCAATTGTGAAAGTATTCCCTCCATCTAGTTAATTAATACATCCATCACCTCACAGATATATGTATAAAATACATTTTAAAATTTTATATATATTTATTATGTATCTTTTTAAATTATATATATGTGTATATATATATTTTTTTGTGAGAATCTTTTGCTTTTCAACAGACATTCTCTGTAATAACACAAAGCTTAAAGCACCCTGTTCTAGCTTTAATTCTCTGTGTGTATGTCTCTGTGTGTCTGTGTATTTGAAGCTCTCATGTTCCCTAGCCTCGGCAGACAGTTTTTAGCAGGCTCCCACTGACCAAAGATGGTACAGTTTGAGTAAAATAAGGAAAATAGCTGCAGTGAACATGATGATACTGAAAAACAAAAGGTGATTCCTCTCCCCTCCAGAAATGAAAAACCGATTGGTCACTGTTGAGAATGGTAGGGATCTCATTATTTGGAAATCTGGTAAGAATCAAGAGGTAGTTCTTTTTTTACTATATGAGCTGTGCCACTTGGTATTCAAATTCTGGTGCCTGAGTTGCACCCATGACCAATTAAATTAGAATCTCTGGGATGTGCTGCCTGTTGTTGCTATATTTAAAGAAATCTTTCTGGTGATTTGGGTGTGTACCCAGGCTTAAGAACTTCTGTTTACAAGATATTTCTCTTATGGGGGGACCTGTAAGAGAAATACCGCTTATTATAACACTAGGTGAACTTTGTTAGTTATAAAAGCTGATAACTAAGCAATATTTCTCTGGTAAATGAGGTTACCAATTCAGTGCTCGTTGAAAGGAGGGAAAAAGGCACAGGGGAAGAAAGATGTATGCTGTGTTTACTATGTGCATGTTGCATATGGGATCTTGTTTTTACTCTTTCTTCTCTGGGCCTCCTTGATATCACACTTGCCTGTTGTTCATCCCCACCCAGACTCAGTGGCTGCTTCTTCCCAGTCTGCTTTGCTGACCTCTGTTCTGCCTCACTTCTAAATGTTGGAGAGTGCTGTCAAAAATTCTCACCCTAGGGCTTCCCTGGTGGCAGCAGTGGTTGAGAGTCCGCCTGCCAATGCAGGGGACAGGCTCAGCGGCCATGGCTCACGGGCCCAGCCGCTCCACGGCATGTGGGAGCTTCCCGGACCGGGGCACAAACCCGTGTCCCCTGCATCGGCAGGCGGACTCTCAACCACTGCGCCACTAGGGAAGCCCCATAGTCCTTTGGTTTTAAATACTGTGTATATTCTGATTACTCCCAGATTACCTCTAGCCCTGACTTTCCCTCTTGGATTCCAGAATAGAATATTCAGCTTGGATGTCTAATAGGGCATTTTGAACTTAACATGTACAAAATCTTGGTTTTCCATTTCAAACATGGTTCTGTTTTAGACTCAGTAAATACTAAGATCTTCCATCCAGTTACCCTGACTTTAAGAGCCCTGAAATAGTCTTGATTCTTCTCTTAACTTTTCCTATACTGCCCCACCGCCCCATGCATTAGCAAATCCTATCGATTTGCTTGCCTCTCAGGGTATTTTGAATATTATTACTACTTCTCACTCTGTTATTCCCAGTTCTTCTAAGGTTCACTTAGTTATTACTATTTGAAATCCTTGATAACTCCTCTCTAAATTAAAATCTATTTCTTAGCATGATGCATAATATCATATCTGATACTTACCTGCTTCTCTACTCTCATTCAATCCCTTACTTTACCTTCATAGGAAATTGTGTTCCAGCCATACTATATTACTTGTAGATCTCAAATGGGTCACATTTTGCCCTCATTGTGGTTTTGTATAGGCTGTGCTTTCTACCTGAGAATCTTAAAAGGTTTTTGTTTTGGAAAGATTTTAGAATTACAGAAAGGTTGCAAAGATGGTACAGAGGGTACCAATGTACCTTCACCCAGTTTTTTTCCCCCGATCTTATCATCTCACATTCTGTGGTACATTTGTCAAAACTAGGAAACCAGCGTTTCTACCTGGAATTTTTGTTTTCCTTTAGATTACCTGCTAATAAATACTACCATATCTTCTGTGAAACTGGTGTTTTCTGCTCTATGTTTCAGTCGCCCCTTGTAGATTTTCATACTACTTAACAGGAATATGAGTATGAATAAGACAGTCTTTGTACTAGCAAAGAAAGTCTTAGTGTTGCTTCATTCGAACAAATCTGTTTGAAAAAACTGTCATTCCACGTTTCAAATTTTATAACAGCTACTTGCCCACAAGAGTAGCTGACATATTGAATGTTTCAGTGGATTTGGGAGACAGAACATTTAAAACACTCAATGTCCAACAACCAGTTTTTTCCCTGATTGTTGAAACAGGCTTTTTTTTTTTTTTTTTTTTTAAACCAGAGCACCATGTGTGGTAGCTTGAGTTCCGTAGTCATTGTTGTATGTGTGGGTGAAACATTGAATATTTGAACAGTAAAATCACTCAGCACTGTGAGATGCTTGTGTTAAGGGGAGTGAAGGCACTAAGACCATTTGAGGCAGCAGATTTGTCTCTCACCTTGTTCTCTGGGATAAACACTAAATGAGTGGAATATTGATTAGATGGTGCTTAAAATTACTTTCTCTGTTAGGGTAAAAGAATTTGTGTTTTAGTGAAAGGTGTGTGATTCTGTTGTATTTCTTTTCATTAAAAGTACTCTTTTGGGGCTTCCGTGGTGGCGCAGTGGTTGAGAGTCTGCCTGCCGATGAAGGGGACACAGGTTCGTGCCCCGGCCTGGGAAGATCCCACATGCCGCGCAGCGGCTGGGCCCGTGAGCCATGGCTGCTGAGCCTGCGCGTCCGGAGCCTGTGCTCCGCAACGGGAGAGGCCACAACAGTGAGAGGCCCGCGTACCGTAAAAAAAAAAAAAAAAAAAAAGTACTCTTTTTCTCTCATTCTAAATTCTCATTGTACTTTCTATATTTTCTTTTTTAGATTTGTTTTTTATTCTTGACTGATGAATAATCAAAATCAAAGATAAAACAATTTTCTGTTAGAATTCTCATTATTGATTTTATGTCCTGAGCATTGAATCATTGCTGATTAAAATAAACTTGTGATATTTACTCTCTCACTTCTAGATACTACCAGGGCTTATTCTTTGTAGTTTTGAAGGAACCCAGGACAAAATGGATCTGTTAGCCTATTTGGGCCCTTGTAATTAAGGATAATCCTGGGTGGATTCATATCACAAAATCCCTTTCAATTTAAACCTGAGGACTTGGACCAGAACTGTTATTATCATTGCTGCTTTAACTGTGGTCACGTAGCAAGCAGTTCTAAAATTTGAAATGTGGAGTTTCTCAACAAATTTTTTTGAATAACCAGTACTAAACTGGGAATCCAAGGGCAAAGACTATTTTATTTATATCGTATTCCTTGAAGTATCTGACACATGGGACACAAATTATGCTTATTCAAAGTATGTTTTTATTTTTTATTTATTTTTAAAAATTTATTTATTATTTTTGGCTGCGTTGGGTCTTCGTTGCTGTACATGGGCTTTCTCTAGTTGCGGTGAGCGGGGGCTACTCTTCATTGTGGTGTGCGGGCTTCTCATTGCGGTGGCTTCTCTTGTTGCAGAGCACGGGCTCTAGGCGCACGGGTTTCAGTAGTTGTGGCTCACGGGCTGTAGAGCGCAGGCTCAGTAGCTGTGGCTCGCGGGCTCTAGAGCGCAAGCTCAGTAGTTGAGGTGCACGGGCTTAGCTGCTCTGTGGCATGTGGGATCTTCCTGGACCAGGGCTTGAACCTGTGTCCCCCGCATTGGCAGGCAGATTCTTAACCACTGCACCACCAGGGAAGCCCTAAAGTATGTTTTTAGGATAGGTGTTAGGAAATACAGGGATGACATCTAAAATTGAAAAGAAAAATAAGTACTGCATGGCTTAGTCTATGGCAGTACTGTAGAATGGAAATATGTGTGACCCAAATGTGTTGTTTAAAATTTTCCAGTGCTGTGTTAAAAATAATTGAAAAAAGTGAAAATAATTTAAGTAATATCTTTGACTTAACTGATTATATCATTTCAGCACCTTATCAATATACAGTATAATTAATAAGATGTTCTGCTTTTTTGGTACTAAATCTTCCAAATTTGGTGTGTATTTTATACTTAACAACACTTTTTAATTCAGACTAGCCACAATTTAAGTGCTCAGTAGCTGTATGTGTCTAATGACTAAAATGTATTGGACAGTGCAAAACTAACCCATTAGGGCAATTCTACTTCATCACCCTTAATTCAGGTGCTAAACAATTCATCTTTATTTAATTTATTTTTCTAACCATTTTTTAAAAATCGAAGTATTGTTAATTTACAGTGTTGTGTTAGCTACAAGTGTACAGCTAAGTGATTCAGTTATACATACATATATATAAAATGTATATATATTCTTTTTCAGATTATTTTCCATTATTGGTTATTACAAGATATTAAATATAGTTTTCTTGCTACACAGTAGGCTTTGTTGTTTATCTGTTTTATATATAGTAGTGTGTATATGTTAATCCCAAACTCTTAACACCACCCCCATCTTCATCTGTATTTAGATTTCATAAAATTTGCAGTTGGAGAAGTAGATTCACACACTCAAGTTTTCGAAACATATTTAAAACTTTTTCAGTAGTTAAACTGAATATCAGGTTTTAAATTAAAATTAAAAGTTATTAAGGAAATACAAATAAAAACCACGATGAGATAACACTTCATACTCACTAGGATGGTTTTAATAAAATAAATGGAAAATAACAAGTCTGGGCAAGGATGTGGAGCTATCCTTGTATAACCTTGTATTTGTTTATACATTGTGAATACACTGAATACCACTGAATTGTATACTTTAAAATGCTATGTTATGTGAAATTCACCTCAACAAAATTAATAAAATTAAATAAAAATAAAAGTTCAGTTTCTTATAGTAGCCTTATTTAAAATGTTAAGTAGCAGCATCTGGCTAGTGGCTTCTGTAGTAGACTGTGGTGTTCTATGGCAATGTGGTAATCTACAGAAGACAGAAGCTTTAAAAACCATTATTTTCTGGTACTCAAAATACGTGTAGTAAGTTTTTAAATTCTAAGAATTCAGCATCCGTTAGATGCTAAACTTCTCATGGTCAGAATCTGTAGCTGAACATTCTTGATGTAGGCTATCTGAGGACCACACTATTGATAGGATTGTAAGAATTAAATGAATTGGTAAGCACTGAATATGGCTAATTGCTTCTTTTCAGGGTTCCCATAACACTCTGTGCCTTACCCCTGACTATAGTCCTTTGAAGTTGTTGCTTTGTATGTATGTCTTGCTGATCACATGTAAGCACTTTCAGGGCAAGAACTGTGTCTTAATCATCCTTATACTTCTAGCATCTTACATAGTACTGAATATAGAATAGATAAGTATTTGAACTAAAATCTTGAGTCATTCCTCTGCCTCTTAACCTTTTGTTAGCAATTCTGAGTACAGTTAGAGCCCATAACATGTCTCTTGTATATTGAAATAAATAGAATAATTATTAATGGGACTATATAAGGATTTTGCTGTGAAATGTCTTAGCTAGCATTGGTTTTTGTCAGAATCTATAAGCCAGTGTATTTAGAAATACCTGTGATTTGCAAGATGCTTCTGGTAATATATATATATTCATGAAAGTATGTTCCTGCCTTCAAAATGCATGGAAAAGATGAGTTAGGATAAATTATCTAATTATGCTCTGAAAGTGTGAGGATGTCCTCAAAAGAGGATGAGCTCCCTTTCACATGGGCAGATTTAGAGAGATTTTGTGAATAAAGTTATAATCTCAACTAAGAGAGGGTTGTAGTGTGTTTTTAGAAGTTTAAAATGGTAGAGGTACGGTACCTAGATTGAAAGAAAGAGCCTGGAAGCATGTGGATTTTTTTGTGGTATTATCTAGAAAAATGTAATTAAGTTGAACCACCTAGGAATAATGTGATGGATACATTTAGTAGCATACGTGGCAAATTTGCGTACTTGTAGTTTTGTTTTCAAGTCAGAAACTAAGCAACTTTAATAACTTACTAATAGAAGGCCACCAGCAAAATCCAGCTGTGGATTTTGCTATTTGGGGATCGTTTTGGAAAATGTTTGTTTTAATTAGTAACATTCATTTGTTAGAAGACCTGCAAATACTATTTTCTAAGATCTAACTAGAAATCACACACTTGCACTGTAGCTAATTTGAGCATTGTAATTTTAGTGATATCCAAACATTCTGCATTCATTGTTGGAATAGCAGATCTGCCAGGTGACTTGGGTAGTTAAGTTGACCTCTTGTTTTCTCAGTGTTGCAAGTACAGAAGGCTGAGGAGGCAGTATTTAATGGAACTTATAGAGGGTTGCGTAAGACCAACCCTGAGCATACAAGTTGTCTTCTCTGAGCGACTAGATCCAGTAGTTTAAAAGTCAGTATTATTGTATTTCTTTCTTGTCTGTTAAAACAGTGTAGAGCAGTTGGGAGCCTGATGAAGGTTTTGAAGTAGCATATATCTTTTTTTTTTTTTTTCTTGTGGCTCCGCGGCTTGCGGGATCTCAGTTCCCTGACCAGGGATTGAACTCGGTGAAAGCCTGGAATCATAACCACTAGGCCACTGGGGAACTCCCTGAAATAGCATATATCTTAAAATAAAAATAACTTTGAAAATCCAGGAATCCCAGTAATTGTTCGATTATCTTATTCTTTGATGTGAAAACGACTTACTGCTCCTCTTAGAAAAGTGATTAACCTCCAGATTTTTCTGGGAAGAAGATTCCACTATTTTTGTCTTGCACATGGTGGGAAGAGCAGTAAACTAAGGAGTCATGAAAGTTTCCAGGCTCTGTCACTGGTTAATCTGTATTTTGTGCAACCTATAAAGTGAAAGGGTTGTACTAGTCCCTCATAGATCCTTTCTGGAATTAGTTCTGTAGTGTTACTGATTTACTTCTGAAAATATGAAATATTCACTCGTTCATATTTTGCTTCTCTCCTATACAGCATCCCTGACATTTTTTTAAATTTTTTTATTTAGTGTGTTGTTGGTGGCTGCAATGCCAGCTTTGCTTCTCAGGGAGGGCTAGCTCGCCATGTACCCACACACTTCAGTCAGCAGAACTCCTCAAAAGTTTCTAGCCAGCCAAAGGCCAAAGAAGAATCTCCTTCTAAAGCTGGAATGAACAAAAGGAGGAAATTAAAGAACAAAAGACGACGCTCATTACGTAAGTGTCTCACTGAAAATCAGTGTGTATTAGATGGTTTTGTTTTTGTCTTGGGCTTTCATGCAAATTCAGTTTTTACCATTCTTCAACTCTGCTTATCTGTTTTTGTTAACAGTAATGAACAGATAGGATCTTGGTCTTTCACTGTGAGAATTCAGTGATGTATGTTTTACCTCTAGTAGCTAAGGGAATGTAAGTATATGTGGCCTTAGAATCCAAGCTCTGTAATTAGATTTTGAGGGCTAGTTTGATTCTCTTCTAAATTAAGACCAGTTATGGCAGTGTTGGTATTTCTGACAATATTTTAGAAAATCTGAACATGTTAAAGATAAAAATCAAGTAAAAGTTAAGTAACCTGTCTGCTCCAAAGTGGTGTGTGTGAATAGCGAAGCTCTGTGTAGTCTGTGTCTCTACTTAACAGTCTTGCTGTGACACACATGTACAATGGTTATGGGCTTACTCATCAAATTATGCGATGTATCCTTGATATTTAGGATAGAACATAATTAGATGATTGTATACTTTTGAACCGCAGGCGAAGAGTCTCTATTTTTGTCGTCTTCAAAGGTATTTCATTATACAGCTCATTAAAAAAATGGTTGGGCACCCAATCTTAACTTGTGTATTTATACAGTATATATAGGTAACACTGCTAGTGTGCATTATAATTACCAAGAAGGAATACTGAAAAACAGAGATGAAAAAAATCCAGAAGTGATATTATTTTCTTCCCCACTCTATTGGATCATGACACACACCTGGTTTGGAGACTGTTATTTTAGTTGAGCATTCTTGACACTTTAATAGTGGACATAACATGGTTAAGGTCTGAATGCATAGAATCTGAAATTTGGGAGCTTTTATTATTCTGAATTTAATTCAAGTGATGACTTTTGTGTTTGAATCTTGAGTGAGGAGTGATATATTTGAATGGTTTAGAGGGGTGACTTATTGTTATTTTCTCTAAGTGCTTATCCTTCTCAGGAAAAAGCATATTTGGAGAGCATGGAGAAAGTATACATTTTTCCCCCTGGGTAGCAACAGATCAAAATAGGAAGGGGATTTGTTTCTCAGCTTTAGGTAAAATCATGACTTTTTTCTCTCCCATAAATCTCTCTTTTTAAAATTTAAAAAATTTTTTTAACTGATTTCCCATTGTCATTGCATTCTTAGTCTTGTGGGTTCTGTTAGTTTATCACTAGCTGGCGTTTTGTTTATTTCCTTTTGAGCAAAAAAATCCAATGAGAAAAGAGCTATTCATGTTGTTTTATTGAGTATGCCAGCTGTTAGATTTGTGTAGATGTACAGTGAACTCCATGAATAGTAGAGATAATTTCACTCCACATAGTGGTAAGTCAGAATAGTGTGGTAAATCAGCATACATGTAATTCAGAGTATGCTGTACCAGGAAATCAAGCCATTTCTTTTATTGTCGGTAAAATTTACTTTTTTTTTTTTTTTTTTTTTTTGTGGTACACGGGCCTCTCACTGTTGTGGCCTCTCCCGTTGCGGAGCACAGGCTCCGGACGTGCAGGCTCAGCGGCCATGGCTCACAGGCCTAGCCGCTCCGCGGCATGTGGGATCCTCCTGGACCGGGGCACGATCCCGTGTCCCCAGCATCGGCAGGCAGACTCTCAACCACTGCTCCACCAGGGAAGCCCTAAAATTTACTTTTTAATTACAGATGATCTTGAGATATTTTACATATATTAGAAAGCTCCACAACTGTAAAATAATAAATTCTTTTTCCTTACTTTGAACAGTGTTTTTCTTAGGAATAAAAACAACATGTTTATAATAATATTAGTGGGATAAAAATAGAAATTTTAAAAAATGTTTTTATCAAATATTCAATGTTTAACTTTGTTATGATCATACTAAAAGATTGCTTACTCTAAGTTTGTGAATTTATTTTTTAAAAAATGGTGTGAGCATATTAATTAAACTGCGTTATGACTGAAGGCATTTTTCATATACATTTATTTTACTTATTCATAATCTATAGCTGTTATATTTCCATTTCTCAAATAAGGAAACAGTCTAAGGTAGATCAAGCAGTTTGTGCAAAGTCACATTGCTAATAACTGGTGGCATTGAGAGTTAGAAAGAATTTTGGTGGACTCATTGGCATTAAAAATGTATTTATGGTGGGACTTCCTTGGCGGTCCAGTGGTTAAGACTCTGTACTTCCCCTGTAGGGGGCACAGGTTCACTCCCTGGTCGGGGTACTAAGATCCCGCATGCCAGGCAGCAGGGCCAAAAAATTAAAAACAAAAACAAAACAGTATTTATAATTTTCTTAGATTATTGTTAGAAGAGTTATTCTTATTTTTTTTTTTTTTTTTTTTTTTGCGGTACGTGGGCCTCTCACTGCTGTGGCCTCTCCCGTTGCGGAGCACAGGCTCTGGACGCGCAGGCTTAGCGGCCATGGCTCACGGGCCCAGCCGCTTCGCGGCATGTGGGATTCTCCCGAACCGGGGCACGAACCCGCGTCCCCTGCATCGGCAGGCAGACTCCCAACCACTGCGCCATCAGGGAAGCCCTAGAAGAGTTATTCTTAATCAAGAAAATGCTTGTCAAAAATTCCAAAATAATATGACCACTGTGTCAAATCTGGAAAAATTTTTGATTACATACTAATGTAAAATGTTCATGAAATGTATTTCATATGTTTGGCTGAGGTGAATGAGATCTGTGTGTAGTGCACAGATGGAGACATTTATCAGATTGTTGAAAATGTACGACTGCTGCTCAGGAGAGATGCTGGAGTAAAATATAGAATTATATGAAAAAGATAGTAGCTGAAATATGCAATCATGCGGTTGGAGGCTAGAACCTCACACACCAAGGGGCAGAATTAACCCACACTTACTCACTGGTTGGAGTTCTGCTTTTGTATATCCTTACCTTGTTAGCTAGGTTCTGTGTTTTGAAAGCAAAGAAAATCTTGCATTTAAACACTGGATAGGTACTTATTCGTTGTTTCAGTCTTTTTTACTTATTACATATTTTTGTGGAAGATGGACTACTAGTATGGCTGCTTGGAGACTGTTATATTTTTCTAAATATTCTTTACCTCTTTTATATTGACTTTTAGCACGACCACATGATTTCTTCGATGCACAAACACTGGATGCGATAAGACATCGAGCCATATGCTTTAACCTCTCAGCTCATATAGAAAGTTTAGGGAAGGGACACAGTGTTGTTTTTCATAGTACTGTAAGTATTTGATTTTATTTTTCAAATATTTCCCACAATTTGACATTTTAATGATTATGTTGAATTTTTTAGCCTTTAATTTGAACTATTTAAGTATATTGGGGTGACATTTGGGCTACTAGGCATTTGAAGATCAGTCTCTGACCTTAAGTTAAACTAGGTGTCTTTTCTGACCTCTGGTTTCCTTGCAGGTAAAGTTAGAGCGTTAGACTTCTTTTAACTCACATCCCTATGTGGTGCATGCTCCTCCATCACCCATAAAATGCACATCTAAAGTTTGTGTTAAATGAAAGGTTTATGAAGGAGGGAATTTTAATCTGTTTTGTTCTGTGAATGTATTCCAAGTGTCTAGAATTGTGCCTGACACATAGTAGGAACTCAGTGTATTTGTTGAATACCTATGTTGTTCTACTTGGAAAAAGAAAAGTATTGAATTTGAAAAGGCAATAATGAATTTATTTTTAGTTAACTAGGAGTTAATAGAGAGCTGTTCTTTCTTCTCATGCCCCCTGCCATTTTTATTATCCAGTCATCTTTATATTGCTATAGTTTGGTGTAGGTCAGTTAGTAGAAATAAACTTTAGACCAGACTTTTGGTGATTTGAATCCCTGGAAAGAGAGATTATTTAATTTTGCCTGTTGAAATAGAAAATATACTAAATTTAGGTTTTATTTTTATATTCTAATCAAAATGCATGAGAATTTAAATATAAAAGATCAGTATTGATATCTTTACTGGTTTGAACCTCTTATTCTTCCCATCTCCTCTAATAATGAGGTTTTCTTGTATTTTCATTTTTTCTTTTATGTATACTTAAAATTCAAAATGCCCAATTTTGATTTTGATTCCCCAAATTACAGGCAAGAAGGTAGAAGATTAGACACAAAGGAAAGGGAATCTTTTCTGAGATTGGAGCACATAATGGTGTGAGTTTGGGTTTAAGGAAAGTTGTACCATACTTACGCTCTTTTAAAGAATGTTGTAAACATAGTTATCTAAATAAGAATGAAGACAAAGTAAAAATGTCTGTGCTGGGAATTTTGTTGGGATTCAGCAAGATCAGGAGCTTGCTCAACAGTGATGGTTAAAGTCCTCCTTTGGAATTTGATAACATACGTTTATGATTTGGTAGGTCTATAATTGTTCTTTTTTTTTTTTAAGTTGAAAGCTAACATTTATTATCCAAGTTTACATTTATGTATTGTTAATAGGAGATAGAAAATATTAATCATTTAATAAGTTGAAATAAGTGGAGGATTGACTGTAATCATAAAATATTTCATGATTTGATAAAATAGACTTTTAATTATCTTACTGAATAAAAGCATGTCAGATAAAAAATAAGTTAATTTTTTTATCCATGAGTTTTTTTTAATTGAAGTATAGTTGATTTACAATATTGTGTTAGGTTCATGTGTACAGCAAAGTAATTCAGCCATATATATATACATATATACACACACGTATATTTTTTCAGATTATATTCCATTATAGGATATGACAAGATATTGAATATAATTCCCTGTGCTATACAGTAAATCCTAGTTTCTTATCTGTTTTACATATAGTATTTTGTATCTGTTAATCCCATACTTCTAATTTGTTCCCCCTTCCCTCCCTCTCCCCTTTGATAACCATAAGTTTGATTTCTATTATTATTTTTCTTTTTTAGTCAGTAAGATGTGGTCACCAAACCCAGAGTTGGCATTAGGGATAATTTGTTAATTTACTTAAATATTGAGCACCTACATGTGCCAGGTACTAATGATACAGCAGTGAACAAAACGGGCTAAAACAAAACAAGAAACCATGCCTACACTCCAGTGGAAGAGACATGATAAACAAGATAAATTAGTAAAATTAAAAATTTAAAAGGAAGAAAAAAAAAACAACTTAAAAGGAAGTGAGGGCATGAGCCATTCAGTTATTAGGGGGATGAGCATCATAGCCAGAGGGAAAATCAAGCATAAGATCCTCAAGTGGGGACATGCAAGTATGTCTGCAAAGCCGTGAGGAGGCCAGTGTGGCTGGAGGAAACAAGTGCGGCAGAGAAAGTAGGAGCAGTCGGAGAGGCAATGGGGAGGGTCTTGTTGGACTGAGACGTTGACTTTTGTTCTACGTGTATTGGGAAGCCATTGGAGGAGTTTGAGTAGCCATGCTCTATTGTGATTTCTTTTAAATAAAATTTTTATTGAGATATAATACATACAGACTCACCCATTTAAAGTATACAAGGGAATTCTCTGGCGGTCCAGTGGCTCTCGCTGCCGGGCCTAGGTTCTGTCCCTGGTCAGGGAACTAAGCTCCCACAAGCCACGCAGCACAGCCAAAAAAATACATAATGCAATTCTGTGAGTTTTGACGGTTGTACTTACCTATGAAACCACCACACCACCACAGTTGAGCTGTAGGACAGTCCTGTCACGCAGAACATTCCTGGTGTAGCTCATCTTCCTGTAGTTCATCTCGGCCTCTGCCCCCTGCCTTAAGAGAACTCACTGATCTCTTTCCTCTCATGCAGGTTTTAATGTGCTCACTCTGGTTTCTGTACTGAGAACAGATGATAGGTCAGGGTTGGGGCGAGAAGGGATCAGTCTTTTCAGTATCTCAGGTGAGAAGAGGTCAGAATGGGTGAAGTGGAGATACTAAGAAGGGTTAGATTTTGGATATCTTTTGAAAGTGGTATTGACAAGAATTATGGATGGATCAGATGTCAGGTATGATAATGAGAGGAAAGGATGACTCCAATGTTTTTGGCCTGGGCAGCTAGCCAAAAGGATGGAGTTGCCATATAATAGAGGCTGTGAGGTGAGCAGATTCGGGGAGAGGGGAGTATCAAGAGCCATAATTTCGGCACATTCTATAGAACATCTCGTGCTTCTGTCATGTAGGCAGAAGGATTTAAGAGTTTGAGCTTAGAGGAAAGGTGTGGCTACAGATAAGAATAGAACTTTCTAGCATATTAGTGTTATTTAAAGGTATCAGACTGGATAAGATCACCTAGGAAGTATTAAAGAGAAAAGAGAAGAAATAGAGGATTGAGGTTTGGGGCCTATCAACATTTAATGATTTAAAGGGCAATAAATCTGATGAAATAATGGTCTAGTAATGAACAAGTATCTACATGTTAGGGAATAGAGGCGATGATGATAAATAAGGTTGTGTTTTAAAAAATGAAGCATCAACTTCATGCTTTCATTAGAGCAGCTTTTTGGATGAAATCCTTAGGCTCACCGTGGGAGGAGTAAAGATAATCAAAAAAATGAAGGAACTAGAAATGTGATATTAGGAGTCTGGAAGAAAACTTAAAATTTACTCAGAAAATAGTCTGAAGATGAAAATAGGTTTTCGAGCTGTAGAAAACATCTGAGAGGATTTAAGAACATGATTGATTACCTATGTTTATCATAAACTTTAAAAACCTAGGAATAAGAGTGATTCACACCCCCAGGCAACATTGGGGTGGCAGAGGTACCTTGACTGAGGAAAAGTCACAAAGGTGTAGTATAATCTGAAGAATGCTTTTTCCTGGGGGAAGTGGAAGGAAGAAACATCCCTAATGGGAAAAGGTCTTCCTTGGGGCCAGGTGAGGAGGTTCTCTAAGGTTCCCTGAGTGTGACTGGAAAGGTTGGTGGGGGCAGTTCGTGTTAAACAGTAGTCAGATGTTCAGTGCTAACTGCAAATGTAAGTTTCCTCGTTACCAAATTAACTTGTATAGGAAATAACCATATTTGTAGTGAAAAGATTTGCATAAAAGTATTTATGGGAGGTACTACGCCGTGCAGTTTGCCTAATTTGTCTTCTTTAATTGAAACATTTTCTTTTGAGCCGTCTCCAGAAGAGGTCAGCAGAATCCTAGTTACCAGTCAGTTGGCTTGCTGTACTTGGTTGCATTGCATTATTTTTATATCTTACTTCTTTGTAGAGGTACTTTGTTTTAGCATCTGCAGATCTGTCTTTGAGCTTTTTAATTGATTCCATTACCGAGTCTAGAATTAGGGTACTTAACTATAGGTTTTTAAATAATGGGGCCAGAAACTTTTATATTTGTATGAAGTACTGTTTTTACTTCTAATATGTTTTGAGAATGACACATAACATTACTTTGTGAGGCTGTTTGGAAGTTAAACTTGGTAAAAATATTGAGATTTAGATTATTAAAGCACTAAAGAGCTAATTTGGTTAATATGGCAGTTCTAAGAGTTAATAAAATACCATTTTGATCGATTTTTAAAAATCGTTACCTTAGTTTTCTGAATCTGGTAATGAGTGACAAGCATATTGTTTTTACTACACTTATGTAGGTCTTTGTGTTCTGGTTGATCCACACTTTAACTTAGGTAGATTCCTAACTGAACTGAACACTGATTGGTTAATGTTTCATTTAAAATAACAGAAATCAACCAACAAAGGGAAAACTCCCAAGCAAACGACAAATACCTTAATCCTAAAAAGGAGACCTCTCCCTTTCTAGCATTATTTTTTCTTTACTCTTCATTTGTCCTTTAAAAGTATTTCAGCCAATATGGATTCTTGGTTGGCAGTCTGGCTCAGCTAAAGACTTTGTAGAGAGTAAAATAAATAGCATTTTCAAAGATAATATGGTTTTAGTATTTGGCTGTACAAAGCTACTTCAGTTCCTTTTTTCTTTTTCTTTTGTGAAAATATATGATCAAAGGTGGGAAATTGCTACAAACCGGGGCAGAACAAGATGTTGTGGTGGTAATATCTGGTCCAGGACATGAAAACTTAAGTTCTTGATTAGGACCAAAAGCGTTTTTTAAACATATTAAAATGATCTTTTATAAATAGTTTTATGATTTCTTTTATATCATTGCTAGGTAATAGCTAAGAGAAAAGAGGATTCTGGAAAGATAAAACTTTTGCTTCATTGGATGCCTGAAGACATGTAAGTATTTGGAATACTATATATATAACTAATAAACTGATCAGTCTTATTTTTATTAAAATCTTATACTCAAAAATTACTTAAGCTATTGGGTTCAAAGTAAAAGACTTTAAAGAAATGAAACCACGAAACATTTTGAGGTCGTCAGCCTTAAAAAGATAATCTGTAAAAGCTCTTAAGAGTACCTGGCTCAAGGTATAAGCTTTAAAACTAGCTTTTAAAATTGTTTTTAATGGAAGCTGTTAAAGCAATTTTTAATCATTTTTAGGATGTGATTATTTTTAGAATTTTTAATGACCCTCAAGTAGGATAGGGTGCAAGCAACCTTATTTGTGCCTTTGTTTGAATCATTTATTTTAAAAATTTCTAAACATTTTCCAGCACACAATTAATGATAGTTTATAGAAAAAAACAGTTGGTCAGTTTTCCAGGAGTGTTAAATTTTTCTTTTGAGTTTTAGTACCATTTTATTAGAGCAATTCTGGTCCAAATGCTCCTTAATTTAATTTCATGCTCAATTTTCCTTTTATTCTCAAAAATAATTTTTTTTGTTGTTGCAAAAGGTAATGAAGATGTATCATAGAAATCTTATCAGCATCAAGAATAGAATAAGTTCACATGAATGGAATCTCATTAAAAATTAATAATATGTGGTTAACACTTGTTATTAAATATTTTTCTGTAATATTGTTTCCCAAACTCCAGTCTAAAGAGATGTTAATGAATCTGATATGAATTAAGAGCTTTAAAAGTAGATTTGGAAGATTACAATGCATGTTAGCATATTGAAGTAAAGAAATCTCTTTAGCTTTTTAAAAATCCTGTGATTGTCAAACTTCTATTAGTGTAGAACATATTTTCCACTTCCTTTTACCCCTGCCCCTTCCATGTTTTAGGGAAATGCTACTCTAAAATACTTTGAAATAGCGCGTAATATTTATTTAATGAACTCCTTTTTACCGAACATTAAAGTTACCCATTTTTCTCTACTGTTAAAAAAAGAGACATTAAAATGTCTTTATTTACAAAGTATGCAAAATGTTATGGGTTTTGATACTCATCGCCTTCCCGAAAGTTTGTACCAATTTCTGATCTCATCTACTGCATTAGAGAGCTTATTTCCCTGGCTTATTACCAGCACTGGCTATTGGCATTCTTACATTCTTCATTTCTTTGATTATGAGCAAGATAATTTAAAAACTGTATCTTTGGTGAATTAATGGTTTGTGACCTTTGTCTCCCTTGTTCCTTTTTACCTAATGAGTGTTCACTTGTTTCATATTGATTTGTAAGAGCCCTTTTTATATTAAGTTTATAAACAGTTCCTTTAAAAAATATCATATTCAAATATCTGTATTCTTAGTATTTTGGAAATCGATCAATCCAAATATCAAAATCATTTTATTTGAATTTTTCTATAGGATTAAATTTTTTTAAATTCAGGATGTTGGTTGTATGTGCCTTTTTTTTAAAGTGGAAATTAATCTGGTGGGGTTTTTATTTCTTATTTCTTCAGAAAGAGACTAGGTGTCAGATTTTCATCAAGTTAAGCTCAGATATAGTTCCACTTAGCAAACTAAAAGGCAGACAGTGTGTTCTAATATTTGTTTCTAAGTCTGATGTGGCTTTGCCATCAAAAATTTATAATTCAGGGCTTCCCTGGTGGCTCAGTGGCCAAGAGTCCGCCTGCCGATGCAGGGGACACGGGTTCGTGCCCCAGTCCGGGAAGATCCCACATGCTGTGCAGCGGCTGGGCCCGTGAGCCATGGCCGCTGAGCCTGCGTGTCCGGAGCCTGTGCTCCACAACGGGAGAGGCCACAACAGTGAGAGGCCCGCGTACCGCAAAAAAAAAAAAAAAAAAAAATTATAATTCATTTCCAGATTTATGCCTAAAATTTCACCTTGCCATTTTTTTAGCTGGGACTCTACATCCCACTACTTAGATCACTGAGTTTCCTTGGCATCTGAGAATCTCGTTAACCTAGGTGCCCCAGTCAGACTAGCAGAAAAAGCTGGGTAATGTGAAGGGTAAATTTAAAATTAATGTTATTTTGTATATGACTTGTTTTTTAATTCATAGTCTGCCTGACGTGTGGGTGAATGAAAGTGAACGACATCAGTTAAAAACTAAAGTAGTTCATTTATCAAAGCTACCCAAAGATACTGCCTTGCTTTTGGACCCAAACATATACAGGTAATTTAATTCTTGCTTTGATGTTTTATTTTTTTGAATTGTAATCTTAAATCTCCTTAAATTTTGGATATAAAGTTAGGACTTAATTTTTAAGTACTGAATTTCAGTATCAAGCATATCTTGCTTTCTGGGGTTTCATATATGGAAATTACATCACAATGATTTATAAATTGTAGACTAGAAGGGTAATATTTTGGTAAAGTTTATATGCCAGGTTAATTCCAGATTTACCTTAAATAGCTTAAATTGTGGTATACATAGTGTTTTGAAAATAAGTTCCTTTTGTTTAAGTAGGTAATTCTTTTTTATAATATCACACGTGTTGACCTGGGAATATATCGCATGTGCCCTAAATACCATTAATGGTTGAAGTTCTTAAACTTGTACTCTCGCCAAACTTTTCAAAAGAGCATTTTAAATATTACTGTGTTTTTATTTAAGAGGTAGCTTGGAGTGTTCACGTTTCTAACAATTTTCTGATCTGACCTTTGTTTTAGTGTGCTGTGCATATGAAGGTATAGGGGGGGAAGGAGAAGAGACCAACATTACTGGCTATGTGCTGAGTCACTGTGCTAGGTGCTTTACATATACTTCATCCTCACAGCAGTCCTGTGAAGTAGGTGTTCCTATGTCTGTTTTACAGATTGGAAATCTGAGGCAAGAGGTTAAATAGCTTAAATCTGAGGCAAGAGGTTACACAACTAGGATGTGACTGAACTCCATACTGCCTCTATCCACATGACATATACTAGGGTGATTAAAAAAGTGGTGAAAATGTTTAAAAGGCACTCTTAATGAGTGAACTTTATATATTTTAAAAAGGAATTCTAGTTTAGTATAGCAATAGGTTGGGTAAGAGTAAGATGACATAATAATTGATAATCCCAAATGTGAATTTTAGCTATTGTAAAGGTACTATGTCTTATGCCAAATTTTGAAACAATTAAATACTTTGAGGTTTTGTTCATTCCATGACTCAACTTTTTGGAATGTGAAGCATCTTCTGAGAATGAAATTCTCACATAATGGGCCTTGCGGTGTGTGGAAACATTGAGACTCTTCCAAACTTTTAAAGCATCTTTTGGTGAAGGTCCTAAATGTAATGAAAACTTGTTTTTTGTGGGTTGAGCTAGGTTAGCAAGAGATTAACTAGCAGAGAGAATAGTGAAATGACCTTAAAGGAAAAGATCGAGGGACGTTCACTACCAAAAATATGAGAGTTATGATTTACCTTTCTCTTTATAAAGAAAAATAATTGAATATTCTTTATTTATTGGCACCTAATTTAGGGTTTATTTCTGCTTATTCTTTGAAGGGAGTGATTAAAATTTGCATTCTAAAAGAGTGGTATTTGGGGAGAGCCAAGACTGGTAGTAAACATGCCTTAAGCAGTGAGTTGACAAAGGGGCATGAATCTTAATTATAAGATTGAGACTAACTTCTGTGTTTCTGCCCTGCATTCTACTTCCCACTCTCAAAGGGTCTTCCTTTTTCACAGAATCAGCTTATTTTTGCTGTTCTTATGCTATATAGGAAACAATTAAGATATTTTGGTGAAAGTGACAAATAAATATCATTCAAGCTCAGAACTGATGTCCAGAAGTACATAGGACTTGCATCACCTGTTTTCAGGGTATAATTCTGCAATTATTACTGATTACTGGAGTAATGAAGATGTTCTTAAGATATATTTGGTGCTTCTGTGGTGTTAATTTTCTTTAGCTGTAAACCAGCCTCCACCCCATCTTAACATTTAATCTTGAGTCTAAACTTTCATGCTTCTACTATTCTGGAAATTAGAATCAAGTCTACTCTAAAGTGGTACAGAGTCGTAGAACCCACTACATTTGCCGTGGTGTAACATCTTAGCAATGCCTGGATTTTGACTGGGAAAACTTGTGAAATTAAGAGGGGACAAAGCAATTATTCTAATTTGTTTCAGGAGAAATAACTTGACAGCTTATGCGCATCTCAAAATGAAAGCATGACAAACCTTCCAAAAATATATTAACTTCAAAATGAGAGTAAAAAGGACATATTTATTTGAGGTTTAAACATTAGTTTTAAAGTATGGTTAAAATGTATGTGTTAAACATGAGATTCTTTTTTAGAAACACATTATCAGGCTACATAAAAAGGATTTCTTAACAAGCTATATATATTACGTAACTAAATTTATATCCATCATGTGAATGCTTTGGAAATAAATTTTCATGGTGATCAGTGATCATCACATTGCCTATTTCTTATACATATTTGTATTTTTGAAGCACTTAATGTGTTTTTCATTCAATTGAATAAAAGAATACTCCTTTTTCTCTTTTTCTAGAACAATGCCGCAGAAGAGGTTGAAGAGGTAAAAAATAAATAAATACATAAAAAGCAAACAAGCGGGGACACCTGCAGTCTTAGTCACTGACAATGGGTTTAGTAAAAGTTGCACATTAGATTCAACCCCCTTCCTTTTTTTTCCTTAAATCCAGTATTTAGAATAATATTTATGCTTAGTGTAAACATTCTGTGAATGAAGTAGGCTCTTCTGTGGAATATATTAATATATTACTGTATATCCACATTTTCATGGAATGGTACTGTGGGAGACTGAGCAAACACTCTTCTGGCAACTTAGTAGAACAGCTTCTTAAAGGCTTTGCATGCTTGCTGCTTTAAGCTGCCTTTTTTTTTTTTTTTTTTAAACCCTTTAGTGATTACAGTAGTTTATATTGAAAAGAAAACCAATTACAACATGTGCCCTTAAAAATACCAAAAGCACTGTAAGGATATTTGTCTTGACAGTGTCTATTGATTTGAAGTCATATAAGGAAATATTTAGACAATGAAAATTATCAAAAGATAATTTACCTTTCAATTATGATAAATAGATGTGATTGGTTGCCATTTGTGTTCTTTTGCAGAACTCTGATAAGAAAAGTGTTCAATTTGTATTTAAGCAAACAGTGAACGACATTTGCAATCAACTAAAAATTCGTCTATCGAATTAGGGCTGAAAATTTCTGTTAAAGAGTGTTGCAGTATGTCTGGTGGCTCCCCTTTCAGGACTAGGGTTTTCTCATGGAGTACAGTATGTTAATATTTACCTATATAACTAATCTGTTAACGGTTTTTGAAAAACCTTTATTTCAAATTATTTGAATAATCCTCATATTTTCATTTTAACCTATATAAGCCTCTAATTTTTTTTTTTTTTCTGAGGAAAGCATTTGGTTATGAGTTGTTTTTTCTTAACATAAGAAAAATTGTATTTTTTTTAAAAGTATCTTCAAACTGAATCCTTTATGCACCAAAGTTGGTTTTGAAAAGGAAAATAAAATCACTTTCTTGCTTGGTAAGCAAGAAGCCATATGGATTTTTTTTTTAACTTACAGAAATGGAAATATGTGTAACTTGTTAGTATTGTATCAAACAAATGTTGCATAGAGATAATAGAACATTGCTTGTAAATAATTCAGCAGATTTGTAATATATTTTTATATTATGAAATGTACTGTAGATGTTTTTCTAGAGGCATGAAAAGTTAAATGTATATATTATGGGTAGAGATAATATTGAAGGATATTGTAATTCACTAGTGCTGCCAGAGGAATTGTTAATAAAGCACCTTCTTTAACAATAAATGTCTTTTGCAGACTTAAGGGACTATGTACTACTGTTAATATCTGTAAGAACAAAACACATTGAACATCCTTCCAGAAAGTCTTTGAGGGAGGACCTATACCCATAATAGAATTATGGCACTCATTTCTGACAGTGACCGTGAAATCAATTATTTCCTTACTGTTGGAAGGACATATTGTAAAGTATGTGGTTATATGCAGTCAAACTGCAGAAAATACTCCTGATTAAGGAGTTTTCACTTTACTACAGTGATATAAAAACCAGCAGTTTTTACACTAAAATTTTTTAAAGAAAGAATAGACAAAAATATAGAATTAATAAGCCTTTTGGTTCCAAAATGGGAAAGGTTCCATGATACATAAATCATTTCTCATTTACTTTAAAAAATTTTAAAAAAATAATAAAAATTATGGGAGACTTTATTCGTTAACAATGGGGTAAAGAGCTATATACGTGAAGTGAGTCATATAAAATTAAATGAAGTGCAAATGAAAGCACTGCTTCTATAAGACATTCTGGAATGGTTGTTTAATAAGGGTATTATTCATATGACTTGTAGCAAATGTGGTTTTATTTTTAAAAAGAAGAAAAGCAGTGTGTTTTCTTACTATTTTTTTGTTTTCTTTTGCTTAAGCACTTCATCAGTTGCTTTATTCTGTATCTGCGAAGTAATCTGCAATCTCCTTTGTTCTTTTTAAATTTTGATTTGTTATAAAATTGCCAAATAGAAGTGTTTCAGATATATAGTTTGTACTTGTATTTTTATTTTATTGCCTCATGTTCTTGTAAGTCATTCTTAATTGACCGATGATTGTAGACCTTGCCTGAGTATTTTTTCTAATAAAACAAAGCAAATCACATTTAGTTTCAAAATTGTAACAATTCAATTAAATTTTAAAACATCTAAAATATACATCTATATTCTTCAGGGGCACAGCGAATAGATTAGTTTTCCCATTGTGTAGAAATACTAAGATGTCAAAACCAAATTTCATGGTTATTGATTAGCCTCTGAGTACTCAGTCGCTCAAGATACTCTGCTGCTTATCTGACTTTGTTCTGATACTATTTACACACCAAAAAGAATATTGAATTAAAATGAAATAGTTTTATAACTTGTATGTATACATATATACACACATGCAATTATGATTGGGAAACAAGTGTGGAAATTTTTATTTTATAGTGTTCATTTAGTGATAGCTATCCATCTATATTATTCTTCCTACCACTGTGGCCCCCCCTGCCCCCCAGTATATGACATATTTGTAATATGGCATCTAAAATAATTAGTCTCTCATTCAAAATCCATTGTCTTTTCAGCAGCAGGCAAAACTGCAGCTCACAGGCATACCCATTCATTTACTTGTGACTGCTTTCTCCCTGTTGTGGCAGAGCTGAGTAGTGACACTTTATTGCCTGCAAACTTAAAATACTTACTGTCTCACCTTTTAAGGAAAAATTTGCCAATCCCTGGTTATAGTTGATAAGTTGTTTTGAAAAATAAAGCTAGACCGCACAACTTATATTTTAATATGATAGTATTATCTTGGTAATAAAGCACATTAAATTTCAGTGAGTTGTTTAATATACATCAGAGTAGATATTGCCATATTAGGTACATGCGACAAATTTTTTTTTTTTTTTTTAACTTTTACATTGGAGTTCTTAATAGTTACTAACATTTTGCCGTTTGTATTTTGTTTTACTAAATAGGACTAAATGAGATTTTGTAAATCAGATCATGTTTAAATCGTACGGCACATCTGCTCTATCTCAAAGAATCTTAGAAGTGGAAAATACTGTAAAATTTAAAGTTGTTTATTTTTCTAATAAACTTACTTTTTCATATATAAATCTTCCCTAAAGTAGACACACATTACCTCTGAATTTCAGATGAAAGGAAATTAAGATGGACAGTAATTGACTCTCAATGTGTATTTTAAGATTTGTTTTACTCTCATTTGAAAGCATTGATAATCACGTCAGTAAACCTTTGTGAAACTTTTTTCCCTTTCACACCTTAATAAAGTGTTTTAAATATGCAAGTATTCTTAAAAGGGTAGAATTTGCCACAGTTATTTAAGACCTCTTTTATTGTTTGCTGTTTGAATTCTTTTCTTAATACTGTATGGTTAATAAAAGTGTTAGCTATTTGAATAAAATATAAAAATGGGAAAATATGGTTTAAGTCTTTAAAATAGTTGATGGGGGGGCTTTTTATATGGTTACAACTATTTTTTTCTTTTTAAGTCTTTAATACCTCTGCATAAGTTCTCTAAAAGACAAAGAGAAATTCTTAGTTTAGGTAGGTTCTCAATTTGAAAAACTGATACCTGTATAACAAGGCCTAGGGTTGCAGACCTACAAGGAGATGCTTATATATATAGTCTTTATTAAAAAGGGAGCTGAATCATATATGTCATTTGAATGTCTTGGGGTTTTGGTGTTTTGTTTTTTTTTTTGAGAGAAGTGGCACTTTTTTGGGGTTCAATGAAAAATATTTTTCTATTCTAAAAATGTATAAAGTATTTCTTAAAAGGTAAGATTTTTAAAGAAAACGTCTTACATATTTTTCTTTTTTAATTATTAAAGAATCTGACCTAGTGGAGAATGTTTTGCAATTCCAGCACTATAGCTTTAATATAAATAAGGTTTGAGGATTTTTTTTTTTTTAAGGGTTAGAGTCTTTTGTCATTTCTAATGGTATGAGCTTCAGTAGCCTTAAGAATGTGACAAAATGATGTATTATTTTAAATTAAAATTAAAAAAAATGTTTACATAGTCCAGTTCATTCTCTGAATCAGATTTGCCTGGTATATAACACATGGTTCTATTACTCTGAAAATTAAAAAGGACTTGTAACCAGTTAGAGCAGGAATTGCAACCCATATATTTTTCTAGGTTTCTGCCATAGCTAGTCCCTAGCATGATGCATGGTACAAAATTAGTCTCTGAAATATTTGTTGAATGAGTATTGTAGGTGAATACTTGTTAAAGAAAGGTATTTTGGAGAGTACTGGTTGAAGCAATCTGGCTTAAACCACCCTCTGTGATAATATTTAACTTTATATATGAACCTATAAAGGGAACTATATTTCAGTTTGTCTAAACATTCTCAATGGAAAGAATTATTGATGTTATATTTTTACATACTCAGTTGTAATGTAAGTATTTTTAGTTTGTTTAATTTTGTTAAAATTGTCCTCAATCATGTTTTTGTGGAGGCCCCTCCTCCCTTTTTAGTTGAAGTATAGTTGATTTACAATGTTATGTTAGTTTCTGGTGTACAGCAAAGTGATTCATATACACACACACATATTTGTAGAGCCCATTTTTAAAATAATTAAGACCTCAGTTATATTTATGATATGAATAACGTGTTTTGAAGTAATAACACTATTTTAAAGGAGTTACCCAGTATTCGATTACTTTATCTTATTGTTTTCATCTCACAGCATTGTCACCCAAAGGACCTTTTTCCCTCTTCAGTATTTATAAGATTCTGCTAACGGAAAAGTTAAATTTTATAAATCTTACAAATTTATTATGAAATTGCCAAGGATTTATATGTTCCTGTTAAAGAAAACCATTTCAGAAATTCGTTCATATTTGGATGACTAATAAGTCTCATATAAGATTATTACATGTTTGAGGGAGTTTTCCTTTTAGAAAAGTAAACTGTTTTGGGGTGAGTGTGTAGCTAGGGAAGAATAATAGATTGTAAAAGGTGAGCATTGTGAGCGTTTACTCTTGATAGCTGGGCCCAGTTCAAATAGTTTAGCATAAACATCATTGAGCGTTGCATAAGAGTAGGTCAGAAGGTTCCCAGCTTATGTCTTCTTTTTTAAAACTTGAGGTAACGTTGGTGTTTATAACATTATATGTTGACTTCTGTGTACACTACAGTGTTCTCACCATCAAAAGTTTAGTTTCCATCTGTCCATCAGTCCACCAGTTGACTCTTCTTTGCCCATTTTATTCTCCCACACATTCCCCCTTCCCTTCTGGTAACCACTGCTGTCTCTCTGTATCTGTGTGTTTGTTTTTGTTTGGTTTTCTTCATTTATTTTTATATTCCACATATGAACATATGAGTGAAATCATACAGTATTTGTTTTTCTCCATCTGACTTCTCTTCACATAATACCCTTAAGTTCCTTACAGATTGTTGCAGATGGCAAGATTTCATCTTTTTTTTTTTTAATGACTGAGGAGTATTCCATTTTGTTTGTGTGTGTGTATGTGTGCATATATATACACACATGCACACACACATCTTCTTTATCCATTCATCTGTCAGTGGTCACTTAGGTTGGTTCCATATCTAGGATATTGTAAATGACGCTGCTGTGAATATAGGGGTGCATATGATTTTCTGAATGAGTGTTTTCATATTCTTTGGATAAATACCCACAAGTGGAATAGCTGGATTATATGGTAATTTATTTTATTTTATTTTATTTTTTTTGCGGTACGTGGGCCTCTCCCTGCTGTGGCCTCTCCCGTTGTGGAGCACAGGCTCCGGACGCGCAGGCTCAGCAGCCATGGCTCACGGGCCCAGCCGCTCTGTGGCATGTGGGATCTTCCCGGACCGGGGCAGAACCTGTGTCCCCTGCATCGGCAGGCGGACTCTCAACCACTGTGCCACCAGGGAAGCCCGGTAATTTTATTTTTTAATTTTTTGAGGAAGCTGCATACTGTTTTCCATAGTGGCTGCACCATTTTGCATTCCCACCAACAGTGTCCAAGGGTTCCCTTTCCTCCATATGCTCTCCAACACTTGTTATTTCTTGTCTTTCTGATAACAGCCATTCTAACCAGAGTGATGGAATACCTCATTGTGGTTTTGATTTGCCTTTCCTTAATAATTAATGATGCTGAGCATCTTTTCATGTACCTGCTGGTATCTGTATGTATTTTTAGGAAAATGTATATTCAGCTATTCTGCCCGTTTTTAAATCATGCTTGCTTTTTGTTGAGTTGTATGTGTTCCTTATATGTTTTAGATATTAATCTCTTATTGGATATATGATTTGCAATTTTTTTTCTCCTATTGGTAGGTTGTCTTTTCATTTTGTTGATGGTTTCCTTTGCTATGCAGAAGCCCTTTAGTTTGATGTAGTCCCATTTGTTTATTTTTGCTTTTTGTTCCCTTGCCTAAGGAGCCAGATCCAAAAAAAATATTGCTAAGACCTTCGTCAAAGAGTGTACTGTCTGTGTTTTCTTCTATGGGTTTTTCATGGTTTCAGGTCTTATATTTAAGTCTAATTCATTTTGTGTATGGTGTAAGATAGCGGTCTAGTTTCATTCTTTTGTATGTGGCTGTCCAGTTTTCCCAGCGCCATTTATTGAAGAGACTCATTTCTCTGTTGAATGTACTTTGCTCCTTTTTCATACATTAATTGTTCACGTACGTGTGGATTTATTTCTGGGCTCTGAATTCTGTTTCATTGGTCTGTGTGTCTATTTTTCTGTCAATGCCATGTTCTTTTGATTACCATAGCGATGCAGTATAACTTGAAATCAGGGAGTGTGATACCTCCAGCTTCTGATTTGTATTTTATTTCAGAGTTGCTTTGGTTATTTGGGGTTTTGTGGTTCTGTATAAGCTTTAGGAGTTTTTGTTTCATTTCTATGAAAACTCTTATGATTTTGATAGGGATTGTGTTGAATCTGTAGGTTGCTTTAGGTAATGTGGACATTTTATCAATGTTAATTCCAGTTCATGAGCACAGAATGTCTTTCCATTTCTTTGTGTGTTCTTCAGTTTCATTCAACAATGTCTTAAGAGTTTTCAGTACACAGATCTTTCACCTCCTTGGTTCAATACATTCCTAGGTATTTTTTTCTTTTTGTTGTAATTGTAAATGGAATTGTTTTCTTAATTTCTCTCTCTGCTAGTTTGTTGTTAGCATATGGAAACACAGCAGTTTTTTGTATATTGATTTTGCATGCTGCAACTTTAGTGTATTTAAAAAAATTTTTTTAAATTTATTTTTGACTGTGCTGGGTCTTCGTTGCTGCACATGGACTTTCTCTAGTTGTGGTGAGTGGGGTCTACCCTTCGTTGTGGTTCGTGGGCTTCTCATTGTGGTGGCTTCTCTTGTTGCGGAGCACGGGCTCCAGGCGTGCATGCTCAGTAGTTGTGGCGCACAGGCCTAGTTGCTCCGTGGCATGTGGGATCTTCCTGGACCAGGGCTTGAACCCATGTCCCCTGCACTGGCAGGCGGATCCCCAACCACTGTGCCACCAGGGAAGTCCCTGTATTTATTATTTTTAATAGTTTTTTGGTGGGGTCTTTAGAGTTTTCTATGTATACATCATGTCATCTACAAAGTGGCAGTTCTACTTCTTCCTTTCCAATTTCGATGCCTTTTTTTTTTCTTTTTCTTCCCTAATTGCTCTAGCTAGGACTTCCATTACTATGTTGAGTAAGAGTGGCTAGAGTAAGCATCCTTGTCTTGTTCCTGATCTTAGAGGGATGGCTTTCAGTGTTTCACTGTTGAGTATAATGTTAGTCATGGGTTTGTCATAAATGGCCCTTGTTACGATGAGGTATGTTCCTGCTATACCCATTTTATTGAAAGTTTTTATTATACATCAGTATTGAATCTTGTCAGATATCAATATTTTTCTACATCTATTGAGGTGATCATATGATTTTTATCTTTCATTTGGTTGCTGTGATGTATCGTATTGATTTGCAGATGTGGAACCATCCTGCATCCCTGGAATAAATCCTACTTGATCATGGTGTTTGATCATTTTAATTATTGTATTTGTTTTGCTAATATTTGTTGAGTACTTTTGCATCTGTGTTCATCAGGATATTGCCTATCATTTTCTTTTTTTGTATTGTCCTTGTATTGGCTTTGTAAAATGAGTTTAGAAGCATTCCCTCCTCTTCAGTTTTTTGGAAGAGTTTGAGAAGGATAGGTATTAGCTGTTCTTTGAATGTTCGGTAGAATTCACCTGTGAAGCCATCTGGTCCTAGACTTTTGTTTTTTGGGAGGTATTTGATTACTATTTCAGTCTCTCTCGTAGTGATTGGTCTATTCAGATTTTCTATTTCTTCATGATTCAGTCTTAGAAGGTTATATGATTCTAAGTATTTATGTATTTCTTCTAGACTGCCCAATTTGTTGGCATATAATTTTCGTAGTATTATAATCTGTTGTATTTCTGTGGTATCCATTGTAATTTCTCCTTTCTGTTTCGGATTTTATTTATCAGAGACTTCTTAGCCAGTCTAGCTAAAGGTTTGTCAATTTTGTTCCTTTAAAAAAAAAAAGCTCTTAGTTTTATTGATATTTCCTATTTTTTAGTCTCTTTAATTTATTTCTGCTCTGATCTTTATTATTTCCTTCTTTCTGCTGACTTTGGATTTTGCGCTTTTTCTAGTTTCTTTAGGTGTAAGGTTTGAATATTTATTTGAGATTTTTCTTGTTTCTTGAGGTAGGCCTGTGTTGCTGTGAACTTCCCTCTTTTTTTTTTTTTTTTTTGCGGTACGCGGGCCTCTCACTGTTGTGGCCTCTCCCGTTGCGGAGCACAGGCTCCGGATGCGCAGGCTCAGCGGCCATGGCTCACGGGCCCAGCTGCTCCACGGCATGTGGGATCTTCCCAGACCGGGGCACGAACCCGCGTCCCCTGCATCGGCAGGCGGACTCTCAACCACTGCGCCACCAGGGAAGCCCGAACTTCCCTCTTAATACTACTTTTGCTGCATCCCATAGGTTTGGTATGTTGTATTTGCATTTTCATTCGTCTTCAGGTATAAAAAGATTTCTTTATTTGTTGACCCAATAATTGTTCAGTAGCATGTTGTCAAGTCTCCACATATTTGTGAATTTTCCAGCTTTTTTCTTGTTTTTCATTTCTAGTTTCCTACCATTGTGGTTGGAAAAGATGCTTGATCTGAGTTGAGTTTTATTTAAGTTATTGAGACTTGTTTTGTGTTCCAAAATTTGGTCTATGCTTGAGAATGTTCCACATGCTCTTGAGAAGAATTTGTATCCTGCTGCATTTGGATGGAGTGTTCTTTATTAAGTCCATCTGATGTAATGTTTCACTTAAGGCCGCTGTTCCCTTGTTGACATTGTGTCTGGGTGATCTGTCCATTGATGTAAGTGGGGTGTTAAAGTCCCTTACTATTATTGTGTTGCTGTCAATTTCTCCCTTTAGGTATGTTAATAATTGCCTTATGTAATTTGGTGCTCCTATGTTATGTGCATATATATTATTAACTTTTATACCTTCTTGATGAATTTTCCCCTTTATCATTATAGAGTGTCCGTTTTTGTCTCTCATTACCTTTTTCTGTTTTGGCATGAAGTCTATTTTGTCTGATATTGAGTATGGCTACACCTACTTTTTCTTTTGTCTGCTGTTTGCTTGAAGTGTCATTTTTCATTCTTTCACTTTGAGCCTATGTTTGTCTTTAGAGCTTAGTCTCCTGGAGGCAGCATATAGTTGGGTCTTGTTTTTCTAATCTGTCCAACCACCCTGTGTCTTTCTTTGTTTTTTGTTTGTTTGTTTGGCCCAGCCGTGTAGCTTGTGGGATCTTAGTTCCCCAACCAGGGATTGAACCTGGGCCATGGCAGTGAAAGTGCCGAGTCCTAACCACTGGACTGCCAGGGAATTCCCACACCCTGTGTCTTTTTGATTGATGAATTCAATCCATTTATATTTAGGGTGATAGTTGATAAATAAGGACGTAGTACTGCCATTTTATCTTTTATTTTCTAGTTGCTCTGTATCTCCATTGTTTATTTTGTGTCTATTTCTGTCTGCCATTTTAGTTTGGCGGTTTTCTATGATGTTCTTCTGTTTCCTCTTTCGTTATTTTTCGTGTCTCTGATCTAGAATTATATGGTATGGTTACCATGAGGTTTGTATACATTTCTCATAAAGTGGTTCTTTTCCTGCTGATCGCCTCTGCATTTGCCTATATGACTTCTGTCCTTTTCCTTTTCAGCCATGTTTTTGTGGTCCCAAATTATCCCTTTTTATGTTGTAAGCTGGTTACCATATTGAAGTCGCTTTAGTTATTTTTGCTGCTTTTTCCCCTTTAACCTTTATGTTGTAATTAAGTGTTTAACCTATTCTAATACAGAGTTACAGTTTTCTAATTCTGTCTTTCACCTTACTCAAAAGTTTTGTGTACTTTTGCCTTTTCATTTCAGAAGGAAGTTGTCCTTTCACCATTTCTGGTAAGGCAGGCCTAGTGGTCATGAACTCCCTCAGCTTTTGTTTGTCTGGAAAAGCCTTTATTTCTCCTTCGTATCTAAGAATAAATTTGCTGGGTATTCTTGGCTCACAGTTTTTATCTTTCAATATTTTGAGTATGTCATTCCGCTCACTCCTGTCCTGTAGTGTTTCTACTGAGAAATCTGGTAGTCTAATGGGGGTTCCTTTGTAGGTTGCTCTTTTTTTTTCCCTTGGCTGTCTTTAAAATTCTTCCTTTGCCACTGACTTTTGACTGTTTAATATGATGTATCTGAGAGAAGGTCTTTTTGTATTGAGGTAATTAGGTGTTCTCTTAGCTTCATGGACTTATACATCCAGTTCATTCACCAGGTTTGGGAAGTTCTCGGCTATTATTTCTTTAAATAAACTCTCTTTTCCCTTCTCCCTCTCTTCTGGGATACCCATTATTCTTATGTTGCTCTTCCTAGTAGAGCCTGATAGTTCTTGTAGAATTTCTTCTTCTTTTTTTAGATCTTATTCTTTCCTTTTCTACCTGTGTCATTTCTAGATTTCTGTCTTCAAGCTCACTTGAAGAGATTTCTCTCTTCCATACCACCTGCTTTATTTCCAATGCTTTCTACAGTTCCAGAAGTTTGTTTCTTTTTTTTACAGTTTCAATTTGTTTGATAAAGTATTCTTTCTGTTCATTAATTTTATTCCTGAACTCTTTGAAATGCCTTTCTGAATTTTCTTGTAGCTCATTGTGTTTCTTCATGACAGCCAGTCTGAATTCTCTGTCAGTTAGATTGCAGTATTCTGTGATTTTAAGTTTGGTATTTGGAAAATTGTCATTTTCTTTGTGTGATACCATGGTGTTTCATGGTGCTTGATGAATTTGTCCTCTGCTGGTGCATTTGAAGTAGTGAATACTTTTCTTTTAAAGCTTTTTTTTACTTGATTCTAACAATTCAACAGGTTAGTAGTTGGAGGCCTTTTCTTTTGTTTTCCAATAGGTGGTGCTGTAGCACAAGTTTTTGGTTTCTCTTACCCGAACTGCCTCTGGTTATGTTTGAGAATCAACGCTTTCCAGCCTCCACTGCCTCTGCTGGGGGTGTCACCTGGTGCCCTCCTTGTTGCTGCTGTGCCTCCTGAGTCACTGGTGCCTTTGCTGCTGCCGCTGCCACTGCTGTTCGTGGTGTTGCTCCCTGAGGCACTGCGAGGGCAGGCACCTCTGACACGCCCACCACAGGGGGAGTTGGGGGAAAGCCAGGATCCTGGGTGCCTCTGCTTCATCTGGGGTTATTGGGTGACACTGCTGTGGGCGATGGGGGGATAGGGGGCAGACTCATGGGTGCACCTGTAGCCGGAGGTTTGGGGTCGCAGGCCCCTGTGCCACTGCTGCCAGTTTCACGCTGACCGCAGGCACTGCTGTAGGTAGGACGCTGGAGTCTCGTGCACTGCCTCCCCTACTGCTACTTGTGTTCTCCTGGGCTCAGCTGCTGCAGCCAGGGGTGCTAAAATCATAGGCACCTCCTCTGGGGGGCGTAGTCCACTCACCTTTAGATGTACAGGTGTATGGAATTCTCTGGTGTTCTGGTTTAATGAGCAGAGGAACCTCTGTTGCTATGGATGTTTTACTGGATGTAGATTGAAAGGGAGTGTCTCATGCCGCCGTGATGTTGACGTCACTCCCAGCTTATGTCTTCTTGAATTTCATAAATTAAGAGGGCTTAATTGGTTATCTTTGTGTATTTTTAGTACTGGTATAATACCTTTAAAAGATTGCAGTGAGTGTCATAAATGTCATTCTTTGTAGAAGTTGAGGGCTTATTTAAGTTTCGTTTTATTTCTTCCTTTTCTCTATATGTTCTCCCCTAAGTCACCCAAAATACCTAATTTCCTTTTTAAAGGTAACTCAGAATTGTCAGCAGTTCATTCAAAATTTATCTTAAACATCAATAGTATTTTAAAAATACTTTCTTTCTTTGTTATTAAAATTAAGAAATGATGGAATTCCCTGGCGGTCCAGTGGTTAGGACTTGGCGCTTTCACTGCTGTGGCCCAGGTTCAGTCCCCGGTTGGGGAATGAAGATCCTGCAAGCCACACAGTGCAGCCAAAAAAAGAAAAAAGAATACAGAAAATAGGGATAATAGGGTTACTTTCAACTGACCATACTTTCCTAGTCTCCAGATTAACATTTTGTTGAATTCTTACAAAATGTTTATTTTGTGCTATTTAAATTGCTATTATATGCCCAGTTCTACTGTTTGGCTTTTACTCAAGACATTCATATAGCTATTTCTTATTCTTTTTTATGGCCAGGGGTGATGTGTACTGTAAATCGTTTAACCATCCCTGCTTGTTGACACTGAGATTGTTTACGGGTTTTGTGTCATGTAATTAATACAGTAGCATCCTTGAAAATATACTTGCAGAGAGATTTCTACACTGCAGTTTCCTGTGAGGGACTGGTAGCCGACTTAAAGAGCTTGTGAGTTGTGTCTGTTACCAGTTTTGGTATTTTGCCAAAATATCTTCCTAAAAGCGTGGCGCTAACATAGACTCCCATCGACCGGTTGTGGATGCTCTTTTCCCCTGTGCCACACCAATACTTAAGTACTATCAATCTTTAAAATTTTAGTCAATCTAAAGTGGAAAAGTGGGTTGAGTATGAATTGCCTGGATTTAATTCTCAGTTCAGCTGAAAACTGACTTGGTGGTTTGGGGGAAGTTAAACTCTCTGTACCTGCTTTTTCATTTATAAAATGGCATGCTGTTAATCACTTTCCTGATAGGATTTGTTGTGAGGTGAAAATGAGATGACGTGTAGTCGTTGTTTTGCATGTGTGTGGTTTGAAGAGTGCAATCTTCCCCCCACCCCCTGCCTCTTCCTGGCTTGCGGGATCTTAGTTCCCTGACCAGGGATCGAACCCGGGACCATGGCAGTGAAGGCACTGAGTCCTAACCACTGGGCCACCAGGGAAGTCCTTGAAGAGTACAAGAGTACTTAATCTTAATCTTTCTGTCTTCTTATGATCCCTTCAGACCTACTGTGGATGTGGTCTTTTCTTGTCATTGGAAGAAATCTCATGCGGGTTCCGTTCGTTTTTCTGATTATGCTTGGGTAATAAAAAGCTCCCCAATCTCATGTAGTCATAAAAATAATCTCATTTTAACATTTTATTAATTTCATTAAGTATTTATCTCTTAATCAATTTTAATTGTACTATTAGATGAATTTTGACAGTTGCTCACAACCGTGAAATCGCCAACACAATCAAGGTACAGAACACGCCCACCACCTCCCATAAGTTTCCTCCTGCGGGGTTGCAGTTCATCCTTTCCTCCAGCCCCAGACACTGGCAACTGCTGTTCTGTATTCTCTCTTAATGTATTGATAAGATTGGTTTGCATTTTCTAAGATTTTATATAAATGGAATCATACATACATGTACTCCTTTGTGTCTCATTTCTTTCAGAATAATGATTTTGAAATGGATCAATATATACTGTAAATAGTTACATTTTCTGCTTCTATAGTGATATTAAACACTTCTGTATTTTTTGTCTGTATTCTAAGTAGGCATTGGGAACACTAAAAATTATCTAAATTCTTCTGACTTCAGTTATTAAAGGTTTACTAAGACTTCTGGTTCTGGGATATGATTGGGCAGCATTAAATACATTATTTAAGGCAGTTGTTTTTTTTTAAAACAAACTGTTCAATCATAATTTCATAATTTATATCTGTTTTTAAGGTAGTTGTGTGGCTTAAGATGGAAGTTTTTAGGTATTCCTTTATACTGGAGATGTGAGAACAAATATTTCTAGCAAATAAATATAGCTGTCGTACTTAGAATGTCATGAAGTTAGCTGTTAGCCTACAACATTAATAAAATAGTAATAGAAAGCAAAATCTTAAGAGCATCTGCAAAGTGCAAGGCACTGCAAACATTCTTGGTCTCGTGGGACTGAAAAGGGTGTGGATGGGAGATGGGAGTGTAAGGGTAGTTGGTAAGGCAACACTTGAGCAGAGCCCTGAAGGAGTTGAGTGAGGAGTCATGCAGGTATCTGAGCGAAGAGCGTTTCTGGCAGAGAACAGCAAGTACAAAAAGCCTTGAGGCAAGAGCAGTTATTCAAATAGGTTATCAGGTTCTTAACATTATCCCAGCATGATCCCAGGTATTGGTGATGCTGCATTGAACAAAACATTACAAGAATAATTCCAGCTTCTTGGAGCCGACGTTTTATCAAGCTTGGTGTGTTGTTGGGCGGGCATTGATGCGAAAGGACTTTGAGGTGGCGGGAAGGTCCGATGACTCTTTGAAGAAGTGACTGTAAAGAGCAAGGGCAGAGGCAGGAACCAGAACGGATGGTGGTAAAAAGCTGGAATTTGGGTGTTCATTTGCAGGTAGATTTGCTGGGAGTTTGGATGGGGTATGAGAGTCAAGAATGACTTCAGCTTTTGGGGTATGAACGAGTGGACTGGAGCTGCCCTCCCGATAGTGATGGGAAAGACTGCGGTGTGGAGAAGGTTTGGCGGGGGGTGAATTAAGCTTCGAGTGGTTTATGTTTGGGATGCTTATTAGACATCCATGCAGGGGCGTCATGAGTCAGAAAGGAATATATAGTGCAAATGATTGAAAGTTGAAGACCATGAATGCAATTTACATACTTTCTTTGAAATCTAGGCTAAGTTAAATATTTATAAAGACGAGTTTATCATTTCACCTCCAGTGGAGAGTTTATAGACTTCCTTTGGAGTCTGGGCTTGAGCAAAAGCAGGACGCTGGGCCATTTTTGAACAAGCTAAGCAGCAGGAATTCAAGCAAAGACCTAGAAGAAACAGATAGTTTTTGATTGGTTTATCAACTGCCAAGTGGTGGTAAAGAATGATCAGTGGTTTGAGAGTTGCTTGTGATAAAAAAAAAAGTTAGGAACAGAAAGACAACTGCTTATCCCTTATATCCTGTATACCAAATACTGATTTAAGCGAATCATCTTAAATCCTTTCTACAATAATGTGGGATAAGAGGGCATTAACATTATCACTTGGAATAATAGGAATAGTGAACATTTCTCAGACAACAAGGGCCAGACTCTGTTCTGAGTGTCTTAGGCATACTAATTCATTTAATCCTCGTGATATCTCTGTGAAGCTGGGATCATTCCATTTTTATGGTGGAGAAAACAGGTGCAGAGATTAGGTGATGGTTAAGTGATGTTTCCAAGATCACACAGTAAGTATTTGGGAAATCTCTTGGAGAATTTGTGAATAATATCCCGGAGGAAGTGACTTTCAAACTTGACATAGAAGGACGTGGTGAAATTTGCCAGAGGAAATAGCATGTGCAAACAAGACACAAAATTTAGTACAACTGTGAAAATGTTCAGTGCCCAGCACGTATTTAGTACTTTGAATAAAAATGAATCAGCTGTTCTGTTCATACTTTCCAGACTTGGGAGGAGGAAGGTTATAGTGCGTTAACATAATTTCTGTGCAGTGTGAAGGGCCACGTTGGAGGTTTGCCTGGACGATTGTGGCAGCGCTGAGAGCATCTGGCCAGCCTGGAGCACTGGGGCAGGTTCCCTCGGAAGAGAACTCAGAGTTACCTTTTAAAGATTACCTGGGACTCAGTGCTGGAGAATGGAGGACAGGATGGAGTAGTTTAGGACAGCGGGCACTCCGTGTGCCGGATGCTGGAACGGCCTGTGTGAGGCGATGCTGGAGGTCTGGAGTGGTGGAGGTGATCCTGCAGAGGTAAGGAGGGACCTCTGTTCATGGCCTTATCCATGCGTCACAGTTTGGGTTTCATGTGGAAGATTCATGGGAAACTATTTAAGGTTTCAGGAAGGGAACAAATGGTCAGATTTGTTTTGGCCACTGTGCCCAGTAGTACATGAGAACCTGGGCCTGGTAGAGGGATGACGGGGAGACTACTCAAAGTCTGTTCTGCCTCGCTCTCCAGAAAGGGGAAAATAAGAAAATCATAATTTTCAAAAGTGTGTAAGTTTTACTGAAAAGTAGGTCCCCAAGAATTGAAAATAATAGAATTTGTTACTGGGGAAATTAATGTATTTTCTTTTCTTACAGTTCTTAATCAAATGTATTATCTATTAAATTCAGACTTGCTTCGGTGAAGTTGAGGGCTAGACTAAGTGACGTTTTTAGCTCTGCGTTGTGTGTTGCTCTAATTGTACCATCATGTTTTCTTTTAAAGTGGGGTGTGAAGTACAGATTTTATCTTTGTGAGAGGTAAAACATCAAAAATGTCCTTAAAGCACTTAAAGACGGTCTTGCCTTTATGGTATATCATATTCAAACTGGCAGACAAGTCCTGCCTAGACGTATTTCCAAATAGGGGAAAACATAGCCTCATTAACATGGAACTGAGCCAAGAATTATTTGTTTTTTACTTCTAGCATTTTGATTTAATTTGTGACATTGTGCACATCACTGAGGAACTTAGCAACATAGGGAATATTCCCTGAAATAGAGAATGATATTTAGTACAGAGAGATTTGTTGATGTTTGTAGTTTATAAGGAAATTAGAACATGAGGCAGGTATTCAAAGCAGATTCGGTAAACATCAAATAATTGAAATTTAATCCTTGCCAGGAAAAAAAAAAAAAGCAAAGTACAGAAATGAATCATAGTGACCCATAAATATGTGTGTGATAGGCATTTCCTGTGGTTGGGAACATGGACCAGCGGGTCTGCCTTGGATGCCGTATTATGAAGATTGGCAGTTGAGGTACTACTAGAAGATAATTCTGAGGATCGTTTCATCCATTCCTTGGAGAAAATATAAAACTGTTGGTTTGGTCTCTACCTTTTTATTTCTCTTGTTTCAAAAGGTTTCATACTATTATGAAGTATGAAGCAAGATAATATTTTTTAAAATTAATACATTTAATACATAGGAAAAATTTCAATGTAAAGTACAGCTGGGATGATGTCTGCAAAACGCATGCTCTGAAATTTTATACATTTGCTAGAGATTGATCATCGACTTGCTACCTCTAAGCTTATTGTGAAGCTAATGTAAAGAGGAAGTTGCCAGGTTCATACTGTTTACAACTCAGTCATTAAGCGCTTAGAATTAGCGGGACAGAGGGCTAGGTGAATTTGCATATCCTTCACGTTTGATCCTTACACTTAACATATGAAATGTGGGTTTCATTATTTTTGTTTTACAGATGAGTTACTCAGGCAACTTACCCAAGACTATACAGTCAGCAAGTTGCCTAGCCTGGAGTTTGAACCACTTTTGCCTGATTCTAAACCTAGAGGTCTCTTACCACGATGCTTTTTGGATAAGTGGTTTATTATTTGAATGTATTTTGCAGGCCTGTGTTAAAAGCATAAGCATCTCTGAAAGAAAGCATCTTAGTTACTGTCGAGGAATCTTAACCAAGTGTTTGCTCATCTTTCTCCTTGTCTCCTTCCAAGCGATTTTCACTTATTAATGCAACTCTGCCTAAGGATTGAAATTGGTTTTAATTTATGACAAACAGCAAGGTAAGTGTTGTACAAAACCATTGGAAGTATTTTATCTTCATTTATTCCTTCCTTAATGCTCTTTATTTTTTCAGATCTGAGTTTCTGATATATATCATTTCCTTCTCTCTGAAGAACTTCTCTTAATATTTTTTGCAAGGCAGGTCTATTGGCAAGAAATTCCCCCAATTTCTGTTTGTCTGAGAAAGTATTTCTCCTTCACTTTTGAAGGATAATTTCACATGATACAGAATTCTTGGTTGCTGGGTGTTTTGCTCTCAACACTTTTTTTTTAGTTAACTTTTTTTTATTGGAGTATAGTTGATTGACAATGTTGTGTTAGTTTCTGCTGTACAGCAAAGGGAATCAGCCATACATATACATATATCCACTCTCTTCTAGACTTCATTCTCATATAGGTCATTACAGAGCACCGAATAGAGTTCCCTGTGCTCTACAGTAGGTTCTTATTAGTTATCTTTTAAATACGGTAGTTTGTATATGTCAATCCCAATCTCCCAGTTTATCCTCCCACCCTCCCTTACCCTCTGGGTAACCATAACTTTATTTTCTACATCTGTGACTCGATTTCTCTTTGGTAAATAGGTTCATTCGTATTATTATTTTTTAGATTCCACATATAAGCGATATCATATGATATTCGTCTTTCTCTGACTTACTTCACTCTGTATGACAATCTCTGAGTCCATCCATGTTGCTGCAAATGGCATTATTTCGTTCTTTTTTATGGCTGAGTAGTATTCTTTTTATATATGTACCACATCATCTTTATCCATTCCTCCGTTGATGGACATTTAGGTTGCTTCCATGTCCTGGCTGTTGTAAATAGTGCTGCAGTGAACAGTGAGGTGCATGTATCCTTTCAAATTATGGTTTTCTTCAGATGTATGCCCAGGAATGGGATTGCTGGATCATATGGTAGCTCTATTCTCTCAACACTTAAATATTTCATTCCTCTTTCCTTGATTGCATGGTTTCTGAGGAGATGTCTGATGTTATTCTTATCCTTGGCCCTTAAAGATAAGGTATTTTTCGCCCCCTCTGGCTTCTTCCAAGATTTTTATCTTGGATTTTCTGCAGTTTGAATATGATATGCCTACATGTAGATTTTTTTTGGCATTTATCCTGCTTATTGTTGTCTGAGTTTCCTGTATCTGTGGTTTGCTGTCTGACATTCATTTTGGGAAATTTTCAGTCTTTATCACTTCAGGTATTTCTTCTGGCCCTTTCTCTCTTCTTCTAGAGGTATTCCCATTACATATATGTTATACCTTTGTAGTTGTCCCATAGTTCTTGAATATTCTGTTTTTTTCTTTTTTTTTTTTTTCCTTTTTTTCTCTTTGCTTTTCAGCTTTGGAAGTCTCTGTTGATATATCCCCAAGCTCATAGGTGCTTTCCTGAGCCCATCAGTCTTTTTTCATTTCTTTTACAGTGCTTTCTATTTCTAGCATTTCTTTTTGATTCTTTTAGCTTTCATCTCTGCTTACATTACTCATCTGTTCTTGAATATTGTCTACTTTTTTCATAGCATGTTAATACTTATTCTCTTAGCATATTAATTTTAATTATTTTAAATTCCCAGACTGATGTACACACTGCTGTATTTAAAATGGATAACCAACAGGGACCTGCTGTATAGCACAGGGAACTCTGCTCAGTGTTATGTGGCAGCCTGCATGGGAGGGGAGTTTGGGGGAGAATGGACCCATGTACATGTATGGCTGAGTCACTTTGCTGTGCACTTGAAACTATCACAGTGTTGTTAACTGGCTCTGCTCCAATATAAAATAAAAAGTTAAAAATAAATAAATAAATAAAATAAATTCCCAGTCTGATAATTCCAAAATGCGCTGTATCTGAGTCCAGTTCTGATGCTTGCTCTGTCTCTTTAAAAATGTGTTTTTTACCTTTTAGTACCCATGTAATTCATTGAAAGCTGGATGGGATGTACCTAGTAAAAAGAACTCTGGGTTTCAGTGGTGTGAAGCATTCTTTAGTCCTCTGCAAGGATTTTCACTGTAAACATCTTTAGTGCAAGCAGCCTCACCACAAGCAGTTTCACCACATCGCTAATTGACCATAAGGCAATTATGCCGTTAAAGATAAAATAATGAAAATAAAAGAGGAACATTCAAAAAAAGGACATAATGAAACATGAAAAATCAATAACAAATTTTAAAAGATTTTGTTGTGAAAAATAAATCCAAAAAGCATTTAAATACATTTAAAATATGTGTAGATTCATGCTGATAGTTGTATTTGAGTATATCTTAGAGGAAGAAATGATACCATCTTTCTCAAAGACAGTCACTAAAGATTCAGGATCTAACGTCAGACATAAACTCTTTACGATGTAAAGAGATCTAAGTCTCTTCACATTTCCCTAGGAGTAAAATGAACAGACAGGGATGCTGCTGTTTCTTTTCCATATGTGTAACGTATGTAAGTGGTAGTACATATCTGGACTACCTTTTTTAAAGTTCCATCACACTCTCAGTTCCTTATATTTCACTGAATCATCTAAGCCAGATTCTGTGCCAATACCAAAATTCCATCCACGTAATGTTCTTAACTATCAAATAGCAAAAAGCTTTCACCATTTTCAAGAAACTCGTCAGGAATCACATAACCATTTCTTTTGTGGGGGATCGGAGGAGTGTGATTCCACTTTTGCCTCCAGCTTCTAATATTGCATGAAAAATCGGGTAAAGACGGTGTTAGAGAACAAGCTGTTGGATCTAAATGAGCTTAAAAATCGAGCCTGAGTGCTCTCGAACCCTGTTGGGAATGATTAGCCATGGCTTGGTAAGCTTTTGGTTTTGTAGAGCATGAGGGTGGTGGTACTCACCAAAAGATCTGCAAAGCGATGTGTTATTTTCTCGTATGGTATGCAGTCTGGCTTTACACTCTCTCATCTCACACTTCCAGTAAGTTTTCTATCACCGTATTTTCTATCAAGTTGATGTACATTTGTTATTCTCCACATCTTAAGACCTCCACACATACTGATCACTGTATAGACCATTGAGGCCCAAGATTTCTATGATATAAGATGGGAATACTGCATCAATGGAGAAACGAAACCAAACTGGGAAACAAAACCATCAACCGGTTATTCTAGCTTTTACGGCATTGAAACCAAACTGTCAAACCAAACCATCAGCCAGTTATTTTGTCTTTTACTGCAAAAGTGCCTTATGGCCAATCAGTTGTCTGGCGAAACTGCTTGCATGAAGCTTCTTATGACAAAATACCTAGAGCCAGTCCTATGACTGGGTGAGCCTGTGCCTAGGCTGTGACCTTCAGGAGTGCTTCTCAGTCTTTCCTTCCGTAGGTGGGGCAGGGTGGCTGGAGGAGGCTGGAGTTGGGACTTTCCCTCTCCCACCTGGAAGATTCTCCCAGGTCAGTTAGGCTCTGATAAAACTCCAGTAGGGTTAGGCTCTGGTGAAGCAGTTTCTTCTTTTGAGGGTGGGCCTTGTTAAGAATTGCGGAATGCTTTGGGTGTACAGTTGGCCCTCTGTATCTGCTGTTCCGCATCCTTGGATTCAACCAAGCGTGGACTGAAAATATTTTGGAAGCAGAAAATTCCAGAAAGTTCCAAAAAGCAAAACTTGAACATGCCATACTTGGGCCACTATTTACACAGCATTTGCCTTGCATTTGCAACTATTTGCATAGCCTTTACATTGTATTAGGTATTATAAGTAATCTAAAGATGGTTTAACGTATACAGGAGGATATGTGTAGTTGCGTGCAAATTTATACGAGTCTTGAGCATCCGTGCATTTTGGTATCTTCAGGGGTCCTGGAAACAATCCCCTGCGAATACTGAGGGACGACTGTATTTCAAAATGACTACTTTTCCCTCATCCTGCAAAGAGCAGGAGGGGACTTTCTCTCTTTCCACTGTGAGAATCGGGTAGAGCTCCTGGAGGTAAAACTCGCAAGAGTGTGATGGGGCCCCCAAAACTGGGTCTCAGAGTCTTCAGCTCTCAAAGTTGTCCACACCGTGCCTCCCTCCAGCAAATTGCCAATTACAGTTTAGGTTCTCCTATCCCGTTACTGGTCCATGGAGGTTTCTGCTCTGGTAAGTTGTCATTCTCTGTATCTGCCTGTCTCTCCAGTTTTGGGGGCAGTGGTTTGCCCTGTGACCTCAGTTCTCTGATGGGTCTAAGGAGAGTTGTTGATTGACAATTCAGCTTTTTACTTGTTAGGGCAGAATGATGACTTTCAAGCTCCTTACGTGCCAGACCAGCAATCAGAAGTTTAATCCATTAGAAATAAATAATACTCTGCTATTGATCCATCCATTGCTTCGGCTTCATTACTGTGAGGGTTAAGCATATACAAGGATCAGGATTGTGTCTTCAGACTGTATGTTATGTGATTTATGTCATCTTACATTAAGCATTCTCAAACAGAATTACGGTATTTTTCTTTTTATGATTTTTAAGTTTTGTTTTCCCCTACATGACTCCAAAATGGAGGAACTTCAAGGAAAAGGAGGGATCAAATGAGCAAAAAGGAGGGAGGGATCAAATGAGGATTGAGAAAATTCATTAATTCAGTACTTACCGAATTTCTACTATGTGCCGTGTTCTGGGGATACAGAAATAAACAAAACGAAAGGCCCAGTCCTCATGGAACCCACATCCTTAATGGGGAAGGAAGGGCTGAGATAATAAACGGATGCATGAAGTCAGTGATGAGGCCATGAAGGAAGACAAAGCAGAGTGAGGTGCTGGAGAAAGGGAGGGTGTGATTGTAGCTCAGCCACGGAAGTGCCCTTGGAGGTGGTAACGTTTGGGGAGAGAGACCTGACTAACATGGGGGGCAAGGCTTGCGTGCGTGCGTGTGTGTGTGTGTGTGTGTGTGTGAGAGAGAGAGAGAATGTTCTGGGCGGAGGCCTGAGGGGGGAGGAGGGCTGGCCTGCTGATGAATAGAAAGCCAGTTGGCATGGCTGGAACCCAGCGGGTGAGGGGAGACGCCAGGCACATCATGAAGGACAGGGATCAGCAAACTTTTTTCCTGTAAGACGCCAGGCACATCATGAAGGACAGGGATCAGCAAACTTTTTTCCTGTAAGAACAGTCATTTAAAAAAAATTTTTTTATTTTGGGGGCTTTAAGGTCCCTGCCATTGTAGTGAGAAAGCAACCACAGATGTTACATAGACAAATGGGCAGCTGTGTTGCAGAGAAACTTTTTACAGGAGCAGGCAGTGGGCCAGATTTTGCACATGAGCCATAGTTTGCTAATTTCTAACATAGGGTCTCATAGGCCATTGGAAAGCGCTTTGGGTTTTAGTCTAAATATGATCATAGTCACTGGAGGGTTACGAGCAGGTCAATGAAGTGATAGGATTAATTTTGAAAGGATTACTGGTGGCTTCACAGGGAACAGAACATTTTCTCCACACAGGAATGGAAGCAGGGAAAGCTATTGGGCGTTTTGTGTGAGTTGAGGAGAGTAGGTGCCTTGAACTGAGGTAGTAGCAGCAGTGGTGTTGGCAAGAAGGGGTGTTAGATGAAGTGTGTGTGTAGAAGTGGCCAAGAGCAACTGAGTAAAAGGCAGTTTAGGGAAGACTTCACAAGGATGAGATTTGGTGGAGAAGTCAAGTGTGGTTAAATTTGAGATGGCTGTCAGACATTTAGGTGCCAGAAGTGAGGTAGGCAGTTGGAGGTATTCCAGTCTTCTCTCTTCCAGGGAGAAGAGAAGGTGTGTAAATCATCTGGGAGAGTGAATGGAATAAGGAAACGTAAGAGAAATACTAGACAGCCCTGAAATAGCACAAGGTCTGTCCTCATCAATTTAAAGTGGAAGTAGATGCCATCACTGTGTACATCCTCCCGCAGCCATGAGGAGCTGTGTGGGTGCGGGTGTGGAGTTGGTGGAGGGTTGGATTGAACTAGAACTTGGATTTTATTAAGCAGGTAGAATGGAGGGAGAGTCCTGGGAAAGTATGTGGTCTATGGAATCCATTTCGGGTGGGGCATGAAAAATGAATAGATCGTAGGTCCTGGTGGGGTTGAAGAATTGTTGGACTCATTGTTACTGGAGGAAGTGAAATAGAAAGGCAAGAGTTTGGTCAGATTTTGCTATTGATACATTAATTGCTACCAGAAAGATGCAACACAGGACCAGGGGAACGGGTGGTGGATGTGAATGAAGATGTGATCGTTGGGTGTAAGGAAGTCCAGTAGCTGAGAGGCTAGAGTGGGCCCTTGCCCTTCACGTGCATTTTGGAATCACAGTGATCGTCAGAGTAGTACTGGAGACCAAGGCAGTGCGCTTGGAAGCAAGTGAAACTCCTCAGTGAATGTGAATGATGGCAAATGAGCCAGAAGATGGTTGTAAGTGCTGATTTTAATCAGCTCTGTGGCTTCAGGTCAATCAGTTAACCACTCAGGTGTCAGTTCCCTTCTGTTTGTGGTAGTGAAACACAGTGAGTGAGGGGAGACTAGAGACACATTACGAGGGACAAGGATCGGCGAACTTTTTTTATATAAAAATAGTAAATATTCTTTTAAATGTTAGGGGCTTTATGGTCTCTGTCACAACAACTAACCTCTGCTGGTGTAGCAGCATTTTTATAAACGTGAAAACCTGGACTATCATAGAAATTGGAAGAAACGAGAAAGGGCTGGGAAGGGAAAGAATGGAAGTTTCCTTCTAGGGCAGTGATATCTTTGAGCATTACTTACTTCAGGCGTCAGTTTAATGAATGCATTGATCCGGAGTGTTCAACAGTGATACAATCACAAAGCTGTCACCAAAGTCAAAAGCCAAAATACTTTTCATTGATTGTAACTGACTTTTGTATCTCATGTTACCTTTGTCTGTATTTTTCAGTCTCTACCATAGTGTTTCATATGTTAAAAGAGCTTTAATAAATTGTTATCGAATGAAGATAAAAGACTTCCTAAAGTCAACTGTTTTTAAGAGGCAGTTTTCACCCTTTATGCAAATACAGTATGATGAAAGGTTAGGAAGTAGTGGTTGTATTTCTGCATAGTTTGCTTAAACTATGAGGCATTTACTAGCTTTTTGTATGTAAATAATTTTAATGGGTATAAAGTCTTTCTATTAGTAAGGATTTTGTAATGTGTAATATTGAACAACCAGTGTGTGTTGTAGCTAAAGTATATTTATAATAAGATCAGAGTGATTTAAAACTTAATTAGGTCATGAGGAAGCAGGAACATTAATCCATTTCCAATACGGTTTGCAATTTGATTTTCACTTTCTCAAGGATTTCATAGTCTCAGATACGGGTATTTCTTTTTTCCTTCAAGCAGTTCCTAAAAAGTCATCTGTAAAGGAGTAGTCTCTAAATTGAGGCGCTCACTTTTCATTGTGGACGTATAGCTGTCCATTCACATAGAACAAAATCAGTCCAAGACCAGGACAAGGCATAGAATGTACGCAGAGGTATAGTGAGTTTATAGACTATTTAGAAGGCAGCAGGAAAAAAATCTTTTATCTACAAATAATCTTTCTCCTGGCTGACGGTATGGGGCCCACAGCAAATGCTTAAGAAGTTGTTAGTGAGTGAATGGTGATGCCCGGATACTGTTAGACTTTGTCTCTGGAATTCTTTTTTTTTTAATGTAAATTTATTATTTTTTTTTAATTAATTTTTGGCTGCATCGGGTCTTCGTTGCTGCACGCGGGCTTTCTCTAGCTGCGGCAAGGAGGGGCTACCCTTTGTTGCGGTGTGTGGGCTTCTCATTGCAGTGGCTCCTCTTGTTGCGGAGCACGGCCTCTAGGCACACGGGCTTCAGTAGTTATGGCACGCAGGCTCTAGAGTGCAGGCTCAGTAGTTGAGGCACACGGGCTTAGTTGCTCCGCGGCATGTGGGATCTTCCCGGCCCAGGGCTCGAACCCATGTCCCCTGCATTGGCAGGCGGATTCTTAACCACTGCACCACCAGGGAAGTCCCTCTGGAATTCTTTTAAAATTTACAAATCTCCTAAGAACCGTTATGTGCATTAGTGATACAGAATGGAGATAATTTACCTGTGCGAACAGTACTGGACTGCAGCTGGCTTTGGAAAGACTAATGTTTTTGACAATTTATTTGCCTACTTGGCTAAAACAGCAGTAACTTTCATATCTAGCGGTAGTTTGTGCAGACTGCTTTGGTTTTATAGTTGTAGCGTTTTACTCTTTGTCTAATGAGAAATAGCTGAATTGTTTTTTTCTAGGTGCCATACAACTGGCTGAGAAAAGTTGCTTTGGTCATAACTACAAGGAGGAATTTGGGATAGCTTTTGTTTTTCACCCAGGTATAGCCAGACAGGAGTAAGGAGAAAACTTAGGATAGTATTTGGAAAATTGGTAAAGAAAACTCTTAAGTTGTTTCAAGTCTTATATGTATAGCGTATTGAACAGGATGATTTCAGTCCTAAATCAATTATTGTTTCAGTGACAAGACCCAGCCAGACTGATGGATCCCAAAGGAAATTGTGTAGCACGTCTGAAGGAAGCTTTCCTTCTTGGTTTACAAGATTATCTAATCCATAAAGAGGATATAGGTATAGAATATGAATTTAAGTTGTGTAGGCTTTTCTTTGGGGGAGGTCCAGATTTCAGAAGACACTATAGTGCTCCAAATAGTTAAATTTTTATTTAAAATAGCAACTGGATAGCATAAAAGGAAAAATAACCCCTTGGTAAAAGAACAAAAAATTAGAGAAATTCTTAGTCAATAAAGTACATTTTCCAAAAGTATTCCAAAAGAAATCAAATAATTTCCTTGGAAAATTTCCAAATACAGTATGACAGTAACGTATTCAATATAGAGAATTTAGAAAATACTGACAAAAAAGAATGAAAATAAAAATTTATCATCTAATCATGTTTTAAAAACCACTGTTAATATATTAGATATCAACATGTGAGGTGAGGATTTTTTTTTTTTTTGGCCGCGCGGCTTGCAGGATCTCAGTTCCCTGGCCACAACAGTGAAAGCTCGGCATCCTAACCCCTAGGCCGCCAGGGAACTCCCCAAGGATGTTTTCTTCTATCTACACAGATCTTTTTCCATGTTGGGTTAATAAAGTATCATGTATATGCTGAGCATCTTTCCATCATTGGACTACTCCTAGCACTGATGTTATATTCCACTGTATGTATGTGTCATACTTCAGTCAGCTGGGCACCTATTGAGTATTTTCCTTTCCAGTGTCTCACCAGTATGAATAATGCTTTCACAAACATCCTTGATCTGAAAACTTTGTGTATTTGGTTACTTCCCTAGATGGAATTCCTACAATGGGAATTATTTTCTCAAAGAGTAGAAACGTTTTTTAGTTCCTGGTATCTTTTGTTGTTTGCATTCTAGAAAATGTATGTAACATTGGTTTTAAGTGCGCTTCCAACCCTTAACATTATCATTAAAATTTTTAAAAAAGTAAGTATAGCTCATTGTTTTAATTTACATTTATCTTATTACAGTAAAGCCTGGGCATATTTTTATGCTTGTTGACCAGGTCGTATTTCTTATTTTAATATTCATATGTAAGAATATTCATCCTTGGGCTTCCCTGGGGGCGCAGTGGTTGAGAGTCCGCCTGCCAATGCAGGGGACACGGGTTCGTGCCCCGGTCCGGGAAGATCCCACATGCCGCGGAGCGGCTGCGCCCGTGAGCCATGGCCACTGAGCCTGCGCGTCCGGAGCCTGTGCTCCACAACGGGAGAGGCCACAACAGTAAGAGGCCTGTGTACCGCAAAAAAAAAAAAAAAAAAAAAATCATCCTTTTCTCTGTATGTTGCAAAAAATGTTTGTCTAACTTTGTTATTTTTATATAGATTTTGAATCAAAACTCAATTTTTTTCATTATGGATCTTTTCTTTGTTAATGTGTAGAAAGTCATTTCCGATGAAATATCAGAGTAAGCTTTTTCCTTCAGGTTATTTCTTGATTTCACTTTTTAGAAAACAATTACGTAAAATTTCAAACATATTTAAGAGTTACAGAGAGGAGCATAATGAATCTGTGGTCATCACCCATCTTTAACAAGTATCAGTACATGGCCAGTCTTGTTCCATCTATTTCTGTCCCCAGATACTCTTGCGGTATTTAGAAGCAAATCTCAGGCATTTGAGTGTCATTTAATCTGTTGGTATTTAGGGTTGTATCTCTAAAAGATAAGGATTTCACTTTTTCAGACATAACCACAGTACCATTATCGCACATAAAGAATTTAACAGTAATCCCTAATTCAGTGTCATTTTCCTGGTTGTCTTATAATTGTTTTCAAAAGTTTGAAATTAGGAATCAAAAAAGATTTGTACATTGCCTTTGGTTAATACACATTGAAGTTTCTTTTAGTCTGTAGGCACCCCCTTTATATTTTTCCCTTTCCTTCTTCCTTTTTTCCCTCCTTCTTTCCCTCATTTTTTGTTGTAGAAATGGCTTAAAAAATCAGGTGATACTAGTCCTCCAACTTTGTTCTCCTTTTTCAAGATTGTTTTTGGCTATTCTTGGTTTTTTGCACTTCCATATACATTTTAGAATCAGTTTGTTCGTTTCTACAAATAGACTTGCTAAGGTTTTGATTGGAATTGTCTTGAGTCTTTAAGTCAATTTGGGGAAAATGACGAGTTAACAATATTGGCTTCCAATCCATGCATATATCCATCGATTTTTTAGGTGTTTTAAAATTCCTCTCAGTTATATTTTATTTTTCTTTGGCTAGGTTATGTAGATGTTTAAATTTTCCCTAAATATTTTGTGCTTTTTGATGCTATTGTAAATTTTTTTTTTAATTACCGCTTCTAGTTGTTGGGGTTTTTTTCTACTTTTGTTTAATTTTACTATTTTGAATATATAAAATTTAACATCATTCAAAAGTCAAAACTATATATTAAAAAAAAAGTGTACTTAGCAGTCCCATTTCATCTCCTGTACTTTCTGCCTCTTTCCTACCCACTGCCTATATAGAATAATTTTATTAGTTTCTGTTTTAATCTTTGAGGGCAGAATTACTTTGAAAGTCTAAACACTCTAGAAACTCTGATCTGTCATGTCTCACTTGGTGTTGGAGGGCAGTCAGTTTGGACTCAACATAGAGCGTTTTAAAAAACAGGGAGCGTTTCTGACACATTTTGTGTCTCCCTGAGGGTAGAGGTGATGACCCACGTGACAGGTTCAAAGTATAGACTTTTTCTAAAATATATAATATGTAGTAGGCAAACGTAATTTGTGGACAGAGAGATGTCTTACAGAACTTTCACAAGCTTTTTCTCATCCTTGTTGCCAAATGTATATATAATGTAACTATAATTTATCCCTTAGGAAAACATGAGTAAAAATTGAATAAGGTCAAAGGACAGCAGTGGCAGTTCCCTAGTCCTGTTTGTTAGCCACAAGGAGATGTAGTAGACAGATGGGCTGTCCTCATGGTTTCTGGCTCTGTGCGTGATGGATTATACTTCACCTCCTTGAATTTAGGTATAGCCATCTAATTTGCTTTGGCCAGTGAAATAAGAGTGGAAATGGCATATACTTCCAGGTGGAAACATTTAAGAACCAGAGCAAAATTTCCCTTTCACTCTCTCTGTCTCCTTCCCACTGCTGCTATCAGTAGCATGTTTCAGATGGTGAAGCCTCTCTGTCAGCCTGGGTCCCTGATTGAGGAAACATGGAACAGAGGCCCCACTGGTGTGCAGTGGGTATATAATTTGAATAAGAAAGAAACCTTTCTTGTTTTAAGCTACTGACAATAGGGGTTATTTCTTGCTGCAGCATAACCTGATTTTTCCCCTCTAATATAGGAGAAGTTTATTAATTTTATGGTAAATGGTGGAGGTTTGGGACTTCAGACCTAGACAGAAATTGAACCAAGGTTCTCCGAGAACAGAGAGATATGGAGATCATGAGTTCAGTTTTCGACCATTACTAGTTAGCAGCAACAGTCTTTCTAAAAAGTGACAAAGATATTATCATGTGGACTTCTGCTTTTTTTGAAAAATTAATTAATTTATTTAGACTGCACCGTGTGGCTTGCAGGATCTTAGTTCCCTGACCAGGGATCGAACCTGTGCCCCCTGCAGTGGAAGCTCAGAGTACTAACCACTGGACCACCAGGGGAATTTCCATAAAGTGGACTTCTTGTTGTGGAGATGTAATGAGTCTAAAGTTTACTGTCTCATGATGGAGAGGAGCCTATGGAGAAGATAAGATTGAAGATACAGAAATGAGGGAACATGATAATAACCATGTCTTGTAGAGGCTGGGACAGATGGGATCTCCAGAGCACAAGAGGCTTAGACAGGAGACGGGACGTTACTCTTTTTGAAGCAGGAGGAGGAAAGGAAAATTGGTGGGTGCAGATGTAGGTAGGTTTATAGATTTGCTGGGGGGGGGGGAGTTGAGGGATAATAATTACAATAGCTAATGTTTAATGCTTCCTAACCCATTGCTGATCTGAATGCTTTGTGTAAATTATAGCTCATTTAATCCTCATAACATATATCATACTGTTATTCACCTGTATGTCATAGATACTGTTATTCCTGTTTTACAGATGAGGAAATTAAAGAGGTTCTTGATTTTTTTTTTTGGCCATGCCACGCAGTTTGTGAGAGGATCTCAGTTCCCCGACCAGGGATCGAGCCCAGGCCCTCAGCAGTGAAAGCGCAGAGTCTTAACCACTCTGGCCACCGGGGAAGTCCCAAGAGGTTCTTGTTGTTTTTGTCTTAGATGTTGGAGATGAGGTCATCTGATGGGATTGAAGATGGAGGTGAAGTGGGAATAGCTTCTTCAAAGTCCATGCATCCTCACCCCCAAAATAACTTCAGATAAAAAAATATATATTTAACAAGGGCAGTGGATATTTTTTGTGAGAGCCTGTGTGAAAGGAACACTGGTCTTCCCTAGTTAGCTCTTACACCAGTAGCAGCTCAGGAAGTTGTTGTAAGAGGGGAAGGAACAGCAATGTGATTGGTGGAGAGGCTAAAAGAATTATCTTGAGCTGAGTTTGCGTAGCAGTCACACAATTTGTACTTAGATGATCTGTTACATATCAACTAAAGTAACAAAACCATTGAAAGGTATTTTCACTTAGAAGTTTCAAAAAACATCCAGTCCCTTTCTTTAAAGCTGTCCATCCCTAGAAGTTATTGTAAAATTGCCCATCTTTGTAAGAAAAGCCACTGTCTTCTCAGAAATCTTTTTAATCCTGGTTGATCAAAACTCCTGTCTTGCCATCAAAGTTTCTGGGCTTTAAGTGCCTGTGTTTTCTTCTTTTATTTCTTCTCCTTTCACGGTTGTTAAGTATTTCATCTTATAGAATTTTGGTTTTTGATCACCTCCCTCAGTGGTTATTTCTTTAGAGATGTGGGAGGTCCTACCTCCCCCCAACTGCATGGTTCTAGTGTATCAGTTAAGGAAGAAAACAGAAAAAGTGACTTTTCGTTTTAGTCATGCACCCATGACTGCATGTATGAGGGTGATGGCAGGAAGCCTGTGCAGACTGGACTTTAAGGGCCTTGGTTTGGGGCCCATTCCACAATAAGTGGAATGATATTCCCATCTGCCTCACAATCTTTTTGTGGAGGAGCAAAATTAATTTCAGAACATGGAATCTGAAAAATCTCTGGAGAGCTGCATTTCTCATTGTTTTGCATCATCAAATCTTTTGTTTGACCTCAAAAGCCCAGCAATGACTTCAGGTGAAAAGCAGAAAAGAGGGTGATGCACTTGCCTGGCTACGAGCTGGCCACTGATTTCTGTGGGTTTCAGGGCTTTATCATTGACTAGGTGACTAGAAAGGGCACACCGCCTTGCATGCTTCTCTGTGCAGTGGGGCAAGGTAACAGTTTTTATTACGAATCACAAATCAGCTTGCTTCGCTCACCAGAAAGCTGCCCGAGGCCCTGCTCTGTCTCCACCTTCTTGTTTGCCTGGGAAGAGAGATTCCAGCTGCAGTCAATTGATGCAATGAAATGCCTTTGCTTTTTACTCCAGAGCATCGGGGCCAGAGTGTTTGCTGGGCAGTAAAGTTTTCAGTGTCATATTCCTATTTTCCAATGCTGCGAGAAAGACCACTGGTGATTTTAGCACCAGGAAACAAAGATTGTTTCCTTAATAGCAAAAAAAAAAAAAAAAAGCACCTTACAAAATATGAACCAATTCAGGCAAAGCCATGATGTTTGAGGTAAATATAATTCAAGCTTTCCTAAAGCTAAGGGATTTGGGATACCCACCCGTAGCTTTGCTTAGGATCATTATAGGTTCTGTGAGCTTGCTTTCTGTTTGAGAGGAAAACTTGCCTTTTGAAGAAATGTGGCACACACGCTCTTAATATAACATGAAAGAAAAGGTTCTTCATGCCAAGAAATCCCTCACGTGAGATGGAATCCCTTTAAACAAATCTGGTGGCAAGCTTTTTCTGAAAGCTTGAAGGAAGGATGAAATAATCTTAAACTGTGTTCATGGCACTCCCCCCTCGGCCTTTCATACGGAGTTTGCAAAGCCTGCCTGAAAACTCAGACTTGGCCCCGGCAGCCCCTTTTGTACAGCCAAATGGTGTGCAAAGCCTGCTTCTCTGGCTAATTGGTACAGCTTCCAGGTGGCGGTGATGATGTTTAGATCTAAGGCAAGGTCTAGGTCTGCCTGGAGACACAGCATGTTTGAAAAAACAAGGTGTCAGTATTTCTGGGGTGAGGGTAACCAACCAGGGCCTCTCAGGGTCACGTTCAAGTTCATAAGCGCGATTCAGCAATTCAACACCAAGGGAAACAAGCACCTTTGCAGGTTTTGGGGTTTTTTCTTTTCCCTATAGCCAAGGACTGAACTTATTTTCCTTTATCACACTGGGCTCCTTTCAGTACCGTTTTGCATCAAGTACCATCTTGATGCTGCTGGGAGTTCAGGGACTTTCAGCCTTCAATCCCCGAGTCTCCGTAAACTCCACCCACCTTCATATTTGCGAGTTTTTCCCATGCTGTTAACATTCCTCTTTAAAATGGAAACACACTGTTTCCATCTCAGCCCTGCTTTCTTGACCCTCCATATCACTGATGATTTGTAGAAATCAAATAGGCATCGCTGCCTCTGCATTCTTTTCCCAATTTGAGTCTTTCCTCTGTTTGGAGAGATGGAGGCCTGCTGTTAGTGAGGCCCCTTCGACCTCAACCTTTGGAGAGAATTCAACAAAGGCAAGAACTCAGCCAAGAAGTTAAACTGGATCAAACTTCTGAACAGCATCCAAAACACAGTATTGGGGCTTCTATCATCCCGAATAAGACCCAAATAACCCCTGAAAGTTACGTCTTTCAGCGACACAAGCGTAATAAAAAACATGGAGATGTTACTACTTTTTTTCTTTCTTTTTGATCAGTAATATCCTAGGGTGAAAAAAAGTATTTTGTTCATATTGGAAGTGGTAGCCTTCATGAATCCCCCTTTCTTTTTTCTTCTTTTTCCCCCTGACTCAGTAGACGCAATTTTGTTTTAAGTTTGCTTTTGTTGTCATAAAAGTAGGAATTTAGCTCTCTACCCAAAGACGTGAGAATTATTTTTAAATTTATGACAAATCTCAGACGGGTCTAGGGTAAAGAATGTACACTTGTTGAAATATGAAAGGCAATCCCTTGAGAGGATTGTGTGGGAAGCATGCTATTTAAATATTTCTATGCTTTCCCAAATCATCCTTGGCTTCTTGCCCTGGAGAGTGAAGCCTCATTCCAAAGGGGCAGGAGAGAAATTCTGGATTAGAAATCAAGAGATGCAAAAGCCCGAGCACCATACCTACTGTGAATGTGTTTTGTCATCTTGGGCAAGTCATTTCCTTTCCCTCTACACCTTGGTGAACTGATCAGTAAGATTATGTGGTGAAACTGAGTCAGTGAATTTAAACTTGATTTTGTTTTTTTCTTACTGCAGCGTCCTCTTATCAAACATAATCTTACATAAACTCCAGTACGTCATTTAGATAAAAGACAATTTATGAGATCTAAATTAATCTTTATTAAAAAGTTTAGCCATAAGAACAGAGGCCATTTGGGCATTCATAAACAACTGAAAGGGGAGTTGTATTAATTTCCTAAGACTGCCATAACAAACTACCACAAACTGGTGGTTTTAGACAATAGAAATTTATTCTCTCACGGTTCTGGAGGTCAGAAGTCCAAAATCAAGGTGTGGGTAGGGCTATGTTCCCAGTGAAGTCTCTGGGGAGGATGCGCCTCCCCTGCCTCTTCCAACTTCTGGCAGCCCCAGGCATCCCTCGGCTCCCAGCAACATAATTCCAATCTCTACTCATCTTCCCATGGCCGTCTTCCCTCTGTGTTTGTGTCTCTATGTCATCACATGGCGATCTCTTCTCTGTGTCTGTTTTCTCTTTATAGGAGCATCAGTCATTGGGTTAAGGGCCCACCCTAATCAAGCCTGACCTCAGCTTAAGTTGGTTACATCTGCAAAGACCCTATTTTTTTTTTTAACATAAATACCCTATTTTCTTTTTCTTTTTTTTAAAGACCCTATTTTCAAATAAGGTCACATTCACAGGGACTGTGGATTGGGATTTCAACATATTGTGTGAGGGGATGCAATTCAACAGTAATAAGAGTGACAGATGACAATTGCAGGGTTATATTAACACCAGTAACCAATTCACTTTTTTTTTTTAACATCTTTATTGGAGTATAATTGCTTTACAATGGTTAGTTTCTGCTTTATAACAAAGTGAATCAGTTATACATATACATATGTTCCCATATCTCTTCCCTCTTGCGTCTCCCTCCCTCCCACCCTCCCTATCCCACCCTCCCTATCCCACCCCTCTAGGTGGTCACAAAGCACTGAGCTGATCTCCCTGTGCTATGCGGCTGCTTCCCACTAGCTATCTATTTTACATTTGGTAGTGTATATATGTCCATGCCACTCTCTCGCTTTGTCACAGCTTACCCTTCCCCCTCCCCATATCCTCAAGTCCATTCTCTAGTAGGTCTGTGTCTTTATTCCCTTCTTACCCGTACGTTCTTCATGACATTTTTTTTTTCTTAGATTCCATATATATGTGTTAGCATACGGTATTTGTCTTTCTCTTTCTGACTTACTTCACTCTGTATGACAGACTCTAGGTCCATCCACCTCACTAGAAATAACTCAATTTTGTTTCTTTTTATGGCTGAGTAATATTCCATTGTATATATGTACCACATCTTCTTTATCCATTCATCCGATGATGGACACTTAGGTTGCTTCCATCTCCTGGCTACTGTAAATAGAGCTGCAGTGAACATTGTGGTACATGTCTCTTTTTGAATTATGGTTTTCTCAGGGTATATGCCCAGTAGTGAGATTGCTGGGTCATATGGTAATTCTATTTGTAGTTTTTTGAGGAACCTCCATACTGTTCTCCATAGTGGCTGTACCAATTCACATTCCCACCAACAGTGTAAGAGGGTTCCCTTTTCTCCACACCCTCTCCAGCATTTATTGTTTCTAGATTTTTTGATGATGGCCATTCTGACTGGTGTGAGATGATATCTCATTGTAGCTTTGATTTGCATTTCTCTAATGATTAATGATGTTGAGCATTCTTTCATGTGTTTGTTGGCAATATGTATAACTTCTTCAGAGAAATGTCTGTTTAGGTCTTCTGCCCATTTCTGGATTGGGCTGTTTGTTTTTTTGATATTGAGCTGCACGAGCTGCTTTGTAGATTTTGGACCAATTCACTTCTGTATTTTGTTTGGTAGCACCATATGGAGAAAAATCGTGCTCCACACTAATAAGTAAATGTAAATGGTGGTCCTTTTTTTTAAATGTAAACATGTCATTTTGCAATCTCAATCTTAATGCCTTCATTTCAACTGATCCCGAGGTCTGAAAGAGCCACATTGGGAAATTTATGCATCAACGTTAAACTACTGACAATTTCCTGAGCAATACTCACCTTCCTTACTGGAGAGGGTTCACTTTTTAAAAGGACTTGATAACTGGACTCTGGAGGAAGCGTAGATCATCATTATATTTGGCTGACACTGTGTTTCCAAATGTCATCATACCCTGGGTTTAATAGCACCGTTTGAAAACATCTTGCTAGTGGCATGTCCTGTCTGACATTCCCTCAAAATTTCACAACAGTAGGGAGTAGTGTTATTTTGTATCTTAAGTCTCAACTTGGTTTCAGTTTTGTTGCTGAAACTTTCTCTGCAATTGTAAGCTGTAATGTGGGGACTGTGAACTCCCTCAAGGAGCCCATTCAGCGGGTTGAAAACAGTATCTAGATACTCCAGCTGGTCCAACTAAGTTACATTCGAGAGATGTTTAAATAATGGAGGTTTCTTTCTAACACAAAAGTTATTTATATTTTGATTTGAAATATCTGTTCCAGAACCTTGCCTTGAAACTACTAAAAGCTTCAATGTAAAAACATACATTCTGGAACTTACCACCCTTATCATGAAAATAACTCTGAAATGTCCCCAGTTTAAAGACTGTGCCTTAAATTTGACAGTTTTATGGCTTTATCCAACTTCTTGCAAAATGCTGCACAGACAACCATTTAGCACAAGTGCAGTGACCACCAGCATGTTTCAACAGCTTCTTTTATCTGAGCAACTCTTTCCATAGCCTCAGAATAGACATGCTACATTTTTGACAAGTTGTTCAATGGTATATTATAATCTAATCTGAAAACAATTTTTTTCCTCCAGTTGTGTTTTATCTAATACATCTTCCTTGAGTTTCTTTTGGATGAGTGTATAAAAAACAAGCAAAACACAGAGATCGGCAAATCCATATTTTCATTCAGTTGAATCATAAAAGCTAAGCTTTAAGGGAATTCACCAGATGTGTTTTGATGTGTATTTTGGGGGTAAGAACAGTGGTGCTACCCAGCGTGATGTGGGTCCTTAAGGGTATTTGCGAATCTGTGGGAGCCTTTTGCTTGTCTCAATACCCAAGGGCACACCTGGCACTAAGTTTCTTTGAGCCAAGGTTGCTAAGTGAGTTGTACTTGTCTCACCTGAAACGCTAGTGGAAAATGAGGGTAATTATGTTTCTGTAAATGTCTGCTTATTTAACATAGCCCAGGCTTTAACAAGAATTTGTCTTTTCCTCACTTGTAGCTTTGGATGCTCCTGTTGAGGAGTTTTCATTGACAGATTTAAATTTAGTTCACATAAAATTTGTGCTGATGACGCTGAGCAGGAACATCTGAGTTCCTTGCTTTTGGGACTTTTGTGTTTTGTTTCCAAATCCTCTAATTTAGCAGGGTTAAAGATGGTGTGGGGCTTCCCTGGTGGCGCAGTGGTTGAGAGTCCACCTGCCGATGCAGGGGACATGGGTTCGTGCCCTGGTCTGGGAAGATCCCACATGCCGCAGAGCGGCTGGGCCCATGAACCATGGCTGCTGAGCCTGCGCGTCCGGAGTCTGTGCTCCGCAGCGGGAGAGGCTGCAACAGTGAGAGGCCCGCGTACCGCAAAAAAAAAAAAAAAAAAAAAAGATGGTATGATTTCACTGCATGAAGTACAAGAAGTTGAGCAGTTTTAGATACACTGAAACGACTTTGCATTTCATATACTTTTGTTACAGTGATGTGGTGGACCATTGCTTGACTATCACTTTGGGCCAAATAGGCACTTTTTGTCTTGAGACAATCTTATTTTACTCATTATCTTATTTTCTTGTTAAATTTAATTCCTTAACCAATGATTCCTTTCTACTTTTAAAGGTAATTACTTTGTCTCACGAGAAAAAATATTTTAATTTAAACAAAAAGTATCCAAAACTTACCATAACACTTAAGCCTAAATAATTATCATGACATATGTTACTTGTTTGCCGTACAGATTTCTGTGGCTTTCTGACAAGAGCAAGCACTGAGCAGAAGCATCTGAGCCTTGTCTGGCATTTGATGAATCTGATTAATGCATGTTAGGGTAAGTCTACTCGCCAGTATAATTTCACGGGAGAGGCCACATGCAAGTCTGACTTGAAAAAAAAAAAAAGGACTGGTGCAGAGTTACTACTTATTCGGTTCAATGTATTATATATATGCTAGAGATGGCTGAAAAAGCTATAATTTAAGGTCTGTATAAAAATGAAGAAAACTGAATGAGAGGTAACAGAATGGTGATCTCCGATGTGTTCAAAATTGGTGTTTTTAATGACATTTTAAAAGTAGTTAGAATCTAATGGCTGATTTCTGACCAGCCTGAGCTCTCAGCCCCCTAGTGGTGTTCAGCTTGGTCTAGTCCTTTTCATCCTTGTCTTTCCCTCAGTCCAATCTCATCATTTCCATGTCAGCTTCATAAATAATTCCAGTGTAGGCATGACCCCGTCTCAAGGTTTTTCTCCTTTTCCCTTGCCCAGCTCCCAATTCTAACCCCCAAGAGCTGCCTCAGATAGCTGAGGAGGGGACACTTCACATCTTGGTCTTCCCTGGGCTTGTTTCCCCTGTGGAGTACATGGCAAGGCTGTCTCTGTTTATTTAATTCATATCAAACAACCTGGCAAAAATGATGGCTCTGAAATTGAGCTACGGAGTCCTCTTTTACTTATATCAAGAGGTTCAAGTAATGTACATACCTTTGCCCTGAAGATGGTCTCCTGGCAGGTGGACACCATGCCTACACATGTGGGGCCCACGGAAACTTCTGGATCTTCACCATCCCCTTAGGAGCTGCAGGGAAACCCAGGGGGGCTGTTTCTAGCTCCTCTTTGGTATAGATACACCTTGTTGCTTTCTCCGCAGTCTTGTCCCCTTACAATGCAGAGCGATTCTGTATGGCTGGGGCTTTCAAAATATCCCAAAGTTGGAGCTGAACATGTGTCTCTTCACTTTGGGATTTCCCAATGAAAGGTTTTCCATATTGCCTTCTCTCTCCTGGTGACTGGCCACTATGCCACCACCATGCTGTTTCATTCCCTGAAGCTCTCCTTTTTCCTTCTCCTACTGGGATCTATTTGGGGCAAGAAATAAGGGAACAAAAGGAAAATCTGTCCTCCCTGTTTGTATCTACTTTTTGTAATATTTTGTTGTCTTATCAGAGCAGGAGTTGGGGAGGCAATTTCCTCTGATTTAGAGATTAAGAATGTGACATCTTTTTTTTCTCCCTGTTTTACAGTCAAAGATATATTGACAAGTTGTAGGAAGATCAGTCATTTTACTGGGCATGTGGGAAAGAGCACATCATTAATACTTTGAAATATCATCATGCCACATAAATTAAGCAAACACAGTGAAACAAAAAATTAACACCTTAAAATCAACCATTTCTTCTTCTTTGAAATTCACTTGAAACTGGTTTGGCTAGATGTCTAAAGTTCCTTCAAAGAAACTGTCCAGTTTACCATTTGCTGAGTGATGATGACAATTATACTTTGATTTCTCAAGGATTAACACAGCAGGACAGAATCACTGGTCATCCCCTTAACCACTGGCCATATCAAGGAGATTTTCTTTGTAGAGAAAATGCCAGTTGGTGTTCTGAAGGAAGAAAGGAGATGAGAATTATAGAATCCTTAGAATAAGGGAAGCAGAAACCCTGTTAAAAGGAAAAAACTTCTTTCCCTACCCCATGGACCACTTCTGACGCCAATTGTGTGTTTTTTTCTCACAAACCAAACACTTCTCCAACTCTCTCAACACCATTTGGGTGCTACAATCCAACTCTGACACTACTGACTCAGAATTAGCAGAGACCCCACAGGTTGAGGGCTCAATCCCTCAAGACTGCCCCCACTTCGGTAAGTCCCAGGATGTCACCTGTACTTCTGATCAACTAGCTATAAACCAGGCATTCCCACAACCCCCTTCTCCAGTTCAATATTTACTAGATGGCTCACATAAGTCAGAAAAACATTACTTACACTTACGGATTTATTATGAAGGATATGATAAAGGATGCAGATGAACAGCCAGATGAAGGGGTATAGGGGGCAAAGTCTGGAAGGGTCTGGAGCACAGGAGCTTCTTTTCCTTTGGAGGTGGGGTGTACCATCTTCCCAGGATGTGGATGTGTTCACCAACCCAGAAGCTCTCCGAACCCCATAGATTTGGGATTTTTATGGAGGCTTCATCACGTAGGCATGATCAATTATTAATTCCATCTCCAGCCCCTCTCCGCTCCCTGGAGAATGGGGGATAGGGCTAGGGAAAAAAAAAAAAAAATCCCAAGCTAATCTAATCACGGCCTGGTCTTTCTGGTGATCAGTTGCCATCCTGAAGCTATTCAGGAGCCCACCAAGAGTCACCTCATTAGAACAAAAGACAGTCCTGTGACTCGGGAAATTCCAAGGAATTTAGGAGCTCTGTGTCAGGAACCAGAAGTAGAGACCAAATGTATATCTCTAGTTATGCCACACCTGTGTTAGGTGAGATGAACTTGACCTGACAGGTGTAACATTCAGAGGGAAAAGGCAATGACTAGTGGGGCCTAGGGAGATTTTAGGGAGCATCTATCTAGCCCTTCTCTTAAGCAGGCACCAAAGAAAAGTTAGTTTGGACTGGAAAACTCATGAGATATTTCTGTAATTGTGAAGGGTCAAATAAAAGAGATCCAAACAGTACATAAAGATAGAAGTGAGGAAAGATTAATGATTATGTATATATATATAATTTTCAAATAAAAAATTAAAAGATAATTTATCAACAGATTGTTTATGTAAAAACAATATTTACATTTTGAAAAGATCATAAAAATGTAAACAGTAGGGCTTATGTAAGTCGGTTATCCGTATACTTTCTTTGAAAAATTTTAATAAAACTACCATTGAAAAGATCTGTTACTTTGATATTAATGCATGTTTTTAAAAAGATAAACTGAAGGAGCTATTTTCTTCTTGAGAAGAACCAATAGATATTATAATAGATACGATAGTGTCTTAAAGAGCTATCTAAGTAGTTAACAAAACCCAAAATGCTTTTATTTAATTTTTTTCCCTTTTGTTTAATCCATACACATTTCAGAGAAAAGTTCATCCAAACATCAGATTAATCTTTTAATTCATAAAAATGCTTATCTGGAAGATTTAGTGTTCTGTTCCCAAGTATCTTGTTTATTAGATATTCAGTATTCATGTGTTTTGCTGAGAGACATCATAATTAAGCTTCCCATGGTTATAGTTGGGAAATCATGCCTCCTTTCGTGGTGATAAAATGTTGTGACACACTATAAAGGCACAATGTCCTTGTTACAAGTTTATTGAATTTTTATGAGGAGAAAAAGGACAGAGAGGGTTATATAAGATCTTATGTGAAAAGAGATTCTAAACCCAGAATCCAAGAAAAATAAAAATTCTAAAACACAATTCATGGAGGGAGGCCTGTGAAGAAGGAAAGAGGAGGTCTTTCAGGACCATTTAAATTGGTGAATTGAGACTTAATTTTGGCTTACTTATCAATTAACAACAATTACTTCTTTCCCAAGGCAAGGGGCCAAGGCAAAACATGCAATTTGTTCAAAGCCTATAATCCGTTTACTCTGGTGAAAACAAGTGTAATATAATTACTAAAAATAAATATATCATCCTTTTAAATATTTATATTTTTCCCCTAAATTTTGATACTTTGGCTGGCAACATTGAGCAAGTCAGTTGGATACTTATAAATCAATAATAGGTCACATGGTGTCATTTGAACTGAAAAACATTGAATTTTGTCAGGTTTGTTTAAGTACTTGCAATGGTATGACAGTGAAAATGTCACATTTCTCCTGTTAGGTTTCATTTGTTCAACATGTAAAGTAAAACCAAACTTTTGTTGCCAAGTGTTTCTCCTCCAAAGCTTTTTCACGTGTATTCATTTAAAAAGACAACAATTCAGTTGAAAAGACTACAAATCCAACGGTTGATGCTTCCAAAAAATAGGATAGTTGTCAGAGAAATCAAAGATGAGCAGGTGGAGTTATGTTTGTAAACCTGCTTGGGAGTTAATCATCAAAAAGTTTGAGAAAAAGAGTTTTCATGGGTAAGAATGATTTCCTAGAGACCAAGGTAGCTTTAGTTTGGATTGCCATCCACAGGATAGCTAAGACTTCACTTTCCATGAGCATTTTCCTAACCTCGAATAGCAACATGTGGTCGGCAGATCTCCTTGCCACCTGAAAAACGACTCTGAACGGCAGCCAGATTTTTTCTGTTCTTTATAGAAACTTTTTTAGATGAACATATTTTCTTCTTTATCAGCCTTTTCTCTTCTGAAGTTTTATGCGAAGAGAGACATCCTCTAAATCATTTGTCTGAATAAACTAATCAAATGTTGCTTCATACATGCCACATAGTCATAGAAATATCTTCTCAGAAACTCTAGGTTGACCTAAGAAATTGCTACTCCTGCTTTTTTTCCCAAAGAATAAAACAGGATTTTACATCATGTTCAAGAGTAACTCTGAAATGTATCTCTGTGATTTAGAGAACACAGGTCTGTTCAATGATTTTTTTGCTTTAAGGACTCTAGAGATTGGTAAAGTAGGAGAGATGGATTCTAGAATTTTGTCTCCTTATGAACTCACTGTGTGGCCTACAGTTTTTCTCCTGGAGTGAAGACATTGATCTAAAATAGATGATTTTTACAGTGTCTCCAGTCATATGACTTGACTCCTTTTCTACATTATCATCCAGTACTATGCTCATCTTTTTTGTCAGTTATTTATTCCTATATAACAAACCACCTCAAAACTTAGTGGCTTAAAAAAACAAACATTTAATCACTCATGAGTCTTTGGCCTGACTAGAATTATCTAGGGCGACTCTTTTGCTCCATGTGATGTTGTGGTTGGAGTTGAGGGCATCTAAAGGCTAAACTGGGCTGGAATATCTAAGATGCCTTCTCTATTGGGCTAACTGTTGGCCCAGAGCTCAGCTGGTTTCACTGACCTTGATTATCCTCAATTATCCTAATTCTTCTTACAGCATGGTTCCTGGCTTTCAAGTGAAGAAAGTATGAGTAGTCAGTTCGTTTAAGGTTTGGGCTTGGAAGTCCCCAAACATCACCTTTGCCAGATTCTACAGGTGAAAGTAAGCACAGGATTAGCTCAGATTCAAGGAGAGGGGAGACTAACTCCATCTCTTTTATTTATTTATTTATTTATTTATTTATTTATTTATTTGGTTGTGCCGGGTCTTAGTTGTGGCAGGTGGGCTCCTTAGTTGCGGCCAGTGGGCTCCTTTAGTTGTGGCACATGTGCTCCTTAGTTGTGGGTTGCAGGCTTCTTAGTTATGGCATTCAAACTCAGTTGCGGCATGCATGCGGGATCTAGTTCCTCGACCAGGGATCGAACCCTGGCCCCCTGTATTGCGAGTGTGGAGTCTTAACCATTGCGCCACCAGGGAAGTCCTTAACTCCATCTCTTGATGATTTGTGGCATATGCACACAGGGAGGGAGGGAATTGATTGTGGTCATATTTGAGAACTATCTACCATAGTCAACCATAGGGAACAAAAATTCACATCCCTCCCACACACAGAATACAGTCAGCCCTCCCTCAAAGATTCATCTTATTACAGCATGGGCTCAAAGTTTAGTATTTCTTTATCTTATTAGGTTCAGGTGTGTTATGGACTAAATGTTTGTGTGCCCCCCCCACGTTGAAATCTAATCTCCAATACGATGGTATTTGGAAGTGGGACATTTGGTAGGTAATTAAATGACTTTGTAAGAATAGACCAGAGGTTTAGCTTGCTCTCTTTCTGCCATGTGAGGGTACCATGAAAAGTCAGCTATCTGCAACCCAGAGTAGGGATCACCAGAACTTGACCATGCTGGCATGATGATCTTGGACTTTTAGCCTTTGGAACTGTAAGAAATAAATTTCTGTCGCTGATAAGCCACCTAATTTATAGTATTTTTCTAAAGCAGCCTGAGCTAAGACAAGGTGTGGCTGGGACTCTCTGGTGGGGTTTCTTAGGAGCAGACCCCTGTAAACAAAAAAGACAAGTTTCCTGACACTCACATATCCAGCATATTACGATGCAAGAAGGCTAGGATAACCAAAGGGGGGGGGCAGGAAGGGGGCACACAGCTGTTGCTGACCCATAGCGACTTTGAAATCAAGCTGAGCACATCAGTATTTCTGCTACAGAACAGGGAATGTTCTTTAATTTAGGCCCAGCCTTGCTCCTTGAGAGTGGTTCTCTGTGGCTCTTGGTTTTGTCTTCTGGGTTCTTGATTAACGCTCCCAGCCACACTCCCCTTTCTGTAAGAAATGGTGTGTGCCTACATCTGAGTAGGTTCTTAGCTTGATTTCTGCCTGGAGGCCTCTTTTAATTTTGAACTGACTTGACCCGTGTAGTCCAAGCTTTCAAAAAATTTTTTAGAAATTCATTTATTATTATTTATTTGGTTGTGCTGGGTCTTAGCTGTGGCACGTGGGTTCCTTAGTTGTGGCATACAAACTCTTAGTTGTGGCATGCATGTGGGATCTAATTTCCTGACCAGGAATCGAACCCAGGCCCCTTGCATTGGGAATGGGGAGTCCTAACCAATGTGCCACCAGGGAAGTCCCCAAGCTTTTAAACACTTTGTGGACTTCCTACATAACGTGTGCTCATACCTAATTTGTGGATCAAGTTATGATCTGCTCCTCTAGATGAAAACCACACTTATAGATCTCCTCCTACCTTATGCTGAGACACAGGGTGCTGTGGGAGCAATGCCCTTAAGATTCTTAGCAGTCCTATGGTCTGTCTGAGAGGATCTATGAGGCACCAACTTAAATATTTCTGAGGTTTAACCAAGGGTCTTAAAGCCACATTCTTAATCTGAACTTTGCCCTGAGGCTGCATTTAACTGGCATATTATTATCTCCTTTTTATATATGAGACTTAGAAGTTTAAATGACTTCCAAATATACATACTGCGAATTTCCTCCTTTCCTGAAGTTCAAAATCTAATAGGGGAGCCAGAAACATATAAGACAATTGAAAAATAAGGGAGATTCTGACTCTACTGCAGGTTCAAAATGCTGAAGAGTCTGAGAAAGAAAGCAGAGCAGACAGTCTTCTTGGAAGAGATGGCACTAGATTTGGGCAAAAAAGGAGAGAGAGAGGTGTTTTAGCCAGAGAAAAGCAGAGGAAGAGGATCAGACATGAAGAGAAAGTATCTATCATTGGGCTGTAGGGGACCCTTCTGGGGTGGATGGTGGTGATGATGATGATAGTGAAGAGTAATGAGAGATATCGCTGGAAATGAAGGGCTGGGTACATTTTGGAAGACTTGAACTAGACCTAAGAGTTTGGATTTAATTGAAGAAGAATTCAGGCTTTTTCCATATGATTTGCTCATTCTGCCTGTCTGCATGATCATTAACACGTCTTTGTATTTTAATTCTCTGGGAGATTATTGTTCTTATAGTATTTCGATCTGAATTATGCATATGAAAACAGTTTAAAATGGAAGCAGTGTGGCATAGGAGCTGAGATCTTGGATTCTGGAATTAGGCAGACCTGGATTAAGACCAACTCTACCACCTACCATTTGTGTCTTTTGGTGCAAGTGTCTTAACTTTTCTAAGCCTCAGTTACCTCACCTTTCATGGAAATACCTACCTCAGAAGGTTGTTGTGAGTATCAAATAAGAAAATATGTAAAAACCACTTAGTATAGATTAGGGCACATGGTAAATTATCATTAAATATTGTTATAAATAATTATTATTAATATTTATATAAATAGAAATAATTTTATATTTATATTCCAATTCCAGAGTAACCAGGGTCTTCCTGGTTATCTGAGAAGCTGTCCTATATTTCGAGGGATTTTAAGACCTGGGGTGGGGGAGTGATTGATCCTCTCCTTTGAGTCTGGTGCATTCTCTGAGTGAGGGCAACAAATAGTCTAAACATGGTCTTTGAGTTACTAAACTTGCTGGAATTACTGGATTTTGGATTATACAGTGTGTAGAAAGAAACCTCTTGATGCAAGTAGTTTGCAAGCCTAGAATATTTTGTTCTCCTCTGCTACAAGCTTTATTGTTTCCAGCTGGTCCATGGCTTGGGCAAGGACTCCAAGATGGTTCAAAAGCTGCCTAAAAAAAAAAAAAAACTGCCTAGTGGCTGCAGGGAGAGGCTCAGGCAGAAGCCCTGAGGCTGCTAGGCTTCTCAGGTTCCTGGTCATGTTTGAGGGTGAATGGTACTTGCCCAGCCCAGCCTGGGGGCCTCCAGCCTGCAGAGGGCAGTCAGGTGGGTGCTGACTTCGGGATGAGTTTCACCTGCTCATCTCTTTAAGGAAGCGGCTTCCAGGAAGTCAGATTGAGTCTGCGCGAGCAGAGCGCAGGGCACGCAGATCCCAAACCGCTTGGTTCAGGTTGTTCTCCAGGGCCTTGGCGGCTTCCGTGTCGTCCAGGGTTTCACCCCACTCCTGATGGGACAGCCTCTGCTTGTCATGGAAGATGGCGTGTCTGACGCACTGGTTTTGCATCTTCAAGAGACACTCGGCACCCTGGCGCTTCTCCTTTGCCAACTCGCAGAAGCCGTGGCCCAGGCCTTCTAGAGCCACATCTTCGCGGTGAAAGTAGAAGCCCGGAGAGAGGTAGGTGTCGGAGGCCTGCAGATGCAGGTTGAGCTGGAAGTTGACTGCGGCCTCCACCTAGGTGGACTTTTTCTGGCGACTCAGGGAGCTCGCGGTTGGTTGGCAGTAAGGAGCTAAGCACAGAAAGCGGTATTGGCTGGTCCTTGAGGCAAAGGATGGTGGGGAAGATGGTCCAGGAGGTTGCAACTGGGAAAGAGGGTGGTCAGAGGCCGGAAGAAGGGGCGTCCCGGGCTCTGTTCTGTACAAACGCCGTTGAAGCGAGACAACGGGTACGCGGGGCCGCCGGGTGCCTTGCGAGCTGAAATCACTTTTGAGAAACTTTTTCGGGACTTGACCTCACTTACAGTACAGGATGTATATCCAAATATATATATCTGAATAAGTTTATGTTCTCTCCAGTTGTAAAAGGTGTATTTAATCATTTGTTAAACACTTTCAGAAACTATTTCTGGGATGACTTCTAGAATAGATTCTTGTGTAGTAAATAATCTTATACCTGCTTTGAAAACTGCTTCCACCTTCTTTTGGAGAATTAATGATGCTTCCTTAGCTCAAATATGTGGTTTTTGGTGAGGCTGACTTTCTCTGCCACAAGATGGGCCTCTCACCGTGCCTCATTTTCCAAGCACCAGAATGCTTGATCAGGGATGGGAGAAATTAGTTGGACCAATCAGAGACTTTCCGTAGCTTTTAATTTTTTTTTTCTTTTTTGCGGTACGCGGGCCTCTCACTGTTGCGGCCTCTCCCGTTGCGGAGCACAGGGTCCGGACGCGCAGGCTCAGCGGCCGTGGCTCACGGGCCCAGCCGCTCCACGGCATGTGGGATCTTCCCGGACCGGGGCAGGAACCCGTGTCCCCTGCATCGGCGGGCGGACCCTCAACCACTGCGCCATCAGGGAAGCCCTCCGTAGCTTTTTTTAAAGGAGAGGCTGATGGGCACTTTTCTCTGTGGTCTCGTAAGAATGGTGCTGGATTACCCATATACAGCCACGGAACTTCTAGAAGCAATCATCTTTATGCTCTTGATTCTCCACTTGTTACTCCAAGGCATCATTATTGCCTTAAAGAAGAGAGCAAGAAAACGGAATTTCAGGGTTTTTCTCTTTTTCTTCCAATAAACAAGGTTTTGAGAGTCACAAGAGAGGGCCTGAAGGAATCCGGACTCAGAGTTTAGACTGCAGCTTATACAATTAGCTAGAAACTTGAAGAATGAGATTGGCCTCATCTGTACCCTTGAGACCAGAGGAGGGCACCTGGGCTAGGGAAGATGGGGCATGGCTTATAGGAGATCAGAGTTGGAGTGAGAGGTCCTCACTTCGTCCAGGTGAAGAAGAGTTGGGTCAGGATTAGGAGGCTGATGAGTTTCACCGGTGGCTTGTTGAGGCAGCCAATGGGAGCCCAGCTGATGCTTGTAGCTCGTCACCCTTCTAGGGTGCATCACATGCTGTGTGTAGATTGACTTTGATAAGCTCTATTGAAGTCCAGTCTGTATATTTCATGGATCCAGTGCACTTCTCTCCCTGTTTTTACCTCTTTTCTCCAACGACATGGTAGGGAGGAATCTTAGATCCAGAAGAATGATTTGTTTTTCCCCATACAATGAGCAGTTTTCTCAACCCCATCTAATAATCCATTCTTTTCCCATTACTCAATTGATATCATATGTAACACTTACATATATAAATGGGCCTCTCTCTGGCAGGCCACCATTTAAAATAAGAGGCCTCAGACTTCCTGCATTTTCCATAAAAGCTGAAGGACAGAAGGAAAGAGCTGTGGAATACACCCACACCCTGTTAATGGCCTGAGGCGGCCGGCAGGCAGCACTGGAACTGCAAAACTCATCAGCGGCGCCTCCGTAGGTTCTTAACATCTGGGGGACTGCACAAATGGAACTTTATTAATTTGAGTGGAGAATGTTGGAGAATTTGGTAAAGCAGGGATAGATCCACACTACTTAGTTGAAAATAACAAGCTGGGGAAAAATGGGAACAGAGCAGGTGAGTTACATAGAAATTTCTGGAATGTTCTGAGAACGTTTTGGGTTAACAACAATTTTGCGAACTTGCTGGAAAAGCTGATGACTGTTTCTCTAAGAAAATGTATTCCAGTTTTCAACTCAGGATGTCTGGAACACATCTCCCATTATCACAACTCCAGAAGGATTCACAGGAATTTCACTTTTTCTTTACTCTCATCTCAGAGATGGGAATTGCACCCTCTGTAAGCTGAGCCTCCACAGATAGAAGCAGGAACAAGCTTGCCCAAAATGCACACGGTGGGTGGGAATGTTGACTTTTATCTCTGTGGAGAAAAGGAATTTTACAGAAATGAGAGAAAGGTCTCTGGTGCCCAGGGTCCTAGACATACATATCTTTATGAAAAGTAAAAAGTGGGAACAGAGTCCAGGGCTTAGTGGGAAAGCAGGCCCGAGTTCCCTCTTTCTGCATGTGAGCTCTTGACTTCTTCATGTGCTGGTTGGTTTGCAAGTGGCTGAAACTGTCAACTGAAGCCTGGACGCTGTTCAAAGCCCGCCTGGCATAAAATGCCGTATTGATGTTGTATCTCCTTCCCTTTGTGTTCTGGGGACCAGTGGGGTGGATCAGATGCCTGGGCATACATACCCTGTGAACTCGTGGACTGGGATGGGACAAACCTTGGCCAGCACCTGCCAGGTTCTGTCTGTGAAACTAGGGAACATTGTTCCTCCCTGACTTAATTGGTTAGAACATGAGACAAAGATGGGATTTGATCAGTCTTGAACAGATTTGGTTCAGAAAAATCTTAAAAATATACTGAAAGTGGCTAATATTTTCTTTTGATCTGTTGCCTAGATGCAATAATTTTGTGATAGAAAAATATATCTATCTAAGCACATAGAAATGGAAGTATTAGGTGTTAGAGAAAAACAGACGGATAAGCTCTCTCTGGACTCCTGCCACCGCACCCCGCCTTTCTCTATCCCCATTTCCTCCTTTTTAAAAGTTAATTTAATAGATAAGGGACATCTTTAAGTGACTGTAAAAATAAGGTTCATGTTTAGGCCATTTTCCCAGCTGGAACGCTCTGTTTTGTTTTGTTTTGTTTTTGTGGTATGCGGGCCTCTCACTGTTGTGGCCTCTCCCGTTGCGGAGCACAGGTTCCGGACGCGCAGGCTCAGCGGCTATGGCTCACGGGCCCAGCCGCTCCGCGGCATGTGGGACCCTCCCAGACCGGGGGCACGAACCTGTGTCCCCTGCATCGGCAGGTGGACTCTCAAACACTGCGCCACCAGGGAAGCCCTGGAACGCTCTGTTTAAAACACTCCGTTTTCATGGCCTGAACTGTTTATTTTACATTCAGAGATATGGGCACATGGGAACCATTTGCAGAAAATCTTTGTTTGCTTCTACGATTGATATAATACAGAAGCAAAGGGTAGAGTTTTGACAAGCTGCCTTTCCAAAGCCAGATGTACACTCTTTCCTTTTACTACTATTGGCAAGTACATTTATAAGAAAAATAAATGGAAGTTATGGAAAGTAACAAAGATATAAATCCATTCTGTCTTTCAAAGTGTATGTCACACCCAAGATTTACAGAGAGGAGAAAGTCCTCAGGGATCATTTGGGGTCAAATTCTGGTGGCAGTGCTCAGGACCATTTCATCTACTTGCGCTGAAAAATTAATAATCGATGATAAGTGTTGTGCCTTGGTTTCGACTCTCAGCATATCTGTTACCAACGGTTGCTTGCAGAAGCCTTCAGATTTATCTCTCCACGTTTGATTTCAATTTCTCCTTCCCCTAATCAGTCCATCCTATACTCTTCCACTAGAGCGAGCTTTAAAACTGCAGATCTGACAGTGGCTCCTCCCTGCCTTAAATTTCATAATGGTGGTTCTTTATTGTTTCTAGAAGAGGTAAAAACGTGTGGTCTGTTGGCTGAAACCAGCTTTCAATCGTATATAATAATTTTTTTTTACCACATACTATGAGCCTGAAGAAACATGTAATAGTTGCCAACATTTAAAAATTGGAGAATTTGACAGAAAACTCTGGATACTCTGCTGTTGTTAAAGTGGAAGGCCTGGCAAAGCCTTACGTGTTGTATAAAAATAATTGCACTCCATTCGGAAGGGCACAGTCTCCCCAGTTTCCCACACTTCCTTTTTTTCTCATTTACATGATCTCATTTTGCTCATTTGCACAATCCGTTTGGCATTTACGGGCGTTTAAATTGTCACCTCCTGGGCCATGGGCTCAAGTCCAGCGCCTTAGCTTCACACGTAAAGACCATCTGACTCTTACTGTTTAAGGCTCATTTCTCACATTTATTTTCTCTTCTTGAGCTTTATACTCCAAAAATACAGGTTTCCTCTAAGCCATTGTGTGATGTGACCATTTCCCAGGCCTTTCCATCCATCTGAAATGCCTGCCCTGCTTACCAAATTAATTTTTTCCTTGTTTTTCTGATTTCCTTAGAGCGAACCATGCGTTCCTGGTGTTTTTTTTTTTTTTTTTGGAGCATCTGAACATACTTCCATTAATGATTACATTACTCTCTATTTTACTTATTAAGTTCTGGAGAAACTTTCTCTTATGAGCGGCAGGTATAAAATTCCTTGTGGGGAGATGCAAGGCTTTGCAGAGGAGGAGCTTCGACACGCTTGCTCAGGACCTGCAGCTGAGCCCACCGAGCTCAGAGGACCAGCTGAGTCTCTGTTCAGGTTCCTCTTAGGGAAGAGGAACGGGGGTCTGTGCAGTGTGGCTGGAGGGTAAAGTTGAGAAGACAGAGGAGGCTTGAAAGGAGGGGCGAAATTTCAAATAGAAGATTTTTCGAGTCAAAACTGTCAGAAGAACTGAATGGAGAATTAACTGAAAGGAATGAGAAGAGGTTGGGCCTGGAGAATGGACTGGGAGTGGAGAGCGGGGACAGGGGTTGGTTCATGGGGTAGGCCAGTTGCTTCTCACCATAAGCCTTCCGGCGTTTTTGATTTTTCAAAATCAAATTACTTTGATAAATCACTTAAATTATAATTAGGAAAACAAATGTAACAATTGATAGTCTGTGCTGTGATCCTCTTCCATGGTCCCAGACATCACCATAAAGAATTTTTTAAAAATCACCAAATTTGGAGTGATTCTTTTTCTTTAGGGAAACCAGTGAAGAAGCTGGGTTCTAAGTACTGGCTGATGTGAGACCTGAAGTGTCAGCTTTTGAACGTTGCAGAACAGCTGGGATCTTAGCTACATTTATGTTTTTCTGCGTACAGTCTTAAGAGGATTGATCAAACTAATATGTGCAATTGATTAAAAAAAATATTGCAGAAGGCTTGAGATAAAATGCCACAGTCCCATGCTTTTGGCCCAGGGTCAACCATTTTTAATTCATTAAACCGATTCTGTATTTAGTTCTTGGTGGGGATCTTCGTATCCCAAAATAATACGCTAAGGTCACTGCAGCAATTATATTTTTTAAAGATGATCAAGACAGTATCTCCTCCTATTTCACATAACTTTCTTTTTTAAAATGCATTTTATTATGGAAAGAATACTTAATGAGTTCTACCCTCAAATTTTAGAGTGTACAGTGTAGTATTGTTGACCACAGGTGCAAGGTTGATGGCAGGTCTCTACAGCTTATTCATCTTCCTTGCCTAAAATTTTCTGCCCGTTGATTAGTGATACCTCCTTTCCTCTGCCCCCACCCCCCAGGCCCTGGCAACCACCGTTCCACTCTTTTTAATTCCATGAATTTAACTATTCTAGGTATTTCGTTTAAGTGGAGTCATGTAGGATTTGTCCTTCTGTGACTGGCGTATTTCACTTAGCCTTTCCTCAAGCCACATAACTTTCTAGAAACTTCCCATTCTCCTATCAAGAGGTAGGCTTTTTGTCCCTCCTCCCCTTGAATCTTGAAGGTTCTTCCGCCCCCCCCCCCAATCAAAACATTTTTATTTCTTTAGCTTCATGACTGAAGCTTTCGTCAGGATACAGGCAAGACTGTTCCACACACTGATGCCATCAACCATATCATCGTGCCAACAAGTCCTCCTCAGATAACTCAACAGGTGTGTGGCCGTTCTTACAGCTTTATAGCTGAGAAAATAAGTAGTCGTGTAGTTAGTGCGTAACCAGAGCACAGTGTTCAGGCTTGACCCCGCCTCTCGCTCGCTCAGGCATCCTGGGGTCGCAGCAGGATCTTCCTCTGGCTCCCTACCGTCGCTTCCAGATGGCAGAGCCAGACACCTGGATCAAGGAGAGCCACTTGAGCTTTGAGGCAGGGGCCTCCTGGCCATCAGCAGTGTAGTTATCTTTGGAAATTTACCTGTGGCACAGCAAAAGCTGTCCTGAACTGGGATGTACTAAAGGGGACTCTGCTGGTCAGAGGGATTGAACTCCTGTCCTAAGCCTGACTGGGCCTGACCTTCCACTCACAGAAGGGACTTGCTGAGCCTGGCTGACCTCAGCCTGTGCTGTCCCTTGAGCCAGTGAGTAATGATGGGCTTCCCCCATGGGGTGATGCTAACAAGGGGAGGACATGGTGCCTGATACAGTCTTACACACATGAATGTTTGCTTGTTGATCTACATGAGGAAGAGTAGACAGTGACTCAATAAATTACCCCAAAGTAAAGCCACAATTCAGATGAAGAAATAGAACGTCGTCAGCAACCCAGGAGCCTTCCCAGAGCTCCCTGCCTTCACTACCCCCTTTTCTCCCAAAGGTAAATACCGTCCTAATTTCTAACACCATAGTTTATTCAGTTTTATAGCCACAGAAACTCACACGTGGGAAATAATAAATGTTTAATATCATCATGAGATATGCCTGTTTTTGGACTTAATATAAATGCAGTTGCACGGAATGTATGTTCGTGAGATTCATCCCTGTTGAGGCACATAGTAGTTGTTTCATTTTTCACCCCTGTTCAACTGCATGCATGTATCATGGTACATACAAGTACCTTTCCTACTGTTGAAACATTTGGGGTTGTTTCTAGCTTTTGGCTATTATAACTAATGCAGCAATGAACATTCTCTGGTATGTAATTCTAGGTACGTCAGTATGCATTTCCCTGAGGTATATATAGAGTGAATTGCTAGGTTCTAGTGTATATGTAAAATTTTCATTCTTTTCCAGCTTTATTGAGATGTCATTAACATATAACATTGATAACATTGTATAAGTATTGCACAATGATTACCACAATTGGGTTAGTTAACATCTCCATCACCTCACATAATTATCCCTTTTTATTTTGTGGTGAGACATTTAAGTTCTACTCTTAGCAACCTTCAAGTATGTAATACAGTATTATTAACTATAGTCACCATGCTGTACGTTATATCCCCAGAATTTATTCATATTATAACTGGAAGTTTGTACTCTCGGATATTTGCCCATTTCCCTTACCCCTCAGCCTCTGACAACTACTGTTCTACTCTCTGTTTCTATGAGTTCAGCTTTAAGATGTTACATAAATGAGAACATATAGTATTTTGTGTTTCTCTGTCTGACTTTCATTTAGCATAATGCCCTCGAGGTCCATCCACGATGTCAAAAACAGCGGGATTTCCTCCTTTGCCATGGCTGAATAATATCATTGTGTATTTTCACCACATCTTCATCATCCGTTCATCTGCTGATGAACACTTAGGTTGTTTCCACATCTTAGCTATTAGGAATAATGCAGTGACCATTGGAGTTCAGGTATCTCTTCAAGAACTTCATTTTACTTCCTTTGGACATTTGCCCAAAATGGAGTTCCTGGATTATGTGGCAGTTCTATTTGTAATTTTTTGAGGAACTTGCATAAAACTCTTTGCCATCGTGGCTGTACCAATTTGCATCCCCACCAACAGTTCATAAGGGTTCTCTTTTCTCCACATGTTCATCAACACTTGCTATGTCTTGTCCCTTTAATAATAGCCCTCCTAACAGTGGAGGTGATAGCTCACTGTGGCTGTGATTTGCATTTCCCTGATGAGTAGTGATGTCGAGCACCTTTTCATGTGCCTGTTGGCCATTTGTAGTCTTCGTTGGGGAGTGTTTTTTTGACTGCCTTCATCAATAGAGTGTTATGGAAGTGATGTTCTGTGACTTCCAAGGCCAGGCCATAAAAATGCCGTGGACTTCTTCTTTGTTCATATGTGATGGAAGCACGTAGAAGCAGAAACAGAGAGAAGATGCTACCCACAGCATTGAATTTGGAGGAAGGGGCCTAGAGCCAAGGAATGCAAGGAATATAGCTCTAGAAGCTACAAAAGGCAAGGAAAAGATTCTTCCCTAGAGACTTCCAAGGGAGCAAAACCCTGAGGAACATTAATTTTGTCTCAGTGATACTGATTTTGGACTGCTTGTCTCTCGAGCTATGAAAAGATAAGATTGTTATTTTAAGCCACCAAGTTTATGGTAACGTGTTACTAGCAGCCATAGGAGACTGATACAGATGGCAAGAAGTACATGAAAAGACGCTCAGCATCATTAATCATAAGGAATATACTGATTAAAACCACGATGCAGCATCACTACATATCTTTCAGAAAGAATAATATGGAAAAAAATTAATAAACTGATCAGCGTGTATTGTATACTAATTTTAGTGAAAAATGGAGTAAACAGATAGATTTGTATAAACTCTGGAAGGATATCCAAGAAACTAATGAGAGTTTACTTTTGAGGTGGGAGTAGTGGGGACCTTGGTGCGGGGCGTGGGGAAAAGTGAGAGTGTTTTGATTGTATTTTTATATTATTTGATTTTTTATTCTGAACATGTGACTATATTTGATTTTTTTAAGTGAATTATGCAATAGAAAATACATCTTGAGGGATGTGAGTGAGGCTTCTTGAATGGCAGGCTTCGTAGTAAAGTGTGGGGCCAGGGAGCCTGCTGTTACTCAGGATTCTTCTTTTTTTTTTAAATTTATTTATTATATTTATTTTTGGCTGCGTTGGGTCTTCATTGCTGCGCGGGGATTTTCTCTAGTTGCGGTGAGTGGGGGCGACCCTTCGTTGCGGTGTACGGGCTTCTCATTGCGGTGGCTTCTCTTGTTGTGGAGCATGGGCTCTAGGCACGCGGGCTTCAGTAGTTGTGGCTCGCAGGCTCATTTGTTGTGGCTTGCAGGCTCCAGAGCACAGGCTCAGTAGCTGTGGCGCACGGGCTTAGTTGCTCCGCAGCATGTGGGATCTTCCCGGAACAGGGCTCAAACCTGTGTCTCCTGCATTGGCAGGCGGATTCTTAACCACTGTGCTACCAGGGAAGTCCTTAGACTCAGGATCCTTAAGTTCCGGAAGAATTTGTTGCATTACCACTGGCTATTGTGGTTCACCCCAGATGGTGCATCTTGTTTCACTGGAGATATGTCATTTTTTATTTTCCTAGCGGTGGTGGGGACAGGGTTATCTGGAGGCTGACCTTCTGCTCAAGGAGGTGGATGGAGAGGAAGCCAGTCTGTGCACATTCAGTGTTTGCAGTGTTCAGCCTCTCTCTCTCACCCCGTAGTAATCAGTGTTTCTGAGTTTCTAGCCCTTCTTTAACTCTGCTGGGCAGACTGTCTGCATCCTTATCCACAGCCCTCTCTATGCGTATTCTAGGCTGCCTTACTTCGTTACTAGTCTTCTACCTTTTAACTTCCAGAAATGTTTTGAAATGCTCTTTGGATGTGTCTGTCTTCTCTCCTGTTCTCTGTTAATTGAAGTTGATAGCTTTTAATTCTTCTGCTATCATTTTATTATGGTCTTGGGAGCGACAGGAAAGCAAGATGGTCCGTCTGCCATCTTGAAGACAGTTTCTGGGCTCTCTTCCTCCCCTGACTAGTCTGTGAGCTCCCGAGAGCAGGGAGGTTTCTTATTCCTCTTTATATACACAAAGTATATTAGTCACTGTCCAGTCAGAAAAACAGAAGCCATGCTAGAGATTTCAACAGAGGGAATGTAATACAGAGAATTGTTTCCACAGATACCGGAAGGTGGAAAAAACAAAAGGGGGCACTGAACTGACGCGGAGAGAATTACAAGGAGGCTGCCACCAACCCTAGTCCTGGGGAAACAACAGGGAAGAGGCTGGGATTGTAAGAGTAGGGGAACTGCATCACTGGGCCTCTGATGAGCGGTTGTGACAGAGCTGCAGCTGGTAAAGCTGAGGGCCTGAGATGAGGTTGGGTATGGGTGCCAACAGGGCTCGAGGCAGGAACCAGCTGTTGCAGCTGTGGCTAAGTGCCTCTGATAGGAACAGTAAGCAAAAGGGGAGAAGGAAGGAGGAAGTTGCTCGTCTCCTTGGCTTGCTTGCCTTCCCATCACTCTGTCTCTGTCTCTCTGTCTCTCTCAAAACTTAACAGGAAGCCAGCTGGCAAAGGAGTCTGAGAAATGTAGTTTTCATAATATCTCCCAGCCTCACATAATACAGTACAGAAGACTGGAGTTGAGAGACAGTAGCTAAAAATGGCACAAAGAACATCTATATCTTTGTACACGTACACTGTGTATTTTTTGGTGTGTGTGTGTATGTGTGTGTGTGTGTGTATATATATATATATATACACACACACACACATACACACACACACACACACAAAAATGTATTTCTAGCCCAGATCTTTCTTGAGGGCTCCAGACTTGTATTTCTCACTGTTCATCAGTTATTGCCTTTTGGTTATTCCATGGAGATATCAAAGGCAAACAGAAAATTAACTGGTAGGCACAAATCAATTTCTCTATATCTCACTCTACCTAAAAAAAAAATGCTACATGTCAACTTTGGATTCAGTGAAAACAGAAGCAGAGGGCTGTTTCCCAAAGGAAAGATATTTACCAAAACCGAAAGAATCATGTTTTGACCAAAACTTGTTCTTCTTCATATCTTATCTCATAAAGGACAACATTGCCCAGCCACCAAAGACTGACTTAGGAGTCATTCTCTACGACTTGTTCTCCCTCAGTCCCCATATCCCAGACCCTGAGTCTTGTCAGTTTTATTTCTTGGTGTCTCCTAACTCTGTCTTCTCTCCTGTGCTGCTTCTACTGTTGCCTCCATTGGGCCCTGATGACATTTTCAGTGGACACTGCAGTTACCTCCCAAATTGGTCTCCCAGCTGCCATCTTATCCTTCTACTCATTTTGCTGATGACCAGATTGGTTTTTAAAAAATATACAAATCTGGGACTTCCCTGGCGGTCCAGTGGTTAAGACTCCACACTTTCAATGCAGGGGGCGTGGGTTCGATCCCTGGTCAGGGAACTAAGCTCCCACATGCCACACGGTGTGGCCAAAAAACTAAAAAAAAAAAACAACAACAACAGATCTTACCAGATGAATGTCAAGGTTATATCCTTTAATGGATAAAGGTGTTGGTGGTGGGTAATGCTTTGAGACCAGTCTAAACTGGGGAGGGGAGAGCAGTGCCCAGCTAGAGTCAGTGACTGACAGAAGGTACACGGAAAAGAGCGAGGGCTGAGCATGAACATGTTTGATTGAATTCCTGTTTCGTGCAAGGGTTAGAGGGTGGAATGGAGCAACAGAGGAAAAGATTGATCTTGAGGCTTAGAAATGGAAGAGGTGAGATAAAAGGAACACGAGATAAAGGTCAGAAAGGGAAGAGAGAAGATTCAAATTGGAATCATAACTGTTGTTTCAACTGAGTTGGGAAGTCACAGAATTTTCGCATTAATATGCAGGGAATTATTTTATAAATCACAGCAGTGTCTGTAACAATTCCCTAGAAAGATGTAGAAAAAGAGACCTCAGTTGATACTGTAAAGGAGAGGGAAAGAATGTAAAAGAGGGAATGAACTTGTGGTTGCCTTTTGAAGTTCAGAAGAACAAAGTTTAAAAAACATTTTTTTGCAGAGTTGCTTTTTGTGTACGTGTTTGTGGGTTTAATATCAAGAGAGGCACCACCATTTTCACGTGCCTGGAATAGCAGTTTCTGACATCTGTTAAGTAATGCTGAAACAAGAACAGTGCAGGCCTGGCTGGTGGCATACAGTGTGGTTTATGGGTTAGGTTTGTCTTCTAAATGGCTACGTCTGGTCCATCCATTATTTGAAAATAAGAGAATTAAAAACAAAATAAGGAAATTTATGGAAAATTGATAGCTGATGAAATACAGTGTGCTCACCTCTCTGTTAGAAATAGCTATGGCTCGACTTGAAAAAAGCAAAACAAAACAAGAGGCAGAATAGGAAAATGTACCTTTTCAAGCAAGAGGGGAAATGTATGGCAAAGAGACTAAATCTATTCAAAATTTTGTTGCTTTAAACATTTGAATATGGTGGATAAGAAGGTAGCTAATATAAGATAGCTATTTCATTGTGATATGGATAAAAATATTGCCGCCCTCAAGAACTTCCTAAATAATGCTTTGAGTTTAACTTGCAACGGTGACAAGTCATGGTGGGTACTTCATGAATAAAGAAGACCACTAAAGGCTTGTGTGGATTACATACTAGAATAATTGCATTATTAAAATGTTTTGGTTGATTAAAAAAATGCTTTGAGTATAAACACATTATAAGAGATCAAAAACAAAACCAAGAAAAACAGATTTTACAGTATAAATATGTATTAGAATTAGTAAAAGAAGCCCTTTGTAGTTTAAAAACAAAATCAAAAGGAATCCCGGAACTTCAGTTTACAGAGAGGCTATAACAGTTGTACCGTATGCGTGCCCACGTATGATTGGGTGGGATGTGCTTTGCACAGAAACACCTGGCCAAGGTGGCCTGTGCCTGGGTAGGGCCTGACTTAGCCTGGAGGAAGGGGAGGTCTTTTTCTAATTTGTCTTAGAAGAAAACTTTCTGTAATTCATGCCCCAGAGGGAGTACTTTTTCCTAATTCATTAAAAATTTTGTGCAGAGTTAGCAGCACAAATGAAGACCAGGAGGAATGCTTGGATAAGTGTGATAGAATATGGGTGTGGAAATACGTAGGCCCAAGTTTAAGACCTTCTTGAATTATTAACCATGAGTGTGGCCTTGACCTCTCAGTCTCAATTTCCTCATCCGTAAAATCACGTAGATTACTTCACAGTATTCCTGGGCATGAAGTGTGAGAGAATATGTCAAAGTGCTTTGTAAACTGTAAAGCACCGTGCAGTCTTTGCTCAGCAGATGTATACTGAACAGCTATATGTGCCAGGCACTGTTACGGTCTGCAGATACAAAGCTGAGAGAGACACCGTCCTTTCCCTCAGGGAGCTCACAGTCTGTGACGGCAGATGCGCCCATAGCCAGAATGCACTGTGATCTAGAACATAAAAACACTGTGCATTTGTAGATGATTGAGGGACCTCTTGATGTAGGATCCCTGGACCCCTAGTGCCCCTCATCAGAAATTCACACAATTGATTAGACAGCTTCAGATCTATAGCATTGTGTATATCTGGGGAGAAAAATACACAGGTACTGGGCCACTTCTGTCATGGAGCTACCTTTGTGCAAATTGGAAAGAGAAACCCCTTCTGGACAGATACATTGCAAAATGTGTCCCTCCTTCCCATACAGAGACTACTCAGCAAAAGACATCCCTCTGGGTGGGTCGGTTCAACCTTGGGTCAGGGTGCAAGGGCTGGTGGTCAGAGGGCTGGACCGAAGCCATCGCTCACTCCTGCCTGGCAGGGGCCACTGTCTCAGGCACAACCTGAATCAATAAATGTGGTGACCTGGCAGGGGTGGGTTTTTGTCATTCTTGCTTTTGAAGATTACAATTTAAAAAAATCGGAGCAGGATGCAGTACATGCACGCATACGTGCATGCAGTTTAGGGGAAGGATTTAATTTTGTGAACTTGGCTTACAGAGACAGACTGATATCCTCCGGGGAGGGATCGGAGCGCTTTGCAGAATAACTGGGGAAGACACTTGGCAGCTTTCCCGTGGGAGGTGGAACAGGTTTTGTAGAGTTGTTTCAGAGTCCGCACAGAAACCACGGTGAGTCATTAGAGGGAATTTAATGCAGGAATCGGTCAAGCAGGTGATGGAATTGCTGAGAAGTTAAACAGGAGGTGGGGAGCCAACCCTGATACTGGTGATGGCAGGAAGCTAGTGTCACTCCTAGGCTGGAGGGACAGAGGCGCTCCTAGAGCCTAGAGGCCAGGGTCCCTCTGTGGAGAGTGAGACCACCGTGGGCTGGGTTGTATGAGTTGCACCCCAGAGGGAACCGAGAAGGAGAGGGAGAAATAGCTTGGGTTCTCCTTTACGCCACGGCTCCAGTCTCCCTCCCCTTCTTCCCCTGGCCGATTTCAGATCCTCTGACTACAGGGGAGCCGTGCAGGGCCAGCCCCCCTGCCATCCAGAGCAGGCCAGAGGAAGCAGAGGAATGCCATCTGGGGGCTCACAGCCTCAAGCTTGGAACAGTGGGAGAGAAGAAAATCTGAGACTAAACTGCATAACCAAGAACTCTACAAAGTGCTTTTAATAAAGTTGTTTAGAAAGAAGGCACGTGGAGGAAGAGGGGTTTAGGTTGGCCATTAAAATGTATCAGTACACAGTGACCAACAACATGAAACATGAAAATTTTCGATTGATATGACTGAGACTTGGTGAAATGGGCCTGTGTTATTCAACAGTGCACATCTTGCAGTGGAGAAATTACCTTCCTTCGTTTTGTCACAGGTACCAGCCATATGGAGGAACAGCCAGGGTGAGAGACAATGATAGTCTCATCCTCTCCTAGCTCAGATCGGCCTGATGATGAGCTATGACAACAGCCCCTGCCCTCATCTCTCCCTGTTGCTCGAGGGAGGGAGTGATGGTGGAGGTCTTTCAAAAAATGCCCGTTACCCCTGGTGGGTGCCCCCTCACCATTCTCCTGGGTGCTGAGGTGAAACCAGCTTACTCTAGTTGTGAACCCGGATGCCTGGTGCCAAGATCAGTTCAGCTGTTAGGGACTCCAGTGTTTTTCTTTGCAGTACCCACTTGGCTCTCTCTTGTGCACGCATCCTCTAAGGCAGTGCTGCCCAATAGAATTTTCTGTGACGATGGAAAGTACTTTGAATGTGGCTCATGTAGCTAAGGAACTGAATTTTAAGTTTTATTCGGTTTTAGTAATTTACCATTTAAACGTAAATGTCCATATGTGGCAGGTGGCTCTGCCATGCTGGACAGGGTATCTTTACGGTACTGAGGCTGAGCCTTTGGATAATGTCACTGGTTTATTCTGCAAGAGGGAAGAGGCTTTCCTTTGCTTTCAAGTCATCCAGCTAATTAACTCAGACCATTAAGATAGACTAAACTTTGACTGCAGCCTCAGATTTTAGAGAGCTCTCTTGTTTATGTCCCCAAGGCCCCATGCAACTGGGGAGTTTCCAAACCTCTCTTCCTGATGAAGTCAGAGGAGACAGACTTGGGGAAAAGTTCCTTGGCCAACGTGAGGCTGGGAAGAGAGGACCTCGGCAGTGCTCCGATGGTTCACGGTCGCAGAATCCTGTGGCAAGGTATCTGGAAGGTGTTCTTTTTCCTCCCGAGAAAGGTACAGAAGGGCTAAGAGGGGGATCTGTGACATCTCTGAGCTAGCCACCCGAGAGCAGGGCCAGACCAAAACCACAAGAAAAATAACAAAACCAGGATGAGAGATCCCAGAGGATGTCAGCGGAAGACAGAGTACGGCAGTGGACCAGAAGTTTTCTTGCCCTACAAAATTGACTCCTGGACTACATTTCTGCACTTGGATGAAGGAATCAGAGAGGAAAATTCTGAACTGACTGAGCTTAAATCTAAACTGAGAAGATACAGAAGTGACTAAAGTTACTCCCCACCCTCCCCACCCCTGCCAAAACCTGAGTTACAGAGCAATAATGCAGTGATGCTTTCATATGTTTACTATGGGCATGGTCAGGCAAATATATATATATATATATTTTTTTTTTTTTTTTTGGCGGTATGCGGGCTTCTCACTGCTGTGGCCTCTCCCGTTGCGGAGCACAGGCTCCAGACGCGCAGACTCAGCAGCCATGGCTCACGGGCCCAGCCGCTCCACGGCATGTAGGATCTTCCCGGACCGGGGCACGAACCCGTATCCCCTGCATCGGCAGGCGGGCTCTCAACCACTGCGCCACCAGGGAAGCCCGGTCAAGCATATTTATAGCCCCCTCCCCCAAAAAAAGATTAAAACAACAACACAAACAACAAAATAAAACCCATCAATAAGAGACTAGGCCATTCGTGGAATTGCCATACAAGGTAGTACAACGCCATGGTGAAAATAAAGGAATTATTGCTATGTGAATCAGTGTGGAAGAATTTCCAAACTGTTGAGTGTAGGAAGCAAGTCATTAGAAGAAGATATGCAAACATTATATGAGATGATAAACAGGCAAAACTGAGAAATACTTGCTCTAGGGATACAGACAAAAGTGGTAATGTTCTTTTTCTTAACCTGTGGGGTGGGTTGTTCACTTTAAAAATTATGATGGGGCTTCCCCGGTGGCGCAGTGGTTGAGAGTCCGCCAGCCGATGCAGGGGACACGGGTTCGTGCCCCGGTCCGGGAAGATCCCACATGCCACGGAGCGGCTGGGCCCGTGAGCCATGGCCGCTGAGCCTGCGCGTCCGGAGCCTGTGCTCCGCAGCGGGAGAGGCCACAACCGTGAGAGGCCTGCGTACTGCAAAAATAATAATAATAATAAAAATTATGATGACTCTTTTTCCTTCCAGTTTTTTTGGAAAAAAAATTGACCTATAGCACTGTATAAGTTTAAGGTGTACAGCATGATAATTTGACTTAACTGTGCTCATCACTTCATGAATTTTGTAAGTTTAGTGAACATACATCATCTCATATAGATACAAAATTAAAGACAGAAAAATATTTGTGTGTGATGAGAGCTCTTAGGATTTACTCTTAACTTTCATATGTAACATGCAGCAGTATTAATTATATTTATCAAGTTATATATTAGATCCCTAGTACTTACTAAAATAACCCACAGTGTTGAGGGAATAACCCACAGCGTTGAGGGAATAGGATATGTACAATGAGATATCATTTCTATAAAGTTTAAAATCATGTAGAGCTAGATATTCTTCCTAGAGTCATAATTGGAAGTATAACATGTACCCCCAATGCAGGATAGTGGTTAATTCGGGGGGAGAGAAGAAAAAAGGATCATGTAGGGTTCAGAGGGGCTTCAGTTGAAGCAGTTGTTCTCATTTTTTATTTCTTTAGCCGAGTGCTGTTGGTTGTAGTTCTGTATGCCTAAAATATTTCAAGAGTTATAAAAAGCAGAAGCCAATGTGGCTTCATTGGAGAATATGCAGGGAGTGCAGCCTCAGAAGAGCAGATGGAGAGGAGAGGAGTAGACCCGAGGAAAGATGGATGCCAGGTTACCTCCAGGTTCATTACAGCCAGTGCTGAAGACAGACAGGAGTCTGGAGAAAACCTGTGCGCAGAGCAAGGGGAAAAGCAGGGAAGTGTTAGGCCTGCTGGCTTAGGTTAAGCTAATGCTAACAGATGGCCCTGTGAAAGTAGAGGGTCCTCGTATTTTCATTCATTCATTCAACACATTTATTTATTTATTTATTATTTATTTATGGCTGCGTTGGGTCTTCATTGGTGCGCGCGGGCTTTCTCTAGTTGCGGTGAGCGGGGGCTGCTCTTCGTTGCGGTGTGCGGGCTTCTCATTGCAGTGGCTTCTCCTGTTGCGGAGCACAGGTTCTAGGCGCGTGGGCTTCAGTAGCTGTGGCTCACGGGCTCTAGAGCGCAGGCTTAGTAGTTGTGGCGTACGGGCTTAGTTGCTCTGTGGCATGTGGGATCTTCCCGGACCAGGGCTTGAACCCATGTCCCCTGCATTAGCAGGCAGATTCTTAACCACTGTGCCACCAGGGAAGTCCCCATTCAACACATTTTTATCGACTGTTTCCATCCGAAGACTTTCTTCTCCTCCTCTCCTATTTTGTGCGTCTTCAACAACTGGAGACCAAACTGGAAGGGATTGAAGAATTCCAAAAATAATCAATGTAAAGTAGGTGCGGGGTTGAAAAGGGGTTAAGAGACTATCTTTAGCATCTTGCATTTCTTTTTGTTTGTGCGTTTGCTTGCTTATTTTTGTGAGGCAGCCTAGGATAGGAGTTAAGGATAAGGATTCTGGAAGAAAGCTTCCTGGGTTCAGATTCCGGCTCCACCAGTTTCTAGCTGTGTGTTCTTGAGCCAGCTGCTTAACCCCTCTGTGCCTTCTGTTGTCTGTAAAAATATGAATGACTGTCCACTTTATGGAATTGTGAGGATTAAATAGATGAATGTATGTAACAATCTCAGACACATGCCATATAAGGGTTTCCTATTATTAATTTTAGCCTCCTTAAGTTTATTCACGTTTTCAGGGCTAAGTTAATTACTACTTTAGGAACATGTCAGAAATTATCACACAATTTGTTGTTCAGGAGGACGTGAATGGAGTGAGGTGTGGTGGGGCTGGGACAGGTATGTCCGAATAGATGGGTTGACTAGAGATAAAAACTTAGGTGTCATTAGCATCCAGATTTCAGTGGCTGGTCTTAAAACTCTCCAGATGATGCTGGATACTCTCCATTGTGAATAAAAACTCTCCCCACTACTCTTCAAGTGAGAAGTTTTATCCTTGCTTCATTGCTCCCATTTACTTTCCTCTTAAAACTCCAAACTAATGCCATCCTGTCTTTTTCCATGTATCCATTTTTTGCATTCTTGCAGTGATAGACATCAAAGAGTGATGCCATCTAGGAAGAACGATAAAAGTTATTAGTAGCATACATGGGACCAAATAACATACTTTAAAAAAAGGGGCGCAAGCTTGTTTTGAAAAAGAAAACACAAATTCCTTTGTGATTTAATTCTGATTCATAACAAAAACTTCATTGGCATTCAGCCACCTAGTTCTCTCCTTTTTTTTTTTTGCTGACAATGAGGTCCAGAAAGCATATATTTTATTTTTATTTTTTTCCCCAGCTTTCTTATTTCAGTAACTAGAGATGAAAATTGTATGTTTGAGGTACTTCTATACAGCATTTCTTATATCTGAGATATTTTTATGTCTCTGAAATGTATTCAAATTCTCCATGCATGTTACTATGCTGAAGGCTGTTCAAAGCAATGTAAGTTGGTGTCCTGCTCAGAAGGCCTTCCCAGTTATGGTCTGTGTCAGGAACCTGCACTGCCATTTAGGAATGTAAACAGTCTTCTCTAGTCCTTAAGACCAAGGATTAAAAATTAAACTTCTGTAGAAAAATAATCCTTGGATAAAATTGCAGACTGGCTAAACTTTCTATCCTATTTATTCGATTATTATCGAGTCCCTAATTTGTGCCATTCATGTTGATTCTGAAGATGCAGAATCTAATGACCTTTTCCAGAACACTTCATTAAGGTTCTAATTTGGTTGGCGTTCTGTGTCACTATGTTCATTGTCATTGATTTTTCTCTTTGTGCTTATTGATTCCTTGGACTACCTATGCTTTTTCCTATAGTTGTCAATCTGAAGAGGTTTTCTTCTCCAAAGAAATGCCAGGTTACTGTCTGGGGAGCATTAAACAACTCCGTGGTGATTGTATTCTGAAAACCTTTTAGGATGGAAGTAGCCAAAAAGTGGTCACTTCATCTTATTTTACTTGGCTTATTTGTCATTTATCTTAGTCTTCAAACCAAGAAATCTCTATATCCATCTTAGTGTGTGGTCTCAGGTTTAGAAAGGATGGCTTGGTAGGGACTTTTAGAAATATTAAGAACTCCTTTGTATCATTTACCTACTCAACGTAATGGAAAAATGACACCAAACTCTCTGAAATTGCAATTAACTCATGAGAATGACGAAGAGGAATCTACCAAGAGAGAACATTTCACTACTTGGTGATAATTTAGCTTTTTAAAATTATATTAAAGAAATCACTAACCAAAACAATAGCAGCAGTGTTTCTACCAGAACAGACATTTCTAATTAATTCCTTGGCCGTTAAACCCTTGAGGCAATACACAGGAGCAATAAAAAGGTAGTGAGAGATGAGTGATGGAGAAAGTTTCCCTTTTTTGCCTGTCAGCATTACCAGTCATATTTTTTTTTCACTCCTGAGTAGCAAACCATGAGCTGCAAAAACGGCTAGGGAAAATATGTTAAAGTATTAACTAGTCTCTACGTGGCTATTAAAATAAAAATTCTATCTGTATATTATAGAATTGAGTCAAAGGAAAGTATTAGCTCTTAATACTCCTCCAGGAGTTCTCTTGTTGCATTAACTTCCCACCAGGAAGACTTAATGCAACATGAGCTTGGCTAGAAAGAAGCAACATGGCTCTGATTTTCTTTCCAGAAGGTAATGATTTTTGAAACGGGAACATTTATTTTCCTTTGAAATTGTGTGCATAGATGCTTCTCCAAGAATGCCAAAACTGAACATTTTTCATCCTTATTTTCCTTCTGATTTGGGGGCATACAATCGTTTGCCTTCCATAACTACAGATGGCTAAAGGCTCTCCCTTTTTCCTTAGCATCTTAAGTTCTTTCCTTGGATTAATCTTAAACTGAATTAGAATAGGGAGTCACTGTTTGCAACTCGTGGCTAGTGAAGCTGCAGGTTCCGTTTTTCTCCACGTTAAACGGTCTCTGAAATGGAGGAGTTGAGTTTCAGTACCTTCCACTATATAAATAGGAAATATCTAGGATTATTCTGGGTTGCATACCTGCCCAAGGCACCTCCTTCGAATGCGAGTGCATAAGAACAATGCCTGACTTTGTAAAGGCTTTACAGTTCATAAGGTATATGGACATACTTTATATCATTGCATCTTGACAACCCTTTGAGGTAGGCATGGCAGGGATTACTGTGTCCTCTATACGATGAAGAAATTGAGGTTTGGAGAGCTGAAAACAATTCCTAAGGTCACTCATCCAGTAAGCAGTAGAAGCAGGACTAACAATCAAGTTACTGAAGCTATTCAAGGTCCCCCTACCCCATTCAACCACAATAACTCTATGCCGCTTGCCCCTTGTTATAATGCAGTTTTCAGATACCCAGAAAGATGCAGCTACAGTGTAAATGAAAACGATGCACCAGATGTGGGAATGACCAGATGGGGGCTCAAGGTGCCCTCACTAAGAATTCTGCTTAGTGACGTTGGACCCTTTAGTCAAGTGACTTTGCTCATCTCCAAGAGAAGTGTGCTCCTTCCCACACACACACAAAAATATCCCAGTGTTACATTCCAGAGTTTCACAAGCATTTTTCTGACTTGTGGGTTGGAAAAGCTGACTGACTTGTCTTCAATAGTCTCTTATGAAGGCCTCCTGATAGAAAATACTGGCCACTGTTATGAGTCAAGGAAATCATGACTTCAGTCCTGAAGAACACTTACTGCTCAATGAATGGAATGATTCTTCTCTATATTTGAAGTTCTTTTGACCTTGTAGTTTGATTTTTATAACTTCATTTTATGAATTAAGAAGCAAAAATCTTAGTACTCCCGAATGTACTATAAGTTCTTAATAGTAACTTCTAAGGATTTTTGAGGAATACATACTGTACTAACATTATTAGTGCTACATACAAAAATGGAAATCTCAGAGAATGAGGCAAAAAGCCATAAATGGCATATTTTCTTTATCCATGGAATCTGTTGGTTATTCCCTGGAACATGTACAGCCCACATTGGAAATTGCTGTTCTAAAGAACGAAAAAAAAAATATCAGCCACCATGGAGAATAGTACGGAGGTTCCTTAAAAAACTAAAAATAGTTACCATATGATCCTGCAATCCTGCTCCTGGGCGTATATCTGGAGAAAAATAATTCAAAAAGATACATACACTCCAATGTTCATGGCAGCATTATTTACAATAGCCAAGACATGGAGGCAACCTAAGTGTCCATCGACAGATGAATGGGTAAAGATGTGGTACATATATATAATGGAATAATACTTAGACATAAAAAAGAATGAAATAGTGTCATTTGCAGCAACATGGATAGACCTACAGATTATCATAGTAAGTGAAGTAAACCAGAAAGACGAATATCTTATGATATCACTTATATGTGGAATCTGAAAAAAGATACAAATGAGCTTATTTACAAAACAGAAATAGACTCACAGACATAGAAAACAAGTTTATGGTCACCAAAAGGGATAGTAGGCCGTGGGGGAGATAAGTTAGAAATTTAGGATCAACAGTTACACACTAGTATATATAAAACAAACAAGGACCTACTGTATAGCACAGGGAACTATATTCAGTATCTTGTAATAACCTATTATGGAAAAGAATCTGAAAAAAAATGTATATAACTGAAACACTTTGTTGTACACCTGAAACTAACACAACATTGTAAATTATACTTCAATTAAAAAATTGGTTAAAACACTAGTAGACCATATTGATGAACATATGAAATCTTGTCACGTGTTTTGTGACTCATTTTCACTAGTCCAAGTCAAACACTGGTTTCCAAGTTCCATGTTAAGATTATCTGCACAGATATGAGATGGACAAAGGGGAGAGAAGAAGATGATAGTTTTCTTTAGATAATTTCGCTCTTTGAGATAGGGGCTAATTTTTAAGAAATTCATATGTATTTGAGTAGAAGTTCTCAACATTGTTGAAACTCAACTGTTATTCTTACAAAATGGGAATTAATCATATATCCTTTGACTTTTCTTTCCTGTTTTTCATTCATTTTCTTTTATCTCCATATTCCACTCCCGTCTTCCTCCTCTCATCCTAGAGCACCCACACTGATAATAGTGAGTGCAAATAGCCTACTATCTGCCAGGCACTGTTTTAATGTATTCAGTATGTATCCTGTTTCTGTCTGTATGCTCAGAAAACAGCCATGGTCTTGCATGCATTTTTTCCCCAAATATTTTATTGTGAAAAAATTTCAAAATACAGAAACATTGGAAGACTTATATAGTGAACACTGTCTAGATTTTTACCAATAACATTTTGCAGTATTTACTTCATCACATGTCCATCATCCATCTTAATTTCTAGATGCCTTTCAAAGTAAGTTGTAGACATCAGCACCCTTTACTTGTTAACACTTAAGTATGCATGTTATTAATTAGATTTCAGTATTTGTTTATTTAGTTAAAATTTACATGGAGAAGTGATCCACTTTTAAGCATTACCATTCAATGAGTTTTGACAATTTGTATATGTACTGTTAATTTACATGAATGTTAGTGTGTTCTAAAATGTTTTCTGTGTTTTACTTTTTTTCACTGAGCTCTGTTTCTGGGGTGCATCTCTGTTGCCGTGGTACACCTAATCAGTTGCTGACCACGCTCACTTTTCAGGGTAGTTGTGACTTAGAAATAAACCTTTAGAAATACTTAGTAGAGTGCCCTTCTAAGGCACTAAATGATCATGAGCTTTTGTTTCTCATTAATTCCATATTTAACAAATAATTATCTACAGTGTCTACAGTGTGATGGACTTTGGGTTCATCGTGATGACCTCTCTTCTGCCATCAGTACCCACAGCCTTTCAGGGAGAGAGTCATTTAACCATAACTCTTTTTCAACAGTAAATTATTGTGTGTTTTCTGATCACATCGAAGTGTGCTATAGCTGTTGTTCCTTAAAACATGCAAAAGGAACGTTTCAAAATGGGTTAACTGGTTAGAATTAAAAATGAATTTGGAAACCCGTCTGTGGAAGTATCTGCTAGCATGGTGTTTAGGGGAGATAATGAAACAGCTAACACTTAATGCTTGGTCTATGCCAGCCACTGTGCTGAGCATCTTACAAGTATTATCTCATTAATTATCACAACCACCCTACAAGGTAGCTGCTGTTTCTCTCATTTTGTAGATGAGGAAAACTAAGGTCAAAGAGGTTAATAAATTGCCCAAGGGTAGGTAGAGGACAGGGCAGAGTGGAATTGGGATTTAAATCCATCTCTCTCCAGAGCTGTGCCATTAACATTTATTGTACTGAGAAGCAGAGGAGAAAAAGAGCTCCAGTGAGTGGTGAATATTTTGACCTAATAGGTCATGGCAGGTTATTATTTTTGATCCTGTGGAAATTCTGTTGTTCCAATGCCCATACAAATCAACAAAACCACATGACAACATGCCACATAGATGTTGCTGCTTCCTTGTGTACTTTGTATGGAGGCAGTATTCAGGTTAAAATATTAACCTCATCATCTGGTGATTTGTATTTCCTGGCCCCTGATGTTCTAGCGCACACAGATGGCAAAGGCCGAAAGGACTAAAACGATGGGATTAGATTACAATGGAGGGATGGGAAAGAAGCTGGTAATAGGTTATCTGAGGGGGAGGAGATCCCAGTAGTTACTGGGATACAGTGGCACGGGTAGCTCTCTTTCCCCCAGCGGTTCTTTTTTATTTAGATGTTGGGGGTAGGAGTTGATTAATTAATTAATTTGTTTTTGCTGTGTTGGGTCTTCGTTTCTGTGCGAGGGCTTTCTCTAGTTGTGGCAACGGGGGCCACTCTTCATCACGGTGCGCGGGCCTCTCACTATTGCGGCCTCTCATTGAGGAGCACAGGCTCCAGACACGCAGGCTCAGTAGTTGTGGCTCACGGGCCCAGTCGCTCCGCGGCATGTGGGATCCTCCCAGACCAGGGCTCGAACCCGTGTCCCCTGCATTAGCAGGCGGATTCTCAACCACTGCGCCACCAGGGAAGCCCCCCCCCCCCAGTGGTTCTTAATGAGGGATGCATCATCCTCACTAGACACTTGGAAACATGGGGGCTTTTCAGTTGTCAGTCACTTGGACCTGCTGTGAAACTTAATGCCCAGGGTCAGAAATGATAAACATCCTACAGTGCCCGAGTCAGGCTTACACAGAGTAGAATGGTCTTTCCCCAAATGCCAGTTCTACCCTTGCTGAAATCCTCACGGGCTAGGCCTACTGACCCCAAAGACACACCCTGGTGGTCAGTGGTTGAGGAATGAGGACAAGGCACAAGGAAGCCTTGAAAAAATTCTGGGAAGACACCAGATGTATCTTTAATATGTTTTATTTGTATGGTCGCAGTGCTCGTATGTAAGAGACTGATTGATCAGTCTTAAAGGGTCTTGTGTTATTTTGAGAAAATTATTGAATTCTCTCATATGTCGACATGGACGTGACCTGCTAATGATTTAAAAATGGGTTATGATGGGGGCTTCCCTGGTGGCGCAGTGGTTGAGAGTCCGCCTGCCGATGCGGGAACACGGGTTCGTGCCCTGGTCCGGGAGGATCCCACATGCTGCGGAACGGCTGGGCCCGTGAGCCATGGCCGTTGAGCCTGTGCGGCCGGAGCCTGTGCTCCGCAATGGGAGAGGCTGCAACAGTGAGAGGCCAGCGTACCGCAAAAAAAAAAAAAAAAAAAAAAAAAAAAGGGGGTTATGATGAACTGTTCTTCTAATGCACTGCCAGAATCTGATATCATTTTAAATGTTTGCATCCTGTTCCTCAATGAGATTTGCCTATCGTTTTTTCTTATGTTAATAAGAACATGATAATGCATAAAATAAATGAATTCCCTGCTTGAGAATAAATAATATAAATTAGAAATTATTTGTACTTTAAAAATTAGGTATAATTCAGCTGTTATATTATCTGGGCATGGTGTTTTTTGAGAAATGGTAGACCTTTACTTTGCTTTCCGATGTTTTGTGATTACTAATCTGTTCAAGTTTTCTCCCTCCTGTTCAGTCCTTTTTGTTACTTTTGAGACAATTTCTGATAATAATTTTGAAGTGAACAGGGTCCCTGTGGAATAACAATTTCTGACCCAAGGTGTGGCGCCGCACAGTTTCTTCAGGAAGATTTGGGTGTATTTATGGGTCTTAGACTCGCGAATCAAACTTTTCCCTCAGGATCTTCTCAAGGTAATTTATAATGATGATAATTTACGAAAAGTGCTTGAGGTAAGCCGAATCCTGTTCTGGGTCAATAGACATAGCAAGTCCCTGACCTTGGCATTGACCGTCTTTGGGGAGATGATCCCTTGTGTTGTCTCCCACGTTCAGGACAGTTGACTCCTTCACATTGATCTCGGTGTTCTGCTCCCACAAAAGTTTTCACCCTGTAGGTGTTTTGACCTTGTGTGCCTGAATATATGCATTTTAATAAGACTTATACAGACATTGATGATCTTTCATTAATTTCATTACTAAAATAGATTTTGGAGTAAACTCTATTAAGCAAATTAAATTCCTGTCTACTCTAGCCTTATTGCTTATTGTAGTTATTAAGCCAGTCCTCTATTGTGATTAAGTGACTCTGTTGGCCTCTTCCACTCTGGATCCCATAATCTTTATTGAAATAATGGCACCCGTTGCAAAGGCAGCTTTCCCACTTATCTTGATCCACAGAGTTCAACCATTATAGTGCTTTTCAAAGACATCAACATTTAACTATTCCTCAGTGCTGTGGTAAAGACGTGGGGCCTTCTTGGGAGACGTAATTGGGAACAGGTAAACATGTTGTATATGGTAATTTTAGTTTAGTTTATTTCTGTCTCTAGATCTCTGTATTTTTTTCTACTACATCATATAATCTTGTATCTCAGCCTCATTTAGGTAGGCCATGACTGAGTCCAGATTTGCGTTAAACAACCAAGAAAACAGTTAGAAGCAACCTGGCTCACCCAGAACTAGTATATTGGATGAAGCATTTTTGGCGTTTGTTTCCACATGCATGACTTGAATAAATCTAAAATGATGTTCTTCTCCCTCTAATCTAGGATCCCCAGAATCCGTTTTCACATTTATTCTCCAGATTTTTGGTAATAGAAATTAACCAATTCTTGTGATTTTTTTTTTTTTTCTTGTTGTGTACTCATGGTTTGATTTTGTAATTTACCTCAAAGAGCGTTCTGGAGTATACATCCAGTTTTAGGTAGAGAAGCAATGAAGAGTGGGACATGGGGAGGATTGACACCCCTTGAAGTTACTTGCTGAGGTGAGGTATTTATAACCAAGCCTCCTGTAGTAAGTCAGGAACAGACTAAACTTAATGGAAGAGGGAACTACTTTATCTGGCAAGGGAAGATGGGTGGTTTTATTTTTTTTTAAGTTTATTTATTTAGGCTGCTTATGGTCTTCGTTGCTGCACGTGGACTTTTCCTTAGTTGCAGTGCGCAGACTTCTCATTGCGGTGGCTTCTCTTGTTGCGGAGCATGGGCTCTAGGCACGTTGGCTTCAGTAGTTGTGGCTCGCAGGCTCAGTAGTTGTGGCTCGTGGGATCTAGAGCAAAGGCTCAGTAGTTGTGGCACACAGGCTTAGTTGCTCTGCTGCATGTGGGATCTTCCCAAACCAGGGATCAAACCCTTGTCCCCTGTATTGGCAGGCGGATTCCCTGTGCCACCAGGGAAGTCCCAGATGAGTGGTTTTAAATCCAAGGTTTGGGGTATCAGTGGACTCCACTTGAGCTCTTAGGGCCTCACTCTTTCTCAATCAGTTCCCTAACTTGTACTCAAGAGGAGGACTGTGAAATCAGCCTGTGTTGCAGTTGTGCAAATTAAGGTCATATTCAGTGTCTGACCTTCCATGATCTCAGCCAAGCAACTACAAGATATAGGGGACTCTCTCTTAGGGTAGGTAGTCATAGAAACCCTTTATTTGATGACTGTGCCTTGAGCTAAGAATTTTAGATACTGAGCTTGGCATTTTCTCTCTTTGAGCTTTCCTGTGAGGAGATGGGGATCATGCAGTCTTGCTCACAGTAGTGCTGCATTGCGACTTACTACAGGGTAATCATGTAGGCCATACTTTTGCCCCATGTAAAATGAACTACCAGTCCTTTAAAAGTCATGTGATCTTCACTGCCTTCAAACCCAGTTCAGGAAGAAAATCAGTCAAAGCTTCCTGTTTCTTTGAGGGTCTCTTGATTCCAGACTCTTCGGCACCAGTGACTCTGGCTTACTTTAAGTTTGAATCCTCTCTTGCTAGTTTTAACAGAAAGGGCTTTATTAAAGGGTATATAAAAAAGGGTGTATAAAGAGTATTAGGTAGCTCACAGAATCTCTGGGATGCTCAGATAATCAGGCTTCGACATTAGAAATACAAATTTCACATTGTACCAATTATATCTAAAGGAAATCCAGCCTATCCCTGCTACAGTGCCCTAATATCATTTCCTTTTACCCTGAAGATAATTTCCAGTGAAGACAGTTGTGTAGAAATATGTATTTAAGGGTTTCCTTAATCCTTTTGGCTTATGTTACTACTAGTAGAGTCAGGCAAAGATATTAAAACTGAAAGGTAAATCCTACACTCATTCCTAATTGGCAAGGAACACTGCATTAAATGTTCTATAAACATTATGCTGTAATAAAGCCAGTGACTTATGCATTTGTTCTTTCTTTTGCCTGAAAAGACTGGCAATTGATTGATTTACCTTTGGGTGAACTTTTGTTTTTGATAGTAAGCAGAGTTTTTGCTCTGAAGTTCAGGAGTTGGTGCTTTTACTTGTTCTTTTTAAGGAAAATAATTACTTTAGTGACTTCTGGTTTTCCAGCTCTGTTAGCTGTTAGTAGAAAGATAGAAACCCAATTCCTGCTTAACATGAAATTCTTCAGTAAATGAACATTGACAAAGAACTGTTTTCTATACGCCTTTCAAAATGCCCTTTGGGTCCCATGCATAGGGTTTCAGAATTTTTAAAAATACCCAGGTACTTGATTTCAGGTTAAGTGACCATGGTCCCAGCAGTCAGATCCTTCAGACAAAGAAACTCTGCTTCTATGAGAAAAAAAAAAAAAAAAAAAATCCTTTAAAATAACAGGAAATAAAAATGAAAGGAAGGCCTAACTATATTGGCTGTTTATTCCGGTTCTGTTGGTCAAATTTGCTCCATTCTCTCCCCACCTCCATATTTGCTGATGCTAGGGCCCCCATAGCGTTTAGTCTATTCTCTTAGAAGCCATTTTAGAAAATGTACACAGTTGAGGAAGTGTAAACTCATGCAGAATCTTTACTTAATCTGCCTTGAGTTTAATATCCTGTGATGTTCCATCTCCATCCAGGAGACCTTTCAAGAGAATGATCTCAAGTAACTATTTTTATGCCCTTTGGTGACCTCAAGTAAAAATCCCTAATGGTGACTGTTCGATTATGAATGGATTCGTCTGAAATTTGAGCATAAGTGGGAGTGAAGTGAGGAAGAAAGTTGTAAATAGCTAAGGCCTCCGCTGGGTCTAGGCTTTGTCACAAAGTGTTGGTGAGGGACTTCCCTGGTGGTGCAGTGGTTTAGAATCCACCTGCCGATGCAGGGGACATGGGTTTGAGCCCTGGTCCGGGAAGATCCCGCATGCCGCGGAGCAACCAAGGCCGTGCGTCACAACTACTGAGCCTGCGCTCTAGAGCCTGTGAGCCACAACTACTGAGTCCACGTGCCACAACTACTGAAGCCTGTGCACCTAGAGCCCGCGAGCCACAACTACTGAAGCCCACATGCCTAGAGCCTGTGCTCCGCAACAAGAGAAGCCACCACAACGAGAAGCCCGCGTACTGCAATGAAGAGTAGCCCCCACTCGCCACAACTAGAGAAAGCCCGCGCACAGCAACGAAGATCCAACGCAGCCAAATAAATATATAAATTTATAAAAAAAAAACAAAAAAAACCCAACATGTTGGTGAGAATCCTGAGGATGTACAGAAGCAAAGGGCTTTCCCCATCTCTGGTCGGGTTTCTGAGAACAAACTCTCAGACTCTGAGATTTCTGTGCAGGAGGTTTGTTGGATGATTTTATCATAAATATTGCCTGTATAGAAGTGAAGGAAGCAGGACTGGATGGAAGGAGGAGTTCAACCATGATAGAATTTTAACAGCGGCCTCAGCGATCCTACGGGGAACCAGTGGTTCTGGGATGGCCATTTGGTGAGGTCTTGGATTGAGGCAAAGGCTCACGCCTTTGTACCTCATCATTGAATGTAGGCTTCCCTTGGGGAGGGAGCGACTTTGGGGGCAACTTTGCCCTCCTTCTGCCAAGGGCAATCCCAGAAAGTGACACAGCCAAGAGGCCTGGCAACAGGGAGAATGACTGCCTTGGAGCTGAAGGGGGGAATCTGGGCAGTGCCCCCCAGTAGACACTATACACCACTCTTTCTTCACGACTCTATTTGCTTTTGCAATTCTATCCAAAACAACAGTAGTCTTGGGGTTTGTGTTTTCTGAAACTGGCAATATTCCAGCTTTTGTTCAACCGTCTTCATTTTCCCAGAAGAATTGACTAGTGAGAAAGTGACATATATCATGAGAAATGCAAAGGGTCTGAGATTTTGCCCTATTTGCTAGCTAATGAGTTAGCCTGCCAGTTTCATAGATGCTGGCAGAAGACAAGATATTCTTGGGTCAGAGACAAAAGACTGTTAATCACGGCACAACAAGCAGTGTGAACTTCATGTTCACACAATTCTTCCTGTCCAGTCCCATGGGGGTCACATGGAGTGGCCCATGTGGATATTGTGTGTGCAGTGGTTTTGTGTTCCAGCTGAGGAAACTCTAAGCTTAAGAAACCCAGAGCTCAGGAAGCCTCGCTATTTCATACTGGGTTGCAAGCAAACCTGCTCAAACTTTACCCTAAAAAGACAAACACAGTAAATTCTGAAATGACTTCTCATTAGTGCATGTTTTTTATTACTTATTGTTTGGGCTCAGGTTCTTAGGATGAGATGTCAGAAGCTTGGGCAAGCCATTGGATTGCTTTATTACTTGAGGTGAAGGTAGATACAAGGAAGGTGAAGTTTGGGAGAGAAAAAGGAAGCATTGCTCAAATCATGAGTCATTCTGCAGTTGTAATTGCATAATTGATGGGGGTGGTTCTGGATTGCAGCCCTCCCACACTCTCTTGAGCTGTCTTCTGGCCAGTGTGGGCCACAAAACAGCCATCCCTCATCTCTACCACTGCTGTGATCTCTAGATGACACTTTCAACTCAGACACCAGTTTGAAGTTGGACTTGGGTCTGATGCTGTCTCCTGTGTTGGATCATCTGACTCGACAGTGACCGTGCAGCACTTAAGACTGGGGAGTCTACACTTGGCAGCTTCAATGGACACAAAGATCAAGAGCATCAGACTTTGTCGAATGCTTCAAAGCTGTGATTCCATATCACACCACACCTAGGTCAAGAAAACACGTCAAGCTCTATTTGGGTTTACCTGGGAGGGCCAGGTGGCCATCTCCTTCTGTTTAGAGATGAATTGTTCTGTCTGACCATATGCACCATGAAGTCTTGGCAATGGTGTAGAACCACCTTTTCTAGTTAATGGAAAGCTTAAAGCTATTTGCAGTCCATTGTCGCTCGAGGGCAAAAGTTTAGATGTGAGCCTTGAAAACAACTTAATCATGAATTTCTGACTTGCGTTTCCAGTTGTCTAACTCCCATGGTAGAGCTGTTGCTAGAATGTTGTGCATAAAAAGTGAGTCAGTGAGTCCTTAGGTTCATTTCCTAGGTTTGTCTGCTGCGGCTTCATTTTGTAAGTTCCTGGGTATGTGCTTCCGTGGCTTAGTGCATAATGGCTGTCGGAGAGTCTAATACCTGAATGGTATTAAACAAGGAAAAGCTTAGCATGCACATAAAAATGAGTGTGTGTTAGTTCTGTTGTATAGATAGAGGAACTGATGTTTAGCAAAGTTAGGTAACTTGACCAAGATCATATGACCACTAAGTGAGAGAGCTGAGATTTGAATGCAGCTCCAAGTTCAAAGCCTTGTTTTAAACCACTGTGGAATGTTTACCCTTGTGCATTGAGACTGCTTCCTGTTCTTTGGGGCTGTACTCTGAGAGGAGTAATGGTAGAGATTGAGCTATTGATGCTATCATTTTGGGAAAATGACCCTTTCACAAACCTTGGGAAAACTCAGTGGAAGCTTAGGGCTGCAGCCGTAATGCCTCACCCCTCAGTTCATTAGTTAGAAGTAGAAATTGTTTTGTTGAATTGGTTTGAAAATCTTAGGGCTAAAAACTCAAGTTAATGAATTTTTTACCAATCACATAGCTATGTGCAAGCCTTTTGGAAACAGAAAATTTATAGTTTAGGCAAACTTGACATGAGCAAATGAAAAATACATAGCTACCTAGGTGAAGGTTCACCCTTTCTTTGAAGATGTTCAGGTTAATGCAGCCCCTTAAGGGCTGGCCTTAAGATTAGTAAAAGAATGTAATTACTCACAGGGTATGATATGAGAGGTATTCTGAACACACAGACACCCCAATCCCCCAAACTTTGAAGGCTTTGTAATTGTTTCTGAAATTTTACCATTAGAGATTCATTCCTTTGAGATGTAATACCTTTTTAGACTTCACTCATATGTATGAACACTGAGGCAGGAACACCTTAAAGACTTTGCTAATACCTAAGGGGAGGGGGAGAATTGGCAGCTAGCTGAGAGCAGGACCCTGAGGATTGAGATTGACTAGGCAGGAGGGAGAGGCAAGGTTTTCTGGGCTGGAAGGTGACCCACTTTCCAGCTTGGAACCCTTAGCTCCGCACTTCCTCAGTGTGTCTTCCACAAGCTCCAAATTTCTTTAAATTTTGCTATGAAACATACTGTTTGCTTTTCACATCTGTTTCCATATGGCCATATAATTGTTCCCTAGCTCTGTTGAGAAACATGTTTTTGTTTCAGACATACACACATGGGCTCATCCTAAACCTCACAGCTAATGCAGGAGTAGAGATGATCTCTTGGACCTCAGTGTCTAGTGTGGCACTGGTTAAAGGTCAGCGTTCAGAATAAATGAGTTTTACGTCCTTCCTTGAACTATGGCAATAACGTAGCAAGGAGATGAAGTAACTTGGTGAATGATGCGCGGCTAGGAAGCGGCAGAGTTAAAATGTTTCTGTCTCTAAATCCAGCATTTTGTTCTGTACCCAAGAGACTCTGTTTTGTTAAAAGGAAGGAAACAAAAGTAGCAGAGCCCAGGAGATAAGCTTTTCTATTCCATAACTCAACTTGTTCCGAAGTGTGTAATATAAACTAAACCTTCATCTCCTTTGGGATACCCTAATCTCTGATTTTTTCCTGGAACTCTGGAGAGAGAGCATTCCAATTACCTAAGTTTTTCAGCCAGAATTTCTCTCCTTAAACCAGTAGGATTGGATAGGAGAGTGTCGGCCAGGCTGAACATTCCTGTCCAGCTTTGTATCTTGAGGGAATGCTATTCTTTATTGATTGAAGCCACTGCAGGGAAACCCCTTGCAAATGATAGTGTTGGGATGTAGGGCTTAAATTTGCCTTTTTGTAATGTTTGATTTTCCTGAAGATAGAACTGTGGCAGAATTTTCCATTTTAAAATATTTGAAATCAGTTCACTTTTGTAATAGCTTGATGCTCTTGCTTAAGGAAAAAAATGGTTTCATACTACATTAATTATGATGCAGCAGTAACTACGTAGGAGTGCCAGGCTGGGACAGTTTGTGTTCAGAGAATACTGCTGTTCTTTCCATGAGTGTTATCAGGTTCTTTAGGGTAGCCATCAGTGACTTAGGGGACCCAAGATCCAAGTTATTATTGGCTTCTCTGCCTTCTCCCATTCATCCTCCATTGTTCTCTCCATTATCCTTGTTGGGTCTTTAGGCTGAGTCTGGAGTCATACTGGTTAATGACTTTCTGCAAACGGATCTCTGACTACATTTCACAGTGAAATTTCACAGTGGAATTTGAATCTGAGCGTTCTGTAGTCTGTTTTAATCTACAGCTGCCCTTGGCTCTTACTCTCAAAATAAGCATTAAAATAGTCAAGTATGAGACTAATTTTTTAAGATTGCCATCCAGCTGAGAGTTCAGTCAGCCTTAAAAAAAGTAATACTGTACTTTCTAAAACAGGTTCCATTTGGGTATCAGAAAGCACCAGAGTGCTTTGTGTCATGTGTTAATTTTGTATTAAAAGATCAATCTTCACACATCCTGATTTTATTGAGGCCCGGATGAATTCCATCTCCATGACTGTGGCTTGCATTCCAGGAAAATTTGCATGCCTTTTCTGTTTTCCTGCTTTTTCACGGATATGTTTTTAAATCATTGTGGTCTAAATGTTTAATTCTGGAAGAACCCAAGTGATAAAAAGCTGGAATTGCTTTATATTCTACCATCTGTTTTACTATTTGTCTTCTGTAATGAGAACGTTAAACTGAGCTTCCCTACCTATTTCTCTTTAAGGGTCTGATTTAGTGCATGCGGGAAAAAGAGAAACCGTATGTAGGTCTTCCGGCCAGTAAGGCTTAGTTGCCAAATAGTTTATGATGGTCTTCTGTTGAGCCATAAGTTACATAGGAGGGCAATTCATCGATCCTTATTCCCAATTCATGTACAAACTGTATAGTAAAACGTTTGTGGATCCCCCATGCGGTAAAATGAAGTTTCCTATGCAATAGATACATTTCGATGGGATTCCCTCTGTTTGCTTATTTGGTTGTACTATCAAGATGGTTTATGTTTTAAAAATATTGAGAAGGGAGACAAGGGAAAACTCAGGAAAATCTGATTGCTAAGCATCTTACTTCACTAGGGCCAAACAGCAGGCAATGAGTTTTGACTCTAGACATATGAATAGCAAAAGAAGACAGCTGCTAGATACTATAAAGTAGCTAAATTCTCCATCTGGCTTACAGTGTGGGTGAGGACTGGCTGCAAATCTGGATTGAATTCCATGCCCCAGTTAGTTGACAAATATGGCGGGTCCTTTTAGTTCTAGATCATGAAGTGTGGTCCTAAGCACCAAAGAATTAAACTCTCTTAGAAGCAACAGTAAAAATGAGGTAATGATAAAAGCAATACCGCTTTATTTAAAATTAGCTCTGTGTGGTTTCTAAAAGGGATTTTTTACATCTTCAAGAATCTGGCAAAGAATAGAAAAATCATAGGCTTAGTTTAAGTTTGGGATGGCAGTGAAGTGAAAAGCACAAAGACATTTGTTAGAATCAAAACTGGCCTAATGGATAAGACCACACTTTGAGTCTGGCATTCCTTCCTTGTAAAAATTTTATGAAAATTTTTTTATTGAGAGATAGTTGATTTACAATATTATATAAGTTTCAGGTATACAATAGAGTGATAATTTTTGAAGGTTATATTCCATTTCTAGTTATTATACAATATTGGGTACATTCCCTGTGCTGTACATATATCCTGTAGCTTATTTATTTTATACATAATAGTTTGTACTTCTTACTCCCCTACCCCTAACTTGCCCCTCTCCCTGTTCCCTCTCTGCCCTCCCCCCCGGTAACCAATTGTTTGTCCTCTGTATCTGTGAGTCTGTTTCTTTTTTTATTTGTCTTTTCTGTCTTCTTTCACAAAGCATAATCCCCTCTAAGTCCACCCATGTTGTTGCAAATGGCAAAATTTCTTCCTTTTTTATGGCTGAGTAGTATACCATTGTATATATGTACCACATCTTCTTTACCCATTCATCTGTTGATGGACACTTGTGTCACTTCCATACCTTGGCAATTGTAAATAATGCTGCTGTGAACATTGGGACGCATGCATCTGGTATTCCTTCCTTTGAAGAAGTTATTTTGTTTAACAAAACAGTCAATATTTTTACTTTAAAAATCATTTTTAATTTATTTTAATTTTAATAAGAACTAATAAGAACCTGCTGTATAAAAAAGTACATAAAATTCAAAAAAAGAAAACCTGGGATGTCTTGAGCATCAAAATAAATAATGATAATATCAGATATAATCCATTAATAGGATAAAACTCTAAGTCACATTTGATATAAATAAATGGAAAAGGAGGAGAAGGTTTTCCTTTTAATAGTTTGCCAATTAATAAATGAAGGATGACAGCTATCATTGTCATAATTGGTTCAGGCAAAAATTATGAATGCATGCTAAAACCAATGATGAAAGTTTAGTAAGGCATTTCCTATTTGGGGTCTCAAAGTATGTTCTTAAAAATTACTAATTAATTACAAAGGGCAAAGTGGTAATCTTACAGTGAAGAAACCGGGGAAGCATTACCTTGATTAAAGTTAATATCCCCCGGTATTGGGACAAATAATGGGTGCTTCCTGATATGATGCCCCTAGGAGGATGACCATTACTTCTGTGGTATCCCTTTAAGAACTGCATAACCTAAATCTAATCATGAAGAAACATCATGATTGACACCAGACAAACCCAGATTGAGGGACATTTCTACATAATAACTAGCCTGTATCCTTCAAAAGTATGAAGTTCACGAAAGACAAAGATTATAGATCTGTTCCAGATTAAAGAATACTGAAGAGTCATGACATCTGACGGCAATTTGTAATCCTGGTCTCAGGACAAGGTGCTCGCACATTCCTTCTGTCCTGCTCCCTCCTCCCCCGTCGTTCATATAGCATGTACACTAGTACCGAGTCAGTGTTAAAATCCTAATTTTGGTAAGTGTACTGAGGTTATGAAAGACAAAGTCTTCGTTATTAGAAAATATACCATAAAGAATCAGGAGTCCAGGGGGATGATGTCTCAACTTATTCTCAAATGATTTATGAAATACCCACATACACACAAACATATATATCTAGAGAGAGACAAAGAAGAAAATGATAGTAATTGTGGAATCTGATCAAAAGTTCTATAGAATTTCTTGCAGTATTTTGAAGTTGAAGTTTTATAAAAATTATATTAACGGTGTCGCACAGGTCTGAGTAAATAGGCAGTAGATAGCCTTGTAACAAGAACCCTGTGGCATTTGCTGTCCCGGCGGGGATAGGCAGAGTGGACAGTTGTGGAGGACCACACCCTCAACAACCTGGGGCAGAAGACAAATAATACAGTCAGTCAAGTAGAAAGTAAAATCCTTACTTGTTTCAGAAAAAACTGAGGTGGGAGGTCGGAGGATCCGACCATCAATCACATTGCTTAGTGGTCACTGCACAAGGTGTGTAGTAAGATGTGCTAGGTCAGTAGCTATTAGAAAGCTTAGAAAGCCAGGGAAGAGTTTTCTTTGCTATATAATTTAGAATTTCTGATGTGTTCTACTTGGGTTTTTTTGTTGTTTGTTTTAATACAGCAGGTTCTTATTTATTTTATACACATCAGTGTATACCTGTCAATCCCAATCTCCCAGTTCATCCCACCACCACCCCGGCCCTGCCACTTTCCCCCCTTGGTGTCCATACGTTTGTTCTCTATGTCTGTGTCTCTATTTCTGCCCTGCAAACTGGTTCATCTGTACCATTTTTCTAGGTTCCGCAGATATGCGTTAATATACGATATTTGTTTTTCTCTTTCTGCCTTACTTCACTCTGTATGACAGTCTCTAGATCCATCCACGTCTCTACAAATGAGCCAATTTTGTTCCTTTTTATGGCTGAGTAATATTCCATTGTATATATGTACCACATCTTTATCCATTCGTCTGTCAGTGGGCATTTAGGTTGCTTCCATGACCTGGCTACTGTAAATAGTGCTGCAGTGAACATTGGGGTGCATGTGTCTTTTTGAATTATGGTTTTCTCTGGGTATATGCCCAGTAGCGGGATTGCTGGGTCATATGGTAATTCTGTTTTTAGTTTTTTAAGGAACCTCCATACTGTTCTCCATAGTGGCTGTATCAATTTACATTCCCACCAACAGTGCAAGAGGGTTCCCTTTTCGCCACACCCTCTCCAGCATTTGTTGTTTGCAGATTTTCTGATGATGCCCATTCTAACTGGTGTGATGTGTTCTACTTGTTATTTGGGTTTTTATAAGTAGAATGTTGACCAAACTAAATTTTAATTAATAAATTAAATTGAATTTTATTGACCCTCCTTCCGCCTTAACCCTTGGCAACCACTGATACTTTTATTGTCTCAGTAATCTTGAATACGGGATGGCTGGGATCATACAGTTTGTGGCCTTTTCAGATTGGCTCTTTCCCCTTAGTAATATGCATTCAGCATCCCTCCGTGTCTTTTTCATGGCTAGATCGCTCATTTCTTTTCAACGCTGAATAAGATTCTTTTGTCTGGACGTACCACAGTTTATTTATCCATCACCTACTAAGGGATATCTTGATTGCTTCTCAGTTTTGGCAGTTGAGAATAAAGCTGCTGTAAACATCTGTGTGCAGGTTTGGATGAATATAAGTTTTCAGTTTCTTTGGGTAAATACGAAGGAGCATGATTGCTGGATCGTATGTTAAGAGTTAGTTTAGTGTTACAAGAAACCGTCAAACTGCCTTCCAGATTCGCTGTACCGTTTTGCATTCCCAGCAGCAATCAGAGTTTCTGTCACTTCACATCCTTGTTAGCATTTGGTGTGTCAGTGTTTTGGACTTCGGCCAGTCTAATTGTTGTGTTGTGGTATCTCATTGTTTAACTTTTTAATTCCCTGATGACATCTGATGTTGAACATCTTTTTCACATGCTTATTTGCCATTAGTATATCTTCTTTGAGTTGTCTGTTCAGGTCTTTTGCCCATTTTAAAATCGGATTGTTCATTTACTTTTTTTTTTTTTTTGGCAGTACGCGGGCCTGTCACTGTTGTGGCCTCTCCCGTTGCGGAGCACAGGCTCCGGACGCGCAGGCTCAGCGGCCATGGCTCACGGGCCCAGCCGTTCTGCGGCATGTGGGATCTTCCCAGACTGGGGCACGAACCCGTGTCCCCTGCATCGGCAGGTGGGCTTGTTCATTTACTTTTGAGTTTTAAGAGTTCTTTGGATATTTTGGATAACAGCCCTTTATCAGATATGTCTTTTGTGAATATTTTCTCTCAATCTGTGATTTATCTTCTCATTCTTTTTTTTTTTTTGCGGTATGCGGACCTCCCACTGTTGTGGCCTCTCCCGTTGTGGAGCACAGGCTCCGGACGCGCAGGCCCCGGACACGCAGGCTCAGTGGCCATGGCTCACGGGCCTAGCTGCTCCACGGCATGTGGGATCTTCCCCGACGGGGGCATTAACCCGTGTCCCCTGCATCGGCAGGCGGACTCTCAACCACTGTGCCACCAGGGAAGCCCCATATCTTCTCATTCTTTTGAGATCTTATGCTTTTCATCAAATCAAGATGCAAAGAGGGAAATTTGATCTGATAAACAATTCAAAGTATCTGTTAGATTAAAGCAATCCAGTTCCTAAAAGAATATAAATGTTCCTGCTTTTAAGAACATAAAGGCATTTATCCCCATGTCCTCAATAAAGGGGATTTTATTTTTTGTAATAATAATGAAAAAGGGTACTTACTGCAGGCTTCTCTCTCCTACCCACCAAACCATGTAATGACCCTTTTTTATTCTGAAGAGACCTTGGAACATTTAACACTGTGTATTAAGATTATAAAGCAGAGGACTTCCCTGGTGGTCCAGTGGTTGGGACGTCACCTTCCAATGCAGGGGGTGCGGCTTCAATCCCTGGTCAGGGAGCTAAGATCCCACATGCCTCGCGGCCAAAAAACCAAAACATAAAACAGAAGCAGTATTGTAACAAATTCAAAAAAGTCTTTAAAAATGGTCCACATCAAAAAAAAATCTTAAAAAAAAAAGATTATAAAGCAGGAAGATATTCTGGGAATGTATATGAGAAATAAAATTGACCTTTGCCAACCTGTAAGATGAATAAGGGAAGGGCTTTTGTTAAAAATGTGCAGAGGTGGAAGAATAATTAGGGTGCTGAGATAGTGCCTAGATGCCCATTAATGGTAGCAGTAAATAATATGCACCTGTCGAAAAGGGGACTCCCAGAGTGCAGCAGGGGCAACTAGGCATCCCCAACTCACGCTAAGCAGAGGCACCGGCAGCTGGTTGGGAAAGTAAAGCGTATTACTAGCATTCACTTCCCAGGTCACAGATTCACACAGCTGAGCGAGCCATGCCACGATGGGGTAGCTCCCGAGACGGTGTCTACCACCACGTTCCATAAGGAGTCTTCTTACTGTTTACTCCTCGGCTAACCAAGCCTTCAGCATCTAGGAGGTATTCTGCAGCCCCAGAATTCTTTCCCTGCCTTTAGCGCTATAGAGATTCTTTCCTTTTCCACCCTCTATCCCTCTGCTCTTTGTGTTTATCTTTCCTCCCCCTCCCTCCCACCCTTCCTCTTTTCTTTCTTTCTCTTTCCTCCCTTCCTCCTTTCTTCCTTACTTTTTCTTTTTTTCCCCTCCCTCCCTTTTTCCTTCCCTACTTTCCTTCCTTCCTTTCTTTTTTTCTTCCTCATCCCTCCCTCCCTCTCTCCCTCCCTCTGTTCTCCATATTTAATTACTGGGAGGGGAAGGAAGAGGAAATAGAGCTTGTTGAAAAGCTATTTCAAAAGTCTCTGCCTCTGTGTTTCTTCACCTGGTTTCCCAACTGGCATTAGTGTACAGTTCCTGGGTGGGTTTCTATTCACAACCACTGCAGGAAGTATGCTACGTCTTCCCCGAGACCTTATAGTAAATACAACTCCCCATCATGCAGATTAATGTCTGTACGATCTTTTAATATAGATCAGTGACATCGCACTGATGTAGCATCAGAAACATCTTTTAATACCTCACTTGTCAGAGTCCTGAAAAAGTTAGCTTCCCCATGGAATTTGTATTAGAAATCACCTTGCCAACATTTACTTTAGAGGTGAAACGAAGCTGATGTCCACCCACATTGTACTCAATCAGTAACTCCAATGACGTACTTTGTGCCTTTAGAGAAAGAAAGGAGATTCAAGTCCTAAGTTCACTTTCATTTCCTTCTTCTGGCTGCTGGAGCGTTTATGGGAGGTGTAGTTCGGATATTTTAGGTGAACTTCTCTAGAGAGAGAACTGAAGACTGTGAGAGTCGTAAGCACACCTCAAATAGTTATGTATCACGGCTAGTGTGAGTACAGAACATCTAGATAACATCCTCATGCGTGTCCCTCTTTACCAGCAACAGGGTGCTTTGTGGAAGCTCTGCTCCACTCGTTGGTGTAGAAAACCAGGTAACAGGGTCAGTACAGAAGCCTACTTTCTCCCTTCTTCCTATAACCCTGTTGAGTTTGGGGAAGTACAGGGAAGAATTAAACATCTCTGCGTACTGGATTAGAATAGGAGGCGGTAGTCCTGCTTTCTTTGATAACTAGCATAAGGGGCCATGCCGTTCATTTGTGCTGCAACTTGTAATAATTTTGACTACATAAGCAGGGACTCGTAAACGACCGTCAACATCCAAAGCCTTGGCACAGGGCTTTGGGGCGGTATGTAGGCCAGTGGATGATGCCCTAGTAATTGAGTTGCCTTCCATCTTAAGTTTATAGTCACTTGTGAAGAATTTGATGTATCTGACAATAATAAAAGTCCTGGGCTTTGGTATTCTGTGATAATTAAGATCACTCACTACCATACTGTTGAAACTGTATGCAGAACATAGGTTTAGAAAACATGTATTGAGCTCTTAACATGTGGCAAAGAGCCAACAATGTCGCTGCCCAATCTCCTTCCCCCACTTTCTGGCCTCCCATCCCCTCCCCAGTTCCAAGTTTTTGTCTGTAGTGCAGTTGGCACCCAGTCAGGTACCACTTGCCTAAAGAGATGTTAGACATGGGAAAGGAATGAGCTCAGTTACTCAGCTATGAGCACCAGAGAGAATTTTCCTCGTATGGAATCGATAGAACCAGATTGAAAATGTAAAATGTTGTATGTTATGCTCAGGATATAGAAGTTACTTGGTTTTATTGAATAGTCTCTTGAAATGATATTTGCTTCTCTAATAAATTGTCCTTAATGATTATTCCCCTGCCCCACCAGTGACAAAATGAGTGTCAGTAACATGGAGGAGGTAGCAGTGTCTTGAGTTTATTTTAAAGCAGGAGTGGCTCAGTTGACTCTTAGCAGGACTTTATGGAAACCCTCCACTTTGAGTAAAAGCCCAGCTTTCCCCTGTTGGTAACCCCCTAAGCAGAGCACATGTAGCCTTGAAGAAATGTGCACATCATCTGTTTTCTTCCTTCAGGCAGGTTGGAATGTGCTGCCCTTGCCTCTCTGTTGAGTCTTATGAAGTACCTCCAGGGATTTTTTAAGGCCAGACAAGAAAATGCTCTGAAGGCAGATGAAAGGAAAGTCTGTACAGGGAGCCCCAGCACAAGCCAGAAGGCATTTTCTGTATCTAAAGGCAGTCTGCTTTGTTGTTCCTGGACAAAGCCCTGGGAGGAAGGGGAAGCATGGGCTGCCTTCCAAATGGTAAGGACCGTTGCGTCCAACTCTTGCTGGTATGAGCTTCTCGTTGGTGGAGCGTCTTGCCATACGTGAGAAAAGAAATGGATGACGTGGTCTTTGAACTGGAACGCTTCCCTGCTACCTGTAGCTTCTAAAATGTTATACCTTAATTTTTAGGAGATTTCGTGTTTCATCCAGAAATCGACTGATAGGACGTTGTGCTTCAAAATATTTGAGTTACATCAGTTATGAAATTTTAAAGGTGGAAACTTGCTAGAAGGATTCTGAAAAGAACCACTTAAACATTACGAATAAAACAAAATGTCTTGTTGGAATTTGGTAAACAGGTTGAGTCTTTTCAGTGCTACTTAATGAACCTACCGAGATGATGAAGACCCTGCCCTTTTGGGTCCTTCAGCCCAGTGAATGGTCACGCCACCCAGTGCGGCGTGAGAAGGATGTAATGGGGCATGTTCTGCATGCCATTGGAAGGCAGGGGTGAACGTGTCTGGAGAAGATTGGGAAAGTGTCCGCTAGGGCGATGCCATTGACGATGATGTCGCGCAGGTGTTTTCCAGGGGCAGGAGAGGCGTGTCGGGCTGCACCCTGCAGGCCTGTAAGCCTTGTGCTTGCCCAGCCTCAAGACTGAAGAAAGCACAGAGTCAACGACAGAGACATCAGTGGTTTAGTGGATGGGGGAATCTTATATGTCTGAAGCAAGGTCCTGGAGCCACACCCCACCGTGTGTGGCAGATGAGGGGCAGGACATGGCAGTAGTCTCTGCTCCCAGGGGGAGAGGGAGGTTACCAGTTATAGGGGGAGTTGACCTCAGGTTGGCTTATCGGTTACCAGGGAAACCAGCAGAGGAGCATGCCCCTCACTGTTCCCTTTGATAAGCTATCATGGTGGAGATGTTCGGATCTAAAAATTAGAACAGTCACTAGCTGGGGCACGTGATTAAGAAGGAGGGTCAGTCAGGTGAGTAGGGTGTAGATGAAGCAGGGACTGGTTGAGTAGATGTACAGAGAGCAAGAGAACAGCCCTCTTGGTGGCCTGATACAAGGGGAAAGGACATTGCAAGTAGAGGGATGGGTGTGTGCAAGGACAGTGGGGCGTGGCGTACTGCCTGTGCTGGGACAGTGGGGAGGTTTCGTGGCTAGAGCTTTGTGGTAGATGCGGCATAAGGTGAGTCTAAGATCGGCTGGGGTTAGCTGCAGAGGGGAGGTTGGGAGCGTGGAGGTAGGGTGAGGGTAACGAGCATCCTAAACCGGAAACGGGGCAGCTGGGCACACGAGGCAGATGTGACCTAAAGATAGCTTGTGTGTTAAACAAGCAAGATATGTAAGAGGTCAACTACACACAAATTAGTTCTCTTCTCGTACTGACCCTGTGTAATTTATTCAGTGGGGTGAAATTCCCTTGTCTCAGGATGCAAACCCCAGCAGGCCCATGACTTTGCCGTTTGCTCTTAGTAAACTGACTGTGGTACCTGGGCTGCGTATGTACGGTCCTGGTTCTGTATTTACAAGTGTCTAGTTCATTGTATTAACATATCAATATTATTCAAAGATATGACTCTTCCTCGTCCACCCTGTAGCCGGGGTCTCCAGTGAGTTCCTTTCCCCACTGCTGATTCATCTGGAACAGGTGAGAGGGACCAGTCGTCTCAGGGGAAGCAAGATCAGGTCTGCTACTCTCCATCCTTCCCTGTCTCTGGATGTAGTTTTGACCCCATCAGCGGGAAAGAGCTTTCCATGAATGGATGGCTTCACTCCCTCCAGACCTGACAGATGTTTAAAGCTGGCTTTCTTCCTCCTGGGAAACCAGTTCTCAGACTTTGCATTTGTAAATTTTGGACATGCTCACCTGGCACCTTTCTTTGAAGTTTTACAATCGTTATTTCTTGGGATCTCTGTGAAAATGTTAATTGTAATATCCTGTCACATATAACATCTGGGTGTGTGGAGTATGGAAAGCTGACTTGGAAATAAGTTGAGATAAGGGAGGAATGGCGTGGGTAGTTAAAATTAAATGATTAACGTTTATTGAGAATTTATAATGTGTTAGGTGCTGTTCTAAGCACGTGACAGGGAGTAATGCTCTCAATCGTCCTAACTCTGAGGTAGGTACTAATATTTCCCCCATTTTATAGACGAGGACATAGAGGTACAGAGTGTTGAAATAATTTGCCCAAGATCAGAGTCTATGGCACTGCTGGGATTCCAGCCTCTGGGCATTCTTGACTCCACGGATTACTCTTAATCTCTGTGCTTCGTTGATCGCTACAGACTGCCAGAAATTGGGCTAAATGCTTTATGTAGAGACTTACATTTAACCATTTTAACGATTCTCTGAGGTATGTTTTATTATAATCCCTATTTTAGAAATGAAGACATTGAATCTCAGAGAGGTTAATTGATTTGCTGAAGGTCATGTAACCAGTGGAGCTGGGATACTAAGGTTGGATCGATTGCCAAGGTTCTGCTCTCAGCTGCTGCCCTCCTGGTTTCCTCGTAGAGAAGGTGGCCTGGCAGCTCACAGGTGTGCAGTATTTTGGGGCTAGCACAGGAGTTCAGAGTGTCGTCTCTGGACCCAGACCTCCTGGGTTTAGGTCACGAGCCCTCCCTTCTCTGCTGGGGGACATTGGATGAACTCTGAACTGCTCTGCTATGTAGAGTTCTTAGGCTGTGCCTCATCCGAGTTCATCTGTAAACTGGGCGTAATAACGGTACCTACTTTGTAGAGTCCTTGTAAAGATAAGGAGTTAACGTGGATAACGTACTTAGAAGATGCCTGATGCATAGCAAATGATCTACAAGTGTTAGCTGTTACTATTATATAAATATATATAGTAATTCAAAATAGAATCAGGAGCTTTTACTGTTAGCTTGTGCCTGTTCCTACGCTATTAATAAACAGGAAGTACACATTCAGGTTGTGGAAATAATCTTCTTAGTCCCAGGGACTAAAAACTTCTGTACCAAGTAAAATGGCTTTCTGTCAAGGTGGTAATAATTCTTATGTTCCTATTTTGTTTGCCTTAACATTCCTACCTTGTCATTGGAATACACCCTTGAGCGATTACATAGGAATACAGTACTTCAGGTTTCCTTGGAAAGAGCAAATTTGAACAGTCTGCTATCTTGCTCTGATCAAAAGCTTAGTTGACATTTACAGCCAAGATAGGATCATACACTAAAGTTTATCATATGAATCTAGTCTGTTCCTTTGACTTGGGTGTATTCATTAATTCAGAAAGAAATTATTGAGTGCCTTCAGTGTGTCTGCCGCATTTCTAGATATTGAGGATACAGCAGGGAACAGAACAGACAAAAACACCTCCCTTCAGGACACTTATGTTCCAGTGGGTGCGACAATGAATAAATAAGTAAAATATGTAGTAAGTCAGACAGAAATAAGGCAATGGAGGGAACTAAAGTTGGGAAAGAGAGGACATGCTGGGGAGTTTGTAATTTTAAATAGTGTCAGGTTTGAGTGTGATGATGTGATTTTTTTTTTAAGCGCCTTTACCATTTGGAGATACAGTCAGCGTCCTATCTGTGGGTTCCTCACCCTGCATCCAATCCCCTAGCAGCTGCCTAGGGATGGCTGTATATGCAGATGTATTATGGTGAAGTCTACTGAGGTATGATGCTGAGAAAATGTCTGAGATGTGCTTTAAAACCATCCAGAATTGGGCCAGGGGCATCAGGAAGGTGTTACAGCTAAAGCAAGGATTATGTTCAGTGTTGAAGTAGTGATGAGTATGTGGGAATTCGTTAACCTGTTGCTCTATGTTTCTGTGTGTTTGAAAATCTCCACAATAGAAAGTTAAAAATACATTACAACGATAAATATGTACCCAAAGTAAAACAGTAGGATTCCCTTGAAAAAACACAGACAAAACCCCCTAAATCTACGAAGTTACAAAAACAATTGAAAAAATAATTACTTAGATGTTTAAACTGAATCAAACAATTGATGTAAAATTATTAAAAATTAACAAATGGATCACGTTTCAGAGACTGCTTCACTGAGAAGCAGCCGTCCAAGTGGAGACCTGAGGTAGGGAGCAGGGGGCAGTGAGGATGGGGGAGGTAGGGACGGGGGCGGGGTGAGCGTGGAGCCCAGGAGAACTCTGGAGGAAAACCCTCAGACCGAGGAGTGCAAGGGATCCAAGCTGTGAATAATCAGGTAACTGTGACCGTTGTTGGGGGAGGAGCCTTGATTTGTCAGGGAACACCTGGCCCTTGCTGATGCCCTTCCTGTGTATCATGGTTGCAAACTGAGGAAGCACTTTGCAAATCTGCGTGGTGGGGTCCCGTGCCTCATTCATCCTGGCTTCACCAAGGCCTGGCAGAGATCCTGTGCTTCTTGAGTGTTGACCATTCATTCTCTCGTACCTTCTCCTACAAGCAGTCTGTAGGGTAGACGGGGAAAGGAATCTGTATTCTCATTTAATACAGACGGGGTACCATTTTCTACCATCAGGAGTTTCCATTTCAGAGCCCCTTGCTAAGTGGTGAAGCTCCTTGATTTCAAGTCCCGTGGGCCTTTCCCCCGCCCCACCTCACCCCAGGATCTGTTAAGGGGCCCAATCCCTTGACAGAGAAGGATCAACTGATGATTGTTTTTGGTGGTGCAGTTTGAGAGGTAAATAAAAGCACGAGTGCCTCGTGTGTAGACTCTTGGGGCCAAATTAAATTTCCTCCGACTCTGTGTGGCCAGAGAAAATAAGAAATCTTGTTAAAGTATAAACCCAGGCATGAAACTGTTGCTCTAAAGCTCAGTATCACTTAACAGTGAAAAAAGTAAAACAGAACAAGACCCACAAAAGCATTTTACATGCTGCTTAGTTACCCAGGAAACTATGTGCATGTGTCTATATGCACGTACATTGAATTTCAAGTTCAGTGGTTTTAAACTTTCTTTCCATATGTAGAATCTTTATAACCAGCAGATAATGGGACTTTGGGGTTTAATGAAAAGATTTGTACGGATAACATATGTTTCCCTTTATAGAAAGTAATCTTTCAGCCTATTGAAAATGCCTGAGTTTTTAAGTGCCCATGGAATAATTTTATTTGACCCTTAAATCATATCGTGTTCTTATTTATTTATTTTTGGTGTGTCATTTTTCTAAGGGTCTTATTTTTAATTCTGGAGGCCTGTTCAGAATAAGAATAAGGAATACTTCTGTGTTTTTAGTTGATTCTATGTGGACATCCATTGTACAAATGTTAACATATTTTAGGTGTTGGGAGGTATATAGAGGGTATATTTAGAATTGTAACTTCATGTTCTTTTCTTCCTCTTTAGGGGACAGATTTAATTAACAGCCTAAATGAGTTTCTTCGCTCTTAGAAGAACATGCTTTAGGGAAGTTATCTTAGAGTAAGTTAGAGGCAAGCCTGCAATTTCTTGATCTTAAATTCCATTTGGGAGAAATGGTTTGAGTTAGTGTAGAGTTACCCAACTTGGGGATCCATTGTCTTTTAAACACACACTTTAAAGAGATCATAAATTTGTGATAGAACTTCCTGCAGGGTCTGATTTTATATTTTAGGCTCATCCTGGATGTGTCCTAAAGTCTGCAATAATATGTCCCCTGCAGGCAATTCTAAAGGGTCAGCCATTTGAGATTTCTATGGAAACCAAAATAATTTCAGTAGAGATAATTAAACCCTGGGAAGGTCTGTGGCTAGCCACGGTGATAATTCTTTGTAAATAGTAGTGTTGGCGTTGAAGAGTTTACATCAGAAATGTAGGCTTAACCTAAAAAATACATACCAAAAAACTTTTTCTGAAGTTATAATGAAAAACATTATCATCACCTGCAAGTTATTAGAATAAATGCTTTTAAATTGGCAAGTCTTTTTATTCTTTTATCGTGAATTTCTACTCTTTTTGTATTAACGTCGACAAATTTGGCCTGCATCATTTTTTGAATTTTGCACTTTATGAAGTTTTCTTTTTCACTTATTATATAGTTGAATTTTGTAAGTGCTTCCTGGTTACTTAAAAATGGTATATTTTTAGGAAATATAGTTTTATTTACTGTGTGTGTGGAATACTGTATGTGTGCATCTCTAGGAGTTTCCCTGTATATTTCCATAAGTTATTGCTTTATTTACTTACATGCTGTGTTAACATCAGTGTAGACTGTGACTTTGATCAAAATAAAAAGACTTCTTAAAACTCAGCAACACATATATATGGCGATATAACATTTTCTTTCTCTGTAAAAATATGTGACAGACTGCCGCAACTCCCTAGTCAGTATAAGAGCATATTTCTTAGAAAAGGAATGTACAAAATCTCACCATGCTAGGAAGCCTACTTGAGTTGTGGTGAGGTCTGTTGTCTTCTCTGCAAATCATCAGTGCATTTGGATCTTCTGTAGCTGGGGGCAGGGGGAGTCTTTCAAAGGAGAGGTGATGTGTACTGTGGGAGGATGCACCAGGTCCAAACTCCATTTGGAGTCTTTGACATTGAAAGGCAGCTGATGTGTGAACAGGGCTAAAAGGTCTCACCAAGAGAGACCTACGTCATTGTTGAGATTATAAGCTCAGCTGTCAGGGTCATACTCCTGGGTGGAGAATAGTATTCAGAGGCATCTCCTGCCATCCTAGGGTGAGTCATTGGTAGTGCAAAGTGGGTTCTTGGACGAAGAACATGGAGGAGGAGGCGGCAAGCAGGCTTTCCGGTAGAAGTCTGCTGGCAGAGGGTAGGGGATAGTCTCTGGTGTAAAAAGACCCTTCATCTTGGGACTGTCACTGATATGGGGGATGGGGAGCATTGACATTGAGAAGGTGTATGAATTTAGGTAATTTTGGACTTCTGTAAACATTTGCTTATCGTTTTTTCTTCTAATAAAATATATTTTTGATATCTGTTGGCCACTGTGATCAATATTTATGGAAATGATGTCATTCTAGGGCTGTACTATGGTGAGATTTGTGATTTTTAAAAATTAAGTTTATTTATTTTTGGCTGCGTTGGGTCTTTGTTGCTGTGCGCAGGCTTTCCCTAGTTGCAGCGAGCAGGGGCTACTCTCGTTGTGGCGCATGGGCTTCTCGTTGCGGCGCACGGGCTCTAGGTGCGTGGGCTTCAGTAGTTGCAGCACTCAGGCTCAGTAGTTGTGGCTCACGGGCTTACTTGCTCCGTGGCATGTGGATCTTCCCGGACCAGGGGTCTCTTGCATTGGCAGGCAGATGCTTAACCACTGCGCCACCAGGGAAGTCCCTAAATTTGTGATTTTTTAAGAGGGGTTCCTCAGGCAAATAAAGTATGAAATACACTTAAAATAAAATCACTTGGGCCTCTCTTTGATAGGACAACCACCCTGTTCTTGATTTTTATTTTTATTGTAGCATTGATATTTTCCTAGTGTTTGAACTCCAAAATTCTCTTCAGACTCTTGAAAGTCTGAAATGGCATATGTGTTGTCGAAAGGATTCAACCTGTTGTGATATCCATTGCATTTAAAATCTCGGGCTCTGATGAATCCAGGTTATTTCAGCCTGACCAAATAAGTATTGAAAATCTTAATGAAAGGAAGCTTGACGTTACCGGCTTATTTCCCACCTTATTGAGTGTCTGTCACAGTTGCCTGAACAATGTTTGGTGACTTAATTTAATTTACTTTCTTTCTGGGGGACAGGTGGAAAAGTAATTCACATAGAAATAGGAAGACCTTAACAGTTAAACAGATGGATGTAGATAATTAGAATGTGGAATGGGAAATCTGAAATAATTATACTGAAATACTGATTGGACTTCACAAAAGGGGTTGAATCATCTGATAAACTTGCTTGCAATGCTAAGTACTTAAAAAAAACCAAAAACAAACAGGTCGAAGAAACTGATTTCATAGCCATGGTCTTCTAGAAAAGAATGCCAGCCCAAACTAGGCGGCCTGGTTTGCATTTTCAAAAGTTACATCCCCATTTCACCTGTAGTGTAGTGAACTGCATGGGCTCTGAAGCCAGGCTACTAGGATTCCCACCTTGAAGGGACCCCTTCCTAGCTGTGTGAATTTGGGCTCGTTGCAGAATCTGTCTGCAAAACGGCGATGTGACGGTAACCTACCAGATGGGTTTGTTGGGAGGACGAAATGAGTACATGTATGGGAAATGCTTAGAAGAAGTGTCTGGCACATCTGGAGTGTGCTCAGTAAATGTGAGAAGTTATAATTTCCAAGTAATGTAATTTCTCTAGATCTCAGTTTTCCTATTTTGTATAAGAATACATTTGTTCTGGGCTTCTTGGTATGGGCAATAAGAAAGGGTCTCACTTGTTCTGAAGGAATTTTCTTTCCAAGAGGAGAGAGAAAAGAAGCTCAAAGGCCAAAGCCTCAAAACAAAATAAATGATATCAGAAGTCACTTTGAATCTGGAGAATAATGGAAGGCTTGCTGGAGAAGGTATCAGTTATGCCTTAAAGTGGTGATTGCCAGACATGGGAACATTGTAAAGCGATAACATCTAGAAAACAACGTTAGAAACAAAATACAATGGCAAACTTTATTTGGCCAAATAATGGGTGATGGGGGAGCCTCTTCTGCCATCTAAATATATCACTATTATTTTATAAAAGAAGGCATTTAAAGATGAAAGGAGTTATCTCAGTCCAAGAACAGTGCTTTAAATTCAGTATATTTGTTTTTCTGGAAACTTACTACATTGTCATTTTCCTATTTCCTTCTTGACTTGGGTACAATTTCATCATGGGCCAGCCAACTGACATACCAGGTTTCGAAAATACTTTTTTTTTTTTTTTAAAGATGTTGGGGGTAGGAGTTTATTAATTAATTAATTAATTTTTGCTTTGTTGGGTCTTCGTTTCTGTGCGAGGGTATTCTCTCGTTGTGGCAAGTGGGGGCCACTCTTCATCGCGGTGCGCGGGCCTCTCACTATCGCGGCCTCTCTTGTTGCGGAGCACAGGCTCCAGAGGCGCAGGCTCAGTAGTTGTGGCTCACGGGCCTAGTTGCTCCACGGCATGTGGGATCCTCCCAGACCAGGGCTCGAACCCGTGTCCCCTGCATTAGCAGGCAGATTCTCAACCACTGCGCCACCAGGGAAGCCCGGAAATACTACTTTTAAGGATAAGAGGGTTTCAATAGCTAGTAATCATGGGTGGGAAGAGAAAAAGGGACTTTAGCAAAGACATCTGTATAACTGAAGGCACAGGGGTAGAACATTGGGATAATTGATGTTAGCTGCTTCATTAGGCAAATCCCACATCCTAGTGGTATAATGAAATCTGTTTATTTCTCACTTGCATAAAGTCCGATATGGGCCAGTCCATCTTTCTTCATCTTGTAGCTATGGCATTTGGAACATGTGCCTCCAAGGGTTCTGGTGGGGAGGAGAGAGGCAGAGGAAGCGCTTGGCTGTCAACTGCCTCAGTCTAGAAGTGATGCCCTTCATGAGTGGCACCTAGTCACTTGGTCCTATTCTTACTACAGAGGGGGCTGGGAAGTGTCAATGCCTGAGTGTCACCACGGTGGAAAAGTAGGAGGCGGCACTGCTCAGAGTTTGGGATTATCTGCAGCTGTGGATTGAGAGCAAGAGGGTGCTGAGAACTGGAAAAAAAAATCAACTGAGATAAATTGAAGAAAATGGACTCTGGGCTAGGGAGTTTAAGCTTTATTAGGGATCCATTACACTTTTGGAGCAGGGACTAATATCAGACCCTTCTTTAAAAAATTGAGGTAGCATTGGTTTATAACATTCTATGATCATGTGTACATTATATTTCGATTTCTGTATACACTGTAGTGTGCCCACTACCCAAAATTTCGTTTCCATTTATCACCATACTGTTGATCCCCTTCAGCCGTTTCAACCTCCCCACCCCTCCCCCTCTTTCCCTCTGATAACCAGTACTCTGTTCTCTGCATCTCCATTTTTGTTTTTGTTTCATTTGGTTTGTTTTGTAGATTCCACATATGAGTGAAATTACACAGTATTTTTCTTTCTCCATCTGACTTACTTCATTCCATCCATATTGTCACGAGTGGCAAGATTTCATCTCTTCTTAAGGCTGAGTGGTACTCTGTGTGTGTGTATACATATCATATCTTCTTTATCCATTCTGTTGATGGGCGCTGAGGTTGTTTTCATACCTTGGCTATTTTAAATAATGCTTCGATGAACATATGGATGCATATATCTTTTTCAAATTAGTGTTTTTGTATTCTTATGGTAAATACCCAGAAGTGGAATAGATGGATCGTACGGTAGTTCTTAATTTTTGGAGGACTATTCATACTGTTATCCACAGTGGCTACACGACTTTATATTCCCACCAACAGTGTAGGAGGGTTTTCTTTTCTCTACATTCTCTCCAACCACTGGTTATTTCTCGCCTTTTTGATAATAGCCCTTCTAGTGGGAGTAAGGTGATGTCTCGTGGTTTTGATTTGCATTTCCCTAGTAATTAATGATGTTGAACATGTTTTCATGCGCCTGTTAGCCATCAGGATATTTTCTTTAGAAGAATGTCTGTTCGGCTGCTACGCCCATTTTTTTTTTTTTTGCGGTACGCGGGCCTCTCACTGCCGCGGTCCCTCCCGTTGCGGAGCACAGGCTCCGGACGCGCAGGCCCAGCGGCCATGGCTCACGGGCCCAGCTGCTCCGCGGCATGTGGGATCCTCCCGGACCGTGGCACTAACCCGCGTCCCCTGCATCGGCAGGCGGACTCCCAACCACTGTGCCACCAGCGAAGCCCTGTGCCCATTTTTTAATTGGTTGCTTTTGTTGTTGAGTTGTATGAGTTTCTTATATATTCTGGATATTAATCCCTTATTGGATATGTGATTTGCAAATACCTTCTCCTCTTCTGTAGGCTGTCTTTTCATTTTGTTGATGGCTTCCTTTGCCATGCAGAAGCTCTTTCGTTTGATGTAGTCATATGTGTTTATCAGACCCTTCTTAAAGCAATAGATTGAAAGAGAAACAGCATAAATGAGGGTAGTCATTCTAAAGTTAAGTTTGAAAGACAGGATGGGAGTAGAATTGATAGAAATTCGTGGCAACTGCTCAGATACCAGAGGAACAAAGGAAAAATTAAGAGAAAGGCATTGAAGTAAATCCTAAGGCCTCTTGGAGCTCGGGTGGGTGATAGTAAATGAAACATGATCCGCAGGCTTTGTGGAGCTGCGTTGTGCTGTTGCTGAATTTTATGAACCGGTGGAAATGTTCATATCCGGATGGAAATGTTCAGGGGACAGACATTTGAGTCTGGAGATGAGGCGGACATCAGGCTCTACATCCGGGAGAAGATAGCTGAACTCAGGGACTGAGAAGGCATCGCTGAGCAGGGAAATGCAGAGATGAGAGAAGATGGCAGAGAGAAAGCCTTTGAAGACTGCATTTTGGGCCCTGTGTTAGTGGAAAGGGGACAGAAAGCTTGAGAAAAAGAAGAAGCCAGAGGAGTGATGAGGGAGACCTGGGGAGAAGCCAGAGGGCCTTCCTGATCCATCTTCCTGTGGCTAGAGGAAAACAAAACAAAGCAAACATGAGCTGACAAGTCTAATTTTCAGTCTGTGGCCCCAAACCTCAAGGAAGCCTATGGAACTTCCAGACGTCTTATTGTAGTCTCCCTAATGACGTCACCTTACTCCTTCCAATGAGGAATATCCGACACCTTCTCCTCTCTCATTGAACCTTCAGCACTCCCTACCTCTCCTCACTCTTGGCTAGTAATCTTCTTATTTCATGGGGAAGATGGAAGCAATCTCGAGAGAACCACCTTATTGCCCCCCACCCCGTGTCTGCAGGGTCCGGCCTCTGGTCTGGCTGTCGTCACTGTGCGTCCTTTCTGGGGCAGCTTCCCTTGCTTCGTGCTGAGGCCCTACCCCAACTTGTGTGATGGCTTTCCTCCTCCGTGCTTGGTTCTGCTCGTCAATTATTCTTCCCTTTTCTCCGGCATCACTGTTCCCTTCTCTCTGCTGGACCCTCTGTACCAGGACATAAGTGTGCTGGAGTTTCTCGCACCTTTAAAAGCTCTTCCTTGTGTCCCCAGCTCCCTCTAGTTTCTGCCTCCTTTTTCTGTTCCTCTTTATAGCAAAACTCCGCAGGATTTCTCTACTCAGCGTCCTTCCCCTGGTATTTCCCCTGGTTCACCCTAATCGATTCTTTCCCCACATTCTGCTAAGAGTGCCCTTGTCAGCACTGGCAGTGACTTCCACTTTGCTAAATCCGGTGGTCAGTCCTTGGCACTCGTTTACTCAAACCCTCAGAAGCTTTTGACAAAGTTGATCACTTCGTCCTGATTGAAATAACAACTTCTGGAACCCTTTACCCTGTACCCTTTCTAGCCCTTTTACTTTGTCTTGTTTTTCCTCATAGTCCTTTCACTACCTAAATTTACATTGTATACCAAATTGTTTACTATATATATATATATTTTTTAAATATTTATTTGGCTGCCCCAGGTCTTAGTTGCGGCACGCGGGATCTAGTTCCCTGACCAGGGATCGAACCTGGGCCTCCTGCATTGGGAGCGCAGAGTCTTACCTACTGGACCACCAGGGAAGTCCCCAAATTGTTTACTTTTTAATTGTCTATCTCCTACACTAGAATATAATAAGATGAATGAGGGCAGAATAAGTGAATGAGAATGATCTATTTTATTCATCTCTATATCCCAGTATTTATTCTCTGTTACCCAATTCCTAGACAGTACTTCTGTTTAGGACTGTCTACTACCCTACTGTATCTGGCACAGGTAGGAAGTTCATAAGTATGTATGAATGAATGAGTGAACAAATGAATACATTTTGTTCAGAATTTTGCAAGTAATAGTGGGATTTGGGGACGATGACCCATGTGTGTGCTCTTTGGCACGGATGGTAGCTGAAACATTTGATTCTGCAGACAACTTCTGGTTTCCCTGTTCTGCACATCTTCACCCTCAGTGACTCTTTCTGCCCCTCTCAACCTCTCCATCTCCTCAGCACTCCTCAGATAATTCAGCCTTAAAACTCTTTTTCCGTTGTGAGAATTGTATAACTTGGGGGAGAAGGGCAGTGAAGTGTTAGGGATCATGCTGCCATCTAAAGGACAGAAATGGTAGGAGCCCTGTCTTGTTAGCAAAAGCAAGAGACCAGATTGGAAACTTCATTAGCCGTGAGACAGGTAAGACCAACACAGCCTGCCCAGAAAACCTTGTTCTCTCTGGTGACCTACGAAATGAAGGTTGTTGGGTAATTAGTCTGGGCAAATGTCTGCAAAAGATTTAAAGTCAGAAAGTCATCTGACTTTTCTCCCCTCCTTTATTTTTACTGTGTGTGTGTGTATGTATGAAGTAGAAGTGGACATTTTTTTTTTTTTTTGCTCAGAGAAAAGATAAAAAAAAGTTAGCAATGGTTGTCTTTGGGTGATGGAAATATAGTATTTTTTCCCTTTGTACCATTTCTCTGCTGTTTCTTCAACGTGTAATATTACTGAAATGATTTTTAAAAATTTAATTTTAAAATTTAAATGGGGGAATGAGCAAGGTTGATCTAGAGAACTCATGCCTTGTAAAGGTCAACTTGAAAGAAATCTTTAATCAAATGGAAATGTATTATGTCTAAGGAGTAATATTATACTTTGTGTTTTCTCTGTTTCAAGAGGCCTATTTCCTAGGCTCAACTTGACAAAAATGCAAAGAATTAAATTTGGAAAATTAGTATGATTTAGTATAAATTAGGATAAGTACCCAAATTCCAGAAGATGGTTGGCTAGGTCAGTATTTCCTGATTTTTATAGGTAGAGGCTTGAGAGAGATAATTTGACCTGTGAGAGAGAGGCAGCCCAGGAAGGTCCCAGAACTGCCCTTGGGCTGACAAACAGGAGAGGCTGGAAAAGAGCAACACAGCTGTTAAAAGTCAGGAAAAAACCTAGAAAGGAATCCCCAGAGTAAATACGCTCTGTCTGCAAGGATTACAGCCGAAAGGGAGTGGTTCTCTACTGCGTCCACCAGAAATCATCAACCAGTGCCTCTAGACAGACAAAATTATTTAAGCTGGAAAGAAATTGTTGCTAAATGTGAAACCCATCTCATAATTGAGTAGCTCAGCAAGGGCACTTTGAGCTCATGGTCATTAGAGATCTTTTACGGAACAGGAGCAACCATGAGGAAGAAACCTGGCTGGGGTATGTCTAATGTGGGAGAGAACTAATGTCCAATGTATGCTTAGGAAAATGCGAGGATTCCAACACTAGGGCACCTGTCCATGCTGAGCTGAGGTTGGGATTAAGGACCCATCCTTTACTGTCGACCCACAGAACCTGGAGGGAGGACCAGAGAAAGACGAGTCTGGTGGGACAAGCCAGGCATCGTGTTCCTGTATTAGAGGTCTTGGTGGGTCATGTTCTGCAAATGATACTTGCTGAATAATAACAATAGCATTTGTTGAGGAGCAACTGTGTCAGGAAATAAGCAGTGCTTTCCAAATACTACCACAGTTACTTCATCTGGTTTGGGAGAAGATTAAGTGCTATTAATATAACATTAAAACAACAACAGCCCCCAACTAAGGCATCCCATTTAAGTAACTGTCCTAAATTCACACAGCTGATACATGTGTACAGTACAGTCTGAGTTCATTAACTACACTCTGTTGCCCTAGAACTTGTCTTCAAACACTTTTGCTTGCGTGACCTCCTAAAAGAATATTGATAATCAGTACACACATACTTCTGCATCCTTTTATGTTGACACCTAAATTTTTTTATCCTAAGTTGAAGATTTTTACAAAGATGTAATTAATACATGTTTTAAAACACTCTTAAAAGATTTGATTACGATATTAAATATTGCATTATTCTCCTTGTACTCCTTGAAATTTTGTTTTCATTCCACCTCTCACAGAATTTCATCCTAATGTAACGTATTTTTGCATGCTGTGTGGTTCACTGATACTTTGCTGTGTCAACTTGGCAGGCTCTAGTGCTCAGCTACTCAAACAGTAGTCTAGGAGCTGCTGGGGAGATATTCTGTGGATGTGGTTAAGATCTATGATCAGTTGACTCTGAGTCAAGGAGGTGACCCTTCCGCATGTGAGTGGTGATGTATCCAATCCTTTGAAGGTCCTAAGAGCAATAATAGAGGTTTCCTGAAGAAGAAATTCTGCCTCACAACTGACATATTAACTCCTGCCCGAATTTCCAGCCTGTCACACTGCCCTACTGGTTTTCAGCTGCCAGCTCCCACAGTCACAAGAGCCAATTCCCTAAAGTAAATTTCTCTTTATCTCCCATTGGTCGTGTTTCCCTTGAACCCTGACTGGTACATTCACTCTAGTAAATTTAATTGCAGTGACAAAAAAATATGTAAATGGAGGTTAAAAATTACGTATCTTTTTCTGTGACACTAAGTTTATGATGTTAAAATATTTCCTTAGCATTGAATTCTCCTAAACTGCAGCAACTCAAAATGATATAGGTATATTGAAATATCTGATAACTTTTTTAAAAAGTAAAAATATATAAGAAATACGTCTCTTGATTAGATTCATTAGGGTGTATGTATGTGAAGCTGCTTATGGGGCTCTCATTGAAGAAATTACCAAATTGTCTTTTTGTTCCTGGAATCATTTTAAGGTTTGAGATGGGTGAGAGGTAGGCCTTTCTTCTGTAAATTGAAGTAAAGTGACTGTAAAAGGCTAGAGTGCATTATCAGTCAGAAAATAACTTCCTCAAAGGAAGGGATACCAGATATATGCACCCCAATGTTCATAGCAGCATTATTTACAATAGCCAAGATACGGAGGCAACCTAAGTTTCTGTCAATAGACGAATGGATAAAGATGTGGTGCATATATACAATGGAATAGTACTCAGCCATAAAAAATGAAATTTTGCCATTTGTAGCAACACGGATGGACTTGGAGGGCATTATGCTAAGTGAAATAAGTCAAAGACAAATACTGTATGCTAATCACTTATATGTGGAATCTAAAAAATAAACTAGTGAATATAACCAAAAAAAAAAACAGGTTCACAGATATAGAAAATAAACTAGTGGTTACTAGTGGGGAGAGGCGAGGGGAGAGGGGTGATATGGGGGTAGGGTATTACGAGTACAAAGTATTCTGTATAAAATAAGCTACAAGGATATATTGTACAGCACAGGGAATATAGCCAATATTTTATAATTATAAATGGGGTATAACCTTCAAATATTGTGAGTCACTGTGTTGTACACTTGTAACATATAGTATTGTACCTCAACTGTCTATTAAAAAAAATTATGTGATTGGATGAAAGCATTAGCTAATGCTATGGTGATAATCATTTTGCAATATATAAATGTATCAAATCAACACATCTTAAATTTACATAATGTTATGTCAGTTATATCTCAAAGCTGGAAAAAATATAATTAAAAAAAGTGAGATAGGGGCTTCCCTGGTGGCGCAGTGGTTAAGAATCCGCCTGCCAATGCAGGGGACACGAGTTTGAGCCCTGGTCCAGGACGATCCCACATGCTGTGGAGCAGCTAAGCCCCTGCGCCACAACTACTGAGCCTGCGCTCTAGAGCCTGCGAGCCACAGCTACTGAAGCCCACACGCCTAGAGCCCGTGCTCCGCAACAAGAGAAGCCACCGCAATGAGAAGCCCACACACCGCAACGGAGAGTAGCCCCCACTCGCTGCAACTAAAAGAAAGCCCGCGCGCAGCAACGAGGACCCAACGCAGCCAAAAATGAATAAATTAATTTTTTTAAAAAGTGAGGTAATAAATAGATGTTATTTTAAGCTGCTAAGTATGTGATAATTTATTAACCACTGTAAGAAAGTAATGAAGCGTTTGTTCATTAAAAAAAAGGTCTGAAGAATGCTTTGAAGTGAATACTCATAGAACTACTACTTAAATTGAAAGATAGTATCAGTATATTGTCAGCCAGCACCTTAAATGAACTTGTGGGTTCCATGTTCACACCATAGAACAAACACTTTCTGGTTTTATTTTATCCCTTTACTATCTGGGAACACATTCCTAAGTGCACGATTTTAAAGTTTGTTTGAATAAAATTGTATATAGATGTAAAAAATATACAGGAAATGTATATCTTAACTAGATCCACTGGGATGTATATATGTGAAACTGTGTATGGGGTTTTCATTGAAGGAATTACCAAATTGTATCTCTGGTCCTAGAATCATTTTAAGGTTTGAGGTGGGTGAGAGGCAGGCCTTTCTTTTTTAAGTTGGGAGCCAAGTGAGTGTAAAAGACTGGGTGTATTATCAGTAAGAGCAATTACAGGGATGAAAGCTCGTTGCTTTAAAAGTAGCTGTGACCTTGTACTCAGTCTCTAATCTTTGCACACCTCCAGGGTGAGCATGAGTGTCTTCCATGGGAGACGGCTGCTTGTTTCTGTCAAATAAGGTTTCAAAGTTACCTTGTGTCTCTCTGATGTCTTGGTTGCTGACCTGGTTTGGACTTAGTGAATTGGGGCAAACCCTCTGGTTTCTGCTTGTTTTCTGGCTTCTGTTAATTGAGGCGTATCGTTTCGCTCTGATCTTCGGAGTCACTGTCTATTCTGGGTATCTTCCTGGCGTTTTTGAAGTCTCCTGGCCCAGCAGTTTCCTTGGCTTCCTAGCTGTGTAGCTGGATGGCTTCATCTTCCATTATACACATTTCAGGAGGCACGGCTGCTTACGTGGGTGCTGGAGGTAGTGACCTCAGTCCACCTGACAGCCACCTTACTTTCATTGACTTTATCATGAGGTACCAATTAAGTTAAAAAATACTTCGTTGGCCTGCTTGGAAATCTGGCCCCTTTGTCTACTTCAGTCTGTGTTCGTTTATCCTGCTTTATTCCTACTTAACCTCTTGGTCATCTTTGCCCTTTTAGGCTTACGTGCTTTTTACATTTCCTTCTGAGATTTCAGTTTGCCCTGTTTCACATTTTCTGAATGCTAGTGAAGTTCAAACCATAAAAAATTCAAAATTTACCAAATTTTAGACACTGAGGGAATATTGTAAGTCATAATTTCTGTGTGTGTATGAAGTAGAATTGGGGGTTGTGCAGAAGTCATTTAAGCCTGGGGGGTCTGAAGCTGAAGGAGAGAAGTTTGAGGACCAACATTCCTGTAGGACTTGCTCATCCCTGTGTGATAGCACATGACATATATGCATCCTTCACTCTTTCCATCTTGCCAACCAGTGTTACTGACCTGGGCAGCTGAAACAGAAAGGAGGTAAGAGAGATGAGGAAAGGGGCAAGAAACTTCTTGCTGGACATCTACTCTTGCAGAAGGGGATTTGCCAGTTTTCAAAATGGACTTTTTTTCCTGGGATGCTTTCTTGTGTTCTGTGGACACCCATTTCCTCTCATGATGGGGGGCTGCTCATCTGTAGTTCTCTCGTTCCAGTGGAACGCTCTTGCTTATGGCATCTGCAGACTCTTAAAGTCTGGTGGTCCACCTCTGGCTTCTGTTTGCGTTTGCTGAGGTTTCATGAACCTCTCCAGCTCGATTGAATGGAATTCAAGGTAGTCTCTATGCTGGCTCTCTCTCTCTCTCTCTCTCTTTCTCACAGAGCCTGCATAGTGCCATTGCTTGCCCATGCGGTGCTTTTGTGTTTATTAAGAAGATGTGCACATTCCTCAAGACAATTTGGTTCTGTTGGGAAATTGTGGTAATGTATGCTGGTTTTGTTAGAACAAGACCCTCTACTGCCATGTGCAGAAAATAAATATTCTACCATGTGAAGACCCCACCCCCACTTAGTTAGATGTTGTACTCTTTTAAAAAAAATTATTGAAATACAGTTCATTTACAGTGTTGGGTTAGCTTCAGGTGTACAATAAAGTGATTCAGTTATATATAAATATATATACTTTTCTTTTTTTTACATTCTCTTCCATTATAGTTTATTACAAGATACTGAGTAGAGTTCCCTGTGCTATACAGTATGTCCTTGTTGGTTATCTATTTTATATATAGTAGTGTGTATATTTTAATCCTAAACTCCTAATTTATCCCTCTACTTCTCTCCCCTATGGTAACCATAAGTTTGTTTTCTATGTCTGGAGTCTGTTTCTGTTTTGTAAATAAGTTTATTTGTATCCTTTTTTTAGATTCCACATATAAGTGATATATGATATTTGTCTTTCTCTGTCTGGCTTACTTTACTCAGTATGACAGTCTCTAGGTCCATCCGTGTTGCTGCGGATAGCATTATTTCGTTCTTTTTTATGGCTGAGTAATATTCCATTGTGTGTGTGTATATATATATATATATAGACACACATATATATATATATATATCACATCTTCTTTATCCATTCTAGATGTTGTACAGTTTTTTTTGTTTGTTTGTTTTCTTGTTTTTTTGGCTTTGCCATGCAGCTTGTGGGATCTTAGTTCCCCGACCAGGGATTGAACCTAGACCAGGGCAGTGAAAGTGCCGAGTCCTAACCACTGGACCACCAGGAAATTCCCGAGATGTTGTTTTCTTATTTTTTAATTTTTTTATCCTTACCCTAATAAATTGCAAAGACATTCTTTGTTCTGTTTATTCTCATTTTACTGATTTTATTAGGCAATGTGACTTCCTTTTTTCATGTGAAACCTGGGTCCCAGGCTAAGGCTAACCTCTATTCAACAACAATGCAATTAAACCTATTCTGTACCAATTCAGTTTCTATCTATAAATAAATTGAAAAAAACTACTAAGAAGAATACATACTTTATCGTTATATTTGTATTTGAGTAATGTGGAATTTTTTTTTAAATTTTATTCATTTTTTTAAACAGCAGGTTCTTATTATCCAATTTATACATATTAGTGTATATATGTCAATCCCAATCTCCCAATTCATCACACCACCACCCCTACCCCGCCACTTCCTCCCCTTGGTGTCCGTACATTTGTTCTCTACATCTGTGTCTCTATTTCTGCCCTGCAAACCAGTTCATCTGTACTATTTTACTGATTTCCACATATATGTGTTAATATATGATACTTGTTTTTCTCTTTCTGACTTACTTCACTCTGTATGACAGTCTCTAGATCCATCCACATCTCTATAAATGACCTAATTTCGTTCCTTTTTATGGCTGAGTAATATTCCGTTGTGTCTATGTACCACATCTTCTTTATCCATTCGTCTGTCGATGGGCATTTGGGTTGCTTCCATGACCTGGCTATTGTAAATAGTGCTACAGTGAACATTGTGGTGCATGTGTCTTTTTGAATTATGGTTTTCGCTGGGTATGTGCCCAGTAGTGGGAAGGCTGGGTCATATGGTAATCCTGTTTTTAGTTTTTTTTTTTTTTTTTTTTTGCGGTACGTGGGCCTCTCACTGTTGTGGCCTCTCCCGTTGCGCAGCACAGGCTCTGGACGCACAGGCTCAGCAGCCATGGCTCACGGGCCCAGCCGCTCTGCGGCATGTGGGATCTTCCCAGACCGGGGCACGAACCTGCGTCCCCTGATCGGCAGGCGGACTCTCAACCACTGTACCACCAGGGAAGCCCTGTTTTTAGTTTTTTAAGGAACCTCCATACTGTTCTCTATAGTGGCTGTATCAATTTACATTCCCACCAACAGTGCAAGAGGGTTCCCTTTTCTCCACACCCTCTCCAGCATTTGTTGTTTGCAGATTTTCTGATGATGCCCATTCTAACTGGTGTGAGGTGATACCTCATTGTAGTTTTGATTTGCATTTCTCTAATAATTAGTGATGTTGAGCAGCTTTTCATGTGTTTCCTGGCCATCTGTATGTCTTCTTTGGAGAAATGCCTATTTAGGTCTTCTGCCCATTTTTGGATTGGGTTGTTTGTTTTTTTAATATTGAGCTGCATGAGCTGTTATATATTATGGAGATTAATCCTTTTTCCGTTAGTTCATTTGCAAATATTTTCTCCCATTCTGAGGGTTGTCTTTTCGTCTTGTTTGTAGTTTCCTTTGCTGTGCAAAAGCTTTTAAGTTTCATTAGGTCCCATTTGTTAATTTTAGTTTTAATTTCCATTACTCTAAGAGGTGGATCAAAAAAGATCTTGCTGTGATTTATGTCAAAGAATGTTCTTCCTATGTTTTCCTCTAAGAGTTTTACATTTAGGTCTTTAATCCATTTTGAGTTTATTTTTGTGTATGGTGTTCTAATTTCATTCTTTTACATGGAGCTGTCCAATTTTCCAAGCACCGCTTACTGAAGAGACTGTCTTTTCTCCACTGTGTATCCTTGCCTCCTTTGTCATAGATTAGTTGACCTAATCTATGTCAACTAATGTGTGTAGGTTTATCTCTGGGCTTTCTATCCTGTTCCATTGATCTATATTTCTGTTTTTGTGGCAGTACCATATTGTCTTGATTACTGTAGCTTTGTAGTATAGTCTGAAGTCAGGGAGTCTGATTGCTCCAGCTCTGTTTTTTTCCTTCAAGACTGCTTTGGCTATTCGGGGTCTTTTGTGTCTCCATACAAATTTTAAGATTTTTTGTTCTAGTTCTGTAAAAAATGCCATTGGTAATTTGATAGGGATTGCATTGAATCTGTAGATTGCTTTGGGTAGTATAGTCATTTTCACAATAATGACTCTTCCAATCCAAGAACATGGTATATGTCTCCATCTGTTTGTGTTATCTTTAATTTTTTTCATCAGTTTCTTATAGTTTTCTGCATACAGGTCTTTAGTCTCCCTAGGTAGGTTTATTCGTAGGTATTTTATTCTTTTTATTGCAGTGGGAAATGGGAGGGTTTCCTTAATTTCTCTTTCAGATTTTTTATCATTAGTGTATAGGAATGCAAGAGATTTCCGTGCATTAATTTTGTAACCTGCAACTTTACCAAATTCATTGGTTAGCTCTAGTAGTTTTCTGGTGGCATCTTCATGATTCTCTGTGTATGGTATCATGTCATCTACAAACAGTGACAGTTTTACTACTTCTTTTGCAATTTGTATTCCTTTTATTTCTTTTTCTTCTTTGATTGCCATGGCTAGGACTTCCAAAACTATGTTGAATGATAGTGGCGAGAGTGGACATTCTTGTCTTTTTCCTGATCTTAGAGGAAATGCTTTCAGTTTTTCACCATTGAGAATGGTGTTTGCTGTGGGTTTCTTGTATATGGCCTTTATTATATTGAGGTAGATTCCCTCTATGCCCACTTTCTGGAGAGTTTTATCATAAATCGGTGTTGAATTTTGTCAAAAGCTTTTTCTGCATCTATTGAGATGATCATATGGTTTTTATTCTTCAGTTTGTTAATATGGTGTATCACATTGATTGATTTGCATATATTGAAGAATCCTTGCATCCCTGGGATAAATCCCACTTGATCACGGTGTATGATCCTTTTAAGGTGTTGGATTCTGTTTGCTAGTATTTTGTTGAGGATTTTTGCATGTATATTCATCCATGATATTGGTCTGTAATTTTCTTTTTTTGTAGTATCTCTGTCTGGTTTTGGTATCAAGGTGATGGTGGCCTCGTAGAGTGAGTTTGGGAGTGTTCCTTCCTCTGCAGTTTTTTGGAAGAGATTGAGAAGGATGGGTGTTAGCTCTTCTCTAAATGTTTGATAGAATTCACCTGTGAAGCCATCTGATTTTGGGCTTTTGTTTGTTGGAAGATTTTTAATCACAGTTTCAACTTCATTACTTGTGATTGGTCTGTTCATATTTTCTGTTTCTTCCTGGTTCATTGTTGGAAGGTTGTATCTTTCTAAGAATTTGTCCATTTCTTCCAGGTTGTCCATTTTATTGGTATAGAGTTGCTTGTAGTAGTCTCTTAGGATGCTTTGTGTTTCTGCAGTGTCTGTTGTAACTTCTCCTTTTTCATTTCTAATTTTATTGATTTGAGTCCTCTTCCTCTTTTTCTTGATGAGTCTGTCTAATGGTTTATCAATTTTGTTTATCTTCTCAAAGAGCAAGCTTTTAGTTTTATTGATCTTTGCTATAGTATTTTGTTTCTATTCCATTTATTTCTGCACTGATCTTTAGGATTTCTTTCCTTCTGCTAACTTTGTGTTCTGTTTGTTCTTTCTCTAGTTCCTTTAGGTGTAAGGTTTGATTGTTTATTTTAGATTTTTCTTGTTTCTTGAGGTAGGCTTGTATAGCTATAAACTTCCCTCTTAGAACTGCTTTTGTTGCATCCCATAGGTTTTGGATTGTCATGTTTTCATTGTCATCTGTCTCTAGGTATTTTTTGATTTCCTCTTTGATTTCTTCAGTGATCTCTTGGTTATTTAGTAATGTATTAGCCTACATGTGTTTGTGTTTTTGTTTTTTTCTCTGTAATTGATTTCTAATTTCATAGTGTTGTGGTCAGAAAAGTTGCTTGGTATGATTTCAGTTTTCTTAAATTAACTGAGGCTTGATTTGTGACCCAAGATGTGATCTATCCTGGAGAATGTTCCATGTGCACTTGAGAAGAAAGTGTAATCTACTGTTTTTGGATGGAATGTCCTATAAATATCAATTAAATCTATCTGGTCTGTTGTGTCATTTAAAACTTGTGTTTCCTTATTAATTTTCTGTTTCGATGATCTGTCCATTGGTGTAAATGAGGTGTTAGGGTCCCCCACTATTATTGTGTTACTGTCTATTTCCTCTTTTATAGTTGTTAGCAGTTGCCTTATGTTTTGAGGTGCTCCTGTGTTGGGTGCATAAATAGTACAATTGTTATATCTTCTTCTTGGATTGATCCCTTGATCATTATGCAGTGTCCTTCTTTGTCTCTTGTAATAGTCTTTGTTTTAAAGTGTATTTTTTCTGATATGAGAATTGCTTCTCCAGCTTTCTTTTGATTTCCATTTGCATGGAGTATCTTTTTTCATCCCCTCACTTATAGTTTGTATGTGTCCCTAGGTCTGAAATGGGTCTCTTGTAGACAGCATATATATGGGTCTTGTTTTTGTATCCATTCAGCGAGCCTGTGTCTTTTGGTTGGAGCATTTAATCCATTCACGTTTAAGATAATTATCTCTATATATGTTCCTATTACCAGTTTGTTAATTGTTATGGGTTTGTCTTTGTAGGTCCTTTTCTTCTCTTGTGTTTCCCACTTAGAGAAGTTCCTTTAGCATTTGTTGTAGAGCTGGTTTGGTGGTGATGAATTCTCTTAGCTTTTGCTTGTCTGAAAAGCTTTTGATTTCTCTGTTCAATCTGAATGAGATCCTTGTTGGGTAGAGTAATCTTGGTTGTAGGTTCTTCCCTTTCATCACTTTAAATTTGTCATTCCACTCCCTTCTGGCTTGTGGTGTTTCTGCTGAGAAATCAGCTGTTAACCTTATGGGAGTTCCCTTCTATGTTATTTGTCATTTTCCCCTTGTTGCTTTCAGTAATTTTTCTTTGTCTTTAATTTTTGCCAATTTAATTACTATGTGTCTTGGCATGTTTCTCTTTGGGTTTATCCTGCGTGGGACTCTCTGTGCTTCCTGGACTTGGGTGGCTATTTCCTTTCTCATGTTAGGGAAGTTTTCGACTATAATCTCTTCAAATATTTTCTCAGGTCCTTTCACTCTCTCTTCTCATCTGGGACCCGTATAATGCGAATGTTGTTGCGTTTAATGTTGTCCCAGGGGTCTCTTAGGCTGTCTTCAGTTCCTTTCATTCTTTTTTCTTTATTCTCTTCCATGGCAGTGAATTCCACCATTCTGTCTTCTAGGTCCCTTATCTGTTCTTTTGCCTCAGTTATTCTGCTATTGATTCCTTCTAGTGTATTTTTCATTTCAGTCATTGTATTGTTCATCTGTTTGTTCTTTAATTCTTCTAGATGTTTGTTCTTTAATTCTTCTAGGTCTTTGTTAAACATTTCTTGGATCTTCTTGATCTTTGCCTCCATTGTTTTTCCGAGGTCTTGGATCGTCTTCACTATCACTATTCTGAATTCTTTTTCTGGAAGGTTTCCTATCTCCACTTCATTTAGTTGTTTTTCTGCAGTTTTTATCTTGTTCCTTCATCTGGTACATAGCCCTCTTCCTTTTCATCTTGTCTGTCTTTCTGTGAATGTGGTTTTTGTTCACAGGCTGCAGGATCGTGGTTCTTCTTGCTTCTGCTGTCTGTCCTCTGTGAGATGTTGTACTCTTGACAGCATACAACCTGCACACCATATGTGGGCTGTAGGCCCACATGGTCTACAGGAAACAGTCTTTGATTAATTAAACTCTGGAAATGAAGGCTGATTCCACCAAGGCAGCAAACTCTTTATCATCTTGTTGCCAAATCAGTTAGCAGAATTATTTTTTCTTAGAGTAGTCTCCTTGAAGCTCTTTCTGCCGTAAGGGTAAGGGTAAGTCTTTCCCCCAAACCCAATGGGATATTGAAGCACTGGGATTCAGAGGTATAACAGCTACCTTCCAAGAAATCCTCTTCACAAATTTTAAACTCTACCTAACAATCTGTTCTTTTATAATCTTAATGCTCATAAGGAATTTCAAGAATCATGTACCAGGTTTTTGGTTTACTCCTTTGTAAATACTGCATGTGGGTCTCATACCACCTTTTTCATCTGTTTTTATCTTGGTGCTTTCTTTGGAACTTCTATTTTAACATTCTGTTTTAAATATAAAATGCAAATATTTCTCCAAAGATGATAAACATCTTTCAGTTTACTTCATTGAGAATAACTTAACATGGATAGAACTGGTCTTCATTGGAAAACTAAAATATACCGAAGAGTCATTTTTATAGGTTTTGTGTAGCAATGACAGGCAAATTTCTTTTAGAACAATTTATTAAGGAGAAATATCATGAGAGTGTTGTATTTTTGTCCCTTCTGTAAGGCACAAAGAAAGGATCATGTGAGAGATATCCCTGGGGACAGTGTAAGAGGATATGGGTTAGAGCTGTAAATAGCAAGATTTAAGGTTAAGCATGAAGAGTTTCCTGACCTAGAAAACTCTTTAATACTAGAATGAAATATCAAAAGGACCCTCCCTCCAGCGCTGCCTGCCAAGCTGACTTCCTGTGGTCTGTTTAAACTGCTTTGTTTTCTGTAAGTGTTCATTGATCTCTGCAAGTTGATGATTGTTCATTATACTTAGTCTCTGATTAAACTAGGAAACTTCTGCTAAGAAGATCTAGTTACAATTTTTTTCCACAGGTATATAGAATTACCTAGGCATTTTAACCCATATAGACCAATATAGCCTTGTGATCCAGATTCTGTCAGGTGTCATAGTAAACAAAAGAAAAACAATAGTACGAGAGCAAACATACAATCTAAAGCAATTAAAATCTCTACTCAGTTTCTTATGTGAATATATGGGGGTAGCAAGTGGTGATGAGTATTGGACACTTTTCCATGAGTGTCTCACATTTTCTTGTGAAGGAAAGGACTGACTGCCCCTTGCTCTGGACTGTCTTTTCAAGGATGTTTGTACGTCTGACAGCCTTGGAAGTTAGAGATTATGTTTCCTTCTGGAACAAAGGACAGTCTTGAGTGGTAGGCAGAATAATGGCTCCTCCAAAGATGTCCATACCTTCATTCCAGGAACCTTTGAATATGTTACTTTATGGGGAAAATGGGAATTAATGTTGCAGGTGGAATTAAGAATGCTAAATAGCTAAGTGATCTTGAAATAAGGAGGTTATCCTGGATGATCAAGGTGGGCGCAATGTAATCACAAGAATCCTTTAAAGTGGGAGAGACAGAAAAGGTTAGAGTGATTTGAGGTAAGAAGGACTCATCTTCTGATAATTTTGAAAATGGAAGAAAGGGGCCATGAGCCAATGAATGCTGGTGGCCCCTAGAGACTAGAAAAGTCAAGACAGTGGGTTCTCCTGCCAACACCTTGATTTCAGCCTAGGGAGATCCAATTTGAACTTCTGACCTCCAGAACTATAAGAAATAAATTTCTGTTGGTTAAGCCACTAAGTTTGTGGTAATTTGTTACAGCAGCAACAGGGAACTCATATTTCTTGGTAGATAGGGATAGCGTTTCCCTCTGGGGCCAAGGGTAAGTAAGCACACTCACTATACAATATGACAAAGAAAATGTTTCTTTTCAGCGCAAAGGCAGGCATACTATTTTCCATTATAAAATCTTCAGGTTCCCAGAGGTTTTCTCTGCTGTAACACAACTCACTGTGGATGCAGGTATGATCTGACTTTCTTTTCATTGCCCTGTGGGTGTTGGGGCTTGGAGCAACTGGCTCAGATGCTGACACTTGAGCTACTGCTGTTGCGGGGAGTAATGCCCTGTCGTTTGTCTCTGACCCAGGAGTGTCATGTCTTTTGCCAGCATCTGTAAAACTCCCGCAGGCTAACTTTTTAGTTTGCAAGTAGGCTCTTCACATTTGTTCATTATTAATGCACTTCTGCAAAGTTTCTTTGAAAATCCTCTAAACCAGGGCTAAGCAACTAGGTAATTATTGCTTTCACGATACTGTGTACTTTCTTCTCATAATATAGGGATAAAGTGTCTCAATGTCTCTTCCTTTACGAAGATCAGAGATCAGTTGGCAACAGATTGGAAATTAAAAACAAACAACAAAAAACTGGGACTTCTCTGGAGGTCCAGTGCTTAAGACTCCGAACTTCTGCACCTCCCCTGCAGGGGGTGAGGGTCTGGTGCCTGGTCAGGGAACTAAGATCCTGCATGCTGTGCAGTGGCCAAACCGCACGTCCCGCCCCACCCTGTCCCCCCCCAACCCCCCCAAAACAGAACGTTGTTGTGTACCACAGATCGTTTAAGAAGCATTTCTGTGTTCTGAAAATTGACTGCTGTGATAGCTGCTAGAAAGTGTCTTGTCTTTTGATTTCATGTACAGAATTTCCTTACTGCCTTGCTTCTCCTGTTTACCTTTTCTTTTTCCACGCCGTGCTGAATGAATGAAGAGAAGATCCTTGGGAATTAGTCTCTCAGAGCTCTTCTCCCATGAGAGAGGCTTTCCCACTCTCAATTTTTCCCACTCTCAATTTTTGATAAATTAGATTTCCTTCTTGGTTATACCATAAAGCTCCCTGGCTTCTATAGCCACTTTCTTATTTTTATCGTAAGGTCTGTGGCAAAAGTCATGTCAGAAGCCATCCAGACCAAGGATTTTGTTGCATAGATGTGAAAACCAAAGCCTCTAATGACCAGACAAGCTATTGCCTTGTTTAATTCTTTTCAGACCTAACTATCAATACATCCTGTCTTGGGAGAAAATGTCTAAGCTACTTTCACTCCCCTTTTCCCTGACACAAGGTCTGGCTCAGTTGTTAGTTTGTTAAACAGTATTGCTTCCCTCCACTCCTCCAGAAATGTACTGTGAAATTGAAATTACTGTATTTTACAGGCTGCCTGTGGCTAGAGAAATTGACCTATGAAAGAAGTTGGAAAGAAACTTACAACTATGCTTATAATTAATTAACTCAAGCATCTTTTGAGGGTCTGATACAGACAAGGCACTCTTTTAGAAACTGGAACAGTGCTTGGAGTAAAGGCTGGGAGACCGGAACTTCCTGAGCAAGGTTGAAAAGGACTTTATTTGGGAAGAAATTGACAGGTGTATTCCAGGGTCTGGAATTGTGAAGGAGTTTGGGGATTCTAGAGAAGGGGAATTTTGTGCGGTTTTATCCTTGGATTTTTTTTTGCCAGGAGCATGTCATTTTTTTTTTTTTCCCAGAGTCGGAAGTTTGAAACATTTCTTTCTCTTAACAGGTGTAGTAAGAAAAGCTAGAGAATTTTTTTTAAATTTTCCAATTAATTATCTTTGAGAGAAATAATTAAAAAATCTTAATTGCTTGTGCTCTTGGATGTCACTAATAGATAATGTGGGTCAGAACTTTGTCTATTAAGCAGTGGACCTGTTACCCAACGCAAGTTCATGTGCCTGACAGACAGTGAGGCCAAACAAATTGAAACATCGGAGTTTGGAGTTTGGAGCTGAGAAAGGGCCATGCAAGGAGAATGAGTGGCTCGTGCTCAAAAAACCCTGAACTCCCCAAAGGGTTTAAAGCCTTTTTAAAGGCCAGGTGAGGGAGGGGCGTCCCAGGGTGTGTGGTCTGCTCGTGCACAATTCTCTGATTGGTTGATGGTGAGGTAACAGGGCAGTTAACATTATCAATGCTTAGGCGCCAGTAGGTCTGGGGGCTACATGCTCATGATCATCAAGTAGTTAACATTCCATTTGGTGGTGGTTTTTAGCATCTGAAAAACTCAGGAAGTATGCATGAGATACTAATATCTGGGTACTTCAGAGAGGAGCTACAGCAGAGGATATGGGGGAGGGGTCTGTTCCGGGAAGGCCCGGTAGGGTTCTTCTGGGTTACAGACCCACAGAATTCTCCGTGCTGCTTCTGGGTTAGACATCTAAAATGTGTGCTCCATTTGTTCTGAGGACTCCAAAAAAAAAAAAAAAGGAGCTGGGGATTACCAGGTTGGGTAATGTATAGTCTTAATGTAGTCTGTGCAAAATACATTATGCATAAGTATCCAATTTTTAAGGAAAGACAGTTGGGTTGTATAGAATTTTGATTCATAAAAGAAACATTTCTTGATGGAAAAACATAAAAAAATAGTTTTGTGCGTTTTGGTAAAGTTATGTAATCTAAGCTTTTCTATTCTGACCACTACAAAAGAGAGAAGCTTCCATGTGTGGCAAAAATTCATTGCAAAAGGAGATCAGTCAGCTCTACTCCATATCTGTTCAGCTTTTGAGTATGAGGATGTTCTACAAAGCAACAGAAGATGCTTCAGAACAAATTATGAGTCCTTAAGAAGAGGCAGATGAATGTCTTTTTTATTAGTTGCAAAGGAATGGTTATTACCAGAAATATCCTGTATTGAGCTTAAATCCTGAAGCTGTCTCTCAAACTGAATTTATATATAGACAAGAGATCACATGTAATTCATTAACTGATACAACTGTAGGTGAGGACAAATATGATTCCTACCATTTTTATAAAACTACGTTCGGATTTAGGAGCAGTTTGTGTTTATTGGTTGATAATTAGCTAGTTAAGGTGATTAACATATAATATTGAACAAATCTTCCTTCAGTGGGAAATATAGAACAATGCTTACAATAAATTTTTACACGAAGACATTTTGCTGTAGAAGAAACATATATTGTGATTCATATTCTCATTCTTGGTATTGGCCGTTTGACCTACTAAACTTAAGCCAGGCACAACTCTATACCTGGTAACTTTTTCTAGAACTGGAGAAATGATGTTTAGAAAGAGAAACTATTTGGGAGTATACCTTATAAGTCTGTAAAGTACTGGTAAAATTCAGTGATGGAATAAAGATGTTTGGAAAAAATACTTTTCACAGATGAGTAAGATAAGAAAGCAAAGAGCAAGACAGAATTAAGGGATATGTAAAATTAAGTAAACATGCTGTATTTCCTCTCATGGGATAGATTTTTCAACAAGTCCTAAGGACCAAGATATAAATGATGACGTCTTAAGTTCCTTTGTGGTTCTGTTCTAAGAAGTAATTAAATCCATTTAGCATTCCTGCCTTTGTACAACATTAATTTATTCCTACTTTGACCTTAAGGGTTCTAACAGAATTTATAGTTCATTCATTTGCATAAATGTTGTAGATTGTGTAAAAGTATCTTTAAATGAGTTAATGTATATGAGGCACTTGGATGAGGGTCTGGTACAGGTTTGCACTATGTAAATGTTATTTTTTCACAAGAGGAAAAAAAATCTTAAAAATCTTAAAAATCTAAAAGCATTTAAGCTGTTTATGGTCAATCTTTGGAGTGCCTTTGGTCAAACTTTCTGCAGCGCAGCATGACATTAGATTGAATGCAGTGAGCTTGTTTCCCAGATGGCTGGATGACGTTTTTGACTTTTTTAGATGACTTTGAGGCTCTTTGTCTGATGGTTTATGTCAAAGAATCTCTTTTCTAGCCCCTTGAGTTTTGGGGGCAAATGGAGTTGTTTTGAAGTAACCAACCATTAGATGTCGCTTTCTTCTCATCACTTTTGGTTTGGGAGCAATATCCTGGGTTTAAGCTTTTTAGTTTTCTACTTTAAAAAAAAAAATGCCTATAAATAGTCTTTATGTCAAAGCTAAACAGGAAATTTAATTTTAGATTACTAGATAAGGGGCACAGTACTCAACTCCTTGGAATGATTAAACTTTGTGCCTGTTTTAAGTGGCCTGACTCAGTGTCCCTAGTTGACTAAATTTGGAAATGCAGTATTTGTGTTTTTCTTTCTTGCTGAAATTAGCATAGTCCTGTTTCTACACCAGACACATTTGCCTGGGAATACCTTTATTCTGGTCAAAGTTCATGGGCTTTTATCTATTGATCGCTGGGTAAAAAGTGTGTTCTCCAGATATCCGTTTAGAGTTTTTCCTCCGGGAAACCTCAGTGACCCGCCCCCTTCCCCTCCCCCAAATCGCTTAGGAAAAGCCCTGTGCTTAGCCCGTCTTAGCGCTGATGACACTCTATTGAAATTGTTCACTTATCTTTCAGCTGTATTGAACCTTCAGTATCCTTGGAAATGTAGACTCTGTCTTTTTCACTCTTATTACGTTCCCAGTTGTTGAAGGAGGTCATTGAGAGGACGTGACCTCTGGTTGACCCTCGAGCTGTACCCCGGCAATCAGATGCTTCTCACTCCCTCCCCTGCCCTTGGAAATGTACGTTCTGCCCACCGTTCGCATACTAGGAGTGGTTTTCTAGGTTCTGGCCTTGAGAGACTGAGGTGGTGTTAAGACCATCTGGACTGTTTATGTGTCTTAACCCTGTTAAAGCCTCTCTATAAACTCTTAAGATTCTGGAGGGCGGGTTTGGAGATCTGTTCATTTTTCGACCCCCCAAGACAAGCCTCTTATGTAAATTCCCTTGCTTGTTAAATCCACCACCTACCCATCTGGACGGGTCTGCCTTTCCTTCGGTCTCTCCTCGCCCTCAGTGTACAGGTGGCCAGTTTCAAATTTCAGCCAGGGGAACTCTTGAAGCTTCCAACAAACACCAGTGCATTTCACAGCCTTCTTCTATCAGGTGCGTCATCAATAAGTATTTGTTAAACGAATGAATAAATAATTAAATGGGGCAGAAAATAATTTGGGAATGGTTTGATCTTGTTGCCTGCTATGTATCCAGAAGTTCTAGCTCTTTTCCTCCCCTGGAACTAACCACGCAGAGACTTGCTTTGAAAAGGTAAGTCATAGTCTGGGTGGCATGAAGCTAATAGGAACTTTCTTCAGCAAGAGGCAGAATTGGGGCAATACTGGTTTTCACTTGGCTTCTAGGCTCCTGTCCATCTTTTATCTGGGCATTTCCTTTAGTGTACACCACAGTACCAGCTTCTAGATGAGGTGGGGTTTTGTTTTGTTTTGTTTTTCAGGAATTTCTCATCAAAAATTTCCTTGGGGAGGGGCTTCCCTGGTGGCGCAGTGGTTGAGAGTCCGCCTGCCGAGGCAGGGGACGTGGGTTTGTGCCCCGGTCCGGGAAGATCCCACATGCAGCGCAGCGGCTGGGCCCGTGAGCCATGGCCACTGAGCCTGCGCGTCCGGAGGCTGTGCTCCGCAATGGGAGAGGCCACAGCAGTGAGAGGCCCGCATACCGCAAAAAAAAAAAAAAAAAAAAAATTTCCTTGGGGGAAAAAAAAACAGTTCCTTGGAACCTGGAAGAACAGAACCTTAAACAGAAGGATGAGGGTAATTATAAATTAAAGTGAAGTTTTTACTTGCAGTTTGAGTAATCGTTTCATTGCTCCAATTTACTGTAACTGGGAGGCCTGGCCTGATGCCTATGCTGACTTTGTCCCCTGGAGGGGAAGAATGTCACCTAAACAACTTGTGGAGATTATTTCCCAACATTTAAAGGACTATATCCCAGACCCTTCTGTAAACCTCAAGTTCAGAAATAGCACTAGATGATAGAATTTCCCTCATAGAATATGATAAATTAAAACAAAATGTAAGTGGCCTTGGTAAATCTCCGATACTGGTATAAATAGCAGATTAAACTCATTTATTATCACAATAAACTCAGCCACAGTGAATAAAGTTCTTAGCATGGCCATGTTATATGACCTCATTGCTGTGTTTTTAACTGAGTTTTTAGTCCTAAAGATACGATGCTTACTTACTTCCTTGGTATATTGTACAGTGAGCTTGGGAGTGTTCCTTCCTCTGAAGTTTTTTGGAAGCGTTTCAGAAGGATAGGTGTTAACTCTTCTCTAAATGTTTGATAGAATTCGCCTGTGAAGCCGTCTGGTCCTGGACTTTCTTGGGAGTTTTTAATCACTGTTTCAATTTCAGTACTTGAGATTGGACTGTTCGTCTTTTCTTTTTCTTTCTGGTTCAGTCTTGGAAGGTTGTCCCTTTCTAAGAATTTGTCCCTTTCTTTCAGGTTGTCCATTTCCTGGGCATAGCGTTGTTCGTGGTATACTGCGCAGTGAGATCGAGTCGGGTTAGTTAAAGCAAAGCCCTTCAGACCTGCCGGCAGTTTCTTGGTGTCACATTTCAGCAGAAGCAGCTTTAACAGCAGTGGAGATGATTTGGGAGACAGTTACGAAGTAGAAGACGTGAGGCTGGAGACAAGATACTTTTGAATCGAGTTCTTTCTTGAAATAATAATTGACATTAATTTTTCTCTTTTGCAAAATGTTCTGTGTTTCTGGTGTGAAGTTCTTTGAGATTTATTTCTTTGGTGGTCATAGGCTTTGCTCCTTTGAAGAATCGTAACTAGTAAAGATCATTAGCAAGTTTAGGTATGAGAATGTGTTCAAAATTGAGGAAAAGCTCATCCAATATGACAGGATGAAAATTTATATAGATGTCCAAAAACAAAAATGTAGCTTTTTGCATTTTATGTAACTTGACCTCATATTGCTTTTGTTCTTACTGGCGTGGAAGGGAAAAACTGTAAAGTGGCCAATTAAAAGTAAAGCAGTTTTTGTCTTAGAACCATCTCTGTTAATCTTTTTTTTTTTTTGCGGTATGCGGGCCTCTCACTGTTGGGGCCTCTTCTGTTGCGGAGCACAGGCTCCGGACGCGCAGGCTCAGCGGCCATGGCTCACGGGCCCAGCCGCTCCGCGGCATGTGGGATCTTCCCGGACCGGGGCACGAACCCGTGTCCCCTGCATCGGCAGGCTGACTCCCAACCACTGCGCCACCAGGGAAGCCCTCTGTTAATCTTTAAAGGGGTCTCCCCTCATTCCTCCTTCCCAACATAGTGTCTGGATTCAGGCGTAAGCTTCATATCTTGATAAGCTTGGTGCCCTCGTGGTGGGCTGGTTGGATCCTGTTGAGGGTATTTTCCTGACTTCCACTGCTAATGACCTTGAGATCTGCCATTGCCTCTGGAGGTGAGGTCTCTGTAGGCTTTCTGCCTTCTTCTCCAGATCCCAGGCCTCTTCCCAGTCATTCTGAAAGACGACACTGGGAACAAGATTACTCAGTGCCTTCATGGAGAACAAGGCATAGCCTGGCACACTCTTGGTTACCTGATTCTATGGGGGCTCTATCCCTTTCATTGTCTTTTTTTTTTTCCTTTCATTGTCTTTGAGCTATTTTACAGTTCTGTAAATTGTGGAAAACTAATAATGACGCAAGCAAATGACTCTTGTCTACAGAAATGCAAATTAATTGTACCCAGTGGAATGCACTAGTTCATTGCCCTGTGGATACATCCATTTTGCATCTATTTGTAAATTTATTGCAGCATTCATATATATGTGTGTGTATATATATGCAGATATATATATATATTTGTTTAAAAAGTATAGTTCCCTGTGCTATATAGTCAATCTTTGTCACTTATCTGTTTTATGTATAGTAGTTTGAATCTGTTAATCCCATACTCCTACTTTATCCCTCCCTCCTTCCTCCTTTGATAACTGTAAGTTTGTTTTCTGTCTGTGAGTCTTTCTGTTTTGTATATAGATTCATTTGTATTATTTTTTGAGTCCATATATAAGTGATATCATAATAGTTGTCATATATGTGAGTGATAGTAGTTGTCATATACATATACTTTGAACCAGTCGTACCTTACTGGTTCCCTCCTTAATTAATGACTTAAATACAGTCTTTGAGTGTTCACTTTATATTTGTGTCAGAGTCAGTATTATAAAAATATTATCCTTTTGGGCTTCCCTGGTGGCACAGTGGTTGAGAGTCCGCCTGCCAATGCAGGGGACACGGGTTCGTGCCCCGGTCCGGGAAGAGCCCACATGCCGCGGAGCGGCTGGGCCCGTGAGCCATGGCTGCTGGGCCTGCGTGTCCGGAGCCTGTGCTCCGCAATGGGAGAGGCCACAACAGCGAGAGGCCCGCGTACCGCAAAAAAAAAAAAAAAAAAAAAATTATCCTTTTAAAAAAAATAAAATTATCCTTTAACAAGTCCATCTTCTTCTCAGAATTTCCATGCTTCCCATGGGGGCATATGCAAGTTTTAGGACCCCCTGCATGCTGTACACAACTAATTGTGGGCAACTAGAAGTGCTGTCTTTGGCTCATTTAACTACCCAGGCCTGAGGGGCAAGAGAGCTGTGGTCTTGTTCATGGACTTTCTTCCATTATTTGGGAAGTCATGGTCCAGGAGGGCAGTACACGGGCCATGATTTATTTCTTGGGATCCCAGACAGCATGTTGTCCTAGTTTTTAAACCTTCCAATTTTTTCTACCTTTTGCTGGCTACTTGAACTTTTACTTCTTTTTCTGTGCACGGGAAAGCTGCTTTGATGTCGTAACCTGCATCCTCTCTACTTTGTCTTATAGAGAAATTCTATACTCAGAACTTAAAGCTCTGTGTTAATAGGAAAAAGAAAGATTTTAGGATTAAAAAAATTTGTTTCCCTGAAAGTAAAGCCAGTTATCTTAGTTGTATTCAAATATAACCTAAAACTTAAAGTTGACTTCTTATACGTCATTAGTACCATTGATTTTTGCTTAAAATTACTTAATGATTAATCATACTTAAAATTACTTTAAAGAAATTAATACCATGTTATTGGTGTGAAAAATACATTGGCTTTATATCTAAAAATATCCTTTTTTTTTTTTTTTTTGAAAAAAGCATTTTTAGGTTTACCATAAAACAGATTTCCCGTTTACCCCTGTCCCAATGTATGCATAGCCTCTCCCATCATTAGTATCACTCACCAGAGTGGTACATTTTTTACCGAGGACAAATCTGCATTGGCATAGCATAATCACCCCAAAGCCCACATTTTAAAGTTTCTCTTGAGATTTTTTTCTTTAACCCTAAATGTGTTATTTAGAAGTGTGTTATATCATCTCTACATATTTTAGGATTTTACAGCTATATCTGTTATTGATTTCTAATTTAATTTCACTGTGGTCTGAGAATAGACATTGGATGATTTTTATTCTTTTAAATTTAAGGTGTGCTTTATAGCCCAGAATGCGGTCTGTCTTGGTGAATGTTCGAAGTGAGCTTGATAAAAATGTTTGTTCTGCTGTTATTGGATGAAGTAACCTATATAGATGGTAATTATATCCGTTCGATTGATTGTGTGGTTGACTTCAACGATGTCCTAACTGATTTTCTGCCTGCTTGTTCTGTCTCTTCAAATTGTGTTTTTTGTCTCTTGGCTCATGATTTTTTTCTTGATAGCCAGACACGATGTCCTGGGTAAAAGTAACTGCTGTAAATAAGCCTGCAGTAACGTGGTGGTGAGGGAGGTCTTAGACTTTTAGTGAGCCTATGCCTCTGAACTGTGAATTTAAGTGCTTTTCAGTTTTTCTTCCCTGTAGGTGGAATAGGATGGCTAGAGTTGGGTGTTTTTCGTCTCCCTCATGGAAGTTAGACCCAGCTGGGGTTGGGTATTTCCTTTCCGCAGGTCAATTAGGTTCTGATCATACCCGGCAGGTTAGGCTCTGGTTAACTAGTTTCCCCTGAGGTCAGATCTTGTTAAGAAGAACAGAGTGCTCTTGTGTATTTCTTTTTCTCCCTTTGCTGGAATTTATTTGGGAATCTGGTTGAGCTCCTGAAGGCAAATCTCACAATATTGTGGAGGGTCCCCCATGACTGGGTCCCCCTGAAGTTTTTTAACTCTCAGACTTGTCCACACTGAACCTCCAGCAATTCATCAATTACAGTTTAGATTTTCCTACCCCTGCGCTGGTTCTCACAGTGGTTTCTGCTAGTAAGTCTGTAACGGTAATCTGTGACTCCCTTGTTTTTGCCTGTCTCTCCAGTCTTGTGACACAGGTTTGCCCTGTGTCCTCCTCTCTCTTAAGCATCCAAAAAGAGTTGTTGCTTTTTCAGCCTGTTCAGCTTTTTACTCATCAGAACAGTTAGGGACGAATTCCAAGCTCCTTGCCTATGAAACTGAACACCTACTATCATTACCTTCTTTTCATTATTGTGATTTTTTCTGTTGGCTCCATTTGTTCCAGTGTATAACCCAATGTGTTCTTTGGCACTGGAGAAAATGCTTCCATTGCAGCATGTTCAATTAATGCTGTATCTCATGTGTACTTCATATTCTGGGCTGAAAATGCTTTGCTAACACTTTGAATCTACCTTTTTTTTTTTTTTTTTTTTTTTGCGGTACGCGGGCCTCTCACTGTTGCGGCCACTCCCGTTGTGGAGCATAGGTTCCGGGAGGCGCAGGCTCAGCAGCCATGGCTCACGGGCCCAGCCACTCCATGGCATGTGGGATCTTCCCGGACCGGGGCACGAACCTGTGTCCCCTGCATCCGCAGGCGGACTCTCAACCACTGCGCCACCAGGGAAGCCCCTACCTTTTTTTTTATAGCAAAGGTCAGTTTAGTGCCTTTGCTCTCTATTGCTTCACTGAAACGGGTTTTTTTGTTTTTCCTTTTTCTTTCTTTTTTTGATACTGATCTCTGGCTCTTTTTCTCTAATCACATTTATCCCAAGGGTCATCTGTTTTTTATGCATTTCTTCATTTTATAAGTTGACCCTCTTGATATTTTTGCTACAGTTTGATTTCTTATATGTAAGCAATTTTTGTGCTTGGCTGGAAAGCTCCTTGAGACAGTCTAAAACATTGCTTTTTCTCATTTTTGTGTAGAGCATATTTATATCATATATCTTGCCTTTTCCTGAATTCAACATTTCATGCTTTAATTTATCCAAAACATAAATTTTTTGGCTTCTAACCATCTTTTCGCTTTCTTAGATTTATTTACTTTATCTTCTCTTACATCATCAGCCAACTTTTTTTTTTTGGTGGGGGGAGAAGCATATGGGAGGGCATTTTCACAGAGAATCAAAGAAAGTTTTATTACTTAACAAGAATAACTCTGGAGATCAGACTATAGGGATCTGTGTTGAACTGTGGATTTTGGGCCATTGTCCACGGCCAGTCACTAAAAGCATACTCACCTTGTACTCAATTTAATTCCTTTCTTTGCAAAGTTAGACATTATCAAGACGTCATAAAGCTTCAGTGTTTTTCACGTTTAGGTAAACCCATGGCTGTGAAATCCTTGAATGTCAAAGCTAAAAGTAACCCAGAGTTTATAAAGTATGCTGGTGTAGAATACTAATTTTAGAATCACTTATTTTTATGACTGGGCATTAAGCACAGTAATACTAGCTAACAGCTATTGAGTGTGTGCTATGTATTGAGTGCTAGTCTTAACATTTTCTGTGTATTAATTACCTTAATTTTATAACAATATTTTGAGGCAGGTAATATTATTACAGTGCCATTGTAAACACAAGGAGCTTGAGTCATAGGGAGTTTAGAATCTCCCCCAAGGTCACAGCTTTAAAATGTACCTGGTTTTTGTCCTAATCAGGTATAGCAAGATGTGTCCACATAGAAATGATTATCATGAAGGAAGAGGTTTTTACTCACAATTCTCTGGAAATACAGACACAGTCCAGCACACAGGGCCACATGGGGAAGCACCAGGGTCAATCAGGAGGCAGAAGGAGCAGGAGGAGCACATGGGCAAGAGTCTTCATTGCAGTGGCCCAGGGAAGGAAAGAATGGGAGAGGCAGGGTAAGGACGCAGAGGACTGGGTAGTTTGAATAAGTTCAGTGGGCTCTGGGGCCTAGGGACTCCCCTGGTTTTCTGGTACCTGACCCTGGGATGGTTAGGGCAGAAGAATATTGCTCCCTGGTGTGTAAGAGCCAGATACAGGGGTTGGTTCTGAGTATGGGCTCTGGATTAGTTGGGTTGCATATGAAGGGTACATTTGAATTGACTAGCTTCGGGAGGGGCAGTCTCTCCCTGTCAGGAAGGCCCTAGGTGCTCTACCATCAAGAATACAGGAAAGGGGCTTCCCTGGTGGCGCAGTGGTTGAGAGTCTGCCTGCCGATGCAGGGGACGCGGGTTTGTGCCCCGGTCCGGGAGGATCCCACATGCCGCAGAGCGGCTGGGCCCGTGAGCCATGGCCGCTGAGCCTGCACGTCCGGAGCCTGTGCTCCGCAACGGGAGAGGCCACAACAGTGAGAGGCCCGCGTACCGCGAAAAAAAAAAAAAAAAAGAAAGAATACAGGAAATAAGAAAATACTGTTAATACAGTCACACAACTAGTAAATAACAGAGCAAGGATTCCTCTGTAATATTTTGATCTACGGCCTTCTGAGGTCATCTTAGTTGGCACCGATGGATTGTAGATAATTATAAAATATGACATGGATTAAAATGCCTTCCCGAGTAGTCTTACTGTGCTCCCACATAACTGAATGAAGAGCTTCAAAGAGATATAATACTGCTGCTCTAAAGCTGTTACTTGACATTTATTGGGTCCCAGCAGTGTACTCAGTCCATCCCCATATATTGAGGTGAGGCGGCAGCTGGTCCTACTTTGTCGACTTTGACCTCAGTTGTGATCGTCAGCCAGGCCACAGTGGGCAAAAGGCTATTAGCTTTTAGGTTACGGGAACCACTATAAAAAATAGTGATCCTGACACGTATTTCAATGCAAAGCTGTAATCAGTTGTAAAAGGCCTTTTATGAATTACTTTAACTGACCTTAAGCTAGAATTTTAAAACATTTATGCTTTTCCCAGATCTATGCAAGATGCTGTAGTAAAACAAAAACAAAAACACCCCACATTAGTCCCAATCAGGAGGCAGGGTGATAAGGGCAATAAATAAGTGTCAAACTTTGGATGATACAGACTAAAAGTGCGATGTGAATTTAGATAAAGGATTTCAGATTGTCTTGAGATGAAGGTAATGGGTTACTTAATGTCTTTGAGCTTTAGTTGTTTCATTTGTAAATTCAGAATAATTACACTTAACACCTAGTATTGTGGGATGAAAGTGAAATAATGTGTGTAAAATAGAGTACTGACATCATAAGTCAATTCAAATGGGCTACTATTATGTTATACATGTATTATACATTGTATGTATGTAAATTATATATATGTACAGATCTGTCAATCACAGGTAGAACAGCTTCACTACTAATATGTTAACTCTTCCTTTTCCCCTCTCTCCCACTTTGTCTTCTCTTTCCTATCAGTAAAAATAAAGGCATGTCATTTCTGGAGTTCGTTGTTTTAGGTTACTTTAAAGAGCTGATTACAGATACCTTCTCACCCATACGCAGGACATGGGATGGGAGTTGATAACTGATGATACAACAGATACTCAATTTTTCTTTATTAAAACATGCAGTCAAAATAGCTATTCTGAGTTTGGTTACATTGGAGGGTTGGTGCCACTGTCCTGACTTCTGGAGAGGTCCCGTCTCACCAGGTAGGCTCTATCTTACTGGGCGAGGGCTGTCTTCCTGAGTCACCTCAGGACAGAGGACTTCCTTGGGTTCTGAGGATCTGCTGGATCAGAGACTCAACCCGATGTGCATCAGAAGGGACTTGTTCTCCATGAAATTACAGCTGTGTGTTTTTAAAAACATTTTATACTGTGGTAAATACTAAGTAACGTGAGCTCTACTTGAAGTATACAGTACGTATTGTCACCTATAAGCATAATGCTTTACAAAGCAAATCTCTAGAACTTTTTCATCTTGCATGATTGAAATTCAGTACCCCTAAATGGCAACTCCCTACTCTCCCGCCTACCCCTGCCCCCGGCCTTGGCAGCCACCATTCTTTCTCTTTCTATGAGTTTGATTGCTTTTGATACCTTATATAAGTGGAATCATGCAGGATTCATCTTTCTGTGACTGGTTTATTTCACTTGGCGTAATTGTTTACTGCTATGGAAAACAGATAGTTTCCTTGAAAAAGTAAAAATTGTTTACTGCTGTGGAAAACAGTATGGAGGTTCCTTGAAAAATTAAAAATAGAACTACCATATGATCCAGCAATCCTACTTCTGAGTATTTATCCAAAAGAATTGAAATCAGGAGCTCAGAGATATGTGCCCTCCTATGTTCATGTCAGCATTATTTACAATAACCAAGAGGTGGAAAAAACCTAAATGTCTACCCACAGGTGAGTGGATGCTACAACATGGATTATAACTATGTTTCAAGGGAAAATTTGGGGGGAGAAACTTGTACCTTTCTGTCATTCTCAAAGGGATCTGGGGTCCAAACAAAGTTAAGTATCGCTGCATCAGGGTAGGCATAACATTGAACAGATTTGAGATAGGTTAAACCTGCCCTTGTGCTTCCATGTTTGAGGCCTGCTCCAGGTAATGATGTGCTCACGACACTCCTCTCCCTGCCCCAGATTTTAAAGGGTCCTTCTCTGTAGTTGCTCACTTCGGTCTGCACTTTCTGGATGGAGCCCTGATAGGGACACTACCATCCTATCCTTTAAAAGCATCCTTGTCCCAGCACTACTCTTTCCCAGGGAAATGAAAATGTAGAGAGCCTAGAGGTAATGACTTGCCTTTTTCTCAGATGTGAGTATTTCTGTGGAATTTCAGGAACCGAAGCTGAAGAATGCAAATGGTAGATTTGGGGCACAAGGGCAAATTAGAATGGTGGAAGAGATTATGTCAGCTTTTTCAGGTCATAGGACATACACATTCTCCACGTGCAAGACAGATCAACCTACTTAAAAAAAAAAAAATACAGATCTATTTAACAGTGGCATCTAAAATTCATTTCTGGATCTTCAAGAAGGTATCCTTAAAATAAATGTTACTTTGGGAAATTCCCTGGCGGTCCAGTGGTTAAGACTCCGTGCTTCCACTGCAGGGGGCACGGGTTCGATCCCTGCATGCCACACAGTGGCCAAAAAAATAAATGAAAAAGGAAAAAAAAAAAAGAATGTTACTTTGTAGGAAATGTATCCATTATTATAGTTGCCTTTCTTAGGATCACAGTTTCAGGGGTTAAGGATTCTGTTAGTTTTTCCTCTGTGTAAGAGCTTGTGGCCGGAGGTTTCTGTCACACAGGACTGAAGAATAAATCTCGGGTGAAAGTTTAACTTTTTTTTAATGCTCAGGACACTTGTAATGAGCTTAATTTTTTCCAAAGCACTTTCCTAGTAACATAAAGATTTGGTAGTGAGAGAAGAAGTTCCAATTTTTTTTTTTTACTTATAGCTCCCACCTACCTTTTAATGTTTTCTTAAGGGATACCTTAACCTTTTGCATGATCTTTAGTAAAATTTGTGTAATTCATGTAACAAAAACAAAGTTACACTGTATTTCCTATAGATTTAAAGTATTGGGATGGGGTGCGGGGGAGAGATAGGGAGTTTGGGATTGACATGTACACACTGCTATATTTAAAAAGGATAACCAACAAGGACCTACTGTATAGCACACCTGAACTCTGCTCAGTATTCTGTAACAACCTAATTGGTAAAAGAATTTGAAAAAGAATAGATATATGTATAACAATCACTTTGTTGTACACCTGAAACTAACACAACATTGTTAATCAAGTATACTCCAATATAAAAGTTAAAAAAAATAAAGTATTGGTATAAACTCAAGTGTATTCTGTATAGACTACTTTGTTTTTAGAGTTTAAGTCGCTTTCTCATTCAGAAACTAAAGAGAAGCCTGTAGTCACTGGCTTAAAGATTGATTCCAAATAAATTTGTAGACATAGTACTTCCCACCCCAACTTCATTCCCATTTTACCCCCTTTATTTCCTTACAAAACAGACGCGAAATTTAAATATTTCTCTAATGTTATTGGCATAACCAACTTTGTCAAAGAGCCATATGGTTTATGCAAACACAGAGATAATCTTGGAACATTAACATATGTAAGTTTAATTTAAAAAGCCTATGCAAATAGTAGGAAGCAGATGGAGTGTTGCCATGGAAATCACTAACAAGTAGAAGAAGAGGAATGTTACTTTCGGGTCATTGTCATTTCTAAAGGAATGGTCAGACTTGCAAGGGTTTTTCCCACCCGGTTTTCAGTCATAAAAACAGTTGTTTGCATGTCATTATATTTTTTGTTTATCTATGATTTTGTAACGCTTCTGTTGCACTCAGTGCATTATAGGTATGCGTATTTTCATTGGTAAAGATATTTTTGGTAGTGAGAATTAGACCAATTATTCACCAGTATTTTAAATTAAAACATTATTTTCCATTTTTTTCTGAATGAAATTTTAAGTTGTCGCTTATTAGTTTTTGTTATCTATAAGCAAGTTTTCATCTTAAGTCTCAGAATTACGTAGTCTTTAAAAGAAGATAAGTTAAATGCATTTATGGGTTAATTGTATTAACTGTCAAAAATGGAGACTTAAGTCTGGATAGCTCAATGAAGGTGATAAAAAAAAATTGCTTAGGCCAGATTCTTTATTAGAAATTATAATTTCTAGGCACTGCTCTTTACTACAGTTTAATCATAGAGAAAGTTAAAAAAAAAAAAAAAGGAAGTCATTTGCATTGCTCATTTTGCACCAGTGATTGATTATTTATCAACTGATTGTTCTATGTATTCATTACTATGCACTTTGGAAAAGTCAACAACTAAATTCTAATTCTTTCTCCTTTCCTCTGAGGCAATTTTAGTTGCTATGGTTTTGATGGAATAGACTCATCAAAAGAAGGAAAAGAATTAGAATTGGGCCACAGGAGATCCTGGAACATCAACATATTTAATGTGAAGTTGAATGAATGCTGCTTTTGACCTTGAAAATGAAATATGAAGAATAAAGATAAACATCTAACAGTTTTTCCAATTTGCAGTAGGAATTCATAAAAATTTACTTTTTTGCAAAATACTAAAATTGCACAGTGAAAATCAATGGGAATTGAAAATGAGAATGTAGGAATCAAAGTAAAACATGCTAAAATTTTAAAAGAATACGGATGGGTTAGCATCTAAATAATTAGTTTTTGTGTTTTCTTGGTAGATTTGGATGGCAAATTGCCTTTCTGTAATTGTGTTATGGCTACCATTGCAATTAAGAAATGGAAAATGAATTTCTGAGATGCAACAAAGTCTGTTCTCATCAGCATCAGAACCATGTAAGGAAAGCAAAAACAAAACACAGATTTAAGAAAATGGCAAAAAAGATCCATGATTGAGAATGGGAAAAAATACTCATAAGTGGCACAGCTGAATCTTGTGAATAAATCAGCCTTAGGAAAATTGCAGCCTGAGACATCTGTCATTTGTGAATGGGCAAAGGTTTCGTTGGATTTATACCTGAGCCAGGAGTTCTTGAGATCCCTCATTTGTTGTGGGCAAAGAAAAATGAACGTTTCTATTTTGTGGAATGCTTTGGGAATTTAAATGTTTTATTGAAGTATAACATAGATACTGAAAAGGGCACAGACCATAAAGTGTAAGGTGTAGCTCAGTTTCCACAAAGTGAAGGCAGTTGTACCCAGAACAAGAAACAGGCTGCTACCAGATACCCCAGCGTCCTCCTTCCCCACCAGCATAACCTCCTGTTGCTGTGGTCCCAAATGTAACTACAACCCTGACCTCTAAGCCCAAGAGTAGTTTTGCCTGCTTCTGAATTTTACATTAATTTAACCACAGAGGATGTGCTTTTCTGTCTTTGTTAGCTGAGTATTATGTTTCTGTGATTTACTCCTTTGTGGTATGTAACAATGTTAATTCTCAGTGTTTTATAGTTTTCTGTTGTATGAGAAATCCACAGTTTTTGGCTAATATTAACAGTGCTGCTGTGAATATTCTTATAAGTGTCTTTCTCATAGGGAACAGAGGTACACATTTCTTTTTCCACATACCTAGGAGTGGAACTTTTGGGGCATATGGTAATCATCTTTAGTGGAGACTGCTGAATCGTTTTTCCAAAGTGGTTTTATGAGAGTTCTGTTCAACTTCTTGTCCTTGCCAACTCTTGGTATTACCAGTCATTTTTACTTTTGGCCATGATGGCAGATGGTGGTGGTATCTCATAGTGGTTTTAATTTGTGTTTCAGCTAAAGAAGTTGAGCATCTTTAGATGTGTTTGTTGACTCTTCAGATATCCTTTTGCAAAGTGCCTTTTCAAGTTACTTGACAAGTTTTTCTATTGGATTGTCTTTTTCTTATTGATTTTGGAAGTTCTCTTGGTTCTGGATATGAGCTTTTTGTCAGTAAGATGTACTGCAAACATCTTCTTCCACTGTGGGGCATTATTATTCTTAATGGTGTTGTTGACAGACAATCTTAGATTTCATATAGTAAAATCTATCAATTTTGTTACACTTATGATTAGTGCTTTTTGTATTCTGTTTAAGATTTCTTTTTCTATCCAAAGTTCATAAAAATATTCTCTTATCATATATTCCAGAAGCCCTAATGTTTAGCTTTCACATTTAGATCTACATTACACCTGGAACTGATATTTGCATATGGTATAAGGTAAAGGTTCAAGATTCAAATTTTATATAATTGACCCAGCAACACTGACTAAAAACCATCCTCTTCCTAATTAATTGTGTTATAAATCAAGTGGATACTTTGAATGTTTGACTCAGCCTGTCAAGTTCCTTAAAAAAATATCCAGCTGGGATTTTGATTGGGATTCATGGAATCTACGGATCAGTTTTGGAGGATTTGATAATTTTACAACACTGAATCTTCAAATCAATGAATATGATACATCTCTCCCAATGATATTTTCTAACTTTTTGAGTACATGGTGTTACATATCACTCAGTGAGTTTATTCCTGAGTCATTGATTTTTTTGTTTTCTTTGAATTATTGAATATTATTTATTTATTTTTACAGCAGGTTCTTATTTGTTATCCATTTAATACATATTAGTGTATATATGTCAATCCCAATCTCCCAATTCATCACACCAACACCGCTACCCCGCCACTTGCCCCCTTGGTGTCCATACGTTTGTTCTCTACGTCTGTGTCTCTATTTCTGCCCTGCAAACTGGTTCATCTGTACCATTTTTCTAGGTTCAACATATATGCATTAATATACGATATTTGTTTTTCTCTTTCTGCCTTACTTCACTCTGTTGAGGGTCTGTAGATCCATCCATGTCTCTACCAATTTCGTTCCTTTTTATGGCTGAGTAATATTCCATTGTATATATGTACCACATCTTCTTTATCCATTCATCTGTCAGTGGGCATTTAGGTTGCTTCCATGATCAGGCTATTGTAAATAGTGCTGCAATGAACAATGAGGTGCATGTATCTTTTTGAATTATGGTTTTCTCTGGGTATATGCCCGGTAGTGGGATTGCTGGGTCAGATGGTAATTCTATTTTTACTTTTTAAGGAACCTCCGTACTGTTCTCCATAGTGGCTGTATCAATTTACATTCCCACCAACAGTGCAAGAGGGTTCCCTTTTCTCCACACCCTCTCCAGCATTTGTTGTTTGTAGATTTTCTGAATGCCCATTCTAACTGGTGTGAGGTGATACCTCATTGTAGTTTTGATTTGCATTTCTCTAATAATTAGTGATGTTGAGCAGCTTTTCATGTGTTTCCTGGCCATCTGTATGTCTTCTTTGGAGAAATGCCTATTTAGGTCTTCTGCCCCTTTTTGGATTGGGTTGTTTGTTTTTTTAATATTGAGTTTCATGAACTGTTATATATTATGGAGATTAATCCTTTGTCCGTTAATTCGTTTGCAAATATTTTCTCCCATTCTGAGGGTTGTCTTTTCGTCTTGTTTGTAGTTTCCTTTGCTGTGCAAAAGCTTTTAAGTTTTATTAGATCCCATTTGTTTATTTTGGTTTTAATTTCCATTACTCTAGGAGGTGGATCAAAAAAGATCTTGCTGTGATTTATGTCAAAGTGTGTTCTCCTCTCTTATCCTCTAAGAGTTTTATAGTGTCCAGTCTTACATTTAGGTCTTTAATCCATTTTGAGTTTATTTTTGTGTATAGTGTTCTAATTTCATTCTTTTACATGGAGCTGTCCAGTTTTCCCGGCACCACTTATTGAAGAGACTGTCTTTTCTCCATTGTGTATCCTTGCTTCCTTTGTCATAGATTATTTGACCATAGGTGCATGGGTTTATCTCTGGGCTTTCTACCCTGTTCCATTGATGTATATTTCTGCTTATGTGCCAGTACCATACTGTCTTGATTACTGTAGCTTTGTAGTAAAGTCTGAAGTCAGGGAGTCTGATTCATCCAGCCCGTTTTTTTCCAAGACTGCTTTGGCTATTCAGGGTCTTTTGTGTCTCCATACAGATTTTAAGATGTTTTGTTCTAGTTCTGTAAAAAATGCCACTGGTAATTTGATAGGGATTGCACTGAATCTGTAGATTGCTTTGGGTGGTATAGTCATTTTCACAATATGGATTCTTCCAATCCAAGAACATGGTATATGTCTCCATCTGTTTGTGTCATCTTTAATTTCTTTCATCAGTGTCTTATAGTTTTCTGCATACAGGTCTTTTGTCTCCATAGGTAGCTTTATTGCTAGATATTTTATTCTTTCTATTGCAGTAGTAAGTGGGAGTGTTTCCTTAATTTCTCTTGCAGATTTTTCATCATTAGTGTATAGGAATGCAAGAGATTTCCATGCATTAATTTTGCATCCTGCAACTTTACCAAATTCGTTGATTAGCTCTAGTAGTTTTCTGGTGGCATCTTTAGGATTCTCTGTATATAGTATCCTGTCGTCTGCAAACAGTGACAGTTTTACTTCTTCTTTTGCAATTTGTATTCATTTAATTTTTTTTTCTCCTCTGATTGCCATGGCTAGGACTTCCAAAACTATGTTGAATAATAGTGGTGAGAGTGGACATCCTTGTCTTATTCCTGATCTTAGAGGAAATATTTTCAGTTTTTCACCATTGAGAGTGATGTTTACTGTAGGTTTGTCATATATGACCTTTATTATGTTGAGGTAGGTTCCCTCTATGCCCCCTTTCTGGAGAGTTTTTATCATAAATAGGTGTTGAATTTTGTCAAAAGCTTTTTCTGCATCTATTGAGATGATCATATGGTTTTTCTTCTTCAGTTTGTTAATATGGTGTATCACATTGATTGATTTGCATATATTGAAGAATCCTTGCATCCCTGGGATAAATCCCACTTGATCACGGTGTATGATCCTTTTAATGTGTTGTTGGATTCTGTTTGCTAGTATTTTGTTGAGGATTTTTGCCTCTATATTCATCCGTGATATTGGTCTGTAATTTTCTTTTTTTGTAGTATCTCTCTGGTTTTGGTATCAAGGTGATGGTGGCCTCATAGAGTGAGTTTGGGAGTGTTCCTTCCTCTGCAATTTTTTGGAAGAGTTTGAGAAGGATGGGTGTTAGCTCTTCTCTAAATGTTTGATAGAATTCACCTGTGAAGCCATCTGATTTTGGGCTTTTGTTTGTTGGAAGATTTTTAATCACAGTTTCAATTTCATTACTTGTGATTGGTCTGTTCATATTTTCTGTTTCTTCCTGGTTCATTGTTGGAAGGTTGTATCTTTCTAAGAATTTGTCCATTTCTTCCAGGTTGTCCATTTTATGGGCATAGAGTTGCTTGTAGTAGTCTCTTAGGATGCTTTGTGTTTCTGCAGTGTCTGTTGTAACTTCTCCTTTTTCATTTCTAATTTTATTGATTTGAGTCCTCTTTCTCTTTTTCTTGATGAGTCTGTCTAATGGTTTATCAATTTTGTTTATCTTCTCAAAGAACCAACTTCTGGGTTTTTTGATAGTTGCTGTAGTTTTCTTTGTTTCTATTTCATTTATATCTGCTCTTATCTTTATGATTTCTTTCCTTCTACTAACTTTGGGTTTCGTTTGTTCTTCTTTCTCTACTTCCTTTAGGTGTAAGGTTAGATTGTTTATTTGAGATTTTTCTTGTTTCTTGAGGTAGGCTTGTATAGCTATAAACTTCCCTCTTAGAACTGCTTTTGCTGCATCCCATAGGTTTTAGATCATCATGTTTCTTTTGTCATTTGTCTCTAGGTATTTTTTGATTTCCTCTTTGATTTCTTCAATGATCTCTTGGTTATTTAGTAACATATTTTTAGCCTCCATGTGTTTGTGTTTTTTACGTTTCCTGTAATTGATTTCCCTGTAATTGATTTCCCTGCAGTTGATTTCTAATCTCATAGTATTGTGGTCAGAAAAAAATGCTTGATATGATTTCAGTTTTCTTAAATTTACTGAGGCTTGATTTGTGACCCAAGATTTGATCTATCCTGGAGAATGTTCTGTGTGCACATGAGAAGAAAGTGTAATCTGTTGTTATTGGATGGAGTGTCCTATAATTACCAATTAAATCTATCTGGTCTGTTGTGTCATTTAAAGCTTGTGTTTCCTTATCAATTTTCTGTTTCAATGATCTGTCCATTGATGTAAGTGAGGTGTTAAGGTCCCCCACTATTATTGTGTTACTGTCGATTTCCTCTTTTATAGTTGTTAGCAGTTGCCATATGTATTGAGGTGCTCCTATGTTGGGTGCATATATATTTATAATTGTTATATCTTCTTGGATTGATCCCTTGATCATTATGTAGTGTCCTTCCTTGTCTCTTGTAACATTCTTTATTTTACAGTATATTTTATCTGATATGAATATTGCTACTCCAGCTTTCTTTTGATTTCCATTTGCATGGAATATCTTTTTCCATCCCCTCACTTTCAGTCTGTATGTGTCCCTAAGTCTGAAGTGGGTCTTTTGTAGACAGCATATAGATGGGTCTTGTTTTTGTATCCATTCAGTGAGCCTGTGTCTTTTGGTTGGAGCATTTAATCCATTCATGTTTAAGGTAATTATCGATATGTATGTTCCTATTAACCATTTTCTTAATTGTTATGGGTTTGTTTTTGTAGGTCCTTTTCTTCTCTTGTGTTTCCCACTTAGAGAAATTCCTTTAGCATTTGTTGTAGAGCTGGTTTGGTGGTGCAGAATTCTCTTAGCTTTTGCTTGTCTGTAAAGCTTTTGATTTCTCCGTTAATCTGAATGAGATCCTTGTTGGGTAGAGTAAACTTGGCTGTAGGTTCTTCCCTTTCATCACTTTAAATATGTCATTCCACTGCCTTCTGGCTTGTGGAGTTTCTGCTGAGAAATCAGCTGTTAACCTTATGGGAGTTCTCTTGTTTGTTATTTGTCGTTTTTCCCTTGTTCCTTTCAATAATTTTTCTTCGTCTTTTATTTTTGCCAGTTTGATTACTATGTGGCTTGGCGTGTTTCTCCTTGGTTTTATCCTGCGTGAGACTCTCTACACTTCCTGGACTTGGGTGGCCATTTCCTTTCCCATGTTAGGGAAGTTTTCGACTATAATCTTTTCAAATATTTTCTCGTGTCCTTTCACTCTCTCTTCTCCTTCTGGCACCCCTATAATGTGAATGTTGTTGCGTTTAATGGTGTTCCAGAGGTCTCAGGCTGTCTTCATTTCTTTTCATTCTTTTTTCTTTTTGTTTTTTTTGAGGTACGTTAGCCTTTCACTGTTGTGGCCTCTCCCATCGCGGAGCACAGGCTCCGGATGCGCAGGCTCAGCGGCCATGGCCCACGGACCCAGCCGCTCCACGCCATGTGGGATCTTCCCAGACTCGGGCACAAACCTGTGTCCCCTGCTTCGGCAGGCAGACTCTCAACCACTGAGCCACCACGGAAGCCCCATTCTTTTTTCTTTATTCTGTTCCGCAGTAGTGAATTCCACCATTCTGTCTTCCCGGTCACTTATCCGTTCTTCTATCTCCGTTATTCTGCTACTGATTCCTTCTAGTTTATTTTTCATTTAAGTTACTGTACTGTTCTTCTCTGTTTGTTCTTTAATTCTTCTAGGAGTTTGTTCTTTAATTCTTGTACGTCTTTGTTAAACATTTCTTGCATCTTCCCGATCTTTGCTTCCATTCTTTTTCTGAGGTCCTGGATCATCTTCACTATCATTATTCTGAATTCCTTTTCTGGAAGGTTTCCTATCTCCACTTCATTCAGTTGTTTTTCTGGGGTTTTATCTTGTTCTTTCATCTGGTACGTAGCCCCTCTGCCTTTTCATCTTGTCTATGTTTCTGTGAATGTGGTTTTTGTTCCACAGGCTGCAGGATTGTAGTTCTTGCTTCTGCTCTCTGCCCTCTGGTGACTGAGGCTATGTAAGAGGCTTGTGCAAGTTTCCTGATGGGAGGGACTGGTGGTGGGTAGAGCTGGGTGTTGGGCAGAGCTTAGTAAAACTTTAATCCAATTGTCTGCTGAATGGTGGGGCTGGGTTCCCTCCCTGTCGGTTGTTAGGGTGAGGCGACCCAGCACTGGAGCCTATCCAGCTCTTTGGTGGGGCTAATGGCAGACTCTGGGAGGGCTCACGCCAAGGCGTACTTCCCAGAACTTCCGCTGCCAGTGTCCCTGTCCTCACAGTGAGACACAGACACCCCCCACCTCTGCAGGAGACCCTCCAACACTAGCAAGTAGGTCTGGTTCAGTCTCCTGTGGGGTCACTGCTCCTTCCCCCTGGGTCCTGATGCACACATTACTTTGTGTGTGCCCTCCAAGAGTGGAGTCTCTGTGTACCCCAGTCCTGTCGAAGTCCTGCAATCAAATCCCGCTAGCCTTCAAAGTCTGATTCTCTAGGAATTCCTCCTCCCGTTGCTGGCCCCCCAGGTTGGGAAGCCTGATGTGGAGTTCAGAACCTTCACTCCAGTGGGTGGACTTCTGTGGTATAAGTGTTCTCCAGTTTGTGCGTCACCCACCCAGCAGTCATGGGATTTGATTTTATTGTGATTTTACCCCTCCTACCATCTTACTGTGGCTTCTCCTTTGTCTTTGCAGGTGGGGTATCTTCTATGGTGGGGTCCAGTGTCTTCCTGTAGATGATTGTTCAGCAGTTAGTTGTGATTCCGGTGCTCTTGCAAGAGGGAGTGAGTGCACATCCTTCTTCTCCACCATCTTGAACTAACCTCCTGCATTATATTTCTTTTAGACATTTGTGGTCTGTTCTTCCCTGGCCTCCCTTCTCCCACCTTTTCCTGTTCTCCTCAACTCTCTAATCAGAGTAGAGATGCCCCTTGTTCTGGGCATCTAAAGCCGTCAGACTCTGTTATCGGCCAGAGCAGGATCTCCTGTGTCAGTCATTGATGTTTTTTGACTGCTATTTAAAAAATCTCGTCTTGTTTGTTTGATGCCAGTATATACAATTATAATTGAGTTTTGTATGTTGGTTTTGTGTCTAGAAACTTCGTTGAATTCTAGTAGTTTGTCTGTAATCTTTTGGATTTTTTTATATACACAGTCATGTTATCTGCCAATAATGAAAGACTTACAGCTTTATTTCTTCCTTTCAAATAGTCAGACCTTTTATTTTATACCCGTTACTGTTTTTTTGTTGTTGTCGTTTTGCCTTTTTTTGCACTGACCAAGTTTAAGACCCCAGTACCGTGTTGATTAGAAGTGGTGATAACAAGTCACTTTTCTCCTCTGTCTCAAGGAGAAAGCTTTCAGTATTTTATTACTCAGTATGTTTTCTGTGAGTCTAGAAAGGTTTCATGTAAATATGTTAACTTTATTATGTAAGTTTTTTATTTTTAAGTGATCTGAAATTTTTATATCTTCTTTTTGATAACCAGGGAGCAGTTGCCATTTCTTTCCCCACATAAAGAAAAAAAAATTGTTTCTGAGATCCCAGACATTGTGTGCAGAGTTGTCTTCAGAGCTGTTTATATTGCTCGTGAGTTCTGAAATTTTGGAAGGTGCCATCATGTTAAAGGTGGTACCTGGCTATATCATTTGGCTAGGCTTTTACTCTAATGTGAATGTTTGAGAAAGCAGGAAGATAGTATGCTTTCCAGTCATACAATTTCTGGAATGAGAGAACTTTAGTAAAGTCCAGACATTAATTATTTACTTCTAACATCAAATACTGACTAATTATTAATGACATACATATTTAAAAGGTAACGATTAGAGTAACCCCTAAAATCTTCAACTGTTTCCAGCCTTTGCCTAGTCTGATTATGGTTCTTACTCTGCTTTAAAATTTTTTTTTCATTTTATTGTTATTATTTTTAATTGAAGCATAGTTGATTTACAATATTGTGTTAGTTTCAGGCACACAGCACAGCGGTTCATTTATATATATATGTATGTACATGTATTATATATGTGTATATGTACATATTTCTTTTCAGATTTTTTTTCCCTTATAGATTATTTGTTCGTATTCTGCTTTGAGCAGGAACAAGTAAACAGTTCATCTTTCCTTTTTTTTTTTTTTTGGCCATGCCGCATGGCGTGTGGGATCTTAGTTCCCCAACCAGGCATCGAACCTATGCCCCCTGCATTGGAAGCGTGGAGTCTTAACCATTGGACCGCCAGGGAAGTCCCGTACAGTTCATCTTTTGAAAGGTCTTTAATGGTGGAAGATGCCTAAGCCTGTGCATGTTCTCCAGATACTCTTAAAACTTGCTACAGCTTGTTACATATTGATGGACTTTTAGTGACACACTGATGACCACTGACCAGCTCTTTTTTTTTTTTTAACATTTTTATTGGAGTATAATTGCTTTACAATGGTGTGTTAGTTTCTGCTTTATAACAAAGTGAATCAGTTATACATATACATATGTTCCCATATCTCTTTCCTCTTGGGTCTCCCTCCCTCCCACCCTCCCTATCCCACCCTTCTAGTTGGTCACAAATCACCGAGCTGATCTCCCTGTGCTATGCGACTGCTTCCCACTAGCTATTTTACATTTGGTAGTGTATATATGTCCATATATACACTACCGCTCTCTCACTTTGTTCCAGCTTACCCTTCCCCCTCCCCGTGTTCTCAAGTCCATTCTCTAGTAGGTCTGCATCTTTATTCCCATCTTGCCCCTAGGTGCTTCATGACCACTTTTTTTTTTTTATATTCCATATATATGTGTTAGCATACGGTATTTGTCTTTCTCTTTCTGACTTACTTCACTCTGTATGACAGACTCTAGGTCCATCCACCTCACTACAAATAACTCAATTTTGTTTCTTTGTATGGCTGAGTAATATTCCATTGTATATATGTGCCACATCTTCTTTATCCATTCATGCGATGATGGACACTTAGGTTGCTTCCATGTCCTTGCTATTGTAAATAGAGTTGTAGTGAACATTGTGGTACATGACTCTTTTTGAATTATGGTTTTCTCAGGGTATATGCCCAGTAGTGGGATTGCTGGGTCGTATGGTAGTTCTATTTTTAGTTTTTTAAGGAACCTCCATACTGTTCTCCATAGTGGCTGTATCAATTTACATTCCCACCAACAGTGTATGAGGGTTCCCTTTTCTCCACACCCTCTCCAGCATTTACTGTTTGTAGATTTTTTTGATGATGGCCATTCTGACCGGTGTGAGATGGTATCGCATTGTAGTTTTGATTTGCATTTCTCTAATGATTAATGATGTTGAGCATTTTTTCTAGAGTTTGTTGGCAATCTGTATATCTTCTTTGGAGAAATGTCTATTTAGCCGTGACCAGCTCTTGGTAGCGAATTAGACCCTTTTTGTACCTTCTTTTCCTTTTTGCCTGAGGCCGAAGTTATTTTTCTGTATTATGAAGTCTACAATTTTGTCTCTCAGGGGAAGGAATTAGGAGCTCCATTTCCATATCCATGACCTTCTTTTGTTCTAATCAGGAGATTTCTTTTCCACTCACATCCTCTTTCTTTCTCACTGAGGCCTCGGAAGTGCAAACTTGTATATATTGATACAATATTTATTTCACTTTATTATATGTGGATATAAACCACCGGCTGGGTTAAGATTTTCTTTTAATCCATTTTTTTCTCAAAATATGGTTGTGAACTACCTGCATCAGAACCAGTCATGGTACTTGTTAAAAATGCAGATTTCATAGCTCTACGGTGGATCTATGAGTCAGCAATTCTGGAGATGGGGTTTAGGGGTTGTATTTTAAAAACAACATGCCACTTAATTCATTTGCACACTAAATGTTAACATTAAGTCACTTGTGTAAGCTTCTAGTGTATTCCACATGTGTTCTGTATTTTTCTAACTTGCATTTCAAAGTGTAATTTTTTTGCGAGAAGATAATGGGAAGTGTTACAGAAAATGTAGCTTAGCTGCAAGTCCAGCCCTGAAGGGATTATAATGGTTTATCTTTCATCTGTGAATGTGATGTTATTAACCTCTTGTTAGTAGGATGTGTCCCTTTTGTTTGACTGAGGATGGAAATAGGTGGTGCTGGTTCTGGTCCCTCTTGTGCCCTTCAGCCTAACTTTGCTTGTTCATTCTCTGACAGTGGAGCATCAATTTCTTTTTTTCCCTACTCTTGGTGAAAAAATCCCTGTGTTATTTGCACCAAAAACAAAAACCAACACAAAAAATCCAAAAGAAAACTAAATCTATTTACAGAATAAACTAAAAAGTAACACTTGGCATCTAACAAAAAACTATATTTTTGTTAATGGCTTCAAGATTGGATGGTGTCAGAGAATTTCAGAAATGTTCTCTCTCTCCTGTCTACTCTTTTGACAGCTTTTAAGTAGAGGAAGGGAAGCAGAGTGAGAGGCTGTAAAGGCTTTGCTTTTACTCCTTGTATGATGGTTGGAATGTCTCAGACCCCTCTAAGGTTCACTCTCCTCGTTGTAAAATGGGAATATGTGATACAAGAATCCACTTTATAGATTTGCTGGAAGAATTAAATTAGGTAATGTGTGTAAAGCACTTGCCATAGTACATGGCACACAGTAAGTAGTTTTATTATCATATGCAACATTTGTGATGTGTCTAAATCAGAGATTTAATAAAATGCCTGCCTCAAGCTGCTTGTATGCTGGTTGTAAAGATAGTGCAGAGAAATACAATTATGGAGGACTCTGGGATGGGGGTGATGCCTTTGCATGTGTGTACAAAGTCCTGTGTCATCATTATGACACCTCTGATGAATGTGGTGTAATCCCTATTTTACTAGTCAAGGAAAGTTGGACTCAGACTTAGTGAAATGTTCAATATCAGAAGCTAAAAGCAGCAGAAGCAGAACTTAGACCAAGGATATTTGACTCCTAAGTGTAGTACTGAACATCCTATCTGCACCCTCATCCATTTCTCATAGCAGGTTGTGATCTCCTTAGACATCTGAAGGGCCCCATCTGATGTGGAGGTGCCAAGATATGATCTCATCTATTTGTCTAATATATCTACTGAATCAGGCAGGTTAGGGAAAAGGGCCATTTCCTGGCTCCCGAGAAATTGTAATGATTGTTCATTGCAATGCTTTGTGAAAGGGCTATAGTATGTGATTGTCATAAGAATCAGGATTTCTCCTCTTTCCGAAGAAACATTAAAGGAGAAATACATGTATTAATTACAAATCTTTTAAACAAACAAAATGACCGGTTTGGAAGCAGTTTATTCTGATTGATCAAATTATAAACATGAAGAAACCCTAAGAAGTGCTGTTTGAGGGGTTAGAAATAATTTCACATAGACATTCCTGCTTCATTTTAGTGGCGAGTCATTCCATAAATATCCAGTGCTTGAAATTGGAGGAAGTGAAAGATAGTAATGTTGTGCTCTTTTTGGCAACTTAAAAACTGCTGGTTCTCCTAGAGAACAGACTTGTGGTTGCCAAGGGGGGGTGGAAGGAGGGATGGATTGGGAGTTTGGGGTTAGCAGATGCAAACTCTTACACATAGGATGGGTAAACAACAAGGTTTACTGTATAGCACAGGGAACTATATTCAATATCCTGCGATAAACCATAATGGAAAAGAATATTAAAAAAAAAATGTAGCGACTTCCCTGGTGGTGCAGTGGTTAAGAATCCGCCTGCCAATGCAGGGGACATGGGTTCGAGCCCTGGTCCAGGAAGATCCCACATGCAGCAGAGCAACTAAGTCTGTGTGCCACAGCTACTGAGCCTGTGCTCTAGAGCCTGCGAGCCCCAACTAATGAGCCTGCATACCCCAACTACTGAAGCCTGCGTGCCTAGAGGCCGTGCTCCGCAGCAAGAGAAGCTACTGCAATGAGAAGCCTGTGCACCACAACGAAGAGCAGCCCCTGCTCACTGCAACTAGAGAAAGCCTGCATGAAGCAATGAAGACCCAATAAATAAAAAACAAATTTCTAAAAAGAAAAAAATATTAAAAAAGTATACATATGTATAACAGAATCACTTTGCTGTATAGCAGAAACTAACACATTCTAAATCAGCTATACGTCAACTAAAACAAGAACAAATAACAACCAAAAAAACCCCTGCTGGTTCTCTGCTGAGAAATGCTCTGGCTTAGCTCTTACCATCTTGTTTCTTGTGAAGGTAGGTGAACCAGATGTTGTGATGTGTGCCCAGGTCCCCCTTCAGGGCTGAGGAGCTTAGCCATCGGCAGCCCTGGGCTGAAGAAAGCCACCTCGCCAAGTTCATGATCCCTTCCGGGGGTAGGGAAGCATCCAGTGACAGGTTAGCACCAGGTATAAAGACCCAGTCCCCTTGTCCCAACTTGAAACAACTGTGGAGAACTGTTCCAGCCTCAGAGCTCCCTGTGAGTCAGCTTCAGTCTTCCTCGTGGCGGTATCTCAACCCAGTGTCTCCCTCTGCCCAATCCTGCTTCATTTCCTCACCTGACAGTTCATATCCCCCAGTAAACTTCCTGAATCCTAATCTCTGATCTAAAACCTGTTTCCCATGGAGCCCAGCCTGCCACAGTGGGGAACTGAGAAGGCTTGTTCTCACGGTTGTAGGGTGGTACTCTCAATTAGTGGACATAGTTGGCGTAAATACTAATAAGCGCAGTGTGATGCTGGATTGGAGTATACTGAAGATACTCTTAGAGACTTGAGAAGTTATTTAGACCCATGGTCCCTAAAATTGAGATGTATATCAGAATCTCTTGAGTTTTTTTTTTTTTTTTTTAATTTGACTTTCTAGATTTTCGGAATAATCTTTAGCGGGGTGGCCCAGAGCTAACCAAAATAATTCTGATGAAGCCAGTCTATGACTGACAAAAAATACTTCATTTCTAGATGAGAAAAAATTATAGTCTCAGATGCCTACACCCTAATTTTTGTTGTATGCATTTTCTTTGGCCACACCTCGAGGTTTTTGGGATCTTAGTTTCCTGACCAGGCATTGAACCCAGGCCCTCATCAGTGAGGGCACAGAGTCTTAACTACTGGACCACCAGGGAATTCCCCCTGTTGTACGTATTTTTAATGGCTGAAGGTTCTGTAGATATGAAGGCATGTAGAAAGTGCTGGATAAATGGAAGGAATGAGAGAATAAACCTGCCATTTACATAGGGGTTAATGATTACTACTGAGTGGATGTGGACGTGTCTAATAACCCACGGGACGTTTAAGCAAACATTACCAGACTCTCTCTGACTAAGACAGGGAAAAATTCCTAGTCGAGCTGCCCCTCTAAAACACAGATTGCCGCAGGAAGTAATGGTGAGTTTTACATCATTTGAGGCTATTCAAGCAGAGTATGGCCTTTTGCTCCTTACGTGGGGATTTCTGTACAGTGATGTAACTTTAGCTAAATAGTCTGGAAGAGTCTATGATGCAAGAGGCAGATGAGGAATGTATGTGTTCAGAGAAAGGCCAATTTCGGTGGGATCGTGTCAGTCAGTCCTGAGAGCATTTAGCTGTGATTTTCAGTGGATCATCTTTGGATTAAGGCATGGCCTTTTCTGGGTCTTTAGTCAAAAATGAGTGAATGCTCTGATAATTTCCTTTCTTTAAAAAAAAAAAAAAAGGTTAACTCTTGTCAATCTCAAATGGAAGGGATACTGTATGTGTGTATGTGTGGGAAGGAGTGTGTGTGTGTGTGTGTGTGGGAGGGTGGAGTGGAGGGGGGAGATATAGCATGAGTGGTCTTTCTCCCACCATGTGCCCTGGAGATCTCACACAGTCAGATTCCTCTGGGACTCTAATTGGGAGAACAAAGCTGTTTTTCTTAATGAAATTTGATCTTTTTGTTTCAGAGATGAGCTCAGAACAACAACAAAAAAGATTATCTTGTCTTAGAGAACAACTCAATATAGGTCACAGTGACATATAAGTTTCATATACTTAATTGAATCTTTTTATGAATGGCATTCCTTAATGAAATTTTTTATAGAAGATACAGTGTTTTCATTTACTAGCAACAAAAGGAAGAATTGCTTCATAGACATTTTAATAGAGAATTTATATATTGAAAACTGTGCTGCCTATTCAAGTGATTGTTCTGTAGATGCCCAAAAAGCAGGTGGGCTGTCAGTTTGTGGCCTCAGGTATTGTCTTTAAAGAGCTCCAGTATTCAGAATTATGTGAACAGACATGTGAACCTACATCTATCTCTCTCTCTATAATATATATATAGATATATACACACACATATATATAATCTTTTCAGAAAAAATATTTATATATGTATATGTGTTTTATATATATATATTATATATATATATTATATATATATATATATATATATAATGTGTAATCTTTTCAGGAAAGAAACCATTTGGGGAGGAGTTAGGGTAATTTTTGAAGGCAAATATTCAATCATTTTGATTTGAGTTTTGAGTTCAGTGATTGAATTGAAGTGTGATATAGTGGAAAGAATGATGAAACAGTAATTCTGGTATTGATGTCATTCCCATTATCTAGATGTGTGGTCATCAACAAGTCTGTTTTCTCTCTGAGTACTGGAATTTCTTTATCTCTAAAATGTTGGGGTAGGTGATCTCCAGGGACACTTCCAGGTATAAAATAGAAGCTCATATTATCTGAGTATTTAGTTTAAGACTTATTGGAAACATTCTTTTGGTTCTACTACATGAAGATGAAAAGCTATGGATACATGCTCTTAACCACTACTGCAAATAATGATGTCTGTGTTGTAGAGCTACTCTGAGAATTAAAATGAGATAATATATTTAAAGTAATGAGTATAGCTCATAGCTATAGCTTAGAAAACATACAATAAATGCTATTTTTAACGTCTTATAGATTATACTACCTTAACAAATTACCCCCTCCCCCAAATATCTTTATTACTTAGACTCGTTAAATCTTAGTGACAATGAACCTATTTGTTTTCTAGGGATGAATTAAGATTCCCAAATGGGGCTTCCCTGGTGGCGCAGTGGTTGAGAGTCCTCCTGCCGATGCAGGGGACAGGGGTTTGTGCCCCGGTCCGGGAAGATCCCACATGCCGCGGAGCGGCTGGGCCCGTGAGCCATGGCCGCTGAGCCTGTGTGTCCGGAGCCTGTGCTCCGCAACAGGAGAGGCCACAACAGTGAGAGGCCCGCATACTGCAAAAAAAAAAAAAAAAAAAAAAGATTCCTAAATGGGTGGTACAATTTTTTGGGTAGTTATGACTGATGAAAAATTATACTCAAGGTCCTCATTTTCAAGGCCTTATTTGAAATTTGGCGAAAGTTCTCTGGTCAGGGATAAGATGTATTAGCATTTATGTACAAATATAAAATATTTTTATTTAAATTTTTTATTATAAAACCAAGTTATAAAACTTAGCATATGGGGAAAATTCAACCATCAAAACACATTGACCATTATCATTGTAGTGTGCCTCTTAAATCATTTATTCCATATTTAATTTTTAACAATTTAAACAATATGGTAGGTGGGTAGAATTTGGAATTCTGTTTTTATCATTTAATATGATTTTATAAGCATGTGTCGTGTAATTTGGTATCTTTACAAACATTTTTTGAAAAAAATAATTTTTATGTGGTCATTAGTTCCCTGCTCGCTATCACTTCTATTTATTGCCACCATTTATTTATTTTTTGGCCTCACTGCATGGCTTGCAGAATCCTAGTTCCCTGACCAGGGATTGAACCTGGGCCCTCAGCAGTGAAAGCTCAGAGTCCCAATGGCTAGGCCTCCAGGGAATTCCCTACAAAAATCATTTTAATGGATGCACATATTTTAACTCTTGTTCTTATCAGCAAACCTTTTTTTGAAAAAAAATTCTTTTTTCTAGGTGTACAGTTTTATGATCCACACATGATTATATCTTTTAATAATTTCATATTTTCCTGTTGCATATCATATTGCATTGTCTAGAGCTCAAGAATTGCTAGTAGTTTAACATATTTGAACTAAGGCTCCACAGGATGGCGGTGAAAGATGACATAGGAGGGAGAAAGTAGATTTAGATCATGAAGATCTAAATGCCCTTGAATGTTATGCTAACAATTTTGAACTTTATTCTGTAGAAAAGAGATGTGTGAAAAATGAAATTAGATCCTTACTTCACATCATTCAGTTCCATATGGATTACGAAGTAGATATGGAAGGCAAATATGTAATACACTAGAGAAAAAAAGAAAGAAGACTATCTTTATGACCTCAACATGTGGAAGAATTTCTAAAACAAACATGAAAAGCAAAATCCATAGATTCTTATCAACAGATGGTTATTGAATACCTACTAAGCAAGACACTATTCTTTGTCCTTGTGATGTATCAGTGGTCAGAACAGAAAAGACAAAAATCCCTTTCATTATGGGATTTTTTTTTTTTTTTTTTAAATTTTTGACTGCATTGGGTCTCTGCTGCTCGTGGACTTTCTCTAGTTGCATTGAGCAGGGGCTACTCGTCGTTGCGGTGCTCAGGCTTCTCCTTCCAGTGGCTTCTCTTGTGGAGCATGGGCTCTAGGTGCATGGGCTTCAGTAGTTGTGACGTGCAGGCTCAGTAGTTGCAGCGCATGGGCTTAGTTGCTCTGCGGCATGTGGGATCTTCCTGGACCAGGGATTGAACCCGTGTCCCCTGCATTGGCAGGTGGATTCTTAACGACTGCATCACCAGGGAAGTCCTCATTATGCGATTTTACATTCTTATAGTTCATCAAATACAAAACATAACACTGTAATACATAATTTGTAATATTGTAAAATAAATACAATACATAATAAATTACAGTCAGCCCTTCCTTTCTGTGGGTTCCATATCCACAGATATAAGGGCCAACTGAATGTAGTATGACATTTTATGTAAGGGACTTAAGCATCCACACGTTTTGGTATCCATGGCGTCCCAGAATCAATCTGTATCCATGAGGGACAACTGTATACAGTATATAAGAAGGTGGAAAATGCTATTTTCTCCTGAATCATTCTCCAAAACTCAGTCCTAGTTGTCTGTGTTTTTCTGTCAGTCTCTTTCCCTTAGTGATGTTAATGCAGTTCCCTGGCTGTAAGTACCATTTATATGATGATAGTTCCCACATTTTAATTTCTGGCCCAGAATTCCACGTTTGTATATTCAGTTGCCTACATGACAATTTCACTTGGATGTCCTATAAACATCTTAAACTTAACATATTCAAAACTAAGCTCCTGATTTCATCTACCAAACCTCCTCCACCTAGTCGTCCTCCATTCAGCTGATACCAGTTCCATTCTACCAGTTGCTCATTATTTGGCTCCTGGTACAATCTGGTTCCATCTCCTGTCTTCATTTTTCCTAGCCTCTTGGGTCTCCTTTTTGTACATTTTAACAAAGTGCTAGACTCCCACTGGGTGAAGGGCCTTTGCAGTGATTGTTCCCTCTGCCTGGAATTCTTCCCTGAGCAGTTGACATGGTGAACTCCCTCACCTTTTCTAAGTCTTAATGCCATTTTTAAAATGAAGCCCATGATGACTGCTCTATGCAGCTTTATAGCCATTGATCATTATTGCCTAGATTTGTTATTTCATTAATGATTTCAAGTCACAATGTTTAATTCTATAAGTTCTTCTTTGTTTATTAGCTGGAATACTTTTATAAAAAGAAATAATCCTTCATCAATTATTTGGTAATCCTGAGGTATAATTATACAACAAAGGAGAGAGAAATGCTTGATTCTTTTTATGAAAAGACTTTTAACTTTTGATTGAATGCCTTCACTGATTATAGGATCATACATATTTTATGTCAGTCCTCTTCCAAGCTATATTCTAATTTGCTCTGAATTTTATTTTTTCTACTAATTTTTAATCCCATAAGCTAGTCACTATAGATATTACTATTATTTGCATTTTATGTATTAAAGTTGTTTTAATATAAGCTATAAATGGTTGATTTTATCTTTTAACAGAATAGTTTATTCCATTTACATTTATTGTAATTAATATACTTGAATTCATTTCTACCATCTTATTTTGGGCCTTTTCTTCAGCCCACTTTCTTTCTTTCTTTTCTGTTATTTTGTACTTTTAGATTAAGTTGTTTTTCTTATTTTCCTCTTCTACTAATAAAGATATATACACTTCATTCTAATCTTTTTGTAGTTACCCTCCTGCTAGACAATATAAAGACTTAGAATGCTCAAATTTTGATTAGTATTTTAGTTCTATCTTAGTATTTTAACTGCCACATTAGATGCTGTTGCTATTGATTTATACAGTGCTTTTTCAGATTCACCTCATGTTTGCCATTTTCATTGATTGTTGGCATATCTTGCATCTTAGCCCTTGCCTAAGAAGTTATTTTCCTTCTTCATGAAGTACTTACTTTATACATTCCTCTAGTGATGGCTATTATTAATAAACTCTTTGAGGTTTTATTCTTTTGTAGATGCCCTTATTTCACCTTTATTCTTGAAAGATGGTGTTGATGGGAATACACTTCTGTCTGAAAATTTTTCTCTCAGTGTTTTGAAGATATTGCACAATTCTTTTAGCTTCCATTGTTACTTTTGAGAGATTAGTCATCAGTCTGTCATTCTGTTGTATGAAATCTATTTTCTCTCTCTGGTGGCTTGTAAGATCTTCTTTTTGTTTTCAGTCTTCTATAATTTCACAACAATGTGCCTCAGTGTGGATTTCTTTTGATTTTTCCCTCCTGGGGTTTGTTGCCTCCTGATTGTGAGGATTTATATATATATTTTTTACTTTAAAAAAAATCTGGAAAATTATCAGCTCTTATCTATTTAAAAATTTCTTCCCATTCTCTTTAGTCTTTCTTGTAACTCTATTTCATCGTATACACCCTACCTCTTAAACTCTTTTGTTTTCCATCTAATGGTTTCTTTGTGATACATTCTGTGTATTTTCTCACTCTGTTTTCTTGGTTTCTTAGCTCTTCTTTTCTCCCTAATTTTCCATCTGAGAAATTCTTCTGAATAAGTTCTTCAAAAATATTTTCTAGTTCTCTAATTCTCTCTTCTACTTTGTTTATTCATATATTTAAACCAATGTTGTTTCTAATTTCAATTATATTTTCATTTTTAGAGGTTTTATTTGGTTTTATCTTCAAATCTGCATGGTCAATTTTGTTCCTTCATTTATACTTTCAGTACACTATTTCTTATATTACTACATAAATATATTATTTATTTTTATTAATTATATTCTTATTATATAATTACCTTTTATTCAGTATCTGGTCATTCTAATATATGTAATTGTTGCATGTGTGATTTTTTTCTCTTCTTGATTCTGCTAGTTTTTACTCATAGTTGCATGTTTCTTCTTTTCTTTGTTTTTATTGTTGAGCTCCTAACCTTGGAAATTTAGATTTGGAAATTATTTGAGAGAGTGTTGCAATGTATTTCTCCAGAAAAAAATGTTTGTTTTTGTCAGTTGCCTGGGGGCACTACTGTCCTAGGGCTACTTTAAACTTCATTTCAGTTTGGAGTTTTTCCAATAACAGAGGTAATATAAATTTCACTTCTGATTCCACCATGGGACAGCCTATAATTATGAGTTCTCCAGGTGGAATGTCTATCCCCCTTCTCCCAGAGCCAAGGCTACAGCAGTATACATTTGGTATCTTCCTGTAATTCTTTCCCTTTACTTCACTAACTTATGCTTTTATGCAGGATTCTTTGATTTGCTTTTCTACTTTGTAAAGAATCAAGGCTTTGTGTTCTTTCCCTTATGTTTGAGTCCCATTAAAACCCAATCACCAGAGAGCTATCCAGCTGGATTCCAACTTTTATGTGAATTTAGGCCTCTTAGGATTTCTTTTTTTGGGTGCTGCTAGCCCAGTAATGTATTTTTAAAAATGGTTTTGCATTTTGTCTAGCTAAATTGACATGTAAGATTAAAAAATCTGAATAGATAAGAAACCATGGAAGAACTGTGATGTTTTAAGAACTACCTTAAAAATGAGTTTTCTAGACTCAGAAGATATTGTGGGCAAGTACTTGGAACTGTTATGAAACTGACACTTCTCATATTCTATAAAAATTTTTAGATCATAGGAAAAAACAGCCTTAATACAAAACCTAATGAAGATAGTTTCAATAAAGTTTGTGGGTCAGTCTCATTTGTGCCTATCAATTTAGGAATCTGGAAAAAAAACACGTGTTACATCAGGATTTATTTCAGGAAGACAAAGATAGTTGACTATCAGGGAATCTAATATGTAAAGGATAAAATATATATTATCTCAGTAAATCCTGAAAAAGCATTGATTATATTCAACACAAATTTAGCATAAGTAGTTAGTAAACTGGGAATAGAAACATTCACAACATAATGAAGTATAGTTATTTTAATTCAGTTATTAATATATTGTTTCATGGTAAAAACTTGAGTTTAGAGCCCAAATAAAAGTGTCAAATTAGTGGTTTTATTTTTGAGAATCATATTTTTATAGTTCAAGATGGGGAAAAAGGGATCACTAAAAGAGGAAGATTAGAATTGAAAGAGAAAAGAACCAAGAACAGAACTTTGAAAGTGCCCATAATTGGGGTTGGTTGGGGGGTGGAAACTGAAAAAGATGTCGTTAAAGAGTTTGAGAACCTGGGCAAAACAGTTTCTTGGAAAATGTAATGAGGAAAGAATTTTAAGAATAAGACAAGACTAAATGATGTAAAATATCATAGAATGGTTGAGGAAAAAAAGGACTAAGGAAAAAATCATTGGATTTGACTATTAGGAAGTCATGGTGACTTTTCAGAGTGATATTTCAGTAGAGCGTTGTGGATAGAATACAGATTGTAGTTTATTGAACTGTGGACTCAAAATGGAGTAGATACGTGATTATACATTTCCCCACCTTGTTTGTTGGTAAAGAATAAGAGAGAAACAAGATAGACCTCAAGTTTTGTTTTTGGTTTATAAATAAGCAATGGTATTTATAGACTAAAAGGAAAGAGACTTGTATAGAGAGATTAAAGACTTTGATGGAATATGTTTTGGATATTAATACACTCAAAGGAAGTAAACTTTCAGATGGAGAGATTAAAGACTTTGATGAAATATTGTTTTGGAGAAGTCAGGAAACCATAGAGTAAAGAACTAAGTAGTAAGAATTAACCTTGGTATGGAAAGAGACACTTTATTATCTGAGAAAGAAAAAAAGATAAAAATATGTGTTGAGCACACAAAGAAATTTAGGAGTGGGAGGAAGGAGATTAAGAGAATTAATGTTTAGCCTTGATTTCAATGAAGTGAGGTCATTTATTGAGACTAAAAGTATGAGTAGGCTTTTGGAGACTTGAATAATGTAGGAAAAGTTCTCAATTGGTGATGTTTCATAGTAAATTAATCAAGGATTATTAAAAGATAAATTACCAGAATTAAGAGGAGCTGAAATAACATTAACTTACAGATAAGAAGCTTAAAATGTAGTGTTTTCCATTATGGTGTAATTATAAATGTTGCGGGTCAGGTTGCCTAGACAGCACACTCTGAGACAGAAATTTGCAAACAGGATGTCTATTTTAATTTTTTTAATTTATTATTTTTTTAAGTGGTTCTTGTTTACATGTTTAATCTTAATGAACAGACCAACTCGGCACACTAATCTTCAGGACACAAACAAGGAGCAGGCAGCCGGGGCTGCGGAGCCCAAGTCCGCCAGGACAGCCTGTCGACCCGCAGCCAACAGGATGTTTATTGAGTGAATGCTCTTGAGATCAACACCTGTGGCAGAAGAGAAGGAAGCAGGATTGGGCAGAGAGAGCTGTGATACAATCTCGGCAAAAGCTACCACTAACCTCAGAGGATGGGTGCCCTGCAGAGCTGTCCTGCATTAAGTTGAGGGGGCCAGGCTGTTATAGCCCCATGTTGATCTGTCATTAATGCAGGCAGCCCCTGGTAAGAGGATGTGACCTTGGGCAAGAAGGCTGTCTTTAACTGAGGGCATTTATAGAAAGGCCTGATGGCTAAGGGCTGTTATGTGACAATACTTCTGTAGTGGGAGAAGTTAAGTCTGTAGTCCTGAAGGGACAGGGCTTCACATTATAGCATCCACTTCAGTCTACCCCTTATACTACTTAAATCCACTTTTTAAGTATCACTTCTGGGAGGAGGTCCTCCAGCATTCTGTTGGACCCGTTTCTGTGGGGGAGGCTTACAAGAGGATAGTTAGTGGGATAAACCAAGGTCTGTATTAGTAAGCTGGGCTTGAGTGGCAATTGACAGTCATCCACTCCCATCTCTTTATCTATTTTATGTTGCCCTCATCCTCAGCTTGCATCTCTTCTGGTCTAGTTGGCTTATCTTCTGAGCTAGTTGAGCCCCTGGTCACCATGCCCTTTACAGGCTATGGCTGTTGCTCTCATTGGTTTACCTTCAAAATTGGGCAAAAGAATACCCAGAGATGCCCAAATGGATCACCGGGCTGCCAAATATATTCCACCCTGCCTTATCTCCTAATGATGATCAGGGCCAGTTATTCTTGACAGGATGATGATGCCTTTCTTGCATACTGCTTCTTTGGCAAAAGGATGCCAAAGTGCTTGGGTACCAACTATAGATTAAATATCGCTGAGTCTCCTTTGGGAGCAGGAGGGAAGCCTCGACCTCTAGTTTGAGCAAGGGGGAAGCATTTGTCCTTAACAGGGAGGAGTGGGCCACTTCTACACATACTTGGAGGACTTAGAGGAATCTATGGATTCTGGATTTATAATGTATCAACTTAGATGACTCCTATCCCATATCTCACAGTCCCATTCTTTGCCAGCAACAGCCTTGACCTTAGCATAGTGGATTGAGGAATTAATTTTCTTTGGAACTCTGCTAAGTACTGGGCCTATTCCTCAGCGTTCTCTGTCCTCCAGCTGCAGGAGATAAGATTATGTGCTGCCACGGAGACCTCCTGACTTTCACACTTAGCTGTTTATTTTTTCCCCAAACTTTGGATTTTAAAGAATTGAGATGTAATTCACATATCATAACATTCACCCTTTTAAAGTGTAAAATTCTTTGGTTTTAGTATATTCATACAGTTGTACTTCTAATTCAAAACATTTCTATTTCAAAACATTTCCATCACCCCAGAAAGAAACCCTGAGCCCATAATACTCTTCATTCCCTTCTTCTAGCTTCTGGAAAGCACTAATCTACTTTGTCTCTATGGATTTGTCTATTCCACGCATTTCATATAAGTTTTAATGAAATATGTGATTTTTGTGTCTGGTTTCTTTTACTCAGGATGTTTTCAAGGTTCATCCATGTTATAGCATGTATCAGTACTTCAGTTCCTTTTTATGATTAAATAATAATCCACTGTTTGGATATAGCATATTTTGTTTATCCACTCATCAGCTGATGGACATTTGGTTGTCTCCACCTTTTGGATGTTATAAATAATGCTGCTGTGAACATTCATGTACAAGTTTTTTTTGACATATATTTTTGAATTCTCTCAGGTATACACATAGGAGTAGAATTGCTGGATCATATGGTAACTCTATGTTTAACTTTTTGAGGAACTGCCAGACTGTTTTTCAAAGCAGCTGCGTGATTTTAATTCCCATCAGCAATGTAGGAGGGTTCCAATTTTCCACATTATGGTCGATATTTGTTATTGTTTATATTTTTGACCGGTCACCTAGTGAGTGTAAAGTGGGATCTCATTGGGGTTTTGAGTTGCATTTCCGTAATGACTCAAGACAGCAATGTGCTTGTTCATTTGTATATCTTCTTTGGAAAAATGTCTTAGTCCTTTGCTCATTTTAAAATTTTATTTATTTTATCTTTGGCTGTGTTGAGTCTTTGTTGCTGCACGCGGGCTTTCTCTAGTTGCAGAGAGTGGGGCCTCTTTGTTGCGGTGCACAGGCTTCTCATTACGGTAGCTTCTCTTGTTGCGGAGCACAGGCTCTAGGCTCATGGGCTTCAGTAGTTGTGGCGCATGGGCTTAGTTGCTCCGCAGCATGTGGAATCTTCCCAGACCAGGGCTCGAACCCGTGTCCCCTGCATTGACAGGCGGATTCTCAACCACTGCACCACCAGGGAAGCCCCTTGGCTCATTTTTTACTGGGATTGTCTTTTTGTCATGGAGGCGTTCTTTGGATATTAAACTCTTATCAGATATGTGTTTCGGAAATGCTTTCCCCCATTCCGTGGTTTGTCTTTTCACTCTTCTGATAGTGTACCTTTTTTTTTTCTTTTGCAATGTTTGTTTATCCTTGTAGGTATGCAATTATCATAGTTTACAGGACGTTTTTTAGTAATTAATTGGACTATAAGAAAAACCATACAAAAAGTTTGTACCACAAAATTATGTCCCTGGGAATTAGGGTCCTCAGTAACAGAAATAAAGAAGCTCGAAAGGGTCACTGCTCAGCAACCTCTGGTAACTAAAGAGAGCAGAGCACAATCTGCTATTTGTGGAAATGAGACTTCATAAAAATATCTTTCAAATATTCCCTATTACAAAAGGGAATGCCTATTAAAATGCCATTGTTTATTCTATATAAAATATCCATTCTACCCCCTCAAAAACTTTTTTTTTTTGCTTTAAGATAAAGCAAAGGCCATATTCCTAAGATACACTTTGTGGAAATTATCTCAATACAAGATCCAAAGATTTCCATTATTTACTGTCCTTACTGAAAATCACCTGCATGTACCAGATGCAATTTTCTAAACTTCATCATTGATGAGCCTATTCCAAAGCAGAATTCTTCAGCAATACAAAAGACACAGGCTAAAATAGTCCTCACAGTTATACTTTAAAATAGATGTATTCAAAATATAAATATAATAATTCTCCAGACCATTATTTTTCCTAACGACTAAACTCTAAATTAAAAAAAAAAAAAATGGAAGTTTTCAAACCAATGATGTGTGCAGCCCATTCTCATGACACAGTCATTTAAACTTCTCATTCTGCATGAGAAAGTTTTATTTCTTCCCTTTGTCTTGCGGAATAATTTAGGTTCCCACCTTGGGCACGATTCACCAAGTAGAGTAAGACCACAGATAAAAGTGAGAAAGAAACACAGGCAATGAAGAAAACTTCTAAAAACAGATATCCCCAAATATCCAATATCATGCCAGCAATGATGGAAATGACTGCCAACCCAAGATTCTGAATGGACTGCATGAAGCCGTATGCAGTTCCCAGTTGATGTTTGGGAACTACAAATGCCACCATTGGCCACAATGTACAGGCAGGCAATGAGTAGAGAGTCCCAGGAGAAACATAGCAATCCAAGGGTTCCACAACCTGAAGGCCAGCATCATATGGGAAGCAAGAGTGGTCACCACTGCACACAGAACCCAGATGATGTTCTTTCCTGTTTTATCCACTAGAAGCCCAAATATTGGGGACATGGGAGCTGATGTTACATACACAATACTGTTAATAGCACTCGCTGCCTGGGAGGAAAAGCCAGATTTCTCTGTAAGAAAACTTGCCCAAGTCCAGTGAAAGGGAACACAGCAACATAATAGCAGACACAGATGATGAATATGAGCCACAGGGGGAAGGAGAAGTCCTTCACATCAGTGAACTTGATAACTTCAGCTGTTTTTCCTTGCTCTTTACGAAGGATTCATTCTGCTCTCTGATCCGAGTAAGCAAGGGCCAAGGCACAGACTAGTGAAAGAAGACATGTTATACCCCCGATCATAAGTGTGACCCCAAGGGTTGTGTGACCAGCAGAACCCAATGAAGCTTCAACCTTAGAATACAGCCATCCCATGGGGTTCATGTTTACTGTACTTCCAGTTCTAGCCATGCTCAGTTGGAGTCCAAACACCAAGTTTAATTCTTTGCCTTTAAACCAACTCACAGCATAGGTATTCTGGGCAACTGCTAAGGACTCCCCACCAATCCCAAACAAACCTTCTAAATTCCATCAGCCAAAAAGCGTGAAATATTCCACCCAGAGCAAAAAACAACCTGTCCAACGCAAACAAAGCGACTAAACATAACGGCGCCCCATTGTATTCCAGATACGCAGTCTATCAAAAAGCCACCAAAGAAACACAAAACTACATTGGGCCAAGAATACCAGGCATACAGCGTCATGAATTTCGTGGTATTCACCTGAATATCCCGTTTAACCTGCGTCTGAAGGGCAGCAGGATTATCATAGCAAAACCAGCTGCAGAAGCCAAGGAAGCAACAGCACCAAAAGCTGGTGCGCCAGGTGACTGGGGTTGCAGAGGGCCGGCAGCGCCCCGGGGACAGGGGGAGGTAACGGGGGCGCCTCTGCTGGCCTCGTTGGGGCCGCCAGGCAGCGGTGCCCCTGCTTCCTCATCCTCCATCGGGCCAACGGGAGACCGAGAGACGACAGTGACTCCTGACAGTGTACTTTTGATGCACAGAAATCTTTCATTTTAGTGAAGTTCAATTTATCTAATTTTGTTGCCTGTGCTTCGGGTTTCATGTTTAAGAAACCATTGCCAAATCTAAGGTCGTGAGGGTTTGCCCCTATATTTTCTTCTAAGAGTTTTACAGTTTTAGTTCTTTATTTATTTATTGAAATATAGTTGATGTACAATGTTGTGTTAGTTTTAGTTGTACAGCAAAGTGATTCAATTATATACATCTATCCTTTTTCAGATTCATTGTGTTAGATTATTACAAGATACTGAGTATAATTCTCTGTGCTGTACAGTAGGTCCTTATTGGTTATATATTTTTTATATATAGTAGTGTGTATACGTTAATCCAGAACTCCTAATTTATCCCTCTCCCCCTTCCCCTTTGGTAACCATAAGTTTGTTTTCTGTGCCTGAGTTATTACTCAGCCATAAAAAAGAATGAAATAATGCCATTTGTAGCAACATGGATGGACCTAGAGATTATCATAGTGAAGTAAGTCAGGCAGAGAAAGACAAATATCATATGATATCGCCTATATGTGGAATCTTAAAAAATGATACAAATGAACTTATTTATAGTTTCAGTTCTTAAATTTAAGTATTTGATCCACTTTGTGTTAATTTTTTGTATATTCTGAGTTAGAGGTTCAACCTTATTCTTTCGTATGTGGATATCCAGTTGTCCCAACATCACTTATTGAAGAGACTATTCTTTCCCTATTGAATAGACTTGGTACCATTGTCAAAAACTATCAATATACGAATTTATTACTGGACTCCATTGATTTATATGTCTGTCTTTATACCAGTACTGCCCTGTCTTGATTACTGTATCTTTGTAGTAAGTTTGAAATCAGGAAGTATGAGTCCTCCAACTTTATTTCACATATAGCTTTTAATTAACGATTTATAACCACCAGACCTTCATTCTTTTTCTCCAGAGCATAAATTCTCAGAAACTGCTCTAATTATGTTTTTCTTAGAATGTCTATTTCCTCAAATTCTCCAAGCCCTGATACATTGCACCTGCTAAACCGTTTCTTCCCACTGGTGTACCATCCCCGTTCACCACGGGTGAAAATAACAATTGCACTGTCTACTTCGATCCAGGTTTCTTAGAATCTACTTTTATAATATTCTTCTGGCTCCTTCTGGTCCATGTTGAGTAGGTGGAGGGCAGGTAGGAGGACCTGGAGTTACCTGAGATCTACCACCAGTGATGGGGTTCTCATTGCTAGTCAGCCAGAGAATATTCAAATACCAAAACCTCATCTTCATATTTGCTTTCTCAGAGGCTACTGGTAATAACTGAGGCAGACTCTGAGACAGACATTAGTGTGCAGGGAACTTATTAGGGGCCCAGTATTTGTTGGGGAAGGAAAGGAAGAGGCATTGGACAGAGGTAGAAATTGGGCTGTGATGCAGTCTCCACGTAGCCTCAGCCAACTTCACGGGGAGCTCAGAAGCTGGGGAGGCCCTGCAGAGTTGCCCCGAGTTGGGGTGAGAGAGTCAGGAAACCTGTGTACGGACTAGTCATCTTATGGGCTTCTGTTTATGGGGGATGCAGCTGTCTTCAGCTGAAGGCAGTTCCTGGAGAGGGCTGAGAGTTGAGGAGTCTGCCAGCAGCTCTTACAGCCACTGAGAAATAGGCCCTTGAGCCCCGAAAAGGGGATCTGAACGCTTATCACAGAGCCCACCATCAGAATCTGTCAACCAAGAAATATAATTCCAGTGATATGTCTGAGACAGTTCAGGCTTTTGGCATCCTCTTATTTTCCCACTGATATGAAAGAGGGGGTTGGAGAGCAGGAAGGCATTAGGCACTGGAGGTAGTACAGGACCAAATGCAGGGGGATTGTAGAGAAGGCTAAAGCGGCTGAGGGGAGAGAAGACAGTTCTCTGATTCCATGATTGCATCCAGGATCTGCTTGCACTCAATTGTGAAGAGATGGAAGCAGAAGGCTATATTTAATTTAATACAATTTTTAAATTTTTTGCCTTTACACAGCAGAAATTGATCTTCTCACAGTTCTGGAGGCCAGAACTCCAAAGTCAAGGTGTCACCAGGGCTGTTCTCCCTCCGAGGGCTCTAGGGGAAGGTCCTTCCTTGCCTCTTCCAGCTACTGGTGGCCCCAGGTATTCTTTGGCTTGTGGCTGTGTCACCATCTTCTGGCCTTCTCCTCTCTATTTTCTCCTCTTCTGTTTCCACTTCGACATGGTTTTCTTCTCATTGGTCAGATGTGTAGTCATTGCTCGGTCAGCCGTTAGGTTTTTTCAGAGGTTAGTTGTTCCATATGTAGCTGTAGACCTGGTGTATCCATGAGAGAAAGTGAGTTCAGGATCTTTCTACGTTGCCACCTTGAACCAGAACTGCTGCATTTTATTGGAACTTAGCCGAGACCTTCTCTAACCCTGCAGCACCGGTGTGACTTGGCACGGTTTGTGAAGTTTTCTTCACCTACGTAAAGGAACTGTATTTTCAGAGGATTCTCGTTAGAGTGTCGTTTTGTTGGAGTTCACTGTTAGTGTCAATGACGTCGATTTATTGGTGTTGCACGTTGGGTTCTCCAGGATTCATGCTCTGAGACAGGGTTTTTTGTTATGGTTGTGTATTAGGGAGTGTCCTTGGGGTGAGACCTATCGGCAGGGCTGGGCAGGTGAGGAGCCCAGCTAGATAGAGGCCCAGGCTGGCAGCCTCTGCTGACCCCATGGGGAGCTCTGGAGCTGAAAGGGCCCGTCAGAGATGCCTCACATGGGGCCAGAGCTTTCAGTCCTTTATCCCTTGATCAGTCATTGTATGCAGGCTACTCCTGGAAGGGTGTGACTTTGGGTGAAGGGGTTCAGCGTGGCCGAGGCAGAGGGAGTCCTGAGGAGGCTGCCAGGCAAGGCCACACGCTCCGACTTTCTTAGTGTCCCGTGGCTCCTCAGTGTCAGGAATCTAGATTTTCTGACTCCTACTTAGGAGATGTTTCCTCTCTCACCTCCTGTAACTGCACAGTGGGGCCGGCACCAAGCTTGCCACTGTGTTTTCTGGGCCTTGTTCTTGGCGGCAGTGTTGAGCTGTGTGGACTTTTTGTGAGAGTAATATTTTTGAAAGACCTCAGGGGGCCTAGGTTTAGCAGAGTCAGCTCCAGGACTGGCCGAGGCAAAGCATTCCTCGAGTGGATTCACTGCTAATTCACCAAGTTCCCTCGGACAATTTATAATAAATCTGAAGGGACACCGAACCAGCCGGCTTGCTTCCCATTTTTGTTCATTTCCAGGGTGTATACGGAGTTTGGCGTCTCCCTGGCTCTTTTTGCTGCCTGAATATGTCAGTCTTGAACTAAAAATAGCCTGCAGCTTACTGGGGTCGATGTGGGTTGACTAGAGCTCAACTTCTCAGCAACTCGGAGGAGGTTGGAGAGGAAGATGAAGGGGATCATTAAAGGAAAGAGATTTTATTTAGTGGTTAATGTAGATGGCTTTGAGCTTTAGAAAATAAGAGTGATTGCTTCATGAAGTCTAGGTTAACAAAAAGGTTATTTATCAACATTAGGAGAGCAAGGAATTGTTTTGCAGACGTGTAGGCACGATAGGAGAGAGGCAATGACTGACGGCTTAGGAGGCACTATGGAGGTAAAGCAAAGAGTGTAGTCCAGGAGTGGAGACGGAGTCAGTCTCTGGGTGCTAGTTCTGATTCTGCTACTTACGAGCACATACCTTTGGGTCAAAGTCTTGCTCTCTCTTGGTTTTAGATTTTCCATCTTTAAAATGGGTCCGATTACATATGATTTGCCTTATTCCTTTGATGGTTACAAGAAGGCAATGAAATAATAGATGTAAAGGTGTGAAGTTCCCTAGGCAAAAGAATAAATATCTAGGGCTCTCTCACATGAATCTCAAGGCTTTGGGCAATTCTTGAGGCTCTGGGATACATACGAAATGGATAGAGTTTGGAAGATCATAGATCTGGGAGGTCCTAATTACCTCAGGAAGCATGGTTTAGAGGAAGGAAACCGGTTTCTAGTTCCTCTTCTCTGGCTTCCAGGAGTCTTGATTCATCTGTTCCTTTGGAGGTTCTCTGGAAATTGAGACTTCACTGGGCCCTTATAGGTGGCTTTAGTCTGTTTGGCCCTGTCTCAACTGTCTTGGACAAAATGAGCTTCTCTTGGAGCAACTAAAAGTTCAGGAAATGAGTCAGAATGACTGGTAGTATCTAGTGGTGCAAGATGATGCGGCTCTAACAAGAATATATTCTTTGTGTAGAAATTGAAGGTTTGAGAAAAAACGCACATCTCTTGTGAGAACTCAGTCAAGTAATAATGAAATTTTGGAATGAATATTCTCTACAGATTCCTGATGAAGATACGTATGTGAGAAGACCATGATGTTTCATGGAAGACATAGCAGAAGCAGGACTCATCTGCTCTATTGACGTAACCTTCTGACTCATCTTACTGTGTCTAGTTTCCTCTGTTCCAGTTCATTCTTCACACTCTCGAAAGAGTTACCTCTCTAAATCTGCTTGTGCTGTTTTTCCTGCTTAACTCTGTTGCTTTCAAACTAAGGTCTAAATTCTTCAGCGTAGCATATGCTAGACTCTAGGGCAGGGATTTTGTTTGCCATGTGCCTACATTATCTAGGATAATTTCTAGCAAATAGTTAAATGCCCAATGAATATTTGTGTATGAATTAATAAAGAACATTCATGATTGGGCTTTAATCCACCTTTTCAGTTACCTCTCCTGTCCCCTCTTGCTCTACCTATTGGGGACAGGTGACTCGCTGTTCCCAAAATCAGTTTGCTTATTTCAATCCGTGTCTTTGAAATACTTTTCTTGCTGACTGGAATGATCCCCTTTATCACCTGTGGCTGAAAAATATTCTTTTGATTCTTTAATATTCAGCTCAGTTGTCACCACTTCTTTGATGACTCTGTTGACCCTCATGGTCTATGTTCCATTTGACTTTGTTCTACAGTGGTCGCACTTCGAATGCTGTAAAGCAATTGTGTCCACGTCTGTGTCCCTCACAAGGTCTTATCTTGCTTATCTTTGTCAAGTTCCTGGGCATAATAGGTGGTTAATTAATGTGTGTTGAATGATCAAATGGATGTATTTTATGATGAACCAGTTAGCTTAGTAGTAAGTGTACCATGTTCTCTCCATGGGCTATAATTAAGGAACTGGAATGAAAGACAGGTCAAACAGTAGGTACTGTGTTCAAATACTGTTTTGTTCTCAGGTTCCAAGATGAGAAATAGCAACATGTTTCACGGTCACAAACCTTATGGGCTCAACGGCTAATCACAGGTTTAAACTCTGGTGCTAATGAGGTTTGTTCTCCCCATGAAGTATCCTCTGTCATTTGAGAGAAAACTCTCTTCGGAGGGTACTGACTGTGCTACCAAGATGGCTCAGTATTTCACACATTCCCAGTAATAAGTCAGTACAATTTTTCCTTTACTTCTACTGGAGGAACAATTTAAAGTATTTGTATATTGGATGGCAGGACTTTGGGTAACAGACTAGATTTTGTGAGACAGCGACTCAAAATAATGTGATTTAATGTCTGACACGGTACCTGATACAGTAATATATTCATTAACTATTATATCACCTTGGAAATAAATTCTTGTTTGGATCTTCATTGGAGAGGGACAGTTACGATCTATGGTAAAAATGGAGACATACTTCAAAGTTAAGCAAAGCCCTTGAGAAAGTTTTTCATTTCTCTTTCCCATGTTTCGTATTTACTGGTCTTAAATAACTCTTTAGTTGGTTAGAGCCTTTTTAATGATAACCAGGACGCAGAATTAATTAATGACTTGTTAGCATTGTGAGAGCTGGGGACAAAGCAGAATGTTCTGGATCCTCAGCCGTATTGTATTATCATGCCCATTTTAAGGATCACATATCACCTGTGATGCCCCAGCACCATATTTTGATTATTATGGGATGTCTGGAATTTCAGACTCAGTCCTTTACTTTCTTACACCTCCCTGGTTAGCTATATAGCGAGAGTGTAGTTAGTTTTTAGCTCTCTCAACACAGATTGTTCCAAATCTGTTCCACTATCAGTTTTCCTAATCTAGTCTATGTCCTTGTATGCTGGTCTGGCTTATTTATATGTTGCAAGCTCTCTGTGCCAAAGGAATCCATCTCTGTGTCATCTGATCTACATAAAAGTCTTGTGAAGTGAATATTGTCCTTCCTATTTCATGGAAGGGAAAATGGGCTAAGAAGCATTTGTAAGACCATACTACTAGTATTCATTCATTCACCAACTGTTGAATGAGCTCAGTGCAAGACACTGAATTGATAGTTGCCAAACGGGGGTCTTTGCCCTCATGGAGCATATATTCTAGTGGATGTAAGTTATAGAGCCTTTGACTTCAAGACTGACACATGGCCAAGCACCCCAGACTGTAAGATTCTTGAAAATAGGGACCCTATTCAGGAACTATATCAATTCAGTTACTGAATTGAATGGAATTCTGGCAACTAGGATTTATCCTTATCTGCTATCCCTTGTTTTCTCCTTAGTGGATGTTTAACAAGGTGAATACATGTGTGTGGGTAGAACAAATGGCTAGCCAGTTCCTAAGCTGGTATCCTTTGATGACTTTTCTTTCCCCCAAATTCCCACCAGTGGTCACTTATCTGAAGGTACTGTCATTTCTGGCTTCCCCTAATAAGCTTCAAATGTATATGGTATGGGAAATGCATAATCTAGTAACTTAATACCTCAGTACAAATTAGTTTATTAGGTAAATAGCCTGTTTTGGCTAGAGGGGCCCAGGTCTGAAGCATATGCCAAGAAAGTAGAAGTCCAGGTAGGTTGTTCTGACTGAGACTTTTGTTAGTTTGTTTTTCTTCAAGTGAAGCTGGGTGTGGCCTAGGTAGGGTGAATCACAAGGCCTGGGGCAGTGAAGGTGAAGGTGTATATGGAAGTATAGACCAAGTGCTAAGGAGCTTCGGATGATATATGGGCAGTGTGTGAGACTGTGTGTGTGTGTGTGTGTGTGTGTGAGACTGTGTGTGTGTGTGTCACAGTTTGCCTTAAGCACAGTTTGTATCCAGGAGTTGTCATGTGTAACTAAGACAACAGCGCCCAAGTGAAACTTGTGTTTCTCCTTGTATTTGGCTGCTGAAAGACTGTACAATTTATTTAGTGCTTTCATTAATGGGACCCCGTTATAGTTCCTGGGTTAGGTTGGGTCAGCAATGCATCAGAAGGCCAGTGCTGTATATTACCAGCTAAGACGATGCTCCCAGTCATGTATTACCATGACAGTAGCTTCTACTCCGTGGTGCCCATCTTTCACTTAAGGAAGAATTAAGGGAAGAAATGGCACAGATGGATGTTGTTGCTATAGATAAGGGGCTAGAGTAGCTTTGTGGTCTTAATTTAAAACCTTTTATAGAGAAGGGATACTCAGAGGCAGGAAGTAAGAGGTGTTCCACACAGCTAGCTAAACTAAATGGGAATGTGGTTCTTAATGACTCTTGAGACAATGCTGAGGACAATAACGGTTGTAATATTTTTGAAGAGCAGTGTGTAAATCCAGTAAAAGGAGAGAAGAGATTTCTCATTTTCCTGTTTTTGGAGCCAGCAGGATTTCCAGCTGCATGTAATTTCAGGAAGTAATGTGACTATTTATTCAGTAATAGTTTGCAAATTTCCTAGGAAATGATGAAATCGTTCTGACGGAATTAAAATAGCTATTGAAATATATGTCATAATATTTGCCAAGTATTGTTTCTTGTCTGTTAAAACCATATTAATTTATTTCAAAATGGAAGTAAAATCTTAACAAATACTTCATATAGGCATATTTTCCCGGAGTGAAAATACAGTATCAAAATTCACATTACCAAAGCCAATCAAACAGGGCACATGGACACGTGAAACTACAACTTTGGTAAGTGCTCTGCAAGAAAGGCACATGGTGCTGTGATGATACCTGAGCATTGATGGAAGGCTTCCGTGGAAGTGGAATTAAAGCCAAGACCTAAAGGATGACTAGGAGTTAGCTAAGACTCGTGGCAAGAGTCCTCCGGATGGCAGACAGCATCTTCAAATGCCTGTGGTGGAGGGAAGCAGTACAGAATGTAGTTTGGGGATGGATGGTGGGGGCTCATGGTACAATATAGGCTGGAGAGTCGGGGGTTAAACCCAGTGAGGTTTGTAGACCGTGTGAAAAATCTTCATCTCTATTTTAAGAGCAAGTAGATGCTGTAAAGGGGTTTTAATAGCAGGGGTGAGAGTGGAGGGTGATACAATCAGATCTCTGCTTTGGCTGCAATGTAGAGGCTGGATTGTAGAGGGACAATAGTTCAGGCGGCCTCATTACTCAGTAATGAGAAAGAAGGTTAGATAAGCCTATGGATGTGGACATGCTTTAAGGTTTGGTTTACATGAATGTACAGTATCCTCTCACCAGATTCTCACCTGTACTCACAACAGCACACACACAGGAAGCTGGTGGAAGATGTTTAAGAACCTTTTCTTCAGAGTCCAGTCCTTGGTTGTCTTCTCTTGCTTTGCATCAGGAAGACAAATGGTTTTTTAATTCAAGTGCCAACTCTGGTTGGTTGGTAGTGGATGCTGGGGGAGCAATACTGAGAAGGTTTCTGAAATCCTCTTTGGGTTTAGCAAGAGAGAGCGCTCCGATAGCTTTGTGATGCTTTCCCTGGGCACGGAGCTAAGAGTCCTGAGAGTGGTGGTGTGCGTTTCCCTCTGTATGCCCTCAGTCCTTACCATGGCTTCATTATGTATGTTGTGCTGATTCAGAGTTTTGGATTTTTTAAAAATATGAGTCAAATCTATCCCTCTAGGTGAGTTCTTTCCCGAATTGTAGATAATTTCCAGCTTTCTGTAGAACTTCTCTTCCTAGATGTCTTGTGGTAACTTAAACATTGTGTCTCAAAATGGACTACATTATTATTATTATTTTAATTAATTAATTTATTTTTTTTGCGGTATGCGGGCCTCTCACTGTTGTGGCCTCTCCCATTGCGGAGCACAGGCTCCGGACGCGCAGGCTCAGCGGCCATGGCTCACAGGCCCAGCCGCTCCGCGGCATGTGGGATCTTCCCGGACTGGGGCACGAACCCGTGTCCCCTGCATTGGCAGGTGGACTCTCAACCACTGCGCCACCAGGGAAGCCCTTGACTACATTATTTTCCCTTGTCAAAGGGATTAGTTCTGTCATGTTCCCTATTTTAGTTAATGACATCATCACCATTCCTATTTCCTAAGCTAGAAACAGAAGATTCATTCTTGCCTCTTTGCTTTACCTTTCTCCCTTACATCCAGTTGAGAAAAATATTCCATTAATCCTACTTTATTTGTTTTATTCTTAAAAATTTTTAATTGAAATATAGTTGATTTACAACATTGTATTAATTTCTGCATACAGAGTGACTCAGTTATACATATATATTCAATCATACTTTATAAATGTCTCTGGAATCCTGACTCTCCTCTCTATTCTGTAATATTACAATCGCCCTAGTTCAGTGTCTAGTTTTCCTCCTAGAGATAAGAAAGTCACAGTCTCCTAGCTGGTTTCTCATTATTACATTCTACCTGCACCCTGATTAGCTTTTGTACTACAACCAGAATTGTCTTTCTAAATCTGATCATGTCATTCTTCTGTGGAAATTCCCTTCTTGTGTATAAATAACATGCAGTGACCTCTCCTTAGCTTAGAAGCCTTTAGTGGGTGGACCTGTACTTGTCCCCATCATTTCTCACTCTTCACACCATGCACTCCATTGGTCAAACTTGCTGAAGCTCTTGCTGCACCTGAGACTTGCCATACTCCTTCATGACTGTGTATCTGTACAAGCTGTACTGTCTGCCTGGGATGTCCTACTCACGCTACTCAAAGTTGTACCAATCTTTTAAGTATCAGTTTAAACATCCCTTTTGGTCCAGTTAATTTCTCCAGAGATGAATCTTTTCACATCCTGTTTTTGAGGTATAAGTCTGGCTGCCAGCATCCCAGAAGCCTGGGACTACCACTCTTCAACATGTAGATTTTCACATCATCCCTTTGTTTGTGACATGGTACTTCATGCCCTCCCTCTACTAGGCCTTTTGGTTTGCATTCTCCATGGCAGACTTTCTTTTTCCAAGGTGCAGGAGTGGTACTTGCCCCAGCCCTCATAGCCACTTTCATAAACACTCTTTGCCTCTAATTCCTGTACTTTTCTGGGATTCTGCAGTACAACTGGTCATGGGTCGTATTTGTTCATCCTCTGAATGTATTCAACTGTCTCGGTTACCATCCGTTCATTTGCTTTCCATATTCCCAAATTTTGTTAACATCTCTCCTTTGCTGTTGTATTCATTCTGTTTGTCTGGTGGATCACTCACTTTTTATTTAGCAACTGTTCTCTTTTAGTCCATTTATATTAGTGCAGTTTCATTTATTCAGTCTTCTATTTGTTCAGTCTACCATGTTTCATCAGAACCTGTGCAGCTGTTTTCCAGTTATACTCTTTGTCATATACTTATTTATCTTTAACAAAGGGGATATGTGAGCATCAAAGAATAAGCATCTATTAGAAGAAGCAGCTTTTGGAATCAGGGCTTTGGCAGATCTTTCCAGCTCCATCACTCACGACATCTCCACATATATACTGTCATTCAGTCACACAAACCGACCTGTAGTTTGCTGTTCTGATACAATTTTCTAAAGACAGTTGTTGATTATGTTCTCTGGATTTGGAACTCCTTTTATCTAGGGTAAACCTAGATAAAAATCTCTCACTCTTTTAAATTTGGTTCAAGTGCCCTTTATTCTGGAAGCATTTCCCTGTCCAACCCCAGGGTGCGATTTATACACTCTGTCTTTATCCTTCATCTAAATGCCTCTGCTGGGCTCTTACAATGTCTTTGCCTTCTTGATTATAAGAATTATCAGTGTATCATAATACTGATTTTCTTGCCTACTCTATAAACTAGACTGAGCTCTTTGAGAACAGGGTCTGTGTTTATTCCTACTGTATCTTCCTTACCTGTACTACAAAGTAGCGCTCAATACCCATTTGTTGAATTAATGATGACATGATACCCTACTCATAGAAGTGATCTGTTTTCCTTCCTTTAGGAAGTTTGTCTTACCAGGGGTGCTTTTTTCATAGTTGCCGCCACTCTGTGGACTCAAGTGATCAGGAAACAATTTGCAGAGAATACACGTATACGTGAAACATGCAGTTACGGCAGGTCAAGCGCGTGTTTCTGATTGCGGCGCTGGGCAACTTGATGAACCTTGCAAGCACCCTTTAGAAATTCTCAAGTCTGCATACTGCAGGTGAAATACATTTGATGTTGAAGCAAGTGGCTAATTATTGAGAATTGGTTGATTATTAATTCAGTAGCCTCTTGTTCAATCTGTTATGCATATGGGAAACACAGCTAAAAATATCATGAATGCTCTGAAAAAGCCAGTCCAAAAAAAAAAGCAGTTAGCTTGAACAGCTGGAAGCATATTTTGCCAGGATATGTATTTACTAATATTTGAGTAACACTGGTTCACAATTTTTACTTAGGGTACTAACATCACTCAAATCCCCAGAGGAGGAAAATGTCTTTATGCTAGGTATTTCTCTAAGCATTCCCCCTTTTTCCTCTTCTTCCTCCCCACAACTTCAATCACATAGTCAGAAATCTATGGTACATAATTTCAAAGACCCAAGAGGGAAAATAGAGAGACAGTGTAGTAACTCATGTAAAGCACAGGGTCTGGGCGTGGGTTGCCTCAGTTTGAGTCCCATCTTCAATAGTACTAAGTGTATGACCATGGAGAAGGTCATACACTTAGTACCCTTATGTACCTCATTTGTAAAACAGGGTTACAAAGATTGATCTTAGTGTTGGTGTAGGATTAAATGAGATAATACTTACAAATCTCTTAGGGAAATGCTTAGCATATCATAATCAGTCAATTATTGCTATTATTCCCATACAGTCTTTTTTTAAAAAATATTTATTTTTGGCTGTGTTGGGTCTTCATTGCTGCGTGTGGGCCTCCTTTAGTTGCGGCGAGCGGGGGCTACTCTTTGTTGCGGTGCTCAGTCTTCTCATTGTGATGGCTTCTCTTGCTGTGGAGCATGGACTCTAGGTGTGTGGGCTTCAGTAGTTGTGGCACGTGTGCTCAGTAGTTGTGGTGCACTGGCTTAGTTGCTCCACGACATGTGGGATCTTCCCGGACCAGGGCTCAGACCCGTGTCCCCTGTATTGGCAGGTGGATTCTTAACCACTGTGCCACCAGGGGAGTCCCCCATGTAGTCTTGAGGCTATATATCAGTATTGATCCTTTTTCGAGGTGTGGTGCTAAATTTCTATTTTTCCCCGTAATTTTTTATGTTAATGGTGTGATGTATATTCATACCAGTAACATAAAGAATTAGTGCCAAGATCCCCCATGTGTGCTTTGACTTAATGCTTCTTAGTATTTGTAATCTCTACCTGCATTCTAGGCTCCAACTTTTAGCTCTCATTGAAGAAAGGGAGTGTTTATGGCCAAGGAACAAGTGTGCCCTTTGGTCAATATCCTGTTTAATTCCTATATCACATGCGTTTTTTTTTTGTTTTTTTTTTTTTGCGGTACGCGGGCCTCTCACTGTTGTGGCCTCTCCCGTTGCGGAGCACAGGCTCCAGACGCGCGGGCTCAGCGGCCATGGCTCACGGGCACAGCCGCTCCGCTGCATGTGGGATCTTCCCGGACCAGGGCAGAAACCCGTGTCCCCTGCATCGGCAGGCGGACTCTCAACCACTGCGCCACCAGGGAAGCCCCCACATGCGTTTTTTTTTCTAAGGGTGAACTCTCTAGAATTGAACTTACAGAAATCTCAAACAGAAAAGGGGAGTTTATTAGGTTTGTCAACCCACAGGAGTTATTGATTAAATATCTGAAGCAGTAGCTGTGTTGTAAAATCTAATACAAAATATCAAAATGGGTTCCTACAGTCCCACACATACTCTCCGTATGTGGTATGAGATGTCATGGACTCGAGCTGATACAGTGTTTCATATATGAATAGAGGCTGCTCAGAGGCTTGAGAATAATTTGTTAATTAGGACAACTCCATCTCCAGTTTACTTACAGTACACTTTGCTCAGTAATATTGCCTTTCATATACTGTATGAAAGCAAATTTCAACCCTGTCTTGTTGAATTATGACAGAGTACAAATTAGTGTGTGTGTGTGTGTGTGTGTATATTTACCTATATATATATTTCTGCATATGCCAACTATACTTGTTAAAAAGTGACAACATGTGGAGCCTTGGTTTATAGATGAAAACACTAAACTGCTATTAATTTTTAAAATTATACTATACAAAAATAAGCCACTAAAATTAGTATTCCAGGGTTTCCCTGGTGGCGCAGTGGTTGAGAGTCCGCCTGCCGATGCAGGGGACACGGGTTCGTGCCCCGGTCCGGGAAGATTCCACATGCTATGGAGAGGCTGGGCCCGTGAGCCACGGCTGCTGGGCCTGCGCGTCCGGAGCCTGTGCTCCGCAATGGGAGAGGCCACAACAGTGAGAGGCCCGCGTACCGCAAAAAAAAAAAAAAAAAATTAGTATTCCAGAAGGAACCAATAGATGTCAGCTAGGTCGGTAGGATCTGTAATAATGGATGGACTCACTGAACAAACTTTAACAGGATAAGTCAATCAAGTAAGCGTAATGTGACTTCCCTATGAGAACTTTTTTCTGAATAAAATGACCAGGTTTATTAAGAAGTAAAAGGAGGAGTTTAAGTACTTCACCAAGACTTTCAAAAACTCTTTGAAAATATCTTCAAACATAACTATCAAATTAGTCACTGTGAACTTGGAAAAATGTTTTATAATGTAGAGGTTTAGAGACAGAAGATACATAGTAGGGAGATACAGATACTTCTTGAGGTGAAGAGAATTCATAGTGTTGGGTGCTAGGGTTTGGAGGAAGGGAGTGAAAGGGTGTGCTACCCAGGAGCAAAGAAATGTAGTTTGCTTCCAACAGCTGACTCGGTAGCTCTTGAGCTGTGTTTTGACTGTTGGAGAAGCAGAACAGCAGGCTGCCAAGAGCGCCAGCAGCTATCCACACGTCGTCTGTATTCTTGAGGGCTGGGAAGTGGCTGCTTCAGGGGTACTGCTCTGTGATTATCAGGGAGGCTTGGCGTCAGATGTCCCTTGCGAGGCGCCCTCCACAGTCAGCAGCCATTGGAAGTGTGCCAGTGCTGCAAACAATAAAATTCACCTTAGCTTAACTACGCAGGAAAGAAACTTATTAAAATATATTTGACGCATCAAAGAATCTGCATTATACTGAGGGTGTCTGGCTTAGTCACTGCACATCCAGAAACGATACCTAGACCAGACCTCGGTGGCTACTCCAGCAGAGACACCGAGGCTGTCTCCACCTCGTGTGGACGGCGTATTTTGTTTTGGACATTGTAACTTCCAATGATGATACTGGACTGGGCCCCAGAAGCTCTGGGCTTTCTGACCTGAAAAGATGGATGCTTCTGCTGCCACACTTACTGAAAGATGGGTGACATCTGCATCTCTTTTCTCATGTCACCGACTTCCCAGACTAAAGTCCTGTGTGGGTGCATTGCATGCCTTTACCCTGCTGCAAGTAAGTTGGAGTTCTGGCTTCTGTGTTGAAGAGACAGGGCTCAGTACGTGTGAGACTGTTCAGTCAAAAGTATAGTGTTCAAAGGATGCTGGATTGCCACGGACGTGACAGGTATTCGCCACACCCCCAAAAGTGGTACTTAGATGGCATAGGATCTTAGAGGGGTGTTACCAGCTTTGTATACCGATCATTTAATTAATGCTGTTTGTATTAATAATACAGTATTAATAAAATGCTGTAGTATGAATACCTGTTCTGTATTTTAGGTCATGTCAGGAGTGCTGTGAGTGGAATAAAGCATATATAAAGGCTAGAAAAATGGAGTATTCACTCGATCCTTAAATCCCAATATATTAGAATGAAAGAATAGTTCGAAGCTCATTAAAACATGAGTATGAACACATAGTGTATAGTAATGAGCCTGCTCTCCTTATTTAGATAAACTTGACAGTTCTCTCCTTTACTTTTCATTGAACCATGTACATCATGTTACCATAGCAAATAGAATAGTTTATTCCATTTTTTCCTCACATATCTGTCTCGAGTCTGTTTTGTATAGGGTCTTGTACTGGCACGTGGTAAGAAATGAAAATGTTTGAATAAAATAATAGTATCAGAGTGCAAACAGGGATGTCTGAGTATGTCATAACTTTTCTGAGATAGATATCTTAAGCATCAGCAATGTTTTTCCCATAGGTACATTTTGGCATCATAGTCATTGAGAATATAGACGAGGCAGTGATGTGGCCATGGATAGGAGCAAAGCAAAGTGCGGGCAGCTACCCAGTATGATGGTTAGGATTTAGGTCAAGGAGAGGTTGGCACGTCTAGATCAGCCAAGAGAAAGACTCATTTCTTGGTTTTGTTTTGCCTTTGATTGGATGACTGGTGAAATAGTTATTTACATAAAGGTAGGGTAAAGTTGACGTGATCACCTCAATCTTCTTTTCTAGATAATTTTATTTATGCTCTAAGAATGCAGTTAAACACTTTATATACAACATTTTCAAATTTGAAGTAAAAGGGTTTTGATGTGACTTAGTATGTTACACATTCGATGAGTAGATACAAAAACACGTGAACGACCTATTAAAATATTTGTAGGAAATGACTGGTGTTGGTTTTAATTTAATATATTGAGATATTAAAGACATTTTTGTTTTTTTAAATAAATAAATTTTATTTTTGGCTGCGTTGGGTCTTTGTTACTGCATGTGGGCTTTCTCTAGTTGTGGCGAGCGGGGGCTACTCTTTGTTACGGTGCGTGGGCTTCTCATTGCGGTGGCTTCTCTTGTTGCGGAGCATGGGCTCTAGGTGTGTGGACCTCAGCACTTGTGGCATGTGGGCTCAGTAGTTGTGGCACACGGGCTTAGTTGCTCCGTGGCACGTGGGATCTTCCCGGACCAGGGATCGAACCCGTGTTGCCTGCATTGGCTGGCGGATTCTTAACCACTGTGCCTCCAGGGAAGTCCCAAGGCATTCTTTTTGAATAAAAGGAGACATTGTGCTTCTAACTGAGCCTTTGTTCAACCAATGAAATTAGAGCATTATAGGATAGATTATTACAGTTTTATTAAAAATACTTGTTACCTAAATGCATGTTATACGGAGCCATCTTTTGCTAGAGGTTTCACAGATCTCAAACAGAATTGTATTTATATTTAATTTTATATAGTGGATTATGATTTATCACAGGGTCAATTCCTAAAAGATGCTACCTGATTTTAAGACCACAGTTGAAGTTACTGCTTAATGTTTTATGAGGTCTTTCACATAAGGACTCAAATGAAGCTAAATTCCTGTTTGACTACAGTGCCAGGGGAGAGAAACCCCTGAATAATGTGTTTTCTATAGATAGAAAAAGGAACCTGCTACTCCATTTTTGCCTTAACTTCCAGAAAATTAAGAGCCAGAAGAATTGCCTAAGTGCTAATCCCCGTTTAAATGTGCTTGAAAACACTAATTTTATAACCGGAAATTTGTACCTCTTAATCTCCCTCACCTGTTTCATTCAGTTCTCCCACTGCCCCCCACTCTGGCAACCACCAGTTTGTTCTCTGTATCTATGAGTCTATTTCTGTTTGTTCATTTGTTTTGATTTTTAGATTCCACATGTAAGTGAAATCATATGGTATTTGTCTTTCTCTGACTTATTTCACTTAATATAATACCCTTTTGATCCATCTATGTTGTTGCAAATGGCAAGATTTCATTCTTTCTATGGCTGAATAATATTCCATTGTATATAATATACTACATCCTCTTTATCCATTTGTCTATCAGTGGACACTTAGGTTGCTTCCATATCTTAGCTATTGTAAATAATGTTGCAGTGAACATGAGAATGCATCTATATTTTCAAATTAGTGTTTTTATTTTCCTTGGAAAATATCCAGAAGTGGAATTGCTGGATCATATGATAGTTCTATTTTTAACTTTTTGAGGAACCTCCGTACTGTTTTCCATAGTGGCTGCACCAATTTACATTCCCGCCAACAGTGCACTGCGGTTCCCTTTTCACCGTATTCTCACCAGCACTTGTTGTTTGTTGTCTTTTTGATGATAGCCATTCCAACAGGTGTGAGGTGATACTTCATCGTGGTTTTGGTTTGCTTTTCCCTGATGATGAGTGACGCTGAGCATCTTTTCATATGTCTGTTGGCCGTCTATATGTTTTCTTTGGAAAAATGTCTATCCAGCTCCTCTGCCCATTTTTTAATCAGGTTGATTTTTTTGTTGTTGAGTTGTATGAGTTTTTTGTATAGTTTCGATATTAACCTCTTATGAGATATATTGTTTGCAAATATCTTCTCCGGTATAGGAGTCTGCCTTTTTTTTTTTTGCTAGTTTCCTTTGTTGTGCAAAAGCTTTTTAGTTTGATGTCGTCCCGTTTGTTTATTTTTACTTCTATTTCCCTTGGCGGAGGAGCAGATTTAAAAAAATGTTGCTAAGACCAGTGCCAGAGAGTATACACTGCCTGTGTTTTCTTCTAGGAGTTTTATGGCTTCAGGTCTTATGTTTAAGTCTTTAATCCATTTTGAGTTAATTTTTGTATATGGTGTGAGAAAGTAATCCAGTTTCATTATTTTGCATGTAGCTGTCCAGTTTTCCCAACACCATTTATTGAAGAGGCTGTCTTTTCTCCATTGTTTATTCTTGCTTCCTTTGTAGTGGATTAATTGACCATATACACTTGGGTTCATTTCTGGGCTCTGTTCTGTTCCATTCTTCTATATGTCTGTTTTTGTGCCAGTTTTGGTGACTAGCTTTGTAGATTCTTTTGGCTCTTCAGGGTCTTTTGTGTCTTCATACAAATTTTAGAATTATTTGTTCTAGTTCTGTGAAAAATGCCATTGGTATTTTAATAGGGATTGTATTAAACCTGTAGATTGTCTTGGGTAATTATGGTCATTTTAACAATATTAATTTTTCAATCCATGGACACAGTGTATCTTTCTATTTGCTTGCGTCTTCAATTTCTTTCATCAGTGTCTTACAGTTTTCCAAGTACAGGTCTTTTACCTCCATAGTTAGATTTATTCCTCGGTATTTTTTTCTTTTTGATGCCATTGTAAATGGGATTATTTTACTGATTTCTCTGAGAGTTCATTATTAGTGTATAGAAAGGCAACAGATTTCTGTATATTAATCTTGTATCCTGCAACTTTACTGAATTCATTCTAATAGTTTTCTGGTGGAGTTTTTAGTATTTTTTAAATATAGTATCATGTCATCTGCAAACAGTGACAGTTTTACTTCTTCCTTTCTCATTTGGATTCCTTTTATTTTTCTTGTCTGATTGTTGTGGCTAGGACTTTGAATATTATGTTGAGTAAAAGTGGTGAGAGTCGGTAATCTTGTCTTGTTCCTGATCTTAGAAGAAATGTTCTCAATGTTGAATGTGATGTTGGCTGTATGTTTGTCATATGTGGCCTTTCTTAGGTTATGTCCCTTCTATACCCACTTTGTTGAGTATTTTTGTCATAAATGGATGTAGTGTCTTTTTATATATGTGTCAGTGTCTATATATTTGCTAAATATGCTTATTCTCAAATATTGCCTTAATTAGGATCATACCTAATAAATACTTTTTATATCAAAATGTATCAAAAGCATATATCAATACATCAAAATATGCTAAACCATTTTTCCAACTCATAAGCTATTTTTCTCAAATATGATTTTTCTTGGCTCCATAGTATTCCATTATAATGAGAGAAATTCATTTTAATTTTTTTAAAGGATACATTTTTTTAAAATTTTATTTTATTGGAGTATAGTTGATTTACAGTGTTGTGTTAGTTTCAGGTGTACAGCAAAGTGATTCAGTTATACATATATTCATTCTTTTTTAGATTCTATTCTCATATAGGTTATCACAGAATATTGGGTAGAGTTCCCTGTGCTATACAGTAGGTCCTTGTTTGTTATCTACCTCATATACAGTAGTGTGTATGTGTTCATCCCAAGTCCCTGATTTATCCCTCCCCCTGTTTCCCCTTTGGTAATCATATGTTTGTGAGAAATTCATTTTAATTTTAACAATTCAGTATAGGTAGACATTTATGATCTATTATTTACCTGTTGTAATTAACTTTGAGATCAACAGTCTTATAAATAGTGTTCATTCTACAAATTGGATTAGTGGACGAAAGGGTATGGTATTTGTATATTTTAAAGGATATATCTGTATCATCTATATTCTTATCTGTATCTAAATGCTGTATCTCTTTACTTTCCTGCTGGCTGCTTATGTGGGTAGTGTGGTTTCCTCATACGCTCAGTAATTAAATTCTCAGCTAGACTGGTGAATTACAGAAATTCTTTGACTTTTAATTTATTGGCCACAGATGCTTCTGTTTTTACCATTTTGATGAATGATTTCACGTTTCTGAAACGCTAATTTCTGGACTCCGGGTTAGAAGCAAGTTCTAGCCTTGACTCTGCTACTAGCTATGTAGCTAGTATGCTACTATAGGAACTTGATAAAATGTAACCTTCGGTCCTCTGTTTTTTTATCTAGATAATCTCAAATATATTTTGGTACTGATATCGTTTTGATAAATTCAAAAAGCAAATGTGATTGTGTGACTCCATTGTTTTCACTTGCTAGTGGCATCCCTTGATCTAGAGGGAAATGTCATTTCTTGCTCCGTGGGGCAGGGCCAACTATTTGGCTGATGGATGAGTTTCACCTGTGAATTTCATCAACAGAGAATGTAGTATAGTTCTAGCAGGTCACCAGTATGCTTCATTGTACTGAAGCACAGTGAAGCCCACCCAGTGTGCTTCATTGGGTTATGTCAACCTATGGTTCATGGTTTAGTGTTTACTAGTATACAAGCTCTCCTGGATTTCCAGTCTTAGGGTAAACATGATTCAGGTGGAGAAACCCAGTAGGTATTTTCCAATTGTGAAAAATTGAATGACGGATCTCAAGTGATTTGTAAAATGGTCTGCCTGTCTCAGAGGGTGACTTGAAAAACAAGTGAAATAATCGATGGGAAAATATTTTATTATGGAGTGTAATACAAATATAAATTAACTCTTGATCAGAACGTTGTCATTGTAGTTGCTCTGTGGTGGTTTTCAGCGTTGAGTAAGTATGAAGAGTGGTGTGTTCTACATGAACTAATTTCCTCCGAGTTGTCTGCTGTCATGAACTTGGTGTAAACTCATGACTGGGTTCCTGCACGCTTGTGGATATGGTTTCGGAGGTCTGTCATTATTACTTTGGCAAGGCTGGTGGAGACACACAAACTGACCTTAAGTCATTCTCAGAGAGTATGTGAGCTGCAGGCAACTGCATCCTTACATCCTGGTGCCAGTGATGAGAAAGTTGTGAAAATATGTCACTAATACTAAACAAAATGTCACTTTGATCATGAGAGAGTTTTAATTCGAAATGCAGACTGTGAGTGATGTGTAGTGTGGCTTTACTCACACTCATTCACATTCATAGACAGAGGAAACAACAAATTGATACCATCTTTCAACAAAAGAACAGTAAATATATTGGGTTTTTTTCCTATGTAGATTTTGTCTATCTCTATGCCTAAATTCATTTAAAGTATATACTAGTTACTCGATTTAATATTTTAATAATTGGCATTTCCAAACAACCTCACAGCATGGCCTCATGAGAAAATAAAAGATCTTTAGTGTCAAGAATCAGTGAATTGTTACGGGATTATATTTACAACATAGGTAAGGCAGAAAATGAACAGGAAGCCAAGGACCCTTAAGGGCTGTGCTTGTCTATCACTTGGCTTCTTGGTGATACTGAATATCACCTACTTAGAATAGTTATTTTCTTCTAGTTCATTGTTTTCTGCATAGGAAGTTTCATGTACTTCTTTGAATAAAAAGTATTCCAATTGCCGTATACACCTCCTTAGGTGATTTTAGGATTGTGCTAATCAGTTATCCAGTATTTCAGGCAATAGAATACACTTTCCTGGCATCATCTCAGGCTTAGTGCCAAGTCATTGGTTGGATCATTTTGTTTTTATGTGAAATAGTCTCTGAGCAGCTCCATTGCTCTAGGGGGTCCGTTTAAAAGAAAATCTTTCCTGAAGGAGATTTTGGGAGGGATTAAGAAGAATGAATATACTTGGTGGGCTAGATGTTACCATCACAGCACCTCATAAAGGACATAAGTGTTTCAGCCTGGCCTCCATCTGCCCACTGACGTCAGTGTGGAGGCGTGAAGTGATGGTTATATCTGCTGTATGACTTCTCAACTTAACTGTGTGCTTGCTTGCTTTCTTTTTTTGGGGGGCTGTGTTGGGTCATTGTTGCTGCGCACGGGCTTTCTCTAGTTGAGGTGAGCGGGGGCTACTCTTTGTTGTGGTGTGCGGGCTTCTCATTGCAGTGGTTTCTCTTGTTGCGGAGTACAGGCTCTAGATGCGCGGGCTTCAGTAGTTGTGGCACACAGGCTCAGTAGTTGCGGCATGTGGGCTCAGTAGTTGTGGCACACGGGCTTAGTTGCTCCGTGGCATGTGGGATCTTCCCGGACCAGGGATTGAACCCTTGCCCCCTGCAGTGGCAGGCGGATTCTTAACCACTGCACCACCAGGGAAGCCCTGTGCTTGCTTTCTTAATTGAATTCTGTTAACAGAGCTACCCCTTGGTTTGCTGCTGTGAAACTGAGGAAACTTCTGACAATTTTGACACTATTTCCCACTGTTATAAACACTCCAAATATTCTAGCTTTTTAGAAGGTTTTAAAAGGAAGACATTGTCTGCTTATTCTTACACCTGATAGGTTTACAGTTTTTTGATATGGTAAATATTGTAGGGTATAATTAAAATAAGTACTTATTTAATTCAGAGAGTAATAATTCGGTATGTTCATATGGCTTGTATATTTTGGACATTAAGACACATGATTTTCCTGTTTAGGCTCTGTACATCAACTTATTGAAGAGCTCAGAGTCTTCATAAGGCAGGGTATAGACTCACGTTTTAGAAGCTATTTGCAGAGTTAATTTTATTGACTAGGAAGACACTTTTAGACAGCTTAGGCCAGCAGATGGCACTCTTACCTTTGCGCTTTTATAAAGAGATGTTTGGACTCGTGGTGACTTTTCTCAGCTAGATCTCAGAAACTGCTGAGGATTGCATTTCCCTATTTTTATTTGAACACAGTTTTATAACAAAGCAATAAAGATATTTTTACTGTTATAGAGAAAAGCAGATGAATGGACAGAACCATTTCTGTAGATAGGCTGTCCAGTTATTAGCGCGCGAAATAGTTGAGATCCATATGGATGAAAAATGCGCTTCCTGCAAATGCAAATTCTATATTGTATCAGTGTCTTTTCTTCCTTTATTTATAGCTCAGAATCTTAATCTGATAAATCCAGCTGGGTGGACAATAGAATGAGAACAATGCCCCTCTTTTCCTTTCTTTTTGGGATTTCATAATATCTTGGAATCAAAATTTTAGTGTTTCAGGCAACATTATAGGGATCATCTAGTTGAACATAGAAACTTTTAGGTAAGGAACTCATGGCCCGCAGAGGTTAAACAATTTGTCCAGTCTGAAGGTAGAAACACCCACTTTCAATTAAAAACAGAAAATGGGCCTCTTCAGAGCAAAGCTGGCACAATTGCCTAATACTCTATCATCTCATATTTCTCTTGCTGTTCTCTGGTGGCATAGAAGGCAGGAAGCTTTAGGCACTTAACTTATTGGTGGAGATTGATTCATTCACCATGCTTTGTCTGCCTCTGTTTTGCTTCATAAAATTTCTGCACAAAGCAGTTAAGATTCCCGAAGTGCGTCTCAGATACAGTTAAGTGTACAAATGAGACCAAAAGGTATGTCAGGAACAACATTTTTTCCACGGTAATTACTAAGTTAAAGAGGGCTACATGCATCCTTAATCGAATTTAACCAGAGGGGGCATCCCAAGACTTAGGGTAACTTACTTGCTACAGATATAAAATGTCAAAACCCTGAGCCGGCTCAGTAAGCTTAACTTCAGGAGTAGTTAGTTCCTTTGCAGTAGAGATATTTGTGGAGCAGGGAACATTCACAGGAGTATGGGATTAACAGGGTAAGGTTTCCAGTTAGCCTAAGGCAAGGGAGGATTGTAGAAAGCCCTTCCTGCTACAGTAAAGCTATGTCGGGATTTTCCGTAAGTCGCCGAGATGCAAAAAGCATCTCACTTTATTGTTCTGAATCAACTTAAATATGGATGGATCCGCTTGGCTAGCAGGACATCCAAACTCAAGTTGTTTTTTTCAGTATACCTCCCCTTACCTACACCCTGCCCCATCTCACTCAGAACAGCAGAAGAGCCAAGGGGGCTGAACAGAACCAGAAAAATTGGACAAGGGGGCCTCTGTTCTCTGTCCTGGTTGAGGTGTTTGCTGTTTAAGCTTGTGTGGCTCATTTGAAGGTGGTTCCCCATTACTGTTCACTGCCTCCATGGGGCAAGGGGCTTGGGCCCCCGAGCTGTGCAGCGTTCAGCATCCTGACGGTCACACAGAAGCTCTGCTGCTTGTGCTCCCAGCCTCCCACCTCCACTCGAGGTCATCACCCCCAGCTTCCAGTCCCTGCAGATCCATTTCTCTCCAGGGTCTGTTGGGGCAAAAACCTCCATGCCTTCCACCTCTGAGACCGTGAGTTTAATCCACCCCAATGGTTCTGAAATCAGAACTGGTTCCTTTTCTCCCAGGAAATTCAGATTACAACGACATGTCTAGGAGAACAGAAGACAGTGATTTTTTAGCAAGGAAGAAAAGACAAATTTTAGTTTCTCAACAATATGGCCTGTTTCACGAGGCTACACTTTATTCTAGACGAACGTTTTTAGGATGGGTAATGTTACCCGAGGAGGTGAAAGGAAAATCCAGATTCACAGAGGCTGCTGCTTCTGGTTGATTTTCTAACTTAAGTCCCTGAGCACTTGCTGGGTGAAAAATAGGTTGAGTTTAAGTGGGACAGCTGTTAGAGTATTAAGATTGAAGTGTGCAGGGGAGAAAGATAAGTTGTTTTTCCCAGAGGATTGGGGCTCATCTACCACACAGCTGAAAAGGATTCTTGCTGCTCAATGTTCTGTGGCTCAATGTGATTTCTTATCTTCTCAGAAAACTCTTTGCTTCCTATTAAATGGAATTCACACTTACCGCTTATTTTCTCCTTAGCGGTCCTGGAGAATTCCCTGGGCTAATTCATGCTAAGTGCTTTATCTTAGGCAATAATAATACTAATAAGGGCTATTATGACATCATCTAGACAAGTGAAACTAATAACTCTCCCCTTCCTTTTTTTCTTTTGGCTGTTCTTGATGTATCTCCTAGTCTAGGATCTGGGATAAACTACTAGAAAACTCTCCAGTGAGGCGGAGGAAAACATCATTTCTGTTACGCTCCCCTGCCTCCTCAAATGTTGGTGTAACAGCTGAATTTGGGGGGTGTGCTTCATCTTCCACGTCAGTTCAGGTGTCTCAGAGTGGATTCATGCCAGTTTGTGCGTATCTCTTCTCAACGTAGCGTTGGGAACATCATGGTGGTAGCTGCAAGTCAGCCACCGCGGGAGTGTTTGCCAGTGACAGCTTATTCTTAAACACTTAGCACATCACAGCCTAAACATCACAGTCAAATTGGTTTACTAAATAATTTATTTCAAAAAATGACCGAAAAGACCTAGTCTTTTTTTTTTTTTTTCCAATCTCATATGAAGAGAGTGTCTATAGAGAGAGTTTGGGTGATTCATAATGGGAGGGACTATTCATTGCCTCCCCTTCAGAATATATTGATAATAGTAACTTTAAAATGCCAACACTATGTTTGTTTAATAAAGGTTAATTCCCTGTGTGCCATTGTCGCCTGTTTTACATTTTCTAAAAAGAGAAATCTTTTGAATTGATGCTGAAAAAAAGTATATGGAGCGATAATAAAGGAGTACCATTCATTTCTACTGCAGGTGACCTCTATTTTTAGGAAGAGCTATTTGTACTGTAGTCTTCATTGGGTTTTTTTTCCCTCTAGCTTCTTTTTCCCAAGCTCTGTCAGATCTGTCCTGCTAAACCTAAATTACTTTGACAATTATCACAGATTCTAAGGAATATTGTGCTAAGAAGCCTCAGGAGATGTAAGTGGATTAAATGGGATAATGAATTAATGGCTGCAAAGTATTGTGCTACTGGAAAAAAAAATCCCTCTCTTTTCCCAGACACCTCCATCTCCATAAACAAAATTCTGTGCTTGACTCAATGTTTATCACCATCAAGTGTGTCTTTATTTTCATTAGAGCCATGGTGTGAAGGGCAAAGAAATGGTTTTCTATATATTGTTATTATATTGCATAGCAGGATTGCTGAACGGTTGAGGATTCTGTTAAGTCTCCAGGAAGCTCAGGTATCAAATATTATCATTCGAAAAAGAGAGAAAAAAAAGGCCTCCATGGGAAATTAAGGCAAGTGGTGGGAGGCCTTTCCTAGGATGTGGAACCTTGCGTCATTGCTAATGCCATGGTCTCTGTAGTTAACTGTTGATACTTGAAATACTGTCAGCTACACAGCCATGGACTTACGAAGCAATGCCTCCAAGACCCTCAAGAAGTCATCTATACAGGTTTCTAACTTTAGGAACATCTCATGTTGGCTTTTTAAAAATATCTTAGGATCTGGTGTGAACCACAGATGCACTGGAGCCCTGAGCCTCAATTCAGAGGGGCAGGTGAACCACATGTGCGTTCCCCAGATATGCACCTCTACCCAGGTGGCTGGATCCCCTCCTCCATCCCTCCAGGGAAGAGATGGCCTGCTATAGAGTCTGGCTAGAGTACCAGAACTTATCATAACATTTGTACTTTATAGTCTTCTCTTCTTATGTTTTCTAGCTCTGAAATGGTTATCCAGAAGTTACTCTCCCTGCCCCTCCCACCCCACATTTCTTATATCTTATTAGGCGTGAGGGTTAGAGACACATGAATGACTGGGTTTTCCTGTGAGCCTAAGCATGCCAGATCTTAAAAGTTCATGAACTTGAGTATATACTTCTAAAGTCAATGTAAAAAAAATAAATAAAGTCAATATAACCCTCATACTTAACCTTATTAACCCAACCCAGTATAAAAAAAATGTTCAGAATTTCTGATACACTATAAGAACAGTGCTCTGAATTTCTGACACGGGGCCATTTATAAATTAAGATACTCAGGTTCCATCATTATATTTCCATGTATTGGAGTTTATGAAAGTAGTTATTTAATAGACATTTCTTGAGACCAAAAATCTGTATATGGAACAAATCAAGAATTTAAAATAATAAAGCAAACCATAAATAATAATACTTAACATTTGCTGTCCACTTTTCCTGTGCCAGGAACTGTGACAAGGGCTTTCAAGGGACTGTTCGTTTCTGAGAAAATCTCAGATCACATAGCCCGTAATTTTTAGAGCCAGGATATGAACACAGCTGGTCTGCGTCTGGGTTTAACCCCCTGCAGTACAGCTATCACACTGTACGCAATAATGTAAATGGGAACCAAGGGGACAGCTGCAGAGGGATTGAGCAAGGAAGATTTCTTGAAAGATGTAAATTTGGAGCCAGTTTTTGGCATATGTTCCTGTGGTCTAATGCCATTGGGTATATTAACAACTCAAGTACATAGATTTACAATTTGAAAATCATTTAAAATTTTGGAAGGAGTAAATGCCACACGTACTAACAAATTTACAGGGACAAAATACCTTCCTACCATCACCTTCCCAAGTTTTGGTCCACAAATTCCTCTTTTGCAGTTGATCAACAGAATGCTTTCATGAACTTAGCCCTAATCTTGGTGTCTGGCTTATCATAGGTTTTTATAGATGGTTGAATGAATTCTGATGAAACATTCTCATTTTTGTCTTCAATTCTTTCTCTTGTTTTTAAATCCACACTATTTTTATTAACGAAACTTTCTCATTCCGAACTGCCTCCACCTCTCCCCTTGCAAAGAGGAAAAATATATAATATAGAGCTCTTAACGAGAATGAGAAGGGTGGGAGGAATTACAACCTTTCTGAGACTTGTTGTGAATGCAATCCTAAGACAGGAGATGGAAGTCCCTGGAAAGATAAAAAGTTCAATTTGGGCAGAACGGCTTCTTGAGCCTCATGTGTGTTGAAGTGGTGTGCACTGGAAAGTTGTTCTATCAGTGGCTGCCAGCTAGATTCTGTTGATGATTTGACTCTGAACGTATTCAAAGGAGTGCCTGTAGAAGTGGTCAGGAATTACCTAATTGCTGCTTTAGACTGGAGAAATACACTTCTTTTTGGATGACACTCATGCTTTTCCCAAAGGGACATTGTCACATAATGTTTGCACAAGTGCTTCCTATTTGTAACTTTGCCAGAACTGCGTTCTGTGTGATTTTTGCTTACATATCCAAGACTCCTTGAGTTGCCAACATTCAGACATCACTAATGACCTCATTAATACCATTTTGATAAAACATTTACATCACTGCTGCTCTTATATCTTGTTCTTGACGCATATCAGAATGTCTGTGCTATATTTCCCCACATCCTTCATTTACCACATATTTGTTTCATGTGTTTTTTGAGCTGTTAGTAAGTGTTCTGTACTTTTAATTCCCTTTTGGCCAGAACCCAAATGTTTGGTTCACCAGGTCATGAGCCTTGCACGTTGGCAAGAAAAATTCTGCTAAAGGCAAGATAGATAATGAGTAGTATTGCCCATTCAGAGATCTCACGTGGTTCATCTCCCTGCCTTGCTGTTACTTTGAAAAGAGTTCCTTTTCTTCTCTGTGCAGGACAGCCGGTTGACCTTGAAGGGTATCTGCAATTGCTGTTCTTTCTTGTACCATTTCTAGCTAATTTCACTTCCAGGGTGGTTCTCTTCCATGGGTCCTGAGTTGTCTATTCTCTGGAATTGGTTACTTTCCTAATAGAAATGCTTTTTGCCTGGGTTTACTGTCACTTCATGGTCCCCTGGTCCTGATATTGACTTTATTTGTTCAGATTCCTGAATGACAGCTTTATATTGACCTCTGCACTCTATGTGCTCCTTAACTTTGGTCTTCCTGAACTTCCTGTTTTATGCTGGCATAGTTCATTTATATCTAATCTATCTCGGAAATTCCTATAAGGATATTGGTCTGAGACTAGTAAGAGGGGATTTTTGTCCTTAGTTCTTCACTCGGCTGTTAGCTCTTTTGTTCTCTTTGCCAGGACCCTTTTTTGTTAAGTAGCCAATCCCACCTCCCACCCCAAACAAAAACCCCAAACAAGAACAAAACATTAACTTTCCTTACTGTTGAATGCTTAATATGCAATTGTACACTTCGAACCTTTAAAGGGGTATATATTATGTAGCTAACAGTAGCTACTACAATATTTACTGCTTGGTTACCTTCTAAACCTCCCCTTCCCCAGTTTTATGGGTGTATCCCAGTTACTCTGAAGTGGTTTCTTATCCCTGGCTTCATATTTGAATCATCTGGGGTGCTTTAAAAAATGCCCCAGTTGGGGCTTCCCTGGTGGCGCAGTGGTTGAGAGTCCACCTGCCGATGCAGGGGACACGGGTTCGTGCCCCTGTCTGGGAAGATCCCACATGCGGCAGAGCGGCTGGGCCCGTGAGCCATGGCCGCTGAGCCTGTGCATCCGGAGCCTGTGCTCCACAACGGGAGAGGCCACAACAGTGAGAGGCCCGCATACCGCAAAAAAAAAAAAAAAATGCCCCGATCCCCTTCCCTTCCAGACATACTGAATCAGAGTCTCTGGAATGTGGGAACTGTGTGTTTTTATTTTATTTATTTATTTATTTACTTACTTACTGGCTGCCCTGCGTGGCATGTGGGATCTTAGTTCCCCACGCCTCAGAAGTTGGAAGCACGGTGTAGTCTTAACCGCTGGGCCACCAGGGAAGTCCCAGAACTGGGTTTAAAAGTACTTCCTGGGTGATTCTAAGTGCAGTTGTAATGGAGAACAGTAGTCTCGTCCAATCAGTGTGCTCTGACATTTCCCCTGGTGGCTGTTACTGGTTTACTTTTTAAGGCAAGGATGCACATTCACACTTAAGGGCAAAGTGAAGGAGGACAACCCCATCATCTCATGATCAGCCTTAGGATGAAGTTGGTGCGTTGGACTAAATGTGATCTTTTAATGACATCTTCAAGGCGCTGAATCAATTAACCCTGAAACTTGCTGTACCTTTAGACTTGCCCTTGTTTATGTGAGAAAATAAACATCTAAGCCAAGGAAACTCAGATCAAGAGATTAAATGACTCATGGAAGAAACTGAAACCCAGGTCTTACAGGTCAGTGTTCTTTCTGTGTACTCAATGAAGATAGTGCTCAAGAAATTAGTAAGTATAAAAGAAATGAGAAAACGGTGCCTACACCCAAGGAAGTCACAATCTCTTTGAGGGAGATAAAACACAGTTGTTGGGGGCTTCCCTGGTGGCGCAGTGGTTGAGAGTCCGCCTGCCGATGCAGGGGACACGGGTTCGTGTCCCGGTTTGGGAAGATCTCACATGCCGCGGAGCGGCTGGGCCCGTGAGCCATGGCCGCTGGGCCTGCGCATCTGGAGCCTGTGCTCCGCAACGGGAGAGGCCACAACAGTGAGAGGCCCGCGAACCGCAAAAAAAAAAAACAAAAAACAAAAAACAAAAAAACACAGTTGTTGGGAACCTGGTCAAACAGTCACTGTAACCGACTCTGACAGCATGTTAGAGTTTACAGAGAATTTTGACATCTATCGTCCCTTTTTATCCTCTCAAGAAACTCTTAGGTAGGATAATATTTTACCTACTTCACAACTGAGAAGATCCGAGGCCGGGAGAGGATTTACGGTTTGCCCAAGATGATCCAGTTGGTAACTGTGCTAAGAGCTGAACCCAGATCTTCAGACTCAAAATCCAGGGTCTTTTTTGGCTGCATCTCTACCTGTGAATGGTCTTTATGTTTTGGAATTCCATTATCTCTTCCTTACCTGGATATAGAGACACAGGGATTCAGGAGAGAGTAAAGCTATCCTGTCCCCAGGAGCAACAGTGATTTGGGAAACACAACAATCTAAGCTATATGGGGAGTGGTGGACTTCTGTTCTGATTTCTGGAAGGTAGATGAAGTTCATGGAAATTGTTGAGTTCAGGGGAGGAAAGTTTTGTCTTGGGAGATTAGAGTCTAGGGTTTCTGGGGAGGATTTCATTTGGGTTAAATGGTGCAAGATTACCCATCAGTGGGACCTGGGTTCAATTGTGGGAGCAGGAGGGACACTCCTATTTTATTCCTATATTGTCTGCTCTTGTGCACTTTTGTTACATCCTTTTTTGGATATAACAGTTACATTCTTGATATACATAGAAGTTCCTGTCATCTGTGTTCTGGAACTTTCTACTCTTTTTCCCAGTCCACCAAACTCAAGGTAAACAGATTGCCTCCATCTATAAACTGCTTCTGCAACACATTTTCCCCTAACTTCCCACAGGATGAAAAGAACAGTCTAGCAGTCTTCCCCTGGTATTGCTCATAATTCTGGGAAGATAGTAAACCAATTAAATAGTGCAGCTGTACAAACATTCCAGCTATAATCTATGAAGTTCAGATCGTGACCACAGTTTCATTGTCTTCTTTCCCCATATGGAATTTCATTGTTTCTTTTGATTGCATTTTTAAAACGGGTTTATGTAAGATGGAATGTTTTGTAGCTAGTGAAAGTACATTTAAGCTACACTTGAAATGTTGAACTGAATTTTTTCAGGAGAAAATAGTTTTGGAAGGAAATTTTTTTTAGAATAATAGTTTCGGGGAGTGGAAAAGGCTGAATTTCTGAGTCTATCTTAGACTACGTCCGCATGAGAGTACCCTTTTCGTTTCTCGGCAGTTATTTAGTGGGACCACCTCTTGGGATGGGTGCCAGCTGAGGAACCTGAGTCACTCTAGAGGCTAAAGGTGTGATCAGTGCAGTGAACATTTATGAGCACTTACTATAAAGCAGAGCCTGCTCGAAGCACTTCACATGAGTTATGCTGTTTAATCTTCAAAATGACCTGATGATGTGCTTACACTTACCATCCCCATTTTGCAAATAAGGTAACAAAGGTATAGAGCGGTGAGTAAATTGCTCTATCATCTAAGCCAGGCATTTTGACTCCATATCTGTACTTTTAACCACAATGCTCTATGACCTTCAGAAGGAAGCAACCCATTTAATTGGTTTTCCTTTAAGTGACCTCTTTCTTCTTAGAGCCCCTAACTAGTCATCAACTGACTGGTTAAACAGGTGTCACATGACAATGACACAGTTTTTTGTATCTCGTTACCAAAAGGCAGACCAGGAAAAATCATTTCCTGGAAGCAATTAGAAAGAGAAAAGAGTTTTGCAACTCTTTTAAACATGTGGACAAAATTTCCTGTTACACTTTTTTTCCCTTTCACTTCTTGATTGTTGAGACACTTTCACTTTGCATGTAATCAAAAATAGAACCGTCTGTTGAACATTCCGTATCCCATACTTTTGTGCCTCCTCCTAGAAAATGGTTCTTTGAGTCTCAAGGACAAATTCATTTTTTTTTTCCAATTCGTACTTGTAACTGTCTAGGAAGTGACAGATTTCCAAATGGGCTGCTCCAATTGATGGCTCATGGTTCATAGGCTCTGCTGTGTTAGGTAGCTTTGCTCCTCTTCAGGCAAGTTGTGAATCAGTGGCGGCTAATGATTGAAAGGAGTTCACGTCTAGTTCTTGATATTTCTTTGTATAAATCTAACTTTTCCCAAAGCATATCGTAGATACTTTAGGGATGGAGACACAGAAGATAAATGACTTTTCAAAGGTCATGCATTTGGGGAGCCAGAGCTGGAATGATTGTCTTAACTTAGAACATTTTCAGCTTAATTTCTCTCCCTCTCTTGTATTAAATTGCACTTTGCCCATTGTAGATACTAGTCAAGCAAGAAAGTGTGCTTTGAAGTGGTCTGCCTCTTTGAGGGCTGGTCATATATATATTTTTTTGAAAATGTACCAAATGTAAAAGACCTGCTGTGTTCTGAGGACCTGAGGAACTCCTTTTCTGGCTTCTGTCGAACTCTGTTGATCAGTATAACCAGGAATGATAAAGCTTTAAGAAGCTGAGTCACACCAGCAGGATAGACAATAAACAGGGATGCTAATGAGCTAATTTGCCCCTTTGCTAAGCGTTGCTCCACTGAGCTATTATTCCTATGTTTCTTGGAGGAAAGCAGCAAGACACATTCTTGTGAACTCTGATTGTCGAGGATGCTGCCTACAACATGGCTCAGTGCCCCATGAGCAAAATCCCATGTGAGAAATCCCATTTAGCCCTAAGAGCTAAGAAAAGTTCTGCTTTCTCTGCTGAACCATTGCATCTTTATTTCTCTCCTGTTTACAACAGAAAATCAACCATAATTTCCTTTTCCCTTTGACTCCTTTAGAAAAATGAATTACATAGACACTTACGATCTGAATACTTGCTTTACTGCCTCCCTTAAATTTTCCCAGGACTGATTTATTATTATCGACAGTGTGAATGAAAAAAAATGAAGAGCATTGTTCATCGCCCAGTTCTACAAGGGTTAAGTCATAACCCACTGCAGTTGCCCACCAACAGTGCACCCTGAGAGGAATTCAGGATGAAAAACAGGATGAGGCACTCTGTGCTTTGGGTAAACACGGCCTTAGGTAGTTAGACATGTATCTCAGGAAGAATTTCAGTGACCCCAGCTTCTTGCATCTTCCCATACATAAAAAAGCACTAAAATCATTAACTTGAGATATATTTGTGATTAGCATAATCTTTCATCAAGATGTATGCTTGACTGCATGTATTTCCAGGCCAAAAAAATTCATATATAAACTGGCTTCTCCTCTACCCCTTTGGAGCTGTTCTCTCAGAGCTACTGAGAGGCTGTCTCCTGAACTATAGTCCTCAGTAAGTCCCTGAATAAAACTTAAACTCACAGCTCTCATGTTGTGCATTTTTCTTTGTCAGCAATAGTTTACTCTTTTACTATATGGGTTTTTGTTGGGTATTGCTTAAAATTCTTTGTAAGATTTAGCATGGGTATAAAATATCTATAAATGGAACTTGTGAGAATAACAACTGGGTGCAAAATGGGCTTTGTCTTTTAGCTAGTTCTTTTTTATAAAAGAAATTCTTTTTTTTGTTTTCTTCTGTTAGGGAGGAAAACCCTTTGCTCTACCCTCTTATGTTTAATGATTGTGGGCGTGCAAATTAAACTGACAGATTAGCAAGAGAAAAGACAGATTTTTATTCACGTATATACAGGAGTGTTCACAGAAAAATGTGACTCACAGAGGCAGTTAGAATTTGGGGCATATATACCATCTTAATGGGGAAAAGATGGGGAGAAGGCCACTTATGAGAAAACAAATGACTTTGGGAAAGAGAAATATGGGCCTTTAGAAGATTAGATGTGAGATAACGATAGTTTTGTGACGTCTGTTTTAGGCAATTTCTTATGCTGGTGCCAGCTTCTTGTCTGCTGTCATAGGAGTTAATCTTCCCTGATCATTTCTCCCGGGGTGGGGGGGGTGGGGGTGTTTATGACAAGTGAATTCTTTTGAGAGGCTCTGCTTTTAGGCAGTTAAGCAGAGTTCAGAAAAAAACAAAAATAAAAACAAAAAACTTTTCACAGTGATATATTCTGAATCCTTTCACTTCCAAAGACCACTGCTGTCAGGAAGGGAAGTTAATCTGGGTAGACCATTTGACATTGCAAAGTTTGTTTCTGGGTTAGAATGGGCTCCAGTGTTGTATTTCTCCAGGTTTTAGTCAAATCTGATAGTTCAACACACCCTTTCTTGGCTAGTTGTGGTGTCATATCCTCTGATAAAATTTCCAGAGCACAGGGTTGACATTCTGATTTCCCCAAACCCTCCATTTCTCTGCCCCAACTCACCACACAAACCTTCAGGATTATGGTAGTTCCTGACATCTCATCTCCTGGTTTTTCAGATGTAAATGTATTCTCCTTCCTTCCTTCCTTCCAATGACAAATTTGTGCTCATTTTGTGTCAGTCAACACTTCTTTGAATAATAATTAATACTACTTAGCACTTCTCACATTAGGGTAGAACATACATTTAAAAAAATAATTAATTTTATTTTTGGCTGTGTTGGGTCTTTGTTGCTGTGTGCGGGCTTTCTCTAGTTGCGGCGAATGGGGACTACTCTTCGTTGCAGTGCACGGGCTTCTCACTGCGGTGGCTTCTTGTTGTGGATTATGGGCTCTAGGGTGTGTGGGCTTCAGTAGTTGTGGCATGCAGGCTCAGTAGTTGTGGCTTGTGGGCACTAGAGTGCAGGCTCAGTAGTTGTGCTGCATGGGCTTAGCTGCTCCGCAGCATGTGGGATCTTCCCGTACTGGGGCTTGAATCCGTGTCCCCTGCAGTGGCAGGCGGATTCTTAACCACTGTGCCACCGGGGAAGTCCCAGAACATACATTTTTATTGAAAGAAGTACAGATCAAAAGGAGGTGCTTTCTGTTTGCACTTTTATTTTGTCCTAAATTTGTTTTGTTTTTGGTTTAACTAGGCTCACAGGATCCTAATCACTTTATTCCTGCCAATATTAAAGACTTAAGTACTAAAATAGAAGTTAATTTGGGTACATAGAAATTGCTCAATCAAAAATTGGTAGTATCTTATAAAACTATGTTGTATTATCAAGTCCAAAGTACATTCTCAGTCTGTCTACTTTATGCCCCACTGTTATCCTGGTTTTTACCAAATCAATTCCCATCTGTACTATAATAACTTCCTAATTTATTATTTTGCTACTCTTCTTGCATCCCTGTAACCAATGCATTTGTCCTGCAGTGTGGACAATGTGATCTCTTTTTTTTTTTTTTAACATTTTTATTGGAGTATAATTTCTTTACATTGTTGTCTTAGTTTCTGCTGTATGATAAAGTGTCAGCTGTATGTATACATATATCCCCATATCCCCTCCCTCTTGCGTCTCCCTCCCACCCTCCCTATCCCACCCCTCTAGGTGGTCACAAAGCACCGAGCTGGTCTTCCTGTGCTATGTGGCTGCTTCCCACTAGCAACCTGTTTTACATTTGGTAGTGTGTATATGTCCATGCCACTCTCTCACTTTGTCCCAGCTTACCCTTCCCCCTCCCTGTGTCCTCAAGTCCATTCTCTACATCTGTGTCTTTATTCCTGTCCTGTCCCTAGGTTCTTCAGAACCATTTCTTTTTTTTCAGATTCCATACATGTGTTAGCATACAGTATTTGTTTTTCTCTTTCTGACTGACTTCACTCTGTATACCAGACTCTAGGTCCATCCACCTCACTACAAAAACTCAGTTTTGTTTCTTTTTATGGCTGAGTAATATTCCATTGTATATATGTGCCACATCTTCTTTATCCATTCATCTGTTGATGGACACTTAGGTTGCTTCCATGTCCTGGCTATTGTAAATAGTGCTGCATTGAACATTGTGGTACATGACTCTGTTTGAATTATGGTTTTCTCAGGGTATATGCCCAGTAGTGGGATTGCTGGGTCATATGGTAATTCTATTTTTAGTTTTTTAAGGAACCTCCATACTGTTCTCCACAGTGGCTGTATCAATTTACATTCCCACCAACAGTGCAAGAGGGTTCCCTTTTCTCCATACACTCTCCAGCATTTATTGATTTTTTGATACATAGATTTTTTGATGATGGAAATTCTGACTGGTGTGAGGTGATAGCTCATTGTAGTTTTGATTTGCATTTCTCCAATGATTAGTGATGTTAAGCATCCTTTCATGTGTTTGTTGGCAATCTGTATATCTTCTTTGGAGAAATGTCTCTTTAGGTCTTCTGCCCATTTTTGGATTGGGTTGTTTGTTTATTTGATATTGAGCTGCATGAGCTGCTTGTAAATTTCAGAGATTAATCCTTTGTCAGTTGATTCATTTACAAATATTTTCTCCCTTTCTGAGGGCTGTCTTTTCATCTTGTTTATGGTTTCCTTTGCTGTGCAAAAGCATTTAAGTTTCATTAGGTCCCATTTGTTTATTTGTTTTTATTTCCATTTCTCTAGGAGGTGGGTCAAAAAGGATCTTGCTGTGATTTATGTCATAGAGTGTTCTGCCTATGTTTTCCTCTAAGAGTTTGGTAGTGTCTGGCCTTACATTTAGGTCTTCAATCCATTTTGAGTTTATTTTTGTGTATGGTGTTAGGGAGTGTTCTAATTTCATACTTTTCCATGTAGCTGTCCAGTTTTCCCAGCACCACTTATTAAAGAGGCTGTCTTTTCTCCATTGTATATTCTTGCCTCCCTCCTTTATCAAAGATGAGGTGACCATGTGTGTGTGGGTTTATCTCTGGGCTTTCTATCCTGTTCCATTGATCTGTATTTCTGTTTTTGTGCCAGTACCAGACTGTCTTGATTACTGTAGCTTTGTAGTATAGTGTGAAGTCAGGGAGCCTCATTCCCCCAGCTCCGTTTTTTTCCCTCAAGATTGCTTTGGCTATTCGGAGTCTTTTGTATTTCCGTACAAATTGTAAAATTTTCTCTTCTAGCTCTGTGAAAGATGCCACTGGTCATGTGATAGGGATTGCATTGAATCTGTAGATTGCTTTGAGTGGTATAGTTATTTTCACAATGTTGATTCTTCCAATCCAAGAACATGGTATATCTCTTCATCTGTTTGTATCATCTTTAATATCTTTCATCAGTGTCTTATAGTTTTCTGCATACAGATCTTTTGTCTCCTTAGGTAGGTTTATTCCTAGGTATTTTATTCTTTTTGTTGCAATGGTAAATGGGAGTGTTTCCTTAATTTCTCTTTCAGATTTTTCATCATTGGTGTATAAGAATGCCAGAGATTTCTGTGCATTAATTTTGTATCCTGCTACTTAACCAAATTCATTGTTTATCTCTAGTAATTTTCTCGTAGCATCTTTAGGATTCTTTATGTATAGTATCGTGTCATTTGCAAGCAGTGACAGTTTTACTTCTTCTTTTCCAATTTGGATTCGACAGTGTGATCTTTTAAAGGTAAGTGTGGTGATTAAAGGTCAAAACCCTTTCATAATTATCCACTGCCCTTAGAATAAAACCCTAACTTCTTAGTAACCGTGACCTACAAAGCCCTCTATGACTTTGGCCCTGCCTCTTATCTCGGACCTCCTTTCTTATCTCCCCTTGCTTGTTGCTTTCCAGCCACACTGGCTGCCCTGCAGTTCTTGCCTTGGGCTTTTGTACAAGGTGTTTCCCTTGCCTAGACTATTTTTGTCTAGATTTCTCATTGCTAGGTCTTGTCATGTGAGTATCACTGCGCCAGGGAAGCCCTCTCTTAACCCTCTCCACTTACTCTGACATTACCTTATTTTATTTTCTCCATATCACAATCACTATCTGAAATTATTTATTTATTTATTGTCCATCTCCTCTACAGAATGTAAACTCAGTTAATACTAAGACACTGTCTACAAAGTGAGATACATGGACTTATAAACACTACCAAATGTAAAATAGATAGCTAGTGGGAAGCAGTCGCATAGCACAGGGAGATCAGCTCAGTGCTTTGTGACCAGCTAGAAGGGTGGGATAGGGAGAGTGGGAGGGAGGGAGATGCCAGAGGGAAGAGATATGGGGATATATGTATATGTATAACTGATTCACTTTGTTATAAAGCAAAAACTAACATACCATTGTAAAGCAATTATACTCCAATAAAAACATTAAAAAAAATAAAGAAAAATAAAAAGGGCATGCCATCATTCTACTGCAGTCAATTTTGTTATGGAAAGAATTTGGAAATGCACATTATCTGTGAACTTGCTTGATTTTTCTAAACTGAGTATAACTCACAAGGCATACCTATGGGCCACTAGTTGGCAAACCTTGGCTTATATCCTGTCAGTTAATGAGAAAGATAAGAACACTAAGGTACTCATTGTCATCCCAAATTGAACCCACAGTTTGGAAACTAGAGGCAAAGAGGAACATGGAAGGGGCAAAAGGAGACACAATCACTTTCTTATTTCACCATGTTAGCATGATTTGATATTTTATTGAACTGTCTGCAATTAAATTAAAATCTCAGAGAATGTGCTTTTTTTTAAAAAATAAATGATTACTACCTGGAAAAAAAACCCACACTGTCTACTTTATTATGTGCTGGAACCTTACTACCTTTTCTAATATGTACTCATTGACTGTATTTGTTGAATGCATCGTATCAACTAGAAAAAAAAATACCACTTTCTCAATTGTTACAGAATGATGTTTTCCAATCAAATAGCCAATTAATGGAGCAGATGTGGAAAATTGGTTTTGAATTCGTTTTGTATAAATATTTTGGAAATAATTTTACTTAAATGCTTGGGCAGACTTTCATATATGTAAGTTTTAAAATTTTGAAATGAGCGTTAACTTTCAGAACAGTTGGAAGTACAGTCCCAGAGTTTTTTTTTTTTTCTGAATCATTTGGTAATATGCTGCTCACTCCTGAGTACTTTCGTGTGTATTTCTTACTGACAAGGATATTCTCCTACATAACCAAATTTAACCACCAAATCAGGAAATTTACATGTATACATTGCTTTGGTATATTCCTCAGAATTCATTCAAGTTTCATCCATTGTACCAGTAATGCCACTAACAGAAGAAGGATCCAGTCAAATCACTTATTGCATTTAGCTGTCATCTCCCTTTAGCTTCCTTCACTTTGGAACAGTTCTTTAGTCTTGACTCTCACAATCTGGACACTTTTGAAAATAAAAGGCCAATTATTTTGAAGATAATTGAATTTTGAATGATCCCTTCATTTGGGTTGTCCTGATATTTCCTCAAGATTAGACTCAATTGTGAGTCTGTCAGGAACGTGCCGGAAGTGATGCTAAGTTCTTTTCGTTGCATCTTACTAGGTGGCATATGATTTTGATTTGTCCCATTGCTAATGATTGATTTTTTGATTCAGGTGGTGTCCGCCAGACGTTTCCCACTGCAAAGTTACTGTTTTCTCTTTGTAGTAAGTATTTTGTGGGGAGGTACTTGAAGACAATATAAAATATCTCTTTCCTCACCAAACTATCAATTTATCTATTTATTTAAATACGATTGTTTCCCACTTTATTCAATGGATTATACCCCATTACTGTCTTTATTTGATGTGATCCTCAGATTGCTCTCTGCCTAACCACTAGAGTTTATTGAAGCTGGTTTCCATGTCCTTTTGACATAACTCCATCATTCTTTGTGCACATCCTTGGTCTCTGGCATAATAAGATGTTCCAGGGTCGTCTTGTTCTTTCCCTGTTTCAATCATGTCTATAGTCAGCCATTTCTCCAAGGAGCCTTCATTTCTTTTAGCTGAGAATGGCAATTAAAAGCCAAGATCTGGACACTAGGTGTGTTCATGGTTATTGAGGTATCATTGTTTCCAGGCCCTCTCAGTGGGCAGATGTAGGGAATCAAACTATAGCTAATACACATATTTATATCTGTATTTCTGTGTGTATGTATATGTGTATATATAGCTCTATGTGTATCAGTCTGTCAGAATTTATAAATTCACACAGTTCATCCAATGCAGTCTTCCCTAACCATATCCTAATCTGCTCCATTGGGTTAGTTTATACACATGATGACTTTGTCAGCCTACATGTACCCCAAGTCTAGTCTGGCCTTTGCAAATTAAAAGAAAAAATTCCATCCATGATGAGTATTATATTTATTGTCCAAGAAAAGCTGTCAGTTGATGGGACATTTGGGGGCAAGACATAAGGAAAACGATTGAAAAATGTATACTAAATATTAGATTAGTGTGTAGTAACAGGTTTTCACAACTATCATACTTTTTTTTTTTTAATTCATAAGAAAGTAACACCCTTTCCCTATCTCGTCCATCTGGATTCAGGGAATCACTACTTATGCTTTTTCTGCCTTTTTAGTTAAGGTAAGTTTCTTGATGTTCTTCAAGTTTGTACCATTTGTTTCCTCATTATATCTATCGATCTATATCTATGTATCATATACTTATATGATACTGAGGTAGTTGTATACAACTAGGATCAACTTATGATCTGGGATGCAATGAGATGTTTAGCAATTTCAGGTTTCCTCAGTAAAAATCAATGTCAAATCATCTTACACCTGGTAAATACTGAGTGACTGAGAGGGAGAACAGTGAGTGTTCAGGCTGTCAGAAATGAGGTGCCCAGAAAAGTGAGAATAACAACTCTGCCTGATGATTGGGTTTCTATTTCAAATACAACCTTAGTGTTTTCCTAAACCAATGTGAGTGCAAAGTGGCCATGAAATATTAAAGCCCACTTTTATATCAGTAAAAATGGGAAGCTATGGTAATTATGAGAAGAAAAGGACCAGCATTGAGATGAGAAAAGCTGGTACAGGGAGAGAGCTAGAAGTGCTAGGCTGGTTCCCCTGGTGGGGTGGAGGAAAGTTCCTGTCTTGAAGGCAAGGTAAAAACAAAACACCTTGCAAATTAAATAACCATTCTGAAGTTTAGTCTTGAGTAAGATTCCACGTTGGTCTGCTGAAATGATTCAGGCCAGTAATTAAAGTCAAAACATTGTACCTGTTATCCTTAATAATATACGCCTTTTGAGACCCAGATCTAAATGCTCACCTTTTCTTGTCCTTTGCTCTACAACTCTCCAGAAATATCTGAAAAAGCAGTTGCCTTTCCTGTTCCAGTAGGAAAGAAAGCTAGTGGGGAGAAAGAGTATTTGCACTGAAGTCAGTTTTTGCTTAATTTTCAGTCTCATTTCAAAGAAAGACACAAAAAGATTTCTATAGAAGAGACACATAAGAAACTATCTTAAGGTTACTGAATGGTTTAATTAAGATTCACTGTTATTTCATTTTAATGGTTTCATTTGTGATACAGATCATTAGTTTTCTATTAGTTTTTTTTTAATTACAGTCATATTGCTTAAAAAAGTAATGCTATTTAACTAATGTTCTACAACATAAGGGGAATTGGTTTATTCTGGCTTTTGATGTCTCTGGAAAGATTAATTTTGGTAAAACTGTTCTTTTATCTCTTAACAGTACTATGGCTTGAAAAAATAGAGAAACCTGATGGGAACAAATCTATCTTGGCTATAAGCTTAATTTTGTTATCATGAAAAAGAAAAAGATTCAGTTCAAATTCTTTGCTTTTTCAAGTATTTTTTTCTTGCTCAAATACGGTTATAAATACTGTAAATGGCCATTATTTGGAGTTCAGGGTTTTTTTCCTCCTTGATTATACAAAGGTGGAGCAAAGGTAAAATTCAAGTGTTGTTGAGGCCAATAACTGCATTGATTCTTCATTGCCACTAGATGTCCCTGTATAGATGCTCCTTCTACCTGAGAGGCTTTCTTAAAAAGATACCAACAAAATCAGACAGGCATTTGCTACTCCTAAGGCTCTTTTCCCTTCTTTAATTTAGCACCCTGGTTATGACCACATGCTTTCCCCTTCTTTCTGGAGGATTAATTCCAGAGGACTGGACAGGACTTGAACTAAACAAAAAGTGAGTAAAATTAGCCTTAGGCATTGGTCCAAATATGTATATCTACTAACTACTCATCCTATAAAATGTGAGAATCCTTACAGATATAATTTAGATGTATAGAAAACTTTCAAGTAAGCACGATAAAATGAGGAGGGGCTTGTATTTGCATTAGATAAACAGTGGCAGATAATTTAAAACTACATTTGGTAGTAAAATATATTTGTATTTTTATTTTGAATATGGTATTCTGGGAATCAATAATGGACATACAGATAATATTACTCCTCAAGGATTGGAGTTTTTGCGATTTATTATACAGCTTCTTATCTCATAACTCATCTGTTTTCCATACTTGACAAAGATTAACCATGTCAGCTACCAGAATAATGTGATAGGATAGCTAAACTTCAGCTCATTTCTTTGTAAGTTTGTCTAATTTTTAGTTCTAAGTTTATCTGCAAAGGAGGAGGTAACGTTTGATTCAAAACATTCACAGAAATAGAACAAAAAATACTAAAATTTGTATGGAATCATAAAAGATCTTGAATAGCTAAAGCAATCTTGAAAAGGAAGAACAAAGCTAGAGGTATCATGCTTCCTTATTTCAAACTGTATCACAAAGCTATAGTAATTAAAACAGTATGGTGTTAGCATAAAAGACACATAGGTTTGGGGAACAGAATAGAGAGCCCAGAAATAAACCAGTCATGTGTGGTCAGTTAAATTACAATAAAGGAACCAAGAATATACGATGAGAAAAGACAGTTTCTTCAAGAAATGGCGTTGGGAAAATTGGGCAGACAGATACAAAATAAACGAGACCACCATCTTATGCCATATACAAAAATTAACTCAAAATGGATTAAAGATGAATGTAAGACCTAAAACCATAAAACACCTAGAAGAATGAGTAGGCAGGAAGCCCTTGGTGATGAATTTTTTGGATCTGACTTCAAAATCAAAGGCAACAGAAGCAAAAATAAACAAGTGGATGACATCAAACAAAAAAGTTTCTGCGCAGCAAAGGAGACCATCAACAAAATGAAAAGGCCACCTACTGAATGGGAGAAAATGTTTTCAGAAATGGGAGAAAATATTTGCATATATCCAAGGGGCTAATATCCAAAATTTATAAAGAAGGCAATTGCCTCAATAGCCAAAACGAAACAAAAAAAACCCCAATCGGATTGAAAAATAGGTAGAGGATCTGAATAGACATTTTTCCAAAGAACACATTCAGCTGGCCTACAATAGATGAGAAGATGCTCAACATCACTAATCATCAGGGAAATGCAAATCAAAAGCACAATGAGATATTACCTCATACCTATTAGAATGGCTGTTATCAAAAAGACAAGAAATAAAGTGTTGGCAATAATATAGAGAAAAGGGAAAAAAAAAACTGTGCAATGTTGGTGAAATGTAAATTAGTATAGCCATTATGGAAAACAGTACAGAGGTCCCTCAGAAAATTGAAAATGGAACTACCATATGATCTGGCAGTTCCACTTCTAGTACTTATCCAAAGAAAACAAAAACACTGCTTTGAGAAGATATATGCACCCGCATGTTCATCACGGCATTATTTACAACAGACAAGATATGGAAACAACCTGAGTGTCCATTGATGGATGAATGCATAAAGAAGATAAGATATATATGTGTGTGTATTTTATATATTTGTGATATATATGTATACACTCACATGCCATTTGCAACAACATGGATGGACTTTGAAGGCATTACGCTAAGTAAAATAAGTGAGACAGAGAAAGATATATAATATGTCAATTACACCTCAATAAAATGATGTCCTTTGCTCGGGTTGTATAGAGTCATAACACTAGTTTGAAATAATAATGAAATTACTTGTTATACTCTCTGTTTTAAATTATCAGAATCATTCAATAACTTTTTGGTAGTAAAATACAGTGTTAATAATCTTCCTATTTAAAACCTGAATTTTATTAAAAACTTTGTGAAATAATTATTCATTAGAACCAACAGATCATTTCGAAAGGATTAGATTCTGCATTTAAAATACTATGGTATTCATTTATTGATTGAATATATTCTACTCAATTTTGTGTGCTTAAGTAACCTTTTCTCTTATAATACTGATTTATATTTCATGACATGTGACTTATTATAACTCAATATAGGAATAATAGAGGGAAATAAAAAAGTAGTGCCAAATAACCAAAATTAACTTTTTTTTTTTAATCATCTGTGTTTGGGGGGTTGTTTTTATGCAAAATTTTTTCTCAGTGTTGAAGAAAAAGACACAAGTGGATACCCCGTCTTCGGTTTCTCTCAGTGCAAAGTGATCTTTGAGAAATGGTGATATTTGGGCAAGTTTGGAGAATGGTCTAAGTGCAGGAGCTGGGCAAAGGCCACTGTCTCTTAAAAAGAAAATTTTTACAACCTGAAAGCTGGAGAATTTGGTAATACTGGGAAGAATTCTTGAAAATATCCCGGAATGGAGTTTGCAAGCCCTTTGGAGAAGGAAAAAGTGATCATTAAAAATAACCATGTGGCATCTTAACCAAGTTGGAAAAGAGTTGAGGAGAATGTGGAGAAATAAGAACCCTCATACACGGCTGGTAGGAATGTAAAGTGTTGCAGCCAATTTGGAAAACAGTCTGGCAATTCCTCAAATGATTAAGCCTGGAGTTGCCACTAACTCAGCAAATGGATATATGCCCAAGATAAATGAAATCCACACAAAGATTTGTACCCAGATGTTTATAGCTGTGTTATTCATAATAGCCAAAAGGTGGTCACAACCCAGCATCTATCAATTGGATAGATGGATAATGGATAAAATGTATATGCCTACAATGGAATATTGTTCAACCATAAAAGGAATGAAGTCCTGATACATGATACAACATGGATGAGCCTAGAAAACAGTACATTAAGTGAAAGAAACCAGCCATAAAAGACCACATACTATATGATTCCATTCACATGAAAGTCCAGAACAGAAAGCATATTGATGGTTGCTTAGGACTGGAGGAGATGGGCAGAGAGTAGGGTGATAAAGGGTACAGGGTTTCTTTGGAGGTGACAGAAAGGTTCTAAATTGACTGTGGTGATGCTTGCACAACTCTGAATATACTAAAAACCAGTTAATTGTACACTTTAAATGAATGACTTGCATGTTATGTGAATTCTGTCTCAATAAGTTAAGAAAAAAGAAAAGAAGGACGTGAAATACTGATCCATGCTACAACATGGATGAATCTTGAAAACATTAGGCTGAGTGAAAGAGGCCTGTCCCTCAGGGGAGCCCAGAGGTATTTATTGTTCTCTCAGATGCAGTCTGCCAATCAGAAATCACTTCTACCATAAGCAGAGTTGCCTGGTGAGGTATGTAACTTGTCAGCTTTTATTGGGTTACCAAGAGGACAGAGCTAGAAAGTTAACTAAAGGGCACATGCTCATATAGAAGGTGGAAAGGTATTGCTCCCTTTGCCCTCAGGTATGTACTGAACTCCTTACTCATTTATTACCTGTTCGGATTCTATTCATCTTGGCTTAGATGATTTCCTTCTTATCTTTGGAAGAATCAGTGTTATTTATGCCAAAAAGGCATTTTGATTGTTGTTGCTTTTTCTATCCATCGACTCTACCCATCATCTTCTTTCAGGTAATTGGAAAACCAGTTGTAAGGATAGAGATTCCCAGTGACCAGGAGTTAACAAAGTCAGGACATTTTAGGCATTCCCAGAGCATAGAGTTTTCTGTATTAGTATCAGAGAGAGCACCTTCTATGCACCTTAGAATGATTGGAGGTAGATATATCTGACCAAAGATGACCTGAGCTGCAAAGTTCTCAAATAGTGACAGGATTTTGAAATGATGACAACAGCTGACATTCCCAATGTAACTGGCCTGCGTTTTGTGGAAATGTGCCTGATGTACACACATTGGTCTTTTTACCCTCTCATATGAAGTTACGTTCTAAACGTATTTTCCTTGAGTGGCTTTCTTCTGTGAAATGAAACAGAGATACGATATATGATGTAGCTAAATCAATTATTCAGCCTGGGTCCAGTGACCCGCCAATTAGTGATTTATTTGCAAGTTAGCATCTTTAGGCAGGGAAATGTCAATCTAAAGGCTGTTTGATGTCTGTTGTTTTTGTTGAGGGTTAACAGCAGTTCAGATTTACCTTGTCGAGCCTAGCAAAATGGTAAATTAGGTTTATGTTGATTCTGTTGATTCGCAATGCATGTTTTTTGAAAACAGAAAGTCCACTGATACAGAAAGCAATGGCTGTCAAATTATTCTAGCCAAATGTGTTCCTCAAATGAAATCTAACGTGGAAGCCAATATGCAAAACAAATGGAGTTGCTTAGTTTGAAATGGGGAAAGGATAATGGGGTCTGGTATCCTGCAGCAAACTGCTAAAACTCTTCCTTAATACCTGAGGCACGCTTTGATCCAAAGCATCTGTAGATCCAAAGGTTGTAGAGAACAGGAAAATCTCTTGTATAATGCCCAGGATATTAGTTGGAGTTCTAGACTCATCTTCACAATTAATTAGCTAGGTGATTCTAGATAAGCCTCTCTATCCCTCCGGGTCTTCGTTTTCCCTGTGTGGAAAATGAAGGGGGGTAGAATAAAATGATTTTCAAGGTTCTTCCAACATAGATACCTTTAGATCAGGACCTAGTCCCTATAATGAAGACAGGCACACAGAATATTAGGTTGAGGCTAGAACTTGGCTAAAGGCATATCACAAAATTTAATTTTAATTCATTGATCAATATACAAAGATTTAGAAGATGAATTTTTAATTTATTCAGTTTTTAAACTCTAGAGCTATAGGACTATTAAATATAAACCAGTACCAGCTTTCATATTTAAGAACCCTATTTAATTTGCTTCTATCTGTGGGAATTAATCGACAGCATATTTCTGGTGTATGATATTTACCTTATTTGATCCTCACTGAGTTTTAAATTTTGTATCACAGGCTATAAATAGAGGAAGAAAGTCACATTTTTTATTATTTTTGAATGACTTTTCATTTATGCTAACCGCCCTGCTTTTTTTTTTTTTTTTTGATACAATACAGTGCTCTAAGCATCACTATGACAAGTGCATGCAATGTCAGATCCCAGGAAAGACGCTTTTTTGGATGAGGTTTTCCACCCTGTGCTTCACTAAGGTTGCATAGGGACATGTTCTGGCGGCCCACCAGAGCAAAGCACACATGGGTGTGTGTGGGTCTGGGCAGTAACCTGGACACCCACCTGGACCACAGGTGGTTCTTCCTCATTATTGCTATACTATGTTGTGCAGTGTCCTGGTGTTCAGGTGAGTGACATGGAGGTATGAGGCTGTTTTTGCTACTTACAACATTGAAATAGACAATACTCTTTTTAAGAACACTTAAACACTTTCTTTAAAAATCCCTCTTTTGTTTCTCTGGGACCAGCAATGTTCTAGATCTTGGCCTGTGGTGCTGGGTATTATATGGATGTTTACTTAGCGATAATTCATTGTGCCTTAGATTTCTGCTTTGTGACTTTACTTTGTGTTAGACTCCAATAACACTAATTAAGAAAAAAGAGTCACAATAATATCAAGTAGGTGCTAAAATCAATGTGACAAATATCTTCTTTTCTGATGTCCAGCTCCCAATCTTCATGTCCCTTTGATGGAGGGTCTTTACTCTGGTTCTTAGACTCTTGAAACAATTTTGCATCTTGTCCTAGTTCCTCATTTAAAAAACCTCTCAATTGAAACCTTTATTTTAATACCTGTACATTCATTTTAACTACAACCTAGTGAATATTAGTATCAGATATCAGCCTCTTACTTACATCGATTCAGGAAATCTTCCTGCAAACTCAAAAAGGTTAAGAATTGTTACTTTCCTTCTTCACATGAAGGCTGTAGGAGTCAAGTAACCTGCTCAAAGTTGCAGAACAAATAAATGGCTGTGCTAAGATTTGAACCCAAAGTTCTCTGATCCCAAAGCCCATGCTTTGACCCATAAGACCATTTTTAGTCTCAGAACAAGGATTCAAGTCTGGTGAACAAAGTCAGCTTGAAACCAGAGGAAATTCTCTGGGAGGTTTATGGCTCTCTCAGTGGACAGAGCTGGGCCTGTCCTAAACCAAAGTAAGAGTGAAAAAGGAGAAGAGGTTGTCCTCAGAAACTTACTCAGCCATTGTGGTCTGCCGGACACCATTTTATCCTGCAAAATAAATTATTAGTTGTCTCAGGACTAAGACCATCTATTTAGGAACTTGAGAAGGGTACATCATTTAGGGCTCTGATATGCAGCCAGGCAGTAATTGCCTATTAGGCCAATTTAGGGAAACAGAACTTGAGCTCCTGAAGAACCAGGTGTCTGGTCTAGCGAGAGTAGCGAAGTGAACGATGGGGGGCTGGGGTGTACTAAGTGACTAAGTTCTGTTTTGCAGAATTTTCTTTGTGGTACTAGAGCATTAGGATCTCACTGAGATCCCAAGAGTGGTTTAATTCTACTCCTTGTTGAATAAAATGTGTGAGGTGCTGGTGAGTCTGATAGCAGTGTCCATGTTTGGGAACCAGAGTGTCATGTGTTGCTTTGCATCAGTTTCTTGGTAAACTCAACCCATTGAATTTAAAATGTATCCTGAAAGTATTTTGTGTACAACGTGACTTCCAATTTTCCTTATTATAAACATAGCAAAGGAACTTCCCTGGCAGTCTAGTGGTTAAGACTCCATGCTTCCATTGGAGGGGGCCCGGATTCGATCCCTTGTTGGGGAACTAAGATCCTGTATGCCGTGTGGTGCGGCCAAAAAAAAAAAAAAAAAAAAATCCACTATAGATAATTGGAAAACTAAAAGAAGATAGTATAATTATCTATAACTCTACTATTTTAAGATCTGCATTGCTAATAACCTTTTTCATCTTAATCTTTTTTTGATATAGCTGAGCAGAGTATGTAAAGAATTTCATTGTCTTTTGTTTCAGTTAACTTTAAGATAAGACCTCCTCCGTGTTGTTATGAAGTTCCTTTATATATATATTATATATATTTTAATATTTATATGATTCATCATGTGGCTAAATAACAATTTACTTAAACATAACCTCATTATTGGATCATTAGTTGTTGTTTTTTCCCTGTGCTATTAAGGCTACAATAAATATATTTGTCTGTAAAACTTTTTTGGGTGGGATATCTTGACATGTTTCTTAGGCAAAGTTCACAAGAGTAGAATTACTGGGTCAAAGGGCAAATACAGTTTTTTTTTTTTTTTTTGCGGTACGCGGGCCTCTCACTGTCGTGGCCTCTCCCGTTGCGGAGCACAGGCTCCAGACGTGCAGGCCCAGCAGCCATGGCTCACGGGCCCAGCCGCTCCGCGGCATGTGGGATTTTCCCGGACCGGGGCACGAACCCGTGTCCCCTGCATCAGCAGGCGGACTCTCAACCACTGCGCCACCAGGGAAGCCCCAAATACACTTTTTAAATGCTATTTCTCAAGAAATGGCAGAAATAGATTGTAATAGACACAAATCAAAAGTAATTTTCTTAAGAGCAAGTGGTTAGAAAATAAACTATGATTGCCATTTGTTCCCTTTTTATGTTTCCTTTTTAAAATAAGGAGACTCAGAATTAATGGAACAGTGTGAAATAAGTTTACTTATTTTTAGAGTGCTCATCTTGAAAGAACTCAAATTTTATCACATTAATTCACACAATTCTTTGAAGTAGGTGGCAAGATTATTATATCATAATTGAAAAAAATGGAGCTAATCCTTTTTTTCAAATTCACTCAGCCAGGGTTTGACAGAACCCCAAATAGAGTCTATCTTTTTTAAAAAAAATCTTACCTGCTGTGTATTTGTGACCTTAATTATAACGTCTACAGAAAACGATATATTAAAGGGAAAAATTATGGGTGCCACAAATACTTATTTCCCTTAATAGAACTTCAGCAAAGAAGAAGAGGACTAAAAGAGAATAAAGATGAAATTTCCTCATTTTAAAGTGTCCTAAAGAATTCATGTAGAGAATGAATTAGCACGTGTTGTTTTTCCTCCTTGGATACATTTAAGCATTTAAAAAATGGATATTATTCATCAGTGATGCCAGACTTTCTACTTCCTCCTTCCACATTTCCCCCTTCAATTCTAGATGGATAAGTGTGTGTGTTTCTTTATTTACAAGTATGTAAAGATTTTTCCAAATCTTCATTCAACAAACATTTATTTTAAAAAGCTTTTCTTATTATCTTTAATTATAGAGGAAAAAACACAGTCTTGTATTATAAAAAGACCACAAAGATATTAAAACTAACAATATCAGCTTCATTGGTTTGTTGTGAGGATTAAATGTGTGGGACTGAGCCCAATGCTGTGTTATCTCATAGAAGAGCAATAAATATTAGCTATTGGCAATATTAGACTTGCACATTGGTATATCAGAAAGCCAAAGATGTGGGAAAGTCTAGAGAGCAACGATGGAGTTGCCAAAGTGAGTGGTTATGTGGTCCAGATTGGGAACCTAGAGAATGGTTGGAAATGTTAGCAGAGGTAAGGTTGGGCATCTTTAGTTAGGAGTGGAATGAAGGGTGGATGAAAGGGGTCTTTTGAAGTATTCAAAGTCTATTCAAAGAACTTGATAACAGAAAACTTCTCCCAGGGAGCCTGTAGTTAACAGCAAAGCTCTGTTGAGGCGAGTTGGCTCATATACAGTTGATCATTTTATTATTTCTCTCTGAAATGTAAATAAACAATTAACACACTCTTTTACATATATATTTCATGGCAAAAGAGAAAAGAAAATAAAGTTTTTACTACCATCATTATTAAAGAATAGAAAATATAATAATCCTAAGATTATTTCACCTCACTGATAAAGAAACTTGAACTTGGAAATGGTATCTTGAGAAATCTTTGAAATTTTCAGAGGGAAACTATCCTTTTCTTCATAAGATTTTCTACTAGCCATTAAACAGAAAAGATGCCATTGCACAATGAGGAAAGAAGTCCAACAGCAGAAGAAAATTCATAAGAAATAATACAAGTTGAGCATGTCTAACCAAAATACGTTGAGAAAACTTTCAGAGCCATGGGCCAAAGATTACAGAAAAGGGCAATGCATTATATCTTGAGTTGATATAAAAATATGCTTCACAGATTATTAGTCTGTCCATGCAAGTGAAAGTTAACGTGTTGCCATTTTAATCAGAGGCAGTAAATCTCATTGGGTGAAAACTCCTGAATGAGTTATAGTGGAGATTCACTTAGGGAAGGAAGTTCAGGAAAAAGGACGTGATCATTTCAGGAGAGAAAGGCTTAGTTTGCAAAGGATGCAGCAGAGAGGGTATTCTGCCGTCTATGATGTAAGAAATTTGAGAGAAGACAGTGTTACGTAAAGGATGACAAAGGTGATATTACGGAAAATGGAAATCATTTGAAATTGAAACGTTGATTTCTGTATGCACATACCAGCCCATTTGCAGTGATTCTAGACTTTAAAATCCAGCCTGATTAAACAATTCATTTTATAAAGTTAAATTTTTTTTATAAGTAAAATAGTGCTAATCACCAATGGGGGCGATTTATTAGATATTTTTTAGAACTTCCTCTAAATTTTAACCTGACAAATATTTATTCTTAATAATAGTTTTTATTGCTTTTAATGTTGTAAAGTTTTCATATTCTTTGCCTCAGGACAGTTACTTTTCTTTTTAACCAGTTTACAGGTGAGCTGAATTTGGAATATTAATAGCTAACAAGGGGCAGGAGATAAAACCACATAGGTATGGCTGCTTGTTGAGAAATAAATTTGGGAAAAAAACCATGAAAATGTGAAGAAAGATCTTACCTTTGAAAGTAAATATAACTCTGGGAATGAGCAGAAATGGCTTGATGCAGGTGTGATGGCAGGATGTTCTCTTATTTTTGGATGAAATCAGTTTAGAGCGTTTGGCTTTACTCATTTTATAGGCAGAAAAGCCACAGGAAACATTCTGATAATGCAAAAAGTGTTCAACCATGTTATATTTAAAACATTGAAATCAGATGGTCTTTTGTTTATACTTAAGATTTGCTTAGAGTTGGTGTCCCTCTAAGAAACACTAATCAAAGGGCTCTGCCATACAGTAAATGCTGTGTGTGTGTGTGTGTGTGTGTGTGTGTGTGTGTGTGTGTGTGTGTGTGTGTGTGTGTGTGTGTGTGTGTGTGTGTGTGTGTGTGTGTGTGTGTCTGGGAATAGAGCAGACAGCAAGACAAATATATAGTCCTAATCCTTATGTAGCTTACTGTGTGATCTCATGGGGCAGAAAGATGTTGAACAGCTACAAAGAAAACATCCAGGGTGCAATAAAATGATAAAAGAGGGTGTCTAGTCTACTCTGCAGATGACATTTTGCTGAGGATGAGAACACAGTAGTAATACAATAAATACTTTTTGATTGATTGGATGCCAATAGCATTATTGGAGGTCTAAGGTTTTTGGAAAATTCATAGTTGAAAATTTTTTTATTGAAGTATAGTTGATTTACAGTGTTCTGTTGCAGGTGTACAGCAGAGTGATTCAGTAATACATATTGACTTGGCCAGAAAGTTCGTTCGGGTCTCCCATGTTATGGAAAAACCCGAACGAACTTTTTGGCCACTGTGTGTGTGTGTCTGTCTGTCTGTATGTATGTATTATTTTTGAGATTCTTTTCCACTATAGGTTATTACAAGATATTGAGTATAGTTCCCTATACAGTAGGTCCTTGTTTAATTCATAAAGTTTTTACTTGTCAAATTCCGTATTTTATCCTAGCTCTCAAGTAACTAGTCTAGGAAAGAGCAGGCATCTGCCTCTAACGAAAACTTACAAAATGTTCTGTACGTCCCAATCCAAGGAAACTATAACTAACGGAAATAAAGAAAGATGGCACCAGCTGTGATAACTTTCTTTTTGGACTGCTGCCATGTTTTGTTTCATTCACTGTTATTTGGGTCTTGAGAGATGCTGCTGCCCATTGACGTGGTTGTTCTGTAGATAATTGTATGTTCTAGGAATTTTGTGAACCTTATTTCCTCCATACAAATGAATTGGTTAATAATTCAAACATATTTGGAATAAGAAAGTTAACCCGCCGGAATCCCAGATTTGTAGCCCATTACATGAATTTAGGTCAGTCTAATCTCACTGAGGCACAGTTTTCTCATCTGAAAAATAGGCATTTTTCATTATTGCTGTCAGAATTAAATGAGATAACATGTGGAAATTGCCATTACAGTGCCTGGAGCATGAGAGTTTCTCAGCAAGCATTAGGCGTCCCTAGTTGTCTCAATAGCATAGTAAAGTATTTAGCCCATGACAGCTTCACAATAAAGGTCAACTTCTTTTTCCTGAATTTTACTAGTAAAGAGCAGTTATTAGATGAGGCATTCTTTAGGTAATTCCAGAGAAGGAAATAATTACAGAATAGGACAGAGAAAAAGAAAAAATCCCAAGACTCACATCCCAAGAGAAAATATTATGGGCAGTAGTAAACAGAGTGTTTGGCATAGTCACTAGGTACCCAGCTTTTATGAAAAGAGTTCACAGTTTTATAGAAGTTGTTGAACAAATTATAGATTAAGTGTGTGATATATATATTATAATAAGTGGTATACTATGAGCTGGACTTGGTGCTTGACATTCATTGTATATATGTGGCCTATTGATTGCGAATATATATTTTAAGTATTGTATGTTAATTTTAACTGAAGTATAGTTGACTTACAATATTTCATTAGTTTCAGGTATACAGCATAGTGATTCAGGTATTTTTTTTGCAGATTACATTCCATTATAGGTTATTGTAAGATACTGAATATAATTCCCTGTGCTAGATGGTAAATCCTTATTGCTTTCCTATTTTATGGACAGTAGTTTGTATCTGTTAATCCCATACTTCTACTTTGTCCCCACCCCCCACTGTTAGTAACCATAAGTTTGTTTTCTGTCTGTGAGTCTGTTTCTGTTTTGTATATAGATTCATATTTTACATTCCACATATAAGTTATATCATATAGTACTTGTCTTTCTCTGAAAGTTTCTCTAAGCATAATATTCTCTAGGTCCATCCATGTTGCTGCAATGGCAATAGTTCAGTTTTTTTTATGGTTGAGTAATATTCCATTGTATATATATATATATCACATCTTCTTAAGTCAATCGCCTGTTGATGGGCACTTGGATTGTTTCCATGTCTTAGCTATTGTAATTAGTGCTGCTATGCAGGACCTGTGCTGCAGGGGGAAGGCAGCACAGCCTGAGGGCTGAGGGGGGCCTTGGACTGTGGAGTTCCGGAGTTTAGAGTGACCTTCAGTGACTGTAACGGAAACGACAAGCTACACTATGAGGTTTCAAGCCCATACTTCAAGGTGAACAACGATGGCACCTTAGTCGCCCTGAGAAACGTAAATGTGGTGGGCAAGACTCTGTTTTTCCATGCCCAGACTTCCCATGTGGAAGACATGGCAGAACGTGTGATTGTTGGGGGGAATGACATCCAGGGCTCCTTGCAGGCTCCTCCTTGCCCCCATCCCATCCCACAGCCTGTTCTGTGCTTCAGACCGTGGAAGCCAGACACCTGGTGGAGAAGCTAAGACTTTCTATTTTCTCTGCTCAGGTTAGAGTGAGGAAAGACAGCAGCATTTCCAGTGCTGACCCTTCACTCTCAATAATTCTGTCAGACTGACTCACAAGTCTTCCCAGCCTGTCTGCTCAGACTGTACAATCTGGTGATTAAAACTTAGAACAATAATTAGACCCTTTATTTTTGGAGCAGATTTGGTTTCCAGACCAGACTTCAACATTCATTACAATACAGACTAATAAAAACAAATCCAGGAGATTGGTTCAAGATGGTGGAATAGAAGGATGTATGCTCACTCCCTCTTGCAAGAGTACCGGAACCACAACTAACTGCTGAACAGTCATTGACAGGAAGATACTGGAACTCACCAAAAAAGATACCCCACATCCAAAGACAAAGGAGAAGCTTCAGTGAGATGGTAGGAGGGGCGCAATCATAATAAAATCAAATCCCATAACCGCTGGGTGGGTGACTCACAAACTGGCAAACAGTTATACCACAGAAGTCCACCCACTGGAGTGAAGGTTCTGAGCCCAATGTCAGGCTTCCCAACCTGGGGGTCTGGCAATGAGAGGAAGAATTCCCAGAGAATCAGACTTTGAAGGCTAGCGGTATTTGATTGCAGGACTTTGACAGTACTTGGGGAAACAGAGACTCCACTCTTGGAGGGCACACACAAAGTAGTGTTCACGTCAGGACCCAGGGGGAAGGAGCAGTGTCCCTATAGGAGGCTGAACCAGACCTACCTGCTAGTGTTGGAGGGTCTCCTGCAGAGGCAGGGGTCAGCTGTGGCTCACCGTGGGGACAAGGACACTGGCAGCAGAAGTTCTGGGAAGTACTCTTTGGCGTGAGCCCTCCTGGAGTCCACCATTAGCCCCACCAAAGAGCCTGTAGGCCCCAGGGCTGTGTTGCCTCAGGCCAAACAACCAACAGGGAGGGAACTCAGCCCCACCTGTCAGCAGACAAGGGGATTAAAGTTTTACTGAGCTCTGACCACCAGAGTAACAGCCAGCTCTACCCACCACCAGTCTCTCACATCAGGAAGCTTGCACAAGTCTCTTAGATAGCCTCATCTACCAGAGGGCAGACAGAAGAAGCAAGAGGAACAACAGTCCTGCAGCCTGTGGAACGAAAACCACATTCACAGAAAGGTAGATGAAATGAAAAGGCAGAGGACCATGTACCAGTTGAAGGAACAAGTTAAAACCCCAGAAGAACAATTAAATGAAGTGGAGACAGGCAACCTTCCAGAAAAAGAATTCAGAATAATGATAGTGAAGATGATCCAGGACCTTGGAAAAAGAATGGAGACAAAGATCGAGAAGATACAAGAAATGTTTAACAAAGACCTAGAAGAATTAAGGAACAAACACCTAGAAGAATTAAAGAACAAACAGAGATGAACACTACAATAACTTAAATGAAAAATAAACTAGAAGGAATCAATAGCAGAATAACTGAGGCAGAAGAACGGATAAAGGACCTGTAAGACAGAATGGTGGAATTCACTGCTGCGGAACAGAATAAAGAAAAAAGAATGGAAAGAAATGAGGATAGCCTAAGAGACCTCTGGGACAAAATTAAATGCACCAACATTCACATTATAGGGGTCCCAGAAGGAGAAGAGAGAGAGAAAGGATCTGGGACAATATATGAAGAGATTATAGTTGAAAACTTCCCTAACATGGGAAAGGAAATAGCCACCCAAGTCCAGGAAGCACAGAGAGTCCCACGCAGGATAAACCCAAGGAGAAACATGCTGAGACACATAGTAATCAAATTGACAAAAATTAAAAACAAAGAAAAAAATTGAAAAGCAACAAGGGAAAAAAGACAAATGACATACAATGGAACTCTCATAAAATTAGCAGCTGATTTCTCAGCAGAAACTCTACAAGCCAGAAGGGAGTGGCATGATATATTTAAAGTGATGAAAGGGGCAGACATACAACTAAGATTATTCTACCTGGCAAGGATCTCATTCAGATTTGATGGACAAATTAAAAGCTTTACAGACAAGCAAAAACTAAGAGAATTCAGCACCACCAAACCAGCTCTACAACAAATGCTAAAGGAACTTCTCTATGTGGGAAACACAAGACAAGAAAAGGACCTACAAAAACAAAGCCAAGACAATTAAGAAAAAGATAATAGGAGGATACATATTGATAATTACCTTAAGTGGGAATGGATTAAATGCTCCAAACAAAAGACACAGAATGGCTGAATGGATACAAAAACAAGACCCTTCTATATGCTGTCTACAAGAGACCTACTTCAGACTTAGGGACACATACAGACAAAGTGAGGGAATGGAAAAAGATTTTCCATGCAAATGGAAATCAGAAGAAAGCTGGAGTAGCAATACTCATATCAGCTAAATTAGACTTTAAAATAAAGAATGTTACAAGCGACAAGGAAGGACATTACGTAATGATCAAGGGATCAATCCAAGAAGAAGATACAACAATTGTAAATATATATACACCCAGTGTAGGAGTACCTCAGTACATAAGGCAAATGCTAACAGGTTTAAAAGAGGAAATCAACAGTAACACAGTAATAGTGGGGGACTTTAACTCCTCACTTACACCAATAGACAGATCTTCCAAACAGAAAATTAATAAGGAAACACAGCTTTAAATGACAATGGACCAGATAGATTTAATTGATATTTATAGGATATTCCATCCAAAAACAGCAGATTACACTTTCTTCTCAAGTATGCATGGAACATTCTCCAGGATAGATCACATCTTGGGTCACAAATCAAGCCTCAGTAAATTTAAGAAAATTGAAATCATAGCAAGCATCTTTTCTGACCACAACCCTATGAGATTAGAAATCAATTACAGGGAAAAAAATCATAAAAAACACAAACACATGGTAGCTAAACAATACATTACTGAATAACCAAGAGATCACTGAAGAAATCAAAGAGGAAATCAAAAAATACCTAGAGACAAATGACAGTGAAAACACGATGACCCAAAACCTATGGGATGCAGCAAAAGCAGCTATAAGAGGGAAGTTTATAGCGATACAATCCTACCTCAAGAAACAGGAAAAATCTCAAACAATCAAACCTTACACCTAAAGGGACTAGAGAAAGAAGAGCAAACAAAATGCAAAGTTAGTAGAAGGAAAGAAATCATAAAGATCAGAGCAGAAATAAATGAAATAGAAACAAAGAAAACAGTTGCAAAGATCAATAAAACTAAAAGCTGGTTCTTTGAGAAGATAAACAAAATTGATTAACCTTTAGCCAGACTCATCAAGAAAAAGAGGAGATAAATCAGTAAAATTAGAAATGAAAAAGAAGTTACAACGAACACTGCAGAAATACAGTGCATCATAAGAGACTACTACAAGCAACTCTGTGCCAATAAAATGGACAACCTGGAAGAAATGGACAAATTCTTAGAAAGGTATAACCTTCCAAGAGTGAACGAGGAAGAAATAGAAAACATGAACGGACCAATCACCAGTAATGAAATTGAAACTGTGATTAAAAATCTTCCAACAAACAAAATCCAGTACCACATGGCTTCACAGGTGAATTCTATCAGACATTTAGAGAAGAGCTAACATCCCTCCTTCTCAAACTCTCCCAACAAATTGCAGAGGAAGGAGCACTCCCAGACTCATTCTATGAGGCCACCATCACCCTGATACCAAAACCAAACAAAGATACTACAAAATACTAGCAAACAGAATCCAACAACACATTGAAAGGATCATACACCATGATCAAGTGGGATTAATCTCAGGGATGCAAGGATTCCTCAGTATATGCAAATCAATCAATGTGATGCACCATATTAACAAATTGAAGAATAAAAACCATATGATCATCTCGATAGATGCAGGAAAAGCTTTTGACAAAATTCAGCACCCATTTATGATAAAAACTCTCCAAAAACTGGGCATAGAGCGAAACTACCTCGACATAATAAAGGCCATATATGAGAAACCCACAGCAAACGTCATTCTCAGTGGTGAAAAACTGAAAACATTTCCTCTAAGGTCAGGAACAAGACAAGGATGTCCACTCTTGCCACTATTATTCAACATAGTTTTGGAAGTTCTAACCACGGCAATCAGAGAAGAAAAGGAAATAAAAGGAATATAAGTCAGAAAAGAAGTGAAACTGTCACTATTTGCAGATGACATGATACTATACATAGAGAATCCTAAAGATGCCACCAGAAAACTACTAGAGCTAATCAATGAATTTGGTAAAGGAGCAGTACATAAAATTAATGCACAGAAATCTCTTGCATTTCTATGCACGAACAACAAACGATCGGAAAGAGAAATTAAGGAAACAATCCCATTCACCATTGCAACAAAAACATAAAATACCTAGGAATAAACCTACCGAAGGAGGTAAAAGACCTGTACTCAGAAAACTATAAGACACTGGTGAAAGAAATCAAAGATGATACAAACAGATGGAGAGATATTCCATATTCTTGGATTGGAAGAATCAATATTGTGAAAATGACTATACTACCCAGAGCAATCTACAGATTCAATGCAATCCCTATCAAATTACCAGTGACATTTTTTACAGAACTAGAGCAAAAAAATCTTAAAATTTGTATGGAGACACAAAAGACCCCGTATAGCCAAAGCAGTCTTGAGAGAAAAAAAGGGAGCTAGAGGAATCAGACTCCCTGACTTCAGACTGTACTACAAAGCTACAGTAATCAAGGCAATATGGTACTGGTACAAAAACAGAAATACAGATCAATGGAACAGGATAGAAAGCCCAGAGATAAACCCACACACCTATGGTCAACTAATCCATGACAAAGGAGGCAAGGATATACAATGGAGAATAGACTGTCTCTTCAAGAAGTGGTGCTGGGAAAACTGGACAGCTCCATGTTAAAGAATGATATTAGAACACTCCCAAACACCATGCACAAAAATAAACTCAAAATGGATTAAAGAGGTAAATGTAAGACTGGACACTTTAAAGCTCTTAGAGGAAAACAGAGGAAGAACACTCTTTGATATAAATCACAGCAAGGTCTTTTGTAGACGTAGAGTAATGGAAATAAAAACAAAAATAAACAATGGGACTTAAGGAAACTTAAAAGCTTTTTCACAGCAAAGGAAACTATAAACAAGATGAAAAGAGAACCCTCAGAATGGGTGAAAATATTTGCAAATGAATCAGTGGACAAAGGATTAATCTCCAAAATATATAAACAGCTCATGCAGCTCAATATTAAAAAAACAACCCAATCAAAAAATGGGTAGAAGACCTAAATCGACATTTCTCCAAAGAAGACATGCAGATGGCCAATAAGCACATGAAAGCTGCTCAACATCACTAATTATTAGAGAAATGCAAATCAGAACCACAGTGAGGTGTCACCTCACACCAGTGAGAATGGGCATCATCATAAAATCTACAAACAACAAACGCTGGAGAGGATGTGGAGAAAAGGGAACCCTCCTATATTGTTGGTGGGAATGTAAATTGATACAACCGCTATGGAGAACAGTATGGAGTTCCTTAAAAAACTAAGCAGAACTACCATATGACCCAGCAATCCCACTACTGGGCATATACCCAGAGAAAACCATAATTCAAAACGAGTCATGTACCACAGTGTTCATTGCAGCACTATTTACAATAGCTTGGTCATGGAAGGAACCTAAATGTGCATCGACAGACGAATGGATAAAGATGTGGTACATATATACAATGGAATGTTACTCAGCCATTAAAAAGGAATGAAATTGTGTCATTCATAGAGACCTGGATGGACCTAGAGAGTGTCATACAGAGTGAAGTAAGTCAGAAAGAGAAAAATACCGTGTATTAACACATATATGTGGAATCTAGAAAAATGGTACAGATGAACCAGTTTGCAAGGCAGAATTAGAGACAGTTGTAGAGAACAAATGTATGGACACCAAGGGGGGAAAGCGGGGGGTCTGGGTGGTGGTGGTGGGATGAATTGGGAGATTGGGATTGACATATATACACTAATATGTATAAAATAGATAACTTATAAGAACCTGCTGTATAAATATAAATAAAATTCAAAAAAATTCAAAAAACAAAACAAAATAGTGCTGCTATGAACATTGGGGTGCATGCATCGTTTTGAATTAGAGTTTTTGTTTTTTTCCGGATATATACCCAGGAGTGTGATTGCTGGATCATATGGTAGCTCTAGTTTTAGTTTTTTTAGGAACCTCCATACTGTTTTCCATAGTGGCTGTACCAGTTTACAGTCCCACCAGTAGATATTGTATCTTTTTTCTGCATTAGAAAGTGTAACTTCCGGTGGATTTTGGAACAGAATTAGGTGGTGCTTAAGAGGACACCAAATTGAATGAACTCAAGGAATGATCATGAAATGATAAACAGAAATTTCTTGTTTTCTGTATAATTCTGTACTATGCAAAGAACTTTCATATAATTAACTTTTCGAGTTGGATCAAAAGTTGAATTTTCCACAACAATCCATTAAGGTAGGTATCCTATGGATTTCTTTTTCTCCTCTCCCTTTCCCTGTCCTCCTCCTCCTTCTCTTTCTCCTCTTTCTCTTCCTTTTAAGAGAAAATATAAGATTTTCCCAAGTGTACATACAGGAAACAGAAGAACCGGGGTCTTGGACACAGATTTTGTAGACCAAGGTCAATGTATCCACTGCTAGCTATGCCGAAGGTCAGCCAGTCACATGCACTCATTCCCTATAGTCCTTCTTCATGAAAGACGCTGTCTAGTTTTAGTCTCTTTCCACCTTCAGCCATTAATTTTCTTTTGCCTTTGGAACATTCTCCAGGTGGAAAGCATCGAGGATGAAGATGCGTTGGCCATAATGCCCTGTGGTTTAATCAGTAGCCTGTAAATGCTGTGGCAGCAGCAGCTTAGAGAACCCTGCCCACAGGAGCACTGAACCTGTGTTCCTGTAGTCTTGGCTGGACTTACGGAGAGGTGCAGTGAAGGTAGGCCTCTGTTTCTAGAGGAGGAACTTTGACTTAAATCCTTGACTTACTAGACATTTTATGAATCTTAAAATGGTGTCGTTTGTAGTAGGCCTCAGCAAGCAGTGTTCTCTTCTGGCCGTTTAATAATTTGCTCAAGTTACTTTGTTGCTAATTATGGTCTTGTTGGGACATGAGGAATTTAAAGTGATTTTGTTTTCCTACACCCCTGAAAAGAGAATTCTACATCCAGATTCTTTTTTTTTTTTTTTAAAGGGTTTAGAGCATAACCCATCACTCTCCTGTAAACTCTGTCCTTGACAGCCCTGATTTCCAAGGTTGCATTCTGCATAACTCTTTGGGTCAATTTCCCCTTATACATGTTCTTTCGTTATTCATTTAGAATGTTGAGGTGATGACTTGGTGTGGATTAACCGTGATATTTGCAGTTTGTTTTATCTGTGATTCGGAATTCAGTCATTACCTTTCTCTACCATGTTAATCCATTAATCAAAAGTTGACTGTGTACATTGTTGGTTGGAAAAGTTAACTGCTTCCAAACCATACAGATGACTTCTCTGTATGACTTCAAATACTAGTTTCAAGTATCAAAGAGTGTCCGGGCAAGCCAAGATGTCCTTGAACAATGGAGGTCAGTCCCCTGTGGTAGCTCAGTCTTGTGGTTCTCCGCCTTGACTGGAAGTTATAAAGCTGGAGCCAGAACCTCCTTCAGAGAAATCCTAAGTATAAATTAGTCAGAAATTAAATAAATCCCATTTGGCAAGGGCATGAAAAATGTCCTAGAGTCTTGAATATATTTAAATGCCGTCAATGGTGAAAGTTGCAGCTCATTAAATATGAGGAAATTATTTAAATAATAACCCCCCCAAACTTCCAACTCACTGTTATTTTCTTCTGCCACCTTCAATATCCAGCCAGGAAATACTGTCATAGAAAAACCTGTGGTTCAACTCCGTGCTTCAAAAGAAGTACATACAAGTTATCTTAAACTAATTCCTTCAAATGAATGTCTGATTCTTTAAAACCTCTGAGGGAGATTCCCTAACTCCTTTGGTAAACTCAGGCAATGTTTGAATGACCTTGTATGTAGTTAAAAGGTGGCTCCCAGTATTTAAACTGAATTTTCTTGTTGATGTCAGAATATCATCAATGAGTTTGCTTTTGTGAATATTAGAGACGGGAAAGATCTGTCTTGAGGCTACATGGGAAGGACTTAATACTTTTATATTTACTACATTATTTCTTGAAAGAAGTTTTTTTACTCTTACACTTTTAAACATGTTGTAGGAATAGCTGTTAAATTTGTTCATTTAGGATTCTTGTTAAGTAAATTATATTTATGATATGTACTCTTTCTGTATAGTAACATTTATGATGGTGTATTGGTTTGGAAGGATCTGAGGGTACTTTCTATTCTGAGATTTTATGGTTTTTTTTTTTTAGTTACGACTATGAATGATGGGGGTGATTCACGAAAGCCTATTTTACCCTAAATGTTCTAGTTCTGTTTCTTGTGCTATAAATAGGGCAGATAAGATTTAGACAAGTCTGTGAACTTTCCACTGGCTTTATTAGAGCAGTGTTTTCCACTGGTTATTCCTGAGGGGCAAGGGCAGATCTGACATGAGATCGGCTCAGCATAAATACTGTGCGTGCTGGGTAAACATGAGCTTGAAAGCCAGAATGTGAGAAATGACAGACGTCTGTAAGCTTAAAATAGTTTTCGGGTTCATACCATGGTTACCCATCTACTTTATATATATTCCTTAGATAAACTTATCAACTTAGCCATTCTTGAGATTTAATCTACCATTTGCATGTTATAGATTTCCAGAGTTTTTGTTTTTGCCTAAACTCCTCTTCTGATGGTGTTTCTACTTGGATTTTTATGAACACCCCATACTCAACACGTCCAAAATCCAATCCTCCACTCAAACTTGCCCTTTCCTATCTTAGTGAATGGTACCACCATTTATCTGTTCTCAAGCAAGAGATCTTTTTCCATTTCATATACCCGGGTCAGTTAGGACGAGATTTTACTCTAAGTTACAGAAAGTTCCTTTCAACAGTGGCTTAAACAATATAGAAGTTTATTTTAACGCACATAAAAATCTGAGTTGAAGACTAATATGTGCTGTGTAACTTGAGGGACAAGGGTTCCTTGTATCTTATTGCCTTGTCACAGATGGTGGCATCTAATTCCAGGCAGCAGGTTAGAGGAAGGGAGAAAGAACAGAGCAAAAGCCTGTTCTGTCTCATCAGAAAGATTCCCAGAAGCTGCTTCATGAACACTTTTGCTAAGTATCCCGTTGACCTGGTCACATGACTCTACCTATCTGCAAAGGGAAAGCAGAAGCTGCAGACTCCATTCTGGGAAGCCATGTGCCAAGCTCAAAAGTGGAGACTCTGTTGTCATTGAAAGAAAGAAAAATGGATATTGAGGGACCACATTTTGGTCTTTTAAAATCCATGAACACACTTCTGATCATTCGTAGAACACCATCAGGTCCTCCATATGGACGATGAAATACCAAGTTCCGTCAAGTTACTCATCCAACTCAAAGTCCTTGATCTCTAGGCATGCCTGGTATTCTCCATAAGGGCCACGTATAGCTTCTTGTGGTTTGGTAACCTATCTAAAAGACATTCTATTTGCCCCATAATCACTTAAAATCTAATGGTAAAGAAGAAATAGAATAACTGCTACAGTATAAAGTTTCCCGTTTGGGAAAGAGGGAAATGAGAAAGACGTAGAAATCACTCTCCATGGCAATGATCAAATTCTGCCCTACAGGAATTAAGAAGACGCGCTAGCTAAAAATATACAAATTAAAATGTCCAGAAGGTTTGGTAATTAGAGGTCAGTTGAGACCTTGTAAAGCAAGAGCAGTTTTAGTGGTGAGTTGGTGGCATGAGTTGGTAGCGGATCTGGGAGAATGGGGGGCGGGCACAGAGCAAGTTTGAACCTGGTTATAAAGTGAATGAGAGGTAAGAGGGGAGATAAGGAAGTGGAGATTCAAATTCTCAGATTTTGTTCTGAAGAAGGTAGGATTTCAACTTGTAAGACACTAGGGAAGGTGTCATCCATTTCTACTCTGTTCCCTCTCTTAGCTCTGGATCAGTTGATGTGCTCCATCATGGCGCGTGGCATTAGCTGGGAATTTAGATTTTTTTCCCCCTTGCAAGGTAGTTGGAAGAGTTGAAGATGAGAGCCTTGACCAGACCTCAGGGAATTTACAGACTGTGGAAAAAGGCAAAGGCTTTGATGCCCAGAAATATTTATTGTAGAGCCTTCCTTTGTAACCAGATCAATTAAATATGACTGTTTATTGTGTGCAAGGCACTGTGACGGGCACCAATACAATGAGCGTTCCCTGAAAAAAGAAATTATCTTTGTAATTCAAACTCTGCTGCAGTCAAGTTTAATGAAATGGCTCTCACTTAAGTCCCTAATACAATGATCCACGTAGGAAAATTCTTCTAGGATTTGGTAGTAGCATTAACCATGTCTTTGCTGAGAAACTTCACTTGTCTTTTGCTTTCGGATAGTAATACTAGATAACATCCTTAGATGTCTCCCACATGCCAGGCACTGTGCCAAACACTTCTGCATTTTCTTAGGCTGTTCCCATGATGTATCTTTAAAGACACACTGTCATAATTCCATTGGTGAGGTGAAGTAACAGGTTACTACATTTTCCTCTTTTTTAGCTGCCAGGAAGCTTAGAGCTAGGTGTTAAGCCCAATCACAGCTGTTGCACTGACCTTGCCTTTTTATTTTTCTTTCTTTTTCAGTGTAAAAGACATTTATTTCACCTTAAGTTATAATCAAAATGCTTAAACATTCAGATAGGATGACAATTTTAGTTTAAGGATCCTGACGTTATATATATATATGACTATTTTTCACATATTATTTTCTCTAAACTTTTTTTCATCCTTAAAAGTAGTTGTATTTATCATTTTTAAGTGACTGAATGTATTTTTGAAGAGAAACAGGGTGCAGAATAATTGAATTTTACATTTAATTGCATTCATATAGTGACATTCTATAATTATGAATTGAGTTCCTAAGTCGGTTCTTAGACTATTGATATCGTCACTAATGAAATGGCACAAACATCTACTGTAATTTATGCACCTTTAAGTCTGTCTCTTTATACGTATAATAACATTGCAACCATATGATAAATTTTACATGTGTATTTTGCGGAGAGAACTAGTAAAAAGATAAACATTTAGAATGCAATTTGGAGCAATCAGTTGTGAGAAAAAATTGATGCTTCATATATTAATTTTCCTGGTAAATTTTTAGTCTGGGGAAAGCTTTTCTCTGATTCTAGAATTTGAATAAATTTTTGTTGTTAAAATATGGAATCATGGATTAGTTTTTTTAACTATGCATTTAAAATAACTCTTGGGCATTAATTCTTATGTTCTGTAGAATTTCCATCCAGAAAATTTAATGAAAGATTGCCAGAACACATCTTTAGATGACTTTCAGGCTGTTTATATGCATAAACTTAACTGGCCAGCTGTGGTTGGTAAACTTGCATAAATGTGATTTACCACACCTAAGAGATTAGGAATCTTATCTTAATTTCCTCAAGTTTATATTTAATTTTGACACATTCATAAGAATGATTTATAATATAGAATACTTTCTCATATTAATCATGAGTCATTATAGGATAACTAAGGATGAATAACATTTTCAAGTTTTGACATTAGATGGATTATATTTTTGAGAAGTTGGTAATAGAGATAACTGCCTTGAACTCTTAAGATTTTCCCAATTTAAAATAAGTTGGGACATTTCCCTCAATTTAGAATAAATTGGAAGACATATATATGGCACTGGATTGTGAATATTTAACACAACGACATCAGTTAACCACTGGTTTACTAGGGTGGAAGATGTTATAAAGGTCTCCAAATTATAATTCCAGAATGAAATGACCCATCACTCAGATCACTCTTTATTAACAAATGTGTAAACAACTTTTTCATATACTTAGAAATAGCAGTAAAATACATGAATAGCTTGTTCCATTAATATTTATTGAGGACTCTCTCTATGCAAGGCACAGTGTTGGTACTTTGCGGACAAAATTGATGCCTCAAACTTAAACTCTGCACTCAAAGAGGTGTTAGTTTAATGGGAAAAATTAGACATGTTTACAAAATACGAAAGGCCCTAATATGGAGCAGATAGAGGGCCCTGGGACTTAAGAATTTATATATCCTGAATCCCCCAAAATATTTGATACGACCGAGTTAAAAGTGATAAATCATAGAGTTTGAAAACCAATGAAGCAGAAACAGGTACAAAACCCCTACATGATTGTGCATTAAATAAATACATACATACATATATTTTATTGAATATTGTGAACTTGGTGGCCTGGAAACATAAAATGGTTTTATTTTCCCTAATCACTTCTATTGTGTCATGGTGAATTTATTCTTTTTTTTTTTTTTTTTTTTTTTTTTTGCGGTACGTGGGCCTCTCACCGCTGTGGCCTCTCCCGTTGTGGAGCACAGGCTCCGGACGCCCAGGCTCAGCGGCCATGGCTCACGGGCCCAGGCGCTCTGTGGCATGTGGGATCTTCCCAGACCGGGGCACGAACCCGTGTCCCCTGCATCAGCAGGCGGACTCTCAACCATTGCGCCACCAGGGTAGCCTGGTGAATTTATTCTTTACATTGCTTAATGACACTTGTATCTATCCCCTATTTTCCAGTCACTTTCAGTTATTAAATACTCTCTCTGGCCCAGTGTGAAGTATAGATCTCATATTCAATTCCATGAATATCTCCTTCTCTTCCCCCAGCACCAGCCAGGCTTAGGCCCCAAAGACTTCTTTTTTCCTCCCTTTTCCCAGTGGGGCGTAAAAGTGGCAGGGTGGGGAGGGATGAAGTTTGCTTCTGGGTCACCACCTCCTCTTCCCTGTTTTGGATCTGCACTGGTCCTCAAGGCTTACTGGGCTGCCGGGAGAGAGTATAGGAGAAGTTGCATTCTTACATGCGTTGTGTGTCACCTGTTTCCATACCGAACTATGGATATTTTTATCATGTACAACTTCTTTATTTTTAGCATATACGCTGCTTATTGAATTTTTTCCTGCCTTCTCCTAATTAATACGGTTGTAAAATATCATTTTCTCATGTGATTGCAAAGTATTTTTCCAAATAATTTTCAACATAGAAACATATTCCATTGTATATTGACATTGATCAATTCACTTACTAATCAATCATCATTTAATCATTTCACAATTTCAGATCATTTAGACGGCTTCAGATAAAAAATATAAGTAATGATGAGAACAGCACCTTTGCACAGACATGTTTTTTCACCTTCCGTATTGGATTACTCCATTTTTATGAACAGTAATGCCTACTTCATGAATGACAGCAGGAGTTACTGAACTTATGTCTCTGAGAACCTTCGAAAACATTTTATATTAAATATAGGTGTCATTTGGTGTTGGTTATGCTTTCTAAATGGTATCATCTCTGACTCTGGACGAGATCTTCAGATTCTTTTGGTTATAGCTAGTTTCTGTCTCTAAGTGGATTTTCCGTGGAATATTTTTATTATTTAATATTTTATTTTCATGGTTTGGCAGCAAGTGGTATATTTATTTTTGCTCTGGGATTTTGGCAGAAGCTTTCTGTAAATGTCAGAAGCACACCAACCATTTTACACTCTCTGCCATCCAGGACCATGATCACTTCCCTGAATCCAAACAACCTGGTAACTTTTGGGGGAAATTCATGAGTGCCTTTTCTGGAAAGCCTGTCAGAAGTCCCTGAGTAGGCTTCTTTCTTTTAGCGAGCTCTTCTAATAGCCTAGTTAAACTTTTATAATTTTCTGGAATATATCCAGGCCTTTTATTTAATAAGTGCTTCTCTGTCAAGAGTCTGAAATAAAATAAAACAAAATATTAGAAAAAGGTAATGGCAAAGGTCTCTGTTCTTGATCACAGCTTAGGTGGGCCAGGTGTGTGCAGCTTATCAGGAAGCTGATGGAGTGAGCAGAACGTGTTTCTAGAGCATGAACGGCACAGCAGTTGATCTCTGAGGCAGACAGCTCTCAGAGTGGCCTTTTTACTGTCCATCTCTCCTTTTTATAGATGGAGGGAAAAGGGGGACTATCCTAAACACCGAATATGAGCAAAAAGATTTCTCAGATACAGTTCTTTTACGACAGACCTCTACTCTTAAAATGGATTAGGAAAAACAATCCATGAGCATCCTTACTGTTGAATTCCTTTGTGACCATTTCCTGGGGATTCACATTCACTGGATGTGGTACATTCCTGATGATGAGGAAATGTAGACACTGGCGTGATTATGCAGCTTAGGATCAGCTTGAATTGTAGTTGCTGTTTGAGCAGACCAAATAAAACAGGCCAGGTGAGAGCTGACGTGGGCAGATCTTGGAAGAGCCCTGAGCTGAGGGGCCTTCGTGAGTGGGTGAGTGAGCTGAGTGCAGAGGGTTGTCATGGATGGGTGTGGGTAATGGGTAAGAGCAGCCTGATGAGTTGGATCTTGACTCAGTCATTTCCTAGGACTGGAAGCGGGGGGAATAAAATAATAAGGATTGCACAACAGCAGGCTGGGTCCACAGAGAGAGGATCCAAAAAGAATAAACGGAGGCATAATGGGAGAAAGCTACAGGAAAGAAGAATTAACATTATGGCCCAAGTCCAGAAAACTGACTGGGTGGTTTTCTCAGTATAGCTTTGTATGTCTCTTTGGGGGAACGACTTAGGGAAGGAGAAACCCAAACTGAGCTGTTTGACTATATCCTGAGACCTTCTGTGAATCATACAAACCTCTTCAGTTGAAGGAATGTCATCCTTCCATTTGATTTTTATAGGCCAACTGGACCATACACTTAGTGACTTTACGTTTGTGATGTCATCCAGTTAAAGCAGAGGTGACTCAAGACAGAGTGAATGACCCTCCTCTCCCCGCATCCATGGAGGATCAGCTCAGCTCTCTGGAGCTTCCCCTCGTGTCTCATAATGAGGGAAGATACCTGAGGAAACTGATACATGGGATGGTCCTGCTCTATGTCTGTTGAGAGGGGAGAAGACTAAGCTAGAAATCGGTATATCAGAATCAGGCTGCCATAGAAGTGATGTCAGAAATCTGATTATGGACTCTCTACTTGGGCTTCTTGGCTAGAAATCTGTAGATGGTTTAGCCAAAGTCAGACCAGGAGTATTGATGAAGCAAGCTTCTCTTATTATAATCTCTTGCCCCACTTGAACTCCTTAGATTATAGTCTAACTGTGAGTTTTAGAGTAGGGAATCTCCTCACAGAGATGGGACAGTACATACCCTGTCACAACTCTAAGATATTTAGAAAGAAACTGCATTGTAAAAGGAGGCCTTTTGGAACCCTCCTACATGGTTGGTGGGAATGTACATTGGTGCGGCCACTATGGAGAACAGTATGGAGGTTCTTTAAAAAAAAAATACTGAAAATAGAGCCACCATATGATCCAGCAATCCCACTCCTGGGCATATATCTGGAGAAAACTCTAATTTGAAAAGATACATGCACCCCAGTGTTCACTGCAGCACTGTTCCCAATAGCCAAGATGTGGAAGGCACCTAAATGTCCACTGATGAATGGATAAAGAAGATGTGGCACATATATACAATGGACTAGTACTCAGCCACGAAAAGGAATGAAATAATGCCATTTGCAGCAACATGGATGGGCCTAGAGATTATCAGACTAAATGAAGTGTCAGACACAAAAGACAAATATCCTATGGTATTACTTATATGTGGAATCTTAAAAAAATGATACAGATGAACTTATTTACACAATAGAAATAGACTCACAGACATAGAAAACAAACTTATGGTTACCAAAGGGGAAAGTGGCGGGGGAGGGGGCGGAGAGGGATAAATTTGGAATTTGGGATTAATAGGTACATACTACTATACGTAAACTAAACAACAGTGACCTACCATATAGCACAGGGAAGTATATTCAGTATCTTGTAATAACCTATAATGGAAAAGAATCGGAAAAAATAGATATAGATGTATAACTGAATCACCTTTGCTTATACCTGAAACATAGTAAGTCAGCTATACTTCACTTAAAATTAAAAAAAAAAAAAAGAGGCCTTTTTCTCATTAGGGGTAGAGAGTGTAGTAGAACTGGAGGGAGGTCTCCAGCTTCTCCTCGTAGCATGGTGTGTATGTTTATTATCACCACCACCTTGCCTGTGCTGTCTGCCAGCCATCATCAAGGGAAATCATAAAATAAAACTGAATGAAAACTTAAGAAAGGAGAAGAAAAAAGTTAAATTCTCCACAAAAGACCAAACAAATAAGGATCATATAAGAAACGAGATAAAGAATTTTACAAACCTAGAGGCAGCTAAAAGAAAGGTTATAAAATGTGTTGAATTTAAAAATAAAATAGGTTGACTTAAAAATAATAAAAGTTAAAGAGAATGCCCAAATCATGTAATTTTTTAATAAAGGTAAGTAAAACCAATAGGAAAAAAAATGAGAAAAAGGCTGATAAGAAAAATGATTAGGAATAAGAGTGTGTGACTTCAAAGATAAAGACAAAAGTAAAAGGAAGAAGTGGGGAGGTGAGAAAGATGATAAACATACAAACAGAAAGTTAAGCCGTGTGGTTGAGCAGCAAGCTAAAACAATGCTGAGATGAGCCATGTTTTTTAAAAGATAAAATCTAGCCTGAATAAAAATAAGAACTGACCAACTAGCTGGAAGCCAGCAAGTGGCAGGAGTCCTTAGCAGAATTGTCTGGACAATTTTCCATAGTAAGAGGCCTCCCCCTAGTGGGGGAGGGGAGAGGGAGAAGCGTTTGCTCTTGGGCTCCTGCCCTTCAGCGCACCTTGGGCACCAGAGCCCTGTCAGCACTTCTCAGCAATTAGGAGGCCGGGGCAGGGCCCTGGGGGCCTCAGCCTTGTGTGTAGGCTCCTGGGCCTTGCAAACCCCACTGCAAATTCAGGTGAAGCAGACGTTGTTAATAGTTATGGAAGAAAGCATTTGTTTATAATTTATATTTGGCCCTTGGATGTGTGGGTTTTTTAATTAAAAAGAAGACTCAGGCTTCCCTGGTGGCACAGTGGTTGAAATACGCCTGCCAGTGCAGGGGACACGGGTTCGAGTCCTGGTACAGGAAGATCCCACATGCCGTGGAGCAACTAAGCCCACATGCCACAACTACTGAGCCTCTGCTCTAGAGCCTGTGAACCACAACTACTGAGCCCACGTGCTGCAACTACTGAAGCCTGCGCACCTAGAGCCCGTGCTCCTCCATGGGAAGCCACCGCAATGAGAAGCCCACGCACGGCAACGAAGGGTAGCCCCCGCTCGCCACAACTAGAGAAAGCCCGCACGTAGCAGTGAGGACCCAGCACAGCCCAAAATAAATAAATTTAAAAAAAAATAAAAGAATTGATGAATCGAAAAGTATAATAAATATATTAAAAAAAAAAAGACTCACCCCCCATCCCTCCTCTCGTGTCTCCCTAAAGGTCTGCTGTGAACACTTTGCTGTGTTTCATTCTTGACCTTTTTCTAGGGATTTAAAACACTTATACATGGAATTGTATAGGATTTTGTACATAAATAATAATCATAGCTAGCATATATGAAGTGTTTACAATATGATAAGTTAGAGTTGTATTATACAGTGTCACGGGCTGACACCTGGGCTGATCTAGTCATTGTTCCTTGAATAAGTTTTGCTCTCTCTGACTCTCATTTCTTTGGGAAGACAAAATATGTACTTGTGAGTATACTAAAAGTTATTATACAGCCTTATTACCAGCACAGAGCAAGGCACACAGTAGGCATACAATATTTGCTAACTTGCCTTGAACAAACCCTTTTAATATTATTTTGTGCAGACTTTCAGTCCTCTAAAGTGTTGTAAAAATTTTAGTTTATATATTATCCTTTCCCAGTATTTTTTCCTCCACAGTCTTGTGCCAGCACCCTTGCTTGCAACCATATATTTTGCTAGTTGAACCAGGAAGCCTGTCAGTGTGGAGAGTGGTGCCTTGTGTTCTATTTTAGGCATCTCACAGGTTGTGTGGCCCCTCCTGTCAACAATCTGTGCCTGGCCTTTCACTGCAAGGAAGGGTACTGGAAGAAGACACAGAATGGGTAAAAATCTAAAGTGGAAAACAAGGGGATACACAAGGGGATACACCAATTGAATGGGAAAGCTTTCTCATTCAATTGGTAAAGTGTACCATTGCCTCACATGTATCTTTTCCTCGTGTCTATTTTCCATGTTTTAAAGTGTAAAAGCATATTGTTACAAGAGATTAATAAGATATTCTTCTAAAAAGCAAAAAGATACAAAGGAGCTTATTTCCAAAACAGAAGGACTCACTGACATAGAAAACAAATTTATGGTTACCAAACGGGAAAGGGGGGGTGGGGGAGGGATAAATTAGGAGCTTGGAATTAACATATACACACTACTATATATAAAATAGATAACCAACAAGGACCTACTGGATAGCACAGGGAACTCTACTCAGTATTTTGTAATACTCTATAAGGGAAGAGAATCTGAAGAAGAATATATGTGTGTGTGTGTGTGTGTGTGTGTGTGTATAACTGAATCGCCGTGCTGTACATCTGAAACTAACACGATCTTATAAATCAACTGTACTTCAATAAAAAATTCACTGAGAAAAAAAATTGGATATTCTAGACTTAAAATAGTTTCCTCTGCCTTTCTCCTACTGAGTCATTAAAAAAAAATATGTTTCCTCCTTTCTATAAGTTTTGTTGAAAATGGGAAAATAATAGGATTCTGAATTTTTTTCTTCTGTGCGAGTGTGTCTGTCTCTAGCAAATTCATATTTCTTCCCTATTTAATAGCAGTAGGAGTGATTCCCCCCACCCTCATTTCTTTGTGGTCTCTCCCTCTCTCTGAAAATATGTATTCTAACTTAATTCTTCAGTGTGGTGAAACAGACAAGTGTGTCTCACACGTAGTGAACAGGAAATACGATGTTTTTGTGCACAGAGGATGTAAGTGCTGTCCAAAGTCAGGAGAGCAGTTGATTAAAAAACATCAATCTGTGCAAACATAAAGAAATAGTCCAGCTGGGAAATTGGGCCAATTTAGAATTCAGTAAAATCTACTTATTTCCAATGTGTCTGTGAACTTAGAGGAAAATGTTTTTGGTTGAATGGTTGCATAAAAGGCATATTTCTCTAAAAAATATTGTCGCTATCCCCAAGGTAAGCGTTTATTCTTTGGTTTAGAATTTACATACTGTAGTAACTTGTGCTTTGGAAACAATACACACAGACTGGAACATTAGAGGGGCACCTGTTTTTTCTGCATCTAAACTCAATATGGATGAAATCTTAGATAACTATGGTATTTTACTTTTCAGATTAGCATGGGACATTTTTTTTTTTAATAACAAAAAACAAAGATAAGGTCTAGAAGAATTCAGATGTTCCGCTCCCTGGTTGCTATAATGTTTTGATTTTCTTTTTAAAAAGAACTAATATTAATTGCAAATCCTTTGGTAATCAAAAATATGAAGGAAAAAGAAATATCAAATGTTGGCACACAGCCCTCGCTATTATGAATCAAATAATGGTCTCACAAACAAAGGCAGCTTATTTTTCTAACCTCATTGTTCCTTATAATGACTTTTTGGGATAACTAAGGCAGACTCCATTAATCACATAAATGTTTTTAGTAGAAAAATTTCTAAAATATATGGCCAACTTTCTTTTCTGTTCAACTTCTTGAAGATACATTAAACTTTTCCTGATGGTGCAGAGAAATCTCATGAGTGTTCATTATTTTGCAGTGCTGGAAGACAGTCTAGAGCACTAAAGGTCACAGTAGCGATCATCACCGTCCTCACAGTAGCCAGCATTAGTGATCGTGTAGAATATTGTGTGCAGGCACGCTTTTAAGTGCTTTGTTTGTATTAACTCATTTAATTCTTACTAGCACACTGTGAAGTAAGTACTAGTACCATTCTCAGGCTGCAGCTGAGTTAATCAGGAACAGGTACAGTAACTGGCCAAGGTGGCCCATCTCAGAGGTGGTAATGTCAGGATTCACATTCAGCCTCAGGCTTTCCGGCTTCTGAGATAAACATGAGATTGGGCTCAAGTCTGAATTTTGGCTTTGCCAGTTGATATTTGGGTGGGGAGGTGAGTTGATTAACTTTTCCAAGTGCCAATTTCCTTCTCTTAAAATGAGAATGATAACGGCACTGAATCGCAGGTCCTAGGGAGGAGAGAATGAAATAGTGCCTGCAAAGAGCTTGGCACTTAGGACGTCCAGAAGTGTTAATTTTTGTGGTGGTTGCTCTTTTTATTTCTCCTGTTATATGAAAAGGTGAGGATCTGCATGTGCTCCTGTGGTATGGGGAAATATTTGCACACTTGAAAAAAGGCCCTCAAATTTGCTAATTTTGTTTTGGTTTGTTTCTGAATCTGCCTTTATGATTTTTTTCCCCTTGTTGGTTGCCTCCTGTCACTTTTTGACGCTTTTGGTAGTCAAGAATGTGGGCTCCAGAAATCCCAGGTTCCACTGTTGACTCGTTTGCAACTATAGGTAATCTACTTTTACTTCTTTAAGCCACAGTTTCCTGCTATGAAATGGAGATCTATATTCTTAATGAAACAGCTCCCTGAATTTGAAAATACAGTATTTCTGTGATCTGGATAAGAATTTTGAGAAGATATTCTACATCTTAAGGTGCCTTTCTAGTATGTAGTATTTTCTATGACTTTATTTCCAAATTTGTCTACTTACTTCAGCATTTTAAATTTGGTCAGCGCCAACTCATTCATTCCTTCTTATTTTCCCCAAATGCTTGATGGCTTTCGAATGTCTCCTGTGTTTGTCTTTCATTTCTTAGTGCGGGCAGATCTGGTCTATCTGTTGCCATCAGTTGGGGTGATTTGGCAGGAAAGGTTTCCCCAAGAGAGAAGGTATTCTCCATCTCTTTTTTTTTTTTTTTTTTGCGGTACGCGGGCCTCTCACTATTGTGGCCTCTCCCATTGCGGAGCACAGGCTCCGGACGCGCAGGCTCAGCGGCCATGGCTCACGGGCCCAGCTGCTCCGCGGCATGTGGGATCTTCCCGGACCGGGGCACGAACCCGTGTCCCCTGCATCGGCAGGCAGACTCTCAACCACTGCGCCACCAGGGAAGCCCTCTCCATCTCTTTTGTGGGAAAGCAGATTGACTTCACTTACCCGTTTCTGACACATTAATATTATTGAACCTGATCATATGCGTCTGTTCTTGGAAAAGTTAAGTTCCGCTCTCTATTTTCCTGACTGCTGTTGAATGAAGCCTGTTTCCTCTGGCTCTTTTTTGTACTTGCACAAAGTGTATTGTTGCTCTATGCATATGGAATGTAAATAATATTGATGTATACCTTTAAAGGAAGAATACCACACTATTGTGCTTGGGTGGATTGTTAGGTGTGAAAACAGCAAACTCACATCAGCTTTTAAGCTCCTTCTCTGCCTACGTTAAAAGCTCCTAACTTTATTAGTCAGTCTTTTTTGCTGGATGGGTGCACTTGTTACAAATTGGTTTACCCGACCTGCACCAGGGTCCTAGCCTGGGCCAAGACGCCGTGTCTCAGCCAGCGAGGTTTTTTTTCTGATCGGATTTGTGCAGCCAATAATGAAACCTACACTGAGACTGAAACAGCACAAGCTTTATTCAATGGTCAAGGAATGGAGAAGTGGGAACCTAGTTCACAGATCAACTTCTCAACCCAATTTGGGCAGAGACCCCAAATGTGCAGGAGGGTCGAGGTAAAAGGGAGGAAATTGGAAAGAGTGGGAGGAATATTCATGAGTTATCTGAAAACAGAGTTGTGGTTTGGACCTGGAACTGATGCAGCTCTCCTTCTCTGTCCTTGTATAGACTTTTCTGCTTGTTGTCATGGCAGTTGTCAACTGTCACGGAGCTGGTGGCTGTGTGACTTGGCATGCTAATGTATGACAATGAGTGTATAATGAAAATCAAGGTGTGTTGGAAGTCGAATCTTCTACCATCTTGGGCCTAGTTGGTTCCAACCAGTTCTTGTTTTTTTCTCTTTGCAGCTTCCTCCTGAAACTTAGATAAAAGTAACTGGTTTCTATTCGAGGGAGGGACCGGGGGTATGATTCTGGGGCAACAGCCTTGGTAACATAACAGTATGGAGGACACTTGCGAGGAAGTTGCCATTGTAAAGACAGTCATCTCACAGGGAGAAATCATAGAGGAGTTGAAACACAAAACCTACACTGGATCTTTCATCTCTATGCCATTATTCTTAAGAATTCTTAGTTCTCGATTTTTATGCCAGTTCTTTTCATTTTCAGTGTTTGCAGTTTAGTTTGTGCACTGACATTTTAGACTTCAAACTCTTTGAATAGGTCATATCTTCATATGGTTCCTCTAAAAACAATATTAAAAAGGTAACATCGAGGTCTTACTCTTACCTGTTTTTGACAATTTTTATGTACTTGCCCCATTTTCTTTTATTCTTAAGTATCTTTGAAATATACAAGCAAAAATTCATACATATTCTTACTTTATTTCTTATACAACTAGCTTTTTCTTTTTACTTAACAATGTATCGTAGACATCTTTCTATATCATTATCTAGAGATAAGTGGGTATATTGTTTATACAAGCGGTCTAATGTAGATACACATTGGGTATTTCCTTTTTTATTGGTGCTACAAACGGTGCTGTAGTGAATGGCATCCCACAGGGCACTGTGCAGGGCAGTCAGTGAAGTCGCAGCTGCCTCTTTCCCCTCAGCTTTGTCAGAAGAGTATGCTATCAAATACTGGGCTTTTGACCTCTTAGGTGAGAAATAGTATATTCATATAATTTTAATTTAGTTTAAAAATTTAGAATTTAGAGATCAACGATTTAAGTATCTTTGTACAGGTTAAGGGTGCCAGTCTCTTTTCTCTCAGTCTCTAGGAGTTCTTTACATATTAGGGAAATTAGGCTTTTGTCTATGACATGAGCCACAAATATATATATATATATATATATATATATATATATATATGTATACACCCACATGTACATACATGGCCAGTTTGTCACTTATTTTTGGCTTTACTGAAAGTATCTAGTAGAAATTTTTAATTTTTTCTGTAATAAATTTGTCAATCTTTCATGGCTTTTGGATTTTTTTAAAAAATTATTTGTTTATTTTTGGCTGCGTTGGGTCTTCGTTGCTGTGTGCAGGCTTTCTCTAGTTGCGGCGAGCGGGGGCTTCGTTGCGGTGTGCTGGCTTCTCATTGCGGTGGCTTCTCTTGTTACAGAGCACGGGTGCAGGCTCAGTAGTTGTGGCACATGGGCTTAGCTGCTCCGCACCATGTGGGATCTTCCCGGACCAGGGGTCGAACCTGTTTCCTCTGCATTGGCAGGCGGATTCCCAACCACTGTGCCATCAGGGAAGTCCTGCTTTTGGATTTTGATCACTGGTTAGGAAGCCCTTCCACTGTCCAAAATTATAGAGGAATTTGTCTGTGTTTTCTTCCAGTAATTTTGTGGTTGCATTTTTTTTTAGCATTTGAATTTATGATTCCCTTGGATCCAAGTTTATCTTTTTCCAAATGGTGATTCATTGTCATAGCACCATGTATTTAAAAAGGCTATCTCTTCCTTAGCGATTGGAGATGCTGTATGTAATTGATCCTATTTTGGACTTTCTGTTCTTTTCCATTGGTTTGTATGTCTGTTTGTTTGGCTGTAATACAGTACTTTTTTTTCATGAAGTCCTAAATAATTAAAAAGTTGTATGGGCCTATCAACCACAGAGTCCTAGACCTCTTTACACAAAAGGCTCTGAACTTTGACACACAAAGGAAGCAACAAAATGAACGAAGGAATTATAAAAATAATTAAAACTCATAGAAATCTACAGGAGAAAATAAATGAAGGCAAAACAAGTCTTTCATCAGGATTTTGATCTGATTCTACATCTTCTAAATTCTCCATTGCAATTATAAAAATAAAATAAAAATTAGAATTAAAATGTCATCTTCAAAATAAAAAATATGTTCCAATTATTTGATACCGTTTATAAACCTACGGTATTTGGTGAGTTAAATATTCAGACTGGAAAAAAAGCACTTGTATGGATCTGTCCTTGCTTTCAGTCTAGCCCCTTCCCCTTCATTTTTGATACTGCTGCCAGCCTGATCTTTCTTACTGTGATTATGCAAATCTCTTATGTGAGTGGTTCAGTGAATCTCCATTGGCCACGTGATAGAGTTAAGGTATTATGAATGATAGTAAAGACACCTAAATTCAAAAAATAATTTTTTGAGCACCGTGTTTTATGCAGAAGTGACACATAGAGGAAGGAACAAAACAACCCTTGTCCCTGACCCCATGGGGCCTATGGTCTAATGAGAAAGACTGACGGTAGGTAAGTGATGACAGTGAAATGTGATGTAGGCTCTAATAAGATATTAGGCTACCTGTCTAGGCTTGCCAGGTCTAAACACCCTGTTCTCCAGCTATGGCAAAATATTTGCAGTTCCCCGAATCACCTGTTGTTGCTCATCTCCAAGCTTTTGCATTTACAATGTTTTTTTTTTGTCATACCTGGATGCATTTATCTGAGTTGTTCATGACCCAGTTGAAGCAGCATCTCTTCTGGGAAACTTGCTCATGCCCTTTGCCCTCTGCTGTGCATCAGCTGGAAGCCCCTCCCTCTGTGCACCCATGATACTCTGTGAATACAGTATTTCTTTTTTTTAAATTGGAGTATAGTTGATTTACAATGTTGTACCAATCTCCGCTATACAGCAAAGTGACTCAGTAATACACATTCTTTTTTTATATTCTTTTCCATTATGGTTTATCACAGGATATTGAATAGAGTTTCCTGTGCTATACATTAGGACCTTGTTGTTTATCCATTCTAAATGTAATAGTTTGCATCTACCAACCCCAAACTCCCAGTCCATCCCTCTCCCTCCCCGCCTCCCCCTTGGCAACCACAAGCCTATTCTCTATATCTGTGAATCTGTTTCTGTTTTGTAGATAGGTTCATTTGTGCCATATTTTACATTTCACATATAAGTGATATCATATGGTATTTATCTTTCTCTTTCTGACTTCACTTAGTAAGATGATCTCTAGTTGCATCCATGTTGCTGCAAATGGCATTATTTAGTTCCTTTTTATGGCTGAGTAGTATTCCATTGTGTATATATACCACATCTTCTTTATCCATTCATCTGTCGATGGACATTTAGGTTATTATGGCTATTGTGAATAGTGTTGCTGTGAGTACAATGTTTTTATTGTTCATTTATGGTCTTGTAGCTGTTTGCTTCTCTATCCTTTTCTCTAGACTGTGAGTTTCTTGAGGACAGGGAAAGCAAGTATGGGTCATCTCATATAAATGATAGTAATATTGTGTATAATCAACTCTTTTGAGGAGTTGTGTTAAATAGAAGTGAGGCAATAGCCTGAGAGAAATGGAAGTTATTATGCATGTTTATTGGGTAAAAGGAATGATCAAAAGAGAGTACAAATTTGATACTATGTATATTTCTTGCTCCTAACATCCGAAAGATATGGAGATAACTATTTTCTCTAATCTAACGTTCCCATGTTATTCAGCTTTTATATTTTTAATTGAAAAGTTAGGAAAAATACATTTCCATCTAAGTAACGTTTTTGAAGGTCCTAAAGCTTGTAAGTGTCAGGTGTGGGATGCATCTCAGATCTTTTTTACCACTGTGCCTACAGGTGGGTGACCTGGTGGCTTAGATACCGTATATATTCAAAGCATTTTCAGCAGTGGTTTATTTGTGAAAGACCTAGGATATTTCGATGGGTGGCCCACAGAGCTTGTCTTAGGACATATTCTTTTAAATATTTGAGTAAGTTGTCTAAAAAAAGGGATCAAGGTGATTTCTTTCTTTCTTTTTTTTTTTTTTTTTGTGGTATGTGGGCCTCTCACTGTTGTGGCCTCTCCCGTTGTGGAGCACAGGCTCCGGACGCGCAGGCTCAGCGGCCATGGCTCACGGGCCCAGCTGCTCCGCGGCATGTGGGATCTTCCCGGACTGGGGCACGAACCCATGTCCCCTGCATCGGCAGGCGGACTCCCAACCACTGCACCGCCAGGGAAGCCCTGTTTGTAGATTTTTTGATGATGGCCATTCTGACTGGTGTGAGTTGTTAGCACATTGTAGTTTGCATTTGAATTTCTCTATATTGAACTGTCTATTAGGTCTTCTGCCCATGTTTGGATAGGGTTGTTTGTTTTTTTGGTATTGAGCTGCATGAGCTGTTTGTATATTTTGGAGATAAACCCTTTGTCAGTTGCTTTGTTTGCAAATATTTTCTCCAATTCTGAGGGTTTTCTTTTCATCTTGTTTATGGTTTCCTTTGCTGTGCAAAAGATTTTAAGTTTCATTAGGTCCCATTTTTTTATTTTTGTTTTTATTTTCATTAGGAGGTGGGTCAAAAAAGATCTTGCTGTGATTTATGTCAAAGAGTGTTCTTCCTATGTTTTTCTCTAAGACTTTTATGGTGTCCGGACTTACATTTTGGTCTTTAATCCACTTTATTTTTGTGTATGGTGTTAGGGAGTGTTCTACTTTCATTCTTTTACATGGAGTTGTCCAGTTTTCCCAGCACCACTTATGGAAGAGGCTGTCTTTTCTCCACTGTATGTTCTTGCCTCCTTTGTCATAAATTAGTTGACCATATGTGTATGGGTTGATCTCTGGGCTTTCTATCCTGTACCACTGATCAATATTTCTGTTTTTGAGCCAGTACCATACTGTCTTGATTACTGTAGCTTTGTAGCATAGTCCAAAATCAAGGAACCTGATTCCTCCAGCTCCGTTTTTCTTTCTCAAGATTGCTTTGGCTATTTGGGGTCTTTTGTGTTTCCATACAAATTGTAAAATTTTCTGTTCTAGTTCTGTGAAAAATGCCATTGGTAGTTTGATAGGGATTGCGTTGAATCTGTAGATTGCTTTGGGTAGTATAGTCATTTTCACAATATTGATTCTTCCAATCCAAGAACATGGTATATCTCTCCATCTGTTTGTATCATCTTTAATTTCTTTCATCAGTGTCTTATAGTTTTCTGCATACAGGTCTTTTGTCTCCTTAGGTAGGTTTATTCCTAAGTATTTTATTCTTTCTGTTGTGTTGGTAAATGGGATTGTTTCCTTAATTTCTCTTTATGATGTTTCAGAAAGATCTTGTTCTTAGCATATGGGAATGCCAGAGATTTCTGTGCATTAATTTTGTATCCTGCAACCTTACCAAATTCATTGATTAGTTCTAGTAGTTTTTTGGTGGCATCTTTAGGATTTTCTGTGTATAGTATCATGTCATCTGCAAACAGTGACAGTTTTGCTTCATTTCCAGTTTGTATTCCTTTTATTTCTTTTTCTTCTCGGATTGCCATGGCTATGATTTCCAAAACTATGTTGAATAAGAGTGGAGAGAGTGGATATCCTTGTCTTGTTCCTGAATTTAGTGGAAATGCTTTCGGTTTTTCACCATTGAGAATGATGTTTGCTGTGGGTTTGTCGTATATGGCCTTTATTATGTTGAGGTAGTTTCCCTCTGTGCCCATTTTCTGGAGTGTTCTTATTATAAATGGGTGTTGAATTTTGTCAAAAGCTTTTTCTGCATCTATTGAGATGATCATATGGTTTTTATTCCTTAATTTGTTAATATGGTGTATCATATTGATTTATTTGTATATATAAAAGAATCCTTGCATCCGTAGGATAAATCCCACGTGATCATGGTGTATGATGCTTCTAACGTGTTGTTGGATTCTGTTTGCTAGTATTTTGTTCAGGATTTTTGCATCTATGTTCATCAGTGATATTGGTCTGTAGTTTTCTTTTTTTTGTGATATCTTTCTCTGGCTTTGGTATCAGGGTGTTGGTGGCCTCATAGAATTAATTTGGGAGTGTTCTTCCCTCTTCTGTTTTTTGGAAGAGATTGAGAAGGATGGGTGTTAGCTCTTCTCTAAACGTTTAATAGAATTCACCTGTGAAGCCATCTGATCCTGGACTTTTGTTTGTTGGAAGGTTTTTAATTGCAGTTTCAATTTCATTACTTGTGATAGGTCTGTTTATATTGTCTAATTCTTCCTGGTTCAGTCTTGGAAAATTGTACCTTTCCAAGAATTTGTCCATTTCTTTGTGGTTGTCCATTTTATTGACATATAGTTGTTTGTAGTAGTCTCCTATAATCCTTTTATTTCTGCAGTGTCAGTTGTGATTTCTCCTTTTTCATTTCTAATTTTGTTGATTTGCGTCCTCTTGCTTTTTTTCTTGATCAGTCTGGCTAAAGGTTTATCAATTTTATCCTCTCAAAGAACCAACTTTTAGTTTTATTGATCTTTGCTGTTGTTTTCTTCATTTCTATTTCATGTGTTTCTGCTCTGATCTTTATGATTTTCTTCCTTCTACTAAATTTGGGTTTTCTTTGTTCTTCCTTCTCTAGTTCCTTTAGGTGTAAGGTAGATTGTTTATTTGAGATTTTTCTTGTTTCTTGAGGTGAGATTGAATTGCTCTAAACTTCCCTCTTAGAACTGCTTTTGTTGCATCCCATAGGTTTTGGGTTGTCATGTTTTCATTGTCATTTGTTTGTATGTATTTTTTGATTTCTTCAGTGATCTCTTGGTTATTTAGTAGCGCACTGTTTTGCCTCCATGTATTTGTGTTTTTTCCAGGTTTTTTTCTGTAACTGATTTCTAATCTCATGGCATTGTGATCAGAAAAGATGCTTGGTACGATTTCAATTTTCTTAAATTTTCTGAGGATTGATTTTTGGCCCCGGATGTGATCTATCCTGGAGAATGTTCCATGTGCACTTGAGAAGAAAGTGTATTCTTCCACTTTCAGGTGCAATGTCCTGTAAATGTCAACTAAGTCTATGTGGTCTATTGTGTCATTTAAAGCTTGTGTTTCCATATTTAGTTTCTGTTTGGATGATCTGCTCATTGGGGAAAGTGGGGTGTTAAAAGTCCCCTACTACTATTGTGTTACTTTCGATTTCCCCTTTTATAGTTGTTAGCATTTGCCTTATGTATTGAGGTGCTCCTATGTTGGATGTATATGTATTTATAATTGTTATATCTTCTTCTTGGATTGATCCCTTGATCATTATGTAGTGTCCTTCCTTATCTATTGTAACAGTCTCTATTTTAAAGTCTATTTTATCTGATCCAAATATTGCTACTCCAGCTTTCTTTTGATTTCCATTTTCATGGAATATCTTTTTCCATCCCCTCACTTTCAGTCTGTATGTGTCCCTAAGTCTGAAGTGGGTCTCTCGTAGACAGCATTTATATGGGTCTTGTTTTTGTATCACTTCAGCCAGTCTGTGTCTTCTGGTTGGAGCATTCAATCCATTTACATTCAAGCTTATTATTGATATTTATGTTCCTATTACCATTTTCTTAATTGTTTTGGGTTTGTTTTTGAGGGTCTTTTTCTTCTTTTGTGTTTCCCACTTAGAGCAGATCCTTTAGTAGTTGTTGTAAAGCTGGTTTGGTGGTACTGAATTCTCTTATCATTTGCTTTTCTGTAAAGCTTTTGATTTCTCTGTTGAATCTGAATGAGATCCTTGCTGGGTAGAGTAATCTTGGTTGTAGGTTTTTCTCTTTCATCACTTTAAGTATATCCTGCCACTCCCTTCTGGCTTGCAGAGTTTCCGCTGAAAAATCAGCTCATAACCTTATGGGGATTCATTTGTATGTTATTCATTGCTTTTCCCTTGCTGCTTTTAATATTTTTTCTTTGAATTTAATTTTTGTTCGTTTAATTAATATGTGATTTGTATGTGTATGTTTTTCCTCAGGTTTATCCTGTATGGGACTCTCTGTGCTTCCTGGACTTGGGTGACTATTTCCTTTCCCATGTTAGGGAGGTTTTCCACTATAATCTCTTTGACTCTTTTTCTCGGACCCTTTCTTTTTCTCTTCTTCTTCTGGGACCTCTATAATTCAAATGTTGGTGTATTTAGTGTTGTCCCAGAGGTCTCTTCAATTCTTTTCATTCTTTTTTCTTTATTCTGCTCCTTGGCAGTTATTTCCACTGTTCTGTCTCCCAGCTCACTTATTCGTTCTTCTGCCTCAGTTATTCTGTTATTGATTCCTTCTAGTTATTTTTCATTTCAGTTATTGTGTTGTTCATCTCTGTTTGTTCTTTATTTCTTCTAGATCTTTGTTAAACATTTCTTGTATTTTTCGATGTGTGCCTCTGTTCTATTTCTGAGATTCTGGATCATCTTTACTATCATTACTCTGAATTCTTTTTCGGGTAGGTTGCCTATTTCCTCTTCATTTATGTGGTCTTATAGGTTTTTACCTTGCTCCTTCATTTGTGACATATCTTTGGTCGTCTCTCTCTTTTTTTTTTTTTTTGGATGGGTGGGATTGTGTTCCTGTATTCCTGGTTGTTTGGCTGGAGGCTTCCAGCACTGGAGTTTGGAAGCTGTTGGGTAGAGCTGGGTCTTGGTGCCGAGATGAGGACCTCCGGGGCACCTCACTCTGATGAATATTCCCTGGGGTCTGAGGTTCTCTGTTAGTCCAGTGATTCGGGCTCAGAGCTCCCACTGCAGAAGCTCAGGCCTGACCCCCAGCTTGTGAATCAAGATCCTGCAAGCTGAGCAGGGCGTGGGGAAAAAAAAGAAAAAGAAAAAAAGGAGCAGAACAATAACAAAGAGTAAAAAATAAAATAAGATTAGAAAACTAACAGATATGTTAGAAAAAATAAAAAAATAAAAATGTAGAGGAAACAACAACCAGAAGGTAAAACAGAACCACAATAGCGAAAAAGAGGAAAAAAAGAAAAAGCCAGAAAAGGCCTTGGCTGTGGGTGGCGGGGCTTAGGCAGGGACGGAGTTAGGTGGTTCGCAGGGCCTATGCTTAGGACCCACAGGGCCGGAAAAGGCCCTGGGGGGTGGGGCTTAGGCTCACTGCAGCAGGCGGGTCCCAGGAGTGCCTCTGGCCTTGGAAGGTCGAGGACCAGGTCTGGGACCCCAGCAGGCTCCCTGGACCTGAGTGGGTGGGGGGAATGCTAGGTGCCTTCCCCCTGATCCTCTGATCCTGCACAGCCCCTCCCAATCTGCCTCTCTTCTTCTCCCCTTGCTTCCCTCCTATGCCCCTAGGAGCCATGCATCCTGGAGGGGCCCTCAGTGGGTGGAGGACCCAGTCCGGGAACCCAGCAGGCTTCCCAGGGCCCGATTGGGCATGGGAAATGCTGGGCGTGCTCCCCCCAATCCTCCGAGCCCCTGAGCGTCTCTCCAGGTGAGGGAACCCCTCCCCTCTCCCAGCCACAACTCAGGAACACCGGTCTTGTCAACCCTCCATTTCTCCTCCCCCCTCGCTCCCCACCACATCCTACTCGGTTGCTCTGGGGTTCCACCTGTCTCATTGGGCGTCATCATCTGACAGGTGCCCTAGTTGTCACTACCATTTATTGAGAAATATTTACCAGATTCTGTCCCAGGTACTTTAGTCGTCTCAATGTTTAAAAAAAAATAATAATGGAATATAGGTAGTAATAGCTCAGTTTTATGGGTGATGCCACTGAGGAGGACACTGCCTGTGTCATGTGGAAAATGACAGTTAGGAGTGGTATCACTGGACAGATATTGGACAGTTGTACTTTATATTTTAGTCAACGTGGACATTTGTTCTTTCACGGACCCTTCTGCTTGTTGTACATGCAGAACCCAGAACTTTGTGACTCTTAACGCTACTCTCTCAACAAACATTCTTCTCTCCCTCCTTCCCACCCTACCTTCCTTCCTTTTTCAACATTTATTAAGTGCCTGTTATGGGTCAGGCCCTGTGCCAGGTACTGGAAATACCGTGGTGATGCAGAATGGTTGAATTCTTGTTTTCAGTGTATAAGGTACTATGCAGTGAGTGCATGGAGAATACAAGTATAAATAAGCAGGTTCTGTTTCCAAGGAAATCACAGTCAAGTGGGGAGACAACACATAAACCCTATAAAACATAGCAAGTGAAATGGTGGAGCTATTTGGAGAATGTCATAAAATCACTTGAGAATCATTTTGGGGTAGTGTGGGTGCACCTTGCAAGAGAAGACAACATGAACAAAGGTGATGGAGGGAGAACCAGCAAGAAGAGCACACTGCAAGCAGTTTATTGAAAACCGGTTAATGATGTAGCGGACGAGGATGGAGTGGAACTCAGAGATCTAGCGTAGAAGACTTGGGATGCCATGGCAAAGAGTCTTTGACACATTTCAGCAGGGAAGTGATGTTAGAAAGATCATCCTTGGAGGATATGTAGAGGGGAGATTTGAAGACTATGAGACGGATGTAGGGACATAAGTTTGGAGGCTGCGGCAGTACTCCAGGTGAAAGACCGTAAAATCTTGAACCAGAGTGGTAAGAGTAGAGAAGGAAGTAGAAAGGGGAGACTGGAGAACCATTTTAAAGGTAGAATCACAGACCTTGGTAAATGATTAGATGTGGAAATGACTGAGACAAAGGCAGCTTTCAGAGAAGACTAATCCCTCATTAGAGCATCTTGTAGAGAAGACAGTGTTTTTTACATGATCATCTGTGTTGAGGACCTTTTGCCAGTTTCTACTGTTAGCTCTCACCTTCCTGAGAGTCTGAAGCAGCCCAGCCTATTAACAAAAACAGAACAAGTTCCTCCAAATACATAAATCCACCTCCAAAACCATTGATGAATAAGAGAGACTTTATCTTTCCTTTTGCTTGTTTGTTGTTGTTTCTTTTATATCTCTTACATTTATTCAGTGCTCATGATTTCTCCGGTGATGGTTTTCAGAAATTTACATGAATTAACTGATTTGTTCTGACAGTGACCCTATGAAGTAGGTGATGGTTTATTTCCATTTTCACAGCTGAAGCAACCGAGGCACAAAGTGATTACGTGATTTGCACGAGACCCCCTGGTTAGTAGTGGCAGTTGGGCCTTGAACTCAAGCTTTCCACTTTCAAAACTAATCATTACAGTCATTTATAAATGGAATCATTTTCTTAATTTCTTCTTCAGATTGTTCATTGCTGGTGTATGGAAACACAACTGATTTTTGTTTGTTGATCTTGTGCCCTGAAACCTTGCTGAATTTGTTGATTAGCTCTAGCAGTTTTTTCATGGATTCTTGTGGGCTGCTGCTCCAGAATTTTGTTAAGATATTTTTTCTTTCCAAATTCCACTGCTGTTGACTTAATCTAGAATATCCAAGACCTTAAAAAACTATCTTTTGCATTTAAAAAATGCTGCATAAAATTTACCTTTAATTATTTTACTTATGTTGTCTGGCTCAGAGCTTTTGTATATTAAAAGAGAAAAAACTTAAAAATGAAGAAAATCTCTAGTAACATTTTCAAGTGCTTAAGGAAATAATGTTAAAGGCAAATGATAAGATCATCAATTAAGACCACCAAAAGCTTCTGTGGATTGATTTGTTTCTGTTGGAGAATTAAATGTAGTTAAAGCAATATCAGTTACTGTGATCAAATGACCCTCATCCAATTAAGTAATTTAGGTAGCCCAATCATCCTAGCAAATTGTGGCTGCTCAAATCTGTTCCTGATTTGATAGAAATGTGGCTGTTTAACTTCCTTTCATATTAAAAAAAAAAAGAAACTTGTTCCTCTCTCCTTTGCTAATATATGGTTCCTTGAAAGTTAGAGTTGACTTCATTTCCCAAACAGGTCTTCTGCCCTGTCCCAATTCTGTTCTGAGTTTTAAAGTTAATTTTCTTTCATTTTTATCATTCGCTCTTAAGATATGTTGAATTTTATTGGCTGTTAATGTAAGATGCTGAGAGCACATTCTTTTCCCACCATTTTAGTGTCTGAGCTAGACCAGGGCTTCTTACTATTGCATCCTTGACCTTGGCCCCTTGGTTATGATGAATGGACACCAAACGGAGCCTATCACAGCATCTCAGAACACAAAGAGACCTTGGAGGTCATTTTCTGGTGAGAAATTGTAATCCTCGCTCCATACTCCTAGTTTCAGGATTCCAATGTGTCTTGTAAACGTTGACTCATGGTGCAGTTCTTATTATCAGTGTCAAAATAGAAAAATGGAGACATTCATATCCAAGTTAACAGAGAGGAATAAATAACAACTAATTACTTATCTTCAGAGACAGTGTTCTGGCTCCTAGATTCTCAAAGACAGAGGGAAGAAAAAAGCATAAAGCCCAAATCACAGTTAGGGAGAAGGCTTAGGAATCTGGCATCATATCTTTTCTAAAGATATATCACTGAACTCACGACCATTTGATCTCATGTCCAGTGCACTAAGTTCCCTCTGATAGCATCATGGTTTAGCCCTTTATCCATGAACTCGTACGTAGAAGCAGCCAAGTTGCAATGTCCTAACATCCCTTACAGCTTTGTACTGACACTGTGGCCTGTGACTCCTCCAGTATTTCACATGTATTTTATATTAGCTTATGATTACCTCTGCAGTTTCATTTCTTTATACTTAATAAACTTTAATATTTAAAAAAATTTTATTGAAGTATAGTTGATCTACAATGTTGTTAATCTTTGCTGTACAGCAAAGTGACTCTGTTGTACATATATATATTCTTTTTCATATTCTTTTCCATTATGGTTTATCATAGGATATCGAATATAGTTCCTTATGCTATACAATAGGACGTTGTTGTTTATCCATTCTGTATATAATAGTTTGCATCTGCTAATCCCAAGCTCCCAATCCCTCCCTCCCCCACCCCTCCGCCCCCTTGGCAACCACAAGTCTGTTCTCTGTATGGGTCTGTTTCTGTTTCGTAGATAAGTTCACTTGTATCATATTTTAGATTCCAAATGTAAGTGATATCATATGGTATTTGTCTTTCTTTTTCTGACTTACTTCACTTAGTATGATAATCTCTAGGTCCACCTGCAAATGGCATTATTTCATTCTTTTTATGGCTGAGTAATATTCCATTGTATGTATGTACTACATCTTCTTTATCCATTCATCTGTTGATGGACAATTAGGCTGTTTCCATGTCTTGGCTATTGTGAATAGTGGTGCTATGAACATAGGGGTGCATGTATCTTGTTGAATTATAGTTTTGTCTGGATATATGCCCAGAAGTGGGATTGCTGAATCATATGATAACTCTATTTTTAGTTTTTAAGAAACCTCCGTACTGTTTTCCATAGTGACTGCACCTGTTCACATTCCCACCAACAATATAGGAGGGTTCCCTTTTCTCCACATCCCCTCTAGCATTTGTTATTTGTAGACGTTTTAGTGATCACCATTCTGACTGGTGTGAGGTGGTACCTCACTGTAGATTTGATTTTCATTTCTCTGATAATTAGTGATGTTGAGCATCTTTTCATGAATTCACACCAGTTTTAAGGAGCTGCCTCTGGGGTGTGGTTCTCCATAGTATGACTGTATCTGGAAACACGTACTTTGGAACCTAATGATACTGCGCTCAGAGAATTGGGGACTGAAAGTTTTATTTTTTCAAGAAACAGTAGAAATAAAACAAAATTTGTAATTGAAGTAGTCTTTGTTACTTTAGAAAGAGAGAGACAGAGACATAGTGCTAGTCCAACTAGTATCTGGTTGGTTAAAATGGAAGCATTTCCTTGGGATTTGGGAAAGAAAAAGACTAATTGGTAATTGTGATGGTTAATTTTATGTGTCAACTTGGCCAGGCCACAGTACCCAGATATTTGGTCAACCAGTGGTCTGGATGTTGCTGTGAATATATGTTTTAGATGAGATTAATATTTAAATCAGTAGACTTTGAGTAAAGCAGATTACCCTCCATAATGTGGGCAGACCTCACCCAATCAGCTGAAGGTCTTTAGAGAAGAATGACTGACCTTCCCCAAGGAAGAGGGAATTCTACCAGCAGACTACCTTTGACCTTGAGCTGCCACATCAACTCTTCTTTGGGTTTCTGGCCTGCCTGCTCTGCAGTGTTTGGACTTGCCAGCCCGCATGTTCATGTGAGCCAATTCTTGAAGTCTCTGTCTGTATCTATATCTCTGTATACATGTATACATGTATAAATATTCATACACACATATCCTATTGCTTCTGTTTCCCTTAAGAACCCTAATACAGTAACTAGGTCTAAAATGACATCTCTCATCACTTTGTGTGATTTTCTTTTCGTAACTCTTGTTTTAAAACTTTTGACATGTTCAGCAGGCCCTCACACCATTGTGAGGTAGGAGAGCAGGGTGATCACCACACCATATAGGAAAGTTTTTTCCCTGCTGGATTATAGAGGAACTCTAAGCTGCATCACTGAAAGTTTCCCCTTCCTGCCAGAAGTTAGCATGGAGAAGCAGGGGAAAAAAATGGAGATGAGAATTCTACCTGCAGTCCAACTACAGGAGCTTCCAGTTTGAGAGACGCTACGGCAGAGCAATGACTGGCCCCGAATCGGCAGCTGAGCCCTCTGTTATTCAACTTTCCCGAATGAACACCAGCTCCTGCTGAAGCAAGGATGCCTCCAGAGGCCCCGTGTAGCATCTCTCTTTTCCTTCTCCATTAACTGTCTTGCCAGCCCCTCTCGTACATGGGGTCTGCCCCATGCTCTTTGTCTCGCCACCCTGAACTTTCCTTTATTCTGTTATGGTCCTGCTAAAAGACTGGAGATAATGTAATCAAAACATTTATCAAACCTTACTGTATGTCAGCTTCTGTTCTAAGTGCTTTATATGTCTGAGGCCATTAAATCCTTATAGGACCCCTATGAGAAAAGTACTATTATTGTCCCCATTTTACAGAACTTTAGAAACCCCTATGAGAAAAGTACTATTATTGTCCCCATTTTACAGAACTTTAGAAACTTTAGGAATTTGAAGAAGTTCCTAAAGTTTGGTTCCTAAACGGAACCAAAGGGTTCCATTTGAACCAAAGTAGTCTGAGTCTAGAGCTTAGGTGGTTCAGGTCTACATATGACAATTAATGTTGAGGTATAAATAAAAGATACTAGCTTATGAGTTGTCCCCTGAAATCTTATCCGGATTTTATGATGATGTGCAGGGGATAAGTTACATGGGATTTCCAGATAGAATGAGACCAGGGAATGTATCCAAGAGGGACTCAGGTCTTTCACAGTAACCCTCCAAAGTATCTTCCTTTACTCTTTCCACTGTTTTTTTTTGAAATAAGTGATTTCTTTCATCTGCTGCATAACAACTCTTTCTAGCTTCCGAATTGCTTACAGCAAATCTAGGATTTCAGAATTAGGAATGCCAACAAAAAACAGGCACTTGACATCTGCCTCTACAAGGCTTAAGTCACTAGCCACTGCAGCCATGGACCTGCAGCGCACCCTGAATGGAGTTCAGGGTGGAGATTAGGAATGAGGCACTCTGTGCTGTGGGAAAAAAAGGCAGAACAAGCCTTCAGATGGTTGGATATTTTCAGGAGAAGATTTTATGAGCCCAATTCTTACATCTCTTCATACCTAGAAAAGCACTAAAATCATTAATGGTGACATCTGCGCCTCATGACTAACAGCAGGCGTCTGCTGAAATGTGTGCTTGAATGCACACACCTTTACTAAAATCACATACTGACCTCTGCCCTGCATCTGCGGAGCAGTTTCTCAGGGCTGTCTGAAATGCTGTCTCCCGGGCTACAGTCCTCATTTTGCCCCCAAATAAAACTTAACTCACAACACTCACATGGTACCTTTTTTTTTTTATTCCCCCAGTGAACAGGAAGCATTTTATTGCTAGCTAGATAACAATTTGCTAGCAGTCATTTAGAGTATTTCTATGGTTTCTGTCAGCCCTGTTGGACTCACAGAAGAAAGCAGAGACTTTAACTTGTCAGTTACCCAGGAAGCACACTGAGGTTTGAAGAGTTTTATCCTGAAATTAATAATGCCCAGCCCTCATATTGCAAAGAACACCTCTGAAGCTAGAGAGGTGAGGTAATGTGCATAGAAGCACGTTACTGTTGATATTTACATGTAATCCTAAAGGTTGAATAGGAATTAATAAAGTGGAGAAAAGTAGAGAGAAGGTTCCAGGGAGGAGCAAGGAGATGGGGTGTGATGAAAGCACCTGGAGCTGGAGGTGCGGTGAGTTTTGGGGATGGTACAGAAGACAGGGGCAAGAAGATGATACACTGTTACGTGATGACGCGACACTTTACTCTGAAAATTCAAGGCAGCTGCTGAAGGATTTTGAGCGATACCTTTGGGGAAGACTAGTCTAGCGACAGTTTGGAAAATGGATTAATGGCAGGACAAGGTGAGATAAGAGAACAGAGTGGATGTCAGTTTGTCTGTTTGATATCCCTTCCCCACTGTTTTGGTATCTTTGTCTTTTTGTCTGAGATTTTCTCCTTTCATCTGCTTTTTGGTGAAACTTCCATTTACCATCCTTTGCCCCTTCTCTAGAGTCAGAAAGATGCATACATTTCCTAGGCATGTGCTGGCATTATGTCCTTCCTTGGGTGCTTTGATCTGTCGAAGAATAGGCGTCTGATTCAAGTAAGGCCAATCGGATGCTGGGGTTAGATTTTTAAATATGCTGTGGAAGACAGAAGTATGTTTTTCTTTTGGGGTTCCTAAACAGAAGTGATATTTGGGTATGCTCTTGGCCATTATATTAGTTTCCTAGAGTTGCCATAAGAAAGTCCCACAAACTGGGTGTCTTTTTAAAAAAATTTTTATTGGACTATAGTTGATTAACTATGTTGCATTAATTTCAGGTGTACAGCAAAGTGATTCAGTGATATATCTATATATATATCTATATATATAAAATACATATATATATTCTTTTTGAGATTCTTTTCCATTATAGGTTATTACAAGATACTGAGTATAGTTCCTTGTGCTATAAGTAGGTCCTCATTGATTATCTATTTAAACTGGGTGTCTTGTAACAAAAGAAATGTACTTCCTCACAGATCTGGAAGGTAGAAGTCTAAAACCAAGCTGTCGGCGGGTCTGTGTTGTCTCTGAAGGCTCTAGGGGAGCATTAGGCAGTCCTAGCTTTCTTCGTGTGTAGATGCAGCATTCCGTCTCAGCCTCCGCTGTCCCACAGCTGTCTTACTGTGTGTCTCTGGGCCCAAATGTCCCTCTTTTTATAAGGACATCAGTCACTGACTTAAGGCCCACCCTAATCTAGTATGACCTCACCTTAACTTGACTACATTGTCAGTGATCCTACTTCCAGCTAAGGTGGAGGTTCCAGGTGGATATGAGTTTTGTGTGGTGGCAGGTGGAGGCAGGGCACTGTTGAGCTCAGTGCAGCTGTACTCCCTGCTGCCTGGGCAGACCTGCTGCAGTAGGACAGAGAAGTCCACAGCACTCGGTGAAACAGAGATGACAGGTGGAGCGAGTATTAGCAGGAAAGGAGCCCTAGTTTCTGGTCACTAAGTGCCCTGTAGTTGTACTGGGTTCCGTAGTTGCTCTTTCGATTTTAGGGGCCACCTGACCTTTCCTTCCTTCCAGAAAATTTCCTCCCTCCACCTTTTGTATGTTTGTTTGTTTTTGCACTTGGGCCAGATTGAATTAGGTTTCTATCCCTTCCTACTAAAACGTTGCTGATAAATACAGAAATTATTGCAGCATTCCAGGCAGAGAGAGAAGCAGATCCGAGCCTTGGCAGTGATAGAGGAATTCAGAAGGTGGGGCTTGCATTCTGTTTAAATGTTAGGATTAAAGGAGAGGAGTTAGTCTGTGACGATCCTTGAGATGATCGGGTAGGCCACTCTCTGAAAAAGAAAAGAAGTACGAAAATGCATGAAATTTGCCCTTTACAAGCTTTTCTAGAATACTATTATTTATAAGCCTTCTGCTGACTTTGCTTTCTTGAAGGCAAGGAACATATTCATTTTTGTATCTGCATTGCTTAATATAATATACTGGGCACGTGGTGGGTGTGCCCTAATGTTTATTCCATTAAGTATAAAGATTGAGAGCTTGAAAGGCAAAACCTCTCTCCAGCCAGTTGGACATATGACGCATGTTCTCCAGCCTGAACATGTTTGTATCAAATCTCAGTGCCCTGTAACGGCCCCATGGTGTGTAGAGGTTTGCGGGCCAGAGGTCACTGGAATCGTATTCATATGACAGTCACCAAACCATTGGAAGGAGAAAGAAAAAAATAAATTCATAGTGTCATCAGTGGGGAGGCGGAACATATTTTAAATGTGGTAACATAAAGTGAAAGATATGTTCTTCTCAGCCGCATAGCACAGGGAGATCAGCTCGGTGCTTTGTGACCACCTAGAGGGGTGGGATAGGGAGGGTGGGAGGGAGACGCAAGAGGGAGGAGATATGGGGATATATGTATACATATAGCTGATTCACTGTGTTTTAAAGCAGAAACTAACACACCATTGTAAAGCAATTATACTCCAATAAAGATGTTAAAAAAAAAAGATCTTGGGACAAACAGTTTAAGTATTTTGATTCCCCCTGCCCCCATTTCTTTCTTTGAGGTGTACAATGATACAAACTCCTTGAGGCAAAAATCAAGTTTTACAGCTGCTGATAGCAACTCGTATCCCCATTACATATGATAGGGGCTCAAGAAATGCTTGCTGAAAATACCTGTTTGGAAGTTATGGTAATATGGGGAAGATGCTGAGGTATCTCTTTAGTAAGGAATCAATAATATATGAGTATAAGGCTTAAATGTTTATATTTCAGTGTGAACATCTCAAGAAGTACATTTGGAATTCATAAAACCCTGAGAGACAATTTGGAACAAATGCATGTAATGATAAAGGAATATATTTGTGGTGACTTGATCAGCAGGTTGAAATGTGGTTTTATTTGTATTTCTTGAGGGTGGTGGTAGAATTGCTGATGGACACTAGGAGCTTTGTATTGACTTGTGAAGTCAGTGACTACATTTGGCGGCCTGAAGAACAGATTTTTGGATTTAAACCTCCACTCACAGTGCAGGGAAGTGTGTTTGCTATTTGTTTTTGCACAACATGCTTGTAAAGGATTTAAAAAGAGAGTATCAGTAGGCCAACAGATGAACGACTCTTTCCATCTGATTTGGCCATAAAGAAAATAAAATAGCTGTAGGACATAAAATCCAGCAGTTGTTTCACTGACTCTGACAACCTTTTATACTTTGTGAAAAATCATGTGAGGTGAAATTAAAACTCGTGCCTGTATCATATCACCTTCTTTGAACACATCATCTTGCAATTACTTGTCCCTTCTTTAAGCCAGAAAGCACGTTTATGAAAGCGAAATATATGTGTGTGTATGTGTGTGTGTGTATATATATATATATATATATATACACATATATATATAAAAAATATATATTTAAGTACACTTTTTTGGAATATCATGCATCTAACAGGATTTGAGAGCCTAAATACTTCCTGTGGTTAATTCCATAAGCTTGCTTTGAGTAATACCCCACTCTCACCCTACCTTTTAAACATCTTTCACAGGCCTTAGCTATTTTTCCTTCTCACTTTTTCTAGCATATGAAAGTTTAAACTTTTTGTTGAGTCTTTTTAATCATTTCCTTAATGTTACAAATAATGAGCTAGGTAAGATAAGGAATTCTGTGTGCAGCACTTTGGAAGACAAAATGACTTCTTGCAACAAAATCACTCAAGTGCTTCCAGTTACATAAGTGACTCTCAGGGAGTCTGGCATTTAATGAGAGACATTAGCTTTCCAGGCCAATAAGTACCATTTAAGGAAAGTGTTGTAGTGATTTGCCATGCAATAAAGGAGAGTAATGCCTTGTAGTTTTACAGTTCCTTTCTTCCAAAGAACTTACAATGCTTTTATATAGATCATTTCCTTTGTCCTAAAAACAGTTCCTGGATACTGTTCTGTATTAATATTGTTCCCTAGGTGCCCCAAGTAATTCATTCAGTGAGTGATTATTTGAGCTCCTACTATGTGCCAGGCTGTTACTGGGTTTACAGAGCAGTATAAAGCTTCATGCATATCTCTGGGTAGCAATCTTTTGAGCAGAGAGATCTGAGCAATTATTAGAACAGAGAATGTGGCTAACAGCTATAATAGGGGTGGATGCAAATGCCATGGTATCTCAGAGAACAGAGTAATGAACTCTGGAGAAGAGGCTCGAAAGCTTTTAGAGAAGAGCAAGGTTGAACAAGGTTTCAACAGTACAACAAAATAAGCATGGAAATCTCTCCTCTCTAACTTATTTTCCAGGTGGAGACATTCTGTATGCTCAAGTTACTGCCAGAGCTATGAAAAATGGCTTAGTGGGTGGGGAGAATTTGGGGAGGAAGACCAGAGAGTATCAGAATAACTTGAGGACCTTTTTTTGTGTGTGTGTGTTAACGCGGGCCTCTCACTGCTGTGGCCTCTCCCGTTGCGGAGCACAGGCTCCAGACGTGGAGACTCAGCGGCCATGGCTCACGGGCCCAGCCGCTCCGTGGCACGTGGGATCTTCCCGGACCGGGGCACAAACCCGGGTCCCCTGCATCAGCAGGCGGACTCCCAACCACTGCGCCACCAGGGAAGCCCACTTGAGGACCCTTGAGGAAAAAATTATACACATGTCCCAGAGATTCTGCTGTTCCCTACACTCCCTTTTGTGAGCCGTTGTTAATGATGCGACTGTGTGCCAGTTAGTTCATTCATGCTGTGCAGGAACATATCAATAGCTTCCACGCTAGGGAGCTATTTCGTCAATTGGAAGAATGAGCTTTATATGAAGTATATTATTTATGAAATACTATTCCTAAATTATTTGCTCTGTTAGGCATATCTATTATGAATGGCAAATCTAAGGAAAATCCAGATCCAAAGAAAAGATATTATGTAAGTGAAAAAGAAGCTATTCTTTCTTAACTGAGCAGTAAATATTGCTAAGTGGAGTGGACCTGCTTCCTCCGCCATGGCGAGGGAGCTAGCTGCTGGTTGTACTTATCTTCCCTGAAGACAGAACCGGTTGGCTGTGCAACTGGTTGGACCCAGTCAGTAAGCATTTAAGAACTATGAGAGAAGCTGTTGAGGGAAGTTATAGATTTTCTATCGTTTCTGTGATAGCTCCGGTCTAGGAGAAATCTTTCTTAGAGATGAGGGATGATATAGGGGGAAAGTCCCTGGGTGAGCAGTCAGGAAACCTAGATGCTGAAACCCGGCTCTGAAGCTAGATGCCCCTGTCATTTAACCATTCAGAGGTTCATATTCTTCATCTATAAAATGGTTTGGATTAAATGACACTTCACTTCCTTCCAGCTGTGATATTTTATAATTATGCAATTATATTTATGAATGATATGAACCTTTTCACAAGCCTTTTGCGTTGGAATATTCCTTTGCTAGTGGAGTCCCCTCTTTTTCTTAACATGTTTCCCCCTCCCCACTTCCTCTGCCTGGGAAATTATTGTACATCCTTCAAGGCTCAGGGACAAATTAAAGAACTGATATATTTTTAGTGCCATCTGTGTGTCAGGTATGGCAGTAAATAGGGTGACCAGATGTTCAGGTTTTTATCTCTTGCCCTGGTATAATTTTTAATAGTACCTTCTCATACTTTCAGAAGTGTCGTGGTTTACATAATGATTTATGTGAGGATAAAGTTTTTACAGTGTTACTTAATTTCATCCTCACAGCAGTTCTGTAGGGTGGAGATTATCACCCCCTCTTTCCACATGAGAAGAACTATAATTTAGAGAATGTTAAGGAATGTGTTCAAAGTCTCACTGCTTATAAGTGGTAGAGTAATTCCATCCTGGTGTTCTGACTTTGGATGTTTTTACTGCACCTTGATACCCAGATCATGTCATTTTTTGTAGAAAACCATTGCAGACTCTGCTTTCGCCTGGAGACCTCTCAGTTTGTTTTTACTGCTGAAAAATCACGTGGTATACATAAACATGTACATGTCGGATGCATCTCTCAATGGACTCTGTTCCATCCTAAAAACAAAGGCCCTGTCTTACTTATTACTGAGACAGGCTGGGACCTGGGACCTGGAACCCTTTGCTGCAGTGCTTGCACCTGGTCAAACGTCTCCTCAAGCAACAAAATACAAAGAAACTATGAGGGACTAAAAGTAACTGTGTGTATGCACCCGTTGGGGCAAATTGTGGGCAACAGGATACAAAAAGACCAAAACCCCAACTGCCACTTCTGAAGAGCCGGGAGCAAAACTAGGGTACTAGGCATGGTCCCTGCACATAGCACCACCAGGGGGGTGGGCAGACCACCTAAGCTACCCCTCCGGCCTGACCCGTGGACATACCCCTGCCCTCACCCCAGATAAGGAACCCGCTTGTTTTCCCCACCCCCACCCCTCAGGGAGTGAGCAGGGGAAACTGTTACTTGTTTTCGCTCTGCACTGCTGCAGCAGGGGCCACAATTAAGCCTTGCCTGAATTTCTTGTCTGGCTTCCTATCTATTTCTGTTGATTAAGGAACGCCGAGAAACCTGGTCGCAACATTAGCACATCAGCAATGTTTAGCCCACTTTGCCTGCATCCGTGTTTTTATGCACCCGTGCTGTATTTATTAGAGCTCTTGCTGACAAGGGATCAGAGGACCCCCTTTCCAGTTTGGGCTCCCCTGTATGTTAGCTTCTTTGACTTTGAGCAAGTGTTGCTTTTTCTGAGCCAGACCCTACTAACTTTCAGCGGTTGCGAGGACCAGGGCAGGTAATGTCTGATAATAAAAAGAACTAACATTTTATAGAGTGCTTCTCTTTGTGCAGCACCACACTACATCCTTTAGAAGATGATCTCATCTCGTCTTCAAGAGAGCGTCTGTGTCAGAGACTCTGTTAGGTCTAAAAATGCTAACTACCCTACCTGTAGTTACAAAACTAGGAAGTAGCAGATGAAAGCAGGCTTCAGACCCGCGTGTCTGCAGATGCCTTTTCATCTGGGAATTCAGGGTCCAAAGACAAGGTAGTAGAAATAGGTGAAGGAGTCTTGGGGATTCTCAGCTTAAGGGTCTGAATGTTAAGTGTTAGGACTGTGTTTTACATCCTTCTGGAATCCAGCAGCTGTTTCAGTCCCTCCATTTAGGGGCACTGCTCTCTGAAGCTGCCTGCATTGCAGCAGTGGAAACCTGGTGTCTAAGTGGGGCTCAGGAGGCCTCTTCCTGACTATGCCCTTGGGTCCTGTTGCATAGCTGGGGGCAGTATTGTATATGGTTAGAGCCTATGCTTTGGAATAGTAACCAATAATAATGTTCTCTCTCAGAAGTTTTTGCAGACACTTACCCAAAATTGCATAAATATAAGTTAACGTATTTCCTGGGCTTGCATAAATCTTCCTCTTAAAAGTAAATATAAAAAGTTAAACTTGAGCAGAACAACAATAAGGAAGAAAAATCTTTGGTTGGAATAATAGTATTATTATAAAGAGAAATGCTGCCCTTTATCCAAACCTACTCTTGAATGGCGAGGTTCTGCTGAGATCACTCAGGGGCATAGAGCATTTGCACAGTGCTTTGTGTGAGGGTAGGTACTGAATAAGAATTTATTAAAAGAAAATAAATCAATGAGTGCCAGTGATTCAGATAGTTTGAGGTTACTTCGTTCAGTAACATTTGCGTCTTCTGGGGGAAAATGCCTTTATTCTGGGATTCTTAATATGAGGTCCATAAATCGTCACAATTTTGTAGATGAGTTTTATAAAGCTCAGAAACTTTCTGCATATTTGCCAAATTGTGCATATAATCCTTTTTGCAGGAAATGAGTTCATAATTTTTATCTGATTCTCAAAGGCATTCTGCCCTCATATTAACTTTACCTGCTTTCTAATATCACTCTAAAGATACTATTTGGGCATTAGAGGCAGACAAACAGAGGTCTTTCTTATACCTCTTAAGTCCTACTTGAGTTGGCATCTGTCTACTTACCTACATTTAAGAGAGTTTCTTTGTTCTGCAATGAATACTGTGACTACAGTCCTCAATGAAGACAATACAGTAATCTGATTTCTGTAGGCTGGTCTGTGCCGTTCTCTTGGTACTTGGCTTCACCTCAGAGATACTCTGAAATCATTTGAAGTGTCATTGCTACAGCCCTAAAAAGTTTTTCTAGGTATTTTCTCTTTTAACCATGTACTAAACTTTAGCTCTGGGGTCAGTCTCACCGTAGATAAAATGGGATGCGTAGGTTGGTTGTTCATGAATAAATTGTCTCCTCACAGCTAGAATTAGTCCCCTTAGCAAGAGGTATGCTGGGCTTAGTTGAGTAAAATTTGAAAGCTACTGGATTTTAGGTAATAGAGTTTTTCATCTCTACCATTAAGCACTTTCAACAGCAATACCGTTCTGATGGTGAGTCTTACAAAAATATAAGCAGTTCTCATGAAGAAAGAGAAAAATTAATGTCTGATTATTTCAGCTATGTTAAAGTAAAAAAGAGTATTTTTCTGTTCACTTTGGAGTTAAATAGAAAGTATTAGAAAATATTTGGTAGCATATTTTTATCCTGTTTCGATCATTAATTTTTTAGTCTAAATATTTCTCTCTGGATGTGATCAGAGGATTGTTTATAATTTTTAAGCCACTTCAGAATGGTATCAGGATTAATTAATATGGTTTATATATCAAATTGCTTTTGAAATATTCAAGCTTTGTCTCAGCTTTTCCCCCCACTGCGTGCATGAGAAATTGTAAGAGTGTCAGAACAGTTGGCATTGATTTGTTCTTTCTTGAATTCAGTTAAGCTTATCACAAACTGTGTCATGGCCAGAGCTTAACATGTTGTTCCTCTTCCAGAAAACCATTTGCCAAATACAACACAGTTTGGATGGTGGGAAAACTCTGGAGCATTCACATTTAACCTAGACTTCTCCCCCTAATACCCACATTTGGAGCCGAAGGAAACACGTTGCTAAATCAGCATCCCTGACTTCAGCCTTTCCCTCTTCTGAAAACCACAAAAGCAGAAGCAGCCATTATTGGATCCTTGACCTGGAGTTTTCTGCTCTGAGCCCATTTGCAGCTGTCAGTTAATAATTCGAAACAACACATGAGGGTGAAGGATGCCTGGATGGATAACTACGAATGCTATTAAAAAAGAAAAAAAAAAAAAAGAAAGAAAGAAAACCTATGACGTTGCCTGAGATGTGTAGCCTAGATCTTTGGCCTCTTTCATCTTCATCTCGTTGGGTAATTAGCACACTGACCCTGTGCAGACTGGAAGCATAGGAAAACAGTTTGAAAAGTGCAGAGGAAGAAGTAGGATTAAGACAAACATTTATATAACCAGGAAAAATGACCCAGGAAAGACGGGAAATCTGGTGACATTCTGTTTACCCACAGCAATGTTAAAATAGTTTGCAAGTGAAACAAAGCAGAGCCCCTTGAATAAATCACTAAGAAAGTAGAAGGATAGACCAACAGCCAAGAGCACGTCACGAGCTATCCGTGTGATATGATTCTCTCCTATTAGCCGGGCAGACGGCTTTCCTTTGAATATTCCTCTTTCTCCTTTCTCCAGTTAATCCCGTCATGGAATCACGTGAAACTGTGGGCTGCTGTGAATGGGGACTAGAAGTGGATGAAAATAGCTTAGGTTATTAGGAAAGGGGAGAGTATCAGGATGTTTGGGTACTGGGTCCTAATCAACACCCAGACATCAGTCTAGATCAGAGACAGTTTTATAAACCTTGAATATGTGGAAAAAAAAAAAAAAACCAGAAAAACCCTAAAAACCTGCATAGCCATTTCAGGAGGGGCAAAAATCTCACTCGTTTTTTCCAGATCACGTGCCCTATGAGAAGATTTGCTCTTTCAAAGGTTAGCATGCTTGGGCCTGGTCTCCATCAAACGCTGGAAGTGTAGAAGCTATCAGCAAGTCAACTGAACTTTCTGAACTTGTATGTGAGTGGCTTTGGTTTAGCGCCAGGTAGTTTATCTACAGGGAAAGATAAGCTTTTTTGCAAACAGGTCTCAAGTTTGCTGATCTGACTGCTGGCCAGCCAGATGCTAAGAGCCCTAACCTGGCATCATGAGGGATGCCTGCTGATACAGAACTGCACACTCCTGCTTTCAGAGTCCTGTGAGAAGTCTGTGGGATGATTTATGGGGGCCTTGCACTCATGCATCCATTTATGAATAGAATTGCTCCAGGTGTGGGTGAGTGAGACAGAGAAGCACCCAAGAGTTCATTGCCCTCAAGAAGCTTATCTTCTATTTGAGAAGTCAAAAGGTCGAATCATATGAATCGAGGAAGTGCAAAGTAAAAACGGCTGTGTCAAAGGACACGTAAGCATTTAAAAAATAAGTGCTCTGAATTCAGCGCTGACAGAGATCGGACAGGCTCAAATAAACAGGAAAGTTTTTGTGAAAGACGGGCCCCCCAGACTACCTCTCACTTATGTAGTGCTTTATGGCAACAGGTGGATTTTCCATACATCATCTCTTAGTTGAGTGTCATGTTATTACTGCCATTTTAAAGCTGAGGACTCTGAGGCCTAGAGAAAAGAAATGCTGGTTAATTTGTACACAGGTAGAGAAGGGTCCTCACACCTTGGTTTTCCACTTCCAGTCCAGGACCATCTGCTACTCTATGGCTTCCTTGACCAATAACTACTATAGTTAATCCTCATTTTTCTCAGATTCTAATATCTGAGAATTTGCCTACTTGCTAAAATTTATCTGTTATCCCCAAGTCAGTACTTGTGGCACTTTTGCAGTCACTTAACGGGCATGGGCAGAGCACTGAAAGATCTGACCCGCCCTACGCATGCACATTCCCAGCTGAGGCCAAACAAGGCCACGTTCTGCCTTCTCTTGCTTCAGCTCTCAGACTGTAAACAAGCAGCCTTTTCACGGTCTATTTAGTGCCATGTTTGTCACATTTTCGTTGGTGATTTTTCTCTTTAAAGTGGCCTCAGGCACAGTGTTGTGGTGCTGTCCAGTGTTCCCGAACACAAGAAGGCCGTGATGTACCTTATGGAGAAAGCATGTGTGTTTTCTAGCTTCATTCAGGCAGGAGTTACCTAGTGTTGTTGGCCATGAGTTCCATGCTGATGAATCAGCAGTATAGATTCAATAAGGTATCTTTCAGCAGAGACACACAGCACACAAGGTTAAGTATTGATGAGTTGACAGAAGTGGTGTGACCTGAGGCTCACAGGAACCTAATCCTGTATTTCTTCTAAGAGCAATGGTTCAGGATTTGCTAATTCAGTATTCATGGTGATTGTGGAGAACGTAACTACTGCAAATAATGAGAATGAACTGTGCTTCGATAGAGTAAAGAGAGGGTGGGAGGATGTTGCCGGCAAGGAGAAGAACACGAACAGAAGAACAGCGTTGGGGGAATTCGTGGTTGTATAACAGAGACTAGACAATTCTAGTTGGCATCAAGACTGAAGAGCGATTGCAGTAGGTAAGGTCTAGATGTCAGATTTGGGGGGTGGGGGTGGTTGGGCAGGATGTCCAGCTGATGAATTTGGACTTAATCTTAGAAATGGATTTGGAGCAGGGATGTTATCAGTGCCTCTTTGGGAGAAGAGTATCTGGCTGGGTTGTGCGGGAGTAACTGGGCTGGGAAAAACGGCAGCAAGGAGAGTTCTCCCCAGGCACTTGTGTCAGTGGCCAGGGATTTATTGGTGGGACAGGAAACCAGTCCTCTCCGGGTCTTGATGGTTGATGTTGAAGGCACAGAGTGAAGAGAGAGCTTAGAGGGGTGAAGGCATTTCACGGAGCTGGAGGAAGTTCAGGAAGAAAATTCAAAACAACTGGGAAAGCAGTTTAGGAAGAATCCTTCGCTGAGTGAGGAGCCAGTGTAAATTTTGGAGTCTCTGTGTGGTGTGGTTGTGCTCCTTCGCGTGTGTGAAAACAGGCTTCTGAGAGGAGCAGGCAACCCCAGGAGTCGTCATGGAGACTGCTCCAAACAATTCCAAATACGTGTATTCAGTTTCAGGACCTGGCTCGTCTGGATCCTGGTATAATTTAACAGTTAGAGTGTATTTCTAAGGCAAGAAGAACGGGACTATTCTTTGTTAGGCTTGTTGCCTTTTCTTAGGACTATTATTTGAAGTTCATTGTTTTCCCTTTGGATTCAGATCTTGTATCGGCACACTCACACACACGCACACGTAGACAGTGTCCTGTGGCGCTCAGTGAACCATGAGAGTACAGTACATCACGGGTACAAAACAGATCTGTGGTTGCTTTGGAAAAACAGTGGGCAATGCTTCAGTTTGCTGAGGCGTGCTACCCTGAAATCATCTCTTAATATTTATCTTGTTGTATTTCCGTTAAGATTGACTCTCAAAAATAAGTGGAATGAAACTCTTAGTGAGTCACCGAGGCGTTATTTTTTAATAGACCTGGATGTGTGTGCTTTTCGGAGTTTTTAACTCCAGAAGAATTAGGCATCAAGATAAGTTGACGTGACACTCACGCCTTTCCTCTGCAACTGATGGTTTTTCAGCCTCGTCAGGGAGTCTCAAACTGCTGATACAAAAACAGGCCTCTCATGGAGAATTGAGTTTCGACCTAGCGAGTAGGATTCTCAAACTTGTATTCAGTTTCCTCTGGGAAGCCTCTTCTTTGGCCCCATTTAGAATCAATCTATTCCTGCCTTAAACTTTCTCAGCACTTATCTGCATTTGACATGTGTTTGAAAGTTTGATCCTCGGTCTAGGCATACAGTTGCTATGGTGACTCCCTGGGCTGACTGGGTGTGTCATAGGCAAGTAAATTAAGGATGTCTTTGTGTGGACCTAAAGTTATGTGAATGTTTTTGGCAGAATTGAGAACTGTAAACTAATCGCTGAAGAACCTCTGCATTTCCATGTCCCTCCCCTTCCACTGTTCTTCCCTTTCAGAGAGTGAACTCCCATTCCTGTCATCCTGGGACACTTAAGAGTCTGCACATTCCTTTATAATCTTTGGAACTTCCCTCTCATATATTTAGGTCTTTGGACTGTAATTATTCCCAACCATGATGCTTTGCCTAGGCTGAAAGAACTCCCTGCAAAAGTTTATCAGTTGGGGCTCCCCTGGTGGCGCAGTGGTTGACAGTCTGCCTGCCGATGCAGGGGACACGGGTTCCTACCCCGGTGCGGAAGGATCCCACGGGCCGCGGAGCGGCTGGGCCCATGAGCCATGGCCGCTGAGCCTGCATGTCCGGAGCCTGTGCTCCGCAGCGGGAGAGGCCACAACAGTGAGAGGCCCGCGTACCGCAAAAAAAAAAAAAAAAAAAGTTTATCAGTTGATATGATTTCCCGTTGTTTCAAAGAAGTAGACATTATTTGACAAAGTATATCTTTGTTAAAAAGAAGAAAACAGGAAACATTCATTCTCACCTACCTGCGGCCTCAAATGATGGTTCTGATAGTGAGTTACTTCTAAGGGGGCAAGTTCTTGGTGGGTTCATGGAAGACAAAAGTTTTGACCTGTGCCTTGAAAAATTTAGTAGAAATTTAGTAGAAATTAAATAAACTGAGGAGAGGAGAGGAGGGTGTTATAGACAGTTGAGAGTGTGAGAATATGAAGAGGGGAATGTATGTGGTGTATTCTAGCCAGTAGAGTTGACCAGTCTGGCTGGAGTTTTATAGAGAATAGTTGAAACAACATGACCCATAGCAGATCTCCGTGGGCGTTATTGAATGAGTGAGTGGTCATTTAGAAAGGCAGCATTGGTTCAGATTGTGAAGACTGTTAAATTTCAGTCTAGGGAATCTGGACCTAATTCTGTGATGAATGGGGTGTACTTATGTCCTGAAATATTGAAAATGAGGTGAGCTATGTCCTCCTGTGCCCTCTTGTATTCTGTATTTTGTTCTGCCTGTGTAGTTGATGAGAGACAGAGAGAGACAGAAACAGTAAACTAAAAAGGGATAAATACTTATTTTAGTGAAAATTAGAATTTATTAGTGATATTACAAAAGCTTCTTATTTGCATTTAGTCCATGTTACTGTAATTGCTAAACTGGGGGTGAGAGGGATAAGACAGCTCAATAAACAAAAGCCCCCAAGCTTCCAAATTGTTATTCTTATAGAAATAGGTTGACTTTTTAAAATTTATTTTACTTTACTTTATTATTTTTTTTTCACATCTTTATTGGAGCATAATTGCTTTACAGTGGTGTGTTAGTTTCTGCTTTATAACATAGTGAATCAGCTATGCATATACACATATCCCCATATCTCCTCCCTGACTTTTTTTTTAATAGCTCACATATATAGAATAAAATAATGGACCTGGGAGTGAGCCATATAGAAAGGGTAGAATGAAAAAAAGGTAAAGAATAAAATAATTAGCATTATATACCTAAATATACTTCTGAGCAGAGGTTTCCAATATTGCGTAGATGAAACAAATTTCACATAGACTCAGGAGCGAGAAGATGTAATGTTAGATTTCTGTAACCAAATTTATTAGAGTGCTGTCCTTCCTGATGCTGAAAAACATCTAGCAACTTTGAAGTAAATTCAGTCAGATTTATGTATTGATATTTCTCAGTCTAACCAAGCTTGTATTTCACTTATCTTCCTGGCTTACTCTCTCTTTATCTTTCTTCCCTGGGTTAATTCTGTCATCCTCAATCCCTGTTGGAACCATTGGGATGTCTCCAATCCTGCCTTAATTAGAACCAAGGTCATCTTTTGCCTAATCTCTCACAGAACCATACTCTTTCCCTACCAACATCTCATAAAATCCAGGCCTGGTCACTCTTCTCTCTTCCTTCACAGAATGAAGTTGATACTCTCTGGCACTGCATTCACTGCAGTCCTCATCTGATGGAGGAAAGAGCCGTGTCTCCCCCATCGCTCCTTCATAGCTTGGAAGTCAGGATGCTTATTTCTTTTGTCTCTTGCCTTGACCTGGCAGCCTCTTTTCTCCTGTATTCCTGACCTTCCTCCTTGTTGTCTGTTTTATACCAGGTCTCTTGTGTTGTCAACTCCAATCTACTCTCAGGGCCTTGCTTTTGTATTACTAAGCAATCTTTTAACCTCTGGCTAGAAAGTCCAAGATCACGGTGATGGCAGGGTTGTTTTCTTCTGAGGCCTCTCTCCTTGGCTTGCAGACGACCACCTTGTTCCTGTGTCTTCACATGGTCTTTCCTCTATGAGTATTCCTGGTGTCTCTTGGTGTGTCTAAAAATTTCCTCTTCTTGTAAGAAAACAAGTCAGCTTGTATTAGAATCTACCCTGATGGCCTCATCTTTATCACCTGTTTAAAGGTCTATCAAATACACATACAGTCACATTCTAAGGTATTGGGGTTAGGTCTTCAACATGTGAATTTTGAGGGAATGTAATTTCAGTCCATAAGTTTGTTTTCAGACTGCTTGACTCAAGATGGTAACCTATCTTTAATTAACGTGTTCTTAGCAGCTTAGTAAAAAAGGCTATATTCCTTCCATTGAAAATAATTTTCAATGGGTATCTTTATAAAGGGTCCACGCACTAAGTTAGATAACTTCCAGTTGCATTAAAAGATTATATTTCAATTAGTTGATGCTGTTATCACACACCAAAGATTAACCTAGGATGTATGATTATAGAAAATTTTCCCTTTCTTCCAAAGAAACTGATTATTGTCAAAAAAAAAAATCAGCAGATTTACTTAATTCTGTGATATAGTACAGCAAATCCTTTTTTCCAAAAAACAAATAAAATTAACGAGAATACAGTTGGAACAATATTTATGCTTTAAAATGTTCACATGAGTCACCTGATATAAAGTAAGAAATAATTTTATAGATGACTTTTAAAAGTTAGGTTGAAATTGGAAAAGATCCAGAAATCACTGTGGGAGGGGGCAGTATTTTTATATGTGTTTACATTTTCCATAAAACAAACCCTGAGATTCTGGATCAAAGGGGCCTTTATATGATGACTCTTACTTAGGCCGGTGAAAGACAGAGCTGCCGTTTGACTTTGAGCACAGCCTGAAATCCAACTTTTCCTTTCTGGGTTCGATAAAGGGCCTCAGAAGGGGAGGGGACCCACCAGAAGTCACTAATGGTAGGAAACATTCTAACGAGAGCCACACGGACCAAGGAACATTTTCATTAGACAGCACATGACTTGAAAGCAACAACCATTTCATAACTCTTTTTCTTTCTCCCCAGCTACCATCCTCCCCTCTCTCCCCACAAAATGCACATTTTGAAGTTTATTCACTGTCCCGATTTTACCTTTATTTTAAAAAAAAAATCACGACGGTTTTAAATTGTATTTTTGCGAAGATGTATTTGATGTAGTACAGGTTTTCCCATTGCCAAGTTCAGGAAATAGAACCTAAGTAGCGCAGGCCGTGGGTCATTTTTCTCCAACAGAGCTCTCACTGTTCCCACCTGCCTTCTGGGCGAAAGGCAACGTCCTGTAGGACCGAGGCCTGGGGAATGGGTGTTCGATTCAGTGCAGCCACGTCTCCCTCCCTCGATGCAGAACAAAGAGGAACTTAGTATGATTTTGCCTTTTATATCTCAAATGTTAACTGGAGACCTAAAATAACAGAAGCTGCTGAGGTTATATTGTTATATTATTTGCAGCTAGAACAGACAAGGCCATTAAGTAACATTTGTGTGAAACCATCTTCCGAGTCCTGTCACGGAAAATCCACACTCTTCCCTCCTGACCCTCTTGTTTCCTGTTTGCGCTTCTAAGGACCAGCAGATGAAACTTGCCATGGAACAGAAAGGACCATTCTTGTCATCCGTTTCAGAATCCAATAGGAAAGAGTGCTTTTCTTGCTTTCCATTTTTTTTTTTTTTCCCTCTCTTGTGGTTTTGGCTTTTCAAAAAACAAAACAAAACTCAGTTTTCAACAGATCCAAGAGGTTCAGATGAGATGTTCTTTCCTGTCAAACAGGATCCTGAAACCTTTTGAGGTTTCTCAAGGACTTGTCTCTCTAAGCTGAAAAGTCTGTTCTCTTTCTTCCCTGTTGCCAGAAAAGTAATTAGGCCATTTTTCTAATTATAGTAATCTTCCCCAAATGGCATATAACTTCAAATCCAAATACCATGTAAGTTGGCCAACAACATTCGGCCATGAAGCACTTCACCAAGACAGTTGGAACGTAGAAGCTGCACTTTGTGGTGAGGCAGAATGTGTACTTTGTCCCAGTTACAGCTGGGTTTTCTTTCTCAGTGTCTCGCCCAAGAGGTTCCACTACATTAGAGTAAAGAACACGGGTGGCAATTGCTCCTGTCAATGGCATTTGGTGAAGAGTTGTGTCTGTGGCAGGTAAATTAGCCTCCTTTTGGAAAAAATGTTTATTTGCGGTAAAAACTGAACAAGATTTAATTGTCCTTATGCTGTTATGTTGGTGAAAAATCTCTACAGATAGGAAGAGTGAGGTTCCCTGTGTCACATGATGCAGAACTAGATTTTTCTTCCCCTAAGAAGAATCCTCTTTTCTATGATGCTAACCAAGGGGACGTTAGGTCCTGCTGGTAAATTTTGTGGTCCAAAATATGCTCACAGCCACCTTCTCTTGTTCCATTTGTCCAAACAAACAAACAAACAAAACAAAAAACTTTTTCAAGTGATATAGACTTTAATTAATTAATTAATTTATTGGAGTATATTGCTTTGCAATGTTTGTTAGTTTCTGCTGTACAATGAAGTGAATCAGCTATAGGTACACCTATATCCCCTCCCTGTTGGACCTCCCTCCCTCCCCACATCCCACCCCTCCAGGTCATCACAGAGCACCGAGCTGAGGTCCCTGTGCTATACAGCAGGTTCCCACTAGCTATCTGTTTTACACATGGTAGTGTATTTATGTCAAACCTAATCTCCCAATTCACCTCACCCTCCCCTTCCCCACCTGTGTCCACACGTCTGTTCTCTACATCTGCGTTTCTATTCCTGTCCTGCAAATAGGTTCATCTGCACCATTTTTCTAGATTCCACATAGATATTTGGTCTCGCTGCTTACCCACTCTCTGGCCTTAATGGAAGGGGTTTCTGGATTGGGATAAGGGCCCTAGGGAAAAGTCTCTAAAAAATGGAACTGAGCATTGAAATAAAGAAGAGTAACTGAGGGTGGATTCCTCCAGGAAATGATGGAGTTGCAGTGATTGAAAATGGAAGGATAAAATTGCATAGGGATTTAAAACCAAAAATGGGGTCAGCATTTAAGAGTGCAGTAAGGGTGTGTCATAGTTACTGAATGGTGTGTGGATGACGCTTAACTTTGGGGTGCAAACCAAGACCACTTTATTTCTGTAAAACAGTCCCGGGTGTTTGTGGGGAGGAGGAAATGCGTGAAGTGGGAATTTCCAAGGCTCAGGCCTTTCGAATCATTGGATTCCAATTTCCTAGTGGCCACATTTCGTTTGCAAAAAAATGCAAATTCTGAGTTATTTTTCTGGAAATTTAGTTGGTCTGAGGTGGGGCCCTGGAATCTGCATTTTTACAAGCTTCTGAGGTGGTTCTTGAACAGTGCTATTGTTAGTTATTACCTAACACTACTAGTTGTTGCATATTTTTAGTTGGTTATTAGCCAACACTGTTGCTCTGGGAATTTTACGGGACCTAGGCTGGCAGATTAGCGCAGAGCACTGACAGCACAATTTGGAACCAGTACAACTGAGGGGATTCAAGCAAGTGAATAATACCTTGTAGGCAAGAAGTGTGGTCATACTCCAGGGGAATGAATTAGAAAAATTTTTTTTTCCCTAAAAGCTATTCAGGGTGGAGTGATGACCTGCTAAAGTGAAAATTAGGTTGTTGAAAGCCAAGCCACAGATTATTTTAAAGGGGGTGGTTATTTAGATTTTGAGTAGGTAATAGTAAAGGGAAGTGGAGCTATAAATGTTTTTTAGGGGGTGGATATAAAAATGTACATTCGAGAAGAGGATACCATTTCAGTTAGGGAAGGCCTTAAGCCTCGTGGTGCAGGGATGTTAGGAAAATATTAGAATGAGTGCTTGCTATTTCTGAAAGGAAGAGGACATGTTTTAGACACAGAATCTCTATTACTTATTAATTCTGTGGCGCATCACCACACTCTACACATTTCTTAGGCCATTGTTTGAATTCTGGTGTGTGTTCCTTTTGACTTCAGGGTAATTTCTCTTCTGGATTATTTACCTGAAGTACCTTAAAAAGCCAAACAGGATAAGAATGCTCTTGTTAGTGAACCATGGAGTCTAAATTTCTTGCTTGTGTAGAGAAAAAATGCAGGCAAAGGAAATCTTGGATTTATTTATATTTGAAAGAGCTTTTGCATAAAAAGAACTCCCTAACCAACGTTTCTTGTAATCTCTTTGTGCAGTGAGATGTAGTAAGTTCCTCTGTGATAGAAACTTTTCATGAAGATTCTTTCGTTGGCAGTACTTTTATGTTCAGAAACACCCGTGTGTGAAACCAATTTTTAAAAGGGGCGTATAACCTCATAAGAAAAATACTACTGAATCCTGGGGACCTACTTCTTCCAGTGGTCTCCCAATTCCCTGCTTATCAAAGCCTCATTAATCATCAGAATACTCCAGTGAGGCTGGTGTTGTTTTTTTTTAAATAGCGTAATTGTATTTTGTAAAGGGTCAAAAGAATATTTGAATCTAAAAATATTTCAGTCTTGTATTTTTGGAAAATCTGCTTCAGCTCTACTGTCTTCATCCCTAAATTACCACCAAGGGCACTAAGGCACTATTGCAGGCTGAGTAATGGCCACCCAGAGATATCAGGTCCCAATTCCCAGACCCTGTGAGTGTTACTTTATAAGAAAAAGAGATTTTGGCAGAGGTGATTACAGATCTTGAGATGGAATGATTGTTCTGGATTATCCAGGTGGGTCCTAATTCCAATCACCAGTGACTTTATAAGAGAGGCAGAGGGAGATTTGATCCACGCAGAAGAGGAGGCAATGTGACCACTGAGGCAGAGATTGGAGTGATATGACCACAAGTCAAGGAATGCTAGCAGCCACCAGAAGCAAAGAGGCAAGGAACAGATTGTCTCTTAGGGCTTCCTGTGGGAGTGCAGCCCTGTGGACAGTTCTCTGTCATTTTAGAATTTCGAGTTTGTGGGAATTCGGTACGGCAGCCCTAGGAATCTGATTTGGGCAGTGAATTTTCTTCTTCTGACTTACACTCCGGTTTGTAGCACAACAGTCATACAAGAAGCTTCTTAAGCAGTTTAGATGTCTGCGCCTTAACAACGATCCAGGGACACAGAACTTCTAGGCATGGGATCCAAGGATCTGTGTCTTTAACAAACTGCCTAGGTGATTCTGGTGTGATTCTGACTGTTTGATAAACATTTCACTAGGATGTTGTATTAGTTTCCTTTTGGGGCTGTAAAAACTTACCACAGGTTTTATTGCCTAAAGCAACACAAATTTATTCTCTTGTGATTCTGGAGGTCATCTTCACTGTGCTAAGGGCAAGGTTTCAGCAGGGCTGGTTCCTTCTGGATGTTCTAGGGAAGGAAAGCATTGCCTTGCTTATTTCAGCTTCTAATGGCTAGCTGTATTCTGCATACTCAAAGTGCATCACCCCAGTCTCTGCTTGTGTCAACAATAGCTTCTCCGACTCTCACTTTCGTGTCTCTCCTATAAGGACCACTTCAATGGCATTGGTCCCGCCCAGATAATCCTGGATAACCTTCATTTTAAGATCCTTATATTGATTGCATCTACAAAGTCCCTTTTGCCGCATAAAATAACATTCATGGGTGCCTGGGATTAGGATGTAGATATATTTGGGGGGCCATCATTCAGTTTAACGCAGACCCCATGATAACATCTCATGTAGAAACCATGGATGTAAATGAGGTCGAACAACAGATTGTCATACTTAATTCATTATGTATTACACTTCCCTCTTTTGTGCTTATTTTTTCAAATAAAGCCATTTGGAGTCAAAACATTTAAATATGGCCACTGTTAAATTCTTTGACACTTGGGTGGCAGATAACGAAGCATTCAAAGCTGCAGATTTCACAAGAGAATCATATCATTAAAATGTTACAAATTAGTTTAAATGCCCAGGCAAGGGGGTAGTCAGATGGGGAGATTTTGATTTCTGTCAAATTTTCATCATCCCCTTCCCCAACCACTCCCAAATAAACATACCTTCTAAGTAAAACCACGATTTTTGCTCTGCAAATGCAGGTTTGAGCCATCCTCAATAAAAATCACATAAATAAAATCTCTTTGCAAACCTGCATTGCTCTGCAGGTGTGATTGTAAGACAAGCTCTCCTGGGCCCTTTCCAATCAGTGTATTGACAGTGCATTCTCTAAGCCCTCCTTTGTAGAACTCAGAGCTGCATCTTTTGTACCTTGTATATAGTGATAATATAGAATTCCAGATTCGAAGTGAGTGGTAATAAAAGCTAAAGAATAAGAGTATATTCTTAAAAATATGACAAGGAGGGACTTCCCTGGGTGGCACAGTGGTTAAGAATCCGCCTGCCAATGCAGGGGACACGGGTTCGAGCCCTGGTCCTGGAAGATCCCACGTGCTGCAGAGCAACTAAGCCCGTGCACCACAACTACTGAGCCTGTGCTCTAGAGCCTGCGAGCCACAACTACCGAAGCCCACGCACCTAGATCCTGTGCTCCTCAACGAGAGAAGTCACCGCAATTAGAAGCCCGTGCGCCACAATGAAGAGTAGCCCCCGCTCGCTGCAACTAGAGAAAGCCTGTGCACAGCAACGAAGACCCAACGCAGCCAAAAATAAATAAATAAAGATAAATAAATAAAAATAAATAAATTAAAAAATATGACAAGTATATTTATCTAAGATGAGTGATTTATTGACAAATCCACACATTTTTTTAAACCTGTTTAATTATCTCATTCTTTTTTAAATTCGATTGGCGTATAGTTGATTTCCAACGTTGTGTTAGTGTACAGCAGAGTGATTCAGTTATGTATATATATACTTTTATATATATTCTTTTTCAGATTCTTTTCCATTATAGTTTATTACAAAATATCAAATATAGTTCTCTGTGCTATACAGTAGGTCCTTGTTGTTAATTTGTTTTATGCATAGTCATGTGTATATGCTAATCCAAAACTCCTAATTTATCCCTCCCCCTCTGCTTTCTCCTTTGGTAACCATAAATTTGTTTTCTATGTCTGTGAGTCTGTTTCTGTTTTGTAAATAAGTTCATTTGTATCATTGTTCTAGATTCCACATATGTGATATCATAAGATATTTGTCTTTCTCTGACTTATTTCACTTGTTTGATAATCTCTAGGTCCATCCATGTTGCTGCAAATGCATTATTTCATTCTTTTTTATAGCTGAGTAATATTCCGTGTGTGTGTGTGTGTGTGTATGTATAACACATCTTCTTTATCCATTCATCTGTCGATGGATAATTAGGTTGTTTCCATGTCTTGGCTGTTGTAAATAGTTCTGCTATGAACATTGGTGTGCATGTATCTTTGAATTAGAGTATTCTTTGGATATATGCCATAATTGTCTCATTCTTGCTGCTTTGCTTAAGCCCTTCCCTCTGCATTTCAGGATGACTGCATCACTAACTGATCCCCAACACACATTTTTCTCTGTTCTTTTCCTTTGCGCCCCTCTTCCTCCATCCAGTTACTCCCCGCTTCTACTGCCAGTACTGTTTTTTTAAATAAATTTATTTTATTTATTTAGTTTTGGTTGCATTGGGTCTTCGTTGCTGTGCGTGGGCTTTCTCTAGTTGTGGCGAGTGGGGGCTACTCTTCATTGCGGTGCGTGGGCTTCGCATTGCAGTGGCCTCTCTTGCTGCGGAGCACGGGCTCTAGATGCGCAGGTTTCAGTAGCTGTGGCACACAGGCTCGGTAGCTGTGGCTCGTGGCTCTAGAGCGCAGGCTCGGTAGTTGTGCATGGGCTTAGTTGCTCCGCGGCATGTGGGATCTTCCCAGACCAGGGCTCGAACCCGTGTTCCCTGCATTGTCAGGCAGATTCTTAACCACTGCGCCACCAGGGAAGCCTGCCAGTACTGTCTTGTAAGCCCAAAGATCTGATCTTGTCCCTCTCCTACTTAAAATCCTTTAAGAGTTGTCTACAAGATAAAAGTCAAAACTAGATACACTATTTGAGGATATGGCATTGAAGCATTCAATGACTTAGCCTATTATTTCATTTTTATTCTCTCCTATACACTTTCATACACCTTGTGTTCTGGTCCAATTTTTTTCTTTTTCTTAAGGAGTTACATTAGTTTTGAGAGGTGTTCTGGGAGAAAGTGTTCTGTGATGAAATAAATTTGGAAAAATACTGTATTTTTCACATTTTACTGGGAACTTCAAAATGCACATTAGTGTATTAAGTGGTCTTAGAAGTCCCATAGTAAAGACAATTGTTATGTTTTTTGTAAATTTTTATTGAAGTAAGCATAGATATTCTAAAGTGCATAGACCTTAAGTGTACAGGTCTGTGAATTTTTGCAAAGCGATCACAATTTGGGTAGTATGGACTCTATCCAAATAAAAATAGAGATGATTTCCTGAACTCCAGAGTCCTTCTCATGCCCATCACAATATTCAGGCTTCTGTCACCATAGATGAGTTCTGTTTGTTTTCAAACTTTGTATAACTGGTATCGTAGAGTATGTTTTTTTCTGTGTCTGTTGTCTTTTGCTCAAGGTTATAGTTATGACCTTCATTCATGTTCTCACATAATTTGTTGTATTGCTCTAGGCCAGGGGCTGGCAAAGTGCTGCCTGCAGGCCTAATCATGTCCACCATCTGTTTTGTACAGCCTGTGAACTAAGAATGATTTTGATGTTTTTTAAGGGGTGTGTGTGTGTTTGTGTGTGTGTATGTATATATATATGTGAATATGCAATGGAAAACATATATGGCCTGCAGAGACAAAAACACTTATTTTCTGGCCCTTTACAGAAAAAACTTTGCCAATTCCTGCTCTGTGGTATTCCACTGTACGAAAATATAATTTACTTATCTGTTCTACCATTTACGGGCATTTGAATTATTTCCTAGTTTTGGACATGACAAATAGTGTGGCTATGAACATTCTTGTACACGTCTTTTGGTGAACACGTGTCCATATTTTGGTTAGGTGTGGAACTGGTGGAACATAAAGTGTGTGGGGTTGTTTTGTTTTTGTTTTATTGAGATAACTGCTAAAAAGTTTTTCACAGTGATCATACCAATTAAAATTCTCTCATCGGTGTTTGAGAATTCCAGTTGCCTCACAGTCTCAACATTTGATATTGATAGATTTTTAAAATTTTAGTTCTTTTACTGTATGTGTAGTGGTGTCTCGTGAGTTTAATTTGCTTTTCCCTGATGAGGTATAACAACTTTCATGTGCTCATTGAACAGTTGGAGAGCCTTTTTGTGAAGAATCCTATTGCTTTGCTTATTTTTTAAAAATAAAAATTGTTTTTTTCTTTTATTGATGTGTATAACTTCTTATATATTCTGCATACAAATCCTCTGTCAGATGTGTATATTGTAGATACCTTCTAGGCTCTTTGGTTTGCATTTTTACTTATTTATGGTGTCTTATGATGGATAGAAGTTCTTAATTTTAATGAAGTCCAATTTTTCAAATGTGCTTTAAGGTTAATGCTTATTGTTTACTGTTTAGAAACATCCTTGCCTACCTACAAAACATTAAAGTGTTCTTCTGTGTTATCTTCCCACAGTCCCTATTGTTTAATGTTTTGCACTTAGTTTACAATCCATCTGAAAATTATTTTTATGTTTGGTGTGAGATAGAGCTAAAGGTTTATTTTTTCCCTGTGAGTAGCCAGTTGGTGTTCTTGGTAATCCTAAGGCTGCAGAACCCTGGTTACTACAGGATCTGTGTTCCGGCAACAATCTTGGTGAAGCCGAATCCCCACCCCAGGGTTTAGAGCCTCCGGAGACTGTTGCTGGGGGATACACACACTAGCAGCGTGGCCTGGCTTCCTTAGAACAACAGACTGTACTCTAGCTCCCTTCCCAAAGCGTGTGGCTTTGGAAACAAGGCCAAGTTAATCCAAGTGAGACCTAGGCTGGGCCCAACTTCAGGAGAGAATCTCAGAGACCCTTGTTACAATGCTACTGGCTAAGGACAGCAGTTAAAGTTCGAAGTCCAGAGGACCTGCCTTACCTTCTGCTATCCTGGTTGTTTAATAAAAAAAAAAAACTACCTTCATTTGTTGAAATATTTATCTTTTCTCCCACTGCATTGCAGTGGTATCTTTAACACAAATCTACTGACCATATATGTATGTATGGGTCTGTTTCTGAATTTTCTTTTTTTTCATGTTGGAGTATTGCTTTTCAATGTTGTGTTAGTTTCTGCTGTACAGTGAAGTGAATCAGCTATATGTATATATATATATCCCCTCCCTCTTGGACCTCCTTCCCCCCCACCCCTGATCCTGCCCATCTAGGTCATCACAGAGCACTGAGCTGAGCTCCCTGGGCTACACAGCAGGTTCCCACTAGCTATCTGTTTTACACATGGTAGTGTATATGTGTGAATCCTAATCTCCCAGTTCATCCCATGCTCCTTTTCCCTGCTGTGTCCACATGTCCATTCTCTACGTCTGCATCTCTATTCTTGCCCTGCAGATAGGTTCATCTGTACCATTTTTCTAGATTCCACTTATATGCATTATTATACGATATCTGCTTTTCTCTTTCTGACTTACTTCACTCTGTATGACACTCTCTAGGTCCATCCACGTCTCTACAAATTACTCAGTTTCGTTCCTTTTTATGGCTGAGTAATATTCCATTGTATATATGTACCACATCTTCTTTATCCATTCATCTGTCGATGGACATTTAGGGTGCTCCCATGTCCTGGCTATTGTAAATAGTGCTTCAGTGAACACTGGGGAATGTGTGTTCTTTTGAATTATGGCTTTCTCAGGGTATGTGTCCACTAGTGGGATTTCTGGGTCATATGGTAGTTCTATTTTTAGTTTCTTTAAAAAACCTCCATACTGTTCTCCATAGTGGCTGTATAAATTTACATTCCCACCAGCAGTGCAAGAGAGTTCCCTTTTCTCCACACCCTCTCCAGCATTTATTGTTTGTAGATTTTTTGATAGCAGTTCTGACCTGTGTGAGGTGATACCTCGTTGTACTTTTGATTTGCATTTCTCTGATAATTAGTGATGTTGAGCATCTTTTCGTATGCCTCTTGGCCATCTGTATGTTTTCTTTGGAGAAATGCCTATTTAGGTCTTCCTCCCATTTTTGGATTGGGTTTTTTTTTTTTTTGATATTGAGCTCCATGAGCTGTTTGTATGTTTTGGAGATTAATCCTTTGTCAGTTGCTTCGTTTGCAAATATTTTATCCCATTCTGAGGGTTGTCTTTTTGTCTTGTTTATGGTTTCCTTTGCTGTGCAGAAGCTTTTAAGTTAGATTCCATTTCTTTATTTATGTTTTTATTTTATTACCGTAGGAGATGGGTCAGAAAAGATCTTGCTGTGATTTATGTCAAAGAGTGTTCTTCCTATGTTTTCCTCTAAGAGTTTTATAGTGTCTGGTCTTACATTTAGGTCCTTAATCCATTTTGAGTTTATTTTTGTGTATGGTGTTAGGGAGTGTTCTAATTTCATTCTTCTACATGTAGCTTTCCAGTTTTTCCAGCACCACTTATTGAAGAGGCTGTCTTTTCTCCATTGTATATTCTTGCTTCCTTTCTCATAGATTAGGTGACCATAGGTGCATGGGTTTATCTCTGGGCTTTCTATCCTATTCCATTGATCTATATTTCTGTTTTTGTGCCAGTACCATAGTGTCTTGATTACTGTAGCTTCATAGTATAGTCTGAAGTCAGGGAGTCTGATTCTTCTAGCTCCACTTTTTTTTCTTAATATTGCTTTGGCTATTCTGGGTCTTTTGTGTTTCCATACAAATTGTAAACTTTTTTGTTCTAAATCTGTGAAGAATGCCATTGGTAATTTGATAGGGATTACGTTGAATCTATAGATTGCTTTGGGTAGTATAATCGTTTTCACAGTATTGATTCTTCCAATGCAAGAACATGGTATATCTCTCCATCTGTTTGTGTCATCTTTGATGTTTTTCCTCAGTTTTTTTTATTTTTTTATTTTTTTGCGGTACGTGGGCCTCTCACTGTTGTGGCCTCTCCCGTTGCGGAGCACAGGCTCCGGACGCGCAGGCTCAGCGGCCACGGCTCATGGGTGCAGCCGCTCCGCGGCATGCGGGATCCTCCCGGATTGGGGCACGAACCCGTGTCCCCCGCATCGGCAGGTGGACCCCCAACCAGTGCACCACCAGGGAAGCCCTTTTCCTCAGTTTTATAGTTTTCTGAGTACAGGTTTTTTGCCTCCTTAGGTAGGTTTATTCCTAGGTATTTTATTCATTTTGTTGCTATGGTAAATGGGACTTTTCCTTAATTTCTCTTTCTTTTGTTGTTAGTGTATATGAATGCAAGAGATTTCTGCGCATTAATTTTGTATCCTACTTTACCAGATTCACTGATTAGCTCTAGTAGTTTTCTGGTGGCATCTTTAGGATTTTCCGTGTATAGTATCATGTCATCTGCAAACAGTGACAGTTTTACTTCTTCTTTTGCAATTTGTATTCCTTTTATTTCTTTTTCTCTCTGACTGCTGTGACTAGGACTTCCAAAACTATGTTGACTAATAGTGGCGAGAGTGGACATTCTTGTCTTGTTCCTGATCTTAGAGGAAATGCTTTTGGTTTTGCACCATTGAGAATGATGTTTGCTGTGGGTTTGTCGTATATGGCCTTTATTATGTTGAGGTAGGTTCCCTCCGTGCCCACTTCCTGGAGAGTTTTTATCATAAATGAGTGTTGAAGTTTGTCAAAAGCTTCTTCTGCATCTATTGAGATGATCATAAGGTATTTATTCTTTAATTTGTCAATATGGTGCATCACATGGATTTTGCATATATTGGTGAATCTTTGCATCCCTGGGATAAATCCCGCTTGATCATGCTGTATGATCCTTTTAATGTGTTGTTGGATTCTGTTTGCTAGTATTTTGTTGAGGATTTTTGTGTCCATGTTCATCAGAGATATAGGCCTGTAATTTTCTTTTTTTGTGAAATTGTTGTCTGGTTTTGGTATCAGGGTGATGGTGGCTTTGTAGAACGAGTTTGGGAGTGTTTCTCCCTCTGCGATTTCTTTGAAGAGTTTGAGAAGAATAGGTGTAAGCTGTTCTCTAACTGTTTGATAGAATTCGCCTGTGAAGCCGTCTGGTCCTGGACTTCCATTTGTTGGAAGATTTTTAATTACAGTTTCAACTTCATTACTTGTGATAGGTCTGTTTATATTTTCTATTTCTTCCTGGTTTAGTCTTGGAAGGTTGTATCTTTCTATGAATTTGTCCATTTCTTCCAGGTTGTCCATTTTATTGGCATATAGTTGCTTGTAGTAGTCTCTTATCCTTTGTATTTCTGCAGTGTCAGTTGTAATTTCTCCTCTTTCAGTTCTTTTATTTTTAAAAATATTTATTTATTTGGTTGTGTGGGGTGTTAGTTGTGGTAGGTGGGCTCCTTAGTTGCTGCTTACTGTCTCCTTAGTTGTGGCAGATGGGCTCCTTAGTTGTGTCATGCGAACTCTTAGATGCAGCATGCATGTGGGATCTAGTTCCCTGACCAGGGATCAAACCCATGCTCCTGGCATTGGGAGCATGGAGTCTTAACCACTGTGCCACAAGGAAGTCCCTTCATTTCTAATTTACTGTATGGAATCCTCTCCCTTTTTTTCTTGATGAGTCTGACTAAAGGTTTATCAATTTTTATCTTCTCAGAGAACCAGTTTAGTTTTATTGATCTTTGCTATTTTTTTCTTCATTTCTATTTCATTTATTTCTGCTCTGATCTTTTTGATTTCTTTCCTTCTACTAACTTGGGGTTTTTTTTTTGTTGTTGTTGTTGTTCTTCTATCTCTAGTTGCTTTAGGTGTAAGTTTAGATTGTTTATTTGAGATTTTTCTTGTTTCTTGAGGTGCGATTGAATTGCTATAAACTTCCTTCTTAAACCTGCTTTTGCTGCATCCCATAGGTTTTTGGTCATCGTGTTTTCATTGTCATTTTTTTCTATGTATTTTTTGATTTCCTCTTTGTTTTCTTCAGTGATCTCTTGGTTATTTAGTAGCGTATTGTTTAGCCTCCATGTGTTTTTGTTTTTTACAGTTTTCTTCCTGTAATTGATTTCTAATCTCATAGCGTTTTGGTCGGAGGAGTTGCTTGATTTGATTTCAGTTTTCTTAAATTTACCAAGTCTTGGCTTGTGACCCAAGATGTGATCTATCCTGGAGAATGTTCCATGTGCACATGAGAAGAAAGTGTATTCTGCCACTTATGGGTGGAATGTCCTATAAATGTCAACTAAGTCTATGTGGTCTATTGTGTCACTTAAAGATTGTGTTTCCTTATTTTTTCTGTCTGGATGATCTGTCCATTGGTGTAAGTGGGGTGTTAAAAGTTCCCCACTATTATTATTTTTAAAATTTATTTTTGGCTGTGTTGGGTCTTCGTTGCTGTGTAGGTTTCTCTAGTTGTGGCTACTCTTTCTAGCAGTGTGTGGGCTTCTCATTGCAGTGGCTTCTCTTGTTGCGGAGCATGGGCTCTAGGCATGCAGGCTCAGTAGTTGTGGCACATGGGCTTAGTTGTTTCGTGGCATGTGGGATCTTCCCAGACCAGAGCTTGAACCTGTGTCCCCTGCATTGGCGGGCGGATTCTTAACCACTCTACTGCCAGGGAAGTCCCCCCCCTCCCACTATTATTGTGTTACTGTCAATTTCCTCATTTATGGCTGTTAGCATTTGCCTTATGTATTGAGATGCTCCTATGTTTGGTGCATAAATATTTACAATTGTTATATCTTCTTCTTGGATTGATCACTTGATCATTGTAGTGTGACCTTCCTTGTCTCTTGTAAGTCTTTATTTTAAAGTCTTTTTTCTGGTATGAGTATTCCTACTGCAGCTTTCTTTTGATTTTCATTTGCATGGAATATCTTTTTCCATCCCCTCACTTTCAGTCTGTATGTATCTCTAGGTCTGAAGTGGGTCTCTTGTAGACAGCATATATACAGGTCTTGTTTTTGTATCCATTTAGCCAGTCTTTGTCTTTTGGTTGGAGCATTTAATCCATTTACATTTAAGGTAGTTATTGATATGTATGTTCTTGTTACCATTTTCTTAATATTTTGGGGTTTGTTTTTGTAGGTCTTTTTCTTCTCTTGTGTTTCCTGCCTAGAGAATTTCCTTTATTTAACGTTTGTTTTAAAGCTGGTTTGGTGGTGCTGAATTCTCTTAGTTTTTGCTTGTTTATAAAGCTTTTGATTTCTCCATCAAATCTGAATGAGATCCTTGCTGGGTAGAGTAATCTTGGTTGTAGGTTTTTCCCTTTCATCACTTTAAATATGTCCTGCCAGTCCCTTCTGGCTAGCAGAGTTTCTGCTGAAAAAGCAGCTGATAACCTTATGGGGATTCCCTTGTATGTTTGTTACTTTTCCCTTGCTGCTTTGAACATTTTTTTCTTTGAATTTAATTTTTGTTAATTTAATTAATATGTGTCTTGGCATGTTTCTCCTAGGGTTTATCCTATATAGGACTCTCTGTGCTTCCTGGACTTGGGTGGCAATTTCCTTTCCCATGTTAGGGAAGTTTTTGACTATAATCTCTTCAAATATCTTCTCAGACCCTTTCTCTTTCTCTTCTTCTTCTGAGACCACTGTAATTCAAATGTTGGTGTGTTTAGTGTTATCCCAGAGGTCTCTGATACTGTCCTCTTTTCTTTTCATTCTTTTTTCTTTATTCTGCTCCTCGGCAGTTATTTCCACTGTCTGTCTGCCATATCACTTATTCATTCTTCTTCTTCAGTTATTCTGCTGTTGATTCCTTCTAGCGTATTTTTCATTTTAGTTATTCTGTTGTTCATCATTGTTTGTTTGTTCTTCAGTTCTTCTAGGTCCTTGTTAAACATTTCTTGTATTTTCTCGATCCATGCCTCCATTCTATTTCCAAGATTTTGGATCATCTTTACTGTTATTACTCTGAATTGTTTTTCAGGTAGGTTGTGTATTTCCTCTTCGTTTATTTGGTTTTTACCTTGCTTCTTTGTCTGTACCATATTTTTTTCTCACTTAATTTTTTTTTTTTTTTTTTTTTTTGATGTGTGGGGCTTTGTTCCTGTCTTGCTGGTTGCTTGGCCTGAGGCGTCCAGCACTAAAGTTTGCAGGCAGTTGTGTGGAGTCATTTCTTAGTGCTGAGATGAGAACCTCTGGGAGAACTCACACCAATTAATGTTCACTGGGGTCTGAGGTTCTCTGTCAATCCAGTAGTTTGGACTCAGTGCTCCCATCACAGAAGTCAGGCCCAACCCCTTGGCGAGAGCAGAACAAGGCGTGCCTAGATGTTCATCTTATGTGAAATAGAGCAGGTAGTCTACCTAACGCAGGACAAGAGAAATGTCTTTTCACTCAGTGCATTGCACTCCTGGATAAAAGTCCCTGGGAGGCCAGCTGTGGCCACGTACCATCTATCCAGGCCCAGCTGCTGGGAGTGACGCGAAGACCTCGGAAGCATCACGGGCTGGAGAGTTGCCTGTGAGTGGCCAGCAAAGGGGTGGAGCTGGAGGCTGTTTCTGAATTTTGAATGTTATTCCTTAGGATTTTTCCATCAATGTTTATGAGGGAGACTGGTTTGTAATTTTCCTTTCTTAAATGTTATGCCATTATGTTTTGGTGTCAAGGTTATGCTGCCTTCAAAAAATAAGTTTCTGTTCTCTGGGAAAATTTGTGTAAGCTTTGTGTTATCTTGGTTAAATGTTTGGAAGAATTTCTCGGTGCATTCATGTGAACCTGGAGTTTTCTTTGTGGGACTATGTAAATTATAGATTCAGTTTATTTAATATATTTAGGAATATTCAAAATTTCTACTTTGATATCAGTTTTGGTGAATTCTTTCAAGAAATTAGCCCATTTCATCTAAATTGTCAAATTTATTTCATAATTCATAATGTTCCCTTATCATTTATTGTTATAATATGTCAGATCTGTAGTGATGTCTCCTTTTTCTTTCCTCCTATTGAGAATTTGTGCTTTTCTTTTCTTCTTAAACAGTCTTACAAGGCTGTTTTCTGGGGACTGCTTTAGCTGCATGCCACAAATTTTGATACGTGTTATTTTTATTATCGTTTACTTAAAAATATTTTCTTTTTTATACTGCTTCATTGACCCATAGGTTATTAAAATTATATTGTTTATTTTCAAACTCTAGTTTATCATATGTACCTTTAATTTTTAGAGGCTTTGAGTTAGTACATTTCTTCTAAAACGGTCCTGGAATTATAGCACACTTTATTCTATTTACCACCACTTCATTCCATTTACTACTACTTTATTTTTTTCTATAAATGTCATGTAGTTTAATTAAAAAAATTTTTTTCCTGAATGTAGGATAATAGCTTGGTGGTAGTTTTATTTTAGCACTTTGCAAACATCATTCATTGCCTTCTGATCGTTTTTACTGAAAATGCATTCATCAGTCTTGGTGCTGTGTCCTTAAAAGAAATGTGCCTCTTCCTTTGGCTGTTTTAAAGAATTTTCTTTGTTGGGTGTGCCTAGATGTGCTTTTCTTTGTATTTGAACTGCTTGGAGTTCATAATACTTCTTTAATTTATAGACTGATGATTTTCATCAGTTTTTGAAAATTGTCACTGAGACCTCTTTAAATATTGCTTTGACCTATTCTAACCTTCTCCTTCTGAGACTCCAGTTATACCCATTTTAGGTCTTTTCACTTTTTTTTTGTTTTTTTTTTTTGCAGTATGCAGGCCTCTCACTGCTGTGGCCTCTCCCGTTGCGGAGCACAGGCTCTGGACACACAGGCCCAGCGGCCATGGCTCACAGGCCCAGCCACTCCGCGGCATGTGGGATCTTCCTGGACCGGGGCACGAACCCGTGTCCCCTGCATCGGCAGGCAGACTCTCAACCACTGCACCACCAGGGAAGCCCTTCACTTTGTTTTATATGTTCATTATGCTCTCATCTGTACTTTTCATTATCTTTTCTCTATGTACTTTAATCTTAATATTTTTTTAACTCACTGTCTTCACTATTCTTATTTTCTGCTATGTCTAATCTGCCAATTTTTATTCACATGGTCCTCTTTTTGGCTTCTTGTTAATATTTGAATGAATGCCAGACATTCGAATGAAAAATTTTAGAAGCTCTGGATTTTGTTATCTTCTACTGGAGAGAATTTAATTTTCATCTATAAGGCAATAGAAATAAAAGAAGATCACCTTGATTCAGTTGAGTCCCAATTTCAGTTTTGTCCTTATCTAGTAACTGGAGGTTGCTTTTTTGGGCTATGATGAAATAGCTGTACCAGACTAACCTACTTCAAAAGTAAAAGCAGGGCTTTCCTGGTGGTGCAGTGGTTAGGAATCCACCTGCCAGTGCAGGGGACTTAGGTTCGAGCTGTGGTCCAGGAAGATCCTACATGCCATGGAGCAACTAAGCCTGTGTGCCACAACTACTGAGCCTGTGCTCTAGATCCCAAGAGCCACAACTAGTGAAGCCCATGCACCTAGAACCCATGCTCCTCAACAAGAGAAGCCACCCCAATGAGAAGCATGTGCACCGCCATGAAGAGTAGCCCCTGCTCGCCGCAAAGAGAGAAAGCCCGTGCACAGAAACAAAGACCCCAGCAGCCAAAAATTAATTAATTAATTAAATTAAAAAATAAAAAAGTGAAAGCAAACATAATGCATATAAAGCTCCTTGAAGGTACTGGAAAGCAACCTAAGCAACCAGTACCTAAGGGGCAAACCTCCTAAGTGAAAATAAGTAAATAGAGGTGAGCCCTACCTAAGCCTGCTGCTTTGTCCTTCTGGGGTATTTGCCAATTCACAGTTCAAAGCATAGAATGCAAACATAAAGCAGTGGCTTAGAACTTGTGTCTTTGTCACTAGACTGGAGAAACAAAAACAATAGTTCAGGGATACCACGAGAGCCAGGACTCGAGAGTCCAAGATCCTGAAGAATAGGGCACCATGCAGTAGTGACTCCCAAATTCTTGGTGCAATTTCCACCTCAAGTGATTTGCTGACTCTTCAGTGTACTGGGTAAGTTGCTGAACAAACAATCAGAAATAAGCTGCTGAGATATTAAAAAGGCAGGTAGTAACTTTGTTATAAGGCAGAAACTAACACACCATAAAAAAAATAAAAAGGCAAGTAGAAATTTAGGCCATTTGAAAAAAAATTAAGTTAGTGTGTCTTATTAAGAGAATCTGAGTAAATCTGAGTTATAGGGTCTGTCTGTAAAGAAAGGTCCTGATAAATATTCCACGATTTCTGTTGAGACCTCTAGCGACAAAGACAAGTTCTAAGCCACTGCTTTTTGTTTGCATTCTATGCTTTGAACTGTGAGTTGGCAAATGCCCCAGAAGGACAAAGCAGTAGGCTTAGGCAGGACTCACCTCTGTATACTTATTTACCACTTAGGAGGTTTGCCCCTTAGGTACTGGTTGCTTAGGTTGCTTTCCAGTACCTTCAAGGAGCTTTATATGCATTATGTTTGGTTTTTGTTTTGCTTTCACTTTTTTATTTTTTAATTAATTAATTTATTTTTGGCTGCTTGGGCCTTCATTGCTGTGCACGGGCTTTCTCTCTTTGCGGCGAGCAGGGGCTACTCTTCATTGCGGTGCACGTGCTTCTCATTGGGGTGGCTTCTCTTGTTGAGGAGCACGGGCTCTAGGTGCATGGGCTTCAGTAGTTGTAGCTCTTGGGATCTAGAGCACAGGCTCAGTAGTTGTGGTGCACAGGCTTAGTTGCTCCGCGGCATGTGGGATCTTCCCAGACCAGAGCTTGAACCCGTGTCTCCTGCACTGGAAGGCGGATTCCTAACCAGGGCTCGAACTCGTGTCTCCTGCACTGGCAGGTGGATTCCTAACCACTGCACCACCAGGGAAGCCCTGCTTTTACTTTTGAAGTAGGTTAGTCTGGTACAGCTATTTCATCATAGCCTCAAAATGCAACCTCCAGTTATTAGCTTTTTAACCCAGCATTTCTTCAACTTAGTTTTACAGTGGAAACCAATGTTTTTTTTTTTTTTTTTGTCATTGGTGAGCATTCCGTGGAAGACACCTTAGGAGATGCTACTGCAGACATGTCAGTCTATTCACCATTTCTCAAACACAGAAAAGTATTTCATGCTTTCATACTCTTGTTCTTCTTTCACTCTGCCTAGAACAGCCTTGCCCATACTTCTTTTGCCTTCTTCATCCTACCAAACTCTATTTCTTTCATTAAGGATTCTGTAATTTTCTGAAGCAGAATAAAAAACATCCCAAATTGCATAAAATTACTTGAGTTGTAGGAGCCTGTGGAAATCTTGACCTTTTTTTGAAGGTGGTATGTTTTCTCTTTATGGACAGTGGGAGTCATGTAAGTGGTCATTTTTCTTGTTTTGACTACCAGGAATTTCATTTGTCATAAACTTAAAAAACATGCAAAGTGTCATATGGTTTGTGTTACTTGTGTCTTTCTTAAGCTTCTACTTTGGTATTTTCTCTCAGTTTTATTATGTAATTATTTACATAAATGTTCTTATAAGCTTTTTCAGGTACTTTATAAAACATCACAAAATGGTATACAGCATATATAACCTTATCTAACAGTAAACAACAGCGATCAAATGGACAGTTTTCTTTTCAAGGACATTTTAATTATGCTGAGCCTCATTCTGAATCACTCATGACTTGTATTTTTTCCCCCAACTAAATTGTAACTTTATTGATGACATAAATATTCTCTTACCTAGCATATACAATTGGCGAACAAAACTTTGTTTTGGTTAATTTTGTGAGGTAGATCACAATGGTTATGAGTAGGGCTTCTGGAGCCAGACTACCTGGATTTGAATTTTCCCTCTACCTTTTACTGCCTGAGATCTGACTTACTGAAACTCTCTTTGCCTTATTTTACTCATGTTTAAAACGTCATTTGTTTGCTGTGAGGAAGAAATAAACTAATACATGTGAAATGCTTAGAACAGTAGCTAGCACATAGGAACTCTTCAATAATTTTTTTTTTTTTTTAAAGAAGATGTTGGGGGTAGGAGTTATTAATTTATTTATTTTTGCTGTGTTGGGTCTTCGTTTCTGTGCGAGGGCTTTCTCTAGTTGTGGCAAGTGGGGGCCACTCTTCATCGCGGTGCGCGGGCCGCTCACTGTTGTGGCCTCTCTCGTTGCGGAGCACAGGCTCCAGATGCGCAGGCTCAGTAGTTGTGGCTCACGGGCCTAGTTGCTCCACGGCATATGGGATCCTCCCAGACCAGGGCTCGAACCCGTGTCCCCTGCATTGGCAGGCAGATTCTCAACCGCTGCGCCACCAGGGAAGCCCCAATAAATTTTTTTTAATTGAAGTATAGTTAATTTACAATGTTGTGTTAGATTCAAGTGTACAGCAAAGTGATTCAGATATACATATATATGTGTGTATAAATATATACTTTTCCCATTTTAGGTTATTACAAGATATTGAATATAGTTCCCTGTGATATCAATAAATATTACTTAGGCAATCTGAGAAAAGTTTGTCCAGTTGTTATGCTCTGATGTTTGGAATGGTGACTTTTCCAAAAGCTTTTAAAGTTCTAGAAGTTGTCAAATGGCCCTAGAGTAATGTTCGAATTTGTCAGTATTAAGAGATAAGTGGCAGTTTCCATAAGAAGTGAATAAAGATATATTTGTACTAAAAAATACAAAAAAATTTTTTCTCTAAGCTTTGTGTTTTAGCTTCCTCATGCTAGTGATAACACTTTAAGAACAAGGTATGGGATTAGAAGATTACTTTGTTAATACACTATTCATCAATGGTCTATTTTCCATTATCTTGAACAGTACTATTATCTGGTAGTGACAGGATTAGAAACTGATAGGGTAATACTAACTTAAGTACAAGTCATAACATATGATCTCTGTATTATTGTTGGTTATGATCACTGAGATTGTTTCAGGAAATAATATTAATACAGCGTTATGATCATGATGGACCTGGGGAACATTCCATAGCTTACCTTTTTTTTTTTTTTTTTTGCAGTACGCGGGCCTCCTGCCGCTGTGGCCTCTCCTGCTGCGGAGCACAGGCTCCGGACGCGCAGGCTCAGCGGCCATGGCTCACGGGCCCAGCCGCTCCGCGGCATGTGGGATCTTCCCGGACCGGGGCACGAACCCACGTCCCCTGCATCGGCAGGCGGACTCCCAACCACTGCGCCACCAGGGAAGCCCCATAGCTTACCATTTTTGTATGAGTTCCTGCGGAAAATTTGTTCCCAAAGAAGGCACAAGGCAAATAACTATCGATTTTATCAACTTGGTCGTTGGGCAGCGTTGTAGGATTCTGCCAGGCTAGACTGGAGGCGTCTGGAGAGTTCTGTTTTCTGTACCAGGTAAGCCTAAAGAATATTGTAGCAAAGTCAGCCACTATTTTCCTTTACTCTCAGAATTGAATTTTTGGAATTTATCATCCTTATGGAAAAAAAGGACACACCTGCATCCCCATAGGAATCAAAGGCATAATAACTGAAAGCATTTGGCCATATGCTTGGAGTGTGGCTGGCCTAGGCTGCTGGCCTGGGGTCACCCTGAGACAGGGTGGCCTTAGCCAGTGTGAGACAACATCAGAATCTGAAGGGAAGTGAGATGGCCTAGACGCAAGAGCAGGAGGATATCGCTTTTAGTGCTTGAATATGTACACAGATTCACCGCCAGCTTTTTGAAGCTTGTTCCCACATTTTATAGTTCTATCTTCATGTAACAACCAGCTCTCTATATGATACTTGCCAGTGATAGAAAAGACAAAAAAAATACATATATATATAGTGTTTTTAGATGATTTTTAATGCAATCCGAAGTTAAAAACAGAACCGTAGTAATACATAGCACAATAGAAAGCTTTTCTCAATGAACGAGAATTTTTGACCGCGTCATGTATTCACTTTCTCAGCAGCTCTATGAGTCTAAAGCCTGTGTGGGTTGGAGCTTCCAGGGAATAAAGAATATATAGGATCATTTGGAAGCAGAGAGAGTAAAGGCAGCTAAAACCTTGTGTCCTTTTTTTTTTCTTCTGTTTTCAACTTAGCCCTTAGGATAATGGTACTGCAAAAGTGGTAGCAACAAATTTAGACATACCAGATAAAAAACAGAAAATAGAGTAACTTTCTCTAGGAGAGTTTTTAAACCATTGTGATTAAAAAGAGAGGGATCAAGAGAGAGAGAAAGAGAGAGAGAAAGCTGTGTTTTAATAACTGAGAATTGAGTGTGAAAACATAGCAGTGTTTATATGGGAATTGAGTTGCTTGGATTGCTTGTGTGAAGTATTAAATTGCATCCGCCCTAATTTTCCTGTATTTAATAATTTGCACTCGCGTCATTCATTCATTCACTGAGTAAATAGGTGAGCACTTTCTATCTGTGATATTACACTCTCCCAAGTCATTTAAAACCTGGTTAAATAGCTGAGAGGGAGAGGTAATGGCGGCAGGATGTGAGCGTGATCTAAGCAAATATCACACAAGGGAAGAAGTGAATTTACACTAGATAGTCAATATTTCTTTTTGGTTTAATGCAACCTAGTATTACAGGGAGGGAGCAATGATGGTGAAAAAGTATCCTTCTATCAGTGTGCCTTGGAGTTTAAGTTTTTACTTTTCCATCAGAAACTGAAGAAAGCTAAATTTATATAGTATAGCTTACAACTTTTAGAAAAATTCTCCTCGAGCACAAGTAACCACGTCTTACATTTTTTTCCTAGGGCTAGAGTTATGTGTCTGGCGTCTAGTTGGAGTTACGTGCCATGTTACTAAATGCAATTTAGAAGTAACAGAAACTAGCTCTGAATCAGCTTACACAACTGGAGGAAAGGCGATTAGTCATGACAGCAGTAATTAGAATTTAGCAAATTATATTCATATCCTGTCCTATAACTTCTTTATTCTGATAGTGTGCAAAGCACATTAAGAGAAAATTAGAGAAGAATGGTTCAATCCAACTGACATTTAGTTACTTATAAGCCATTGAACTGCTACATGCTGAACTATGTTATCTTCTCTGGTAGTTTGTAATGAAAATGTTATAATGCACACAAACATTGTGTATGTGTCTTTAAATGTACACAGAAGTTTGTTCTGTATGTTTCAGTATGCATGGGATTTTCCACATTAACTTACCTTATTTCCGCTGATATTAAGCAAGGAAAAAATGCAGGAAATAAGAATGCAAATCAGTCTCCCCATCTCTCCCTGCAAATTTTGAAGTATTTAATCTTTACCAGTTGCCAGATACAAGGGTAGAGCTGATTTTTATTTTTCCCTCATAGCTTTATTCAGAATCAGCTCAGAGGCAACTTACGACTTTTATTTTTTGGATGAGAAGTTCCCACAACAGTGAATTAAGTGACGTGTGAAGGCCTTGGGTACTGAAGCGGGGTGTCCTGCTATGGGGCTGAGTTTGGTTGGTGTTTCAGAGGAAAGTCAAGCCAGTATAACAAATCAGTGGCACCATGTTAGACTGAAAAGGGCTGCACACATCAAGGCACACACATGGAAAGATTCAAGGAGACCAATGATGTGACTCGATTTCAATGATCAAGATAATAATTATAGAAGATGTTAGGAGAGTAACACAAAATCGACACATGATGAGGAGGGAGGTGGTAGGGTGGGAAGATGGCTGGATTCTTAAGAGGAGAATGGATGAAGAGAGACAAGACCTTTGAAAGGCTGAAATCTACTTGAAATCTTACATGTAAAAAACACATTTGTGGGAACAGTCTGCTGCTTGTGAATACATTTGTCAGTGAACCAAAAATGCCCTGTGGGTTAAAGCATTTCCTCACCCATCAGCAACTGAGGATAGCAAAGTACATGTTTAAAAAGGAAATAAAGTTCAATAGCTTTTGGTATGTTTGAATGGGAACATACGTCATTTTTGCAAAGCTGCAGCGATATTCTTTAAGCTGACAGCAGATCTGACCACATTTCCTTCAGTTTCCCATAATGAATGAGCTTGTGAACTCCTTAGCCCCTGCCTGGCTTCAGACATTTCAGTGGTGTTGGCTCCTTTCAAACCTTCAGCTTGGAGGAATTCTCATTATTTTATTTGTTTTTATTGTGAAAGTTTTGATTATTTTATCCAGTGGCTCATTTTGCGGAGAGAGCAGTGAAAAAGGTTACCATTTAAACAGTTGGCCTTTTTGGATTGAATGATGCCGATCTTTAAGTCACCCAGTATTGACTGGGGTGGGAGGCAGTGTTGGAATGAATACTGAGTCATACGTGAGCTATAAGATGAATGGCTTGCAAGTCTGGCTGTGAAAAGCTGCAAAATGAAATTAAAATTTATTTATTGTCAAAAGAGGGATTGTGTCTCCAGGATGCTTTGGAATGTGCTTTTTACCTTCAGTGTGACAATCTTCAAAGCTAATATCCATCAAGAACATACTAGTTTCTGGAAAATTCTGTTTACTTTTCTTTGGAGCTAGCTCTTGGCTTTGCAAATGGCTTTCTGTTCCTTTCATTGCACACCTGCCTGTATTCTATATGAGAATTTAATGAGTAGATGTATAGTCATTTCAAAAAATTAACAAAAATATTTCAGATCACTATTTACTATGTATGCAACTTTTTTTTCTTTATACAACTTGAAAATATACATTTATATGGCCTTTGATAATTTTCAGCGTTTTTTGATACGTACCTTTATCATACGTTATACAGTTTCACCACACAGATAATCATGTATTAGGAAGTTATTAAAAAACAAGTCATCCTATAAATACCTACTGTATACTTAGGCCTTTATACAGACTATCTTATTTAATATCCATAAAAACTCAAAGAGGTAGATATTATTATTTTTACTTTATAAATGACTACATGGCATAAGGTGATTTGTTCAATGTTTTCAATACAGTTAGTTTTTGAACCAGGAGGTGAATAAAGTCCTCTCTTTCTTCGATGCCTATAAATAAAGCTTCAAATAAATAACTCATAATCTCACCACCCAGTGGTAAATACTGGCAGCACTTTCTTGTATATTCTATCAGATGTTTTCTAAGCTAATCTCCCACCCCACTCCCCATCCCTCGCAGTTAGGGTCTCTGTTGGCAACAGAATTCTACTCACATGGTTCTATGGAAGAGACCACAAGGAAGGGATGATTTATGTAAGTGTGGGTACAAGGGAGGTTGAGCCACTTGGAAACTAACTCTGGTGACCTATTACCACCCTAGTCTGAGAGCCTCTGGGGAGAAAAGAATGTTGTTGGAGCCCAGTGAAAGCTAGTGTCCTGGAGGACGGACTTCTCACCAGCAGCTGTAATCCAGAAGGGATGCAACCACTGCCACAAGTGCAGAGCGAAAATGGAAAAAAGAAATAACCTCACCTGCATCTCTTCTTTATCTCCTTCCATTCTAGTCTTCTGTTTAGTACATCTTGTTAGCAGAACACAGCTGGAATCCAGCCTCGTAGGGGGCCCAGGTGACACAGTCCGTAGGGTTAACCTCTCAGGGCATACAGTGTAGGGGCTGGGAAATGCTAGCACAGGGTCTTACTGTGCATAATAAGTTTCCATTTTATTAAGATTAATTTAAAAACTGGTGTTACAGCAATTTGCCACATGGATATGCCATAATCTTTACAATGGAATATGTAGTTCATTGGTGATTTTTTTAGTTTTAAAAATGCTGTAATCCCTGTAGACACATTTTTATACATATCTTTTTTCATTTATTTAGAGTAAATTCCTAGAAGAGACATTTGAGCTTGAAGGTCTGCACATTTTGAGATGCAATGTAATGCAATCTAAGGTAGCTATTAAGCTCATGGACTCTTTTTTTCTTTTTTAACAAAGCAAGGAATTTATAAAGAACTCTTTCAACTTGATAATACCAAGATAAATAACCCAATTAAAAATTGGGCAAAGGATTTATTTTTTTGTTGTTTTTGTTTTTTCTGTCTTGACTTTCTTTTTTATTTTTTAAATAGGGGTATAGTCATTTTACAATGTTGTGTTAGTTTCTACTATACAGAGAAGTGAAGTACAGTTCCCTGTGCAGTACAGCAGGTTCTCATTAGTTATCTGTTTTATACATATTAGTGTATATATGTCAATCCCAATCTCCCAATTCATCCCACCCCCGCTTTCACCCCTTGGTGTCCATATGTTTGTTCTCTACATCTGTGTCTCTATTTCTGCCTTGCAAATTGGTTCATCTGTACCATTTTTCTAGATTCCACATATTTGCGTTAATATATGTTATTTGTTTTTCTCTTTCTGACTTAGTATGACAGTCTCTAGGTCCATCCATGTCTCTACAAATGAGGCAATTTCATTCCTTTTTATGGCTGAGTAATATTCCATCGTATATATGTACCACATCTTCTTTATCCATTCGTCTGTCAATGGACATTTAGGTTGCTTCCATGACCTGGCTGTTGTAAATAGTGCTGCAATGAATATTGGGGTGCATGTATCTTTTTGAATTATGGTTTTCTCAGGGTATATGCCCAGTAGTGGGATTGCTGGGTCATATGGTAATGCTATTTAAAAATTTTTAAGGAACCTCCATACTGTTCTCCATAGTGGCCGTATCAATTTACATTCCCACCAACAGTGCAAGAGGGTTCCCTTTTCTCCACACCCTCTCCAGGATTTGTTGTTTGTAGATTTTCTGATGATGCCCATTCTAACTGGTGTGAGGTGATACCTCATTGTAGTTTTGATTTGCATTTCTCTAATAATTAGTGATGTTGAGCAGCTTTTCATGTGCCTCTTGGCCATCTGTATGTCTTCTTTGGAGAAATGTCTGTTTAGGTCTTCCACCCATTTTTTGATTGGGTTGTTTATTTTTTTTGATATTGAGCTGCATGAGCTGTTTGTATATTTTGGAGATTAATCCCTTGTCAGTTGCTTTGTTTGCAAATAAGCTCATGGATTTTTGAAGACTGATCTCCTGTGTTCAAATTCCTGTTCTGCTATTTACCAGCTGTGTGACCTTGGACAGGTAAAGTAGTCTCTCTGAGACTTAGTGTTTTCATCTTTAAATTGGGGCTAATAATCGCTATTTTTTAGGGTTATTTTTAGGATTAATTCGTTAACAAATGCAGAACACTTGGAATAGTGTATGACTTATAAGCACCATATAAGTATTAGCTCTTATTATTTGTAAGGGTTTTAATGCATCTTGACAAACTGTTCTCTCTAAAAGTTTGTACTAGTTTACATTCCCTTAAGTGGTATCTAGGGGACCCATTTCCCCATACCGTCATCATTTCTTTTAATCTTTGCCAGTTTAATAGCCCAGACATGGCATCTCATTACCATTTAAATTTTCAGTTGAGATTTAATTTGGAGATGAATTTATTTCCTTTGATACAGAAGGGTCTTCGAAAATCATGTGAGACTTTAGGGTCATTATGAACATCAATTGTCTTGGTACTGTGATTGAACATGAGTGATGGTTAATACTGAGTTCTGGTTTAGAATATTGGCTGCAATGTCTAATAGCTTAGTATCTATGTAAATAAGGAACACTAATGAATATTCATGAAATACTTAGCCCAGCTAAATGAATGCACCACCAAAGGGGTTAAATGAATGCAAAGATTTTCCATAATGAAAGGCTGGATGCATAACAGATGTACAGTTCCAGTGTGGGATGAGCCCAGTACTGTTTCCAAACAGCCATTGTACAACTCATGAAATCATCCTTGCACCTGCTCAAGTGGTGTGCATCTGTGCTTTGTTGGCAGTGCCACTGGCGTCCATGAAGGAGATGGAGCTAAATGTGATTGCTTTGTATCTGTAGCTGTTAGTGCATGGTAAGATACTTCTGGTGGTAATTTTATTTCCAGCTTCCTCTTCAGTGACCTCATATCTCCTCTCTCAGATTACTTATGCACATGCATCACTATCACCATGTAGCAGGCTAAGCAGTTCATCTGCTCTTGAAAACAGTCTGCCCGAAACTGGAAGTAGAGATTCTGGTCTAAGGTTTTATGATGCAATTTCAATGACTTTAAATGTCAGGGGGTAAGAGCTTCTGATCTGAATCAGTTACGATGTGCCAGCCTATGGTGAGGTGGTGACGGTGGAGAAGAATGGTGTTTTCCTCTGGTTGACAATTTTGTAAAAGTTGCTGGCACACCGAGGTCACCTGATTATGTTTGTGTTGATCTGCACAGTTGTGTCATGTGATGTCTGAGGGAAAGGAAGCCTCTGGGTGCACATTTTCATAGAAAAGACAAATTAGATAATTCTTTTATGGTTAGTTTTTTTCGTGTTTTCTTTAAAACATCTGCCCAGCCCAAGGTCATAAAGATCTTCTCCTTTTCTCCTCGAAATTTATAGCTCCAGCTTCAGTATTTAGGGTTATGGTCTACAGCAAATTAATTATTTGTGTATGGGATGAGGTAGGGTCAAGGGTCAGTTTTTCCCACATATTTATCTAGTTATTCCAGTTTTATTTGTTGAAAAGCTTTTTGTCCCCTCCATTGACTGCCTTGCTGCCTATTGAAAATCAATTTAATCTATATGTGTGTGTATATTTCTTACATTTCTTTTCTGTTCCATTGATCTAATTGTCCATCAAAGTGTTTTTCACAGTATGGTCTACAGACCCATGGGGGTCCCTGAGAACATTTCAGAGGGTCTGTGTAGCCAAAACTATTTCCATAATATTATACTACATGATAACACTAAGATACTGTTTGCTATTTACACTGATGGTGTAAAAGCAATTGTGAGTAAAATTGCTTGTACCTTAGTATGAAAGTGGGCAATGGTGCCAACTGTACTCATCGTCATTGTATTCCTCACTGCCACACACTTAAGAAGTCCAAAATGAAGCCAGAAAAGCTAATAAGTTTATTCAAGCTGACTCCTGTGTGTCTTTTATTTATTTTTTTAATTAATTCTTTTAAATTCTATGTTGGAGTATAGTTGATTAACAATGTTGTGTTAGTTTCAGGTGTACAGCAAATGATTCAGTTATAGATGTACATGTATCTATTATTTTTCAAATTCTTTTCCCATGTAGGTTATTACAGAATATTGAGCAGAGTTCCCTGTGCTATAGTTATACAGTAGGTCCTTGTTGGTGATCTATTTTAAATATAGCAGTGTGTACATGTCAATCCCAAACTCCTAATCTGTAGATTGGGAGTCTGAGTATGTGTCTCTTTAAAATTTTCTATTTGATGAGATGGGAGGTATGCATAAAACACTTCAGTTGCATACCAAATGTAATTGTAATATGATGGTTATCTAGAGCGAGGATTGACCAACTTTTTCTGTAAAGGACCAGAGAGTAATAGTTTCAACTTTGCACACCAAATTCTGCAACTATTCAACTCTGCCACGATAGCGTGAAAGCAGTCATAGACAATATGGAGACAGATGAGTGTGGCCGTGTTCCACTAAGTCTTTATTTACTACAACAGATGTAAAGCTGGATTTGGCCTCTTCTGGTCATAATTTGGGGACTTCTGGTCTAGGAGAAAAACACTTGTGCAATTCTTTGATTTCCAAAGTAAACTAAATTCTTTTTTTTTCTTCCATGAAACACCATCATTACTGGAAAGAATGACTGAAAAACTATGATTATTCAGATTTGAATATTTGGCAGGTATTTTCTCAAAAATGAACAAAGCAAGCCTGTCATTCCAAGGAGATAAACTGACCATCTTTGTTGCCAATGATAACATTATAATTTTGCAGAATATGTATCTGACACCAGAAGCTCAATCACTTCCCAATACTTAAAGATTTTGTTGGTAAGATGGATGGTGATATTAATAAACCTGATTTTTTGGATATTTTCTAATAAAATGTGTCATTGTTAGGAAAATGTGCTGAACTTGATGAATCAGTATTTTCCAAATGACCTAAGCATGATATTACAAAAGCATGGGTGGGTAGAAGATCCATTCAAAGTGCAAGACCAATGGAGCATGAAAACTTCATTGATAATGTTTTCAGGTTCTACATTGCAACTAACCTTAAAAAGCTACCAGTTGAGTTTTAATGTAGCTTCAAAAAAGAATGTATGTAAAAATCTGAAAAGTCTGTGAAAATACTCCTCACTATTCCAGTACGTGTCAGTGTGTTGCCTGATTTCATCTCCTTCAACCCAAGCAACATAGCAAAGAGTTAAATACAGAATCAGATGTGAAAGTCCAGCTGTCTTCAACTAAGTCAGCTATTAAAGAGATTCTTAAAAATGTAAAACAATGCTGATTTTCTCACTGATTTTTCTTTGTTTTGGAGAATACTTATTTTCCATAAAACTAAGTTTTTAAACATGAAAATGGTTTATAATTAATGTTTTTAAATGAATTAAAAATAAAGTTTGAAAATTTCCCAGATTTGTTGGGAATATGGTCAATATTGATAAGTATGACCCATATAAACAAAAGCTCGTTTGGATCCCCAGTAATTTGCCAGAGCATATAGGAGTCCTAAGACCAAAATTCTTTAGAACTGCTGGTCTGGTTTTACATCAATATCCCACTGTCTTAATAACTGTAGCTCTAGGATAAGTCTTGAAGTCAGGTAGTGAGTTCTTAAATGTGATTTTTTTCAAGATTTTTTTTGTCATATTAGATCCTTTAAGTTTTCATATAATTTTAAAAATCAGCTTATCAATATCTTTTTGTTTTACTTATTTTTCCCGCTTTATTGAGATATAATTTACATACAGAACTGTAATGTACTTAAAGTGTAAAATGTGATATTTTGTTGTATTATGTATTGTGAAATGATCCTCACATGGAGTTAACTTCCATTGCCTCACATAGTTACTTTTTGTTGTTGTTGAGAATGCTTAAGTTCTACTTCCTCAGTGAACTTCAATCATATAATGTAGTATTATTAACAATAGTAATACATTAGCTCCTCAGACCTTATTTGTCTTATAACTGAAGGTTTGTACCCTGTTACCATCCTCTCCGTATTTCCACCCCCTACTGCTCTTGGCGACCACCATTCTACTCTGTTTCTATGAGTCTGAATTTTTTTTTTCAGATTCCACATATAAGTAATATGGTGCACTTATGTTGTCTTTCTTTGTCTGGTTTATTTCACTTAGCATAATGTCCTTCAGGTTCATCCATGCTGTCGCAGTGACAGGATTTCCTTTTTTTTTTTTCTTGAGGCGGGATAATATTTCATTGTATGTGGTTGACCCTTGAATAATGCGAGTTTGAACTGCATGGGTCCACTTATACGTGAATATTTTTCAGTAGTGAATACTACACAGGGGTAGTCACAACCCCTGTACTACACAGTCTGTGGTTGGTTGAATCTGTGAATGTGGAGGAACCAAAGATATGGAGGGCCTACTATAAATCATACACAGGTTAACTCCTGTGTTGTTCAAGGATCAACTGTGTATATACCACATTTTCTTATCCATCCATCCATCACAGGACTTGTAGGTTTTTTCCATATCCTGGCTATTGTGAATAATGCTGCAGTGAACATGGGCATACAGACATCATCTGAGATAATGATTTCATTTCTTTTGGATACATACCCAGAAGTGGGATTGTTGGATCATATCGTAGTTCTGTATTTAATTTCTTGTGGAACCTCCATACTGTTTTCCATGGTGGCTGTACCAGGTTACATTACCATTGATAGTATACAAATATTTCCTTTTCTCTACATCCTTACCAACAGTTGTTATCACTTGTCTTTTTGATAACAGAAATGTGAGGTGATATCTCATTGTTGGTTTGACTTGCATATCCCTGATGATTAGCGATGTTGAGCACCTTTTCATGTATCTATTGGCCATTTATATGTCTTCTCTGTGAAAATGCCTATTCAAGTCCTTTGCCCATTTTTAAATCAGATTATTTGCTTTTTGGCTATTGAGTTCTATGCATTCCTTATACATTTTGGATATTAACCCCTTTTCAGATATAATTTCAGTATTTTCTCTCATTATGTAGTTGAATTTTCATTTTATTGGTTGTTTCTTTTACTATGCAGAACCTCTTTAGTTTGACGTAGTCCTGGTTTTTTCTTTTCTTTGTTTTTTTTTTTTTTTGCTTTTGTTGCCTTTGCTTTTGGTGTTAAATCCAAAAAACATCATTGGCAAAATCAATGTCAAGGATCTTATCCTCTATGCCTTCTTCTATGAGTTTTATGATTTCGGGTCTCATGTTTAAGTCTTTGATCCATTTTGAGTTGATTTTTTATGTTTTGTGAAAGATAGGGTCCAATTTAATTTGTTCGCTTCTGTATATCTAGTTTTCCCAGCACCATTTATTGAAGAGACTATTCTTCCCCCTTTTGTATTCTTAGTGCCTTTGTAAAAGGTTAATTGACAGGGACTTCCCTGGTGGTGCAGTGGTTAAGAATCTGCCTGCCAATACAGGGGACACAGGTTTGATCCCTGGCCCAGGAAGATACCACATGCCGCGGAGCAACTAAGCCCGTGCACCACAACTACTGAGCCTGCATGCCACAACTACTGAAGCCTGCATGCCTAGGGCCTGTGTTCCACAACAAGAGAAGCCACTGCAGTGAGAAGCCCACACACTGCAATGAAGAGTAGCCCCTGCTCTCTGCAACTAGAGAAAATCCGTGAGCAGCAACAAAGACCCAACACAGCCATAAATAAATAAATAAATAAACAAACAAACAAATAAATGTATTTAAAAAAAGATTAATTGGCAGTACATATGTGGGCTTATTTCTGGGCTCTCTATTCTGTTCCACTGACCTATGTGTCTGTTTTTGTGCCAATACCATACTGTTTTGATTACTATAGCTTTGTAATATAGTTTGAAATCAGGATGCATGATGCCTCCAGCTTTGTTCTTCTTTCTCAAGATTGCTTGGGCTATTTGAGGTCTTTTGTGGTTTTGTTCAAATTTTAGGATTTTTTTTCTACTTATGTGAAAAATGTTATTGGAGTTTTCATAGAGATTGCAGTGAATCTGTAGATTGCTTCCGGCATTGTGCACATTTTATTACTTCTTCCAAATTCATGAGCATGGTATATTTTTCCATTTATTTGTGTCTTCAGTTTCTTTCATCAGTGTTTTATGGTTTTCAGTGTACAGATCTTTTACCTCTTTGGTTAAATTTATTCCTAAGTATTTTATTGTTTTTGATACTATTGTGAATTGAATTGTTTTTTAAAATTTCTCTTTTTTAGTTTTTTTGTCAGTGTATAGAAATGTAACTGATTTTTTCCCAAATATTTATTGAATTGTTCCGGGTGAAAGGCACTCTGCTTAGGCATGTACATGTATGTGCTCATGCTTTTTAGACCATCTTAGGTGGAAGTATTGAGGGAAACGCAAATGCAAAATATTAAACATTTTTGGAGTTGATTTTCATGTTATTACTCTTCAATTCTCTGTGAGCAAATAAAATCCAGATATAGGTCAGGCTCAACTAGTAGATGAAGGTAAGACTATTTGTGTGTTAAAATATCTGGTCTAAAGGCATGCCACTTTGGCCTTTTTCAGCTGGTGGTTTTCTCCTTCTTTCATATGAATAATTTTTCACTAAAGAATATGTTTATATGTGGAGGTAAAGAGCCAATTGTTAATCACAGAATTTGTTTTTAATTTTAAGAAAAACAAGGAACCTTCACACAGTAATGACTATACTTCTTGAATACTTTATTCACTGTAGTCATGCTCTCTATCTTTTATAATGTTCATTCTTTCAGAATTTAAAAAATAAAATTTGTACAAATTCCTAATAAAAAGATGAGCAGAAATTAATATCTACTAATAGGAAGTAGGCTAAATAATTTTGATTGAAATACTGTATGGGCATTAACAATTATGGTGTAGATGTAGGTTCAGTGATATAGAAACACCTCTAAGCCACATTATTGAATAAAAATGTAAGTTACTCACAGCTAGGACTGTGTGATTTTATCTATGTGAAGAGTGTGTTTATATGTACATGTATGTAGAAAAATGACTAAAATCATGTTTACCAAAATACTAATGTCTGGGTAGAGGATTTAAGGTTTTCTTTTAAAATCTTATTCTTTACACTTTATATGGTCTTGGTATTTTCAAGGTCACCTGTCAAATTTATAAATCTTCATTCTGAAGAAGAAATGGATAGATTTGTCAGTTTTGTCTAGTTATATCACTTGTTTTAGTTATTCATATACTGCATTACATATCACTTCTAGTGTTATGTAATTCATATTATTTTATTCTTTATATATTTCAATTCGACATTTTTTTGTGCACCTGCTAAATGGTATAGTGGAAAGTATATGTGTGTCGAATATTTTCTATCTGGGTTAAAATTCAAAATCCCGCACTTAAAAGTGGTGTGATACTAGCCAAGTTACATATCCTCTTTGTGCCTGTTCCCTCATCTGTGAAATGTATTTCAATAAAATCTACTTAACAGGATTATTGTCATTATCAGAGATACTATTTAGAAAGTTGCGAGCACAGTGCCTAGTTCTTGTTGGGTATTTCATAAATAATATTACTTTTATTACTACTAGGATCATGCATGGAATCAGATGCCCAGTGCAATAGTGTGCTAAGCAACAGGAATTCAAAGATAAACACTCTCTGACTCCTGCACTCTGCCCTCAAGAACTCATCAGCTAAGTGGGGAGATAGAAACATAAGCAAAGCAGATCTTATGTCATATGATTTATAGCATGCTTGTGAGAAAAGGAATGCAAATACAATACGTGGGCAAAAGCAAGGGGATTTCAGGCAGAGAGAACAAGCAGTCTCAAGTTGTTTTACATGTATACTATACCTCCATTCTCTCTCTCTCTGTCTCCTCTCTCTGTCATTCTTAGATTAAATGGAGTGAACTTGGTAGGAAATATTTTGGGTTTGTATAATATACTAGTGCTATTCTTCTGGGTACTAAGTAAACGTTTCAGATTTATAGATTGTCAAGCTCTTCCTGTTATAGAGAGCTTGGGGATTATGCATTTTGTGAAACATTGGATAAAGTAGCTTTTAAGTTCTCCTCCAACTTAAGTGATTAATTTCTATGATTTGTTAATAATATGGGTTTTATATCTTTATTATGCATATAATTAAGCTATAACATTCAAACAACCAAACAGTGATAAGTTTACACAAAGAAAATGTACTGTTGCAGAGAACCAACCTTCCCCTGCCTTTGGGATGCAGTGCAAGTGCTCTATTGTCAAATGCTGTATTTTGAGTAGATTTGATAACAACCACTCTTCTTTTTCATTATCTTGTTTTTTACCTTGTTATTCATTTTTTTAAAAAAAATTTATTGGAGTATAGTTGCTTTACAATATTGTGTTAGTTTCTACGGTACAACAAAGTGAATCAGCTACATATACGCATATCCCTTCTTTTTTGTATTTCCTTCCGATAACAACCACTCTTAAGGGATCCATTGCAGTGAAGTTCAGGAGCTCATTTAAGAGCATTTTACTTTCTGGCCTGTTTTCTGATTTCCAAGCCACGTGTGTCTTGTTTTTTCAACCTAATGTGGCCCTTTTCTGCCTTGTTATTTTGGATCTTGATTCAGGAAGAGTTAATGATCAGAAAAGGTGTTGAAGAAGGACTTTTTCCTGCATCAGTACTTTTGGAGTTGACTTGATGAGCTTCCATCTGAAGTAGCACTTGGCTTCATACCAAGCCATGGGGCAGCTAATTCAAAAAGTTGTCACATGGGCTAGAAATTGTTGAGAGACTGAACCTGGTATTTGAAAGATTTGGATTCATGAAGTTTCTATATGAATTGGTATCTCCTGGGTGATATTGTTTCTTTGATCTTTTGTCTCTTATTCCCTTGTACTTATGATCTGCTATATCCAATGACAGTACAGTGGGCTTTAATTAGACTAAGTGAGGAGAAATTTGGTTATTTTTGCTGGAGCAAGGACATGGTTAACTTCTTTCTTTGTTCCCATAATTATTACTTTTGGCTTATTTTTACCATAGGCTCACTCTGGTCCCCGTATAATATAGCTAAACGGAGAAGAAGGTCCTTTTCAAGTAAATTTTAAAACATGTTGAGTTATGGAATAAAGCAAAATTGGTGATGGTTGGGAAAAGGGAAAGATTTTCCCTTTGGAAAATCTAACTAGATCTGTGACAAAATTCTTACCTGATAAAAAGAAGGAGGGAGAAAATATTTAAAGGGAAAATGAGCCAAAACAGGAACCTTATAATTAACAAACATGAAACGTAGCCTCTTGCAAGTTTTTTTTTTTTAAGTTAAAGAATTTTTTTCCTTAAATATCATTTATTTAGCATGGTGCAAATTACCATGAGCTTTACACACTGTAACAAGTAATGGATTGTGTTTAGCTGTTAGTACAGAGACCTGACTACAGTTGGTTATATAAACTGCAGAGTTTTTTTCTTAAAAAGAAAGAGTCTAAAGGTAGCCCAGGGACATCCACACATTCATCACCGACTTCCTCCTTTCTGCTCCACCATCCTCGGCATATAGCTTCCTTCCTTAAGACAACCTCATGGCCAAAGATGGCTGCTGTAGCGCTTGCAGTCTTGCTTGTGTTTCTAGTAGAAGGAAGGAGGATGTAGCTGCACGTTTTAAAATAATAACTTGCACCATTTTATCTTCCATTTCTTTTTGTGTGTGTGTGCGGTATGCGGGCCTCTCACTGTTGTGGCCTCTCCCGTTGCGGAGCACAGGCTTCGGACGTGCAGGCTCAGCCGCCATGGCTCACGGGCCCAGCCGCTCTGCGGCACGTGGGATCTTCCCGGACCGGGACACGAACCCGCGTCCCCTGCATCGGCAGGCGGACTCTCAACCACTGCGCCACCAGGGAAGCCCCCATTTCTTCATTTTTAGGTAACACAACAAACAGAACACTTGCAGCAGGAAAGACTAATTAGCTCATAAGAGAATGTTATTTCCAGGTTTTTTGATGCTCAGGGATTTCAGATACTTTGGATTAGATTCTAATGTCTCATTCAGAGTGGATTCATACTCTAAAGACACCCTCCAAATGACTCAGTTGTTGTTTCTAATAGTAAAGGAAAAGAAAGAAAGAATTGGAGAGGTCGAGGAGGAGAAGAAAGAAAAAAACAAGGATTTCCAGAATAAAATAAGCCTTAGATGTGCCTTTTTACTAAGGCATTGCTGGCAATTGAAGGTTAGGGGAAATGATTGAGTGACTGTGTCCTTCATCAGACACCCCAGGGGAGCTGATGAATAGCTATGTCTTACTTCCACCTACTTGAAACAGTGTCTTTTTGAAACAAAAAATATTGATTAGATTAAAAAAATTCTGTTGTATTATGGCCAAATAGGGGATTCCTTTACCAGATGCAAAAGAAAGTGGTTTTGCTTTAATTGGCAAACTCTCCTGGCATTGTACATGCATCCCCTCTCCTGAAAATCCTGAGATTATAATTGATTAACCAATAAGACGGTTAGTAAAATATTCTCATCCTGTATGTATCTGATGTTGATTCTGATTGCCTTACGTTGATGAACCTAATGGTAGTGATTGGTCATTTTAAGTTGTTGACATAAAACGACATCGTTTTACTACATGGGGGAAATGAAATTTAATAAGCAATAACTTTTAAGCTGAACTTGAGTCTTCCTCTCTGGTTTACATAACCTAGTGTCCTGGGTGCTTGTGAAAACTACAGATACCCAATCTCCAGGCCAGTTTCTCTACATCAGAAATTCTGGGGATGGGCTCAGCCTCTGCATCCTCCCTAAGTGCCCCAGGTGAGGCCGCCCAGCAGGCCCTACGCAGCTGGAAATTGTTAAGGGTGCTGCAATGGCCTCTCAATTGTTTGTATTCTCTGAAAAGTGGTTCCTTCAGCTTAATTTGCAGCTATCTAGCCAAGACTTCCTATTTCTTGTCTTTCTATCCTGGTTCCTCCTCTGCTACCCAGAGAAGTCTCTGCTCCTCAAAACATGTGGTGTTATTGGGAGTCTTTTATAAAACCTACTCTGCTTCTCAAGTCAGTGCAAGCAGCATTTAGATGAAGTGTGCGGATTAGATGGTGGTGGCAAAAAAGGCCCCTCAGCTACTTCTTTCTTTATCTTTCCTTCAGCAATAATGCAATGAATGATTTCTTCACATTTCAAGACATGATCCCAGGGAGGAAGTTCTCACTGGTAGCTGTTGCCAGATGAGAAGCCACTTGCACCAGGGCATTTAATAGTTCTCCTTGGCTCTCTGACCACTCTAAAGATGGGGCCAACATTTTCGTCTATTTTGACTTTGACCGTAATGATCGTTTCCTCACCAATAATTATAACATTATATTTAGTTGTAAATATCTTTGGCTCCGGTAATGCTAGTGAGGTATTGGTCTAGGTATTTCATAATAAAAAGTATGAATTAAATATGCAAGTTGCCCATAAGGTGTTTATAGCCTAGGAAGAGAAATAAATCACACATTAGTAATTAAAACCGAAAGGAGAAGTTCATTGATTGCAGTCAGGGGAGTACAGGCTCATCTCTGTGGGGAGTTTGGGGAGGGATAAAGTTGTCCTTCTAACTCGCAGTGAGGGATTGTGGAGAAGGTGATTTGCAGATCCAACCTTGAAAGTCATCTAGATAAGGACCTCTGGAGATGGGCTCGTGGACAGAGCAAAATGACAAAGGCACAGAAGTGGCAGAGTGTGAGGGACTTTGTAGGAGGGTGGTGAGTTGTTCAGATTGGTTCCTAGAGAGTGGGGTCGGACCAAAGAGAACCTTGTCAGGTTAGGGCATTCAGACTTGCCCTTTGGTTAATGGGGAGGCAGGAAAAGTGTTTATATCGGGAAGACATTCTTTAGTAAGATTATCCTGGCAGCAGGAAGTAAAACTGACCAAAAGAGGAAGACGCTAGAAAGAACCAGGACTTTTTTGAGGTGAAGATGGTCCAACTTTAGTCTTGTTTTAAAATTAAACTCGCCCTGTATGTCTCCAAGATGTTTAAAATTCATGGAGCAGGGCTTCCCTGGTGGCACAGTGGTTGAGAGTCCGCCTGCTGATGCAGGGGACACGGGTTCGTGCCCCGGTCCAGGAAGATCCCACATGCCGCGGAGAGGCTGCGCCCGTGAGCCATGGCCGCTGAGCCTGCGTGTCTGGAGCCTGTGCTCCGCAACGGGAGAGGCCACAACAGTGAGAGGCCCACGTACCACAAAAAAAAAAAAAATTCATGGAGCAGTCTCCTGTGGAACTCTCCTGTGGAAAAATTCCATTAATGACAGAATCTGACAAGGAAACATTATTAATGATAGAGTATTTGAATTTGAAGGGTGTATCCACATGATGTTTCTGCTCCTCCTACTTTATTTTTCTATGATGCAAATAACTCTTTAAAGTTTTTTACACTCGTATGGCACTGCATTCTTGCTTTAACAGCATATAGTTAAGATAATCATAGCTCTCCGTAAGTCATTTGAGCCTAGGCAGGGTGTACACAGAGAATTAATGGCTTCCCTTGAAGCGTCACTCAGGTATTGCAGCTCTTAGTCTCTTTGTCTTCCCATTGTCTTCCCTTTGCCGATGCTACTGAAGTTAATACAGAGTGCTGGCTTACATCAGAAGCAGTCATTAGCTTGTATATAAATCCTTTTTCTATTCAGTTAAGGAAGAGGTTTTTTTCCTTGTTTATACAACCACAAGTTCTATATTTTCTTGCAGGAATCAGACCCTTCAGCTATCTTAAAATGGTAAAAGATGGTCTCAGAGGGGATGAAAGCAGAGTTATCTTTGGGAATAAAAGTGTACGTTAAATTCCAATTAAAAAATTGGTCAGTCATTGCATGAAATCTGCTCCTGTGTTTCTTCCTACATTTATAAGCTCTGTGGGGTTAAACATGTCTCAAACAGTGTCTAGCGTTGGCGGATTTAAATGCTGATGAGATGGTATTTGAACTGATCTTTTCCTTCCTTGCTGCGCCTAATGGATTACTAAATTTAAATGCTCAGGGCATAGTTTTGCCCTCTTTTGTGGGTACGTGGCTCTCATTGACGTCATTGGGAGCCCTGCGTCTCTGCAGGGCAGAATTTGGCACTTCCATGTAGAATATTTTTAAACTATAAAATTGAATTACAAAGGTATTGCATCTGCTTTTTATATAGACATTGTTTGCTTTATTAAAGAATGTTTCATAAAGCTAGCCAATTCTGCAGGACCTACATATTTAGCTAGGCAAACTATTTTTAGAAATTACATAAAAAGGAGACTGAACTTTTAATTTAAAATCAGGGTTGTTTAGTCCTGGTTTTATAGAAATCAGAATGATACGCTTATTATTAAACCATGCTTTTATTTTTAGCAGGTGTGCTGGGTAGCAAAATTTAGTTTTGTGAAAACACAAATGAAAATGTTAAACAGAATATTAAAAAGACGCTGCTACCAACTGAAATATATTTTTTATCTTTTCTTTTTTCTTTGAAATATGGCTGATGTACAATATTATATTAGTGTCATGTGTGCAACATAGTAATTTGACATTTATACATATTATGAACTGATCATCACAGTCTAGTAACCATTTGTCACCATATAAAGGTACTGCAGTATTACAGACTGTAGTCCCTGTGCTGTATGTTACTCTTCCCCATGACTTATTTAGTTTATAACTGGAAGTTTTTACTTCTTAATCCCTTTCACCTATTTTACCCAACCTCCCATCCCCCTCCCCTCTGGCAACCACCAGTTTGTTCTCTGTATCTTTGAATCTCTCTGTGTTTTGTTTTTTAGATTCCACATATAAGTGAAATCATATAGTGTTTTTCTTTCTCTGTCTGACTTTATCACTTAGCATAGTACCCTCTAGGTCCATCCATGTCATCACAAATGGCAAGATTTCATTCTTTTTTACAGCCAAGTAATATTCCTGTCTGTGTGTTTGTATGTGTGCTTGCATGTGTATATATGTATACACGACATCTTCTTTATTCATTCGTCTACTGATGGACACTTAGGTTGCTTCCATATCTTGACTATTGTAAATAATGGTGGAATGAACACAGAGGTACATTTATCTTTTTCAAATTAGTGTTCTTGTTTTCTTTGGATACTCAAAAATGGAATTGCTGAATTGTATAGTAGTTCTACAGGTCACCCGTGAACAAAGTGGGGGTTAGGGGCACTGACCCTCTTTGTGTAGTACTGTAATACGTGCTTATTGAAAAAAATTTGTGTATAAATGGACCTGCACAGGACAAACCTGTCCTTTTCAAGGATCAACTGTATATTTAATTTTTTGAGGAACCTCCATACTCTCTTCCATAGCATCTGCACCAATTTACATTCCCACCAACAGTGCGCAAGGGTTTCCTTTTCTCCACATCCTCTCCAACCCTTATTTGCCATAATAGCCATTCTGACAGGAATGAGGTGATAACTCATTATGGTTTTGAACTGCACTTCCTTGATGGTCAGAGATGCTGAGCATCTTTCCTTTGTCCGTTGGCCATCTGTATATCTTCTTTGGAAAAATATCTATTCAGGTCCTCTACCCATTGTTTAATCAGATGGTTTGATTTTGGGATATTGAGTTGTATAAGTTATTCATATATTTTGGATATTAACCCCTTGTTGGACATATCCTTGGCAGGTACCTTCTCCCATTCACTAGGCTGCCTTTTCATTTTGTTGATAATTTCTTTTGCTATGTAAAATCTTGTTACTTTGATGCAGTCTTATCTGTTCATTTTTGCTTTTGTTCCCCTTGCCTGAGGAGACAGATCCAAAAAAATATTGCTAAGACCAATGTCAAAGAGATTATTGCCTATGTTTCCTTCTAAGAGTTTTATGGTTTCAGGTCTTACATTTAAGTCTTTAATCCACTTTTAGTTTATTTTTGTATATGGTTTAAGAAAGTGGTCCAGTTTCATTCTTTTGATAATAGCTGTCCATTTTTCTCAATATTATTTATAGAAGAGATGGTCTTTTCCCCACTGTATATTTATATAATTGACTGTACACACGTGGGTTGATTTCTGGGATCTCTATTCTGTTTCATCCTAATTTTATGCCAGTACCACAGTTTTGATTAGTATGGCTTTGTAGTATAGTTTGAAATCAGAGAGCATGATACATCCAGCTTTGTTTTTCTTTCTTAACATTACTTTGGCTATTCATGGTCTTTTGTGGTTCCATACAAAATTTAGGATCATTTGTTCCAGTTCTGTGAAAGATACGATTGGTATTTTAAAAGGAATTGCATAAATCTGTAGACTGCTTTGGGCAGCATGGACATTTTAACAATTTTAATCCTTTCAATACATGAGCATGGTGCACGCGTGCCTTGTTTTATTACACTTTGCTTTAATGCACTTCACAGTTACTGCGTCTTTTACAAACTGAAGATTTGTGACAACCAGGCACGAAGCAAGTCTATCAGCACCATTTCTCCAACAGCATTTGCTCACTTTGTGTCTCTGTGTCACTCGTAATTCTCACAATATTTCAAACCTTTCACCAGCAAAAAAAAACGTACAACTTGCTGAAGTCTCAAATGATGGTTAGCCTTTTTCAGCAATAAACTGTTTTTTAATTAAGGTATATACATTGGTATTTTTGTTTGTTTTTTTTACATAACGCTGTTCCATCCTTAATAGACTACATTATAGTGTAAACATAACTTTTACATGACCTGGAAAACCAAAAAATTATTGTGGCTTGCTTTATTACATTATTCACTTTATTGTGGTGGTCTGGAACTGAATACTCAATGTCTCTGAGGTATGCTTGTATGTATTTTTTTTCTTCCGTCTGTCTTTTTTTTTAACATCTTTATTGGAGTATAATTGCTTTACAATGGTGTGTTAGTTTCTGCTGTATAGCAAAGTGAATCAGCTATACATATACATATATCCCCACATCTCCTCCCTCTTGCATTTCCCTCCCACCTTCCTATCCCACACCTCTACGTGGTGACAAAGCACCGAGCTGGTCTCCCTGTGCTATGCGGCTGCTTCCCACTAGCTATCTATTTTACATCTGGTAGTGTATATATGTCCATGCCACTCTCTCACTTGGTCCCAGCTTACCCTTCCCACTCCCCGTGTCCTCAAGTCCATTCTCTATGTCTGTGTCTTTATTACTGTCCTGCCCCTAGGTAATTCAAAACAATTTCTTTTTTTTTATTCCATATATATGTGTTAGCATATGGTATTTGTTTTTCTCTTTCTGACTTACTTCACTCTGTATGACAGACTCTACGTCCATCCACCTCACTACAAATAACTCAATTTCGTTTCTTTTTATGGCTGAGTAATATTCCATTGTATATATGTGCCACATCTTCTTTATCCATATCCATCTGTTGATGGACACTTAGGTTGTTCCCATCTCCGGGCTATTGTAAATAGAGCTGCAATGAACATTTTGGTACATGACTCTTTTTGAATTATGATTTTCTCAGGGTATATGCACAGTAGTGAGATTACTGGGTCATATGGTAGTTCTATTATCAGTTTTATAAGGAACCTCCATAATATTCTCCCTAGTGGCTATATCAATTTACCTTCCTATCAACAGTGCAGGAGGGTTCCCTTTTTTCCACACCCTCTCCAGCATTTATTGTTTGTACATTTTTTGATGATGGCCATTCTGACCACTGTGAGGTGATACCTCATTGTGGTTTTGATTTGCAATTCTCTAATGATTAGTGATGTTGAGCATCCTTTCATGTGTTTGTGGGCAATCTGTATATCTTCTTTGGAGAAATGTCTGTGTAGATCTTCTGCCCATTTTGGATTGGGTTGTTTGTTTTTTGGATATTGAGCTGCATGAGCTGCTTGTATATTTTGGAGATTAATCCTTTGTCAGTTGCTTCATTTACAAATATTTTCTCCCATTCTAAGGGTTGTCTTTTTGTCTTTTATCGTTTCCTTTGCTGTGCAAAAGATTTTAAGTTTCATTAGGTCCCATTTGTTTATTTTTGTTTTTATTTCCATTTCTCTAGGAGGTGGGTCAAAAAGGATCCTCCTGTGATTTATGTCAGAGTGTTCTCCCTATGTTTTCCTCTAAGAGTTTTATAGTGTCTGGCCTTACATTTAGATCTTTAATCCATTTTGAGTTTATTTTTGTGTATGGTGTTAGAGAGTGTTCTAATTTCATTCTTCTACATATAACTGTCCAGTTTTCCCAGCACCACTTATTGAAGATGCTGTCTTTTCTCCATTGTATAATCTTGCCTCCTTTATTAAAAATAAGGTGACCATTTGTGGGTGGGTTTATCTCTGAGTTTTATACCAATTACACTGATCTATACTTCTGTTTTTGTGCCCATACCATACTGTCTTGATTACTGTAACTGTGCAGTATAGTCTGAAGTCCGGGAGCCTGATGCCTCCAGCTCCGTTTTTCTTTCTCAAGATTGCTTTTGCTATTTGGGGTCTTTTGAGTTCCCATACATATTGTGAAATTTTTATTCTAGTTATGTGAAAAATGCCATTGGTAGTTTGACAGGGATTGCACTGAATCTGTAGATTGCTTTGGGTAGTATAGTCATTTTCACAATGTTGATTCTTCCAATCCAAGAACATGTTATATCTCTCCATTTGTTTGTATCATCTTTAATTTCTTTCATTAGTGTCTTATAGTTTTATACATACAGGTCTTTTGTCTCCTTAGGTAGGTTTATTCCTAGGTATTTTATTCTTTTTGTTACAATGGTAAATGGGAGTGTTTCCTTAATTTCTCTATCAGATTGTTCATCATTATTGTATAGAAATGCAGGAGATTTCTGTGCATTAATTTTGTATCCTGCTACTTTACCAAATTCATTGATTAGCTCTAGTAGTTTTCTGGTAGCATCCTTAGGATTCTCTCTGTATAGTATCATGTCATCTGCAAACAGTGACAGATTTACTTCTTCTTTTCCGATTTGGATTCCCTTTCTTTTTCTTCTCTGATTGTTGTGGCTAAAACTTCCAAAACTGTGTTGAATAATAGTGGTGAGAGTGGACAACCTTGTCTTGTTCCTGATCTTAGTGGAAATGGTTTCAGTTTTTCACCACTGAGACCAGTGTTGGCTGTGGGTTTGTCATATATGGCCTTTATTATGTTGAGATCAGTTCCCTCTATGCTTACTTTCTGGAGGGTTTTCATCAGAAATGGGTGTTGAATTTTGTCAAAAGCTTTTCTGCATCTACTGAGATGATCCTACGGTTTTTCTTCTTCAACTTGTTAATATGGTGTATCACATTGATTGATTTGTGTATATTGAAGAATCCTTGCATTCCTGGGATAAACCCCACTTGATCATGGTGTATGATCCTTTTAATGTGCTGTTGGATTCTGTTTGCTAGTATTTTGTTGAGGATTTTTGCATCTATGTTCATCGATGATACTGGCTTGTAGTCTTCCTTCTTTGTGACATCTTTGTCTGGTTTTGGTATCAGGGTGGTGGTGGCCTCATAGAATGAGTTTGGGAGTGTTCCTCCCTCTGCTAGATTTTGGAAGAGTTTGAGAAGGATAGGTGTTAGCTCTTCTCTAAATGTTTGATAGAGTTCACCTGTGAAGCCATCTGGTCCTGGGCTTTTGTTTGTTGGAAGATGTTTAATTACAGTCTCAATTTCAGTGCTTGTGATTGGTCTGTTCATATTTTCTGTGTCTTTCTGGTTCAGTCTCGGAATGTTGTGCTTTCTAAGAATTTGTCCATTTCTTCGTGGTTGTCCATTTTATTGACATACAATTGTTTGTAGTAGTCTCCTATAATCCTTTGTATTTCTGCAGTGTCAGTTGTTACTTCTTTTTCATTTCTAATTCAATGGATTTGAGTGTGCTCCCTTTTTTTCTTGATGAGTCTGGCTAATGGTTTATCAATTTTGTTTATCTTCTCAAAGAACCAGCTTTTAGTGTTATTGATCTTTGCTATTTTTCCTTCATTTCTTTTTCATTTGTTTCTGATCTGATCTTTATGATTTCTTTCCTTATGGTAACTTTGGGGTATTTTTGTTCTTTCTTTAATTGCTTTAGGTGTAAGGTTTGGTTGTTTATTTGAGATGTTTCTTGTTTCTTCAGGTAGGATTGTATTGCTATAAACTTCCCTCTTAGAACTGCTTTTGCTGCATCCCATAGATTTTGGGTCATCCTATTTTCATTGTCATTTGTTTCTAGGTAATTTTTGATTTCCTGTTTGATTTCTTCAGTGATCTCTTGGTTATATAGTCATGTATTGTTTAGCCTCCATGTGTTTGTATTTTTTACAGATTTTTTTCCTGTAATCGATATCTAGTCTCATATCATTGTGGTTCGAAAAGATACTTGATACAATTTCAGTTTTCTTAAGTCTATCAGGGCTTGATTTTGAACCCAAGATATGATCTATCCTGGAGAATGTTCCATGAGCACTTGAGAACAATGTGTATTCTGTTGTTTTTGGATGGAATGTCCTATAAATATCAGTTAAGTCCATCATATTTAATGTATCATTTAAAGCTTGTGTTTCCTTATTTACTTACATTTTGGATGATCTGTCCATTGGTGAAAGTGGGGTGTTACAGTTCCCTACTGTGATTGTGTTACTGTCACTTTCCCTTTTAATGGCTGTTAACATTTGCCTTATGTATTGAGGTGCTTCTATGTTGGGTGCATAAATATTTACAATTGTTATATCTTCTTCTTGGATTGATCCCTTGATCATTATGTAGTGTCCTTCTTTGTCTCTTGTAATAGTCTTTATTTTGAAGTCTATTTTTTCTTATATGAGAATTGCTACTCCAGCTTTCTTTTGATTTCCATTTGCATGGAATATCTCTTCTAGTCCTGTCACTTTCAGTCTGTATGTGTCCCTAGGTCTGAAGTGGGTCTCTCGTGGACAGCATATGTATGGGTCTTGTTTTTGTATGCATTCAACCAGTGTATGTCTTTTGGTTGGAGCATTTAATCCATTTACATTTAAGGTAATTATTGATGTGTATGTTCCTATTACCATTTTCTTAATTGTTTTGGGTTTGTTATTCTAGGTCTCTTCCTTCTCTTGTGCTTCCTGCCTATAGTTATTCCTTTAGCATTTATTGTAGAGCTGGTTTGGTGGTGCTGAATTCTCTTAACTTTGCTTGTCTGTAAAGGTTTTAATTTCTCTTTCTAATCTGAATGAGATCTTTGCTGGGTAGAGTAATCTTGGTAGTAGGTTTTCCCCTTTCATCCCTTTAAATGTGTCCTGCCACTCCCTTCTGGCTTGCAGGGTTTCTGCTGAAAGATCAGCTGTTAACGTTATGGGGATTCCCTTGTTTGTTTTTTGTTGCCTTTCCCTTGCTGCCTTTAATATTTTTTCTTTGTATTTGATTTTTGATAGTTTGATTAATATGTATTTTGGCGTGTTTCTCCTTCAATTTATCCTGTGTGGGATTCTCTGCGCTTCCTGGACTTGACTATTTCTTTTCCCATATTAGTGAAGTTTTCAACTATAATCTCTTCAAAAATTTTCTCAGTCCCTTTGTTTTTCTCTTCTTCTTCTGGAACCCGTATAATTCAAATGTTGGTGCATTTAATGTTGTCCTAGAGGTCTCTGAGACTGTCCTCAATTCTTTTCATTATGTTTTCTTTATTCTGCTCTGCGATAGTTATTTCCATTATCTTATCTTCCTGGTCACTTATCCGTTCTTCTGCCTCGGTTCTTCTGCTATTGATTCCCTCTAGAGAATTTTTTATTTCATTTATTTGTTGTTCATCATCGTTTGTTTGCTCTTTAGTTCTTCTAGGTCCTTGTTAAATGTTTCTTGTATTTTCTCCATTCTATTTCCAAGATTTTGTATCATCCTTACTATCATTACTCTGAATTCTTTTTCAGGTAGACAGCCTATTTCCTCTTCATTTGTTTGGTCTGGTGGGTTTTTACCTTGCTCCTTCATCTGCTGCATATTTCTCTGTCTTCTCATTTTGTTTAACTTACTGTGTTTGGGGTCTCCTTTTCACACGCTGCAGGTTTGTAGTTCCTGTTGTTTTTGGTGTCTGTCCCTAGTGGGTGAGGTTGGTTCAGTGGCTTGTGCAGGCTTCCTTGTGTAGGGTACTGGTGCCTGTGTTCTGGTGGGTGGTGCTAGATCTTGTCTTTCTGGGGGGCAGGGCCATGTCCGGTGGTGTGTTTTGGGGTGTCTGTGAACTTAGTATGATTTGAGGCAGCCTCTTTGCTAATGGGCGGGGTTGTATTCCTGTCTTCTTAGTTGTTTGGCATGGGGCATCCAGCACTGGAGTTTGCTGGTCATTGGGTGGAACTGGGTCTTAGTGTTGAGACGGGATCTCTGCGAGAGCTCTTGCCAATTGATTTTATGTGGGGCCGGGAGGTCTCTGGTGGTTAGTGTCCTGGACTCGGCTCTTCCACCTCAGAGACTCAGGCCTGACACCTGGCCATAGCACCAAGGCTGTGCCAGCCACAGGGCTGAGAAGAGAAGGAAGAAAAAAAAGGAAAACGAATAATAAAATAAAAAATAATAAACTAAAATAAATTAAAAAAAAGGAGAAACCAAACCAATAAACAAAGGTACCAGTGATAACAACCACTGAAAGCTAAACTAAAATAAACATAAAAATCAGAAACAAATCAGTCACAGGAAGCAAACCCCAGTCTACAGTTGCTCCCAAAGTCCACCGCATCAATTTTTTTGGGAACATTCGTTGTCTGTTCAGGTATTCAACAGATGTAGGGTGCATCACGTTCATTGTGGGGTTTTAATCCGCTGCTCCTGAGGCTGCACAGAGAAATTTCCCTTTCTCGTCTTTGTTCGCACAGCTCCTGGGGTTCAGCTTTGGTTTTGGCCCCGCCTCTGCATGTAGGTCACCCTCAGGCAGCTGCTCCCCACCCAGACAAGAGGGGTTAAACAGTGGCTGATTAGGGCTCTCTTGCTCACTTAGGTCAGGGAGAGGGAGGGGTATGGTAGTCATAATTGGAATGTGGGGCGAGCCTGTGGAGTCAGAGACCAGCGTGACATTGCAACATCCTGAGGCGCGACGTGTGTTCTCCCGGGGAAGTTGTCCCTGGATCACAGGACCCTGGCAGTGGCGGGCTGCACAGGCGCCCGGGAGGGCAGGTGTGGAGAGTGACCTGTGCTCGCACACAGGATTCTTGTTGGCAGTGGCAGCAGCGTTAGCCTTTCATGCCCGTCTCTGGGATCTGAGCTTATAGCCGTGGCTTGTGCCTGTCTCTGGAGCTCACGCAGGTGGTACTCTGCCTTCTGTGGGCACACGGGGAAGGAATCGCCTCTCCTCATGCACCCTGAAACAGTGGTCTTTTGCCTCTGTGTCAGGTCCAGACTTTTTCCCTGACTCCCTCCCAGCTAGCTGTGGTGCACTAACCCCCTTCAGGCTGTGTTCATGCAGCCAACCCCAGGCCTCTCCCTAGGGTCTGACCTCTGAAGCCCGAGCCTCAGCTCCCAGCCCCCACCCACCCTGGTGGGTGAGCAGACAAGGTTGGTCTCAGGTTGGTGAGTGCTGGTTGGCAACGATCCTCTGTGCGGAAATCTCTCCGCTTTGCCCTCTGCACCCCTGTTGGTATGCTCTCCTCTGTGGTTCCAAAGCTTCCCCCCGGCCCAGGCCCTGTCTCCACCAGTGACAGGACTTCCTAGTGTGTGGAAACTTTTCCTCCTCCACAGCTCCCTCCCAGAGGTGCAGGTCCTGTCCCTATTCTTTTGTTTCTGTTTTTTCTTTTGCCCTACCCAGGTACATGGGGATTTTCATGCCTTTTGGGAAGTCTGAGGTCTTCTGCCAGCATTCAGTAGGTGTTCTGTAGGAGTTGTTCCACATGTAGATGTATTTTTGATGTATTTTTGGGGAGGGAGGTGATCTCCACATCTTACTCCTCCACCATCTTGAAGGTCTCCCCTGCTTGTTTATATTGCTATTTATTTATGTTATCCTCAGTTTTTTTCATCAGTGTCTTATAGTTTTCAGAGAACAGGGCTTTCACCTCTTTAGTTAAATTTCGTCCTAGGTATTTTATTCTTTTTGATGCAATTGTAAATGGGATTGTTTTCTTTATTTCTTTGATAGTTTGTTATTAGTGTATAGAAATGCAAGAGAGTTCTTTATACTGATTTTGTATCCTGCAGCTTTATTGAATGCATTCATTAGTGCTAATAGGTTTTTTTTGGTGGAGTCTTTAGGGTTTCCTATATGTAATATCAGGTCATCAGCAAATAATGACAGTTTTACTTCTTCCTTTCCAGTTTCGGTTCCTTTTCTCTCTTTCTCTCTCTCTCTCTTTTCATTGTCTGATTGTCCTGGCTAGGACTTCTAATAGTATGTTGAATAAAAGTGTCCATAGTGGGCACCCTTCTAAGATTGTTCTAGATCTTAGAGGAGAAACTTTCAGGTTTTCACCTGAGTATTATGTTAACTGTGAATTTGTTATATTTGGCCTTTATTATGCTGAGGTATATTACTTCTATACCAACTTTGTTGAGTTTTCATCAGAAATGGGTGTTGAATTTTGTCAGATGTTTTTTATGCATCTCTTGAGATGCTCATATGATTTTTATCCTTTAAAAAAGGATAACATGCTGTATCACACTGATTAACTTGTGGATATTGAAACATGCTTGTATCCTGGGATAAATCCCACTTGATCATGGTGTATGATCCTTTTTATATTTTGTTGAATTCAGTTTGCTAAAATTTTGTTGAAGGTTTTTGCATCTGTGTTCATCAGGGATATTGGCCTATAATTTTCTTTTTTTGTACTGTCTTTATCTGGTTTTGGTATTGGAATAATGCTGGCCTTGAAGAATGAGTTTGGAAGCTTCCCTTCCTCTTCATTTTCTTTGGACTCGATGGAGAGGATAGGTATTAACTCTTTAAGTGTTTTGAGAATTCACCTGTGAAGCTATCATGTCCTGGACTTTTGTTTGTTGGAATTTTTTTGATTACTGGTTCAATTTCTTTACTAGTGATCAGTCTGTTCAAATTTTCTATTTTTTTCTGTTTCAGTCTTAGAAGATTGTATATTTATAAAAATATATCCATTTCTCCTAGATTGCCCATTTTATTGGCATATAATTGTAGTAATCTCTTACGATCCTTTGTATTTCTGTGGTATGGGTTATAACTTCTCTTTCATTTTTGATTCTATTTGTTTGTTCCATCTCTTTTGTTCTTGATGAATCTGGGTAAAGGTTTATCAATTTTGTTTATCTTTTCAAAGAATCAGTACTTAGTTTCATTGATCTTTTTCTGTTGTTGTTTTCTTTCTTTCTGTCTCCATTTCATTTATAGCCACTCTAATAGTTATTATTTCCTTCCTTCTACTAACTTTGGGCTTTTTAATAGTCCTTTTAAAAGTGGTAAGGTTATATTCTTTGAGATTTTTATTATTGCTTGAGGTATGCCTCTCTTGTTATGAACTTCCCTCTTAGTACTGCTTTTGCCATGTCCTGTAGATTTTGGAAATTTGTGTTTACATTTTCATTTGTCTCTAATTATTTTTTAAAAATTTCCCCTCTGATTTAGTCATTGCCCTGTTGATTGTTTGAAGTAGCGTGTTGTTTAGCTTACACACGTGTGTGTTTTCCAGTTTTCTTCTTGTAATTGTTTTCTAATTTTGTACTGTTGTGGTTCAAATATGCTTGATGTGATTTCAGTTTTAACTATTTTGAGACTTGTTTTATGGCCTTACATGTGATCTATACTGGAGAATGTTTCATGTCTACTTGAAGAGAGTGTGTATTCTGCTATATTTGGGTCAAAAGTACTGTATATATCTATTTATTTAGTGCATCTGGTCTAATGTGTCATTCAAGGCCAATGGTTCCTCATTGATTTTCTGTTTGGATGATCTGTCCATTGATATAAGTGGAGTGTTAAGGTCCTGTACTAATATCATATTACTGTCAATATCTCCCTTTGCGTCTGTCAATATTTGTTTTGTGTATTTAGGTGCTCCTGTGTCGGGTGCATAAATATTTACAAGTGTTATAACCTCTTGTTGGATTGGTCCCTTTATTATTACGTAATTCCCTTCTTTGTCTCCTGTTACAGTCTTTGATTTAAAGTCTGTTTTGTCTGAGATAAGTATTGCTACTTCAGTTTTCTTTTTGTTTGCATTTGTATGGTATATCTTTTTCCATTCCTTCGTTTTGTTTGTGTGTGTCTTTAGATCTGAAGTGTCTCTTGTAGGCAGCATATGTATGGCTCTTTTTTTAAGATCTATTCAGGCACCTTACGTCTTTTGACTGGTGCATTTAGTCCATTTACATTTAAAGTAATTGTTGATAGGTATATACTTATTGCCATTTTGTTAATTGTTTTCCGGTTGTTTTTGTAGTTCTTCTCCATTCCTTTCTTTTTCTCATGTTCTCTTCCCTTGAGATTCGATGACATTCTTTACTGTTATGTTTATATTTGTTTCTCTTTATTTTTTTTTGTGTATCTGTTATGTGTTTTTGGTCTGTGGTTGCCATGAAATTCATATATAAATATACCTATGTATATAGCGTTCTGTTTTAAGTTGATGGTTGCTTATGTTTGAGCAAATTCTAAAAGCACTACATTTTTACTCACCCCACCTAAATTTCATGTTTTTGATGTCATGTTTTACATCTTTTTATTTTGTGTATTGCTTAACTAAATATTTTAGATATGGATGATTTTAATACTTTTGTCTTTTAACCTTCATACTAGCCTTATAGGTGGTTGGTCCACTCTCTTTATTATATGTTTGCCTTTACCAGTGAAATTTTTTTTTCATAGTTTTCTTGATTCTAGTTAAGGACTTTCTTTTCCATTTAATGAAGTCTCTTTACTATTTCTTTTAAGGCTGGTTTAGTGGTAGTGAAGGCCTTTAGCTTTTGCTTTCCTGGGATCTCTTTATCTCTCCTTCAGTTCTGAATGACAACCTTAATAGTTAGAGTACTCTTGGTTGTAAGTTTTTTCCTTTCAGTACTTTGATTATACCATTCCAGTTGCTTCTGGCCTGTAAAGTTTCTGCTGAAAAATCAGCTGATAGCCTTATGTGGGTACATTTTGTGCATAACTAGTTGTTTTTCTGTTGCTGCTTTTAAGATTCTCTCTTTAACTTTTGACATTTTAAGTATCATTTGTCCTGGTTCACATTGTTTGGAACTCTCTGTGCTTCTTGGACTTGGATGTCTGTTTCCTTTCTCAGGTTAGAGAAGTTTTCAGCCATTACTTCTTCAGATAGGGTTTCTTTCCCTTTATCTCTTCTCCTTCTGGGACCTCTATAGTGGAATGTTAGTATGCTAGATATCCCAGATATCCCTTAAACTATCTTCATTTTTTTGTATTCTCTTTTTTTTCTTTTGCTGTTCCAGGTGCGTTATTTCCACTGCTCTGTCTACCAAATCACTGATCTGTTCTTCTGCATCCTCTGATATGCTGTTGATCCCTTCTAGTGTATTTTTTTATTTCAGTTATTGTATTCTTCATTTCTGATTGTTTTTTTTTAACAGTTTTTGTCTCTTTGTTGAAGTTCTCACTGAGTTCATCCATTCTTCCCCCCAAGTTTGGTGAGCATTTTTATGCCTATTATTTTGAATTTTTTATCTAGTCAACTGCTTATCTCCATTTCACTTAGTTTTTTTCCCTGAGGTTTTGTCTTGTTCTTTCATTGGGAAGGTATTCTTTTGTATCGTCATTTTGCTTAACTCTCTTTGTTTATATATATTAGGTACATCAGCTATATTTCCTGGTCTTGAAAGAGCGGCCTTATGTACAAGTTGTCCTATGGGGTCCCGTTGCTCAGTCCCTGGTCACCACAGCCAGGTGCTCTAAGAGTATTTCATGTGTGGGTTGTGTGCACCCTCCAGTTGTGGATGGATCGTGACTATTGCCCTGATGGGTGGGGCTGTTCCCTGGCCTACAGCATGCCTACTACAGGCATGCTGGTAGTTAGGACCAGCCGCTTGGAGTGGGAGCTGCTTTGGAGGGGGTGCCGGTGCCAGCAGAGGCTGCCCACTGGGTGGGCTGAGGCAGAGCTACTTTGGAGCTTCTGGCCAGCTTGGGTGGTTTGGGCAGGGCTGGTCCTTAGGGGAACACTGGTGCCTGGCACACAGTGTTAGGTAGGTTGATGGAGAGTGACAGAAATGGTGCCCTCCAGCACTGGGCCAGCTAGGTGTAAGGAGAGTTTAAAAAAAAAAAAAAAAAGTCTCCCACTAGTGCTTCTATACCTAGAGACAGTTGCACCAGATCCCTGCCCCTCTGGCACATACCCTAAAATTAGCCAGTCATCCTTACCCTATGACCCAGGTACTTTTCAAGCTGCTGTATCTGGAGTGGGACTCAGAGTGAGTGAGCTTATGGACAAGCCCTTCTAGAGTGGAGTCTGTTTCCCACAGCCCTCTGGCTCTCCTGGACATAACCCTGTTAGTTTTCAAAGCACAATGTGATGGGGACTTGTCTTCCTAGTGCAGGTCCCCTGGGCTAAGGAGGTTTGGACCTCTCACTCTCCGTGGGATAACTTCACGATGGTGACATCCTTCCTGCTTGTAGGTCACCATACTGTGGGTGTGGGTTCTGCCTGGATCACGTCTCTGTCCCTCCTACCCGTCTTGATGTGGCCTTTTCTTTACATCCTTAGTTGTAGAAAGTCTGTTCTTCTGGTCATCAGGTCATTCTCAGAAACACCTGTCCTGTATGTAGTTGTAGTTTGGGTGTGTCCGTGGGAGGAGGTGAGCTCAGGATCCTCCTACCCTGCCATCTTCATCCAGATCCCTCTTTACCTCTTTTTCTTTTTCTGGTAGAATTTCATGGAGCATATTTATAACAGCAGGGTCAGGATGAAGGTAACTGAGAGAATTTTTCTCTCTGGATCCTACATCCGCAGCCACAATTTTTATTTTAAACCTCCTCTCCTCTATCCCTTCTCTCCCACCTCTCTCCACTCCAGTCCAGGGGTTGGGCAGATGTTTGTGGGGGTAACAGTAGATGGACAGTGAGCCCTCTCAGAGGTAGTAGTTGCCAGATGAATTAGACCCATTCTACTTAATCTGTCCATGATTCGATGGTTGCCACAGTCCCTAAGGTCCTGACCCTGTCTTGGAAACTTGTTTTCTGAGCGGGAACAATGCTGACTGAGTTATCTGAGTTATCTTGATAGTGCAAGATCCTTGATAATGTGTCAGGACTTTGACATCCATGGGTCTGCAGCACTTTGCATCCTGTAAGTCATTGGGTGTTATCATCACTGACAGACTCACTGATGTCATTCTATTGTCGCAAACCACAGTTCAACCCATTAGAGATTGCTTTTTTGAGGTATTGCTTGGAAATGTCCAGAAAAGAACTTATATTTAAAATCTTTGGGCTTTTGCTAGCTGTGCATCTTTACCTCTGTCAGCAGGTTTTCCCCCCTGAAATAGAATAGTGTTCATAATTTTAACTTTTAAGAGTATACACCTTCAGTGAAACCCAGTGACTGTCTCCTGGGGACAATTACCTGTGAATTCCAACACAAAAGCCTGGGGGAAATTGGTACCATGAGCAAAAATACTAACAGAGGCCGAACTCAAATGCCGATGGTGATGCATTGTCTTAGGCTAGATGTAGGAGTTCCCCATGATTTTGTACTTTATTGTGTCAAGTCTGCTTTTTTGGAAAGCATGCCAGCAAGAGGACACTGGTGAGAGCCAGACATTTCTGTGATCCTGGCATGTTTGAATGTTGCTACGGTAGACATGAAAACAAACAATGACAACCTCCTGCTCCAAGTGGAAACATTTCTCCTTCCTAACTGAAAAATTATAGAACCCCCCAGGATACAGTAGGAGACATTATAATTCAGCAAGACTGGAGCACTTGGAATCACTGGGCTTATACATCATCTTGTTTTACCTCTTCCTTTTACAGATGAAGAAACGGTGAATGGGAGAAATTAAGTGATAACTATACAGCTACATAGTGACAGATTTGGGACTGAAACCAAGTTTCCCTGTTCATTATTCCAGTGTGGGTTCTTCTGCATTAGGGCTGATTAATTTTTGGAAAGTAGTTTTTGTCCCCTTTCCCCTGCCTTTCTCCACGCTTCCCACACTCAGATTTCCAACATCTGTCTCCGGTGGTGAGGGGATGGGGTGGTGGCACTGTTAATACTTGAACAATTTCTCCAGTTGAGAGATCTCTCCCTCTCATGCCACCAGTTTCCCCATTCCTGCCATCAGACAACATCCTGATATGATATTTAGGTCTGTCCTTCCTGGGTAGTAGTCATACTCTGGGTTTTTGAAACACACCAAATAAACACTTGCTCTGTGTTCCATCCCTTCAAAGCCTTTTTAGGTGACATTAGAAAACCTGAAAAAAATTGTGTTTCTGTTAAATACTTCAATCCATTTACTCAAAAGTTTTGATTGAGTGGACATTCCTAGGATTCTGTCAGGTTGATGGAAAGAACTTTTGGGCACAGAAATCTTTTGATATAATACAAGTTGCAAGTTTTCTGCTCCCTTGTAAATCAAATGTTAGCCCTGGTTTTCCTACCTTTGATTAAACAGGGAGGAGCATGTATGCTCAAGAGTGTTACAGCATCTTAACATGAATGACATTGGTGCATAAAAGCTGTGGAGGGACCCACAGAGGACTCCTGACCGTTATAATAACTGAAGGACTTAACTCCAAAGCAGAAGTGGATGTTAGAGCCACTGAGACAAGATCAACTTATAGGTGCATTTTTTCCCTTCCTTATTGAGATGTAACTTACATAGAGTGAAGTGCACCACATGTAAGATACAGCTTGATAAATTTCCCACGTGTACACCTCCGTGCAACCCCTTCCCAGGTCAAACTATAAAATATTTTCAGCCCCCCCCCAGTAGGCTTGCTCATGGAGAGAACATGTTATAATTTTCTCATAGTCCTTTGTGACACCTCTGAAGGTTTATTTGGCCATTGGTATTGATTATCTTGGTGGCCATGTGTCTCCTCTTCCACTTCACCCTCTAAACGTAAGAATGTATATTCATTAACAGTAATTATTAGGACAGCAGACAATGTCACTTACTTAGCAAATGAAACACTTTGCTCCGAAATTTTATAACTCACTAAACTTGGTTGGCAGTAAGAAATGGGCCTAATTCTCCTCTAAATACTGTTTTATTCACTGTAGAGGACTTTACCTCAACATGTTTCTAATAAAACTCTTGCCTTAATTCTTTCAGGCTATTATAACAAAATGCTATAACCAGGTGGCTTATAAAAAAACAAAGTTATCTCGACAGTTTTGGAGGCTGGAAGTCTGAGTTCAGGATTCCAGCAAGGTCAGATGAGGGCCCTTTTCTACGTCACAGACCTCTCATTGTATCCACAAATGGTGGAAGAGGACTGGGGATCCCTCTAGAGTCTCTTTTGTAAGGACATCAATACCATTCACGAGGGCCCTGTCCTTAAGACCTAATCACCTCCCAAATGACCCACCTCCTAATACTATCACATTGGGCATTAGGATTTAACATTTGAATTTTGAGGGGGGACATGGATATTCAAACCATAGTATCTCTGTTCACAAATTCCTTTACAGGAATTATTTAAAATATATAGCAAATATAGGGACTGTAGTTATATTCTGATTTCAAATTTTACTTGCCTCTAAGGAACTAAAGAACTCTGTGTCGTATTTATTCTCAGGGTGTTTTGGATACCTAGACGGTTTGAATGGGGAGAATTTAGTTGTGGACAATTAAGGGGTTTATTTCAGACCATAAAGAAAGGACAGCCTAAACCATATGAGAATTTTTTTTTTTTTTTTTGAGAAATGAAAATATTTAAAATGTCAGAGACTGGAGGCTCATTCTTCCAGACTTTACTTGATTCTTCCAGGCTTTCTGCCTGACAGTCTTCCTTTGACTTTTAAAATCTTGACCATTTCATAAGCAATGAGAGAAACACGGTTTGGCAGTTGACTACATTTAAGATCTGTGCAAGAGCCTTCAACACCTCACTACTTCTGCTCTAGATAATGACTCATCTCTTCTAGGAATTTAGCAAATATGACTTCCATTTTAATGGTTTCCTAATAAGGAAGAAACTATTTCTGTTTTTGTTTTCTGTTGAACATTTCTTCTCCTTGAAATATTGCAAAATAGCACATCAAGGTATAAACATTTGTCTGGACTTAAGACGTTGCTTTGCTTTCTATCTGTGGGGATAACCCTTGCTTTTTGTCTTCTTTGCTTGAACTTTTCCCACAAAGAGGAGAGCACTATCTAATCTCATATTATGCTCATTAGCTTCTGAGAGTGTTAAAGAAATGAGTGGATTGTGTAAATAATGAAATGTTTTTGCTTCAGACTATTTAGATTATAAAATTGAGCTGACTTTCTTAAAGCAATAGGCTTTTTTATAGCATAATTTAAGATTTTGAAGTCTGGGCAGGATTGGTAATTCTAATAGTAAATGTCCTAATTGTATTTAAAATTTCTGCTATTTTTGGGTAAGATGGAAACTTTAGAGTATTAAATATATTTTTATATACATATATAAATGGAAGGCAAAGGTGCAGTGAAGTTAGGCCATTTTCTTAAATTATTTTTACTCATGGAACACTCATATTGAAGAATAGCAGCATATGCCACCCCCAAATATGAATCTTTGACGTAAGCATTATTTTGAGTTTTTTATTTTGAGAAATGCAGACACAGGAGAAGCTCTGAAACAGAGCAGGAGTTACCCTTTTGTTAAGGAAATTTACCTTAGAAAGAGGGCCTGAACCAGGAAGAAAGATACTGACATTACCAGAGATAACTCCACCTGAGAGACTTATCCTACATGGTAGGGCAAACTTTATTTACCCAACATTTTCTCTTCTCCCTTTCCCATGAGTTACCCTCCCACCCCTTTGAAGCCCCAAACCCCTACCCCTTTTCTTAGCTCAGGATGATGTATAAGCCTCAATCATCTGGTGGCCTTTGGTGTCTCATATCGCTGAGAGGTTCCTGTACATACATACATAATTAAAATTGGTTTTTTTCTTCTGTTAATCTGTATTATGTCAATTTAATTCTTAGACCACACACACAGAACCTAAAAGGGTAGAAGGGAAAATTTTCTTCCCCTACAATATTATTTGGCCTGTTGACCCCACTGTCACATCCTCATTGAGTATGTCATCCAAAAGAGGGATGATGAGTTTCCTGCTGTATTCTCAGCTGGTAGGTGTGACATGATAAAGTTGTATTCTTTGGGAGAGTCACACTTGAAAAAGCCATTAATAGGTAAGAGAGAGACCGAGAAGGTGGGAAAGCTAAAATTCATGGCATGTGAAATAATGTGGAAGGAACTGGACACATTCAGCTCATAAAAGAAGAAAATGTAAAGATGTGAAGTTATTTTTAAATATTTAAAGGGAAAAGGGTGGTGATAACATATTAAATTATTTATGACCCCAAAGGGTAGTGGTAGAATTGCTGGATGAAGCTAAAATGTGACAGATTTTTTACTTCCTTTAGGAAGTTTATTTCTTGTATTCAGAGCTTTCGTCTGACAGAATGGACTAATTTGAGAAATCAAGGGTTTCTAATCATAAGAAATACTTGAACATCTGCTAGGGAGTCTGTTTGATAGGAATGTTAGAGAAGTGGGATAATTAATCATTGGTTGGATGTTTCGCTTGAATGACTTTCCAACCTACTGTTCTGTTTTTATTTATAAATCTAATTCAAAAATCGACAAGAACCTGATTGCTAAGACGTGACACTTTGGCCAGCTTTTCTCAACTCTCTGATAAGAGTCATTTCTTTCATATATCAGATTTCTTTCACTACTGTGACTTTGAAGTATCAGTCTTCTTTATTTCCATTAAGATATTGGATCTAGCCAGGATGAATTTAAATTTTCTTTTATTTAAAGTTTATTAATTTGAGGGAGAAGTGTACTTTTGGAGTAAAAATTTTAATTACTAATAATATTAATAAAGATCATACTTTAAAAAAGTATTATTAATGTAAGTTGAGTTTTATTGGTTTTTGTTTTAAAGCCTAGTTTAGTTACTCTGTTTTAAAAGTAGATTACATGAAGCCAGGCCTTATTGCTAATAAGGAATATGACAGTGGGAATATCAGGGGTTTTGTCCTTAATTGTTGATTGCTTTGAATTTATGGTTTGGGAGAAGGGGAAAGAATGTCTCAATCCCACAGAAGAAAATCCTTTCCCAAGGTTTTCCAAAAATTAATAGTAATTTCCTAGAGAACTAGATGATGCTTTAATTTTTTTAGACTTCATGGTACATTAGGAGATTTGAGTATGAATATATGCATCTAGAAGATAATATATGGAATAAAATTCTGTCCCTTTATATTTAACAGTGAAAACTTTGACTACATGGGGAAGGGAAGTTCCTTTGAAAAAGAAGAGAAATAGTAAGATCAACCTTATATAACCCAGTAAATGGAAATGGAATTGTATTAATTTATTACATTAAATACACTGGGAATCAAGATAAAATAAAATATCGTGTGTAGGAATAGCAGAGAAGACTTCACATAGAAGTAGAGTGTGAAGGGGGCTAGACATTAGGTGGGAGGAGTTTTAAGCATTTGTTATGAGTGGGGGGATGGTATAAGGAGAGATGGGAATGAATCTAGCTGTGTTGGTCCATGTTGGGGGGAATAATCTCATGAAAGTGCAGGTGGCATGTTGCAATCAGTGAGAAATAATATTTATCAAAAGATTAGGTCAAAAGAGAGACCAGTCTCTTAATGAGAGACTTAATCATTGGGGAACAGAAGTAGGCCTTGATATATTTGGAAATAGGTATACATTATACTTCTTGAGTAGGGAATGCAGACGTTGACAGTTCTATTTAAGATTCTTTCTGAATCTTGTACATTGCTCCAGGCTGTAAAAGTTTCTGAAGTGCCACAGAAGGGACAATTTGAAATACTGGTATATAATTGGACCCTCATAACTGGGTAACTTCTGTTGCAGATCAGATAAGATCAAATTCTTTGCTTTCAACAAAATTAAAGGCAATCTAGTTGTGTAGTAAGAGGAACAAGAAGGTACAAATCCAGCATCCCTTTTAAAGGAAAAAATGGACAGATTTTGATATCACATTGAACATAAGAAGGGAAACCCAAGCTAGTGAATTGGAATCTGCAAGAAGATCTCAAAGTCTTCCAGAGGTACTCTCGCTCCTTCAAATCTATCCGGCTTACAATCCTTCTGATGATTTCCTCTAGTTTTTAGGAGACGGCCCGAAGACCTGTGCCAGTATTCTCTCATAGTATCTAAATAATTTCACTGAACTGTCTTCCTATATCCCATCATTTTATGTTTGCCTTCACAGTAGCCATATATCAAGAACTTAAATATTTATTCACTGGATGAAAAAATGAGAGAAGGAAATGATAGATTTATTTCCCACATCAAATTTTAGTTACTAAACCATTTTGGTTCTTATTCTATAATGTCTTTCACTCTTTTCAAAGGTAATATTCTAGTCCATATCCTCTTTAATACTTCCTAATCTATAGGAAGGTCTCTATTTGCCTCCTTACTTTGAACAGTTTCTTCTCCCAATCCAATCTGTATATTGTTTCCAGCTTCATATTTCTAAAGCACACTTATAATTGTATTACTTCCTTGATCAAAAACTGTCTGTTGGGACTTCCCTGGTGGTCCAGTGGTTGAGAATCTACCTTCCAATTCAGGAGATGTGGGTTTGATCCCTGGTCGAGGAACTAAGATCCCACATGCCGCGGGGCAACTAAGCCCCAGTGCAGCAACTACTGAGCCCACGCACCTCAACTAGAGAGCCCACACACTGCAACAAAGAGCCCACATGCTGCAGCTAAGACCTGACACAGCCAAAAATAAATAAAAACAACTGTTGTCCCCTGTTGCTAGCAGTCTTATAACTGGGTGCATGTGCCCCAGGAGATATACAAACACTTCCCAGGAACTTTCCAGGCATAGATAATTTTATGAGCATCAGTTTGTAGATTCTCAATTTTTTCAAATTGATCTGCCATCTTTGGAGGTGTGGGATGCAAACTGTGGGTTTTCTTTTCCTATGACTTCTTTTACAACTGTCCCTTTCTCATCTGAAAACAGAAATGTCTGCCTTACAGGTCATCCTGAATCTTACACGTTAGCTCAAGTCATGAAATATTTGAAGTGTCGAAATAGGGGCAACTTAAAATATTGGTGGTAATTGGACTCTAATAACATCTTCTCCTTGATTAGATAATATCTAATTCCTTACTTTAAAAAATTAAGGTGGATCCAGTAGAATTGTCAGATGATAGCTAAAAATAATTTTTGATGCTAGAGCATTGTGATTCTGGTGTATAATTCAAGAGTTCAAAGAATTGAGTGATATTTTTATAACAGAACTCCTTTTACTCTCATACTTATTTGTATAATATCTAGAAGTATCTATAAAAGCCAAAAAATAGAATTAGAATTGATGCAAATCTGCTTCTGTAATACGTGATATTCATCCATTGATGCATGAAATAAGCTTGTTTCTTTTAAAGGCCTCACCTTATTAAGGGATACATTTCCAATAATATTTTTACCTTTATATTTAATCATTTATTAAAATTTGTAAAATATTTGTTTTGATCAATTGGGTACTGATAATCAGGGTAATGATAACTTAGTCTGAAATATTATTGTAAAATCACAGCCTTATAACAGGGAACAAATTAAATTCTATTTATATATTATATATATATACATATATATATCTGTGTGTGTGTGTATATATATATATATATATATATTTTTTTTTTTTTTTGGCGGTATGTGGGCCTCTCACTGTTGTGGCCTCTCCCGTTGCGGAGCACAGGCTCTGGACGCGCAGGCTCAATGGCCATGGCTCCCAGCCGCTCTGCGGCATGTGGGATCTTCCTGGACCGGGGCACGAACCCGTGTCCCCTTCATCGTCAGGCAGACTCTCAACTACTGCGCCACCAGGGAAGCCCTAAATATCTTTTTTTCTCAGAGAAATATGGAAGCTTTATCAATAAGACTTTTGAGAATTTTAGGATAAAATTAAGTGGGAGAAGGGAATGGAAGCAGGAGTTGAAGAAAGAAAAAGAAGGCTTCCCTCATTGCTCAATGGTTAAGAATCTGCCTGCCAATGGAGGGGATACGGGTTCGAGCCCTGGTCCGGGAAGATCCCACATGCCGCGGAGCAACTAAGCCCCATGTGCCACAACTACTAAGCCTGCACTCTAGAGCCCACAAGCCACAACTACTGAAGCCCGTGCACCTAGAGCCCGTGCTCTGCAACAAGAGAAGCCACTTCAATGAGAAGCCCACGCACCGCAACGAAGAGTAGGCCCTGCTCACCGCAACTAGAGAAAGCCTGTGCGCAGCAACGAAGACCCAATGCAGCCAAAAATAAATAAATAAATTTTAAAAAAGAAAGAAAAATAATGTAGAATTTCTGATTATTTAAGAAGAGTGTATGCAGATATTTTTAAGTGGATGATTGGGAATTACAGTAGACATTAAAAGAATGATGTAACGGTTTTTTTTAATGTCAGTATTTATGATATTGCTGGAGATTACATCCTTGCCACTATGTAAACTTAAGACAAAATACTGTAAAGAAAAAATTATGCAAGGAACTATATAGTTTTTAAAAATTCCTTTGGGGGGCTTCCCTGGTGGTGCAGTGGTTGAGAGTCTGCCTGCCGATGCAGGGGACACGGGTTCGTGCCCTGGTCCGGGAAGATCCCACATGCCGCGGAGCGGCTAGGCCCATAAGCCATGGCCGCTGAGCCTGCGCTCCGCAGCGGGAGAGGCCACAACAGTGAGAGGCCCGCGTACTGCAAAAAAAAAAAAAAAAAAAAATTCCTTTGGGGGTACTTGAGCAAAGATATTTAAAGACCCTGGAATAGAACCCAAAATCTTTAGTGTGGCAGTGACATTTCTGTCTACCTTTTCAATTTTCAGCTTTCTACTATTCTTCATCTACCTTAAATATTTCCAAACTCTCCTATTTTCTATACTTTCTATTCCTGGGAAATGGTCTACATTTTTCATTGTTTCTACATTGTCTCCATGTTGAATGGTCTTCTCTTCCCATTTTCCACTCTAAAAATCCTACCCACCTTTCAAAGTGCAGATCGAGAGCTTCTCTTCCCTGAGCTGTTCTTGGTTCTAGTCTTTGACGTTTTTGCCTTTTATCTTTTTTTAAAAAATTAATTAATTAATTTAGTTTTGGCTGCATTGGGTCTTCATTTCTATCTGTGGGCTTTCTCTAGTTGGGGCGTGTGGGGGCTACTCTTTGTTGCGGTGCATGGGCTTCTCATTGTGGTGGCTTATCGTTGCAGAGCTCAGACTCTAGGCATGTGGGCTTCAGTAGTTATGGCACGTGGGCTCAGTAGTTGTGGCTCATGAGCTCTAGAGCACAGGCTCAATAGTTGTGGCGCATGGACTTCGTTGCTCTGCAGCATGTGAGATCTTTCCAGACCAGGGCTTGAACCCGTGTCCCCTGAATTGGCAGGCGGATTCTCAACCCCTGCACCACCAGGGAAGTCCCTCCTTTTACCTTTCCTATGGCATTTTGACACTGCATCTGATATTATGGTTGTTTGTCTTCACATCTTAGAGGGCTACATTTTAAGCTCTTTAAAGGCACAGCCATTCTTTTTTGGATCCCTGATGTTTCCTTTCACATAATGATTGTTCACAAGATATTTGTTATATGAATTAATATGTTTTATCCATAAGAAGTTTGTTTTTTTAAAATTTATTCTAAGTGTCTGTTCAGCCCAATTTTGGCTCTTGTTACTTTAATATACACAGCTGACCCTTGAACAGCACAGGTTCGGACTGAGTGGGTTCACTTATACATGGAGTCCTTTTTTTTTTTCAGTAAATATATTGGAAAACTTTTTTGAAATTTGCAACACTTTGAAAAAACTCACAGATTAACCACGTAGCCTAGAAATATTTTAAAAAATTAAGAAAAAGTTAAATATCTTAATGCCTAAAATATATGTAGATACTAATTTATTTTATTGTATACTTCCATAAAACATATACAAATCTGATATAAAAAGTTAAAATTTATCAAAACTTAGGCACACAAACACTAACAGATTGTATATGGCACAATTTTCAGTCGAGAGAAATATAAACAAACAAAAACAGTATTCATGAATGCATAAAATTAACTGTAGCACACACTGTACTACTGTACTAATTTCTTAGCCACTTCCTGTTGCTATTGCAGTGAGCTCAAGAGTTGCAAGTATCTGCTTAAAATGTCATGTGAGGCTAATCATGTCCATGTGAGCAGTTCATCTCTCCATTGGATTGTGTATCACAGTAAAAAATGATCTCTCGAGGTTCTAGAGTATTTTTCGTCATGTTTAGTGCAATAGCGTAAACGTTGAATAACACCATGGGACCCATACAAAGTACCACTAGTGATGCTGGAGGTGTTCCCAAGAAGCAGAAAAAAGTCATGACGTTACAAAAAAAGTTGAATTGCTTGATATGTACCGTAGATTGAGGTCTGCAGTTGTGGTTGTCCACCATTTCAAGATGAATGAATGCAGTATAAGAACCTTTGTAAAAAAAAAAAAAAAAAAAAGGAAAGGAAATTCTTGAAACTGTCACTGCAGCTACACCAGCAGACATGGAAACCTAGACTTTTTGTGAAATATAATTTTGTCTCATATTGAAAATGCAGGTTTTACGTGGGTGCAGGATTGCTTTAAGAAAGGCATACCTATAGACTGTGATATTATTTGAGAAAAAGCAAAGTCATTATATGACAATTTAAAGCAAAAGGAAGGTGAAGGATCTAAAGGTGGAGAGTTTAATGATAGCAAAGGATGGCTTGAAAATTTTAGAGTGATGTTCGGCTTTAAAAATGTCAAGATAACAGGAGAAACAACTTCTGCCAACCAAGAGGCAATAAATGAATTCCCAGATGCCATTAAGAAAAGAATTGAGGAGAAAAGATACCTGCTTGGACAGGTTGTTAATATAGACAAAAGTGCCCTATTCTGGAAAAAAAATACTACAAAGGACCACTTATTAGTTAGGAAGAGAAACGAGCCCTGGGATTTAAGGCAGGAAGGGACAGGCTAACCCTGCTGTTTAGTGCAGATGCATTGGGTTTATGATCAGGACTGCCCCCATCTGTAAAGCTGCTATTGCCCAAGCCTTGGAGGGAAAAAATAAACACCGGATGCTAGTCTTTTGATTGTACAAGAAGACCTGGACAACAAGACCCTTCTTCTAAATTGATTCCATCAGTGCTTTGTTCTTGAAGTCAGGAAGAACTTTGCCAAGTTAAGGGACTGCTATTTAAAGAATATTTTAGGTACTGGACAATGCCCCCAGCCACCTAGAGCCCCATGAGTTCAACACCAAAGATGTCCAAGTGGTTACTTGCCCCCAGCACAACATCTCTAATTTAGCTTCTAGTTCAGAGGGTCATAAGGACCTTTAAGGCTAATTACACATGATATTCTGTGGAAAGGATTGCCAATGGTATGGGATCACACAGAACATCATGAAAATCTGGAAGGATTATACAATTGAAGACGCCATTGTGGTGTTATGAACAAAACCCGAGTAAGCCATCAAGCCAGAAACAATAAATTCCTGGTGGAGAAAACTGTCCAGATGTTGTGCATGACTTCATAGGATTACAACAGAGCCAATCAAGGAAATCATGAAAGAGATTGTGGATATGGCAGAAAAGGCAGGAAGACGGTGAAGGGCTTCAAGATATCGATCTTGGAGAAATTCAGTAGCTAATAAACACCACACCAGAGGAATTAACAGAAGATGATTTGATGGAAATGAGTTCTTTCAAACCGATGCCAGACAATGTGGAAGAAGATGTAGAAGAATCAGTGCCAGAAAATAAATTGACATTAGACAGTCTGGCGGAAGGGCTCTGATTTTTCAAGACTGCTTTTGACTTCTTTTACGACATGGATCCTTCTGTGATACGGCTACTGAAACTAAGCCATAAGGTGCAACGAAGGATTGGTACCATAGAGAAACATTTTTTAGAGAAATTATAAAGCAAAAAAAAAAAAAATCAGCCAGAAATTATGGTGTATTTCTGTAAAGTTACACTGAATCTGCCTGCCTGCCCTTCCCCCTCCTCTGCCTCCTCAGACTGCACAACATGTAGATGATGAGGATGAAGACCTTCTTGATGATCCACTTCCACTTAATGAATGGTAAATAATCACCTTGCCATTCAGTTAATAACCTTGTCTGTTGTGTGTATGCGAGTGTCTTCCTGTGAAAATCTAATAACTGTAAGGCAAGAACTGTATGAGATGTCCTTGTGTCGTCATTATCATTATCATCATCTTCATCCTGTAGACCATTGTGTGCTAGACCTGTATTGAAGTGTTTAGCCTATCCTTGCATAGGCGTAAGGTGAGTGATATTTAATACAGAATTAATAATGTGTTAGTTTTCTTACTGTTTTGTAAGTGCTTTCAAAGAATTACTGTACAGTAGCTTCTCTTGTAATTGGAGAAACTGTGTATCTGCCTGTCATCACTGGTAAGTGTTTTTTTAAAAACTGGTAACAATATTTCCAGTACTGTATTATGAATATGACTGTAATACTGTATGCCATAAAATTTTTTATAGCAGTTTATTCATTAGTGTATAGGTTAAGCTACTGTGAAACATTATATCTATTATACTAGGATATCCTAAAGCAATCATATTGCTGTCTCTTCATTATTAATGCATGAATTGAACTGTTATGCCTGTAAATAAATACAAATTTCCTTTACACATTACCTTTTCATTTAAAAAAATAAATTACATGTGATTTATAATATTAGTCTCAGGTGTACAACATAGTCAGTATATTTATAGATTATATTCCATTTAAAGTTATTACAAAATAATGGCTGTATTTCCCTGTGCTGTATGATATGTCCTTGTTTCATATTTATTTTATGCATAGACATTTGTATCTCTTAATGATTAGTAAGGCTTCCAGTCAATGGTAGGCTATTAGTAGTTACGTTTTTGGTGAGTCAAGTTATATGTGATTTATCAACTCAGTGGGAGTTGGCTCCCAGTCCCCAAGTTGTTCAAGGATCAACTGCGCGTTCCTTGAAATGCTAATAAAAAGTACAAACTGGTCTTTGAAATAGTGTCTATTTCGGCAATTAAAAGTATTTTTATCCTTGTATCGGATGCAAAGGAAGCTCCAGAGGTTTCGTTTTGCACTGGGTAGTAGGGTACAGAAAATTGCAAGTCAGTGTATAATCATGCCTTAACTGACAAGGTGTCGGTTAAGAATAATATATTAATGAATGATAGTTAATCAGTTGCATTGTGGTTTATAAGTGACGAAGCAAAAACATCATCCACTGTTTCTCTCGAAGAACCTTGAAAGCGAAATAGGTTATTTACCCAGGTCAAAGTACCACAGGTGAATTTCTCTTTAGCACAGTTCTCCCTCAGTACCTGCCAGGGATTGGTTCCAGACCCCCTCCTCCCAAAACCAAAATCCACGGATGCTCAAATCCCTTATATAAAATGGCATAGTACTGTGGGGCCTCCATGTCCATGGGTTTTCCATCTGTGGACACGGAGCGCCAACTGTATGTCTCACAGCTGTTCACCTCTTCACACCTATTGCTCCTTCTAAGAGGTTTTCTTAAAAGTGGCATCTGCCTCTAATTAGGTTGGTTAATTTTTTTCTCTTTATCTTGCCCCTCTTCTCCTTAATTCTCCTCAAATCTGTGTCTCTTTCTACAAAGGTCACGTGCAGGTGATTTTGAAGCTCATTTCTATAATTGTGTTTATTATTGATAATGTACTGTGCTTTTGGGTGTGGGTAACACATGCTCATTTTTATTCCTGTTTCAGTGCCTGACTATAAAGGAGGACTGTAATGCTGAGACTGTTTGGAACTGTAATAGCACATGAGGAAAGAAAGACTTCTTTTGAGTTGGGTGCAGTTTGTGAAGGACTTACTCCCACCTACCCAGAATGTAGAAATATTCTTAGATTATCTTACAGATTACGTGAAAGTTATAAAGTAAGAAATGATTTGTATTATAGGACTTCAAGAAGTAAGAATATAATTTCTTCTCTGTCCTCATCCAAGATGATGGCATGTTGAGCATTAGCTGAAATGTAGGGAAATGAAATCATAAGTTAGCTCCTTATGACAGCAAATACGGCAACCGTTAGCTCCTCCCATCCCTGGAGGAACCAGTAGCTCCTCCCAACCGTGCCACTCCTCTCGTCCAAGGTGGGATCTTTTTGCCGCTCCCCCTGGGTCGTGGCTGACTTTGTAACTTGCTTTTACCAACAGAAAGGGGCAGATCTAAAAGTGTGCCTGTTCTGGGCTTGGGCTTAAGAGTCCTGGCTGTCTCTGCTATTCTTTTGAAGCCCTGAGCCACTAGGTGAAGAATTGCAGCTAGCCTGCTGGAGAGAGTGCGATGAGGTCAGCCTCCAGCTTTTTCAGCATCTCAGCTGTGGTCGCAGGCATGTGAGTGAAGCCATCTTGGATTCTTGAGTCCTAGGAGAGATCCAGTTGACATCACGTGAAGCAGAGATGAGGCTATCCTTGCTGAGCCCTGCCCAAGTTATAGAACCATGAGCAAGTAAATGGTCGTTACTCTTTTAAGCTACTGAATGTTGAGGCAGTTTGTTATAACTGAATACACAACTGAATAGATATCTGAGTATCTATGTAGATAACTGAAATAGATTGCTAGAAACTGAAACTGATGTTGAGATAGCAGCCAGAGGAAAATTTTCTGCATCTAAGGAAAAATAGACACTGTATAGGGCTCAAAGTATAGAAAATACTAGTGGAGAGATTGGGTCTCTGGACAAATGGAGAAACTGAGACTTTCATCTTTGGAGAAGTTTCTAAAACTGGGACCAGTTATCTTAACATATGGCTAATCAGTGTCTCATGTAAGTGGTACACTGAATTGAGTGGGAAAATATTTTGAGTAGGCTACTCTGTGTTTGGGCATCTGTACAGATAACGTCTCTTGAGGCTCAAATGGAGAACTGCACAGATGTATTTGGCTGTCTCAAGAGTCTTCTCATCAGCACTTCATGGCCATGTGTAGCACCCTTCTTTCCTATTTTTTTTTTTTTTTTGAGGTTAAGGGGTTGGGAAGACAAAAGAGGAGTTGATATCTAGCTGAATAGGGAGTTTTAGCTATTGTCTCTTTTTGTGAACTTTGTGTTCTGCTTTGAGTGGCCTTAGGTGAAATGATTCACTACAGTGGAAACTTACAAGGAAATCTAGTTATTTGAAATCATTCAAAACTACAGTAGGCCTTTAGGGGTTTCGGAAACCATGTTATATAGGCAACTATCTATGTACAGAGTCACTCTTGAATATATATAAAATGTGTGTCTCTCTTAAGTGGTTAAATTCCAGACATTTTCTAACATAGTTGAGTTCCTACTAATTTATTTGAAATATTATGGCCCTAAGTGCATTAAAATTGGTTCATTTTTTGTTAATTTATTCATAAATCATTAAAAATTTATTGGTAATTGATTTTCTCCTATTTTGTCCATGTATTAGGATATCTGTGGTATAAAGATGAAGAATTATTCCAAATTGTTTCATACACTGATATTGAGGTCTTGCTTTCTTAATTTCTCAACCAAAATCATTTTCTTCTAATTTTGTGAATCCAAACCTCATACCAAGTGGCTTAACTACGTTCTTTCCATCTATTACACACTTACTGCTAACAAAGATCATATAATCTGGAAAAAATGGATTTGCACCAGATAATTCACCAGCTGTGTCTTCTGTTTTATTGATGACGCATTACTCTGTAACAAGGTCCTACTTATTCACAAAAACATTTAGACACATCTAGTGATGGGAAAAATCTAAAATAATTTAAGAGAATGCCAATTCTTTTTGTGCAAAGAGAAGGTAATAGTTCACCTGGAAAGGTCTGAAAGGGAAGAAATGCCTTTTCGAACTTGATGCACTGGAATGAATCTGGATCACGGTAATGTTTAAAAAACAAAACAAGGTGCAAATGAAAATAAGATGCTATGCAGTTAGGTTGCCTCAGACATCAAAAAGCCTGTATGTCTATGTTGTGCCTGCTGATATAGAGGAGCACTCAGTTGTTTTGGACAAAAGTTCTGATTGATTGAGACAAGCAGTGACGTGGGTGAGGGGAGACAGTGGTTACTAGACAGAGAGGTCCCTGAGGGCAGGAGCTGTGCCATCATTGTTATCCTTGTTCCTGTTTACAGAAAGCAACTATTATATATTTTACCTTATTTGTTTCCAACACTTGCAACCATCCTGCAAGAGAGGTGTGATTGTTCTCATTTTACCAATGATGAAACTGAGTCTCAGAGATGTAAAGTAACTTGCCTGAAGTGACATCTTAGGAATGGTGGCCTTGGGATTCAAACTCAGATCTCTATTTATGGCCTTATTTCTCAAATACCTTATGTGATTATGGAATAAAAAATGGTGAACATTCTTTAAAAGTTTATCCAGTAGAAAAAAAAGCTTTGTGACAGGAAAATTTGCAGGTTCTCCTAGGCTTTGATGAGGGGAAGAGGGGGCGCTAGAGAAATAGTAGCAATAATCATAACTGTCAAGAGTTTTCAGATTGGATGGGACCTAGCTTTGGGAACCGTGATTGGAAGAATTCCTAAGCCTTGCTTATTGAAGTTTTCCTGACCATTAGGTACATGTAAAGGGCATTAGGTACATGCAAAGACCATTAGGTGGCATTTCAGGGAAGCAATTGAGAAAGAGGCATTTCCTTTGCTAAAAGAACAATGGTTTGGCTTATTATTTCTCATAAATGGAATTCAAGAATCACAGAATTTGGACTAGAGATAATTTGTGTGTTACAGTACGTAAACTGGGTAGCTGCCTGATGCACAATGATTCTTCCTTGGTTTCAAATTTCTTGGGAATTTGCTCTTCTTCCTGATATTTTAGACACTTGTTCTGAATGGAACTAGCCATTTTTAAAACAAGTTTGCTTCCCTGTCAAGCAGTAATTGGTGCAAGTGGTCCAATCATACATAGGAAGACCATATAATTACATGGGGTCATTTTTCTCCTGACTTTTTATTTTGAAAAATTCTAAAATTTTTCAGAAAGAATAATACAGTGAATATAATCTGTTGAATTATCTAGATTCAGTAATTTGTTAACATTTTGTGACATTGGCTCTGTATCTCTCTTTTGATGTAGCCTTTTTTTTTTTTTTCAAATCATTTGAAAGCAAGATGTAGACATTATGACATTTTCCCATTAAATCCTTTGGTGTGTATATCACAGAACAAAGGATATTATTCTTCTACATAAGCACAGTATTGCCATCATCTACAGTTGTTCCCCCAAATGTTCCTTATAGGTGTTCCCCCACTCTCTATGATCATACATTTCATTGGGTTTTCTAGTTTCAATCTTATGTAAAAAAACCTTTTACAACACTGACATTTTTGAAACATCCATTATGATTGTAATAGAATGTCCCACAGTCTAGATAGTTCTAATGTTTCCTTATAATTAGCTTCAGATAAAACATTTTGGCAAGAATACTACATAAATAATGTTACGGAAATTGGGATAGTTTAGAGAGTGCAGTGTGCACTGTTGGGTCATTATGCTGAGACAACAGGTATAAACTGGGCTACTTGGCCACACTAATCATAGAACCCCACCTGCAGTCAAAGTGGCTAGTCCAGATATTGGCATATCATCTAAACTGGGCCAATCGGCATCCTCCTCTGAAATAGTTTATATTGATTGGAGGAAAGAAGGCTCTTTCACACTGGTTGCTAAGCTCTTTGTCTGAAGTTGGGAAGTTTTGAAATGTAGAAAGAAATAAAATAGAATAAGTGAATCCTGATGGCATTCATCCTCTGGTTCCAGTTGTCTCTAAAATTAGGTTCATTTCTGCTCTTTAAAAAAAATTATCGAACGTTTATCATGAGCCAAGCAATTTTCTAGGGCTTTGCATGTATTAAATGATGCCATTTTCCTTAAAGTTTCAGGAGATCGTTTTTATTTCTGTCCCCATTTTATAGGAGCCAAGGAAGGAGAAGCTTAATTGGCTCATCAGAGATGGCACAACTAAAAAAGGGCGGAGCCAAAATAAGAATCCATGGTACACGATCTCAATTACAGTGGTAAGATGCCATCCACTGTTCACTCTTGTGCATAAACTGGTTGGCTTAGATTTCTATCATTTGAAGTCCTAGAGTCCACGTTAATACCCATATGACCTCCAGTTCTCTAGGAACTGAAGAATCAAGTCACGTCTGAAAAGATGAGATGTGAATGGGAAAAGCCCCCTTCTTAGGCCCTGTTTTCATTTTTCTTCAGGTGTGCTCTTGATTTAGCGTTTTCCAACAGTTTGTTTCTAGAGACCTGCAGAGTGTTCCTGTAATGAGTACATTAATAATGAAAGAATTTTGGAAAAGACAAGGTTGAAGCTTTGATAATTAGTGTTTAGTCAAACCACTTAAAATGTTTAGGACATAAATTAAGAGGACATAATCTTTCACATATTGAATCTTTCACTGTATTACCACTCTCAGAGCCAGTTGTTTTAAGAGGCTCTCTTCTTAATGTGTTGGATGACTGTGTAGTCAGTTTTAAAATATAAAACAAGTTCGTATGAAGGAAGTGGTCTTCTTGATGACAATGACAGATGACAGGGTATTGTGAAATTTTAATGTGTAGCATGATTGGTTGCAAATTGCTTCCATGTTTGCTGAGGTAATTTGCAAATAAGAGATGAGTCAGGAGAGACCTTCAAGATGTCAGAGGAGTAAGTAAAACATGGAGATCACCTTCCTCCCCACAAATACATCAGAAATACATGTACACGTGGAACAGCTCCTACAGAACACCTACTGAACGCTGTCAGAAGACCTCAGACTTCCCAAAAGGCAAGAAACTCCCCACGTACTTGGGTAGGGCAAAAGAAAAAAGGAAACACAGAGGCAAAAGGGAGCTGTGAAGGAGGAAAAGTTTCCACACACTAGGAAGCCCCTTCTCGGGTGGAGATGGGGTTGGGGGCGGGGGGAAGCTTCAGAGCCTCGGAGGAGAGTGCAGCAACAGGGCTGCAGAGGGCAAAGCGGAGAGATTCCCACACAGAGGATCAGGGCCGACCGGCACTCACCAGCTCGAGAGGCTTCTCTGATCACCCGAGGGGGTGGGCGGAGGCTGGGAGCTGAGGCTCAGGCTTCGGAAGTCAGATCCCAGGGAGAGGACTGGGGTTGGCTGCGTGAACACAGGCTGAAGGGGGCTAGTGCGACACAGCTAGCCGGGAGGGAGTCCGGGAAAAAGTCTGGAACTGCGAAAGAGGCAAGAGGCCGTTGTTTCGGGGTGCGCGAGGAGAGGGGATTCAGAGCATCACATAAACGAGCTCCAGATACAGTGCGAGCCGCAGCTTTCAGCGCGGATCCCAGAGTTGGGCATGAGATGCTAGGGCCGCTGCTGCAACCACCAAGAAGCCTGTGTGCAAGCAGAGGTCACTATCCACACCTCCCCTCCCAAGAGCCTGTGCAGCCCACCACTGCCAGGGTCTCGTGATCCAGGGACAAATTCCCCGGGAGAACACACGGCACGCCTCAGGCTGGTGCAACGTCACGCCGACCACTGCTGCTGCAGGTTCGCCCCGCATTCCGTACCCCTCCCTCCCCTCGGCCTGAGCGAGCCAGAGCCCCCTAATCAGATGCTATTTTAACCCCGTCCTGTCTGGGCGAGGAACAGATGTCCTCTGGCGACCTACACGCAGAGACGGGGCCAAATCCAAAGCTGAACCCCAGGAGCTGTGTGAACAAAGAAGAGAAAGGGAAATCTCTCCCAGCAGCCTCAGGAGCAGCGGATTAAATCTCCACAATCAACTTGATGTACCTGCATCTCTGGGATACCTGAATAGACAACGAAACAACCCAAAATCGAGGTGGTGGATTTTGGGAACAACTATAGACTTGGGGTGTGCTTTCTGCATCTAATTTGTTTCTGGTCTTATGTTTATCAAATGCTAACAGCCATAAAAGGGAAAGTGACAGTAAGACAATCACAGTAGGGAACTGTAACACCCCACTTTCACCAATGGACAGATCATCCAAAACGAAAGTAAATAAGGAAACACAGGCTTTAAATGATACATTAAACAAGATAGACTTAATTGATATTTATAGGACATTCCATCCAAAAACAACAGAATACACTTTCTTCTCAAGTGCTCGTGGAACATTCTCCAGGATAGATCATATCTTGGGTTCAAAATCAAACCTTGATAGATTTAAGAAAACTGAAATTGTATCAAGTATCTTTTCCAACCACAGTGCTATGAGACTAGATATCTATTACAGGAAAAAATCTGTAAAAAATACAAACATATGGAGGCTAAACAATACACGACTAAATAACCAAGACATCACTGAAGAAATCAAACAGGAAATCAAAAATTACCTAGAAACAAATGACAATGAAAATACGATGACCCAAAACCTATGGGATGCAGCAAAAGCAGTTCTAAGAGGGAAGTTTATAGCAATACAATCCTACCTGAAGAAACAAGAAACATCTCAAATAAAAACCGAACCTTACACCTAAAGCAATTGGAGAAAGAAGAACAAAAAAACCCCCAAAGTTAGCAGAAGGAAAGAAATCATAAAGATCAGATCACAAATAAATGAAAAAGAAATGAAGGAAAAATAGCAAAGATCAATAATACTAAAAGCTGGTTCTTTGAGAAGATAAACAAAATTGATAAACCATTAGCCACACTCATCAAGAAAAAAAAGGGGGAACACTCAAATCCATTGAATTAGAAATGAAAAAGGAGAAGTGACAACAGACGCTGCAGAAATACAAAGGATCATGAGAGATTACTACAAGTGACTCTATGCCAATAAAATGGACAAACTGGAAGAAATGGACAAATTCTTAGAAAGCACAACCTTCTGAGACTGAACCAGGAAGACATAGAAAATATGAACATACGAATCACAAGCACTGAAATTGAGACTGTGATTAAACATCTTCCAACAAACAAAAGCCCAGGACCAGATGGCTCCACAGGCAAATTCTGTCAAACATTTAGAGAAGAGCTAACACCTATCCTTCTCAAACTCTTCCAAAATCTAGCAGAAGGAGGAACACTCCCAAACTCATTCTATGAGGCCACCATCACCCTGATACCAAACCCAGACAAAGATGTCACAAAGAAAGAAAACTATAGGCCAATATCACTGATGAACATAGATGCAAAAATCCTCAACCAAATACTAGCAAACAGAATCCAACAGCACATTAAAAGGATCATGCACCATGATCAAGTGGGGTTTATCCCAGGAATGCAAGGATTCTTCAATATACACAAATCAGTCAATGTGATACACCATATTAACAAGTTGAAGGAGAAAAACCGTAGGATCATCTCAGTAGATGCAGAAAAAGTTTTTGACAAAATTCAACACCCATTTCTGATAAAAACCCTCCAGAAAGTAACCAAGGAGGGAACTTATCTCAACATAATAAAGGCCATATATGACAAACCCACAGCCAACATTGGTCTCAGTGGCGAAAAACTGAAACCATTTCCACTAAGATCAGGAACAAGACAAGGTTGCCCACTCTCACCACTGTTATTGAACATAGTTTTGGAAGTTTTAGCCACAGCAATCAGAGAAGAAAAAGAAAGGGAATACAAATTGGAGAAGAAGAAGTAAAGCTGTCACTGTTTGCAAATGACATGATACTATACATAGAGAATGCTAAGGATACTACCAGAAAACTACTAGAGCTAATCAATGAATTTGGTAAAGTAGCAGGATACAAAATTAATGCACAGAAATCTCCTGCATTTCTATACAATAATGATGAACAATCTGATAGAGAAATTAAGGAAACACTCCCATTTGACATTGCAACATAAAGAATAAAATACCTAGGAATAAACCTACCTAAGGAGACAAAAGACCTGTATGCATAAAACTATAAGACACTGATGAAAGAAATTAAAGATGATACAAATAGATGGAGTGATATACCATGTTCTTGGATTGGAAGAATCAACATTGTGAAAATGACTCTACTACCCAAAGCAATCTACAGATTCAGTGCAATCCCTGTCAAACTACCAATGGCATTTTTCACAGAACTAGAATAAACAATTTCACAATTTGTATGGGAACTCAAAAGACCCCGAATAGCCAAAGCAATCTTGAGAAAGAAAAACGGAGCTGGAGGCATCGGGCTCCCGGACTTCAGACTACACGGCACAGTTACAGTAATCAAGACAGTATGGTATTGGAAGAAAAACAGAAGTATAGATCAGTGTAATAGGTATAAAACCCAGAGATAAACCCACCCACATATGGTCACCTTATTTTTAATAAAGGAGGCAAGAATATACAATGGAGAAAAGACAGCATCTTCAATAAGTGGTGCTGGGAAAACTGGACAGCTATATGTAGAAGAATGAAATTAGAACACTCCCTAACACCATGCACAAAAATAAACTTAAAATGGATTAAAGATCTAAATGTAAGGCCAGACACTATAAAACTCTTAAAGGAAAACATAGGGAGAACACTCTATGACATAAATCACAGCAAGATCCTTTTTGCTCCATCTCCTAGAGAAATGGAAATAAAAACAAAAATAAACAAATGGGACCTAATGAAACTTAAAATCTTTTGCACAACAAAGGAAACCATAAACCAGACGAAAAGACAACCCTCAGAATGGGAGAAAATATTTGTAAACGTAACAACTGACAAAGGATTAATCTCCAAAATTTACAAGCAGCTTGTGCAGCTCAATGTCCAAAACCAAACAATGCAGTCCACAAATGGGCAGAAGACATAAAGAGACATTTCTCCAAGGAAGATATACAGATTGCCAACAAACAGATGAAAGGATGCTCAACATCACTAATCATTATAGAAATGCTGATCAAAACTACAATGAGGTATCACCTCACACCAGTCAGAATGGCCATCATCAAAAAATCTACAAACAATAAATGCTGGAGAGGGTGTGGAGAAAAGGGAAGCCTCTTGCACTGTTGGTGGAACTGTAAATTGATACAGTCACTATGGAGAACAGTTGGAGGTTCCTTAAAAAGATAAAAATAGAACTACCATACGACCCAGCAATCCCACTATCTGGCAAATACCCTGAGAAAACCATAATTCAAAAAGAGTCATGTACCACAGTGTTCATTGCAGCTCTATTTTCAATAGCCAGGACATGGAAGCAACCTAAGTGTCCATCGACAGATAAATGGATAAGATGTGGCACATATATACAATGGAGTATTACTCAGCCATAAAAAGAAATGAAATTGAGTTATTTGTAGTGAGGTGGATGGACCTAGAGTCTGTCATACAGAGTGAAGTAAGTCAGAAAGGGAAAAACAAATACCATATGCTAACACATATATATGGAATTAAAAAAAAATGGTTTTGAAGAACCAGGGGCAGGACAGTAATAAAGATGCAGACGTAGAGAATGGGCTTGAGGACACGGGGTGGGAAAAGTGTAAGCTGGGACGAAGCGAGAGAGTGGCATGGACATATATACGCTACCAAATGTAAAATAGCTAGTAGGAAGCAGTTACATAGAACAGGGAGATCAGCTCTGTGCTTTGTGACCACCTAGAGGGGTGGAGTAGGGAGGGTGGGAGGGAGACGCAAGAGGCAGGAGATACAGGGATGTGTGCATATGCATAGCTGATTCACTTTGTTATAAAGCAGAAATTAACACACCCTTGTAAAGCAATTATACTCCAATATAGGTGTTAAAAAAAAAAAAAGAGATGAGTCAGATCTTCCATTAGGATCATAGCAGATTAGAGTGAAAAAATCCAAAAGTTAACAGAGATGTTGTTTAACTTTGATTGACCTTGTTAACTCTTAAATATTAAATAGAATCAATTGAATTCCATTCTTGAGACCCCAGGTATAATTTTTAGATATTTATGTTTTTTAAGATGAAACAGAAGGTATTATTCACAAGTATAGTTATTATGACCATTTTTATACCAAACGGTAAGTTTTCCCTGAGTACTGAGTGACATTATGTGTCAGTCATTGTTCTGAGTTTTTTTCACACATGAATCTGAAATCGGAGTTGGAATAAGAATAAAGAACAGTGAGAAGGATGGGCTAAAGGGAACCATGTCTCTGTTGGTAAGCCTGCTTTCTTAAATCTTCACGAAGGGGCTATTGTCACTGTTATTTTACAGGAGGAAAAGCTGAGCCCTTAAGTTACTTGTTTAAGGTCAGTTAGTAGATGGTCTGAGGTTAGAACTCAGGTCTTTCTTGCTGCAAAGAGCAAGTTCTTTCTCTTATCACACGCTGGCGTTCAGGAGGGAATGAATGATGTTGAATGAATAAAAGAAAATAATCATGGGCATGTAGGCTGGGATTTGAGGTGAGCCTTGATCTACAATATTTGTCCAATGTAATAAATATATGCTGTTGTTTAAACATACATAAATACGTATGTTCAAGGGCTAAACGGTGTGATTTTTTCCCAATTATTTAGATTCAGTGTGTAATTTATTTCCTTTATAAGTAAAGACAACCAATCTTAATACGTGATATATAAAGGTGACCTGTATTTCAGCAAATATAGATTAGACTTTAGTATATTGGTAACACCGTATTGCTGTAAAATGTTAGAACTTAGAATGTTTTTGCACACATTTTATTCCAGATTTTTTCATTTCTAGGGGCATAGAGGAATGAAGTATTATGGTGCCAGGTTATATTTTCAATTTGTAGTGGCTTTCCCCCTGATTGTAGGCTAAAATATTTCAGTCAGATTTCATTTCTATTAGGGCTTATTTTACGGGGCCTACACAAATGTTCAAGAGTAGATTGAGTTATTTTTTATACTCATGGCACATATATATTTCTCTTGTCTGTTTTCCTCTTGTAGAAACAAGTTGTTGTCTTTTAGTTACATGAGAAATACATATTTATTACCCTCCACTCTCTCCCTATTATGTATACATGCAAACAGGGATTTCGTCTTAAGTTAATCCCTCAAATGCTATCAGAAAAGACATTTTAAACTGTCATGATAGGACCTGGTGGATGACAGCTGACTTGGAGCGAGGGTAGAGTGTGATTCAACCATTGTTAAAAGTCTGTGTCCCTATCATTGCATTCCTGTTTCTAACTTTCGTAACCAGTTAGCAACAATAGGTGAACATATGATCTGTTTCTTTGCGTTGGCAAAATCACAATTCAAGAAGACATAGTTTCCTTAGTTACTTTTAAAGAACACTCTTTACGGTGCTTGATGTAGTTAGATGAAAGAAAATTCTCTCAAACATTCTTTTGAACTAAAATGAAAAGGCTTAAATGTTTAGTTACATAACCCTAATGAAATATTTTCTTCTGTCTGCATGGATACAGGTTATTCTGATGGGATGCAGAACCAAATGACATGTAAACGTCAAATACATTAAACATTCTGCAAGATCTTATACGTTTAAAAAGTCTGGATTCTCTTCCTAGATAGTTGTGTGTGTATATATATACACACACACAACTATCTAGGAGGAGAATATACATATATATACTCATACATGGTATTTTGCTTACGATTTAAGTTGTTTGTGAACCTTCTGATGCTCATTCAGGGATCCAGATCAGACACCTATGGTCCATTTATAATTGATGTAGTTCCTATGTAATTGCTGGGTAGTATATTTTTAAGTCACTAGATTGACCCCTAAGGTTAAACACCTGTTGGATTTTGCCTCAACCCTGATTGGAGTTGGGGGGATACCTGTGTCTCTTCTGTACCTGTAGCAAAACACTGTGCTCCCTCTACATTGCTTCATTAGCACTAAACACAGGGCAGATTCTCAGAATGATTCCCCATGATAATTGTCTTTTTTGGAAACTATCTTATTAATGGCAGTAAATCAAAACATGGCATTTCACGTTCTGATTCACGTGCTACACCTAAGAACGTGTTTGTGTTTGCTTGGGTTTTCAGGGAGGGTTCCTTTTGCTCCATAAACCTCCCTCTCCCCAACCCTAATCTCTTTCCCCTGCCAGCAAAATTGGGAGTGTTGATCTCTATTTACAGCTTTTCTGTCCCATTATTACCTTTCTTAGAAAAACTGTTGTTACATCAGTGAATGGAAGAAATGGAATTTGCTCTTGCCGAAAAGTCATGAGATACAGGGCTGCATTATTTTCTCTCTTAGAGTGGAAGTGCTTTTTGGTGAATCAACTGTGGCATAAATTAACTGGACAACAACAAGAAGAATAACAACAACAAAAGCTTTAGAAATTCATTAAAAAATTATTCACAGTTCCTTTGAAAATTACCTAAATTCGTCCATACATTCATAGGCTTATGTTTCATAGGAAATAACACATGAAACAGTAACTGATACATTTGTAAAGATCACAGGAAGGTTTCAGACATTTTTATTCCCACAAAGGCCCATATTATTAAAAACACCTTGAAAATCAGTCTTCTGTGTAATATTGACTACCAAAAGGAGAAAAATCACATACAGCCATTGGCTGTGAGTTCTCTTTACCTTTGCAAGGCAATGTATTAAAAGTTAGGAAATGTGAAAGAGAACTGATGTAATTACAAACTTTAGAGTGTGTTGTGTATGGTGGATTATTGGCAAACAAAGCTTGGAACCAATCCTGGACATAAAAATTAATGGTACAGGGGAGCTTTGCAGACATACAACTGAAATTCCTGGTGGAGTATTTCAATTTAAACTCTGCTGAATCTGGGTACTCCCACAACCAAAGCTTCAGTCTTGCTTTAGTTGGAAAGAATTATTAAGGAAATTTCCAATTAAAGTTGAAATGATTATGACAAGCCTTTCTCATGACTATGTGGTGAATGTCTAGACTTAGCTTTAAATTGGTCTTATTTTAATGCATTTACTGTTTAATTGCTGGTGAGAATGATTTACTCTTTCTTAGAACTGAGATTAATGACAACTGGTGGCTTTGCTGGCATTGCTATCAGAGAAATGACCAAAAGTCTCAAAATAGAATTGAGAAGACAGATTCTAGGCACAGAGGAATGTCAGACTAATAAAGCTTCATGAAAATTTGTTTTAAAAGTATTACTACTTCAGTGATTTTGTAATGTGCCCATTAAAACTGTTTTTAATTCTTATTTTTAAATGTATGGGGTTGAGCCCATACTATGGCATTGAATATAATTACGTTTTATAGGGTGTAGGACTGACATTTTAAAAATGGATAAAAATCCAGCATCTAGAGCTATTAATTTGAAATCATAAGCTTTCTTACAGCCTCTGGATAATAATATTTTTGGTAGAATTTTTTTTTTTTTTTTTTTTTTTTTTTTTTTTTTTTTGCGGTATGCGGGCCTCTCACTGTTGTGGCCTCTCCCGTTGCGGAGCACAGGCTCCGGACGCGCAGACTCAGTGGCCATGGCTCACGGGCCCAGCCGCTCCACGGCATGTGGGATCTTCCCAGACCGGGGCACGAACCCGCGTCCGCTGCATCAGCAGGCGGACTGTCAACCACTGCGCCACCAGGGAAGCCCTTTTTGGTAGAATTTTGGAAACCTATGTGAAAGAATAATATTTTGAGTATTCACTCTTGTTCCATTGTTCTAGGCCTTTTGTATACCTTTGCAGTCTATCTAATATCTGTACAAATCATGTGTGACATTGTCATTTACATATTTTCCTGTATTGGTAGGTAGAAAAAACCTAATATCTCTTTTGTATATCCAAGTTATTGTTCTGGTCCATGTCAGGTCAGATTTTTGTCTTAACTAGCTTTGGAAGGTAGGGGTGGTGAACGCTGCCAATCTGTATATTGTGTATTTTTCTTGGTATGTATAAATTTATTGTTATAGTATAAATAAACATGATGAGAAGTCTCATATTTTCCAGAGAATGAAGTTCAGTAATACAGGGGAACACATTTAAGTGGGAAAAATATAATTTATAAAATATAAGAAATTGTATCACAGCTATTTGGTATAACAGAATGAAAACTCAAGATTTCAGTTAGCAAGAACATAGGATATTACCAAAAAAAAAAAAAACAAAACTGATCTTGGTTTCGTTTGTTGTTGCTTTGTTTTTATATAGTATGTATATAGAAAAAAACTATAAAACAAATATTTGTCATGTGAACAAATAGTTCTGGGGTGAGCACTGTCTACCGCTGAGGTGAAGAAATAGAAGCTAGCCAGCTCCCTGGGACTCCCAACCCCTTTATCCCTCTCTAGTCACAAACATATCTCTCTTTGACTTGACATATCCATTCTGTGGTCTTTTGTCATAAATCTGGAAGAAAGGGTATTTTAACACCTTCAGTGCCTCTCTTAAAAACTACATTTTAGTTTAGCTGTTTTTTTGAAAAACTCTATTTGAATGGAATTGTATACTTCTTTTTGCCTAGCTCTGTATCTCAATATTATGTTTGCTATAGTACATTCATTTTTTTTTTTTTTTTTTGGCCGTACGCGGGCCTCTCAGTGTTGTGGCCTCTCCCATTGCAGAGCACAGGCTCCGGACGCGCAGGCTCAGCGGCCATGGCTCATGGGCCCAGCCGCTCCGCGGCATGTGGGATCTTTCCGGTCCAGGGCACGAACCCGTGTCCCCTGCATCGGCAGGCGGACTCTCAACCACTGCGCTACCAGGGAAGCCCCGAGTACATTCATTTTCATTAATGTATGGTATTTAATTATATGGATATACCACAATTTTTATGTATCCTGGTGTTGGGATACACTTGGTGTATTTCTAGCTATGAACATTTTGTACTGGTTTTCTAGGGCACATAGGTACCGGTTTCTCTCGATGTGAAATTGTTGAGTCAAAGGGAATATAAATCTTCAATTATATAATGTCAGAGAGTTTTCCAGCAGTACATGAGAGTTCCCATTGACACATCCTCATCAATACTAGTATAATTAAACTTGAAAAATTTCTATTAGTCTGATATATATGTAATGGTTGTAGAAATTTGTGTGACCCTGATTACTAATAAAATTGAGAATCATATTTTACGTTTATTTTCCATTTGAACTTTTTTTTGGTCACTTTGGTAGTTAAAACTTTTGCCCAATTTTGTACTGTACTGTTTTTAAAAATCTATGAGTTTTTATATTCTAGATAACAGTTTCTTTTTGTGTTTATATATTGCAAATATCTTTCTGTATGATTGCAATTTTCTTTGTAGTTCTTTAGATAAGCAGCTGTTCTTAATGTTATGTGGAAGAATTTGTCAGTCACTTTCTTCTTGGGCAATTTTGTTTGTATTTTATTTAAGAGATCTTTTGCCATTCTAAGGTCATATGGATATGTTTATTATTTTCCAAAAATTTATAGTTTTACTATTTTCATTTTGGTCTTTTCCAGTTGATTTTAGTAGATTGTATGAATGAGTCTGATTTTATTTTACTCACATGGATATCCATTTTTCCCAGCACCACTTACTTAAAAAGCTGCCATGTCTTTACTGATGGTGCCACTTCTGTCATATGACTGCCCATACCAATGTGGCTTGTTTCCTAGCTGTCACTGGACTAATACCATGCTGTTTTATTTACTTGAGCCTTATAATGAGCCTTGATATCTGTTAGAGCAAGTTTTCCCAACTTGTTCTTCAAAACTGTTTTTGTTATTTCAGACCTCTTGAAATTGTGTGTGTGTGTTACTTGTTTATTTTAAATTTTATTGGAATATAGTTGATTTACAATACTGTGTTAGTTTCAGGTGTACAGCAGTGATTCAGTTATACATACACATATATCCACTCTTTTTTAGATACTTTTCTCATACAGGTTATCACAGAATATTGAGTAGAGTTCGCTGTGCTATACAGTAGGTCCTTGTTGGTTATCTATCTTATACATAGTAATGTGTGTATGTTCATCCCAAGCTCCTGATTTATCCCCCCCCCCCATATTTCCCCTTTAGTAACCATAAGTTTGTTTAGGATATCTGTAAGTCTGTTTCTGTTTTGTAAATAAGTTCATTTGCATCATTTTTAAAAATTAGATTCCACATATGAGTGACATCATATGATATTTATCTTTCTCTGTTTGAATTACCTTAGTATGATAATCTTTAGGTCCATCTATGTTGCTGCAGATGGCATTATTTCACTCTTTTTTATGACTGAGTACTATTCCATTGTATATATGTACCACATCTTCTTTATCCATTCCTCTGTCAATGGACATTTAGGTTGCTTCCATGTCTTGGCTATTGTAGATAGTGCTGCAGTGAACATTGGTGTGCATGCATCTTTTTAGGTTATGGTTTTCCCTGGATATATGCCCAGGAGTGGGATTGCTGGATCATATGGTAGCTCTGTTTTTAGTTTCTTGAGGAACCTCCATACTGTTCTCCGTAGTGGTTGTACCAATTTACATTCCCACCAACAGTGTAGGAGGGTCCCCTTTTCTCCATACCCTCTCCAGCATTTATTGTTTGAGGACTTTTAGATGATGGCCATTCTGACTGGTGTGAGATATCTCATTGTAGTTTTGATTTGCAATTCTCTGATTATTAGTGATGTTGAGCATCTTTTCATGTGCTTTTTGGCCATCTGTATGTCTTCTTTGGAGAAATGTCTATTTAAATCTTCTGCCCATTTTTTGATTGGGTTGTTTGTTTTTTTGACATAGAGCTGCATGAGCTGTTCGTATATTTTGGAAATTAATCCCTTGTTGGTCACTTCATTTGTAAATATTTTCTTCCATTCTGAGGGTTGTCTTTTTGTTTTGTTTATGGTTCCCTTTGCTGTGCAGAAGTTTTTAAGTTTAATTAGGTACGATTTGTTTATTTCTGTTTTTATTTTCATTACTCTAGGAGGTGGACCAAAAAGGTATTGCTGAGATTAATGTCAAAGAGTGTTCTGCCTATGTTTTCCTCTAAGAATTTTATAGTGTCCAGCCTTACATTAGGTCTTTGATCCATTTTGAGGGTTTTTTTGTGTGTGTGGTGTTAGAGAATGTTCTAATTTCATTATTTTACATGTAGCTGTCCAGTCTTCCCAGCACCAGTTATTGAAGAGGCTGTCTTTTCTCCCTTATATATTCTTGCCTCTTTTGTCATAGATTAATTGATCATAGGTGTGTGGGTTTATTTCTGGGCTTTCTATCCTGTTCCATTTATCTATATTTCTGTTTTTGTGCCAGTACCAAAAAATTTGTATATGTTTTAGAATTATCTTGTCAAACTCTACAAAATGACTGTTGAGATTTTGTGTGCAATTGTATTGAATCTATACAGCTGGGGAGAATATCTTATCTAAAATATAGAAATTTCAACCTATGAAAATATTTTCTATTTCCATGTATTTTGTCCTTTTTGATATTTCTCAGCTTCATAAATTTCTTTGTAGAAGTCTTATGTATATTTTCATAAATTTATTCTTAGGTATTTTATATGTTTGATCACTATTGTAAATGTGTCACACTTTAAATTTTATTTCTTCTTGGGAATACATTTTTATATTGATTTTTATGACTAGGAACCATGCCAAATTCTCATTAAAAAATTATCAGTAAGCTCTTTTGGATTTTATGCATACACAATTATTTCTTCTGTAAATGTTGATGGTTCTTTTTCTTCCTTTTCAATCCTTGTACTTCTGTTTATTTTTCTTACCTTATTGCACTGACCAGAACCTCAAATGCAAAGTGAAGCACAGTTGTAACACTGGGAAATTTTATCTTGTTGCTATCTCAAAGAAAATGGTTTCATCATTAATTGTGATAAGTACCAGTGGGTTATGTTTTCTAGACACCCTTTAACTCAGGAGTTGGCAGCCTATGGCCCACTGGCCCAATCTGGCCTGCCATCTGATTTTGTAAGTACAGTTTTATTGGAATACAACCATGTCATTCATGTAAATACTATTGTCTACAGCTACTTTTGCACCACAATGGCAAAGGTGAGTATTGTGGCAGAGACCATATGGCCTGCAAAGCTGAAAATATTTATTGTCTGACTCTTTAACAAGAAAAAGTTTGCCAACTTCTACACTACCAGATTTAACAGCATTTATTCTCTTATAATCTTTATAAGATTCTCTTTATTCCTTTATTTCTTTTTTGCTAAATATTTTGATACCAAGAACAAATATTGGATATTATTAAATCCTTTTCCTGCATTGAGGTAATATGATAATGTGAATTAAATTGTCTTTTTCATGTCAAACTAAACACATTCTTGGAATAAATCCTCTTTTGTTAAAATATACTATTTTTATATATTTCTGGGTTTAGTTTGCCACTACTGTCTTTATTGAGAATTTTGCATTTTTGTTTATAGTTAGGTTGACCTGTAACTCTTCTTTTCCCTTACTTTTGGTATCAAATTATGGTAGCCTCTTAGGATAAGCATGAGTATATTTGGTTAACTGGCCAGTGGAACCATTTGTGCCTGGAGTTTAGTTGTGGGAAGACTTTTAATTATTGACTCAGTTTCTTTCATGGCTGTAGGATTATTCGTATTTCCTCTTTCTCCTTGAGTCATAGTTATATTTTTCTGGGAATTTATCCATTTGTTCTAAATTTATATTTATTGTCATAAGCTGTTCATAATATCTTCCTAATCTCTTTAATGACTGCAAGATGTTCCTTTTGTCATTTCTAATAAGGGTGTGTCTTCTCTTTTCTTACTTGTTCACTAGTATGTTATCAGTTTTATTTGTCTTTTCAGAGAGTCAACTTTTGTCATTGGTCCTCTCTATTGTGTTTATGCTTTCTAGTTCATTAATTTCTCTTTGAATATTTAGTCTTGTTTCTACTTTTTTTAGACTTTAATTTGATGTCCTTTAATTTATGGAAATGAATGTTTACCTCAAGTTTTTTCTGTCTTTTTAAAAAAAATATGCCTTTAAAGAATAAAATTTCTTTAAAATAAACAGATGTTCTTAATTTTGGTATCTTCTATTTTAATTTCTTTTAATTTATACTCTTTTCTGATTTCTAACATGGTCCTAACCCATGGACATTTTCTGATATTTGAGAAATACTGTTTTATAGATTAATTGTGTTGTGCTTATAACACCTTCGTATGATTTTCTCAGATATTTGTTGATAGTTGGTTTATGACTCAATATATGGTCAATAAATGTTCCATGTCAATTTGTAAAGAAAGTGTGATGCAGTGTTATATATGTCCATTGGGTCAAGTGTATATATCTCCTTGTTCTCTTGTTCTATATCATTAAATTTGTGTCCGCTTGTCCTATCAATTATTGAGAAAAGCATACGAAAATTTTCCAGTATAACTGTGGATGTGTCTACATTTCTTTGTTCAGTTAATTTTTGCTTTAATTATTTGAGGCCATATTATTATAGGAAAACTAGAGAAGAAAAGAAACGGGGTTGTTCAGCAGAACCCACTGGAAAACCTTAAAGCAGGCATTGAGGCTTTAAGATGATAATCATAACCCTTTATATTTGCTCAGAATGCTTTCACATATATTCTCTCCTTTTATAATTGTCAGATCTGTGAATTTAGATAGATATTATTAACCAAACTTGATGATATTAGGGCAGTAATATTACCCCAAATCAAAACTTAATGACTGGGTCAGGTCTAAGGAAATGATTTTTTTTTAACATCTTTATTGGAGTATAACTGCTCCACAATGGTGTGTTAGTTTCTGCTGTACAACAAAGTGAATCAGCCATATATACACATATATCCCCATATCCCCTTCCTCTTGAGTCTCCCTCCCACTCTCCCTATCCCATCCCTCTGGGTGGTCACAAAGCACCGAGCTGAATCATTTCCCAAGCGTGTTCTACCCCACTTTCCTTAGCATGTTCTGATCCAGGTTTTCTGGCTTTCTTGCTGTGTCCTTAACTCACCACAGGCATATTACTCTCAGTTCTTTGTACTTAGTGCTCACTTTACTTGGGCAGGTAGACCTCTCTTCATATGTTAGCTCTTTAGAGAGGCCTTCCCTGATCATTCTGATCTCCCTTTATTCCTTGAGCCTGTTTTATTCTTCAGAGCACTTAACACTGTCTGACATTATATTATCGGGGTATTTCATTATCACCTCTCTCCCTCATAGTATATAAGTTCCAAGATACCAAGGTCTGTATTAAATTCCCAGCTATATTTCCAGTATAATGGCTGACACAGAGTAGGTATTGAATCATTTTTGATTCAATGAATGAATGAGTGAACTTACCTTTTCTTAAAATAAGTATGTTGATCAGTCAAAAATGGTTTCATCAGGAAATAATTATTGAGACTTTCTAGGTGCAAGGAATTCTTTTTGGTTTGATAAAACAAGATTGCTGACTTCAGTTTGTAATCCAGTTAAGGATATAAGATGTACAAAAGATAGAACCTGAAAGTGATATATTAAAAAAATGGTGATGCAAGAGACATTATAGGACCATAAACAATTAATAGCCAAATATATTATTTAAATAATAAATGCTGTTAATTCAATTGAAATAAATGTCACTGGATTTTTAGTATTACATAAAACAGTAGAAATATAAGATTATGATCTGGGCACATTATTGGTTGTTCAGGATTACTTTTTGTATTAAAGGAAGCAGAAAAAGGGAAAGGAGAAGCTTATAGTCATCAAAAGAGAGATTGGTAAGACCTAATTTGTTCCCTCCACCAGACTATGAGTATCTGTAGGGAAAAAAACAAACAAAACAAAACAAATATATGTTCCTGGGGATAAGATATGAATATGATAAGAAATATATTGTATTAATATCTTATCCCAGGCACATAGGGATCTCTTAAATTTCAATTTAAGAATATTAATTTAACTTCTCTTAAATTTCTATTTTCTGTAATACTAAGAATCTAGTGACATTTCCTTCCACTGAATTAACTTTAAGTGCCTAAATTTGAGAAATAGATTCAGGATAAAGGAAGAACAGCTAATGAGAGTTGATAGCAGAATAAAAGGACAGAAATAAATTAAAGAGTATATCAATACATTTCTATGTATACTTTCTTTCTATCTATGTATCTGATTGGTGATTGGCAATCGTACACCATGATGTAGGCATAATACTTTGTAAAACGTATTGGTAAATTTAAGAGTACGCTGGTAGATTTATGTACCATTATACCCTAAACTATCATTTTGCTTTTTCTCCTCCATCTTTTCTCTGCCTGAGAGACAGAGACCCTGGATTAGGGATCATGCTTAAGAGATCACTTTGGTCCCTGACAAACCAAAAACGGCATTCTTTTCATTAGAATTTAGTCTTCTTACCTTGTTTATCTTGGACATGTCTATCTCCTAGTTTTCTAAGCATTTTAAGAGAATTTCTGTACTTGGAATTCAAAGTCAGATCATGTAGAAAAAAAAATCTAATGAAAAAACATATTAGATTTTAAGTGGCATGGTAGGTAGAAAGAGGATTTATTTTGTTTATTATTATTTAGTCTTCATAGTGTTTGACTAGAAGATTGATTGTTCACAGAAAAATAATTATTATACATTTTACATCTAAAAATAAAATTCTACCCACCAATTTTTCATTCTTAAATAAATCTGTAATAAGAATTACATCATCAGTTCCAGCAAACTCTACGACCTGAAATATTTTTTTTGGTTGAACTCTAAATTATATACTGGCATTAAGATAAACTTTTCTTTAAAAACTGTGAGCAACTAAAATAGTGCACTTATTCTGCTAAATTGACGATAAAACCCTCTCAGTTTTTATTTTTCATCTGACCTAAAAGCATATCTGGAACTGTGAGGTCTGCTGGTTCTTTAGGGAAGAAACAGATTCCAGCTGAATCCCAGTAATCTCCTTTCCTGTTGACGTTATTAACAAGGTAGCTTTCCTCTTAAAGTTCTTCATGGTTTTTATTTACATTTATATGTCAATGCCTTGCAATTTTATATCTTTGTCCCCAACATCTCTCTTGAGATATAAACTATTTTTCTGAATCACTGCTCACTGTACCCAGTTGGATATTCCACAGGTGCTTCAAAGATCTGAAACGGAATCATCACTTCCCAACAGACCTGCTGATTTCTTACCCATTGTTTTTCTGTCTCATTTAAGGCCATAGTCAAACGCCCCAAGGCACAGTTGGAAATGTGGGTTTTTTCTTAACTTTTCCTACTCAAAAATGTTACCAATTTTCCTTAAATATTCCTTGAAATACTTTTTCCCTTAAGCACTTCTTGAATTACTTCCAATTATCCTGACTCCCAGCTTTACACCTTACTTCATTACTGCATTGCTCTATTACTTTCAGGCGAGTTACTTAATATCTTCTACCTCATTCATAAAGTGGGGATAATAATTAATAGGTCTTACCTTATAGGATTTTTATGAGGATTTAATGAATTAAAATCTGTTAATTGCTTAAAAGAGTGCCTAGAGCAGAGCAAGTGCCACAATATGTTAGAATTATTATTATTATTGTTACCACCAACACGTGCTGATCAACTGCTGTCTGGATTATTTCATCTGCCTCCTGTGCTTCCTTCTGCAGCTATTCTTGTGACATTTGATTTTGATGATGCCTTCAGGTTACTCTGTCTGAATCATAAACTGGACTCCTTGGTCCTGCTGCTTAAAATCCTCTGATACCTTATTAAAAGAATCAAGTCTGTATTTCTTATCCCGGCGTATACAAAGCCTTCCGTGAATCGTCCTGGTCTGCTGTACCTCAGACCTCACCGTGCTGTGTCTTAACTGTTTTTCTCCACTAATTCTGACCTGCTAGCATTCCCCTGCCCACATATGCCATGTCCTGCCACAGCACCTTTGCTTATGCTGCTTTTGTGCTCATAGGATGCTCTCTGTCTCCTCTTTTTTCTACTCTCTTTGGCCAAATCAGCTTCGAAGGCTCGTCAGATGACTTAGTTCCTCCCCTAGGTGTTCCCATAATCCTCCCACATAGGTGGGGCTAGGACTGCACCTCTGAGTTCCCCTGTCCCTCCTGGAGAAGAATAAGTCTTCTAAAAATGTTTGTTTATCCCACAACAAATCAGATCATATCTCTCTCTTGCTTAAAACCCCCCTATAGCTTCTCTTTGTGAATAGAATGCAATCTAAATGTAATATCACATTTCTCAAAGGCCCCCAGTCTTTGCTTCTTAATCCGTTGCCTATGATTCTCCACCAAAGTCACCACCACTTACCTTGAGCTAGTCATCGTCATCCAGTCAAACTTGCCTCCTTTTGTCCCTTAAACCTATGGGGCTTTTTCCACCTCAGGGGTTTTGTCATTGCTGTTCCCTCTGCTTGGATCCTCATTCCCCATATATTCACGTGGCTGCTTTCTCCTCATTTATTTCTCAGTTTAAATGTTTTATCATTTAAGTGGCCTTCACTGACTGTTGCTGTTACCAAATGCAAGTTCGTGTGCCCAATGCACTGTGAGGCCAAACAATAATGAAATGTTTGGAGTAGAGAAAGGTTTATTGCAGGGCCATGCAAGGAGATGGGTGGCTCATGCCCAAAAAACCCCGACTCCCCAAAGGGCTTCAACAAAGCATTTTTAAAGGTAAGGTCAGAGAGAGGCTTGGTTAGTTGTTGCAGACTTCTTGGTGTGGGAATCCTTTGTTCTTGCAGCTGTCCATGTAGGTCAGGTCATGATGTTCCTATAAACCTCCAACAAGACAAATGTTATTCTCTGTTCTGCAACTTTTTATCTCTAAATGGATGGAAAAGCGTTACACCTTTAAAGGTCAGAGCCTTGAGAATGGGCTATCCTGTATATTTCAGGCTATAGGCAACATTCTTGTACGAAAGGTGCATGACTTAGCCAGCATGACTAAGCACAGGAAAAGGAACAGATCTGATACAGAGTCAGATTTGTTCTTCCCTATTACATTGCTACAGTACTCTTCCTGTCCTCTGTTCGTTATGGAGTTACACTCCATCCCATTACCACTTTAAAAAATTTAGTACTATTTGAAATTCTTACATATTCATTTGATGACATGTTTATTGTCTGTCCCTCCTACCAGAATGTAAACTCCAGTGAGGGCAGGGACTTTATCAGTCATGCTCATTTCTGAATCCATAGTTCCTTGAAGTAGTAGATTTTTAAACAGCTGCTGAAAAGATTCAGTGAATGAGCAAACAAATAAAAATGTCTCAGGTATCTCTGTAGCAGAGCTTCAATAAATGGTATTTGAATTATGAATAAATGAATGAAATAATTCAAATTCGCAATATAATTGCTTGTAAGTTTTCAAGTTTGTCGCTATTATTTTTACTGTGTAATCTTTTTGTTTCCATAAAGTTGAGTCAAAATCTAACTTAATTAATCTTGTACTTATTTTTCTTGGGGCTCTGTCCTTGGTGATCTTCTCTCAGCTTCCAATTATTATTAGTTTTTTTTTTACTTTGAAAAGACTTTGCTTTTAATTGCTCCAAACACCTTCTTTTTCTAAATTTCTGTCTGGATGTGCTTTTCCAGCATAATTAGTTTCACTCTTGATCTTTCTTTCCATCCATGGGAAAAAGAACATCACACAGTAACTTTAGTCATGTTTGCAAGCACAACGTGGCTTCCTCTCTGTCGTTACTCTATTCTAATCTATTCTAGACGTACCTTTCATATTCAGGTCCACTAATTATACACCTGAATATGCATATGTGCAAATCCCAAGAAAATAACATTCTAATCAGTAAGTGACATCCAAAGCTGGTCATCTGCTGAACTCTGAAAAAGCCAGAGTTGGCACCTTCCGCTTCCCCTTTCAGTGTCCTTCACCTTTTTCTTGTGATATAACCCAGGCACAGACTTCCTCCCAGTTATCTCCTAACATATTTCTTTCTAAGGTAAATGAATGGTGTTAACCTTGCCTAGGATATTTGCATTTTGATTGGAAAATTCTGAGAGATGGAATGCTGTCCAGGGCCAAATGAATATTCTATTGGTAGAATTTAAGGCACAGATACTGAGACATATCTTGGCACAAGAGGCGCTTCCTGGAAATCTCCAGTCATAACAAAAGTGTATTTATAGAGGTGGCTCCCATTTTATCCATTATGAAGTCCTAAATCTTGCGAACTTGAAGAGCATAGCCAGGTTTGTTATCGTGTTTCTTTCTACAGAGTACCAGAAGCATGAAAGATGACCAGAGAATGAAGAAAAAGAAGAAAATACTAGGTGAGATGGAGAGAGAAAACTTGGGGCAAAAGCCTGAAAGTATCCTTCCCATTAACATCCTCCTTATGCAGTTTATCACAATGATCTGTATATATTCAACCCCCAAGTATGTCATGAATTGATTGATCTTCTCCCATGTCTTCACTACCTTCTTTACTTAAGTCTAATCCATTATCATCTTTCCACTCTACCACTGGAAGAACTTCCTAATTGGTCTCCGTCCTTCTACTCTTATCCCCCTACGGTCCATCTCCACACTGGTACTCATGGTGATTTATTTAAAATGTAAATAAGATCATGTCATCTCCTTGCTTATCATCTTTCAAAAGTCCCCCATTGCAATGAGGATAAAATACAGACCTTTAACTTTGCCTTTGAGGTTCTGCAGGCTCCAGCCCCTGCCTCTCCCACCAGCCTCATCCTGCACCATCTCTTGTTGTTCACCATCAGCAGGTACAACCGGCCTCCTTTCGGTCCCAAGCACGGTAGCGCTGAGCCCTTTACCGAATCAGGACTTTCACTCATGCTGTTCTTCTGCCTGGATCACTTTTTCCTCAACTCATTCTTCAAATTTCAGTGGCCTCAGACTACTTCATCACATATGCCTAATAAGCTTCCTCCTGTTACCTTTTCTCATCGGTGACAGCACCCTGATCTTTCCCTTCACAACAGTAATTTCATTGCAAATTATGTATATTAGTTTATTCATTATTTACATGTCTGCCAACCAGACTGGGTGAGATGGTCTTTTGTTCTACATGTGACACTTGACTGAGGCTCTGTTGAGGGATACTTTTGTATGTTTTTCTCCATTCTAACAATTAAAAAATTTGTCTAGTTTTAGTTTTCTACTAAAACTACTAGTTTTCTACTAGTTTTCCACTCAGCTGTAAGCTCTACTGCTGGGGTTTTGTTGTTATTGCTTAATATACCACCAAATTCTCTGCAGATAGTAGTGAGTCAGTAAATGATGACAAGTAATAAAGTTATGCTGATGCACATACCTTGGTGGCTGAGTGTCTGGTGGCCAGATGATCGGAAGAGCACAGCTTGGAAACCAGTAAGATTGTGGAGACTTGACTATGCATGTCGTTCTAATTGTATGTGGTGTGTACCTGTACATGTGGGATGGCATACATTGGAATTTTAGAACAGTCCCAATTTCATGTAATTTCATTCTTTTAAAGAGATAATTCTCTAAATGCAAAATCACCTCTGATTTCACCTTTTTTGCTTTCTTGTCCAGTATAGAAGAAACAATTCACATGTCACTTTTTCAAAAAGGTAAAAATCTCTTACCCTACCATGGGTTTCCATTTTTGTTTCCGAACTATGGAATTTATGCCAGCAAAAGGGAAAGAAAGCAACCAGACCTGAAATGTCATTCAAGGCAGACTTGAGCAAGATGCACTGTTGCCAGCCCTACAGGGAGGAAGAGAGACAGAGAAGGAGGGAGGGGGAGGGGGAGGCAAAGAGGGAGGAGGGCAGAGGGAGGGCGAAAAAGAAGGAGCCAGGCATAATGGCGAAGTGCAGTATCAGAAATAATGTGCTTCGGAGGAGTAGCAGCTTTTGAATGTCTATTAAGAAGTTTAACATTTATTAGCTCTTTGACCCCCGACATGTCAGTCTCTCTGGTTCTTAGTTCCTCTTCCTTGTAGGTGAAAGGACTAAACCCCATTAGATATACTTTCCTGCCTTAAGATTCTTCCATTCTTGTTTTCTCTGTAATGGTGGGATGGGACAAAGATGATTCGTTGTTGCAGAACAGAGATGCAGAAGAGAGACATGGATGGTGATTATGAAAGGGAAAGTACCTGAGAAAGGTAGGATTCAGTTCTTCTGCCCCCCCCCAGCTTATTTATTTTACAAATATTTATTAGTACTGATAAATACTTACATAGCATTACCGTGTGCCAGCTCTTGTTCTAAGGCTTTACAAAGATGAACTCATTCATTACTCAGGAGATAAGTACTCCCGTTACCTCTATTTTATAGCTGAAGAAACTGAGGCACAAAGAGGTGAAGCAACTGAGCCCAAGTCAGATAATTAGTCAGGGCTGGGGCTGGATTTCAAACCCCAGCAGGGTGGCTCCAGGGTCATGCTCTTAGAATGCATATTCTACAGTTAGAATTTACCATGCATTTTCCTCAATGAAAATGTCCACATCAAAGACAAAAAATGTATTGAACTGTAACAAAAAGAATAAATCACTCCGGACATATTTAGGCTAGCACATACCCTATTTGTTTCTGTGTAATTAGACTTTCTCAGGAGCCAGCCACGTTGGGTGTCCCTGTTTTCTTATGAACTCTTCAAGCAAGACTAATGCAAAATGGAGAGGATTGTTCTTTGTTCAGCTGTAAACCAGGTGGCACAAGGCACAGAGAAGAAAGCTGGGCTCCAGAGAACATGTGAGGGAATCAGACAAAGGCAAGGCTGGCATTTAGGAAGAAGTTTCATTAAAAAGCTTGCAAACTTTAACAAGTTTGAAGTGTATATCCTCTTTTCCTTCCACCACCCTAATTAAAAAAAAAGTTCAAAAAGCAAGACTACTAAAATAAAATAGTTTGGTTTTTCTCTTAGGAGATATTTCAAGTTTAAGCACTATGTTTGTCGTGTACCCTAGGAGACGGCATCTCATTAATAAAACAATGACCGCGTGGGTCCCTTCCCCCCTACATTTTTTTTAAAGCATTGCAACGATGATGGTAATTGTCCCATTTGCTAATACAGCTTGGTTTCTAATCAGAAAGTGAAGAACTTACAGGTTCTGTAAAAGGGTGGCTCCGAGGATTGACTGTTGCCTGTTTGTGTAAAATGTAATCCTCCTCTTTCCCTATTCTTTCCATCTATTGTTAAATTTAATTTTTTGAACTCATAATATTCAAGAGTTTGTTTAGCACCTTAGGGTTGGAAGGAACGAGGAGATCCTTCTCCTGACTGAATATATGGAAATAAGGCCAGAGTGGTTAAATGGTTTGCCCAGGACAGCTAGTGGCTTAAGCAGCGCTGGCTTCCAGGCTCTTCACTGCTGGTTCTGTGTCCTGCACATGAGAAGCTTCATTGTTTGCTTAGTCTGGGGTTCAAGCCCCTGGAACACGCTCTCTTTTCTCCTCCGCAACCAAAACCACACATCTTTCGCCACATTTCCCTTTATTTTCTTTCTTCCAGTTCAGTTTGTTTCAGGAGAAGATTAATGTGAGTATCTGGGGAGTTCATGGTGATGTCTAGGGCGCTGTTCAGGTTTGCTAATCTTCAAACAGTGGGGTGTCTAGAGAGTGTGCCTCATAGTCGCTTTGGGACTGTGGTTGCAGAGAGAGAGATGTCCTGACTGCTGCGGGCTGGGGCTTCCCTTACCCCAGGGTACGGCAGTCGTGCTGTCAGTGTGTGTTAGAACTCAGCTTCGTTCCCCTGGTCCAGCTGCCCTGCTGTCCCCTCCCCACTCCTCTTCTGTTTATGTTTTACTTAAATATACATGTAATTTTTATGAACATTCTCTTTCCTGTATCTCCACTCTTAAGACTTAGACTTGGTATCGAAGGATAGACCTTGAACTCTTCCTCTCTCCAGAACCCATTTTATAAATTTTCTCTTTTCGCTTCTTTCCTCAAAAAAAAAAAAAAAATTGATACATTTCACTCATCAAAGTTCATTCAGAAGGCCCCAGTCCTGGTAATCTTGTGTTCCTTTAACCTACAACATCTGTATCAATTGATAGCTCTCTGTTACTATGTCATGTTCAAAGTCTGGCCTTTCCAACTAGAGTGTGACCTTCTCCAGGACTTACTCACATCAGCCTTGCTCCTGAGAATAGGCATCTATGTAGGGGATTCGCCAACTCAAGCCCCTGCCCCTTGTCCTAACCCTTCTTCCTGACCTATTGTGGTGCTAAATCACCATGTTGTGGTTAATTTGATGGATCAGATTTCAGGGTGCTGTTGAAGCCACATTTGCATAAGAGTTAATATTTGCTTAAAACGTCACCCATGAATGTGGCGCTTACTTCCAGGTGGCAAACTGACCCAAAGGACAGGTTTGGCTTCCTTTTACTCTCTTCATTTGCAAGAGCTGGGATATCTGCCTGATAATGAAATTTAGATTTGGGTTTAGGTGGTGGAAGGAGAAGTTTCCCCTTAGGCCTTAAACCCAATTGACCAGAGAGTTCTGTGCTGGGGCTTCAGGCATGAGCTGAGCCAAAAATAACAGTGTCCTTTGATTTTGCCCTTGAACCTTTGCTTCCAGGAGATTTTTGGAGAAAAAAATCTCCGTGAGATTTTTATGGGAGATAGTGTGACTGAAGCAATGCAGGATTTGGGCATTTTTAAGACTCTTTTTTTTTTTTTTAAGAGACTATGTAAAGATTTCTCTCTCTCTCTCTCTCTCTCTCTCTCTCTCTCTTTTTAACATTCCTATGAAATATTTATAACTTATTTTATAATTTATTTCTGTACCTTTTGACCCCCGTCATCCATTCCCTCCCTCACCCCCAAAACGCCTCTCTTACAATGGCAATTACCAATCTGTACTCTGTATCTATGAGCTTGGTTAGGTTTTGTTATTATTGTTTTATTGATTACACACATAATTGAGAGAGCATAGTATTTTTCTTTCTCTGTCTTTGTTTCACTTAACATAAAGCCCTCAAGATCCACCCATGTTATCACACATGGCAAAATCTCATTCTTTCTTTTTTTTTTAGGGCTGAATAATATTCCTGTGTGTGTGTGTGTGCGCGACCATTCTGCATTTTCTTTATCCATTCATCCATTGATGGACACTTAGGTTGTTTCCATATCTTGGCTATTATTTCTAACTTTTTAATGAAAGAGCCAGAAGTAAGGTAAATCTGGTTCAAAAGAGTATAGTAGAGGAAAACGTTTTTAGTCACTTGAAGAATGAATACTGAATGAATGATTGCTAAGTTAGGTGCAATCCCAGTGAATGTCTAAAGAGCAATTAAAGTATAATACTTGGGGTTATCTTTTTTTTCCTACCAGGTAGGAGTCATTTGTGTCTTTACTAGATAAAATCTCTACTAGACAAAATTTATTTTTCCTGTTATTGGACAAGAATCATTTGCATCATTTTAAGTTCTCTACAAGTTCACATCTATCCACAGAGTTGTAAAATACTCTAACCAATAGTAAATAGTAAATCAAAGGTATATACCCTAGAGAATTAAATAAACCTTAGATATGTTTGTTAGACAAGTTCCAGCAAGACACTGAAAAAAAATGTGGCTTTTTTTAATAGTCATCCATTTGCCTATTTCCAAGTTTTGGATATTTTTTCCTTAATAGTCCCAACTTAAAATCACAATAATCACAAATAATCTCCAAAATTAATTCTTGATCACAGAACTCATTCTGATGTCATTATGTTTTGGTCTGATTCATTTCCAAAGGCATGGCAAAGTATTGATTAACATATATATGCCACCTTGTACTATGGTCAGCAAATATAGAGACTAGAGTGCTAGGCAACTACTAAGCCAGAAAATTAACTTCTCTCTACAGGTTTCATAAGGAATTAAGATTTTTTGTTTTTTGTTTATTTTGCGGCATGCGGGCCTCTCACCGCCGTGGCGTCTCCCGTTGCGGAACACAGGCTCCGGACGCGCAGGCTCAGCGGCCACGGCTCACGGGCCCAGCCGCTCCGCGGCATGTGGGATCTTCCCGGACTGGGGCACGAACTCATGTCCCCTGCATCGGCAGGCGGACTCTCAACCACTGCGCCACCAGGGAAGCCCGAGATTGTATTTTTAATAGGAAAGATTTTTGAAATATTTTTTTAAGTAAAATTTCAAGCATATGCAAAAGTAACAATATTAGTGTAATGAATTCCCCTGGACTTATCCCCTAACTTCAATAATTATCAGCCTAAGCTAATCTTATTTTTTCCATAGTCAAACCACTCTGTCCCAATTCTGGATTATTTAAAAAATTTCTTATGTGTTTATTGAGTACAATAAAATTAGTACAATAAAATATTCATGTTTAAAATGTGCATTTTATCAGTTTGGACATACATATACAGCCATGAACTCATCACTAATATCCAGATGCAAAACATTTTCAGCATCTTCAAAAGTCTCCTCTGCCCCTTTGTAATTTATCCCTCATCTGTCCCCCTGCAACCACTAATCTACTTTCTGTTATAGATCGATTTGCATTTCCCAGAAATTTGTATAAATTCAGTCATACAGTATATATTCTTTGGTTGACTTCTTTCACTAAGTGTAATACTTTTGATGTCCGTCCATGTAATTCTGTGTATCAACAGTTTAGTGTTCCATTGTATGGATATACCACAATTTGTTTATCCATTCATCTGGCTCCAATAGTTAGGGCATTGATGTTGTAGAACACACTGCATTCAACTGGTTCCTTGGGGTCTTCTTTCTTGTTTGAGTCTAAAAAGTCATTAGAATATTTATTCTGAATGCATTTCTGCTAAGCAAACACATAAGCCACAGACACGCAGCCTCTTGATTTTTCTTGAATTGAGGGTGTAGGATGTCACCATGCTAAGAAAAGGGTGAGGTCTGAGGTAATTATTTGGATTAAAATTGCAAAGTGTATAAATGTTTAGATCGAGGGGAATTGATAAATTAATTGGTTTATTATTGGTGATGAAGGAAGACCTGTGTTCTAGTGAGAGAGGAGCCCTGGGTTTTGGACAAATCACTTGTCTACTCCATCCCCCAGACGCCTCATCTGTAAAACGAATGGTTTGGACTAAAGCATAGCTTTCAAATGATGTTACAGCAGGACTGTTCTTTGAATGAAATAGGAAAAGGAAGCTAAACATGACAAGTAGGAAAGAAGGGAATATGCCGTGGTTGAAGAAGGCTGGGTGTTGTCTGCTAGGCTCCCCCCGGTGTTTTTAAGTCGGCTCCTAAGGAGTCCTGAGAAAGAGGATTTTCCCCATCCCATTCTGATGTTACTGGTTTGTGAACCACCACTTGAGAACGCTTGCTCTGAGATCCCTTCAGTCTCCAAAATTCAACAAATCTTTCGTTTCTGAGTTGAAAGTTTATAAGGGTGGATGGAAATTCCACCATTTATTTCTGTTCACTAATTGAAGTTAAATTCTTGAGGAAGAGGTATCTCTACTTCTATCTGAGTCTGATTCCTTAATCTGCGAGCCGCCTCCTCCAATATTTACTTTAGCTATTATCTCCTGTCTATCCTATAATCTCTGGATTTTCCCTGGTTTCTTTCGTATGCTCAAACTTCTTTCACTCCACTTCCCCCCCCACGCCACGCATATACACACGCACACCAAAGCAAATAAAATTGCCCTCTCTACTGACACTTCATTCTCTTTTAGATACCACCCTAGAGAAAAAATTAATACCTGTTTTCTGTCTTTATTTCCTCACTTATTCATATCTTGATCCATGCAGTTTGGCTTTTGTTATTACCCTTACATTGAACGTTTTTCCACTAAGTTTACCTTTTAGTTGTCAAATCTAGTGAAAATTTTCAGGTTTTCTTTTACTTAACACTCCGGGTTATTTAACACTCTCTCCTCACCTTTTAAAACCGTAAATCTAGTGTCTTGTGATCTGTTTGCTGGTTTCTCTCGTGGGCTCTCTTGCCTCTGCTTCCTCTTCACATGTGCTGTTTTCCTTTGTCCTTGGCATCTTTTCTTTTCAAATAACTAATTTTCTCTGGACAATTACATCCACGCCCTAGGCTTTGTCACATATCTGTTGACATTTCTAAAACTCCGTACCTTCAGCTCAAACCCCTCTCCAGATCAAGACCCATTATCCAAGAGGAGACCCCAAAGGCACCTCAAACTCAAAATTTCCATAATGCAGTTCACCCTCTCCCTGCACATGCTGTGCCCGTTCTTAATTGATTGCCTCTCAGCTCCAAATCCATTCTTCGTTGTCTTGTCTGGGATAGTAGAGCTGGACCCTGTAAAGTTTTCTCCTTTACCAGCTGGCTGGATGTCAGAAGAGAGTGTTGAAGGACACCCCGCTGGGGGAAGGGCTGTCTCTTCCATACATAGCTCCTTCGCCTTGATAGGCTCACCGTGGCCAGCAGCCTGCAGCGCTTCCCATGGGTGCTTCCTCGGTGCCCCAAGGGTAGCTTTCTGGTGAATCCTACAGCATCCCAGAGATCGGAATCCTAGCGTGTTCGGCTCGAGTGACAGCCCTGCCAACTACTTGGCCCTCAGTGGGCCGTGCTGCCCGTCTCCATCAAATTCTGGAATCCAACCTTGGTAGGAGATAGGGGCCTCTTCCAGACTTGCTGCTTCCTTGGATATTTTGCCTGAGCCCTAAAGGTAGTGACAGTTCCATACATCTGCCATTTCTGTAGTCTTTACAGTTCTTTTCTCCTTTTAGTAGGTCACCCCCTATTTTATTAATAGTTAACTTTTTCTGTTCAAATTACTACGTGATTTCTGTCTCCTCATTAGACCCAGACTCACATATAAGACTCCTCTTTGCATTCCTCATCACAGAGACCATCACAACCCGCACTCCTTCTCATTCCTAATATCTGTCAGTCAGCAGGTCCAGTTGCTCTCTTAAATACCTTTCTTATGCCGCTTCTCCTCTGCCCCTACTGTCTCTGTCTATATCATCTATTACTTGTGCTCTTACGTAGCATCCTTCTTGATAGTCCTGCATCTTCAATCACGATGTCATTAAAATTCGCTTTCTAATGCATACATCTGATGTCCATCCCCCCTCTACTCCTTTATATGATATGAAACGCCCTTTGTGATTGGATTCCCACTTGTCTGTCTGGGCCCTAATTCCATCTCTCCTCCAGCATACTCTTTTACTCCAATAGTGCTTATAATTCTTAACAGCATCTTATAGTTTCAGCCTCTGTGCCATGAGTGTTCTTGTTCTTCTCCTTGAACTTCTCCTGACTGTCTAGAAAACCCTTACTCCTGTGAGCTTTCTTTAATTTTTCCAGACAGACATGGGTGATTCTTTGTCTGGGATCCCACCATACTTGGAAAAATCCTCCAATGAAACAGTTATTTTTGGGTATTATAATTGTTCCCGGGTCTGTCTCTTCAGTCATTTTTGAGTATCTTAAGGAGAAAGACTTCTGTTTTTTTCTGGACTTGTGTCCTAACAGTGCCTGGAGCCTTTTAGCCCTTTAATAAATATTTGCCAACACACTGAATGAATGAAAATGACATTTTTGTAAAGGCAATTTCAAAACACTAATTAAAGTTTCTTAACTTTCCTTGTAGTAGACTGTTTTGACCCAAAGTTCTGTAAGGACTAAGTGAGAACAAAAGCAGTGGTATCTTTTAAAAATGGCATTTATTATTTTTCTCTTCCCCTTACCTTTCTGTACCCGGAGAATACAAAGGAGATTGAAAGGAAAGAAAAAGGATATATATAACCTCTCCTTTACCTCTTGGCTTACTTCTGCAGATTAAAGAAAGGACAGCCCAAAAATGGTAATAAAATTTCAGCTCTTTGGGCTCAGAGTTATAGTTAAGAGATAACAGTTTTTGAAATCTTACCATGTATCACATACTATGTCTGTGGCCTATACAAGGTTTATCTCTCTCACCACCATCCTGTAACGTAGGCAGTTTTATGCTTTCCATTTTACAGATGAGGAAAGTAAGGCAATGCTCGGAATTTAATGACTTAATCACTGACAGTAAATGGGGAACTGGGATTTAGAACCAGACATTCTAACGTCAGAGTCTGTCCTTTTAACTATTAAGTTATGAAACCGAAAAAAGAAAAAAAGTTCTGAAGCCTAATAGTAATGTAGAGAGATGCTTCAAAAGTAGGAAGATGCCTAAGGACTTTTGCAGTAGAAGCTTTCTGTGAAGCTCTTTCACTTTGGAAAAACTTGTTCAGAGTTTTACATGCTGAACTGGGATGTAATTGTGACACGTCATTAACCACAAGACTGGATTGTTGCTTCCAACTCTGGAGCTATCCACCCAGATGTCAGTCCTGTCTTTCTTATTTATCCATGGTGACCCCCAGCACCTCTTCTCTATTCTGGTCTCCCTGTTTGTCAGATAATGCTTACTTAGTATAATTCATATGTTTACTTTTCTCCCCCTGGAGCTTTATTTTACCCTCCAACATATATTTAACATCGTTAGTTGACAACCTTTTCTGTCATCATCTTGAGCAATACTATAGAGACTAATTTAAGGGTGTGTGAGTGTGTGTGTAAAACTTTAAAAATAATATATTTTTTCTTAATTTAAACCTGTATATTTTTCCTACCTTAAAAATTCTATTCATGCTAATATATATATATGCTCAAATTATAGCCTCAGTACTTTGGAAAAAGCAGTAGAATAGTTACAATGTATTGTGGACAAAAGAAGGCTTACATCCCCAAGTGTAAGGTCAGTCCCTGGGTCTCCAAAATCTATTAACTGCATTAGAACTTATTCTAATATAATACTCGTTTAGTATTTCCCTTATATTAGTTTTTTTAAAATTAATTTTTATTGGAATATAGTTTATTTACAATGTTGTGTTAGTTTCTGCTGTACAGCAAAGTGAATCAGTTATACATTCTTATATTTGTAAGACTAATATAACTGATTCTTATATTACTTTCATAAATCATACTTACTTAGTTCTCCTGGGCATCTTTTATGTTAGATAAAAATGATTCCACTTGAATTTTATGAAGACCTCAGGGTATGCATCTAAATTGTTAGGCAAAATTTACCTGTGACTGGTGAGCTCAGTTGTTTAGAGCTCTGATAATGAAGTCCTGAGTCCATACTTATATCAACCAATTTATTTTGTTTGAGAGTATCATAATACAGTGGTAAAGGGTGTGTGCTCTGAAGCTAGTGTCTGTTTTGAATCCTGGCTCTGCTCCTTACCAGCTATATGACTTGGGGCAAAATATGTAACTTCTTTGTGCTTCAGTTTTCCTCTTTAAAGTCGAGATAATGATATCACTTAACTCATGAAGTTGTAATGAGGATTAAATGACTATCAATATTTTTAAAAGTCTTAGAACATTTTCTAGCACTCAAAAAATGACTCTCGGGCTTCCCGGGTGGCGCAGTGGTTGAGAGTCCGCCTGCCGATGCAGGGGACACGGGTTCGTGCCCCGATCCGGGCAGATCCCACATGCTGCGGAGCAGCTAGGCCCGTGAGCCATGGCCACTGAGCCTGCACGTCCGGAGCCTGTGCTTTGCAATGGGAGAGGCCACAGCAGTGAGAGGCCTGCGTACCGCAAAAAAAAAAAAAAAAAAAAAAGCTATCCATTATTGTTGTTCTTGTTATTGCAATTATTTAATAACCAGAAATTTATGTTTCAACAATATATTTAATACTTTGCTGCTTGTCTTTCCATATTCGATGATGATGATATGGATTGTGACCAGTCATTGTTTTAGGCTCAAACTCACTTCCATTATCTTGGCAATGGCCCATAAAACTCTGTACCAACAGCAATGGGAAACAAGTGAGAGAGAGTGGATAAATTAGTATGAACTGATCATAATTACTGGAAAACCAGCTCCGAGAGCACAATGAGACAAACGTGTACTGTTTTTTAATACAAAGGGCTTTTTTTTTTTTCCTTAGAAAAAGTTAATTGAATAGCCTGCGGATTTCTCTCTGGCCCCAAGTCTCTGGGTAGTGTACCTCTTTTAATGTACTAGATGTTTTCTCTTCTCTAATTTAGAGGGTACTTGTTAAAGCATTCTACATTTCATCATTAAGCACTTTTCTCTCAGCAAAAGATTTCGTGTTAGAAAACACTTTGGGGCAGTTAAGAAAGAAGACTGCCCGAGTGCATCCCCTTGACAGGGGCTTTATTAATTTTTTTTAAGTTATTTAGAGCTGTAGTCATTTAATTACTTGACATTTGTAAAAAAAAAATGGCTGATTAGCCTTCTAGCAATTCCAGATACTTTAATGACTGAAAGCAAAGCAAGCAGAAACCCAGCAGAACATCTGGCCACGTGAAAATTACTTATTTTATATAGGCTTTTTCAACCAGCTTTCACAAAGATCATTCCAGCACTGGAAAGAGAATCTGTATAAGAAAACCAACCAGTGGTTCCCAGGGGGAAGGGGGAAGGGGAAACATAGGGGTAGGGGATTAAGAGGTACAAGCTACTATGTATAAAATAGATAAGCAACAAGGATACATTGTACAGCACAGGGAAATATAGTCATTATTTTGTAATAACTTTAAATGGAGTATCATCTATAAAAATATTGATTCGCTATGCTGTATACCTGAAACTAATAGCATATTTTAAACCAACTAAACTTCAGTTTTAAAAAAAAAAGAAAGTCTGTATAGAAAGGCTATGAAAAAACCAGAATCAAGGACAACTGAACTGGAGAAATTTCTTCATGATGTAAAGAGAGTTGGAAAAGTCTGTCCTTTAATATACTGAATGCATGTATTTAGTTAAAATGTGATCTTTAGTACTTTGTTGATTTCCAGTTTTAAAATACTTGACATGATAGAATTTTCTTCGCTGTGTATTTTCAGTCATCTCCAACTGGCAGGCTTCTTGGAGACTGAGGAACACATGTGGCTCAGATATGTTATATTTCCAGATGGGAGTGTGGGAGGATTACAGAGAACATAATGGGTCCTGATTCCTGGGGCACACTTGCCAGTGAATGGCAAATGCAAAGCAGATTTTTAAAAAGTTTTTACCCTTTTCCATTATTTACCTAATTAATAGGTCTCCCCCCTCCCCCAGGTGAATAATCATTTCTTTTAGTAACGGGTACAAAAGACTGATAGAAAAAAACTACTTTCTGACATCTGGTTAACATATTTTTCTCTCTGTAAGAAATATGTTTGTTATGCGATATGTGTGTGAATGGGCCTCAAAATCTCATGTGAATGAAAATTATTCAGGAAGCTTGTTGAAATTTTACAGTTATAGATCCTATTGTAAGAAACTGACCCAGTAGTTTTGGTCTAGAGTCTGCTGATAATTCTGGTGGAGGACCTCAGTAGACTACTTTTTCAGAAAAACTGGTTTATAAGCTAGAGAGGGAAACTGAATAATGTCAAATAAAAAAGAGAGGTGGGCTTCCCTGGTGGCACGGTGGTTGGGAGTCCGCCTGCCGATGCAGGGGACACGAGTTTGTGCCCTGGTCCGGGAAGATCCCACATGCCGCAGAGCGGCTGGGCCTGTGAGCCATGGCCGCTGAGCCTGCGCGTCCGGATCCTGTGCTCCGCAGCGGGAGAGGCCGCAACGGTGAGAGGCCCATGTACCGCGAGAAAAAAAAGAGGTGATCTTCTGACTGTTTTGTGGCAACAGTGCTAGGTCCTAAGGACATAAAGATTAATAAAATGCCTTCACGGAAGGGGTGAAGTTTGAGTTGTGCTCACTTTTGGTAGCCATAGTGGGAAAATAGAGCTCCAGCCAATTTCCCTGAGAGTTATTTAATAAAAGTAGAGTAACTACACGGCATCTCTTGTAGGATTATTAAGCAGTGCTTTTCAGCAATATTCTTACCTCTTCTTGATTGAGGTTGTGATTCATTTTAAAACTGTAGGCATTTTATGTGGATAATACCACCCCTGTTGAACTTGAATACAATGACTGTAGGCTAATGAATTTACTTGATTTTGTTTTCTGTATTTTGAACTAATTCCTCATTATGCAAATAAATGCAAAATAAAATAATCTTTTGAGCCAGGGACACTTGGCTCTCTTTTTAAAAAAGAGTTAAAACAGTAAATGAAATCAATTTCAATAAAATGCACATCAGGGAAACATATGACTGTCACATCTGCTCTCCTTCTGGGGAAGCTTCTCTCAGGACTCCGGAGCCACCGCAGGAACCCTTGGTGTAGAAACACAACCTGAAAATTCAAAGCAGGCTCCACGCCTTCATCAGAGCTAAGCAAGCATGCAGCGTCCAGGAATGATTTTCCCGTTGGCTGAGGACCAACATCTTGATGTTTTAAACTTACTTTAAAAATTAAAGACAGGAAGAAAAAGAATGAACGAGCAAGTTTTCGAAGACTGGTGAACAACTTTCCAGAAAAGTTTACAGTTTTATTCCTGTCTTTTGGGAAAAGAGTCTGAGAAGGAACGTTCTTCTCCATTTTCTCTGCCATTTACTCTAAATATTCCATACTTATACTTTTTATTGGAGAAAAAAATCCCTTGATTTTTAGTCTCTTCATTTCAAGAAATATGAGTTTCCAATTTAATCTCATTTCTCCTAAACCAATTAAGATATAAGTCAACTCAACTCAAAAATAGCCCTCGGTAGATGCACTTATTCCCTAGTATGACTCAGGTAACGTATCATTTTACATACAGTATAGTATACATGTCTACTCATTGGTCAATCAGTAATAATTTATTGGATATTTGGTATAACCTCAATTCTGTGACTGACACAGAGGATATAAGCGTTTGCCTTAAAAACGAATGATGCAGATGATAAGAGACCGCACTTGCTGAAAAGGGAAAGCCAAGGAAGCTCTGGGGATATCTGAGAATATGCAGGAGAGCAACAGAAAGCTTGAACCACACCTTGAAGTGTGAATTGGAATTATATGTGTAGAAAGAAATTTGTGGGCCAGGCAGGGGATGAAGAAGATATTCCAGGTGGATGAAAAAAGTATGAGAATGAGTCTGTTATTTTAATAAGTTGAGTCCAAAAAATTAGAGAGGAAAAGTAAAGTTGGAGAGAATAAAGTATGGACGGACTGAAGATAACTTGCGGTATGCGGGCCTCTCACTGTTGTGGCCTCTCCCATTGTGGAGCACAGGCTCCGGACGCGCAGGCTCAGCAGCCATGGCTCACGGGCCCAGCCCCTCCGCGGCATGTGGAATCTTCCCAGACCGGGGCACGAACCCACGTCCCCTGCATCGTCAGGCGGACTCTCAACTGCTGCGCCACCAGAGAAGCCCTGAAGATAACTTTGAATACTATGTAGTGAGTGTGGAATTTATTCTTTAATTATAAAACATTTCTAAAGATTTTTGAATAGTGTGGTGATATGAGAATACTGATGTTTCAGGAACGTCAGTCTAGAGACCATGTAGGGTTGCATTTGACCATAGCTATTGGAGTTAATTGCTTCTCACTTCTGTTTCCATAGCTCTATAAATATATATCTTTTGGTATACTATAAAACAGTTACTTTATCCTATGCAGTAAATATTTATTAGGTGCTTACTATATTCCAGGCATTCTTCTAGGTACTGTAATTTCAGTGGTGAAAAAGATAAAGTCCCTGCCCTCATTAAGCTCATGTTCTAATGGAAGTGACAGACTAGCATAAAGTAAAATCACTATACAGGATAGAGCATAGACTCTTATAGTACTAAGTGTTTTAAAGAAAATAGGAAATTAGGAATTAGAGAGTGACGGAGCTGGAAGGAGACATTTAGATGGAAGTAGTCATGAAAGGGCTTTCTGAGGATGGGGTATCAAGTATAGTATATCTGAATGGGGAGTAGGGGAAGCTATGAGAAGAATTGGAGGTTGGTATTCTAGGCTTTTGATTTTATTCCATGTGTGAAAGGAAGCAGTTATATGGCTTTGTTTTTTTTCTGTATTTCTGAATTTATATCTATATTTATTTATTTGGCAGAATGACATAAACCAATTTATACTTTAAGAAGATCACTGTGACAGTTTTTTTTTTTTTTGAGAATAAGTGCGTGTTGGGGACCCAGGGTTGGGGCAGGAGAAGAAGAATGGAAGCAGGGAGCACAGTTTGGATGTTCTTATAAAGGACCATTGAAAGATGGTGGGCAGTGGTCAAAATAAGGAATGTTTTAGAAGATGGGGCCAATAAGACTCACTGATGGTATAATTGGAAAGACCTGTGATTTTATCATCCAGAGGGGGAGCGTGGAAGGGGACACTTTTAATGATTATGCCGGGACTGGTACAAACTGGGACTGTCTCAGGCAAAGTAGCACATCTGGTATGAGGGGGAAAAAGGAGAGGAACCAAGAATGACATGTAGGTGAGCAGTAACAGGGCCACATTTAGGATGTGCAGGGCCCCGGACAAATATTTTTGTGAGGTTCCTGTCCATAGAAACAATTTTTTAAAAAAATATATTATAAAATTCATGGGTCCATAAGAGGTATAAAGATTTATCGATGAAGATTTAGACTGAGTGGAGAAGAGGTAGTTACTTCTTTGTTCATTGTCCAGTAAGTGTATGTGTAGATGCTTCTATCGTGTTAAAGTACCATCTCTTCCTGTTCGCATCCAGGAGCTGTCTCCTTGTGTTCTTTATTATCCAATGTGCCGTCTCTGGCTAATTTTCTATCCCCTATTGTATTGATTTCCTAGGGTTGCCATGACAAATTACTACAAACTGGGTGGCTTAATACAGAAGACTCATTCTCTCACAGTTCTGGGGGCTAGAAGTCTGAAATCAAGGTGTTGGCAGGGCCATGCTCCCTCCAAGGGCTCTAGGGAAGACTCTTTTCTTGCCTCCTCTTAGCTTCTGGTGGCTCCTGGAAATCTTTGATGTTCCTGAGCTTGTAGCTGCATCACTTCAGTCTCTGCCTCTGTGTTCACGTGGCCTCTTTTCCTGTGGGTATTTCAGGGTGTCCTTTCCTATTCTTAAAAGGACACCAATCATTGGATATAGGACCCACCCTAATGTAGTGTGGCCTTACCTTGTCTTAACTAATTACAAGTCCAAAGTCTCTGTTTCCAAATAAGTTTGCTTTCTGAGTGGACATGAGTTTTGAGGTACACTGTTCAGCCTACTACACCTACCATGAGAAAAAGATTATCATAATTGTTGTTACTCAGACTGCCATGGCTCTTAAGATTCTGCTTGTATTGAAACAAAATGTATCTTCTTGTCTTCACCTACAGTTCCATCCTATCATTAGTTTTATGCTGGTTACATCATTGCTTATGTTCCTGCATCATCCCCTGCAGTCCTTGTGCATACTGGGTTCCAGCAACTCTATTAAAGTTATTACTGTGCTTTGTTGATCATAACCACAAATGCAAGTCATACCCAGAAGATGCAGGAACATGTCAACAATCATTCATTTCCTAGTCAGGTAAAATTTACTTTTCAGAATTTTATAATGTAAATGTAAAATACCGTATCTTACACCTATATCTTTTCTTGAACTTTCTAGGCTGTAATGATTGCATTCCTAGAATGTGATGTCTTCTCTCTCTTTCTCTTCCTCTAAAGGTTTTATTTTTTTCCAGCTTTATTGGTATATGATTGACAAATACAAATCGTATATATTTAAGTTTGTTAACGTGATGTTTTGATATACATCGAACTCATAGTAACAGAGAATAGCATGGTGGTTACCAGGGCCTGGGAGGTGGAGGAAATAGGGAGATGTTGGTCAAAGGGTTACAAACTTCCAGTTATAAGATGAATAGGTTCTGGAGACCTAATAATTTGTTTTTTTTAACAGCTTTATTGGAGTATAATTGCTTTACAATGGTGTGTTAGTTTCTGCTTTATAACAAAGTGAATCAGCTATACATATACATATATCCCCATATCTCCTCCTCCTTGAGTCTCCCTCCCACCCTCCCTACCCCACCCCTCTAGATGGTCACCAAACACCGAGCTGATCTCCCTGTGCTATGTGGCTCCTTCCCACTAACTATCTGTTTTACATCTATTCTCATTTACCATTGCAATGAAAAGAATAAAATGTCTAGGAATAAACCTACCTAAGGAGACAACAGACCTGTATGCAGAAAACTATAAGACACTAATGAAAGAAATTAAAGATGATACAAACAAATGGAGAGATATACCATGTTCTTGGATTGGAAGAATCAAAATTGTGAAAATGACTATACTACCCAAAGCAATCTACAGATTCAATGCAATCCCTATGACACTACCAATGGCATTTTTCACAGAACTAGAACAAAAAATTTCACAATTTGTATGGAAATACAGAAGATCCCAAATAGCCAAAGCAATCTTGAGAAAGAAAAACAGAGCTGGAGGAATCAGGCTCCTGGACTTCTGACTATACTACAAAGCTACAGTAATTAGGACAGTATGGTACTGGCACAAAAACAGAAATATAGATCAATGGAACAGGATAGAAAGCTCAGAGATAAACCCACACACATATGGTCACCTTATTTTTGATAAAGGAGGCAAGAATATACAATGGAGAAAAGACAGCCTCTTCAGTAAGTGGTACTGGGAAAACTGGACAGCTACATGTAAAAGAATGAAATTAGAACACTCCCTAACACCATACACAAAAATAAACTAAAAATGGATTAAAGACCTAAATGTAAGTCCAGACACTGTCAGACTCTTAGAGGAAAACATAGGCAGAACACTCTATGACATAAATCACAGCAAGATCCTTTTTGACCCACCTCCTAGAGAAATGGACATAGAGACCTAATAATATTTAATCAGCTTTATTATTTGTCCCTATTTGAAGTAGGGACAAGTGTTGGATCCTTGGCAAGATCCATGGCTGCCTTTGTTGTATCCAGAGGAGGAAGAAACTTCTCAATGACACCTACTTTGTTCTTTGTGGACAGGTAGGTGAGTCACTAATTACAAGGTGTGTGATAATTACAAGGTTACAGGCTAAACATCATGAGAAGTTTATTGATGTCACTCTATTATTTCATATTTATCCATCGGAAATTCCATCCCCATTTGTTCATAATGGTGAGGAACTATGAATGATTACTGTAACTCTGCCAGCTTTTCTAGAAGAATCCCTCATTGGCCAAGTTCTGGTAACTTGAATTTCTCTTGTGAAGGACAGCCATTTGCATTATTTGGCAGCAGTTAAAAAGTCTTTTTTTAAAAAATTTTTTTGGAGTATAGTTGATTTACAATGTTGTGTTAGTTTCTGCTGTATAGCAAAGTGAATCAGTTATACATATACACATACCCACTCTTTTTAAGATTTTTTTCCCATATAGGTCACTACAGAATATTAAGTAGAGTTCCGTGTGCTTTACAGTAGGTCCTTATTAGTTATCTATTTTATATATAGTAGTGTGTGTATGTAAAACACAAGTAAATAGGGTCTCCTAATTACCCTGAAAATTTCTTTTCGAAATGTTGTGAACATGAAGTAAAAGGAAGCCTGAGAATATCTTTTAAAAATCAGTTTTAAGTTATTGAACACAAAGCGGTTACAGAGATAATGAGAGTGCATTCACTTAGGAACTCTGATTAATTAAGAGTGAGTTAAGAGTAGCCTCTGAAGATGGAAATAGTAAACTGAGCCAGAGAAGTTATCAGCCAAAAGTTTTGTGGGCCAAAGAGGGAAAACAAGAGATAAGTAATTAAATGTAACCTATAACCATGTTTGTAATGAATATATAGGTCAAAGCTCACTAGAGCAAATATTATGATCGTTTCTGCCCAGAGGGAAAAAAAAATTCTAAGTCCTAGCTTAGGATCCATTTTTTCAGTACTGTTACAATGCCAAACAAAATTACAGTGCATCCAATTAATTTTCACCATTCCATAGGGTTTATTATCATAGGGTTTCTAGTAAAATAAAAACATGGAATTGTAATAGGTACTATTATTATTTTGTCATTTAATGATATGAGTGAAATTAGCCTAAAACTAAACAAAGAGCATGAAATTCAGAAATACTATTTGATATTATTTCTAATTGACCTTGCTGTCATAGACATAAAAAGAAGGACAATATTCATGGTGATGATAAGAACGTTATGTGTTAGAATACAGATACTCTTCTATGGAATCGATATTGTATTTCACTCCTTATGAGGACAGAGAAGAGATCTTCCTCTCTTTCCTCCACTTCCTCCTCCTCTTCCACTGATGATGATTAAAATGAAGGAGGTGTGAGATTTTTCTTGAAATACAAATGCATCAATTAAATATTAAAGTTGATAACATTTTGATAAAACTAGAGAATGTTTTTGTAATACATACATGAAGATGTGCTTGAGTAGATCCAATTTTTAATTTCCAGGTGGGTATACTAAAATTTCTCTTATAAGGCACAGGTATGAAATTTCAAATATGAAATGGTTAAAAACATTGATGATTAGAATTGAAGTATATTTTGTTTTCTAGAATTCTCATGAGTAGTTTAGAAATGCTATCACAGCACATTAAATATTATCATACTGATTATTTGTCTCACAGTTAATTATGCCTAATGCAAAGTGAGAGTTTACTGCAACTGATTATAATTGGATGTATTTGGCTGTAGCTAGAATTTGTAATGGTGCAAGGTTTATATTTTAGCTTGGTGTAGGAAAGGGAAAAGCTTTAGTAATGAATTTATAGCAATAATTAGGTCATGGATTTATTGCTAATAGCATTGCAGTTAAGCAATTCTATGTATATATCTTTCAAGACTGAGTGCATACACACATATTTATCTGTAAAACATATTACCAAAGGCATATTAAAATGTTCAATAAAATTGGTTTTCTTTTGCTTCATGATTTTTGTATCATTGTTTTTAAGGGTCTTTGAGATCACTTTGAGAGGTGTGACTGGAAGTCTTTGTATATATTCAGAATTTCAAACCAAATTAATATTGTTAGTAGACTAATATCAAACTTAGTTACATATTTTTCATTAGTCTGGGCATCTATGTAAGTGAAAGTCTAAGTAAGCCTATTAGATGAAAATAGTTAAAGAATAGTGCATCTTAAATTTCTTTGCACAGCACAAAAGATGCTTTCCATAAGGATGTCAGCATACCACTTGTCCTTCAGCTTTTCTGTAGTCAATAATAGTAAGTTTTTGAGAAGCAAGAAGAACTACAGTCCTGAAGCCTGTGGAGCAAAAACAACATTCACAGAAAGATAGACAAGATGAAAAGGCAGAGGGCTATGTACCAGATGAAAGAACAAGAGAAAACCCCAGGAAGACAACTAAATGAAGTGGAGATAGGCAACCTTCCAGAAAAAGAATTCAGAATAATGATAGTGAAGATGATCCAGGACCTTGGAATGGAGGCAAAGATCAAGAATGGAGGCAAAGGTCAAGAAGATGTAAGAAATGTTTAACAAAGACCTAGAAGAATTAAAGAACAAACAAACAGAGATGAACAATACAATAACTGAAATGAAAAATACACTAGAAGGAATCCATAGTAGAAAAACTGAGGCAGAAGAATGGATAAGTGACCTGGAAGACAGAATGGTGGAATTCACTGCCACAGAACAGAATAAAGAAAAAAGAATGAAAAGAAATGAAGACAGCCTAAGAGACCTCTGGGACAACATTAAATGCAAAAACATTCACATTAGAGGGGTCCCAGAAGGAGAAGAGAGAGAGAAAGGACCCGAGAAAATATTTGAAGACATTATAGTCAAAAACTTCCCTAACATAGGAAAGGAAAGAGCCACCCAAGTCCAGGAAGCACAGAGAGTCCCAGGCAGGATAAACCCAAGGAGAAACATGCTGAGACACATAGTAATCAAATTGACAAAACTTAAAGACAAAGAAAAATTATTGAAAGCAACAAGGGAAAAATGGCAAATAACATATAAGGGAACTCCCATAAGGTTAACAGCTGATTTCTCAGCAGAAACTCTACAAGCCAGAAGGGAGTGGCACGATATATTTAAAGTGATGAAAGGGAAGAGCCTACAGCCAAGATTACTCTACCCGGTAAGGATCTCATTCAGATTCGATGGAGAAATTAAAACATTTACAGACAAGCAAAAGCTAAGAGAATTTGGCACCACCAAACTAGCTCTACAACAGATGCAAAAGGAACTTCTCTAAGTGGGAAACATAAGAGAAGAAAAGGGCCTACAAAAACAAACCCATAATAATTAAGAAAATGGTAATAGGAACATACATATTGATAATTACCTTAAACGTGAATGGCTTAAATGCTCCAACCAAAAGACACAGGCTCGCTGAATGGACACAAAAACAAGACCCATCTATATGCTGTCTACAAAAGACCCACTTCAGACCTAGGGACACATACAGACTGAAAGTGATGGGATGGAAAAAGATATTCCATGCAAATGGAAATCAAAAGAAAGCTGGAGTAGCAATACTCATATCAGATAAAATTGACTTTAAAATAAAGAATGTTACAAGAGACAAGGAAGGACACTATGTAATGATCAAGGGATCAGTCCAAGAAGAAGATATAACAATTATATATGCACACAACATAGCACCTCAATACATAAGGCAACTGCTAACAGCTATAAAAGAGGAAATCAACAGTAAAACAGTAATAGTGGGAGACTTTAACACCTCACTTACACCAATGGACAGAGCATCCAGACAGAAAATTAATAAGGAAATACAAGCTTTAAGTGAGACAACAGACCAGATAGATTTAATTGATATTTATAGGACATTCCAGCCAAAAGCAGCAGATTACACTTTCTTCTCAAGTGCACATGGAACATTCTCCAAGGACAGATCACATCTTGGGTGACAAATCAAGCCTCAGTAAATTAAAGAAAATTGAAATCATATCCAGCATCTTTTCTGATCACAAGACTATGAGATTAGAAATCAATTACAGGGAAAAAACCCGTAAAAAACACAAACACATGGAGGCTAAACAGTGCATTACTAAATAACCAAGAGATCACTGAAGAAATCAAAGAGGAAATCAGAAAATACCTAGAGACAAATTACAATGAAAACACGATGATCCGAAACCTATGGGATGCAGCAAAAGCAGTTCTAAGAGAGAAGTTTATAGCAATACAAGCCTACCTCAAGAAACAAGAAAAATCTCAAATAATCTAACTTTACACCTAAAGGAACTAGAGAAGGAAGAACAAACAAAACCCAGAGTTAGTAGAAGGAAAGAAATCATAAAGATCAGAGCAGAAATAAATGAAATAGAAACAAATAAAACAATAGCAAAGATCAATAAAACTAAAAGCTTGTTCTTAAAAAAAATAATAGTAAGTTTTTAATAAATTAATTTGCTCAGGCTGGCGACTATGGATATCTCTAAGCCTATTATAATTATAATCTAATATACTTTTATTTTCTCATATGCAAGGAGCAAATTCACTACAAAATTCACATCATGAAGGACATTTGGAATTTTAATTTTTTGATACATAATTTAAATGAGATTTAACATTTTTCATATATTTAAGTGCTTAAATTTTATCACAGTATTTTTGCCCTTTACCCTATCCTGTTTAGTATTTTGGTATTATTTGACTTGGATAATGGAAAAGATGGCTGAGAGCTGGAAAGAATAGCTAATACTTCAAATGGCAAAATAAGGCTAAAAAAAAAATCTTACTAGGCAGGAATCAATACTTTGTAATGTAACAAGAAAAAATATAAAGTCCAGCAGTTAGTCTAAAACTAACAGGAATATAATGGGGAAATCTTAACTTTATAGCAAAATGTCAAAAATGCCTTTGGGTCTTAGTGGACTACCGTTTTAAGAATAGTCAAATGATGCTAAAAATAAAGTTAAAACTAAGAGGACTGAACTCAGATCAAAGATGATTTTATAAGACCCTTGGCTTTCTCTGTTTGGATCATGTCTCCTGCCCTTTGTTAGGATGTGGGTGCCACGGGGCATTATCTTGGGACCATCAGGGTGGGATGGGGTGAGAGGAGGTGGAAGGGCTCCCGGGGTGTTGGACGCGAGCCTGCACAGGTGAGGGAGGGATTGGTAAGACCTGGCCTCTGCAGGAGAGTTGGGGTCACCACACATGCTCAGTCTGAAGAAGAGTTGCTTAATGGAGACTCCGCTGTGTGCAAAGAGTTGAAGGCTATGATTTAGAAGTGGAAATGAATTTATTGGTCACTGTTCTGGAGAACCTAGAGGTGAAAAGAATAAGAACATTCATATCATTTCAGTAAAAGAAACTTTCCCCAACTAAGAACCATCCAACATTGGGACTGTCTGCCTCACAGTGAGTGAGTCTTCTGGTCTCTGAAGTATGCAAGCAGGAGCTAAATCTTTAAGGAACAATACATAGTGGGTGCTTGGCTCTTCTGATCTGCCAAGTCCCAAACTTCTACTGAAGTTAATCAGTATTCCATCTGGGAAAAGAGGAACAGCATTGTTAACTACTCAAGGCCAAAAAGTATCTAACAAATGATGGATGTTTCTAACTTGAGGTTCCTCTATTTGGTCCTTTGTGCAGTGCAGCTCTTGCTTGCAAATGTATAGTTTGCAGAATTGGGTAGAAATTTTGAAAGGCAGAAAAAGAAAGAAAACCTCAAAATGTCAGGCTAGGCTCTGTATGAATTTTAATGATTTATTAGCATATGTACAAAGCTTGAATGTTAACTATGGCAAATTGATAGATTGATTTGAGACAAATTTCCAAGAAGGGAAAAATGATACTTTCTCTCTCTCCTTCAGTTAGCTCTAGTTACATAGTGGAGATTCCAGAAAAAAAGTGAGAGGGAGTGAGTCTGCATTGTCTACATGGAGGAAATAAGCTACCTGGGAACCAAGAACGGGAGATGGAGGGGTGGCTCTCACATGGGGTTCATGAATGGTTTGGGGTCCTTTTGAGAACAGAAAGTAAAGTGAACTCCTGTAGTCCTGGTGGTTGGTGGTGGTGGTGGGGTGTTGGAGCTGGGAGAAGAATCACCCTTGGAGCCTAAAAACACGAGGAAGGAGAGAAGCAATGAAAACCCTACAACCAAGAGAATGTCAGGGAAAGGATCATCTGAAGAGGGTGGGTCAAGGCCTTTGTGGAGCAGATGGGGGCAGCTGAGGAAGTGGCAGTGGATAAAGCTTGCTTGGCAAGACTAGCTGTCGGAAAACCTGTGAGTGGAGGTGTCAGCAGGTGGGGACCCTCAGGCCTAAGCTGGACGTTGTGGTGGTTCTGGTTACCGACATCAGAATTAAAGGAAACTTGTCTTTTTTTTTCTTTTTTAACTGAAGTATATTCGATTTACAGTATTGTGTTAGTTTCAGGTGTACAGCAAAGTGATTCAGTTATGTATATATTTTTCTGATTCTTGTCTACTCTAGGTTATTACAAGATACTGAATATAGTTCCCTGTGCTATACAGTAGGTCCTTGTTGGTTTTCTATTTTATATATAGTGGTATATATCTGTTAATCCCCAACTCTTAATTTATCCCTCCCCCTTCCCCTTTGGTAACCATAAGTTTGTTTTCTGTGTCTGTGAATCTGATTCTGTTTTGTAAATAAGTTCATTTACATTCTTTTTTAGATTCTGCATATAAGTTATATAATATTTGTCTATCACTTCCTATGATAATCTGCAGGTTCATCTGTGTTGCTACAAACGGCAATTTTTAATTCTTTTTTATGGCCGAGTAATATTCCATAGTAGATATATACCCCAGCTTCCTTATCCACTCTGTCGATGGACATTTGGGTTGTTCCCATGTCTTGGCCATTGTAAATAGTGCTGCTTTGAACATAGGGGATGTGTGTATCTTTTAAAATTAGAGTTTTCATCTTTTCTGGATATATGCACAGGAGTGAGATTGTTGGATCATATGGTAGCTCTATTTTTAATTTTTAAATGAACTTCCGTACTAGAAAACTTGTAAGTCTTAAGCTTCTTGAGGTTCTCTTGGGAAGCAGGTAACTCTAAGGCAAAAAGGAATAACAGGGGAGTCTCATGATTGGTTAGTAACAGCTTGCAGGTAGCTCTGTGTGTGTGTGTGTGTCTGTGTGGAGCCCCTTAAAACAGTTGCTTAAGGAGACCTGTAAATAAAAACAAAACACGCATTATAAAAACAAACATTGGGGAGGGCAAGCGTTCTCCCCCAGTCTGTCCTTCAGGAAGTGTCTCCGTCACCGATAGCATCTGGGAATCTCCATCAATGTCTCTTCCTTTCTCATGTGTAGTCCTTACCGCAAGCCTCTTTATCAAGCCCTTCTGCCATTCTCTGATTTAGGACAAGTCATCTCTTTACAGGATCATTGCCATACCTTCTAATTGACCCTCTTTAACTTACTCTCCACCCTGCAGCCAAAGTGATCTTTTAGAAAAGCAAAACAGATCATATTATCCTCATTCTTTTTTTTTAATTGAAGTATAGTTGATTTACAATGTTGTGTTAGTTCCCGATGTATAGCAAAGCAATTTAGTTACGTGTGTGTGTATGTATATGTATATATATTCTTTTTCAGATTCTTTTCTATTATGGTTTATTACAAGGCATTGAACATAGTTCCCTGTGCAATACAGTAGGACCTTGTTGTTATCTATTTTATATATAGTAGTGTGTATCTGCTAATCCCAAACTCCTAATTTATCCCTGTCCCCCTTTCCTTTTTCGTAACCAGAAGTTTGTTTTCTGTGTCTGTCAGTCTGTTTCTGTTTTGTAAACAAGTTCATTTGTATCACATTTCGGATTCCACATATAAGTGATACCATATGTTATTTGTCTTTGTCTGACTTTCTTAGTACGATAATCTCTTGATCCATCCATGTTTCTGCAAATGGCATTATTTCACTCTTTTTTTAAAGGCTGAGTAATATTCCATTGTATATGTGTACCACATCTTTATCCATCTGTCAATAGACATTTAGGTTGCTTCCATGTCTTGGCTATTATAAATAGTGCTGCTAATATCTTCCTCTTTCCTTTTTTATTAATTTTAATTTTTTTAAGATTTTTTTTTGATGTGGAACATTTTTAAAGTCTTTTTGGCTGCATTGCATCTTCGTTGCTGCGCATGGGCTTTCTCTAGTTGAGGCAAGCGGGGGCTACTCTTCGTTGCGGTGCACGGACTTCTCATTGCAGTGGCTTCTCTTGTTGTGGAGCGGGGGCTCTAGGCTCGTGGGCTCCAGTAGTTGCAGCGCGTGGGCTCAGTAGTTGTGGCTCTCAGGCTTGGTAGTTTTGGCTTGTGGGCTCTGGAGTGCAGGCTCAGTAGTTGTGGCGCACAGGCTTAGGTGCTCCACGGCATGTGGGATCTTCCCAGACCAGGGCTCGAACCTGTGCCTCCTGCACTGGCAGGCAGATTCTTAACCACTGTGCCACCAGCGAAGCCCCTTGCTTCAGTTTTATATTTTGGTTTTTTGGCCGCGAGGCATGTGTGATCTTAGTTCCCCACCCAGAGATCGAACCCACAACCCTTGCATTAGAAGGCAAAGTCTTCACCACTGGACCTCCAGGGAAGTCCCAATATCTTCCTCATTCTTAATGTGCTTCAGTGGCTTCCATCTTGCTCTGAGGGCAGGGACTAAAGTCATGACCATGGCCCACAAGTCCTGATGTGCATCTTGTATTTTGGAGTTTTCCCTTATACTCCACAATGGTCAGGGAATAAATATTTACGTTGGGGTTTCAACTAGATGGCTTCTGAAGGGCTGAATATGCAAACTGACAGTGGCCAGACTATATATAAAAACTGGACTCTGACCCACAGTCTGCGGCAACCAGCCCAAGAAACCAATCCATTATCTGCAGTGACCAGCCCAGGAAGGTGGCCCTGCTATCTAAAACAGACCACTGTCTCTAGCAATAATAGCGCCTGTAACAAGCGACCCCATACAGCTAGGACTTATTAATAACTGAGAGCTTCCCTAATTTGTGTCCCCCTTGCAACTTAGGGCCAGCCAGAGAAAGCCAACTGTGTACCCCTAACCGATCACATAGGATGCCCTGCTTTGAGTTAGCCCACCTGCAGCTTCCCCCTGCCAGCAGCCTTCAATCAGGGCATATCTGGAAGCTGTGTCTTTTTTATTTTTTTAAAATTATACAGCTTTCCCATTCCTCTGCATGCCTCTGAGTCTCTGCAAAAAACAGAAGTGCTGGTGGCTGACTCCTTTGCTATAGCAAGCTCTGAATAAGTAGCCTTTGCTTTCTCTTGTTTGGGTGGTCTTAGCGTATTTCCACATTTCTAGTGATTCTCTGATACTTAAGTAACAAGAACCCTAATGACAAGTCAGTGCACTACTAGCCCTTCCCAGCTTCTCAGTATCATTGTTACATCACTGTCCTCAGGTTTTTTGGCTCATGGCATTGGGGGCGCTGCTGGTAGTGGAAAGAGCCCAGGCGTGAGTGGAAGGCTTGGGTTCGGCTCCTGGCTCAGACTCCTCCTGTGTGACTTTGACCAGGCCTCCAAAACTCCCTCCTCATCCCTAAAACGGGAGTCGCACTGCCTCACAGTGTTGCTTTTTGGATTGAAAAATATAATGTATGGAAGAGTAAAAGTTAACGTTTAAAGAGCTTTTCAAAACACTGTGGTTTTCAGTTTCACCTCACATATACTTACATAGCACCGACCATGTGCCAGTCAGTATTCTAAGTGCTTGACAAATAATAACTCCATCCTCGTAATGTCCCTGTGAAGTTTGTATTAATATTATCCCCATTCTAAAGAGGAGGGAACTGACGCTTGGAGATACTAAGAAATCTTCCCAACGTGACGCTAGTGAGTGCTTTGTGACGAACTAAGGGTACAATGTTCTCTTTGTTCTTCTCAGACCTTGTTCATTCTCAGTTCTCAGATTATTTATGAAAAGTTTGACTTGCCTCTACCACTTTCTCTTTACTTAGGCAAAACTGTGGCCCAAGTTCTACCAGCCTTTCACTTAACAGTCACCAAATTTACGTTGGGCTCCTTATTTATAGTTTCTTCCGTCATATGGCAATAAAAATAAGATCTTTTTTTTTCCATTATAGATAACTTATCAGACACTTCCCAACAGTACCTAATTGCCCTTCTTAACAAATTCCAAAACTTGTGAGCCCAGATCTTCTAACAATTGCAACTAACATGCATCACATGTTTATTAAGTGCTAGGCTTTGTGCTAAGCATATTGTATAGGCGGCTCATTTAATCCTCACTGAGTAGGTGCTGTTATGAGTCTCATGGTTCAGATGAGGATACTGAAGCTGAGAGAGACCAGATAGCTCACTGTTGACCAGTGGATTTAGGATGAGTCTGTGAAGGCTCAGAGTCCAAGCCCCCCTCTTTTATTTTCTTTCTCCCTCACTGCCATTTATTGGCTTTGTGTCAATTCTGGGTACAGCTACTTATTTTATTTCCCATTCCACTCTCTTCAGTCTGTTTAGGATGTGTCATGTCTGATTCTTGAGTTTCTCCTTCTCAATCACTTTCCCTTCTTAAATCAAATCCTCAACCTCCAAAACACAGCTCTCATCTCAACTGCTTTCTGGAGAAATTCTTCCCAGGTAAAGGCTGTGTGTATACGGTCAGTGTTGTTTTGATGCGTTTTCCCCAGTCTTTTTATCATTTAATTTACGTTGGGTCCTTCACTTGGCGCTCCGTGTCTATTCTTTGTGTCTCCTCACACTTGTCTGTACTGGATAGAAAATAGTAACATTAGGAATACCTCTGCCAAGCATGGGGAATATAAGAGTTCTAAATTCTACGTTCTAAGTTCATATCCAATCCTGATAGTCAAGAACTAGGAGGACTTCCCTGGTGGCGCAGTGGTTGAGAGTCTGCCTGCTGATGCAGGGGACACGGGTTCGTGCCCCGGTCCGGGAAGATCCCACATGCCGCGGAGCGGCTGGGCCCGTGAGCCATGGCCACTGAGCCTGCGCGTCCGGAGCCTGTGCTCCGCAACGGGAGAGGCCACAACAGTGAGAGGCCCGCGTACCACCAAAAGAACGAACTAGGAGATCTTTGTATAACAGGTGTCTATGAAAACACTGTCATTAATTTCTGCGAATTCTTTTTCCTATGAGGGAGAAAAGCAGAATTAGTTGGCTTCCCTTTTAACTAGGTTCATCTTTATCTTACTCATTGCCTGCAATAACATTTTGGTAATCCACTAGGAAAAGAATACACCATTATAAGCTGTGCCAATCACAGCCCCTTCTTTTTTCTATCAGCCCCTACTTTTTATCCTGCATTTGCCCTCCCATATATTCTAAATCACTATTTATATAAGCTGCAGGGTCACATTCATTTACACATGGCCTCTCCCTCACGTAAATGTGTCGTCCATTTATGTGTGGTCCTAAGAAACACATAACTGCTTGCACAGATACATGGGTGCACAGAGTCATTGGATGAAGGAGGAAGTGACCAATAAGTTGAGAGGATGCAATGTTTAGTAAAGGGAAGAGAGGTAGAGTAGGTCCAAAGGGGCCTACTTCTATCCCTCCTTTTAGAATTGAGTCGTCTCTTGGCCCCAATGTTTTGTTGTTTTAAAGCATTCATTCTAGTCTTTTGTATAGAAGTTCTATTTACACCTTTCTTTTATGAGAAGGTGATTTTATAGGTCTGTGCTGTCCAGTGTGGTAACCAGTAGCCACACGTGGCCGTTGACAGTTGGAATGTGGCTAGTCAAACTCAGTGTACTGTAAGCCTAAAATACACCCCAGGTTTTGAAGACTTGTTAAGAAAAAAAGAATTCAAAATATATCAATAATTTTTATATTGGACACGTATAGAAATGATAATTTTTATATACGTAGTTAAAATATAGTATTGAAGTTAATTTTACCTTTTTCTTATTTTTTTTTACTATAGCTACCAGAAAAACTAAAAATAACACATTTACTTTCACGCATGGCTCTCCTTATCTTTCTGTTGGAGAGTGCTGTCACAGATGGCAGTGATTGTGCGATTTTCCAACCTGCATAAAATTTTGCATGGTACTTTCAGGCAATTGATGGTAAATATTTGTTGCAGTTGAGAAAGTAGAGGGGGAGCTTGGTGGAAGTAAATGAGTGAATGCGTGATAAGTATCTCAAAGATTTTGGTTAATTCAGAGAGTTAAAATTTGCTGCCAGACACTCAAGAATCTAGGTATTATTAGAATGGAGACAGGAGCATTATTACAAAGGGTTGGGTTGGTAGGAAGTGTGACAGTGTCGGCATTCTTAAGATAGTCAGCAAGTATTTACTGAGGACCTATTAGATGCCAAATCCTGTGTTATGTATCCAAGCTTCAGCGATACAAAAATGACTCCAGCATTTTACTGTATCCACCATCCAGGAGCTAAGGCGAGGGTAGAAAGGCACACAGCTGACTATCGTCCAAACAGGTTCCTAGTTGAGTAGACCAGATTTGCTGTAATGCCATGTGGAGAATACAGGCGAAATTTTAGAAGATCCTTGGGCAGTCAAATGGCAGTTAGATGAAACTTTAATCATGTGAATGGGAGGTAAGAGCCCCACAGAGGTTGTCTTGAAGTTCTCACTGTTTTTTTAATTTAATATTTATTTTTGGCTGCATTGGGTCTTCGTTGCTGCGTGCGGGCTTTCTCTAGTTGCGGCAAGCGGGGGCTACTCTTCATTGAAGTGCGCAGGCTTCTCATTGCAGTGGCTTCTCTTGTGGAGCATGGGCTCTAGGTGCACGGGCTTCAGTAGTTGTGGCATGCAGGCTCAGTAGTTGTGGCGCACGGGCTTAGTTGCTCTGCAGCATGTGGGATCTTCCCGGACCAGTGCTCGAACCTGTGTCCCCTGCGTTGGCAGGCAGATTCTTAACCACTGTGCCACCACTTACTGTTTGTTTTGTTTGGAAAAGTTCCATGGGTAACAGGCTTGAAACAGAAGGGCATTCTGGAACTATTATCTGTGAGAGTTTTTAACTAACTGTTTATCAACCTCACTTATGGCAACAGAAAATGTGTTAAGTGTGGATGACTAAGTGTGCATTTTAAGCATGGGTCAAACTTCTAACTGCCTAACAAGGGAGAACAAGTCCCTGTAGGATACGCCAGGCATTCCCTCTGTGTACTTTGTTCAGTTTTATTTGGTTTTGTTTGAGAGAAGAACCAATTTTCAAGTTAAAGCAGGTGCACCGACACGTTCTGAGTAATTGCTGTGCATTTAGTAATCAAACTTACTGCGTCCTTGTTCTCTTTTCCAGCAGCAAAGGTGATATCCTCACTTGTGTGCCAGGTAACGCCTGTACCATTATCTTGTTCAGTTTTATGCCCTTCCTAAGTGCAGCCTTTCATTAGGTGACATTTCCAAAGCAGTGTGTGGGGAACTTGTTCATGTGATATTCATTAAAGTCACACGGCTAACATTTCTGCCTACTTCTTCTGTGAGAACTAGATAGGAAAAGCACTTTGCCTTCTTTCAGAAGAGACATAAAACAGAGATCTGGACCACTTACGGATATTGAAACACCTCTGTGGTCTCACGTAAGGGGTGGTTTATTGTCTAGTGTCCTGGCAAATCTATCATTGCCTAAATTATGCTCACAGAGTTTTTCTTTGAATTCATATCTCTGCATCCAGAACCATGATCCCATCTATAGAGTGATGATCTAGGTGAGTGAAATTCTTATTTACCTAACTGATTCACAGAGTTGCTATGACTACATTTCCAATTCAACAGAAACATTTTTATTGCCTCCTATATACTTTTTTACTTTACTCATGTAATTCTCAGGAAAATTCTATAAAAGAGGGACTGTTATCCCCATTTAACGAATGAAGAAACTGAGACTCAGAGACATGAAATAATGGTCCATTGTTGCCCAGATAAGGTTGTGAGTTTCTAATTAGATCTCAGGATTTTGCATACTAAAACGAATGCCTGTCTTTTATGCTGTGTAACCACTCACTCACTGCAGGGGAAGGAGGGCTTGTTAGATAAATCTTGACTCACGTCAACTTTGACATTTATTTTCTTAGTGACCTGAATATGTCATTTACTTTTCAGACCCATTAAAAGAGAGAAAACAAGTGTTTTCTTCCATGAAGAATGCAACATTAGAAAATTCTCTATTTTTAAATAGGGAATATAATAACTAGCATGTGTCTCTGAAAAAATTCAGGAACAGTAACAATACAGGATGTGACAGGGCAATATAGATTTTTCTTTTCTGCAAGAAAACACACACACACACAGAAACATGTACGTATCCTGCTCTTTTGAACCTGATAGAATCTTACGTATCAGTTATTTTTTTTAACTAAACACTTAAGCATACAAAAGTACATTATTCTGAAATTTCCCTAGAAAGCATGCAGAAGCTACCAGACTTCTACAAAATGCTTATTCACCAGAACAACCCCAAATAGTTGATTTTTGCCTTTGGCACCTTTCTAGTTTCTATTTTAGTTGCCCTTTTTCTAGTTGGAATTTCTGTCTCAACCAACTGACATCTGTGTGTCTCGATGTCAGTGGGCCTTTTGTCATGCAAAAGTAATATAACACTCAGGTGTCATTAGTTAATAAAGGTCTATAAGTAGAGTCTGAAGTTAAGTAAAATAATCATTGGACCAAAAATCTGGTGAAATAGTTGCATAAACACTTATTACATTTGAAAAAAAATTTAGGCTCTGTGATGAGGGCAGAAATACCATGGATCCCGCCCACAAGTAGGTCAAAGTGTTGTGAGAGGAGAAAGAAATGAAAACAAATACTATACAGTAAACATAAAAGACGTAGCTGAGAGGAAGGAGTGATGAATTATAAAGGGAAGGTTGAAAGGGTTCATCAAAGACTTCCCAGAAATGTCATCTAAACCACATTTGGAAAGATGATTTCAAGATGAGAATTCCAGAGGGAGGGAAATAATGTGACAGAAGCCCTGAGATTGAATATAGCATTTGGGTGTAAATTTCTAATAACTGTTAGGTGACCTGATGCTAGGGAAGGAGCTTTTTTGGGGTGAAGCCTGGGTTTTTGTTTCTCTGCAAAGCCCCTCAGACTGTTTTTGATTAACAAATGGGATGGTACAAAATATTTTGCAATATTCGATTGGAATTTTATATTGCTAAACATTATCAATATACATTTACTGAGTTCATGTAATAAACGGCATTCCAAAACAGGAATTAGACTTTATCACTTCGACAAGCCTTAGTAGTGTCTCTGGAAGGGGGAGTCAGAAGAGGAATATCTATAGGGCATTGGGGTCTGGGCTCACATTCTTTAAGGGAGAATCTTCTAGTTGATATCTCTAGTTCTGTTGTTTCTGTTCTATCCTTGAGGAAATGGGATGAGTTTCATGCTATCGTATTTACTTAAAAATACTTAAGCATCAACAGTATGGTATCTAGTGTGTATTATTTATCCTTTAAAGGTAGTTAAATAGCATTTAAAACACCCGTTTGAGGATATCCACTGCATTTAGGCTAGATTGGAAGGTTCTAATCCAGTGGTTCTTAGCTTTGTCTGTAAATTGGAATCACCTAGGGAGGTTTGAAAAATACTGTTGACTGGCTCCCACCCTTAGAAACTCTGATTTTATTGGCCTGGAGTGTGGCCTGGGCACTGGGATTTAAAAACTCTCCAGAGATGATTCTAACATATAGCCATGTTTGAGAGCCACTGCTCTAAACAGACTCTAAAACTCACAAGGTTGCTAAGCTACAACTATTTTTACCTGAGGTCAGCTCTAGAGTACTTACAGATTAGCATAAATGAAGTTATATCTTATTTTTCATTGAGGAAATGAGTGATTTTCAAGACATGTCGATTGGCTAGAGGTATGATATAGCCAACTCATCTGTGCTCACACAGGACCTAAGAATCTCTACCTTTTGTTCAAACCCAAGTTTGTGTGCCCATCGCACAGTGATGCCAAACAAATGGAAACGTCGGAGTTAGGAGTGGAGAAAGGTTTATTGCAAGGGCTGAGCAAGAGAATGGGGCAGCTCATGCTGAAAAGGCCACCAATGGGTTTCACGGAAGCATTTTTAAAGATAACATGAGGGAGGGGAGTTGCAGGGTATGTGATCAGCTCATGGGTAATTCTGTGACTGGTTGATGGTGAAGTAGCAGGGCAGTGTCACAAGGATTAACTTTACCAGTCCTTATCCTCCAGCCAGTATTCATGGTCATCATGTAGTTAACTTCCTCCATTTGGCGGGGGCTTTAATATCTGTAAAACAACTCAGGAATGTACACCAGATACTGTTATTTATGTACTTCAGGGAGGAACTAAAGATTCTGTGACTGCCAGATGGCTGATTTACTGTTTAAATTGTTACCAGTTCTCCTGGCCCAACTGCTACTTTTGTCACTACATGGTCACATCCTTTCAATCATTAATTCTTGAGCAAGGCTTTTGTGACCCTGGGGAGGGCTAGAAGACTACAGCTTTTCCACAAACAAGAGGCAGGCAGGGGACAAGGAAGGAGGGGTCCATCCTGGGAAGGCCCCATAGGGTCCTGCTCAGTTACATACCCTGTTTCTAAACTCCATCGACCTCATGTCCCAAGATCTTTGGAGGGTTCTGTTACTTGATCCAACTAGAATATTAGCTGACTCCTTCCACCAGAGCATGTGATTCTAATTAAACCTCTGTGCAAAGTGTTTGTTGTCAAAGTGCTGAAGAGGAGAGAGCTGGGAATTTGAACACGCAGAACAGTTTGTATGATTGTGTTCATAGTTGCCAGCTAATAAATATTAGTATGTGTTACCAAATTCAGTCTAAAACTTTCATTATAACACACCTCCCAGAGGTGAAATGACTGGGGAAAGACACCCCTAACCCTCATTTACCTCTAACCGTTGAGATATATACCAAAGAAATCCCTAATGGTTATAAACAAATTCATTTAGGGCAGTTTGCAATATGTATACACTTTTTTGATTGGGAGTAGTTTTCAGGTTAACTTCCACCTACAGTAGAATTCGTCATAAACAGTAGTGGGGTCATTATAAAACTGGAACTTCTCTTGTAACGATATTAAGATCTACTTTGGCTGAGTTTTTATGTCATTTGGACTCTATACTAATGTTACCCAGTGACCTGATAATTACTGGGGAAAAATGTCTTATAAATCTAATATGGAATCCTAGCCCTTCTATTTCCATCCATATGATAAGTTTATTGAAATATCATCTACATAGAGTGAAATTCACAAATCTTAAATGTATAGTTCCATCAGTATTGAAAAATGAATACATCTGTGTCACCCACATTTTTATCCAGATATGGACAATTTCCATTACCCTAGATAGTGGACTTGTGCCCCTTCCCATGAAATAACCTCCCTCACACACACACACACATACACACACACACACACACACACACACCCCAATCACTAATTAATTAGTTTTACCTAATCTAGTACTTCACTGAGATGTAACCATACAGCTTGCAGTCTTGTATCTGGCTCCTTTTCTTCAGCATAATGTTTTTGAGATGCATCCATGTTCCTTTTTATTGCTGAGAAGTATACCATAGAATAAATACCACACTTTAACTGTTTTGCTGCTGATGGACACTGATCTGTTTCCAGTTTGGGGCTATTATGACTAACATTGCAATGAACATTCATGTATAAGTCTTTCTGAAGACATATGTTTTCGTTTCTCTCGGGTAAACATCTATAAGTGGAATTGTCGCATCATAGGGTGAATGTGATTGGGTCATTTAAACTTCCACTAGCAAAGTAGCAGAATACTACTAGGTCCACATCCTCATCAATATTTGTATTCAATCTTTTTTATTTTAGCTATTCCAGTGGGTGTGTAGTGGTTTATCATTTCTCATTGTGGTTTTAATTTGCATTTCCCTGATGACTAATAATATTGAACACTTTTTTTTTTGGTTGCTCTGGGTCTTAGTTGTGGCTCGTGGGCTCCTTAGTTGCGGCACATGGGTTCCTTAGTTGTGGCATGCATGTAGGATCTAGTTCCCTGACCAGGGATCGAACCCAGGCCCCCTGCATTGGGAACGCGGAGTCTTAACCACTGCACCACTAGGGAAGTCCCGTGAACACTTTTTAATGTACTTATTAGACTTTTAAAAATCTTCTTTTAGGAATACCTTTTGCCTGTTTTTAAACTGGGTTTCCTACCATTTTGTCATTGCATTTTAGAAGTTGTTTATATATTCTGAATTAAAATCTTTTGTCAGTTATATGAGTTGTGAATATTATCTCTTAGTCTGTGGTTTGCCTATTTATTTTCTTAATAGAGGTGGGAGTTTTTTTGTTTGATGAAAACAAGTTTTTGATAAGTAAGATTTATCAATTTTTCTTTCATCACTAGTGCTTTATCTCTCTTACCTAAGAAATATTTGCCTTTCTCAAGATTGAAAGACATCCTCATATATTTCTTCTTCAAGTATTTTGAGTTTTTACATTTGCATCTGTAAGCTATCTTGAAATAATTTTTGCATAGGCGACTTTGCTTTTCCTATTGAGTTAGTTTAGTACTCTTGTTAAAAATCATTTGATGGTATATTTGTGGGCTAGTCCTTATATTTTGATGAACATGAAAATATAGTAGTCATGAAATAAGACAAGAGTGTGCAATTAAGTAATTGTGTGCTGTAGACCCTCAACAATAAGTTTTTTTTCTGTTAACATAGCAGCAAACAGCCTGTCATACTTTTTTAATTTCTTATTAAAATATCTAGGAAGCATGAAAACACATAAAATAGCAATAAAAGTAGAAAATAAAACAAAAGTAATATACCAAAACCTAAATATTTTATATTAATTGAAGTATCAGTCAAAAGTTTGTCTTGTTAATATTTTTGCATTCATTGTACTGGGCACTTGGTGGACATTTTCATTCTGGAAATCTATGTACATTGGTTATTGAAAATTTTTTTGTATTATTTCTTTGATGATTTTCTCCCAACTAACATTTCATCTGTTCTGTCTCTGGATGATCCCATTAGTTGTATGATTTATCTCCTAGATTATTCCTCATTATTCTTATATTTTCTCTTCTATTACCTATCCAATTGGCTTTTGGCTTTACTTTATATTTCCAGGACATTATTACCTAAATCTTTTTTGATTTTTATATTGCAGAAATCCTACTTTAAAATTTTAAGAGGAAATATTTATTGCATCATTATTTATAACAGGCAAGATATGGAAGCAAACTAAGTGTCCATCAATAGATGAATGGATAAAGAAATATATACAATGGAGTATTACTCAGCCATAAAAAAAGAATGAAATCTTGCCATATGTGACAACATGAATGGACCTAGAGTGTATTATGCTAAGTGAAATAAGTCAGACAGAGAAAGACAAATACTGTGTGATTTCATTTACATGTGGAATCTAAAAAACAAAACAAATGAACCATCATAGTAAAACAGACACAGAGTCATAGATACAGAGAACAAAAAAGGTACTTGCCAAAGGGAAGGGGGTTGGGGGATGAGGGAGCTAGGTGAGGGAGATTAAGAGGTACAAACTTCCAGTTACAAAATAGATGAGTCATGGGTACAGTATAGGGAATATAGTCAATATTTATGTAATATCTTTGGTGACATCATAATAGACTTATTGTGGTGATCATTTTGTAATATATAGAAATATGGAATCACTATGTTGTGTACCAGGAACTAACATAGTGTTAGTTAGGTCAATTATTAGTTAGTTAGGTTAGTAGGTCAATTATTCTTTAAAAACAAAGTCATAGAAAAAGAGAAGATTTGTGGTTACCAGAGGTGGGGGGTGGGGGAGGGGGAATTGGATGAAGGTGGTCAAAAGGTACAAACTTCCAGCTCTAAGATAAATAAGTACTAGGGATGTAACATACAACATGAGAAATATAATTAACACTGCTTTATGTTACGTATGAAAATTATTAGAAGAGTAAATCCTGAGTTCTCATCACATGGAAAATTTTTTTTATCTATTTCTTTAGTTTTCTATCTATATGAGATAAAGGATGTCCACTAAACTTGTGGTAATCATTTTATGATGTATATAGGTCAAATCGTCATGCTGTGCACCTTAAACTTATACAGTGCTGTAGGTCAATTATATCTCAATAAAACTGGAAGAACAAAATTTCAAGACCTCTTTCAAAATTTTCCTTTTTGAAAAAATCATGCTTATTTCCTCTTTCATTGATACAATAGCCTCTTTTTTTTTTCTCTTGTTAATCTGTCTTTTTTTTACATCTTTATTGGAGTATAATTGCTTTACAATGGTGTGTTAGTTTCTGCTTTATAACAAAGTGAATCAATTATACATAGACATATGTTCCCATATCTCTTCCCTCTTGCGTCTCCCTCCCTCCCACCCTCCCTATCCCACCCCTCTAGGTGGTCACAAAGCACCGAGCTGATCTCCCTGTGCTATGCGGCTGCTTCCCACTAGCTATCTATTTTACGTTTGGTAGTGTATATATGTCCATGCCACTCTCTCGCTTTGTCACAGCTTCCCCTTCCTCCTCCCCTAGCCTCTTTTCTTTTACACCTATGTCATGATTATTGTTACCTGCAATGTCTGTGAAATTCATTGTCTGTTTCCTACTAACTACTTTATTTTGTGTTTGTTCATTTTTTTACTTATATTTTATGTTGAATTCTTAACGATTCAGTAATCTTTGGCTGTACATTTGTTTTGAGTGAGAAGCTAAAAAGCTGGTCGGAAGATCTTTGGGTAGGGAAGCCTTGTCCACTAGTGATCTTCATTCTTGGGTAGTCAGATGGCTGGTTAGCTTTGTCATTAGGAGACCATACACGTTCGTAGTTGTAGGTCTTTATCTTTTTATTTTCTCTAGCAAAGTATCTTCAGTCTCCTGCCTGGAGACATCTGGTATTCTGGAGCCAGCTGGGAAGGGTTGGGGAAGTGACTCAGTGGTTCAGTTTTCAGACGTAATCGCTGTTTTTTTGTATGACCTCTCACACTGGCCCTTCTCCATGCTTGGAGCTTGGAGCTACTCTTGCTGAGTTGCCCACAGAGCAAACCTTTGGTCTCCTGCTAATCTTCTAGAAATTTTATATTTTTGGCTGCAGATCTAACTGCCTCTTCTATAGATTTTAGAAAAGTGGCCCTGCTTTGTACCATTTGCTTATTCTTACTTCCTATGGAGTTTGATTTTTGAGCCATTTTGCACTGTCACCTATATTGTCATTCTGAGGTTCTGCAGGGACAATCACCTGACTTTTCATTGGTTTCCACCTTTTATGGTCACTTAGGTTTGACTCGTTTCTGAGTTGCTAAGCCATTGACTTCATCTATTTCCATATTTATATAAATTGTTTTTCACACGTCTCATTTGCATTTATGATGGAATTGATTTTATGTTTCATGTTCTCCTCATTATTTTGGGGTGATTCTTTGAGAGGTGAAAAATGTGAAAATGTTTTCATTCTCCATTTTGAAGCTACACATCTAATTGAATTTTAAGAAAGAAAAAAACATCCTCTCAAACTAATATAATAACAAAAGAAAAAACCATCTCTTTCTCTTTGTCGAATCAACGAAACCACTAAGATATTTGCATCAAATCTTACATGAAGGAAGAAGTCTGTAACCTATAAATGGAAATGAGTATAAATAGGACTTATTTGTTTCTGGTAAAGTCATTGAATGACTGACACATGGGGTGATGTGAATGTATTAAAAGTCCTAATTCACAGTACAATATATTCTTATTCCTGTTTATTTCTTGGATTAGATATTTTGTATCCCTATTGCATTTTTACACTGTATCTCATATAGATAAGCATTTATTACCACATTTACTTCTACAAAAATAAGTTAAAACTATTACTTTCTTGGGATATTAGGTGGCAATAAATGTTCATTCTATTTGTACAATGCTTACTGAGACAACCACTAGAGACAAAACCTAGTGACTCACAAGATTAATTTTGTTTTCTAAAATGGATTCCTTGTTAAATCACATAGTAAAGTAATTCTTGAGCTACTTGAAATATGTTTCCAATCTATTGTGCCTTAATAGATATTATCTTTCAAATATGCTATAAACCAGTTTAAATTTAAAAAGTTTATGCTAGCAACTAGATTTCACAATTTACGAAAGGAAAAGTCATTTCTCTTTTATTTTACTTAAAGAATGTATTTAAATGCTAGTGGGAAACTGGCTTAGGTAACTGCCTATGAGAACGATATGGAGGATAGTTTTATTGAGCCATCAGCCCTTTCCTTCTTATTCCATCGTTCATTAAGAGAGTTATCTGATCTCTTCAAAGCCAAGACCTGGCAATGTCTTCTGCAAATAACAACAGAAGCTGGTGGAGTGGGAGGGTAAGCAGATTGTCATTGGAAGCTTTTTGGAATGATGTTTAAGAGATGTAACAGTACTATTGTAATATTGCTGCAAACTTCTGCTACGCCATCAAGCTCTAATCAATCAAGATGGAAGATAAGCTTAGCACCGTAGTATTAAAACCTAGCAAGGTCAGCACCCTACATAGCACTAGACTTTCCCCCCTTTTTTCTAGCACATCTTAAAAAAATCAGAAGGTAAGAGTAGGGAGAACACCAGCATTTAAAAGGAGACATTGCAAATATGGCTGTGAAGATCCCGTGCTCCAAAAAGCAATTAGGTCAACCTAATTTTTCTTGCATGATGTAGGTTAAAAAAGAAGACTCCTGCCAAAGAATGATTGAACTCACCTTAACAAACATATGGGATGAATCATTAATACACTGTGCTGTATCTACAGCCATAAGCAAAAAACAAATTAGAGTTTGGATGATTTAAAATGAAGAAAAGCCACAACTAGAGAGAATTGAAATTAAGCTTAGTATGCTGGTAAAATTCACTACATATCATTTTAGACAATTTTTATAGTAGATAACAGTGATAAATTTATTTTAGAAAGTCAACGGAAAGAAAAATTACTCAGTGATCATCCTGGTGCAGTATAAGGACTTACTGAAACTTTTTTTTCGTTTAAGATGTCAGTATACCCAGCAGTTATTCAGCAGATTATGCAAAGTATGATTATGATTCAGTTTTCTAGGAATTTTTAAAAAAATTTAATTTTGTTACTATGTTAAGAGAAATTCAATGAACTTCATGTTTTGTAATAAACTTTATGAGGGTTTCATTATTTTGTTTTTGCATGTGACAATACTGTAGGAGTATGGAATGATCTGTGTGTGGGAACCATTGTTGTGCTGATTTCTTAAAGGAATAAAAATATACATTGACTTGAAATCAAGTTTTAATTAAAATACGGCAAATTCGTTTAATAGTTTCCCAACATAGTTTGCCCAGCCATTGAATTTTGGAGAATGAAAAATACACAGTAGCAAGGAATCAATTATTTTTCACTCTATGGAAGGCATTTTTAGAGACAAAACCCAGTGCATCTACTGGCATTATCCATTACAGTATATGAGGAAGAGCAGCCTTCCCAGCACCTCTGACACTGGAAACCATCAAGAGCAGTGGCTTAGAAGAGACTTATAGACAAAGACATTTAGAGTTACAAGAAAATTAAGAGACCATCTCTCAGACAATACTACCTAGCTCTTTTCCCTTTGAAATAATGTAGTCTTTATTCATTTAAGTGATAATAAAATACAATTCAATACTTTTTGATGCTAAACTTTACCCTTACCACATGCATTCTAATAAAGAGATTCTAAGGAAGCATAATGTGACTCTTTTAAGGTTATCAATTTTATCCCTAAGGGAGAAATCTCCTTCTTCCTTTTAAAGGTTCACCCTTCCACCTGTATAATCCTCTTCACCTGTTTCTTGATATTGCCTCCATTAATTAGTCTCTTTTTATCAGACCTACTCGTGTACTTTCCTGTAATCAACTTTGAATTCTGGTCCTTGTCTTTTTATCTTCTTTCATTGTTAAAATTCTCAGAATGATCTACTGTTTTATTTCCACTCTTTGGGAAAATCCTGCATTCTTGATTCTCTCTTCCAGTATCCAGCAGAAAGTCTCCTAAAAGATCCCATGTTCTATGTACCAAATCCAACTTTCTGCCCTTATCATATTCTGATGTTCTGCAGTACGCTGTGTTCCTCAATGGCATCACATCCCACCCATGGCAACTCCCAGCATGGCATTAACCTTTCATAACCTGCCTTCAAGCTCTTTTCTTGAACTACCCCTGCATCATTTCCAAGTCCTCCATTCTCCTGCGGTCCAGCCACTCACTCCTACACATGTACAGTCATACCTGCTACGTTATACTGTCCTCTATCTGGACTGCATTTTCTTATTTCTATCCCTTATATGACCCTGACATTTTATTCATCTTCTTCTTTCAACTCCCAATACCATTTCCTCCAGAAACCTAACCTTCTGTCTTTCAATTCGAAATTACTGGGACTTGCTTGTGCACTTTCAGATATTGTTTTTCATTGTAGCTCTTCATGCATTCATTTATTCGTTATGGTGGTTCAAAAAGACACATGATATCAAGAGCTCATACTCTAGTGAAAAAAAAAAAGATGCTCCAAAAATATTTTAAAATGCAGTTAAGTACTCTTGGAAGGGTGTGCACATTTGCTCTGGGAGCATAAAGGAGAGGCTGACAAAATTGTCCTGAGTAGGGCTTCCTCAAAGAAGGAAGCATGAGTTGGAGTTTCCCTAGCAGAAATATGGGAAGGGTTTTCTAGGGATTCATTTCACCTGTTCAGAAAACATTTACATGACACGTAGTGTGTGTCAGGCATTGTGCTGGACACTGAAGATAGAAAAAAAAAATCCAAAACAACAACAACAAAAAACAGTGATGATTAAAAACACGATTGTTCTCGTCTCTTTTTTTTTTTTATAAAGAAGACGTAGAACACCATGAAAAAAATGTTTTTCTTTATCTCAGGACAACCACTGTCTACTGTGTGCCTTTCATGTACTAGAGTTACGTGTTGGCATGTAGTAGTAGACACTCCAAACTATTCATTGAAAAGTTGAGAAAATGAATGAATACTTTTTACTCATGAACAGCTAACAGTCCAGTGGTGACCATAGCCGTATATCTAAACAAAGGGCTGATAATAGCATAAACACAAAAGTCTTAACCTAAGGACCTAAAAGTCCTAGCACTAAGGATCGGGTAACCCAGCCTTGGTAGAGCCAGAAAAGGCCAAAAGAGGTAGGAGGGGTTGAACAAAATTCGAAAGAAAAAGTGTAAAGAGATCCTTTAGAAGCAAAGAATCATAAACACCATTCTGGGTTCTGGAAAAGGTTAATACCTCGGTATGGCTGGAGCATGGGGGGAATGTGTATGAAGATTTGCTGAAGACGCGTTCTTAGTTGGCATTGCTATTGCTCCTTTGATCATGGAGCCTGACTTCTGAGCGTTTGTCTCTGTCCTCTTGCCTTGGAGCCCCAGATGCCAGTGGGTAAAGGTTTTAAGGATGGTTTGAGATTTGTATTTTTAAAAGGTTGGTATGACTGTATTGTGGAGACTAGATTGTAGTCTGGAAAGGGAAAATTCAGGAAAACCAGTTAGGAGACTGTTTTGCACTACCTATGGAAGAGATGTATGTAGTGTAGCCTGGGGTGAAACCACTGCACATTTATTTAGGAGATAAAATGAACAGGTTGGTGTTGGTAAGATGTGGGGGTAAGGGTGAGGGAAATGACAGAGAAGCCTCTTAGCTTTATGGCTTGTGGGCCTGGATGGATGGTACAGCATATAGGGGAAGGAAGTGGTCGGAGAAGACCTGATGTTTTATATTGGGCATGTTGTTTTGAGGTGTTTTCTGTACCCTCAGAAGTTTGTAGGTATCAAACTGCTTGACAATAGTGCGTTGTGCTCAAAGACTAGCTTATAGCAGGTGCTCATAATACAAGAATTCCCCTGTCAATGCTATTTCTTTTTGCGATGAGAAAGCACTTCTTAGCACTGGTGCTGAATTATGGTTATTCTACATTGGGAATTAAATATGTCTTCTATAATTTAAATACTTTAGTTTCATTATAAAAGATTGATATATTGAAGTATCAATATAAAATATACTCTGACTTAGCTCTTATTTTCTATTTTTTGATAAAAGTAAGAAAATTAATTACAAAAACCTGCTATAATTAGGATTAATCCATGATTATGATTTCATGAAGCTTAATTAGTAAGGAAAAAACCTTTTAGAAGTTGGGGTTCACTAATTAGGTATTTAATCTAGAGCTTTTTTTTTTTTTTACCAGCTTGAATCTCTCTATTCATAACACAAATAAGGGAGAAGCATAAATAATGTTGAATAAACAAGATATTGTGTCTTTAAGGCAGCAGATGTCTCTCGCTGTTATTGATTGCCTTTCTGTCAGGAATGCTAATCTTTTACAGATCCAGAGCCCACAGTTTCTGGTGACTCAGTTCGAAGATACACAAATAAACCCAAACTAAACCTGAGGAAATCAATTGCCCAGAGGTATCTCCTGGCTGGCAAACAGCAAGGACATTCTAATGTTTGTTGCCAGTGGTTAGTCACCTGACTCCTTTCATGGGTTGGTACCTGATGTCATGACAGGAGTGCATTATTCTTATTCACTACGTGTTAAGGAGCCATAGGACACGTATTACACAGAACAAATTTGGAGAACTAAGGAAGATGGAGGAAGTGCTGGGTAAGAGAACGATGTCACATGATTATATCTGAGGAAACACTGTATATAATGATTATGTCGATTTCAGGAGCCACTGTTTCATAATGCCATCTACATTCATCACATCTTTCATCCACTCTCCTGCAAAATGTTTCCTCATGCTGTGGAACAAGTCTCTCTAGTGCAATTTTCTTTGTTCACTCATGTCACTAGAAAATGATTTTCTGCATGCCCTGTGGAGGTACATATATTGCCCTTTCTCGTCTGCTTTCCCTAGTATTCCAGTGCTACAGAACCCTGCTGCTGTTTACAAAAGGGAGAGAGATAGCTTTGACAAAGACAACCAGGATGACGAATGGAATTTAATTTATGCAGCGATCACGTAGGGCGAGTCCTCTGGGTAAATCATCATGGTAGCACTTCCCCCTTCCCGGCCATGATATGTTCCGCTTCGCTGCCTCAGCTCCCTCTGAGAAGCTTGGCACTTAAGCTTATATAAGCATCATGCTGGTGTTCAAATATTCATCACAAGAATGGCACATGAAAAGAAAAAGAAAACAAAGATGGAAGAAGGAGTCTGGGGGAAATATCTACCCAGATCAGCCAGCAGAAGCTGAAGCACTGAAAGGGATTTGGAGACCTAATTTGGAATTAGGGATTTACTCCCAGAGGGGATTCATAAAATGGATTTGAGCCATGTGTAGAGTGCTGAAGTGCTATTGACTGGCCTTTAGCCCGAATTGATTTCAGCTCCTCCCTTCTGCTACTCAGTGAAACCAAAGAAAATTATTTTATTTCATCTTAGAAAAATAATAGTTTCTTCCGTTTATAAAAAGTTAGCTAGGGGCTTCCCTGGTAGCGCAGTGGTTGAGAGTACGCCTGCCGATGCAGGGGACACGGGTTCGTGCCCCGGTCCGGGAAGATCCCACATGCCGCGGAGTGGCTGGGCCCGTGAGCCATGGCCGCTGGGCCTGCGCGTCCGGAGCCTGTGCTCCGCAACGGGAGAGGCCGCAGCAGTGAGACGCCCGCGTACCGCAAAAAAAAAAAAAAAAAAGTCAGCTATTGTCACTTGACCTGTATTTTTCTTTCTTACTGACACATCCACTCATTCATATTGTAAATTGCTAACTATCTAGGAAGGTTTTGCCAGTGATAAGAATCAGAGCAGACAGCGAATGCCCAACTGTGAGTATTAAGGAATTATTGAATAATTTGGGCCTGTCTGCAGAGATGATTTAGGATAAAGCATCTATTTTACTCATTTTCTAATAAGGAAAATATTCTAGCCATGAGGCTAAGCCCTTTATAAACTAACAAATAAATAACAAGGGACTTTACACTGAAATGAAAAGTTTTAGACCGTGTCATACTGTGTGCATTAATGTCACTTATAATTCATGTCACCAAAGAACCATCAAATCAGTGAAGAATTATAAATGCCAAGGTATGCTAATTTTCCTTAACTAACTGCTTGGGAAGTATAGATGAACACTGTCATAATGCGAAAAACTCCTTGGATATATCAACACTGATACTTTCATTGATAGAGAAGAGGGATAATGCTTAATAATTTTTTTTAACTTTATTGGAGAATAATTACCTTACAATGGTGTGTGAGTTTCTGCTTCATAACAAAGCAAATCAGCTATACATATACATATATCCCCATATCTCCTCCCTCTTGCATCTCCCTCCCACCGTCCCTATCCCACCCCTCTAGGTGGTCACAAAGCACAGAGCTGATCTCCCTGCGCTATGCAGCTGCTTCCCACTAGCTATGGATTTTACATTTAGTAGTATATATAAGTCCGTGCCACTCTCTCACTTCGTCCCAGCTTACACTTCCCCCTCCCCGTGTCCTCAAGTCCATTCGCTACATCTGCATCTTTATTCCTGTCCTGCCCCTAGGTTCTTCAGAACCTTTTTTTTTTTTTTTTAGATTCCGTATATATGGTATTTGTTTTGCTCTTTCTGACTTCACTCTGTATGACACACTCTAGGTCCATCCACCTCACTACAGATAACTCAATTTAGTTTCATTTTATGACTGAGTAATATTACGTTGTATATATGTGCCACATCTTCTTTATCCATTCATCTGTTGATGGACACTTAGGTGACTTCCAAGTCCTGGCTATTGTAAATAGATCTGCAATGAACATTGTGGTACATGTCTCTTTTTGAATTATGGTTTTCTCAGGGTATGTGCCCAGTAGTGGGGTTGCTAAGTTGTATGGTAGTTCTCTTTTTAGACTTTTAAGGAACCTCCATACTGTTTTCCTTAGTGACTGTATCAATTTACATTCCCACCAACAATGCTAGAGGGTTCCCTTTTCTCCACACCCTCCCCAGCATTTATTGTTTGTAGATTTTCTGATGATGGCCATTCTGACTGGTGTGAGGTGATACCTCATTGTAGTTTTGATTTGCATTTCTCTAATGATGAGTGATGTTGAGCATTCTTTCATGTGTTTGTTGGCAATCTGTGTATCTTCTTTGGAGAAATGTCTATTTAGGCCGTCTGCCCATTTCTGGACTGGGTTGTTTGTTTTTTTTGATATTGAGCTTCATGAGCTGCTTGTAAATTTTGGAGATTAATCCTTTGTCAGTTGCTTCATTTGCAAATATTTTCTCTCATTCTGAGGGTTGTCTTTTCGTCTTGTTTATGGTTTCCTTTGCTGCGCAAAAGCTTTTAAGTTTCATTAGGTCCCATTTGTTTATTTTTGTTTTTATTTCCATTACTCTAGGAAGTGGGTCAAAAAGAATCTTGCTGTGATTTATGTCATAGAGTGTTATGCTTATGTTTTCCCCTAAGAGTTTGATGGTGTCTGGCCTTATATTTAGGTCTTTAATCCATTTTGAGTTTATTTTTGTGTGTGGTGTTAGGGAGTGTTCTAATTTCATTCTTTTCCTTGTAGCTGTCCAGTTTTCCCAGCACTCTTCAGTAAGAGGCTGTCTTTTCTCCATTGCATATTCTTGCCTCCTTTATCAAAAATAAGGTGACCATATGTGCATGGGTTTATCTCTGGGCTTTCTATCCTGTTCCATTGATCTATATTTCTGTTTTTGTGCCCGTATCATCCTGTCTTGATTACTGTAGCTTTGTAGTATAGTCTGAAGTCTGGGAGCCTGATTCCTCCAGCTCCGTTTTCCTTTCTCAAGATTGCTTTGGCTATTTGGGGTCTTTTGTGTTTCCATACAAACTGTGAAATTTTTTGTTCTAGTTTTGTGAAAAATGCCATTGATAGCTGGTAGGTATTGCATTGAAACTGTAGATTGCTTTGGACAGTATAGTCATTTTCACAATGTTGATTCTTCCAGCCCAAGAACATGGTATGTATCTCCATCTGTTTGTATCATCTTTAATTTCTTTCATCAGTATCTTGTAGTTTTCTGAATACAGGTCTTTTGTCTCCTTAGGTAGGTTTATTCCTAGGTTTTATTCTTTTTGTTGCAGTGGTAAATGGGAGTGTTTCCTTAATTTCTCTTTGCAACTTTTCATCATTAGTGTACAGGAATGCAAGAGATTTCTGTGCATTAATTTTGTATCCTGCTACTTTACCACATTCATTGATTTGCTCTAGTAGTTCTCTGTTAGCATCTTTAGGCTTACTGTATATAGTATTATGTCATCTGCAAACAGTGACAGCTTTGCTTCTTTTCCGATTTGGATTCTTTTATTTCTTTTTCTTCTCTGATTGCTGTGGCTAAAACTTCCAAAACTATGTTGAATAATAGAGGTGAGAGTGGACAACCTTGTCTTATTCCTGATCTTAGTAAAAATGATTTCAGTTTTTCACCATTGAGAATGATGTTGGCTGTGGGTTTGTCATATATGCCCTTTATTATGTTGAGATAAGTTCCCTCTATGCCTACTTTCTGGAGGGTTATTATCATAAATAGGTGTTGAATTTTGTCAAAAGCTTTTCCTGAATCTATTGAGATGATCCTATGGCTTTTCTCCTTCAGTTTGTTAATATGGTTTATCACACTGATTGATTTGTGTATATTGAAGAATCCTTGCATTTCTGGGATAAACCCCACTTGATCATGGTGTATGATCCTTTTAATGTGCTGTTGGATTCTGTTTGCTAGTATTTTATTGAGGATTTTTGCATCTATGTTCATCAGTGATATTGGCCTGTAGTTTTCTTTTTTGTGACATCTTTGTCTGGTTTTGGTATCAGGGTGATGGTGGCCTCGTAGAATGAGTTTGGGAGTGTTCCTCCCTCTGCTGTATTTTGGAAGAGTTTGAGAAGGATAGGTGTTAGCTCTTCTCTAAATGTTTGATAGAATTTGCCTGTGAAGTCATCTGGTCCTGGGCTTTGGTTTGTTGGAAGATGATTAATCACAGTCTCAATTTCAATGCTTGTGATCAGTCTGTTTATATTTTCTATTTCTTCCTGGTTCAGTCTCAGAAGGTTGTGCTTTTCTAAGAATTTGTGCATTTCTTCCAGGTTGTCCATTTTATTGTCATAGAGTCGCTTGTAGTAATCTCTCATGATCCTTTGTATTTCTGCAGTGTCAGTTGTTACTTCCCCCCTTTCATTTCTAGTTCTATTGATTTGAGTCTTCTCCCTTTTTTTCTTCATGAGTCTGGCTAATGGTTTATCAATTTTGTTATCCTTTTAAAGAACCAGCTTTTAGTTTTATTGATCTTTGCTATCGTTTCCTTCATTTCCTTTTCATGTATACCTGATGTGATCTTTATGATTTCTTTCCTTCTGCTAACTTTGGGGTTTGTTTGTTCTTCTTTCTCTAATTGATTTAGGTGTAAGGCTAGGTTGTTTATTTGAGATGTTTCTTGAGGTAGGAGTGTATTGCTATAAACTTCCCTCTTAGAACTGCTTTTGCTGCATCCCATAGGTTTTGGGTCATCATGTTTTCATTGTCATTTGTTTCTAGGTATTTTTTGATTTCCTCTTTGATTTCTTCAGTGATCTCTTGGTTATTTAGTTGTGTATTGTTTAGCCTCCATGTGTTTGTATTTTTTACAGATTCTTTCCTGTAATTGATATCTAATCTCATAGTGTTGTAGTTGGAAAATGTAGTTGATATGATCTCAATTTTCTTAAATTTATCAAGTCTTGACTTGTGATCCAAGATGTGATCTATCCTGGAGAATATTCCATGAGCATTTAAGAAGAAAGTGTATTCTGTTGTTTTTGGATGGAATGTCCTATAAATATCCATTAAGTGCACCTTGTTTAATGTATTATTTAAAGCTTGTGTTTCCTTATTTATTGTCATTTTGGATGATCTGTCTATTGGTGAAAATGGGGTGTTAAAGTCCCCTACCATGATTGTGTTACTTTTGATTTTCCTTTTTATGGCTGTTAGCATTTGCCTTATGTACTGAGGTGCTCCTATTTTGGGTGCGTAAATATTTACAATTGTTACATCTTCTTCTTGGATTGATCCCTTGATCATTATTTAGTGTCCTTCTTTATCTCTTGTAATAGTCTTTATTTTAAAGTCTATTTTGTCTGATATGAGAATTGCTACTCCAGCTTTCTTATGATTTCCATTTTCATGGGATATCTTTTTCCATCCCCTCACTTTCAGTCTGTGTGTGTCTGTAGGTCTGAAGTGCATCTTTTGGAGACAGCATATATACAGGTCTTATTTTTGTATCCATTCAGCCAGTTTGTGTCTTTAGGTTGGAGCATTTAATCCATTTACCTTTAAGGTAATTATCGATATGTATGTTCCTATTACTATTTTCTTAATTATTTTGGGTTTGTTATTGTAGGTCTTTTCTCCTCTCGTTTTTCCTGCCTAGAGAAGTTCCTTTAGCATTTGTTGTAAAGCTGGTTTGGTGGAGCTGCATTCTCTTAGCTTTTGCTTGTCTGTAAAGGTTTTAATTTCTCTGTCGAATCTGAATGAGATCCTTGCTGGGTAGAGTCATCTTTGTTGTAGGTTTTTCCGTTTCATTACTTTAAATATGTCCTACCACTCTTTCTGGCTTGCAGAGTTTTTGCTGGAAAATCAGCTGTTAACCTTATGGGGATTCCCTTGTGTGTTATTCGTTGTTTTTCCCTTGCTGCTTTTGGTATTTTTTCTTTGTGTTTAATTTTTGAAAGTTGGATTAGTATGTGTCTTGGTGTGTTTCTTCTTGGATTTATCCTGTATGGTACTCTCTGTGCTTCCTGGACTTGATTAACTTTTTCCTTTCCCTTATTAGGGATTTTTAATTATAACCTCTTCAGACATTTTCTCAGTCCCTTTCTTTTTCTCCTCTTCTTCTGGGACCCCTATAATTCTAATGTTGGTGCATTTAATGTTGTCTCAGAGGTCTTTGAGACTGTCCTCAATTCTTTTCATTCTTTTGTCTTTATTCTGCTCTGCAGTAGTTATTTCCACTATTTTATCTTCCAGGTCACTTATCTGTTCTTCTGCCTCAGTTCTTCTACTATTGATACCTTCTAGAGAATTTTTTATTTCATTTATTGTGTTGTTCATCATTGTTTGTTTGCTCTTAATTTCTTCTAGGTCCTTTTAAACGTTTCTTGTATTTTCTCCATTCTATTTCCACGATTTTGGATCATCATTACTCTGAATTCTTTTTCTGGTAGACTGCCTATTTCCTCTTCATTTGTTTGGTCTGGTGGGTTTTTACCTTGCTCCTTCACCTGCTGTGTGTTTCTCTGTCTTTTCATTTTGTTTAAGTTACTGTGTTTGGGATCTCCTTTTTGCAGGGTGCAGGTTCATAGTTCCCATTGCTTTTGGTGTCTGCCCCCAGTGGCTAAGGTTGGTTCAGTGGGTTGTGCAGGCTTGCTGGTGGAGGGCACTAGTGCCTGTGTTCTGGTGGATGAGGCTGGATTTTGTTTCTGGTGGCCAGGACCACGTCCGGTGGTGTATTTTGGGATGTCTCTGACCTTGTTATGATTTTAGGCAGCCTCTCTGCTAATGGATGGGGTTGTGTTCCTGTCTTGCTAGTTGTTTGTCATAGGGTGTCCAGCACTGTAGCTTGCTGGTCATTGAGTGTACCTGGGTCTTAGTGTTGAGATGGAGATCTCTGGGAGAGCTTTCACCGTTTGATATTACCTTGAGCCGGGAGGTCTCTGGTGGACCAGTGTCCTGAACTTGGCTCTCCTACCTCAGAGGCACTGGCTTGACACCCGGCCGGAACCCCAAGACCCTGTCGGCCACACAGCTCAGAAGAAAAGGGAGAAAAAAAAGACAGAATGAAAGAAAAAACAGTAAATAAAATAAAATAGTTATTAAAATAAAAAAAAATTTTTAAATAGGAAAATTAAAAAGTAACACCAAAAAAAGAAAGAAGAGAGCAACCAAACCAAAAAACAAATCCACCAATGATAACAAGTGTAAAAACTGTCCAAAAAAAAAAAGAAAAAACAGACAGAACCCTAGGACAAATGGTAAAAGCAAAGCTATACAGACAAAATCATACAAAAAAGCATACACATACACACAAAAAGAGATAAAGGAAAAATATATTTATATCTACATATAAAAAAAAAAGGAAAGAGCAACCAAATCGGTAAACAAATCTACCAATGATAATAAACTCTAAATAGTAAACTAAGATAAACAGAAAACCAGAAACACATTAGATGCAGAAAGCAAACCCCAAGTCTACAGTTGCTCCCCAAGTCCGCGGCCTCAATTTTGGGATGATTCGTTGTCTATTCATGTATTCCACAGATGCAGGTACATCAAGTTGATTATGGAGATTTAATCTGCTGCTCCTGAGGCTGCTGGGAGAGATTTCCCTTTCTCTTCTTTGTTCGCACAGCTCTAGAGGTTCAGCTTTGGATTTGGCCCCGCCTCTGCATGTAGGTTGCCTGAGGGCGTCCGTTTCTGCCCGGACAAGACGGGGTTAAAGGAGCAGCTGATTAGGGGGCTCTGGCTCACTCAGGACGGGGGGAGGGAGGGGTACGGGTACGGGGCGAGCCTGCGGCGGCAGAGGCCGGTGTGACGTTGCAGCAGCCTGAGGCGCCGTGTGTTCTCCCAGGGAAGTTGTCCCTGGATCACGCGACCCTGGCAGTGGCGGGCTGCACAGGCTCCCGGGAGGGGAGGTGTGGATAGTGACCTGTGCTTGCACACAGGCTTCTTGGTGGCTGCAGTAGCAGCCTTAGCATTTCATGCCCGTCTCTGATGTCTGCACTGATAGCCGTGGCTCACGCCCATCTCTGAAGCTCGTTCAGGAGGTGATCTGAATCCCCTCTCCTCGCGCATCCAGAAACAATGGTCTCTTGCCTCTTAGGCAGGTCCAGACTTTATCCCAGACTCCCTCCTGGCTAGCCGTGGTGCACTAGCCCCCTTCAGGTGGTGTTTACGCCGCCAACCCCAGTCCTCTCACTGGGATCCGACTGAAGCCCAAGCCTCAGCTCCCAGCCCCCGCCCACCCTGGCGGGTGAGCAGACAAGCCTCTCGGGCTGGTGAGTGCTGGTCGGCACCAATCCTCTGTGCACGAATCTGTCTGCTTTGCCCTCCGCACCCCTGTGGCTGCGCTCTCCTCCGTGGCTCCGAAGCTTCCTCCCCACCCCCACCACTCCCCGACCACCCCCTGTCTCCACCAGGGAAGGGGCTTCCTAGTGTGTGGAAACCTTTTCTCCTTCACAGCTCCCTCCCAGAGGTGCAGGTCCTGTCTCTATTCTTTTCTCTCTGTTTTTTTTTTTTTTCCTTACCCAGGTACGTGGGGAGTTTCTTGCCTTTTGGGAAGTCTGAGGTCTTCTGCCAGCGTTCAGTAGGTGTTCTGTAAGAGTTGTTCCATATGTAGTTGTATTTCTGATGTATTTGTGGGGAAGAAGGTGATCTCCACGTTTTACTCCTCTGCCTTCTTGAAGGTCTCTTGCTTAGTAAATTTTAAATTTGTTTGGGAACCAACTTCAAGTCTTAGTTTAACTTTTAAATTTGGGTCAAGTTTATATTGTTGACTTGGAGTCATTTTGCCTGATTATATAACATGATATTTAGTCCACAGGACAAGAGTGTATAAATATAATACATTTTCTCATGAACTAGAATGACAGTTATTCTCTCACTATACAAAACAACTTGACTGTTTTCAGTTCAGGTGAGCTGAATGTTGGCTATCCTTTTATCTTTCTTTTAAGTCCCTCCTTATGAAGATGACAGTTTCAGGATAAGTAGAAAAAAAGGTCACTGGAACAAATGAAAACAATGTGCAATTATCGTACCAGGCACTTTATGTCTTTATACAGATAAAGAATTGTGAGCAAGAAAGAGGGATAAAACATAAAGCTGTTTTGCTGATATAAAGATAGAATTGGGTATACTCAGGGCTGAAATGGGGCAGGGTGTCTCTCCATTGTTCCCACCCTAGTTCAGGCCACTCTTATCTCCTGTCTAGACTATATTCATTGATCTCTAATTGTTCTCCTTGCTTCTACTTTTGTCTTCCTCCCATCCGTTGTCTACTAAAAGCCAGTGATTTTTTTAAAAAAGAACTTCAAATATCTGATCTAATGGTGTTATTCTCCACCTCTCACTCCTTCAGTGACTGCCTAGGGCACTTAGAATCAAATCCAAGCCCCTTCCCATCCCTCAAGCCCCTCATTGTCTAAATGCTTCTCCAGTTTAAACTCTGGCTCCTGTCCTCTCACCGGCCTTCAGCTACACTAATCATCTCTCCCTTTTGGGAACACCCCATGCTCTTTTTCTCCTTAGGGCTTCATGCACATTTTGGTTCATTTGCCTGGACTATTGTTCCCAAAGTCAGCTTGTCTTCAAAATCACCTCCCCCCAAAAGCTTTCCATGACTATCATTTCTGAAGCAAATTCATGCCTTTATATTTTCTCCATCCTTCCACTGCCACTTTTCTCTTTCGTGGTACCCAGTAAGAGTTTATAGCTCTTATTACAATTTTATAATAATTCTATTTATGTATGTTTGTTTTTTTTTCCTTCCCACTAAACTGTATGATCTCTGAAACTCTGTTGCAGCCTTGATGGTAGATATTGAGAAATGAGGGAAGGAGAAGGAGAGGTAGAAGAAAGCAGTAGAGGAGAAGACATCAGAGAAGAGGAATTCAAAAAAATGTTTGTTGAGTAAATAGTTGGCTACATTTTTTGGTGATATGTACAATATACTTAGTTTAAAAAGTTTGATGATAGAATAAATTACAGATTTAAAGCTAGTTTTAAAAGCCACTGGATATCTGGATATATATTTTTGAATATCTTCTTAGAAATGAAAAGATCAAAGATTAAAACAAGTGAAAAAAAGGTAATGACCCAAGGCACATTCAAACAAAGTTTGAAAGAATCCAACATTGTGGATGCTTATCTGATGCAAATCTGCAAACTTCTCAGAGTTCAGTCATTACTCACAATTAGGCTGACAGCAGAGTTCCCAAACACTGACCACCATCTGCATCAACACTTTCAGTCACTCTCTGGAATTTCATTTACTGCTTCCAGGCATTTTGGTGGTTGCTTATTCATTTCTGCAATTCCCATTTAAAATAAATTGTAGAATATGATCAGAAGATTCTTTTAAGGGAATTTTTTTCAGTGCAGACTAGGGGAAACTATTGTGCCATTTCTTATTCTTTTTTAAAGCTCGTACGATAAGTGCCCCATTGAATTTAACATTATCATATAACTATCTTGGCAAACACGTATGCTGCATTCTCAGACTCACCACAAAGAACTTTTGGGTTAAGGCCAATTCAGTGGATTTTTCATGGTAAGGAAAGGAAAATGAAGCTTGCTGATAAACATGAAAGCAATTATCCCTTTAGTTTTGCCCACTAAAACTACCATTGCAAAACATCTAAAACATATACCAGGTAACAATTCTGGGAATGTCTGATTTGGTACTAAGTCAAAGATACTAAGTAACTTGATAGTGTTTGAATTCTCAGATTATGATTCAAAAAACCTCTTTTAGTTGATTTTTAGATTTTTCTTTTTTAGAATACAAGAATCATGAGTCTTTTAGTCCCTTAAAAAGCTGGAAAAGATGACTTTTATGTATGTGTTGATAGTTGCTATTCTCTTGTCTCAGAAAGGAATATCTATTCCAAAGAAACTTAGTTCATTATTTGCCCTCAAATTATTATTTTTAAGTTGATTGTGGTTAAATAATTTGCTCTCTAGCTGATTGATTAGGTTCTCAAACTGTGGTTTCTCTGATGCTCCCACTTCCTATATCCGCCCACTGATTTTCCTGCTTGCCCCAGAGCAATACTGAGTTTGAATATATTTCCCATTTTGGTAATACATTGTATTACACCCTTGTGCTAGCAAGTTTCCACCTTCTTCAAGCCTAATTGGCTGCTTGTCTTTTTCCATGAGAGTTAATAGTTAAACAACTGACATTCAAGAGCTGTAGTTTTCTTCATTGATTTGCCCTTTAGCTATACCGATCCACAAGCCCTCAACTTTAGATCAATGTAAACAATTCCTTCTGCTTTTGTGAGGTGGCTGGCAGCACGTGCTGAAAAGTTACCCAACTGTGTGAATTGATGCCACTACAAATTTATGGCTTCCAATCTCAGCTGGCCCCGCAACTCAGGTCGATAATCCTTTTAGCAATCTCTGGTCAGTTCCCATGTCCATTACCTCATCTAGCATTCCAAACTTTAACCACTCTTCTCACACCCTTTCTGGTCCCTTTAGCCATGAAAAATGACCTTGCTTATTACTACTTAAAAAATATCAGGCCATAAACGTTTAGCTTTAAAATTTTTCTATGCCTCAGTGTAATTTTTATTTTGAGTGCCTGTTCCACTAAGGTGATAAACATTTAACTCTCTCAGCCAAACAGCAAGTCCCACTGCCCCACTTACTTTCTCCCTGGGTTGTGACTGTGTTGTGCGTGTATGTGGGGGGTGGAGGGTGGTGATGAAAGGAATACAGGGCTTTCTGCTCCTTGATGTCATCTGGTTGCAGAGGCATCTCCTGAGCTGTCTGTCCTCCACCAAGTTCTTGATCAGTCATTGACACAGGCTTTCACGGGAATGTTCGTTTCTTTGGAATCAGGGTCATTCCACTACCACTGTGCAACTTTTAGACCCAATTGGGAATGCTTTCTTTTTCTCCCATGCAATAAACAGGAATGTCTGGGGGATTGCCTGAGGCTCCATCTGCTTAGACCTGCAGTTACCAGCCCTGGTTGAATGTAAAGATCACCTGAGGAGCTTTACATCTACCAATACCTGGGGCAAGGGTCTCAAAGTGTAGTCTAGAAGCAGCAGTATTCAGCCTGACCTAGAGACTGATTAGAAACTGAAATTCTTGGTATATCCCAGACCTACTGAATCAGGAACTTTGTGGATGGTATCCAGATAGATAGGTAGATTTTTTTTTTTTTAAGAACTCTGAAAGTGCTTTTGATACCTGTTAATGTTTGAGAATCATGCCCTGGATAGGAGTTTGAGTGTTGGTACAGTCCCCAGGTAGTGCCAACATTTCGCCAGGGATGAGAACCACTGGTCTAGACATGCAGGCAGTCACTGCTTTTTTGGGTTTTTCCACCTCCACAAGACTCTCCTGGGAAAATGGGATATAAGATCTACCTGATTTTGAACCCACAAACTTATCTGGGGTTTTGCTCCCTCTCTGGACTAGCTCAGGAAAAAAGGGTCCAGGGCCCCTCTCTCTTTCTGGGTCCTACCAATGTCCAGCTCTTCTTCTTCTGACTCTCTTCCTTCGCCTCCATGTACATAATCCTTTTCCCATCTTGGAGAGTGGGGTGAGGAGAGGGAGTATCACCGTTACTCATGATGTTTATTTTTGTTTTGTTTTGCTTTTTTTCAATTTAGTTGTTTATTTTTGGCTGCGCTGGGTCTTCGTTGCTGTGTGCGGGCTTTCTCTAGTTGTGGCGAGCGGGGGCTACTCTTCGTTGTGTTACATGGGCTTCTCATTGCGGTGGCTTCTCTAGTTGCGGAGCACGGTCTCTAGGTGCACGGGCCTCAGTAGTTGTGGCGCACAGGCTTAGCTGCTCCGCGGTATGTGGGATCTTCCTGGACCAGGGCTCAAATCCATGTCCCCTGCATCGGCAGGCAGATTCTTAACCACTGTGCCACCTGGGAAGTCCCTACTCATGATGTTTTGTCAAATGGTTTCACATGAGCTGCGAGTCTTCCTTTCTGTTCTCTTACGGATTTAAGATTGTGACATTCAAAAGCCAGGCAGGAACTCCCCCTCCTTCATCCCCCCACTTTCTGTTGTCACATCACAAACTCAAAAGTGCAGGTAAATTAGTTTTTAGATTTTTTTCTATATTTCAGTTAAATATTTAGTTTGTGCTCTATTCCTTAAAGTGGCAGAAAGTTAATCTCGGTCAGTCAGTTCAAGAATCCCCCCCATACTTTACCCTGGTATAGTTGTATATGAGTTTTTTAGAGGGGGGTGGGCTGGGGGGAGCTTATGTCATGCCAGGTTGTCACTAGGGTAGAGAGAGCAGCAAACCTGAAGGAGCTGTGTGAAAGGAGAATGAGGAATATTTCTTCAGGGATCTGCATGGGATGCTGAGATGGGACCAGATAAAGTCATCACTGTCTCTGGATACCTGCAAGGCTGGTGAAAATGAAGGCTGTCTTCCCACACCTTTCTCCCCAATATCCTGGGATTTATCAGAGTCCAGAATTTAGATATAGGTCCCTGAAAAGGAGTATATGGGGAGTCACTGAATGGAATATGAATCTTGGCAGTCTCTAGAGCTTGAATTAGAAATTCAGTTAATTATGAGAAAGATGAAGAAAATTACCTGGGTTTGTGGGCTATTTGTTCCTGCTGTACCTCTCTGCAATAGTCTTCAGCACATTAACTTTAAGAAAAATCAGCTCAGTAATTTTGAAATAATTTCAAACTTATAGAAAAGTTGAAGTATATTACAAAGACCTCCTATGTATCCCTCACAGAGATTCCCCAACTATTAACATTTAACACATTTGTTCCATCACCCCCTTTTTAAAAAATACCTCCATTACCATTAGTCTTTTCTGGAACTATTTAAAAGCAAATTGCAGACTTGATGCCCTCTTACCCCTAAATGCTGCAGTGTGTTATTTCCCCAAACATGGACACACTCCTACATAACCTTTATGAAACTCTCCGGATCAGGAAATTGTTGATAAAATACTACCATCAAATCCACAGATCCCATTCACTTTTCTCTAGTTGTTCAACAAAGTGTCTCTTCTGGGCCAGCATCCCATCCAGGAATGTATGTTACATTAAATTATTATATCTGTTCAGTTTCCTCCAATTATACAGGTGTTCCTCCTTCCCCCATCTTTCCCACCCTTCACAGTTTTATATAATGGAGGCTCTGTGTTCTCTCTGTCACATGACACTCAGCCTGGGTCTCCCCAGTGTTTCCTCCTGACCAGACTGAAGCTTTCTTGGCAGTAGTACCATAAAAGTGTTGCTATGCTCTTACCAGTGCATCACATCTTGGGGCACACAGGGGTTTTTTTACTTTTCACCTGATCATGTTGGTGCTTGCCAGGTTTCTCCACTGTAAAGTCACCATTTCTCCCTGAGTATATTAATACTAATGATAGTACTTTGTGGGGAAAATATCCTAAGATTATGTCCATATCCTATTGTCATCACACCTTTATCTACCACCTTTAAGCCTCTATTGACAACCAGTACTTGTATCAAGCTCAATATCATGGTTGCTAAATGTTGATTTTCCCTTACAATCTACATTTATTTGTTGACATTCCAGCATAGAGAAGAAATTTCTCATTTATTTTTGAATTTGATCAGCATAGTTTCATGGATTCCTATTTTATTCATTGATTTGTCATCTGTTACTATCATTATGAGTTTTGACATTTGAATTTGCCCCAGATGTGGCCAGTGGGAACCCTATTCAAGGCTCCTGTGTCTTTTTGACACGTACTCATTATTCTTTGAGCACTTTCTTACTTTCTGGCCCCAAAATATGTTCCTGCCTTATCTTGTACTTTCCCTGCCCCAATTCTGGAATCAGCTATTTATCCAAGAAGTTGTGGTTCTAAGATCTGGGCTCTCATTACTAGCGGGATGCCATCACTTCTCAGCTCTCTCAACATAGAAAGCTAGAAAATATAAGCATATTTATACTATTTCTATATCTATTTGAATATATATATAATATATATGTACATACATAAATATACATGAGGTCATATGGATACCTCTAATTTCCAGGCAGCATGTCAGAGTAGTACTCTGTATAGACTCTCTCCTTTACTATGTATGTAAGTATCAATACATTTGCCGGTGAGAAACCCAGCTCTCGTTATTCTCAACAATTTATTTTGTTCAGTATAACCAGTTTACCATCCAGGCCTGCCACCTCCACCTCCAGGCATCCACTCCCTGTACCCTGCCTCCTAAGATGTCAGCAGACCCACTGCTTCTGATTGAGATGGATCTATCTTCTGCTTAGGTCCCACCCTTCTCCCATTTCTCACTTCCTCAGGTGCCTGTGGACTGGATGCCCTGCCACAAGTCTTTGTGTGCTCCCTGCTAACCTACATGATATTGTACAGTTGGCTTGTTGTGGAGAAGGGGAGGGAAGGGAAAGTGGTTAGGAAAAGACTCAAATTCATTTTACTCATTTCCTTAAAAGCTGTTTCCTCCCCTTCCAGACCCGAGATTCTTGAAATGAGGACAGAAATTGGAATTCTGTCAACTTTGTATTCCCTATCCCTTATAAACTGCCTTGCGTGCAGTAGGCATCAGTAAATTGCTGATGAATTAGTAAACTGGTCTTTCCTCTGAATTCATACTCTTGGCTCACTTTGGACATTTCCATCATTTCCTTTCATGATAGTCATCTGGAAGACCTTGCTGATGACTGTCTTCTTTCTAACGTTGAGCTGATGAGCATTCCTTGGGTTTAGATGCCTGGAGCAGCAGGAGGACCATTATGGCAGAATGGAGGGATGAATGCTTCTTGTGGACTCCAAACTCCTTTCATGTTTTCTTTGACGAGAAGTATGTTCACAGTCCTGTTGGGTCTCCTCCGGTGTGGCATAAGCAGCCAGGTTTAGGGTAAACCCATTCCTGATTCATTGACTTTGTTTATTTCAATGAAGGATTTGGGGTACTTCTACTAAGTCCTTAATTTAAAAAGCAGTAGTCTTCTCAAATTTAACAATTTCTGCTCTAGCTACAAACTGTACATGTTATTGTTTTGTGTATATGAAATTGTCCTATATAATCAGTTAGTTGAATATTGATCTCTTTTACTAAATCGTAAGTTTTTGAAGACAGAGACCAGACTGTGTTATTTAGTTATTTTAATTAATTTTTATTGGAGTATAGTTGATTTACAATGTTGTGTTAGTTTCTGCTGTACAGCAAAGTGAACCAGTTATACATATATCCAGACTGTGTTCACTTTAAAGTATACCACAATAACTGTTTTACCTTTGTGTAATTTTTAGACTAATGCTTGACAATGACTAGATGCCCAATAAATATTTATTGAAATAAATAAAATAAGTTATAGTCACGTGTTCTAGAGTATGGCTGATTTTCATCTATCTCACTATGAAAACATAGGTGATGTTAAATAGCATTTAAGTCAACATTTAATAAAATAACCGATTATCCAATTTGGATTACCCATACCCTTAGGACCCATTCTCTACTTTATTCTGATAAATTCTAGATATTTCTGTCCTAGTTAAGTGATAAATGAACTTGTTTGTTTCTTACCTCAAGTAGAGTCATACATTGGGGGAGATACCATGGATAATTGTCAGAGTAATAAACTAATCTGCTAGTATGGAAAGTGGTGCTATGGGGAAAAAGCTCTAGCAACTGTGGCAGAGTAGATAGTAAAAAAAAAAAAAATCCGGAATATTTAAATTCTCTTAAAACTTTATTTGGCTTTAGTAAGAGAAAAGGAACTGAAGTTTTTATATTTAAACTACAGTTGATTGCAGAAACTCATACCGTAGGTAGGATGGTATGTTTGATACATGTTCTTACTGCTTCTCTCCATGGCAGGTATTACTAGTCTGTTATAGCATTTTTTTCTTTCTGATCTTGGATTCTCTCTCTGAAGTTTGCTCAATATAATGTTCCAGAGAAATACTACCAGTCAATTAGAATTGATACTTGAGTTGAAACTTTTTGGTATGCCAGCCATAGAATTTTAGAGCTACACGTTGTCTCTGCCCCACCAGACTTGTATGTCTTCACCATCAGATCTAGAGTACGTATCACTAAAAACCCTGTGTCTACCACAGAACATCTCATTTTTTCCTGTATTTTTAGGTCTGCACTAATGTTAGCTTCTCTAATTTCTGAAGGTTCCAGGTTTGGAAGATTATAGATAGCACAGCTTTTGGTGTAAAAAAATTATCATTCTTTTTTATCTTTCCCCATTCTCTCCTTTAATACCATTTGTGAAAACTCTACCATTCTGATTCAATATAAGGCTTTTCGTATTTAATCATCATAAAGTTTGAGCTATGATAGAGCTTGACTAATGATATTCATAGTAAATCTTATTTTTAAATGTTTATCCTGACCATTGAGTTCATTACGCAGGTATAAATAAAAAGATGTTTAAACATGCTATGTGGTTTTGCTTTTTGCCTTGCCTTTTGCTAGCATCTGGGGTCAATCAAACCAGCATGCAGCTGGGTAGAGGTAAAGTATGTTATGCATAACATTTCTTTTCTTTTTTTGCAGTGTTGTATGGAGGTGACTCTTTCATTATTTATCATCCACATCCAACAGAAAACCAGCTTCTCAGAAGTGATATGACTGACTCTTGGACCGTAATAAAAGTAAGTAATGTCACAAAGGATTTGTCCATTTAGGTCAGGCTGACCAGTCGTTAGTTAAAATCAATCAGTTAAGTTGTATTACATGTTTTCTCAGTTGAGCTTTTAGAACTTTTCATATAGTAATGGTTATTCTTTCCAACTGCAGACCAGTTGTAATCAATAGCCAGGACATTGTTCCACATAAGGGTGATGAAGTAAATATAGTGCCCTTCATCTGCTTTAATCAAGGTTCATGACACGGCAGAGGAGACAGTTCCTCACAAGAACATCTGGCAGCCAGAGGGGTAATGTAGGTTGGCTTCAGATGGGAATGTTTGGAATTACTTAGTTGGAACAACACTGTGTGTCAGCATTAGCCCACATATAATCAGAACAGTTCCTGTGATGTGCAGGGAAACTGAATAGCTGAGACCCACATGCTAGTCTCCCTTTATGGCTAGAAGCCCAGAAATGCCAATGGGAACTGCACACGTTGACTGGAGGAGAAGATGTGACCTACCCCTTGTGTAGGGGTTCCAAAGCCTCACTTGGTAGATCTGGCACAGTTTAAAAAATGTGTATTGCTGGGAGTTTTTCTCTTTAAATCTAGGATAATGCCGATGTTCATTCATCTCTTGCTTTCATGGAAAAAACAACCAACCAAACAAACAAAAAACTAGTGACTATGGCTCTGATTGTTCCTTTCACCAAAACTTGTTTGCCTCAGTAAGATATTTTAATAATACTTCCTTTAATAGGTACTTTTTAGCTAGCAGTATGAGAGAAAAATGATGGATTAGGGTGACATGGGGGCCCTCTAAATACTCTGGGTATTTATTTGCTTGTGTTTTCAGGTAATAACAAAGGTCATCCTTAAGTTTGAGGCCTAGTTTACTCTTAATCCTATGTCAAGCCTAGGAAATCTTTAAAAACAAAAAATGGTGAGGTAGAATAGGAGGAATTACATCATGGGTTTAAACTTTTAAAAAATCAAGAAAAGATGAGATGGATAAAGACACAGATTGAGGCTTTTGGGACTATACACCACAATAAAAGGCTTAGTGGGTCTTTTCTGGTTCGTTCTCTGTCTTGAGCAAGATTCTCTTCTCTGCTTGTTTACTGTTTAGTTTTTTTGTTTTTTTAGATTTTTTTTTTTTTTTTTGGTCCATCAATTTTCCTTTGTTGCTGAGTCAGTGTTACTTTTCGCTATACGTAGTTGAAATCTGACTATAGGTCCTTACCAAGTAGAAATTTGCTTTTACATATCAAAATAAATCTGGAGATGGGCAGTTAGGGATGCTGCAGTGGCTTGAAGTAACTGCACTCTTGAGCCAAACTTGGATCCACTCTCCTGCGTGCAGCAAAGCCGATCTACTGACACTGGTTTCTGGTGAAGAAAAGTACAGTGTTTATGGCAGGGCACCAAGCAAGGAGAACAGGCAGCTCATGCTCAAAAGATTTGAATTCCCTGATGGCTTTTAAGGAAGGGGTTTCAAACACAATGTGAGGGAGGCTGCAGAGTGCCCCATCAGCTTGTGCTCAGTTCTTGGATTGGTTGGCATCAAGGTGAAGTTTTGTTTTGTTTTGTTTTAATGTATTTTTGGCCGTGTTGGGTCTTCGTTGCTGCATGTGGGCTTTCTCTAGTTGCGGCGAGTGGGTGCCACTCTTCATTGCAGTGCATGGGCTTCTCGTTGTGGTGGCTTCTCTTGTTGTGGAGCATGGGCTCTAGGGTGCATGGGCTTCAGTAGTTGTGGCATTCAGGCTCAGTAATTGTGGTTCATTGGCTCTAGAATGCAGGCTCAGTAGTTGTGCATATGGGCTTAGTTGCTCCACGGCATGTGGGATCTTCCCCGGACCAGGACTCGAATCTGTGTCCCCTGCATTGGCAGGTGGATGCTTAACCACGGCACCACCAGGGAAGCCTGAGGTGAAGTTTTGAGCATCGTCAACCTTCTGGTTTCAATCGGTCTGGGGCCTGAATGCTTGCAGTCAGCAGTTTTCATCTAGTGGGGGTCTGTTTCCTGTAAAAACAACTTAGGAATGTGTGTCAGACCTTTTTCTGTGTCTTTCAGGGAACTGGGAATTCGGTGATTCTGCCATGTGTTGGATTTAGAGTCTAAATTGTTATCAGTTTCCCAGCCCAACATGTATTCTTTGTTTCTACGTGTTCACATTTCCTAATCATTAACTGTTGAGACAGCCTTTTGAGATTCAGGGGAGCCCTGGAAGACTAAAGCAAAAGCCTTTTACTTCAAAGAACAGAGACACAGGGGCTTGTATATGGATTCAGAATCATTAAGGAACCAGATTCTTTCTTTTCTTCACATGCTGAAAAGCCCATCCTTTGTGTGTGGCTTTATCCTGAAGTTCACAACACGATGACTCCATCTCTAGGTATCACATTCATGTTTCAGGCAGAAAGAAGGAGCAAGGTTGAACAGAAAGGCATGTGTTCACTGTATATTACTTTTTAATCGGGAAAACAACAGGTTTTACAGAAACTCCTCCCAGTAGTAGGATTTCCCCTCTTACGTCTTTTTGGACATAACTGTGGTCCTTTGGCTTTAGCATCAAATCAGATTTTGAGGGAGATGAGCGTTTCTAATTTGGCACATTGCCACTCCAAAGAAAATTGTAATTCTGTAGGTAGTGCTGAAAAGGAATAGAGATAGTATGCAGGCAACTAGCAGCATCTGTCCCAGTTGTTAACTAAAGTCAGCTTCAGAACATTCTTGCTTGTTTTCCCATCAGGAAAGTGGCATATATAATACCAAATTGCAGTGATCTCTTAGCTCAACTAAATTGTTCGTGGTGCTTCCACAAGTTCTCTTTCTAAACCACAGGTCTGGTTAGGTCACTCCCAATGCCTTCAAGGAGCAATCTGGATTCCTTTAACATAACATACATGATCTGGCTCTGCTTCCCATCCCAACCTCTCTTCCCGCCACTTGCCTACACATGCTCTGTGCACCAGGCCTTCTAAACCACATGTAGCACTGAAAAGCCCACATTTTCTTTCATGTCTCCATGTATTTGCATGGGCTGCTTCACTTGCTTGCATTATCTGTCCCCAGAGTGTTGTGAAATAAGTTGTTTTTTTCTTCTGTTTTTGCAAGGCTCTGCACCATTGTGGGCCTAGTTGGCTACTGCTTCCTCTGTCACCGTACAGTGTTTTGAACATGAATCTAGTATGCTTTCACTCTTTTAACGTTGCTTGTCAGCCCCACTATACTGTGAGTTGAAAAAGGGATCAAATCTTATTTACTCATGTCTTATTCATATGATTAATGCAGTGCCTGGCATAGAGTAAGCCGTTCATAATTGCTTCTTGGATGAGTGAATGAGTCAACTAATCAGCAGGGCACATCACTGTTTTAAGGGTCTCTGCCTCCATGTAAAACCTCACGCTCTATAGTAAGACTAGAGTAAACCTGCATAAATGCTCTTCATGAATGTGTTCATGTCCATCTAACTGTTATAGTATACCTTTGTGTAAACGTATTGTATAAAGACCATGTAATGCTTACAAGACCTATTCTTTAATGTTTTCTACAGCACATGTTTAAAGATCTTAGATATACTATTTAGGACCCGCAGTGGTCATGTAACAGGGAGAATGCCATCCAAGGCTGACATCACTAAGGCCTACAGAAATCCAAGGTCCACACATTGCTAGGTCCAAGAACTACATACGCATTTGCTTTTCTTGCACGAATTCTAAAAGGAAGTAGCAGAGGTTGGGTAGAAATTGTACAATTTACTCATCCACTTAGAGAAAGTCAAATGTTTATTCGGTTTTTATTAAGTAGTTTTTATTTATATACATTTTAAGATATTATTGTGAATTACATTTTGAAGGAACTGTGCCCAGAATTATTCAATCAAGTCTTCCATGTCAGATACTGCTTTGAAATATTTTTACCTTCAGTCTTCTGATGAACAGCCTCCTGTGTTTTTTTCTTTTTTATGTTCATTTTTATCATTTTCTCTAAAAATAGTTATCTCTTGTGTGCAATTGTTTGTGTTTAGTTCATGGAGTCATTTCTGTGCTTTCATTTAGGGAAGTGTATCTCTTGCATAAATTCACACGAGACTAATAATAAATTCAAAGTCTCAGATTTTACCATAGGGTTCATGTTTGTGAAAACTTTCGGAGGGAAGACGCTACAAGCGTTTGTTGTAGGGGAAGAAAATTCTGTACTTTTTATTCTTCTGTTTCCAGTGATAGTGAATGCGTGTGGCTCACAGAGACTTGGAGATATTTTCTCAGGAATAAAATTTTGGTATGATGTGTTTATTCAGTACTCAAGTATCTGTGAATAGGATGGTACAGTTGACCCTTGAATAACGTGGGTTTGCACTGCACGGGTCCACTTATACGGGGATATTTTTCAATAGTAAATATTATCGTACTACATGGTCCGTTGGTTGAATGGTTGGTTGGATGTGAGGATACAGAGGGCCAACTATGAGTTATACTCGGATTAACTCTCCACGTTGTCAAGGGTCAGCTGTACTTCTCTCTTTGGCACTGAGCATAAACTTGACTTCAGAAGAGAATGTCGGATGGAAGGCAAAGGCGTTCTCTTTCTTTTTGCACACACGTATTTGTAGAACATGATATTGGAAAGAAAGAATTAAGCAAAATATTTTACGTTACCGCAACATTGTTAGGTTTCAGAATTTTTTTTTTCTTCTTTTTATATTACAATTCAGGTCACTCTAGCCTAATTACCTTTCTCCAAACTCCTATAGTGCTTGGTCTGTATCATAAATCTCGTCCTTTCTGTGGATTGCTTTATATGGTTTTCTAGTTGTTTCCAATTTTGTCTTCTTGATGTTATTGAATGTCAAAGACAGAACAAGGCTGGTTTCAGAGTGGGCCTCTTATTTCTCGAGCACATCCATTTGTGGAGATGAGATAGACATTACATAATGATTTTAATGTGTAACATTTCCATAGTGCTCACCTTCAGAACTTCAAAATGCTTTTTTTTGGGGGGGGGCAGAAATAAAGATTGCAGATTGCATTTTCTTTAATAAACTTTATTATTAACCACATGTTATGGAGGAACAGAGATTGGAGCTATTTGCCTTTGATTGTACAGCTAGTGTTAGAAATGCAAGAAGCTTCACATTTCTTGACTTTCTAAGCTAAACCAGAGTAGTATCAGCCTTGAGAGTTGCGTGAGTCCTCCCGAGCAGGTCTCAGACAAGCTGCGGTGACAGCTCATTGCCAAGATCTGTAAACATAGACACCCTTGCTGTGGTTGCTGCCAGACACAGTGAGATGAATGTGCTTGGTCAAAGCTTTTGAGGGTAGCTTGGTAATATTCCATTTGCAAACAGATTGCTGGTGCTTGACTTGACAAACACACACACACACACACACACACGCGAAGAAAAGTAAACAATGGCCAATTCTATTTCGTAAAATAACCCTCAAGTCAACAATCTACAAGGGAAATTTGGAAAGCATTTATTTTTCTGGCCTTCCTCTCATGATAGCCCACAAGAGGGATCCTGGCTTTCTGAAAAGCTCTGTGATTGAGGTTTTTTCCTAGTCATTTACAGAGCATATGGTTGTAGTATTCATGAAAATGCCAGTAATTAGCAATGCTATTCAAACACGTTGGCAACTCTTAGCTTAACACGTATCATGATTTCAAAGGTAGAAAAACATAAACAACACTCAAAAATACTGTGCTTAACATTAAGAAATTATCAAACTAATAAGTAGAAAGTCCCACTAAACTGAGTAATCTTAAAATACTCATAAGAGCACAATTACAGTGCTTTCTGAACATACACAATATAACCTTATTTATTACTTCTGGACTTTAAATCTTGAAGAGAATTTCCATAAGCATTTGCATTTGTTTTGATCCTTACAAACTTGGAGGAAGGTAGATTAAGTATTAATATCTCTATGTATGAATGGAGAGGAACAATTTCTCAAGATCTAACAAGGGGGTGGTTATTGTTTGATGGTTTGTTTCCTCTGAGACTTGCTCTGTTTCACCCATTATGCCTTTCCTTAATTTTTTTCTTTTTATCTCAGATGGGAGAGTCCCCTTCTAGATGAAAATGGGCTTTCTGCCTATTATTTCTGCCTCAATGTTTATACGTTTATTATTGAATGCCCCTTTTCTCTTTATATCTTAATTTCTTCACATTCAGATAATAATAGCACTTACCTCTTAAGGCTATCAGGTGAGGACGTGAAATAAAATACACTATATACTAGGACTCTCTGATTAATTTCCACATTTGCTTCACACTTGTCCACACCAGGCATGCATGGGACATGCAAAATGTGCACACACGTCTACATTCATACTCCAGTCCGATCAGTTATGATGCTGCTGAGGCTGGGTGAAGCCAAGCCTCAGTTTTTCCATGAGAATTGCAGCAATAGCACCTGTAGCAGGGGTTCTCAAACTTTTTGTTTCAGAACCTTTTACAGTCTCTATTTTTTTTTTTTTGGCTGTGCTGTGCAGCATGTAGGATCCTAGTTTCCCGACCAGGGATCGAACCCAGGACCCCTGCATTGGGAGTGTGGAGTCTTAACCACTGGACCACTAGGGAAGTCCCCCCTTTTACAGTCTTAAAAGTTATTGAAATTCCCCAGAGGTCCCTTGCTTTTTTGTGGGTTATATCTACTAATATTATATGTTAAATATTAGAAATTAAAACAAAAAATTTGAATATGCATTTACATTTATTTATAAATAACAATAATAGACCTGTTACATGTTAACATAGACAACTTCTTTTCCTTTCTTTCTTGATTGAAGTATAGTTGATTTACAATGTTGTGTTAGCTTCAGGGGTACAACAGAGTGATTCAGTTATACATATAATTTATCTATTCTTTTTCAGATTCTTTTCTTTTATTGGTTATTACAAGATGCTGAGTATAGTTCCCTGCGCCATACAGTAGGTCCTTGCTGGTTATCTATTTTATATGTAGTAGTGTGGATCTGTTAATCCCAAACCTCTAATTTATCCTCCCCAAGCCCTTTTCCTTTGGTAACCGTAAGTTTGTTTTCTATGTCTGTGAGTCTGTTTCTGTTTTGTAAATAAGTTCATTTGTATCTTTTTTTTTATATTCCACATGTAAGTGGTATCATATGATAATTGTTTTTCTCTGTCTGGCTTACTTCACTTAGCATGGTAATCTCTAGACAACTTTTTAAAAAAGACAGCTATATATTTTTTGAAACAAAAGAATTTAGTAAGAAAATTTGGCCGAGGCTTTCTGAAATCTGTTCTCTGTCCTCATAGGGAAGAAGCCCGAGAGGCCTTGCCTTGGCTGTGACACATTTAAACTTGCATAGACAGACATACCTCTTACAAATCTGTCTCTGTGATTGGGCACGCACTGCACAGTTATGCAAATAAAGCAGGTGGAAATTGTAAATGGTATTATATGATCTGTTTATTCACTCTGCTAATAAATCACAGGGAGGCCTTCCTTCCATATATTTGTGCTTTAATATCCTTTAACTCAATTTTAGATTATAGCAGTGATTCTCAATATAAAATAACTGAGAAATGGTGCTTCCATGAATCAATAACACTAAAAATGTGACAAGAATACAGAAATGGAGAGCATTTTAACTTAGTTATATTTTATAGAAATATTTTTATATTATTTATATAATATAGTTATATATATTTCAGTTCTATATATAGTATATGTAGATACTGGTCTTCTAATTACATAATAATGGTGACTTATATTTACTTACTGCATGCCAGGCACTGTTTTAAATACTTTTCATGTTCTAATCCTTTTTAATCCTCATAATAGCCCAATGAATTAGGCACTATTATTACTGGTTCTATAACCTTGGATAATTTCTTTAATCTTTCTGTGGGTAATAAGAGCTGCCTACTTTGCAGGATCACACATGTAAAGAGTCTAGCAGATGTTCTAGCACAAACTAGATGCTTAAAAAATAGTAATTATTATTCCCTGTCTCTTCCCTATTTTTCAGTACAGAGCTGTCCAAACATTAAACTCTCATGAGAGCAATGCTTCGATAAACTCACACTGAAAGGGACTAGAAAGGAGAAGAGAAAATAATATACAGGTTTTTTCCAGTCTCTTTTTTTCTGCTTAGCTCTTGATTTCTTTTAGGTCTGTGTCCCTAGCCTTGTGCTTATTTTCCCAACTCTTAGAATAAACATATCTCGACATCTGTGTTGCACAATCACGAGTACTTAAATAAAAAAAAGATCCCTGCATTTATTTCATTTATAGAGACCAATCTTTCCTTTGAGAATATAATTGCTAACGTTTGGAATAATTCTTGAGAATTTCTGCAAAGCTGCTTGTATTTAAAATATTTTTCAAAAACATATGTGCATGTTTGCCTAAGCATATGCTGTATTTTTCTTTATCAAAAGCTGTTGATTAATATTTACATAAATATAGCATGCAAAGAGATCAGTCATTTTTCTCTGCGGCAGATATGCCTGGAAAATATCACTTTGTTACCATTTGAGCATGTTCACTATTGGCAGTAGGATAGCAAAATCTATTTGTTTGACCTCTGTGGATTTAGATGTGTCTATTGGTGGGTAGAACTCACCTCTATAGGTCTTAATTTAGACTGAGTTTATGTTGTCAAAAACAGCAAATCCCCAAAGAGTTTTGTATTTTGAGCTTTCTGAATGTTCAAAAAAAAATTGCATGCAATCCTGTCATCCGTGCAGAAATGACATAGTAGAAATAGACAGGTAGGTAGGTAGATAGAATTAAATGAGGGATATTTGGGTTGATTTTAAGACCTGGTATCTCATATATTTCAGGCTCAGACGTCACAGTCCATTTCACTAAGTGTCAAAGCCCTGTCTTTTTCTCTGAGGGCTCTGGCTGCAGTGCTGTTTGGAGCATATCATCACCAGGGGACTCTGTGTTTTAGTTCATTGATCTAATCTCTTATAAAATTGAATAGACACAATACTGCCAAACATGCAGTGGCCTCTCAGGTGAGCACTGGTTTAAATGTCCAGCCTTTGTGCTGGCTACTCCCAGTGCTGTAGCCAAACACTGTCACTCATTCTTTCTCATTATATAGTGAGCTTTATGTCTCTTAGCTTTGCATTTTCTGATTCTCATCAAGATGATACTTTCATAAAGTTCATCTCAAGTGAAATACATTCTTTAAAGCTTTTCCTTCCTATTCCCCTGTAACCTCCTAGATCTCTTGTGGTGGAACACACTCTTCTACCACTTCTTATCTTACGCCTTATTGTATACAGACATACCTCGGAGTGGGTTCGGTTCCAGACCATCACAATAAGCCAAATTTCACAATTAAGTGAGTCACATGAATTTTCTGGTTTCCTGGTGCTTCTAAAAGTTATGTTTACCCTATACTGTAGTCTATTAAGTGTACAATAGCACTATGTCTAAAAAAACCAGTGTCTTTACCTTAATTAAAAAGTACTGTCTCTGGACTTCCCTGGCTCAGGGAACTAAGATCCCGCATGCCATGTGGCACAGCCAAAAAAAGAAACTTTACTGATCAAAAATGCTAACCATCATTGGAGACTTCAGCGAGGCATGGCAGTAACATCAAAAATCACCGATCACAGGTCACCATAACAAATATGAAAAAGTTTAAAATACTGTGAGAATTATCAAAATGTGACTGACACAGAGACACAAAGAACAAATGTAAAGACGTTGTATCTGTGAAGCGCAATAAAATGCAGTCTGCCTGTAATTATTGTCTTGTCTGATTTCTCCGACTAAATTTCAAATCCTTCTGAAATATGAGCTCTGTGTCCTTTCATCTCTATATTAGCTACACGGTTCAATGCAAAGCTATTCATATAATAGAAACAAAAAAGATCTGCCTAGTTCAGTGTTGCCTAAACTTGTCAAATTATCATCATTCTGGTAAAAAATTCAGATTCTCAGGCACTTCCTTGAGTAATTCTGATTCATTAGATTTAGATGGAGGCCCAAGGATCTACACTTTTAGAAGCTTTCCAAATGATTCTGATGATTTTAAAAACATGGGCTCAGTTGAATAAAACTTAATATTTATGTCTCCTGATTACTATTTGAAAAGGAATATTTCTCAGAAAGGCTGGATTTTTAATGTGTTTATTTATTGAGGAAAACGTATTTAAGCAAGGTCTCTGATGGTAAATGGGATGTTATAATTTGTTAACATCTTCACTCTGAAGTCCTTTAAAACAAACATTGTTAGGTTTTATTTTGTTTTTCTTGGTCTTTATGAGATGGCGTTTTGCCATGATGGCATTTGACCAGTTTCTTGTCAGGATCTAAGCTGGAAGGCGGAACTTAGAGGAGGAATGTTGGTACTTGGGAGAAAAGAGGATCAGCTACAGGGGGAAATGTCTGAAGACTGTTTCTTTAGAACCACACTTGCTCTGTGAAGCAACGTGTACCCTTGAGTGAACTCTGATTTGACCAAGAGGCCCACGGCCCTGCATCTCTCACTGACTTCCACAGGCAGTTTTAAGCCGCTGGCAAGTGCTCTGGAGGACAAGCCCATGATGTCCTGCCCTCGAAGTGATTACTGCCGGCTTTTCTCTTGATGCTGCAGCCAGCTCCAAGAGGATGCTGGGAGCCGCACCTGCTGATCCAGTGCTGGCACTGGCTGCCTTGGCTAAAGGCACGAAGAGGAGGAATTTACTTCTTTTATGTACAAATAAAAATGTCCAATAATTTAGGGCAACCATGGGAATTTCCTTTTTAGAAAAATATTGCAAAAGAAAGTTCTAGGATTCATGAATATAAATGGTTTCCTGGCAGTAAATTTTCTGAGTATAATTTGTGTAATGTGTTTGGAACCAAATCTTTTGGGGGAAAAGAGACCATCTTAATTTAATTGGCGCTACTGGCAAGGATACTGTTAATGAAGCAGCTGTCTTTCTCTCTGCTTCCCTGAACATGTTAATTGCAAGCACATTTCTTTCCTTTGATCAGAAGTAGGGTAGTTAATACATCTCCAGGAATTGGACTGCTCAATTTTCTAACAAAGTTTTAATGGTTACTTTTGTCAGCAGACTCTTTGTGTGTGTGTGCAAAGGGTCTCACTTGATGTGTGTGCCTTTATGTTCCCCTTCAGACTCCCAAGGAAGGCTAAATGGTTTGAACCCTATGGGGATTATCTCCTGATTTAAGCTTGTATTTGGATATCCACAATAATGCCCCCAGTAGTGATGAATTGGCGCGGGGGTAGGTAGAAAGGGCAGGGGCTTTAGAGCATGATGGAGCTGGACTCATATCTTGTGTGACTTTGGGAAAGCTACTCCACCTCTCTGGGACAAAAGGAACAAAATTGGGTCATTTGTAGAGATGTTGATGGATCTAGAGACTGTCATACAGAGTGAAGTAAGTCAGAAACAGAAAAACAAATATCGTATATTAACGCATATGTGTGGAATCTGAAAAAATTGGTATAGACTATCTTATTTACAAAGCAGAAATAGAGACACAGATGTAGAGAACAAGCGTATGGATACCAAGGGGAAAAGGGGGTGGGGGGGATGAATTGGGAGATTGGGATTGACGTATATACACTATTGATACTATGTATAAAATAGATAACTAATGAGAACGTACTGTATAGCACAGGGAACTCTACTCAGTGCTCTGTTGTGACCTAAATGGGAAGGAAATCCAAAAATGAGGGGATATATATATATATGTATTGCTGATTCACGTTGCTAACACAATATTGTAAAGCAACTATACGCCAATAAAAAATAAATAAATAAGAAGACAGTACTTAATTCTTTGGGGTATTTTAAAAATTCAATGCTAAACCATTTGCAAAAAAGTCTTACATATATTTTGTGTCAAATGACAAATAGTCCCTGTGCTCTGGAAGTCACAAACGTGGGGGAAGATCAAGGTGGAGAAATCCAACGTGAGGTCTAGAGAAGGCACTTATATGCTCAGAGTTGCCAGGAATACCCAGCTCCACTTGATGTGAGAAGAAAGCAATCCTAGAGCACCCAGGGCCCTGCAGAAGGAAGGTATGGATTCACTTCGTTATAAAGCAGAAACTAACACACCATTGTAAAGCAATTATACCCAATAGAGATGTTAAAAAAAAATTGAGAGAAAATAATCATCACTTTCAAATGAAACATTTGCAGCACTTAAATAAGTCAAAAGTAACAGTAATAGAGTAAAAATTTTAGAATAACAGAGTATATTATTTACTACATAGAGATTAAAATCATTAATGCTTTAGAGGTGAGTTTTAACTTTTCAACAACTTTCAAATACTGAACCACTTCTGCCTTTGCCTATAAACAAATTATTTATTGTGCTTGTTTTGCAATTTTTTGATAACATGTATGCTTCTGGGCCACTGTTAGAGTATCTTTGTTTAGTGACACCTCTAAGAGTTTATAAGGGTATCATGAATAGAGTTCTACCAATCCAGAAAACTTAGGTTTAAAATAACCACAGTTTGTCAATTAACAATGCAGCAGGCAATCTTTCATTATCTCAGCTATTTTACAATTCTGGAAGTTGTAGAAAACTGATAGCAATGTAAATGACTTGTCCATAGATATGCAAATTATATCCAATGTAATGAAACATTATTTCTCTCCGGGTTTTTTTGCCAGTTTTGCATCTATTTCTAAGTTAATTCAGATCCCTGGTGACCTATATTTGTGTCTACTCTTTGCATTCTCCTGTAAATGATTAGAACATCTTAGTGGTTTCCTTGTTAATTAATGAGTTAAATAAAAATTTTGACCCAGATTCAAAAAAAAAAAAAACAAAAAACAACGCAGCAGGGCTGAGATTAGGGTGTGGAGAATGAGGCCAGGCCGTGCACCTGCAGGGTTGGATGTTCTCTGTGGTAAGCAGAATAATGGCCCCCAAGGATGACCAAGACCCGATCAGTGGAACCTGTGAATATATTACCTTAAGTGGCAAAAGGGACTTTGCAGGTATGATTAAGTAAAGGACCTTGATATGGGGAGATTGTGTTGGATTGATTGGATTGGATTTGGTGGGGCCAGTGTAATCACAAGTGTCCTAAAAGTGGAAGAGGGAGGCCAGTCAGGGTGATGATGCCTTGTGAGAAGGACTCAACCTGGCTGGCTTTGAAGGTGGATGAAGGAGATCTTGCTCGAAGGAATTAGGGCAGCCTCGAGGAGCTGGAAAAGGCAAGGAATCGGCTTCTCCACTAGAACCTTGAGAAGGAACCTGGGCCTGCTGACATCTTTTTTTTTTAGCCCAGTGAGATCCGTGTCAGACTTCTGGTCTACAGACCTGTAAGATAAGGTAATGAATTTGTATTGTTTTCTTTAAATTTTTTATTTTTTTGCGGTACGCGGGCCTCTCACTGTTGTGGCCTCTCCCGTTGCGGAGCACAGGCTCTGGACGCGCAGGCCCAGCGGCCATGGCTCACGGGCCCAGCTGCTCCGCGGCATGTGGGATCTTCCCGGACCGGGGCACAAACCCGCGTCCCCTGCATCGGCAGGCGGACTCTCAACCACTGCGCCACCAGGGAAGCCCTAAATTTGTATTGTTTTAAGCAACTAAATTTGAGGCAATATGCTACAGAAGCCACAGAATACATAGTCACTGATTTTATTTAAAATTTTGATATTTTGCTTGTCATGGATTTTTTTACATTAGTTTTGATTTAAAAGAACAGAACAAGACATTGCGCTACCAGTATTATTTATCTTGATTACTCAGGTTTCTGCACTCAAGGTGTCTCACTTGCCTCCCCCTATTCTTACTTCCTTATTTTTTACCCCCAGGATATATCTTGTTTCATCACAGTTAATATCGGTGCTGGTCTCTTGTAGAAAAATCATCAGCAAATTTGCCAATTGTCCTTTTTTGTCCAACCTGGAGAATGTCTTATAGTCTTATCTGAAGGTTTAACTTTGACAGACTATCAGGAATGAATATTAGTGGTAGCATGGTAAAAGTATATGTGGAAGAGCTGTTCTGTGGAATACCTTTATTATTCCTGAGATCTTAAAACAGAATAATCTGAGTGTGTTTCTGACGTTGAATTTTATAGCTCTGTTTTATTACCTGTATGAAGGAACTTTTCAATGTAACTCAGTTTCAATGATTTACTTACTTTGTCCGAGAATAGTATCTTCTACTGCTTGGGCAACCCTAGGTTGAATTAGGGCTAAATTCCAGACTTGTGTCATAAACTGTCATCCTATAACTAGGGAAAGATCCAGCTCACTTCACTTTCAGTTAGCATGAGACTATATGATACCACCGTTCAACGCAAAAACTAATTTGCATGGAGAAAAACAACCACAAAATAACACAGCAACAGCAATAGCAATACCATTTATGGAGTAAGTATTGAATTTTCATGTAATCCTCAAAACAGCTCTGCAAAGTTTGTTCTGTTATCCCCATTTCTCACAAGCGGAAACTGAGGTTCAGAGAGATAATAAATAAGAATAACACTAAAGTAGGGCCTGCCACATACACCAAGCACTTTTTTTTTTCAATGCAGCATAACTCCCTGTGGTTTTTATTTTTTTTAATTTATTTTAAATTTTTATTGAAGTATAGTTGATTTACAATGTTGTGTTAGTTTCAGGTGTACACATATCCACTCTTTTTTAGATTATTTTCCCACATAGGCCATGACAGAGTATTGAGTAGCGTTCCCCAAGGGTTTTACATATATTCATTCATTTAACCCACCACCGTTCTAAGAGGCATTGTCTCATTTTGCAGACGAGGAAATTGATAAAGTCATGCTGGTGGTAGAGAAATGGAGGAATTGGAATTCAAACTCAGATCTCTCCAATTTAAAAAATGCCGTGCTCTTTTTCCTATGCCAGTTCACCCTAGAACCTTAAACCGGATTTGCACTAATCTCACTGATCTCATAACGGCGGTTACCTCTTCCCCTTCTCTGTGGAGATCATGTAGTCTGCGTTTTTGACAAATTCCAGGCACAGCTCTGGTCAGTTCCCTGGAAGGGGATTAGAGACTCGCTGTCCCACCTCCCGGGGCTCAGAGCATGGATGCGAACACCACACCCTGAAGGTCTCCCTTGTTTGCTCCTAATCCAAGCAGTATATGTGGCAAAGGGGTAGATTGCTTTTCTCAGAGAGGATTTACAATCCTGACAGCATGGCTTAAGCAAATCTTTATTGCCCTAGTACCTTGGGAAAGGTATTATCTGACCAGGGTGTGTAGCTGATAATGCTGTTACATCAGTTGAATCTGTCATTGTGTTAAAGTACAGTCCGTAGAATTTGTTTTATTCTGCTTAGCAACACTTAGGGATATCTTTAAAGGGACACTTCAAAGTGAAGGTCATTTTGAAAATACAACTCAGAATCTTATGGTTTTCCTATGTGATTTCTTCTACAAGTTGCATTCAAATGCGAAAGGCTTTTTTTTTAATCTTAAAAAAGTAACTGATTTTTAATCTTTCTATTCCTTTTTGATTGTAACCTTAAGTTTATTTTGTAATGTGCATTATAGGAATTAAAAGTCTGGGCAATTTGTATTTTAAGCTAATATAAAGCTAACAATGACTATAACCTTTTCTCTGAGGTCAAACTCTTTATAACATATATCCTAAGATGCATACTAATTTCATAGACATCAAAATATTGATTCACTTGGATGGTTCTACTTTTACACATTTAATATTTATTAATGATGGGCAGAGGGTATCAATTTTGTAGCATAAAACCGTCATAATGCAAAGAAGAGTGAAGAAAACAGTTGACCAGGAGTCCAAAGACCTGGTTTTGGTCTCATTCATCACTAGCTTTAAAATTGTACTTTTCTGGGTCTCAATTTACCCTTCTTTAAGATGCAATTAATAAGATATAGCCTTCCTATTTTACAGGGTAGATTAAAGAATAAAATGAGATAATTTGAAGATGAAATGTAGCATATTCTTGGAGGTTTATTATTCTGGGGACTAAACATACTGATTTCATATTCACATTTGGTCACATCATAATTTGCGTCATATTTGTGTTCTTGTATTTTTTATATGTATTGAACAAGTGACAATGAAATGAAGAGCCTCTGATGTCAGGGAAAAGTTTGCTATTTTTTTTTAATGATATTTGTGCTCCTCTGCTTTATTTTCAACATTTGTCAGAATAAAGGCCTGCATCAATGATTCAACCATTTTTGAGTTGACAGGTAACACACAAACACACAAATAGATTAAAGTTACTGTAGCTAGAGAGCTATTTTATTTTATTTTATTTTTGCGGTACGCGGGCCTCTCACTGTTGTGACCTCTCCCGTTGCGGAGCACAGGCTCCGGACGCGCAGGCTCAGCGGCCATGGCTCATGGGCCCAGCTGCTCCGCGGCATGTGGGATCTTCCCGGACCGGGGCACGAACCCGTGTCCCCTGCATCGGCGGGCGGACCCTCAACCACTGCGCCACCAGGGAAGCCCAAAAGCTTGCTATTTTGAGAAGCGTACTGAACTGGCCTTTGGGGCCTTGACTTTGACTCCATGCTCTGTGACATCTAGTGCCTAGATTCTAGCTGTGTCTTTGCTAGAGGTCATTTTACCTCTTAAGTCTTCAGTTTTCTCCTAAGTGAAAAAACATGGAGATTATACAAAATAATACCTAAAGTCCATCCAAGATCTATTCACTCTTTTCTGCTGCCTTAGATCTTAAGTTTTAATGTCAGTCTTGGTTACCGAGGAGCATATTAAAGAATGAATACATTATTATCTCTATAATTTTACTTAAAGATATAAAAAACATACTTTTGAATGCACTCTGTTTTGTAAGACTCATTCACGTAATTTAAATTTGGTATCAAGCTTCATCAAATTCATGTTTAGTATTACTATTTAAAAATAGCTAACAATTGTTAAGCATTTCTTCAGAGTGAGACACTTTGATGGACACTTTTTGTACATTGACTTAGATAATCCTAAATATAATCCTAAGTAGTAAGTGTGATGATTACCTCTGCTTTAGAAATAAGGAGATTGAACTTGAGAAGTGTAAATTAAATTGTCAGAGTCACACAACTGTTAAGGCCCATCTGTGGTTTGAATCCGGATCTTTGTTCTATATTATGTCATAAAAGAGAATAAATTCTAGCTTGTGAATTATCTCCTGATAGAGACTTTCCTAGACTAATCAAATAGAAACTCGCTGTCTTAAGATATGAAGGACTATCTTTAAACACTTGGACCTAATTTCCTCACGCAAAGATTTGACTGAAGAAAGAATTTAGAAATCCTGACTTTGAGGTAAGAATGACACCTGTTCGGGCTTCCCTGGTGGCACAGTGGTTAAGAATCCCCCTGCCAATGCAGGTGACACGGGTTCAAGCCCTGGTCCGGGAAGATCCCACATGCCGCAGAGCAACTAAGCCTGTGCACAACTACTGAGCCTGCGCTCTAGATCCCACAAGCCACAACTACTGAGCCCACAAGCCTAGAGCCCGTGCTCCGCAAAAAGAGAAGCCACTGAAATAAGAAGCCTGCGCACTGCAACGAAGAGTAGACCCCGTGCACAGCAAGGAAGACCCAATGCAGCCAAAAATAAATTAATTAAATAAATAAATTAAGAAAAAAACGAATGACACATGTTCTTTTGATATAGTAGTTTTAGGTCTCCCAAATTATTTTTGAAAAAAATTCTACTTTGACTGAATAATTGTAGTCAGATACTGTGGTACACAAGATAAAAATAGTTAATTTTACCTTTATGTGCCACATTTAGCATGAACTAGAATAGAGCAGTTTTGCAGCAAAATTAGTCAAAGTGGGCAAGTCTTGTGACATGTTTTTCTGTGGCAAAGTTGGGAGGGATAGGACATTAGGTTAATTGATTTAGGTCACAGTGTCACTTGACTATGTAACCACAACTTTAGGTACATATGTTAGAGTAAGTTTTTAGTACTTTCCAATAGAGGGAGATTGCATAACAGCTATTGTCATTTTTAATTGCATATTTTTTATAATTTCCTATAGCATTCTAATAGGTAAAATCTGGGATAAGCAAATGTTTTGATACATTAATGACTATGGAAGTGATATGCACTTAGTTCTTATAGGCAGTTAAATGTAACTTTATTTGAGTGGAATAAAGTTAATAAAATATTTCAGATGTACTTGTAAATAAAGAAGAGAGAATTCTAAAGTAATTTCACAGGGAACTTAGAAAAAGAATTTCACGTACAGTATGGTGACTCTAGTCAACAATACTGTATCATACCCTTGAAACTTGCTGAGTAGATCTTAAATGTTCTCACCCACACAGGTAACTATGTGAGGTGATGAATCTGTTAACTAACGTTAATTTGGTAATAATTTCACAATATATACATATATCAAATCACGTTGTACACCTTAAACATACAACGTTATAGGTCAGTTGATCTCAATAAAGCTAGAAAAAAGATGTCTCAAGAAAAATAACTTAAAAAAATTAACCATGTCCATCTTGTGGTATCATAATGTGAAAAGCTCTGCTTTTGGGGTAGATTACAAGTATGGTGTCTGTGAGGTTCTCGTCGATGACTAGTGTGGTTTCCCCTTTACAATCTGGGAAACAGTCGCCCTCAGGATTCTTTATCCTTGAAATCAGTGAAGAAATGCAGTCAAATGCTAGGTCTTGGGCTAATAGTAGTATTTCTCCACTATCTTCCCGTAAAATCTAAATATCTTAGGAGGATTATACCTGTTCTTGAAGCAAAGTAATATTGAAATGAAAGTGTCAGAATTTACAGATGTAGAAAAAGGCATCAGTATGTTTAACCAGAGGAAGAAAGAACTAGTAAACTTTGAAAATATCCCTACACAGGAGTTGGAAGAAAAAAATTTGGGGGGGGGTGAAGTAAAAATACCACAGGTAGATTCCTGATATGAAGTATCTCACATATATATATATATATATATTTTTTTTAAACCAGTTGCTGAAATGTTCTCATTTTTATCATTTTCTTGCTGTCTTATTTAATAGACAGATTTTAAGCTGAAGTCAAGATGAATAATTTAAATGTTTCTTTGAATGGCAGTGAAAATATAAATGCCGTTTAAGAAACTCTAAACCTAATCAACCCAGTTGCAACCATTTAAGCATTTGGTTAACCTTTTGAAATAAATTCTCCTCAGCCATCCCCTCTTCTCCTTGGCAAGTGCCCTGACACCTTCTTCAACCCCAAAATGCAGCAAAACAAGCACCATCAATGAACAGTCCTCAGTGTTGGTCTCCAGCTGACCTTGGAGCAGATGGTCTCTGAATAGGGGCCTATGTGACTCCTAGAACATCCTAGAAAAATGTTGGTGGGGATATAGGGCCTGGGTGACACCTATGAAGGATACACAAAGGCAGGGACTAACAAATTCACCATATCTCATCTGGTATTACATACAGCTTGAACATTTTATGATTCTTGAGTTTATGTTTCTGCAGAAAGCTACTATGTAGACCAATGATTTTCAGATTGGGGTCCACTGGCCCCAGAATTTCACCAAGATACTAAGATATTATTTTTAACATGATCTACATGTATGCTGTCCCTTTACCTTTCTGGGCTGATTCTGCTTCAGCTTTGGGTTAACTTCCCACAGCACCTATAAAAGTTTGGATCACCTAAGAATGTGATGATGTTTTTTTTCTGTTTTTTTTTTTTACATCAGTTATACATATACATATGTTCCCATATCTCTTCCCTCTTGCGTCTCCCTCCCTCCCACCCTCCCTATCCCACCCCTCCAGGCGGTCACAAAGCACCGAGCTGATCTCCCTGTGCTATGCGGCTGCTTCCCACTAGCTATCTACCTTACGTTTGGTAGTGTATATATGTCCATGCCACTCTCGCGCTTTGTCACAGCTTACCCTTCCCCCTCCCCATATCCTCAAGTCCATTCTCTAGTAGTTCTGTGTCTTTATTCCTGTCTTACCCCTAGGTTCTTCATGACATTTTTTTTTTCTTAGTGATGATGTTTTTAGCTTTGATGAAATTTTTTTTGGGTCACTGGAAGTGTTTATATAATATAGCAGACAGGATTTCATTCAAGTATACTCATCAAACAAAATTCTTCCAGAGTCCTTTTTCCTCTTTTATTTCAACAACCAGAAACTCTTATATCCTGCTTTCTCAAGAGTGCTTCTTTTGTATCAGGAACAAATCTATTTCTTTCCTCTTGAAAAGTTATTACTATTTTTATGCTGCTCATTGACTTTTCATTAAGTTTATCTTTTTATTCTGTTTCAGTGTTTCTTGTACATCCTGGTTTTAGCCAATAGTCCAGTATGAAATAGATGACTAAATATATAAGTAAAATCTATTTATCCCTACATTTATCGGCTTGGCCTAAGGATGCCCAGAAATTAAGTAACTGGAAGGCTTTAAGTCAGTATCCAGACAAAACAAAACAAAGTCCACAATTTTAGGTATGAATCCTCTTTGTAAGAATAGTTATCTTTGCCTTATGTGTGGTTTTCAATTATTTCCTAACTTTCTGTTAAACTGTGTATTAAATCTTATGTTACTTTGTCAACTTAAAAAATGAATTAGAATTTTGAAAACTCAACAATGCATATTTCAGTTTTAGCAAATTTGCTTTATGATTTATAAGAGAAAAAATATTTGGAATATACCTAGATCATCTTGGAAGATAATTTGTAACAAAGGAATTGGCACATGCAAGGGGACTTCTGAGAATGCTTTAGCATAGTCCTATTCAAACGTTAATGCTTTTTGTTTGTAAATGGTTTATGGTCTTTTCATTATTTATAAATTTCTCTTCCTTATTTCATATGTTTTGAAGTCACATTGTGTCACAAAGCAGGCGATGTTTTGTTTTTTTTTAAAGGGAGAAAATCAAGCAGTTTAATAACATGGGAGAGACCCAGAATAACTGAGTAACTCCAGGAACAGTTTTGTTACAGTACTTATTAGTACCATTTAATTAGTGAACGAAGTTCTCAGTGGATATTTCAAGCTGATTTATGGTGCTTTCTTTCCCCCCCCCCTTTTTTTTGAGCAATCATGGAACAAAGTCCAGGGAGCTTCCTCTCATCATTCATAAACATGGGCTTCCTTAAAATGTGTTGGAAAGAGCAAATCACTAGAACTCAAAAGACTTGAGTTCTAGGCTTTATTTCACTGTGTCCAAGTTGTGTGACTCTGCCTCTCCAAGACTCAGCTTCCTTTTCTGTAAAATGAGAACAACAATGCCTGGCCTGCTCTCTTAAGTTAAGCTCAAATGGAAAAGTTCTTTGTGAAATATTTTATTACCAGAACTTCAAATTAAGGGAAGCATATTTTTCATGCTTCTCTGATCATCAAGGTAAATGTGCACAATAATTTCACATTCCTGATGAAAGTTACAATTTGTCCCCCATATACTTTCAGTAATTTCCTATGAGCTGCTGATTTTGAACCACTTAAGAAGTTTTGCCATCATATCCATCATGGAAGCATCGCAGTGTTGTCAGATATGCAAGCAGACATGCCCATTTCAGATCCTGGCTTCACCACTTATTAAGTATAAGACCTTGGGCAAATTTCTTAATCTTGTTAAGCCTCAGTTTCCTTTGGAAAGGGGATAATAATACCTACTTGATAAGGTTGTTGTGAGAATTAAATGAGATATGTTTTTAAAAGTGCCCAGCGCACAGCAGACTTCATTGAATATTGGCAGTTTGATGATGATGCTGAAGAGATGATGATAACGCATAATAAGAGGAAGGTAGCTGATTGTTGACACCTGACTCAGGCCATCCAGTTATTAAGCTCATATGAACAACTCAATGGGATGGAGTGGAGACAGGTAAGGTCTTAGTAATGGGCAGTTAACTATGTTATGAGTTATTACAAATTTTCTATAGTAGCTAGATTTTCCATGCCAGATATACATAAATTAAGACATGTATTCTTTTTTTAGCAAGGACAGCTTTCAACATGAGCAGAATTTTTTCTGACTTCTTTAAAAATGATTTTGAAAATGTTTTACTCCTTTAGATTTTATACTTGATACGACAACATATAATGCTTGAAACATCTGTTTCACAGGTCAATACATTTGTAATTGTTCCTAAATAAAATTCACCTAGAGAGGAAGGTGTTAATCTTTAAAAATTGCAATAACTGGCTGGTGACATCACGAACAAAGTATCTCATTCTTACAGTCAAAGGTTATCTTTTTTTCCCTCTGGAGATTGTCATAATGCTCAAACATTTATAAACTAAGCCAATATAATTTTTCTCAAATATGGGCAACATTTGCTCATTTGGGAGCTTGCAATCTTCTGGCTCTTGTCTTTGTTTTCTTATTCGCTTGTCTTTGGGGATATTTTAACAGTCATTAATGTGACAGTGACAGAGTGGGGAGGAAACATAAAGGATCAAAATTAAAATCAGTCTGACAGTTTCATACATCACCCTTATGACGTGAGTCATCATAAGGATTTTTTATAAAAGAAATCTAAAAGCCCCAAAACTTTTCTGATAAATTCTGCAACTGGTTCTAGCTATAAAAGTGGTATTTTACAGAGTATGTGTTGGGAGAAAAAATGCATGAGAGGGTGACCTATGAAATTGTGGGCGAGATTTTTCAAATGACGTTGTCATTCCCTCCAATGCAGAGAACCTCAGGGCCAGAAAGAAAAACAGAAGCAGAGAGAGAAAGAGAGACAGACAGACTGACTTCAGACTTGTTGAGTGTTCCCAGGGCATGATCTTTTTACAGGCATCCTCTCATGAACTCAGTCTTTTCCAGACTAAACCACGGGATTTCTCGAAGTAGAGGAGCAGAGAAACAAGTATAACTGCAGTAAGATGGGGAGTGAAAAAGCACTCTGGAGGCGCAAATAGGGAAAAGCCGGGGAACATCTCCAGTGTAGCACAACTCACAAAGTCAGCCAGCTGTGCTCCTTAAATATGTGTTGAAAGTATCGAATGATTTTGCAACTTCAAGGAGACCAGATAGGAGAGAGAGACAGAGAGAGAGAGAGAGAGAGAGAGACCCCAGAAGAGGAACTAACAAGTTAGAAGAAAAAGGAACACAAGGGATGGGAGACATACAAATTGTCAGTGTAACATTAAAGGTTTAATAATGCAACATCATCACAAAGCAGGGGGAATCCATAAATCTCTGGGAGACCATACACATACCCATAAGCATGGAAACAGGAAGAAAAGGCGAGCTGATGGAAATGGAGAGGACTAGGGACAGACTGGGACTCAGATGTAGCTGTCCTGGATCAAAAAGTGATCCTGAGTGTACTGTGGGAAGAGGTGTCAGCGCTCATAATTTAGGTCACAATTGCTAGAAGGCTAGATTTACAGGTGTACAGGTGTTTCAGGTGTACATCAAAGTGGCTCAGATATATATATATATATATATATATATATATATATTTATTTATATATCCTTTTCCAGATTCTTTTCCATTATAGATTATTAAAAGATATTGAATATAGTTCCCTGTGCTATAGAGTAGGTTGTTTATTTTATATATAGTAGTGTGTATCTGTTAGTAAGACTTAATTTAAATGTTTAGTAAATTCATATATTGTTTTTTTCCATGATATGTAGTTAAGTAATAATAAGCAAGTCCTTTCTCTGAATTCGAATTCTAATCTAAGAAAAAATGTTAACAGTTATATCAGAAATAGGGAGGCATCCATTTCACTGTTCTTTGTACCTACTTTCTGTTACAGGGTTTTTTGAACGTGAGGTGTTAATGTTTGTTGAATTGAACTAAAGGGAGAGACATAGCTGAACTTTTTCTACCTTTTTTCTACCTTTGGCATCTATGTAACTTCTCACTTTACTCTCAGATGCTGACTAGCTCACTCAGCATTGGGGTCAGCTGGGTCAATGTGGGAAGTTACGTAGTTTGGAGCCCTGGAATGTGTTGTTTATGCTAATAGGTACACAGCTATCGTCTCCCACACAGTGAGACTGCCACTCAGCTGTCAATTAGCGCTCTTCCCAGTCCTGCTCTTTATGCATTTAAAGGCTCGGAATACATCCTGGGCTCTACTTCTGTGGGCTGGTAAGCTCTAACTAGGAGTCAGCTATTTTTTTGTTTCATTTTGTTTTGTTTTAAATCATATTCTACTTATCTAAGGCCAAGCGTAAAGTTTTCCTTATTCCTTATCTCTTAGATAGAGTTCACCTGCTTGCCAGCACTAAGTCATCAGAGCCCAGGAAACAATATCCCTATTTAGCTTCCTCTCATTAGTTTGTCTGTTTTCTATCAGTCAAAGATGTGTCACGTTGCAGACAGGTAGACATTGCTGCAGGACCCTTTTACCTTCAATTACTAAGCGTCGGTTGGTAGAGGGAAATTCAGGAGAGTGTGCTTTTAAAATTATTTCCATGTCCTTATAGAAAAAGAGATCAGAGACAGGGGTAGGGGTGGGGGAATTGGATGAAGGTGGTCAAAAGGTACAAACTTCCAGTTATAAATTAAAGAAGTACTAGGAATGTAATGTATAACCTGATAAAGATAATGAACGCTGCTGTGTGTTACTTATGAAAGTTGCTAGGAGAGTAAGTCCTAAGGGTTCTCATCACAAGGAAAAAACAACTTTTTTCTATTTCTCTAATTTTCTAGATGATGGGTGTTCTCTAAATGTATTGTCATAATTGTTTCATGGTGTATATAAGTCACATCATTATGTTGTACACAAGCTTACACAGTGTAGTATGTCAATTATATCTCAGTAAAACTGGAAGAAAAAAGTTAATATAGAAAATTATTTACATGGGTAATTAAAAGCATCATACGAAGCTGCTAATAAAGGCTGTGAGTTGAACTAGTTGACTATTCAAAGTATTTATATATTAGAGGCGGTGGGTCTTTACTACTGTGCTCTTTCTTGTAGAGTAGGATTACTTTTGATATATTCATGCTAGAAACATTAAGTAGCCACTCTGCACTAAGTCTTGAGCTAAGAAGTAGAGATTAAAAAATGAAAAGAGAAATTCAAAAGCATATCACCCATATGCTCCCACAACCAAGTGAAGCAATCTATGTGCATTTGGCATGAATATTCTGCTTCTCTTCCAATTACAATGAATTATATGTGATTCCAAGGCTCTCTGGATTTCCTCTTTCTGTACCCAGGAACTTTGCTCCTGCTATTACACTCCTCTCTGGCATCAGACATTTCCCTCTTTATCGCATCGCATCTATTAGCAAACATGCTGAAATATCTCTCACTTTTATAAAACATTCTAGACTGCTTGTCTTGTTCCATTTTACACTTGTTAAAAGGTAATTTTCAAAATAAAATAAAAACTTTGTTCTCCTACAGATACAAAGTGAACAAACACGTTTTAACTTATTATTAATGAGAGGATCAGTAAGGTACCACAAGCAGTCAAAGAAGAATCCAACCTCTTTGTACCCATTAGCATGATTGGCTACTATAAAAAAAAAAAACCCAGGGCTTCCCTGGTGGTGCAGTGGTTGAGAGTCCGGCTGCCGATGCAGGGGACACGGGTTCATGCCCTGGTCCGGGAAGATCCCACATGCCGCAGAGCGGCTGGGCCCGTGAGCCATGGCCGCTGAGCCTGCGCGTCCGGAGCCTGTGCTCCATCCACAACGGGAGAGGCCACAACAGTGAGAGGCCCGCGTACCGCAAAAAAAAAAAAAAAAAACCCAGACAATAACAGGTCTTGGTGAGGAAATTGGAATCATTGTACACTGTTAGTAGAGATGTAAAATGGTACGGCTGCTATGGAAAACAATACGGTTGTTCCTCAAAAAATTAAAAATAGAATGACTGTATGATCCAACAATCCCACTTCTGGGTCTATACCCAAAGGAATTGAAAGCGGAGTCTTGAAGAGATATTTGTACACCTGTGTTCATAGCAGCATTGTTCATGGGTGGGTGGAGGTAACTCAGATATCCCTTAATGGATGAATAAATAAGCAAAATGTGGTATATACATACAGTGGAATATTATTCAGCCTTAAAAAGGAAGGAAATTCTGACACATGCACAAAATGGATGAACCTTGAGGATATTATGCTAAGTGAAATAAGCCAGTCACAAAAAGATACTGTGTGGTTCCACTTAAATAAAGTATCTAGAGGGGTAAAATTTGTAGATGCAGAAAGTACAATGGTGGTTACCAGGAGCTTGGGGTTGGGGGAGGAGGGAGGAATAGGGAATTACTATTTAGTGGGTACTAAGTTTCAGTTTTGCAAGATGAAGAGAGTTCTGGAGATGGATGGTGGTGATTTACAACAGTGTGGATGTATTTACTACTGAACTAGGCACTTAAAAATGCTTAAGATGGCAAACTTTTATGTTCATTTTACTGCAATTAAAAATAAATTTTAAAGTGTTAAGAAAAATAGAAGAATCCAAAGAATAGACATTTATAGAGTAAAAATATTTAATAAATGTGCAAATAGAAGCAAAACTGGCTTCATCCACAGTGGGAGAGATGTCAGAAGAGCCTGTAGGGGACAGAATTCATTTGCATGTCCATAGACAAAAATCATTTTGCATTGCCATCAGTTATCTACAGTTTACAGAGTTGTAAAATAGCCCCCATAGAACCAGATAACCTGGAAATGATCACCACAGTAAATCTAGTTAACATCCATTACCACACATAGTTACAATTTTTTTTCTTGTGGTGAATACTTTTAAGATCTACTTTCAAAACTACAATACAGTATTATTAACTATAGTTCCAATGCTGGACATTAATTCCCCATAAGTTGTTTATTTTATAACTGGAAGTTTGTACCATTTGACCACCTTTATCAATTTCATCCACCCTCTACCCCCTTACCTCTAGCAACCACCAATGCGTTCTCTGTATCAATGAGTTCGTATTTTGTTTGTTTGTTTTCAGACCCATAAATAAGTGAGGTCATACAATATTTTCCTTTCTCTGTCTTATTTATTTCATTTAGCATAATGCCTTCAAGGTCCATCCATGGTGTCACAAGTGGCATGATTTCTTTTTTATGGCTGAAAAATATTCCAGTGTGTGTGTGTGTGTGTGTATATATATATATATATATATATATATATATATATATATATAATGTGATTTCTTTCATCCACTCATCCATTGATGGACACTTAGATTGCTTCCATGTCTTGATTACTGTAAATAACGCTTCAATGAACATGGGAGGCATATATCTTTTCAAGTTAGTGTTTTTAGTTCCTTTGGATAAATAGCTAGAAGTGGAATTGCTGGATCATGATAGTTCTATTTTCAATCCTTTGAGGAACCTCCATACTGGTTTCCATAGTAGTTGCACTAATTTACATTCCAACCAACAGTGAGCAATGGTAAGGGTATGATTTGCAAATATTTTCTTCCATTCAGTGGATTGCCTTTTCATTTTGTGGGTTTCCTCTGCTGTTCAGAAGCTTTTTAATTTTATATAGTCCCACCTTTTAATTTTTGTTTTTGTTGCTTTTTTGTTGGTGTCAAATCCAAGCAATCATTGTCAAGTCTTAAGTCAAAATGCTTACCCACCTATGTTTTCTTCTAGGAGTTTTATGGTTTCAGGTCTTACTTTATCAAGGCTTTAATCCATTTTGAGTTAATTTTTGAGTAAAGTGTAATATAGTGGTCCAATTTCATTCTTCTACATGTAGTTGTCCAGTTTTCCCAATACCATTTATTGAAGAGACTGCCCTTTCCGCATTGTATATTCTTGACTCAATTCTTTTTTTTTTTTTTTTAACATCTTTATTGGGGTATAATTACTTTACAATGGTGTGTTAGTTTCTGCTTTATAACAAAGTGAATCAGTTATACATATACATATGTTCCCATATCTCTTCCCTCTTGCGTCTCCCTCCCTCCCACCCTCCCTATCCCACCCCTCCAGGCTGTCACAGAGCACCGAGCCAATATCCCTGTGCCATGCGGCTGCTTCCCACTAGCTATCTACCTTACTACGTTTGTTAGTGTGTATATGTCCATGACTCTCTCTCGCCCCGTCACAGCTTACCCTTCCCCCTCCCCATAACCTCAAGTCCGTTCTCTAGGAGGTCTGCGTCTTTATTCCTGCCTTACCCCTAGGTTCTTCATGACATTTTTTTTTTTTCTTAAATTCCATATATATGTGTTAGCATACTGTATTTGTCTTTTTCTTTCTGACTTACTTCACTGTGTATGACAGACTCTAGGTCTATCCACCTCATTACAAATAGCTCCGTTTCGTTTCTTTTTATGGCTGAGTAATATTCCATTGTATATATGTGCCACATCTTCTTTATCCATTCATCCGATGATGGGCACTTAGGTTGTTTCCATCTCCGGGCTATTGTAAATAGAGCTGCGATGAACATTTTGGTACATGACTCTTTTTGAATTATGATTTTCTCAGGGTATATGCCCAGTAGTGGGATTGCTGGGTCATATGGTAGTTCTATTTGTAGTTTTTTAAGGAACCTCCATACTGTTCTCCATAGTGGCTGAACCAATTCACATTCCCACCAGCAGTGCAAGAGGGCTCCCTTTTCTCCACACCCTCTCCAGCATTTATTGTTTCTAGATTTATTGATGATGGCCATTCTGACTGGTGTGAGATGATATCTCATTGTAGTTTTGATTTGCATTTCTCTAATGATTAATGATGTTGAGCATTCTTTCATGTGTTTGTTGGCAGTCTGTATATCTTCTTTGGAGAAATGTCTATTTAGGTCTTCTGCCCATTTTTGGATTGGGTTGTTTGTTTTTTTGTTGTTGAGCTGCATGAGCTGCTTGTAAATTTTGGAGATTAATCCTTTGTCAGTTGCTTCATTTGCAAATATTTTCTCCCATTCTGAGGGTTGTCTTTTGGTCTTGTTTATGGTTTCCTTTGCTGTGCAAAAGCTTTGAAGTTTCATTAGGTCCCATTTGTTTATTTTTGTTTTTATTTCCATTACTCTAGGGGGTGGGTCAGAAAGAATCTTGCTGTGATTTATGTCATAGAGTGTTCTGCCTATGTTTTCCTCTAAGAGTTTAATAGTTTCTGGCCTTATATTTAGGTCTTTAATCCATTTTGAGCTTATTTTTGTGTATGGTGTTAGGGAGTGTTCTAATTTCATTCTTTTACATGTACCTGTCCAGTTTTCCCAGCACCATTTATTGAAGAGGCTGTCCTTTTTCCACTGTACATTCCTGCCACCTTTATCAAAGATAAGGTGTCCATATGTGCATGGGTTTATCTCTGGGCTTTCTATCCTGTTCCATTGATCTATCTTTCTGTTTTTGTGCCAGTACCATACTGTCTTGATAACTGTAGCTTTGTAGTATAGTCTGAAGTCAGGGAGCCTGATTCCTCCAGTTCCTTTTTTTGTTCTCAAGATTGCTTTGGCTATTCGGGGTCTTTTGTGTTTCCATACAAATTGCGAAATTTTTTGTTCTAGTTCTGTGAAAAATGCCAATGGTAGTTTGATAGGGATTGCATTGAATCTATAGATTGCTTTGGGTAGTAGAGTCATTTTCACAATGTTGATTCTTCCAATCCAAGAACATGGTATATCTCTCCATCTATTTGTATCATCTTTAATTTCTTTCATCAGTGTCTTATAGTTTTCTGCATACAGGTCTTTTGTCTCCTTAGGTAGGTTTATTCCTAGATATTTTATTCTTTTTGTTGCAATGGTAAATGGGAGTGTTTTCTTGATTTCACTTTCAGATTTTTCATCATTAGTATATAGGAATGCCAGAGATTTCTGTGCATTAATTTTGTATCCTGCTACTTTACCAAATTCATTGATTAGCTCTAGTAGTTTTCTGGTAGCATCTTTAGGATTCTCTATGTATAGGATCATGTCATCTGCAAACAGTGACAGCTTTACTTCTTCTTTTCCGATTTGGATTCCTTTTATTTCCTTCTCTTCTCTGATTGCTGTGGCTAAAACTTCCAAAACTATGTTGAATAAGAGTGGTGAGAGTGGGCACCCTTGTCTTGTTCCTGATCTTAGTGGAAATGCTTTCAGTTTTTCACCATTGAGGATGATGTTTGCTGTGGGCTTGTCGTATATGGCCTTTATTATGTTGAGGAAAGTTCCCTCTATGCCTACTTTCTGCAGGGTTTTTATCATAAATGGGTGTTGAATTTTGTCAAAAGCTTTCTCTGCATCTATTGAGATGATCATATGGTTTTTCTCCTTCAGTTTGTTAATATGGTTTATCACATTGATAGATTTGCGTATATTGAAGAATCCTTGCATTCCTGGAACAAACCCCACCTGATCATGGTGTATGATCCTTTTAATGTGCTGTTGGATTCTGTTTGCTAGTATTTTGTTGAGGATTTTTGCATCTATGTTCATCAGTGATATTGGTCTGTAGTTTTCTTTCTTTGTGACATCCTTGCCTGGTTTTGGTATCAAGGTGATGGTGGCCTCGTAGAATGAGTTTGGGAGTGTTCCTCCCTCTGCTATATTTTGGAAGAGTTTGAGAAGGATAGGTGTTAGCTCTTCTCTAAATGTTTGATAGAATTCGCCTGTGAAGCCATCTGGTCCTGGACTTTTCTTTGTTGGAAGATTTTTAATCACAGTTTCAATTTCAGTGCTTGTGATTGGTCTGTTCATATTTTCTATTTCTTCCTGATTCAGTCTTGGCAGGTTGTGCATTTCTAAGAATTTGTCCATTTCTTCCAGATTGTCCATTTTATTGGCATAGAGTTGCTTGTAGTAATCTCTCATGATCTCTTTTATTTCTGCAGTGTCAGTTGTTACCTCTCCTTTTTCATTTCTAATTCTATTGATTTGAGTCTTCTCCCTTTTTTTCTTGATAAGTCTGGCTAGTGGTTTATCTATTTTGTTTATCTTCTCAAAGAACCAGCTTTTAGTTTCATTGATCTTTGCTATTGTTTCCTTCATTTCTTTTTCATTTATTTCTGATCTGATTTTTATGATTTCTTTCCTTCTGCTAGCTTTGGGGTTTTTTTGTTCTTCTTTCTCTAATTGCTTGAGGTGCAAGGTTAGGTTGTTTATTCTAGATGTTTCCTGCTTCTTAAGGTGGGCTTGTATTGCTATAAACTTCCCCCTTAGAACTGCTTTTGCTGCATCCCACAGGTTTTGGGTCGTTGTGTCTCCATTGTCATTTGTTTCTAGGTATTTTTTTGATTTCCTCTTTGATTTCTTCAGTGATCACTTCATTATTAAGTAGTGTATTGTTTAGCCTCCATGTGTTTGTATTTTTTACAGATCTTTTCCTGTAATTGATATCTAGTCTCATGGCGTTGTGGTCAGAAAAGATACTTGATACAATTTCAATTTTCTTAAATTTGCCAAGGCTTGATTTGTGACCCAAGATATGATCTATCCTGGAGAATGTTCCGTGAGCACTTGAGAAAAATGTGTATTCTGTTGTTTTTGGATGGAGTGTCCTATAAATATCAATTAAGTCCATCTTGTTTAATGTATCATTTAAAGCTTGTGTTTCCTTATTTATTTTCATTTTGGATGATCTGTCCATGGGTGAAAGTGGGGTGTTTAAGTCCCCTACTATGAATGTGTTACTGTCAATTTCCCCTTTTATGGCTGTTAGTATTTGCCTTATGTATTGAGGTGCTCCTATGTTGGGTGCATAAATATTTACAATTGTTATATCTTCTTCTTGGATCGATCCCTTGATCATTATGTAGTGTCCTTCTTTGTCTCTTTTAATAGTCCTTATTTTAAAGTCTATTTTGTCTGATATGAGAATTGCTACTCCAGCTTTCTTTTGGTTTCCATTTGCATGGAATATCTTTTTCCATCCCCTTACTTTTAGTCTGTATGTGTCTCTAGGTCTGAAGTGGGTCTCTTGTAGACAGCATATGTAAGGGTCTTGTTTTTGTATCCATTCAGCTAATCTGTGTCTTTTGGTGGGAGCATTTAGTCCATTTACATTTAAGGTAATTATCGATATGTATGTTCCTATTCCCATTTTCTATATTGTTTTGGGTTCGTTATTATAGGTCTTTTCCTTCTCTTGTGTTTCTTGCCTAGAGAAGATCCTTTAGCATTTGTTGTAAAGCTGGTTTGGTGGTGCTGAACTCTCTCAGCTTTTGCTTGTCTGTAAAGGTTTTAATTTCTCCATCAAATCTGAATGAGATCCTTGCTGGGTAGAGTAGTCTTGGTTGCAGGTTTTTCTCCTTCATCACTTTCAGTATGTCCTGCCACTCCCTTCTGGCTTGTAGGGTTTCTGCTGAAAGATCAGCTGTTAACCTTATGGGGATTCCCTTATGTGTTATTTGTTGTTTTTCCCTTGCTGCTTTTAATATGCTTTCTTTGTATTTAATTTTTGACAGTTTGATTAATATGTGTCTTGGCGTATTTCTCCTTGTATTTATCCTGTATGGGACTCTCTGTGCTTCCTGGACTTGATTAACTATTTCCTTTCCCATATTAGGGAAGTTTTCAACTATAATCTCTTCAAATATTTTCTCAGTCCCTTTCTTTTTCTCTTCTTCTTCTGGAACCCCTATAATTCGAATGTTGGTGCGTTTAATGTTGTCCCAGAGGTCTCTGAGACTGTCCTCAGTTCTTTTCATTCTTTTTTCTTTATTCTGCTCTGCAGTAGTTATTTCCACTATTTTATCTTCCAGGTCACTTATCCGTTCTTCTGCCTCAGTTATTCTGCTATTGATCCCATCTAGAGTATTTTTAATTTCATTTATTGTGTTGTTCATCGTTGCTTGTTTCATCTTTAGTTCTTCTAGGTCCTTGTTAACTGATTCTTGCATTTTGTCCATTCTATTGTCCATTCTATCTCCAAGATTTCGGATCAACCTTACTATCATTATTCTGAATTCTTTTTCAGGTAGACTGCCTATTTCCTCTTCATTTGTTAGGTCTGGTGCATTTTTATCTTGCTCCTTTATCTGCTGTGTGTTTTTCTGTTTTCTCATTTTGCTTATCTTACTGTGTTTGGGGTCTCCTTTTTGCAGGCTGCAGGTTCGTAGTTCCTCCTGTTTTTGATGTCTGTCTCCAGTGGCTAAGGTTGGTTCAGTGGGTTGTGTAGGCTTCCTGGTGGAGGGGACTAGTGCCTGTGTTGTGGTGGAAGAGGCTGGATCTTGTCTCTCTAGTGGGCAGGTTCACGTCTGGTGGTGTGTTTTGGGGTGTCTGTGGCCTTATTATGATTTTAGACAGCCTCTCTGCTAATGGGTGGGGTTGTGTTCCTGTTTTGCTAGTTGTTTGGCACAGGTTGTCCAGCACTGTGGCTTGCTGGTCGTTGAGTGAAGCTGGGTGCTGGTGTTAAGATGGAGGTCTCTGGGAGATTTTCGCCGTTTGATATTATCTGGAGCTGGGAGGTCTCTTGTGAACCAGTGTCTTGAAGTTGGCTCTCCTACCTCAGAGGCAGAGCCCTGCCTCCTGGCTGGAGCACCAAGAGCCTTTCATCCACACGGCTCAGAATAAAAGGGAGAAAAAGTAGAGGGAATTAGTAGACGTATGAGGAAAGAAAGAAGGAAAGGAGGGAAGGAAGGAAGGAAGGAGGAAAGAAAGAAAGAAGCAAAGAAGGAAAGAAGGCAAGAAGGAATGAAAGGAGGGAGGGAGGGAGGGAGGAAGGAAGGAGGGAAGGAAGGAAAAAACAAAAAGAAAGAAGATACAGTAAAAATAAAATAAAGTATAATAAAGTTATTGAATTAAAAAATTCTTAATTAGAAAAAAAAAAAAAGGACGGATAGAACCTTAGGACAAATGTTGGAAGCAGAGCTGTACAGACAAAGTCTTACACAGAAGCGTACACATACACCCTCACAAAAAGAGGTAAAGGGGGAAAAATCATAAATCTTGCTGTCAGAGACCACCTCCTGAATTTGGGATGATTCGTTGTCTAAAGGAGGGAAGGAAGGAGGGAAGGAAGGAAGGAAGGAAGGAAGAAAGAAAGAAGCAAGGAAGGAAAGAAGGCAAGAAGGAATGAAAGGAGGGAGGGAGGAAGGAAGGAAGGAGGGAAAGAAGGGAAAACAGAAAGAAGATACAGTAAAAATAAAATAGAGTATAGTAAAGTTATTGAATTAAAAAATTCTTAATTAGAAAAAAAAAAAAAAGGGACGGATAGAACCTTAGGACAAATGTTGGAAGCAAAGCTGTACAGACAAAGTCTTACACAGAAGCGTACACATACACCCTCACAAAAAGAGGTAAAGGGGGAAAAATCATAAATCTTGCTGTCAGAGACCACCTCCTGAATTTGGGATGATTCGTTGTCTAAAGGAGGGAAGGAAGGAGGGAAGGAAGGAAGGAAGGAAGGAAGGAAGAAAGAAGCAAGGAAGGAAAGAAGGCAAGAAGGAACGAAAGGAGGGAGGGAGGAAGGAAGGAAGGAGGGAAAGAGGGGAAAACAGAAAGAAGATACAGTAAAAATAAAATAGAGTATAGTAAAGTTATTGAATTAAAAAATTCTTAATTATAAAAAAAAAAAGGGACGGATAGAACTTTAGGACAAATGTTGGAAGCAAAGCTATACAGACAAAGTCTTACACAGAAGCGTACACATACACCCTCACAAAAAGTGGTAAAGGGGGAAAAATCATAAATCTTGCTGTCAGAGACCACCTCCTCAATTTGGGATGATTCGTTGTCTAAAGGAGGGAAGGAAGGAAGGAAAGAAAGAAAGAAAGAAAGGACGAAGGTAAAGTATAATAACGTTCTTAAAATTAAAATTGATTATTAAGAAAAAAAATTTTAAGAAAAAACCATGGACGGATAGAACCTAGGACAAATGGTGGAAGCAAGACTATACAGACAAGATCTCACACAGAAGCATACACATACACATTCACAAAAAGAGGAATAGGGAGAAAAATCATAGATCTTGCTCCCAAAGTCCACCTCCTTAATTTGGGATGATTGGCTGTCTATTCATGTATTCCACAGATGCAGGGTACATCAAGTTGATTGTGGAGCTTTAATCCGCTGCTTCTGAGGCTGCTGGGAGAGATTTCCCTTTCTCTTCTTTGTTCTCACAGCTCACAGAGGCTCAGCTTTGGATTTGGCCCTGCCTCTGCGTGTAGGTCGCTGGAGGGCGTCTGTTTTTTGCTCAGACAGGACGGGGTTAAAGGAGCCGCTGATTCGGGGGTTCTGGCGTACGGAGGCCGGCGGCGGGGAGGGAGGGGCCCGGAATGCGGGGCGGGCCTGCGGCGGCAAAGTCCGGCGTGACTCTGCACCAGCCCGAGGCCCGCCGTGCGCTCTCCCGGGGAAGTCGTCCCCGGATCCCGGGAACCCGGCAGTGGCGGGCTGCACAGGCTCCGCGGAAGAGGGGAGTGGAGAGCGACCTGCGCTCGCACACAGGCCCCTTGGTGGCGGCAGCAGCAGCCCCAACGTCTCCCGCCCGCCTTGGGGTCCGCGCCTCCGGCCGCGGCTTGCGCCCGTCTCTGGAGTCAGCGCCCTCAGCCGCGGCTCGCGCCCGTCTCTGGGGTCCGCGCCCTCAGCCGCGGCTCGCGCCCGTCTCTGGGGTCCGCGCTTTCAGCCGCGGCTCGCGCCCGTCTCTGGGGTTCGCGCTTTTAGCCGCGGCTCGCGCCCGTCTCTGGAGTTCCTTTAAGCAGCGTTCTTAAACCCCTCTCCTCTCGCACCAGGAAACAAAGAGGGAAGAAAAAGTCTCTTGCCTCTTCGGCAGGTGCAGGCTTTTCCCCGGACTCCCTCCCGGCTAGCTGTGGTGCACTAACCCCTTCAGGCTATGTTCAAGCCGCCAACCCCAGTCCTCTCCCTGCGCTCCGTCCGAAACCGAAACCCTAGCCTCAGAGCCTCAGCTCGCAGCCCCGCCCGTCCCGACGGGTGAGCAGACAAGCCTCTCGGGCTGGTGAGTGCCGGTCGGCACCGATCCTCTGTGCGGGAATCTCCCCACTTTGCCCTCCGCACCCGTTGCTGTGCACTCCTCCGCGGCTTCGAAGCTCCCCCCTCCGCCTCCCGCAGTCTCCGCCCGCGAAGGGGCTTCCTAGTGTGTGGAAACTTTTCCTCCTTCACAGCTCCCTCCCACTGGTGCAGGTGCCGTCCCTATTCTTTTGTCTCTGTTTATTCTTTTTTCCTTTTGCCCTACCCAGGTACGTGGGGAGTTTCTTGCCTTTTGGGAGGTCTGAGGTCTTCTGCCAGCCTTCAGTAGGTGTTCTGCAGGAGTTGTTCCACGTGTAGATGTATTTCTGGTGTATCTGTGGAGAGGAAGGTGATCTCCGCGTCTTACTCTTCCGCCATCTTCCCTTCTTCCCTGACTCAATTCTTGTAAATTTCTTGAAAATATATGTGTGGGTTTATTTCTGGGATCTCTATTCTGTTCCATTGATTTATGTGTTTTTCTTTTTATGCCAACAACATATTGTTTTGATAACTATAGCTTTGTAGTATAGTTTAGAATCAGAGAGTGTGATGCCACCAGCTTTGGTCTTTCTCAAGATTGCTTTGGCTATTCAGGAACTTTTGTGGTTCCATACAGATGTTCGGATTGTTTGTTCTATTCACCAGGCTTCTTTTAAATATGCCAAATGTTCTTGATTAGTGTGTTTTGTCTTCCTTTATTGTCTTCCCAGTTCTAGGAATATTAGAGTTAGAAGAATCCATTTCACTAATATTAGAATCCATTAGATTTTGGTACTTTCGAAAATGTCTAATAAGTTCTGAAAATTGAAGGTAGAAATCAGTTTACTTTTTGCAAAGCATGGTTACCTCTAAAAAATACATGAATATAAAAATTCTTTAAAGAACGTTGGTAAATACTAAATCTTTTAATAGGAATGGAATCATATAAAGTATATATATACTTTTAAAGTGCACTGTTACAAATGGAATCTCATTTCCAAAAATTATGAATCTTATAATTTAGTCTGTCCTGGTAATACCTATCTTTTAACTGTGTGAGCCTCTGTAAGCACCACAATGTCTGTAAAAGTGATCTTCCCATGCAAGGACCTGCATCCCTGGAAGCCTTCAGAGGCTTTCCAAGGTTATGCTGTCACTGAGAGTTTTCAGGTATCCTGATTCTCAACTGCCAAGTGTACTCTTTGCTGAAATTAATGAAAAAGCCTGAGTTCTTCTGTGACAGAGTACAAGCTTTCTCTTCCCACCTCCTCCCTATTCACAATCTCCTTTCTCTTACCTTACAAAGGCATAAATATCACACATCCTGAATTAGTGTATGGTCCAGGGTGTAAAATCCAACTGGAACAAAAGACTGTTCTACTTATTGGGGTTGATCTTGAGAAAGTAAATGGCTGTGGTGACAGGTAACATACAAATCCTTTTCCAAGATGTGGCAATTTTCAATTCTTTGTTTTCCAAAAAAATTTTTTTAATTATTAATAAATGGAGATCCTACTCAAATTAACTTATTGAGCTATATGATTTTTTTTTTTTTTTTGGCGGTATGCGGGCCTCTCACTGTTGTGGCCTCTCCCGTTGCGGAGTACAGGCTCCGGACATGCAGGCTCAGCAGCCATGGCTCACAGGCCCAGCCGCTCCGCCGCATGTGCGATCTTCCCGGACCATGGCATGAACCCGTGTCCCCTGCATTGGCAGGCGGACTCTCAACCACTGTGCCCCCAGGGAAGCCCAGAGCTATGTGATTTTTAATTGACTTATAATTAACATACAATATTACTTAGTTTCAAGTGTCCAGCATAGTGATTTAATCTTTTTCACATTATGAAATCATCACCACAAAGATCTAGTTACCATCTGTCCCCATACAAATTTGTTACAATATTATTGACTATTTTGTACATTACATTCTCATGTTTATTCTCATTCTCTCTTGTTTATTTTATAGCTAGAGGTTTTATCTCTTAATTCCCTTTACCTATTTAGTTCCTTCCCCATACCCCTCCCCTCTGGCAACTACCAGTTTGTTCTCTATGTTGTATCTATGAGTTGTTTCTGTTTTGCTTTATTCATTTGTTTTATTTTCCGTATATAAGTGAAATCATAAGGTATTTGTTTTTCTCTGTCTGACCTATTTCACTTAGCATAATGCCCTCCAGATTCACCCATGTTGCTTTCATTCTTTTTTATAGCTGAGTAATATTTCTGTGTGTGTGTGTGTGTGTGTATGCCACGTCATCTTTATTCATTCATTTATCTGTAGACAGTTATGTTGCTTCCATATCTTGGCTGTTGTAAACTATGCTGCAGTGACTGTAGGGGTACATGTATCTTTTCAAGTTACTGTTTTTATTTTCTTTGAATAAATATCCAGAAGTGGAATTGCTGGATCATATGGTAGCTCTATTTTTACTTTTTTGAAGAACCTTCATACTGTTTTCCATAGTGGCTGTACCAGTTTACATTCTTACCAACAATGTATGAGGTTTCCCTTTTCTCCACATCTTCACCAACACTTATTGTTTCTTACCTTTTTGTTAGTAGCCATTCTCACAGGTGTAAGGTGGTATCTCATTGTGGTTTCGAGTTGCTTTTCCCTGATGACTAGTGAATTTGTACATCTTTTCATGTGGCTATTGGCCATTTGTATTTCTTCTTTGGAAATATGTGTGTTTAGGTCCTCTGACCATGTTTTAACTGAGTTCATTTTTTTTGGTGTTGAGTTTTTATATATTTTGGATATCAATCCCGTATCAAATATATTATTTGCAAATACCTTCTGCCATTCAACAGGATGCTTTTTTGTTTTGTTGTTGATTTCCTTCTGTATACCGAAGATTTTTAGGTCAATGTCATCCCCTTTGTTTGTTTTTGCTTTTGTTTCCCTTGCCTGAGAAGACATATCCAAAAAAATATTGCTAAGACCAATGTCAAGGAGATCACTGCCTATGTTTTCTTCTAGGAGTTTTATGGTTTCATATCTTACATTTAAGTCTTTAATCCATTTTGAGTTTATTTTTGTATGTGTTGTAAGAAAGTGGTCCAGTTTCATTCCTTTGCATGTGGCTGTCCAGTTTCCCAACAGCATTTATTGAAGAGGCTGTCTTTCTCCCACTGTATATTCTTTTTTTTCTTTTTTCTTTTAACATCTTTATTGGAGTATAATTGCTTTACAATGGTGTGTTAGTTTTTGTTGTAGAACAAAGTGAATCAGCTATACATATCCACACATCCCCGTATCTCCTCCCTCTTCCACTGTGTATTCTTGCCTCCTTTGTTGTAGATTAATTGACCATATGAGTGTAGGTTTATTTCTGGGCTCTCTATTCTGTTCCATTAATCTGCTAGTACCATACTGTTTTGAATACTAAAGCTTTGTAGTACAATTGCAAGTCTGGGAGCATGATACCTCCAGTTTTTTTCTTTTTCTTAAGATTGCTTTGGCTATTCGGGGTCTTTTGTATCTCCATACAAATTTTAAAATTATTTGTTCTAGTTCTGTGAAAAATGCCATTGGTATTTTGATAGGAATTGCAGTGAATCTGTAGATTGCTTTGGGTAGTATGGACACTTTAACAGTTTTAATTCTTCCAGTCCATGAGCATGATATAATTTTCCATTTATTTGTGTCATCTTCAGTTTCTTTCACCAGTGTCTCATAGTTTTCAGAGCACAGATCTTTCACCTCCTTGGTTAAATTTATTCCTATGTATTTTATTCTTTTTGATGCAGTTATAAATGGGATTGTTTTCTTCATTTCTCTTTCTGAAAGTTCATTAGTGTATAGGAATGGAACAGATTTCTATATATTAATTTTGTATCCTGCTACATTACTGAGTTAATTTATTCTAATAGTTTTTTGGTGGAGCCTTTTGGATATATAGGATCATATGTATATATAGTACATATATACTATATATAAATAGTATCCTATATATATATAGTGTGTATATATATATATTATATATATATAATATATATATAGTATCATGTCATCTGCAAATAGTGAGTTTTACTTCTTCCTTTCCAATTTGGATTTATTTTATTTCTTTTTCTTACCTAATTGCTTTAGCTAGGACTTTCAATACTATGTTCTAATATTATGAATAAAAATGGCCAGAGTGAGCATCCTTGTCTTGTTTCTGATCTTAGAGAAAAAGCTTTCAGCTTTTTACCATTGAATATGTTAGCTGTACATTTGTTACATATGTCTTTTGTTATGTTGGGTATGTTCCCTCCATACCCACTTTGTTGAGAATTTTTGTCATAAATATCGAATTTTGGGATTTTTTTTTTGCATCTGTTGAGAAGATCATATGATTTTTCTTTGTTTTGTTGATATGGTGTATCATGTTGTTTCATTTGTGGCTGTTAAATCGTCTTTGTATCCTGAATAAATCCCATTTGATTATGGTGTATGATCCTCTTAATGTATTGTGAGTTCAGTTTGCTAATATTTTGTTAAAGATTTTTGCATCTCTGTTGATCAGGGATATTAGCCTGTAATTTTCTTTCTTTCTTTTTTTTTTCCTTGTGTCTTTATCTGGTTTTGGTATCAGAGTAATGCTGGCCTTGTAAAATGAGTTTAGGGAATTCCTTCCTCTTCATTTTTTGGGAATAATTTTGAGAAGGATATGTATGAATTCTTCTTCAAATGTTTGATAGAATTCTCCTATGAAGCCATCTGGACCTGGACTTTTGTTTGTTGGGAGTTTTTCCTCACTGATTCAATCTCATTACTAGTAATAGGTCTATTTAAATTTTCTATTTCTTCATGATTTGGTCTTGGAATATTATATGATTCTAGGAAATTATCCATTTCTTCTAGATTGTCTAATTTATTGGCACATTACTGTTCATAATATTCTCTTATGGTCCTTTGTATTTCTGTGGTATCAGTTGTAATTTCTCCTCTTCTATTTCTTACTTTATTTATTTAGGCTCTGTCTCTTTTTTTCTCAGTGAGTCTTGCTAAAGGTTTATCAACTTTGTTTATCTTTTCAAAGAACCAACTTTTAGTTTCATTGATCTTTTTAAAAAATTTAGTTATATATATATATTTTTTTCCTCAGATTCTTTTCCATTATAGGGTATTACAAGATATTGAATACAGTTCCCTGTGCTATACAGTACATCCTTGTTTATCTATTTTATACATAGTGGTGTGTATCATTTTTAGTTTCCATATGATTTACTTCCACTGTAATTTTTATTATTTTCTTCCTTCTACTAACTTTGAGCTTTGCTTGCCTTCTTTTTCTAGTTCCTTTTGATTGTTCACTTGAGATTTTTCTTGTTTCCTGAGGTAGGTCTTAATCTATATGTTTTTCATCATCTAACTCAGTGTTCAAAGACTTGTTGCTTTCACAAAATTCTCTATTCCCAACTAATTTTTAAAAATTGTAATATATTTAAAATATACAGCGTGATGATGATTTGATATATTATTCATTGTGGAAGAAGTCCCATCATTCAAGTTAATTAACACATCCACCACCTCACTCACCTCACATATTTACTTTTTTTTTCAATTATACAATACAATAATATCAACTATGATCACCATGTTATACATTAGATCCTCAGACCTTCCAGCTACTTCTGTGTGAACAAATTTTTCAGTGCTTACATTTATAAAAATTAAAAATAGGAATAAAATAGATTCTGAATCCTATATGATTATAGCAATAAGAATTTTTATTCACAGATACATAAACTATTCTTTTTTTAAAAAAATACCACATATCTGGATAAGAGAAACTTTCCAGTAAAATATAATTTTTAGATTTAAGTATTACCTAATTTGTAATACCTGTGATTTTGATTGTGTACTATTAAAAACTACAGTAACTCAATTCAGAACGATTTTTTGTTAACACTTAGAACATTATGGCCAGAGAATATAAAATATTAAGTTTCACACATATATATGATAGGGTTATAAATAAAATAATTTTAAGCTTAAAGTATATTATTAAAAATTCGGTGGGAGATGAACAGAAAGAATAGTTTAATAAGTAAAGGGAACAATGTAAGACTTCAGTTAAAGCAACATTTTTTCATGCATTTTGTTTGTTTTTTAACAGACTTTATTTTTTACAGCAGTTTTAAATTCAGAGCAGAATTAAGCAGAACTTAAGCAAGCAGAGTTCTCACACACCCCTGCCCCAACACATACATAACCTCCCTCACTATCAACATCCTGCCTTCCTGCTTTGGCGTGGTGCATTTGTTATTATCCAAGAACCTATGTTGACCCATCCCTATCACCCAAAGTCTGTAGTTTACATTAGGGTTCACTGTAGGTATACATTCCGTGGATTTTGACAAATGCATAAGGACATGCATACATCATTATATGATACAGAATAATTTCATTGCCTTAAAAATCATATGATATCATTTATATGCAAAATCTAAAAAAAAATGGTACAAATGAACTTATTACAAAACAGAAACAGACTCACAGACTTAGAGAATGGACTAATGGTTACCAGGGGGGAAGGGTTGGGGGGAGGGATAGATTGGGAGTTTGGGATTGACATGTATACACCACTATATTTAAAATAGATAACCGGGCTTCCCTGGTGGCGCAGTGGTTGAGAGTCTGCCTGCCGATGCAGGGGACACGGGTTCGTGCCCCGTTCCGGGAAGATCCCACATGCCACGGAGTGGCTGCGCTCATGAGCCATGGCCGCTGAGCCTGCGCGTCCGGAGCCTGTGCTCCGCAACGGGAGAGGCCACAACAGTGAGAGGCCCGTGTACCGCAAAAAAAAAAAAAAAAAAAAAAAAATAGATAACCAACAAGGACCTATTGTATAGCACAGGGAACTCTGCTCAATATTCTGCAATAACCTAAATGGGAAAAGAATTTGAAAAAGAATAGATACGTGTATATGTATAACTGAATCTCTTTGCTGTACACCTGAAACTAACACAACATTGTTAACTATACTCCAATATAAAATAACAATTTTAAGAAAAGGAAAAATAATTTTATAGGCTCTCAAAATCATGAATTTATTACAACTTTGCATCATTATTTTGTCTCTATAGTCACAAAATTTGAAACATTTCAGCATAGTAGTATCAGTATTTTGAAGACAAGTTTACACCTCTGTCTTATGGTTTTGGTTTGTCTGGCTTGCTTCATGATAACTCCTAAACTAATTTAGTTACAGAAGTCTCATCATTCCATAGTGCTGAGGTCCTTCTATTAAATAAATACCGAGAAGTTTGATGTATTACCACTCTGTCCATATTATGTCCTACAAGATTTCACAATTAAAAAAATTATATTTATCGTGGAAAAAGAATGCTCTATGCTCTGCCTCTTCACCCCTCCCTACTGCCTAACCCCTGGCAACTGCTGATCTCTTTACTGTCTCCATAGTTTTGCCTTTTCCAGAATGTTGTGTGTTTGCGATCCTACAATATGTAGCCTTTCAGATTGGCTTCTTTCACGTAGTAATATGCACTTAATATCCCTCTATGTCTTTTCATGGCTTGATAGCTCATTTCTTGTTAGTGCTAAATAATATTCCATTCTACAGATGTGCTACAGTTTATTTATCCATTCACCTACTGAAGGGCATCCTGGTTGTCTCCAACTTTTGGCAATTTTTCATGTGTGTATTTTTAAAAAGGATAGTGGATACCAAATTGCCATGGAATAATTGAGGGCATTGGAAAGAATCAATTGTGCAGAAACAACAAATGCTTTAGGCTTTCAATAAAACTTTGAGATTTTCTTGGGACAAGGTCTGCATTTTACTCACCTTTTATCCTAGTGCAAGTTGTAAAAAGCATATAAAAACTTCTTTCTACCAGCATCGTCTCTTTCCTCCTGCTCACATCTGATCTGCTTGCCATGCTGGATGACCGTGTCAGAGAATTCTGTGTCATCCCTGAGCTTATTCTGCTTTCTTCCAGCTGCAGCTCTGGAACATTAATCTTGCATGGACCATATCACTGATTTTCTGTTTCTTTGATTTTTCTCCAGTAGAATTATTTGCAATGTTATGCAAAAACAAAAACAAAACCCCTTGCTTTAAATGCTTGCTGAATAAGCAAAAATGAATAAATAAAAATGAATAAGTGAAAGAATAAATGAACCTTCAAAGGAATTTATTAGAAAATTACATTTTCATTACTCAGCTTTAAGCTGGTTACATAAGCCACCTCAAGCAGCTTCATTAGGAGCCTTCAGTTCTATGTCACATGGGTTCCATCATGTCCCACTGTCTCTTGTAGAGACTGCATTTTAGGAAAGGCTAGATCCTACAATTATGATTTAGTTTTACAAAATTAATACAACCTGAGGGAGAGAGAAGGGATGCTGAATTTTCTAAGTTAACTTAAATATTTTTCTTTTTTTATTAGGAAAAAATGGCAAGATCTTTTTCAAACAACAAAATCTCATGTGGGATGGGACAGCAAAAAAGTTTTCATTAGTTTATATTTTATCATACCGTGGTAGAAATGATGTTCTGTCGAAATTTGTATCCTCTGGCTAAAAGAACTAGGAACATAGTTATAATAAGTAAGTGCTTAACTTGCTACCAAAATATCGATATTGATTTGGAAAACAATTGGCTTTAAAAAATTCTTTATGGTAATGCCATATTCATAGACATGAGATTAAGAGAAATCAGTCTCCCTTGTAGCGATCAGGGAAATCAAGACTAATTTAATCACGTAGGACTATTTTGTTTCCGAAATTTGATGACAAAGGAAGAAGGACAGTTGATAGGACAATTAAAATTGGCCCATTTTCTTTGTGATAACATTTGTATACAGAATGATGCAAAGAAAATCGATAGCTAATTAAAAATTAAGTGAGAATTTTTGAAGTTTTTTAATGAAAAGCTACTCCTTATGAGATGATTATAATAAAACTTGTGATCTTTTGGAAATCTGAAGGACAGGGCCTCAATCTTTTGGTACAAGAGAAGAGGAAATGTTGGCCATTAGTACTCCATATGAATTGAATGCAAAACTATTAGCTTTCATCAGTGGAGATTCTATGCAAACTTTGGTTGTTTGTGTCAAAGATGGTGCATGAGGTTATTTTCAATGGAATGGAGGTGGGTGCCAAACTTGGGGGTTTTGGAAAAATTGTAAGTGGGTGATATCTGTTTTCAACATTCTCAAAATTCTTTTCTGAAATGTCTCTCCTCAGGCTAAGTAGGACAATTACCTTGAATGCCTCAACTTGCGTTTTCCTCTATCCAGTTGATTTTGGGTTAAATGTTGAGGTAAGCAATCTGAGTATTTCATCAGGCTGTCTTAACTTAATCCTCCAAGGAAAAGTGTTTTAAGCTGTAGACTAAATAGGGATGCCTTTAGTGAGTCTACAAAACTTCTTCATGGTCTTTCTATTAATTTTGTCAAATCAGGTGAATAGCTTTCATTAAATATCATGATACAAACTATTTTAAGGGCCACTGATCTAAATTGTTATATTTGTATTTTTCTTCCTTTTAATCAGCTTTATTAAGCTATCACATGTAATAAAATTCACTCATTTTAAGGATATAGTTCAATGGGTTTTGACACATATATGCAGCCATGTAACTACCACCAAAATAAGGTATAAAACATTTACTCACCCCAAAAACATCCTTCAAGAGTATTGGCAGTCAGTCTCCTCTCTCAACACCAATGATCTGCTTTCTGGCATTATGGTTTTGCCTTTTTTAGATTGTTATATAAATGGAATCATGTCAACTGTAGTCTTTTATGCCTGTTTTTTTTTTCCCACTAAACATAATGCTTTAGAGATTTATCTATGTTGTTGCATATATTAGTAGTTTGTTTCTTTTTTTTGTTTTTGTTGAATACCATTTTATTGCATGGACATGTTCTGTTGATGGACTTTTGGGTTGCTTCCAGTTTATAGCTGAATAAAGCTGCTGTGAACATTCATATACAGGTCTTTGCATGGACACATTTCCATTTTTCTTAAATGAAATTGGTAGATTGCATACTAAGTGTATGTTTAACTTTATAAGAAATTTTCAAATAGCTTTTCTGTGTGTGTGTATTATATGTGTGTGTGTGTGTGTGTGTGTGTGTGTGTGTATACACACACACATATATATTTAAGTAGTAGTTTCTTAGACTGAGAATCTTTTTAACAAAACAATGTGATAGAGAAATTGTTGAGAAGGGGATCTTTTTTTTTTTGGCTTATAAACAGCAGCAGTTTATTTCTCACACTTTAGGAGGCTGGGAAGTCCAAAATCAAGGAGTTTGCACATGTGATGCCTGGTGAGGGCCCACTTCTGGTTCATAAATGGCCATCTTTCTGCAGTGTCCTTGCATAGCAGAATGGGTGAGGGAGCTCTTGGAGATCTCTTCTTAATCAGGGCACTAATCCCATTCATGAGGTCCCCACCCTCATGATGTAATCACCTCCCAAAGACCCCATCTTCAGATACCTTCACATTAGGGATTAGGTTTCAGCATATGAATTTTGGGGGGACATGTACATTCAGTCTATGGCAGAGGGCTTGCAGATTTAGATCCAAAACAAAACAAACCAACATCTCCCCAGGCATTAACTGTGAATTAAAGATAACAAAATTGCAGAATAGAAAGCAAGACTTTTTTTTTTTTAATCAATGGGGAGAAGACTTAGATCTTTTTTTTTTAACATCTTTATTGAAGTATAATTGCTTTACAATGGTGTGTTAGTTTCTGCTTTATAACAGAGTGAATCAGCTGTACATACACATATATCACCATATCTCCTCCCCTCTTGCATCTCCCTCCCACCCTCCCTATCCCACCCCTCTAGGTGGTCACAAAGCAGCAAGCTGATCTCCCTGTGCTATGCAGCTGCTTCCCACTAGCTATCTATTTTACATTTGGTAGTGTATATATGTCCTTGCCATATATACAAGGACAAATATATTCTATTTATGACTTACTTCACTCTGTGTGACAGACTCTATGTCCATCCACCTCACTACAAATACCTCAATTTCATTTCTTTTTATGGCTGAGTAATATTCCATTGTATATGTGTGCCACATCTTCTTTATCCATTCACCTGTCAATGGACACTTAGGTTGCTTCCATGTCCTGTCTATTGTAAATAGTGCTGCAATGAAGCATTGTGGTAACATGACTCTTTTTGAATTATGGTTTTCTAGAGTATATGCCCAGCAGTGGGATTGCCAAGTCATACGGTAGTTCTAGTTTTAGTTTTTTAAGGAACCTCCATACTGTTCTCCATAATGGCTGTATCAATTTACATTCCCAAAACAGTGCAAGAGGGTTCCCTTTTCTCCACACCCTCTCCAGCATTTATTGTTTGTAGATTTTTTGATGATGGCCATTCTGACTGGCGTGAGGCGATACCTCATTGTAGTTTTGATTTGCGTTTCTCTAATGATTAGTGATGTTGAGCATCCTTTTGTGTGTTTCTTGGCAATCTGTATATCTTCTTTGGAGAAATGTCTATTTATATCGTCTGCCCATTTTTGGATTGGGTTGTTTGTTTTTTTGATATTGAGCTGCATGAGCTGCTTGTAAATTTTGGAGATTAATCCTTTGTCAGTTGCTTCATTTACAAATATTTTCTCCCATTCTGAGGGTCGTCTTTTTGTCTTGTTTATGGTTTCCTTTGCTGTGCAAAAGCTTTTAAGTTTCATTAGGTCCCATCTGTTTATTTTTGTTTTTATTTCTATTTCTCTAGGAGGTGGGTCAAAAAGGATCTTGCTGAGGTTTATGTCATAGAGTGTTCTGCCTATGTTTTACTCTAAGAGTTTTAAAGAGTCTGGCCTTACATTTAGGTCTTTAATCCATTTTGAGTTTATTGTTGTGTATAGTGTTAGAGAGTGTTCTAATTTCATTCTTTTACATGTAGCTGTCCAGTTTTCCCAGCACCACTTATTGAAGAGGCTGTCTTTTCTCCATTGTATATTCTTGCCTCCTTTATCAAAAATAAGGTAACCATATGTATGTGGGTTTATCTCTGGGCTTTCTATACTGTTCCATCGAGCTGTATTTCTGTTTTTGTGCCAGTACCATACTGTGTTGATTACTGTAGCTTTGTAGTATAGTCTGAGGTCCTGGAGCCTGATTCCTCCAGCTCCATTTTTTTTTCTCAAGATTGCTTTGGCTATTTGGGGTCTTTTGTGTTTTCATACAAATTGTGAAATTTTTTGTTCTTGTTCTGTGAAAAATGCCATTGGTAGCTTGAAATGGATTGCTTTGAATCTGTCGATTGCTTTGGGTGGTATAGTCATTTTCACAATGTTAATTCTTCCAATCCAAGAACATGGTATATCTCTCCATTTGTTTGTATCATCTTTAATTTCTTTCATCAGTGTCTTATAGTTTTCTGCAGACAGGTTATTTGTCTCCTCGGGTAGGTTTATTCCTAGGTATTTTATTCTTTTTGTTGCAATGGTAAATGGGAGTGTTTCCTTAATTTCTCTTTCAGATTTTTCATCATTAGTGTATAGGAGTGCAAGAGATCTCTGTGATTAATTTTGCATCCTGCTACTTTACCAAATTCATTGATTAGCTCTAGTAGTTTTCTGGTGGCGTGTTTAGGATTCTCTATGTATAGTATCATGTCGTCTGCAAACAGTGACAGCTTTACTTCTTCTTTTCCTATTTGGATTCCTTTAATTTATTTTTTTTCTCTGACTGCTGTGGCTAAAACTTCCAAAACTATGTTGAATAATAGTGGTGAGAGTGGACAATCTTGTCTTGTTCCTGATCTTAGTGGAAATGGTTTCAGTTTTTCACCATTGAGGACGATGTTGGCTGTGGGTTTGTCATATATGGCCTTTATTATGTTGAGATAAGTTCCCTCTATGCCTACTTTCTGGAAGGTATTTATCATAAATGGGTGTTGAATTTTGTCAAAAGCCTTTCCTGCATCTATTGAGATGATCATATGGTTTTTCTCCTTCAGTTTGTTAATATGGTTTATCACACTGATTGATTTGCATATATTGAAGAATACTTGCATTCCTGGGGTAAACCCCCCTTGATCATGGTGTATGAGACTTTTAATGTGCTGTTGGATTCTGTTTGCAAGTATTTTGTTGAGGATTTTTGCATCTATGTTCATCAGTGATATTGGTCTGTAGTTTTCTTTTTTGTGACATCTTTGTCTGGTTTTGGTATCAGGGTGATGTTGGCCTCATAGAATGAGTTTGGGAGTGTTCCTCCCTCTTCTATATTTTGGAAGAGTTTGAGAAGGATAGGTGTTAGCTCTTCTCTAAATGTTTGATAGAATTCTCCTGTGAAGCCATCTGGTCCTGGGCTTTGGTTTGTTGGAAGATGTTTAATCACAGTCTCAATTTCAATGCTTGTGATCGGTCTGTTTATATTTTCTATTTCTTCCTGGTTCAGTCTCAGGAGGTTGTGCTTTTCTAAGAATTTGTGCATTTATTCCAGTTTGTCCATTGTATTGGCATAGAGTTGCTTGTAGTAACCTCTCATTTTCCTTTGTATTTCTGCAGCGTCAGTTGTTACTTCTCCTTTTTCATTTCTAATTCTATTGATTTGAGTCTTCTCCCTTTTTTTCTTGATGAGTCTGGCTAATGGTTTATCAATTTTGTTTATCTTCTCAAAGAACCGGCTTTTAGTTTTATTGATCTTTGCTATTGTTTCCTTCATTTCTTTTTCATTTATTTCTGATCTGATGTTTTTGGTATCTTTCCTTCTGCTAACTTCGGGGCTTTTTAAATTCTTCTTTCTCTGATTGCTTTAGGTGTAAGTTTACATTGTTTATTTGACATATTTGTTATTTCCTGAGGTAGGATTGTATTGCTGTAAACTTCCTGCTTAGAACTGCTTTTGCTGCGTCCCGTAGGTTTAGTGTCGTCGTGTTTTCATTGTTATTTGTTTCTAGGTATTTTTTGATTTCCTCTTGGATTATTTCAGTGATGTCTGGTTATTTTGTAGTGTATCTTTTAGCCTCCATGTGTTTGTATGTTTTACAGATTTTTTCCTGTAATTAATATGTAGTCTCATAGTGTTGTGGTCGGAAGAGATACTTGATACGATTTCAGTTTTCTTAAATTTACCAAGGCTTGATTTGTGACCCAAGATATGATCTATCCTGGAGAATGTTCCATGAGCACTTCAGAAGAATGTGTATTCTGTTGTTTTTGGAAGGAATGTACTATAAATATCAGTTAAGTCCATCTTGTTTAATGTATCATTTAAAGCTTGTGTTTCCTTATTTATTTTCATTTTGGATGATCTGTCCGTTGTTGAAAGTGGGGTGTTAAAGTCCCCTACTATGATTGTGTTACTGTTGAATTCCCTTTTATGGCTGTTAGTGTTTGCCTTATGTATTGAGGTGCTCCTGTGTTGGGTGCATAAATGTTTACGGTTGTTATATATTCTTCTTGGATTGATTCCTTGATCATTATGTAGTGTCCTTCTTTATCTCTTGTAATAATCTTTATTTTAAAGTCTATTTTTTCTGATATGAGAATTGCTACTCTGGCTTTCTTTGGATTGCCATTTGCATGGAATATCTTTTTCCACCCCCTCACTTTCAGTCTCTATGTGTCCATAGGTCTGAAGTGGTTCTCTTGTACACAGCATATATATGGGTCTTGTTGTTTTTGTATCCATTCAGCCAGTCTGTGTCTTTTGATTGGAGCATTTAATCCATTTACATGTAAGATAATTATCAATATGTATGTTCCTATTACCATTTTCCTAATTGTTTTGGGGTTGTTATTGGAGGTCTTTTCCTTCTGTTGTGTTTCCTTCCTAGAGGAGTTCCTTTAGCATTTGTTGGAAGGCTGGTTTGGTGGTGCTGAATTCTGTTAGCTTTTCCTTGTCTGTAAAGATTTTAATTTCTCTGTCAAATCTGAATGAGATCCTTGCTGGGTAGAGTCACCTTTATTGTAGGTTTTTCCCTTTCATCACTTTAAATATGTCCTGCTACTCCTTTCTGGCTTTCAGAGTTTCTGCTGAAAGATCAGCTGTTAACCTTTTGGGGATTCCCTTGTATGTTCTTTTTTATTTTTCTCTTGCTGCTTTTAATGTATTTTCTTTGTATTTAATTTTTGATATTTATATTAATATGTGTCTTGGCATGTTTCTCCTTGGATTTATCCTATATGGGACTCTCTGCCCTTCCTGGACTTGATTGACTATTTCCTTTCCCATATTAGGGAAGTTTTCAACTATAATCTCTTCAAATATTTTCTCAGTCTCTTTCTTTCACTCTTCTTCTTCTGGGACCCCTATTCTTCGAATGTTGGTGCATATAATGTTGTCCCAGAGGTCTCTGAGACTGTCCTCAATTCTTTTCATTCTTTTTTCTTTATTCTGCTCTGTGGTAGTTATTTCCACTATTTTATCTTCCAGGGCACTTCTCCATTCTTCTGCCTCAGTTATTCTGCTGTTGATTCCTTCTAGAAAATATTTAATTTCATTTATTGTGCTGTTAATCATTGTTTGTTTGCTCTTTAGTTCTTCTAGGTCCTTGTTAAACGTTTCTTGTATTTTCTCCATTCTATTTCCAAGATTTTGTATCATCTTTACTATCATTACTCTGAATTCTTTTTCAGGTAGACTGCCTATTTCCTCTTCATTTGTTTGGTGTGTTGGGTTTTTACCTTGCTCCTTCATGTGCTGTGTGTTTCCTGTCTTCTCATTTTGCTTATCTTACTGTGTTTGGGGTCTCCTTTTTGCAGGCTGCAGGTTCGTAGTTCCCACTGCTTTTCGTGTCTGCCCCCAGTGGCTCAGGTTGGTTCAGTGGGTTGTGTAGGCTTCCTGGTGGAGGGCACTGGTGCCTGTGTTCTGGTGGATGAGGCTGGATCTTGTCTTTCTGGTGTGCAGGACCATTTCCAGTGGTGTGTTTTGGGGTGTCTGTGACCTTATTATGATTTTAGGCACCCTCTCTGCTAATGGGTGGGGTTGTGTTCCTGTCTTGCTAGATTTTTGGCTTGGGGCGCACAGCACTGGAGCTTGGTGGCCGTTCGGTGGAGGTGGGTCTTAACGTTGAGGTGGAGATCTGGGAGAGCTTTTGCCGTTTGATATTATGTAGAGCCGGGAGACCTTTGGTGGACCAATGTCCTGAACTCAGCTATCCCACGTCAGAGGCACAGGCTTGACACCCTGCCGGAGCACCAAGACCCTGTCAGCCGCCAACTCAGAAGAAAAGGGAGCAAAAAATGAAAGAAAAAATAAAATAAAAGTTATTAAAATTAGAAAAATTATTAAAAAAAATTTTTTTTAGTAGTAAAAAAAAAATTGGACAGACAGAACCCTAGGAGAAATGGTAAAAGCAAAGCTCTACAGACAAAATCACACAAAGAAGCGTACATACACACATTCACAAAAAGAAAAAATGGAAAAAATATATATATTAAAAAAAAGAGGGAGAGAGCAACCAAATTAATAATCTACCAATGATAATAAGCTCTAAATACTAAATTAAGATAAACATAAAACCAGAAACCAATTAGATGCAGAAAGCAAACCCCAATCTACAGTTTTCCCAAAGTTCACTACCTGAATATTGGGATGATTGGTTGTCTATTCTGGTGTTCCACAGATGCAGGGTACATCAAGTTGACTGTGGAGATTTACTCCGCTGCTCCTGAGGCTTCTGGGAGAGATTTCCCTTTCTCTTCTTTGTTGGCCCAGCTCCTGGGGTTCAGCTTTGGATTTGTCCCTGCCTGTGTGTGTAGGTCGCCTGGGGGCGTCTGTTCCTTTTGGGAAGCCTGAGGTCTTCTGCCAGCGTTCAGTAGGTGTTCTGTGGGAGTTGTTTCACATGTATATGTATTTCTGATGTATCTGTGGGGAGGGAGGTGATCTCCCCATCTTACTCCTCTGCCATCTTGAAGGTTTCCCTGAGGAGGGGATCTTTACCTCATCATTTCACACTTCCTCTAGAAGCTCAGATCTAAATAAACGTATGCAAATGTGAACAAGAGGGAAAGAACCTGGTGCCCTACCAAGACTGGCTGCTAATAAAATTTTTAAAAGTCGCCAACATGCCTTTATGGAAATAAAATTAATGAGAATCTATGGTTGAAAAGTAACCATCTTAAGGTTAGCTAGAAAACAATGTAAGGAAAAAGTTATATAAAACTTGGTTAGTTTTCTTCTTAATGCTCTTCGTTACCAGAGCATTAGGAAGAAATGTGAATTTTATCATTCAAGGAAATATAATTTTATTGTAAAATGTAATCTTTGTTTTTACAGCCAAATTGAAACATCCGTGCCTTAATCCAAAATTTGGCAAGAGAACTGAACAAAATAGCATAGGAAGTTTTAGCAAATCATTCACTCTTTGGGGAAAAGATATTCGTGATGAAATAGTTATCCACTTAGCTGGTTTCTAAAATATTTCTAGTTCCTACTCGACGTTGTAGGAGGCTTCTATTGTGAAGTGTGTTCTCTGAGGAGCTGCTGTTTTTATTTTCATATTTGTTTGCAGTGGCTCTTCTTACCATAAACTATCTTGAATCACCTTGTTCAGTATTTTAAAAAGTGATTACGAAAGAAACATATATATATAGTGGGATTTTATTCTGGATCCTTGAAATAGCAAAGAGCAGTAGAACTCTTCAATCCATATGGTAATTATTTCTCTGTATGATGACTCTTCTACTTTCCCCTGAATTAGCCTTACGTCTAAGCAGTAGTAATGAGACGCTAGCAGGCTATGGAAAAAAACAGTTGTGATCTACTTAGGTACATTCATGGGGTTTTCTCCAGGTGAGTTTGCCTCTGATTTGATTTTATTTTTTCAAACCCCAAGTATCTTTATTTTATGCCTCATAAATATGATGGAAGCTGGCAGGTGGAAATTGTCAACAGGAAAATGGAAGTCCTTTGTCCTTAGCCAGCCACTGCTACATCCCACTTCCATGCAGGTCCCCTTCCTGTAGGCTCACGGAGGCCTGTCTAAAGTCCCCCTTCTTTGAGTCTATCCTGGCACCCTCAGATTGAGTTAGTACTGTGGATTACAGTTTTGTGTGTTACAGTGATATTTTATGCCCCTAAGGATCTTCCCCTCCTTCATCTAGTTAGCACTTACTATTTAAGTAAAATCATGGAAAAAAATTTTTTGGAAGATGTACATATACATACACATGCACATATACATACACATATATTAACAGAGTTCCAAGAGACTGTGCTTCTGAGGATCGCAGGCTACCATAGGAGAAGGAGTGGTTGTAATGCGAATGTCACTAGAGTTATTGTAGCATCAGCTACGTCCCCATGTTCCTCACTAACATAGGAACAATATCCAAAATTGGTAACTGTGTGGCTTTTAGAAATATGAATACGGCTTTTGGAAAAAAGTCTACGAAAGGTATATTTCAAGGCCACTATTCTAGGCCTTGTATTGTTTCCCTGCACAAATTTGCTGCTACACAAAAGCTAAAACTTTTGGCTCTTTTAAGTTCAAAGCCAAAGTCAAGTAGCCTGGTTGGCTCTACTTCTCCTCCCATGTCTTGAGTGCAAAGGATGTTGTTAAATAAGATGGTATTCAGTGAAATGGTGCCACGAGTTCAGGATGAAATGTCTGGGCAAGTGTTCTTCAAGTTGTCACATATTCGGCATATCTCCCTTCTTTTTTGGCCCTCCCTCATCCTCCATCCCCATCAACCAGGGTTTCATAAGGTTTTACTTTCTGTGGTTTGTACTACAAAAACACGAGTTGCCTTCCTTTTCCCCCAACTACAATATTGTCTTACAATAAATACACTTTTCCTAGGTACGTGTGCTTCCCTGGACATTTTGATCCGTCACTCTTCTCTCCTCCATTCTCCTTGAGCATTGCTGGCCTAATGTAAGATTAGGTGGCAAAGCCATCATTCTGGAAAAAGCCAATGGGCATAAGCATAATTAGTGCAAGTATCAATAGTTACGTCTTCTAAACAGGTTTGCTGAGTGATGTCACATTTCACTTCATCAAACTAGCTAACAACAAAATGGAAGCTCTGTTGATGTTTGTTAAGAGATTTCCCTTGTTCACTGTAGAACTAAGATTTTTTTAAGTAAAGGAGGTCACAGAGGGACAGTGGGTCATAAACCATGTGCATTTCTTGGACCACATAATGTTTTATTGATTGAATTATATATAGGGATTTATTGGAACTTTGGTTTAACACTCCTTTTAAAGTCTTTTATCACTGAACCATCAATGGAACAAATGGACTAAAACACTTTAGAGTTTAATCATTTACCTAGGTAATGGGGTGGGGTAAATGGAAAAGGTGGGGAGGGCTAGAGCATGAATGAATGGTACTCGATGTAGAAAGGAGAATTGATTAGTAATATCCTTACTATTGTGATTAACAGGCTGTCATATATAGTTGTGCAAGTTTTGCGTTGTACAGTTCTAGGGGTACCATTCATATTTGCAGTTATTATGGATTTCTACATTTATAATGGTAATTTTTTAGCAGATGTTAAAACATTGTCTTAAGAAAATGTCAGAATCTTCAAATTTTTGCAAAGAGACTTTTGAATTAGTTGAAGAGTTGCCTGATTTTTATTAGAAAATCTTGCTATCACTACAGACTTGCTTTGGGTAACTTGGACAAAATACAGTATTCCTGAACCTCGGATTCCTCATTTGTAATATGGTTTAAAAAATACATCTAAGTGGGGCTTTCCTGGTGGCACAGTGGTTGAGAGTCTGCCTGCCGATGCAGGGGACACGGGTTCGTGCCCCGGTCCGGGAAGATCCCACATGCCGCGGAGCGGCTGGGCCTGTGAGCCATGGCCGCTGAGCCTGTGCGTCCGGAGTCTGTGCTCCGCAACGGGAGAGGCCACAACAGTGAGAGGCCCGTGTACCGCAAAAGAAAAAAAAAAAAAGTACACCTAAGTGTAAGAATTGTTATTGGTATATGAGAATCTGTACAGAAAGTGCTCAGCACAGCAGTTGTAAATGAAAAGTATTATTATTACAATGACAGTTGTAACATTCTGATGATTTGTCTTAAGGCACTGAACTGATGTTTTCTTTATGCTGTCTTTACAAGGAGTTTTAAAAAACATACCCAAATTCGTGATTTGCATACAACTATTAATTGAAATTTAATAAAAAGACACTTTTTGTGGTAGTAGTAGATGGTAGTTTATAAAAAAGATGGTAGTTTATAAAGATAAAGATGGTAGTTTATAAAAAAATTTTTTTTAAAAAGTTTATTAAAAAGTTTATAAAAAAGTTTATAAAAAAAGATGGTAGTTTATAAAGATAAAGATGGTAGTTTATAAAAAAATTTTATAAAAAATTTATAAAATTTTATAAAAGTTTATAAAAAAGAGGGTAGTTTATAAAGATAAAGATGGTAGTTTATAAAAAAATTTTTCCAATATGAACATTTGTTTTCATTGTGAGATATTGAATATCAAAATATAATTACTAAATTCATGCCTGAGTTTCAAATATGTTCTTCTATATTTGGCTAATTAAAAATGTTATGAGTTAAATGTTATGTTTGCCATATTAGGAAAGATACTTTCATATTAATATTATTACGATCACCATTTATCTAGTATCTTCAGTAAACAGGGCATTTATATAATCTATAGAAGTTAATTTTCAAACTCAGCAAGTATTATTACTGATACCTATTGCCTATGAAAGATTACTTGCTTGAGCAAGTCCCAACCCCTGGCCACACTTGATTGGGCCAAGGTGTAATGTGACCCAGTTGAGCAAATCAGATTCACTCTCTTAGTAATTTAAACTTGGAGCCCCAGAGACTGAATTAGACAGCAATGGACATTCTGCCTGTAAGTTAAAGAGAGTTGGAAATAGGAAAGTAAACTTACCTGAAAGCTGCTGTTGTGGAGAAACAAAAAATAACTGCATTGCAGAAGATGATCTAAAAGCAAAGTAGAGAAGGTGTCTGAAAGGTAGAAAAACTGCCTTACGGATGTTTCATTTTTTATCGAAACCTAAATGTGTTTTCTGTATTTGGCTACTCCAAGATAACTTTGAATCTCTTTTAAATTCCTCTTTCACTTGAGCTGGTTTGAGTGGATTTCTATTACTTTCAACTGAAAGATCCTTAAGATGCTTGCCTTATTCCAAGAAGGATTCAGGGTAGTTTAACGTGCCTTTTGTGGGCCACTGTCCTTCCAGTGAAACACACACACACACAATCTTTCCAGATCAATTATAAGAAAATCATCAGGAGCAAGAAGTGCTCTCTCCTTTCTTTTTTGCTCATTAATGACACTGATTACTTTTTCTAGGAGACGGAGTTTCAGTTAAAATCTTTCTAGTGGTTTCTAGATCTCAACCGTGTGAAATTCAGAAGACCATTATGAACAATTTTTAGTCATTTAAAGTGCTTAGTTGTGATTCACACTGGATAAGGGACTGGAGAATAGGGTGGTGGTGCCTTTGGCTGAAATCACTGTGTAAAAAGGTACTGGAATAGGTCTTGTGTGGCAATCTTTATAAGGGCCATGATAAAGCTGCATAACTTTTCTGACTAAGCAAACTAGAATAAAGAATGTCTTTTTTAATCCCTTAAGAATTGAAAAATTTAGAACTAACAATTCTCTTCTGGCTTACATTATATTTTGTGGAATTCAGTATAGTTTTTTTTTCCCTTTACTAATTAATGAAGCAATTGGTCAGATCTTGTAGTATGACACAGAGCATTCTATACCCATATGGAACTTTTACTGCTATCCTTGTGGGAAGTTTTCTAAGGTTAAAAATTTGATTATGGGAATAATAAAATGAGGGGGCCTCTTTTTATAACGAAATCTTAGACAATGGAAGTTAGACTATAACTTGAAAATAGAACAGATCTGGCCACTTCTTGGAATCCAAATCGAAAACCACTGGCTACCATGATAAATAGTGTAAGATGATGCTTTTATTGTGTACTGTCTTTGATGAAAACCATATACTATAAAGGCCATACACTGGGTGATCATTTGATTATTTTGTATCTGTTGATTCTCCTTTGTTCACTGCCTAAGGAATTAGGAATTGTGCATGTGGCAGTCATTCAACCCATAGCTAAAGGCACCTACTTCTGGGTAAAAGAGAACAGCTGTTGGACATTTGCACCCAAACTTACTGAAGCAGGAAGCAAGATCTTGGATTATCCCATTGTAATAACCAACCAGTCTGTTCTTGTGACTTGGGTTCTAGTATACTCTGCCTTTATCTCCACGAAACAGTTTCATGTTGTTGGGCTCCTTTTCCAATTCTTTTCTAGCTAGCTGCACAGTAATGCGATTTTATAGACTTCCAAGACACCAATTAAAATTTGTAAATTATATTTGAAGATTTTGAATTTTTTTGCCTTCACAAAAAAAAATCAAAGTTTTCCCATTACAAATATTATTGAAAGATGAATAAATATACTGAATGCCTTGGGGAAGTGAAAAATAACTGATTCAACAATATTATAAAGTGGGAAAATGTTGAAGACAGAAACAAGCATGGGACAATTAAATGGAGAAGGACTCTGTGTACTTCATTAAAACAACAGTGAAAATAGAATTTGGTGTTTGAAAACAAAAAATGCTTTTAAACCCATGGTCACGTAACATCATTGGATTACTTAAAAACAGTTCAGTAGCCCAGCCTTGTTAGTTTACTTTGCAGACAATTACTAATTTAGCTACTTGAGAGTTACATACTGGGATTATAGAGGAATTTTAATGAAAGGCCGTGTTATGTCTTCTAAATGCAGAGTAACTCACACTCCTGTAACAAGGGCCCCTGACAACTAGAAACCTGGCAGACCTTCAGTAAAGACCAGGACAAGATTAGCAATGGTGAGCACAGTATTTATTTATATGCAAATAGTGCTTCCTCAAGTGCTTGATCTCAGTTTGTCTATTTAAGGAGTTTAACCAATACCCTAAAATCCTGCAGTTGTTCAAAACTGTAATTGGAGTACTACAGCATTGTACAGAGTACAAAGTGAAGCGTATGTTTGTACCATATAAAGTTTCAATTAGTGGAGGTAAATTATTCAGGCACTACTCCAATTCAGTGGTCTAAGTCAACAGGCAGAAAAAATAATAATTGTCAGGGGGAAAGAACAAAGAAAACGTGTTGATTTTTTTTTTTTTAAACTTGTTGATTTATTCAAGTTCATTGAGCAGGTTGGTAGGTAAGATTATTTATTCCTTTATCTCTGCCCTTGCTTCTCTAAGGGTTCTATTCTGATCAACTATCACCGTAAATCCACCTTACAAGGACCTCACCCTACAGCTGAGCAATCCTTTTGCTCTTCGTAATTGAAGGACATTGATTACCTTTTGCTACTAGATGTATTAAGAGTTCAATTTTATTTCTGGTTTTCTATATATACTTGTGTAGTTAAATACAACAGAAGTGCATTCCTCCTGGTGATTACTGGAGTGGAAAATATATTGAGTTAGAATAATAAAGATTTATATTTGTAGAAGTTGGGGGGTAAATATAATGGGAAGAGAATATACTCTGATTTTTTTTTAATAGAAAAGAAATAAGGAAAGAAAAATAGAGAAAGCAAGTGAGTACGCAAATAAGCAAGCACAAAGTCATGCCAAAGAGTAAAAACAAATTTACCTTGCTGGCTAAAAATTAACAAGGATCATAAACCCAGTGACAATTTTCTTTGATGATGTGTCAACTCAAGCCTAGTAAATTAGTTATTAGTTGGCTATGTCATGCTTCTGCTTTTTTTTTCCTTTTTACCCTTTTATGTAATGCCATTCTTTCCTTGTGATGGTGTTACCTGTAGCTGAAAAAATTTATGGCTAAATAAACTAATGTTAACAACCATTTTGTCATGTGAAGGTGGAGGACTGTAAATGAATATCAAAAGTGGCAATTGTTCTTTAGATGACATCTTTTTATAATAGGAGTTAAGAATTATGCAATGCATTTCAAATAGAAAACGTTTTATTACCATCATTCCATGTTAACTGAGTTACATATGTACGTGAGCAGCGTAAAATTAGCTGTTTGGGGAGAAGTAGCTCACACTGGGTCTTAGAGGATATGCGTTCCGAGTCACCACTTTGAATAAAAGAAAAACATAATTGTTAACCTGTTTCTAAAGACATTGATCCATGTTTGACAGCAGTAGTCGAAAAAGCCAACACAATGGCAGGTATAACCTGGAATCAGAACAAAACTGAAAATATTATATATATATATTTGTAATCAAGGAATTATATAGAAAAATTCCTATGGTCACTCCTAACTTGAGTATTCTATGACTGCTAAAATTTTTAATGACGTATTTATTGTTTGATTGATAGTCTTGACAGATATAATATTTAATTTTTATTTTGAATATGTATCATTAAAATTTTCTTAAAATTCAGGGCTTCCCTGGTGGCGCAGTGGTTGGGAGTCTGCCTGCCGATGCAGGGGACACGGGTTCGTGCCCCGGTCCGGGAAGATCCCACATGCCATGGAGTGGCTGGGCCCGTGAGCCATGGCCGCTGAGCCTGCGCGTCCGGAGCCTGTGCTCCACAACGGGAGAGGCCACAACAGTGAGAGGCCCACGTACCGCAAAAAAAAAAAAAAAAAAAAAAAATTGTTCTTAAAATTTTGTTAAGAAACAGATATAGATTTTTAATATGGTATGTGAAACAGTGACTAAGAGGCAATTCAGGTTTGCAGTAGAAAAGGAGACTATTTTAGAAACTAATTTTTTTTTTAAAGAACTATAGGAACAAACAGAAGGTAGCCACTATATTTAAAACTATTAATTTCATTGGTGACTATGACATTAAATCTACCCCCCCAACTCAATCATAAACTCATACATTTCTTTTCTTTCTTGTTTAGTATATGTTTTATGTACTAACTCTTCTTAGTCATTTAAAAACTTTTTTCTAATACAATTATAGCAATACATTTATTATCAATTAATTGCTGAAGTGCTATCCCCTGGTACCTCAGAATGTGACTACCTTTAGAAATAGAATCTTTAAAGTGATAACTAAGTTAAAATAAGGTCATTAGGGTGGCTTAGTCCAGTATGACTAGTGTCCTTATAAGAAGGAAATTTGGACACAGACATCAACAGAGGGGAGATGAGGTGAAGATGCAGGGAGAAGGCAGCCATTTACAAGCTGAGGAGAGTGACCTCAGAGGAAACTAACCATGCTGACACCTTGATCTCAGACTGCTAGCCTCCAGAACTGTGAGAAAATTAATTTGTGTTGTTTAAATCACCCGGTCTGTGATATTTTGTCATGGCAGCCCTAGCAAACGCATACATGGCAATACCGCAGTATCCTATGGGAGAACAAAATTTGCCAACAGAACACTGCTTTTATTACTCTTATATTTGCTTTTGGTCTTCTGCCTTTTCAACAACACTCAAGGTATCAGCTGCGACCTATTACAAAAATGTGCTTGAATATTAAAATATTCACTTGAGGCAAATAACTAAAACTCTGAAAACCATCGTGGTGGTTTAATTTCTGCATTTCAAGTTGTCTTTTGACGTTTCTCTCAGGGAAAGATCATGACAACGTGAGTCAGAGGACTGGGGTTCTATTTTGTCTCTTTCCTGTACCAATCTTAGGACTTTGTCAAATATTACTTCCCCTCTGTCAAAGGACAGTGGAGATAATACTTTATCAGACAGCTGTGAGATTTAAATGAAACACTGTCATATATGAAAAACGTACTTTGTAAATGCACCAGTGTTATACAAACAGTAGTTCTTGTAACCAGAAGCCTGACCACTGGGCAAATATTTATTGGCAAGTAGAGATTCGTTGTGGCAGCTAATTTATCATTGGTCAGTAATAAGTTATTTAAAATACTGATAGCTCCATGTTAAATCAAGACTGTAGTGTATGAAGTCATTTTGGAGAAGATATCATTTGACAAGTAGAAGTTCTAAATTCATGCTATGAAAAGAACTGCCTGTAGTTTCTTATAGAGTTTATTGAAAGAGTAAAAGATGAGATTTTTCCTTTCTTCCTTTAATAATTTCAAGTTATATTTTACAGTGGTTGCTGTAGTCACAAACCCATGGGTTCAAGTGCAGTTTTTATTGTTGACGGTGGTTAGTTTAGATTGTATTTATCTTCTTGGGTTATAAGTATTAGGTATGACTCACTGTGAGTCCATCGCATAGCGTATCTATTTTCCCTCTTACCAGTTATACTTTATGAAGCAATTTGAAAAAAATTAAATTATCTCCAATTATGTGACCAGTTAGACCCAGCTCTAAATGCAATTATTTTTGAATATGCTGGTGTGTTTGACACCTAATGGCTGTTAATTGCACAGTGGCAGTACCGGATGGTGATTTAGGGCACCTGGATTATTGGCCAGGTTTGTCCCAGGAACTTCATTCGCTGTCTATTCGTAAGATCCAATCCGGTGCTTTGAAACCGAGTCCAATCTTTACTTTTTAAAATTTTTTATTTATTTTTTTAAACATCTTCATTGGAGTATAATTGCTTTACAATGGTGTGTTCGTTTCTGCTTTATAACAAAGTGAATCAGCTATACGTATGCATATATCCCCATATCTCCTCCCTCTTATGACTCCCTCCCACCCTCCCTATCCCACCCCTCTAGGTGGTCACAAAGCACCGAGCTGATCTCCCTGTGCTATGCGGCTGCTTCCCACTAGCTATCTATTTTACATTTGGTAGTGTATATATGTCCATGCCACTCTCTCACTTCGTCCCAGCTTACCCTTCCCCCTCCCCATGTCCTCAAGTCCATTCTCTACATCTGCGTCTTTATTCCTGTCCTGCCCCTAGGTTCTTCAGAACCGTTTTTTTTTTTTTATTCCCTGTATATGTTAGCATACGGTATTTGTTTTTCTCTTTCTGACTTACTTCACTCTGTATGACAGACGCTAGGTCCATCCACCTCACTACAAATAGCTCAGTTTCGTTTCTTTTTATGGTTGAGTAATATTCCATGGTATATATGGGCCACGTCTTCTTTATCCGTCCATCTGTCGATGGACACTTAGGTTGCTTCCATGTCCTGGCTATTGTAAATAGAGCTGCAGTGAACATTGTGGTACATGACTCTTTTTGAATTATGGTTTTCTCAGGGTATATGCCCAGTAGTGGGATTGCTGGGTCGTCTGGTAGTTCTATTCTTAGTTTTTTAAGGAACATCCATACTGTTCTCCATAGTGGCTGTATCAATTTACATTCCCACCAACAGTGCAAGAGAGTTCCCTTTTCTCCACACCCTCTCCAGCATTTATTGTTTGTAGCTTTTTTGATGATGGCCATTCTGACTGGTGTGAGGTGATACCTCGTTGTAGTTTTGACTTGTATTTCCCTAATTAGTGATGTTGAGCATCCTTTCATGTGTTTCTTGGCAATCTGTATATCTTCTTTGGAGAAGTGTCTATTTAGGTCTTCTGCGCATTTTTGGATTGGGTTGCAATCTTTTAAATCAGTTTTTATTCTCGAAGCTTTTCTCCTTAACATCCCTCTTTTTCCATTTTAGTTTCATGTACATGCCACACCTAATTTTAGATCTTCACATATCTATGTACACTTAAAGTGCTCTCAATGAACATAGACTTAATAGGATGAGACACTGGCCCTTTTAAAAGGCCAAAAACTTTAATATTAGTCTATAGAGAAACAAAAGTCCTCTTTGCTTGTTAGTTAAAGTTGAGGGGTTGATTTCACAGCAAAAGAATCATCTAAGTTGGATTTACTTTGGTGATATTTAGATTTGGGGTTTTTGATGCCTGTTTTGGAATCTGAAATACGAGAAGGAATAAGTATCTTTATAAAAAAAAAATCCGTCTTACCATTTCTTTGTGGTAAAATCTACGTAACGTAAAATTTGCCATTTTAACCATATCCTTCTGACCATTACGTGCTGTGTTTATTCTCAGATTTCCTGTACTATTAAGGAAGCCACCTCTGTCTAAACGACAAACATAATCTCTATTCTAATCCAGTTAAGTCCCAGGTGAGTGCTCCCATAAAGGCCAATTTTCCTTTCCTTGTGCTCGGATGAGACCTGCAGAATCAGACAGAGGATCTCAGCAGCAATCCCTGTATTCAGAAAATTCAAAAAAAACGGTCAGTAAATTGCTCCATGCTCCAAACAGATGTTTTCCTTTTAGGTTAATGCACCGATTGTGGACCATTTTTTTCCTTCCCGAGAGGAAATATCAGCACGGTCATAAACTAGAAAGCTTCTTCTGAGCCTCCAAGAAACAGCCATGAGTGGCAACAGAAGTGGCAAGGAGTGAATGTGGAGAAGTGGGGATAAATCTCTTCGTGACATGCTCTCCTCATTTTCGTTTTCCTTTTTTTTTCCCTGCCACTTTCTATATCAGAAACCACTTGAGATATTAGAGGAGTGTCTATTATTATTTTTATTCTTAAGAATGCTTATTGGCTGGTTTTTAAAAAATATTTTTAAACATGTTTTATTACAACAGAGATTGAGACCAGGGCCAGGAGATTCTCCAGACTGACATTTGTAGGACCGCACAGCATCCTCAGAAAGGGTTCCCTCTAAACTGTGCTGGAAGACAGCATTTCAGATTCTCAACATGAGAGAGATGGCAACATCCATCTCAACAACTTAGTAAGACTTTTCCTGACAGAGAAAGGGACACTTATTAAGAAACTATTATTCTCTGAGAAAAGGAGATAAAAATGACCTGCTACTTCACTGAAAGTGAATTGCCAGAAAAAATATCTCATTTCCTTGTTGTGCTTTGCTTTCCATGAAGGATTAAGCTATTTCTTCTTTATGTAGAAAATAAGTGACAGCCTTATGTAAATGCAAGTTCCTGTGTTTGGACGGTGGCACTATTTTTCTGACATGGGCAAATAGTTCAGAGGTGCATTTTTTCCCCTCCCACAGTGATATTTTCATCCACGTGCCTCAAAAATTACTGACTCTACCTCTACTCTGGTGACTGGAATGCAAACTTTATATGCTGGTATGAATGGGGGAGGGTGGAAGGAGAAATGTGAAGACCTTTTATGGTTTACCAAAATATGACGACAAGTTCATCATTTTTTAAAAAAAGCATCATTTAGGGACTTACCTGGTGGTCCAACCATTAAGACTCCATGCTCCCAATGCAGGGGGCCTGGGTTCAATCCCTGCTCAGGGAACTAGATTCCGCATGCTGCAACTAAGAGCCTGCATGCTGCAACTAAAAGATACCTCTTGCCGCAACTAAAGATCCCGCACGCGGCAACCAAGATCATGCATGCCAGCAACTAAGACCTGGAGCAGCCAGAAAAAAGAAAGCATCATTTATATCTCCTTTAGGAAACTTTCCCCAGACTGAAAAATCAGAACATTTTATAAGAAGAGAATTTTAATGATTGCTGTGGTAAAAATGGAATGTTTTGAACTTTACCTTGGTGATCAAACTCCTTTATTTACTCTTGTTTTCTGGTCAATTGAAGTTTCCAAGCTTTTCATTTAATATGTGTTAAGTATCTGTAATGCCACGTGAATTCAAGACTCTAGATTTATTTTCAGACATTTACTATACCTGGTGACTGAAAACTCAGTTTAAATTTTTAGTGAACAAAAACAAATGGCATGATAAATTTGGAGATTAAGATAAACATATACAGACTACTATATATAAAATACATAACTAACAAGGACCTACTGTAGAGCACAGGGAACTCTACTCAATATTCTGTAATAACACATATGGGAAAAGAATCTGAAAAAGAATGGATATATATATATATATATATATATATATATATATATATATATACTGATTCACTTTGCTGTATACCTGAAACTAACACAACATTGTAAGTCAACTATACTCCAATAAAAATTTTAAAAAATGGAATTCAGGAATTCAATAATTCAGAATTTTTTCCTTTTCATTTGTAGAATTTCTTTTTTCATTTGTTATTACAAAAGCGTCTAAATCTACATAGAGCAGAAGAGTCTGCACAGTCATTGTTTTAGATCTAAATTGACAGGAGGAAGGAGCGAGGTTTCTAAAACTGTGATCTTCCTGCTCGAGCAGCAGTATGAAAAGGATAATTCCATGATTAAATTCATACAATTCTGTATATATTCTACTTGCCTTAATTTTACTTTTTCTGAAATACTACCACCTCTTTTAACATCTACTAATGGATACATGCTAGATAGAAAATTTATTCAAACTTGAAATCATAGACTAGGGATAAGGCAGAGAAAAGAGAGGTGGATCATTGGAATCAGATGGTTGGTTAAGAATTCTTTCCATTAGGACATCTCTGTTGACACAGTGGTTAAGAATCCGCCTGCCAGTGCAGGGGACATGGGTTCAAGCCCTGGTCCGGGGAGATCCCACATGCTGCAGAGCAACTAATCCTGTGCGCCACAACTACTGAGCCTGAGCTCTAGAGCCCGCGAGCCACAACTACTGAGCCCGTTTGCCACAGCTACTGAAGCCCACGTGCCTAGAGTCCGTGCCCGCCAACAAGAGAAGCCACCGCAATGAGAAGCCTGCGCACCGCAACGAAGAGTAGCCCTAGCTCGCCACAACTAGAGAAACCCTGCGCACAGCAATGAAGACCCAACGCAGCTGAAAGTAAATAAATTAAAAACATAATAAATTTATAAGAAAAAATTCTTTCCATTAACCAATCAGTTCATCAATCAATTATTGAGTCAATTAATACATACACTGAGAAAATAATTATGTTGCCTCCTGTGGTCAGGTATGCTGTTGGGTATACAAGGTGAGAAAGTATTGTTCCTTTTGACTAGTATGTGCAAGGCCCCGCACTAAACCATGTACAAATATTCTCGCCTCTAAGCTTTGTAACAGTATTGTGAAGGGAAGTTGTGCCGTTTCACAAAGTAGGAGCCTGAGGTTTGTCCAGGGTAGGTCAGCTAATAGTCAGCTAAGCTATGGTTATACAATAATCTACCTGACTCTGAATCCGTGTGAAAATTTCTGAACCAGAGGAGGCCTTAAAAATCACCTTCTTAACTTCAAAACTAAGTTTTCACCTACATCTCCTTGCCTCATTGTCTAAATGAGTGAATCACTAAGGCTTCTTGATAGGTGTCATTAGAGAGGCAGCATAAAGTAAAGGTTAACACAACAGCCTTCAGACTTGGCTTTATTGGTTCAAATTCCTGCTCCTGCAAATCAAACCATGAGATATCACCTCACCCCTGTTAGAATGGCTGTTACAAAAAGACAAGAAATAACAAGTGTTGGAGAGGATGTGGAGAAAAGGGAACCCTCTTGCACTGTTGGTTGGAATCTAAATTGGTGCAGCCGCTATGGAAAACAGTATGGAGGTTCCTCAAACAATTAAAACTAGAACTACTATATGATGCAGCAGTTCTACTTCTGAGTTTTTATCTGAAGGATACAGCAAGACTAACTTGAAAAGATATATGCATCTCCATGTTCATTGCCAAGACAGTAGCCAAGACATGGAAGCAACCTAAGTGTCCATTGATGGATGCATGGATAAAGAAAATGTGGTGTATCTACACAATGGAATATTATTCAGCCATAAAAAGATTTCTTGCCATTTGCAACAATATGGAGGGACCTTGAAGGCGTTCTGCTAAGTGAAATAAGTCAGACAAAGACAAATACTGCATGGTATCACTTATAAAACAAAACGAAACTGAACCCATAGATACAGAAAACAGTTTGGTGGTTGCTAGAGGCAAGGGGTTGGGGGAAAAGGTGAAATGGATGAAGATAAGGAACACATAGTGTCCAGTTTTATTTCATCCCACAGCCCCTAATATAGCACTTTGTTTGTAGTATGTGTTCCATAAGTATATGGTGAATGAATTAATAAATGAATGCAATTTCTCCACCTAGAAGGCTTCCATAGCATCCTAAGATTGCCTTTCAATGCCCCGAATAGTATTGTTCCCACCTACCTAGGATTTCAGGTATAATCCTGTTCTACTCTATGTAGTTGATTAGTTATTTTTCTTACCTGAACATACCTTGATCTTTGATATCTCTGTCTTTGCCCATTTCGTTTCTATGCACTAACTCTCCAAACCATATACATGCCTTTACGCTCAGCTCAATTTTAACTTTAGAGCTAAATCCACCACTGACCTCAGTAGCTGCCTGTGAACTCCTCTACTATTTGATAATTTTACTGGTCCTGTGGGATTAGAAATATTCAAAACCCTTGTCTTTCATTTATCAGTTGAAATTAAAACTCAGATTGGCTAAAATGGTTTATTTGCTTAAGGTCTCTAGCTGACTCACCTTAACTCTGTTTTCTCTTTGCCACAGAGCTTCTTGGCTAGTGCTTTGTATTTGTGCCTTGTCTTCCTGACTTAACTCTTCCTTGCCTACTTAGATGGCCTCTTATACATCTTTGCCGTATCCATAAAAGGCCAATTTCAGGCATATGGAATATACATCAGTATTTCCGGCCTGGCTGATTAGTTAATTAAAGGTTTCAAGAACAAATACTGATGAAAAGTGTGAATTACCTTGAAAGTCTATGTCTTTAAGTTCAATGGCTTATGTGACAGTGGGCACCCTACCCACTCACCCCCAATTCATTGGGATTGGTTTTAAGATTGTTCTTTGGTCAAGATGTGTTATCCACTAATGTAGGGTCTTCAGATGAAGACAGAAAGACTTCAGATGCAGGACTAACAAATATTGTTTCTGGGAGAAGTTGGTAGAGGTAATGATTTTCTCCAGGTAGCCGAATCAGGAAGACAAACAGAGGGTAGCTAAGTTCTCTTGACAGATTTGGATGGTGTCTTTCCCTTACTTTGGTGATTTCCAAGTAAATGTACCTAGATCCCTAAGTAGTTCATACATTTAATATTCCCCCCAAAGCTAATGAATTGCATATATTTACCAAAGATAAGCTACATGGCTTAACTTAAATATCAAATTTATGTTAACTCAGTGTGGTATTAATTGTGCACATTAATCTTTGGCTTTTAAAATGGAGAGATAAGTGAGTACATAAAGCATCTAGTCTGTAGCAGTGGTTTAAAAAAAAAAGGTGTGGGAGAGATCGTTCGTTGTTGGAAAGTTTGGGAAGCACTGCTATATTGTGAAGTTTGTAGAATATTTAAACCAAAGAGGACCTTAGAATAATTTGATCCCATTCCTTTATCAGACAAACTGTGGGAGGGAGGCTGATTATGTTGTCTTGATTTATTCAGAGGTAACATTAGAATTAGTGCCCAGGTCTCTAATTTTAGTTACATCCTTTGTGTTACTCCACTCTACTCTAGAAGTTGTTTTAACGTAAGTGTTGGTGTCTAAAAGGTCAAGGCTCAGGAAGAAGTGTGTTGTATGAATAAGCTAGGCAGTGAAACTTGGATCTCTGCCAACTTGATATGGTGTCCTATTAGCACTCCATGGTTGGTAAGACCAGTATTTCTAGGTTCTTTCTGTTTGACACACGGTGTAGGTAAATTCTTATAACGTAGAGAGGGAAGCAAATACCTTTGAGTGGGCCGTGGTCCCATAGACAGTTTAATTATGCTTATCTGTTTAGAGAGACAACACCCACCGTCCATTAAGCTGTTGCTGGTTTTTAAAACTATGAGAGTCCTTCTTATTCCCTAGTGAATTTCTATCTAATACTATAATTATAATCATTACCAGTGCAGCTTATATTTTTTCTGTTTAAATTTCCATTAAATTTTAATAATATATAGTACTGTAACTTGTATCAAGTTGTTACAACAACAACAAAATTCTGTTCTGTTAATGGATATTTGATCATCTAAGTTTAATTTTAAATACTCGGTAACTTCCATAGTTTCATATACAAGAAAAAATTTGAAGTAAACAGTGGCCTATATTTGCTAATGAATGCGGTTGGGAAATTGCTAGAAAAGTTTAGGCAAAAGGAGTCCTTTATCATGTTACGTAATTCAAGGTCAAAAGAAACACAGTGTTCCTCCTGAGATGGAAACCTCCTGTTAGTTTTCATCACATGTACCTGATTTCAGCTAAAATGTAATACACATTGAATAAGACCAGAACCTATTTTTCTTCTTCTTTTAGATTTATGCTTATATTTGTACCTTTCATATTAGAAGAAAAAAACAGGAAATAAAAGTAACTTGAGTCCTAAACAGCCTAAAAGGAAATGGCAAAGCTACACAATTCCATATTTCATTGTTTAGACAAAAGAAAACATTTGGTTTTTTAATAATATCTTCTTAAGAATATTTACACAGTCGATTTAACCTCCTATCAGTTTATGCCCTTTGTATGTTTTAGATAACATTGTTGAATTTCCTTTGACTTAACACGAGGTGGACTTCCCTACGTGCTGAGCCTGTGCAGGCAGGCTCTCCCTCCTCCATCCCAACAAAAGCTGTTTTTTAAGCAGCTGTTACTAGTTTACAAAAGACTTTCCAACACTGTGTGCTTTGATTTCACCTCTCAGTTAGTTTTTGTTTGTTTGTTTTTTTGTTTGTTGTTTTTTTTTTTTTTTTGCGGTAAGCAGGCCTCTCACTGTTGTGGCCTCTGCCGTTGCAGAGCGCAGGCTCCGGATGTGCAGGCTCAGCGGCCATGGCTCACGGGCCCAGCTGCTTCGCGGCATGTGGGATCTTCCTGGACCAGGGCACGAACCCATGTCCCCTGCATCGTCAGGCGGACTCTCAACCACGGCGCCACCAGGGAAGCCCCTCAGTTAGTTTTGAGGAAAACCACATCCCTTAGATTCTCTTGTCTTAACTCTCATGATACCAACTGAGTATGTTTAGACAATGCTGTTTTGAAATATTAGACAAAACCACAATGTAAACGTAAGTTGCAATAGTCCTGGCTACCTACAAGGCATATTTTGATATTGGATACAGAAAACCCGTGAACTCTGAAAACAAAGGCGCTTTGGGCACCTCTTTGAAAATCTCAAAAAAGGTAGAACCCCAAACAACTTTTGTGACCTGAATCTAAGTCTGCTGGGTTTCCCATTCAAAGGAAGTAATTGGCCACCTTTTCAACAAGCAGGTATTGTTTGCGTCAGACAGACTACAGTCAAGAAGCAATGTTCCACCTGTGAACACATGCCAGAAGGTGTCTGTTCCCAGAACCCAGACAGTCATGAATCAATTCCATTTGTATCTTGCTTTTTTGGGTACCCAATACTCCCAGCAAAGAATGAAAATAGTTTTTAATGAGTCAGAGCAAGCTGGGTAAAACAAATGAGCATGTACACAATATCCTATATCCTATTTTGTTAATCGCAGATCATATGGCCTAAGTTAGTTTTACTCAGAATATTTTGATGTTAGTTACAGTCAGACAGGAAAGATTCACTCAGGTCCCCTCTGGCAGTAAAATAAAATACATATCGTAGAATGTCTGTGGTGCGTGTATAGTTCTGAAGCATGTATGTACAACATGTACTCATTAGGATCATATGACCTAGGAAAGAGTATGAAAAAAACTTTAAACTATTATCATAAAATCTTTCTGTTTATACCTTTTACAGACACACCTCATTCTATTGTGGTTTGCTTTATTGCACTTGCATGTGTTGTGTTTTTTACAGATTGAAGGTTTGTGACAACCCTGCACTTAGCAAGTCTATCGGCGCCATTTTTCCAACAGCATTTGCTCACTTTGTGTCTCTGTGTCACACTGTGATCATTCTCTCAATATTTCACACTTTATTATTATTATTGTATTTATGGTGATCTGTGATCAGTGATCTTTGAATCAACGCTGTGAGTTGCTGAAGGCTCAGATGATAGCACTTTTTAGCAATAAAATATTTTTTAATTAAGGTATGTACATTGTTGTTTTACACATAAAGCTATTGCACACTTAATAGACCACAGTGTGGTATAAACAACATTTATATAAACTGGGAAACCAAAACAATTCATGTCACTCGCTTTATTGTGATATTCACTTTATTGTGGTGATCTGGAGCCAAACACGCAACGTCTCTGAGTTATGCCTGTATTTTCATGCTTTTTAGTTCATAGAACATAGGGCATGAAGTAGTTATAGGAAAAACAAAGCAAACCAAATACTGAGCCAATACAACCAAGGAGGGCAATTAATAGGTAATACAAAGTATCATGTAGTTTTTGACTTGATCTATTGGAGGTCTCCTTTCTACCCCAATATGCCTCCCCCCCAACCCCCCGAATTAGGAGGTTTCTCATTGAAGAGAATAGAATAGAATAATACATCATCCTTGGAGCAGGGATGGTCAGCAGGATGAGTGCATGGAAAATCCAAAGAAAACTTGAATATTGATTGCAGGAAACAAAGGACACCTATGTTATGGAGCACGGCTGTACCATTGAGCTGACTAAAGGAAAGTCACTTCAAGATAATAGGTAAGGGACTTCCCTGGTGGCGCAGTGGTTAAGAATCCGCGTGCCAATACCAGGGACACGGGTTCGAGCCCTGGTCCAGAAAGATCCCACATGCCGCGGAGCAACTAAGCCTTGCGCCACAACTACTGAGCCTGCGCTCTAAAGCCCGCGAGCCACAGCTACTGCAGCCCACGTGCCTAGAGCCCGTGCTCCGCAACAAGAGAAGCCATCGCAATGAGAAGCCTGCGCACCACAAAGAAGAGGAGCCCCCGCTTGCCCACAACTGGAGAAAGCCCACACGTAGCAACAAAGACCCAGTGCAGCCAAAAATAAACAGATACATAAAGTAAAAAAAAAAAAAAAAGATAATAAGAAAAGACAGACATTTTGCAGATCATTTAAGAGGTAAACAAAGCATCCTATGTAGTTGATTCACAGTATTTAATTAATAAATTAAATTTATTTAATTTGCATATTAAAGAAACTTTAAGTAAGCATATGAATAGAGCAGGAGTTCCTATCACAGTAACAAGGGTCCTGAAAGAAGGAAATCTTATTCCACTAGAGTCCAATGAGGGACAAGAATTGCACAGGACACACAGAAGAGGATCACGGGACAAGACGAGCAGAAGAAAGGCCTCTAAAATTTACCCAGAGAACAATTCGCTTAATCGCTCTGGCTAAAGGTTTCTCTAGTGCTATTTAAGAGGATGACTGGGAAGTGTATGCCAGAGCTCCCTCGGAGGTCACAGCATGTATTTGTGTCGAAGTTAATGAATTCTGGGCTTTCCAAATCATTCTCACCAATCTTTTCTTCATAAATCTCAGAAATGCAGACGCCTAATGAGATGGATATCTGAACTAGGCTGCCTCTGTGTGTATGGCTAGGATTTTGAAGCCCAGAGTAGGAAAAGCCAGGTGCGTGCAACCTAAACAGAATTTTGCTCTAATCGGATTTATTTCTGGCAGTGTATAGTACATGGTACATTTGTTTGCCACCTTCAGGGCTATGTTATTGACAGTTTCTTATTAGTGTGATAACCATATCCATTTGTGGACTTAACATTAACTTGGCTTTTTATTGTAAATCTGAAACTGTGATTATTTCCCCCCTTTTCTGCCTGAGTTTCTATAGCTGCTATTGCCCAAATAGTTTAGCTATATTCTCGACTTTTCTTGATTTATCTAGACATTATAGGGAAGAAGACTAGGTCTGAGTCTTATAAGGTTGCTGACTACACAGCTAGTTGCCTCCAGATACTGTCAACTATATCAATTAAAGAAGTATGAAGTGGGGCTTCCCTGGTGGTGCAGTGATTGACAGTCTGCCTGCCGATGTAGGGGACACGGGTTCGTACCCTGGTCCGGGAAGATCCCACATGCCGAGGAGCGGCTGGGCCCGTGAGCCATGGCCGCTGAACCTGTGCGTCCGGAGCCTGTGCTCCGCAACGGGAGAGGCCACGGCAGTGAGAGGCTGGCGTACCGCAAAAAAAAAAAAAAAAAGAAGTATGAAGTGGTAGAGATCTTAGAAAAACTAGTCCAGTTTCTCACCAAATGAAGAAATCCTTCTTTAGGACCTGAACTTGATCATCTAGCTTCTGTTTGGACCGTTCCTGTGACAGTGATGCTCCGTTGTGAGGCAGTGGGCTTTACTGGGGAAGACTCTTCACGTGCTCGTTTAGGGTACTTTCTTTACTTTCATGCAGTGGTCCTTGTCTGATGTCTTGGAAAGTCAGAATAAACTCTGCATGGGATAGGCCTTCAAATATTTGTAGATAAATAGAGCGATTATTCTTTTCTCTTTAGACTAAACACCCATGAATGCATACATTTTGGGTCTCCAGACATTCATTAGTCCATTTGGCCTCTTTGGAATAAAGTTCAGTTTGTCAGTGTTTCTCTTCAAGTGGATATATCAAGACTGTTCCCCACAGATAATCTGACTTTAGAAATTATAATGGGATGATCCCTACCCAACTCTACCAACAGCTGGATTTAGGCTCTGTAGTATCGTTCCGTGTAACCTAACAGTACATTTTTGGGTTCTCGACATCATTATCACACATTGTGGTCAACTCAACCATCTGATCTTTTCAGAGCAGATATTTTCAAGACTAGGCTGCCATAGCCTGGAATATAATTTAAAAATTAAAAGCATTATTTTTTATTATACGTGATAAATTGCATCTCTTTGGTTTTATCACAGCACTCCATTAATTGGAGAGTCTGCTGAATCCAGATGCAATGTATTTGCTGTCCCTCCCAGTGTGGTGTCATTTACAAACTTGATGAACCTGGCTCCACGTCTTCCTTCCGGTCACTGGTGAATAGCCCATGGTTTGGCTTCTCTAAGATTATTAGTCTATCAGTGTTACCCACTGGCTTAGTTATTGCAAAAAAATGTATATGCTATCATTGGCATTTCTTCACTTCAAAACAGATATCCAGAGAGTTTCTATCAAATACCTTCTTTAATTCAAATTTCAATATATCCGTGACATTCCCCTGTTCCCTGTCTAACAGTCTTGTTTAAAAAGTTAATAGGTTAGTTTAATTGTGACTTTCCTTTGGAATATATACTGGTATCAGATTTTAGGTTTAAGATCTAAAGTTGCAGACATCTATCAAACTTACTGAACTGTAGTTGGTGGAATCCATCCCTTTTCTCTTAGATGACCAGGAAAAAAAGTCTTCTGGCACTCCTCCCATTCTTTAATTTTCAAAGATTCCAGACACCGTTTCTATAGTCGCATCTGTGATTCCTTCAGTTCCCTGGGAAGCAATTCCGGTGGGACTAGAGAAAGGAATTTATTTAAATTAGATATGCTTTGACTATCATTTCACCTTTATCATGTTTTATTTCATTTTAAAGCATTTGTTGGCCACTTTCTGATTTAAGAGTGCTACCTTTATATAGAAGGTGGTAACAAAAGAGAAGGTGAGTAGTGACTTTTCTGTCACTTATTAACATAACATCTTTATAAGCATTATCTTGTTATACATTTATAATTACCCATATTTTATCCTTTTAAAAATTATTTTAGTTTTTCTGCATCTTTATAATCTTCCACAAACAATTCTGGTAGGTGTGACGTGCTTTTGAGTTCATCCTTGTTTCCATGTCCTCCTCTATATCTTACATTTTTTAAGCATCTCCCTAGATAATTTTCTTTCTCATTTTAAATATTCACAATTATGTTGATAGATCATGCCGTCACATTCATTTTTAAGTTTCTGGCAATTGAATCACAATTATTTTTCTATCATTTACTTTTTGTCATCAGCTTTATTAGAGCCTGGCATATGTGTAATCCTGTGCACAATATTTTGTTTCTTTTGCCTTTTACTTTTATTGGTAGTATTTTTCAATTTCAAGGTGACACAAGCATGGATGCTTAAGGATTCTATAATTTTCCCAGAAATAACTCTTTTTTCATAGAGGTCAGCTCCCTTTGCTCCTGAGGCATCAGCACCATTTGACCAGCACCCGTGCAGAGTAGCCTGGATCCCAGCTCTGTGCTACCCTCTATTTAGGTGTTTAAGGTACCACTCCCATCAAACAGCAGCCCCTCTTCAGGGGTCTGGGTCCCAGCTGTGCAGGGCCCCTTCTCCTCCAAGCTTTCAAGTTTTAATAACCTCTTCCCTTTGTTTCCTCAGGTTTAGGGAGTGGTAGCTGTCTCCTGCAGTTTCTACTTCAATATACCTCATAATCCTTTATATTAAGTTCTCTCTGTTAAAATAACTGGAGAACTTCTATTTCCTGATTTGTATCCCTGAACAACAAAGCACCAATGACAGAATACCAGTTCATTTTCTGTTTCTTCCTTCCTTATCCTAAGTCATAACATTCAAATGAAAGTAGAAATGAACACACGTCTGTTTCCCCTAGGTGATCAGCTTTGCACCTAGAATGTTTTCCTTGACTCTTAGATTCATTCTCAAGTACATCAACAACAGTGAAAAGCATCACTGGAATCAAGTTGCACAACATTTGTTACCATCCATTGATGCAGTTTCTGCTTTTTCTCTTATCTCAATCTTGCAGTCACTGAACTCACTACATTGGCTTTTACTCTACGATCCCTTTGAATTTGTTTTCTTCTGAATTTTTTTCCCTGAATTATTTATTTATTTATATCGAGGACAATTTATTTTTAAGATGCTGCAAGAAAAGGTATATGTCCTTGATTTTGCAACATACTGTCAAGCAGGGAGAGTATTATGTACTTTTACTGAATAGGGTTGGACATCAGCTCAAGAAGAAGCCAATATGCTACAATCTGCAGGTTACTGGAACTCTTCACAGGGTATGTACATCTTCCAAGTCTCTGAATGATCTAAACTCCATAATGTTTCTCTGACTACTTGCCCTTACAAAATTACCTTTAAGTGTGCCAGAATCAGTGTTCGTTCACAGGAGGACAGTGAAAATGATAACCCTAGCCTAGGACAATTGTTCTCAAATATTTTTGTTTTGGAACACTTTACGCTACTAAAAATTATTGAGGATCTCAAAAACTTTTGCTTATGTGGATTATATCTATCAATATTTACTGAGTCAGAAGTTATAACTGAGAATTTAAAAATATTTTAGTTCATTTAAAAATAATAAAAATAACAAATAAAGCATTTTAATGAAAATAGCCATGTGTTATACTTTTTGTAAATCTAATGTCTGGATTAATAGAAGACAGCTGATTCTCTCATATCTGCTCTGCATTCAATCTTTTGTAACGTTGCTTTGGTTGAAGTATATGAAGACTTCCACCTCACACAAATACCTAGTTTGAAAAGAGAAGAGTATCTTAATAACATATTCAAATAATTGTGTGTATTCTTCTTTGATATTATACCAAAACATGGCAAGTGGTAGTTTCTTAAAGTTCAGTTTCAGTATGGGATATGAAAACATGTTAATTAACTTTATGTATCTATACGTTACAGTCCATGGGTCTCTCTTGCACTTTGACCCATGCTTGATTTTATAAAATGATATGTTAGTCATTCGGAAACTCTTGATTCACTGATTGTTGACATATTTCATTCTATAATAGAAAAATTACTTTCATTAAAATAACCACTGAGCTCATTTGAAAGCTCCTCAAGTATTGAGGAGTTATCAAACTCATGGTGGCAAATATAACTTTGAAAAATTCTAAGATTTTACTCAAAAACTTGAATTTTGTTATTGACAACAAGCCTGTCAATTGTTTTCCTTGAAATCAGCTCATTTCTTTGATTTTGAAGAAATTATCAGCCAGATGCCTAATTCTGCACAATCATAGCTTGTCTGCCAGTTATTCTTTCAGGCAGGGGTGGTGTTTCATGCAAAAAAGCAGCTAGTTCGTTTGCAACTCAAAAAATAGCACATGGGCTATTACTTGAGAAAATCATTGTGGTTCATTTTGTGGCAGAAGTGCTTGACGTGCATTACCCCTTACATCATATAGAATATCAAAGAGAAGTAGACTAACGGGTGAAGATTTTTAAAAAACTAATAATTGTTAAATGTTTCATCAAGGAAGTTCTTAATTGAAACTATTTTTTTTTTTAAATTGAAAGTGTGTAGAGGTGATTCTGGGTGCAGTGGCCTTTCTTAGTGTTCAGGCACTAACAGGTTTGCCCATCTTTGCCTTTGCACCATTAGTGCAAATGTAACGCAGTGGAAGAGGCAAATAACACCTTAGTATAATGATAAAAATATCAATAGTTTTGACCTCATGAACCCCTGGAAAATCTTCAGGGACCCCCAGGAGTCTGCGGAACACACTTTAAAAGGCAATATGTTGATTCCAGCCACTATTTAGAAACTCTCCCTTATGATAAAGGATGAATTCATATCATTGGTTTAAAAACACATAACAAGCTTTATTCTGTTCCCAATAATTAGTTTAACCAATTTGAAATTGTTTGTTTTTAATAAGTGACATTTAATATCATATTTCATGGCTAAAATGGCAGTAAATGATCAAAAACAGCATAGGAGAAATAGCATATGAATTTATGTGGTCTTGTCATAAGAAAAAAATAATGCTGGAAAGTTTGTCGTTTCCTGTGTCACATGTTGCATCTGTGTACTTTGCACTGGAAATTAGAAAACTTTTTCTTTTTCCTTTATATACATTTATTCTCATCATATTTTCCTATTAATCATTTAGCTACTCCACTTGTAATATTTTGTCATTACTAAAAGTTTTCTAATCTCATCAAAATCATGAGCTCATGTCATTAAATGGCGGTGCTTTTGAGTCTAAACAAAAAGGAATCAATTTCACTTCATTGTATAGGTGGGAGGCTCAAGAAATGTTTTCCCATTCTGACAAGTACCATCAGAATTTATGGTCTTTCTCAAAGAGAGAAATAATTCTCTTTACAGGATGTAGTAGAAACTGAGCTGCTCTTCTGAATTTGCAAATCATCCTTTCTTGACACAGATAAGAACTGCTATCTTAAACCTTATGCTTCTCAAGGAAAGCGTGGCAGCGCACTGTCCTTCCTTTCTTTTTTCTCATCCTTACGTATATAAATCCAATCTGTTCATACTTTCCAGAAGTTTCTACACATTTTTCAGAATAACAATAAGTTTCTACACATTTTTCATACTTTCCAGAAGTCTTCTACACATTTTTCAGAACAGTGAACTAGACGACTGAAAAGATGGGGAAGGCTGGGACAGTAGCTCTAATTTCTACAGTGCTGAGCTGTAGCATGACATAGGAGAATTCAATCTTTGCAGAATCAGTTTTATTTTAGATGAGAACAGTCTTAGTAAATCTGATAAGTTCACAAAAATAAAACCCTCTGGTTACTTCAGATAAAATGGAAGGAAAACAAACTCTTTCAATTTCCTCTTATTTCAAGGAAAGGTCACAGGGGAATCATTTGACTTTGCAACTTTATATGCTTAAATCATTTTCAGAAATTTACAGATTGTCATCCTAAAATTTTAAACCACTGTTAAGGAGTTAGAGTGACTGTACACAGCACACATGAAGAAAAATATGCTTAGAAGCATGTAACACTAATAGTTGATACAATGTTTGTATCTTAGAAAGTCTTTAGTTATTTGAAAATCTTGTTAGAAACCCTATGCTGGGATTTAAAACGCTTTTGGCAGATTTCATCAGATAGATCTGATTGCGCTTTGTTGCTTTGGCTTATGCCATCAATATGCAGCGTTGCCTAAAGCCGCCGATGCACAACTAAGCTGTGGGCTGACAGAAAACATCACCGGCCAAGAGATTCACCTAGAATCCGGCTACCAGAGCTTGGGGTTCCCCTTTGGCACAAAGGCATCAGGAGCACGTCAGTTCTAGGGGCAAAAGTGCAAACTCCGGAACGCCATATAGAGAATGATTATGGTTGACAACACCCTGGGCAGTGTTTATCTTTCCAAAGTGATGTGAGGACTCTTCATTCATCTTTGTCTTTTTGGAAATGCCCAGAAAAGTCATTTTTGAAATCGTTATCAATAGCATGATAATATATGCCAGTAATCCGGTGTTGGATTTTTGAATAGCAGAGGTTAATGAAACAGCATCACCAAGGACAGTCTCTTCTCAATAGTCACTTTCCTAAACATTTCACTTTACATTAGTCTCTATTGTTTTCACTACATTACATAATCGTGTTTGCATCCCGTGTTTCCCCACATACGGCTTTTCTTTCCTTGTTTAGAGGGGAAAATGAGAATGTTTCCTTGCAAAATTCTTTTGCTCTCTTGCTTTTTCTTTGTCGAGACAGCAGTCAACACAGCTGTCAGCAGAGGCTGCTTGGTGCTTTAGAAATGTGTATCAGCAGAAGACGTTCTGTCCTTGGGTGCCAGGGCAAATTAAAGAGAGGAGAGGCCAGCTGGGTGGTTACTGGTTTTGGTAAGGAGAGAGGAGCCCTACCTTTTCTACCCCTGCCCATCTGCCCCGTTCCTTCCTGCCTGTCTCCTTTTATCAATTCTCCTTTCACCTCTCTAGGGCTGGTAAACCAATCAATCACCATATTAATTGTGAGGTTCCAGTGCAACTCCTAATCTGCAAGGAGGAATTAGAACCCACTGCTTCTGATCCCTAGAGCAGTGATTTTCAAACTTTGGTGTGGTGTGTAAATTCATCTGAGACTTTGTAGGTCCCAGGTGAGGCAAGGGATCTTCATTTTTAATAAATATAAGGTAATTTTGACTGAAGTCATCCCAAGACTAACTTCGAGAAATATTTAGAAACTGTATTTCCACCGCCTTTCCATCTAACCTTGGGGGTGGGCTAAGGAAGAGTTGGAAAAGCTTCCTAGGTGAATCTGGTTCAACACCCATCCTACTTGACAACCCTTTCTGTAGACCAGGAGTTCTCAGTCTTGGCTGTACTGTAGCATCTCCTGGGAAGAGTTTTTTTTAAAAAAAAAATGCAGTTGCCCAGACCCACCCCCAAAGATTCTGATTTAAAAGGCATTGGTATTTTTTGAAAAAAGTTCCCAGTGACTTTATTATATAGATTTAAAGCAGAGGTTCTCAAAGTGTGGTCTCGTGATCACCGTCACGAGAACATGTTCGAAACGCAGATGTTTGGCCCTACTGAATCAGGAATTCTGGGGATTGGAACCAGCGTTAAAGGAGACCTCCCAGTGATTCTAATACATGCTAAAATGTGAGATCCATTGTTCTAGACCAAATTTCAAACTTAAAGCAATGGATCTTTAGATAAGACTCTTCTAGTGATTGATAAATCAGCTATGTTTTCCTTCTCCTCTATACTAGTATTTTTTTTTTGCACGCACACCTGAACAAAGAATACACTGTTATTGCTAACATAAAAGCTTGCCATAAGAACATTTAATAAATTACAGTGAGACAAAAGAATTGATACCCCCTGAGAGATGTAGAGACCATTAACCTTGCTGCTCATTATTCTATCACATTGAGGGTCAGTAGTCTTTTAAAATAGATGTCAAAGATGAGAAAAATGCTGGAAGACAAAAGATGAGCCCAGATTTAGAGTATTTCTCCCTTTTCTCCCCCTGTATGACATGGAAAGAGTAGAATAAGCAGAATTAACTACATTAAGCAACCTTCTAAAAGTAGTGGCTTCCTTTCAAATTCAAGTTTTAGAGTTTAATAAATAAAGTAGTGACGTTTGTTTGGCAGTTGTGTAGTAAGACATTTTTATGTACCAGGCAAGATTCTCAGAGCTTTTCAAGTAGCAAATTATTTAATCTTTACAGTGACATTTGAGGTTAGGTACAGCTATATTATGAGTGAGGAAAATAAGATGACGAGAGGTGAAGTATGATTTGCCTAAGATGACACAGCTATAAAGTGACTGAGCCTGTGATCTTAATTACTACATTATTTAGGGGAAAAAATCACAGCTGCTGATTAATTCTTTAATGTCTTGAAATTTTATTTTGTTCAAAACCACTTTTTTGTGACCTCAATTTTTCTTCCAGTGTCCCCTCATGTGTCTTTTTGCATTTGTTTACAATTTATTTTGTGTGGGGGGGAACATTTTATATCACTTCTTTTTATTACTTGTGGTATAAATTTTCTGTTTTAAACCAGTTAGGGGAAAGTAACTGAAAAAAATCTGCCTTTTCAATCACAGGATGTTTTGAGTCCATTGCTTGAACTAAGTTGAGATATTTGGATAAGTAAAGAGAAGTGAACATATTTCACTTTCAAATTTTCCAAGGCAACATTAGCAGCTTCCTCTGCTTCTTTTGAGAAAGATGAATTTGACTATTTGAAGGAAGTCTCCACCAAAATTAATCCCTTTCCCAGGATTTGTTTTGCATATTATTTATCACATTGATAGGTTTCTACGTATTGTGGGTTTGGCAAAGTCATATAGAACAGCCAGAAAACTAATCTCTTGATACTTCTGTTTCAAAAAAGACAGAGAAATCCAAGCTGTCGGGTGTCAGAAAAAGTCGACACCTTATAAATTCTTGGCCCAGATTTGTAACCTAGTGCTTTTGAATAAACCTGCAATTTTCTCATTTATGATTAACAGTATGGTGGTTTAGTGTACCACAGCCTACATTTTTTCAGAAAAAAAAAAAGAAAGAATTAGAACAAAGGAGAGTGAGAGAAGGATTTTCTTTAAAAATCCTGGACTGAGTACATAATAATTAAGTGATATACTGAAAGAGTAAAATGGACTGGGTAATATCAATTAGATAATAGGACTGATTTCTGCTTCTTTCATACAGGATTGAGAATGGAGGAATTTATTTGGACCTCTGATTGCAGTTAGTAAGAGAGTTGATTGATCTAAGTACCTCTATATTCAACCTCCTTTACTTTTTCTCCTGTTAAGTTTTACTTTCTTTTCACTTCTGGGCACCTAGCTACAGGGCTAATGTTGGGGACTAAGCCGGTTGGAGGGCCCACCTTTTAGACAGGTCCTCAGGTAGTCACTACTATCTCTCCTGAGTTCAATCCCCTGGTGCTTGTGACAAGTCAGTAACTCATCTGGGTATCGAAAGAGCATGAGTTCCAGAAGGTATATTGGCTTGAGTGTAAAATGCTGATTCTGACAGCTAGTCCTCTAGGGCTTCAGAAAAATGATTTTTCAAACATTCATTCTCTTCATCTGTAAAAATAAAACACAGGTATCTACTTTATAAGGTTGTTATTATGACTACTCTTTGATTAATTACAGCAGTAGTAGCAACAACAACATAGCAGAGCATCACAATCACCAAACCCTCTTCTGAAATGCTGTGCACAAGATTTCCTCAACTCAGGTGAACTGGCTTTCCTCTTCAGCTTCCTAAACCACTGGCAGAAGAAGAGTGGAGATGTCTGGCTATGTCAGAGAAAGTTTTCTGAACAAGCAGCTATTAAACATTTCCTGAGCTGGATTAGGTTAACATTTCCCCCAAAATATGTACTTTTGCAACCCCTATTAATTTCGAAAGGGAATTATGCAAATATCTTAAAGGACCAAATCTGGCCTTCAATCGGGAAAATCTGGGGTCTGTACTCGTTTAAGTATGTTTTAGTATGACACTGCTGTGCTTTGACCCATGCTGCTCAGGGCAGTGTGTGACTGCACACCTAACCCCACCAAATGCAAATGGCCACAGGCCCTGCACATTATTAGGAATTCTAATTGAACTTTATTCATAAAGCATTTTGTGGTTCTGTCAACATTTCATCAGAAGTGAACAATCTGTTTTTATTTTAACAACTTTATTGGAGTATAATTGCTTTACAATGGTGTGTTAGTTTCGGCTTTATAACAAAGTGAATCAGCTACGCATATACACATATCCCCATATCTCCTCCCTCTTCTGTCTCCCTCCCACCCTCCCTATCCCACCCCTGTAAGTGGACACAAAGCACTGAGCTGATCTCCCTGTGCTATGTGGCTGCTTCCCACTAGCTATCTATTTTACATTTGGTAGTGTATATAAGTCCATGCCACTCTCGCACTTCGTCCCAGCTTACCCCTCACACTCCCTGTGTCAAGTCCATTCTCTACGTCTGCATCTTTATCCCTGTCCTGCCCCTAGGTTCTTCAGAGCCATTTTCTTTTTAGATTCCATATATATATGTTAGCATACGGTATTTGTTTTTCTCTTTCTGACTTACTTTACTCTATATGACAGACTCGAGGTCCATCCACCTCACTACAAATAGCTCAATTTTGTTTCCTTTTATGGCTGAGTAGTATTCCATTGTATATATGTGCCACATCTTCTTTATCCATTCATCTGTTGATGGGCACATAGGTTGCTTCCATGTCCTCGCTATTGTAAATGGAGCTGCAGTGAACACGGTGGTACATGACTCTTTGAATTATGGTTTTCTCAGGGTATATGCCCAGTAGTGGGATTGCTGGGTCCTATGGTAGTTCTATTTTTCTTTTTTTAAGGAACCTCCATACTGTTCTCCACAGTGGCTGTATCAATTTACATTCCCACCAACAGTACAAGGGGCTTCCCTTTTCTCCACACCCTCTCCAGCATTTATTGTTTGTAGATTTTTTGATGATGGCCATTCTGACTGGTGTGAGGTGATACCTCATTGTAGTTTTGATTTGCATTTCTCTAATGATTAGTGGTATTGAATATTCTTTCATGTGTTTGTTGGCAATCTGTATAACTTCTTTGGAGAAATGTCTGTTTAGGTCTTCTGCCCATTTTTGAATTGGGTTGCTTGTTTTTTCGATATTGAGTTGCATGAGCTTCTTGTAAATTTTGTAGGTTAATCCTTTGTCAGTTGTTTCATTTGCATATATTTTCTCCCATTCTGAAGGTTGTGTTTTCATTTTGTTTATGCTTTCCTTTGCTGTGCAAAAGCTTTTAAGTTTCAGTAGGTCCATTATGTTCATTTGTTTATTTTTGTTTTTATTTCCAGTTCTCTAGGTGGTGGGTCAAAAAGGATCTTGCTGTGATTTATGTCATAGAGTATTCTGCCTATGTTTTCCTCTAAGAGTCTTATAGGGTCTGGCCTTACATTTAGGTCTTCAATCCATTTTGTGTTTATTTTTGTGTATGGTATTAGGGAGTGTTCTTATTTCATTCTTTTTATATGTAGCTGTCCAGTTTTCCCAGCACCAGTTATTGAAGAGGCTGTCTTTTCTCCATTGTATATTCTTGCCTCCTTTATCAAAAATAAGGTGACCATATGTGCATGGGTTTGTCTCTGGGCTTTCTATCCTGTTCCATTGATCTATATTTCTGTTTTTGTGCCAGTACCATCCTGTCTTAATTACTGTAGATTTGTAGTATAGTCCAATGTCCGGGAGCCTGGTTCCTCCATCTCTGTTTTTCTTTCTCAAGATTGCTTTGGCTATTCGGGGTTTTTTGTGTTTCCATACAAATTGTGAAATTTTTTGTTCTTGTTCTGTGAAAAATGCCAGTGGTAGTTTGATCGAATCTGTAGATTACTTTGGATAGTATAGTCATTTTCACAATGTTGATTCTTCCAATCCAAGAACATGGTATGTGTCTCCATCTGTTTGTATCATCTTTAATTTCTTTCATTAGTGTGTTATAGTTTTCTGCATACAGGTCTTTTGTCTCCTTGGGTAGGTTTATTCCTAGGTATTTTATTCTTTTTGTTGCAATGGTAAATGGAAGTGTTTCCTTAATTTCTCCTTCAGATTTTTCCTCATTAGTGTATAGAAATGCAAGAGATTTTTGTGCATTAATTTTGCATCCTGCTACATTAGCAAATTCATTGATTAGCTCTAGTAGTTTTCTGGTAGCATCTTTGGGATTCTCTGTGTACAGTATCATGTCATCTGCAAACAGTGACAGATTTACTTCTTCTTTTCTGATTTGGATACCTTTTATTTCTTCTTCTTCTCTGATTGCTATGGATAAAACTTCCAAAACTATGTTGAATAATAGTGGTGAGAGTGGACAACCTTGTCTTGTTCCTGATCTCAGAGGAAATGTTTTCAGTTTTTCACCATTGAGAACGATGTTGGCTGTGGGTTTGTCATATATGGCCTTTATTATGTTGAGATAAGTTCCCTTTATGCCTACTTCCTGGAGGGTTTTTATCATAAATGGATGTTGAATTTTGTCAAAAGCTTTTTCTTCATCTATTGAGATGATCCTATGGTTTTTTCCATCAATTTTTAAATATGGTTTATCACATTGATTGATTTGTGTGTATTGAAGAATCCTTACATTCCTGAGAGAAACCCCATTTGATCATGGTGTATGATCCTTTTAATGTGCTGTTGGATTCTGTTTGCTCGTATTTTGTTGAGGATTTTTGCATCTATGTTCATCAGTGATATTGGCCTGTAGTTTTCTTTCTTTGTGACATCTTTGTCTGGTTTTGAAATCAGGATGATGGTGGCCTCATAGAATGAGTTTGGGAGTATTCCTCCCTCTGCTGTATTTTGGAAGATTTTGAGAAGGATAGGTGTTAGCTCTTCTCTAAATGTTTGACAGAATTTGCCTGTGAAGCCATCTGGTGCTGGGCTTTTGTTCGTTTGAAGATTTTTAATCACAGTCTCAACTTCAGTGCTTGTGATCAGGCTTTTAATATTTTCTGTTTCTTCCTGGTTCATTCTCAGAAGGTTGTGCTTTTCTAAGAATTTGTCTATTTCTTCTAGTTTGTACATTTTATTGGCATACAGTTGCTTGTAGTAATCTCTCATGATCGTTGGTATTTCTGCAGTGTCAGTTGTTACTACTCCTTTTTCATTTCTAATTCTATTGATTTGAGTCTTCTCCCTTTTTTTCTTGATGAGTCTGGCTAATGGTTATCAATTTTGTTTATCTTCTCAAGGAACCAGCTTTTCATCTTATTAATCTTTGCTATTGCTTCCTTCATTTCTTTTTCATCTATACTTGATCTGATCTTTATGATTTCTTTCCTTCTGCTAACTTTGGGGTTTTTTTGTTCTTCTTTCTTTAATTGCTTTAGGTATAAGGTTAGGTTGTTTATTTGAGATGTTTCTTGTTTCTTGAGGTAGGACTGTATTGCAGTAAACTTCCCTCTTAGAACTGCTTTTGCTGCATCCCATAGGTTTTGGTTCGTTGTGTTTTCATTGTCATTTGTTTCTAGGTGTTTTTTGATTTCCTCTTTGATTTCTTGAGTGATGTCTTGGTTATTTAGTAGTGTATTGTTTAGCCTCCATGTGTTTGTATGTTTTACAGGTTTTTTCCAGTAATTGATATCTAGTCTCATAGCATTGTGATCAGAAAAGATACTTGATACAATTTCAATTTTCTTAAATTTACCAAGGCTTGATTTGTGACCCAAGATATGATTTATCCTGGAGAATGTTCCATGATCACTTGAAAAGAAATTGTATTCTGTTGGTTTTGGATGGAATGTCCTATAAATATCAATAAAGTCCATCTTATTTAATGTATCATTTAAAGCTTGTGTTTCCTTATTTATTTTCATTTTGGATGATCTGTCCATTGGTGAAAGTGGGGTGTTAAAGTCCCCTACTATGATTGTGTTTCTGTTGATTTCCCCTTTTATGGCTGTTAGCATTTGCCTTATGTATTGAGGTGCTCCTATGTTGGGTGCATAAATATTTACAATTGTTATATCTTCTTCTTGGATCGATCCCTTGATCATTATGTAGTGGCCTTGTTTGTCTCTTGTAATAATCTTTGTTTTAAAGCCTATTTTGTCTGATATGAGAATTACTACTCCAGCTTTCTTTTGATTTCCATTTGCATGGAATATCTTTTCCCATCCCCTCACTTTCAGTCTCTATGTGTCCGTAGGTCTGAAGTGGGTCTCTTGTAGACAGCATATATATGGGTCTGGTTTTTGTATCCATTCAGTCAGTCTATGTCTTTTGGTTGGAGAATTTAATCCATTTACATTTAAGTTAGTTATCAGTATGTATGTACCTATTACCATTTTCTTAATTGTTTTGGGGTTGTTATTGTAGGTCTTTTCCTTCTCTTGTGTTTCCTGCCTATAGAAGTTCCTTTAGCATTTGTTGTAAAGCTGGTTTGGTGGTGCTGAATTCTCTTAGCTTTCGCTTGTCTGTAAAGATTTTAATTTCTCCGGCAAATCTGAATGAGATCCTTGCTGGGTAGAGTCATCTTTGTTGTAGGTTTTTCCCTTTCCTCACTTTAAATATGTCCTGCCACTCCCTTCTGGCTTGCAGAGTTTCTGCTGAATGATCAGCTGTTAACCTGATGGGAATTCCCTTGTTTGTTATTTATTGTTTTTCCCTTGCTGCTTTTAATATTTTTTCTTTGTATTTAATTTTTGATAGTTTGATTAATATGTGTCTTGGTGTGTTTCTCCTTGGATTTATCCTGTTTGGGACTCTCTACACTTCCTGGACTTGACTGACTATTTCCCTTCCCATATTAGGGAAGTTTTCAACTATTATCTCTTCAAATATTTTCTCAGTCCCTTTCTTTTTCTCTTCTTCTTCTGGAACCCCTATAATTCGAATGTTGGTGTGTTTAATGTTGTCCCAGAGGTCTCTGAGACTGTCCTCAATTCTTTTCATTCTTTTCTGTTTATTCTGCTCTGCAGTAGTTATTTTCACTATTTTATCCTCCAGGTCACTTCTCCGTTCTTCTGCCTTAGTTATTCTGCTATTGATTCCTTCTAGAGAATTTTTAATTTCATTTATTGTGTTGTTCATCGTTATTTATCTTTAGTTCTTCTAGGTCCTTGTTAAATGTTTCTTGCATTTTGTTTATTCTGTTTCCAAGATTTTGTATCATCCTTACTATCATTACTCTGAATTCTTTTTCAGGTAGACTGCTTATTTCCTCTTCATTTGTTTGGTCTGGTGGGTTTTTACCTTGTTCCTTCATCTACTGTGTGTTTCTCTGTCTTCTTATTTTGCTTAACTTACTGTGTTTGGGTTCTCCTTTTCGCAGTGTGCAGTTTTGTAGTTCCCGTTGTTTTTGGTGTCTTCCCCCAGTGGCTAAGGTTGGTTCAGTGTGTTGTGTAGGCTTCCTGGTGGAGGGGACTGGTGCCTCTGTTCTGGTGGATGAGGCTGGACCTTGTCTTTTTGATGGGCCAGACCACGTCTGGTGATGTGTTTGGGGGTGTCTCTGACCTTATTATGATTTTAGGCGGCCTTGGTGGTAATCGGTGGGGTTGTGTTCCTGTCTTGCTAGTTGTTTGTCATAGGGTGTCCAGCACTGGAGCTTGCTGGTCATTGAGTGGAGCTGGTTCTTTGCCTTGAGTTGGAGCTCTTTGGGAGAGCTTTTGCTGTTTGATATTACTTGGAGCCGGGAGGTCTCTGGTGGACCAATATCCTGAACTCTGCTCTCCCACCTCAGAGGCACAGGATTGACACCCAGCCAGAGAACCAAGACCCTGTCAGCTGCTCAGCTCAGAAGAAAAGGGAGAAAATAAGAAAGAAATAGAGAAAGGAATAAATATGAATATGAAATATAAATGTGAATAAAATAAAGTTATTAATAAAATAAAAAATAATTATTAAATATTAAAAAAATTAAAACGTAATTTAAAAAATGAAAGAAAGAAGAGAGGAACAAAACCGAAAAAGAAATCAAACAATTATAACAAGTGCTAAAAACTATACTAAAAAACAAAAATAGAAACAGACAGACAGAACCCTGGGACAAATGGTAAAAGCAAAGCTATACAGACACCATCACAAAAAGAAGGATACATATACAGACAAAAAGAGAAAAAGGAAAAAAAAATCTATATATATTTTCAAAAAAAGGAGGAAGAGAGCAACCAAATTAATAAACAAATCTACCAGTGATAATAAACTCTAAATACTAAACTACGATAAGCATAAAACCAGGAATAAATTAGATGCAGAAAGCAAACCCCAAATCTACAGTTGCTTCCCAAGTGCACCGCCTCAATTTTGTGATGATTTGTTGTCTTTTCAGTTATTCCGGAGATGCAGAGTACATCAGGTTAATTTTGGAGATTTAATCGACTGCTTCTGAGGCTGCTGGGAGAAATTTCCCTTTCTCTTCTTTGTTTGCACAGCTCCTGGGGTTCAGCTTTGGAATTGGCCCCGCCTCTGCGTGTAGGTTGCCTGAGGGCATGTTGTTCGCTCAGACAGGACGGGGTTAAAGGAGTAGCTGATCAGGGGACTCTGGCTACTCTGGCTGGGGGTAGGGGGAGGGGTACGGATGCGGGGCAAGCCTGCGGCGGCAGAGGCCACCATGATGTTGCAGCAGCCTGAGGCACGCTGTGCGTTCTCCTGGGGAAGTTGTCCCTGGATCACGGGACCCTGGCAGTAGCGGGCTGCAGAGGTTCCCGGGTGGGAAGCTATGGATAGTGACCTGTGCTTGCACACAGGCTTCTTGGTGGCTGCAGCAGCAGCCTTAGCATTTCATGCCTGTCTCTGGTGTTGCATACACCCGTCTCTGGAGCTCATTTAGGCGGTGCTCTGAAGCCCCTCTCCTCGCACACCACAAAACAATGGTCTCTTGCCTCTTAGGCAGGTCCAGACTTTTTCCCGGACTCCCTCCCGGCTAGCTGTGGCGTACTAGCCCCCTTCACGCTGTGTCCACGCAGCCAACCCCAGTCCTCTCCCTGGGATCTGACCTCTGAACCCCGAGTCTCAGCTCCCACCCCCCACCGGCCCCAGGGGTGAGCAGACAAACCCCTCAGGCTGGTGAGTGCTGGTCGGCACCGATCCTCTGTGTGGGAATCTCTCCCCTTTGCCCTCTGCACCCTTGTTGCTGTGCTCTCCTCCGTGGCTGCAAAGCTTCCCCGCCGCCAACCCCCATCTCTGCCAGTGAAGGGGCTTCCTAGTGTGTGGAAACTTTTCCTCCTTCACAGCTCCCTCCCAGAGGTGCACGTCCCATCCCTATTCTTTTGTGTCTGTTTATTGTTTTTTCTTTTGCCCTACCCAGGTATGTGGGGAGTTTCTTGCCTTTTGGGAAGTCTGAGGTCTTCTGCCAGTGTTTAGTAGGTGTTCTGTAGGAGTTGTTCCACATGTAGTTGTATTTCTGATGTATTTGGGGGGAGGAAGGTATTCTCCACTTCTTACTCCTCTGCCATCTTGAAGGTCTGACTCGAACAATCTGGTTTTTATCAATTCAGATACACAGGTTATCTGCAGACAGCCAGAAAATGAGCGGAATATCTCCAGTAAAAAAGATTATACTTTCAGATTAATTCTCTCTTGGAAAACAAAACTAACAAGAGTTAGTAACTCATGGATGAGAAATGCAAACAGTAGAGAATCAGCCTTATTGGGGAGAAGTAGAATAATATTCAATTTATTGCTTTCCTAACTTATTGCAAAATGACACTGGGTACAGTGGTATCTGGGACTGACTTTTACCGGACATGCTTTCACTCGAAGTGATGAAAAAAAGGGTGAACTTCTTTTCCTCTCCTTTTCACTAGTTATTCTCCTATTGTTTTGAAGTGTTAAATGTTAGCTAATACCACACATCTGCAAGTGCGGAGTATAGAAGGTTTTCTTACTTAGATGAGCCAAAAAGTCGGCACTGCACCCTGATGACCCACATCTGTTCTTTTTTGAGCCAATTCCACATAATGTGAATGAGTCAGAGAAAAACACGGCTGGTTCAGTCAACAGCAGCTCTTTTTCTTCATGTTAGTAATGACTGGGACTTGGAGTTGGAACTGGCTTAAAAATATGTATCTGGTCCTTTCCCCGCCTGAAGGCAAGCATATGGTAGATAGTATTTTCATCATGAACCATCCCTCAGAAAAAAGATTTTACAACTTCCTTGAACACATTCTAGTGTCTATAATCTACAAATTGTGATGTCCATTTTCTCCTTTGCCACTTTATCTAAATTCCTATTGCTTCAACTTGCACTTATTTGACTTTGCTGTCAGCTGAAAGGGATTGCCTCTCTCCCTTCCATGTAATTTAGTACAGTCACTGGCTAGGGAGTCTCAGATAGCATCGCATTTAAAAAAATCTTGCACTGTTGGTAGAAATGTAAACTGGTGCAGCCACTGTGGAGAACAGTATGGAGGTTCCTTAAAAAACTGAAAATAGAGCTACCATGTGACCCAGCAATCCCACTTCTGGGCGTATATCCAGAGAAAACCATAATTTGAAAAGATACATGCACCCCAATGTTTATAGCAGCACTACTTACAATAGCCAAGACATGGAAACAACCTAAATGTCCATCAGTAGAGGAATGCATAAAGAGGATGTGGTATGTGTGTGTGTGTGTGTATATGTGTGTATATATATATATATATATATATATAATGGAATACTACTCAGTCATAGAATAGAATGAAATAATGCTATTTGCAGCAACATGGAGGGACCTAGAGATGATCATATTAAGTGAAATAAGCCAGACAAAGACAAATATCTTATGATATCGCTTATATGTGGAATCTAAAAAAAATGATACAAATGAACCTATATACAAAGTAGAAATAGACGCACAGACATAGAAAACAAACTTATACCTACCAAAGGGGAAAGGAATGGAGTGAGGGATAAATTAGGAGTTTGGGATTAACATATACACACTACTCTATGTAAAATAGATAACCAGTAAGGACCTACTGTATAGCACAGGGACCTATACACAATATTTTGTAATAACCTATAAGGGAAAATAATCTGAAAAAGAATGTATATAATTGAATCACTTGGTTATACACCTGAAGCCAACACAACATTGTAAATCAACTATACTTCAATAACAATAAATAAATAAAAAATAATGATTGAATGAACAACAAAATATCATGGCAGTATATTTGTGGTAAAAAGGATATGACTCGTATTGACAGTTATTTATCTCTTTACAAAAACGTTTCGTGTCCACTTATGTGGCCTCCTGATGTGTCCTCCAAAGCACTTTTATACCTATGAGTGTATGGACAATAGAGATTTTGCTTTGCATTACAGTGGAGGCTCTTGGTAGCCTGGGGAAAGGAATACCTCACACACCTTTCCAAAGGGTAGAAATATCAATACAACCCTGTAGTCATTTGGTTGGTTTCCTGCCCACGTCTCTCTTGCTTTAGAAGGCTTCAAATTGTTTAGTGGAAGAGAAGAAAAAAAAAATGCTCAAATGTAGATAGAATAAGAGTATATGGAGAAAAGGAGAGAGTTTTCCATTTTTAAGCACAGTGCCTAAATCTGAAAATAAACTTGCATTAACCAATACACTTAACAAGTGTGAAAATAATGGTAGCTGTTTGAGGAGAGAAGGCATGGTCTCAATCATTTTTTCCTGTGTCTTCTGCTTCTTGTGCCCAGCATCTTCCTCACTCACCTTGAATAAATTATGGGAAGGACTAATGGAAAGTAAAGAATAGATTGAAATGAGGCCAGTGTATTGAGAAAAGTGTTCACTCAACTCAGGTTTCAGTCTCATGAGCAATTGCATTGAAGCCTTCATTTCTTTGCCAGTAGGCCTTAAAACAAGTTGTGTCACAAAAGTAAAGGAACTCATATAGGTCTAATGATAGCTTCTATTTTGTTTGTTGTAAGTTCTAGATATAATTCGTGGAAAGCTATCTAAGTGAATTAGGGCTTCTGTGGTTTTCAAGGGACAGAATTTAAATTCAGTCTTGAGCTAAACTTGGATATTTTGGCCCCTGTGACCAAAAACTCCAGGAGGTGGATATGACTTTAGATACGGCTGATCAAGACATATATCCACGAACAGCATCCCTTTTCTCTCTGTCTCAGCTTTGCTTTTTTCTGCATGATTTACTCTCAGGAAGGATCTTTCCACAGGTTAGAAAAAGAGGAGCTCACCACCACCCCCGTCCTTGCAGCGTCACAATACCCAAGGAAAGAGAATTTTTCTTTGCTGACATTCCCAGAAATAGTCCAGTGATTGTGGCTCTATTGTCCTGACTTGAGTCGCATACCCATCCCTGAGTATTTCAGTGGTTCTGGGATATATCTGAATGAGCCTGGCTTCTCTTGTCCTGATCAGTTCAAGGTGGTGATGATAATTGGTAGCTCACATGGAATGAGAAATCTGCCAGGTGAGGGGACCCCTGGACAAAGAGACTTCCAGTACTCTTATCTTTCCACCTGTGAGAAGTGTTGTAACAGGGCTCAGAAGATACTTCCACTAGAGTGTAAGGCAAAGAAACCTCTTCAGCAAACCATTACCACTGGCCTAATGTGTGGTTCTGGGTCCTGAAATTCTTTTTGCAGAATGCTTAGACCACCTCTCTTTTTTTTGGTGCCTGTTCCGAGGCTACAGAACCTCTATTTATCAGTAGCTACATTGCAGGACCTATGAATTTTCCACTTCGTCTGTGGAGGGGCTTTCCACACACAGGTCGACCTACCTCTGGCTTAGCATATGAGGTCAACCTGAAACACGTAATTAATTACCCACAGAAAAGTCAAGTACTCTTACCAGAAGAAAGAAAATCAGGAAGAAAAGGAGAGGTATCTTTGTCAGTATGTCAGTATATATTAAAAATACTATTTGATACTATTATCAAAGGCAATGTAATTTGATAATTGATCATATTTTGTGATGACTGGCAAAAGTGAATATTTTCTGTGAATAAAGACATTTGTGATTAGGGAATTTTTTTATTATAATGTATATAGTTCATTACATAAATACTTCTGTAGCTCAAGGTTATTCTTTTTTAGGTTTGAAACTCCTTTTGCCCATTTGACTTATGTTTATTGTTTCTGTTGTGTATTAGGCAGAGTTTTCCAGAGAAACGTAACCAAAGGATGTGTATACATGTAGAAAGAGATTTAATTTAAGGAACTGGCTCACACAGTCATGGAGGCTGGCAAGTCCCCAAATCTGGGGCAGCAGGCTGGGGACCCAGGGAAGAGCTGATGGTGCAGTTCAAGTCCAAAGGCTGTCTGCTGTAGAATTTTTTCTTGTCCCTGGGAGAGGTTGGTCTTTTGTTCTATTCAGGCCTTCAGCTGATTGGATGAGGCCCACCCTATAAAGGGCAATCTGCTTTGCTCAAAGTTTACCAAAGTAAATATTAATCTAATTCAAAAACAGCGTCACAGAAACATCCAGAATAGTGTTTGACCAAATATCTGGGAACTGTGGCCCAGCCAAGGTGACACATAAAATTAGCCATCACATACTGTAAAGTACTGTGCTGTGGCAAATTGGATTTTATGAATTTGTGGTTATTTTCATGATCCAATGAGTTGCACACTTTTGGGAACTTTATGTCAGATTTTATCACTATGAAATTAGTATTGTTATAAAAATTTGTCGAAAATATTTTTAGGTGACCTTGAGATTTTTAAGAGAGAACCTGTGATCTTATAACACTAAGGTTTAGAATGTGTTTTAAAGCAGAAATTGTTCAGTTTAATAATTTTTTCCTAAAGCAGAAAATACTAAATACATTGAAAATGAGCAGGAAAAAAATTTTGTTTTCTAAGGATTATCAGATTGTAAGAAAGGGAGAAGGTAAGCTTTATGGTTCCCATGATGGTTTGATAATGGCCAAGTAAGCCTATTCATTCATCAAATACAGGACATAATGCCCCTTTACGCACTCATTCACATCACTCCCACTTCCTGCATATTTTCAGCAGGGAAATTTGCAATCTGAGTCAATACTTGATGTTCTCAATATATTTCCTTCCAGAATTCCAGAACCAAATCAACTTGGCCATTTATAAGTTGGAATCAGTCCCAGGTCTTAGATTTATGTATGTATGTATGTATGTATGTATGTATGTGTATATGTATGTATTAATGATTGTTTTCTTTAAAAGTGGCTAGTCAGTTTGTGAACTCTCATTAAAGAGAAGTGGAATATGTACAGCATTCAGACACAAATAAGCCTGGTTATGGTGAAATAAGATGGTTAGTGTGCATTTGCTCTTGCCCACTCTGGGTATAAGAATTTTGACTACAAAATATGCTAGTTCAGGTAGATTTTTCCAAGAATACTTGGAGAAGTCTTTCAATTCCCGCTTTAGGAAGACAGTGAAAATGTTAGGTGAAAGTGAACGCATGCAAGGGATTGGAAGTGCCATTTATGTCACTGTGGTGTTAAGTATAATGATGCACAGCAGGGGAGGGTTCTGTTATTGATTTCCCATCCTGTCTTCAGTTTAAAGTGGGTGAAACTTCCTTAATGTGTGTGGCTAAGAGAAATATCTTTGTTCTCATCCAGATGCAGTCTGTACCTCCCACACCCATATACACCTCATTCTTACATTGCCATTTCTAAGTAGGAACACATCCTGTTCTGAGTTATGATGATGGAGTCAAGTTCTGCTTCTCAGTCTATCTTATGCCTCTCACAAAATTTATCTCAAGAGTCACTGTTGGGCTTCCCTGGTGGTGCAGTGGTTGAGAGTCCGCCTGCCGATGCAGGGGATACGGGTTCGTGCCCCGGTCCGGGAAGATCCCACATGCCGTGGAGCGGCTGGGCCCGTGAGCCATGGCCGCTGAGCCTGCACGTCTGGAGCCTGTGCTCCGCAACGGGAGAGGCCACAACAGTGAGAGGCCCGCGTACCGCAAAAAAAAAAAAAAAAAAAAAAAGAGTCACTGTCAGTGTTTTTATTAAGAAACTTCATTACTTTTGGAAAATTTTCCATAGTTAATTGCATATGATCCTGGGATGTCTCTTCTTCTTTGCCAGGCTCCGTACATCACTCTCTGTCATTTCTGTGCTTTTTTTTTTTTTTTTTTTTTTTTTGCGCTACGTGGACCTCTCACTGCTGTGGTCTCTCCCGTTGCAGAGCACAGGCTCCGGACACACAGGCTTAGCGGCCATGGCTCACGGGCCCAGCCGCTCCGCAGCATGTGGGATCCTCCCGGACCGGGGCACGAACCCGCGTCCCCTGCATCGGCAGGCGGACTCTCAACCACTGCACCACCAGGAAAGCCCCATTTCTGTGCTTTATGTATGCTTTTTGAGCAACTACCTCCTGACTAATTGCAGTAGTGCATTCTGAGACCAGTTCCGTGATACCATCTGGGTGTCCGACACCCAGTGGAATTAAATTAGAGTTCAACTCCAGTGCTAACTACCTAGAGTTAGTACTGACCCCGGTTAAAGGTACAGTTCCTTCACAAGACTGCCCCTACTTCAGACACCAGCCACAAGTTTGGCTGTTTCCAAGCCACCCTCACTTCTGCCTGGTTGGTAAAAAAAAATCTTAAGGCTTCCCACAACGTCCTCAGATTGGATAATTTGTTAGAATCCACAAAACTCATTGAAGGTGCTCTACCTATGATTACAGTATCATTATAAATGTTATAACGGCAAAACGAAGAGAGACATTGGGGCAGGTCAGGTGTTGGGGGCACATGGAGAGCTTCTAGGCTGTCTTCTGGAATCCGGGCACATCACTCTCCTAGTGCATCAATGCGTTCACCAACCAAGAAGCTCCAGTGAGCCTCAGTGTCCAGAGTTTGTTATCGGGGTGTCATTACATAGGCATGATTGAGTAAATCACTGGCCATATGATTGAACTCAATTTCCAGCCCATCTCCCATGCCCAGAAATTGAGTTGGTCCAAAGTTCCAGTCCTCTAATCACAGAATTGGTCTTTATGGTGACTACTCTCCATCTTGGAGCTATTGTCACCTCGTTAGCATAACAAAGACACTGCTTATCGCTCCGGAAATTCCAAGGATTTTTGAAGCCCCATCCCAGGAACCAGGGACATAGATTATATGTATGTATTATCGTACCACAAATACATTCTTCCCATTTCTGCTCTCTGTTTATGACATGGTTAGGGAAAGTTAACTTGGCCTTGTTTTGGTGAGAAAAATCCTGCCTCCTGGGCTCCAGGCTACAAATGATTGTCCCATTACGTAGAAACATAGATGACATGACATTTCTGCTGAAGTAACTGTCTTCTTCCTTAACAGGTCAGGGACTTACTGTTTAACCCTTTCATGGTCTACTCTCATGTGAGATGTAGAAGTACTTTTTTAAATTAAGTATTTATGTTCTCCTTTAGGATTTTCATGCTTTCAGTAACTCACAAGAGGTAAAGCCTTAACTGGTATTTAAATGTTAGTTGATCCCTATCAGGGGATCAACTATCATGTACAAGGCATTTTGGATGCACATTAAAATGAAAAAAGACTAAGTTCCTTTTCTCCCTAGCTCTTAAATATGAGTTTAAGAGCTGAGTAATAGGGCTTCCCTGGTGGCGCAGTAGTTAAGAGTCCGCCTGCTGATGCAGGGCACACAGGTTCGTGCCCCGGTCCGGGAAGATCCCACATGTCGCGGGGCGGCTGGGCCCGTGAGCCATGGCCACTGAGCCTGCGCGTCCGGAGCCTGTGCTCCGCAACGGGAGAGGCCACAACAGTGAGAGGCCCGCATACCGCAAAAAAAAAAAAAAAAAAAAAAAAAGAGCTGAGTAATAATATATGTCTGTGGTTTTCAAAGTTTATACTCTTCTAAGCAGAGCTACTTTTGTTGGAGGGTACCAAAACCCTTCACAGAATCTCAGGATTTGGAGGAACACAGCACGCACAAAAAATCACCAATACAAGATATATTGCAAAGGATTTTACGAGGCAAGACACAACTGAATAAAATAAATAAATATTATTTCTCTTGGTAGGGAGAAATAACAAAAGCAAAAAAGTAGGAAAGTGGATTATATCCTTTGAGAGGCCATAGCTTATTCTCTATTTTAGCTGGAGTGTAAGATATATATATAGATGAGCAATAATTCATGGAGATGTATTCTATCTGTTTGGCAAAGTAGAGGGGGCATGGAAGGTTTTTAAGAGGAAGACTTGTAGGATAGAATGAAACTATAGGCTGGATAACAATTTCAAAAGGTTTTGAAAATGTTTAAGAAGATGGTAAGATTCCAACTAGGAGTGATGTTCAGAATGGAGAGAAAGATGCAGGAACACAGTTAACTTTGAAAAAGGACACAGCCAGGACTTGACAAATGGAACTGAAGAAATTAGGTGGAAATAGCAGAAGCTTAAGAAAAATATAAAATCACAATTAACTGAGATCAGGTAATACTTCAGGCAAAGGAGGAGTCTACTAAAACATGGGAAGCTCTTCTTTTATAATGAAATTTTCAGGGTTACACACTCCTTGGAGAAAATCACAGGAATTGGATAATTGTTCACCTGTACATTTGAATTTAAGAACCTACAATAACTTGAGAATGTGTCTTAACAGTAATCTCTTTGATAATGTACATTAATATTAAAATACTTAATATCAGCATTTACACATGGAAATAAAGACATAACATTTGCAGTACCAAAGGAACTTGTCTTTTATGTCGAGTACTTTGTGAAGTGCTTAGAGCATTAAAGCAACATCTGGACAATACTTGCTTTATAAAACCAATTAGGTAAGCAAACATTGACTCTAATGACATTCTAACAGCCAAAAAGCATATTTCAAAATTAAACAGGAAGGCAATTCTTGTTTTATGGTAAACATTTTCAAGATGAACACTTACTTCAAACATTTCACCGCAACTAGCGGATAGAGTTCAGCCAGCTGAAATCTTCCGCAAATTGCTCCACAGCTGGCTACTGTATCACACCCCTATACAGAGGCTGTCTACAGGAAGCCATTGACTCAGACACTTTGGTCAAATGCTTTTCTCAAGACCCTAGCCAAACAGCTTTTTATTTTTCAAAAGCAAAAATGTTTTGTGGGTAGCCCCATTGATGTACTAAACAAACTGCCGTCTGTGGCTTCTTTTTCCTGAAATCTGAAAAAATTGAACAGACTGTTCTATTTATGATTAATTACTAGAGGCTTAAGGTTAATTACTCTGTTTTCATTCCATTAATTCCCTTCACAAAGAGCTCTGCTGGTTGGTTTACCACATCCACCAATCAGGTCCAAGTATGGGAGACACAGTCAGCTCCTTTGAGTCTGGTGATTATTTTCATTCCCAGGGATATTTTTAAGGGTGATAGAAACTAATTTTCCTCCTCCTGTTTCCTTCTAGAAGAGTGTGAGATTGTCACACCCAGTCTTGGTGTGCCTGATGACTAAAGAATATTTTTCTGAGTTTTCGATTTTTTTTTAAACTTCTGATTGAGGGTTGAAAGTTTGACTGTACAAACTAGTTTGATAATTCTGAGTGACTTGACTAATGAAATTAAACACAAAAGCAATTAGTTTCTCTCTGAATGCTTCCTCATTGGCTTTTCATGGGGACATTCCGGCCAGACTCTTACAAAACTCCTCTCTTTATTTGTGAATCCAAAAGTTACTTTTATGAATCTCTACTCGTATCACTAGAAATAGTGTGTAGAATAAGAGATTACATTTTTGTGAAGGTTTTATGGTAAATCAGAGAAGTAATATTTTAAGAAATATAAAACTGTATATAATATTTTACATTTATATTTTTATATTATATATAGGAAATATAAAACTTCAGGGAGTTATATGTATATATAAAATGCAAAATTATTGGCTACCGTGCTCTGATAAAATTGGAACAATGTTGGCAATAGATTGGGAGTCATGAGACCCCAAGGCCTGGCTCCACATCTGTGTAATTTTAACTGCCTATACCTCTAATTTGGCTCTTGATTTCTCTTAAATAGATAAACTAATCTTTGATCATTGTCACCAAAGCTCATGTGTTATTTTAAATGACATGTATTTGAACTCAAGATAAAGACTGAGAGTTAAACCTTTTTCCATAGTGGTCTGTTTAAAACCGTCATATACATTTAGTACAAATAACTCTGGCAAACAAAATTGCTAGCCTGTGGTTTCTTTTCTTTTAATGGGCTTCTTCTAATGAAGCCCATAGAAGTTTTAGGACTGAGGGAAGTCCTTGGAAGTCCTAAAACAGGATTATTATTATTTTTTTGAATCAAAAAATAACTTTTGCAATCACAGCTACCTTGAGCACTGATATACCATGAAAATTCAACAAAAAAAGTAGTAATCAATAGATAATTAAGAAAAGCAGAAATAAAGAAGAAGATGGAACAAAAGAAAGGGAAGATCCATGTTCTTGGAATATTAGGTACTGGGGATGAATTGCTACTCTTGTTCACAGGATCCAGTTGCTGTGGCATTACACTTTTTTTTTTTTTGACAGTCTAATAATGAAACTGATAACAATAAGAATGACAAATGCTCTGTTGCAAGTTTTGATTTTTTAAAAAAATACGCCAGGTGCATCCCAGTTAACTTGTGTAATTAGGAAAAACTTTCAAATGACCGTATATTAAATCATGTTCAAATGCAGGTCTTAGCTTGCTTTCTCTATACTTGAAAAACCCCAACTCTGAATACATTTCAAGATTTAAAATAAGGAGTTCTGTATCATTCTGTCACTTATATTTAATATATAAAACTAGCTCAAAGCAGTTTTTCTTATATAAAATGGATATTTAGTACTGTGTAATTTTTAGACAATTTAATTTCATTAATTATAATCATAGGCTAATCTAATTCGTTTGCTCCGTTATAGAACTATGTATGCACATGTAAAATGATGTCAATTTATTTTAACTTGCGTCATTCATTATTCTGTACAATTATATGGAAACTTGTGGGCCCTAAGACCAAGTTTTAAGATACAGTTTTTATTTACAATTTTAGTTTACAGTATTCTTTATTATATTAGACAAAGCTTTTCTAAAGTAGAAGAGTCAGGCAACCTTTATCTCTTCTGAATTTCTGTTCCTTGATATCCCAATGCATGAAATTTACAGACGTTTGAAAAAAGGGAGGAATTGGAAGTGTACTTACAATTTATGGCTTTTGCTTGGCAGAATAATTATTGTTCTGTTCTCTGTCATGGAATATATGTGAGAACACTGATAACACTAAACTATACTTTTCCAAATTGACTTTTTTTTTATATTACTAAATGACTGCTTATTGAAGAAAGGGAAAAACAGAAAAAAATAACCTTCTAATATTTGTTTCTTTCTGGTATATTATTGTCATTCTTGGTCAGCTTAACCTTGAGAAAAAAAAATGTAATTCTTCATGACCATTCTGTCCTATTTTCTTAAAGTATAGAGTGTGGGAAGGGAGAGTCTATCTAGATGTTATCCATGTGCACAGAAAATACAAATATGAAAACATTTTAATCACTGTATCTAATTGTAATAGAAAATAAATCACTGAAAACAACGTGAGAAGTATTTCAAACCCAATCTAAAATAAAGAATGGTAACAAGAAAACAGGAAACTGCCTGGAACAGGATTTAGTAATAATTCAAGATGTGATTTAGGACTCATAGGTCCCAGCTCTGGAATGACTGCCTTTCTCTGTATGTGATTCCAGACCATTTAGTAAGGAATTCTGTGCATTAGTATTTTATCTTCAAAATGTTCATAGTGTAGACTCATTTAATTTCTTTGAGCCCACGAGAGGTCCAGGGCCCTCCTCAGAACTAATCAATAAGCTGTACATATTACTGGAGACAAGTTGATGCTATTTGTCTTACTTACTCACCTGGCTGGGAAACAGTGCAGTCAGATCTCATGTTATGTTTGACCATATCGGAAAAATGGAACCTTTAGATTTGTAAAGGCCCCTTCATAGTTTCATGCTCTGAGAGATTTTCTTTACATCCTTAAAATTGAAATTTTTAATTGAATAAGTTCTCCCTTCAGAGTGTTTCTTTCCATGGATTCATTATTCCAATAAATATGATATTTAAATGTGCTTGGATATTATTAGCCATAGTTATTCTGATAGTAATCGTGACAAAAGCTGCTACAATGTAGAGATTCTGGATCATTAAGAACCAACTATCTGGAAAGATGGGAATTAGCCATCAAAACAGCATAGTTTGCAAGATAATACCCAATTTTCTCTTTCACATTGGCTTTCCAAATCAGTTCTTACTTTATTTTGGCATGTAAAAATAAAGAAAATTTTAAAATTCTATGACAATGCAAAATAAGAATACTTAAAAAGTAAACCCAGCCGCATAGCCACTGTGAATTGAACCATCACATTCGCCTAGTATATTTTATAGAGTTATCTCCAAGGTATGTAGACTCTAAGATTAGTATCCACAGGTTTTAGTTACAAGATCCTACCAGATAGGATAATAAGATAACTTGAATCCTCTTTAAAGTACTTGGTAATTACAAATCTTTATTGAGCACTTATTATAGTTCTTACCATATGGTCTTGAACTAGTAATTTCTTCCCTTAGTAAGTTCAGAACACTTTTGGAGAGAGACAAAATTAAGTAACATTGCAAAAGTAAAAAAAAAAAAAAATTCACTGAGTTTCTTCTATTTTCCCTTATTTATTAAGAAGGTTTTTTTCGTCTTAGATCCACATCCCTGATAATAGAACAGACTTCCCTGGACACATTTTTAAGTATATGTTTCTTGATTATTGTTATCTTATAGTAATTGATATTGTTTTGCCTTTCTTTGAAATATAAGGTATATTCCCATAAAAGTCATATCAAATATTTGAGCTCAATTCCATTTTGGATCCCAACTCGCAGAATAACAAGATTTAGAGAGTATGATGTGTCAGATTTCCCTAAGAAGATTTGAAGTCAAGTTTACAGGAACCCGTGTAATAGAACAAATAACATCATCCACATTCTGTTTAGCAGCAGCTTATTATTTTGAAAAGAACATATGTTATGATACTGTTCTTGGGAAACTTAATAAGCTGTCTTTTCCTTAGGTGATTCATACACAAATTGTGGATGAAAACTTTGAAACCTCTTTGATCTTCCATTTACTAGCTAGAATAGATTCTTCTAGAATCTAAATATTTTATAGGTATTACATGTAACTTCTCTCATCGTTATGTAGATTTTAAAGTTGTGCCCTTTGTGTGAACTACCTCAGAGAATAAAGACAATGGAAATCACTTTCACCAATAACACCTGATACTCTGTATACTGTAAAATCATCAATAGCGTCTTTTAATCTCCTGATATCAGACTGGCTTTTCCACTTGAGGCAGATAAGTTTTGCTATGGTCCTTTGAAACCAGCAAACTGGTAACCAGAACTGGCATGTTTTTCCCAGTCTGAGAGCTACCATCACAAGTCAGCTCAAATATCTCTATTGACTTCAAGTCTTTAAAAGTTTAAAAGGTTTTGCTCATCTTTACATACTTATCTGAGAATATTTTTCCTCCCCCAAATTATGGAGGAAGTCCCAATTTGGTTTAATTCTCAAAAACAATTTAGATAATTTAGCCATATTTCCAATTTATAAAAAAACAAGAACAGCCCTCCATTATTTCCAGATTTCTGTGTCAAGGTTTATCATAGTCAGTTGACCTCATGTGAAGCCATTTAGTTATGCGAGCTTTTCTTTCAGTGTGAATAAATTCTATTTAGGAGTCATTCCATAATATTTGTGTTGAGAATATTATTTTTAAGAAGTAGAGATCAATAAAGATATCATACAGTTTCTAGGAACAAAGTGGAGTCTGAGAAGTGTAAGTACTTTTTTAAAAAAACTACAATAAGCTCAAATTGTGAAGATATCTCCTTGATGGTAGTGTCCTTCTGCTTTCATAGTAACACTGTTAAGTTCTCTGTGATTATGTGATGGTGATATAAGCCCATAAAAAAAGTAATTTCTTTTTCAAGGTACCTCTCTTTTTATGGCAACTAATAAGCATGGTACAATTAAACATGTTAACCGGAGTTCTGAGAAGGATTGTAGTAAAATGTATGGCGGTTTTGTGCTTTACTCATCTTGATGACCTTTAATTTCCCGTATGACAAATCGTGAGGAAATTCAGAGAAGACAGGATTCTGTGAGAAAAATCTCAAAATGGAATCCTACACTTATTTCCCAGCAGCATCAATGGCAACAAGGCTTAACATATGTCATACATTCTTTGTAAATCAGATGTTACTTACACAAGTAGTTTGGGGAAAAAAAATGTGAGAGAAAGTGAGACTTCCTTTCTCGTTAGTATTAAAGGCAGAGTACCAAATCTAAACAAATCAAAGTGAAAATTTTTAAGTACTGTTCAGGACCTATTATGTGTCACTGACAATTTTGATTCGATCTTCAGAGTCCATACATCCTTTCCTCCCTCCCTCCACCCCTCCTTCCTTCCTTTCCTTCTTTCCTCCTTCCTTCCTTCTTTCCTCCCCTTCCTCTTTCTTCCTTTTCTTCCCTTTCTTTCATCGAACATTCTTCAGGTGTCTACCAAATGCCAGATACCAGTATATACAGACAGCAGGACCCAGTTCCTGCCCTCATGAAGCTTACAGTCTAATGTTGGAAATGAACTGGAAATCGATGAAATGACAATACACAATGATAAGAGCTTGTGTGAGGCTGGAGAGATGGAGGGTTCAGGGAGGATGGGGCAGGAGAGGGTAGGACTATATTCTAGACGGTGGGAATACATTTACGCTTAATTTTTAAGCAGGTGGGTTTTCAGAAAGACCTTTTCCTAAACCGTTTTGCTAACTTTTGAAAAGAAAATGTTAGTTTACCCAAAAGGATTTTAGCTACGCTAAAAATAATATTAAATTCTGTGTTTTCAAGATCCGACTAAGCTGCTTGGTTGTAGTTGTTTTATATTCTTCTGTTCAAAACGGCAAGAGTCACTTCTTTCCATCCCAGCTGCCATTTCACAAAACCGCAAGCTCCTTTTCCAGGGACAAACTATCTTGGGTGGGAAAACTTAAGGTTGTTGATTCTGTTCTCTGGGTGAATTAGTGTCCTCTCTCTTTTATGTAACTTGAGAAATGGATTGAATTTCAGCTGCATAAAACTATAATTACATTTTCACTACTTTCATGTTCTGTTATCTCAAATAATTAGAGCTTGGGGGAAAAAAAACCTGGGTCCATTCAGTGTGTTCTAAAGAAAATGCCCACTTAACATCAGTGTGACTACAGAATATGTAAGTTTCTGGAAATGACTGGTTAAAGTTAAATTGCATTTTCTTTTTAGTTTTCTTTAAAAATTTTTTATTGGAGTATAGTTGATTTACACTGTTGTGTTTCTGCTGTACTCAACTTTCTGTACTTTGATTAAACACAGTGAAAGGTGACAAATTTACTAAAAATTTTAACTCTGTGAACATGGGCATAGTGATGTGAAAGAAATTGAAATTGTTATGTGAGTCATTAAAAAGACCCACAAATGTATGTTGTCCCTAAGATTTAAAAAGTTGCTGGAGCTTGTTGTATAATCACCTAAATTCTTGATTTTATAGCCTCCTCCCTCAAGTTCATTCTGGGGGTGGTGGTTTAGGGACTGGAGACTGGAAAGGGAGATTGAGAGGAAAAGGAAAAGTTTCTCCACTGAATTGTTGTTTTACTCTCCAGTTAATTATTTAAGATGCCTAAGCCTTGCTCTGATATCTTCTTTCACTTGCAGAGGGTTTTTTTTTCCAGCTACTAATATGTTCTTTCTGGATCATGTTGTTTATGATTAATACCTGAAAACCACACATCACACAGTGGCTATTTACACATCTGGGTAGTCTGAGCGGACACTAAGCTGTGCTCTTCCAACACTGTAGTTCCCCTTTGATCACATATATGTGACTCCGTGGTCATTATTCTTTCCTGCTCGGGTGAGGTGCCATAAGTCTTTTCTTGCTTACTCAGGCGTCCCAGAGCCTAAAAGAACACTTGGCAATAATACATTTCTGTTTAATGAACGAATAACTGAAGGAGTGATTGATTGAAGATGTAATCCATAGTCAAAAAAGTGCTCAGGATATGTACGTCTTCTCAATGCTTGTTCGTTCATCGTCATGTTGTTGGAGACATTGTGTTTGCTTCTTTGTGTATTTTTTATTTTTTAATTAAAAAAAAAATTTATTGGAGTATAGTTGATTTAAAATGTTGTGTGAGTTTCTGCTGTACAGAAAAGTGAAACAGTTATACCTGTACATACATCCACTCTTTTTTAGATTCTTTTCCCATATAGGTCATTACAGAGTATTAAGAGTTCCCTGTGCTATACAGTAGGTCCTTATTTGTTACCTATTTTATATATAGTGGTGTGTATGTGAGACATTGTTGTATATTGTTTTTGCTGCAGTTTAGTGACTTATCCACAGAATCTCAGGTTTTCTGTCTTACAAAATTTACTTTGAATAGATTATACTTTTTTTTCAGGGGGATGTTGTTGCTAAAGAGTATGGCAGATTTTCTTCCCTAATATATCCTATTCCCTATGTTTTTCTTGCAATCTGACATTGTCATTCCTCCAATGAGAGGAGAGTTCTGTATTCCCACCAGTGAATACCAGCTAGACTTAGTGAATTGTTTCTGAGGGATAGCAGTGCTGGAAGTGACCAGGTGACTTCTGGGAGGCTAGGTCATAAAAGGTGAAACAGCTCCCACCTGACTCTCTTCTCCTTCTGTTGAGACACTTGTCCTTGGAACCTAACCACCCTGCTGTGAGAAAGCCCAGGCCATGTGGGCAGGCCATAAGAAAGTGTTCTAGTCAACACTCCCAACTAAGGCTCAGCCCGCAGCCAACCATCCACTATCAGACATAGGAGTAAAGGTGTCTACAGATGATTTTAGGTCTTTCAAGCCTTCCAACTGAGGCTCCAGACATCACAGAGTGGAGAAAGACCATCTTGCTCTAGTCTGTTTGAATTCCATGCCTATATTAAATGGTCATTTTTTGGCCACCACATTTTGGTGCATAATTGTTTTTTTTTTTTAATGCAACCATAGTAGCTAGAAGATTTAGCTTTTATTTTTGTTTTATTTATTGAAATTATTTATTGAGATATAATTCACATATCATAAAATGTACATTTCAGCGGTTTTAGTATATTCACAAGGTTGTACAGCCATCACTATTGTCTAGTTCCAAAACATTTTCATCACCCTAGAAAGAAGCCCCATACCTGTTAACAGTCTCTCGCCTTCCCCCAGACTGTGGCAATCATTAGTCTACCTTCTGTCTCTATGGATTTACATATTCTGAACGTTTCATTTAAATAGAATCATACAATATGTGACCTTTTGTGTCTGGTTTCTTTCACTGAGCATAATGTTTCAGAGTTCATCCATGTTGTAGCATGTATCAGTACTTCATTCCTTTGGATAATATTCTGTTGTATGAATACACTATGTTTTGTTTATATATTCATCAGTTGATTGACATTTGGCTTGTTCCCACTTTTTGGCTATTGGGAATAATGCTGCTCTAAATATTCATGTGCAAGAAGTTTTTGCGAGAAAATATGTTTTAAATTCTCTTGGGTATACAGTAGGAATGGTAGCTTTATGTTTAAGTATTTAAGAATCTGTCAAATTTTTTTCCAAAATGATTGTACTAATTTACATTCTCATCAGCAATGTATGAATTTCTTCACATCTTCACCAATACTTATTTTCTATTATTATTATTATTATTATTGTCATCTGAGTATTAAGTGGTGTCTCGTATTTTCTAATCACTTAATGATGCATTTCTCTAATCACTTAATGATGTTCAGCATCTTTTCATGTGCTTATTAGCCATTTGTGTGTCTTCTTAAAAGAAATAACTACTTAAATCTTTTGCTCATTTTAAAATTGGGGTATTTGTCTTTTTATTTTGAGTTTTATGTGTATTTATGTATTCTGGGTATTAGACCCTTATTAAGATTTGCTGTAATTTCTCCCATTCTATAGGTTGTCTTTTCGTTTTCTCAATAGTGTTCTTTGTTGCATAAAAGTTTTAAATTTTTGTGAAGTCTGATTTATCTATGTTTTCTTTGTGCTTTAGGTGTCATATCTGAGAAATCACTGCCTAATTCAATATCATAAAGCATTTCTGCTATGCTTTCTTCTAAAAGTTTTATCTCTCACATTTAAGTTTTTGATTCATTCTGAGTTAATTTTTGTATATAGTGTAAGGGAGGAGGTCCAGATTCATTTATTTATTTATTTTTTGCCTGTGGTTATCCACTGTCTCAGCACCATTTGTTAAAAAAACTATACTTTCTCCATTGAATTGTATTGGCACCCTTATTGAAAATCTATTGACCAGAGATGTTAAGGTTTATTTCTGGACTCTCTGTTCCATCGATCTATATGTCTATCCTTATGCCAGTACCATACTGTCTTGATTACTGTGGCTTTGTAGTAAATTTTGCATTTTAAAGTGTAAATTCTCCAACTTTGTTCTTCTTTCTCAAGATTATTTTGGGGAACTCCCTGGTGGTCCAGTGGTTGGGACTCCATGCTTCCACTGCAGGAGGCCTGGGTTCGATCCCTGGTTGGGGAAGTAAGATCCTGGAAGCCGTGCAGTGTGGTGAAAAAAAAAAAAAAAAGATTATTATGACTATTCTGGGACCCTTGCATTTCCTTATAAATATTAGAATCAGTTTGATAATTTCTGCAAAAAAAGCAGAATTTTGATAAGGATTGCATTGAATCTATAGATAAATTTGGAAAGTATTGCCATCTTAACAATATTGTCTTCCAATCCATACACAGGAATGTCTTTCTTTTCATTCAGGATTTCTATAATTGTTTTCAGCAATGTTTTGTAGTTTTTAATGTATAAATCTTGTACTTCATTAGTTAAATTTCTTCCTAGGTATTTTATTATTTTTGAGGCTATTGTAAGTGGAATTGTTTTATTAATTTCATTTTTGGATAGTTCATAGCAATATATAGAAATGCAAGTTTTTTTTTTAAATTGAAGTATAGTTGATTTACAATGTTGTGTTAGTTTCAGGTGTACAGCAAAATGATTCAGTTATATATATGTGTGTATATATATATATATTCTTTTTCAAATTCTTTTCAATTATAGGTTATTACAAGATATTGAATATAGTAATTTTTATATGTTGATCTATAACCTGCAAACTCAGTGAACCTGTTTAATTATCACTAACATTTTTGTGTGTGGAGTCCTTAGGATTTATTGATACAAGTGGATGTCATTTGTAAATACTTTCACTTCTTTTATTCCAATTCGTATATCCTCAATTTCATTGCCCTGGCTAGAACCTCTAGCACAATGTTGAATAGAAATGGTGAAAGAAGACATCCCTTCTTGATCTTAGGGTGGAAAGGTTTCAGGTTTTCATCATACATATAATGTTAGATGTAGGTTTTTCACAGACTGCCTTTATCAGGTTGAGGAAGTTCCTTTGTATTCCTAGTTTGTTGACTGCTTATATCATATTGTATTATATATTATATCATACTATATTATATCAAGGGTGTGGGATTTTGTCCAGTGTTTTTTTGTGTGTTTATTGAGACAATCATGTTTTTTTTTCTTTTATTCTATTAATACGATGCATTACAGTGATTGATTTTCGTATGTTGAAACAATCTTGTATTCCTGCGATACATACCACTGGGTCATGTTTTATAATCCTTTTTATATGCTGCTGGGTTTTGTTTCCTAGTTTTTGTTGAGGATTTTTGTATGTGACATTGGTCTGTAGTTTTCTCATAATGTCTTTGTGTGGTTTTGATATTGGGATGATACTGGCCTCATAGCATGAGTTGGGAATTGTTTCATCCTATTTTTGGAAAGGTTTGAGAAGGATTGGAAAATAACATTTGACTCTAGGTGCTTCAAAGGGTTGCTACAAAAAACAAAACCAAAATGAGATATAAGCTGTGTGTATTAGTTTCCTGTGGCAGCTATAACAAATTACTGCCAACTGGGTGGTTTAAAAGAACAAAAATTTATTCTCGTACAGTTCTGCAGATGGGAAGTCTTAAATCAAGCTGCCAGCAGGGCTGTATGCCCTTTGGAGGGCTCTAGGGGAGCATCCATTCTTTGCCTGTTGTAGCATCTGATGGCTGTCGGTATTCCTTGATTTGTGGTTGCCTCACTCCAATCTTTGCCTCTGTGGTCACATTACCTCTTCTTTTTGTCTCAGATCTCTCTCTACCTTTCTCCTATAAGGACATTTGTCATTGGATTTAACAGCCATCTGGATTTTACAGGATGATGTCCTCATCTAAAGATCCTTAATTTAATTATACCTGCAAAGACTCTTCTTCCACATAAGATAACATTCACAGGTTCCAGGAATTAGGACATGACATATCATTTGGGGGGGGCCATCATTCAACCTACTATGCTATGTAAGAGCATTTTGTGAACTGTAAAATGATATAAAAATATATATGATGTTGTTATAGTATTGGGTTGGCCAAAAGCTTCGTTCGTTTTTTCGGTTAAGATGATATGGAAAAAGCGAACGAACCTTTTGGCCAACCCAGTTTTATAAATGTGAATATGCAAATGTATGGGTTTTCTGTTAAAGGAAGATTCCAAAATAATTAGTATGGATAATACTATAAATATTTCTAAAATTATTCTATTTCTTTTGTGTTTTTTTGTGGGAATTCAATCCAGTGTTTAACTCCTTATTTTCATCTTAGTCTAATAAACTTTTTAATATTCAATTTTTAAAAATTCAAGATCAATACCATTTAGTTATTAAAAAGCCAAGCATTACAGAAGTATATGCAGTAAAAAGCAAATGCACATCCTTTGACAAGCATCACATTACTTTCTCCACCCTCTTGCCCATGATGGCAGATTCTCAGACCCAACCTCCTTCTAGAGGAAACCAGTTTGGCAAATATTCTTCCAGATGTTCATGACTTTGATATCTATCTATCTCATTCATTTGAAGGATTATATACTGTTCCAGAGCATGGACAAACTTATGTTTAGACATTTTATTATGATGAACATTTAAATTATATTCGGTAAATAAAATTGATCACCTTTAGCATATATATGGTCAATATTTTGTTTTTTTTTTTCCTTTTGTGATTGGTCTGTTTATGTACTTTGTCCAGTGCTCTACTGGGTTGCTTTTTTTTTCTTATTGATGTCTAGGAATTCTTTGAATTAGCAATATCAACTATCTCTCTAGAGAAATATAGACTGTTTAAATTCTAATTCTGTTGCATTTCTGCTTGCCTCCTTTCTATTAAATTTGAAAATAACCTTATATGAAAGTAAAAATTTATTAGTGCTTTAAATGTAATATAATTATGACACCTTTAATGAACTACACTCTTCTATGTATGTATATCAATACATATTTTGTGGTTGTGATAGATGAAATATCTGAATAGAAGAGTCAAGTATTTAAAAATATCTGGATACCTTGATAATTTACATCATCCAGAATAAATATAAGGGGGCAGTTTGATGAAGTAATTAACATCACTGTCTTTGCTAGCAAATGAACTTCAGTATTCTCCTGAGCTGTGTTATTGTATCTCTCTAAAATTTTTAATTTTTGCCTGTAAAATGGGTGTAATTGTCTACTTTGAGGTGGTTATGAAGATTATATAAGATAAACCATGAACAGAATTTTGCACAGTGCACAACACATAGAATTCATATAGTAAATGGTAGATACTGTAATATTCTTACTGGTAAGATTAAATCTGCACATCTGGCTATAATTTTCAGTTTCCAAAAAGCATATTTCACCAATACTAAGTTCTGTCTCCATTTTCTTCATTTAATCTCAGAAAAGGAGATTGATACGTCTGAAACTTAAATCTGCAAGTTCAGATCAACTCATTTAATCCTCATAATAACCCTCAAATACAATTTGAGGACACCATGACTGTGGCGTACTCAAATTGTATTTGCACGTAAGATGATGAGCCCAAAGAAACACTCTTGTTACTAAGTTGGTACCAGATTCTGTCTGGTCTCTTGCCTTGGTGGTTAGACTAAAATTGTGATCCAGTACCCAACTGGCTAGGTAACAGCCCCCTAGACACTGTCACAGAGAGCCTAGAAGATTTCAATTCAGTAGAAGGAATAAGGGCTTGGGAATCTATACTTTTAAAAAGCTCTCTAGCTGATTCTGATGGGCAGTGGCTTCTGGAAACCATGGTAGTAAAGCAGGTGAAACCTCCCTCCTCCCAGTCTATATTTTCTCTTTTCTGTTGCAGTACCTGACTTTTAAGCTTTATAAGGATTAGCTGGAGGTAACCTAGGAAAGAAAAAGACGTACTGCAATGGGAAGCAAAGGACAACCAAGAGAGCCAAAGAGCATTTGTTCTTATCTTTTTTTCCTTTTCTCTTTAGAATTTCACCCGCTAACAAACTCTGTCCATTAAGTGCTTTTCTGACCCTTGAAAGGATAATACCTTTTTTCTTCTCTTTAGTGGTGGCATGTGTGGAGAGAGGAAAGGGAGAAGAGCTTCAAGTTTGATAAGAAAACTTGGGATCACCTAGTTTAACCATATGTACAGGCTTTGATCCTATTTCAGGAAGATGAAACACCAACTAGTAAAGCAAGTGGCTAAGGCTGATTTGTTCTAACGCTGCTGCCAGGGATTTAGCATTTGGAACTACTATAGGAACCACACCTATGACCACTATGGGACAAAAATGTTGGCAGGAGAATGACACTGGAAATTGTGACTGATTAATCAGATAAAGCATATGAGATGATAAAGAGCTTCCTCTGTATCAGGCACTGATACAAAGACTTTACATGTGTTGACTCATTTAATCCTCATAATAACTCTATAAGATAGATTAATTGTATTTCATTTAAAAATCTGTGAAAGCTGTTGGACCTAAAGGAAAACAGATATGTGAAAGAGTACAGAAGTCCATTGAAATCAGTCTTCAGAGTTAAATGGGGAAGACAATTACTTATCCTAAGGACCAAAGAAAGGCAAAATCCATTCAAGGAGGTGACAAACTTCCTAAAGCGACCTAAGGCAGCAGATTTCCCAGGGCACCAGTGAAACCAGGAGGACTGAAATCTCTGTCACAGACTATCATTAGAGCTCACCTTGTTCCAAGGAGACTCCAGTCACTGTTCTGGCCCAAATCTCTGGTTATTATGCATTTTCATTTGGCTGATACGACAGCACCCCTGCCCTCTACAAACACATCTTGAATTGTTTGGGATGGCATAATACTTCTTTCCTTGAGTTAATATCTTTTCATTCTAAGAAATTTAGAATTAAATTTAGAAATATTTAGAATTAAACCTGCAGTGTTAATATGTTTGTGTTAAGAAGTCTGTTCATATTTACAGAGATTTAAGATAATTTGGACTTTGAAGTAGTAGGTCAGCCTTGGAATTCTCATTTAAAATTTTTATTATATGTATAAACAGTATTAAAATATTTTTAAAACGCTAGTGTATAATACACCATATTTTAATGTTTTGTCATTAGCTTGATAAAAACTACTTAAGCACCTGAGAAGATTCACTAGTCAGGCAAATGAAGTACTTAGAAACTGAAAACATTAATTTATAGATGCAGATTTGAACATGTTTAACTAATTAAGTTTTTGAGACCAAATATTGTTTAAATCTCCCCTATAATTGTTAAAATGTGCTAAATTTTTCATAGGATGTCTTGTAAGCTATACTTAAAGCTTAAGGTAGACATGTATTCATAACTTTAATTAAGCAGTAGTGTTCAAAACGAAAGTAAACCTCTGAATAAATTTTCTGTCATAAAAGCTACATTCTTGGGCATCAGAAAACTCATATTTAACAAAAATAAGAATGACATAAAACTCTGTTGAAGAATTAAAGCTCCTATCCTCTTTCCCTTGAGAAAATGTTGTAGGAAGAATATATTTTATGTAATCAGTGGAGAATAGCAAATAACTGTCACTGATTCACATGGCAGTTTACAATGGCCACCCTACCTCCTACCTCACTCCTCCCAGATACAGCTTCAAATGGCAGGGCCTCTAATGTGGTTTCCCCAGAACCCAGAAATCTTATGTGGCTGTCTTTTTTGTTATTGGTCTGCTTGAACTCCATAACTCGGGGCATGCAGGCAACAGAAAGGAAGAAGGAGGGAAGAAGGTCACGCCCACTTACATTACAGAAGATGCCCATCAGACTTTGCTTACATTCCATTAGCCAGTATTAAGTCATATGCTACCCCATGTGCAAGAGGAAGCTACAAAATGTAGTCTTTATTCAGGGCAGCCATGTGCCCAGTTAAAATAAAAAGTTCTGCTATTAAGGAAGAAGGGACCGGATTTGGGGCATAAGAGGCTTTTAGGTTGAGTTCTTAGATGCTTTTCGTGGGGACTGTCAGATCTCCTACAGTTTAGGTCAAATTTTGTAGAATAAAACATATACAGCTTTTACAAGATCCCCAAACTCTTCCATGATGAAAAACCGTTTAAGAATCAGTGTCTTACATATAATTTTAAATCTGTATTCAGTTTAAAATAAATATTGTACAAATGTCTATTTTTCATTATGTCTAATGAATTTTGTAACTGTCAATGGTAATATACTCAAGTTCATATTATGTACACAAGTACTCCATGAACGTTACAAAATAGAGTTTCAAAAAGCTAAAGACTGGGAGGTAAACAAAGATCTTTAAACCTGGGAAGAATATGTAAAGAAAAGATGATTCACACACTTCTTGCTCATCAATTATTATGAGAGTGTGTTTGCTTTTTGTCTCTTACAATTTATAACCTAGGTTGGTTTTTAACTCAATATATTTAGTAATCAAATAAAAGCAAATTAAAAGAACAAAGTGTTATTTGTTCATCCTTAAAGTCAACAAAATAATGAAAACAGTTAAGTCTAATATTTTGTGGCAGAATATAACTGCTGTGATCATGTTGGAAGACAGTTTCGCTATATATAAAACATAGACAAATATTTTGATTAACAGAATTTCTCTGGAAATGATACAAAAGAATTTGAAAAGATAAAAAATATAAAAGAATATATTTGTTATAGCATTTTAAAATAGCAGCCCAAAATTGGAAACCACCCAAATATCCAGCTAGAAGAGAATAGTTTTGCAAATCCGATACATCAACAAGGAAAACTTATGTAACTGTTCAGAGTGATAATTATGAAGCTTTTATAAATAGCGTCAAAAATTATAGTGGTATATCAAATTAAAACCTGTATAAGCAACAGCTGTATAGTAATATACAACAGCAAAAAGTTGCATTAAAATAGAATTTTTTCTATATTTTAACTTATTATCAAAGGAGCTGACCTTTGTAATTGGATTGGATGCATCCATACTTTAAAAATCACTGATGGGAGGTCACTAAAGCACCAGGTATGCCTTCAAGGAATCTTCCATAATTTCATGTGATAGCTGTACAACTAATGAAAACACCTACAAGGGAGCATTTGGGCATTCAAAAAAACTAGTAGAGCCAGGGTGGTATAATGCCATTAGGTAAATTAACTTCATTGTTCTACTCTGTGGTAAAAGTCTTAGTCCCGTGATATTCTAGGCAGGTGTTTTAGTATTCACCCATGTATAGGATTATCAGTTTGTACTCTGACCCTCTCCACCCTTCCCATGTTAGATTGTGCAAATCAAAAAGTTCATAATAAGTACTCTTAGTCTTATGTTTTTGAAGGCTTTGAATTTAAACGTCTTAAACAGGAGAAAACAAGAAAAACAAAAATACAAGAAAAAAACCTTTTTTCTTGGTATATAATAAGAGTAACCCCTCTCATATTCTGCCCTCATTCCTACACACGCTTTTACCTCCCATGTTTTTATTGTAATAAATTATACATCACATGAAATTGACCATCTTAACCATTTGAAGTGTACAGTGGTATTAAATATATTCATTCCTACACACACTTTTAAAGATTTTCTATGACCTTAATATGTACTTTGTTAATTCACTCAGCGATTGGTTAAACTAGAGGAAGGTGTTATAAGGTTTGAATCTGTAAGTTTCCAGATGTTGAAATGGTATTTATCTCTTGATGTTGAGAACTTGTCAACTTCTCAGGACTCTCTGACTTCTCATCAAAACTACTAGGCAAATCCTCCAAGAACAGTCTCATTCTGCTTCAACTGACTCTTTCTAGAAGAGCAAAGGCAGAGGTGAACCTTTCTCAGTCAAGTCATTAAGTGCCTTCCATGCACCAAACATTGTGTTAGAAGCATTTGTACACAAAACCCTTATTATAGCAACAATCCGCTGATTGCTCTACGATTTTAAGAGGCTTGGCCAGGATGTGGAGGAACTAGGATTTCAATCCAAAGCTTTGGTCTCCAGGCCCAGTGAGGGTTCTACCCACCACAGCTACCCTCTCAGATGCTTGAGTCTCTTCCAAGCACATCCAGATGTGGAGAGCACACAGGCTGACTCCCAAAATGCTGCACACAGGAGAATGTTCCAGATACAACTTTTTTTTTTTCTCACCACTTTTAACTCTTTGGCGTTCATCACTTAAAAATGACAACCCCTGAAGGTGGAGGTGGATTACATCTTAATTGTTATATTCTAAGAATAATTCCTTTCTGGATCATACTGTGGGCTCTAGTAGATTTTTCCCTTGTGTGATTGTATCTGTTCAACTAGGACATGAAGAGCAAATCTGCAGGAAGTAGGTTATAGGTATAGTATATATAGATCCTGGATGCTTATACCTGTACTGATATCAATATAGATACATATAGAGAGATTATACAGAGTATATATACAGAGGTCTGGTACTGACACAAGGGCTGAGGTGCCCACACTTTAGACTACAATTCCTCAAATTCTAGAAAGACCAGAGTCTTAGGACTCTAAGAATTCTTCAGGATCTTAAGTTAGTTGAAGAGAGGTTAGAGTTTGAAATAGCTGTGTGTGTGTGTGTGTGTGTGTGTGTGTGTGTGTGTGTGTATAAATATATGCATATACAATTGACCCTTGAACAACAGAGGTTTAAACTGAGCAGGCCAGTTTATAGGCAGATCTTTTTCAATAGTAAATAACTACAGTGTTACAATGATACGAAGTTGTTTGAATCCCCAGGTGTGAAACCTGAAATACAGAGGAACCGCGTATACTGAGAGCGGACTGTAAGTTATAAGTGGATTTTCAACTTGGCAGTGGGGGGGAGCCCCTGACGCCTGTGTTATTCAAGGGTCGACTGTATACAGCTTTGCTAGCCGGGGCCTTAGGATATAAAGTCTTCAGAATAACTGACTCTTCCAGTTAGCTAAGGGGTGGATTCTTTTTTAAAAAACAACTTTTCCTTTTTTTCTTTTTAATGTTTTGGACAAAAATCTACAACATACTGCATTTGCTGCTGCTGTTTTAGGCTCACATTTTTCGGTGATGGTGATCTGTCTGTCACTGAGTTAAGCACACCACCTGTGCTGTCATTTAATCCCCACTCCCAGTTTATGACGTAGGTACTATCACCATCGTTTTACCAAAGAGCCTGAGGTTTGAAGAAGTCGAGGGACTTCGTCAAGTTTTCATAACTAGGAAGGAGTGAAGCCAGGATTGAAACTGGTCCTCTGACCACCTGACCCCCAAACTTGTTTAATCACATCAATATATTGTCTCTCTGAATAATTTAAGTCTTCATAGTGATTCTACCTTCTAAAATTAAATGTCGAGTTGACCTGCATCATAATAGAGTGGGACCATCTGGGCTCAAGACCACAATACTACAACAATATATATTACAATATATACATTGTAATTTGTACTCTTTTTTCTTTTTTTAAATTGAAGTATAGTTGATTTACAATGTTGTGTTAATTTCTGCTATACAGCAAAGTGATTAGTTATACATATATATAATACATATATATATTCTTTTCCATTATGGTTTATTACAGGATATTGAATATAGTTCCCTGTGCTCTACAGTAGGACCTTGTTGTTTATCTATTTTATATATAGTAGTTCGTATCTGTCAATCCCAAAGGAATATTGTACTCTTGAGACCCTGAAGATAGGTACAAATAGTCACCATTTGTATCTGTATTCAGTGGCCCAAGACTACAATGCCGTTTGGGTTCATGACACTTAAATTTTTCTTTTCTATGCCCTCTTTTGCTGAGGACGTAGCCTTTTGTGGTCAAAAGCATGTGGTTTGTGGGGTTAGAGAGATGTATTCATTTCTAGCTCTGACACATACTAGCAGTGTGGTCTCACTTTCTTCATCTGTAAAATGGGTGTAGTATTGCCTACACTGAAGGGAATGAAAAGAGACAATGTAGCTGTGTCTGACACACTGACTGGCGAGCAGTAAGTTCTCAACCAATAGCACGCTATTATTATAGCCTATCACTGCTGTCAGGTGGCTAACCATAATTTCTCACTGCTATCAGTGTTCCTGTTATATCTGGCTCTTTCACTAATTTGTAGAGTCTAATCTGTTGGGGCTTAGAAAACAGTTCCTGTATTGGTAACATAGCAGAGTGGACTTGTGCAAGATATTGGCACTGAGATGAAGGTGCAAAGTCAAGCCAGGAACAAAACAGGGGTGGAAATGCTGAGAAAACATGGACAACATTCCAAAGCACAGTCCATGCAGTTGAAACAGAATCAGGGACGTGACTGGGGCCAGACACTGGGGTAGCACAGAGATACCAATGGGAGAGCCAAAGTCCACGGCTCAGTCTGGGGTTACGAGCTGACGGGAGCCAAGCTGAAGATAAAGCACAGAGGCGTGGGGCAGGCAGGCCTGACTGGGAGTACTTCTTGTAGCCAGCAGCTTGTGCTAATGTTCCTTTTGGAGGCCTGGAGCTTTTCCACAAGTGTACTTTGATTTTTTTTATAGGTGCAACTCTCCAAGAAGAGCGTCGCTTAATCAGAATATAAACTTTTTAGATCTGAAGTTAAGGTGCATAGACACTGAGGCAAGATTGAGGGAATATTTCTTTAAATAAGATAAATAAAAAGGAATTTTAATGTGTCCATTTTGTTTGACTTTGATCTCTTTTATTTATCAGTAGGGTTTTTTTTTTAAATTGAAGTATAGTTGATTTATAATGTTGTGTTAGTTTCAGGTGTACAGCAAAATGATTCAAATATATATGTGTGTATATATATATATATATTTTTTTTTTCAGATTCTTTCCCTTATAGGTTATTTCAAAATATTGAGTATAGTTTCCTGAGCTATACAGTAGGTCCTTGCTGGTTATCTGTTTTATATATACTAGTGTGTATATGTTGATCCCAAACTCCTAATTTATCCCTCCCGCCACTTTCCCCTTTGGTAACCATAAGTTTGTTTTCTATGTCTGTGGGTATGTTTCTGTTTTGTATATAAGTTCATTTGTATCATTTTTAAAAATTAGATTCTACATATAAGTGATGTCATATGATATTTGTCTTTCTCTGTCTGGCTTACTTCACTTAGTATGATAATCTCTAGGTCTAACTACGTTGCTGCAAATGGCATTATTTCTTTCTTTTTTATGACTAATATTCCATTGTATATATATACCATATCTTCTCTATCCATTCCGTGGACATTTAAGTTGCTTCCATGTCTTGGCTATTATAAATAGTGCTGCAGTGAACATTGGGGTGCATATATCTCTTCAAATTATGGTTTTCTCTGGATATATGACCAGCTTTTTCATTTTTTTTTTTTTTTTTTTTTTTTTTTGCGGTACGCGGGCCTCTCACTGTTGTGGCCTCTCCCGTTGAGGAGCACAGGCTCTGATCGCACAGGCTCAGCGGCCATGGCTCACGGGCCCAGCCGCTCCGCGGCATGTGGGATCTTCCCAGACCGGGGCACGAACCCGTGTCCCCTGCATCGGCAGGCGGACTCTCAACCACTGCGCCACCAGGGAAGCCCTATATGCCCAGCTTTTTAACTAAGTCACAGACAAAATGAATTTTCTTGCTCACGTGATGTATAAATAAGGTTGCCAGTAAAATAAGGATGCCCAGATAAATCTGAATTTAAGAAAAATAATGGATAAAATTTTTAGAATAAGTTTGTTCCAAATATTGCATGGGATGTATTTATGCTAAGAAATTATCCATTATTTAAGTGAAATTAAAATTTAATTGGGTATCTTTTTTTTTTTTAGTTTTTTTTTTTTTGCTTTTTCTCATCCTGGAAACTATACATGACTGACTATAATAACATGAATAGTAGTTAAAAATTATTGAACACTTCCAGGAACAGTGATATATTTTAATGGGCATTATTTTCCTTCTTACAACTGGTAAATGAGGTACAACTATTGTTGTCATTTTACCAGTCATGAAACCGGGGCTTGAAAGATTCTTTTCTTAATAGTTTGCAAATGGCAGAACTAGAATTCAAACTCAGATCTGTCTGACCTTAGAGCCTTAAATAACAAGCACCCTCTTTTATTTAAATCTACACATAGAATCTGAGTCTGTGGCTGAGAAGGTAAGTACATGCGTACTGGCTTTCTGTGATATTTGGATGTCTGAATTCTGGCTACAATCGTCATTCATTATACCTGACGAGGTACTCACAAAATGCCGCCATTTAACCTCTCTGTATGTTTTCTCTGATTAAAAAGAGAAGACCCATTTCTGATTGCTCAAGTTCAGACAGGTATGTTACTGGGTTTTCTTAGCAGATGCTCATTTCCCTGTGCAGTTTGAGGCTGTGTCCAAGTGACTCAAAGAAAGCCTTCCAACCACTCTGGGTTGATGAGTCCCTGCAATACTTCATAGCAACAATCTCACTTTCTTATTCATTTTGCTTAATAACCAAGCCTGGGGAACTCTGCTGGGCAAACATCGGTTTAACGTGGCTAGATTGGCCACCTTCCAGGAGCTGATTGTTGGCAATTCTCCCTTGCTATTAAATATTAATTATTGCAAGTAGGTGAAGCTAATAAAACCGCTTAAGAAAATGGATGTCATGTTATCACACCTAATGATGCTATGTTGGTGCCCAGCCTTCCGTGTGTTTTGGGAGTTGGGGATTTTGGCCTATTTACCACAACTAACCTCTTTTAAATAGTTATTTAATCACTGGAAACCAAACTGCTACCATGGAAGTTGGAAAACTCCATTGACTGATTTCTAGAGGATGTATCATCAAGGACCAGAATTGAAAAACTACAATTTACACCCCCGTTACCTCTTCTGTTGTTATTAACTTCTATTGGCAAAACAGGCTGGAGACATTTAGTATTAAAGTGACTAAGGCAATCATATAAAAGGCTTTCAAATAATGCCCAGCAAATGTATTATTTATTGCATTTAACGGTAAGGATTTAAGGCAATTCAGGAGCTCATTATCATTAAGTAAGAGATCATTATCTCAGGAGATACTATAGAGAAACATTAGTTTTAAATTATTTTTTTAAAAAGAAGTTGTGTTAGTTAATTCCTCAAAAAACAAAAGCAGTGGAAAAACTTAATCCATTAAAAAAAGGTTCATTCTTTTTTTGGATGCATGATATATTCATACTCATTCATGTCCTTTTATGCAAAAGGCCATCAGTATTCCAGTTACCATTTTATTGCCATTTGCCTCTTTAAATAGACCACAGGAAAAAAAAATCAGAATTTTATCTCTTGAGTTCTGGTTTCATATTTGAAAATACAGGCAACTGAAGTGATTTTCAACTAATGAAGTCTCGTATAGAAACATTCAAATGATTCATTGGATTTTTCACTCTTCATATGGATATTTGAGTTTTATGTCAATGCCGTCACAGCTTGAATTTACCGTGATAAACTCTGGCAAGATGCAAGTATGTCTCATATGACATCAGAGTGCTTGAAGGGAAATGAGTGTACCAGTTTCTCTGATGCAAAAATCTGACTGGATCTGAGACAGCTATTGTGAGATCTTCAAAATAAACCATCAAAATATAGAAATTAGGAATTCGTGATACAAGAAAAGTAATTCTTTTCTCAAATTCTCTAGACACCAAGTAAGCAAAAGTGTCTTGAAACTTGTAAGCTTGATTATTGGAGGTTGGGAAGACATGTAGTCCTAGCATGATTACCTCAAACATCATGAAAGACTTTATAAGCTTCTTAGAGGTCATCCCTTGCATTCTTTTTAAGTACATTTTTAAACTCTGAAGACAATGGTGTTTGCACACTAAAGCACATGACATTTAATTTCATTGGGTTAACTTGACACAATCGACTACAAAGCAATACTTTTTAATAATCAGTGTTTAAAGAGTTTAAAGAAAAGAATGCCGATGGGTGCCAACATCAGAAAATTGAGGATAACAAATGGGAACACGGGGTACAAGTCAGTGATAGAGTCAGAGTCATCTTAGTGCTTTCTGAGAGCTCACCATCTTTTCTAGCTCCCCTGCCTTCTGTTTTAAACAATATCATTATAAAATTCCAAATTGTAGGATCGTTGATTTTATTTCAGTATTTGGAGAAACCAAAAAGAAAAATAAAGGATACACAGTATTCTAATCTCTTGCAGTGAAGTTATTTTTTAATGCAGTTTTTTAAAATTGAAGTATATTTGATTTACAATGTTGTATTAGTTTCAGGTGTGATTCAGTTTATATATATATATATATATATATATATATATATATATTCTGATTCTTTTCCATTATAGGTTATTACAAGGTATCGAATGTAGTTCCCTGTGCTATACAGTAAATCCTTGTTGTTTATCTATTTTATATATAGTGGCGTCTATCTGTTAATCCCGTACTCCTGATTTACCCCCCCCACCTTTTCCCTTTGATAACTATAAGTTTGTTTTCTATTTCTGTGGGTCTGTTTCTGTTTTGTAAATAAGTTCATTTGTATTATTTTTACATTCTACATATAAGTAATATTATATAATATTTGTTTTTCTCTGACTTCAGTTAGTATGATATTCTCTAGGTCCATCCATACTGCAAATGGCAGTATTTCTTTTTTACGGCTGAGTATTATTCCATTGTATATATATACCACATGTTCTTTATCCATTCATCTGTTGATGGACACCTAGGTTGCTTCCATGTCTTGGCTATTGTAAATAGTCAAGGCAATATTTTTTAATGAAGAGGAATTAACCCACAAATTATGTTTTTTTCCACAGTTAATGAATTAACATTTAAGAACTCTATATGAAGGGGGTAAATATTTACACATTTAACCCCAAATCTTTATCATCTCTCTATTTTCATGCAATGAATGAGTTCTCTCTAAGACAATATTAGAAAATCTTTTAAAAAGTTATTTTATTATGGAAAATCTCAAGCATATACAAAAGGAGAGAATTGTAAATGAACCCAGTGTAATTTTTGTCCAAATTGACCAGTTGTCAATATATGACTGATCTTTTCATCTGTTCTGTCAACTACTCATCTTCTCTCTGCCCCATTATATTAAATCCCTGACATTACATTGTTTCTTCTGTAAACATTTTATTTCTTTAAGACAAATACTCTTAAACAAACCCATAATTCTATTGTCAAATCTTAAAAAGAGCAATAACTTGCTAGAATCATCAAATATCCAGTTCACATTTCTTGTGTTTTTCCCCCAGCTTTTAAATTTGAAATAGGATCAGATAAAGCACATACACTGTTGTTTTTTAATATGTCTTTTAAGTTTCTTTAGTGTAATTTTTGGCATAAAGGTGGTCATAGACATATTCTCTTATATAGTGACCTTTGCCTTACTACTGAGGTGGTTAAAGTAAAGCACAATGTTTTAAGACTGATAGTTCATCTATGTAGTATCAAGTAAAACAATTTTATGACATCTGAGTCTAAGCATTTTTTACTCAAAAAATCTGGTTGATTTATTTCTTCTTTTTATTCAAAATTTTTTATTGTGTACCTGCAGGAATAAGTGGTAAATGTAAATTTAAATTTTGTCATTTTAAAAGTTTTGAAATGGATAGATATCTTTTAAAAACAGCTTTCAGATTGAAATACTCAGTTAAAACCATAATTCGTTGTTGCTGATACATTATATGCCATTCTTTTTTTTTTTTTTTTTTTAACATCTTTATTGGAGTATAATTGCTTTACAATGGTATGTTAGTTTCAGCTTCACAACAAAATGAATCAGTTATATATACACATATATTCCCATATCTCTTCCCGCTTGCGTCTCCCTCCCTCCCACCCTCCCTATCCCACCCCTCCAGGCGGTCACAAAGCACCGAGCTGATCTCCCCGTGCTATGCGGCTGCTTCCCACTAGCTAACTGCCTTACGTTTGGTAGTGTATATATGTCCATGCCTCTTTACACATTTTCTCCTACTTATATCAAGATCTTTAATTTGGTTCCAAGTTTATCTTGTTATCGATTAACATTCTTTTTCTGAACCACAGAAGTTGAATATGAAACTGTCAGAAGACATTTACATTTAGGTGTAATTTATATAATTAATTGTAACTGTGACTGTAGTTGTTAGAAATCAGTTAAAAGCAAAATAACCCACTAATCATTTTATTTATTTTTTAAAAAATCATCATATTATGCTTGATTTTATTCTAGGTAAGGATTTGATTTAAAAATGCCTTTTGACTGAGTAGTTTCTACTCACTAGAAATGAGCTGGGATTTTTTTTTTCCTCCTTGAACTATTTAGTTCACTTATCCAGGGCATATATTATGAAGATAGCATTTAAGAGAACCTTTTATAAGTGATGCTTCCTTACTTGCTAATGAGCATGAAAAGTAAGAATTGTAATTCTTACATGTCTGAATTGTAAGTCAAACATGTAATTTACTTACACCAACAAAGGGGTTTCTTGTTTTCTACAGAATGTGTTAAAGTATTTTTCTCCTTTCTGAATGCACATATTCTCCTAATTATCCTGATTTTCCAATACATTTTTGCCTTTGTAAAGGAAATGTAACTGCAGTGTTATATCTTCAGTTGAATTTTCTAATCTGCTTAACGATTGAGGTTGCTTTTACAAATATCTTTCCTATTAAAATTCTGAACAGCAAATAATTCACAGAGAAAGTAGTGGTCTGTACCATCTTACACCTCCTTTATGTAACAATAGATCTCTAAGGAAAGTTCCTCTGGGCAGTGTTAGGAACTCAGCTAATGCTTATAGAGCACTTAATATGTGCTAGGCACAATTTTAAGCACCAAATATGCATTAATTTATTTAATCCTCATAACAACCCTAACAGGAAGTTACTATTATCATGATCTCCATTTTACAGATGAGGAAACTTAGGGATAGAAAGTTTAAGTGACTTATGGACAGTTACACAACCAGTTGTGGTGGAGCTTGGTGAACCAAGGCAGTCTGGCTCCACAAGTTTACTTTTATCCATGACACTATACAATATAATAAATGGGAAGCATATCCGTGGTTCCATGGGATTGGGAGGAGGATGACTGCAAAGGGGCATGAAGGAATTAGTTGTTTGGTATCATGGAAATATCCTGTACCTTAATCGGGACAGTGGTGGCAACATGACTGTATTCATTTAACAGAACTCATCCAACTGTACATGTAAAATGGATACATCTTACTATATGTAAATTATACACCAATAACATTAATTTATAAAAAAGCATCAAGACTCACTTTACGGTCCATGGTAAATTTGGGCAACTTCTGAATGCAGTGTTCTCTGTATGACCAAATTGACAGTGAGAACAACGCATGCAAAAATTACCTAATACACATCGCTTGGAGATGCAATGGAATATTTAGCACAGTTTGTTATGTGGTGGATCGTAAGGTGAGTCTGTCACCATAGATAAGCTTCAGGTCTTCTCTGTCCCTACTGATTTTGTCAGCCTGCTCTATCACAAAGAAGAGAGCTATACTAAATTGTTTGTGATTTGTGTTTCTCCTTTTCACTGTCACTTTTGTGTATATATTTTCCATCCTTTTTTATTAGGTATATGTAGATTGTTAGCACTGTTACATTTGCTGCTGGATTGATCTCTTTATCATTAGGAATCACCCCTATTGATTTCTAGTCATGCTTTTTTACTTAAAGTCTTTTAAAATTTATATTAGCATAGCTACACCATCTTTCTTTTGGTTACTATTTGCATACACATCTTTTTCTGGCCTTTTGCATTCAACCGTTCAGTTTCCTATATTTTATTAGAACATGTGCTTGTATTGTTCTTGATTTTGTTTTTGTTTTTCATAATCTGGCAATATTTCATTAATTTTTATTTAATTAGTGTATATTTGAGTTTATATTTACCATCTTTGTATTTTTTAAATTAGTTCTCCCTGTTTTATGTGCTTGTTTCCTTTCCTTTATCTTCCTCTTTTCAGATTAATCAATTTTTTTCTATTATTCCTTTTTCACCTCTGGTAATTTGTTAATTATATATTGTTTTTCTATCTTTTTACTCTTTACTTTGAGATTACAAGATGTATACCTTGCTTATATAGTCAAGTTATAAAATATAACTTTACCATTCCCCAGTAATGCTTGGGATTAGGCCATTTAAATTCCATTTACCCTTTTTGTGTTATTTATGTTATTTTGTATTATTGCCATAATTTCAATTCTGCATATATGATTAAACCTAAAAGAAATTGTTATTATTTTCCTCAGTCAATATTAAGTTATACTTACTACATAGTTATTGTTTACATTGTTCTTTATTTCTCACTGAATACGGGGTCATCTTATCTATTTATTTATTTTTCAATAAATTTATTTATTTTTGGCTGCATTGGGTCTTCGTTGCTGCATGTGGGCTTTCTCTAGTTTTGGTGCACGGGCTTCTCATTGTGGTGGCTTCTCTTGTTGTGGAGCACAGGCTCTAGGTGTGCGGGCTTCAGTAGTTGTGGCACGCAGGCTCTAGAGCACAGGCCCAGTAGTTGTGGTACACGGGCTTAGTTGCTCCACTGCATGTGGGATCTTCCCGGACCAGGGATCGAACCCGTGTCCCCTGCATTGGCAGGCAGATTCTTAACAACTGCACCACCAGGGAAGTCCCAGGGATCACCTTATTTTTGCCAAAGAAATCTTTTTAGTGATTCTTTTAGTGCAGGTCTCTGGATTTTTTTCCCCCACTTTATATAGAATTCTGATGGGTAGATATTGATTTGAGTACCTTCCAGGTGTTGTATCATTCTTTTATAGCTTTCATTCCGTCTGTTGAAAATCACTTGTTAGTCTTATTATTGCTTTTTTTAGTAATGTATTTCTCCCATGCCCCCAACCCCCTACATCTCTGGGTGCTTTCAGATTTTCCCTTTGTTTTTGGCTTTTAGAAGCTTGATCATGACGTGTGGAGGCTTCACCTTCCTTGCTTTCATCCTGATGGTGTGCCAAGAGCTCCATGAATCTGCGACTTGACTACTCTCCTCAACCATTTTCTCTGTAGTCATTGCTTTGCTTGATTCTCTCTCTCGTCTCCTTCTGTACTCTGATAATATGTTGGACATTTAAATTATTTTTCTTATATATATTTCTTTATTTTTAATCTTTTTTTATTCTTCTGTGTTTCAGTATGAAAACTTTTGATCTGTATTTCACTTCACCAGTTAACTATTGTCTCTGTCTAATCCTTTTATCAAGTTTGTAATTTTAATTATTGCATTTTGCATTTCTGCAACTTCCATTTGACTTTTTTTGAGATTTCAATACCCTGGTGAAATTTTCCACTTCTTCATCTATTTTCTTCATCTTTCTTTCTATTTTCTTGAACATATTAGTCATGATTCTTGAATGTCCTTATTTGATAATTTCAGTATCTAGATAACCTGTGGATCTCTTTTTATTAACTACTTTTTCTCTTCGTGTGAGGTCAGATAGTCCTGGGTTTTGTTTTTGGTATTTTGGGCATAGATAGTGTTTTTTGATTCAGTGTCTGATGTTCTATATGAAAAATGTAGAGACTTGCTTATATCATCTTCCTCAAAGAGCAGAAAGAGTGGATTCCCTTCAGAATCCAATCAGAAATTAAATTCAAGGCTGGATTGCAGTTTTTCTAAGGCTCCATCTGGGTCTCCCTGAACCCTGTTCCTAAGGTGTATCTCCCAAGGAATTCTAATTGAAAGCCCAGGATCTTCACTTGGGCCCCTTTCTTCCAGGGTATCCAAAACTCAAGTCCCTGTCTCCTAAGTACTGTGACACTGCCAAAACCTCTCTTTGTTTTTTGAAGACGTTCTGCTTGGCTTTGTAGATTCCTTTCCCCATGTAGCTGCAGAAATCAATCAGTGTCATGAGGGGAAACCAGCAGAGTGTGGATGTTGTTCTTTTCCCCCCCTTTCTCACTGGGCTCGCAGCTCAGGTCTCTAATTTATGTCTCTCCAGCCTTGTGGGATGGTCAAAAGTTCTGTTTGTTTTTCTACCTCTTAGCAGGGACATCTGTTTGGCCTTTTCCTGGATTCCCCAGCCTCTTGTTCCATGCTCTGAACGGCCAAGGGCACCAAGGGAAAAAACACTGCAAAATGTCCACTTGACTTCCTGAGCCATTTCTCTTTCCCCAGGATCTTATACTTTCATGCCCTGGTTGCCTTTAGCAGCAATCTGATACCCAGACTTATTCTTTGGTTCAGCTTTTCTCTTTATGTTTAACATATGCTTTGTCTAATTCCAGATGCTCCATCATGCCCCATCATGAATCTTCACATCCCAGATAAAACAACACCAAAACCACAAACAATTTAGCACCTTCAAGAGGCAATATATGGGAACAGTAATAGTAGGAGATTTATAAATCATATGACATGACAGGCAAACTAATAAATAAATAAAAAAACAAGGATATAGTGAATCTCAACAACATTAATTAAATAGAACTAATAGTTGACTGTTTAACTCTGTGACCTAATAACAGAGATGTTCCTTCTCTTCAAGTCTCTATGGGTTGTTTCCCAAAATTGTCTAGATGAGTGCAAGGAGAATCTCAGTAAATCCTAAAAAGTAGAAATATTACAGACAATATTCTCTGACTATAATGCAATAAAAATAGAAATTTATAACAAAAATTTCAGAAAATAATTTGAAGTTCTAATTTCTTTCTTAATTCTAGTATTAACTGTAACATTGAAGAGAAAATCTAGGCCAAAATTTCATAGCTGGAAAGTAAAACCAAGATTTTTAGATCCAGAAAAACCTATGCTACGTGGCACAAACTGTGGTTAGAGAAATCATTATAGCCATAAATCTTTAGGTTACTCTGAAAGAAGAAATTAAATTAATATTATTAGGTGTTCAGATGAATTTTTTTTTTTTTTTTGCGGTACGCGGGCCTCTCACTGTTGCGGCCTCTCCCGTTGCGGAGCACAGGCTCCGGACGCGCAGGCTCAGCGGCCACAGCTGACGGGCCCAGCCGCTCCGTGGCATGTGGGATCCTCCCGGACCGGGGCACGAACACGCGTGCCCTGCATCGGCAGGCGGACTCTCCACCACTGCGCCACCAATAGTAGATATTAGTACTTGATAACTATATATTGAATAAATTAATGAATGATATGATATAATTTACATCTGGAAGGCCTTCAGAAAATCCACTGAAAAACTTTTGCAAATAGTAAGAGAGTTTGGCAAGGTTTCACAGTTAATATAGTAATAACAAAAAAGACAAAATATCTAGAAATAAGTTTAACTATTATTATACAGGACTCTAATGATGGACATAGAGAAAGATTTGAAAGAGCAGTAAAAAATGCCTTACTCTTGAATAAAAAGAATCAATATAGTGGGGGCTTCCCTGGTGGCGCAGTGGTTGAGAGTCCACCTGCCGATTCAGGGGACATGGGTTCGTGCCCCAGTCCGGGAAGATCCTACATGCCGTGGAGCGGCTGGGCCCGTGAGCCATGGCCGCTGAGCCTGCGCTCCGCAACGGGAGAGGCCACAACAGTGAGAGGCCCGCGTACTGCAAAAAAAAAAAAAAAAAAAAAAGAATCAATATAGTGAAGAGGTCAGTTTTCCTTGAAATTAATCAACAAGTATAAGGTGATACTAATTAAAATATGTGTATTGGGGGGATAAATTGACAAGGGTTTTTTTGGTAAATTTTTACTGAAAAGTAATCAGTTGAGAATAATTAGGAATATTCTGGACAGATTACAAGTCATATGAACGTTCATATTTTATGCTTTTATTTATGTTTGAGATCATTTTCTTTAGTTTTTAAAGCCATTCTCACTCCCCCATCTGACCTGCTTAGGAAGCCAAAAGAAAAAAGGGCCACACATATCATAGGAGAGAATTCCAAGAAAGAAAGAAGAGTCTATGGATTCTCAGGCCATAAGGAGTTTAAGTAAAATAAATTCAGAAGAATAGCATCGGAGCTAGTGACTAGGAGGATGATGCAAGTTCAGTGTGCTGTGGGGAATAGTATTCTGGGGCCTGTGGGGTAAAGAAGTAGAGACTGAAGGTAGGTTACACCTTCAAGGAGCTTGATCAAAAGGGGAAGGAGAGAGAGGAATTAGAATACAGACGGATTGGGGATAAGTAATGGAAGTTTTTTGTTTGTTTTTAGGTAGGATAGACCTGAATATGTTTAAAAGCTGTAAGAAAAGATTCGGTTTTGGCCATCTCCATATGTAGATAAATAGGGGCCAACCAGGCCATGAGGTGGGTGCAAGAGTTAGGAAGCACCAGCTGGAGGAGGGCTGAGCAGGGCTGGCCTCTGGGCTGCAGAACAAAGAAAACTGTCCTCTGAGAGGGGAGAGAAAATCAAAGGCAGGCAGATTTTCAACTTTAATGAATCTAAAGGGAGACTCCTGTTTCAAGGCAATAAGATAAAAACAGTGTAAATAAAGCTGTCATGAAAGGCATTAAAATGGACCATAGGAATTAGATCCCGGAGAAATTGCCTGTGCGTTGGGAACATAGCCACCATGCTTCTTATAGAGCTTCTGTTGCCCTGCAGAGAAGGAACAATTAAGGGTGCCAACCTGGCTGGGTAAATAAAGATGTTGAAGATATTGAAGAAAGAGATCGCCACAGATAGAATAAGGTCCCCAAGGACATGAGGTGGATTGGCATCCTGACCACAGGTTGAGTAATTAACTTCATTAACACCGTGCAGACCATCCATGGGATTCTGAGCCAAGGAGATTAGGCTTAAAGGCATTTTTTATGTGCATAGATACAAGAGCTCCAGGGGGAAAATTCAGCTTGCTTCAAGAGTCTGAGGGGAAAAAAAAAATATGCATTAAAAAGTTTGCGTTTTGTGTTTTTAAAAATCCCCAATTTTCTTAACCATTTCGAAAAGTATGGTCAAATAGACTTCATATCATATTTGTGTTTAAATGACCTTTTAGTAGTTTTTAAATGGTTATCATTCTTTCCAACTGAAAGTATATTTTCTAACGTGGCCTTCTCTGTACCAGTCCTCCAAAGTGCTCTTCTTAATTTCCATTTAATGAAAATCTCTACATTTATGGGTTTGTATTTTCTTTGGATTTAAGTTCATCCTTCAAGGAAAGTGTTAACTCTCTCAGGCTACTGGAACTTTGCTTTTTGGAACTGTTATGTTTACTGTTAGGGAGTAACTTTGGCACCAGGGAGAACTTGGCTCAATAGATATTTTCAACAAAATTACTGATATAATAAATTTTAATCAGGAGATTTGGAATAAAAATCTAGACTTAAAAATGATCTAATATTTAAAGGCAGAATAATTAAATTTGTGATTTATGTTTTGTTTTTTTAGTGTTTCTCTGAGAGGTCCTGTGCTTCAGTGAACTTAGAGTCACTGGTTCCATGAAATCCAGTATTATTGAAAATCACAATCTAGTATAGTGATGAAACTGTCTGGGTTGATAAGTTAAATGTCTGGATTCAGAAAGAAAATAAACTGAGTAGGGAGAGCAAAAACAACAAGCAAACAAACAAAAAACCAAAATTCACGCTATGGATTATTTCCTTCCCTTTTCTTTTCCTTCATTTTGGATCAAACACTTGATACAAGGCAGGAACTTTTTCTCAGAAACAGTGTCATTTGCAATGGATTCTTAGTTATGAGATGCTCATTTACCTGAATTATTACTGTTTTGCAAATAGTAATTTACGAAGCAGAGTTAATCATCTAAACTTTGAAATTAGCTCTCCAAAATCATAAAGGTTTATTCAAAATTTTTACTGGGACCTTCTATGTGTCTCCCATTTTTGCCAATGCCATTCTATTTTTTGTCTCTCTAGAACTGCATAACAGGTTTTCCTTACTTTGTAAACTTCGACATACACGTATAAAGGAAATACGTTGCATACTTATTTCATACTATTTCAAAAAATGTTTTTATTATTTTGCCTTAAAGTTTCAATTAAGGATCTGGAAAGAGATAAATAGTTAATGATTTGGATTTTGAACCAGTGCTGCATTTTAGAAAAGTATGACCTCTTGCTATCTGGTAATCACACTGATAACTTGGAAATGAGTAGAAAATTCATATTTTTATTCATTCACATAACGAATGATATCTGATTTATGGTTCACGCTAATCAACATTCCATGGTCCTGCACCGATTCCCACATATAGTATATCAATATCTGACATAATCAAAGTCTTACAGTAAAAGTCAAAGAATCTATTTATAACTATATTTTAGAAAATCAGCAAGCTATAAAATCTATTTGAAGCAGATTACAAACGCTGGTTATTGTACCATCGAATTAATCAACGTATCAAAAAATTACAGGTTAAGAACTGCTTGGCCTAAGTCTCTGTTTCCAGCCAGAATGGAACTAAGAGTATGTTTTCATGAATATGTAGCACACAGTAACTCTCTCCCTCATCCGTATCCTCTTTTCTGTTTGTCCCTGAGCAGAAAATTACCCGGTAGGCACTAGTGGTCTATGTAGCTGTTTTGGGAAGGATTTATGCCTGTTGACTTCAAAAGGGTTGGAAGTATAACTTTCTTCTGAGGAGAGAAAAGTCAGATATGTGAAAGGAATGACTTCTCTCTGGATGGATTTATTGACTCAATCAACAAATGAAACTTACATATTTGGTATTTACCATGCATGCAACTCTCTGCAGTGGGGCAGTGCGTATAAGGTTTATAAGCTAAATTGTGTTCCATGTACTTGCGATTTATTTGAACAAATGAATGTGAGGATTATAACTGATATATTTCCTATTCTGCCTCCGCTTTCATTTGTCTGCCTTAGACCTGGGATCCAATCCCACTGTGGCCAGCTAGGCATTGTTCAAAGGAGGGGTCTCACTGAATAGCTGTAAGACAGGAAAAAAACTGGGAAAATAAGTAATAGGGCAGAAGCAGCTGCCTACCCCACCATCATATAAGCTAAGATTGCTAAACTGTGGAGGGGAATAGAGAGCTAGAGAATCAGAGAGGTCTTAGAACTAACATTGAAAAGGGAAAATATTACAGCATTTCTTATTCAATTTAGGAATGTAAGGCTGAGAATAGATCGAATCCCTCTCCATATGGAATGTTAGGAAGTAGTAGCCTCACAGATGTGTCCTTGCCAAATAAATACCAATAGGTAGTGAAGAGGGCTGTTGGGAGATTATCAGTGACAGAAAGGACAAAGGATAGCTGGGAGAAGTTCGGCACTTCTGCTGGTCTCACCTGGGCTTACACAGAGCAATCCTCTGGTGGCTTGATTGGGGGGGCGGGCAGTTCTAAGGTGACCTCACTCACATGCCTGCAGTCTGGGTGTTCCCTGTTGCCTATGATCATCGACCTAGAAAATCTCTCGTCTTTCAGTAGTTGGTGCCCAGCCTCCTTAAACAGCAGGGGTATTTTCCGAGACTGTGAAAGAAAAGCTAGAAATCTTCCTGAGAATTAGGAACTCTTAAAATAGGCTCTGGAACTCATGCAAAACCACTTTTGTCACATTCTGTTGGTCAAAGCAAGTAAAAGGTGAGCCTAGCTTCAAGGAGTGGTGAAATAGGTTCCACTACTTAATGGGTGAGCTGCAAAATATTTGTGGTCATATTCAATCTGTTACAATCCATCCCCTGGCTACAATTACTCACATAATTCCGTATGCAAAATCTGCTTATCTCTTGCACAACAGTCTCATGTCTTGGAGTGTTTAGACCATGCAATACATTGGCCACAAGTCACCTGTGTCTACTGAACAATTGAAATGTTGCTGGTCCTAATTGACATGTGCTGTTATTTAAAATATACACAGGATTGCAAAGATTTAGTAAAAAGAATGTGAAGTATCTCTTTAATACTTTTTTTGTATTGATTAAATGTTTTTCTTTTAGCTTTATGGAGATATGATTGATCTATAACACTGTGTAAGTTTAAGCTATACACCATGATGATTTCATATCTGTACGTATTGCAAAATAATTATTGCAATAAGGTTAGTTAACACTTCCATCACCCTACACAGTTATCATTTGTGTGTGTGTGTGTGTGTGTGTGTGTGTGTGTGTGTGTGAGTGTGGTGAGATTTTTAAGATCTACTCTCCTAGCAACTTTCAAGTATATAATACAGTAGTGTTAACTATAGTCACCATGCTGTACATTACATGACCAGAACTTATTCATCTTATAAATGAAAGTCGGTACCTTTTGATCACCATCACCCATCTCCTTCCCCTTCCATCCCCAGCCCCCAGCAACCACCAATCTGCTCTTTGTTTCTAAACATTTGGCCTTTTTTTTTTGATTCCACAAATAGGTGAGATTATAAAGTCTTTGTCTTTCTCTGTCTGACTTATCTCATTTAGCATAATTGTCTCAAGCTTCACCCATGGTGTCAGAAATGGAAGGATTTGCTTCTTTTATTCTGAATAATATTCCATTGTATTTTTTTCTTTATCCATTCATCTGCTGAAGGACACTTAGATTGTTTCCATGTCTTGGCTATTGTAAATAATGCTGCAATGAATGTGGGAGTACAGATCTCTCTTTGAGATAGTAATTTCATTTCCTTCAGATATTTACCCAGAAGTAGAATTGTTGGATCATATGTTAGTTCTTTTTCAATTTGTTGATTATTTCTTTTGCCTTGCAGAAGCTTTGTAGTTTGATGTTGTTCCACTTGTTTATTTTTTGCTTTTGTTGCAAAAATTACTGCCAAAACCAATGTCAAGGAGATTTTTCCCTATGCTTTCTTCCAGGAGTTTTATACCTTCAGGTATTACATATTTAAGTCTTTAACCAATTTTGATTTAATTCTCGTAAGAGGTATAAGATAGGGGTCCAGTTTCATTTTTGTGCATGTAAATATTCAGTTCCCCAACACCATTTATTGAAGAAACTGTCTTTTCTCCATTGACTATTCTTGGCTCTCTTGTCAAATATTAGTTGACCATGTATTTATGAGTTTACTTCTAAGCTCTTTATTCCATTGCTTTATTTGTCTATCCCAGTATAATACTGTTTTGATTACTCTAGTTTGTAATATAGTTTATCAGGAAGTGTGATGCCTCCAGCTTTTTTCTTCTTTCTCAGTATTGCTTTAGCTATTTGGAGTCTTATGTGGCTCCAAATGAATTTTAGGTTGCTTTTCTCTTTCTTTAAAAAATACTTTTGAAATCTTGATAGGAATTGCATTGAATCTATAGACCATTTTGGGTACTATGAACATTTTAACGATATTAATTCTTCCAACACATGAACATGAGATTTTTTCCATTTATTTGTGTCTTGTTCAATTTCTTTCATCAATGCAATGAAAACTGTAGAGAAATTTGTTTCTTGGCTAAATTTATTCCTAAGTATTTTATTGCTTTTGTGCTACTGTAAATGGGATCATTTTCTTTTTTTCCTTTTCAGATAATTCATTGTTAGTGTATAGAAATGTTACCGATTTTTGTATGTTAATTATGTGTCCTGCAACTTCACTGAATTTGTTGATTAGATGTGTGTGTGTGTGTGTGTGTGTGTGTGTAGTCTTTGCAATAGTTTTACACATAAAATTATTATACAAATAGATACAGTCTTCCTTTTTCCTTTCCAATTCTGATACCTTTTATTTTTTTATGTTGCCTCATTGCTGGGCTGGGACTTCCAGTACTATGTTGAATAGGAGTAGTGAGAGTTGGCACCCTTGTCTTGGTCCTGATCTTAGAGGAAAAGCTTTCAATCTTTCACTGTTGAGTACGATCTTAGCAGTGGGTTTGTCATTCATGACCTTTATTATGTTGATGTACTTTCCTTCCATACCTAATTTAAGACTTCTTAGCATGAACAGATGTTGAATTTTGTCAAATGCTTTTTCTGTGTATATTGAGATGATCATATTATTATTTTCTTTCATTCTATATATAGTACATTTATTGATTTATAAATGTTGAGCCATCCTTGCCTCGCAGGGATAAATCTCACTTGATCATGGTGAATGATCCATTTAATGTGCTTCTGAATTTGGTTTGCTAGTATTTTATTGAGAACAATTTTTATCCATATTCATCAAGGGTATTGGCCTATAGTTTTCTTTTCTTATAGTGTCTATTACTGGCTTTGATGTCAGGTAATTCTGGCCTTATAAAATGAGTGTGGGAATAGTCCCTCCTCTTTGGCTTTTTAGAAGAGTTTGAGAATTGGTATTAATTCTTCTTTAAATGTTTGGTAAAACTCACCAGTGAGGCCTTCTGGTCCTGGGGTTTTCTTTGTTGAGAGATTTTTAATTAATGATTCAATCTCCTTACTAGTAATTCACTTGTTCAGATATTCTATTTCTTCCTGATTCAGTCTTGGTAGGTTTCATATTTTTAAAGGTTTTTCTGTTTCTTCTAGGTTGACCAGTTTGTTAACGTATAGTTGTTCATAGTATCCTGTTACGATCCTTTGTATTTCTGTGGTATCTGTTGTAATGTCTCCTGTTTCATTTATGATTTTGTTGTTTCTGAGTCCTCTCTCTTTTTTCTTTGGATAGTGTAGCTAAAAGTTTGTCATTTTTATCTTTTCAAAGGACCAGCTCTCATATTTGTTTTCTATTATTTTCCTCTTCTCTGTTTCATTTATTTCTGCTCTAATCTTTATTATTTCTTTTTGTTTTGAATTTTATTTATTGTTTTTTATACAGCAGGTTCTTATTAGTTATCTATTTTATACATATTAGTGTATACATGTCAATCCCAATCTCCCAATTCATCCCACCACCACCACCATCCCTGCCGCTTTCCCTGCTTGGTGTCCATACATTTGTTCTCTACATCTGTGTCTCTATTTCTGCCCTGCAAACTGGTTCATCTGTATCATTTTTCCTAGGTTCCACATATATGCATTAATATATGATATTTGTTTTTCTCTTTCTGACTTACTTCACTCTGTATGACAGTCTCTAGATCCATCCACATCTCTACAAATGACCCAATTTCGTTCCTTTTTATGGCTGAGTAATATTCCATTGTATACATGTTTATTATTTCTTTCCTTCTGCTAATTTTGGGCTCAGTTTGTTTTTCTTTTTCTAGTTTTGTAAGGCATAGAGTTAAGTTGTTTATTTAAATCTTCCTTGTTTCTTAATGTAGCTGTTTATTGCTATAAACTTTCCTCTTAGAACTGCTTTTGCTGCATCTCATAACATGTGGTGTGCTGTGTTTCCATTTGTTGGTCTCATGATACTTTTAAATTTCCTCTTTAATTTCCTCTTTGATCTACTGGTTGTTTAGGAGAGTGTTAATTTCCATGTATTCATGAGTTTTCCAGTTTTCCTCCTGTTATTGATTTCTAGTTTCACACCATTGTGGTCAGAGAAAATACTTGATATTTCTTTTTTTGGGGTTTTTTTTTTTTTTGATATGATTTCAGTCTTCTTGAATATACTAAAAATTGTTTTCTGGACTAACGTATGGTTTCTCCTAGAAAATGTTCCATGTATGCTTGAGAGGAATGTCTATTCTGCTCTTGTCAGATATATTGTTTTGTATATGTTTGTTAGGTTTGTTTGGTCTGTAGTGTCATTCAAATCTGCTGTTTTGCTATTGATTCTCTGCCTGGATGAGAATTAAAGTGACCAATTATTATTGTATTAATGTTTATTTCTTCTTTTAGCTCTGTTAGTTTTTGCTTATATATTAGTGCTCTGATATTGGGTACATAAATATTTAGAATTCTTATATCTTCTTGATGAATTGACCCCTTTTTATTATATAGTATCCCTTTTTGTCCCTTTTTACCATTTTTAGTTTAAAGTCTATTTTGTCTGATACAAGCTACCCTTAATTTATTTTGGTTACCATTTGCTTGAAACATCTTCTTTCACTCCTTCATTCTCAGTCTATGTGTGTCTTTCAGGCTAAAGTGAACGTCTTGTAGTTAGCATATTGTAAAATCTTGTTTTTGATTCATTCAGCCATTCTATGCCATTGATTAAATAGTTTAATCCTTTTATGTTTAAAGGAATTATTGATAGGTAAGGACTCACTGTTGGTATTTTGTTAGTTGTTTTCTGGTTGTTTTGTGGATCCATTGTTCTTGTTTCTTAGCCTGCTGTCTTTTGGGGGGTATTTTGATGTCTTCTGGTATTAGTATGTTTTGACTTCTTTATCATGTTCTTTTGTGTAATTATTACAGGTTTTTCCCTTGTAGTTACTATAAGGCTTACATAAAATATCTGAAAATTATAACACTCTATTTTAAACTGATAGCAACTTAACTTTGATAGTATTCCTAAACTTTACACTTTTACTTCTCCCCCTCAAATTTTAGGTTATTAATGTTACAGTTTACATATTTTTATATTGTACATTCAATAAGAGATTATTGTAGTTATGGTTATTTTTTACTACATTTGTTTTTTACCTTCTAAACTAGATTTGTAAGTGAATTGTGCACTGCTATTACCATATTACAGAATCTAATTTTGACTATATATTTACCATTACTAGTGAGTTTCATGCTACCTTCTTATGTTTTTATGGTGGGAATTAGCATCCTTTTACTTCCACTCAAAGAATCCCCTTTAGCATTTCTTGTATGACAGATCTAGTAGTGATGAACTCCCTCAGCTTTTGTTTGCTTGGGAAAGATTTTATCTCCCTTCAGTTCTGAAGAACAGCTTTTGCCAGGTATAGAATTCTTTTTTAACAATTTTTTCTTTCAATATTTTGAATATGTCATCCTATTTTCTCCTGGCCTGAAGAGTTTCTGTTGAGAAATTTGCCATTAATTAATCTTATGGAGGTTATATTGTATATAACATCTCTCTTTACTCTTGCTGCCTTCGAAATTCTTTCTTTGTCTTTGACTTTTGACAATTTAATTATAATGTGTCTTTGTGTAGCCCTGTTTAGGTTTAATGTTTTTGCACCTCATGGATTGGATGTACATTTTTCTCCCCACGTTTGGGAACTTTTCAACCATCATTGCTTTAAATATACTTTCTGTCCCTTTTTCTTTCTCTTTTGTCTTTGGAATTCCCATAATGTGTATATGTATGTTGTTTTTGTTTTTTTTTTTCTCCTGTGACTGGATAATTTCAAATGTCCTATCATCTGGACCATTCATTCTTTCTTCTGCATGGTTGAGTCTTTTGAACTCTCTATTGGATTCTTCAGCTCAGTCATTGTTCTTTTGAGCTCTAGAATTTCTGTTTGTTTGTTTGTTTTTGTTTTTTTTTTGCTGGTTTCTTTTTCTTTGTTGAACTTCTTGTTTTGTTCATGCATTGTGTTCCTAATTTTGTTTAGTTGTCTGTCCGTGTTCTTGTAGTTCACTAAACTTCTTTGGGTCCTCCCAAAGAAGGGAGGACCCAAAGAAGTTTATTCTGAATTGACAGCTCATAGATCTCCATTTCTTTAGGGTCGGTTATTGGAACTTTATTAGTTCTCTTTGTTGGTGTCATGCTTACCTGATTTTTTTGTGATCCTTGATTCCTTACGTTGGTATCTATACATTTGAGTAAGTGGTTTCCTCTTCCAGACTTTACGAGTTTGATTTGGCAGAGACAGTTCTTTGCCAGTCAGCTCAGCTTTAATTTCTAGATGTATCTACTGGTAATGTCCTTTGGCAGGTGGGGCTCATTATCAGGGTCTGTTTTGAGACAGGCTCACAGTCTGAGCTCTTAGGTGATGGGGGTAGCTCCTGGCTGAGAACAGTTGGATAGGACTATTGGCTTGCTTCCCTGCCTAAGTGAGGCAGTAGGATGGGCTCTGAAGTTGTCTAGGCTCTCTGGTCAGGCTTTCTAGACAACTGGCATGGGTACTATCCAGAAGTAGGCAAGGCTATGAATTAGCTTCCCTGCACTTGCCCTTGCCAGGACAGGCCGCATGACCTGCCTGGCTCATTGTTTGGGGACCTAAATCAGGCAAACCTATGCACTGAATTCCCTGGTCAGACAGGGCCACTGGTTTTGCTCTGCAGATGGAGAAAGCCACAGGCTATGCTCTCTGTTCAAGTGTGACTGTAAGCATGGTTATATGGGTTATGCAGCTTCCTGTGTGCTTTGGTTAGGTTCCCTGGTCTGAGAGGCTGAAGGCTGTATTCAGCAATGGGTGGGGCTACAAATTAGTTTCCTGGGCAGAGCAGAAAAACCAGCTCCAAGGCCAGGAAGGCTCTTTGTTTGTGGTCTTGACTCAAGCCAATCTGCAACCCAAGTTCTGTGGCCAAACAGGGCCACTGGCTTTGCTCTGCAGACAGTCAGCTCTGTCTGTCTGGACTCTCTGCTCAAGCATTGCTGGGCTATACAGCTTCTAGGCTTTCTGGTCACACTTTCTGGGCAGATGAGGCTTGAAACTACACCCAGTAGTGGGTGGGGCTATGAATTAGCTCTCCTGCCCGGGCAGAGCAGGGGAACCCTCAAGCCAAGGAAAGCTCTTTATCTTTTGTCTGTTGGTTTTCACTCATGATATTGCCTTTCCTTGTGTACCTGATTTTATCCAACTTTGTGGTAATAGTATTGATATATTAGAAATTGTCTGGAAAAAATTTTGATGACTTTCATATGATATCATCCTTCACAGAGGATTTTCGTTGGCTTTCTCAGGATACATAAGGGTCCTACAGGTTCAGAAATACTTAAAGTCAAAAGTTAAGCTTCCTGGGCCCAACAGATGATAGGTTGCATGTTCAAGAGAGGGTTGGGTTTGCTTATTCCAGCTTACTTTATGGGTATCACCCTTTGGAGTGGGTGCATTATCAATGTTCCCTCTTCTAGCAAGTTCCTGATTTTGACTTTTATTTCTGCAGTCCCACAAGGCCATCAAAAGCACTGCTCAGCCTGTCAACTACTCCTACGGGAATGGACAATATTCTTAGGATAAGTGTGTTTTGAGTGCCTGAGCTTATATCTCTGTCTCTGATTTCTTGTCTTCTTCCAGATCTTGAGCCAGCAAATCCTGGGGTATCTTTAAGCTCATTGATGTCTCTGAGAAGATTTTGTCTATAGCCCTATGTTTATCCTTGATTCTCAGGTTTACATGTGGCATCATGTTACTACTTTTTTCTTCATCTTCGAGTTAAGAATTACATGTATAACTCTAAACATATGATAAAATTCAGAGTGTTAAGGAAATATGTCCACAGTGACATCAGCATACAAGTTCACAAGATTATTTTAATTAGCTTCACAAATATCTTAATCATGCACATCTTTCTTCCATATGAATTATAAGATTTCCTCCCAGGAATTGTTTAAAATGTCAAACATCGTCTAGAATTTATGCAAAAAAACTCGAGATACTGAAATATGCAGATTCTTTAGGAAAACAATGAGTAAAAATTTGTGGTAAACTATAATATAGTACGAGTATCTAAATTTAGAATTTGGGGCGTTCTTATTAGCTCTTTGAATGTTTCTAGATCATTGGATGGTACTGTTTTATATACTTGAATTAAATTTCTTTCCCTTTTTGAATTAAACCTATCTCTTTCATTCAAAAAGAGCTTAAATATTTCATCCTATATTTAAAAACCTTTAGTTTAAATTCCATTGCAGTAGCTACAGATCAAGTAAATGGAATTTTAGGAGGAATGTTCACTGTCTACTTCTAATGGGCAAAATACTGCAATGCTAGCCGGACAAGGCAGAAAATCAGGAAGCTACTTACCATAATAAGAAGTGAGGATCAAAATAGGAGATTGGACTTGCCACTACTTCTGAATATCATATGTGGTGAACCCCAGAGGCTCTGTCTCTTTTAGCGATGCTTTAGCACAAGATTGTCTTACATGGAAGTACATTGTAAATGTTACATGATTCCCAATATAGCATCAAGCTGAAGTCCTGGAAAAGCTTCTATTTATATCTTAGAAACAGCTTTTAACAGGAAATGGTATGCCCTGCTGACCAGACTTCTCATAACCTTCATGAGACTACCTTCTCTGCAGTGGCACAGGGATACCTAGGGCTTACTTGTTAAAACAAAACATATAACAGAATGATTATGAAATATAATTAAGACATAAAAGGGGGAAGGTAGAATTACTACCAACTATTGTAGATCCCCAAACTCAGAGGTTTGAACCGAGACATCACATTCATTTAAAACAAAGCTTATTCTGCAGGAAGATCTTGAGAGCATTCAGCCTCGTGTTTCTCTTGCTCGGTCTCGGTCAGTTCCTTTAAATTTTGCCCGACTGTTGGTTCTCTTAAATAAAGCTGAAGTCAGCTGCTGAAGTATAAGGATAAGTTTGTTCCAAATAAGTCATGTCTTGACTTAACTACAGTAAGAAAAATGTACACTATCGTGACACATTGTTGGCTATATCAGATTTAAATAGAATAGAAGCTATCAGTCAAAATCTGTTGGTTCCTAAAACTATAATTTTACAAGAAATGTAATCAGAACTTATTTAAGATAAGTGTTTGGACCAATATTTGCTTCCAACTCTTTTTCCCTACACTGATCTACTTTTCCTTCTTTTAGAATGAATGGTTTAAGAATCACAAGTCTCTGTGATTTGAGATGATTTGAGTAGGGTGTGAAGGAATATCTAAAAGCTTGGAATTGTTGTTTCATCAAAAATATTTGAATTGAAACTTCTAAAATATTTCAAAAGATAAGAATGAAAAGCAGAATGGAAATATCCCTGTAGGTTTTTACATGTAAGTCATCATGATTAAAAACTAAGCAAGAGAAAAGATAAACCAGTGAAATAAAGAGTTAAATTCGGAGCCCAGTTTTCAACAAATGTGTAGATGCTAGAAGTTTCTAGGGAAGATGTGTACCTTTTATGAAAAACAGTTGGGAAGAGAGGGTTAAGCAAAAGAAACCATTTGGTGGAATGTAAATTGGTACAGCCACTATGGACAACGGACGGAGGGTCCTCAAAAAGTCAAAAATAGAGTTGCCGTATGATCCAGCAATCCCACTTCTGGACATATATCTAGACAAAAGTATAATTCAAAAAGATGCGAGCACTCTTATGTTCATAGCAGCACTATATACAATAGCCAAGACATGGAAGCAACCTAAATGTCCATTGACAGATGAATGGATAAAGAAGATGTGGTATATACACACACACACACACACACACACACACACACACAATGGAATATTACTCAACCATTAAAAAGAATGAAAAAATGCCATTTTCAGCCACATGGATGGACCAAGAGTTTATTATACTAAGTGAAGTCAGAAAGAGAAAGACAAATACCATATGATATCATTTATATGTGAAATCTAAAGTATGACACAAATGAACTTATCTAAGGAACAGAAACAGACTCACAGATATATAGAAGGGACATATGGTTGCCAAGGGGAGTGGGAGTGGGGGAGGGATGGATTTGGAGTTTGGGATTAGCAGATGCAAACTATTATATATAGAATGGATAAACAACAAGGTCCTACTGTATAGCACAGGGAACTATATTCAGTACTCTGTAATAAACCATAATGGAAAGGCATACAAAAAAGAATATGTGTGTATAACTGAATCACTTTGCTGTACAGCAGAAATTAACACAACGTTGTAGATCAACTACACTTCAATAAAGTAAATTTAAAAAAAAGAGAAACCACTTGGGAGGAACGGTTTTGTGATGTATACACCAATGAAATTTCAGCATGTGGAAAGTTCATAGTTATTCTTTTTTTTTTTTTTTTTTTTTGCGGTACGCGGGCCTCTCACTGTTGTGGCCTCTCCCATTGCGGAGCACAAGCTCCGGACGCACAGGCTTAGCTGCCATGGCCCACGGGCCCAGCCGCTCCGCGGCATGTGGGATCTTCCCAGACCGGGTCACAAACCCGTGTCCCCTGCATCGGCAGGCGGACTCTCAACCACTGCGCCACCAGGGAAGCCCCATAGTTATTCTTAGTAGTCACGTGAAAATGAAAGATCGGTGCTCAGGTCCGGGTAAACTCTGTTAGGTCTAGAGAGCTGGTCAGTATGACATCTTTATTTTTCTGCTTCCCTGTTCCTCTCCTTATGCTTTAACATATCAACTCTAGATCTTCTTAAGAAAACTATGAGGCAGAAACTGTTTCAGAGATAAGGAAACTAAAGCACATGAGGGGTAAAGTTCTTTGCCCAAGATCAAATGACTATAATTGGTAGCCTAACTCCAGAACCTACTTCTTCACCACTTACAGCAGACTCCTGGCTACATACCGCGCTCAGCCTCGGTGACTGCTAGACCATGTAGGGGCTCTTGCTGCATCTTTTGTAATCGCTTCGTATTGCTTAAGATTCAGAGAATCTTTTGGCCTTAGTGAACAAAACTCATTTGCCTTTGTATTTTCTGACTTTTGCAAATAATTAAAGACTCCCCTCATATTCCATTTTAAGGAAAAGGCATTTCATAGACAACTATAAAAATCTCATATATTGCTATGTTTGATACATTCTGTCATTTAATCCTTGAAGGAACATGAAGTTAGTATTATCATTTCCATGATAAATTTCAGTGCAGACTGGGGATTTAAACCCAGTTCTTTCAGATTTCAAAGCAAGTATTCTCTTGCAAATTATTACAAAGAAAATTTAAGTTTATATTGATTATAAAGGATGAGATATTTACAATATTGAATACCTCTGCAAGGAGCTATCTAAGTAAGGCTGTGTCTAGAGGTGGAGTCTGACTGGGCAGTTTGTATAAATTCCCCTGCTGGCAGGCAGATGAATCACTCGTTTAGAGATGGAAGAACTATCGTGCAATTCCTGTAGAAATACTATGCTTATATTTTCCCTTCTCCTAAGAAAAGAACAAAAGGATAAACCAATCTGAGGTTAAACTCGGTTGATAATATCTTCTGCACTCTGGTTTAGATGGCATTTCTGACACCACAATTCTCTCAGTGAAGACATACTTATAGGAGACACTAGCAAGGGTCTTAATAATGCTCAGAAATGTACAGTCCTACACACACACACACACACACACACACACATACACACACACAGGGAAGCACTAAGGTAGAAAGAAATGAAAAACTCAGATGGCTTTCAGAGGAAGAGTGTTTAAAAACAAAGGAGAGTTACTGCACTTGGCTTCCGAAGAATACAGTTTCTTAGAAAGCTGTTGGACAAAAATGGGGAATGACTGACTGATGAGAAAAATGGTATGAATTGTATCAGGTTGATTTGGTGGCAGCAGCTCAACTCTTGTGCAGATGGAGCAAAAATGGGAGTAAAAATAGAGTTGCAGGAGCCCTGAAGGCAAAATTGATTATGAGGCAAAACTGTTAGCTTTCTCATAGAGTATTTCTTGCCAAGATCACAGTTAGAGACTTGCTGGATAGGCATCTGCTCAACTCTATCAACAAATTCTTAGCATTGCATCAGATCACAGGCCAAGTGTGATAAAGGTGTGCTTTTGCTTTTTATCAGATAATGAGATGCAGATGCTATCGGGAGACCTTAGAACTAACAACATTCTGTCATTTCAAAACATATACTGTCCTCAGAAGAAAAGGACTCTAGCAGTTGCTAAGCAAGGCTATCTACCTTGGAAGGTTCTCCCAGGCTCCTAGGTCTGGCATATGGTAGACATTTTAATGTGTGTGAAAATGTTGGTTGTTGAAGTGTTTCATAATGGTATTATTAGCTGTAAACTAATTTTTCTCTATACATCCTTTTAACCATAATCCATGAAATCAAAACCAGCAAGAAGGTCTAATTTTAACCTATTCAATGCCAGCTTGATCATATACATATGTATATAATCATACACACACATATACACGTGTGTGTGTGTGTGTGTGTGTGTGTGTGTGTATAGTTTCAATGGAAAATATTTTCAACTCAAGAGGCTATAAATAAATAAGATAGTCTGGGAACTGCTATTTTGCAGTAATTGTTCTGGGCTTACTCAGAAATGATTAAGAAACTGCAATCCCACTCCTGGACCTATATCCAGATAAAACCATAATTCAAAAAGATACATGTACCTCAATGTTCATTGCAGCACTATTTACAATAGCCAAGACATGGAAGCAACCTGAATTTCCATCGACAGATGAATGGATAAAGAAGATGTGGTATATATATACACAATGGAATATTAATCAGCCATAAAAAGAATGAAATAATGCCATTTGCAGCAACATGGAGAGACCTAGAGATTATCATACTAAGTGAAGTAAGCCAGACAAATATCATAGGATATCGCTTATATGTGGAATCTAAAAAAATGATAAAAGTGAACTTACATAGAAAACAGAAATAGAGCCACAGATATAGAAAACAAATTTATGGTTAAAGAAGGGGAAAGGGGGGGAAGGGATAAATTAGGAGTTTCGGATTAACATATATACACTACTATACATAAAATAGATAACCAACAAGGACCTACTAGGTGGCATAGGGAACTGTACTCAATATTTTGTAATAACCTATAAGGGAAAAGAATCTGAAAAAATTGTTATATATGTATGTATAACTGAATCACTTTGCTGTACACCTGAAGCTAACACAACATTGTAAATCACTATACTTCAAAGCAAAAAAAAAAAAAAAATCTTTCAGGAAATTACATTCTAATGGGAGAAATGAAAACAAGTAGCTTGGACACAAGTTCTAAGGGAGCACAGAGGAAATGCTCTCAATACAATTTGGGTTTCAGGGAAGGAAAATACATCTGAACATGTCTTGAAGAATGCTAGGCTGACAATGATGGGGAAAAGGGTATTCAAGGTGCATGGGAGAGATGAGAAAATGCACAAAGTTTGAAAGAGCCTGGTGTGTACAGGGAACCTGATGTAGTTTACAACCTTATGCAGTTGTAAATGGGATTTGTTTTCTTCATTTCCCTTTCTGATAGTTCATTATTATGATGACAGTGTATAGAAACACAACTGGTTGCTGTATATTAATTTTGTATCCTGCGATTTTACTGAATTCATTTATTAGTTCTAATAGGTTTTTGGTGGAGTCTTTGGGGTTTCTCTCTATAGTATCATGTCACCTTCAAATAATGATAGTTTTATTCTTTTCAAATTTGTATTCATTTTACTTCTTTTTCCTGCCTGATTGCTCTGGCTAGGATTTACAGTACTCTGTGGAATAAAAGTGATTATAGTGGGCATCCTTGTCTTTTTCCTGATCTTAGAGGAAAAGCTTTCAGCTTTTCACTGTTGAGTATGATGTTAGCTGTGGCTTTGTCATATATTACTTTAACTATGTTACGGTCCATTCACTCTATACTCACTTTTTTGAGAGTTTTTATCATAAGTGGATATTGATTTTAGTCAAATGCTTTTTCTGTGTTTATTAAGCTGATCATATGATTTTTATCTTTTGTTAATGTGGGATAACACTTTGATTGACTTACACACATGTTGAATCATCCTTGCATCACTGTAATAAGTCCCACTCGAACAGGTTTGTGATCCCTTTAATGTGTTGTTGAATTTGATTTTCTAATATTTTGTTAAATATTTTTGCATCTATGTTGATCAGGGATATTGGCCTGTAATCTTCTTTTTTTGGTTGTGTCTTTGTCTGGTTTTGGTATCAGGATGATGCTGGCCTCGTAAAATTAGTTTGGAAGACTTCCTTCTTCAGTTTTCTGGAATTGAGAATAATAGGTATTAACTCTTCTTTAAATGTTTGGTAGAATTCAAATGTGAAGCTGTTTGGTCCTTGAGATTTGTTTGTTGGGAATTGTTTAATGATTCAATTTTATTAGTAGTAATAGGTATATTCAGATTTTCTATTAGTTCATGATTCAGTCTTGGAAGGTAGTGTGTTTCTAGGAATTTATCCATGTCTTCTAGGTTGTCCAATTAGTTGGTGTATATTGTTTGTGGCAGTCTCTTATGAGCCTTTGTGTTTCTGTGGTGTCAGTTGAACACTTTGAACTTTATCATTTCTTTTCTTCTACTAATTTTGGATTTTGTTTATTCTTCTTATTCTAGTTCCTTTAGGTATAAAGTTAGGTTGTTTATTTGAGATTTTTCCAGGGGTAGGCTTGTATCACTATGAATTTCCCTCTTAGAACCACTTTTGCTGTGTCCCATAGATTTTGGAATGATGTGCTTTCATATTCATTTGTCTTAAGGTTTTTGTTCATTTCCTGTTTGATTTCTTCATTGATCAATCGGTTATTTAATAGCACATTGGTTAGCCTCCACCTCTTTGTGTTTTTTCCAGTTTTCTTCTTGTAATTGATTTCTAGCTTTATACCACTGTTGTCATGAAAGCTGCTTGATATGATTTCAATCTTCTTAAATTATTGAAACTTGTTTTGTGACCTAACATGTGACCTACCCTGGAGAATGTTCCATGTGCACTTGTAAAAAATGTATATTTGGCAGATTTGGGATGGGATATTTTGTATACATCTAGTAAGTTCATCTGATCTAATGTTCATTTAAGGTCAATTTTCCCTTGTTGAATTTCTTTCTGGATGATCTATCCATTGACGTAAGTGTAGTGTTAAGGTCCCCTACTATTGTTTTATTGTCAATTTTCCCTTTATGTCTGTTAACATTTGCTTACATATTTAGGTAGTTTTTTGTTGGGCACATAAATATTTACAAATGTTATATCCTCTTGTTGGATTGACATTAGGAAATGCCCTTCTTTGTCTTTCGTTACATTGTGTTTTAAGGTTTATTTTATCTGATTTAAGTATTACTAACCCAGCTTTCTTTTCATGTACATTGCATGGGATATCTTTTTCCATCTCTTCGCTTTCAGCTTGTATGTGTCTTTAGATCTGAAGTGAGTCTCCTATACATAACATATAAGAGGTTCTTGGGGTTTTTTTATTTATTCAGCCTCTCTATGCCTTTTGATTGGAGAATTTAGTCCAATTCCATTTGAAGTAATTATTGATAGGTATTGCTTATCACCATTTTGTTAATTGTTTTTTGGTTGTTTTTGTAATTCTTCTCTGTTCCTTTCTTCTTCTCTTGTTTTATTCCCTTATGGTTTGATGTTTTCCTTTAGCATTATGTTTGGATTCCTTTCTCTTAATTTTGTGTCTCTATTATGTTTTTGGTTTGTGGTTACCATGAGATTCATATATAATAATCTATATAAAACAGTCTATTTTAAGTTGGTAGTTGCTTATGTTCAAATGTATTCTAAAAGCACTCTATTTTTACTCTCCCCCATATTTTATGTTTTTATGTCATATTTTACACCTTTTCATTGTGTGTATTCTTTAACCACTCATAGTTATAGCTGATTGTACTGCTTTTGTCTTTTAACTTTTATAATAGTTTTATAGTTAGTTGATTCAATACCTTTACTATATATTTGCCTTTATCAGTGAGATTTTTTCTTTTATATTTTCTTATTTCTAGTTATGGCCTTTTTTTTTTTCTACTTAAAGAAGTCTCTTTAATGCTTCTTGTAATACTGGTTTAGTGGTGATGAATTCCTATTGTTTTTTGCTTTTCTGGGAAACTCTTTTATCTTTCCTTCAATTCTGAATGATAACCTTGCTGGATAGAGTATTCTTGTTTGTAGTTTTTTTCCTTTCAGCACATTGAATATATCATGCCACTCCTGCTGGCCTGAAAAGTTTCTGCTGAAAAATCTGGTTATAGGCTTATGGAGGTTCTCTTATACATAATTAGTTGTTTTTCTCTTGCTGCTTTTAAATTTCTCTGTCTTTAACCTTTGACATTTTAATTATAATGTATATTACTGTGGATCTCTTTGGGTTCATCTTGTTTGAGACTTTCTGTGCTTCTGGACCTGGATGTCTGTCCCCTTTCTCAGGTTAGGTAAGTTGTCAGCCATTATTTCTTCAGATAATTTTTCTGCCCCTTTCTTCCTTCCTCCCTTTCTTCCTCTTTTTCTCCCTTCCTTCATTTGTTCCTTCCTTCTTTCCTTCTTTCTCTCTCTCTCTCCCTCCCTCCCTCCCTCTCCTTGTCTTTCTTTCTTCTCCTTCTGAGATCCCTATAATGTGAATGTTAATATGCTTGATGTTGTCCTACTGGTCTCTTAAACTATCCTAATTTTTTTTAATTCTTTTTTTTTCTTTTGTGATTGTGTGATTGCCACTAACCTGCCTTCCAGGTTGGTGATTCATTCTTATGTATCATCTAATCTGCTTTTAATTCTCTTTAGTGTATTTTTCATTTCAGTTATTATATTCTTCAGCTCTGATTGGTTCTTTCTTATATTTTCTGACTCTTTGTTGAAGTTCATACTGTGTTCATTCATTCTTCTGTGTTTGATGAACATTGTTATGACCATTACTTTTACTTCTTTATCAGGTAGATTACTTATCTCCATGTCATTAAGGTCTTTTCCTGATGTTCTGTCTTGCTCTTTCATTTGGTACGTTTTTCTTTGTTTCCTCATTTTGCTTGGCTCTCTGTGTTTGTTTCTATATATTAGGCAAAACTGTTGTCTCTCTCAGTATTGAAGGAGTGGCCTTGCGTAGGTGATGATCCTTTTCATTCAACCCTGCCCTAGCACTTTGTCTCTAGAGTCTTTGTGGTTGTCTGTATAACCTGATTTATTCTTGATATGTCCTTGTTGTTGAGAGTGTGCCCAGATCTGTCAGTGTTCCAAGGAGAGGAATCTCATTTTGCACCTAGTTTCAGGCTGACAGTAAGCCAGGCCCTCAGGCCACAACTTTTACAGTATGCATATATATATATATATATTCATTCTGTGGAGCTGCAATCCTAATTCCTGATGGCCTACTGATCAAAAGATCTCAAGATGTCCCCTAGACAATAGCTGCAAAAATTGGGGCTACTGATTAATGTATAAGCTTTTTTCTGGGAAGTCTCCTCAAGGTATAGTGAGATCAAGTGGGTTTGAAAGGTTGGTGCCTTCCTGCTTATCTTCCTGGAAGTGCCTCCTCAGCCTCTAGATGTGTAGGAAACCTGTAGCCTGTCTCTCACGGTAAAGCTTCAGGATAAGTAAATAGGCCATTTTCATAGGAAGACTGGGGTTGTGCTTCAGTCTATTGTCTGTGCACTGCCCTGGGGGTGGTGGCCTACCAAGAGCTATCTTTCCCATTGTGGCATTCCCAAAGAGGTCAGGAACACAAGCCCCCTTGGCCACCAGGGCCAGGCAATCAAGGGGTGTCCCCTGAGGATTGGGCTGACCAACTGGCTTTAACTAGGTAGCTGGAGAGTGGGTGGAACTTGCTCTCTTGTTTCAGAAAGGCAGCAGGAAAATGACTTGAATGCATGTACCCGTGGGCTTCAGCAATGGAGGAGAGTGTTTTGTCTGTGTGCATGTGTTGGGCTTCAGCAATGGAGGCTTCAGCAATGGAGGAGAGTGTTTTGTCTGTGTGCATGTGTTGGCTTTAAGCCAGGAACAGGAGACTGTTGTGGCTTCTTACATTCACTAGCCCCAGCCATGGGGCAGGGGAGTGTTGAGTTGGCTTTAGGTTGGGAGAGGATTAATGCTGCAACCACTTACACTTGCCAGTCCCAGCCAAGAGATGGGGGAGTGTTGCAGCCACCTGCACTTGCACAGAGACTTTAGCTATGGAGTAGCGGAATGTTGTGCCTGTTCACACCCATTCACCCTAGTCAGGGAGCAGGGGAATGCTGCAACTGCTGGAGTCCTCCAGCTTCAGCAAGGGGGCCAGATAGTGCCACAATCACTCCTGGACCACCTCCCCACCTCCTGGGAGAAAAAGTGACACCAACCAGCACCTCTGTCTCTGGGGAGTGTTGTTATCATCCCCCGATCTTCCAGCCAATGCTGTTAGATTTGCAAATGACTCTTTTTCCTGCGTAGTCTTAGCACTTTCAACAGCTTCTATTTCTCTGGGTCTTGGGGCAAGTGGGACCATGTGTGAGCCCTTTAAGAGGAGAGTCTCCGTTTCCTATAGCACTTGGATGTCAGCCTCATTGGTCTTCTAAGCCAGAAATTTTTGGCACTTATTTCTCTGGTGTAGATCCCAGGGGTTGGGGTGTAAATCCATTGCTCCTGTAAGAAAAGTACCTGTCTGGTGAGATCCCTCCCTATTGTGTGCTGCCACATTGGGGGTGGGATTTTTGGCAAAAACACTTCTCTATCTCTCTTACCCATGTTGATGTGGTCCTTTTTATCCTCTGTAGTGGAGTAGGTGTTCAGCTAACTCTCAGATTGCTTTCAGAGGGAATTGATCCATATGTAGGTATATATTTGTCATATCCATGGGAGGAGGTAAATTTAGGCTCTTCCTCTTCCACCATCTTGAATTACCAGAGCCCAGTTTGGTCTTTCTTTATTGCAAAGTGCAAAAGCAAGAAAAGGCAAAAATTTTATGGCTGGAGAGAGATGTAACGAATAGGCCAATGAGGACATTTTTGCTAGGAAGTTTAAATTTCATATTTTTAAAATCATGAGAAGCCATTAAAGGGTGTTAAGCAGTGTGGTCAACATACCATGTTCGTATTTTAGATTGGCTGGCCACTTTAGCTGCAGTAGAGAATGAATTTGAGAGGACAAGACTGGAGACTGACTGAGCAAGAAATAGAAAAAAATAAATAAACCAAGCAAGTTAGAACTTTCTCTAGATGTCTAAAAAAGGTATATTGGTTAATATGACACAGAACTCTATACCACGTGGCACATCTTAAGAGTGATGATAGCCTTCCATATTTTCTGTGTATTTGAGGCCTGGGCATTAGGCAAAGGTCACTGTTAACTTCCCTAATTATTCATAGACCTTATCTACTTTTCATTAGGTGACACATATAAATGCCCAACAATAAGGTACTAGGACTTAGCCAATCTGCTGGCCTAAATGCTGGCCACACCAAATTGTCTGCTCCCCACTCATGTGATTATCTATGCTTCTGCTCATGTTGCTTTCACCACCTGAGTTTATTCCCTTCCTTTCCTAGAAAAGTCCACTACTTTATCATAACACTCCCTCCATAAAGCCTCTTATTTCTTCCCTTGACCATCTTCTTCTTGTGTCACATGACTGCCTGTAAATATTTCTATTGTAATGTTACCTCTTACTGATTTCTTTCTAAGGGTCAGGTACAATGCAAAGTACTTTTCACAGACATACAATCTTGTAGTAATCCTAGCATTCACCCCAGATTACACTTGGAGAGACTGAGAATCTCACAGACATGATGTAATGTGCTCAAGATCTGGTAGTTAAGAAGTTAAGACCAAGGTTTGAATCTAAGTATATCGACCTCCAATATACTGTATACTCTTTTATACTGTAAGAAATTTGAGAACTAAAATGTCCTCTCTCTCTCTCTCTCTCTCTCTATATATACACACACACACACACACACACACACACACACACATACCCATGATGCCTGTCAAGTAAATAGTGGGTGCACAAAAACTATCGTTTGAATGAATGAATGTTTAGAGCAATACCACTAGTGCTAGGTAGGTACTGCAGTAGCTAGAATTCCACATAACTGAAATGGGGCAGCATAGTGTCAAATCAACTTTTTAAGAATAAACTGAAGCATAATGTCTTCTAGGTCCATCCCTGTTGTTGCAAATGGTAGGAATTTATTCTTTTTAAAGGCTGCATAATATTCCATTATACATATGTATCACATTATCTTTATACATTCATCTGTCAGTAGACATTTGGGTTGTTTTCATATCTTATATTCTAAAAAAATGTTGCCATCAACATGTGAGTGCAGATATCTCTTTGAGATCCTGATTTCCATTCTTTTGGTTATATGCCCAAATTGTAATTGATGGATCATAGGACAGTTCTGTTTTTATCTTTTTTAGCACCTTCCATACTGTTTTCTGTAGTGACTGCACCATTTTACATTTCCACCAAGAGTGAACAGGGTTTCAATTTAGCATTATGCTAATTGAACTAAGTCAGTCACAGACAAATACTGCATGATTCCACTTATATGAAGTGTTTAAAATAGTCAAACTTATAGACTTTTGTTTCTTGGGAGGTTTTGATTACTGATTTGATGTCATTACTAGTAATCAATTTGTTCAGATTTTATATTTCACCATGATTAAGTCTTTGCAGATTGTATGTTTCTAGGGATTTATCCATTTCTTCTAGGTTGTCCAATTTGTTGGCATATAATTGTTCATAGTAGTCTTTAATGATCCTTTGTATTTCTGTGGTGTCGGTTGTAACATCTCTTTCATTTCTGATTCTATTTATTTGAGTCCTCCCTCTTTTCTTCTTGATGAGTCTGGCTAAATGTTTATCAATTTTGTTTATCTTTTCAAAGAACCAGCTCTTAGTTTCATCTATCTTTTCTGTTGTCTTTTTAGTCTCTGTTTCACTTATTTCTGTGCTGATCTTTGTTATTTCCTTTCTTCTACTAACTTCAAACTTTGCTTTTACTTTTTTTCTAGTTCCTTGAGGTATAAAGTTAGGTTGTTTATTTGAGGCTTGTCTCTTAGAGTATGTACTTATCGCTATGAATGTCCCTCTTAGAAATGCTCTTGCTGCATCCTATAAACTTTGGTGTGTTACATATTCATTTTTATTTTTCTCAAGATACATTTAAATTTTTCTTTTGATTTCTTCTTTGACCCATTGGTTGTTCATTAGTATGTTGTTTAATCTATACATATTTGGTAATTTTCCAGTTTTTATTGTGTCATTATAATTTCTAATTTCATACCATTGTCGTTAGAAAATATGCTTGATATGATTTAAGAGGATTAAAATCCTCTTAAATTTGTGGACTTGTTTTGTGGCCTAACATATGATCTATCTTGGAAAATGTCCCATGTACACTTGAGAAGAATGTGTATTCTGTTGCTTTTGGATGGAATGTTCTGTAAAAATCTGGTAAGCCCATCTTGTTTAATGTGTCATCTAAGTCCAATGTTTTCTTATTGATTCTCTGTCTGGATGAGCTATTCATTGATGTAAGTGTGATATTTAAATCCCCTATAATTGTATTGCTGTCAATTTCTCCCTTTAGGTCTGTTAATATTTGCTTTATATATTTAAGTGCTCCTTTGTAGGGTGAGTAAATATTTACAAATGTTATGTCTTTTTGTGAGATTGACCCCCTCGTCATTATGTAATGCCCTTCCTTGTCTCTTATTACAGTCTTTGTTTTAAAGTCTATTTTGTCTGATATAAATATAGCTACTCTGGCTTTCTTTTGGTTTACGTTTGCATGGAATATCTTTTTCCATCCCTTCATTTTAAGTCTGTGTGTGTTTACATCTAAAGTGAGTATCCTGTAGGCGGCATATAGATTTGTCTTTTTTTTTCTTATCAACTCAGCCACTCTATGTCTTTTGATGGAAGAATTCAATATCTTTACATTTAAAGTAATTATTGATAGTATGTGTTTATTGCCATTTTGTTAATTGTTTTCTGGCTATTTTTTATAGTTCCTCTCTGTTCTTTTCTTCTTCTCTTGCTCTCTACCTTTGTGGTTTGATGACTTTCTTTAGTGGTATGCTTATATTTCTTTCTCCTTATCTTTTGTATATTTACCAGAGATTTTGTTTTTTGGTTCCCATAAGGTTTTTTTTTTTAAATATTTGTTAGGAATGATTTTATTAATATAAATTTATTTATTTATCTTTGGCTGTGTTGGGTCTTCATTACTGCATGTGGGCTTTCTCTAGTTCTGGTAAGCAGGGGCTACTCTTCATTGTGGTGCGTGGGCTTCTCATTGCAGTAGCTTCTCTTTGTTGCAGAGCATGGACTCTAGGCACATGGGCTCAGTAGTTGTGGCCTGTGGGCTCTAGAGTGCAGGCTCAGTAGTTGTGGCGCATGGGCTTAGTTGCTCCGCAGCATGTGGGATCTTCCAGGACCAGGGCTCAAACCTGTGTCCCCTGCATTGGTAGGCAGGTTCTCAACCACTGTGCCACCAGGGAAGTCCCTCCCATAGGACTTACATATAAAAATTTATGTTTATAACAGGCTATTTTAAGTTGATAACAAGTTTAATCCCATTTTATAGCTTAACATTTTTATTTTCCCACACCACATTTTATGTTTTATGTTAGCTGTTATCAAAAAGACAAGAAATAGTAAGCATTGGTGAGGATGTGGAGAAAAGGAAACACTTGTGCACTGTTGCTGGGCATGAAAATTGGTGTAGCCACTATGGAAAACAATATAAATCTTCCTCAAAAAATTAAAAATAGAACCACCATATGATCCAGAAATTCTGCTTCTGGGTATTTATCTGAAGAAAACAAAAAGACTAACTTGAAAAGATATATGCACCCCCGTGTTTATTGCAGCGTTATTTACAATAGCCAAGATGTGGAAACAACCTAAATTGTTCATCAATAGATGAATGGATAAAGAAGATAAGAAGATATGTTGCATATACACACACACACACACACACACACACACACACACACATATATATAATGGAATATTATTCAGCCATAGAATGAATGAAATCTTACCATTTGAGACACCATGGATGGACTTTGAGGGCATTATGCTAGGTGAAGTAAGTCGGACAGAGACAAATACTGAATGATTTTTTTATATGTGTAATCTAAAAGAAAAACAACAAGCTCATAGGTACAGAGAACAGATTGGTTGTCAGGTGAGGTAGGAGAGGGTGGGAGAAATGGATGAACCGTGTTTGTTTTGTTTTATTTGTTTTAGTTTAAATAAATTGTTAAATTAAAAAACAACTCAACCATAGTCAAACTTACGGAGACAAAAAATAGAATGGTGGTTGGAGACAGGGGGAAGGGGAAATGAGGAGTAGTTACTCAATGAATATAAAGTTACGGAGTTACACAAGATGAATATGGTTTAGAGATCTGCTGTTTAACATAGTACCTGTAGTTAACAACACAATATTGTGCAGTTAAAAATTTGTTAAGAGTACCCTCATGTTCAGATCTCACGTTGAGTGTTCTTACCACACAAAAACAAAGGCAAAACAAAAACAAAGGACAGAAGAAACTTTGGAAGATGATGGATATGTTTATTACCTTGATTATGGTGATATCGTGGTTATATACTTATTTCTAAAATCATCAAACTGTATACATTAAATATGTGTATTTTTTAATATATCAATTATACTTCAGTAAAGCTATCAAAAGTACTGATACATTGAAGCAAACATGACACAATCTGATTTAGTAATTGAATTTCATGAAAGCAGAAAATAGTATAGTGGCATGGATGGAGGAGATCTTTTTAAGGACGGTGCTGTCTGAAAAATGGTAAGTTCACTGTAAAAAATGTTAAGAATCTGAAAACACTGGATAAAGTCACTAAGTGAAAACACTAACTATGGTAATAGCATGGTGAAAGTGCATTATGCTAAAAAAATGTTAAGATTAATTCACACCTTTGTACAAATTATCATGTAAGTACTGCTATTCAAATACCAATTTACTATGTGAACATTTAAGTGCCTACTATATGACAGTTGCAACTATGATTGAGTCTTCTACATGACAGTCTATCATATGTCAAATACAAATATGATTCTGCTTACTAAATGACAGTGCCTATTATAAATAATTATATATATGGCCACTACAGAAATGAATGTCATAGATTTATTGCCATTCAAGAAATTAAAGCTTTGTAAAAGATGTTAATCTTGTAAAATAACAAGGAAACTACATTCGACTGGAGTTGTGTCATACATTATCCTGAAGCCATATAGAATACAGCAGTGAGATGATACTAATTTAAGCCAATAATTTGGGGTGAGATTAATGTTGTGCAGTCAATCACAATGTCCCCGAAGGGGAGACTCCCAGAAGGCTTCACACAGGAAGCACTGTTTGACCTGAAAAGATCTGGGGAAGCAAAGCACATTCAGATAATTGGAGTAGCTGAACACAGTTTCAGAAACATAAAAACCCTTGACATACTCAGGGAAAAAAGGAGTGATTTAATATGATTGGAGAATAAAGTATAGGGTATAATATGTTGGAAAAAGCCAGGGGGAGATAGGCAGGGATTGGGTCATAGCGAACAATGTATGGCATACCAATGAAATTAAACTTTACCTTGAATTTTATGGTGCGATGTATGTGTGTGTGTGTGTTGTCTGGGAAGTTAGTTTTGCCTTACAGATCATTTGTTTATGATAAGGAGGTTTGGTGGTGAGGAGTAGGTGAGAGAGAGAGGAGAACTTTAATTTAGATAAGGAATTTATCTAAGGCAGTAGAGGTAGAAGAAAGGGTCAGGTACCAGGAATGTTAAAGAGGTAAACTCTACTGATCTTTGGGACTAATTATAAGTGGTCTCTGAGGAAGAGGGAGCATCCCCAGATGGCTTCCTGATTTCTGACTTGGATGACTTGGTAGATTAGATTGCTATTCACTTATGTTTAAAATATAGAAAAAGAAGCAGGTCATGACTGGAGATGGGAGAACAAAGCATTGATATAATTCTGCCCAGTGTGAAAATGCAAGCTTTTTAGATATACAGATTCAAGTCCATTTCTAGGCTGTCCTTGGCTGTGTGACTTCGGACAAGTTGTTGAGGAAATCAAGTCAGATTGGGAGAGGGATCAAATAGCCTCTTTAGGAATAGGTACAGTAATCAAGTTACTTAATAAAACATTGAATAATTGAGAAAGAATCAACATTAACAACATTCTTTTGTTGAGTCTTTAACACTAGTTAGTATATGTCACAATCTAATTTCACCAGCAATCTCTGTCGACGCAAATTTACAGAATTCCAATTCCATATTGTCAATCTTTGGAAGCCTTAATTAAGTAGCTATTTGGCACACTATAAAATGACTAATGTCTATGTTAATATTAGTAGGTGAGTGTAATATAAACATATCTAAATAAATCTATATAATCTCAGAGGAGTAGTAAACAAATGAATTATGGTTTTAAAAGATATTTTAGTTATAGTGCAACATAAAACTATAAATATGTTCCTTGCCCTCAAGTGAGGACAAGGCAGATGAACAAAACATAGATACCCACAAAGAACAAGACAAGGAAACCAGGAAACTACATTCTTAACATAATTTTCCTCTTTTCCAGTAAACTATAGTAGAAGAGGTAAAAAGAAATAAGACTATTATTTAAAAATATCTGTACAAAAATTCCTTACAAAGTCAACATATAAAACAGCAAACATAGAGGAATTTGTCCTGAAAGCCTGTTTGATGAGGCCAGAGCAAGTAGTGGATTTCTCATTAAGTTGGTGATATCTGGATAAAGAGAGCTTTCCAGGAGAGTAGATTCATTTTAATTGGAACAGGTCCCTGTGGAAAAAGACATACATACTGGAAGTTCTCTAGATTATCGTGGCTTTGAGTCTAGACTCCTAGGTGAAGCAATCGTTTTCTTATTTCATTAATTCTCCTTAAAAATAAACTTACTCTATATTCTCTGGAAATAAAAGCTCGAATTGTGTTTTCCAGAGGAAGTGAACGTGTATGCTATGAATTCATCTGTCTGGAAGTCTGGAAAATGTTACTGAGTGTGGTAAACATTTATCAATTTTAAAAACAGCAGATAATAGCACAAAATCAGTAGTGAGTGAAACCAAAGCTCTTAGGGAAGAGGTTATTTCTCAGCACCTATTTATGACTCTGAACTTGCTACAAACAGAATAATAATTCTAGCATGTAGTAGGGTCTTCACATATTCATTGAATGAATGTAATTTTGGAAAGTAAGTAAACTACAACATTAACTTAACTAAACACGTGACATTTAACTATTATTTATTCACAGGAGTCTGTTCTTTGGCTGTCATCCCATGTATTCAGCCATGGTTTTTATTCAGACCTTAGTCATTGGTTGATCTTATGTTTCAGAATTTATGGCATATCTGGTATGATGCATTAGAAAGATACCTTGCATTTATAATCATGAGTTTATGTCAGAAATCTATGATTAGCTTGTCGAATACCAAAAAATGACTTGTCGTTTTCCTTTTGTTTCAACATGTAAGGCCTTTTCCTTCTTTTTCCTTGCTCCAAATGGTAAAGGCTTTAAATTTGGTATGACATGAGTGTCTATATGAGTGGAGTGTGTGTGTTTGTGTGTGTACATGTTTTCTAGGTTGAATAAGTCCATGTGACTTTCTATACTTACAGATTCCTTTGGATTCTAAAAGAAGGAATGTTCTAAGCAGTCATTTTCCAGTAAGGTAACTCATTTTCTAGAAGACAAAAGGAGGTTTTGGTTTGTCCCATATACAGTTGATAAATTACGTTTTGTCGAATAGCTTTTTTAAACCACACCGATTCTACCTCTGGAGTTAGGGCTTTTAAATATTATGTCATCCCCACATTGAATGTTCTCAATATTAAAAATGAAATTTCATAAGATAATCTGTAAGTTTCTAGTTAATAAACTATATAGCAGTCATTCTTATTGTTTCTGATAGAACATTCCCCATGACTCATATATTCCCACTTCACCCATTTGAGTGTGTATTCCTTTTAGGCTATATTATTCTTTCTTGTCAAAAAAGCTAGGCAAAATGAGAACAAACAGTGACTAATTTCATTTTAGCATGATTCTCATATCAGAAAGCATGAGAGACATTTAAATGAGGAGGAAAAAAAAAATCAACCTTAATTTGACAGTTGTTTGACAAAGTAGGAAAGTGAATTTGAAAGTGCAGGGAGCTGTGAAATCAGTAGTCACGTATTTTTATTCCCAGCTTCTCAAAATCTTATTTCTCAGAACCAGGAATTGAAGATAAACTTGTCAAAGCAAGTGACCCTTGCTCTTTAGCCTCTTGGTTTCATGAAAATGTGGATACAGCTTAAATTGCAGAGTGTCCCAAATATTTGGGTTTTGTAACAAGATGCTTTCCAGACCTGAAATTCTGCGATTCCACAGTGGAACCCCTTGAAATTGTTCTGAGAAAGGAGATGCCTTCATGCCTTACATATGATGTCTCAAGTTAATAGCAAGGAGTTGTTTGACAAAAGGTCGTGTTTGTCCACGATTATGTCTAGAGCTACCTTTTTTTTTTTTTTGGTCTCACCATGTGGCATGTGGGGTCTTAGTTCCCTAGCCAGGGATGGAACCCGTGCCCACTGTATTGGAAGGTGGAATCTTAACCACTGGACCACCGGGGAACTCCCTAGAGCTACCCTTGAACAACCAAGGTTATGCTGGGATTTCAAGATAAATGTGACTAGAGATATATAAATTTGTAGGTGATTATAGATTTAAATCATAGTTCCTCTTCCTAAAGTACAACCTGGGGAGGAAAAGAACTTACCTAAACTAATAGTTTGGGAAATTATTTGTGGTTGTTGGCGTTAGGGAGTGAAAAAGGCAAGATGGCAAAGTAATCTCCTCCCCACCCTGCCCTGTGATACTGCGATATAATAAGGACATATTTGGTCTTTTTCTCTGGTTCCTGGTACAGATGGGGCTCTTGAAACTCTTGGAATTTCCTGAGAGCAGTGAGAGGAGCATCTTTGTTATTCATGACCAGCTCCTTTCAGCCACACCTGAGTTTATGCTAGTGCAGTGACTCTTGGTGGACCGCTGGATAGCGTCAGGATGGTGGCTGATTGCCGGAGGAACCAACCACATGATTAGAAGATCGGAACTTTCAGCATCCCCACTTCCTCTCCAACCTCTGAGAGGGGAGAGGGGTTAGAGATAGAGTTAATCACCTACCGCCAGTGATGTAACTGATGATGCCTACGTAATGGAACCTCCGTCATGCCCCTAGACAACAGGATTCAGAGAGCTTTCAGTTTGGTGAACCTCTTGTGGTGCTGAGAGGGTGGAGTGTTCCCAGAGAGCCTGAAGGCTCTGTGTCCTTGCCCCCATCCCTTGCCCATGCATCTCTTTTATTTGCCTGTTCCTGAGTTGTAATAATCAACACGTAATAGTAAGTCAACTTCTCCCGGGTTCTATGAGCAAATCATCAAATGTTGGGAGGGGGTCGTGGGAACCCTTGATTTATAGCTTGTTGATCAGAAGGGTCAGAATCTTGGACTTGTGACTGGTGTCTAAAATGGGGTACAGCCTCGTGGGACTGAGCCTTTAACCTGAGGGGTCTGCACTATCTCCAGGTGTCACAAGTAACTTATAGGACCCCCAGCTGGTGTTCAGAGTTGAAGAATTGATTGGTGTGGGGGAAAAAAAGAGCACACTTTTGGTGTCAGAAGTGTTGTGAGTAGAACTGCATCCCTCCTCCCGCCACTGCCCACATCCAAATAATAACCGAGTCCTGCCAATACTTCCTAAACATTTCATAAATCGGGCTTCTCTTTTTATTTTCTGTCCCTATAGTCACTGTCCTGGTTCAGTACCTTATCACCTCTCCCCTAGACAAGGCTGTACATGGTCAGTATAAATTCTCACTTCTCATACGTTACCTCCTTTGCTTAGAACATTTTCTTTCTCTGACTTAACCTTATGCCATGTCTGATTAACCCCTTTGATCCTGTAAATCTCAGTTCAGGAGATTCCTCTGAAACTTCGTGTCAGGTCTTCGGGAAAGACTACCTATGTCCCTAGGAAGGTTAGGGGCACCTCATCTGTTCTCAATATCATGCGTATAGCACCCTCACTGTACTCCCTACATTGCTTTCTACCTTTCTTGAGAAGAGGGAGCCTCTTAGTTATCTCTGTATTCTCTGGATATAACAGAGTACCTGCGCTGGAACAGTTGCTCAATAAAATCTTCCTTGAGGGCCTGAAGCTTGCTCTGAATTTCCACTGTAGAGCATCAGCAGAGTCAGCTGTGCTTCCACATATAATTCTTACCTTTGCCCAAGATATGAGCTATTCTAGGAAAGGTTTTCCCTTCAGGTTCCATTATCATTCATCTTTGCACATCTTCCTAAAGCATATATCTGACCGTATCTCTACTTTCATTACCCTCCTATAATTTTCAAGGAAAGTTCAGGATGAAGTTAAAATTCTGGTTTATCCCTTAATATCTTTGCCTCCAACCTTTGTCTATCTTGTTTAGCATCCTCCACTTCTCCATGTACATCTTTTGCACAGATTGATAGAACTACTTTTGCTTCTCCATAAGCAACATGTGTTTCAAGCTTTTATGACTCCACATGCATTTTCTCTTTCTCCCGATGCCTCCTTCCTGCATCTGAATCTTTCCCCTCTCTTAGTGTCAACTCTTTTGGGAAAGACGTCCCTGAGCCATCTCCACCCACATCACTTCCCTTATCTGAATCACTTCTCATTGTATCTCTATGACATACCTGTTACAATTCACTATCATTGTTAGTTTATATTTCTTTTTCCTCTATATCAGTACAAACTCGTTGAGGGAAGGACCTCTGTCTTCCTGGACCTACATTTTCAGCACTATGTGAAGTATTTGGCATATAGTGTGAGATCAACTGAAAAGGAAACAAGGAGAAGGAAGAAAAAGAAAAGAGAGGCAAGCGCAGTAGTCATGTACTAATTTCCAGATATTTAAAGTCACTCAAAATAGTAACTTTATACACAAGGGTCTCAGTAGCTAACCGATTGCATACTGATTTCTGCAATACTTTACAGAATAAAAATTAGTTTTCCAGTCCTAATTCATTTGATCCCCACAAATGCATTGGTTTAATTGATATTTCCATTTTAAAGCTGTAGAAAAAGAAACTCAAGAAGCTCATGAAGTTAGGAAGTAAGAAAACCAGGATGTAAATCGGTCTGATCAACACAAATCCAGATTGTCTGATACCATACCCAGGACTGACTACATAATGTGTGGGATCCAGTGCAAAGTGAAAATGTGGGGTACGTTGTTCAAAATTATTAAGAATTTCAAGACGGCGACAGCAGAACATTGAGCCAAGCTCAGGACCCTTGTGAGTGTGGGGTTCTGTTCAACAGCACAGATTATATGCCCATAAAGCTGGCCCTGACCGCGCTTTCCCATAATTCTAAGGTGCTCTTTTGTGCGCTAAGAATGAGGTTGGCAGCACGTTTATCAAAAGCAAACTCTGTCTTGTTGGATTAAGGAGAGAAAGAATTGATGTTGAGCGCCAAGCACTGAGGATAATCGTTTTGGCTATCACCTTGTTAATCCTCACAGTAACGCTGCACATATACCATCTCTTCTGTCTGTTCCAACATCTTCATCACTCAACTGAGTCCTGTGTCTCTGGAATAAAGACTTCTTTTTTTTTTTTTTTTCTTTTGCGGTACGCGAGCCTCTCACTGTTGTGGCCTCTCGCGTTGCGGAGCACAGGCTCCGGACGCGCAGGCTCAGCGGCTATGGCTCACGGGCCCAGCCGCTCCGTGGCATGTGGGATCTTCCCGGACCGGGGCACGAACCCGTGTTCCCTGCATCGGCAGGCGGACTCTCAACCACTGCGCCACCAGGGAAGCCCTGAATAAAGACTTCTTAAAGTCCATTCCCCTTCCCCGGTCTGAATCATTGCCCTTCTAGATGTTCTTATTGTACTCTCTGCTAGCTTTTAGGATGTCACCAGTGATGATATGGCTTTCTGTCCTTGCATAAGAACCAACTGAGACTAGAAGAGTCACATAGCTAGGGAATAAATGTTGTTGGGAGAATTTAGGTTTTCTTCTCCTTTCAGTGCTAATCCAGTGTTCTTTTTTTTTTTTTTTTTTTTTTTTTTTTTTTTGCGGCACGCGGGGCTCTCACTGTTGTGGCCTCTCCGATTGTGGAGCACAGACTCCGGACGCACAGGCTCAGCGGCCATGGCTCACGGAACCAGCCACTCCGTGGCATGTGGGATCTTCCCTGACCGGGGCACGAACCCATGTCCCCTGCACCGGCAGGTGGACTCTCAACCACTGCGCCACCAGGGAAGCCCAATCCAGTGTTCTTTTATGCTACTGCAACCCATTGAAGGTCACTTGCCCACTTAAAGCATCCAGCAGTGGCCACCCTTACCATCTCACCTTCTTTTTATTCCCTCAGAAGAAGCACATTGAGGGTGGAGGGGTTGATAGCTGGTTTTTTAGGTGGAAGGTAACACACTGGGACACATATGGGTCTTACCTGGGCTTTGCGATCTGGTAAAGGTATGACCCGGGTATACTAGGGTAAGATGCATCTTTATCTCTCCAGAGCTGGGATCAAAAAGGGAGTCAAGAAAAGTCATTTCTCTAAGAATAATGCTTAAGAAGCTATCACTTGCGTCTGAAAAGGGAGCCAGAAGGCTGTGCTTTCCAGGAAGCTTGAAGATAATATGAGCATTCTTTACAAGACTTGGTTTGCTCAAATGCTAAATGTTCTTAGTGTCATATTGGAACTGCTCCATGGGCAAAATAAGCATTTTACTGTGACATAATATAATCTTTAAAACATTGATTTCACAGGTTAAATTTTAAAACACATTTTAAGATGTATGTGCCTCTACCTTTAAATATGAACATTAATATTTAGAACAGCAGGGTAGAGATTAATGTTATAAGAGAAGACATGTGGAAGCCGAAAATCAGCTTCTTGAAATGTATCAGCTTCTTGAGATATGATCAAGATTAATGCTTTTCGTGGTTTCATGGGTTTAATTAATTGAAAATGAGCTAATTGATTTTGGGAAGGTGTTTAAAAAGTATGGTTAGAGGGCTTCCCTGGTGGCGCAGTGGTTGAGAGTCCGCCTGCCGATGCAGGGGACGCGGGTTTGTGCCCCGGACTGGGGGGATCCCACATGCCGCGGAGCGGCTGGGCCCGTGAGCCGTGGCAGCTGGGCCTGCACGTCCGGAGCCTGTGCTCCGCAACGGGAGAGGCCACAACAGTGAGAGGCCCGCGTACCGCAAAAAAAAAAAAAAACTTATGGTTAGAGATAAAAATTTTCTCAATTGAATTCATAAATCTCTGATATTCCTCAAACCGAATAAGAAAGCGTTGGTGTAAATGATCTCCTATCAATCATATAGGGCCATGTGAGGTTAAATCAGTGAGGCTGCTGGTTTGAACTGGATGTCAATTCTCCATAAAGAGTAGTGAAGCTCATAGTAATGCAGAACCTAATATGTAATTCATTTTTAAAATTAAAAAATAAAAAAACCTAATATGTAATTCATTTTTAAAATTTAAAATAAAAAAATTAAAAAATTAAAAAACTTAGATGTAGACAGTCTTCCAACGTATTGGGAGGAAACTGAAGAATTGAAGGAGATTATTCATGGGCACATCCCAGGGAATCTCACTAATTGTTAAATAGCCTCTTTTTATAGATTTTTTTCATTGTGACTGTGGGAGGAGTAGATGCATCTAAACTCTAAAGCACCGGGTGCAGCTGAGACGGACAGATCTAATAAGGGACTGATTCACCGTGTCTGCCAAGGTCTGCTTGGCAAGCGCTTTGGATCCAGATAATACCATTTCCTCCCCATTGTTTGACTGGATATCCTTTGAAAAGCATAGCCATATTACCTCCTGTCCTTCCAACTCAATCACTCTGCATTTCCTTCTTTATTGTTGTGATGGAGGTAATACTTTGTAAAACTTAAATGTGCGTCCTTTTCTAGCTTTCCAAGCCTATGACGTTTCTTCTAGTTGGCCCAAGAGTTCATCACACCTGGAGAAGATTAGCAAATGTTGTTGCAAGTAGGATGATGTAATAGCTTCTGACATGGAAAATAAGATTTTTCGAATTCCTTAAGTTTCCTTGCAGTGTATCAAGAACACTGGTGGATAAAGAGAGGGAAGAAGTTAGCAATTCATCCAGAAATGTGTCTTCTTATTTTTTCTTCCTTGGGCTGCTGCTCAAAGACATAAAAGAAAGTAAGCAAGTGAGAGTAAGTGAGGCTAGAGTTGACTTTTGTGCCCACTTCTCATTTGAGACTCTGAGCCTTATAAGCTCTTCCTCGCATGACTTTGTGAAGGAAATATTATTCTTCTTATTTAAAAAAATTAAGGCGAGATGAACAAAATTAAGTGGAGATGAACAATTTGTTCGAAATCTTACAGATGGCAAAGACCTTGATTTGAACCCAGGACAGTCTGACTAACCACTTTTCACAATACCATACTACCAATAAGCAATTCCATACATACCTCTGTGTACTGAATTGTGCACAGTTAAAAAAAATAAAGTTAATGAAAGTAGTGAAAGCTAAAATAAAGTCAGTAAAACTTTAATACTTTGCATTTATGGAATAAATGGGTTTCTGACCATATTGTTAGTTAATGTGGTATCAGGGTATGACACTTGCTATGCTGCTTTAGCAGTCTATTAAAACCTCCTAAAATTTTGAGTCAAAATCAAGATTTAATATGTAACTTGAACTTCTATTTTGTCTTGCTAAAAAAAAAAGTTTGGGCTGTACTTTTGCTCAGTTGCATCCAAACTAAAAGCTTTTTTTTCCCCCATGTGAATCTCTTAAACAGTTTTGTTTATTGATAATCAAAAATTGTAATATAATTTCTGGTCTAGACTTATCTAGTACCATAGACTTCTACATTTGTAATTTCTTCAACACGTCAGGTAATAAATTAATTGCGACAATAGATATGCTCTTTCAAGCTCTTTTAAACAGGGTACTTTGTTCATATTCCAGCCATTCCCTTAGAGATGGTGTAAATATTTCAAAATTGTTTTGGGAACCAATCTCTTTATACATAGGTATATTTTGAGTCTTCGTGTTATTTAATCCCACCATCCAACAGAATATAAACTCTCTCTCTCAGCTAGATGTTATCTTCACTTTTAGGTGCTTGGCTCTTAATTTACATGTTTTAAAGTATTATTTTATAGTAGTTTATTTGAATTAAATAAGGCACTTTTCACATCAGCTTTTAAAACTTGATGGTTTCGTTCTCTTTTATTTATTTTTTTGGTAGACTTGATGTCTCTGGTGCAAGGCTTGCTTTTGCTTGTAATTCAACAGTGTTGCCAGTTAAATGATGTCCCCGTTGAAGTAATGTTAACCACCCTGGATTAAAAATGCTCTCAAGCAATTAAGCAGTGGTTGTAAATCCCTGGAATCTGGCAAAATAGTCAGCATCATGTGATAGTTGCATGACACATGATGGATCTAGTGTTTAATGTACAAGCGCTTGGTTAGAAAATGAAGGTGAACCCCTTGTACAATTTCATGTCTAAGACAGCACCAAGCAGAGGGGGGAAAAAAGGAAGAGTGGGGAATATGTGAATCCTGATTTCCCAGAAAAGTGAGGGGAGGCAAAATTTAACTGAGAAAAGTGATAAAATGGCAACAATTACATTAACTCCGTTACACAAATTGTGAAACACAAGTCACAATTTTTACTGTGATTTTACAAAGTGAACAAGACCGTTAAATTTATGAAAATACATTATGGACTATGCATCACATAGGATTAGATTTGTCTGCAACTGACAGAAATTCGCAAATGACAATGTTGTGAGCAACACAGGGGTTTTCTCTTTCAGGCAAACAGAATCTGAGTGCAACCTGTCCAGGGCTGGCATGATACCTGCATAATCATTAGGGATCCAAATGCCTTCTCTCTTGCTGCTGGGCCATAGACACCATATGGTCGCTTCCACTTCATGGTCGCATATGGTTGATTAAGCTTCAGTGTCTGGTCTATGGTCCAGCCAGTGAAAAAGAAGAACCCAAAAAGGGCAAGCTTCAACTATGAAGGAAGAGGGAGTGAAATGTATGTTGGGGACAACTTGCAATCTCAGGCACAAAATTATCAACCCAAATTATCTCACACATAAAGGTACAATACTGAGTGTTTAAAAACATTGAGGGCTTCCCTGGTGGCGCAGTGATTGAGAGTCCTCCTGCTGATGCAGGGGACGCGGGTTCGTGCTCCGGTCCGGGAGGATCCCACATGCCGCGGAGCGGCTGGGCCCGTGAGCCATGGCCGCTGAGCCTGCGCATCCGGAGCCTGTGCTCCGCAACGGGAGAGGCCACAACAGTGAGAGGCCCGCGTACCACAAAAAAAAAAAAAAAACCATTGATATTCATATTTTCAACGGTAAAACTATAGAGCATTCTGCTGTTTGTGCCAATGATTTTACCAAACAATTTAGTTATAAGAAGAGCCGTTTATAACACAAGGTGTTGGAAAGAGAGCCCTGGAAAAATAAAATACAAGAAAGATATGAAATATACTTTAAATTATTGTGATTTTAAAGTCTATTTTGTGGGAAAACTGTGCTCATAAAGGACCGAACCTTTACTCAGAAGAGGTTGAATAAAAGAGTGCAACTAAATTTTATCTTTAAAAGAATACATTTCATTAAAAAAGTTTACTCTTAGGAGGGCATAATAGCTGTATGAGGGCAGGAATTATGTTGTTCACTGTTATATTCTTGGCACCTAGAAGACTGCCTCCAACAAAGTAAGGGTTAAATACATGTTTGTTGAGTTATCAGATGATTGATTGATTACATTAGAATGAAAGACAAGAAATATTTCAATATATGAATTACAGGTAGATTCCTACCAAGGGGAATATAGTCGATACTAAATGAAAAAAAAATCAACACGGTAAATGAGATCACTTCCTCAACTTATTTAATAACATATTATGAGAAAGCTGTAAGGAAAGAACAATTTAAGTCTATATGAGACCCACTGAAAATGTCAAAATATATCCTAATTAAAAGCTCCTAAATTTCATCAAAGTAGAAAAAATGATGAGGATCAACTTACATAGAATGTAAAAATTTTCTGCAGCAAGTCACAATAAAATATATGACCTGGCCTGTAACAGAGTCATGAAATTTCAGGAAATTTAATGAAGTAGCTGTGGAATTTAAAGAAGAAAATCACAGAAGTTTATGAGTTTATCTTGTGAGTAAATGAAAACGTTATGAAAAGCTCTCAATTCTGCCGTATCTTTATATGACACCACTCATGAATATGCAAAAGGATGAATAATTCTCCAAAATATGTAAGCAGAACAAAAGCATTAGGAGGGAGCTGTGAAAGTTGCAAAAGTTGACGTGTACTTTGTCTTATTCTTGGTGTAATTGAGAAACATCTGGAGATTATTGAGTTTTCCAATATTCAGGTGGCTGGTGAATCAAGTATTTGGCTGACAGAGTCCAAATTTAAAATTATAATTTTTTAAAAAGTTTTTAAAAACAATTCTGTGCTGTTTTTAGAATTCTTTCTCATAAACAATAAACAAATTTTATTAAAGACCCTTTGCCTTCAAAAGAGAAACATTATTTCATTTTTTTCTCAGAGATGATAAATATTTTAAATGGATTTGGGAAAAAGGGAAAAAATATATCACAGATGCGTTTCCAAAGCTTTCAAAGAACATACGCCTCTTCAAAATTTCACGCGTAATGAATTTTTCTTATTTCAGAAATGAATACTTAGAGAAAGCAACACGATGATGATCACTGAGAATACGATTTTGTCTGTTTTGTTCACTCTACTCCCTGCGCCTGGAACAGGACCTGGCACATAGTAGATGCTCAATAAATATTTGGTGTATGATTGATTGAATAAATGACTGAAAAGCTAATTAGATGCAAATTTAATCCTAGAACTTCAATTTACTGAAATTCTGCAAATTCTAACTTCATCTATGAGTGTATCAACATAATCAGTTTTGGCAGTTGATTTACTTTATGTGATATTCGTAATAACAGAGCTGGCGCTTAACATTTTGAATTGGCCGATTGTTACAGCAAGCGCAGATGACTCATTCCCATTCCACTTTATCCTTAAGATTACTTTTAAAATACCATGGAGAAACATATTAGTGGTTGCCATCGATGGATGTTGGGAAATAATCCGTAACCAAATTGATGGAATCAGAAGGGCTCAGTGGCGCTGGGAAGAGATTTCCTAATCTGTGGAGAGAAAGTGATGTTTCACTGATCACACCCCCTAAGAACTTTATGATGCAATTTCATACATTCCCATAATTCACATTTTGGATTCAAGTCTTTCACTTCTAACATATACTGCTTTGGTTATAATTTGATATGATGTCACCATCATTGCTAGAAATGACATTAAGGAAATTAACGTTATTTTATTAAAAGCTTCCAGTATTATTCAAATTAATGATCCACTTGCGAGATTACTCTGAAGCTTCCCATAAAGCTTTTGTTTTGTTTTGTTGAAAGTCCTTATGTAGAGTAACCACTGCTCTGTGATTCCAAGGAATCACAACCTGGATTCTAAGCATTTGCATTCAGCCTACCTGGGCATCTTGGGAATGGGAGTATAATATGCGTTTTTAACTGACTGGAGAATTAGTTACATAGTAGGACTGAATGGCCAGTTTCTAAACGGTAGCTTGCCAATTGACCATAAAGGAAATCCAGTAGAAGTGTGGTGCAACTCTCTACTGAAATTATTCTCCCTAATATTACCAATGGAGGCTTTGCCAATTTTCTCAGTTCTGATAGTTTATAATGTCTCTGTTGATGTTCTAGTATTGCACCTCCACTCTCCTTTCGTTTGGTATCCTTCCTTTGTGCCCTTCTCTCTGGCTGCTTTTACTTTGCCCTTCACTTTTGGATCTCCTGTTTTTTAAGAAGTCAGTATTTGTTAGTATTCAGTTTCTGGCTCCCTGTGCATCATTTTGGGTTTTCAGTGTCCATTTCCTTGCTTGACTTCATCTCCCATCTATGTCTGGCTCTACTAACTAGATTCCTGAGCCCCTTTGCTCCTAGTGTGGCATGGGTTTCACCCTAGAAAGGAGAGGATAGCGTGCCATACCCCCATCCTGCCATATGTCTAAAATGTATCTCTTCTTATGTCACACCCCTACTTTCATCCCTTCTCAGGATGAAGTTGAAATTCCCTAACATTTCCTGTGAGGTTTTCCAGGATAGGGTCCAGGCTCACCTCTCCAAGAGCAAATTTCATCATTTGCTGTCTATCAGTGTTGAATATTTTCAGTTCTCCTAATGCACTCTGTTCTCTCTCCTTCCACATGCTTCTCTCTGTGCTGACCACACTCCTCTCCCTGATGGATAATGCCTTTTACTCTCAGGACTTCGTTTGTGTATCCGGTCCCTCATAAGACCTTCACTGTCACCTTATGGCTTGTAGATGGTGCAGCTACCTACTCCCTGGCCCCTTGTATTGGACTTACTACTATCAAAGAACTCCTGGTACTTCCTGTATTCTAGTTATCTAATGACTTCATTCTCTACTGACTAAATTTCTTGAGGACAAGACCTGTGACTTGTTCACTATTTTATGTATAGAAAAATGCCAAGCATAAATTAAGCAGCCAGTATTTTTTAATAAATTAAAAGGTAGGTATTTTTTCTTTTTCAGCATCATAGTCCAAAGGCTCAAAATTATTAATATTTTCTTTCCCTAGACTTCTATGGATTTTTCCCAAATACATGAATTTAAGATTATGATAAAGGACAAATAACTCATTTAAAACTATTTTAAATTTCTATTTTAAAATATAAAATTACCTTTGAGCATTGCCTTGACCATCTCCTGTGCATTTTGGGTATAGATCATTCATTATCATTAGTTCCTAAATAGTTTATAATTGTAGATTTTTTTTTGGTCCAGTATTTCAGAGGATGGTTTTGAATTTTTAAATAGTTAGGATCCTTCTTTACTATTTCTTCTGTAAATATCTAGTTTTATTCTTTTGTAGAGAGAGACTATAGGTAGCATATTTTTGACACTTTGGAATTTTTTTTTTTCACAGGGTATATATTGTTTTTGAAGGGTCATGTGCACTGGTTAACTTTCTATTGAAAGGTTTACAAAATTTGATATATATAAAATTCTGAATTCTATTATTCTAATTTTTTTATATCATCATATGTATTCTATAAAATTGGTTAAGGGCTGAGAAATGTGTGTTAAATTATGCCTATGTCAAATTATCACTAAATGCCAAGAATTTTTCTTCATGTATTTTGATACATTTTATGAGTTTTACCTCTTATTATTTTCATGACCCTCTTTTGTCCGTGCTTAAATCTACTTTCTGTTCTACTTTGTTCAAATTAATATAGCTGTTTGTCTCATTTTTCTCGATGCTTCCTAATGCACTGTCACCCATTTTTTTCTGTTTTACTCTTCCATGCTGTTTTGTTTCAGTTGTATGTCTTTTAAGTAGAGATCATTTGATTTGGAGTGCTATGAAATGTCTCTTCCATTTCCCCTCAAGCCGAATGAGAGGAGATTCAAGGGGGCCCTTTAAAGAGATTGCCTGGTGTGTGGGGGTCTGGGGCACTGATACTCTTGCTAGAAAAGCCTGAAGTCTGGCTGCTTTAGGAACAGCTTGCCATTGCCAGAAGTCTTTGGAAGGAAGAATTCATTCGGGCTTCCTGGGGACTCTTGAGGGCCACATGGAAGAGAGAGATATAAGTGGAGCTACCTTGGAGGGCGTTAGGCGCTTGAGAGAATGGAATTGGCCTCAGAAATTCAGGGTGAAGTCATAGATGTCCAGGCAGAGGAGACCTCACCTGTGTTAAGAGAGCAACAGTGGGGGATCCCACTGCCAGTGACAGGGCTCCATAGAAAGTACAAGCACACTCCAGGAGAAAGAATCAGCCTTAGATTCCAGCCAAGCCAGGGAAAACCAGTGCCAGATTATACTGGTGACTATTAAATGAGAACTTTCGGGCTTCCTTGGTGGCGCAGTGGTTGAGAGTCCGCCTGCCGATGCAGGGGACACGGGTTCGTGCCCCGGTCCGGGAAGATCCCACATGCCGCGGAGCGGCTGGGCCCGTGAGCCATGGCCGCTGACCCTGCGCGTCCAGAGCCTGTGCTCCGCAACGGGAGAGTCCACAACAGTGAGAGGCCCACGTACCGCAAAAAGAAAAAAAAAAAAAAAAGAGAGAGAACTTTCTTGGGCCTTACCTCTCTCTAATATGTCTCCTCGAAATCTGGAAGCTCTAGAGCCAGCCTGCTGATGGGATAAAGGGCAGTGAATGAGAAGGAGGGAACTAGAAACCTCCCCACGCTAGGTTTCTTACCTACTCCTTAGCCTGAGTGGGGAGGGGAGGAGTTTTAAATGAAGTATGGAGTCTGGAGTATCACTTGGGAGTGATCATTTAAATATCAAAATTAAACGTTTTGTGACTAAAGGTGGCCAGAGAACTTTTTATTTTCTGAGAGTGATCAGAAAAGTCATGGGATCTGCTTAGATTTCTGCTTAGAATTAGCCTCAGAGGACAGATCTGAATGGGTAGTGAGGGAAAAGAATTAAGTTTTCTGTTACATTCTTGGGGGATTAATCATAGCTGCCAATGACATTAAAGTTTGCCTTTTGTGTATTTTCCCTGATCCCTGGTTCTCAAATGCTGGAGAACTCATGATGAACACAGTAGAGCAGGCTTGTTGAAGAGGGTAGGCCTGAGCCTTTGGGTTTATACCAAGTTCTTAGATGATTCTGATTCCAACCAAAGTCTGAGAACCACTGTCTTGGATGTGTTATAGTGGAAAAGTACATGAGGCTGTCATGAGCTGCTTGCTGAATGCAAATTAAATCAGAATTCCCTCTGGAAGCTATCTGTACCTCTAGTCATTCCGATGTTTCTCAAATTGGTGATTCTTCCTATCTATGTCTCAACAACCATTTTCCTGTGTCTCATTCATTTACATCCCGAAAAACTAGTGTTCTTATCACCATTCCATGATCATTCCACCTCATTTTATATCTAAGTATAGTTAGGATGCCTCCTATTTTATTGTCATCCTGTGGATCATCAGGCAGTAATGATGAAGCTCTCAGAAAAGGACGTTGGCCTTGATACAGCGATGTCTTAATTAAGGAAGATTTTCCCCCTATTTCTTTAGATTTATTCTTTTCATTTTTGCCTTATATCCTTTCATGTTACTATAAATTATTTGACAAAACCTATATATTTGACATTTAGGCTTTTTATTTTCATTTTCCATTTCAGCTAATAATTTTCTTCATTCTTTTGAATTTTTTGTTAACATCTGAATATGCATTAAAAATGTGGAAAGCTTCATGTATTTCCATGTCATCCTTGTCAGGGACCATGCTAATTTCTGTATTGTTCCAATTTTAGTATATGTGCTGCTGAAGCAATCACTCAGCCAATATTTTAGAAAATACATTTGCTGTATTTATGGATGTAATAATGGATTGTATATTAGTTTCCTGTGGTTGCTGTAACAAATTACCACAAATATGGTGGCTTAAAACAGCAGAAATTTATCCTCTCACAGTTCTGGAGGCCAGAAGTCCAAAATTAGTTTCACTAGGGCCTAAATCAAGGTGCTGCCAGGGTTGTGCTCACTCCAGAGGCTTGACAGGAAAAATCTGTTCCTTGCCTGTTTCAGCTTCTGTGGCTATAATTCCTTTGCTTTTGGCCACGTAGCCAGCATCTTCAAATCTCTCTTTGCTGATCAGAGAAGAAAAAGAAAAAAAAGGAATCCAAATTGGAAAAGAAGAAGTAAAGCTGTCACTGTTTGCAGATGACATGATACTATACATAGAGAATCCTATAGATGCTACCAGAAAACTACTAGAGCTAATCAATGAATTTTGTAAAGTAGAAGAATACAAAATTAATGCACAGAAATCTCTTGCATTTCTATACACTAATGATGAAAAATCTGAAAGAGAAATTAAGGAAACACTCTCATTTACCATTGCAACAAAAAGAATAAAACACCTAGGAATAAACCTACCTAAGGAGACAAAAGACCTGTATGCAGAAAAGTATAAGGCACTGATGAATGAAATTAAAGATGATACAAACAGATGGAGATATATTCCATGTCCTTGGGTTGGAAGAATCAACCTTGTGAAAATGACTATATTGCCCAAAGCAATCTAGAGCTTCATTGCAATCCCTATCAAACTACCAATGGCATTTTTCACAGAACTAGAACAAAAAATTTCACAATGTGTATGGAAACACAAAAGACTCCAAATACCCAAAGCAATCTTGAGAAAGAAAAACAGAGCTGGAGGAATCAGGCTCCCTGACTTCAGACTATATTACAAAGCTACAGTAATCAAGACAGTATGGTACTGGCACAAAAACAGAAATATAGATCAATGGAACAGGTTAGAAAGCCCAGAGATAAACCCATGCACATATGATCACCTTATTTTTGATAAAGGAGGCAAGAATATACAATGGAGAAAAGACAGCCTCTTCAATAAGTGGTGCTGGGAAAACTGGACAGCTACATGTAAAAAATGAAATTAGAACACTCCCTAACACCATACAAAGAAATAAACTCAAAATGGATTAAAGACCTAAATGTAAGGCCAGACACTATCAAACTCTTAGAGGAAAACATAGGCAGAACACTATATGACATAAATCACAGCAAGATCCTTTTTGACCCACCACCTAGAGAAATGGAAATAAAAACAAAAATAAACAAATGAGACCTACTGAAACTTAAAAGCTTTTGCACAGCAAAGGAAACCATAAACAAGACAAAAAGACAACCCTCAGAATGGGATAAAATATTTGTAGATGAAGCAACTGACAAAGGATTAATCTCCAAAATTTACAAACAACCCATGCAGCTCAATATCAAAAAATCAAATAGCCCAATCCAAAAGTGGGCAGAAGACCTAAATAGACATTTCTCCAAAGAAGATATACAGATTGCCAACAAACACATGAAAGAATGCTCAACATCACTAATCATTAGAGAAATGCAAATGAAAACTACAATGAGGTAGCACCTCACACCAGTCAGAATGTCCAACATCAAAAAATCTACAAACAATAAATGCTGGAGAGGGTGTGGAGAAAAGGGAACACACTTGCACTGTTGGTGGGAATGTAAATTGATACAGCCACTATGGAGAACAGTATGAGGTTCCTCAAAAATCTAAAAATAGAACTACCATATGACCCAGCAATCCCACTACTGGGCATATACCCTGAGAAAACCATAATTCGAAAAGAGTCATGTGCCACAATGTTCATTGCAGCTCTATTTTCAATAGCCAGGACATGGAAGCAACCTAAGTGTCCATCGACAGATGAGTGGATAAAGAAGATGTGGCACATATATACAATGGAAAATTACTCTGCCATAAAAAGAAACGAAATTGAGTTATTTGCAGTGAGGTGGGTGGACCTAGAGTTTGTCATACAGAGTGAAGTAAATCAGAAAGAGAAAAACAAATACCGTATGCTAACACATATATATGGAATCTAAAAATAAAAATGGTTTTGAAGAACCTAGGGGCAGGACAGGAATAAAGATGCAGACATAGAGAATGGACCTGAGCACACGGGGAGGGGGAAGGGTAAGCTGGGACGAAGTGAGAGAGTGGCATGGACATATATACACTACCAAACGTAAAATAGATAGCTAGTGGGAAGCGGCCACATAGCACAGGGAGATGAGCTTGGTGCTTCGTGACCACCTAGAGGGGTGGGATAGGGAGGGTGGGAGGGAGACACAAGAGGGAGGAGATATTGGGATATATGTATATATATATAGCTGATTCACTTTGTTATAAAGCAGAAACTAAGACACCATTGTAAAGCAATTATACTCCAATAAAGATGTTAAAAGAAAATCTCTCTTTGCTGTATCTTCACATTGTTTTCTCTCCTATGTATGTTTGTTTCAGAATTCCCTCTGCCTCTCTCTTAAAAGGATACCTATGATTCCATTTAGGGTCCATGAGAAAAATAAGGATAAACTCTTCCTCTCAAGAGCCTTAACTTGATTGCATCTTTTGCCGTATAAGATGATACATTTGTCCTTTGGTATCTGTGGTGGATTAATTCCATCCCCACCAACCCTGCAGACACCAAAATCTGAGGATGCTCAAGACCCTTATGTAAAACGGTGTCATATTTGGATCTAACCTATGTACATCTTTTAAATCATCTTAAGATTACTTATAATAGCTAATACAATATAAATGCTATGTATATAGTTGTAAATATAATGTAAGTGCTACATAAGTAGCTGCAAGTGAGCAGTAAATTCAAGTTTTGCTTTTTGGAACTTTCAGGATTTAAAAAAATATATTTTCAGTTGCAGTTGGTTGCATCCGTGAACGCAGAACCCATGGATATAGAACCCATGGTTACAGAGGATACAGAGGGCCATTGTTTTCACAGGTTCTGGGAATTGGGATGTGGAGTATATTGTCAGGGGCCATTTTTCAGCCTACCTCAAACATGTCCTCCAGCCTCCCTAGTGTACTAGGACAGCTTGAAAAATACACAGATCTCTTTGGACTTAATTGTACCAGCTCTGAGCTAAATCTAATTGCTGGGAACTTAGAACACCACTGAGTCCATTTGTTTGAATGAGGGTTTTGGAAGGGTCACATGACAAATGGAATTCTGATATGAAATATCACACCCTGAGTTCGTCCTCTGGATTCTCCCAGTTCCTCAGTATAAAGCTGAGATAGATACCATGAACAACCAGCTGAATCCCCATGTCAGCCCCTCGCCTAAGAAAGTAGCACCATTTAGTAGGAACAGCCCTGTGGAAACTCCCAGAGCTCCCATCCCCACCACTGCCATTCCCATTGACAAAATGAATTCTATTCTCAATGCCTATTTCATTTAATCCGAGTTCAGAGTCTCCGGTGGAAGAATCTATTTGGAGAAGCCTAGGTTCTGTGCCAATACCCTAGGTGCTAGTAGTGAAAGGCAGAGGAGTGGGTTTTTGTTTTTTTCAGGTTCTGTAGTGGGAGAGAGTTCAACAACAATGTATACGATGAGGCATTCTCCAGGTATAAAAAAGTAGTTCAGGTTCTAGGCAGCCGAAGAAACACAAGTGTAATTTGCTCAAGATCATAAAATGAAAGAGCTGAATTCACTGTGCAACTCCTACTCTACAACAAACACTGTCACCCTTGGTAACTAAAAGGCCCATGGTAGATATTGTATATGATTAGGTAAATAATGATAATATTTTGAATTTATATTATTTCTCAACAAACAGACTAGCAAATCCTGAACTACTTTAACACGTTTGCCCTTTAAAAACTTAGTCGTTTGAACAAGTTTATTACCTTATTTTGCAGATGACTAAACTGAAATAAAGAGAAATTAAATGACTTCCCCACGGTCCAACAGTCAGTAGTAGGTTTACCGTTATTTGTTTTTCCTAACTCTGTTTCAACACACTAGTGTCTATTGCCTGCCTTCTGAAAAGAAAAAGATAAGGAGACAGACTAAACACTTTGAAAGTGAATGATATGTTTTCCTCCCTGAAACTTTTTGTATGATGCAGGGGTTAGTAACAGGAAACCTGAAATTTAGGAGATATAGAAAATAATAGATTTGGTCAGACTGGAGGATTAGAGCTAAGTTAAATGATCATAGCTTTAAATAATGCAAAGTCCAACTTTTTTAGATGGAAAGGTACTCTGAAAACTTCTTGGCATATTTCCGCTTCAATAATCCAACACCATCTGTGAAAACAAAACAAATATTATAGGCCTCCACTAAATGGATTACGTGTTTCTTAGCAGACACCTGTTTAGAGCACTTAGGTATTAGGTGATTCAGGGATCTCAAATGCATCCGTATCTACTGATTGAGCCTAGATATTGAATTTAAATGTCAGGGAATACAGTGACAGTTTTCGAGGGAAACTATAATGAAAAAATATTATATATTTTAAGCTCGTTGAATTTCAGATTGTCAAGGGCAGAGTTTTAATTCATCTGTACAGAACATTAACTTAGAAATGCTTTCACAAGAGAATTTTGTTAGGAATTGTGTTAGAACACTCATTTCCTCCCTGCTCTTTTTTCTTTCTGTTTCTAAAAAAATTATTTAATTACTATTTTTAATAGCTTTAGTTTTGGGGGCAGTTTTAGATCCACAGCAAAACTGAAAGGAAGGTACAGAGATTTCCTGTATTGCCCCTTCCTTACCCCCATGCACACTAAGCCTCCTCTGTTGTCAGCACCCTCCATCTGAGTGGTACGTTTGTTACAATTGCTGAACCTACACTGACACATCATAATCATCCAAAGTCCATAGTTTACATTAGGGTTCACTCTTCATGTTGTACATTCTATGGGTTTGGACAAATGTGTAATGACAAGTATCTGTCATTATAAGATGGTACAGAGTATTTTCATTGCCTTAAAAATCCTCTGAGCTCTGCCTATTCATCCCTCCCCTGTTTCCCCAGCCCTGGCAACCACCGATTCTTTCACTGTCTCCTTAGTTTTGCCTTTACCAGAATAACATGCACTTGGATTCATACAGCCTGTAGTCGTTTCATTGGCTTCTTTCACTTAGTAATATGTATTTAAGTTTATGCCTTTTCATTGTTCGATAGCTCATTTTAGTGCTGAATATACGTATTATATATATTATTTTCATTGTCTGAATGTACCACAATTTATCCATTCACCTACTGAGGGATATCTTGGTTGCTTCCAAGTTCTGGCAGTTATGAATAAAGCTGCTATAAACATGCATGTGCAGGTTTTTGTGTGGACATGTTTTAAATTCCTTTGGGTAAATGCCAAGGAGCGTAATTGCTGGATCATATGTTAAGAGCATGTTTAATTTTGTAAGAAACTGCCAAACTGTCTTCCAGTGTGGCTGTACCATTTTGCAGTCCTACCAGCAGTGAATGACTGTTCTCTTTGCTTCATTTGTTACCAGGAATTGGTGCTGTTAGTGTCTGCATTTGGGCCATTCTAATAGGTATGTAGTGATACCCCACTGTTGTTTTAATTTGCATATCCCTGATGACATATGATGTGGAACATCTTTTCATGTGTTTATTTGCCAGCCATATATCTTCTTTGGTGAAATGTCTATTAAGGTCTTTGGCCCATTTTTTAATTGGGTTGTTGACTTTCTCGTTGTTGACTTTTAAGAGTTCTTTGTTTATTTTGAGTAACATTTCTTTCAGATGTGTCTTTTGCAAATGTTTTCTCCCAGTCTGTGGTTTGTCTTCTCATTTCCTTGACATTGTCTTTTAGAGAGCAGAGATTTTTAATTTTAATGAAGCCCAACTTATCAATTATTTCTTCCATGGATTGTATCTTTGGTGTTGTATCTAAAAAGTTCCTGCTGTATTCAAGGTCATCTAGGTCATCTGCTAGGAGTTTTATGGTTTTGCATTTTACATTTACTAGTAAAATTTTTAAAAGAATTTGTTTTATCCTTTGCAATACCCAAATAATAACATGTTGGCCTTTCTTGCATATGATACAAGGGCTGCTTGAGTGAAATTTATGCTCGTTTCTCCTCTTTTTTCAGTGTTTCTTGCTATGACTCATGTCACTGGAGGATTTAAAGGTATCTTAACTCATTAAAGAGAACAAGTTTAGGATGTGTTGAATATGTTACATGTTTTGAAAGCCAGCATAATGCTGGAATGTGTAAACATGCATAATATAAACAGTTCACAAAGCACAGTGTTCCTGGTTTGTTCAGCAGTAACTAGACTCTTAAAAGTGTGTGCTCCAGGGCATTGGAGCCTAAAATGTAAGAAGGAGGTGAGAACTTGAAAGGAATTGCAAGCAACTGAATACAAATAAATGTCTGCCCACCTTGTGAGAAATGACCCCTTTCAGTTTTCCTCTACATCAGATGCCATGTTTCACAAGGAATTTGGGTTCATAATTAGCCATTGGGTTCATAATTGGCCATTGTCGTCTCAAGTGGAATTGTCTTCTAAGCTGGCTGTGTCTATTTGGCATTTGAGAAAACATGAAGATTTCTTATTCAGGTCTGATCGTGATAACCTGGTATGCATGTTGCAGACAAGAAATCAATGGCATTCAGTCTCTGCTTGAGGTCAAGAGAAATTGAGGGTCTGAAGTAATAGAGGCAAAGAAAAAGGCATGTACGGAGTACCTTTGATATATACATCCAAGGTTTTGAAATTCTGGGCAGACCATCAAAATGTAACTCTATACGTAATCCCAAAGAAAGTATAAACGGAATATTTCCTTTTATTACCACTTTTATGTATTTTTCCCCAAGCTATAAATCCTAAGAACATTTTCTTGGCTTCAAAGTTTGTAAAATTAAATGTCCTAGATGCTTCAAATGTAAATCATCCTCTAATAGAATCTTAGAAGCTCAATTTAAATGCTCAAACTTCTATTCTGGGTTCTAGTAATATAAAATATAATGTTTCCAATAAACTTCAAAGACTGCTATTTTGTGTACCGGAGGTGTCTTTTATGCAGAGGTTTTGCTTTTATTAGTTTTATCTCATCTCTAGAACCTTGGAAAGAATGGCTGGCTTCACAGAAATGCTGCTTGACTTACAAAGTTTGACCAGTTGAGGAAAACAACCTTATGTAAGATGAAAGGGTGCTGGGGGACTGCATGGAAACCAGAGAAATGAGAATAGCTGGTGGAGAAACTTTCCTGTGTGCTTCAGCAACTACTGCTCTAATTGTTCCATTTCTGTGGTTTACATCTATAGAGACTTCAGGAGCATATATATGAGAAAGTGTCACTCAAAGTGACAGTTTAAGCCACATGTCCCTAAATTTCCAGCAGAACCATGCATTCAAAATCAAGCCTTGAATGCACAAATTAACCGAAAATTCAAAACTGAAGTTTTGTCCTTAAAACTAGTTCGGCCAGCTACAGATGACTTGGACCTAAGATACCACGGGCACCGCATGAGAGATGACTACAGAGCATGTTTTGTTGTCAAGTTCATGATCGCCTGATTCATGTAGAAATAGAGCCCTCAGTTTGGTTCTCCACTACACATTTATTATTTTCTGAACCAAATTCTTTAACGATGCTAAATTCCAATCCTAAAAACAATATAGTACATAGAGTGGCAGCCCTGGGGATAGACTCCGGGATATAGATTACTCCAGCCTACTCCCCCGTATTTCCTTTTTCTTTTCTGTGCCTCAGTATCTTTAATGCTGGACCATTGATAGTGTCCAAATTGAGATCTCAGTTTTTGAAGCTGGGAGAGTTAACATATAGGAGCCAGAAAACCATCATCAAAAGCTAGAGAAGTATCAGGGCTCAATAAGGGAAGGACAAGATTTTAAGGAGGGCAGACGGTAACAAAGTGTCAGCATTTGAATGATGTTTCCACATTCAGATGTGATAGAATGGTACAGAGTCTAGAGAGGGATGAACAAACAACAAAGGAATCAACAGGCATAATAATGCTACTACTACAGCACATTTATCTTATGCTGCTAAATGCACTGGGTACTTCCAGACTTCATTCGCCTTGACTATGCAGAAACATTTCTTACAGTCGACTCTATTTTTAGAACCACAAGCCTTCTGGACGACAGTTTGCATACATTATTTTATTTAATATTCCAAAGAAGACTAGCGTTTCCTGTTTTTATCCCCACTTTCCATGTCGAAGAGACTGAGGCTCAGAGAAGTCAAGCAACTCTCTCAGTGTCACACACCCAGGTCTGTCTGACTCTCGAATCCTAGATTTTAACCCACACACTTTGCTGCCTCTTTTATACTGGACTGAGAAGGAAGTGAAGAGGTGAAAGAGGTGTGATACAAGGATAAAGAGACTGATTTTCTCTATGAAATATAACATTAGGTTTTAAATAATAGTTCATCAAGCAATCTAGAAGCACAGAAGCTTGAGGTCAGATGGACGTGCTGGTGATGGCAAAAGAAAAGAGAGGGTAACTGAGATGCGGTTGGAGCATTGAAGAACTACAAGAGGATTTATTGGATGCTTCTTTTAGATGGATGTTGATGCTTCCTGTATTGGTGTTCTCAAAATGGGTGTGTAAGGGGAGCTATTGAAATAGGGAGAAATTGTAAGAATTTTAATCACTTACACAATTTTAATCAAATAGTTATATAATATTTATTATCAAAAAATGATATTTTATTTGATGTTAAATATACAAATTGGTCCTGGCTTCTTCACTTGGATGTACAAGAGACAATCATACATGATGTACATTTCCCAACACATCCTGAAAAAACAGCAGGCATTTCACAACATAGGAGTTGTATTGGGATGTATCACAGTTTATTGATACCTGTACCCAGTGAAGCGGATTTATGGATTATAATATCCGGTCGTAATTATACTAACCCTTCCCCAAACTGACAAGTGTTTCTAAAAGATTCCTACTAAGAAACAATAGATTGAGAAAAATTAATAATGCAAAAACAAGCAAAGAAGACACTGGGCAGAGCTGCTCTCATTTCTACTCGTAGCTGTAAAGTGCTTGGTCAGCCTTCTTATAAAGTAAAATAAGGATCATTAATCATACCAACATGTTCGTACCGCATTCCTCTCACTGAGATCATTAAAATTTTTGTACACTATAAAATGAAATAATATAAATTTATGCCATTTTATTTTCTCTTTAGGTTTGGAATTAAACTGTGGCCTTAGGGTAGGTCTGACAGTGTGGGATGGGAGGAAGCATCTCACTTTGGGATGGTCCCATGGGCAGTGGCAGTCTTGGAGGCAGATTCCAGGAATCAGCATCCTTGGTCCAGCAGGAAACACAACGTTTCTTATATGGGGTGTGCTGAGGTGACTGGCAGTGTTCCTAAGCGCCAAAGATGCTGTGAGTTGGTGCTTCACAGAGTCCACAGAGGATTGCACAAATCTGGATTTCTATTGGGGCAAATTCTTTACTTCATTTTCCCCCTTCCATAGTCTTTGAAATGTAAAAGGAAGATTTACTTGGTTGAATTGTATTCTTCCTTTATCTTAAGGATATGTTCAAATCCTAACCCCCAGTATCTGTGAATGTGACCTTATTCGGAAATAGGGTCTTCGGGGAAGATTAAGATGAGGTCATACTGGATTAGGGTGGGCCCTAATCAAATGACTGGTGACCTTATAAGAAGAGGAAAATTGGGGCTTTCTGGAGTTTTTTCAGCTTTATTGGGATATAATTGACATATAACATTGTTTAACTGTAAGGTGTACAAAGTATTGATTTGATACATACGTGTTTCAAAATGATTTCCATTATAGCATTAGCTAATACTTTCATCACTTTACCTAATTACCTTTTTTTATGGTGAGAACATTTAAGATCTACTCTCTTGGCAACTTTCAAATATACAATACAGAACTCTTGTTAACTATGATTACCATGCTGTGAGTTAGATCCTCAGAACTTATTCATCTTATAACTGAAAGTTTGTACCCTTTGACCAACATCTCCCCACCTCCCATACCCCCAGCTCCTGGTAACCACCACTCTACTCTCTGTTTCCATGAGTTAAGCGTTTTTCGATTTCACATGTAAGTGATACCATACAGTATTTGTCTTTCTCTGTTTGACTTGTCTCACTTAGCATAATGCCCTCAAGGTCCATCCATGTTGTCTCAAACGGCAAGATTTCAAGAAGAGGAAAATTTGGACACAGAGATAGACATACGAGGGAAAATGCCACAGAACACAGATGAAGAGATTGGACAGATGCATCTACGAGCCAAGGAACATCAAGGGTTGCCAGTAACTCCCAGAAGCTAGGAGAGAGGTATGGAACGGATTCTCTCTTAGAACTTCCAGTGGTAGCCAACTCTCCTGACACTCCTAGATTTTGGATTCTGGCCTCCACAGCTATGAGAGAATAAATTTCTGTTGTTTTAAGTCGCTTACTTTGTGGTAATTTGTTATGGCAGCCCTAGGATATTAATATAGATGTGTAGAAATCAACTCTCTATTTTAGGAGGAAGTTAATTGGTTTGCCCATTACGCATCCTTAATACAGAGCAGAATCAAGGCTAGCTATATGAACTTGGGCACATTACTGGGCTTCAGTTTCATCTAGAAAAATAATGTGTTAGAACCTAGAAGCAATTTAAATTTTTCTTCAACTTCTTGAAGTCAAAAAAGTGTGTGCTTAAGTGTGCCCCTCCCCCCTTAAAAATAAAGCAGTTATTGTACACTACTCTGTTTTGAGCAGGCATTAAAACAACATAATTGATCTTTCCCTTCTAGAACGGTGGTTCTCAAACCTCAGTGCACATCAGAACCACCTGTAGGGCTTGACAGACCCTGAGCACTGGGTCCCACCCTCGAGTTTCTAATTCAATAGGTCTGGGTAGTTGCAGTTATAGCAAGTTCCCAGGTGGTGCTTTGCATTACCACTCTTGAGAAACACTGCTCTAGTGCACGTTTTCTAAGCCTCCTCCTATTTTGATTTTGATCTGGGACGCTGTGAAGTTCTTGTGTGATAGTGCAGGTGTAACCAACAGCAAGACAGGGTTTGCACAGTTGCAGTTGCAGATATGTTTGGTAAATTGGGTGGGGGAAGATGAGGGCATTATTTTCTGAGTGCTTCTATTATCATAGTAAAGTATGGAATCATTAGCTGAGAGTGAGGAAGGCAGGGATAAGTATTGGATGTTTAAAAAAGGAGAAATAGCTGTGAAACTGTGGAGAAGGGGAGAATTAACTGATGAGCAAATGTTAAGTTTTCCGGGCAACTGTGAAGGCTCATGGTTAGAAGTTTAAAGTGAGATGGGTTAGCAATCTGGCTGGTTCTTAGTCAACCATATGAATCACTCATGTATAATCATGAAGTATGCAGAGATTTAATCTAACTAGAGTTGGGGTTCTGTGAATGAGAGAGAGGTTGGATGTCAAAGTGTTGAGATTATACACAAGGAAATGACAATGGTGATGGACCAGGCTAAGTGATTGTCCAAGTTAATGGACCTCATTCAAAGTTGGGATGCACAATTTTTGGAATTGGGGTATTAGAAATACAGGAGGTAGTGGTTGGATGCTTAGATTAGGTTTTTGTAGGCGATAGAGTAGTATCAATAAATCATTTAGTGGCATATAGTGGCAAACCTAAGACTGGCTAGATGGGTAAATGTTAAATTTACTTTTGTCACTTACCAAGAAGTCCCCAGGTAGAAAATCCAATAGACAATCCAAGGCTGGTATAGTAACTCATTGTTGGCCATCAGCTTAGATCTCTCCTCTCTCTCTCTCTCTTGTTCCCTTTCCTTCTCTCTCTCTCTCTCTTTTACATAGTGATAGATACAGTTTGTTTACATATTTATTTTCCTACTTTTAAGATTTGGCATCTATGCTTCTGAGAGTGATTAGACTACATTTTCCTCCTTTTTTGTAGTATCCTTCTACGGTTTTCATTTAATAATATGCTGAGCGCATAAAGGAATTTGAGTAGGTTTTTTTCCCTCTATTCTCTGAAAGGATTTGTGTAAGATTGATATAATATTTTCCTTAAGTGGCTGGAAGAATTCCCTAGTGAAGCCATTTGGACCTGGAATTTTCTTTGCGTAAAGGTTTGTAAATTAAGTATTCAAAATTTTAAGTGTAAAACTATTCACCTTTTAAATGTATTCTTGTGTTAATTTTGGTAAGTTGTGTTTTTCTAAAACTGTATTTATTTATGTCAGGAAGTTGTTTGTAGTCTCTTAGTGTAAGTTGTGGTTCCTGGACCAGCAGCATCAGTATCCCCTGGGAATTTGTTAGAAATGCAAATTCTCATCTTTTCCCAGACTTAATGAATCAGAGGTTTTAGAGCTGGGGTCCAGCAACCTGTGTTTGAAGAAGCCCTCAAGGTGATCCAGATGTGGGCTAAGGTTTGCAAGCCACCGCTCTTAGTTAAGCTTTGGGGGCATCCCACAACTTTGGGATGTAGTCTTTCCATTATTCTAATTTTATTCCATTTATTTTAATTTTTCACTGTGAATTCTTCTTTGCCATAAGAGTCATTTAAGAGTTTTGCTTAATTTTATTTTAAAACATTTTTTTAATTGTTAATATGTCAATCCCAATCTTCCAGTTTATCCCTCCTCTCTCCTTTCCCCCTTGGTAACTATATGTTTGCTTTCTACATCTGTGACTCTATTTCTGTTTTGTAAACAGGTTCATTTGTACCAGTTTTTTAGATTCCACATATAAGCGATATCATATGATATTTGCCTTTCTCTGTGAGACTACTTCACTCAATATTACAATCTCTAGGTCCATCCATGTTGCTGCAAATGGCATTATTTCATTCTTTTTTTAATGCCTGAGTAATTTTAAAATATTTGTTTAATCTTTTTGTTTTGACTTCTAACTCAGTTTCACTGTGGTCAAAAAATATATTTTGTATGATGTTAGTCTTTTGAAATTCATCTTAACTATGGCCCAGGATATATTTGGTTTTGGTAGAGGTTTTACGTAAACTAGAAAAGAATGTATATTCTGCAGTTGGTTGTGTACAGTGTTCTATATGTTAATTATGTCCAGTTTGTTACATGTTCAAATCTTATATGTGCTTATTTTGCTTATTTTGTATCATTTTGAGATAGTTATGTTAAAATCTCTCATTATGATTGTGGACTTGTCTTTCTGAGTTTAGTTCTCTTAAAAATTCTCCTATTTTAAGGCTATATCATTCAATGAATAAAAACGTAGAATTATTTTATCTTCTAGCTGATTGACAGTTTTATCATCGAAGTGACCCTCTTTATCTCTAAGAATACATTTGTCTTAGCTCTGCTTCATCTGATATTAATGTAGCCATAACAGTTTTCTTTAAGTTAGCATTAGCATAGCTTAACTTTCAAATTTTTTTCTTTAAAATTTTATGTGTCATTATAATTAACGTGTGTCTCTTGAAAGCAGCATGCATTAGGTTTTGGGTTTTGTCAGATTTGAAAATTTTGTCTTTTAATTGAAGCATTTATTTTCATGCTCAAGAATTGATTATATGTTTCTTATTAATTTCACCTGCCCTACTTTCCTTTCTCTCCTGCTTCTTGTCTATTTTGGATTACTTGTTTTTTTCCTAATTCAATTTCTTCTTGTCTATGAGCTTATTAGTTTTGCATTTTTTAAAAACTCTACTTTCAGTGGTTAACCTATTGCAGCATGAATTCTTGACTTAATAGAAACTTTCTTATATTGATACTTAAGCAACTTCAGAAAATTCAAGGACTTAAAATACTATAACTCCATTTCCTCCTTCCAAATTTTTGTACTATTATAATCATTTATTTAATTCTACAAACATCTTAAATTCTACATGGCAATATTATTATTGTTTTATACAGTATTTATATAAATATGCTGTATATATTAACCCTTTATACTGCTATCTATCTATCATCTCTCTCTATCTCTCTGTCTCTCTCTCTCTCTCTCTCTATCTTTCTCTCTATCTCTCTCTATTAAAATCTTTGCCTCCCAGAAGAGCTTCTTTGAGTATCTTCCCAAATTTACTGTGGACAGATTCTATCAATTTTTTTATCTGAACATTTTAAAGATTTAAAATATCAGTTTTTAAAGACAGTTTTGTTGGGTATAGATTTCAAGTTAGGCAATCATCTTTCAGTGATTTAAAATACATCATATATTCTCTTTTGGCTTCTATTTATTTAGCGGAGTCAGCTATCATTCTTATTGTTGCTTCTTTGAAGGTAGTGTGTTTGGTTTCTCTAACTGGTTTTAAGGTCTTTATCTTTGCACTTGGTCTTAAGTAAGTTTACTCTAATGTGTCTCATTGTGGTTTTCTTTATATTTTTCGTACCTGAGATTGTTGTATTTCTTGACTGGTGGCTTCTATTTTTCCAGGGACCTTGACTTCTCAAGTCTTTTCTTCTCTGCCTTTTCCCCCCAGCAACTTAGTTTGCTTTTCTACTCGTTCTCAGATGGATGATTAGACTGATGCAAGCTAAACCACAACCAGAAGTAGAAGGCTTGGGCATTTTCTGATTTCCTCCACCACTCTCAGTATTCTGGCTTTGAGCCTTAGATCGTTAGATCCTTACACTCTTCACTTTGTGGCTGCCAGTAGGCTGCTGCATCTCCAGGTCACGTCTGTGTTCTAGGCAAGAAGAAGGAACAAATGAAAGACGCAGTACCTGTGGACTTGCATTTATATTTCGTGAGGTCACCATGTGGGACCCCATTCAGTGAGAGCCTGGGAAAAGCTCTTACCTTTTGTACTCTCCACTGTAGATGTGTACTGCTGGCTAGGCGGGGTTGGGAAGGCTCTTAGCCAACCATTAGTATCTGCCACAGCAGTGATCGGCAATGACAACATCTAGGTTTTAACAATGAAAGTGGATGACTCAGGTGGGATGGCAGATAAGATCACTGAAATCGAGAAAGTCAAGGAACTGAAAAACCAGAGTCTAAAATGGACATTTTAAATGGATATTGAAATCAGCAAGAATCAGATGAAGGAGGAAAAAGAAAACAGGGATTTGGTGCTAATACCTTTAATATTTATGATGATAGCTTACCTGAAAAAGAAGGTAAGGGATGGCATTACCTGATGTGTGTGTTTATAAGCAGCTGTGTATGTGTGGGAGTGTGTGTGTGTGTGTGTGTGTGTGTGTGTGTGTGTGTGTGTGTGTAGGTGGGGGAAGAGAGAAACGAGGGAGAGAGAGAAGAGAAAGTGAGAGGAAGGAGAGAGAGAGAAATATGGTCTAGAGCAGGGAAGATACCCACCATATGTTTCTACTTGAGGATTCTCTTGCAGCTCTCTCAAGAGGAGCCCTCCTCACACCCTCAACCATGGCACCGAAACAGCATCGATTCACTTTGTTTTCTATCGCTACTTTTCTGTGTCTCCCTCTTACCCTAAAAGTCACTACCTTTAAATCCATCAAACTAAACCACATCCTAACTCACCTTGTTGGAGACAACTGTAGGACCCCTAAGTCCCTCTTCCTCATTTCCTGAAGGTCTAAATTTCACGCTCAAGGGTACTGTGCACAGCACTGTTCCTCTCATTCTTTGTAGCAATTTCAGTATCTACATAGACAATCCTTCAAATATGCTGGCCTCTCAATTCCTCAGTCTCCCTTCCTCTAATGTTCTGGTCCTGCACTCTACCTTAAACATCTCCTGTACTCCTTCTTGATCATAACTTAAATCTTGTCATCACCAATAAACCAAACTGCTCCATAATCTCAATTTCAAACACTGTTTTCTGACCACAACCTCTCATCTTTCTAGTTTACTTCTATGATTATGCCAATTCTAAAAATTATTCTAGGGCTTCCCTGGTGGCACAGTGGTTAAGCATCTGCCTGCCAATGCAGGGGACATGGGTTTGAGCCCTGGTCCAGAAAGATCCCACATGCCGCAGAACAGCTAAGCCCATGAGCCACAGCTACTGAGCCTGTGCTCTAGAGCCCACATGCTGCAACTACTGAAGCCTGCCTGCCTAGAGCCAGTGTTCCACAACAAGAGAAGCCACTGCAATGAGAAGCCCATGCACGGCAACGAAAAGTAGCCCGCACTCTCTGCAACTAGAGAAAACCCGTGTGCAGCAATGAAGACTCAACACAGCCAAAAATAAATAAATTGAAAAATAAATAAATTGAAAAAAATAATTTAAATTATTCTACTCCAGATGAATCTACCAGCTTTTTACTATCTCTCATTTCCTTCAAGTTCTCATTTTCCTCCTTATCCAGCATAAATTCAATTGTCATTCACTAAAATAAATAATGTCCTTATTTTTCCATCCTTTTGTGTTGCCTACCAGGCATAATCCTCAATGTTCCACTTGGTCAGCACACGTCCAGCTGAGTGTGGCTGGAAACAACACAAAATCACGCCGACTGCTCCCACTTTATGACCACAGACCCTCATGTATATACCCTTAGCTGCCCACAATCTTAGAACATTTCTCTGTACCACTCATTCCCTACTATGCTAGATTTCTATTTCATATCTTTTCTCTGCTCAAATCTCCAACACTTCCTCTCTTACCTACTTTGAGTTGATGACCTTGCTCCTATTTCATTGAGAAAATAGAAGCCAGTAGAAGAGAACCACTGCACACTCCTAGAATCACACTTAACAATCTATCTATATCTGTGCCCATTACTCCCCTTCTCCTGTTAGTGTGAAAGGATCATCCACATGCCTATCAAAGGCCAGTGTTTCTACTTGTGCATCTGATCTCAGCCCTCTTGCTCAAGGACTTCACTGCAGCAAGCTTTTCCTCTTCATTTATCAGCATTACTCTCACTGCTTTCAAACCAACATGAGAAACAGATTTCAACACCTCTTGTCTGATTCTTAAAAATACGTTGAATCCCTTGGCCTTGCTGTGAATTGCTCATTTACTGTGTTTATGAAGAAATACTCAGACTTAAGCAAAATTTATAATATTGCTTTATTTCTCTCTTTTCAGAATAATGTTAAGCAGGGTTTAGGCAATGAAATTTTGTTTTAATGTTAACTTTAAAAAATACTATTAATCATACTTATATAAGGATTACAGAGACTTTAAAGGGATAACATTCTCATTTTCCATTAAAACCACACTCAGAATTCTCATCAAAAACTTTCTGGTTATTAATCCAAAAGGACCTTCTTATTCTACTTGGAATCTCATCACTTTGAACTACTCTCTCCTCTGGAATGCTTTTGCCTGTTTACTCATCCCTCTTATCTCTCTTAACACTGCAGTGCTGGATCTTCAGCCTTTCCGTGGCACTTAAATGCTGGTGCTGTTTACTTCGACTCTAAGCAATCTCCTCTCCAAACTTTCCTTGTGTTAAATTGTTTGCACTCATGTCTCCATTCACTACCCCTGTGCTGCTGCTAAGTCTCAAATGGGTCTCTCTGGCTCAGAAAAAGAAACCCATGTGTCCACCTGCATATTGAACATTTGGACTTAGTTTACAGGTACCCAAACTCAACATGTACAAAACAGAAGTCATCATATTCTTCATCTGGCTTAGTGAATTACATACCCATCTAACTACTTACTGAAGCCAGAAACCTAAATGTCAACCTTGATATTACCTTCTCTGTCAATTACCCTGGGCTGTCAAATCATTCACTTGTTCCCACTCCCATTGCAACTACCTTATTTCTTGTCACCATCGTCTTTTACCTGATATAAGGCAATACACTCCTACCTGTTTTTCATGCCTCCAATCAATTTTCCATCTTCTGGACAGAATGGCCCTCCTAAAATTCAAAACTGGTATTGCAACTTCCCTGCTAGTGGTTTCCCACCACGCTTTGGATAAAATCCAGACTCCTTCATGTGACTTAATTTCCCTATCTGACAGCTCCTGTTTAACTTTGTAGTTCCATTTCTCATCATTCCTCCCAACTTCACCACCACCCCAATAAGTTTTCTTCTGCTTAAATCGTACTTACTTTTTTTTTTAACATCTTTATTGGAGTATAATTGCTTTACAATGGTGTCTTAGTTTCTGCTTTATAACGAAGTGAGTCAGCTCTACATATACATATATCCCGATATCTCCTCCCTCTTGCATATTCCTCCCACCCTCCCTATCCCACCCCTCTAGGTGGTCACAAAGCACCGAGCTGATCTCCCTGTGCTATGCGGCTGCTTCCCACAAGCTATCGATTTTACATTTGGTAGTGTATATATGTCCATGCCACACTCTCACTTCGTCCCAGCTTACCCTTCCCCCTCCCCGTGTGCTCAGGTCCATTCTCTACGTCTATGTCTTTATTCCTGTCCTGCCTCTAGATTCTTCATAACCATTTTTTTTTAGATTCCATATATATGTGTTAGCATACAGTATTTGTTTTTCTCTTTCTGACTGACTTCACTCTGTATGACAGATTCTACGTCCATCCATCTCACTAAAAATAACTCAATTTTGTTTCCTTTTATGGCTGAGTAATATTCCATTGTATATATGGGCCACATCTTCTTTATCCATTCATCTGTCGATGGACACTTAGGTTGCTTCCATGTCCTGGCTATTGTAAATAGAGCTGCAGTGAACATTGTGGTACATGACTCTTTTTGAATGATGGGTTTCTCAGGGTATATGCCCAGTAGTGGGATTGCTAGATCATATGGTAGTTCTATTTTTAGTTTTTTGAGGACCCTCCATACTGTTCTCCATAGTAGCTGTATCAATTTACATTCCCACCAACAGTGCAAGAGGGTTCCCTTTTCCCTTATTGTTTGTAGATTTGTTGATGATGGCCATTCTGACTGGTGTTCTGTGCCTATTTTCAGGAGGATTTTTATCATAAAAAGGTGTTGAATTTTGTTGAAAGCTTTTTCTGCATCTATTGAGATGATCTTATGGTTTTTCTCCTTCAATTTGTTAATATGGTGTATCACGTTGATTGATTTACGTACATTGAAGAATCCTTGCATTCCTGGGATAAACCACACTTGATCATGGTGTATCATCCTTTTAATGTGCTGTTGGATTCTGTTTGCTAGTATTTTGTTGAGGATTTTTGCATCTGTGTTCATCAGTGATATTGGCCTGTAGTTTTCTTTCCTTGTGACATCTTTGTCTGGTTTTGGTATCAGGGTGATGGTGGCCTCATAGATTGAGTTTGGGAGTGTTCCTCCCTCTGCTATATTTTGGAAGAGTTTGAGAAGGATAGGTGTTAGCTCTTCTCTAAATGTTTGATAGAATTCGCCTGTGAAGCCATCTGGTCCTGGGCTTTTGTTTGTTGGAAGATTTTTAATCACAGTCTCAATTTCAGTGCCTGTGATTGGTGTGTTTATATTTTCTATTTCTTCCTGGTTCAGTCTTGGAAAGTTGTGCTTTTCTAAGAATTTTTCCATTTCTTCCAGGTTGTCCATTTTATTGGCATAGAGTTGCTTGTAGTAACCTCTCATGATCCTTTGTATTTCTGCAGTGTCAGTTGTTACTTCTCCTTTTTCATTTCTAATTCTATTGATTTGAGTCTTCTCCCTTTTTTTCTTGATGACTCTGGCTAATGGTTTATCAATTTTGTTTATCTTCTCAAAGAACAAGCTTTTGTTTTATTGATCTTTGCTATTGTTTCCTTCATTTCTTTTTCATTTATTTCTGATCTGATCTTTATGATTTCTTTCCTTCTACTAACTTTGCATTTTGTTTGTTCTTCTTTCTCTAGTTCCTTTAGGTGTAAGGTTAGATTTTTTATTTGAGATTTTTCTTGTTTCTTGAGGTAGGCTTGTATAGCTATAAACTTCCCTCTTAGAACTGCTTTTGCTGCATCCCATAGATTTTGGATCATTATGTTTTCCTTGTAACTTGTCTCTAGGATTTTTTGATTTCCTCTTTGATTTCTTTAGTGAGCTCTTGGTTATTTAGTAGTGTATTGTTTAGCCTCCATGTGTTTGTATTTTTTACAGATTTTTTCCTGTAATTGATGTCTAGTCTCATAGCGCTGTGGTCAGAAATCGTACTTGATACAATTTCAATTTTCTTAAATTTACCAAGGCTTAGGGGCTTCCCTGGTGGCACAGTGGTTGAGAGTCCGCCTGCCGATGCAGGGGACAGAGGTTCGTGCCCCGGTCTAGGAAGATCCCACATGCCGCGGAGCGGCCTGGCCCGTGAGCCATGGCCACTGAGCCTGCGCATCCGGAGCCTGTGCTCCACAACGGGAGAGGCCACAACAGTGAGAGGCCTGCGTCCTGCAAAGAAAAAGAAAAAAAAAATTTTACCAAGGCTTGACTTGTGACCTAAGATATGATCTATCCTGGAGAATGTTCCATGAACACTTGAGAAGAAAGTGTATTCTGTTGTTTTTGGATGGAATGTCCTATAAATATCAATTAAGTCCATCTTGTTTAATGTACCATTTAAAGCTTGTGTTTCCTTATTTTCATTTTTGATGATCTGTCCATTGGTGAAAGTGGGGTTTAAAGTCCCCTACTATGATTGTGTTACTGTCGATTTCCCCTTTTACGGCTGTTAGCATTTCCTTAATATACTAAGGTGCTCCTATGTTGGATGCATAAATATTTACAACTGTTATATCTTCTTCTTGGATTGATCCCTTGATCATTATGTAGTGTCCTTCTTTGTCTCTTGTAATAGTCTTTATTTTAAAGTTTATTTTGTCTGCTATGAGAATTGCTACTCCAACTTTCTTTTGATTTCCATTTGCATGGAATATCTTTTTCCATCCCCTCACATTCAGTCTGTATGTGTCCCTAGGTCTGAAGTGGGTCTCCTGTAGACAGCATATATATGGGTCTTGGTTTTGTATCCATTCAGCCAGTCTATGTCTTTTGGTTGGAGCAGTTTAATCTATTTACATTTAAGTTAGTTACTGACATGTATATTCCTATTACCATTTTAATTGTTTTGGGTTTACTTTTGTGGGTCTTTTCCTTCTCTTGTGTTTCCTACCTAGAGAAGTTCCTTTAGCATTTGTTGTAAAGCTGGTTTTGCGGTGTCGAATTCTCTTAGCTTTTGCTTGTCTGTAAAGGTTTTAATTTCTTTGTGGAATCTGAATGAGATCCTTGCTGGGTAGAGTGATCTTGGTTGTAGGTTTTTCCCTTTAATCACTTTAAATATGTCCCGCCACTCCCTTCTGGCTTACAGAGTTTCTGCTGAAAGATCAGCTATTAACCTTTTGGGGAATCCCTTGTATGTTCTTTTTTGGTTTTCCCTTGCTGCTTTTAATAGTTTTTCTTGGTATTTAATTTTTGATAGTTTGATTAACATGTGTCTTGGCGTGTTTCTCCTTGGATTTATCCTGTATGGTACTCTCTGCACTTCCTGGACTTGGTTGACTCTTTCCTTTCCCATATTAGGGAAGTTTTCAGCTACAATCTCCTCAAATATTTTCCCAGTCCTTTTCTTTTTATCTTCTTCTTCTAAGACCCCTGTCAAACATTGGTGCATTTAATGTTGTCTCAGAAGTCTCTAAGACTGTCCTCAATTCTTTTCATTCTGTTTTCTTTATTCTGCTCTGTGGTAGTTATTTCCACTATTTTATCTTCCAGCTCACTTATCTGTTCTTCTGCCTCAGTTTTTCTGCTATTGATTACTTCTAGAGAATTTTTAATTTCATTTATTGTGTTGTTCATCATTGTTTGTTTGCTCTTTAGTTCTTCTAGGTCCTTGTTAAACGTTTCTTATATGTTCTTCATTGTATTTACAAGATTTTGGATCATCTTCACTATCATTACCCTGAATTCTTTTTCAGGTAGACTGCCTATTTCCTCTTTATTTGTTTAGTCTGTTGGGTTTACCTTGCTCCTTCATCTGCTGTGTGTTTCTCTGTCTTCTCATTTTGCTTAACTTACTGTGTTTGGGGTCTCGTTTTTGCAAGCTGCAGGTTTGTAGTTCCTGTTGTTTTTGGTGTCTGCCCCCAGTTGCTAAGGTTGGTTCAGTGTGTTGTGTAGGCTTCCTAGTGGAGGGGACTGGTGCTTGTGTTCTGGTGGATGAGGCTGGATCCTGTCTTTCTGATGGGCAGGACCACATCCGGTGGTGTGTTTTGAGATGTCTGTGACTGTATTTTGATTTTAGGCAGCCTCTCTGCTCATGGGTTGGGTTGTGTTCCTGTCTTGCTAGTTGTTTGGTATAGGGTGTCCAGCACTGTAACTCGCTGGTTGTTGAGTGGAGCTGGGTCTTAGCGTTGAGATGGAGATCTCTGGGAGAGCTTTCGCCATTTGATATTACGTGGAGCTGGGAGGTCTGTGGTGGACCAGTGTCCTGAAGTTGGCTCTCCCACATCAGAGGCTCAGTCCTGACACCCAGCTGGAGCACGAAGACCCTGTCAGCCACACAGCTCAGAAGAAAAGGGAGAAATAAATAAAGTTGTTAAAAAATAAAAAAAATATTAAAAATAAACAAATTTAAAAGTAAAGAATGAAAGAAAGAAGAGAGCAACCAAACCAAAAAACATATCCACCAGTGATAACAAGCACTAAAAGCTATACTAAAAAAAACACACAAAAGAACGGACAGACAGAACCCTAGGACAAATGATAAAATCAAAACTATACAAACAAAATCACACAAAGTCCACCCCTCAATTTTGGGATGATTTGTTGTCTATTCAGGTGTTCCACAGATGCAGGTACATCACATTGACTGTGGAGATTTAATCCGCTGCTCCTGAGGCTGCTGGGAGAGATTTCCCCTTCTCTTCTTTGTCCACACAGCTCCTGGGGTTCAGCTTTGATTTGGCCCCACCTTTGCATGTAGGTCGCCTGAGGGCGTCTGTTCCCGCTCAGACAGATGGGGTTAAAGGAGCAGCTGATTCGGGGGCTCTCGCTCACTCAGGCTGGGGGGAGGGAGGGGTACGGATGCGGGGCGAGCCTGCAGCGACACAGGCTGGCGTGACGTTGCACCAGCCTGAGGCGCGCCGTGTGTTCTACCGGGGAAGTTGTCCCTGGATCACGGGACCCTGGCAGTGGCGGGCTGCACAGGCTCCCGGGAGGGGAGGTGTGGATAGTGACCTGTGCTCGCACACAGGCTTCTTGGTGGCTGCAGCAGCAGCCTTAGCATCTCATGCCCGTCTCTGTGGTCCGCGCTGTTAGCCGCGGCTCACGCCCATCTCTGGAGCTCGTTTAGGCAGTGCTCTGAATCCCCTCTCCTCGTGCACCCTGAAACAACGGTCTCTTGCATCTTAGGCAGCTCCAGACTTTTCCCCGGACTCCCTCCCGGCTAGCTGTGGCGCACTAACCCCTGCAGGCTGTGTTCATGCCACCAGCCCCAGTCCTCTCCCGGCGCTCCAACTGAAGCCTGAGCCTCAGCTCCCAGCCCCCACCCACCCTGGCGGGTGAGCAGACAAGCCTCTCGGGCTGGTGAGTGCCGCTCGGCACCGATCCTCTGTGCGGGAATCTCTCAGCTTTGCCCTCCGCACCCCTGTTGCTGCGCTCTCCTCCGCGGCTCCGAAGCTTCCCCCCTCCGCCATCCTCAGTCTCTGCCTGCGAAGGGGCTTCCTAGTGCGTGGAAACGTTTCCTCCTTCATGGCTCCCTCCCACTGGTGCAGGTCCCATCCCTATTCTTTTGTCTCTGTTTATTCTTTTTTCTTTTGCCCTACCCAGGTACGCGGGGAGTTTCTTGCCTTTGGGGAGGTCTGAGGTCTTCTGCTAGCGTTCAGTAGGTGTTCTGTAGGAGTTGTTCCACGTGTAGATGTATTTCTGATGTATTTTTGGGCAGGAAGGTGATCTCCACGTCTTACTTCTCTGCCATCTTGAAGGTCCGCCTTGTAATTGTTTATTATCATCACGATTACCATTTATCGGGTACCGGTAAGTTAAAAACACAGGTCCTGAGGCCAGGATGCCCCCAATGTTCTTTCTAATTTAATGTGTGTACTTCTTTAACGGAATGAGCACCCAAGAATATACTTACTCCCCCGCCATCTTTAAGGTCTCCTCCCTTACTTTTTAACTTTGTCTCAACCGTGCCTCCTTTGTCTCTAAGTCTCCCCTGCCTCTCAATTCCTTTTTCTCTGTTCCTCATAACTCCTGGCCTTAATGATTGTCTTTGGTATTTACAAAAGTCATTCTGTTTTAATAATGATTCTGCATCATTAATACAAAATATTATAATTAATTAGAATTAATGTAATTATTTCCAGTCCCTACTCCCAAACTCAGCTCCTAGCTCATTTTACATATTACAAATAAATGAAATGGCCCACTGATGAAGTCTTCTGTTAGTGATCAGAAGCCTCTTTAGAAAGCAGATGTGGTTTAGCGTTTTTTTCCTCTGCTGAAATTATCTAGCAGGGTGCTTCAGAAATGGTGGGTACACAATAATTAGTTACTTCTTCCTTCCCCTTCTTTTCGAGGACAACTACCTTTGGTTTTTACTATCACTCCTCCTACAGCATAACTTCAAGCTCCTATATTATGCCGTTACATTTTTCTGCATTTGCCCCAATTATTTATTGTCTCTCTTAAAATGTCACTTCTAGAACGAAAACCAGAGCTCCATATGTGGTGTGACCAGGAGAGTACTGTTGTCTCCATATATTTGAATGCTAAAAGGTTACAAATGCAGCCTAAGATGTTCTCATATATAAATATATATATATATTTTTGTGTGTGTGTGTGTGTGTGTGGTACACGGGCCTCTCACTGTTGTGGCCTCTCCCGTTGCGGAGCACAGGCTCCAGACGCGCAGCCTCAGCAGCCATGGTTCACGGGCCCAGCCACTCCACGTCATGTGGGATCTTCCTGGTCTGGGGCACGAACCCGTGTCCCCTGCATCGGCAGGCAGACTCACAACCACTGCGCCACCAGGGAAGCCCTCATTTTATATTTTTAGCAATTATATTCTCTTGTTGCCGTATAGGAATTCATTTGTCCAGATATTTGTCACACGAAGTCTGGTTGGGGTGACTTTTCTCCACAGTGATGCTAAGTATTAGCAAGAGTGGATTGGCTATGTTAAAGCAAATATATATCTTTATAGCTGGAATATAAGATCTCCTTTATGCTGCTGTTAGAAAATCTAAGTTAAGTCATTGCAGTTTAAAAATGACTTAGCATCAGCCTGTTTAATTCTCCTATGTATCATTTTACTTTATAGTCTGTATGAAAGGAATCACTTCAAGGTGAATCAAGAAAATAATATGAACTTTGGATTTTATGCTTTTGTTCTTAATATATTCACATCCCAACCAAAGGCAGCAAAGTGAAGCAGGAGGATTCTACCTGATGATTTGTTAAATAACAGTGAGAAGGAAGTGCCCCGGATAAGACTGGCATGTCACTTGCTGAGAGCAGTGTCTTTGTTTGCCAGTGAGTGTGCGTATGCACAAGAATGTATTTTTAAGCATTCCTCTAAGCAGCGTCTTCAGACTCATTTCCAACATAATTTTTCTGCTTTTGCTAAGATACTATTTGCTTAAAATTACTCCTCTCTTTTGTCTACAGTCTTCTTTCCAGCGTCTCCTTGATTTCTTCAATAACTTAAAAAAGGGTCAGCATGATTTAAGTTTTGTTCTTCATGACTGTAATTATAGGACTAGTTTATTTCCTCTTTCTTGTAGATGGAATCATACACATCAGTGATGTTTTGGCCTACTGAGATAAACTCTGCTGTCCATGGAGTAGGAACCCTTCTGACAAATGATCTCTGGGAATAGAACTCTGTTTCATTGAGTCAATTATCTTGATAAATCATAGTATATTTGAGTTTTGAAGTTTTTATGGATATTTTGACTTGGAATCACATTTTTGCTCACAGTGGTAATGCTCGTGGTTCAAGCAAGACTTCATCGTTAGTACTATATGTAGAGCAGAACACACTTTGGAAATTTTAAAAAGATTTTTCAAAACAGCTTCGTTGGTACAGTATTTCATATATTTCATACAATTCCAAATAAAAATAACAAAAGAAAATTGGTTGGAAAGATTTAAAACAAAAGCACAAAAAAGAGGGATTCCATGTGAGAAACAGTGATAAGAATACTTCTTAGCTAGAGTCTTGAGATGATCTTTAGGTCCTAACTATTTTTTCAAGCTTACCAGTAACATTTTCTATTATTAAAAATTACTTATTTGGGGCTTCCCTGGTGGCGCAGTGGATGGGAGTCTGCCTGCCGATGCAGGGGACACGGGTTCATATCCCGATCCGGGAAGATCCCACATGCCGCAGAGCGGCTGGGCCCGTGAGCCATGGCCGCTGAGCCTGCGCGTCTGGAGCCTGTGCTCCGCAACGGGAGAGGCCACAACAGTGAGAGGCCCGCGTACCACAAAAAAAAAAAAAAAAAAAAAAAAACTTATTTGATAATGCGATAAGAAAACTCCAAATGTGGATTCTGGTGCCAAAGGGTGTTAGTAGCATAAAATAGAGACATGATCTGACAAACCAGTTTTGCCGAGGATGGAAGGAAAATTAAATTAGATAACTTTTGCACTGTAAAATAGACAAAATTATCTTGCTAATAGAGAGGTAGTGATTCATTTGTTGTTTTTAACAGTTTCATTCTTGTTGCTTGTTTTTTCTCTTGCGGTTTTATTGAGATATAATTGACATACAGCACTGTATAAGTTTAAGGTGTACAGCATAATGGTTTGACTTACAGACATCATGAAATGCTATCACAAGTTTAGTGAACATCTATCATCTCATGTAGATAAAAAATAAGGGAAAAAGAAAAAAAAATTTTTTTCCTCATGATGAGAACTCTTAGTATTTACTTTCTTGACAACTTTCATATGTAACATACAGCAGTGTTAATTATCTTGATAATGTTGTACATTACATCCTTAGTATTTATCTTAGAACTGGAAGTTTGTACCTTTTTCACCACTTTCATCCAATTCCCCCCTTTCTCACTCCCCGCCTCTGGTAACCACAAATCTGATCTCTTTTTCTATGAGTTTCTGTGTTTGCTTGTTGAAGTATAATTGACCTACAACACTATGTTAGCTCCTGGTGCACAAAATAGTGGTTCAATATTTCTATGCATTACAAAATGATCACCATGATAAGTCTAGTAACCATCTGTCACCATACAAAGATGTTGCGTAATTACTGATTTTATTCTCCACACTGTACATTTCATACCCTTAACTGATCTGTTTTGCAACTGGAAGTTTGTACCTGTCTGCATCTATGATTCTGTTTCTGTTTGGTTATGTTTGTTCACTTTTTTTTTTTCAGATTCCACATATAAGTGAAGTCATATGGTATTTGTTTGTTGCTGTTTTTATTTTATTTATTTAATTTTTTATTTTTGCGGTACGCGGGCCTCTCACTGTTGTGGCCTCTCCCGTCTCGGAGCACAGGCTCCGGACGCGCAGGCTCAGCGGCCACGGCTCACGGGCCCAGCTGCTCCACAGCATGTGGGATCCTCTTGGACCAGGGCACGAACCCGTGTCCCCTGCATCGGCAGGCGGACTCTCAACCACTGCGCCACCAGGGAAGCCCTTGTTGCTGTTTTTAACGCAGTCTTAATTGTGGTTCCTTAATATCTACCTCTAGCGCAATTATATGTTATAGAGATCGTATCCCCCTTCCCGACCAGGGGGATGACTCTTGAAATGAAGATAAACATTTCAAAGGATGTAGTAATTCATCAGGCAGTACTGAAAGTGGGTCCTATGATTTTTTTCTTTAACTTTGGAATTCCACCAGCATTTTGTCTGTAGGCAAACATCTGTATTTTTCAACTTTGTTAGTTTTTCAGCACCTATTGCAGACCATATAACTTTGAGCCCTGAAAGAGACTTATTTTATAGCTGAGGAAAAAGAACTACAGAGATTAATGACCTGCCCAAGATCACACAGCAATTATTTGTAGATAGGTTTATAACTCAGGCATCTGAATTTCCTGCCTGATGCTCTCACCATGTTTCCCCAGTAGGCATCACACAGTAGTTATCAGGTTTTGTTTTGTATTATCTAGATTGTATTCAGCATAATTCTGGAACTTAGCAGAGACTCCATAAATGCTTACTGGATGTATAAGTGAAAAATTACCCTGAGGTAGCATACACCAATATTCCGTTTTGTCATAGCTTTCATTAAACAAATCCTGTGATTATTCCTGGAATCTATTGCACACCACAAATCCAATGTGTATAGCAAATAGCATTTTTTTTGCACCTCTCCCAACCAAATTGATATTGAACTTTCCTGTGCTTGTTCAACCATTCTGGTGCAGAATTTTTAAAAATTGTATGGTATATTTTTCAGTTACAGGCTTCAGCTCAGGACGGAGAAAGGAGAGAATAGAAATCTGCAGAGTTCAAGGATGTGTAATTCTGGGAGCTCAGAAATAAATCACAGCTCCTGTTATCAGGAGTTCTGCGAGCAAAGATGCCAAAGACATGGCAGATTGCCTCTGAACCCAGGCAGGAACACATAACAATGACCTGTTGATTGCTTACTTGTGAAAATTATTTCCTTACTGTTAGAGTTCGAAGACCAAATTAGCTGTATGGTCTGCACGTGAGATAAACCTCAGTGTGGGATGTTAGGTCACAATGGAGTAAGGGTTAAAAAAAAAAACCAGAATAAAAGCAATACCGAGGAAAGCTTATGAATATGAAAGAATATGAGCTCAAATAAAAAGGCGTAAATGTGAAAGACGTCTTTGCTCTCCAACTTGGATAATTCACCCTGCCAAGCCTCATAGGCTCCTGTGTAACCTGTGGGGAAGACACCTGCCCTGGAGGGTTACTGTGAGGCACCAGCAGGATACTGGGGAAGCACCAGCCTATATAGGCATTCCCTGTGTTTGTGCTGGGTATGTCTCAGAAATATGTTTTGTTTTGGATGTTTGTGTGTGTGTGTGTGTGTGTGTGTGTGTGTGTGTGTGTTCATTACTACACTGAACAGTTTGACCCTAAATTACTGACAAATGATATTCTAGAGGTATTACAAAAATACCAGAGAAGTTTAACCTTCCAGATGCTAACGTAAAACTTTTATAGTGGTTCTACTTGTCTTCAGTGGAAATTACTGAAGAATAACAATCATCAGGGCGTTAGGAATAAATTACTTTGAAATGATGAAGTAAAGAAGGTATCTTGAAAAAGTCATGCCTGGAGGCAGGTCATCACTTGGAGAGAAAAAAACCCCAAAAAACTCCACAGTTGCCATGGACCATCCTGGGCAGAGTACTATAGTGGAGAAGTAAGTCAGACAGAGAAAAACAAATATCATATGATATCACTTATATGTGGAATCTAAAAAAATGATACAAATGAACTTATTTACAACACAGAAATACACCCACAGACATAGAAAACAAACTGTGGTCACCAAAGAGGATAGTGGTGGGAGGGAAAGATAAATTAGGTGTTTGGGATTAACATATACAAACTACTATATATAAACTAGGTAAACAACAAGGACCTGCTGTATAGCACAGGGAACTATACTTGATATCTTGTAATAACCTATAAGGGAAAAGACTCTGAAAAAGAACATACAGATGTATGTATGTATAACTGAATCACTTTGCTGTACGTTGAAACTAACACATGATAAATTAACTATACTTCAATTTAAACAATGTAGGAGAGCACATCAAACATCCAGTAGGCATTCTCCTCTCTCCTTCCCTTTTCTCTGTCCTCTCCCTCTTCTCTTCCCGTCTGTCTCTCCCCTCCCCCTGCTCCTTCTCTCCTCTTCCCTCTTTCCTCCCTCTCTCCCTCCTCTTTCTTCCTCATCCTCTCTTCTCTCTCTTTTTCTCACTCCCCTTTTTCTACCCTCTCTCTTGTCTCACTCCATCTCTTCTTTCTTCCCACCCCCTCCCCTCTCACTCACTCACTGTCTCACTTACAGATTTGCTAAAGTTTCTGACTCACTTGACAAAGGATACAGCTCTTCACCTACAGTCGTTGGCCACAGAGAATAGGCACACGGTAGCCCACCTTGACGGTACTCCTTGAGGTTCACAAGAATCTCTGCTGTGGGGGAATGGGGTGGCCAGGAAGCTTCCAGGCATGAGGCAGGGTCTCACTAGCTCTGAAAAGCTTAATTTACAGTGGTGCCACAGTTCTTTTTCACTTGGGACTTACTGTGTTCTTCAAGATAGTACGTAGACTTAACATGCCTAGGAAAGGGTGTGTTTGCAGGTAATGGGAGCTTCCTGGTTCTTAAGTCAACCCCAGCATCAAGACCATGTTCTTACCCTGTAAAGAGCAAAGTTAATGTTCAGGGATCTCTGGCCTCTCTCCGTATGTCCAGATACATCCTGCATGATCTGTGGCCCACAGTGACTGTCTGATGCTGATATTATGGAGTATCATTTTATGGAATGGGTAAGTGTGATAATGGACTAGGTCTCAGGACTGGAATCTTAAATCCATTCCCGACTTTTTGAGTCAACTACATTTCGCAAGTGCTTTTCAAAGCTTTACCTGTCTATGAAAAGGAAGTCACCTTTGTGCTTATCACTTGGTAGAAGAACAAAACTGAACATACAGATTATGTAATTTGCATTGGTCAACATACAGTGTATTAAAAATATATATGTTACCCTCTTAGCAAACTTTGTGCTGCACTCTCCTTTTCTTTTTTTAAAACTTATTTTATTGAAGTATACTAGATTTACAATATTGTGTTAATTTCTGCTGTACAGCAAAGTGATTCAGTTATACATGTATATTTTTTTCATGTACTTTTCCATTATGGTTTATCACAGGATATTGAATATAGTTCCCTGTGCTCTACAGTAGGACCTTATTGTTTACTCTCCTTTTCAATATCATCAACTTGTCCCCCTTTGTGATGCCTAAATAATCACTAATTGGATTCTGGCAGCCATCTCTTCATGCTAGTTTTTTTTTTTTTTTTCCTGTCCTTTTGCCCCCGTAAGTCTCCTAAATCTTCCTTCCTCCATCTTTCCCTCCTCTCTCTTTCTCCCTCCTCTTTTTTCTTCCTTGTTTCACATGATCCAAATATCAAAAATACAAAAAGGTATCCAATGAAAAGTTGCCTTCCCACAAGTCCTCTATTGGCTCAGAAAATATCTTGCCTCTCCCAGGTCCCAGGAAGTCATTCTTACTTGTTTCCTGTTTATTCTTACAAAGAATTTTAATTTAAACACAAGCCAATAAAATTGTAGATTTTCCCTCCTCTTTTAAAAATACATGTAGTAGCATATTACACACATGTTTTCATTTAACCACAGATTGTTTTCAATCTCTTGCTATTAAAAAAAAGTTACAATGAATAACCACATACATGCATCATTTTCCACACATGCAATTATATCTTAGGATAAATTCCTAGAAGTAATTTTGATATTACCAAAATGCTCACCAAAGGGCTGTACCAGTTTATGCTCTTACCAGCAATGGATGAAACTATTTCCCCAGATTTGTACTAACTGAATGTGTTATGAACTTTTGGATTTTTGCTAGTCTCAAAGAGGTGGAGGACAAAGTTTTCCCAGTGTTTTTTAAATTTGTGTTTCTCTATTATGAATGAGGTTAAGTATCTTTTAAATTATTTGAGAACCATTTGTATTTGCTTTCCTGTGAACTGTCTTTTCATATTCTCTGCCTATTTTTTATTGAGTTATTGATGATTTTCTTACTAATTGGTAGCTATCTGTGTGTCAAGGAGATTAACTCTTTATGACATAAATTGGGAATATATACTTTTAGTTTGCCATTTGATTTTTTTGACTAAGCTTATAATGTTTGGGGTTTTTTTGCTATATCATATAAAAGATTTAATTTTTATGTAGTTAAATGAATTCATGTTCTTTTACGGTTGCCAAATATATTATAATTAGAAGAATTTTTTCCTCAGTCTGAGCTTATAAACTAATTCTTCCATGTTCACTTTCATGGTTTTGTATTCCACATTCAAATATTTAATTCATTTAGAATATTTTTATGGAGTGTAGTATACATTATGAGATTTATCCAGTTTCATTTTTCTCTTTGACTACCTTGTACTATTCCTTGGTATTATTAAAAAGTCCATCATTTGGAGACTTCTACTCCTGGGAAGATGAAATAGATGTACTTTTCCCTATCCCTCCCTCTAAGGACAACTAAAAATCTTGGGCATTTTATATAAGACAAACATGAGAAGACTCTGAAAAGCGCAGAGAAGACAACTACAGACCTTGGGACCTAAGGAACAACTCAGTGGTGAATTCCTTGGGTTTTGTTTTTGGCTCATATAAATCAGACGTGGAACTGGAAAAGCTAGAAACTCAGAAATACCGATAGACGTACATAAAAAGGAAGCCCCAACAAAAGCCCACTCTTTCTAGCCAAATGACTGGGAGAGGGCCAGCCTAGCAAAACAGAAAATGTTGAGACAATAACCCCTCTACACTAACCAAACAGCACAGAAAAAACTGTGGCCCTTCCTCCACCTCTACCTGCAAATGCTGGTGGTCCTCAGTCCACCCCCTTCCCCGAGACCCATGGTGTCAGAGCAGGCCCACTAGAGAATCAGGAGTCTCACTCCCACCCATGGTGGGTGTCAGCAGAGGCTTAATGTGGAGCCAGAACTCCCACTAACATCCCCCTTAACAAAGAGCCCCTTCTCCCCCTCAGGTGTCAACAGAAACTGAATGAGAACCTGGACTTTACTTACACCAGCAGAGGTGTCCCCTCCCCTTCCCCTGCCTGAGTTCTGTAAGAGGAAGCTAACTAAAACAGAAATTTTACATAAGGTCTAGAGTCTCATAACATAATACCCAAATGTCCAGGTTTCCATAGAAAATCATGTCATACCAAGAACAAGGAAAATCCCAACTCAAATGAAAAGAAAACAATCAGTAGATACCAACACTAAGATGATAGCGATGTTAGAATTACCTGACAAACATTTTAAAGCAGCCCTTGTAAAAATGTTTCAACAAGTGATTATGCACATGCTTGAACAAATTAAAAAATAGAATGTCTCAGCAAATAAATAGAACATTTCAGAGGAGAAATTGAAGATAGAAAGAGGAGCCAAATGGAAAGTTTAGAACTGAAAAATACAGTAACTGCAACTAAAAACTCAGTGGATAAGCTCAATAGAAGAAAGGAGCGGGGAGGAAAGAACATGTGAAGTTGACTATAGAACAATAGAAATTATGCAGTCTGAAGAACAGAGAGAAAACAGACTGAAAAAAATTGTAACAGAGCCTCAGAAACCTGTGAGACTATAGTAAAAGATCTAACATTCATGTCATTGGAGTCCTGGAATGAGAGGAAGAAGGCAGGGCCGGAAAGTACTTTAAGATATAACAGCTGAAAACCTCCCCAATTTAGCAAAAGATATAAACCTTGAAAACAGCAAAATAACACTTTACATATAGGGGAATAATAATTTCATTGAGGATGAACTTCTTATTAGAAAACATGAAAGTCACAGGAGGTAGCACAAGATTTTCCCAGAATTCTATATCTAGCTAATGTATAATGCAGGGTTTTAGATATATTTAAGAAACATTCAGTTATATTGAGGTGAGTCCACTTAATCCTACATTTTAAAGGATTATTCCCAAGACAGACTTTTAAATTGTCAAGCTATATAACACACTTAGTTTAATTCTCAAACTTCTTTGTCTCAGGATTTGTTTTATGCTCTTAAGAAGTACTCAGAATCCCAAAGGGCCCGTGTTTATGTGAGCTATTCCAACCCATGTTTCCTGCATTAGAAATTAGAGCTGAGATATTTTTTAAATGTTTATCTTATTTCAAAGTAACAGTAATAAACTCATTACATGTTAACATAAATATCACATTTATAAATATAATTTTTCAAAACAAAAACTACTCATGAGAAGGTTGGCATTGTTACATGTTTCACAAATCACTTCAATGCCTGGCTTAATAAAACACAGCTGAAATCTTATATATGCTTCTGTACTCAATCTGTTATGGTGTATTGTTTTGGTTGAAGTGTATGTAGAAAATCTGGTTTCACGCTGATGTGTAGTTGGAAAGTACCAAGTATTTTAGTAGATTTTTCAGAACATTGTCATTATCCTTCTTTGACATTACACTAAAACTCAGCAACTAGTAGTTTTTAAAATATTATACCACAAGTTGGAACTTAAACCATGTCAATAGTATTCTGTTGGTATTCTGTTGCATTGAGATCTATTTTGCAATTCAAATGGACCTTTTGCTTATGCATCCTTTTATAAAATGATGCATTATTCATTTGGAAAATATTGGTTCACTGACTTATACAGATCTTCCAAACATTGACACATTTTATCAACTATTATAAAAGACAGATTTATTAGCATCATCACTGTTCTCATCAGAAAAAAAAGCTAAGTATTAGCAAATTGTCAAGCTTGAAGTAGCAGAGACAATTTTTCCAAGATTCTGATTTTTGCTTTTCAGTGGTTTTTCTTGGGCTGGGTAGCTTAGTTTGTTCATTTTCTAAGACATGTCTGCTAAATACTAAAATCAGATTAACCACAGGTTGTCACTTATTCTTTCAAGTAAAAGTGGTGTTTCATAAAAAAAAGCAGCTGGTTCCACTCACAGCTGAAACAGTTGCACAAGTGCTTTTCCTTGAGACAATCATCAGTCCTTGGTGGGCGGCACAAGTGTTCTGTGTGCCTTCCATTTTATTACACAGCATTTTTCAATGACATGTCTTCCTGGGTTAAGGTATAATAAAATTAAGAATTTTTACCTTTCCACAAGGACATTCTTATGTAAAGCTGGAAGTATTTTTTTAAGTGTTATGACAGTGAAGGATGCATTGACTGCTATTACAGTTGTGTCATTGCTTTGATTTCTTCTAAAATGTAAACAATTTTATCATTATTATTTGGCAGCATCAGTACAAATGTCTGCACAGTGAAAGGGGCAAATTACATCTTAGTATTATTATGCAAATATTATTTATCTCATAAACCTCAAAGTGTTACCAGGACTCCTTTATGTCCACAGACAATGCTCTGAGGACCACTGGTCTAGTGTTTCTTTCCTTTTTAATTGAAGTATAGTTGATTTACAATATTATGTTAGTTTCAGGCGTACAACATAGTGATTCAGTAGTTTTATGGACTATAGTCCATTTAACGTTGTTACAAAACAATGGCTATATTTCCTTTTGCTGTACAACATATCCTTGTTGCTTATTTGTTTTATATGTAAGTAGTTTGTATCTCTTAATCCCAGTATTGCTACCTTGCCTCTCCCCAGTTCCTTCTCCCCAGTGGTAACCACTAGTTTCTTCTCTACATCTGTGAGTCTGTTTCTATTTTGATATATACATTTGGGGTCTAATGTTTCTTTAGCCAGTTTCTATTAGTTCTCTACTATAAGCAAGGCTAAAATTCACATATTTCCACTTCTCTCTCTCTCTCTCTCTCTCTTCACCAACTGACTTTAGTCAACAGTGCTGTCTTTCTTCACATTTACTTCTGTATTGTTAAATATGCTTAAACATGTATTAATTGCTCTGCCAGCATTAAATGATATCCTTTGACTCCAGAGATTACAGATGAAGTCATCTTCTTTACCTTCAATCTTCCCCCTCTTTCCCCACAAATTTTCCTTAGTTTCATCATTTCTGCATTTTCAGAATACAAATGGTTACATTTTTTTTTCCTGTCACTCGACTCCCTACATCTGCTTTAGCCTTGGTCCTCACTGACTGTTTTGTTGCCATGGTTTCCCTAGTTGTCTCCTGACTGGCTGAAGTTTGACTGAAGTAGTTTTCTCAAGAAGTACTTACTCATGGAAATGATACTTCCTGAGTTTGTTATGAATCATTTAAAAGATAATTTAGCTATATATTAAACCCTTTGTGTAAACTTTCTTTTCTTGAGCATCCTGTACTCAAGATGCTTATTATTCTATGGACTTCTACTCTTGAAAGTTGCAGTGGAGAAACAAAAGGTCAGTCTGCTTTCCTCTCTACAAATGACTTGATATTTTTCTTTGGCTTCCTTAAGTTTTCTTTCTTCATTTTTGAAATCAAGTATCTTTGAGAGGATGTCATCTTTGTTTACTTAATGAATTTTTTAAATTATAGATTTAATTTTTTCTAGTCCATTCCTTTGTATGCCTCCTTTAGACCTCAACTGTGAATATATTGGAACTTCTTTATTTTCTATTTCTAGAATTTCTCTCCAAAACTTTTACACTTTTTATTCCTTTTAAAAAAAGAATTCCAATTTTGCTTCTCTACATCCCATGCTGTTTTTTTTTTTCTTTTCATGAACAATTTAAAGGAGTACTCTGTGAAGTGTATTTTCAGGGAAAATATGTAGCGTCCCAGGGATCTTCCTTTTTCTTATGTCAAGCTCAACAAAAACATAAAACATATACAGTCCTAGGAAAAAGCCCTCAGTGATCTTGGCTGTGACAGTTTCTCAGCCTTTTTTTTTAATGACCTTGAGAGTTTTGAAGTATACTGGTCAGGTACTTTGTAGAATTTCCCTTTATTGGTTTTTCTATGATTTTTTTTTTTTTTTGGTACGCGGGCCTCTCACTGTTGTGGCCTCTTCCGTTGCGGAGCACAGGCTCCGGACGCGCAGGCTCAGCGGCCATGGCTCACGGGCCTAGCCGTTCCGCGGCATGTGGGATCTTCCCGGACCGGCGCCCGAACCCGTGGCTCCTGCATCGGCAGGCGGGCTCTCAACCACTGCGCCACCAGGGAAGCCCTTTTTTTTTTTTTTTGGTCATGATTTGACTGAAGAGTTTTGAGAAAGAGCACACAGGTAAAGGGCCCTTCTCATGACATCATATCAAGAGAACATGCTTTAACATGACTTAGCACTGTTGCTGTTAACTTTGATCACCCGGAGGAGGTAGTATTTGTCAGGTTTCTTCCTGTAAAACGGCTCTCACATCACCCCACCCCCTTCTACACTACCTTCCTTGGGAAAGAAGTCACTATGCACAGCCCACACTTAATGAACCAAGAAATTATGCTTCATCTCTTGAAGACAGAGCATCTGTATGAGTTACATGGTATTCTTCTGCAACACCTATTTGTCTCTACTGCCCCTCTTATTTAATTATTCAATAATTTATTTATATCTTTATAAGCCAATACTGCTTGACTTTTGTTGTTGTTGTTTTTTTTTTTTTTGCTCAAATTATTCTTGCTTTGGCCATTGGCAGCTCTTTCAGTTGGCACCTGTATCCCATTGATATACCCACATCATTGATTTTTTTTTATTATTTTAGTACTTCTTTACTTTCTGGCACTATAAGATGCTCAGGGCTCATGTTGTTTATTCCCTGCCCCAGTCCTAGAATCAGCCATTTCTCCAGGGAGCCCTGGTTACTTTTATAGGAAAGCAAGGAAATCTCTATCACACTAATCAGTGAGTACACACCTATCTATAAATATTTATATATATCATATTCATCAGTATCTATATTAAGCTGACATGAGTAATCATCTAATTCCACATGGATCGTTCTAACTTTTTCCCCCTTGCTTGTCTGTAACCTCTCACCCCAACAGTGAGAAACTTGGTCCCTATCTTCTACCATGCATTTATATAATTGTTTATTCTAGTATATATGTATAGTGGTTTCAGAACTGTTAACCTGTACCCCTTTGGAAAATAACTTTATTAAATAGAAAGTGCTTATGTACAGTGCCTTTTGCCTTTAGTCTTATAGAATCAACATTCATTTCTAAAGTTATTTAGGTGAGCATCTTCTCCTTCCTATCCACTTCAGTGAGATTGCTTCATACATTTGTAATATAGTTAGATTCTTTTGTCACAATCTACATTGAATCCAGAATCTTCAACCTCCTAAATGATTTTTTGAACTTACATTAATTAACATTCAGTTTTTCTGCTGCAGATTTTTATGCAGATTTTATTTTATTTTCTAACAAATGCATAATGTCTGTATCCATCATTACAGTACCCTTAACTATGAGATAGTTTCGCTATACTAAAAAGTCCCCTATACTTCACCTATTCATCTCTCCCCATAACCCTGAACCCTTAACACCCACTGACCTATTTACCATCTCTACAGTTTTGCCTTTTCCAGAATGTCACATAGTTGGAGTCATACAGTATGCAGTGTTTTCAGACTTCTTTCATTCAGTTTAGTTTCTTTCACTTAGCAATATACGTTTAAGGTGCTCCCATGTCTTTTCATGGCTTGATAGTTCACTTATTTTTATCACCGAATAATATTCCACTGTATGGATGTACCACAGTTTATCTGTCCACCTATTACAAGACATCTTGGTTGCTTCTAGTTTTTGATGATTATGAATAAAACTCCTATAAAAAATTGCACACAGACTTTTCTATGGACCTAAGCTTTCAAACCAGCTGGATTTGGTTGTATGATAAGACTATGTTATGTTTGTAAGAATCTTCCAAACTATTTTCTGAAGTGCCTGTACCATCTTGCATTCCCACCAGGAATGAGTAGGAGATTCTGTGGGTCCACATCCTCACCACCAATTGGTATTGTCAGGTTTTTAAAAATTTTACTTTATTCATTCATGTAAGTCTAACATAGCCATATCTCATTGGCTCTTTAAAAATTTATTTTATTTTTATTTATTTTTGGCTGCATTGGGTCTTCACTGCTGCGCGCGGGCTTTCTCTAGTTGCAGCGAATAGGGGCTACTCTTCATTGCGGTGCGTGGGCTTCTCATTGTGGTGTCTTCTTTTGTTGAGGAGCACGGGTTCTAGGTGCACGGGCTTCAGTAGTTGTGGCTCACAGGTTCTAGAGCGCAGGCTCAGTAGTTGTGGTGCATGGGCTTAGTTGCTCTGCGGCATGTGGGAATCTTCCCAGACCGGGGCTCGAACCTTTGTCCCCTGCATTGGCAGGTGGATTCTTAACCACTGCACCACCAGGGAAGCCCTCATTGTTGTTTTAATTTGCATTTTTCTAATGACAAATGTTGAACATCTTTTCATATGCTTATTTACCACCTGCATATCCTGGTGAGGTGTCTGATCAGAGCTTTTGCCTATTTTAATGGGGTGTTTGTTTCCCTATTGTTGAATTTTAAGAATGCATTGTATATTCTGGCTAATGTGTTGTACAAATATTTTCTCCTGGTGTACAGCTTGTCTTTTCATTCTTTAACAGTGTCTTTTGCAGAAAAGAAGTTTTTAATGTTAATAAAATACAATTTAGTAATTTTTTATTCCATGAATCATGCTTTTAGTGTTTTATCTAAAAACTCATCACCTAACCCAAGATCAAATGGAGATTTTCTTCTGTTTTCTTCTAGAAGTTTTATAGTTTTGCATTTCACAGTTACGTATTATTTTGAGTTAATTTTGATATCAGGCATACAGTCTGTGTCTAAGTTCATTATTTTGCTTACGGATGTCCAGTTGTTCCAGCAGCACCTGTTGATAAGGCTTTCTTATTTCCGATGAATTATCTTTCCACCTTTGTCAAAGATCAGTTGACTGTACTTGTATGAGTCTATGTCTAGGCTCTGTGTCCTCTCCTATTGATTTACGTGCCTTTTCTTTTACCAGTACTTTGCAATCTTGATCATTGTAGTGTGAGTGTGACTATCTTGATCAGGTAGCGTGAGCCCTCTTGGTTCTTCCATAATGTATGCCTATTCTAGGTGTTTTCCTTTTCCATATAAATTTTAGAATCAGCTTGTTGATATCCGCGAACTAGTTTACTGGGGTTTTTATTTTAATTGTGTTGAAGCTTCAGTTTAAGAATTTACATCTTAATGATATTGTGTCTTCCAATCCAACAACACAGAATCTCTCTTCACTTCTTTATAGCTTATTTGATTTCTTTCATCAGACTTTTGTAGTTTTCTGCATACAGGTCCTGTACATATTTTGTTAGATTAATACCTAAGCATTTCATTTTTTAAGGACTATTGTAAATGTATTTTTTATTTCAAATATTATTTTTTCATTGTTGGTGTATAAGAAAACAATTGACTTCTTTTGTATATTGACCTTTTATCCTGTTATACTGGCTTATTGTTTCCAGGGGATATTAGTGATTCACATATTTGGCTACACCTTAGAACTCATTATCATCCAGAAGTAATTTAAAACAAGTTTTAACATTTAAAATCTTCCTGGACGCTTATGTTTCTGCCTTTGCCATTATTCTACTTCCATTGAGCTTCTCTTCAAGTCAACTCCCAGGGCCTTGGCTTCTCATATTTTTCCAAGTATATAGTCCCAATTATATTCACTTTTCTCACTCCGAGCTTGGGATCCTTAACTTTCCATTTCAACTCTGTTCTTACTTGTACCCTTTCTATTTTGATACATCTCTTACCCTCTGAATCATCAACCTAGGAAAAATCAAACCATCTCCTTTCTATTTCCAAGATGCTGATGGTTGGTGGCAAACATCACCTAAGCAGGAACTTAGTTCCACCTCAAATGCCCTAGGGCTACTCAACAATCCTTTTCCTCTTATCCCATCCAATTCCTTCTTGCCATCCCTGTCCGTTTTTCCATGCACATATTACATATTCTAGTCGTTCCTACTTTATTCAAGTCCCTAAGCATGGCCCTTTTATGTACATCCAAGGTCTTCCTGACTTCCTAGAGATAGTGCCTTAATGACAGCAATGCCTTATATGGCTCTGAGTTTACTCACATCTTCTTCTTCCATCTTTTTCCAGAAAGTATCACTTCTACTTCCTCTGATTTCCATCCCTTCAAATAGTGTCTCAGTAATTTTAATTAAATAGTAATTATTATTATTATTGTTAACTGTTCTTTTTAAATTTAAAAAAAAACCTCTTTTGGCCGTGCCGCGCGGCATGTGAGATCTTAGTTCCGCGACCAGGGATTGAACCCAGGCCCCCTGCAATGGAAGCATAGAGTCTTAACCACTGGAATGCCAGGGAAGACCCTATTATTGTTAACTATTAATTATCTAATCTCACCTTCAACCGTTTCATTTCCTTTTTTCCTTGATTCTTCTCAACCTATGAACATACTGAAGCATCATTTTGTTTGAAAAGATTACTTCTTTCCATAATCCTTCTTTCCCCTCTTTTCTCTTCTTGAAAGAGTTATCTACATTTCCTGCTACCACTGAAAGAGAATTCTGACAACAATGTGCACATTGGATGAATTGTTGATGGTAGTTTCTGTCACCCATCATTAAGTCCCCAGCAATCTGGGTTTCATTCCTATAACTTTATTGTAACTGGACTCTTGATAGTTTTCATTAATCTCCTAATTTGCAAACCCAGTGACGAGAAGATAGTCTTATTTTGCTATTGTATGCTTGTTTTTCCTACCCTTACAGGTTCGTATCTTGGACACAGTGTGCAATTACACATGGCAAATATAGAAGAAGACTGACTACCTAATTAAGTAGAGATTTAAATATTGCTGCACTTGACTTTTCTGTGATAGTCACTTTAACATACCTTCTTTCTCAGAACAGAAAAAGCTATGGGCCTAAGGGTATGTTCTCTAGGGAAACAGAACTAATATGTATATATATATATATATATGATTTTTTTTGAGAAACTGGATCATATGATTATGAAGACTGAGAAATTCCACTTCTGCAAGCTGAAGACCCAGGAGAACTGGTGGTGTAAGTTCCAGTTCAAGTGCAGAAAACCAATATCCCAGCTGAAAAACAGAGAATGAATTCTTTCTTACTCCAGCTTTTATTCTATTCAGGCCTCAAACAGATTGGATGAGACCTACCCACGTTGGGGAGGGCAATCTTATTCACTCAGCCTATCGAATAAAATGTTATTCTGGATAACATTCATCCAGAATAAATGTTATTCTGGTGTTTCTCATCCAGAAACACCCTCACAGACCCACCCAGAATAATGTTTAACCAAATTATGTGGCCATCCCATGCCCTAGTCAAGTTAACACATAAAATTAACCATCACAGTATATGACAGACCTGGGTCAAGTCCCCAGTCCTGTCATTCACTACTCTTGGCTTCAGCAAGCTGCTCTTAGCTTCAGTTTTCTCATCTGCAAAATGTTCATAACATCCTTTCCCAGAGTGGCTGCAAATATTAAATGAGTGTGTTAAAATGCCTTTCTTTCACAGGGTGGGCACTGAACAGAAGTTGTTTCCCTTTTTTGTCTTTTGTATCTCTCATTTCTCCCTTTAAAGTGAATTTGCTTCCCATGATATGTCTTATCAAATTTTGTCCACTCTAATTTTGAAGTAAACAGTGAGTGACCAGTGAAGGGGATTCTACCATTTTCCCTCAGATAATGTTTCACAGATTAAGAGATCCCATTGCCAAGGAATGTTTCCTGATCTTTGGCCGAAAGTAAATAGCCTTGCCAGTACCATATATAGAAAATTATGATGAGCATGGTTTGTGACTTGATGTTTCATCAACCATGGAAAAAGAAAAATTGGGTTTTGTTTTAAATCACTTTCTTGAATTACAGTAGTCCAATTTTGGGGTATTTATTTTCATTATTCCCATTATGAGAGTTAGCTTGTGTTTCCCTTGGTGAATGTTATTTTATTTTTTAAAATTTGTAGTGGAGTATAGTTGATTTACAATGTTGCTTTAGTTTCTGCTGTACAGCAAAGTGATCAGTTATACATATACATATATCCACTCTTTTTTAGATTCTTTTCCCATATAGGTCATTACAGAGTATCGAGTAGAGTTCCCTGCGCTATATAGTAGGTCCTTATTAGTTATCTATTTTATATATAGTAGTGTGCATATGTCAATCCCAATCTCCCAATTTATCCCTCCTCCCCTTTCTCCCTGGTAACCCTAAGTTTGTTTGCTACATCTGTGACTCTATTTCTGTTTTGTAAATCAGTTCATTTGTACCATTTTTAAGATTCCACATATAAGCAATATCATATGTTTGTCTTTCTCTGTCTGACTTAATTCACTTACTATGACCTTTTTTATGGCTGAGTAATATTTCATTGCATGTATGTACCACAACTTCTTTACCCATTCCTCTATCCGTGGACCTTTAGGTTGCTTCCATGTCTTGGCTATTGTAAACAGTGCTTCAGTGAACATTGGGGTGCATGTATCCTTTTGGATTATGGTTTTCTCAGGATATATGCCTAGGAGTAGGATTGCAGGATTATATGGTAGTTTTATTTTTAGTTTTTCAAGGAATCTCCATACTGTTCTACATAGTAGTTGTACCAATTTACATTCCCACCAGCAGTGTAAGAGGGTGCCCTTCTCTCCACACCCTCTCCAGTATTTATTGTTTGTAGACTTTTTGATGATGGCCATTCTGACCAGTGTGTTTTGATTTGCATTTCTCTGATAATTAGTGATGTTGAACATCTTTTCATGTGCTTTTCAGCCATCTGTATGTCTTCTTTGGAGAAATGTCTTTAAATCTTCTGCACATTTTTTGATTGGGTTGTTTTTTTTTTTCTCACATAGAGCTGCATGAGCTGTTTGTATGTATTGGAGACTAATCCCTTGTCAGTTGCTTAGTTTGCAGATATTTTCTCCCATTCTGAGGGTTGTCTTTTCATCTTGTTTATGGTTTCCTTTGCTATGCAGAAGCTTTTAAGTTTAATTAGGTCCCATTTGTTTATTTTTGTTTTTATTTTCATTACTCTAGGAGATGGATCAAAAAAGATACTGCTGGAATTAATGTCAAAGAGTGTTCTGCCTATGTTTTCCTCTAAGAGTTTTATAGTATCTAGTCTTCTGGCCTTACATTTATGTCTTTGATCCATTCTGAGTTTATTTTTGTGTATGGTGTTAGAGGGTGTTATAATTTCATTTTTTTTACATGTAGCTGTCCAGTTTTCCCAGCACCACTTATCGAAGAGGCTGTCTTTTCTGCATCATATATTCTTGCCTCCTTTGTTGTAGCTTAGTTGACCATAGTTGCGTGAGTTTATTTCTGGACTTTCTATCCTGTTCCATTGATCTATATTTCTGTTTTTGTGCCAGTACCATACTGTTTTTATTACTCTAGCCTTGTAGTATACTCTGAAATCAGGGAGGCTGATTCCTCCAGCTCCATTTTTCTTTCTCAGGATTGCTTTGGCTATTTGGGGTCTTTTGTGTTTCCACTGCCTTGGTGAATTTTAAATTCATGGGTAAATTTTCAATAATTCTAAGCAGTGTTTCAAAATGTCTCTTTCTTTAGATCATGTAGCAGCTACTAGAAAAATTATCTCATATATTATTTACCTCTTATTTTGTGATCTTCTGTGAAGCTCAGCATTATGACCATGATTCTGATTAAGAGCTAGCAAAAGCCTTTTTATTATTTATGGTGTAAATTTAGTATTCTTTTGATCATCATTTCTTCATCAGTATTCACTGAATTAGTTCTTTTAGCCTCAGTAATCTAACTTACACCTTAGACAATTCTGACTTTATGGAAGTGTTCTTTCACTTTAAATAAGGAACCCTTAATGGACAGCTTTCTGCTATGTCAGTTTTTATAGTGTTTCATCATATTTCCCTTTCAGTCTGTCCTAAGATAAAAACTGTCATGAACTTATGACTAATCAGGCAGAGTGAAATGAAATAATTAGTTTGTGACTTTGATCAATGGAAATAAACACCCTGGAGAACTCAGGCCCCATTTCCCACTTTTTCTTTAGTCAAAGTGGATTTTTAGGTAATTGTCTCAATCTTCTTCCATGTGCCTGAGTAAACACAGCTAATGGGTCTGTTTTACATAATGAAATGTTACGGAAAATTAAAAACACAGCCTGGCAGAGACTTTCAGGGGTCATCTGGAGCATCTCACTTCCTCTAGGCAGGCTTCTTATAAATCTTCCTTTAGAAAAGAATGTCTGTGTCTAGGCTAAGATCTGCAGATGATATACGGCTGAGTGATCTTGTAAATATGATTAAGTTGCAAAACAATATTCAGGAAATGGAGATGTTCTATCTGTGTGAAGAAAGATAGTGGCTGGATCAAATCTCATACTGAGGCCACATTCAGAGTATTAACTGATGTGCTGGTTCCTACCTGACCTGAAGCAGCTTCTTGTGCTCCCAGTCTGACAGGGAAATGGATGATCCTTAGAGACAGACAGCCCACTCGAGAGAACAGAAGTGCCATAAATTTAGCTGATAGGTTCAAATGACACTATCTAATGGAGTATGAACTCGAGAACTGATTTTTTCTTTTACTTTGTCTCTCCCCCTATAAAGGACTCTCTCAGCTACAGAGAAGCAGAAGAGTTCAGAGAAAAACATAAGTTAGGACTAGGAGAACTGTGCAGACATATGAATGAGAGATTCCCCATGAAATCCAGAGGGTGATGAAAAAAATTGGTACCTTGTCTGTCGCTTTGGAAAATGAGTATAATTGAGATTATTTATTCTGTTATTCCTATTGCTTATTCATTATAAACCCAGTTATCATCCCTCTCCTTCACTTAACATTTGGGAAGAAGTTGAGACGTTGTCTAAATTCACCCTTGACTACTATTCCTCTGACTTACGTGTTCTCTCCACCCCACTCCAGTCTTGTGGGACCAGATCACTGTTAATTTTACTCCTGGTCTTGTCCTAAATTAACAAATAGCAGAGCTCCTAGTTGCAGTGATTTCTAAGCTGCTATCTGCATGAGGGTATCTGTGGAATAGGGGTAATCATGTGGCGAGCTTCCCTTCTTTAAATGGCCTTGCCTTCTACTTCTCTTTACAAATCTAGATGAAGTTGTATGGTTATATCAGACTTGGCTGATGCCTGGGTTAACGAAAAGAGGATGTTTTAGATCTGGTTTTGCATCCCCTCAGATTTGCTTTGACCCATTATCCTCTGAGTCCTAGCTGCTTGCTTGGAGAGAGCTCCAGCTGCCTTCCTGTTTGCCTCATCCACTAATGCTGCCACCTGTTTCAGCCTCTCTGAATGAGCTCTGGGCTTTGACACAGCCTCCATCATACCCACCAAAGTGGGAGCCATAGTGCCTTTGATACCCGAATCTGATCTAACTGGACCCACGTGACTCTGCCTTTGTCTGTCACACCACTTCCAATTCAGCTGAAGAACATTAATGGATCTGTCTTCCCAGAGTGACCAGGTACACAAGTGTCAAATGCAAAGGCGTTAATGCTCCATGGAATGAATAGAACTTAGACCCACATGGGGCGAAAATTTTTAAAGGATTAAACTGAAGCTTTTCACTTTCTTCAAATATGTGACCCTCTTTTCACCCCCATCATGTGCAGCAGATAAATTTTTACCTCCTTCCTCACAGAGAAAATGTGTTAATTGTTTTTCAATTTTTCAGATATCTAAGTACTCACCATTCATACTTACAATTTAGTGTATGATAAGTGGGACCCTTATCATATAAGAACTCCGGTTTTGTACTATCAAACCTACAAACCTGGTTACGTCTGTTTCCCTCTTGCCTTATGTCCCCTTACACATCATTGATGGTAACTGAGACCCATGGCCACCTCGGCTGCAAAGCAGGCTGGAAAATTGGGCACTTGGAAAGGTAAATGGGATTGTCATGATTGGCTTTAAGTGAGCAATATTCATTGTCTGGGACTTCGTACATTGCCTCTCTGTAGAATCAGGGATTTGTTATCAAGATAGCTTGTATAGCTGTCTCTGTAGGTAATAACCAAGAGGGCACCTGTGCCTGAGGACTTGCACTCCTATTCCATTTTAGCAGTGTGCTCTAATCATGGTCATTGTTCTACCAGTCCTGGTACAGTACCCTCCGTATTATTTCTCCAGTGTTAGAGACACAGTATGTTTGAATGTTCCAATGCCTGCATAATTGAAAAACCTACAGTAGCAGTAAAAAAAAAAAAAATCCAGCATATTTTGACTTTCCATTGAGAAAGATAAATTTTTCAGCACATCTGCCATCAATCTCTTCTCTCCTTATGGATGGAAAAATAATTTCTTATGAATTTGGGAGGTTGTTGCAGTTAGACTGTAAAGTACTTTCTAGATGATGATGTAAGGAAGAAATTTTTAATACTTCCTCAATTTAGTCAATCCTTATAATGCTATATGTCTAGTTTTTCCTCTGTACCAACCAGTTCAGAACTAGGAATTATGAAACGGTAACTCAGATTGTGGTAAGAACTCCATAATGATTTTCTGTGTATTCCAGGAACCGTGATGGCTTGGATCTATTGACCACAGTCATTTACACCATTTTTATTCAGTTTGATAATCAGGCCGAAAATTTACTCCTGGATCCAGTTTAGCATGAATATTTTAATCTGAGATATAGCTGAATACTTAACTGCAGGTCTGAAATCTTGGATGATAATTCCTCAAGGGGTAACCTGAATAAAACTAGGCACTCTCAATGTCCAGTTTGCAAAAGATGTCACATTAAAAGGAAGCACAAATTATTTCCAGAATCCTTGAAGAATAATGTCAATCTTCTAGGCAGATTTTTTTTTAAGGGAGTAAGTAACATATCACCCAGACAAAGTCATTCTCTATGGATACCACCCCACCCCATCTTTAATTTTCACTCTTAAATAAAGAAGGAAAAGATCTCTTTCTCCCCACCCATCAGGCAGATGTCCCCATTCATTTCTGCATTTTCCACATGAGCATAAGCACAGCATGTACTCAAGCTTCCACTGTCCTGAAGTTTCATCATCCTCCTGACAGCACTCCCTGACCTTGCAAAATGTCGTTTTTCTCTCATTCTGAGTGCAATTATGTTACTAGGCTACTCTCCTGCATTACAACCAGTGACATTCTCTACCTTGTAGAAGCCACCAAGATGCTGATATCTGTGCACAGGTGCAGTGGCACTCAGAGAGAGTAGACAACCTTCACGTGAATGTCCAAAGGTAGAACTGATGATGTAGGTTTGGAGATGGACCAGACATTGAGATGGAGTTTGGGGTGCAAGATACAATTAGCTGGAGTTAGGGATCAACACCTGTGAAGGGAAAGGGGAAGAAGCAGGATTGGACAGAGAAGTTGATCTTAGATACAGGCCCAGCAAAGCCTCTGCCAACTCAGTGAGACATTCTGGAATGAGCATCGCCCATTGGCGTATCCCCTGAAATGGGCAGGTCTCACTCAACCTCATTCAGTCACCAAAGGTAGGAAATCCTGGGAAGGACCTGGCCTAGGCAAGGCAACCCTTCAGCAGAGGCTGACACCAAAGGAGTTGAAGCTGGATACTGCTGCTCCAGCTCCCTTCAGCAGAGCAATGAGAACTTTTTTGAAGGAGAATCTGGACAGAGATATCTGGTCTACCATAGTCTGTCCTTTGTGCCAACTTAACCTACTTCTCTATATAAGTTCAGAGAGCAGCTCCTCCAGAATTCCCATGGTTAACTCCTCCAAGGGGATATATAGAGGAGGGAGATTAGTGAGACAAACTATAGTCCCTGCTGCTACGTTTGATCTCAGGGCTGCAATTAATACTCGTTGTCTCACTCCTCCATTACTTATTCTACATTTTCCTCCCCCGTCAGCTTGTCCTTGCTGGCTTACCTGATGGCATGATCCAGACCCTACTCTCAGGAACCTGAGCCTCTTGTCACCATGCTCTTCTCAGGTTGGGTTCACTGTATTTGTCCATTTACATTCAAAATTGGGCAAAGAAGCATGAAGAGGCGTGACATGGATTATCTAGATACCACACATGTCCCTCCCTGCCTTCACTGTATGGCAGCAGCCTTTTCTTCTCCTAATGGTCATGAGCAACTACATTTGCCAAGTTGGAGATCACCTTCTTACCTACTAGTCTCTAGAAACAGAGTCTGGAGTGTTCAGGCAGCAGCCAAAACTTATAATTCAGTGGGATGCTTGCTTTGTCTTTTGGCAAGAGTGGTCCTAAGAATGAGGAACTTTGAATATGCAGAGTCCAGATCTGCAGGGATAGGAAGCCCAGAGTCCCTCAGTGGGTCTTTGGAAGTGATGATCAGCAGGTCCACTTCTGTTTCTACCTCCTTGGTTCTTAGATGCATGTGTCCTTCCTATCAAGAACACAGCTCTATATAAAAGTCGTTGATTCAATATATATACACTGCATCCTGGTAGATGTACTCCATTTTTTCAGAGCATTATCTGTGAGCTGGTGCTTCAACTGTGCTTTTGGTAGAGCTTTTAATGCACTATCAGGCTATGCCTTCTGGGTGACACAGCGCATGATATTACCAGTGTGTGATATGTCATGTGCCCACTCTCACATCTGTGTTGCTATGAAGTGAATTCTCTGGCCTGATAATGATGTTATAAGAGATCTCATGCAAGTGGATCAAACACCTAGTAATACAAGTTGAGGCCCTACAGTGAGGAAAAGCAAAAGCAGACTTGGAATAATTCTCTATCCCTGTGAGGACAAAGAGCTGGCCCTTCTAGGATGGGAGCAGACCAATGTAGTTCTCATCACCAAGCGGCCAGTTATTCTCCTTGAGGAAGAATAAGCGTCCATATTAGGCACTTAGCATTGGTCTCTGTATCTGGCAGATTGGACATGCAGCCATGATAAATGATAAACAAATAAATCAGCCTGGATAAGGTGGAATCCATACAGTTGGGCCTGTACAGAGTCTTCAGCTCTGCCACTGTGCCCACTTTGTGTGTGCATCGTGCCAGCACTTACGGCATCAGCCATGGTGTCAACTGACCAGGTCATTTTGTCTGCTTGCTTGTTTATTGCTTCTTCCATGGTCGATGCTCCCTGTTGGGCGTTAACAAAAATCTTTACACTTCATGCTGACTCCCATATTTCCATCCTCATGCCTCAGTCCCACACCTTCTTGTCCTGATTTTCTAGTCTTTTCGTTTCTATGCCCGTGAACAACTGGCCAGGACATTCTTCATTGCCCATGAGTGAGCATTCATTCATTCATTCATTCATTACCAGATTCACTGCCCCTTCCACTGTCACGGCCCCCCAATTTGCAACCTGTGACAGTTTTAACAGTTGGACGGCCACATGGTGCCAGGGGCTGTCTCTGTTTCATCTGCCATCAAGACTTACCATCATCAGCCAGATGAATGATCAGACCCCAAATCCCATCTTATTGATTGCTTGTTGGACCACTACTAATACCAACGATCACAGGCTGGGGTCTCTGGAAGTAGACACTGAGATGGACTTCAAAGGCAAGTTTTTTGTTTTGTTTTTTATTGGGAATAACCCCTGTGAAGAGAAAAAGGAAGAGGCTGAATTTGGCAGAGGAAGAAATTGCAAGGTAATGCTGATACAATCTTATTAACTCTGCAGGTAGTGCTTCGGTGAAGATAGCCCATCAGAGTGCCCTATATTTGGGTCAAAATAGCTGCACTCAGCTGCCTCACTCAGCTACTAGCTGCAGCCTATCCTCAAGAAAGGGGTGACTTCAGATGAGGAGACCCTTTAGCTGTTGCCAACCAGGCAAGAGTTGGCAGCTTGTAGGGGGTTGTTCACCACACTGCCTACAGCTGGTCAGTAAGTTCTTCTTTGAAGCGTTCTGATGGTGCATATCTGCCTCTACTGCAGCTGTGCTGGGCAGAGAAAGGTTTCTGTTGAGGAAGGAAGGAAAGGGAATATTTGATGAAGCTCGTGAAGACAGGATTTTCTTTTTTCACAAATTCAAAGTTCTAGAGGGTAAAAGAAGAGTCTAGGAGAAGGAATGGAGTAGAAATCTGAGTCAGGAAAAATGCAGTCAGAACGTGATGGGTATTAGAATAGAAGAGAGGATAGTTAAACAGAGAGGTTTACAGTTTGGAAGATGATGCAAGAAGTAGAAATAAGGAGCATTGTCTATACCCACCGTCTTTAAGCCATCTGGCCTCGCTGATTGTAGTCGCCGCCTTAGAGGGAGGTGTGGCAGTTGTCCGTAGAATGGCACCTTCAATTTCCTCCTGATCTGAAAAAGTAAATGGCAGCAATGAGCAGCCGCAAATGAGCCATGATTCTTGGTGATGATGTTTAAACTCAGGACTAGGTGCTAATATTTCTGTGTCCATATTTTAATGCTCTTAGCTGACTCGGAAAGACTTACGTCTGAGACCTGAGAGCCTGTCAGAGCTGATAGGATAATGTACGAAGAGTTTGCATTCTCACATACAAAATATGCCAGTTCTCTATAGTCTTAATTTTAACACAGGGCTTAACATCTTTGAGGTCAGCAGCTAATTCATCAGAGTTAAGAGGAATGAACAGCTGCACTTTTCTTTGTAGTAAAAACATTGATAATAAAACTGTTAGCACGCACTGTAAGCAGAAACTGAGACCGTTTGGATATTTGCCACGCAGCTTATAGCCTGAAAAAGTATTTTCCTTGCTTCTTTCAATTCTTAGGATATCAGACATTATATGTACATATGCATATACTTTTAAAAGAGAGATAGTATACTATTCTATAAATTTCCATTCTCAGTTAACAATATAGTGTTTGGTGAAATACTTTGACAAAGGAAATGCAAAAGGAGGATGGTTTTATTTTCTCTTGTTTTAACCCTGTAATGAATGTTGGTATTGAGTTTGCTGTTTGACCAATGGATCTGCACAAATGGTTTAAATGTTTGAAGTACATGCTTAGTATTCATTATAAAAGAATGTTTTTGGACTGTGTGGACTTGGTTTGAAACACAGCAACTTTTTATGACAACGGGCAGCCATGCCCTGGCCACATTGATTAGACAGATTCTACCTGTATTGGAGAAAACACTAAGGAAGATAGAAGGAGGGAATTGAGAAGTGATCCTTTTAATATTTCATATTATTACTATTATGTAACGTAATAAGCAAGAAAATTCAGTTTGATTTAAATTAACCCAAAGAGTAAGCTTTAATCATGACTCCCATTTTTAATACCAATTGCATGATTCCTTTATCCTCAGGAAGCCCTTCCATGTAGATGTTATAGCATTTATTCATGGTCTAGTTTATCTTTTTCTTCTTTCTTACATCTTCAATTTCATTTCCTAATCTGTCAGCTTCTTTATTTAAGTTAGGAATTTTTTTTTTTTTATCTTTAAGGACTTAGAAGCAAAATACTGTGTTTAATCATATGTTGGAAGTCTATATAAATGGTTTTTATAAATAACTTAAAAAATAAAGATGGTATAGAAATACTAGAATTTAGAGTGAAATAGAATCTAAGTTACTCGTTTTTATATGTTTAAATATTTTACAGAATTGTATTTTATGTTAATTTTCCTTAGGCTTTCACCTCTTCCTTTACTATTGCTCTACCAGTTACTCACACGCTAGGCACCTTGTAGATAATATAACACATACCCTCTTTTCCTGTTAAACAGAGCCATTTATTCCTCCCTCAGGTAGTTATAATGACTTAGAAAACTAAACATTACATATTAATTAATAAATGTTCTATACAGGATATTGTTTCATAATGGAAGAAAAGTTCACTAAGACATAATGTATAATACTGTCAACTTGACTACAAATCAAATTAGTAATTTTTAGGCATTTAAAAGCCTTTGGAGGTCTTATATGCTCTGTGAAAACAAATGCCCTCAACATTAACAGTCTATGGATTTGGAATTTAGATCCACCTCCTAGATTGAAAATAGATAATCAAAAATATTCTTGTATTTATTCATTTTAACAGTTTTAGATCCACCTCCTAGATTGAAAATAGATAATCAAAAATATTCTTGTATTTATTCATTTTAACAGTTTTATTGAAGTATAAATGTAAACTTCATATAAGCACAATTTGTTGAGTTTTGACATACATATATACTTATGAAACCATCTGTCACCCCCAAAGTTCCTTCCTGCCCCTTGGTATCCATGGTAATGGATGGATTGGTAATCCATCCCTTCTGTCCTTCCCATGCCTTCTTCCCAGGCAGATACTTCTTTGCTTTCTGTCACTGTTGATTAGTTTTCATTTTCTACAGTTCTATTTAAATAGAATTTTGCAGTAAGTACTTTTTTTTTTTTTTTTGGTCTTCTTTCACTCAGAATGATTTTGAGATTCATACATGTTTTTGCATGTTTAATTCATACATTTCTACTTACTGCGTAGTTTCATTCATTGTATGGATATACCACCATTTTTTATCCATTCACCTCTTTATGAGCCTTTTCCGGTTTTTGGATGTTACAAATGAAGTTGCTATAAACATTCACATGCAAGTCTATGTATGGTAGTTTACTTTATTTTATCTTGGGTAAAAACCTAGGATTTGGATGACTGCATCATATGGTGCACATTTATGAACTTTTAACAAAACCACTAAACTGTTTTCCAAAGTGGTTTACCACTTGATATTCCCACCATCTGTGTGTCAGTTCTAGCCTCTTCATATTCTCACCAACACTTGATATGGTTGGTTTATTAATTATTTCCCTCATGACTAATGATGTTGAGTGTCTTTTCATGGGCTTTTACACCATCTGTATTAGATTTCTATGGCTGCTGTAATAAATGATCACAGACTTGTTGGCTTGAAACAACAGAAAGTTATTCTCGCACAGTTCTGGAGGCTAGATGTCTGAAATCAGTCTTATTAGGCCAAAATCAAGGTGTTAGCAGAAATCTAGGGGAGAATCCATTTCCTTGACCTTTCCAGCATCTAGAGCTGCATTCCTTGAATTCCTAGGCTTACGTTCCCTTCCTCCATCTTCAAAGCCATGGTACAGCATCTTCTCTCTCTGACTTTGCTTCCCTCTGCTTCCATCACATGGCCTTCTTCTCTTCTATGGTCAAAGCTTCATCTGCTTTCCTCTTATATGGAACATGTGATTGCATTTAGGGCCCACCCAGATAATCCATGATAATCTCCCATCTCAAAATTGTTAATTTGCACTCATCTACAAAGTCTTTTTATTCCAAACTAAGGTAACACTCACGGATTCCAGAGATTAGGACAGGGATAAATTTGGGGAAGCCATTATTCAGCCTACTGTGCCATTCATTCATTAGTGAAGTGTATGTTCAAATCTTTGGCCCATTATTTAAAAATTTGAAAATATTTTCTACCAATGTGGCTTGTCATTTTATTTATCCTAAGAATGTCTTTTGAAGAACAGAAGTTCCTAATTTTAACTCCAGTTTAATGGATCTTCCTTTTGGTGTCCTAAGAAACCTTTGACAACCCAAGGTCACAGATATTTTCTCTTATGCTTTCTTTCATAAATTTTGTAGTGTTAGGTTTTACATCTAAGTCTATGATCCATTTGCGTTAATTTTCTTATGTGGCACTAGACAGGATCTAAGTTCATCTTCTTGCATGTGGATTTCTAAATGTTTGAACAACATTTGTTGAAAAGCCTAACGTTTCTGCATTGAACTGCCTTTGCCTTTTTGTCAAAACCCACTTGTTTAGGAGATGCAGGAAGATGGCGGTGTGGGAAGACATGGAGTTAGTGTCTCCCCAAAACTAGGGGGCCTGCCACCGCTGGTGGGGGACTCTGATGCCCAAGGAGAGGGGAGGAACCCCAAAGTGAACCAGTAAGACGTAGGGGGACTGAGTGGGGAGGAGAAGTGGAGGCCAGACAGGATTGGCACCCCTGAGGCTAGAGAGATCAGGAGAGGCAGGCAGGAGGGACTCTCCAGGAGGAGCTGGAGAGAAGCGGAGGGTGATCGCCTGGCCCACTTGGGCCAGGGAGCCTGCTGAGCTCCCAAGCAGGTACCCCCCTTCCAAAGCTCTATCCAGGCTGCATAAGTCCTGGGGGCATAGGAAGGAGGCTGGGGAGATCAGGGGAGGCGGGCAGGAGGGGCCGTCCAGGAGGAGTGGGAGAGGAGAGGAGGGTGTTTGCCCCACCCACTTGAACCCAGGAAGCCTGCTGGGCTCCGAGGTGAGGTCCCCTGCCCTCTGAGACCAGAGATGGGGGTGAACCTGGGTCCCTACTGTTTCTTGAGCCTAAGCCCCACCTTCCAAAGCCCCCAGGGCTTTTTCCAGCCCTGTGGGTCCTAAGCATAGCCCCACCCACTGCCCAAACCTCACCCTTTCTTAGGCCCTGCCCTCCACAGCCAAGGTCTTTCCCCCCCACTTTTTTTTCTTTTCCCTCCTCCTCTTTTTTACTATTGTGGTACTGATGTACCTTCCGGTTGTTGATTCATATATATTTTTATTTTTATATTCTTTCTAACATATCTGTTAGTGTCCTAGTCTAATTTTATTTTTTATTTTAAATTTTTTTTGCTGCCCCACGTGGCTTGGGTTGGGCAAAGCTCCTGTAGTGGGAGGTCCGAGTCCGAACCACTGGAATAACAGAGAACATCACACCCCAGGGAATATTCATTGAAGTGAGGTCTCACACAGTTCCTCATATCAGCACCAAGACCCAGCTCTACCCAATAGCCTACAAACTCCAGTGTTGGAAGCCTCAGCCAAGCAACCAGTAAGACAGGAACAAAATCCCACTCATAAAAAAAAAATGAGATGGCAAAAAAGTATGTCACAGATGAAGGAGCAAGGTAAAAACCTACAAGACCAAATAAATGAAGAGGAAATAGGCAATCTACCTGAAAAAGGATTCAGAGTAATGATGATAGTAAAGATGATCCAGAATCTCAGAAATAGAATGGAGGCACGGATTGAGAAAATATAGGAAATGTTTAACAAAGATCTAGAAGAACTATAAAACAAGCAAACAGAGATGAACGACACACTAACTGAAATGAAAAATACACTAGAAGGAATTAATAACAGAATAACAGAGGCAGAAGACCAAATAAGTGAGCTGGAAGACAAAATGGTGGAAATAACTGCCGAGGAGCAGAATAAAGAAAAAAGAATGGCAAGAATTGAAGACAATCTCAGAGACCTTTGGGACAACACTAAACTCACCAACATTCAAATTATAAGTGTCCCAGAAGAAGAAGAGTAAAAGAAAGGGTCTGAGAAAATATTTGAAGAGATTATAGTGGAAAACTTCCCTAACATGGGAAAGGAAATAGTCGTCACCCAAGTTTAGGAAGCACAGAGAGTCCCATACAGGATAAACCTGAGGAAAAGCATACCAAGACACATATTAATCAAACTAACAAAAATTAAATTCAAGCAAAAATATTAAAAGCAGCAAGGGAAAAACAAAAAATAACATACAAAGGAATCAGCTGATATTTCAGTGGAAACTCTGCAAGCCAGAATGGAGTGGCAGAACATACTTAAAGTGGTGAAAGAGCAAAACCTACAACCAAGATTACTCTACACAGCAAGGATCTCATTCAGATTTGATGGAGAAATCAAAAGCTTTTCAGACAAGCAAAAGCTAAGAGAATTCAGCACGACCAAATCAGCTTTAAAACAAATGCTACAGAAACTTCTCTAGGCGGGAAACACAAGAGAAGAAGACCCACCAAAACAAACCCAAAACAATTAAGAAAATGGTAATAGGAACATACATATTGATAATAACCTTGAAGGTAAATGGATTAAATACCCCAACAAAAAGACACAGACTGGCTGAATGGATACAAAAACAAGACCCATATACATGCTGTCTACAAGAGACCCACTTCAGACCTAGGGACACATACAGACTGAAAGTGAGGGGATGGAAAAAGATATTCCATGGAAATGGAAATCAAAAGAAAGCTGGAGTAGCAATACTCATATCAGATAAAATCGACTTTAAAATAGACTGTTAAAAGAGATAAGGAGGGATGCTACATCATGATCAAAGAATCAATCCAAGAAGAAGATATAACAATTATAAATGTTTATGCATCCAACATAGGACAACCCCAGTACATAAAATAAATGCTAACAACGATGAAAGGAGAAATCAACAATAACAAGATAATAGTAGGAGACTTTAACATGCCACTTATACCAATGGACAGATCATCCAAACAAAATAAATAAGGAAACACAAACTTTAAATGACACAATAGACCAGATACATTTAATTGATATTTATAGAACATTACACCCCAAAGTGGCAGAATACACTTTGTTCTCAAGTGCACATGGAACATTCTCTAGGATAGATCACAGCTTGGGTCACGAATCAAGCCTCGGAAAATTTAAGAAAATTGAAATCATATCAAGCATCTTTTCTGACCACAATGCTGTGGGATTGGAAATCAATTACAGGAAAAATACTGTAAAAAAAACCAAATACATGGAGGCTAAACAGTGTGCTCCTAAATAACCAAGAGATCACTGAAGAAATCAAAGAAGAAATTAAAAAATACATAGAAACAAATGACAATGAAACCACGATGACCCAAAACCTATGGGATAGAGCAAAAGCAGTTTAAGAGGGAAGTTTATAGCAATGCAATCTCACCTCAAGAAACAAGAAAAATCTCAAATAATCTAACTCTACAGTTAAAAAACTAGAGAAAGGAGAACAAAGAAAACCCAAAGAAGGAAAGAATCATAAAAATCAGATCAGAATTAAATGAAAAAGAAATGAAGGAAAAATAGCAAAGATCAATAACACTAAAAGCTGTTTCTTTGAGAAGGTAAACAAAATTGATAAACCCTTAGCCAGTGAAGAAAAAAAGGGAGAGGACGCAAATCAATAAAATTAGAAATGAAAAAGGAGAAATCACAACTGACATTGCAGAAATACAAAGGTTTATAAAAGACTACTACCAACAGCTATATGCCAATAAAATGGACAACCATGAAGAAATGGAGAAATTCTTGGAAAGGTGCAATTTTCCAAGACTAAACCAGGAAGAATTAGAAAATATAAACAGACGTATCACAAGTAATGAAATTGAAACCATAATTAAAAATCTTCCAACAAACAAAAGTCCAGGACCAGATGGCTTCACAGGTGAATTCTATCAAACATTTAGAGAATAGCTAACACCGATCCTTCAAAAACTCTTCCAAAACATTGCAGAGGGAGAAACACTCCCAAATTCATTCTACGAAGCCACCATCACCCTGATACCAAAACCAGAAAAAGATATCACAGAAAAAGAAAATTATAGACCAATCAATAGACAAATCAATATCACTGATTAACATACATGCAAAAATCCTGAACAAAATACTAGCAAACAGAATCCAACAGTACATTAAAAGGATCATATACCACGATCAAGTGGGATTTATCCCAGGAATGCAAGGATTCTTCAATATACGCAAATCAATCAGTGTGATACACCACATTAACAAATTAAGGAATCAAAACCATATGATCATCTCAATAGATGCACAAAAAGCTTTTGACAAAATTCAACACCTGTTTATGATAAAAACTCTCTAGAAAATGGGCACAGAGGGAATCTACCTCGACATAATAAAGGCCATATATGTATGACACACCCACAGTGAGCATCATATTCAATGGTGAAAAACTGAAAGCATTTCCACTAAGATCAGAAACAAGAGAAGGATGTCCACTCTCACCACTCTTATTCAACGTAGTTTTGGAAGTCCTAGCCACAGCAATCAGAGAAGAAAAAGAAATAAAAGGAATACAGTTTGGAAAAGAAGAAAAAACTGTCACTGTTTGCCAATGACATGATACTATACATAGATAATCCTAAAGATGCCTCCAGAAAACTACTAGAACTAATCAATGAATTTGGTAAGGTTGCAGGATAGAAAATTAATGCACAGACATCTCTGGCATTCCTATACACCAACAACAAAAAATCAGAAAGGGAAATTAAGGAAACATTTCCATTTACCATTGCAACAAGGAGAATAAAATACCTCAGAATAAGCCTGCCTAAGGAGGCAAAAGACTTGTACTCAAAAAACTATAAAACACTGATGAAAGAAATCAATGATGACATAAACAGATGGAGAGATATACCATGTTCTTGGATTGGAAGAAGCAATCTTGTGAACATGACTATACTACCCAAATCAACCTACAGATTCAATGCAATCCCTATCAAACTACCAAAGGCATTCTTCACAGAATTAGAACAAAAAATTTTACAATTCACATGGAAACATAAAAGACCCTGAATAGCCAAAGCAATGTTGAGAAAGAAAAATGGACCTGGAGGAAATAGGTTCCCTGACTTAAAACTATACCACAAAGCTACAGTAATCAAGACAGTATGGTACTGGCATAGAAACAGAAATGTAGTTCAGTGATACAGGATAAAATGCCCAGAGATAAACCCACACACATATGAGCACCTAATTTATGACAAAGGAGGCAAGAACATATAATGGAGAAAAGACAGCCTCTTCAATAAGTGGTGTTGGGAAAACTGGACAGCTACATGTAAAAGAATGAGATTAGAACAGTTCCTAACACCATATACAAAAATAAACTCCAAATGGATTAAAGACTTAAATGTGAGCCCAGACACTGTAAAACTCTTAGAGGAAAACATAGGAAAAACCACTCTTTGACAGAAACCACAGCAAGATTTTTTTTGACCCACCTCCTAGAGTAATGGAAATAAAACCAAAAATAAAGTGATGGGACTTAATTAAACTTAAAGCTTTTGCACAGCAAAGGAAACCATAAACAAGACAAAAAGACAACCCTCAGAATGGGAGAAAATATTTGCAAAGGAAACAACAGACAAAGGATTAATCTCCAAAATATACAAACAGCTCATGGAGCTCAATATCAGAAAAACAAACAATCCAGCTTACAAATGGGTGGAAGACCTAAATAGACATTTCACCAAGGAAGACATACAGATGGCCAAGAGGTACATGAAAAGTTGCTCAACATCACTAATTATTAGAGAAATGCAAAACAAAACTACAAGGAGGTATCACCTCACGCCGGTCAGAATGGCCATTATCAAAAAGCTAGAAACAGTAAATGCTGGAAAGGGTGTGGTGAAAAGGGAATCCTCCCCCTCTGTTGGTGGGAACGTAAATTGACACAACCACTATGGAAAACAGTATGGAGGTTCCTTACAAAAGTAAAAATAGAACTACCATATGACCCAGCAATCCCACTACTGGGCATATACTCAGAGAAAACCATAATTCAAAAAGAGACATGTACCACAATGTTCATTGCAGCACTATTTACAATAGCCAGTTCGTAGAAGCAACCTAGGTGTCCAACAGCAGATGAGTGGATAAAGAAGATGTGGCACATATATACAATGGAATATTACTCAGCCATAAAAGAAACGAAATTGAGTTATTTGTAGTGAGGTGGATGGACCTAGAGTCTGTCATACAGAGTGAAGTAAGTCAGAAAGAGAAAAACAAATACCCTATGCTAACACATATATATGGAATCTTAAAAAAAAAAAAAAAAGGGTACTGATGAACCTAGTTTCAGGGCAGGAATAAAGAGGTAGACATAAAGAATGGACTTGAGGACTTGGGGTGGGAGGGGTTAGCTGGGGGGAAGTGAGAGTAGCATTGACATATATATGCTACCGAATGTAAAATAGTTGGCTGGTGGGAAGAAGCAGTATAGCACAGGGAGATCAGCTCGGTGCTTGCGATGACCTGGAGGGGTTGGATAGGGAGGATGGGGGGGGAGCTCAAGAGGGAGGGGATATGAGGACACGTGTATGCATATGGCTGATTTTGCTTTATTGTGCAACAGAAAGTTACACCGTAATGTGAAGCTATTATACTCGAATAAAGATCTATTTTTTTAAAAATCCACTTGTTTATATAAGTGTGGGTCTATTTCTGGAAGGTCTATTCCACTCCATTCATGTATTTGTCTTTCTTGATATCAATGCCACCTTTTCTTTGATTACCATAGCTTTATAGTAAGAGTGAAATCAGGTAGTGTAAGTTCTTCAGTTTTGTTCTTTTTAAAATTGCTTTTGCTGTTTAAACTCCTTTATATTTCCATGTGAGTTTTATAATGTTTGTCAAATCCTAGCAAAAAATAAAAGCAAAGGAAAATCCTTTTGAGATTTTGACATGCTTGCATGGAATTATAGAGCAATATGAGAAGAACTGACATCAGTAATGTTGAGCCTCCTGACTGATGAACTAAGTATACTAGAGCTTCTTTACATTCACTCAGCAATATTTTTTTAGTTTTCAGAGTCCAGGCATTTATTCCTATGTATTCTTTATCTGTGCCAAATACCGTTAAAGAAAATAAGGTCATGGCACCAATATAAAAACCTTAAACATTTTTTCATATTTCTCTGCAAGTATGTTCTATTTGGTTGAAATGTATTGGTTGTCTTTGTGGAGGTATATCTCTGGTTTTAAAAATATGTCTGTCAATATGTCCTTTTCCAAATAGAGTAACCATTTTCTTATCCTTGATTTCTACAGCATTTTACACCATCCATTTCTTATGCAAATCTCAACACAAAAAATATATATTTCTAATTTATCTTTCTATCACATATATGATAAAGTTAAGTTAAAGGACCTGGCAGTTAAATGGTTTAACAATGTTCCAGGTTCATCAACAAGGGAAAGTGCAAAAAGAAGTATGATACTTATCTCTTTGATTTACAGAATCCCTGATTATTCTCCAGTAAATTAGCTTTGAATTTTTTCCATTTTTTAAGTACCATGAAATAAGGGTTTAATCAATTTTCTATGTACATACAGTCATTATTTTAGAAAATACAACAAGATTTCTAAATATTGTATCAGTATTGAGTTTAAAGCATAATTGCGAAAGGCATGGGAGGTAGACATTAATGTCTCTGTAGTCCAAAGCACTTTAGATCAGTGTGTTCTATTTGTATTCCGTCACTGCAATAAGTGAAACTCATTTCTGTTTCTGATTTCAGTTCAAGCAGCATAAAGTAAAATTTTTTTCTCACTGATTCTCAGAGGTTAATACAGAAAAAGCCTATGATAATCACCATGTTACTTATCAAAGGGCAAAGCTCAAGTTTACAGCCCTGTGGACTAATAGGTGGTTTTGAAGGGATTGATATAAGTGGTATAATCACCCTTCTAATTATTCTATTGCAAAGTTAGTTTTTTCCAAAGAAATAAGGTAAGTGGAAATGGATACTATCTAGTGGCTAATTGTGTAGTTTAAACTAATTAAATGGAATACATTTCAACAAATATTTGTATATTTATCTCCTTCAGAAATACAGTTTTTGTAATTAAACAGAGTTGAATATTTCAATATGCCTGGAGTTTCAAATATTATGCCATTATACATTTGAAAAGGATTAAATTCTTCTCACCAGAAATGCTATTTTATGAATTTCTATTTTATAAAGTTGAAGGTAAATATCATTTTAGGTTGTAGCATCTTCTGATGATTTTTAAGGTAATGTCGATTTCATCTTTAAGGCAGAAAACAACTGTCACTGAGTTGACTAAGCTTTTTGTTGTCAAAAGTTATTACTATTTTTACACCACCCTGGTATGCCAGTAAATGTTTCTCAGTTCATTATCATGCCCAGACCTTTATAATATAGCTTAATACAGGATGAAAATATTTGTCCACTTTTGGTTTGGATGTTTGTGAACATGGATGATTGTGGGGAATCAAATGTAGTTGTTAAAAAGGGTTTTCACTGATGAATAACAAAATTCCTCAGAGGTATGGGTACATGTATTTTTAATAGGTACATTTACCTGATTACCATCATCCATTTGTAGTTTGCTCCAATTGGTCCACATTAACGGGCTTAAAAAAAATAGTTATTAAGCCAAGACCTCTCAGACTTTCTGAGCAAGACTGATTTCTGTTTAAATATAAATTAAAATTTATAAAGTATTTGAAAAATACTAAATTACGTTTTCAGCATTCAGCTTATTTTGGAGCTAAGGACTGGCTAACTTGGATGGTTTGTTAGGTTGCTTTTTACTAAGTTAGAAGTAAGTGTTTTAAATATATGGCAGAAAACCTACCTCTAAAGGACCTAAATGACCTATTATAAAAGAAGCTTATTTTTAATAATTAGACACTGTATTTGTTTACATGTATACTTCAGAGTCCCTCTGAAAAAATCAGTCCCCACATTTTTGCTTTCCTAAAAACAGTGATGGAGTTGTTCTAACTAGCTTTACTTGAGTTTCTTTCTAAGTTGCTTTTAGGGAAAATGACTTGAATCACTGTGTTGTTCAAGTTGATAGTATATGATGATTTAACCCTCAGAACTCTAGTGCTGTGTACTTTGGCATCACTCCAAGTGACCATGAGATACACATAGGGCATACTTTGTCTTTGCTGAAATTGTGAAAACATTGCAATTTCAGATTATGTGCTACCTGCTCCAAAATAATAAACTGCCCTATCTATTGCTTTCACTCATGAGTCTATAAAATAGAGTTCCCCATGGTTCCTTTAAAACGAAATCGGGAATGTGTTCTTTCAGTGGATATTCATTTCAGTGGGTATTCATATTAACGTGTGGATTTGGGTGCTGTTGTTACATTCATTTTAGAAGTAGATTTTCACAGGAAACTAACAACATTTCAAAATTTAGCTCTAGTTTCTCGTAGATAATTCTTCCTGCCTCTACTTTTTCTTTGAGCAGGTAAAACTGAACACACAATTACTTACTTATACTCAAAGTTGCTAACCGGAGATTCAAGCCAAGAGCTTCCAGAGTAAAGCAGTCTCTTTTGTTAGCATTTGAAGCCAAACTACATGAAAAGTTAATTTTAAGATTAACTATGTTTAGAAGCACCTTTAAAAGAAATCTTACAGCTACATTTCCAATGATCAGGCTTAAATCAAAGGACTTGCTTTGCTGGAGGAACCCTGAGAGATAAGAACGCATAAAACCTCAGCGGTAAATCAGTTTAACGTAAATAAGGTTTCAAAATGTTTAAATTCAGTTTAACTGATTTTTTTCAGTCTACAGAATACCAAATAGTCAGCTTAACAAATGATTTCATGTTTTTCTCCAGCGTTTCAGGGGCAAGAAAACCAGGGAATGAGAAACATTACTTCTGAGATTTAAAAAATTGAAGTGAATGTATATTAAAATTTGAACAAAAGAAGAGATAAGTATTTCTTTTTTCTTTTTTGGTTTTAAGAGTTTATTTAAGCAAAAATTGATTCAAACCAGGAAGCACCAAACCAGAAGTGATTAGAAGAGCTAGTAAGATAAGTATTTCTAATTTTCTATTTTGAATTATTTATGCATACTCAAGAATATCTTTAATAGCAATAATATGTGATATACTTTAGATGTTACATTTTAACATTAATGTATCCTAAGATCATTTTGGTATACATAGATATTTGGGCACGTGTGGTATGTATGTGTATATTGTGTGTGTGTGTGTGTGTATATATATATAATTTAACATAAACGTAACATGTCTCTTGACTGATCATTTTTAAAATCAATTCAGAAAACTTAATTTTCTAAAAATTTAATTAAATTTGTTTTTCTATTTTTATTGAGGTGTAGTTGACATACAGTACTATATAGTTTCAAGTTTCAACATAGTGATTTTACATTTATCTACATTTCTAATTAATCATCATGATCATTCTAGTAACCATTTGTCACCATACAAAGTTATTACAATATTATTGACTGTATTTCCTATGCTATACATTACATACCTATGACATTTATTTATTTATTTTTATTAGTTTCGAAAAAGTATTTATCATAGTGCTCAATTTTTACAAAGTGGGATCCATTCATATCTGTTCTTTATCTAACATTCTGACTTATTTTTAAACTGAAAGTTTATACCTCTTAATCCCTTTCACCTATTTTGCCCATGCCCCCACCCCTCTCCCTTCTGTCAACCACCTGTTTGCTCTCTGTATCTATGAGTCTCTTTCTGCTTTGTTTTATTTGTTCATTAATTTTGTTTTTTAGATTCCTCATATAAGTGAAATCGTATGGTATTTGTCATTCTCTGTCTGACTTTTCACTTAGTATAATACTCTCTAGGTTCATCCATGTTGTCATAAATGGCAAGGTTTTATTCTTTTTTATGGCTGAGTAATATTCCATTCTACATCTTTATCAATTCCTCTGTCAATACACACTTAGGCTGCTTTCATGTCTTGGCTATTGTAAATAATGCTGCATGATCACTGGGGTGCGTATATCTTTTTGAATTAGTGTTTTGGGGTTCTCTATTGGAATAAATACCTAGAAGTGGAATTGCTGGATCATATTGGTAGCTCTGTTTTTAATTTTTTAGGGAATCTCCATACTGTTATCCATAGTGGTTGCACCAATTTACATTCCCACCAACAGTGTACAAGGGGTCCCTTTTCTCCACATCCTCACCAATATTTGTTTTTCTTTGTCTTTTTGATAATAGCTAACCCCCAGGTGTGAGGTGATATCTCACTGGGTTTTGATTTGCATTTCCTGATGATTAGTGATGTTGAGCATCTTTTCATGGGCCTGTTGGGCATCTGTATGTCTTCCTTGGATTCCTCTCTGATTCCCAGACCTGAATTTTGTTTTGTTTGTTTTCTTCCCCAAGTTAGGGAAGTTTTCTGTTTTTTGTTTTGTTTTTTTTCTCCCCAAGTAAATCTCTACCCCTTTCTCTCTCTCTCTTCTTCTCCTTCTGGAACCCCTATAATTTGAATGTTACTATACTTGATGCTGTCTTTGAGATCCTTTAAACTATTCTCATTTTATAAAATTCTTTTTTCTTTTTGCTATTTCTATTGGGTGATTTCTACTACCCTGTCTTTCAGACTGTTGATTCATTCTTCTGCATCCTCTAGTCTGCTGTTGATTCCCTCTAGTGTATTTTTCATTTCAATTATTGTATTCTTCAGTTCTAATTGGTTCATTTTTAAATTTTCTGTCTCTTTGTTGAAGTTCTCACTGAGTTCATCCATTCTTCCCCCAAGTTTGCTTAGTATCCTTATCACTCTTACTTTGAGCTCTTTATCTGGTAAATTCTTATCTCCGTTTCATTTCATTTCATTCTCTTTCTGAGATTTTGTCTTGTTTATTTGTTTGGAAGGTATTCCTTTGTTTCCTTATTTTGCCTAATTCTCTGTGTTTCTGTCTGTGTATTAGATATATCAGCTACATCTTCCACACTTAAAAGGGTGTCCTTATGTAGAATATGTCCTGTGGGTCCCAGTGGCACAATCCCCCGGCACCAGAACCAGGTGCTCCAGGGGTATCCCCTCTGTGGTCTGCATGTGCCATTCTATTGTGGGTGGGCCATGATTGCTGCAGGCATGCTGATATGTGGGGCCAGCCCCTTGGAGTGGGAGCTGCTTTGAAGGGGCACTTGTGCTAGCTGGGGCTGCCCACCAGGTGGGGCAGAGCAGGAGTTACTTTGGAGGGGCTGACCAGGACAGGTGGGAAGACGCTGCAGTGGGGCACAGAGTGTTAGGTAGGTTGATGGAGAGCAACAGAAATTGCACCTGCCAACACTGGGCCAACTATGTGGAAGGAGAGTTTAAAAAAAAAAAGGCAGCTGTCAGCACTCTCATCCCCAGAGAAAGTTCGACCAGATCCCAGCCCCTCCAGCATATGCCCTAAAATTAGTCAGTGAATTTCTTTCTCATATGACCCAGGCACTTTTGAAGCTGCTGCCTCTGCACTGGTATTCCAAGCAAGTGAGTTTGTTCAGGAGCCCTTCAAGAGCAGAGTCTTGGTTTCCCACAGCCCTCTGGTTCTTTTGTATGTTTGTATTTGTTTCTCATTAAGAATCAAGTCAACTACTGGGGGAAGAAATACATATATATATATATATATATATATATATATATATATAACAAAAATTAATTCATTTATTTAAATTCATTTTTTGTTAGCAAATAGAATAGGAATGTAAACTTCTTGGATTTTATTCCCCAGGAGTTATCAATGGGTTTTTTTTTTTTCTTTTTTGGCTGCATTGGGTCTTTGTTGCTGCATGTGGGCTTTCTCTAGTTGTGGCGAGCAGGGCCACTCTTGGTTGAGGTGAGTGGGCTTCTCATTGCAGTGGCTTCTCTTGTTGCAGAGCACAGGCTCTAGGCTCGTGGGCTTCAGTAGTTGTGGCACACAGGCTCAGTAGTTGTAGCTAGTGGGCTAAGAGCACAGGCTTAGTAGTTGTGGTACACGGGCTTTGTTGTTCTGTGCATGTGGGATCTTCCCGGACCAGGGCTTGAACCTGTGTCCCCTGCATTGGCAGGTAGATTCTTAACCACTGCGCCACCAGGGAAGCCCCTATCAATGGGTTTTTAAGCCAGCTAAAGAAAGGCAATTCTTGAGAGGAGGAGTCAAGATGATGGTGTGGGACACAATCCCACTCATTAAAAAAAAAAAAATGAGATGGCAAAAAAATATGTCACAGATGAAGGAGCAAGGTAAAAACCTACAAGACCAAATAAATGAAGAGGAAATAGGCAATCTACCTGAAAAAGAATTCAGCGTAATGATAGTAAAGATGATCCAGAATCTTGGAAATAGAATGGAAGCATGGATTGAGAAAATACAAGAAATGTTTAACAAAGATCTAGAAGAACTAGAAAACAAATAAACAGAGATGAACAACACAATAAATGAAATGAAAAATACACTAGAAAGAATCAATAACAGTATAACAGAGGCAGAAGAATGAATAAGTGAGCTGGAAGACAAAATGGTGGAAATAACTGCCGAGAAGCAGAATAAACAAAAAAGAATGAAAAGAATTGAAGACAATCTCAGAGACCTCTGGGACAAAACTAAGCACACCAACATTCGAATTATAGGAGTCCCAGAAGAAGAAGAGAAAAAGAAAGGGCCTGAGAAAATATTTGAAGAGATTATAGTCGAAAACTTCCCTAACATGGGAAAGGAAATAGTCACCCACGTCCAGGAAGCACAGAGAGTCCCATACAGGATAAACCTGAGGAAAAACACACCAAAACACATATTAATCAAACTAACAAAAATTAAATTCAGAGAGAAAATATTAAAAGCAGCAAGGAAAAAACAAAAAATAACATACAGAGGAATCCCCATGAGGTTATCAACTGACTTTTCACTCTTCAGGCCAGAAGGGAGTGGCAGGATATACTTAGAGTGATGAAAGAGCAAAGCCTACAACCAAGAATAGTCTACCCAGCAAGGATCACATTCAGATTCGATGGAGAAGTCAAAAGCTTTATAGACAAACAGAAGCTAAGAGAATTCAGCACAACCAAACCAGCTTTATAACAAATGCTAAAGAAACTTCTCTGGTGGGAAACACAAGAGAAGAAAAAGACCCACAAAAACAAATCCAAAACAATTAAGAAAATCGTAATAGGAACATCCATATCTATAATAACTGTGAATGTAAATGGATTAAATGTCCAAACCAAAAGACACAGACTGGCTGAATGGATACAAAAACAAGGCCCATATATATGCTGTTTACAAGAGACCCACTTCAGACCTAGGGACACATACAGACTGAAAGTGAGGGGATGGAAAAAGATATTCCATGCAAATGGAAATCAAAAGAAAGCTGGAGTAGCAATAGGTGTATCAGATAAAATAGACTTTAAAATAAAGACTGTTACAAGAGAAAAGGAGGGGCACTACATAATGATCAAAGGATCAATCCAAAAAGAGGATATAACAATTATAAAAATTTATGCACCTAACATAGGAGCACCCATTGGGCAAATGATAACAATCATGAAAGGAGAAATCGACAGTAACACAATCATAGTAGGGGACTTTAACACACCACTTACACCAATGGACAGATCATCCAAACAGAAAATAAATAAGGAAACACAAGCTTTAAATGACACAATAGGCCAGATAGATCTAATTGATATTTATAGAACATTACACCCCAAAGTGGCAGAATACACTGTCTTATCAAGTGCACGTGGAATATTCTCCAGGGTAGATCACATCTTGGGTCACAAATCAAGCCTTAGAATATTTAAGAAAATTGAAATCATATCAAGCATCTTTTCTGACCACAATGCTATGAGACTGGAAATCAATTACAGGAAAAAAACTGTAAAAAACACAAATACATGGAGGCTAAACCATACACTACTAAATAACCAAGAGATCACTGAAGAAATCAAGAAATGAAAAAATACATAGAGAAAAATGACAACGAAAACACAAGGGCCCAAAACCTATTGGATGCAGGAAAAGCAGTTTAAGAGGGAAATTTATAGCAATTCAGTCTCACCTCAAGAAACAAGAAAAGTCTCAAATAAACAATCTAACCCTACACTTGAAACAACTAGAGAAAGAAGAACAAAGAAAACCCAAAGTCAGTAGAAGGAAAGAAATCATAAGGATCAGAGCAGAAGTAAATGAGGTAGAAACAAAGAACACAAGAGCAAAGATCAATAAAACTAAAAGCTGGTTCTTTGAGAAAATGAAAAAATTGATAAACCCTTAGCCAGACTCATCAAGAAAAAAAGCGAGAGGATGATAATCAATAAAATAAATGAAAAGGAGAAATTACAATTGACATTGCAGGAATACAAAGGATTATAAGAGACTACTACGAACAACTATATGCCAATAAAATGGACAACCACGAGAAATGGACAAATTCTTGGAAAGGTGCAATTTTCCAAGACTGAACCAGGAAGAATTAGAGAATTAGAAGGAAGAATTAGAAAATACAAACAGATGTATCACAAGTAATGAAATTGAAACCGTAATTAAAAATCTCCAACAAACAAAAGTCCAGGACCAGATGGCTTCACAGGTGAATTCTATCAAACATTTAGAGAATAACTAACACCGATCCTTCTCAAACTCTTCCAGAACATTGCAGAGGGAGAAACACTCCCAAATTCATTCTATGAAGCCACCATCACCCTGATACCAAAACCAGAAAAAGATATCACAGAAAAAGAAAATTATAGACCAATATCACTGATGAACATAGATGCAAAAATCCTGAACAAAATACTAGCAAACAGAATCCAACAGCACATTAAAAGGATCACACACCATGATCAAGTGGGCTTTATCCCAGGGATGCAAGGATTCTTCAATATACGCAAATCAATCAGTGTGATACACCACATTAACAAACTAAGGAATAAAAACCATATGATCATCTCAATACATGCAGAAAAAGCTTTTGACAAAATTTGACACCATTTATGATAAAAACTCTCCAGAAAATGGGCATAGAGGGAACCTACCTCAACATAATATAGGCCATATATGACAAATGCATAGCAAGCATCACGCTCAATGGTGAAAAACTGAAAGCATTTCCACTAAGATCAGGAACAAGTCAAGGATATCCACTCTCACCACTCTTATTCAACATAGTTTTGGAAGTCCTAGCCACAGCAATCAGAGAAGAAAAAGAAATAAAAGGAATACAGTTTGGAAAAGAAGAAGTAAAACTGTCACTGTATGCCGATAACATGATACTATATATAGAAGATCCTAAAGATGCCTCCAGAAAACTACTAGAACTAATCAATGAATTGGTAAGGTTGCAGGATACAAAATTAATGCACAGAAATCTCTGGCATTCCTATACACCAACAATGAAAAATCAGAAAGAGAAATTAAGGAAACAGTCCCATTTACCACTGCAACAAAGAGAATAACATACCTCAGAATAAACCTGCCTAAGGAGGCGAAAGACTTGTACTCAGAAAACTATAAAACACTGATCAATAGAAATCAAAGATGACATAAACAGATGGAGAAATATCCCATGTTCTTGGATTGGAAGAATCAATATTGTGAAAATGACTGTTCTATCGAAAGCAATCTACAAATTGCAATCCCTATCAAACTACCAATGGCATTCTTCACAGAATTAGAAGAAAAAATCTTACAATTCATATGGACACAGAAAAGACCCCAAATAGCCAAAGCTATCTTGAGAAAGAAAAACGTGGTTGGAGGAATCAGGCTCCTGACTTCAAACTATACAACAAAGCTACAGTAATCAAGACAGTATGATACTGGCACAAAAACAGAAATATAGATCAGTGGTACAGGATAGAATGCCCAGAGATAAACCCAGCCACATATGGGCACCTAATTTATGACAAAAGAGGCAAGAACATACAATGTAGAAAAGACAGCCTCTCCAGTAAGTGGTGCTGGGAAAACTGGACAGTTACATGTAAACGAATGAAATTAAAACACTGTACACAAAAATAAACTCCCAATGGATTAAAGACTTAAATGTAAGCCCAGACACTGTAAAACTTTTAGAAGAAAATATAGGAAAAACACTCTTTGATATAAACCACAGCAAGGTCTTTTTTGACACACCTTCTAGAGTAATGGAAATAAAAACAAAAATAAACAAATGGGACTTAATTAAACTTAAAAACTTTTGCACAGCAAAGGAAACCATAAACAAGACAAAAAGACAACCCTCAGAATGGGAGAAAATATTTGCAAATGGAACAACAGACAAAGGGTTAATCTCAAAAATATACAAACAGCTCATGGAGCTCAATATCAAAAAAACAAACAATCAAGTTTAAAAATGGGTGGAAGACCTAAATTGACATTTCACCAAGGAAGACATACAATTTGCAAGAGGCACATGAAAAGGTGCTCAACATCACTAATTATTAGAGAAATGCAAATCAAAACTGCAATGAGGTATCATCTCATGCAGGTCAGACTAGCCATTATCAAAAAAGCTAGAAACAGTAAACGCTGGAAAGGGTGTGGTGAAAAGGGAACCCTCCTACACTGTTGATGGGAATGTAAATTGATACAACCACTATGGAAAACAGTATGGAGTTTCCTTAAAAAACTAAAAATAGAACTACCATATGACCCAGCAATCCCACTACTGGGCATATACCCTGAGAAAACCATAATTCAAAAAGACATGTACCACAATGTTCATTGCAGCTCTATTTACAATAGCCAGGACATGGAAGCCACCTAAGTGTCCATCAACAGATGAATGGATAAAGAAGATGTGGCACATATATACAACGGAATATTACTCAGCCATAAAAGGAAACAAAATTGAGTTATTTGTAGTGAGCTGGATGGACCTAGAGTCTGTCATGCAGAGTTAAGTATGTCAGAAAGAGAAAAACAAATACTGTATGCTAACGCATATATATGGAATCTAAAAAAAAAAAAGGTACTGATGAACCTAGTTGCAGGGCAGGAATAAAGAGGTAGACATAGAGAATAGACTTGAGGACATGGCGTGGGAGGGTGAATCTGGGGTGAAGTGCGAGTAGCATCAACATATGTACACTACAGAATGTAGAATAGTTGGCTGGTGGGAAGCAGCAGCATTGCACAGGGAGATCAGCTTGGTGCTTTGCAATGACCTCGAGGGGTGGGATAGGGAGGATGTGGGGGAGGCTCAAGAGGGAGGGGATATGGGGACATATTTAGTTTCTGTTGCACTACAAAGGCTGATTCACTTTGTAGTGCAACAGAAACTAACACAGTATTGTGAAGAAATTATACTGATCTATTTAAAAAAAAAGGCAATTCCTGGGAGAATTAAAATATTGCAAGTGATAACTTAAGGCCAAATAATCCATGCATATATATACTTGACTCTGTTGCAACAAATGCTGTTATTGGCAAAGTCACTTTGATATAGACAAGACTCTTCTCTCTTTTATTCTTTCCGAGATTTTTCTCTCTGGGGTGTGTATGTCAGAGGCCTGAAATGAAAGTGAAAGTAGACTTACTTCTTTCCGCATTTCTGTCTCTTCTTCCTTCCCTCTTTTCAACCCAATCACTAAATATTTATATTCTGAGCACTGGGCTAGGTGCCAGGGAACAAGAGATGAGTAAGACACAGTCCCTGATCAAGGGCTTTCCCATCTAGTGGGAAAGACAGAATAAATAAATACAAGAAATAAAGTGTTGTAGGCTCTCTGATAAAAGTATGTACCTCTAGGGAAAAGGTAAGAAGCAGTTATACGTAGGAGGATCTGACAAGTTTACAGGTAAAATGATGGTTGCAATGATGATGAGCTTGTACTTGCCAAGTAGACGAAGTGAGAAGAGTGTTCCAGAAAAAAGCAGCAGCCCAAGAAAAGTAAAGAGAATCAAAATGATAAGTGAATGCAGGATGGTTTAGATAGTTTTGGTGTGGCTGGAGTATGAGGTGAATGTGGGAATAGTAAAGAGAGAGGCACCAAAGAGATAGACTGAGATGGTTTTGAATAGCTTTGACATTTTAGAAATCTGGAGTTTGTGCTAAAGAGAAAAGAAACCTATAGAAGGATTTCTTGTTTTAGTAATATCCTTCTTGCAGCCAAGTGGAAGACAGTTTGCAGAGAGGCCCATGTAGAAGGAAGGGTGAGGAGGGAGACTTTCAATAATTCAAGCAAAGGTGAAGATCTAGACTAAGACAGTAGCTAAAGCAATAGAGATAGAGGAATAAGTGCAAAACGAAGATTATTTAAACAAGCTTTATCAGTATCAACTTAGTGGAAGGCAAAGGGGCTATCAGGAATTGTTTTTTCCTATGTCCACCAAGACTAGAAGGCAAGTAGCCTGAATTCTCTACTTTTTAAATAATAATTGGTTGTGGTTCAGTAATCACTTCTTTATATAAAAGACAAGAAAATATTTTCTCTGTAATTTCTCTATATGGCAGGGTGTCTTTAGGTGGTTTTTCTTTCTCTCTCTCTTTCTGTTACTTTTTCTTGTTGCTGTTCGTATCTTACAGAGTTCATGCTGGCAGAGGGGGTTTGGGCTAATCTGGAAAAAAAAAAGAATTGATTTCTTTGTATGTATATTCATTCACTCAACATCTACATAGCATCTGCACTGTGTCCCTGGGGATATGAAAATAAAATGATCTGATCCATGGCCTTGACTTAAAGACTTTACACATAATGGAGAGAACATATAGGAACTGCTACTGAATAATAATAAAATAACCTCCATAATGGAGGTATGTATGAACTGCAGAGGAACACAGAAGAAAGTAAATGCTTGAGGCCAGACTTGAAAAATGAATAGTTTGCCGTGGGGAGGGGAAGCCAGACAGAATGAAGACATCTTATATTCAAGATTTCAGACAAATAAGTGAAGGAAGAACAAATGTTTCAGAATGACCTGGGGGAACATGGTAAGAGATAAAGCCACTTAAAGTAGGTAGGCAGGAGCCAGGTTATGGAGGGCTCTTCAAGACAAAATATTCAAGAGTTATGACGTGATCAGAACTGCATGTGCAGAGAAAAGAAAAGAACTAGCATGAGTCAGGTATGTGCTAACACTGTGATGAGTGCCGTAGGTAGAGTATCTCAGGCTGATGAGTGAGAAGAACAGAGTTTTGAAACTAAACAAACCTGAGTTCAGATCCTAGATTTTCTTAATTTTAAGAGTTCAAGTTCTTCAAATATCTATCCTCTTCAAAATGTTTAACATGTAATTTGTATAGTTATTATAAAGAACAGATGTTAGCTGTAAAGTGTATAACATATAGATGTAATTATATTATTACTACCAAGAAACACTGTTAGAGTTGAAATTCAAACCCATGCTTGATTCCAAAGAATACATGTGACACAAGCCTTACTGAATCAGAATGTTGCAGCTCCTTGGACTGCTTGGTTTAGCAGTGGGTATATAACTCATTCCGAGTCCACCAGTTACCCTTGAGAATTATATGGGAGACAAGGTCTATTTTTCTGATAGATTTAGGCAAGGAGAATGTGAACCTAGAAATCCTTGTCATCTTTTGCCACCATGAAGCATGAACTGGCCAGGAAGTCAAGCCAGAATCGAGGGAGACAGAGTCAAGAAAGTGATAGTAAGTCCTGGTTCAGTTGGATGAACCGAAGTTGAATGAAGTTAGCTCTAACTATGATTTTTTTTGTTTTTAGGTAAAGGAGCTAAGTAATAATAACAACCACAATAATAAAACTAACTTTTGGCTTAACTCAGCATGAATTGAGTTTTCAGTCACCTGTATGCAAGAATACTGAATAATAAAATTGGAATGAACAACACAGAAGCTGCCTTTGGAACAGAAATACTGTAGGGGTGGGAAGGACTGTAATCAATAAGGGAAAGGACTAAATATTCGAAAGTAGAGACAGTTCATGTAGATCGCTTGTTCTAGAAGCTGAGCTATTAAAAAAAAAAAACTTTTTTAAAGGAGATGGTGCGGTAGGTGGATTTTAGGCAGAGATGAGGAAGTCTTCATTCCTAAGATGGGAGAGCCTTGAGCATGTTTGTAGATTAGGGAAAGATGCCAGTGGAAAGGAAAAGGTTGACAGTGCTGAGAAGAGAAGGGGTAATTAATGGAGGAAAGTCCAGGCAGAGACAGGGTATGATGAATATTTCTATTGCCATGAAATCTCTAGTAAGGTCTAGTGTCTGCTCAGATGGTAAATTCTACTAAATATGTGCAATTTTTTTATTAAAAAAACATTTTTTTACTTCTTCAGCATGTCTAACTGTATTTTTTATGTCTTCTCTAATCTCTCCTACTTTCCTAAATCCTGTGACGTCTTAGAACACCCCACTCTCCCACTAAAAACAAACATGCAAATAAACAGAACTAAAAAGTCCCTATTCAGACCGGTGGAGATTTTCACAGCCAAAGAATACTTCAGGGTAACTGAAGCAATCTCAGAAGAGTCATTTGGTAAGTTTTTAGGTTCTGCTCTACTTTTTTGACTGCAGTTTTGCACAAGCTGGTGCACAAACACAATGGGAACGAGGATTACGTCAAATGTATGAAAGACATGGCTGGAATCCAATGGGAAAGCCATGCCCTCCGCATTTGGCAGGAGGAGTGTGGGAAGGCAGTGGCTTTGTAAAGTGATGAGTCACACTTGAACAGACTCTCTGGAAGGAATTAGTTCAAGAGAAGGCTGGAGAGCTCCCGGACATGTATGAGTGCCTCGGGCCATTAGCAATATGTGTGTGATCACAGAGAAACAAGGAAACCCTGAGAGCCTTAGCCCTTCTTTCTGGAACCAGCAGAGGAATGTATTCTTGCTTCTTGTGCTCCTGCACTGGGTGGAAAATCACAGCCCTTCTGTTCTAGTGAGAAAACATTTCACGAGCACTAGTTTTTAGAAAACTTTATCTTGACCCAAGGTATATCATACAGATGTTAAATATGGTCACTGGATAAAGAAAGCCATGACTCTGAAGAAAAGATTAATCCAAGTTCATCTGGGCCACAAAATTAATGAGCTTGAGAAAGACTGGGCAAGAGATGGGTGAGAGAGAAGAAACCTGTTTGTTTAACTCGGAATCAATCATCAAAAAACAAGCATCTGACGGGCAGCAAGTGACTAGCCTATAGACACGCCCTAAAATAATAACCAGGCAAAGAACAAAACCAAATTTAAGTAGCAAACTTACCTATTGAACAACATTATAAATATCAAATGCCACGTATCAGGAATCAAAATTTCCTATTTCTTGTGGTGGTAAACTGTTCACTATTTAAGGCCTTGAGCAGAGATGGGCTATCTTTTTGCGATAATATTAAAAATAAATAAATATAAATATCTGTATACATAAATAACAGCTATTCTTCTGATTCTATTTGTGGTACCTTTTCATGGTAATCATATACCTTTGAACAGCAGTAGGAAAATTCTGGTCTTACAACAATGCGTTACATTTTGAGCTTGTGATGTAGAATAATACAAGTCTTTGTGATACTCTTGAATGCTCAGATTTGACCAGAGAATAAAAAATGGTTAGGCTTTTGTAGGCCGAATTATCAAAATGTGACCTCAATCCCCACAAATTGGTTTTTTAAGTGAAGCGCCCTGAAATCAATATAATTCAGTAGCAGATAATGCAACTGAGTTTGCCCTTTGGTTCATAAAGTATCATTTTGTTTCTGAAGCATTGAGGGACAGATCAGGAAACAGAATTGGTTTCATGCCGTCTAAAATGGATAAAGAACTGCTAGGATAGAGGCAGTTGAGAAAGGGCGTCAGAAAAGGGCTTTGGAGTGTGTTAAAATCGCAGCTCACTTCTAGCTGTTAAAATATAAAGCTTAGTGTTTTTTCATTTCAGAAGACCAAAAGCACTTGGGGGGGGGCAGGGGAGGGGAGACAGAGCCCTCCTAGTTCTGGGCACTTTCGGCGGAGGCACAAAGCCTGTACAACCCAATTGTAATAAAATGACTCGACCATTTCATTATTCCACTTTCATTGGCTTAGGAGAATAACCTTGGCACTAGGTTACTGTGGAATTGAAGTTTCCACAAACTGTTAACATCTCCGCCGTGTGACTAGAATGATGTCAGTAGATCCAGTGGTTGAGGCCGACCGTGAACAGCGAAGGGATGTCCTCTAATCGCAGTGGAAATGATGGGCTCGTTTGGCTTTGACTTTTAAAAATTGCCAGAGAAGAGTGTTCTTTGTCTCCTGCTGCTTGAAAGGAGCTGGAAGCTGTAGGTACGTGAGAGCTGATTCTCTCCAGTCTCCCTTTGCATGAAAGTTCTTGGCCCTTTGCCTGGTTTACTTTACAATTTGTATGACCTCATTATTCTTCTTTTCCTCTAGTGTCCTGCCCTGAAGAGCTTTTTCTGAATGTGATTTTTTTCTGTCTCTGTCTTCAGAGTTGGCCACGCAGAAATCTAATAAAGAATGTCAAAGTGCTACCTCCACGATATGGTAATAGTGACTTTTGCTTGGGGATCACAGTCTATTATCAATGCAGGACTTCTGCGGAGGACTTTGGAAAAAAGTCCGTTACAATATGTTTTGCCCATTCTACAGATTAAAAAACTGAGGTATATTAGAAAATGAGCAATTCTAATGGTCATGTGCCAAAATATTACAGTAAGTAAAAAGAGTTGACAGTGGCTTCATCCATCAATTCTAATTCCCACACTGACTTTGTAAATTAAATGTCATTGTTTCCATTTGCTGCCTAGTCCCAGGGCTAGCATTTGACTCAATGCCTGTCTCCTTCCAAAACTTGGTTTTAGTCACATCACACAGATTAGGCTCCCAATTGATTTAATAATTTTATTCCATGTTTAAGTAGAACATTAAGTTTTCAAAAGCATTTTATTAACTTGTACTTTATCCTCACAAGAATCTTTTGCATTTAATAGGGATTACTAACTTTTTCTTACAGATGAAGAAACCAAGGTAAATAGAGACCCTTTGACCTGCTACAAATGTTAACCACGTTCGTTATAGAAATTAGAATTCAGGTCTCTGTATTGAAAGGCTGTGTCATTTACGTTAGATCACATTGTCTATTTTTGAGTGTTTATTTTGCGATAGACCCAAAGCAGTTAAGGTCAATGATATATGTATCAGGATTTCCACAAATAACCACCTGACTTTACATGACGTTACTAAAGCTGTAGGTAAGAGGGGCTATTGGACATTGTGAGAAAAATGCGATTATAAGTTTTCTGAGAGCAGAAACCGTACATCCCCAGCTACTAGCACACGGCCTGGTAAAGAGTAGGTACTCGATAAGTGGTTGCTGAATGAGTGAAGAATGACTTAATTACATTAAGAGATTGAGAGGGATTGTTAATGAGGAAACAAAAACTGAGTAGGCAACATTAGTTTATAGTTAGAATTGTAAAGCTACAACTTTTCAGCTTGTCTGTGAGGCTCACTGATAAAAAAAAAAAAAAGCGAGAGTATATACCCGCTCTCAAAAGATTTCTCTGGGAATATATGGTCTGAGAAATATTTTTTATTATTTATTTATTTATTTTTGCGGTACGCGGGCCTCTCACTGTTGTGGCCTCTCCCGTTGCGGAGCACAGGCTCCGGATGCGCAGGCTCAGAGGTCATGGCTCACGGGCCCAGGCGCTCCGCGGCATGTGGGATCTTCCCGGACCGGGGCCCGAACCCGTGTCCCCTGCATCGGCAGGCGGACTCTCAACCACTGCGCCACCAGGTAAGCCCTGAGAAATATTTTTTAATTCGACTATGTACATCATACCAAATTCATCTATACACTGAAAATCCCACTAGGCTTACCAATGGTGTCTCTCTCTCTGCCCACCCTCAAAATGGCCTTATATCCCTAAGGATTTGTTAATTCTTTTGATCAATAATTGAATAACTTTCCTTGAGTGCCTACAATGTGTTAATCATGGTTCTAACTACTGGAGATATAGCAGTAAACAAAATAGAGAAAAATTCTTCCTTCATATACTGTACATTCTAGTGTGGAAAGAGAGAATCAATAATAAGTTAAATACATGCTATGTCAAATGGGGATGGCAACAATGGAAAAAGATAAAAGCAGCTTATGGAGTGCCTGTGTGTGTGTGTGTGTGTGTGTGTATGTGTGTGCCTTTGGATGTGTGCACATGTGCAGTTTTAAGTACAGTGCTGTGGGAGGTCTCACATATAAGATGATATCTGACCAAAGATATGAAGGAGGTGAGAGAGATGTAGACACTTAGTGGGGTGGGAGAAGCATTTTTGAATGGAATATTATTCAGCCATGAAAAAGGAGGAAATCTCGCCATTTGCAACAACATGGATGAATCTTGAAAGCAGTGTGCTAAGTAAAATAAGCCAGCTGGAGAAACACAAACACTGCATGGTATCACTTATATGTGAATTATTTCTTTGCAAAGTCAAACTCATAGAAATAGTAGAAAAATCACTGCCAGAGGCTGAGAAAAATAGATACAGGAGAAAATAAAAAAAGAGAAAAGAAAAAGCTAAAACAAAGACTGTGAAAGAGCACCCAGTAAAGTAGGAGGAGAAGCAGGAGAATTTTCTATCTGAAAGCCAAGTGATAAAAGTGTTTAAAAAGATAGAGCAATGGTGCCAAATGTTTCTTCACAATCATGGAACAACTGATAACAAATGTTGCTTAACAATCATGGCAAGAGAACTGATTAAAAGCTTTAACAATGGGAGACTATTCCTGACTTCAAAGAAAGCTGTTACAGTGGAGAGATGAGGCCAAAAAGCCTCATTGGTTTGAGTTAGAGACTAGAAAGAGAGGAATTGAAGGCAAAAATAAATATCCAATGTTACATTTCAGAAAAGCAGAGAAATGGGGCAGTAACTGGAGAGGACTGAGGTGACTGGAATAAGGAGGGGGTTGGGTTGCATACGCGGATGGTGTGAAATTCTAATCTGGGTGGGTTTAAGGGAGACAGAGGGAGAAGAGACAGAAAGTGTCAGTGTGAGGAACACCCACCAGCCTCCACACCCTGGGGTAGTAGGACGGTGGGAGAGAAACTAGCCAGCGTGTCAGGGGTCTGAGTGGAAATGGGCCTTCTCGGTTGGAGTGAAAAAAGTGAAGGGAAACCTCACTGCCATATTTTTTAAATTAATTTTTAATGGAGTATAGTTGATTTGCAATGTCATGTTAGTTTTAGGTGTACAGTAAAGTGAGTCAGTTATACATACATACATATATCCACTCTTTTTTAGATTCTTTTCCCATGTAGGTCATTACAGAGTATTGAGTAGAGTTCCCTGTGCTCTACAGTACGTTCTTATTAGTTATCTATTTTATATATAGTAGTGTGTGTATGTCAGTCCCAATCTCCCAACTTATCCCTCCCCCATTTCCCCCTTGGTGACCATCAGTTTGTTTTCTACATCTGTGACTCTATTTCTGTTTTGTAAATAAGTTCATTTGTACCATTTTTTAAATTTCTCGCTGCCATATTTGAAGACGTACGGTATCTTCCAGGTAACTGATGCTTTAGTCCAGAGGGTCTGGCGAAATGGTTCCAGGAACTGAAGAATGACAAGAGGTGAGGATAGGGTAGGAGATATACAGAGCCGTGTAGGTTTGGGGTCCCAGAGATGGGTGATAACCTAGGAGTCAAGAGCTTCTTGTGACTGAGATGAATAACAGTAATACACATAAAACGATTAAACGTGATGGGCTTAAAGCAAATTCAAGGGACAAGGTTGTGAGTATTGGAGACGAGGGAGGAGGAGATGGCAGTATGGCTCAGAGTATGAAGAGCACGGGGACGGGGCGGGGGTGTTACATGACATCTGTGAACGCCAAATATCGATATTTCCTTTTTTTCTAGGTGGTAGACTTTTAGGCTTTTTTCCTGACTCTGATCTCATACTGTGCTATAATGGCTGTTAAGTAACTATTTGTCGACAAAAAGGAATTGAAGAATTACATTATTCCGGGAGACGCTAAAATGCCGAATGAGACTTCATCCTAAATGGGATGGAGTAACTTGTGAGCGGCCAGGACTCCTATTAAGAGCAACGAGAAAAGCCAGATACAATGATAACCTGTTTGACAATGTCAGAGGATGCGGAAGAAATAAACCCTGGAAAGACTAACGTGGGAGACTTAGATTTGAAGTACCCATCATGCGATGGATATTCTCCCTAGGACAATGGCTGGATTCTGGGGATGTGTAGTGTTGAGACAGCAAACTAACTGGTGTTCAGTGTCTAATAGTTCTTGAAACGTCTGGTGATTACCCACCTTTTTTGGGTATACAGTCACCAAAGTGAATAACCATAGGTCCCTTTAGGAGAGGTCTAAGGGAATTGCCACAGTATATACCTCCAGGGTATCACACAGTCCTTCCTCCTAGGGATCCCTAGGACCCAGTCAGGGGGCTCCAAATCTGAAAACTGTCTCAGATCTGACAACCAAGCAAGGAATTGTGATATTTTATTGGGGCAACTTCCCTCATCTCCCTACCTTTCCTTTCTTGCTGTTGTGCTGTGGTGGTGGTTGATTTTGAGCAGAACTTCTGTGGCCTGCCTATTTCTCTTGTTCTCGAGGACAACATGCTCTAGTCCTTGTGTACACAGTTCCCTGTGGGTCAAGTCTCCTGGGCTCCTCCTTAGCTCATGCTCTGACCTTTCTGCTCTTTATGGTGATTACAGCCTCCTAGCTGATTGTAGCTAAGCCTCGTCACCTGGTCTTTCTGCTTGCAGTGGCGGCCCAAACATTATCCTTATGGCTGTTCATACACCCAGCTCTGGGACTGCCTCTCCTACTGTCATTCCTAACTTGCAGAGGAGACTCACCTCTGAACTTCATAGGATGATTGGGCCCCTCATGCCAGTGCATGGCTGATGGCCTTGGTGAACGTGTGATTCTCTGGGCCTTCTCATGGAATGCGATCATCTGATGGGTCTCTGGTCTTACCTACTATATCCATTCCAGCATGTCCATTTCTCTTAGCTTCTTTTTTCCTTACTATACCAAATGCAAGTGCAATTCAGGCATTTCTACTTTGTCGAGAGTTCGCCATCTTGTTTTTCTGACTTTTAAGAGCCCAGCAGTGAGTTTACCCCATCCTCGGGCATCCTAGCTCCTAACT